>NC_090923.1:486944922-489444922 GCF_040938575.1 Ambystoma mexicanum | reverse complement strand
GTGTCATTCCCATCCCGGCACGCCGCTTCCTAAGGAAAAGGGAAAAGAACAGTAAAAAGGCATTAGTAAGCATTCTGCAAATCTTTGCTTATTTTTAAATACTGTACGAGCTTCAAACGCTTACCTGAATCCCAGCCGCTCTGGGGGAACTCTGTCTCTGGAACTTCTCATCCATCTGCAAGAGGGAAAAGACACTCCAGGTTAGCGTGGAAACATCTAGAGGCGCCGCATACCGCGCTTACTCACCGCATTTTTTCTTCATTACCGGCATCCACGCTGAAAACGTCACGGCACCTAAAAGACACAGGAAAAGAACTCAGTTCAATACAAATACGAAAGGGGTGCATCGTGCATCATCGCACTCTCACTCATCTTCAGCGCTACTCATCTCAGCAGCACGCCGCCATCCCCGGACGCCGGCCATCATCTAAGGAATTAAAGGAATGAAGTTAGAGAACTCTTCAAAAGACTCATTATTCTTACCTGTCGGACTCTTGCCAGTGAAGTAACTAGGCAGCAATGAGCCCGCATCAATCAACACGCCCCTGTGCTGAAAGCAGGATGGAGAGCACACTATCCAAGAAAACAAGACCCGGTCTCCAGTTGAATAACCTCCAGGGCAGGGTTTGAGGTCGTTAGAGGTCAGAACAGGCTGAGTGACATCCCTGTGGATACCAGGTGAGCGTTACACATCTTGGTTGAATGAATATTTAGAAGGTATTTGTAAAATGTGCTGGTAACCTATGTTTTGGAGTAACTGATGTATTGTTCCATTAAAACCAACCACTTCTTTTTTTGACATATGCAGTGTAGTGCCTGAAGTGGTTGTGTAAGCAAGGTGGTATACTATGCCTACTATTGTGAAGGATTCCTTTCCAAGAGATACTTGACTGTGTGTTAAGCCTGTAAGCTTACAGTTATTTTTGGTATCATCCTCATTCTACCTTAGAAGCATTAGTATGACATATTGGCTACGTTAGTTTTTTTGTATGGTGGAACGATTGTCGGAACTGCAAAATGGGCATAATATGCCATGATTTGCATTCTGCAGACGCTTGTGAAATGCAATGAATTCAGAATTTGGTATGGATACATATGCAAATCGTTCATTAGGGATGTGGTCTTGTGAAACATGGTTGCAGAGACTGTGTTTATGTTTCAACGTATATGAAATATGGAAGATTTCCTTTATCAGGATGCTTTTGATTTCCAGTACTTGTAGTAAGTACATTAGGAATTCTTGTAGATCTTCCTGTGTGTTTATCGTAAATGTTACCATTCCTGCACAGTAGTCCAATTCCTGCCTTATACCTGAGACACTATAAGTGTTGTCAGGATAAGTGTGGCATTTCTATGAAGGATGAGCATTTACAAACACAACTGGTTGGAGCCATTTAAGTAAATGTTGTAAACAATTTGTGGCAATTGAAAGAGAGGATTCATTATTACATTAGCATAACAATTTGCTCCAGTTGTGTTGCTGAATTTAAATGGACAAGAGAGTTCTGTTTGTGGATTGTTTGATGGGCCAGCAGATCTTTCCGGAGAAGAGAAATTTGTGTCTTTCTTTTCTGATGGACATGCTGTTGACAATTGTACTAGACAATTGTGTGGTTGTATTGTTTGATCCAGAAGGAGTTAGTTGTTTCTTTAGCTGTATTGTTGGGAGATCTGTTATAGATTCTGTTTATATTACTTGTCTTTTTAAAGGTTTCATTTTTTTAGATACAGGGTAGATATGTAGATGGGCGTGTATAGTACCTGCAGCCTGCTTTATTCCATGATGCAAGGAATGCCAGTGTTGACTTTGTTTGCATCAAAGTTAACTAGGAATAGACCATTGAGTGCACACAGACGTGAAGGGCTATGTAACTGATACCTTCTTTAAAGACTGTGCTGCCAATTTCAATCAATGCTTTATATAGGGTTAGACCTTGTGATTTGTGAATAGTGACATCATATGCAAGAGATAGAGAAAATTGTTCTCTGTGTACGACATGCCTTCTTCAAGTTTGTCAAAGTGGATTTAGACAAACTGAATGTTGTCATGTGGATATGTTTGGAAGCCAAATATTGTACCAATTGCTCCATTGACTAAGCCATGTTCTATGTCAAGGTTACAGTTTAGAATTGCTTTGCA
Organism: Ambystoma mexicanum; assembly: GCF_040938575.1. Taxonomy (NCBI): domain Eukaryota; kingdom Metazoa; phylum Chordata; class Amphibia; order Caudata; family Ambystomatidae; genus Ambystoma; species Ambystoma mexicanum. Next base: position 489,442,782 of record NC_090923.1, on the reverse strand, counting down.
GTTTAGACTCATAGTCAATATTTTCAACAAACCAGCTGTGTTGGAGATACATTTTTCTAAGCTATGTAGTCATGCTGTTGCTTGTTGTACTTCTAGTTTGTCTGTGGAGCTGATATGCAGCATGGGTTGCATTTCTTTTTTCAACATTGTCTCATTGAATCGACTACAGCATGCAAGGGTTGGCATTAAGGACATGCATTTTAGATTTTTTTGAGTTAATTGTTCCCTGGCATCAGGAGCAGAAGTGTTTCATCCATATAGCTCATGGATTGGTCTACTATTTAAGATAGATTTTGCATCTTTAGTAAGCAGACCAATTCTAATGTTAGCATAGGTGAGGTCTACAGACTGATACATGTTTTGAGTTAGTTCTCTGTAGTTAAAATGTTGCTACAGATTTATATTTCCAATGCTGCTGAGGCTATTGCGGCAATGTTTGTATTCTAATGTTTTGAAAATAGGTTGACCTTTCACAGGTGTTAACTGTAGGAGGTCTCAGCGAAACATTAACATGTTTTCCTCCAAACGGTTCTTCGTAGTTTGTTTTTAGGACTTCTTTCATTCTGAGATGAATTAAAGCCAACATGAGGTTGGAAACCATGCTTACTTCATCTATGAGGAACACTTTCATTTATTTTAGAATTCTGCGTACTTTAGTAGCAGCTTCTGCTGATAATTAGCAGTATTCTAATTTGTTTTGGTTTGCTACGGGTAGGAGCAGTAGCCGGTGTAAAGTTACACCTCCTATGTTGTAGGCAGCTAAACCTGCGGGGGCTGTTACTACAGCCAAAAGGTTACTGTTTGTTAAGTTTTGTAATAATGTGCTTATTATTTTAATTAACAATGTTTTACCAGAACCAGCTTCATAGGATATGATATGATATGATATGGCATTTGTAACGCGCCTATACACAAGTGTTTCAAGGCGCGACGAGGCAGGGAGGGGGGAACAAGGGGAGACAGACAACGATCCTACTAGGCCAGGTGTCATTCAGATCGCGCAAGTGCATGGGTAGGGGGGCGGGAAAAGTGCAAGGGGGAAAGGGAGAGGGGAAAGTGCAGTACAGGGTTAGTAATGAACAAGATAAATAATAAGGGCCAGCTGGTGGCAAGTGCAAGATAAGTGCAGACAAGTGCTGGGAAGGGGGCTGTAGGGATACAGAGACAGTCCCGCAGTGCAGGGGTTGCCAGGAAGGCAGTGCGAGGGAGAGTGGCTGGGACAAAGACCGAGATTGGTGAGTGGCCCAGTTGCTGATTCAGTACAGAGGTTTATAATTTTTATAGCTACAGGTTTTAGGTTCATGTTTAACCCATATTCAATCATTCTAGATAAATGGTAAATTCATCATTTAGATTGTTTATAATGATACATGGCATTTTCTACTGCAGTCATGGCTATTTCTGCTTCATTTAGAATGAGTGGTGCTCCAAGTGGTTATTGGATTTCTCTAAGGGAAGGTTGACTGCCCTCATGAGTGTCTTTGTCTAGTTGAGCTTCAATTTGTTTCTCTTGTTGGCGTTCATTGTCTAACATTTGTTTGTATTGATCGAAATAGTCATTTATTATACTGCTTTCCTTTGCTTTTAATGCGTCATTGTCACCTAATAATATTTTTTCTTTTTTCCATCGTTTAAAAAATTGAAGTAGGGGCATGTAATACAGTTGTCTATGTTGAGGAGATTTTAAATGATAACTTTATTATTATTATTATTATTATTATTATTATTATTATTATTATTATTAATATCTTTTATGGATTTGGGTAAACATTTCAACCTTTCAAAAAGAATTAAACACAGTAACGACAAAAACATGATAACACTTCATCCTATACAGTAAAAACATAACAATTAATTTTATATAAAGTCAAAAAGTAAGTAGGCAAAGCAGATACTGTCTTTGCCAGACCTTTTTAACACCCTTAAACTAAATATTTAGAGCCATATAAATCATAAAGAGAAACAAGAATGATAATGAACAGTACAATGTGATCTCCAAAAAGAACAGAAAATCAAAGGGGCAAAAGAGTGCAAGAGTCAAGAATATCAGTCAATTGCCAGGCATCCATGAATAGCAATCTAAAATCCATCTTGTTAAATAACATTTAGCTATAGTTTACAAGAACTCCCATTTTGTGCAAATATGGTTGAATTGAAACATCCAGACATTATTATTGTTTATTCTGGAAACAACAGTCTGGGGTACATGAGTGGAATTTCATTGCAGTTTACAATAAACAAGACATTGGTAAAGTTGAAGGAAATGTTCCCTAATTCCAACATTATTTTTTCACGCATTGCCCAGAGACAGATATGGATGTGAGTTTATTTGGTCTGCAAATGGAAAAAGTGAGGCGCAACGTCAATAAAGCTGTGTGTGCTTTTCTGCGAGATGTTGGCATGATATTGCTTGATAATGACAACATTAAATTTGATAGTGCCAACATTTTCAGAGACTCCATCTAACTGATGTGGGAAATCAGATTTTTTGTGGAAAACATTCTAAATGATTTGAAGCAGTTTTTGTGTAAGTGTGAAGAAATAATTAAATTCAGTAAAATGTTTCTTAGTTCAGTTTGTAAAACCAAAAATAAAAAAAATATAAAAAGCAAAAAATACAAAAAGCTTATTTTAAGAGCCAAACAATGATTTCAATTCTTCCACACCACGTCTGTAATTTTTTAGATGTCCGCGGACTACCGTGATGTCCCCAGACTATGCAGGCTGCACAGAGGCCTGTGACTTTTTTCTCACTTTTATTTTTTAACTGTAAATGGTGGCTCCTGAAGGAACAATTGTTTTGTGTGTTTTTTTGATTTTGTATTTTCTGGGCTTTGTTTTCAGGAGAAGCAAGGTAGGGGAGGGAAGGGGCACCAACCACAGGGACAAAGGGATAGGTGGAGAAAGGAAGATTTTGTGTGGGCCTTAATCAGGGAAGTGGCAGTGTTTCTCATGCTCCCTGACTGCAGCCTCGAAAGCACTCCGAAACTGCTCCCACCTGTAGATCAGTGCATCACAGTACAAACACTTCACTGTGGCCCTCAAAATGTTAGGGTCAACAGCATTCTATATGGCCTGTCAAGCCGCTGCTGGGATCCTCTGCCCCAAAGGAGTATCCCTAGTGGTGACAGGGGCAGTCGAAGATGGGGTCGAGGTTGTCAACCTACTTTTCCCTGAGAACGGTACTGCCTTCCTCATTGCCCTTAGGTGGTTGGAGTTGGTGTAGAGGTGTACAGGAGTACAAGGCCGGTTTTCCACAACTAAGTACAAGCCTTTGGTACACCCCCTTTGGTGGTGAAAATTTGCCCCACCCAGATGGGCGTGTATAGTACCTGCAGCCTGCTTTATTCCATGATGCAAGGAATGCCAGTGTTGACTTTGTTTGCATCAAAGTTAACTAGGAATAGACCATTGAGTGCACACAGACGTGAAGGGCTATGTAACTGATACCTTCTTTAAAGACTGTGCTGCCAATTTCAATCAATGCTTTATATAGGGTTAGACCTTGTGATTTGTGAATAGTGACATCATATGCAAGAGATAGAGAAAATTGTTCTCTGTGTACGACATGCCTTCTTCAAGTTTGTCAAAGTGGATTTAGACAAACTGAATGTTGTCATGTGGATATGTTTGGAAGCCAAATATTGTACCAATTGCTCCATTGACTAAGCCATGTTCTATGTCAAGGTTACAGTTTAGAATTGCTTTGCAGTTTAGACTCATAGTCAATATTTTCAACAAACCAGCTGTGTTGGAGATACATTTTTCTAAGCTATGTAGTCATGCTGTTGCTTGTTGTACTTCTAGTTTGTCTGTGGAGCTGATATGCAGCATGGGTTGCATTTCTTTTTTCAACATTGTCTCATTGAATCGACTACAGCATGCAAGGGTTGGCATTAAGGACATGCATTTTAGATTTTTTTGAGTTAATTGTTCCCTGGCATCAGGAGCAGAAGTGTTTCATCCATATAGCTCATGGATTGGTCTACTATTTAAGATAGATTTTGCATCTTTAGTAAGCAGACCAATTCTAATGTTAGCATAGGTGAGGTCTACAGACTGATACATGTTTTGAGTTAGTTCTCTGTAGTTAAAATGTTGCTACAGATTTATATTTCCAATGCTGCTGAGGCTATTGCGGCAATGTTTGTATTCTAATGTTTTGAAAATAGGTTGACCTTTCACAGGTGTTAACTGTAGGAGGTCTCAGCGAAACATTAACATGTTTTCCTCCAAACGGTTCTTCGTAGTTTGTTTTTAGGACTTCTTTCATTCTGAGATGAATTAAAGCCAACATGAGGTTGGAAACCATGCTTACTTCATCTATGAGGAACACTTTCATTTATTTTAGAATTCTGCGTACTTTAGTAGCAGCTTCTGCTGATAATTAGCAGTATTCTAATTTGTTTTGGTTTGCTACGGGTAGGAGCAGTAGCCGGTGTAAAGTTACACCTCCTATGTTGTAGGCAGCTAAACCTGCGGGGGCTGTTACTACAGCCAAAAGGTTACTGTTTGTTAAGTTTTGTAATAATGTGCTTATTATTTTAATTAACAATGTTTTACCAGAACCAGCTTCATAGGATATGATATGATATGATATGGCATTTGTAACGCGCCTATACACAAGTGTTTCAAGGCGCGACAAGGCAGGGAGGGGGGAACAAGGGGAGACAGACAACGATCCTACTAGGCCAGGTGTCATTCAGATCGCGCAAGTGCATGGGTAGGGGGGCGGGAAAAGTGCAAGGGGGAAAGGGAGAGGGGAAAGTGCAGTACAGGGTTAGTAATGAACAAGATAAATAATAAGGGCCAGCTGGTGGCAAGTGCAAGATAAGTGCAGACAAGTGCTGGGAAGGGGGGCTGTAGGGATACAGAGACAGTCCCGCAGTGCAGGGGTTGCCAGGAAGGCAGTGCGAGGGAGAGTGGCTGGGACAAAGACCGAGATTGGTGAGTGGCCCAGTTGCTGATTCAGTACAGAGGTTTATAATTTTTATAGCTACAGGTTTTAGGTTCATGTTTAACCCATATTCAATCATTCTAGATAAATGGTAAATTCATCATTTAGATTGTTTATAATGATACATGGCATTTTCTACTGCAGTCATGGCTATTTCTGCTTCATTTAGAATTAGTGGTGCTCCAAGTGGTTATTGGATTTCTCTAAGGGAAGGTTGACTGCCCTCATGAGTGTCTTTGTCTAGTTGAGCTTCAATTTGTTTCTCTTGTTGGCGTTCATTGTCTAACATTTGTTTGTATTGATCGAAATAGTCATTTATTATACTGCTTTCCTTTGCTTTTAATGCGTCATTGTCACCTAATAATATTTTTTCTTTTTTCCATCGTTTAAAAAATTGAAGTAGGGGCATGTAATACAGTTGTCTATGTTGAGGAGATTTTAAATGATAACTTTATTATTATTATTATTATTATTATTATTATTATTATTAATATCTTTTATGGATTTGGGTAAACATTTCAACCTTTCAAAAAGAATTAAACACAGTAACGACAAAAACATGATAACACTTCATCCTATACAGTAAAAACATAACAATTAATTTTATATAAAGTCAAAAAGTAAGTAGGCAAAGCAGATACTGTCTTTGCCAGACCTTTTTAACACCCTTAAACTAAATATTTAGAGCCATATAAATCATAAAGAGAAACAAGAATGATAATGAACAGTACAATGTGATCTCCAAAAAGAACAGAAAATCAAAGGGGCAAAAGAGTGCAAGAGTCAAGAATATCAGTCAATTGCCAGGCATCCATGAATAGCAATCTAAAATCCATCTTGTTAAATAACATTTAGCTATAGTTTACAAGAACTCCCATTTTGTGCAAATATGGTTGAATTGAAACATCCAGACATTATTATTGTTTATTCTGGAAACAACAGTCTGGGGTACATGAGTGGAATTTCATTGCAGTTTACAATAAACAAGACATTGGTAAAGTTGAAGGAAATGTTCCCTAATTCCAACATTATTTTTTCACGCATTGCCCAGAGACAGATATGGATGTGAGTTTATTTGGTCTGCAAATGGAAAAAGTGAGGCGCAACGTCAATAAAGCTGTGTGTGCTTTTCTGCGAGATGTTGGCATGATATTGCTTGATAATGACAACATTAAATTTGATAGTGCCAACATTTTCAGAGACTCCATCTAACTGATGTGGGAAATCAGATTTTTTGTGGAAAACATTCTAAATGATTTGAAGCAGTTTTTGTGTAAGTGTGAAGAAATAATTAAATTCAGTAAAATGTTTCTTAGTTCAGTTTGTAAAACCAAAAATAAAAAAAATATAAAAAGCAAAAAATACAAAAAGCTTATTTTAAGAGCCAAACAATGATTTCAATTCTTCCACACCACGTCTGTAATTTTTTAGATGTCCGCGGACTACCGTGATGTCCCCAGACTATGCAGGCTGCACAGACGCCTGTGACTTTTTTCTCACTTTTATTTTTTAACTGTAAATGGTGGCTCCTGAAGGAACAATTGTTTTGTGTGTTTTTTTGATTTTGTATTTTCTGGGCTTTGTTTTCAGGAGAAGCAAGGTAGGGGAGGGAAGGGGCACCAACCACAGGGACAAAGGGGTAGGTGGAGAAAGGAAGATTTTGTGTGGGCCTTAATCAGGGAAGTGGCAGTGTTTCTCATGCTCCCTGACTGCAGCCTCGAAAGCACTCCGAAACTGCTCCCACCTGTAGATCAGTGCATCACAGTACAAACACTTCACTGTGGCCCTCAAAATGTTAGGGTCAACAGCATTCTATATGGCCTGTCAAGCTGCTGCTGGGATCCTCTGCCCCAAAGGAGTATCCCTAGTGGTGACAGGGGCAGTCGAAGATGGGGTCGAGGTTGTCAACCTACTTTTCCCTGAGAACGGTACTGCCTTCCTCATTGCCCTTAGGTGGTTGGAGTTGGTGTAGAGGTGTACAGGAGTACAAGGCCGGTTTTCCACAACTAAGTACAAGCCTTTGGTACACCCCCTTTGGTGGTGAAAATTTGCCCCACCCAGGACTCAATTCGGGTGCTGGAGAAGGGGACTTCCATTACCTCATCTTCATTTTCTTCTTGATCCCCCTCTTCTGTATCACTGTGCCAGTTTTCCTCTCCAGGCCCTCCAGATGGTGATGGTGGTGGTTGTGCTGGATGTTGGGGAGCAGAAGTGGCCATAGCAGATGCCATGATACTGTCCAAAAAGAAGGGTGTGAAAAGTTCTGCAAAGCAGGTGCTCCAAGATGCTCTCCCCTGGATAACCAGATTGAGAATGAGGAAAATAATGGGTGGGTCCCTTTAGAGGAACCGTCCATGGACAGTCTACTGTCCGCCGACGACCGAGTTGCAAAAAGGCCTTGCAATGTTGTAAAAAATTAACAGATCAACTGAGAATGGATCTGGGAGATGTGGAAGGGTAATTTTATTGCTTGAAACACCCTAGATTAGCTGGAAAATCACTTTTAAACTGTATGCAGTCACAAACACTGTTCGCGGACACCTCCATAACACCGCACAGGTGCGGTCACATAATGACATCCGTGCCCTTTGACACCTTTTGGGCTAGAATCTAAATGTGCATGCGCCGGGTGTCCGTAGGACAGGGGCAGTGTCTGCGGACTAATTAAAAGTGCATCATGGCCAACCGAACATGTCTGAACAACGCGCCTGTCTGGGGGAACCTCCATTTTGAGTGCGGACACCCCAGACAGTCGTGGTGTCCGCAGACTCATAATGGGAGTTTAAAAAAAAGCTATCACACAGCAGTATACAAAATGTTTATACTATAAAAAATATATTTATTCAAGAAGGGGATGTGGCATCGGAATGGGAAACATAAATGGGAGAATTAGGAACTTTTATGCAATAATCATGAGGGGAGTGAGGTTTCATCAAAGTGTTTTTGATTAAAATGTTCAGAATTTGATGGGGATGATTTCTGGCGACAAGGGGGACAGGTGCAAAACAGACAGTGATAGGGAAAAATGTTTAATGACATGATTTTTCACATAGTCCAAAAGTTCTTTAAAATCATTACTTAGTTAAACAATTTTTTTAGACAAGGTCATGATTTGATGATTTACAGTTGGAGATAGGGCTTGTGTTTATGATTCTTGTGATTGTGGATAATTAATCTGGGGTGTGGTTTCTTCATGAAAACTATGTACTTTAAGAAAATCATAAATTATTAATTTAGCAAGGTGTGTACAAAATACATTATTTGTTTACATTAAAATAAATATTGTATACCATTGGAGATGTTATTGTCGCTCATTTATTCTTTTGGGAAGTTCTCCTCTAACTGCTTGCTAATTCTGTGAGAATAAAAAGTGCTCCTGTCTTATAACACATGTTTATATAATTAAAGCTAATAATAAAGAAATAAATACAATGCATTATTTTTTGTCCCATAGGCACCTGGTGTTTCTCAATCTGTATGTAGAGTTGTAGTAAGGAGATTATATGAAGTGTAGTTATGGTTTGTGATTGGTGCATCCCATTGTAATGTGTGCTAAATAAAGTATTCATTCATATTTTTTAAAGTAAGTGTTTGTACAAAAAGGTACATTTGTTAAAGTGAAGTTATGGTTAAGTTGCACTAACAAAAACCCATGAAATTCACTGAAAAGACTTTGTTAAAGGGAAGTTATGGTTACAGGTAACATCAAAAGACCCTTGAAATTTGCCAGTTATGGTATGCTAAGCAATCATAACTAGTGCCATCTCTGCACAGTGAAAAGACTGACAACCAGGACATCAAAGATGACATCACAAATGTCATTGATGTCACAACATATCTAGGCCACTTGTTTTTGTTTGCTGACATATCTAGGTCAGGCGGTTTACTGCAAAATAATACACAGTTATAATTGATCTAGCCCCAATTATAAAAACGCTATTTCACATCCTTTTCACAGGCTTGGTGCACTTAAGAACAAACCATCCCTCTCCCACCAATTATGTAACCCAATTGTCTCAGTTGTTTCATCTGAAATAGAGAGAATGTTACATTACATATTGTATGGTCACTTCAGTCTTTTCATCTCACTCACGTCCACCTCTTACACTTCTGTGAATTACTCACTTGGTAGCCTTTAACAAGACAGATTGATCTTCCCGAGATCTGCTCCATATAAAACCCTTTAAGGAGGTTGTCTCTCATGCACGCTTTGGGGACACATGAAATGAAATACAGATTGCTCCATTGAGAGGGTCTCAGTTCCAGATCAGCTTAAGAATTCAATGGTATCGTGTTGTGCTGGATAGGCCTATCTTTAAACAACTGTTGTCCGATCTCTAAATTACCCTTACTGGCCAAGCTGCTTGAGAGGGCTGTGGTGGAACAGTTTTAAATACCTGAATGAGGGCATCAACCAGCTAAACAGTTTCAAATCAAGATTCAGACCAGGTACTGAATTTATTTTCATTTTGAATGATGTAAGAATACTTGTGGATATGTATGGTGTGGACATCCTGACTTTACGAGATATATTTCAGCAGTGTTTGATACCATCAATCACAATGTTCTAATCAATTGACTTTTAGACAAAGGAATCATAGTGTCTATCCTCCTTAATTTAAAAAAGATGCCATTGTGCCTGCCTTGCACCTATCTTCTCAAAACTGCAATACTTAACCTGTGATGGACCTCAGCACTGTGCATTGTCCTTTGTTCAACGTGTCCCTCTGTCCATTGACACATCTGATGCACTCTGTCACCGTCTCTTTGTATAAGTATGTTGACAATATCCAGCTACTTCTCGAGTCGTAATCTTTTTTCTATACATCCAAGCAAAATCATTTTAAGAAGGCCTGCTGGCACTGAAACACTGGATGAGGATGCGTTTCTGAAATGTAGCCATACAAAGTTACAGCTCCTCCTAATGGTCAACAACTCTGCTGTCCCAGGAGCATTTATCCTGGTGGTGTGCAACCCTGTGTGTTAGCAGCTGACATTACTGGCACAGTATCCTGTTGGAGTCTAATCTCTGTTTCTTTGGCTGGAGGTGGAGCTACTGCTGTAAATACCTCAAACCGGCATGGAGCGCATGCGGTGGGTGATGCTGTGATTTAGGAGCTGACATTTCTGGCACAGTATCCTGTTGGAGTGTGATCTCTGTTTCTTTGGCTGCAGGCGGAGCTACTGCTGCAAATACCTCACATCGGCACTGAGGGCACGCGTTGTGCGTCGCTGTGTTTTAGGAGCTGACATTACTGTAACAGAATCCTGTTGGAGTCTAATCTATGTTTCTTTGGCTGGAGGTGGAGCTACTGCTGTAAATACTTCACACTGGCGCAGAGCATGCACGGTGTGCGATGCTTTGTGTTAGGAGCTGACATTACTGCCGCAGTATCCTGTTGGAGTCTCATCTCTGTTTCTTTGTCTGGAGGTGGCGCTACTGCTGTAAATACCTCACACCGGTGTATGACACTGTGAATAAGGAATGTTGGGAGTTTGGACCTGAGGAGCCGAATGGGAATTGTATTGGTGACTTGCTTGACTGCTCATCTTCTGTCTAGACAGTAAACAGAACCTTTCCGATGAGTGCAGTATTTCTATCTCATCTCAACTCTGTCTGGCTGTCCCTTACATACCTGCAATGTATGATCTGTGCAGCAGCCGAGCTCTCCTCCCCATACTCAGCTGATTTCTGGTGCTGCAATTCTAGCAGCAATCAATTTACCGCTCCCGTACTACCCGTTGGACCACAAACTTTATCAATCATTTCCTGCAGCACTTCCTCCAGTACCAAGCCTTGTCTCCACCTTGGCCACGGCAAAAGCGTTAAAGGACAAAAAACAAAGGCTTTATTTAATTACATCTCTTTTTCACCAGCGCCTGATTTAAGGACTGCTTCAGGGTCCGTATCAGAAAACCAGGAGGGCGTTAAAGAGAGGGGCTAGTCAGGGCCTTGTCAGTAAAGGCCCAAACTTCATTTATTTGACACCCAAGTCCTGAGAGGCAATGCAGTTGTTTGGCGGTGCTCCCCCAACCCCCAATAAATTACGTCCCTCGATTAACCTCTCTCTGGATGATACACCCCCGGACCTTAGTCTGTCTTCCAATTTACCTCCACAAAGTGTCCATCATCTATCAGGAACTGATTTATTTTCTTCTTCCCAGGCGCCTTCTCCGATATCTTGCCCCCGTATTGTTTATCTGCAGTTCTATGGAGAGGTGACAAGGCCATGCAAGCTGATCAGGATGGCTTGTTTACTGAAGTAAATCAAGTTTTATTCATCCTGGTTTCTTTATATGAAGGCCTGCAAAGAGAAACCAAAGCCAATACTGTCATATTGGAGTCACTCCTGTTTAAATTTGATCACGTCAACTTACATCTGGCTGTCAAGGGATTTTGTGTTTTCTCATCAACCCACTCACTTAGACTCCAAGTTGGCAACAAAGGAGTAGGAGGGGAGACGGAAGTCCACAGTCTTTCTGCAGTCTTTTCTACAGGATGTCAGAAACATGCACTGTTTTCCAGTGTTCCTAGTAAATACTTAGGAAAACTGAAAGTGAGTTCTCAGCAGGAGGGGTCGATGTTGGTATTTTATGTGGTGGATAAGATGTTCTCTACAACGTTACAACCTCCCTTAGGCCTGCTGTTCCCACTGTCAGGCTTCCCAATCAGCTCTGGGAAATATAACCTCTGTGGCAAACAAGACAGTTTACAGTGTCAAATCGTTCTGCCGTGACCAGCAGCAGTACCCGGAAAATCATCTGGTGGGGCCTTAATTTGCATGTTAGATGCAAATACAGGGGGAGATGAGACTGTTGAAGAAATTTTGAGCATGACCTCACTGGTGGAGAAGGGATTTGCTTTAAAACCACCAGTGCGGTGCGGCAAAGGAGTGGTCCAACTGATAAAATCTAAAAATAGCGCTAAAAAACAAGCACAAAAACAAGTGACGCAAATAATCGCTCAACCGGATGTAAAGATGGCTCTCCCTAATGTGGCATTATCGGATTAGAGTATTCTGCCACAAATAAAAGAAAGGTCCTGTTCCAACAGCCAGATGACAAAATGCATAGGTGGTCAGGCGGGACTATCAAAGCTGGAGGAGTCCAGGACTACTTCTTTGGTGAAAAGTCTGGACTTCATCCCTCCCCAGCCTGTGCACAGTTCTGAGAGCTCTGCTCCCCACAAAGATGTACTGCCTTCCAGGCGCCTGGAATGGTGCTTCGGTTAGGGGAGGCTTTGGCCTCCTAAGTACATCCTGCCGAGTCATCAGTTGCAAGAGGGGGGCCAATCCTTATTGTGTCCGGACATAGTGAATGTGTCGCAAACTATTCACCAGCAACAGCCCTGCCGGCAGAGCCACTTTCCGCAGGTCCCTGCTGGATGGATCACAAAGCAATTGCATTTGTCATGGACGCCTGGTGGAAATCAGCAAACAGTCACTCCTTTTATGATTCTGATTGAGGGTTTTATTTCAGAGGCTAGTAGAGTTACTCTTAATCGATCAAACGTTTTGGCAATCTTACAAGAAGTTCTATCATTGTCAAGTATTTATTCGAAAGACTTATCTAGGAATCAATTTCCCGTTCGGCATAGGACAGAAAGAACAGTGATACACTTGAATTTGAAGATGTTTATGGACATTTTGGTGAACAAATGTGACAATGTGAGACGATTGGGCTTTGACTTGGTTACTTTCATGGTCCACAATAAGCAACCATCTGGACCCCCTAATGAAAGGGGACAAAGTCCAAGAGGTTGTAATTATGTCCAGGATGAGGGCGTGGCAACAATGGAAGCCCAGATTTTGTTACTAAAGAGGAAATTCCTGGCGTCCGAGGAAAGCCGGGATTGGTCCTGTTTACTGGAATCGGAACCGCACTCGATTCAAAGGCAGTTGGCTCTGGAGTTAAATCCAGCATGGAAAAGCTGCTTTCTTTGCTTTCATTCAATACGAGGGGCACCACTCATGTATTCAACCATGCTTATCTTTCCTCAATAATCAGAAGGTTTTTTATCATCACCCTTCAAGAAACATGGTTAATATATTCCTCCTCCCTTCATGGCTATAATTTTCTTTTCCAGCCAGTCCATCAAGGGGAGCTGGGGAGACCATATGATGGCCTTCTGACACTTGTAAATCCATTCCTAATATTTGTGTGGTTGCTGATTATGATATTCAATTTGGCCTTATGGCCACTCACATAGGACTTCAAGTGTGTGGGGTCTTGGATATTTTGATTATTGATATCTGCTGGCATCAGGGGATTTGTCCCCTGAGTGAAGAAATGGAATCCCTAATGAAATGTGTCAACAATTGGTTCCAATGTGTACATAGGGGACATGTAATCTTGGCTGGGGACTTAAATTCCGAATTCAGAAAGTGTCCTGGGTGCAAACATCCTGCGAGAGAGGGGCAAAGCAGGGACTACAATGGAAAAAGGGAAAGTGTGGGAGGTGGGTCTTCAGGGCGTGGGCTTAATGGCACAACCCAGGGATATATCCCTCACCCCATCCCAACTTGGTCTAATAGTCTGAGCAGGTCAGACCATAGACGGCAATAACATTCGAGTCGCAAAAGACACTAAAACATTAGGGTTCTACCTTGACGCTACATTATCATTAACCCGACAAACGAATGCTGTCAGATCTTAGTCTGCATACACATGCAAACTCATTGCAGCCTGCAGACCTTTCCTTACTACCTCCAACGGTGTCACACTAGCGAGAACCCTCATCTTGGCTAAAATCGACTACTGCAGTGCCCTCTACCTAGGCACCAGCCAAGAGAACTTGAATAAACTCCAAACTACCCAAAACAATGCCATTTGTGCCGCCTTAAACATCCCTCGTAACCACCATATCACAGAAACGAGAACAAAGTTAAAGTGGCTACCTGTCAAGCAAAGAATCTCACTCAAAGCACTCGCCATCACGCACAAATGCTTGTCTAACAAAGCCCCCATCTACCTCGGCAGTCGACTGTCGCGTCGCTCGACCTCCCATCCACTAAGAACTGCCCAGTCCCACTGTCTAGCCATCCCTCGATTTAAACTGCAAAAAGCAGGGGGTTCAAGCTTCCCGGTCCTAGCGTCCAAGCTCTGGAACTCCCTCCCTGCTACAATCAGAGCTGAAGAGTCTTTTTACACTTTTAAAGCCAATACTAGATCTAGGCTTTTTTCGACCAACTTTAAGTCCGGCACACTGTATTATTTGCACCTTATGTCCTGTTCATATCATGCAATGTTATTCCTTTGTAAATTCATGCTTTGCTATTCCTGTATATATGCATTTCTGTAACCTTGTAGAAATTGCGCCCTGATGCCGCCGGGCCTGCGGGTTTGCGCGTTATAAATAAATCAAATACAAATACAAACTATTGATTATGTTTGTGAAGATAACTGGTTATTCACTAACTGTTTTTACTTTGAGTTTATTCCATCTGTTTGGAGTGATCACTCGATGTTAGCAGCTCAATTTGAGGTTTTATTAGATGGGGAAGGATTCACTCAGTTGAATAAGGGGCATCCAGGGATCTCCTTGAATGCGCAAGGGAATTGTGTATCTTGGTCATCCAAACTGGCCTTGTGAGTTAACGAGACCATTAGTTGTATCCGCTCCTTGCAATCAGATACAGAAAGGCTGGCTTCTCTGTGGATAAATGTGAATCTTTTGTGGAGGATGTATTAACAACTACGAGTTGGCGCCCCCAGAACAGGTCTGGTGCTCAGACGCCTCAGCAGGCCTTTAGCATAGTCCTCGTTATCTGGAGAAAAGAGTTATGACGACGGAACAAGCAAACAAATAATGATCCGGCTTTGTCCCTTGTTGAAGAATCTAACTGCTGAAGATGCATTTGCCAGTCTTATGAATATTGGCTACATGCTACTCATGCTCAAAGGCTGCAATTGGACTCAAATTTTATGTTGAGCGCCCTTTCTAATAAAAATTCCAGGGCTTTTCGGGTGCTAATTAACAATATTGTTGAGTTGCAATGTGCTAGGTTGGTTAATGCAGTTTCAGAAGAAGACTGGGTCCATCACTTTAAAGTCCTTTATGCTCCAACGCCCTTGATGCCAGCAAATGTTACATCTCCTTGCCTACAAAAGAGAGAGCCCTTTGAGTTAGACTTCAGCCGGGAAAATGTATTTGACATAATTAAGGGAATTAGCACGTCCTGGTCGCCTGGACCCAATCAGTTGTCAAATTACCTCTTTAAGTCAAATTCATCTATTTGGGCACCCTTTTTGTTAACATTATTTAATGATGTTTCCCGCTACAAGCATTTCCTCCATCATGGGGATGGGAATATGTAATCCCCATCTATAAGAAGGTTGCAAGATCGCTTCCCCGTAATTACAATCCCATTCCAATTTTGGACGCAGACTGGAAAGTCTCCGGCTATATTCTTCTTCAACATCTAGAATCCTGGCCTTCGGGAAAGGGGCCCATCTCGAAATGGCAAACCGGGTTCAGGAAAAACATAGGTACATCCTTGAATGGAACCATTGTTAAATGTATCCAGCAATCAGCCTGGACCAAAGGAGCAAATCCAATATATTTTGCTTTGGTGGTCCTAACTGCCACCTTTGATGCTGTAGATTGTTTGCTAATTTGGCACAAACTACAGGGTTGGAACAATCCTGTGGACTAATTAGACTGCTCATAGGACTTCACGATCATTCCTCCATACAAGTGTGTTTGAATCAGTAAGGTCTGTTGTCTCATCCTATTGCCACCACAGCCAGAGGAGTTAGGCAGGGGTGCATCTTGGCCCCCTGCCTATTTAATTTATACGTGGTGGACATTGGCGCATACCTTGTTCCTAAAACATTGGTAACTACGAAAATACAACATCTTAACATACTGTGGCTCACCTACGCGGATGAGTTCTTTATTTTGTTGGATGGATTCTACATCTTTGTGAAGGATCACTCTTTGGTTCTTAACCCAGGTAAGACTAAGATGATGCAGTTGTCATACTCCAGGAAAAGAGTGCCCTCTAAGTGATATTTACACAAGTTATATATCTACAGAGGATTGACACTCTCCTTTATTTGGGCTTCCTTATTAATGCAAAAAGTTCTATCCACTCCTGTCTGCATGCAAGGGCAACTAAGTTGGCGAACCAACTAAGCAGAGTGGACGTAAGATACAGTAAATGTTCTCAATTATCAGCGTTCAGATTCTATGAATCCAAAATTGTCCCAAAGATACATTATGGGATTGAAGTTTATCATCTGACAATCTTGGAATTCTTGCCTTATTTGGAAGCCCTGATTTGGAGAAGAGCCCTTCGACTCCCCACTTCAGTTCCACACTTGGCTATACGCTATGAGCTTGGTCTCACCTCGTTAAAAGCTAGAGCTTACTGGAAGTACTTACCTCTATATAGGAAGATCCGCGCTCCAGTGGAGTGCTCGCTTTGCTCTGACCTTCAAATTATATGTTGGGGTGGGCCTTGCTGGTCTTTTGAACGCTGATCGACCTCGAGGATCTATCAGAGAAACCTTTGAAGCGGATTGTGTGTGATTCCTTGGACTTGACTTGGAAACCATCCAAAGTGAAGCACACACTATTCGAAGCAGACTGTGTACAAACAGTGGAGGACTTCCATCATTATCCTTCTCTGACACATCTAAGGGGTGGCCACAAATAAATAGGCATTTTAGCTCCTTACCTTTCAATCTTCCCCGACAAAGCTACATGTAGGTCCTTTCTGCACGTTCGTTTTGAAATGGTGTATACCACGGAAGTCCTAGTGAAATATGGCTCTATGAAGGAGAATGTGCTCTTTTGTCAATTTTGTCAGGATAAAACCTTTAGTGAAACCCTACAACATCTGCTTCTGTATTGTAAAGCTTTGCAGCCATTGAGACAGAAAGTTTGTAGTCGGTTGTTGAGTGAGTTAGATCCACATAACACGTGGAATCACTGTATAACAGGGTCTATGACTTCCATGGTAATATCTGTTGTACATTTTTAAAACATTCTGAATATTGACTTTGAATTTAGTTGATTATTAACTTTTTGTTATTTCTTGCCTTTTTTGTGTCTTTTTTTCTTTCGTCTGCTCACAGTTTGATCGTTGATTGCTTATCGATTTCAAATATGTTCCTTTGTTTCACTTCTTTTTTCTTTGGTCATTTATTTGATATATTTTAGTTTAAGGTTTAAATGAGTTTAACCAATACAACCATTTTTTTAATGTCCTACCTAATAACCTGAGCCTCAACCCCACCACCTTCTTTGGGGTGAAAAGCGCAAGCAAATACATTCACTCTACACTTTCTAGAGAACCACAGACTGCACACCTTAAGAAAATGGAATCTTCTACCATAGCTCATTGAAGTGCCGTTCCCTTACTGTGATTCGCAGTATAGACACAAGGATCCGTTTGTTGCCTTAGCAGAGTATAGACTCAAATAAACCAATGGTACTTATTTGATCCTCCCAGCTAGATTACTAATTTGTTCTTGCAGCTGCAAAATTGAACCACAAGAGTACTTCAGAAACCTCCACTGGGATACAAAAGCACACTGGTACTGCATCGGTTGCACTAAACCACAGTGGAAACGCGTGTAATATGTATTAAAGCTGTCTCAATGTGCTGGCCAGGCTCCTTTGATCACCCAATCTAGGTTTACTGAGTGGCCGAGTTTTCCATTGCCGCCCAATATGCAGCTAAGCCTTTTAGGTCCAGGTTGCCACCCTCTAGATCTCTTGACCATTAGACCTTTGACTTACTGAAAAATATGCCCTCTCTGTACATTAAGTACAAACCTGGCTTTTCACACAGTAGCCAACCTCACAAACTCCCATACAGTAGTCAGGGAAGGTGGCCTGGGAGGACAGCTCAAGGGAAACGTGCACACTTTGGAAACAAGACGATGCAGAACACAGCTTCGCGCCCCGGGTCGCACTTAGAAACCTGTGGGTATTAAGCTGTTTAAAATACCAAATAAACACGTGCGCACTTTGGAAACAAGACGATGCAGAACACAGATTCGAGCCCCGGGTCCCACTTAGAAACCTGTGGGTATTAAGCGTGTTAAAAATACCAAATAAACATTACATTTAAGCGCACTCTATAAATAGATTGACTTAACATGACAGTCGGTGGTTGGTGGTAATGCAGAGTGTGAGTGTGCTTGCCAGCTGGCAAACGGTCTCTAACTGTATATACGGGACCAATGCCTAGTGGGGAGCCATAGGATTCCTATTACAAATGACAACATGCTTAGCTTTGTCACTGCTTGCCTAGTTTACAATTTCTGTGCTTATGTTAATAGTCTCAAATAAAGCAGCATAATCTTTAGATATAAGTCAACAGAAGAGCCCGGAGAAGATAGTGCAACCATAACTGCAACCTAACCTGGCCTTCATATGTATAAATATAACCCATTCAACGACGCCTTGCTGTGAACTCTCAGTCTGCAACTCTCAGGTAGAGCAGGCGTGCGCAAACCCGTTCTCAGAGCGTATCCATGCCACAAATACATTACATTATATTGCTTGAACTATATTACCCTGGCCATGCACGGCAGAGCTGCAAACCAAACGCCCAGGAAAATGCTGTCAAACTGCAGCCGCTCCAGCCTCCACCATGTGTCATACAACGGGAGGCATGTTTAAGAGTGGCACACATCATTGATGGGTTTCTTTTTTTTTGTTTTGTTGTTGTGAGGGTTCCGTTCCTTCCCCAGTCCCATGCAATTGGTAACGCCTCACACCGGCTCCCCTCGCTTATCTCGAGGAATATCTCTCCAAACCAGATGGCCATTTCACCATTATAGTGATGGGAGTTTTGACAAAATCGTACATTTGCCTGGTTTTGAAAGCTGATTTGATCTGTAAGTAAAACATATGAGTTACACATCTGGACTGATGTTCTCTTTTTTTAGCACGCTTAGTCAGATGTTCGACAGTGTACTTATCTGCACATAGATTGCACTGATGTTCTAGCTCATCACTGGAAATACTCAAGCGATATTATGATTTAAATTAAAGCAATGTTGCATTAGAAAACCATTACCAATCGAATCAGTGGGAGAAAAGGGAATACAGAGTACACATCTATACACACAGGCACTGCTTACAATAACCAGGGGTGTGCAAATAGAGCAGGCTTAAATGAAAATAACCAGATACACACGATTACATACCATGGGAAAGAATGATCAGCACTTCAAGTGTGTGACTTAGAAACCCATTCAAAAGCACAATAAGCGCCCGTACAGGAACACTTTGGCAAATAACGCACAAGAAATCTCCCTTTGGAATTGCATGTTATCCTTGCGATTCCATAGCGACCCATTTACTGGCACAACATGCTGTAACCCCCACCCTCTTCCGAAAACAGGCCACTATAGCATTAAATCCGAGAAGCAGGCAAGAACCCGAATTCTGAGTCATTGAAAAACAAACCAGGAAATCGGCGCATAAGAAGAAATGCGTTACATTTCAATAGCTATGGAGACATTTATCGACTTCTCTGAAGTGGGAGACGTTTTACTCGTTATCGCAAATCCCTTAAATTGGCAATGGACAGTTAGGAAGAGAGCCGGAGGGCTGGGCAGGTCTGCGGTTGGTTTTCTACAGCTATCTATAAATGCAACCTTCCCATGCCCTTTGCCTGCAAGGTTGGAATTCTCCCACAAACAGGCCTTCAAAATAATGTACGATCCGGAGATGACGACTAAATTTAGAGTTCTGGGCTCTCTCTGTGCGCTACTTGATTCTGTGGAAACATGTTTCCGTTTCTGTTACCAATACTTTACTCTATTAAAAGAACACGAAATCAAATGAAATCTATATTCGAATATAATGTCCTGCTGGCTCTCCCCGTCCCCAGACGGTGCATCTGCATCCTGGTTGTAGAGCTGTGTGCTGGGAATTCTCTAGGGCCATTCGGTGCTTAATAGCTGTGTTGCACACTCTACTCTAATAAAGAATATGGCGGCAACAGATAAAACATGTGGACTTAAATTCCACTTGCTTTTAAAACACCACCAAGCCATGAGTTGCTATCGCATGTGAAGAACATCCAGAGGCGTAGCTAGGATTGTAAAACAGGTGGGGTCTGAAGTGAATGTAGTTGGGCCCACCACATTGACTTTAACATATGTAAATGCCCATACAGTGTTGCTGAGTGGGCATTTACAGATTTTGGGTGGGCCTTGCCCGCTCAGGCCTTACCCTGTCTACGCCTCTGAGAACATCATGCTGTTTTTACCCTATGCAATGCTTTTTACTGTATGCACCTCATGCAATAATTATCCCACATGATTCAAACACACAACTTGGTGGCATTGTAAAAATATTGAATGTTTTCTCGGCAACCAGCATACTCTTAATAAAACACTTTGCCACCGAGGGAAATGGCAAAATATCGCCCCCACAGATTTAATTGCATCAGATTTAACGACTGTTCTGTGGGATGTAATATTGATCACTATTCGTAAGAAAAAATCACAGTAGGCAGACAAATGAATTCAAGCAGAATTGTCGATACCACATGGCATTTTACTTCAAGGGTACAGCTGTGTGAGTGTTGCTCAAATAATGCAGGTGGCTGTCCACGATGTTAGGAGGTTGCTAAAAGAATTCTAGGGTTTGTTTACTGCTGAAGTACACAATAGTCTACTCTGATATACAGTTAATATTCCAGTAAATTAGTTTGACTATTTCCATACCACGCTTAATATTGTGATTTGTTTCAAACAGCCATGTTCCATTTTCCGCAGTATAATATATTGGCATGTTAATTGTTAAGGTACTCCAAGAGAATGATATTGATATTGATATTTAATTTCGATCACACTCGTACACAAGTGTTTCAGAGCGCGACAAGGCAAGGGAGGGGATCAGGGGAGAACAAAACAACGATCTTACTAGGCCCAGTGACATTGAGAATGTGTAAGTGCATGGGAGAAGGGGGGGTGCATGGGAGGGGGGAGAAGTGGAAAGTGTGAAGCAAAGGAGAAACAGATAAATAATAATACATAAATAAATAAATAAATAAATAATAAAGGCAATAAACAGTGGTACTGCAGCCAGCAATTGGCAAGTGCTAGGTTTAAGGAAGCAGACAGGGTAGGTCTGATAAGTGCAGGAAGAAAAAGGGGGGGGTGTATGGGTACAGATACAGACCGCAGTGCAAGCGGTGGTCCGGAGGCAGGGCGGGAGGGTGACTGGGTGAGCAGGTACCTGGGCCCGGAGGACAGAGGGTGGCCAGGTGCATGGTGCCAAGAGAGAACAGATCAGCAGGGGAGAGGGGGAGCAAAGGCAGAAGAAAAGAGGATGGTCTTGAGGTGCTTCCGGAACCGGAGATGGTTCTCCTCAAGTTGTAGAGTTGCAGGGCGGCTGTTCCAGGGGGAGGCTCCAGCCAAAGACAGAAATCTACCCCCAGCTTGTTTCTTTGAAAAACAACTGACCCTGAGGGAGTTAGAGGTAGAGGAGCGAAGAGCTCGAGAGGGGAGGTATTTGCAGAGGGATATCTGAAGGTATTTTGGACGCAGGTACCAGAAAGCCTTGTGGACAATGCAGAGGGTTTTGAATTTAATCCTTGCATCCACTGGGAGCCAATGGAAGGATTTTAGAGCTGGAGAAATACGATCCCAGGGCTTGAGGCCAAGGTCAAGTCTTGCAGTCCTGTTCTGGATTAGTTGCAGAGGGTGGAGAGTAGAGGCAGGTAGATTTAGAAAGAGGCTGTTACAATAGACCAACCTAGAGAGAACCGGAGCTTGGGATACCATGAGCATCTGGGGAAGGAGAGGAAAGGCAGAATACCTCTGAGGAGGTGCAGTAGGAAGTTTGACTTTTTATGACCATGTCAGTTTCACATTACCCCAGACAATGGTGCCATCCTAATTAGCAGTCCAATGCCTGTGTTACACAAGATTAGAACATTGCCACGCTCGTTCACACATTGCTTGCAGAAAATTACTATGTTAGTTTCACCTTGCATCCAGATAATGTGCTATTGCTGTTTAAGCAGTGACATATCAGTGTTTGGCCAGATAATCATATTGTCATAGATTCTGCATGAGCAGGTTTGGTTGATGTGAGCCTGAGGAGCCCCACTTGGCAGATCCGCAGAGATCCTACTCTTCCACCTGATCAAGCCACTTTTCAGACATTGCTTTCAAGATATAAGTTGATTGATACACTGAGCAACCCACAAGCTACTGAGATAGGACATTTCCCCCACAGCTTAGTCTGATTGTGGCCAAAAACTGTGAAAAAACACCCAAAGACAAGATGGTGGCAACAGTGCACTTAGTGCCAAGCGGCTCAGCTCCAGTCTAGTGGAATCCAGCATAGAAGAGTGTGACGGGCCCATGGTGTTTCCACCCTCGTGATGGCAGAATAGATATTCTTTCATGCTATCATGAGTTCCATCAGGTGCAGTGCTGAGTACGGTCCAAATGGGAGTATATGGGGAGTGATGGTCATAAAGATGAATCTAGAATCTGATGACAGAATATTGGACTGAATTTAGAGGTGTGAGACATGCAAACGCACAGAGCATTAAGCAGAAAGTGAGGTACCACCTGGGTGGAGTGTCAGGCCTACAATGTGTACCCTGGAGAGTGAAGATGATTTGTGAAAACCTGTGGTGCTTTGGCAGAAACTGACACGTATTCATAGGATCAGTGATAGGAGGCAGGATTGGTAATACTGAGGTAACACAATGGGGACTGGCGTCGATCCAGTGCAGGGGATATGCAGTGGTAACTGGAGAAGGACCTCCAGAGCTGTTGGTCCCAGGAGAGATTTCAACATGTGCTGGGAGGTGGAAGGTTTGAGGTGAATTTCCATAAGTAAATGATAAACTTTAAGAGGCTCTATCTCCGGGGTGTTGCAAAGCTCTGCACTGTGGGTGGTTTGGAACATTGGACTAGATACCTCTGACTATACAAACAAATAAGCTGATGACCAATATGCACTTCAAAAAGGCAGTGACATTTACAATACCTGCAACGAGAATACGTGAGCATGGAGATGACATGCAGAAGGCTGTCCGACTGTAACAAAAAAGCCAAGCTTGACAGGCACAGATAGCCTAGGCCAGCAGACATCCCAGTTATTCCAGGGAAGGACCAAGACAGTCAGGCCTCTCAGATGCCCATACAAGAGATATTGCACACACTCCAGGATTCCAAAATGGCACATAAGAGAAGTTTGGAGAAGTAGGAGTGGACAGCGCCCTGAAATTACCTGTTCTTCAATGATTGGCAGATATTAACTGCCATGGAACCCAAGATGGTGGCTATAAAAGTCACAGTCAAGGTACAGCACTTCCAGAGTGGCTGTGGCCTTGGTTCACCCCGAAGGACTGAAGAGTTGCACCGAGGATACTGAAGTCACTTCCATTGTTGCAGATTTGGAACTGGGTCAGAGAAAGAAGAGGGGATGCACCATCCAGTGTTCCTAGCAAAGATACAGCTGATCATCACCTGACGTTCTCCTATGTTCATCACCAAGAATGATTGCAGAGCTCTTAAAAGACCCCAACACCAGTCACTTGACATCAGGCAGTGATTGAAACAATCTACATCTTTCCAAAATGGATCCTCCTTTCTACCGGACCAAAGGGGCACATTAAGTATGGGTCTGTAAATCCGTGACTGTAAACAGATTAAATTCAAGGAGTAAAGAAGATCAGAATCACCTTTTATGGTATTAAACAAACCTTGCAAAATTACCCAATATATACATACTGCTATACTCAACAATTCCACAGTACAAGATCATAGGTTTCTGGGATTCCAATGAAATAAGAACGATAGATAAAGTGACAGTGGCTATGAGATAGTTGAGAGTCAGGAAATGCTGAGCAAAGTAGGAGGCCCACCCACCAAAACCAAAAACAAGCGAGGTGGGTATAGCTCATTGTTTGCTTAAACCTGATTTATTACCAGTCACAGCCATACATGCACAAAATATGAAAGAGGAGGAAAGGTCTGGCTTTGTATGAGAGTTTGTGTCTGATGAAACTGTCCATTAAGCAAGGGGTTCCTTGACACTGAGGGGGTAATTCATAGAAATCGGCGCACAAGTGGTGCACTCGGCTGGCGCACAGTGTGCGCGTGCGGCAGTCTGCACCAGCCGCGTGTGCCAAAACCCATTTCAGCGCACAGCATATTCATGGATTTCAACATCCAGAACCAGCCGTGGCGCAGAGTGGCGCAGAGATCCTGCAGCAGCGCCTGTTACACCCCCAACCCCGCCCCGTGCGCCATAAACATCGCACAAATCCAGTACATGGCACAAAGGCCAGTGGACCAGCATACTGCCCCCCAACCACGAAAACGCATGTAAAACTTCCCGCGCACCCCTCAGAATACACATACCCCTCTCGCGCTAGCGAAAACTCAAGTAAAACTTCCTGCGCACCCCTCAGAATACACGTACCCCTCTCGTGCTAGCGAAATCGCATGTAAAACTCCCCACTCACCCCTCAGAATAAAAGTACCCCTCTTGCTAGCGAAAACGCGTGTAAAACTGCCTGCGCACCCTTCAGAATACATGTACCCCTCTCGTGCTAGTAAAAACGTGTGTAAAAAAAACTCCCCGCGCACCCCTGAGAATACACGTACCCCTCTCGCACTAGCGAAATCATGTGTAAAACTCCCAGCGCACCCCTCAGAATACATATACCCCCCTCGCGCTAGCGAAAACGCGTGTTAAACTTCCTGCGCACCACTCAGAATACACGTACCCTTCTCGCGCTAGCGAAATCGCGTGTAAAACTCCCCGCGCACCCCTTAGAATATACGTACCCCTCTCGCGCTAGCGAAATCCAAAGTAAAAAAAGAAAAATCATGTACAATAAAAAAGTGGTCCATTGCTGATGTCCATAATAAAAACATAACCCAAATAAAAAAAAAAACATTGATCCATGGGAATATAGAAAAAGAAAGTATGTACAAGTCTGCAACTATATACAATGGAAGTCCAAATGTCCATGATCCACAAACAAAAGGAAACCTACAAAAAAGTCCTATGAAGATAAAACTATAGACACGAAGTGGAGCAATGTCTATTAACTCCAAAATAAAAGAAAAACAAAGGAAACCTAAGACTAATGAACTATATACAATGGCAGCGGGCAAGTCCTACGGCTCACTCTGTGATGTTCCGGGCCAGGGCATCATCTGACTCCATGTCGATGTCCCGAAGGCGGGCCTCTTCCCTGTCCTCGAGGTCTCGCAGGGATGCAGTCATGGCCTGTTCCAACTCCCTGCGAGTTGCCTCGAGGCACTCGGCCCGCCTCAATGCCCTGTGCATGGAGTTCTCCGCCCTGACCATAGTGAGCCGTGCCTCCTCTGCCCGCCGCCGTTCCGCATCTATCCGCTGGCCCAACCGCTGCCACACGGAAGACACTCCCATTCCAGGGTCCACCTGCCCTCCGGCCGATGCCTGCCCCTCTGATCTTGATGGCCCCGAGCCATGATGCCTCCCACGTTGAGCCTGCTGCTGCCTCCGACGTAACTGCCTCTGCCAGCATGACGGCATCCGGGCTGATGGAATCCAGCAGTGCCGTCTTGCACGTGCCCTACCCGATGATGCCGGCACATCCTCCATCTGCTGGGGTCCAGTTGCTGGGGTGTCCACCCCTGCTGGACCTCTGACTCCCGACTGTGGCAGGGATGGGATCTCCACCGAGCTGGCTGCGTTGGTCGGGGCAGGTACACAGGGGGCCCTGGTGGCATCTGGGCCGGAAGATGGCATGGAGAACGACCGCCAGAGTGCCCGACACATGTAGGAAACCCCTGACCATGGCCCCTCCCAACTGGGCCACGTTGGCACGCAGCTCTTCGTGATGACGTGCGTGGTCCCCCCAGGAAGTATGCACGTCATCACGAATGTCACTTGTGCGCAACGCGACACCAATCAGGATGATCTCGATGCGGTCATGGGTCCCCTGGTCTGCAGGTAGAGGAGTGCCAGATGACGTGGACCTCCCCCCTACCTGCAGACGGGCATGGAATGGGGCATCCCTGCTGGTGCGTGATGGTGCAGTCACAGTGTCAGGGACAGTAACATGCACAGGCTCCTCCACAGCGACCTGAGCTGCCTCCTTCCCCTGCCCCTGGACTGCACCACTTGCACCAGTGGTACCACCCCCACCAGGCCCCATGTGCAGCTCAGTAGTGGCCTCCTCCTTCTCTGTGCACACCACCAACCTGGATGGCTCCACACCGTCTTCAGCCGTCCCAAGCCCCTTTGGGGGCTCACCCGCCCCTTCCGCTGCAGCCGTAGTGGCAGACGCAGCACCAGTCCCCTCGCTCCCGGGTTATGGTAATTCCTGGGAGAGTGACTGGGCCTTGCGTTGCCAGCCGGTGGAGGCATCCCGCCGCTTTGTTCCAGAGCACCATCTCCGCCCTCTTCTTCACTCACCGCTGTGTAGAGGGAGACATAGAACACAAGCATCAGGGTACTGTACGATAGTCCCCTAGACAGTGAGCAATAGCACATGAGTGGCACTGTCAAACGTCACTTCCATCATGTCCCTCCACAACACATGGGTCAGTGCAGGCAACACACATGCAGAAACAGGCATGGTGCATGCAATGAACATTTGCATCCATGTCCAAGGAACTGTTGAAACATACAATGGTGGTTTGAAACTCACATGCATCATGGGTCATACTTATCACATGCACACACATCACCGTAGTTTCATGCATCTGGTCTCGTACACCCCAGACACAGTGGATACAAGGATGACTAGGCTTCATCAGTGAATTAGAACATCATCACGGACATGTGTCATGCATCCATGGCATTTACAAGTCACACACACGCTACTCAGACACACAAACATGTACACCATGTCCATGACAGCAGCACCCATCTCTCACACCCCAACCATGTCCAAGAACAGAGACAGGCATGCATTCATGTGTGCATTCCGCATGCTGCTCTGCATGTTGCATTGTAACACATACACCATCCATGTGGTTCACACATGACTGGTCTCACATGCAGCACCATCATGTCCCTGCACACACACATCCATACATGGCCCATGTCACACATACAGGCAAATAGTTAACTACCAGCACACTGCAACATGCCCTGTTTCACACAGCAATGCATGGCCACTTACCGCTCCAATCCAGACGGGTCTGCATCCTGAGGATCTGGTGGTGAAGCACTGGGCAAATGCGCTCCAGGACCCTCATCTGCTGGTTGGTAAGCTGGCCCTGGCGCCCCACTGCATCCGCTGCGTCTAAGAGGCGCAGGGCCTTCTTGAGGGTCCTGGACTGCGCTTCTAGACGTGTTTGATGTTGCGGGGTGCCATCCCCTCCGCCTTGATGACACCCACTATGTCCGTCCAGATCCTCCTCCGTCCTTCCTTGTTGGCGCCCGATGGTGTGAAGAGGGCATCATAATGCCCCCGCACTTGCTCCACCAGGATGCCAACTTCATTGGAAGTGAAGCTGGCAGCCCTCTGCCTCTCAGCTGGGGTGTTGCCACTGGTGCCAGATGGTGTTGTGTCAGACATGGCAACCCCCCAGGCAGGTGTGGGTGGGCAACTGGGTCCTGGGGCTGGGCTGTGGAGCGATGGAATACCAGTCGAGAGTCCTCTGTTCCAGCAGGGGTGGTCACAGCAACTGGACCCCTGGAGATGGCAGATGTGCAGGCACCAAATGGCAAGGCACGGTGGCAGCAGGCAGGCAGGCAGCAGCAGATGGCTCGTGGGAGGCTGCTTGGGGGCAGTAATTCAGCCTTCTGGGCAGGAGCGTGGTCTTCCGTGTGTTGTTGCGTGGTCAGCTTGATATGGAGTGATTTGGCACGTGAAAAAACAGCACGTCAGCATGTAATTCAAGGAAAGGCCCTTGGCACGTAAGCGTGTAGGTGACATAACGTGCGCGCAGGTGTTTCCTTGGCACGGGTTGAAGGTCCCACGTGTGTTTCCATCGCTCTGTACGTGCTTTTCGTGGGAAGCGGTGTGTGAGTTTTCCAGACTATGGGGTTCACACGCGATTACTTCACAGCAGATACAGTGCATACTTCTTCTTTTGGCATGGGTGTTGGCTACGCGTTCTTCTTCTACACGCAAGGCAGACGGTTAGTCACACACATGCTATTTTTCATACTGCGGGTGTCCCGGTTTGTCGCGTACCCCCTATTTTCCAGGCATACTAACCCGCGTGTTGATCACGTATGCATTTTTTGTGTTCCTGGCTGCCACAGCGTACTGCGTGTGTTTTTTTACACGCACGTGGGCTTCAGGGGTCGCATATCTATTTTTCATGCTTTTTTGGGATGCCTGAGCGTTGCTTGACATGTCATTTCTCCTAGGGGGCCACAGAATGGGACATTCATCATGGCTGTATATACGTGTTTGTTGTTTGCGCGCACTTTTATAATGCGCAGGAATGCCACCGCCTGCCTTCGTGTGGCGGACGTGTTTAGGCCTGTGTGTGTCTTTGGCCGTGTGCGGGTCTCCCTTATTCGATTCCATGAATACGTGTAGTTTGCATGCGTGTGGGCGTTCCGTGTATTTCCGTGCAGTACTTCCCCAGTTACGCCTTCTTTTTCACGCGTTGTTCTCCATTCCGTGTGTTCCGCCCCATGTTCCGCCCCCTTTTTGGTGTGTGCGCTGACTTTGTGCGCTTTCGCTGAGCGCATCGCGTACAGCGTTCTGGATGTTGCAATGACTTGTGCGCCCGTGTGCGCCACGCAAGGATTTGGCTCACATCCCGGGGACAACACGCGCAGGGCCTTCCATGAATTGCACGCGTAAGCGTGCGCTTGCTTTTTTACGCTTGTGCCAGCTTGCGCCACGATTTTCGGCACACATTTGTTCCATGAATCGGCCCCTGAGTGAGAACTGGTGACAGGGATAATAATGGATGTTCTTCAATGTAATTGTTTTACATCAATGTGAATGAAGGGGTCATTGCTGATGCATTTGCAGAGGTGAATCTCAGGCCTGTAGAGAAGCAAATTCATTTGGCCCAAATAGTCATTAGCAGATGTGACAGTGTCCATTCTGTAGTTGTTGAGTGCACTGACACCCGCACATGTCATAGCCTACTATTTGGAGCTGGATATGGTTGGTGATCTAAATGCAATAGAAGGATCACACAACCATTGAAAACAATAATAGCTGGGTTTCAGTTTTTAGTTGGTTATATTTGGAGGTGATAGGCACTCCATCAATTATAGTATCAACCAATATCCTAGGGGGCATATCAAATACCCAAGGGGCAAACCACAGCAATGAGCTTCGGACTAGCCTTAGCTTCAGGAAACTATCCCATGGCACAAGGGACAACAGTACCACTTAACATTAGATGTTGTAAGGAGACACTACATGAAAAAGAAAGGAAACTCCAGTTTGGTGACATTCCCTCAGCTACATAAAAGTCTCTATGTAGAGAAAACCAGGGTGTACGCCCATTAGAAGGATCCAAAAAAAAAACAAAAGACAAAAAGCAAGACAAAAGGGAGAGATCCTATCCTAAATTTGAGTCAGAGCTTGTCCGGACTCCTGGCTGTGCATCTTGCACAAGCCTCAATTCGACATCATGCACATGCACACATATTTCAGGGCCTCCCCGAGGGACACGTGGGCCCCAAAAATACCAATGGGTTAAGAGAAGGGTTAGTTGAGCCCAATCCTGGCGCGCCTGGCACCATGTTCATTCCCCTTTGGATGATTAGGGATCCACATCACTTCCTTTTCCTCCAACATGGGGGGGGATTAGCCTAGACAGAACTGATAGACTACAGTCCTGCCTTTTGGGTGTGGCTGGGTGTGGCCTAGACAGAAATAATAGACTGCAGTCCTGCCTTTTGGGTGTGACTGGGTGTGGGTGGCTATATAAACCACACCCAAGCATGCATCCCTTGCTTCGCGTTACTCTGCCTCTGCAGCGTGACGCTCACCGGCTTAGCTCCAGCAACCTGCAAAGAAGGAGACAGATGTGATCCATAGAACACAACAGATCAAAATCCACAAGCCTTGTAACGCTTACCTGACGGTCCAGTTCAGAATCCAGTGGTCATCATGGTCCTGTAATCCTGTTGAGAAAGAAGAACAACAGTAAGTGGAAATAAAGGCATTTGAAACGAACGCTGCACGCACTGAAAAAAGGTATTTATAGAATGTGCACGGGAAAGCAATACTTACCGCAGTGTGCACAGAAACTATACTGCAACAACTCTATGAACTAAAAGCGTACCGACAACGCAGCAAAACCGAGGGAGCCACGCGCACTAAGGAAGTACCACTAACCGCCGCGCGCACAAAGCTGCAATACAGACATAAAGACTACAAACAAGGCGCGCCCGAGAGTGCATCAATACCTAAAAGAAACAACGTGCTTCAGTCCAAGGAAGCAGAACGTGGCTGCGAGTACAAACACCATGCACAGGAAAAACCATGCATGAAAGGACACTAACAGAAAACAGCTGAGCAAGCAACAACCAGGAGAACAGCATTACCAAGCTGGTTCCCCATTAAGGACAACAACAGCAATCCACAGCGCAGCAGGTCTGGGCGGGAGAACTACCAACCAGTGAAGTAACTGGTTCCACACTCACGCGCACCCCTGCAAGAGAGATAGCAGGTCGGAGAGCATCCCTTCCATATAAACAAGGTGAGCATAACCCATCAGGGGTTAGGGGAATAAGGTAGGGCGCAGGGTGGAGGGAAGGGGCCAGGTCACACCGTTTCCTAACAGTTGTGTCCCATTTCAGAAGCAATTCCAGAAGTCCCAGTCCCCAGATGGTCCCTACATAGATATCTGGGGGAGAAGGAGGTTTCCAGGAGGTTTCCAGGTGCTCCCGCAGGGCTAAGGTGAGTGTAACAGAGCTGCTTTCTCACATCAAGGTAAATGGACAAACAGCACAATGCAAGCCTAACCAATTTAGCAGAGGAAGATTAAAGGAATTATGGCACCAACCGTGACATAGCATTGTCCTCTGTAAGAGAAATGTTTGCCCTGAACAAGAATCCAATTGCAGCAAGAGATCATTGGTAACAATAAAGATGCTGTTGGAACTACACATAATCTCAGAGAAAGAACACAAATAGGAGACCACAATGATACAGAGATACTTTGTCTCACCAACAGAAAGACAATGTAAACTATATGGTATACCAGAGGACCAAGGTTTGTGCTACACAATAACCGTTCAGCAGAGTACCCAGGGCCCAACAAACCCTCACCCGGTAATAACAGAAGACTCAGCCAAGGTCAAGTTAGAACTGTCTTTATTTTCCATAACAGACAGCAATCATACAGAAACAAGATATCTCCAGCAATCACAGCTCCTGAGCCGGCACCTATAGACGGCACCTATAGAGGTTAGTTGACTGGTCCTTGCATGTCAGGTGGTCTCGCCTGAGACTTCCCCAAAAACGATCTATTACATTGTTGCAGGGTCGCAGGATTACCATTGGCCCTTGACCTTTGCCACCCACCCCTACATTTGTGTTCCCTAATTAGCTGGAAGAGCAGCTCTCCTCGGGCCTGGGACCCAACTCTGTTCTCAGTGCTCTGTATACCTCCTCATGGCTATGAGAAAAGACTATGTGTCCCCATTTGTTCCACTAGTATAATCGCCTCACCTTAGAGAGTGCCTGCAGGTTGCAATGTTGTAAAACAACACATGTATCGAGTTTATACGAGTGTCCAATGCATCCAGCAACACGGTTGAACTCTTCAAAATCTGCAGGGGACATGCCAACCCCTCAGCAGTAGGTTCTGCCCCTACTCCTTCCCAGACCCTTTGAAATGCACTCGCCTCCCACTTCATTTCCAAAATCCAGGACATGCTGAACAGCCTTGCCACATACTCTTCCAACCCAACCGTCCCCTCCACTCCCCATCACTCACTCTTCTCCTTCCTCCTTCTCTTCCTTTGCTCCTGTCTCCCCTGAAGGAGTCCCCGCTGTGGTCAACTCCATGAAGGTCTTTTCCAAACAGGTTGACCCATGCTCTTCCAGAACCATCAAGGACAACATCTCCTCTCTCGCCCCCGCTGTTGCTGATCTTTGCTACCATTCCTTTGCTACTGGTTCTTTTCCATCCTCCCTCAAGCACTCGCGTGTGCGCCCCCTCCTTAAAAAAAAACTCTGCTGACCCTTCCAGCGCAGCCAAATACTGCCCCATTTCCATCACCCCCTTTCTGGGGAAACTGCTCGAGAAGTTGGCCCTCCCCCAATTCATCTCTCATACCGAACTTGTTGGCAGACTACACGACCACCAGTCTGGATTCCAAGCATCCATAGGCACTGAAACTGCTCTTCTGAACACCCACGAAGAACTGTTTGCATTGCTTGATTCCAACTCCCCTGCTGTCCTCATCCTCCTTGATCACTCTTCTGCATTTGACACAGTGAACCATTCCATCCTCATAAAAGGGCTCCATGATACCCTTGGTATCTCGGAGTGGGCACTGGACTTGCTTAGCTCCTTCCTAACTGACCGTACCTCCAAAATGGTTCTGTGCCCTTTCTCCTCCCCTACTTCCTCCTTTGCCTGTGGCATCCCCCAGGGCTCCATTCTCTCGCCCTGGCTCTTTAACAATTACCTTTCTCTGCTGGCACGCCTCATTGCCTCCTTCTCCCCCAACTTACAGTGCTATGCTGATGACAGACAACTCTTCTACAAACTTCCTACTGATGCCCTTGCACCTTCCTTCATCCCTGACTGCCTCTCTGCAATCCATGTCTGGTGCACTGCTAATGACCTTTGCCTCAATTCCAGCAAACCAGAGATTCTCCCTATTCGGTCCACTGCACCCTACTTCTTCCCCACACTGGCCTTCCTCCATGGGCTCCTCCTCCCCACCCGCTCTTCTGAAGCCAGGAATCTCTGAGTCATATTTGACTCCTCCTTTTCCTTCATCCCTCATATTCGGGACATAGCCATAAAGGCCCACTTTCAGCTCTTCCTTCTCAAAGGAACTCTACCCTTCCTCACCTTCCCCCAGAGACTCAATGTTGCCCAGGCTCAGGTTCTCTCCAGGCTAAACTATTGCAACAGCCTCCTCCTTAATCTTCCTTTGACCCCTCCAGATAACCCAGAATAGGGCAGCAAGACTTATCCTTAGTATCAAGACAAGGGACCGCATCTCTCCTGCCCTACAAAACATTCACTGTCTCACGGTCTCAGGACAGATTAAATTCAAATCCCTCTGTATGATCCACAAGGTTATCTTAGGCAGGGACCACTCAATGTTCAATGCTTCCTGCTTCTAGACTCCTGCATTCCTCTGGCACCAACTCCCTGCGTGTGTAGCGGTTTGCAAAACTGAGAGCTGGTGGTCGATCCCTTTCCTCTGCGAGCTCCCTTCTGTGGAATAATCTCCCTCCCACTGTGCGTCTTGAGCAGGACCTCCTCAAGTTCCAAAAAAAAAGCCTCAAGCCCTATCTCTTTACCTATTCCTTCTCCTCTTCTCTTCCCTGCTAATCATACAGTAGCATTACTGATGTGCAGGGCCTTTATGTATCCTCGGTGCCCTGACCCCTCCACATCTCTCATATCAGCCGCTGTCGATTTACTGCATTTGCTTAGGTTCACCATCCCCACGGGAGGTTGCACTTACGATTTCCCTTCTTAGCACTTCACCCCGAGCACTTCTCCATGAGCACCACAGCACCTATCCTTTGCCCCCCTCCCTTCTGCACTTGCACGTTCTGAACACTCACCAGGCATGGTAGGTTTGTATCACCTCCATTTTATTCTCATGATTGTTGTACTAATAATTCAATTATTTATCTTTGTTTTAATTCATTGCCTACCTTCTGCTGTCACCACCTTCTTGCCTCGTGGGCACCTTGAAACAGTTTTGCTAATTGTATAAGCACCTAACAAGTGACCAATAAATAAAATAAATTAATGCATCAGTTCTTGTTTGCTTCGCTGGGAACTGCTCCTCTTCCCACTGTGGGTAAATGGCTATTGTTCGGCTTGTTCGGATCACGTGGATGAAGACCACAAACTGAGCATTTGGTCTGCAATTAGTGAAGATGTATTCGGCTATTTTTCAGGTGGCTCCCTGTCCCTGGAGCTAGGAATGTTTGGCTCGCCTCTGACCTTACTTGTGAGCACGAGTTCTGAGCAGCATGCTTGAAAATCTGTTTTACTTTGTCCCTTAGTATGAGGCCTGTGGCTTATCGAACTTCTACTATAGTTATGCTATGATTTCTATACATCTATATTGTATTATTTTCCTTATGGATTAGTGGTACTTGGCACTTTCAGGTTCCTTATGTTCCATATGGTGAGTTGCAATAAGCGGCTGCAGGCTTGTTCTGCATCTCTTGCTTTCTTGCGTTTCTGCTTTTCTGCGTTTGGCTAATGAAAGAAAAGGCTTTTGACAGTATGTATATGTATCTGTCCTCTTTCTATAGAACTGTGAATGCATGTTCTTTGTGTTTGACCGTGTGTGCCCATGTAACTTTCTGCAGGGATGCGAGTTTGTGTCGTGGCTAGCGTTACTATGTCGTGTTGTCGCTAATGACATCAGCACAGCAGTATATTTATAATTAGTCAACAAGGTCCAGTGTTGAGGCACCCGTATCCATGTAGACATCAGCTGGATAAGGTTGAAATGGTTGTTTAAGAGAATATCTGTTTGCATATGTAGAAGTAATTTGCCCTCTTGGGGGCTGGCCAAACAGTGACTGGCATCTTGCATTTCTGGTTCTGCAGGCTGTCATGCTTATAGGGGTCAAGAGGGGCATTCCAGAGACCCTCTCTTCAACAAGGCACAAGTTTCAATAACCAAAGGGGAGCAGAATCCTGAAAGAAAGCAAGACAAGAAGGGAGAACAAAGCAGACAGCAACTCTTCAATCAAAAAATTGAAAAGTTCCAGACCAACAAAATAATCCCAGAAACTAAAGATACCAGTGACTGGATAAATGTCATATTAGATTCTGGCTCAGTCATTTGCAAATTTAGGGAAAAACACAAATACCATTTCATTAATATGTCTACACAGCAGAACAAAAAATAACTACTCCAGCTGGACAAGTGGTAGAAAACAATTAAAGTTAATTGAGTTACAGTTTACCAGGAGTGGGAACAAGCAAACAAGATTGAGGCACTGTTCGGACCAATCAACATTTAGAACAATATGGTATTTTTGCATCTAAAGACTGACCCCCATTACACATTACAGAAAGACCTAGTGAAGAAGAAGTTATTAAAACATAATTTTCCAAAGAAGTTGAGAAGCACTTAATAAAGGCATATGCAGAATGGTGCACTCTTCTAGGAGCAGTTCAAATATTCCCGAACCCTGATAGCCACGCCATTGAATGCCCACCACACAAAATACAGGTGTACTCAACACCTAGTTCTCAGAAACAATTTCCCATTAATGCAAAAGCTATCCCTAACATAAAGGTGATAGCCGTCCAATGTATACACCAGGGAATCCTAATACAACAAGCCCATACAAAACATCCATTCCCTCTAGTGGCCAAACCAGATGATATTGGTTTGGGCTACAGAATATGCAATGCACAAACAGAGTTAAGATCATTTGGTTTGGGCTACAGAATATGCAATGCACAAACAGAGTTAAAAAAACATGCACAGTTCTGGATTGCTGAATAGCATCCAGCGGTGTAAATGTAAAACAGTGTTTATTTGGGTAATGGTTTATTCATACAACCCTTATAGCCAGAGAGTTCCAACTAAACTGCATTCACTTTCCCAGGAAAGCATTACTGTTTCGAATGAATTCCTAGGGCTACATAAACAACAAGGAACATCCTCAAGTAAAATACAGAGCCTACTATAAGGCATTCCACTTTGTTGCCAGTATGTGGAGGACATTGATTGCACAGATGAACTCTCAAACACTCATTTATAAAAGGCGGACTTAATTATGAAGAATTTTCAGAAATTGCAAAAAAGGGAGGTTACATGTTTGTGCTTTTCATTGTGAGGAAAGCTCCCTCCCGCCATAAGACAATTTCTAGAAACATTTGCACACTTACAGAATCCTTGCACACTCAGGCAGCTTTAAGCATTGCATGGTTTGCTAAATTATGGGTCTATTGATTTGCCTAACTATGCATTGCTGGTAAAAAAAACAAAAAAAACACGTTATGTATTAGTGAAACCGATTTTCCATTCATCAGATTGGAAAGCAGAACAGACACACATTCTACAACACATTTAAAATCAAAGGATTCAAAGCATTCCTCTTTAAAACAGAAAGAATGCTAAAGATTTAGAAGTATCACCACTTGCTAGGTCAAAATGCTTTGACATACTCAAGCATCGTGAACGCTAAGGCACTGCACTTAGGTGGATTCAATGGGCTGCTAATTGGGCGTCACATGATGTGCTGTACCATTACAATCCAGAGTTGAAGCAAATGTATTATCTTGAGTGGTCCTTACAAACAGAAGCTTTTCCAACCATTCTATGTAGAATTTGTTTACTGTGGTGGACCAGTAATTGTAACCTTTGTCACAAGGTCTACTTACGTGGCTGCTTTTGTTAAGGGTGATTTCAACCATAATAATGTCTTTGAATGCGTACACACCAAAACAAAACGTTTGTGAGGCACATCAGCTCGGACCTCAGAGTTACAATGTATTCTAAAGGCACTCCAGCAAGTTGTTCCACACAGGCCCACACTTATTGTCTCTGATTCAGAATACTTAGTCAGGGGATACAATGTGAACCTACAATGATGGGAACACAATTATTTTAAAGATTCGGAAGGTAAACCAATAGTATTTAGAGATCTTTGGCAAAAGGTAGAGAACATCAAATAAGTAAATCCTCTAGTTTGGGTAATGCACTCTAATGCACATAGAACAGATTAACTAACGCACTAGCAGACTTGCCTGCCAGATAGCAGACAACAATATTTGTGAAGGCAGCTTTCACATGCTCCACTTGACACATTGATGAGGATATTAAAGTCTGCCTTGAAGCAAGTTATCCTAACCAGAAAGAGTTTCCAAAAACATAGGCCTATTGTCTTATTGACAAGACAGTAATAGTCACAATTTTTCTCAGTCATTCTCCCTCATCACAGTCCTTCTCCTTCATCCTATTTCATCACTATCTCCTTCAACCCAATCATTATCCTTCTTCAACACAGTCTTTCTCCCTCATTGTAGACAATCTCATTCCTCTTCATCTGAGTGTTTCTACTTCTTCACCTTCATCTCAGTTCTTCTCCTTTGTCATGCTCCTTCTATTTCATTCCAATCCTTTTTCATCCCACCCCATTCTCTTTTGTTCATTCCTTCTTCAGCTGTGTCCCAGTACTTCAGCTTCTCCTTCATTGTTGTCTTTCTCCTTCTATTTCATCCCAGTTTCTTTCTTTTTATCCCAATAGTTCTCCTTCATCCCAGTCTTTCTTATTTGCCTTCATTTCAATCCTTATGTCTCCTTCTTATTTGTCCCAGTCCTTATCATCCCACTCAGTCCTTCCCCTTCTCCATGATCCAAGCCATTTTCCTTCTACCTCGTTCCAGTCCACCTATTGATTTATCCCAGTCTTTCTCCTGTCTCCTATTTCTTCTCCATTATTCATTCATTCTTGTCTGTCCTAGTGCTTCTTCTTTGTCCCTGTGCCTCTTGTTTATCACAATCCCTACTTACCTACTTCATCACATTCCTTCTCTTTCTCATTCTCCTTCATTCCAGTCCTTCCCCTTCTTCACCTGTATCCCATTCCTTCTCCTTCTCCTTTGTCCATACATTCTCCTTCTCTTTGTCCCAGTTCTTCTCCTTCTCATTTGGCCCTGGCCTTCCTTGTCCTTCTCATTTGGCACATTCCATTTCCTTCATTCAGTCCTCTCCTTCATCCCAGTCAATCTCCATCTTCTCCACCACCCCAGTCCTTCTCCTTCTTCATCCTAAGTCTTCTTCTTCAGCCCAGTCCTTTTCCTCCTCCTTTGATCCAGTCCGTCCCTTCTCATTAATCCCCTTCCTTCGCTATCACCTTCTCAGGTGTCCCATTCCTTTTCTTCCCCCTTCTTCAAAATCATTTTCCTTTGACTGAGTCGTTCTCCTTTGTTCCAGACTTTATTCTTCACCTTACTTATTTTCCTTCTCTAACTTCTTCCCTGCTGTTCTCCTTCTTCTCCTGTTCCATGTCTTTTTTCTGGCCTAGCCCCCTTCTAATTTTTCTTTATCCAAGTTGTTCCCTGTCACCTTTGCCGAAGTCCTTACTCCACTCATTCATCTGAGTTCTTTGACTTCATCTCAATCCTTCTCTTTATCCCAGTCATTTTCTTTTGTCACAGTTCATCGTATCCTTCATTACAGTCATTTGTTATCGTAGGGCTTGTCCATTCCCTTTGTCTCAGTCCTTCTTCTTTGCCCGAGTTCTTCAGCTGTTCCTTTTTCCCTATTCTTCTCCTGTTTGGCCTGAGTCCTTCTCTTTCATCCCTGTCCTTTCTAGTCGTCACAGGACTTCTCCTTCACCATAGTCCCTACTATTTTACTTCATCCCAGTCCTTCTCATTCTCCTTTTTCGTAGTCAGTTGCATTTGTTCAAGTGCTTCTCCTTCCCCACAGTCCATTTTCTTTGACCCAGATGCCCTCCTTCTCCTTCTTCTCCTTTTTCCTCCTTCTTCCCAGTCCTTCTATTTCTTCTCCTTTATCCCAGTCCCATTTCTTTGTCCAAGCATTCTCCTTCATCCCAGTCTTTCTCATTCTCATTCAGTACAGCTCTTCTTCTTCTCCTTTATCCGATTTCAACTCTTTCTCCTTCATCCAATTGTTCTCATTTGTCACAATCCTTCCCCTTCATCATTGACCATTTCCTTCTACTTTGTCCTAGTGCTTCCCATAGTTCTTTTCCATCCAAGCCCTTATCAATTGTGCCAGTATTTCTCCTTCTCTTTTATACTGGTCCTTCTACATCCTATGCCCTCTCCCTATCCTTCTCCTTAGTCCCAGTCCATCAGCTAGCTTCTCTTTAATTCTTGGCCTTCTCCTTCGCTTTCATCCCAGTTCTTCTCTTTTATTCCAGTCCTGTATCCTTCATGCTGGGATTTCCTTCTTTGCCTTCTTTACAAGCGTTCATCTTTCATTTATCTAGGTCCTTCTCCTTAGTCCCAGTTCTCCTTCTCCTCAGTCCTTCCCCTTTTCCCTGATATGAGTCCGTCATTCGAGTCCTTCTCCTATTGCCCCACCCGAGCCCTTCTCTTTCCTCCCATTTTGTGTCCTTCATCCATGTCCTTTTCCTTTGTCCAAGTTCTTCTGCTTTGTCCCTGTCCTTCTCCATCACCTCAGTCCACACATTTCTACTTTATCATGTCCTTCTCCTTCATCATAAATGCTCTCCTTCTCCTTGATCTCAGCCCCTCTCCTTCCTCCCAGTCTTCCTTCTTCCTCACAGTCCCTTTTGTTTCTCCCAGTTCTCTGTCTTCTTCTTAGTCCCAGTTGTTCACCTTCAATCTCACTCCTCCTACTTCATCATCCCAGTCCTTACCCTTCTTTTTATTCGTCCTAAACCTTCTCCGTTATTCCAGTCTACCCCTTCTCATTACCCTAATCGTTCTTCTCATTAGTCCTAGTCCGTTTTCTTCTTCTTTGTTTCAGCCCTTTTTCTTCATAGCATTCCTCTTGTTCCCCATTGACCTCAGCCTATCTCCTTGTCTTGTACTCTATTTCATGTGTTCACCTTCATCCCATCTAAACCCCTTCTCATTCACCACAGTACTTCTACTTTATTCAAGTCCATCTTGTTCTGTCTTTCTCCTTAGCTCAGTTTGTCTCCTTTTTATTACGTCTTTCTTCTACTCCTTCATCTCATTCCTTTTCTCGTTTATCCCAGCTCTTCTCCTTCTTCTACTTCCCAGTTCTTCTCATTCATCCCAGTTCCTTTTCTTCTCCTTTGTCCCAGTGCTTCTCCTTTACCTTTGGCTTCCTTCCTTGTCCCAGTCTTCTCCCACACCTTGTCAAAGTTCTTCTTACTCTCCTTTGTGTCAGTCCTTCTCCCTCTCATTTTCCCAGGTATGTCTCTCTTCTTCTCTCTATCCCAGTATGTCTCCTTCAGCTGTATCATTCTTCTTCTCCATTGTCCTAGTCTTTCCCCTTGATCCCACTCATTCTCTTTCTATGCTGTCCTAATTCTAGTCCTTCACCCTAGTCCGTCCCTTTTATCCTAGACCTTCTGAATCCTAGTCATTAGCCTTCATCCTTTGTTCTTGTTTTTTCTCCTTACCTCTAGGTCCTCCTGTTAGCCCTAATCCTCCCCATTGGTCCCAGTCCTTCTTCCTCCTAGTTCTTAGGCATCGTTTTTCTACCTTGACCCAGTCCTTTTTACTTAGCCCTGGTTCTTCTCCATAGTCCCAGCCCTTCATTCCAGTCCTGCTATGTAGCCCTTCATCCTAGTACTTCTATTTCATCCTATAATTCCCCTTTATCTTAGTCCTAGTCAGCAGGGGTGTTGATAGGTCTGGAAAAAGATCTGGGGCTATGCTAATGTCGGGAATGCTGGGAGTCGGGGCTAGCTAGACTTTTGTTTGTAGCCCCGGGGCTCCAAGCAAAAGACCCAGTGCTATAGCCACCTCAGCCCCCACCTAGCAATGCTTTTGCTAGTCAGCCTCCATACACACTCTCTTAGTTAGTCTCTCTCTCTCGCTCCCTCTCTCTTGCTCTCGTTATCTCTCTCTTTGTTTATCTCTCTCATTCGGTCGCTCTATCTCTCTCTCTCTCTCTCTCTCTCTCTGCCTCGCTCTCGCTGTCTCTCTCCCCACCTCTCTCTCTCTTTCCGTCTTTATGCCTCTAACTCTCTTCTCTCTTGCTTGCTCTGTCTTTCACTCATTTTACCGTGCTGTCCCTGGGGCTTGTGCTGCTGGTCAGGGTAGAAATGTTGCAAGAAAAGGAGAAGAAATATTTAAAGACAGCATGGAGAAGTTTTACAGTAAAAGGGCTGGCCGCTGAAAACATGAATTGGGATGTGATCTATAAGCATGTTGCTCTGTAATTCTGAGACAACACACGCCTAAACCCGCATACAGCTTTACGTGTGTTAACATTTTAAATTCCTCCAGTTAAGGGGAAGTTTAAAAGGAGCAGTTTTCGTTTTCTACGTTATCTAGTAAATGTTTGAGAACTATGCTGTTGTTCCATAATTGTTCATATTGAATGTTTAATCAGTATACTGTCACACAACATACAAAACAAAGGATACTCCCCTAACAGTGTGTTAGGCACCGTGAATGACATGCTAAAACTGTAAATCCAGCATATTAAGAGTATGGTCAGCACGCCTGGCTACAGCAGGGGGCGCAGGGGTGAGGGGGGGGCAGGCCCC
Organism: Ambystoma mexicanum; assembly: GCF_040938575.1. Classification (NCBI taxonomy): domain Eukaryota; kingdom Metazoa; phylum Chordata; class Amphibia; order Caudata; family Ambystomatidae; genus Ambystoma; species Ambystoma mexicanum. Next base: position 489,401,541 of record NC_090923.1, on the reverse strand, counting down.
CAAGGACAGCCCCTGGCCCCTCTAGAAAGCAGGGCCAGGCTGGGAACCAAAAGAGGCACTGGAAAATGTGAACAAGGTGGCCCCATATTTCTCAGCACAAGCAAGCAATATTAGTGCACAGGAAAATATTACTGCACCAAGGGGAACTATTGCATAATAGGGCTGGTCGATTCCATCATATTGAAAACAAGAATTGGCAATGCCAACAGTTTGTGTAGGCATGGCAAGAGCACTTTCCAAGCACCGCCGTATTGGTATTAACTAATTGTAGCAGGTGCAAAATTGTTATTGTTATTGTTATTGTTATTGTTATTTTGCATTTATATAGCGCCTTATATACCATTGGTATGGTCTGAAGGCGCTGGTAGGTTGAACGCCCTTGGGAACCGAAGTTCAGGTCAGTAGAGAGAGTAGAGGGAGTCCAAAAGTGCGTGTGCGCACCAGGTATGTGTGCAGCTGGTGCAGAAATCGAGTGGTAGCTGCTTCTTAGCTGTAGGTGTGGTGGTTGAGCGGTCAGGAGTATGTGTTCGATCTGGTCGGTTTTACCCAGGACGAGTGTGGCTGCGTTAGGCCTGAGGAGAACGCCTGGCTGGGGGGTGTGAAACCAGCAATGATTACTTAGAGTGATGTGGAGTAAGCGGGAGAATGTAGATATGAGAACAGTTATACCGAATGGTGCCATAGTATCTCTGTGTTCTAGCTGAGTGGTGGTGTAAGGGGGAGAGTAAGCGTGGGGTGTGGTATGATGTATGTTTTCAAGTGTTTCCTTCATTCCAAAGCATATTAAGTATCGTCCGTTGCACATATTCGTCCGTTCCTCATACTCGTCCGCTCCACACATTCGTCCAGTCATTATCATCGTCTAGTTCACACACTCGTCCAGTCCGCACACTTGTCCAGTCCGCACGCTTTCTTTGCTGCGGTTGGTGTGAGAGAGGGTAGGGGGTCAGAGGGGGAGACAGAGGCAGCTTCGGTTCTTGCTAGGGCTAGGCGCGCAGTTTTTAGGGAGGGGAAAGGGTGCGGTCGGGGGGGAGGTGGCAGGGGTATGATGGCAAGGCGGGGGGTGGGTGATTGCAGGGTGGGGTGTGGTAGTGGGGGGAGCGGGCACGGGCAGTGCTGGTGGGTCGGCAGTGGGGTTCAGGAGATGAGTGGTCTTGGGTTTCTGATGGGCACTGGTGGAGTTGGTGCGCTCATGATTGGTGTGAGGTTGATTTGGGAGGGTTTTCTGATTGTAGTTCTAGGGTCAGTGACTCACACTTATAGGAACACTTCTGGGCTCAACTAGTCCAGGACTAATTGGTGCTTCTAAGCAATTGGGTATACTTCTAAGTGCAACTTGGTACGGTTCTAAATGCAATTGGGTACACTTTCTTAAGGCAGTTGGGTTTACTACTGAGTTGAGCAACTTTCCAGAGAGGCTAAAGGGCGCAACTTCAAATGTAGATGGATATACTTCTAAATGCATGTGGGAACAGTCTTAAATTCAACTTTCTCAGAGAGGGTATTGGGTGCAATTTCTAAGTGCAATTGGGTACACTTCTAAAAGTTGGTGGGGACAATTCTAAATTCAACTTTCTCAGAGAGGGTGCAGGGTACAGTTCTAGATGCATGTAGGAACAGTTCTTAATTCAACTTTCTCAGAGAGGCTAATTGGGCGCAGCTTCTAATTAAGATTGGATATAATTCTAATGGAGGTGGGAACAATTATGAATTCAACTTTCCCAGAGAGGGTGCAGGGTACAGTTCTAGATGCAGGTAGGAACAGTTCTTAATTCAACTTTCTCAGAGAGGCTAATTGGGCGGAGCTTCTAAATAAAATTGGGTATAATTCTAATGCAGGTGGGAACAATTCTGAATTCAACTTTCACAGGCTATTGGGCACACTTCTAAATGCAACTTTCACAGATAGGCTATTGGGCACATTTCTAAATTCACAGAGAGGCTGTAGGGCGCACTTTCTAAATGCAACTTTCACATGCTAACATTCACAATTCCATCCAAGATTGGAGATGCTAACATTCACAATTTCATCTAAGAGTGGACATGCTAACATTCACAATTTCATCTAAGAGTGGACATGCTAACATTCACAATTCCATCTAAGAGTGGACATGCTAACATTCACAATTTCATCTAAGAGTGGACATGCTAACATTCACAATTCCATCCAAGAGTGGAGATGCTAACATTCACAATTCCATCTAAGAGTGGACATGCTAACATTCACAATTTCATCTAAGAGTGGACATGCTAACATTCACAATTCCATCTAAGAGTGGACATGCTAACATTCACAATTCCATCCAAGAGTCGACATGCTAACATTAACAATTTCATCTAACAGTGGACATGCTAATATTCACAATTCCATCTAAGAGTGGACATGCTAACATTCACAATTCCTTCTAAGAGTGGATATGTTAACATTCACAATTCCATCCAAGAGTGGACATGCTAACATTCACAATTCCTTCTAAGAGTGGACATGCTAACATTCAAGATTTCATCCAAGAGTGGACATGCCAGCATTCATAATTCCATCCAGATGCGACGCAGGCCAATATTCACAATTCCATCCAAGAGTCGACATGCTAGTATTATGGCACTCTGTTATTGGTAGGTAAGATAGAGTGGCGGGGGTTTTCTGGAGTAGAGTGATTGCTCTACTCCCCACCCATGCCACACTCACGGTTTTTGTTGGTGTTTGTTGGCTTCTTTGGCGTCCCCTGCGGACACCTGCTGACACGTCCTGGAGCCGCCTCTGTAGGAGCCGCCCTTAGCCGCTGGGGCTGCCGGGCAGGGGGCTGCCCTGGGAGGACCGGTGATGAAGGGAGGGATGGGCGGGGCACGAGGTGGGGGGTGGGTGGTACCAGGAAGGGGCGGGCCGCTAGACCCGGAAGGCAGAGCGGATGGCCCAATCAGAGTGCGGGGCGGGCTGGGAGGCGGGCTGGGAGGCGGGAGGGCCCGAGGGGACTGGAAGAGGGAGTGGGGAGGGATGGAGGGGAAGACACGGGGCTCGAGGTGGCCTGGGGGGCGGGGGGGGCTCGAGGGGACTGGAAGAGGGAGTGGGGAGGGATGGAGGGGAAGACACGGGGCTCGAGGTGGCCTGGGGGGCGGGGGGGGCTCGAGGGGACTGGAAGAGGGAGTGGGGAGGGATGGAGGAGAAGACACGGGGCTCGAGGTGGCCTGGGGGGTGGGGGGGGCTCGAAGGGACTGGAAGAGGGAGTGGGGAGGGATGGAGGGGAAGACACGGGGCTCGAGGTGGCCTGGGGGGTGGGGGGGCTCGAGGGGACTGGAAGAGGGAGTGGGGAGGGATGGAGGTGGAAAACACGGGCTCAAGGGGTTCTAGGCCCACGGAGTGCCCAGAAGTTAGGGTCAGCCCACGATCCTGGTCACACACTCACCGGCAAGGCTCCCTCTGTAAACAGAGCGCGATGGCCACGGGCGGGCCGCTAGACCCGGAAGGCAGAGCGGATGGCCCAATCAGAGTGCGGGGCGGGCTGGGAGGCGGGCTGGGAGGCGGGAGGGCCCGAGGGGACTGGAAGAGGGAGTGGGGAGGGATGGAGGGGAAGACACGGGGCTCGAGGTGGCCTGGGGGGCGGGGGGGGCTCGAGGGGACTGGAAGAGGGAGTGGGGAGGGATGGAGGAGAAGACACGGGGCTCGAGGTGGCCTGGGGGGTGGGGGGGGCTCGAAGGGACTGGAAGAGGGAGTGGGGAGGGATGGAGGGGAAGACACGGGGCTCGAGGTGGCCTGGGGGGTGGGGGGGCTCGAGGGGACTGGAAGAGGGAGTGGGGAGGGATGGAGGTGGAAAAAACACGGGCTCAAGGGGTTCTAGGCCCACGGAGTGCCCAGAAGTTAGGGTCAGCCCACGATCCTGGTCACACACTCACCGGCAAGGCTCCCTCTGTAAACAGAGCGCGATGGCCACGGGCGGGCCGCTAGACCCGGAAGGCAGAGCGGATGGCCCAATCAGAGTGCGGGGCGGGCTGGGAGGCGGGCTGGGAGGCGGGAGGGCCCGAGGGGACTGGAAGAGGGAGTGGGGAGGGATGGAGGGGAAGACACGGGGCTCGAGGTGGCCTGGGGGGCGGGGGGGGCTCGAGGGGACTGGAAGAGGGAGTGGGGAGGGATGGAGGAGAAGACACGGGGCTCGAGGTGGCCTGGGGGGTGGGGGGGGGCTCGAAGGGACTGGAAGAGGGAGTGGGGAGGGATGGAGGGGAAGACACGGGGCTCGAGGTGGCCTGGGGGGTGGGGGGGCTCGAGGGGACTGGAAGAGGGAGTGGGGAGGGATGGAGGTGGAAAAACACGGGCTCAAGGGGTTCTAGGCCCACGGAGTGCCCAGAAGTTAGGGTCAGCCCACGATCCTGGTCACACACTCACCGGCAAGGCTCCCTCTGTAAACAAAATGGTGTGAGTACCTGGGCACCTATTAGCAGTGCCTGGCAAATGCCTAATACCTATACACAAGCCACCACTGTTGGCTTTACCAATGTTATTTTTAACAGGACTGAAGTGCAGGGAATGCATAGTGCTTATAAATTGAGTGGCTAAAAGCAGACCTGGTGAAGACATTTTTATTACACCAGTAGTAAGTTTACCACTCCAATTAAGTCATTAACTCTCAGAAGGCTACTTCGACAAAACACTGGCAGGCACTTTGAGTGCAAAGTTTGATGGTAAGGCTTGATTAAAGCAAAGTCAAAGAGGTCTCTGGAGAAGGTGTTTGTGGCAGGGAGGGACAGGAACTGAGTGGGAATAGTCATAGGTATTATCATGGGCAGTCAATAGGTGGTCAAATAACCAAACAACACCTACATGCTGGGTGTCCCTCCTCATAGCCAATTTCTCCCCATCTATTCCTTAATGCAATAGTTTTGGTTTGTAGCTGGTGCAAGCACCATCTAGAAGCCCCAACTAATAAACAAACAGCACAGAGATGAGCATTAGACAGCGTGTAGTAAATATTACAGCAGACAAATCCCACGGCATGGGGGTGTGATGGCAAATGTGATGGTTAAAGCAGAGGGTGAAATATTACAGCACAGGGCTGGACGATTTTCGCACAAATACACATGTCCTGTATAGGTCATGCTACAGCACATGGCTTGCTTTATGCAGAGCTAAGGGATTACATAATATGGAAGGGGATTTTTCTTATGTGGAATTAATATGACAGCATGGGACTGGGGTTTTACACAACAAGGGAACCATCGAGCAGTGGTGGTCACCTGCTGCTTTCTGCTGATGGAGGCAGTGTGTCCTGTCTCTCCTGGTTGGTTGACTGTCTTTCTTGAATCTGTCAGAGAACACCGTGAACACGGGCACAGCACACGGCGTGGGCCTGGTACCAGCTCAGCAATCGGACTGTCTGTTAGCAGTTTCTCTCAGGTGGCAGTGGCACATTCAATCACGGACCAAGCCACACCTGCGCATGTGACTCGACAGCACAGAGCATACTAGGGCACATCCCATTTCAATGCGCACCTGCCTTAGTGCAACGAGAGCGCAAGCCCCAAAATCCACTGCCCCACCCAGGCTGGTCTGTCTGGATGCATATCCCCGAATGGCGAGTGATAGTTTAATTTTGAGTCCCCATGTGTCCTTCCCCCAAGAAAAGAGGCCCTATGGCCCGATGCCTACTGGGAAAACTCCTGGTCTACCGGTGGGTCAGTCCAGCCAAGTTAGAAAGGAAGGAGGCCTTGTCAGTGGTGTGAGGATTTCATCCTTTTCTTCCTTTTTTCATCAAAAGGTTGAATGTATGTTAACTATACGCAATTAAAAAAACTAAAAATAAACGTTAACCGCCAATGGGACCCAGTGGCTGCAAGGGGAGACTAAGGGGGTAAAAACAGGCTGGGGGAATTTTGCGATCAGCATTCTGAGGAGCTGCACTGAAGGTGGCTCAGTCAGGATTTGTTTGCTTTCTCTGGATAATGATTTACACCACACAGCCATGAAAGCATAAATGACCAGGGATATGGAGGGCCATTTACACCTCTAAGAAAGGTAGTACACTTGCTCAATCAGGCACCCTACAACTGTATAGCAAGATCCTGCGTTGCTTTTTTAACTGCACTTTTAATCTTACATCTTACATTTCAAACCTCTCATTTATAAGGTAGCTATTGTTTCAAACCTATCAAGTAGATTTCTGTAATTGAATGTAGGTTTTTATGTGTGGGAATATAACTGTTGTTCCAATCATGCCTAATAATATGGTTAACTGTAGAAAACAATACATGGCAGGTGATGATGCTTGGACACAGATTTCAACACCAGGTGCATAAACAGCTGAGGACCCTGACAAGTTATATTTACTGGAACACAAGATACTGCAAGCATTTTTAGGCCTTGTGGTCCAGCAGTTTGGGCAAGGCTGCTCACATTAATAGCAGGGGACAAGGCTGATTTGTAAATGACGGTATGGAAGCCTGACCGAAGCAATGGCAGTGGTTAAGACTGATTCAGAGCCTTACATCCATCAGACTGTGAGCCCTTACAAATTCCATTCAAAGTATATACAATAAGGTTGGTAGGAAGAGCAATGTAATTCTGGAGGGGAGACTGTAGTAAACTCAAAGTGATTTGGTGTGAGGCATTGAAGTAGGTTATTAGGTGTAAGGCAGAACAATTGCATTGGACCACAGATTGGAAGGATAAAGGATGTTAGGAGGGATGCACATTCAATGGACGTGTTTAGTTACCCAACCATTGCCATATTAATCTCTATGGTATTCCCACCAACTACCTGCCCCCTCCCTGCTGAAACATACTCTCTTGGGTACTCTTTGAGCTATCTCTGTCACAAAGTAATATCAAAATGTGTGCTGTATTGGGCCTGCTTGTGTTATATCTAAGCATTCTTTTGAGCGTTCAATGACTTAATTGCCTCTGTAAATGAGTTCCTGTTGTAATAAAAAAAATCCCCGAACATGGTGTGTTTTCAGCCAGTACATTCAAAAGCAACATGGTGTCCTCACATCTGTTCCTCTGCACTGGAATCGTAAAACATGCCATGGCAAAGACAACAGTTTACAGTATACAACATGCATTTTCCAGACAATGACATCATATGCCTAGGTACTCACACCTTTTTCTAGATTTTCCCACCTTATTGCCGGGTGGTACCATTATGGCAGTGCCTGGCAAATGCCTTTGCCATGAGTATTCAAATGCCCTAGATTGCCAATGTGTATTGATTTCAGTTTATCTCCCTACGTGAAAGTATATATGCCCTGATGTGGGGCCTTGTTTGCAACACCTAGGGACTCAAACTGCAGCTCACTAAGTTGGTCCAACAAGAACCTACCTGAACATATCAAGGCTAGGATGGCAAGTATGAACCAACTTCAGATCATCTTCTCATGCATATTTACCGGTGGGGTTCTGACCTAAATCGTATGCATATTTTTCTGTGTGGAAGCCTAGGCTGCCTGGCCAGAACTTTTCATGAAATCGGCAGATGAGTACTGCCTTAATAAAATCATACTATTGGAGTAACAATTAACAAGGTCTGTATGCAAACTGAATACATCATGTGTATTGTGGGTCTTGTTTGAAATGTATGATATAACTGCTGGGTGTTTAGGCAGTGCCAGAAATTGAAGTTATTTACTGTGGGATCCCACCAGTGACAGAGGGGGAGGGGGTGCGGGACTGGAGGATCGTTCCCACTTCCTCCAAAAAACATTTGGCTCTCAGAAGATTGATCATGAAACCTTGAAAATAACACAAGAGCATATCTTAACATGTTTCTGACAATGTATAAACAGTGCACATCTGTTAAACGTAAAAAAGGGTATTGAAATATTTCCTGCAGAGTGCAATCAGAGGTTAATTTAACAGTTAGACAATTGACACCCATATCCCACCTACCCGGGACCATATGTCAATCTTGCCCATAATCCATTTGGCTTAAATCTGCCAGGGAGTGCAATCCCAACAAACATCTTTATCAGACATTGAAGTAGTCTTGCGGGTAAATATGTCCACCCAGGTCCTAACAACCTGGGTTTGAATCCAGGCTTCTGCACCTTATAAAGCAGTATAACAGACTAAAGAAGTTAAGGGGAAATTAAGGGCAAATTGATTTTTCAGATCCAGCAAGACATGTTTTGTTGGTTCACGAATCTGAGATAAGTTTGGCCCCCTGGTCACAAGCCTGGCCCACCCAAATAAAAATTCCTAGAGCCGAGCCTGATGGTCAGACTTCCCGAGCATCTCAATCGCCCACAAAGTTCTGTTCTGACAAAAACTCCTCACAGCGGTTTTGAAAATGTCCATTCAGACTTCACTTTGAAATATGAATGGACAAATATTGAAACTCAAAAACACTGATGTCTTTTCATTATTTCCCATGAATGTGTGTTTTGCGAGCCTGGAGTTGTACCCTCTCCCCTTGCATCAGGATTAAAATGCTGCACTCCACTGTTCTGCAGGTGCTACTTCACTGTGCTAAAAAGAGGGAGGTTGGGAGATCAGCAGAGAGTGGGTTGAGGTGTAATGGGTGTTAGAAATAATAGTGGTAAGACTTTCCTGGAGAGCATCAGGCTGGGAAGGGCTCTCAGAAGTGGGCTAAACCTTTTCTAAACTTAGAGGCATTGAGCCATTTTGGTTTGTATTCCATGGTTTTTGTCATTGAAGTTGGTTTGGGATATATTCTTACCCCTGCGCAGGGATGTCATTTCACCAAATGCCAGGGGTAGCGGAAGTAACATCACATGACCCTTGATCTCTGACGACGACATCACAGGAAGTGGTGTCATTTGACCCCACACCGAAGTGACATCATGGGAAGCGATAGAACATGACCTTTCACCCTTTTAATGACTCTAGCAATTATTATATAGAATTCCAGAAAGACTAATTATTTGTTATTCCTATTCTTTCTTATTTAGGGACACTGCTCAAAGTGTTACACCTGTGGAACCCCCTGTTTTTTTTAAGAGGCCTCACTATAATTTCCAGCCTCTCCAAAGACAGAGAGCCGCATGGCACTGGCCATAGCCCGGAAGCATCAATGTAAAAAAAAAAGAGAACATTATTTTATTTTATTTCTTTTTTAGGGGTTGCAAGGGTGACCACAGGAGTAGCAAGGAAACCTCAGGGGTCAGAGCTGCAACCCCTTGCGACCCCCAAATGATGTCCCTGCCCCTGCCTGAGCACAGGTTACAGCCAGTGGCATAAGAGGGTGTCAGTGTAAGCACGTATGAACTCCATTAAAGCTACAGGGATGTTGACCGACGTCTTCGCGTTCGAGCAGAGAGTAGCAGCCAGGGCCTCATATCATGCATTCACCCACAGAAGCATTTCAGACATGAGAGGCCTGAAAACTTCACATATGCATTCTTGACAAGTTTTGATTGGAAACTTCACACATTTCTCAGCTGCCTGAAGTGCAGCATTACCTCCGATAGGTCTTTCATCTGTGTGAAGGAGTACATGAATACGTCACCTCATTTGCAAAGCAGACATTTTATTACATTAAGTGCAGTGTGCAACCTTCACTTGGGCCTAGCAACAGAGGCGGACTGGCAAGGGGCAAAGGGACAATTGCCCCCCAGGCAGGCTAGACTGTTGCCCCATGGGCCAGAGCTCAAAAATGCAAATACAATAATTGAAAAAGACGAAATGCTTCAGAGTCTAGCCTAGCACGAAGGAATTAAGTGCAGCAAAGCCTGATCAGATTCTATGTAAATGGGCAAGGTTTTCGTCTTGATTTCAGCAATGTTCTACTTGTATTTGGGTGGCCCCCACACATGGCCCTCCACAGTGATTCAGAGGGATAGGAGAAGGGGCATGTTCATACTGCCCAGTGCCAATGCATGCATTTAAATAATAGATTCTGTCACCATGGATGTTAATGTAGGCACCACTGTCCCCCATCCACCACTGGTCTGTTACAATCCACAGCAGCTTATCATGACTCCTACTTTCTAAAGAAGTAAGGGTCTATGGGCCTCATTACACAGATGGCGGTAAGGGTTTACCGGTACCGGTAAGGGTACCAGTGCCGGTAAACCCTTACCACCTTACTATGAGGTCCCTTTGTGGGGCCCTACCTTAACGGCTGGTTTTACCAGCCATTAAGGATGGGTCCTGCAAAGGGACCTTGGAGGTAATTACGGTACCGCAATTTGTGGTACCGTAATTATCGCCTTCCCCATTGAGCCCTATGGGGGCAAAAATGGGAATGGGGAAGTGCCATGGTGAATGGGGAATTACCGCCCCACACACCTTGGACTAGGGCAGTAATTCCAGCATTCACCATGGCGGACTCGGTAAAATACTGGCTGCAACCATGGCGCTAATAGCGCCATGGTTACCGCCGTCTGTGTAATGAGGCCCTATGTCTTATTAGATTGTGTCGTTGGTTTGATTCTGTACACATGCTTACCCTATGTTCTGGTGAATTTCTTGACCACCAGTGTGATCATACAAAAAGAGTTTCTTAGCACCCTGAATAGCATCCATTCAAAAAGTCTGCCTAAAGTATGACCGTCAATATTCCCATGGAGTACCACCCAACTCTGAATGACCCTCTGAATCTGTGATCGATTTAATATATCTTAACCAGAACATTCTTCGCTTATGGGACCAGCAAAAGACACACAAGCAAATCAACAAGCAAATCAACACCAGATTAAAATATACAGATACTAAGGGCCTGATTCATGGATTATTTGCACCGAAAATAGGGATCTTGTACACCAAACTGTGTCTGTTCATCGATCCATGGAATCAAATGTGCAGGATTTTCCTTGGACTTGCATGGATTTCGCGGCAGCCCGGCACACCTTTGCGAGCGGCCGAATGCCTTGCACGCGATATCCCACAGAGTGTGGCCGTGGCTTGCGCAGAGGCTAGGAAAAGGGGCGGAACACCAAAAATGGAGACGAACATGCGAAAAAGTGGGCATTACGAAGGACGGCCTGCAGGTAGCTCCATCGCACGCGCACTATTGTGCAGAACAATACATATTCAGGGATCACACAGCTAAACTCCAAGCAGGGAAATGCCCACACAAAGCCCTCATACTATCTGCCACTCGAAGGCAGGTGTACAGACACTTGTGCATAGGAATCACAGCGCAGAGGTAAGATCGGGTGTCAGATTTAGGGGTGCGTGCACAGAGCCAGGGTTCCATTCTAATTTAGGGGTGCTTGTACGCAGTGTAGCGGGGTGCAGGAACGATTTACGGGGTACCCGAGTTACAATAAATTGTACGCATGTTGGCAGGTGCCAGTAACAGTTATGGGGGAACCCGCGCAGGGCCCCCAAGATGAAGGCCTGCTTGCGGGGAACGCCATGCGCTGTTTTGAGGGTGCATGAATTTGTGCTCGGGGAGCATGCAAAGGTGGGTGTTTCTGGCTGCTTTTGATTTGCATAGGGGTGTGTCAGGTGCCTTCTGGCCATGACTTGTGTATACAGTTACTTAGCGTGAACAATTCCATAAATACTTGGAGCGTGCAGAAAAACGCATGCGTGCAGGCTTGAGCAGTGATGTTCTCGGCATGCGGGCGTTGCAGGATTTCTGCAACTTTTCCATGAATCGGGCCCTAGGTCACATGAACACAGATACATCCTTCCACCTATAATTAACACTGTCACAGATGTACTGAAACACATGAACCCAGTCACAGAAACTGGAAAACACACATTACACCTTATTTGAAAACACACATAAATATATCAGATTGCTCTTGCTCCTTCTCCATCACCAGGTCCAAGGCGCATTTCCCTTGCAGTTCTCTCTTCATCCGTGAGTTGAAATATGCAGTCAACTTTCCAAGAAAGTGCAACTTGCAAGCACAAAAAAAGCCACATCCCATTGCCGTCTTTCACCCTGCATTATCCAAGTGCAAACCCCATATCCACAATTACCAGCAACAACTCAACCATCTTGTTATGTCTGGCAGAGGCCGACTGGCAAATCAAGGTCTAACTGTAAACCAGGGCAAAGGAAGGTGGTGAGGGGCAAGGAATGGACTTGGTATTGTGGGCAATTAAAGGGCATGACTTTAAGGGAAGGAGTTGCATGTTAGGTAAGATGATTGAAGTAAAAGTTAAGGGATGGGGCAAAAGGGGAACAGAGGTCAGAAAGTTAATTGTAAGAAACCTGGGGACATTGAGCATGTCTTGCAAGGGAAGGATAAGGGGTGAGGAAAATAGGGTAAATGAGACTGAGGTACACATCTGGAACAGTAGGTCAGCATGTTGACTGTTGCTGAGATCCATGTCTAACCTGCATGCCACATCACCCAATTGTGGGACTCACTTGACCCCCTTTCCTATTGTGACTAAGTGATGCATACTTGCTTTATGAACATATACTTCAATTACTACTTATATGTTTTATGATTTCTATATCATATGACGTGGTGCTTTGAAGGTGCACCCAATTGTACAGATTAATATTATGATAGTACATTTTCAAGTAAGATAGGGCTCAAATCTCCACCTTCCACATTTCATACATTGTGATCACTTTTCATCACTGTGCCTCATTTTTCTTAATTATCTGTAGAGAAAGCCTCACTCAAATGAGTTTATAATCTCCAGTGTTACTCTAGAAATAATCTTAACAATTTATGTTAAACATGCTGGTGAGAAGTCAGGATGACAACTCAGGGTCTTATGTTGTGGGATGTGCATCCCTTTCCTTCGTGAAACTGTCTTTCCTCTGTGTTCCTTTACAGGGTGTGTTGTATTTTGTAGTCTGCGAGAACTGTCAGTTGTTATAATAATAAAGTAGATATTTGTATACAACCTTGATTGGACACTCCCTTTTATCATTGGGTAATAATTATATTTTTGCTGCGTTGCAACAAACCAGCGATCCACAACCTTGCAGAGATAAACCTGCTGTTCTGTCCACGTTACCAAAATTGGAAAAAGAGGTTTATAATTGACTTGTGTTTCCAATCAGCTTGGATCCCTTCTGGTGTACGGAGGTGTGGGGGTGATTGATTGTTTAGAAACCGATATTCATCCCTGGACCACTGGAACCCCGGACGTTGATCCGTCACATGGTGCAAGTATGGGTTTTGTGCTGTGGGCTGGGGAGACAGGTCATGCCAGCTCATGTTTGAATTTAAGAGCAAACCCAGACCCCATGGTTTAGTAATGGTTCTGATCTATCAATAAATTCTCTAGCTTTGCACGCTCTTGACATTGTTCTATAACTAACGATGAGATTAAAACAAAAGATATGTAGCCTGCTGTCAAGTTACAAACTGTAACACATTGAAAGCTGGGCTCAAATCCCAGATTTCACATTTCACCAATTATATTATACTGGTGAAATAATGTTGCTTTGTTTGGTAAGCGGGAGAATTTCCAGTGGTCCAGGTCACTACTATATATACTTGAGAATGTGAAGAAGCGGGAGCGGTTGGTATTGAGATTACTTGTTCTGGAAGTTGGGGCCGCTGCACTGTGACTTTGGCCATTGTACTGTGGGCCGGAAATGATAACTTGCCCCTAGACCAAATGTTGCCACTCCTCCCCTGCCTACCAATCACATGACAGAGAGGTTCCATGGTTACAAAGTAAGGTGTGGCACCTTTACCACTTCTTCCTTGCAAAGCTGTACTATATGTTTCACTGGGCTTCCCGCCAAGATGGAGAAGTAAAATAAAAAGACAACCCACCTATCTGAATTCCAGGGCATCTCTACCAAGACGTGTAATTGCTGCCTTAGGCGTTTCTTTTCGTGATGCACTGTTGTGATACTGATGCTTACTGACACACTAAGAGAACGAGTAGTTCATAAATGCCTGGGGGCTTGTTAGTTCTTACCATAAGAAAAAAAAGAATGCTCTCCTTTATAAAAGTCTTACTTGCCAATCGGTTTTAAATATTTACCATGGAGAAATAAACGTATCCGTGTGTGATGTCATTAATTTGAAAACGCCTTGATTTGTTGTGCAACTTGGAAACAGACATAGTCCCAGGACAAATGCCATAAAATATGGACAAACTACGAACATTTTAAGAGAAAGCGTTCTGCTTGGAGGTCAGTATAGGATGCAGTTCAGGAACAAGGCAGTACTCTCCCCACTGCACCAACTGGCAAGCTCTTAACAGCCAGGCACACATTGCTGACATCACACGCGCCAAGAATCTACCTTCACTCAACAGCCAAGATAACACACCTCCTTTCTATAATAATAACGAAACAGGGAATTTATAGTTCCTCACAAAAAACACAAGCAAGCAACACACAGAATCTGTAGCATCCATCAACCAAATACAAATATCCAGTGGTTGAAGTGCGTCTACAGTTTTTAAAACAGTTTTACTGATCCTATATATTTATTTTAAAAAGAATCTGTTCTGGAATGGTTTCGTTTTTTAAAAAAGTGTAGGAAGAAGTTGAAACTTGTGCGTCACTGCACTGAATATTCCCTTAAATAGCTGGTGGGTTTGTGCGTGGAGGGGGTATGGTGATGGGGTTTGTGGTGTTCAGGGGATGAGGTAGCAGGCCAGCAGGGAACATGGCTCCTTCTTTTCATACACTTCGACCACAGCAAATATCCATGGATAGGTCTTTTCACCACGAGAAGGTCTCACAACCCCAATTCAAAAATCCATCCCAAAATCACCAGGATTATTATCATTCTGCAACATCCAATGTACCCGATTCATGGAATAATCTGCACAGAGAAAACAAGTCCCTGTTCGTCGATTCATGGAAAACAATGCAAAGGGCTTACCCGGGACTTGCAAGGAATCCACGCCGGTCCACCACATCACTGTGACCAGACGAACGCCTTTCGCGACACTCCAAGAGAAGGGTCGGCCGGGCCTGCGCAGCCAGCTAAAAAGTAGGTGGAACACGTGTGTAAGTGATTTCAATCCGGCACACACCCAAGTCAAAGCCCAGCATGTAGTGCACATTTTTGGGTTTCATTTGCAAAGTGAATGACCCTCTGTTTGCTGGCCCTGGGACCCACTGGCACACTTCCGCAGGGTGTGCACCATTCCACTGCACGTGCACCATGGGTGGCAGGTTGTGCATCCCTCTTTTTGTGTGCTGAAGCACACGGTTTTTGTGGGTTTTCGTAGTTTGTTGGCGTGCACAAGGGTTTTGCCGCAATTGTTGCTGTTTCTATCCCCATAACTGGCAGGGTGATGCCGCATAGCGTAATGAAGTGGGTCAATACATCCCACAGAGCCCCACCTCCCGACTTGATTTTGACTTCAAGGGGAAGTTGGGAGATTGGGATGTTCTTTTCTTTTGTCCATGTGAAGAAATTCATCTGCTTCTCCCGTCATTGATGAAGCGGCATGCTCTCCTCGCCGGTTCTGGTCAGGAGTCTTGCTGGTTCTGGTTGGGAGTATGGAGCGGCACTCCGGGCTCCTTGGGTCTTTCCTCCCGGTCCCCGAGTGGTACGCCTTGGTGATTAGATGATTCTTAGTTCCAATGCTAGATGCCAATGCTAGAAAACAGAACATAGCATGGTTATGGAAATTTCCCCACTACTGCTCCCCGAGGGTGTAGTGGGGCAGATGCATGCATTGAATACAATTTACAATATTCCCCGCCTATGTTTACTAATGGTTTTAACAGGTGGATTCATCTAGGTTTCCGGATTTTCCCCCTCTGGGTTTCCGGTTGGCTCCTCTATTTGCCGTAAAATATGCCTGGGATGGCAACTCTTCAGCTGGTTTATGTGGACCCACTTGTCTTCCCCTTCTGCCAAACTGTCCTTGGGGATGCAGATTTTATAGACGACTGGTGAGATTTTGTCCATGTCATGATGTCCGCTCCCGGGGAGCCGGTTCAAGCCCTGCGTCCCCGAAAGCGGACATCCAGTCCCCAAGGAAGGACCCAGCAACCCCATATAGGGGCCCTTTGGACAGTGTCCTGGCGCCTATGGCGCCAGGCTCATAAAAGACATCAGTGCTGGCGCCATAGGCGCCAGGCTCATTATGGGAGTGCTTGGGTGCACTTACCTGATGCAGACCATGCTGCAGGATCCCGGCCTCCTTGAGGCCTGAAAGGAACTACTTTACCTGTGGGACAAATTTACCATCCGGGCGTGGTCGGGGAAGGATACATACCTGATTGGAGGAAGGATACATACCTGGAACTTCTTCCAAGGCTATTTAAACCCCACCCGAACAGCCACACGTGCTTCGCGTTGTTCTGCATCTAGCAGCTGGACGCTCACCGTGTCTGCTCCTGCATCCTGACTTCTGCCACGCCTGCCAGCATCCTGGATCACCTGCAAAGGAAGAGAAGAAGAGAACAGAAGAAGGAAAAGTCCTTACCTGCTAAAACCGCATTGCGGAGACTTTGCGCCGACAATCCTGAAAAGGAAGACTTTTATTTAAAAGCTCATCGCGTCGATCGCTGCAGCGCCGCATTCCACTCACCTTTACAGGGCACCTCATGTTCAGCAGCGATCATCCGTATTCGCAGTCACGCCCAGCGCCTAGGGAGAAAAAGACCAGATCAAAAGGTGAGAGAGAGAAGGGAATAAGAAAAGCTAAATCTCCATGTTAAGACTTACTTGTTGATTCATTCCCTCTCCATTTCGGGTCTGCGCCGCATCCTGGCATTTCCGGACCCCGGCCCCTAAGGGGAAAAAGAGACATCAGCGTTAATGAGCGAATGAAAAGACATTACCAAAAAACGCTCATTAAAGACTTACCTGATTTCTACAAGGATTTCAACTCTCATCTCGGGTCGGTGCCTGTTCCCCGGCATTCCGTACCCCGGCCCCTATGGGGAAAAAGACACTAGCACTAGTAAATTAATGCATGGACACAAGGGGAACCTCTTATCAAAAAACTTACCTGGAAGCCAAGCAAGTTTGGTTCTCACCAATCCGAAAATCCAGTGAAGTAACTGGATACCTACGCACCCCTGCATCAGAAGCAGGATGGAGAGCTCGTCCTTCCAGACTCTAAGGTGAGACGCTACGAGGAATCACAGAAGGGTTTCGAGGAGGGTTAGAGGGGAAAGTGGGAGGCCGATTGCATTAGCCCGCAGACAGTAACTCCCCTATTTTCACCTACAGAAGGATACTTCTGCGAGCCAGACAAGCCAGATTTGGGGGCCCGGTCCAGTCCGTCTTCCGAACCCTGCGCATCACCTTAGAAGAGGTCACAGCAGCGCGAACCAGGCCAGCACCTCCGTGGGAGTCAGGTGAGCGTTACAGTCCACAATTTCAAAAGGACCCAGCCAAGTTGGGAGGAATTTGCGCTGTTTGGCTTGGTTCCTTTGAAAATTGTACAAGTAGACCCGGTCTCCTACTTGATATTCTTTTTTAGTTGTCTTAAGATCATAGTGGGTCTTCATACTGTCTGCAGATCTTTCTAGATTCCGATGAGCATAGGCAAAAGCATGTTGAAGGTGTTTTCTCAGATTCTCAACATACTCATGAGTTGTGGAGGCATTTATCAAGGTTTGCTCTTGCATTCTGTGGAGCAGATGCTGGGGTAGCACCATCCTTCGTCCTGTCATCAGCTCAAATGGAGACATTTTGGTTGCAGAAAAAGGGGTAGGTCTGATGGCCATCAGGACAAGGGGTAATCGAATGTCCCAACTTGGCCCAGAATCTGCCACACACTTTTTTAATATGTCTCACAATAGTTTTATTGTACCTCTCAATTCCACCACTAGAGGATTCCGGTAGGCAATGTGTAGTTTCCTTTTGACCCCAAGTATCTCCCACATCTTCGTCATCACTTCGCTAGTGAAGTGGCTACCTCGGTCTGGCTCAATCCTTTGGGGTAGTCCAAAACGCGAGAAGATGTGATTGATCATCAGGTCAGCTGCTGTTTCTGCCTTGCAATTTGGGGCCGGGAGACATTCCACCCATTTAGTGAACAAGCATGTTACGGTCAACATGTACTTGTTCCCCCTAGAGGAGCGAATAACGGGCCCGATATAATTGACTTGCAAATCTGACCAAGGCAGTGTCATCCCCCTCTTTTGGAGGGGAGCACTGTGTGTGAGTGATGTTGGCTGAAATTGTGCACACACAAGACACCCCTTCAAGTATTGGTCGAGGTCCTGCCCCATGTGTTGTCAGTATGCAACCTCTCGCAAGATTTCTAATGTCGGATGACCGACTGTGGCCGCACCATGGGCGTGATTTAGCATCAGGCTTCAGAATGAGGTAGGGACCACCCACTCGTCATGGCCAGATATGGATTTCCTCACCAACAAACCATCTTGGATTTGGAACATTTTTGCACATTTCATCAACACTCTGAGGTCCTCTTTCCCAATATAATCGGTATCTGTCAGGGGAAATTTCTCAGGGTCCTAAATGTGTTGATAAAACTTACCAATTATTGGATCCCCTCTTTGAGCCGTAATCAAATCAGCATCTGGGTCTCCTTACTCCATTGTGCAGTTGAGAGTTCATTGTGAGCATTTGTCTGGGACCTAGTGATAGCAGTGACCTGGATTTCCCCCAACAGGGACTCGATCTCAAGTAGATCCCCTTGGATGGCTCCGGTTTTGGCCAGCTGATCGGCTAGGTCATTTCCAGTTTTGTCTGGTCCCTCTACTTTAGAATGACCCTTGATATTTTTCCAGTAGATGGTCATCCCATTCGAGGTGACCAGATCATCAATATTTTGTATTAATTTTCCATGTTTTAAAGGTTTATTATCAGCACATAGGATGCCTCTGGTTTTCCAGTTAACCAGGTGCTCCATGAACCCGTTCCGTACATAATCTGAATCAGTGATTATGACCAGTTTGTAGAGTTGGCATTGGACGGCAGTGAGGATGGCTTGATGCAGAGCCATCAACTCTGCCACTTGACTACTTCGGGGACCGATTTTGTACCCATCGGAGGGTTCTGGGGCATCATTCACCCACGCATTCCCCACGCCGGCCACAAGTTCCTTTTCCCCGTTGTTATCAACATGGTAGGAGCACCCATCCACATAAACAGTGGGCTTTCCCTCACACTTGCCTTCTTCATAGAATTTGTTTGTGGAATTAAGGTAAGCCTCCATGTTATCCTTAATTTCAAGACTTTCGTCCTCAAGACAGTTTTCTCTGGCACAATCATGCACGTCGGCCAGACCTTGCGCGAGGGGACTCTTCTTGTTTTGGCCATATCTGACCTCCACAGGAGAGCCTTGCATTGACAGAAAACAGGAAGTAATTCGGGAATTACTCACATTTCCGGCCCGGATTCTGTCACTTTGAAGATATTGCAAAGGTTGGTGTGGAGTCTCCACTATGATGGTTTCCCCCTGGATAAACGGGCGGTAAGTCTTCAATGCCCACACCATTGCCAGGAGTGCCTTCTCACAATCATTGAATTTTTCCTCCACATAGGATAAAGTCTTACTCGCATAGGAGATTACTTTATTGACCTTGTCATGCTTTTGATATAATACTGCAGTCAAGTATGTCTTTGAGAACCCTGTCTCCAAGAAGAACTCCTTGTTTTTGACAGGGTAAGCTAGGCAAAGCGCTTGAGAGAGGCTTCTTTTGAGTTGTCTTACTGCCTCGGCTTGTTCTGGACCCCACTCCCACTTGACCCCCCCTTCAACAGATGGATCAGGGGTCTTGTGATCGCTGCGTAGTCCTCAATTAACTTTCTTCTGTGATTAGTTAGTCCAAGGAGGCTCTTTAGTTCCCGCAGAGTTGTGGGGTCTTTTATTTTCTGGAGTGCTTCTACTTTCTGTTCCTGGGGACAGAGACATTCAATTTCTTTGCTTTGGATTCTGACAGAGGGGTGATTTGGGCAGGATTTCGTTTGGGATCTATCTTGGGAACCTGTAACAAAAAGGTGGCAGCTGGATATGGGAGAATTTTGGACTCCGCTGGTTCTGATTCTGGGCTGCCCCCCCCCCATTTTTGGAGGCAGTCACCGGAATTGTTTTGAACAAGGGGATTTTCTTGCTGGTCATTCTGGAGTTTGATGATGGGCGGTTTTAACTTGGTCCCCACATCTACCCAGTCTTGATCAGGATCTATTGGGACCCATTTTTCTTTGGGTGGATTTCCCCCATCTATGAAGGAGAAGATCCTTTTCCCAGAATCCTCTGAGGACCCCTCTCCCTCAAATTGGAAGATGCGCACCTCCTACACAAAATGGTCCTTTTTAGGCTCTTTATTTCTCTTACCCCCCCCCTCTGTTCCTTAGGTTGCAGACTTTCGGGGCAGGAGATTTTGGTTCCGGTTCCTGGGTTTCCAGAGGCTTTCCACAAGTGGGAAAGGAAGCTTCCTCTAAGGCTTTACACCCCCTTCCCCCTTTGCCTCCTCCCTGGGAACCTTTGGGTAGTCAGGGTTCTTCCCCCGTCATTGTTCTGGAGCACCAGACCCTTGATTTGAGGAGTTCTGAGTCGCCATGCTCATCTGAGGGTTCTGTTGAGCCCTCAGCATGTGACCCAGATCCCATGCCATGTTCTGGACCTGGCGCTCCAATTGGGACACGCTCTCTGGCTGGTCCTCTGGTCTAGCCTTGGTTGATCACGGGAAGGGTAACTGTCCCTTCTGCCATAATACCCTTGGTTGGAAGAGTTTTGGTACCCCTCCACACGTGGCCTTCCCTCACCCGGATTGGGCTGTCCGGGCTCAGGAAAGTGGGGAAAGAAAGAAGGGTTGTTTTGGGGGGTTTGACGGGTATCGGGGAAAAAACTTGGCCTGGCATTTGGGGGATTACTGCCCCACTGGGGAAAGTGTGGAGGGAGGTTCCCTGGGATGGCAGCTTCCTGGTTGGATCCCCCCCTTGAAAAATGTCCACTTTACATACTGAATACAGCTTTGGCTGTCCTTCAGGTGGAAAGTCTCCATCATTTGCTCAAACAATTCAAGGTGCTCCCAAACAGAATATTTGGCATTTTTGTGGTAGGGCGTGATGACGCTCCTAATAGCTTTTATTTGCTTCAGGGGATCTTTGAGTAAAGCTCTCTTAACTTTGTTGGCCTTTTTAGTTCTGGTCACCCTGGTCCACTCAGAAGCACTGCTACCAGAGGTGGCTGTCTGATCTTCTAGGCTCTCCCGGATTCTGCGAGCTTGGGAATGGCTGGCAAAATGTGAGGGCCTAGTCTCTTGAGACCTGTGGCGCTCAGAAGAGTCTTCTGACTCTCCCTTGTTCCCAGGATTGGCTGAGTACCCTCCTCCCCCACTGTCCTAGATGGGAAGAGGTTTTTCTTAGTGGGCCTAGTCTCATGGAATTCCCCGCCAAATTTCACTGACTGATCTCTAGGTAGGTGGTATTTCTGAGGATCCAGTTCTCTGATTCTCCCCTCACTGGAGTCTCCCTGATCAGAGAAGCTGGCCCTAGCACTTGGGAACCTGTACATAGATGCCCGCCCATCCATTTCTGTGAGGCGCTGATCTACTCGTCCCATATTTCCCATTGTGTTGAAGACTACCATATCCATGGTCCTTGGTTCACATGAGCCAGTGGACATGGGGGTGGCAGAGTCCATGGTATTGAAGGGATTAAAGTCCTGATGTTATGCTGAGGGGTTTCTCTCTCCCATCTTACCTCATCTCTTTCAGCCCCTATTTCCTGATGACAAGATCTGACTTTTTGTTCCTCTATTAAGGCCTTACTGGTCTCTATGAGTTGTTCTTGCATGGTTATCTGTCTATGGAGCCTGTAATTCTTTTCACAGAGAGCCTCATTGTCTCTCTGTGCTTCCTGTCTGAATTGGGAGCATTGGGACAATTTTTGCTGCAGGAGACTCTCCTCCTGAGTTTGGTCCTTACTGGCCTGATTATCCTTTGCCAGAGCCTCCTCCTCCCACCTGGTGTGCTCTAACAGCTTTTCGAAATCCATTTTGATTTCACCCAGTTCCTGAATGGCCAGGTGATTTTCTTCTAACTTTGTTTTTAAGTGACTGACTTCCTGGCCTAAGGCGTCCCTTTCCTGAGTTAGAGTGCCCCTCAGTGCAGCCAGGTCATCCTTTGTCTTTTGAATGCACCAGCTTTCTGGCACTCTTCATCAAACTCTGTTTGGGATTCTAGGTCTTTGATAATCAATTTGTTATTTTCCTCTTTTAATTGGTCTAGCTGGTCTTGTAAGACGTGGAGCTGTTCTGCACAGACTCTGTTAAAAGTTAATTGCTGCAGCAGTTTTTGTTGGCTCTGTTTTAAAGAGTCCAACCTTTCTTGACACTCTTTTTGCAGTTGCATTACCTGGGCATCTTGCTCTGCATTCTTTTGCAGTAAGAGGGTCAGTTCTTCTTGCAGTTTGGTGGCATACTGCCTAGCCTCTGTTTCCGCTTCTTGGCTACTCTGGAGCCTTTGCTCTGCAGAGTCCAGATTAGTCTGGATTTTCTGCATTGCTTCCCCTTGCATCTTTGTGAAGTCTACATGGTCTGCATATTTTTCCTGTATAACTCCTATGTAGAGGTACAGGTAGGCCGTTATTTTGGCAATTTTGCATTGCTCCTCTTTTATTTTAGGGGACATGTGCAGCTCACTGAGTGTTTGATGTAATGGCCCCTTGTCCTGCAATTTGTGCAGTAGGTGTTCCCTTGCAATATTGATTTCCACTGTGGTCGCCATTCCTGAAATATTAATTTCCTTCTGACTTATCTCAGGGTTACTTTACTTTTGCAAACAGGCCCAACTCCTTTGAGTATTTCTATTGAAAGGTGCTTATACAGTGTAGCACAGTATGGTAACCCAGCAAGGTGTATATACCCTGTCAGTTAGCATGCTGTCTTAGACTGTCACAAGTGGTATGTCTAATTCAGGATCTCGCGACGAGCCCCCAAGGTGTAAGTGATTTCAATCCGGCACACACCCAAGTCAAAGCCCAGCATGTAGTGCACATTTTTTGGTTTCATTTGCAAAGTGCTCCTTTTCTCTGTGCACTCTGTTTGCTGGCCCTGGGACCCACTAGCACACATCCGCAGGGTATGCTCCATTCCACTGCACATGCACCATTGGTGGCAGGTTGTGCATACCTCTTTTTGTGTGCTGAAGCACAGGGCTTTTGTGGGTTTTTGTAGTTTGTTGGCATGCACAAGGGTTTTGCCGCCATTGTTGCTGTTTCTATCCCCATAACTGGCAGGGAGATTCCGCATAGCATAGCGGAGTGGGTCAATACATCCCACACGTGGAATGTTGAAGAACAAGCAAAAATGTGGGTGTTACTAGGGATGTTCCACCGTCAAACAATCTCACCACCCATAAGCACGCAAAACAAATGTATTCATGGAATTGAACAGGGAACGCCGGGACGCGCAGAAGCATGTGCAAATGCAGAAACACCTATGCCACACGATAGCAGGCGTAAAAGTCAACACGTACACTAACAAATGCATAAAATGCATGCATGCTCAACAGCCACGATGAATGCACCATTTGTTGCAGCAATCGTCCAGGGGCACTGCAGGAGGAGGAGGATGGCCAGGGCCCGGATCTTCCACCCAAACACCAGCCTTTTTGGGATGCCTGATGACTAGGACTATGACAGGTATATGTTCCCTCCCCCATATCATCCTAGACCTGGTCAAGGTGTGGGACGATGACCTCACATCACCCACCATGTGCTCCCAATCACTGAGACCCTTGCAAAAGGAGCTCACTGGTCTGCATCTTTTAGCCACTGGCTTATTCCAGCAGACCACAGCCGTAGTAGGTGGCATCTCCCAGGTCACGCAGTCTTGCTTCTTACACCAGGTGTTGGCAATCATAACTGCACGTCCTTCTGTCCGCAGGCATATTTATATGCCCAGAACACTGGCAGAAAGGCAAGAAGTGGGCCAGGATTTTTATGGAGTGGCGCACTTCCCAAAAGTTCTAGGTACCATTGATTGCACCCATGTTGCTCTACGTCCACTTAGAGCAACAGAGCACATCTATTGCAACCGGAAACATTGCCACTCCATCAATGTTCAGGTTGTGTGTGATGCCAAAGGCATAATAACTGAAGTGTATGCTAACTATCCTGGTAGCACACATGATAGTTACATCTTCAGGATGTCCCTGCTACACCAGGCCCTGGAAGCTTGGAAGTATGGCAACACATGGCTCATTGGTGAGTATGAATGACCATGCACATGCATGCATGTTGCACATAGACCAATAGACTCTATCAACAAATGACAATGACAACCATTCTAACCTCTACAGGGGACAGTGCTGACCCTCTGAGCACATACATGATGACGGGCATATGCAACCCCAACACATCTGCCGTGGTAAGGTACAACACTACCCATATTGCGACTCGAGGCATAGTGGAGTGCACATTCAGAGTTCAAGTCACGTTTCTGCTCCCTTGGCCACTCTGGTGGTGTGCTGCCATATGCACCACCAGTAGTCTGCATGATCATTGTGGCAGCATGTATCCTGCACAATGTAGCAACACAGCGTGGCATCCTGATAGACATGGTGGTGGCACACCATCTACACCCACAGGCATACCGCTTGGATATGGCGGCGCAAAGGGCACATAGAGAGGCTGCACATACCCAGCTTGTGCAATCTTTTTTCACCTAAAATCCTTCCCCTCTGGAGTGCACACAATCCCACAAAATCCCAGGTGCCATTCAATGATGAAATTAAATTATATTTTATTTATAGTGCGCTCATACACAAGTGTTTCAGAGCGCGACCAGGCAAAGGGAGGGGAACAGGGGAGAACAAAAACAACAATCTTACTAGGCCCAGTGACATTAAGAGACATTAAGAGCAGGCAAATAGTTATTTAGATGTAGGTTTCCTTTTTTATTTATTATTTTTCCTGGACTTGGCAGACTTTCCTTCCCAGTTTTTCATTTATATAATTAGTTAGGCATAGGGTTTTTATTTCTTCGTCTGGACTGCTTTCACCTTCATTCCCCGTTTTAATATTTGATTGTCTTAGATTCCATGCTTCATGTAGTTCATTTGTGTGTCAGCAACTTTCATACTTCACTTTTCAGCCAGTGCATCTCGCCATTGCAAGTCATGTGTCCTGGGGCGTGCATGCATGTGTGTTGTTGCTGTGATGGTTGCGGTTGGAAGGATGTGCATGTGTCTGACATGTGTGGGTGGGTCTCTCTGATGGCTAGGTCTGTATTGCATGTTTTCTTTTGCTTTTAGCTGTGCAGCATCACTTTGTGTTTGCCATCAGTGTGGTTGGGGTGCAGGTTGGTGGGCTCACTGTGGATGTGTTCCATTGTCCCATTAATGGCCCTTTTGTTTGTCATTACTGTGTTAAACCCATGTCATGCAGTTACGCCACCAGCATGTGCAGTCACACACTGCCATCTCTCATCTGTTGCTCCACCTCGGACACTGGAATGCAGTTGTGAGCCATGTTTGCTCTTTCCGAGTGGCAGCACAATTCTCCGGTCTGTGTGACTCATGCACTCTCTGACTGCCCTCCCATTACCCATGCTAGGTCCTGTCATGTTATTGTTCCCTGTCAGTAATTTAACTCCCCGTCCACCCAGGTCACTGATGCTCAGGCAGTGACGCACATGGCCATTGTTTGTGTATATTTCATATTTATTAGTATAATTCCTTCTGTCGTGGGCACACATTCAGTTAGTGTGCTTTGATGCCTTGACAATGTGCCATGGCCAACATGCACATGCCACTTGCTATTGCATTCACTTGTCACATGTGTATGGGGTGGACTGGTTAAAGTCTTGATGGGTGTTTCATCAGATGCTCTAGTCCTGGATGGATCTCCGGTGCTTCCTGTTAATCATGTTTGTGGTGGACATGTAGGTGTTCCACTTAATGGAGCTGGCAGACCACGGAGGTTCAGGTAAGCTGCAGACATGCATTGCATTGGTATTATGGGAGACTGTCATGTGGGGGCCCTGGGGTGGAGTCACAGGTGAGGGGGCTGAGGGGTGGTGTCCAGTGTGGAGTGGGTTGTCTGGGGGGGTGTCCAGTCTAGAGGGGGCTGCCTGGGGGGTGTCCAGTCTGGAGTGGGCTGCCCGGAGGGTGTCCAGTCTGGACGGGTTTCCTGGGGGTGTCATAGGTGAGGGGGGTGGGGGTGGTGTCCACTGTGGAGTGGGCTGCCTGGAGGGGTGTCCAGTCTGGAGTGGGTTGCCTGGGGGGTGCCCAGTCTGGAGGGGGTTGCCTGGGGGCGGTGTCCAGTCTGGAGGGGCCTGCCTGGAGGGATGTCCCAGGTGAGGGAGGCAGGGTGATGGTGTCCAGTCTGGAGGGTGCAACCTGGGCTTGCGAGGGAGGGCCCGTATTTTCGATGGGGTGCAGCCTGGGCTTGTGTGATGAGGTGCGCAATTTTTCTGGGGTGCAGTCTGGCTTTGTGAGGGAGGGCCTGCATTTTTGATGGGGTGCAGCCTGCCCTTGCGAGGTGAGGCATGCGATTTCGCTGGGGTGCAGCCTGTGCTTGCGGGGGAGGTCGCGCCTTCTCACATTGGTACTGGAAGATGTTTCAGGGGTGAATGCCTGGTTTTGCGAGGGAGGGCCCGTGTTTTCACAGGGGTACAGCGTGGGCTTGCGAGGGAGGACTCGCGTTTTTGCTTGGGTGTAGTCTGAGCTTGCGAGGGAGGACCTGCGTTTTCTCTGGGGTGCAGCCTGGGCTTGCGAGGTGAGGCGCGCGAGTACGCTGGGGTGTAGTCTGGCTTTGCAAGGTAGGGCAAGTGTTTTCAATGGGGTGCAGCCTGGGCTTGTCAGGTGAGGTGCACGATTTCGCTGGGGTGCAGCCTGGGCTTGCGGGGGAGGGCGTGCCTTCTCACAGGGGTACTGGATGGTGTTGCAGGGGTGGACATGGAGGCTTGCGCCTGGTTTGGCCTTTAGCTTGCTTTTTGATGTGCGTGGGGGCGTGATGTGGGCGTTCCTCGTGCAGCTTGTTTTTACATGCGCAACGGCTAGTAATGCACCTTTGAATCCATGAATAAGACGGGAGCGCAATTTTTGTTCAGCACCACAGCTCGTGCAGGCTCCTTCTCGGCACGTGACCCTTGCGCCTTTTCTGCACCCAATTCGATGAATGTGGCCCAATGAGTCTACTACACACAATTCATAGGTCCTCCCCACACAGTCCGCAACAAGCAAATCAGTCCACCCCTCCAATCAGTCAGAAGCAAGCAAACAAGCAACCCTGCATCTCCTTCCAAACAGAATACTTAAAAGACAGAGATTCTAGGAAAGTGACTTACAACACAGAGCAGAGGAGCAGTCACATTAAAGGCATGTGCACATGGGTTATATATGTCCATGCAAAAAAACACTCAACACTAAAAAATGAAATGTGGGATTTGCGCACATTCATCCAAGAAATCATGGAGATTCACGCCCAGTCGTACCAATGGGTTAGGCAAACGGTTTACTCGTAGAAACAAAATTAGTATTAATGTTGTGCGTACTTGTAAAACTAAAGTAGCATTACTAAACATTAACATTTAATTAAAAGACACAATGCAGAATAATACCTTTTAATAAGCATCTCGTTCACTGTCCAATAAATGACAACTCTGAAAATAAACACAAAAAATACAAAAAGGTGCATGACATTTAATAAGTGTAGAGACTAGATGACTACTGTATTAAATGGAAAATCTGCAAACAAAAGCTGGTAAGCACCAACACCAAAATCAATGGGGCTCATTACGAGTTGGGCAGTATTCTTGCAGTAAATTCCGCCCAACGGAATTACTGTTACTGCCACTTGGTCTGGTGGAATTAGTTAATCCCTATTTTTCGAGAATGCATTGGACTCTATTGGGCATTTTTGTCTGAATTACTGCTGCAGTAATTCTGCCGCTTTTGCCCATTTTTGGTGGAAAGTGGGAGGATTTACCTCCAGCATAACGCTGGAGGTAAATCCCCCACTCCAGGGCCATACTCCAGGGCCATACTCATAGTATAGTAGAGCAGGAAAAGTGGGGGTTTTCACGCATCGCCATACCCGTAATGAGTACCAATGTCTGTGTGTGATGAATTGCCATCTGACAATGTAGCAAAAGCCCTGCTTTTTAAAAATTCAAGAATAAAATGATGCAGGTAATTCCATCTCTGAAATGGTAATCTGTTGAGCAGATTCCCCATCCATAAACTGCATGCTACAATCATAGTGTGTATCTGTGTCCTGCTGTATCAGTATCCTGATTGGCAGCGCCTGCTCCACCACTGGCACAGAGCAGGTTCAGAGGTCATAGTTGCCAATTTGACAGCTGCAGTGCCAGCCAAGTCTCTGCAACACAAGGGCTGCATTTATGATATGCACCCCTTTACCAAACCTATGATGATCATAAGTAGCCCACTTGATGGTGTCAGGATAAACTCTAACAATAAAGCTATGCCTGAGTTAACACATATTGCATGGCATTACTTGTGATCATTGTAACCAAATCCAGTTTGATATCACACAAGTGTCAGCTCCTGTGAGCCAGGCTCAGCTGTGGAAGCTGATGTGTATATTGCCCAGATGGGTAAAGCCTGTCAAGTGACAGTCCAGGAACCTGATTGGCCATGCTTTCTCTTTGATCTCTTTGTGAGGGCAGGTAACACCATCTGCCTGGGGCAGCCACACAGCAGGCAGTTTCCCTGGGCCCAATGCATCAAAAGGAGCACACCACGTGAAAGGGTGTAGCCTCACACCATGGTACAGCATATCTAAAGGACTTTGACTCTATTGAGAAGAGGAGGGGAAGAGGTTAGGATAGCCTGCGGGAGATCTGTACAAGTTTGGGAAACCTCTGCAACCTTGTTTCTCTATGGCACTCTTTCTCGTTGCTGTCCCCTCCACTTCCTGTAGTACAAAGCACTTTGGGTGTGATGTTAGAAGAGCAAAGTACACTCACTTCAAAAGGAGGGATTGTATCCCTAAAGCAGGCTAGCATTAGTCCACTCACCTGCAGAATTTTACCTTTAAAAGAAGGAGTCTCACACCATTTCTCTGAATCATCCTTTGGACTCCAAACCCGAAGGACGATTTCATTGGAATTTGATTCTGCAAAGCTATCATTTGGCTGCCTGTGCTGCCACTGGTAACTTATTACATTATGGTTATACAAGTGTTGCAGTTCAGGCCCAAGAAAAAGGACACTTATCATGTGGTCCCTATTACTATACTTAAAATTACCAAGGTCTCTCAAAAAGGGGAGGCCACGCTGCTTGTATGACCAAACCTTTGATACATTCTTTTTACTTTATTTTTGTTTGAACTATCAATTTCGTATTTTTATCATGCACTCTCATTGTGATCGCAACATTTAAATATTAGTCAGGTAAAGCTCTTCACCAGGGCTCTTGTTCCTTTTTTTGTTTTTTTTTTTACTTGATACCGTTTCTGTATCCCAATCGTTCACTGTTTATCCAATTCCAAAATCCATATCCTTGTGTCAGTCCACGATAAGCAAACATGGGTTTATTTGTCATTTTGGCTTGTCCTGCTACTTGGAGGAGGGGGTTGATGGTAACAAGCTATGCGGCTTGTTTGTATTTAGATTTGTTTATGCTTCATACTGACTGGGATCCAGTCACGTTGTGTGTGAGGGTACATGGGCCAGCCATTGTTCTCCAGCATGAGGTCTGTCTTTTTTGCGTCACACCATAGTTGAGGTTTTGTGGCTGCACATTTTGATTCCCTTTTGAATGATTTGATGTTCAGAAGCCTTGACGTTGTGAGTGTATGTTTGGTATTGTGATAGAATGGTGGCAGTAGTATGCATGGAACCTTTTGGCTCTGGATTGCCTCATCAGGTTTTGGGCCTGTGTCTCCCTTAAAGGTGTTCACACTGTTTGCCTGGTGTGCGCGATGTGCCTGGAGTTTGTGACTTAGCCTGGCCTTTTCAGGCTACCGGCCTGTTTTGTTTCTGTGCGCATGTTCTGGCACATTTGTGCGTTGGTGAGTAAGTTGTAACAGGAGATGAGTGTGGTGTAATGTCCACAATGGAATGCATGAATGGGTTTATTGTGTGAAAGGGAAGGAAGTGTTTTAGGTCCTATCTTGCTTGTCCTGCTGGCCTGCATGAGCGGGAGATGGACTGTTATGTTACAGTGTCTGTGGGTGCCTCCTGTCTCATGTCATTTGCAAGGTATTGACTAAGTATCTGGGATAAAGCCTTAGACCGCTTGTACATCTGACTCCCCATGTCATCTGCGCGAAGCCTACATACTCATACTGCAATACACACATACATATTTGCATCCCACATAATTCACTCATATACAGGGCTCTTGCCATTTTAGCCCTCTATGCCTCATTGGTGTTTTCATAGAGTGAGGGCCACACTTCCTTACAATGAGCATGGCCATACACTACAAGTTTGTTCATAAGACTGTGTTGATGACAAGCCATTGTTGTCCATTATGTTTTTAATATTTAAGTGTGACCAGCAAATAGAGTAAGGTACAACAGTGTACATACGGGGGGGCATTCTGTACAAAATGGTGATTGCATGCAGGGGGCCACTAACGCTTACACGTACGTGCTGCTGGTCCCCTGCAAGCAATTTTCTAAATACTTAAAGCAAAGCGCAAAAGTGTAAATGTAAACAGTAAAGCAAGGTGAAATCTCCTTTGCTCTTTACTTTTACTAACTGCTTTGAGAGAAATAAAACACTGCCTGGAAATACACTTTGCAAGCAGCATTATATTATGGATTCCAGTGGAATCTTCCTCCTGTACACCAATGCATAGTCCACTGGAATCTTTGGTTTTATGTCTGCATGAGAATCGCTGTAGTTTGAGGGGAACTTGCTAACAAGAAGTGATGAGCTGCAATCCCCAGCACAAGTTGATATTATAAATGGGAGTGCCATTAAGACATAGGTCCAGGAACATTATGGTAGTACTTCCCACCATCAGCAGGAAGAGGTCCACAGCCACCAGTTCAGAATAACTGGTATGATTTTTCAGGCAACTGCAACATCTGCCCAGATGCAAGCATGCAGTTGTAAATCTTGTATCTGCATACCAAATCTCTAACCCATAGCACGGATGTTTTCAATTTGTGGTATCTAAGCATGTCACAGAGCCATCTACTGCTGCACCATATAGTACCCAAGCTCCCTAGAAGTCCCCAAGCTATCTCAATGTCTCAATGAAAAACTCAGCCTCTCTGGAGGTCTACGAAACACCAAAAAGAAGAATGGGTGCATACTTTTTTTTTTTTTTTTTTATTATTATTTGTTTTAGCTGGTAAACCAACTTTTCAAATATTTACACTCATTATCATTTTTGTAGTTACATTTCCATACTTACAACATTAAAAGAAAGTCAATCATTCTTTGTACCTCATTACATATCATTACAGGGCAGCATAAAACAGTAAAATATGTGATATTATGACTACCAAATAGCCTTTTACTTCACATGGGTGCAAGCAATCTTCGTATCAGGGAATATTTGATTAAGAAATTGCACAATTGCAAGCTGTATTGTTAATCTTGGATTAGAAAATAAAAGATTCCATAACTGTCTGTGACTAGTACCACTCTGGACCGACACTTTGTTTCCAAAGCATTTTGCTCTTATGTTATATAGGGCGGGGCATTCAGTTATAAGATGTTGCAAAGTTTCACATTGTCCTTTGTCATTACAATGCCGACAGAAATTTTGATCTTTTGATATTACTCTCCTTCTATATAGAATCTCGTTAGTTTCATACTGATTTAGTCTGAATCTTAGATATTTCTGACGGCATGTAGGTGATGGATATTTTAGTAGGTACTCTGATATTACCCCATACCTTTTGACACCAAATGCTTCGGGGTTAAAATCCTTAAGTTTTGAGCAGATTGTCATATTGGATATCCAGTCTGCTTGATGAATTTTATTTTTGGCGCGATCAGGGTTTGTCAATAGAAGCTCGATCGTTACTGAGGCATCAGAAATCGCGTTTAGCGTATGATTTCTCCACTTCACCGACATACCAGTTTTGGAGGTTAATAAATTTTGGGCCAATACATGTAGAAGGCTGCGTTTCCCCATACCATCCAACATTTTTCGGAGAAGAGCGCATTGTTTCCATATTACATGGGTATATAGGGAGATCAGACCCAATTCATGTCGCAATATGGCCAAAGGTGTTCCTGGCGAAAGTGTTAAAACTTTTTTCCAATATCTAGCTTCTATGCTATCCCAAAATTTGCGATTTTGTGGGACCAGGGCCTCAACACCATATAGCAGAATTGGAATTGCTTTGGCCTTATAAAATTGCACAATGTGCTTCACTGTGAATTTCCCATATCTTCTGAGAATGATTTTCGATTGTGAGATCAAGGAGTTTAACTTCACCCTAGTTTCAGTTGTCGTAGTATTTAGGGTTTTTTTATGTTCAATATAAACTCCAAGATATTTATATTTGACGACTTTGGTTAATACACAGTTTTGAAGAGACCACTCAAGGTGATGTTTTTTTGTGAAGTTGTTCTTGCATACTAATATTTGGGATTTAGCTGTGTTAATCACCAGGTTGTTTGATGTTACATATGTACCTAGTTGATTTAACATGTTTTGTAGGCCTATAGGTGTGCAGGATAATAATACCAGATCATCTGCGTATAGAAGATAGGGAACCCTTTGAGAGCCTATACGAGGCGCATCTGTTACACAGTTCATTAGAACAGGGCCTATATCCAGAATATAAAAGTTAAATAGGAAAGAGGCAAGAGCACAACCCTGCTTCACTCCTCTGTGGGTCTGAATGGCAGGTGATAGTCTTCCTCCCATGTTTAATTTAACTCGCATAGAAGTAGAGGTGTGTAGTAATGACACTAGATTTGTGAGAGAAATTGGACACCGATGTTGTCTGAGTTTGGTTATTAACATATTTCTGTCAATGTAGTCGAAGGCAGATTTGAAATCAATGAACCCCAGATATAAGGGGAGTCCACCATCTGCTTGCTCCGATTGAATCATCGAGAGAGCTAAAATGTTCGGTATTGTGCCCATGCCTTTGACAAAGCCTGACTGAAATAAGTCTCTTAGACTGTTTTGATCTACCCACTCATTAAGCTCTTTTAGTATTATTCTACAGAATATTTTCGCCGGAGCGTCCAATAATGAGATTGGGCGAAAACTCGTTGGTAACTGGCGGTCGCCTTTTTTATAGATCGGAACTGTGACGGCTTCCGTCCAAGTTTTGGGTAATTTCTGATACTTATTTATTGTGGCGAATATCTTGTAGAGAATTGAGCTCCAGACTTCAGGATGTTTTTTCATTAGGGCATTAGAAATCCCATCGGGGCCTGCTGCGCGTGAGTTGCTTGAGGTCATAATTAGATGTTTAATTTCCTTCTTATCAATGTTCAACCAAAACCTCATCACTTTTTGTTCAATTGGGGTCGAAATCGTGTTTATAGGTAAGGCGTATAGAGATTGAAAATGATCTACCCACTGATGTGCCTCGACTACTGTGGATTGCAGATCTAACTGTTGGGCATTAGTGGTTTGATTTAATATTGCCCACATTTTTGAGATGTTTTTATCAGCCAGAGTCGACAACATAATGGCTCCATCTTTTTGATAAAGATTTGCTCGATGTCCTTTGACCCAGTTGTTATAACTCAAACGTGCTTTTTTAGTTAGATTCAATCTAATGTCGAGAGGAAGTCTTGCTAAACTTCTTACCTCGGCACGATAAGCCCTTTTCCTTGTGAGTATAGAATTGTCAAAAACGTGGATGTGGCTCACTTTTTTGGAGTGACCCGCCTTCTGTTGGCTAAATAATTGCATTGTGTTGCTATATGTCAATCCTATGTCTGAGGATTGCCAATTAGTGGAGTTAGTTGAATCGTGTAAAATTTGATTGAAGTGCCATAAGGCGTTCTCTGACCATCAGAGTCGATTCTTGCCACCATTTACCACAATGCAGCCGCCACCTATTGGCTCTGGGTTACTAACCTTAATTTTGGCCCTGGTCTGCCAACTAGCACACAACATATTATGGTCACTTAATGTAGACGGGGACACACTAAAGGAGCACATTGCTGACCATAAGGCACAGTTTACATATATATAATCAATTGTAGATGTAGAGTTTCCTCTCTTCCAAGTTGGTGCGGGGGGCATGTCAGTGTTAAATGCACCATTCAGCATTTGCAGATTTCTATGAGTAACCATTGTGTTCCATTGTAGCAGTTTCTCACTCTTATGTGTCCCATTTGTTGCCAAGCAGTTCATATTCAAATCCCCTGCTAAAATGAAATACAGAATCTTATCATCCGCAGATACAATGTCAAATATCAAATTCAGGTCCCTAAAGAAGCACTCCGGAGTGATAGCTACTGGATTCCAATATATGTTTAAAATTGCGTAGGTGTCGTCGTTGATCACCGCCCTAATAAGGAGCATATGAGTATTCGGCATAGCCCATATCTGTGACATTGTTCCTGGTTCATCCTTTACCGCCACCAGCAGGCCCGCAGTGGGTCTGCCTATAATGGGCTTCCTAGCTGGGTTCAGGTGTGTTTGATATCCAGACCAAAGTATGGGACTTAATAACCAGGTTTCTTGCAGCAAAATTATGTCGAATTTGCTTAGGCCACTCTCATTGTTATTCAGCAAATGTTTGAATCCCCGCGAGTTCCAGCTCACCAAAGTAAGGGGGGATAACTTTGTCGGATTAGATAGCTAATTTGAGTTACTGATACAGTTACATACACACCTATTCCTGTCATTTGACGCTTGATTTAAATCCTGGCCATTTACAACGTCAGATTTTACCCTTGGCATGAGTTCTGCAATGTTTGACGCAATAGGTTCTGATGTGTCCTCCATTTCTGTATCCAGCTGAAAACCTAGGTCGAACAATGAGTTCTTCGCCTGCCATACTAGATTACGGATTGCTCTGGATTGAAACCACACTCGAACTGCATTTAAGTTCTGATTTGTAATAAATTCCACCAAGGTTAAATCAGCTGAGTTTATGTCTTCAAGCAGCGGTATGTCTGAGAAGATTGCTAGTATCGCTCTTCTATTCAGGTCATATTGTGTGCATGGTGCTGGTCTGCATTTCACAATCATAGAACACGGTGTCACTCGCGGAGTGACTTTTCCCATTCCCAACATCTCCTGTGTTTTAACAGTTTTTGTAGGGATCACATTGATCGTTTTCTCTTTTGTGTTCACAACCAGGTCCCCCAGTGCATTTTTGATCATCGTTAATACCTCTTTTGAAAAGTCTGTAGGTAAGCCCAATGATGGTTGGGAAGTTAAGTCAGAATCGAGTGTAGGAGTGGGGATCCTTAAAGTGTTTGCATTTAAATTTGAGGCGCTGGTCACTGATGTTGCTGCTCCTTGGATCATTGGGACAGACCCTCCAATTTCGATTCCCTTCTGTGCTTGGTTCCCAATTTCCACGATTTTGTCAACATCATTGTGTAAATTGTGGTGGTTGGTTAATGAAGTTGGATTTGTGAGTGGAGGAATGGAGAGACCTTGCATGTAAGCATCTACTGCTTTCCTAATTTCAGATCTATGGACCTTTGCATCCTCTCCACTATTCCATCTTTCTTCCATGTCGTCATTTGTATTTCTCGTTCTCACTGTCGGCTCTGCCTCCAAATGCTGTGGGCTCTGTGACTCCCTATGTGAGATTACTTTTACCAGAGCGTCCAATGGTGAGTATGGATGGGCTCTGGCTCGCGAGCTCGCATCTGGACTAATATTTGGTTCACAGTCACTCAGTACAGTAGA
Organism: Ambystoma mexicanum; assembly: GCF_040938575.1. Classification (NCBI taxonomy): domain Eukaryota; kingdom Metazoa; phylum Chordata; class Amphibia; order Caudata; family Ambystomatidae; genus Ambystoma; species Ambystoma mexicanum. The sequence goes on along the minus strand of NC_090923.1, from coordinate 489,365,989 downwards.
GGACTGTCGGGCGCTATTTATCTTTTTCTTCAAGAAGATTGGCGCAATCTTCACGCTAGACTTTTTCACCACCACATTTTCACCAGTATTCAGTAATACATTTGCTCTCAACTTTTGTTTGCCTTTCAAAAATATGGGGGCCAAAGGAATTGACTTCTTTGGTTTAGATGGTGCATGAGCTATAGCTGGTTTATCCGATAGGTTTTCTGTTTGAGATCCCTTCGTGAGCATATTGCGTTCAGCCATGTCTTTAGTGGTGTTCAATAGTCCTTTGTCATGAGTAGATTGAGGAGGATTTATGTAGTTATATTTGCTCTGTGAATCCCCCTCCCTTGATGAGCAGATGGGGGGTGTTAGATCGCCAGACTTCTTCTCCTCCTCTGTGGGTGCCAAATGATTGTTTCCAATTCTCTTCACAAAAAGGTTAGTGACCGATTTGTTTTGTTTTGCCTTACTCTGGTTCTTTGTCTTTTTTTGTGAGTTGTCTCTTTTCCGTTGTGCGGATTTTTCTTTGTTTCTTTTGGTCCTTCTTGCTACCCTCTTCCTCGATTTCTTTCTATCTTGATGTGAACTTGCAGGTGCATCTACTTCAGTTGCAACCTCTTGAGTGTTCAGTTGACTGGCGATATTGGTTTTTAAGGGTTTTTCCATTGAGGTTACTTGAAAAAGGTCCTCATTCATATTTGCCAGTCTCATAAATTCTTCCAATGTGGACGCTGAAAGAGATGATTCGCCATCATTTGTGGGGTCTACCTCCATAGACTCTGTTCCCACGTGTCCCTGTGAATTTCGATTATGCATTTGAAGTTGGTTTAGTAGTTCCTGTGATAAGGATCTATCGACTTCTTTGGATTTATGCATATCTGCAATGGACCTGTGTATTGCAGAGATATCCAAACCTTGTTTGGTGACTTCCAGTTGTATCAGTTGTAATTTTGGCAATACACATGAATTAACGGCGTTGCAGCAGCCTGCTATGGATCCATCCAAAGTGGCTATCTCTTTCGTTAATTCCATCATGGACCCAGATTGAATTTGAACTTCGGATTTCAGGAGTTCAAAAACAGAGACCAAAAAATTCAGCACGTAGCTGAGAGCAGTTAATGTGTTGATATTCGACTCTGTCTTCTCAGCTGCAGTTTCTTCCTGTGTTGCATTTGGGCTGAACGCAGCAGGTGTTTCAGCCAGTTGGAGATCCTGCGCAGGGCTTTCAAGTATTTGGGTGTCTTCAGTGCTTGAGAGATTTAGAGTGCTCAGTCTTGGAGCATTCATGTCCAGCGCAGAATGGCAGTTGTCATAAACATCCTGCTGGCAGGCATTCTCTGAGGAGGTTGATAATGTATCATTTGGTTCATGAGTGGTTTCCTTAGGCACTGTTCCAGTGGTCCCAAAATGGTCTTTTATTTTTTTATGAATTTTGTTTGTAGTTATCGTGTATTCTAGCCACTTGTCAGTTAAGGAAGGTTCAGAATCCAAGGTCTCTACACATCTGGTAGGCGTAGAGGCAAGGGGGAAGCATGGATTTGCATGCACAAGCGCTTGGATTCGTGTTTGCGATTCCCCAACCTCTGTCATTTTGTCCGTACTGTTTTCATCAATGGAGCATTTAGCTCCACTTTCCAATTGAGATTTCCTCAATACCAGATCCTCCCTTTCTAGGGGTCCCGTCTCATTCTGAGATGGAGTGCTCCTTAATTTCATGAGGCGGTTTCACAAATAGAGAGCAGAAATGAGAGTAGGTATCAGGAATTTTAAAGGTCAGCCAGTAGGGGGAAATGTAAGGCACAGAGCAGCGGCGTCTTTTGCGTGTATTAAAGCAGAGCCCACGCGTGGACGCAAAGCACAGTGAAACTGTGAGATCGCACTTCTGGGGCTGCAATGTTTAGAGGCGCCGCTCTATTCCACCCCCACTTTGTCAATTAAGGCTCAAGCCGCAAAGGAGTCGATCGGCTCAGTTGTTAGAAGGCCGAGCAGACGCCGAGTAGCGCTCCTCCCACTGCCTGCACGGAGAGTAATCACAATACTACAGCCGGCGGCTCAAAGGCTTCAAAGCCCGCAGTCGCCGCTCAGCCCCTCTCCTGCGACCCGCGCTGGGATGGAAAGGAGGTTGTACTCGAGCGGGAATATATCCCGTAATCGTTCTACAAGATATCTCTAACTCCTCATGCATGCCGGCTCTTTCAGCTGTTTTAAACGTGTAAAAGGAACACCGACACGTTTCAATTACTCGAGCAATTACAGTGAACACTCGCTGAGTTTGAAAGGACGGACAATGGCAAAATCCACCGGTTCCACTATATTAATTCGTAGATGTCGCGAAAATGTCAATAGGGGAGTCCTAGTTCAAGGCAATGCGGATTTTACCTGGTAGTTTGGGTGGGTGGATGGTCCAACGGAGTTCCCCGCCTTGCCTCCGCCGACTGCACGGACTGCAGTGACTGCTTCCACTTACACACCACTTCGCTCCGCTTCGCGGTCCTGGGAGTTTTTAACTCCTGCACAGCCAGTAGTGGTAAACAGAGAGGTAGGACTCAATCCAAGTTGCTGCACAGATTTCCACACGAAAAAAGCTGGAGACTGCAGTGACTGCTTCCACTTACACACCACTTCGCTCCGCTTCGCGGTCCTGGGAGTTTTTAACTCCTGCACAGCCAGTAGTGGTAAACAGAGAGGTAGGACTCAATCCAAGTTGCTGCACAGATTTCCACACGAAAAAAGCTGGAGACTGCAGTGACTGCTTCCACTTACACACCACTTCGCTCCGCTTCGCGGTCCTGGGAGTTTTTAACTCCTGCACAGCCAGTAGTGGTAAACAGAGAGGTAGGACTCAATCCAAGTTGCTGCACAGATTTCCACACGAAAAAAGCTGGAGACTGCAGTGACTGCTTCCACTTACACACCACTTCGCTCCGCTTCGCGGTCCTGGGAGTTTTTAACTCCTGCACAGCCAGTAGTGGTAAACAGAGAGGTAGGACTCAATCCAAGTTGCTGCACAGATTTCCACACGAAAAAAGCTGGAGACTGCATACTTGAACTGCGCCGGTGCAGGAAGGAAAGTTACAAAGGACAGGCCTTCTCTGTCTATAACCCAAAACTCTGGATCCTCCTTCTTGTCAACATCAGTCTTGTCCCCCCACTTCTAAAGTTCAGGAAGGAGCTCAAAACCCACTCTTCAAGGAAAGGCTCTTCCTTAACACCTAGGCCCACACATTCTCCACTCCCCACCCCACCTGATACTGGGAGATCTGATCCCCACTGTTTCCTCCCCTGGTTGCTTGCCGATCACATGCTGACAAATTGCCCACCTTTCCACTCCGTATTAGCACCCCACTCCCTTCTTTCTCTGCTCCCTTTGCCATTTCTTCCCCCTATAATTGTAAAGTGCTCCATTTCTTTCCAAAGCTAGGCCCATGCTCAGTAAATAACCTAATGATGATAATAACTGCCATGTATCAAAATGCAGTGGTCCCTTGAGTTTTATCACCTAATGTGCCCTCTACATTTCCATAAGCAGATGAGCTGCAGGCCCCTTCCCTCACAACACCCACAAGAACTCTATACACAAGCAATGGGCCATTAGAAAGCAACAGTATGTGATGGAGGGTCAAGGTGTAAAGGAAATGGGATGCACAGTAATTCATTATCACTATTCAATTCTCCAGTCCAATAAAGATTTGCCAAAAGGGGAAAGGTTGAATTACGATGCATAGTTTGGGACAATGAATGCAGAGGACTCCAAGGTGGAGTGGTGTGGGGTACAAATTCATCCCCATAGTTGCAGAGACTGAGAGGCCATGAAAGGCTGTATTGTGAGAATGAAACTGGCTGATCTTGAGACCCATTGGGATATGCAGGCCAGTTCAAAACTTTGTTTTGTGCATAAGGCCTAGTGAATGAACAAAAATGGGCCTCTTTCAACTTTACCAAAATGGACAGTCGCTCAGTGAAGGAAAATGTGCCAGAGAACTTAAAACTGCTGGATGTGGCCAATGCATTGCAAAAGACATGTGTGGCTGAAAATGCTGTTTTCATAAAATATGAAAAGCTACAATTTCACTTAAAGAGACAGATAACAGCATGTTACATTGACTCCAATGCAGCACACGACTGTGATCCAGAAATCTAAAGTGAAGCCCATCACTTTGCATTTGTCCTGAATACAAAACATTTACTTAGCAATATTCAAGATGACATCATTTAAAAAGTAAGGCCTACTTGTTGTAGAAGTGAACACTGGTTTCCCAAGTTAACTGTGGCCTATGTGTGAATAATACTGAAAGTGAGACTAATATCTTTTCAACTATTTTATTAAAGAAAGACTTTATCCATGAACAGCATGACCAGATGGAATACAGAATGTTGCATGTTAAACACATTGTGCCGATTTAAAATGCTATTCTTTGAGAATTATGGATGCAGCTTGCTTTCCCCACTGAACTGAAAGGCCTGTGCCTCTGAAACTTTGACCTCAAGACCTTTGGGCTGGGCCCACCAAGAAAACAGGTCTCCTTTTCAGGTTAAAATGCAAAGACATACAAAGAGTTAGATCAACATTGTGGAAGGGTCAGATAAGCCAGCCAACAGAAATGACCTCTTGGACTGTCATGGCCCCAATAAAATGCCTCTCAGAGAATGCTAATGGAACTTCAAAGACTTTTATACAAACAGCCAACAAGGAGCCAATAAGATGTCCAAGTCATGTGACTTTGGATAAAATTAAAATGACTGGGTTTAGAGAAATGGAAACTCAAGGATGGCCGTTTAATGTCATGCCATTTGATGAAAATTGGACTCCTTTTTCCTTAATAACTGGAGAACTGTGTGTCACAATGAGCTCATCCAAGACTCCATATGCCATGCGTGTTATTTAATTTAGAAATGAAAATGGGACACTTATATTAATCACAAAAATCCAAAACTAGGTGAGCTGATAGAAAGAAAAAATTAAGGTGTGTTTTGTGAAGTTTGATATTTATAACTATTTCAGAGCAGAAATAAACCATGAAAAATGACCGCTCCTCCCAGGAAGGTTGTGCTGCAGTATAATGAGTGTCCCCGATTTGTTATAAATTGTAGAATTCAAATATATATATGTTTATGCAGTTATCTGAAAGGAGAAGATGAAGTGATATTCCGAAAAAAACAAACATGTAAAAAAAAGGCATTTCAAAAGATACATTTCTCTCCTCCCTTCATCACCCATAATCCAGACCTCCTAAACTCCTTGTCCTATTGGCTGGCAGTGGGTGAATTGGTGGAAGGTGGAGGAAAATAGGTAATCAATCCAAAGCGTGGGAGTATAAATAATATGTAAGTGTCATTGGCACTATATAATATCAGTTTTCAATCTGAAGAGATACAGAAGGACCAAAAGAAGAGAGAAGACAGATAAGCTAAGGCTGACAACAACAGAGAGCTGACAAAAAGGAAGGCTAACACCCAAGAGAGCAGATAGACAGGAGACTCTGGGGCACTTGCTGGGGACTTCTGCCTTGAAGCTGGGAGCCATATCTGAGAGAGACCGGTGGCTGGATAGACCTTGCTGTGAATAGAGACCATAGGTATGAGCTGCCTACCTATTCTGAAATTAGGGTCTAAAATCTAGCTGGCCTCCTGACCTGAGAATTGAGACCTCCTATGTAAGTAGATATGTCCCAAAAGCTATAAATTTTGTTGGGACTACCTGCCTTAATCCTTTCCATTTAATTGTGGGCAAGGGGTGAAACTGTGTCGACCATTAGCACATTTAATTAAGGTTAATTCAATTAATTCCCATATAGAAACGATCACAGAATAATTTTGTTGAAATGCCTAGTGTATTACAGCCATTACAGTCAATAAAGTAATTGGATGACCCTATTTTCCTGTAACTCCTGACGTCCTTAACAAAGAGGGGTGTCCTTAATCCCAAAATAAGAATCCCTAAAACTCAGCGTTTCATGTGAATGTAGTGTCTGCAAAACGAAGGTTCCCTTTAATTCCAAATAGGAATCCCAAACCCTTGCATTTCATTTGAATGTGTGTTGCAAAGAAAATGTTCCCTTTTATTCCCATGTATTACCCAAAGCCCTGCATGTCATTTGAAAGTGCGCTCCCCAAACAATTTTCTCATTGAGTTAATTTCCCAAACTTCGCCTTTCAAATAAAAAATCCCAAACAAAATTCTTGTTATATTCCCACTCCAAGTACCTTGCCTTCAAACCAAAGGAGTTGTATATAACTGATGCCTAGGGGTGGGGTTTTGCTGGGGTTAAATAGCACTGTGATAAATCAAACAATCACTATGTTGTTAAAGTTTCCTATCTGTTAATGTGCAAAGACATCCGATGTGTGTTTTGACTTAAAAATTCAACCTGTGGTTGTTGTGGCAAATGAAAGTCTATTAAGAAATGCATGTCAGTCAATTGATGCAAGAAATTTGCATGTGTGATTATTGTGTTGTGCCACGGAGTTGGTCGCTGGTGTTATTGTGATTTGTTTATTATTCATTGTAGAAATGTAAATAAATATACACTATTATTTCTATACACCGACCTGGTTCCTAGCGTATTGGTGATCTAGAGTGTATCTACTGAATGGTGTTATACAGGTTGGAGGCCTAACAAAATTTGAATCTTCTAAGCGCTTTGTTGTGCGACACCTTGATTGGGGGGTGCCCGTCCAATAAACCATGACAGTGGCACACAAAGGAGATAAACACCTGGCTGGTGCACATGTCCCGATGGTATCGAAATCAACACATCCTTCTCATACCCAGAATCATAGCAGTGAAAAATTGGCTCCTGTTGGACCGTAACTAAAAAAACACTTGCACACATTGCAGCATACTGCAAATATACTAATGCATTTTCCTTTTGTCGTCTTGCATAATACACAGAGACCAATAGGTAAGGAATAGAAATGAGCACAGAAATTGACCCTCATAACCGCAGGTGAGATGAGATACACTATTGAAAGCAGTATCACTCCATTCATTTTTTATCTTGCTGAAGTGGTTGTCTGGTTATCCGGTTGAAAAGGCAGAATTTTTTTTTGATTCTATGTGTTAGAGATTTCTTTTTTAAACCCCCAACAGTGGGCAACCACATTGGTGTAGTACTTCACAATCAGTCTTCACTCATGCCCATCCGGCCGTAGTCATTGCAAAGATTCAACAGGTGCTCATCTTGGGTAGGACAGTCAGTAAAATTCAGTGCCCCCCCTTGCTGGTTATATCTGCTTAAAACTGGTATTCGTGAAGCTACAGTTCCACCATATTTATAACCCTTGCTTTCGATAAAGGGGCTCATTTAATTATGCAAATGACCTAGAAACCTGCTCCGCGAGGAATGCTCCACGCAATGTGGCCATATGAATGTTGAGGCCCCTGGGCTTCCAATGTAAAAGTCAGATATAGAATCTACTAAGTTTTCCAATGCTTTATTGTTTACTTTTATTTACTGATGATTTATACTGCACCATATTACATTACATACATTGCTTCAAGGTGTGAGAAGAACAGGAGGAGAGAAATTGGGGGATAGGAAAACCAGTTGACTATCACAGCAAGACTCAGGGGAAACATTCCCGGTCCTGACCTGGGAAAGGGAGAAGGGGGGAGAGAGTAATAATAGTGGGGTAAAGGCCAGGAAACCATTGCAGCAACACCCAACCGTTGTCTTCCAGATCCTGGTGAAAGAGATATGAGGCGCAAGACAGTTGATAAGGAAAAGGCGATAAATGTGGGTGGAATGAAACTTGAAAGGGGGAGCAGCAGCTCAAAGCTGTGTCCATGATCAGCCCAAAAGAGGAAAACAGAGCTAAGAACAAGTAGTACATGTATAGGAAAAAGAGTGATCACAATTCAAATGGTGACATTATAATGAGCCCCTGGGCCAAGTCTAAATTCATCTCTGTAAGTCTTCTGCCATCCCCAAAATTAAGTGTGAATTCTCATGAATATAGGGTGACAAGTGCAATCATGGTGGCACATGAAGCAGCACTTGCAGAAGAGTAGGAGTATTGCTTCATCATATATGCCATGATAGAATTCAGCAATGGGCTAGGACCCATGGATGTTCAAAAGCAAATGAGCAAGGGCACTGAACTCAAAGCACTTACTCCTGTTATTGATTGCAAAATGGTGACACTGATCGCTGAATGGCAAAATTAATATACAAAAAGCATAGATTATCAATTCACAGAATGTCACAGGATACTCAACAAATTACATTCGTCGGGACAGGGTAACTTTACAGTAGGAGTATCCTGTGGGCTCTGTCAGGAAATAGACAGAAAAGCATGTCAGGAGTGTGGAGGGTTCTGAACGAAATGTTTACTAATTCATAAATGACACTGTATGCTTAATAATAATTGTGTCTCTCAACATAGACCAATCCTGCATATCTTAGCCTAGTTAGTTGATGTAACGGTATGGAGGTATGGAAGTCTGTACGTCCATGTAGTCCGGACTTAGCGATACTGGATTCAGTGATCCGTAAAAGGTCCAATCTATCGGTAAGGACCAAAGGTATTATTGCCTTGCTATCCCTAATGAAGGGCTAGATTAGTATAGTTACTTTAAAAGTCTTGGTAGTTCAACTTACCTGCTTTATTAGTAGGTTGGATGAGTCCGCTGATTATTCAACCATTTCCATTGATGCAACGTCCATATGGGATCGTCGCTGTGGGAAACAGAAAAACAGCAATGGATGATGCACAGGTAAATACCTCTTTGGTAGATAATACAGGTAAATGTGCAAAAGCTCCAATAACTCCCTATTAGTTACGTACATCATTGGGTCAGACCCCATGCAGTAAGTGACATGGGTAAGTGTACAATAGATATCTAATGGAATGGGTGCACACCGATGGTTCCATGCTGGTGGCGTCTCATTCAAGTAATTGTGATGGCAAAATTACGTGATGTACACCGGGTCGATCCACTGAGATAGTTAGTGAGATACAGATGACTAATACGAGACAGCTTGACTAATCATGTTATACTGTAAGACAATAATACCTTTGGTCCTTACCGATAGATTGGACCTTTACCGGATCACTGAATCCAGTATCGCTAAGTCCGGACTACATGGACGTCCAGACTTCCGTACCTCCATACCTCCATATTGTTACATCAACTAACAACGGTAAGATCCGCCGGATCGGTCTCTGTTGAGAGACAAAATTATTATTAAGCATACAGTGCCATTTATGAATTAGTAAACATTGTGTTCAGAACTCCACACTCCTGACGTGCTTCTCTGTCTATTTCCAAACAGCCCACAGGATGCTCCTACTGTAAAGTGACTCTGTCCTGGTGAAGGCCGACCCAACAGAAGCTACACTACTCCAGCTCTTATAGGCCAAATCACAGTCGTGTTGACGATCTAACTTTAAACCTTAGTGTCCGATTGACACATTGTACTGATTAGTGCTAAAAAGCACTGTGTATTGTATATGTTTCTCATATTAATCCTGATAGGATTCCAGAGAATGTATTCCTTTTAAATCACAATCCAAAATATTGGTTTTGGGCAAAAACTAAATGTATATTGTATATGTAATTTGTTGAGTATCCTGTGACATTCTGTGAATTAATAATCTATGCTTTTTGTATATTACATTTGCCATTCAGCAATCAATGTTACCATGTCGTAATCAATAACAGGAGTAAGTGCCCGAAGAGAAGACCCACACCATCGGGACCACAAATGAGGACCAGACAATGGTACTCGAACCAAGGACAGAGGACAGGATACCAATCTTCAACTTACCAAAACATTTGATGACACGGCCGAATGAAGATTATTAGAAAAAGGCTTGTCGTTCGTACCTGCTTCGAAGGCAAGACCCTTTGAGATCTAATTGGAACTGAAGAGATTCTATAGGAATATCAGGTTGAAATACTCCTTTGAGATCTATCTCCCGGAACATCGGAAGACATCGGAAGTAGGAGACATAAGAACGAATAACCCGGATGTTAATATCACCGGTCTCAAAGTGAAATCAACCTTCTATCCACCACCACACACTATTCCATGTGAATTCGAAACTTTTGAGAAATTGGTTACTGGACAAGTAACTCGGGGCCTAGAAAGAAGAACTCTTACCTTGAAAACCTACAACGCCAAGAGAGACTAGTCTTCACCTCCCTGAATAACAACAAGCCTATTACCATCAAAAAAGCTGATAAGGGTGGGGGCATCGTTCTTTTGGACACAGAAGACTATGATGGCGAATGTCTATGACTCCAAGGTGACAGAGATACATACCAGATTCTCAATCAAGATCCCACAAAAGATCTACAAGAGGAGATCAAGAGCCTCACTCGGCACGCACTAGAACAAGGCTGGATTTGCGAAGATGAGTGCACTTTTCTCAATAAACCACACCCACACATACCTGCATTTTATATTTTACCAAAGGTGCACAAGAATGCACAGAAGCCACCTGGCCGACCAATTGTGTCAGCCTGTGACCAGGGGTGGACTGGCATGTATGGAACTCTGGAGATTTCCCAGTAGGCCTCTGCACCCTGGGCCTCTTTTGTGTGGTAAACTATTTTATTTCCAAATATTCTCAAAGGAAAAGGGTTGGGCTTGCTGAAAATGTGTATTGTGAGGTGACTTTGAAAATGACTTCCAGGGCCTCTTTTTGGACCCAGTCCACCCATGCCTGTGACTCGTTACTAGAACCGTTATCTCTCTACACAGATTACTTTCTGAAACCATTTGTGGAGAAAATGGCATCATTCTTGAAAGACACTACAGATACCATACTTGTACTCAACAATATCTCCATACAAGATGACTACATCCTAGCCACCATGGATGTAGAGGCTCTGTATACCTCAATACCCCGGCGAGAAGGTCTAGAAGCTTTGAGATCATTCCTAGATCAGAGAGCTGATATCACTTTTATTCCCACTGATTTCATCCCCGAATGTGTAAGGCTTGCGATGTCTGAAAACTTCTTTCTTTTTCAGAATCAACTATACAAACAAACCAAAGGAGTGCGCATGGAGGCTACTTTTGACCCCAACATTGGCAATCTTTATATGGCCAAGTATGAGACAGATGACATTACATTGGTACAGAATCCATACAGAGACAACATAGCCATCTGGAAATGTTACATAGATGACATGCTCCTGATATGGTGAGGCATCCAACAGGAACTGTCAGTCTTTCATCAGTGGCTTAATCAATACAATGGGCATATAAGATTCACCATAGAATGGGACTACCATTTTACTGACTTTCTAGATCTGCATATCTATAGATCTGGCAATATCTTAAAGACTGAGCTCTATCGCAAACTGACAGATCCAAATAGTTTATTACACTTTAAGAGCTACCATCCAAATGGCCTCAAATATAACTTACCATACGGGCAGTTTCTCTGACTCAGGAGAAACTGCTCCGAAAAGAAGAAATATAATGAAGATGCCCTGGATCTGAAGAAGAGACTGTCCGCTAGAGGATACCCCAAGAGGGCTATCAAGAATGCTAAGGAAAGAGCAGCAAACCCCTACAGAATTATATGTCTCACTAAAAAACCTAAAAAGGACCTTGATAGACTGTTATGTGTCTCAATGTACAGTCCATTGAGTAACCTCATTAAGAATACCATCAAAAAACACTGGCACTTGATAAGGAATACTGGAACCCTAAACAAGACACCTTTCTTTGCCTTCAAGAAAAACCAGAACTTAAAAGAATCTCTAGTTCACACCTTTATTGAACCGACAAAACCACAGAACACATTATGGAACCTTCCACCAGTTCAGGAACATTTCAAGTGCAGCCAATGTTTGGCCTGTAATTTCACTGAGAGAAAGAAGTCCTTGTCACAGTCAGTGGACCAGGAACACGCATGCACAACCACCCCGTGTTGTAGTGGGGTCACTGCAAAAGAGGCAAGTCTGGGGCGCCGCCTTTATCACCCATGGAGTACAGAGAAAGACAACTTGGGCCTTCTCCTGGCACCACTGGCACCAGGCTCATAGAAGGGAAGGTGAAGAACATAGAAAAAGACTTCCAGCTATTCCAAGATGGTAGATACTGAGCCACAACCCCATCTCCATATGCAGACTAGTATTTGGGTATAGCTAGAGCCCCAGGGCGTGGCTGGCTATATAAGCCACGCCCCTGCCTAGAAACGTGCTTCGCGTTACTCTGCATGCATGAAAGCAGCATAACACTCACAGTGATCCTGCCAGCACCTGCAATTAAAAAAGAAGCCAGCACCTGCAACGAAGAAAGAAAGCATTAGAATCCTTGCATTTAACTTTAACCACTCATAACTCCAGTCGAGCTACTTACCTGAGGCTCCGGTCCATTCAGCTCGTCACGGCTCGCAGAACTTCAGTCAGCTACTGTGTTGCTTCAGCTGCCAGCCCCCTGGAGAATAGGAAGCACAGGTCAGCACACAGAAAATGAAGCAGCGCACAGAAAACGAAGCAGCACACAGAAAACAAAGCAGCCCTTGAACTCGCCATTAAGGGTGGGCGCAAGCGCGCATACTTACCACTTTCATCTAGTCCAAGAGCATCGTACCAGCCATGTAGTCCACACGCGATGGAGCCGGCTCAGTGCATGTTGATCCCCAGACAACTCCAACACCTGCAAAACAGGGAAAAGATTGTTATGCCACACACAGAAGGAAAGGATAAAACCAAACATTGAACAGACTCAAAGAAGGACTAAAAGACATTAACAGACACGGAAAAAGGACATTATTCAAGAGAGAGAAACAAAGGACAGGCAAGAGGGAGAAAGGCTAGAATAAAGATAAAGGAAAGACAACAAGGCAAGCAGAAGTAAGAGAGTTGTTGCTGCAGCAGGACTGGGCTCAGACTCTGCGACCCCACGAACCAGTGAAGCAACTTGGTTCACACTGAAACCGCACCCCTGCTGACAAGAAAGCAGGACGAGAGCTTGCCCACAATAGCCATCAGGTGAGGAGAGTCCTTGGGGGAGGCAACCAGATTCCACAAGGCATAAGGGAGTGGTGGGAACTAAAGGCGATGCTGGCAACCCTCACTTATCGTGATTCCCTCATTTTAGGAGTTGATCCCCAGCACAGCCAGCAGATACCACAGGTGATCCACCCCATAGCGGATAAGCATAATCCCGCACATCCAACAGCATTGGACGCCCCCGCGGAGACCAGGTGAGCGTAACAGTCCTTTGAGCATAAGAATATTGTTTGGACATTGAAAGACCACACCAAATGCAATAGCAAACAAGTCATTTACATCATTGACTGTTCTTGCGGACTCTTATACGTCGGCAAAACAATGAGGGCTATAAAAACCAGAATATCAGAACATCGGTCCTGTATCAAGAACAAGGTAACAGACAAACCCTTGGTAGACCATTACAATCAAATGAAACACACCAACATGGAACTTTAGTGGTTTGTCCTACAAATATTGTCCACACGAACAAGGGGCGGAGACATTGACAAAGCTTTAACCCAACTGGAACAGAAGTGGGTACATAAGCTCAATACCATAAGGGAAGGCCTCAACGTGACTGTAGAGTGGAAACATTTCATCTAATTCCATCCCAGCCCCATGTGTCCATTGTCCACCAACCAATAGTCTTTGAGTCTGCACCTGGATGATTTTTGGTCACTGAATAGTGTAACCCCCTGGTCCATCTATACGCAGTACTGTATTTAATCATTATATCTCTGTCCTTACTGTGAAACTCTAAAACGCATTGCACGTACACAATGGACATGTATGTTTATGTTTTTAATGAATCTCTTGAGACTACTGTTATACCAGCGTGTTAATCCGGGGATACTGAACTAACATGTCATACTTGATCTAACTGTACTTGTACCATGCTGTTGCAGATGGGTGCCAAAATTGTGCCCTGCTCTGTTTTGACAGAATAACCACAGTCGTCTCTAGATTTGTAAGCCCTTGAGAGATGGTACGGGACAGCTTGACTAATCATGTTATACTATAACCATGATCGTTTTGACTAGTGCTGTAGACACAATTTTCTGCCAGTCACGCACTCCACCGTATAATCACATTTCTAATTCCCCTTAGGCCTAGGTATACCAAACAATATAAACCGTGTAACACTTAGGACTATGTTCACCAATGGATTGTTATACATCACCACGCTTGTCATTTATGTCGGCTGCATTTTCTATCTCATTATGTGAGATCCAATATATTCGATCTACTGGGCACACACTGTCATGGTTGCCATGGCAACCTGTATCAACAACCCATTTGTGGGGCGTCTAAATTATTGTGTCAACCCCCACATGCACTTTGAAATTAGCTTGCAGCACAAATGAAAGGCATAACATCCTGAAGGCAAGGTTTTTATGTCTTTCCTTTGCAGTACGCAGGGCCAAAAAAAGAGCCCCCCCTCGTGCATTCTATAAATAAAGTATAACAACTAGAGCAGCAACAGGCCACATTCCTCCACCATTCCAAAGGGTCTGAACAAATCTTGGGTTGCTGGCGGTGTACACGGTTATTCTGCATGATTCAGTGTTTTTGGTACGAATACCTGCATTTCTGAAGCCTCTGTTTGAGAGCTCAGATATAACAGAGAATAGGGCTGGGTGTCAAAAAAGGAGAGTGACCCACCTTCTGAATTCCTGATTCAGGAGCATTCCCAGCAAACAGAGTGGTACATAAAAAAATGTGGCACTAGTCAAATGAGCCCCTCGAGCACAATACACAAAGGGGTCATTTTCTAAATCCCTTGTAAGTATAGTGTAAAAATAAGGAGTAAGCTTCTTCCGCTTTGCTTTCACAAACTGGGGAATTTTTATTCCATTTGAAGGCAGACTGCGGGCACGGTAAGTGACGTATCCATGTTGCTCGCCAGGTTCCACCTACAAATATTTTTTTTTTTTGCCCGTTAGCCTGTACTTTGAATCTTGAATTATGGAATCTGTCTGACTTTTTCCACCTGGGAAAAGCAGGAAGATTCCTTGTAATCCATTGAAAACGACACTTGCAAATTATACTTTGCAGGTGAAACTTTACCAAAATGGATTAGAAAAGTGAAGAGCAAAGGTGATTTCACCATAGTTTTCCTCTTCTGATTTCCACTCCATTTTGGAAATGACCAACATGTCACAGGGAGGGGGTGCTATGCACAAAAGTGCAAATGGACACGGTCCTCTCCAGTGAAGATTAGGAGTCTAATAAATGACGCCCGCAAGTAATTAAGTTGGCTAACAATGCCTTGGAAAACATCTCACAATGGTCTTTTGATCAATCTCTCCAGACATTAGGGGTCATTAAAAGTTAGGAGGTAGCCATGCCCCCCCCCCTTACCGGGTACCGGGTCCGGGTTCCTTGAATGAGGAATTACCGTGCTATTCCGACCTTGGAGGGCCCGGTAATTCCTCATTCAAGGAACCCATCCCCATTCCCATTCAAGCCCCCATAGGGCTCAATGGGAATGGGGAGGATGCTAACAACAGACCTGTTAATAACGGGCCTGTTGTTAGCACCCTGGTCTACTCGCAGGACCCGCTAAGAGCGCCTGGTAAAACCAGGCGTCCGTAGCGGGTTCCCGCGAGCAGACTCTTAATGAGGCGGTAAGGAGTTGACTGCTCTGGCACCTTTACCGGTGCCATTAACCCCTTACCGCATCACTCATAATGACCCCCATTGTCCTACTACCGTATAGGTTACCAGGAGTCTTAAGGATTTGGGACAAATTAATCGGTCTTTGGGGAAGAGGATTACTTTTTTTTAAGCACATGTACCAGCATTTTTTAATATCTTCTCCTCGTTCTATAAACAGCTGTGTCTTATGAACTTTAATATATATTTTATTTGTTGTTGATTTATTTATCATTTAATGCCACACCCCTCCATCGTCTAAGCACCGGACCAGGGATAGAACTAATGTCAATTGGCATCATCTTGGTAGCAAGGCGAGCTCATTGCCTCTTAGCTAATTCTTCAGCCTTTGTCGATACATGCTTTACTATGTGGGTTGCAATATTTTGTTTTGTAAAATGTGACTCCACTATCAGCCTAGCTAACCCATCTATTTGTGTAAAATCACACACGTGCCAACAAGCATCAGAGTGAAGTAAATATCGAAGTTCTGAGGTACGACAGATGTGATGGGCACTCTGAGGTCTGCAACCACATATGGTATGTTCACCTGGAAACTTTTGTATTATTTATATAAGTGATCATTTTACTGCTGTTTTAATTTAAAATAAAGCCTGCATTATATTATAGGGAACATTTTAAAACATGAAATGTTTGGCAAATTGACCATTTACGAGTAATATTATGTTCTTCTTAGAAATATTATGATTATGTATCAGAGATTACTTTAGTAGATTATAATTATTTTCTTCACTAATAAACAATTTTTACATATTTGACCTATTTATTAAAAGTAAGTAAAGTGATTGAGTAAAAATGCAAAAATGCTATGATCATGAGCAAAACTTCTTCATTGTAGAACAAGGGTAATTGTGAGATCCTTTGCGATATTAGGTTTGACCCTTAGGCAGCATTGGCCAAATTGAGTATTCTGTTCCATGACCCCTTTGCTGAGAGTCAAGACAGAAATAGTGCATTTTTCAAATGCATTTTTACAACATGAACTTTAAGGCATGCTTTAAACATTTCAGTTTACAAATGATATATCTTCATCAAAGGTATATTTGCTTACAAAATGGCTGACAGCATCAGTTACTTGTGCAAATGTTTTACAAAGTAAAGTCCTGAAGTGTTCCATAGTAGTTAAAGGGGACCTCTTTTTTGCCATGTTAAATTTGGGAACACCCCCTGCTTCCGGTCTTATTCCCGCTTTATTGATTGATTTTTTATATCAATTTTAATATAAAGAATCGTTGATATCAAAATGTTTTGATATCAAAATTATATTGTATTTATATAAAGGGTTATAAAGTGTGTTTGTGTGTTTTGATATGTGTTGTTATAAAGTGAATCTCAATGTTATATTAAAATGATTTTAATATAACGTTTGCATTAAAATGCTTTTAATGGGGAAAGTGTATGTGCACAGTTGCTTTGTCAAGGGAAAAGTGAGTTGTGAAGAGTTAGATGACGAGTGCGAGGTGGTGGTGAGGCGTTGATGACACAGGTTTGGGTTGGGGCCTTAAGGCCCGATATCATCATTTTATATCGATTTATTATAAAATTGGAGCATATTTCATAAACCTTTCAATACTTGTATATAAACCTTATATTATCTTTATAGAGCTGCGATATAAAGCTAGGCAAATGGGGTGATGGCATCATTTTTTATAGATGTTATATAAACTTGGAGCATATTTGATAAGCGCTTTAATGTTCATCACTTTATACAGATTTATTAGAGCTGTAATATAAATTGGGACTACGTCATAATGTTATAACAGATATGGGCTTTTTCAGGCACGCCTGTATAATTTTATGATGTCAGGGATAGGGCTGGGAGCCTATTTTAATACCAATAAAAGTTTAATGAAAAGGATTTTATAATGGTGTGGACATGCCCAATTATGAATCTGGCAGTATTGTGAAGTTGCTGGGCCATGCCCTGTCATGAAAGAAATGTGAATACATTATGACAAAATGCTGCGTTATGGGTTTAAAAAAAATAGTTGTGAATATATAGTTTACCAACATTATTTTTGATATAATGAGAATAAGGGTTTTTAAATGAAAAGTGAAGATCTAATTTCAGGGCTCCAAAAAACACAGACCTACACATATGCAGAACCATAGGCAAACACGAATAAGTCATTGAATAAGTCATTGAAAATATAGACAGGCAAAGCTCTGATTCAGCATTTGGAGCTCCCCATGTATTAAAAAATATATGAACCTGACATCGGATTATGCAGCCTTCCACTGAGGCCCTTGGGCTAGTGTAATCAAGTGCCCCCATGTGTCTAGTGTGACTAAACTGTATTTTCATGGTCTCATTCATTGTAAGGCCACCATAGTCCCAAGGCACAGATAATCACGGTGCGCTGTCATGTGCTAGGCATGCCTAAAATGCTTCTGAATTGGTTCATTCATGGTAAATTAGCGTGACTAAGGGGCTTTTAGAAGGCTGTAGCAGATTGCACGAGGAATATTGGAATAGGCAGGATGGGGGACGTTCTCCTATGCGGGCGGGGGGGCACTAATTGAATGTCTTTAAAACCCAGGCTTTGGAAGCCGTCCAGAATAGCACTGTGGATTTCGGGAGATTTGCAGGCCCCTGTGGAACTCCGGCTGGAAGTGACTGTCTGACGAAAGAGTTGATATTATGTATTTTATGCAAGCTTGTAAATAAATAGCTGTTTTTCTGACCAGGCAGGCTATGTTTTAAAAGCATAACATATTTATACACGCTTTAAAGCTATAGAAGATTATTTCTAGCAATGTGAAGATGCTTCAAGGTGCCAAAAAGTTGTTCTCTAGAAATTGAAAAACTGTCAAATGTTTCCAAGTGTTTTTAGCCCAGCTATTTATATGTAGGATAAACAAAATACAGGACTTTTCCTATGGGCGGGGAAAAATGAAAGTGAGTTTTGGCTAAATAGAACACATTTGTTGAAATGCTGGATCACAGCCAGTGTGGTTTATTTAAACACAATGTGAAAGCCAATTTATTTAAAGTTTGTTCTGGAATCTAGCACTGTGTATTTATTTTAACGGGGGCAAACAGACAATTTAAAATTAAACTTGTTTTTTCTCTATGTGCAGGCAGGATTAACTTCCAGCCTGCATTTTTTTATGAGGAAGTTAAAGCGTGCTTTAAACAGTGCCAGCAGATGCTTAAGCTACATGCAAAACTGTCTCAGGCGCAATAAGGTCATTTCTGAATTTTATGTTTGTTTAAGGACTGCTAGTGTTTAGGCCTTTTCAGCATTTTCAGAAAGTTTGTTTACAAAGTTTCCGCAAGTGGGGACATTCTTTGTGTAAATGAAAGCCTTGGCCTAAGGTTTATCTCCACGTGTACAGATGACACAGCACAGAATAATGGCAGTTATAAACTTCTGTAAATACTAATTTTAAAACAATGTGACAAGCAGGGTGGTTTTAGGTAACTACACTTTTTTAAATGTTGATCTCCGACTATGCACACATGGACCAGCAAAAGCAATTGAGGCACAGTGAAATGGCATACAGCACACATTTGTAGAGGTCTCTTGCTGAACAAAACACCATTAGTTTTTGATGGCACACAGCCAAATGGGTGTGTTTGCTTTTAAATCGTGCTGCCAATGAACACATTTTTTATAACACATTTTTATAACACAGTAGTTATTTTAAAACAAAAATGTGTTTTGTGGCACATGTAAGCTTATCACCATTTGTAGATAGCTGACCTAGGAGGCTCTATGCAGGGCGCTACAGCGAGGTATGGACATTCTGTGTGTAAATGGAAAACGCCTATATTTAATTATTTTGAAAGTGCACAACACTTTTGGTTCTAGGAAAACAGATGCGCACACAAGCAATAGACGCTTTGTGAGGTTGTGCCCTGTATGAACACAGTTTAGAAGCGAAAAACTATTGACCAAGCCAATAACCGGGTGTTTTAAATAGACACACTGAGGTTTGCTTAAAACAAGCAGAAATGTGTTTTGAAATAGTGTTTGCATTGAATAATTTAATGTTTGTGTATAACAGTCTGACCCCTGGGAGCAATCTGAATGTATGGGTTGCAGAAAATATATTTTATGCCCGTCTTGAGGAGGACTGTTTCAACACAGTTTATAAGAAACATGTATTGACACAGTTAATAGCAATGGGTTTTATATAGTTATAGTGAGGCTTGCTTAAATCAGCTGCAGATGCATAAAGAATGCTACACCCTGTGCAGTTACAGGCTTAAAAGCTTCCCCATTTTTGTACTTCAGCAGTGTGGAATGAAATAAGTGTAGATATATGAAAAATTATATAAAGATCACATTTTTAAAATAAGTTTGGGTCTGAACAAAAAATCTACATATTTGACATGTACTAGATCTTATTTTTGACATGTGTAAGCCACAATGTGTTTATAAATCACAATTGTGAGCTAGATGTGTAATATTGTGTTCTAAATATTTATTTTAAACATGAGTCGCTTTGAACAAGATGACAAAGATAACATGTAAACGCTAACTAGCCATCGGACAAAATTGACTGTAAAATGTGGCTTTGAGCATATGTCACAGATCAAACAGCTCATTGAAATGTTTGAAGGATGTCAAAAATGTGGTTGTTATATTTTAGCTCAGGGTGTAAATGTTAATATTAAGACACGCCCATGTGTGGCCCAGCTGTCCCATGTGGGGCGCCAGCTGGCCTATGTGGGGGCCCGGCTTCACTGCAAGATCTTTCAAATTTGCTGGAGAGCTCAGTTGACCATCATGGACAGTCCGGACAGTTGGACCAATGCAGCCAGCATGGAACCATTTTCTAAATAGGGACATGGCGGCAGTGATGCTGCTGCTGTCCATGATGGTTCGCTGGTTATGCTGTTCCTGTGGCCAATATTGCTTTGTTTTCATAACTGTGTGTCATGATTTTAAAATATAATTGCAGCTTTTCTAAAAGAATGTCTGTTTTGCCAATGTGCAACAGATCACAGAGGCGGTTCAAGTTTTCTAGGCAGACCAAGATTCAAGATCTTATATTCTTGCTCAGGGTGTAAATATTAACATTATAAGACACTGATTCTATATTTTCAGTTTTTATAGAAATGGATTGCAACACATGGATGGCTCAGGTGTCTCAATCTCTCGACATGAATTGTAGGGCACAGCTTGTTTTTTTATCTTTTTCTAAAGCATTTGTTAATGGTGAGATAAAAGTGGAATACTGAGCGCTAGCAATTAAAATATAGTTATAACTTCAACGCTGTTTTTTTCACACTATGCACAGATCATACATTCGCAAAGTGTTGTAGCAGAGATTCATTTGTATACACGGATTGACATTTTTAAGAGCACTGTGCTTGGTTGTTATACAGGTTTAAGATGTTGATGCTGACATTGTAATGTATTTTCTATATTCATTTTATATTTTGTATGTTTTCTTATAGAAAATGCCTCGCAACAATTGGATACTGCAACAGGACGCTTCTGGAAAAACAGCCTGTGGAGACAGATTTTCTGAGGACCTGAAAACAGTGTTTTGGGGATCAATAAACCATCATGGTCTCTGCAATGTTCCAGCACTGTGCGTGGCATGTGGACCCATGCTTACGGTGGCCAGCGATGCCATGGATCTGGGATGAATCGAGGATTGTGCAATCTCGCAAACATCAAGGCTCGGGGAAATGGATCTAGAAATGCCCGTGGATGTGGCTAATGGGCTCACGCAATCATCGTGGATGGGTCTGCATGTCCAGGATTTGCAGAGTGTGCCATTTGCTGGTTCTCAGGGGGCTTCAAGCCACAAAGGCACAGGTTTGTCACCGCCAATGGAGAATGGCTTTTGGGCTAGTTTAGGGACCCCCATCAATAAGGGTTATGGAAATGTCCTTAGAAAAAAGCAGGTTTTTTTGGACGCCCTGTCTATCTGAAAGCACAAGGTATGGAGGGGTTGACGGTGCCCACTCTTTTGTGCTCACCAAGGGTTATAAACCAGAGGAACTGTTGATACCAAGATATCAAAAACTGAGTTTTGACAACAAGTGCTACGGAATGTGAGATCCTGAGGCTGGGGCATCTTGGCTGTTGATTGCAAGAGCCCAAAGAATGTCTGGGGGGAGAGCCCCTACAATCAAAGTTATTTTTTTTGATTCATCAATGGGATATCTTTGTTGATGTTCATTATCAAGGGCCCAAGGAATGACTGAGGAGGAGGGTCCCGACAACCGTGAGTTGCTCTTTTTTGTTTTTGATTCATCCAAATGGGTCTGCGGAATGTCTGGGCCCCGAAACATGGAGTTGTTCTTTTGATTCATCCAGAGGGACCCAAGCAATGTCTGGGGGGCCCAAAACATGGAGTTAATCTTTTGATTCATCCAGAGGGTCCCAAGGAATGTCTGGGGGCCCCCCACAAAACATAGAGTTGTTCTATTATTTTTGAAAACAGGTGTCATGACACGGCAAGGGGTGCTGGATGGATTTCTATATGCTGAATGATTTATTATAACTTCTAAAACTATGTCGTGTGTGATATATACTGCATGCGTTTTATACAGTTTTCAAGAGGTATATCATGTTTTTGATTTACAGCTTCTTGTTAGATAAAGAATGACAATTAATTTGTAAGTATTCACATAGCGCTTAAATATTAGATATAGACATGGAAATATAGCAATGTTTGTTTTATTAACTCCTAGAAGGCTAAAAGGCTAACCACCCGCTGTGATGTAACCTCGCACAAGAAGCGCACACCTAGATATCTTTAAATGTTTTGTTAATGCACAAGTATTTGTCACTATTAAAATTCTAAAGACCTGTTCGCTATTACCACAACAGCTAAACTTGTTGAATTATTTTGAAGTGTATTTCGTTAAAGTAGCCAAGAGTGACCTTTAGATGGCCCGGGGTAGAAATTAACACTAGTGTTACAGTATGTACCTTTTTAACACTGCTTAAGGGCAACAGGCAAAATAAATGCCTGGTGCTATGGAGCATTTTCATTTATGAAACACTGTTTTTGGCGCCAAAGCATATGAGATACAACAAATATAAAGTTTAAAATGTACATCTTGTAGTTCATTGCCGGTAGAAAAAAATGTGATTTAAGGCAGGTTCTGGTGTGTTTAGCAAAATAGAGTCACAGCGTGGTTGTTGTGTAACTTTACTGCTGAAGGGGGTTTCACATTCTTTATAGTTTGTTTTCAATATTGTCATTATAAAAATAACTTTGTATTCTTGGACATTGTCTGGGAATAGAGGCGCACTCATTAGAGGCACACTCATAAATGCCCGCTCAATCATAGCCCACGCTACCGAGATAGCGGACATCATGCATTCAAAAAACTTAGACTTCCTGGCCATAACAGAATCCTGGCCCCATACAGCTGCCGGCCCTTCTCTCATGTTAGCCGTCCCAGACAACGATACAATCCTTAGAGCAGACAGAATCGAATCTAGAGGCGGAGGCCTGGCCATTATTGCCAAATCTGATCTTCACCTAAGACTGTCTCCTACCAACAACCTGCAAATCCCTCACAGTTAAAATGCCCACTGCGAATGCCCAAACACTCAATATTCACCTTATATACAGACCTCCTGGCCCCCTCGGATCATTTGAGGAAGACCTCAACAGTATCCTAACCGACAAACTAAAAAACTCCATCCAAAGCATCCTTATAGGAGACTTTAACCTCGGATTTAAAGACCCCAAAGACCATCATGCCTTACTCATAGCAGACCCCATAGCTGAACTAGGGTTCAGCCAAAAAATCACCCTCCCAACACATAATAAAGACAGAACCCTTGACTGGGTAGCAGACCATAACTGTGCCATCCACATCAACGACATCTCTCCGCAAACTTGGTCAGACCATCACCACATCACCTTTCATCTCGAGGCCCTCACTACCATCCACCATAACCCTCTTGCCCCATCAATTCCCATGAGAAACAAAAAAAATATTACAGCTGAAAAGCTCATTCCTCTCATCTTCCCTACCCTCAACTCCTTGCCCGACTTAACGGACCCCATCACCTTAGTCGACGAATACAACAAAATAATGTCCTCTGCTCTCGACTTGATCGCCCCACTGAAAGTTAGGAAAAATAAGCCCAAAAAACATTTGAACACCTGGGTCACGCCCCACCTCAAATCCCTCAGACTGGAGAAACGTAAAAGCGAAAATACCTGGAAACATTCTCCAACAGAGTCCAATAAAACTAACCTCATCACAATCTCCACCAAATACAAGAAGGAAATAATTCTGGCTAAACAAGATTCTTACAACCTGAGAATCTCCCAATCAAATTCTAGTACTAAGGAACTGTTTACCATCCTCAAAGAATTGGAAACACCCATCCCCATCTCTGACACCTGCACCAAAGATAAACCTTTGTGTACCAGTGTACAAAACGCTCTCTTAAACAAAGTGGCTACCCTACAAGCCAAGATAGCCAACAAAAAAGCTAATCTGCCTAGTAAAACCACCTCCCCCACTTCCATGCCACCACCTAATCATATCCGCTTCAGCTTCTCTAAAGTAACCATCCTCCAGGTCGAAAAGGTTACTCTCTCCTGAAACCCTACAACTGCCAGGGTGATCCCTGCCCCGTGCAGATTATTAAAGATGCAGCCAGAGACCTCTCACCCTTCATTACCAAACTAAGAAACTCATCCTTCCCCAAAAGCGTCATCCCCAAAAACCTCAAAGAGTCTTGAGTTCTCCCACTACTCAAAAAACAAACACTAGACCCCTCCATACCCACCAATTACAGACCCATCACTACCGTCCCCTTCCTACTCAAAATCTTAGACAAGGTGGCTTACCTTCATATTCATCATTACCTGGAACAAAAGCACCTCCTGGGAGCCTGCCAATCTGGCTTCAGGCCCCAAAATGGAACAGAGACAGCCCAGATTGACTGTAAGGCACAAATTGACACCCTTAGAGACAATGGCAAAACAGCCCTACTTCTCCTCCTCGACCTATCTGCAGCATTTGACTTAGTGGACCACTCCATTCTCTGAAAGCACCTTAACACCACAGCCCACTTCTCACAGGAAGCCATTAGTTGGATACAATCATTCCTCAACGACAGAACCATGCAAGTCTTCTCCACAAATTCAACGGCCGACCCCACCCCTATCACCTGCGGTGTGCCTCAAAGATCATGCATCTCTCCCACCCTGTATAACATCTTCACGAAGCCCCTTTTTGACAATCTTCATAGTCTGGGTATCACCTACGTGAACTATGCAGATGATACCCAGATCCTTATGCCGCTGACGGGAGATTACAACAAGGATTTGGCCTTGGTGAATAGGGTGTACCTCATCATTAAGGCATAGATGGCCTCACATGGACTATGCCTGAATGATCACAAGACAGAGCTCATCATCCTTGGTACTACCCACAACATTAACAAGCTAGGCCACATCTACTCCTGCTTCCTGATTGATGGAAACATCATTGAGGTAGCGAAGGAAGTAAAAACGCGAGGCTTCTACCCAGATGCCACCTTCTCCTTCAAAAAACAGGTAAGCTCCCTGGCCTCCTCCACCTCCTACCCATGTAAATTAATTACAGCAGCCAAACCCTTCCTCTCCCCCAAAAGTTGCACCACCCTTGCCAGAGCCCTTATTTTATTAAAAATGGATTATTGCAACGCCCTAGACCTAGGAGCCAATAAATATATCATAGACAAAAGCCAGATCTTACAAAATAACACGCTCAGAGCAGCACTGAGCTTCCCTAAAAAAGAGCACATAACCAATCTAAGAAGAGCTCATAACTGGCTCTCAGCCAAAGACAAAATTGCTTTAAATGTTGCATCTCTCACCCACAAATGCATCAATAACACTGCGCCGCGTTACCCTTTAGAAAAACTTACCAGACACATCCCTAATCGACACACTAGATCGTCCAATTCCAATACCCTCACAGTGCCCAGATACAAACGCTCTAAAACCGGAGGCACCAGCTTCCAAGTACAATAAGCACAACACTGGCACTCACTCCCCTCTTCCGCGAGAGCTCCCCAACCCTACCCACTCTTCAGACCTAAATACATCGAATGGATCAAGGAAAATGACATCTAACTCCCCTAACATCCCTACCTCTCCCAGCTAACTTCTGCACATTCCACACACCCTGTACATATGACCGGTAATTCTATACATATTTTACATATGTCTATGTTCTGTTTAAATCTTACTTGTATGTAAAATACCTACTGTATATTAAGCTCGCCCATTTGTGTACTGTATTGTATTCTCTGTATTTTCTTTATTCATACGAACGTACAGCAATGTAACCAAGCTGAGAATATTCTTTTTGCCTTTTTGCGCCCTGATACCCCTGGGCCCGGTGCACATTACAAATATTAAACAAGCAAACAAACAATACACTTATGTCGGGCTGTGCAGTTATTGAACAGCTATTTTTCCTTACAGCTAATAGCAGAAACTGCTGGTATGGTCACATTTTAAACCTGATAATGTTCATTCGCATCATAGTATTTGGTGACTTATTCCTAAGGGCCTCATCACGAGTTGGGCGGTATACCGGCAGTAATACCGATGGGATAGTGCCGGGGCTATTAGCGTTACTGCCAAAAAAAAAACAACGCAATTAGCACTGGATTACGGGTCTGGCGGAACAGTTATTCCCCATTCCCCATTGGGCCCATTCAGGAATTCCCCGCTGAATGGGGAATTTTCGGCACTACTACCGTCTGCGGTAGCATATTTGGCGGATCCTTAAATGCAGCGGTAATAGCGTTACCGCCGCATTTAAGGGTTACCATCAAACTCGTGATGAGGCAGTACGTGTTTTACAGAGACATCATACAAAACCAACTGGGCTAGAGGCTAATAATAAAATGTAAAAAACGCATTCTATGCTGTGACTGATGATATTGGAATAAGAGTTAAAATGTGTTTTGCGGCGGTGGTTCTATATGTAAAACCAATCGAGGCATGCATCAAATTAACACACAGCATAGCTCAAACAGACCCCCAACAGAATGACGAAAAGTCACAAAAGTCAGATGTGGAAGCCCAATTTAAAACAAAATTATAAGAAATCACTAAGCATTGTGTAAAGTTTAAAACCCTACTGTGAAAAGAAGCAGATTTAACAATCTATGTTTCAAAGCAGTTTTGAAAATGAGGAAGGCACTGTTTTGATGCTACTAAATCATCTGAGGGGTGATACTAGCACCTAAGCAGTGGAGGCTTGTGAAATAGCCTTAAGGCTGCATGCAGATATTACGATAGACGATGTTACTGTTGCTGAACACAATACCATATGGGTCTTATAATGTAGTTTCATGAAAGATTCATAGAGACGCAGCCCCTGCTGTTGAACACGGCGCACCAACCATCAGTGCTTTTTCAGCTGATTGTTTAGCCGCTATTCCACAAACATTTGTGAGGGCCTAATATATACAGATTTACATCCGCACCTGCTCCTGGAATATCCCATACATCCAAAATATCAGTCGAGCATAAAAGTTATGAGTAGCAACTAACGACTCAGTGCAAACCCCCATATTAGAAAACAAAAACAAAAATGCTGAAGAACAAGTGCACACATGCCGTTAAAGAAACAACAACCAACTCCTTCTCCATCTCACAATACAACCACAAAACTATGTACTACAAACACAACTGCACATCCATCATAAAAGCAAGAGACAAATAGCTCTTCTACAAAAATATCCGCAGGCTCATCAAACGATGCAGACAAACAACTCTCTGGTCCATTTAAATTCAGCAACACAACTGGAATAAATTGCTATGCAAATGTAGCAATCAATATTCTGTTCCAGTTGCCACCAATTGTTCACACCATTTACATAAACGGCTCGCACCAGTTGTGTTTCATAGAAATGCCACAAATAATCCTGACAGCACTTACAGTGTATCAGTTATAAGGCAAGAATTGGACTGCTATGCAGGATGTCATCAATGCACAGAGGTGGCGTCAGTTGTGGTTGCTTAGTCTACCATAATTGGTGAATTTCAAGGGTTGTTCGGTTTTGCTCGTAACCATAAGGTCCCTTTAACAACATTTGTGCACTGATTTTCGTGGGTTTTTAAAAGTGCCCCTTTAATCTGCTACAAGTTCCTTTTATTATACGCCACCTTGCCCCAATATGTCAAATATGGAGTCTGTGGACAGTGTGGTAGTCCGCAAATATCAAGCAGCATTGACAAGGCTCAGAATCATAGGGGAGGCCCAAAAAAGATGTACCCGGCAACCAACAAACAGATGTACCTAAAATCACAATTAATGTTTACAACATGCAAATATAACTTTTTGTACAAACACTCATGTTAAAAAATATGAATTATTATTTTATTTAACACACATTACAATGGAATGCACCCATCACAAACCATAACTGTACACTTCATATAATCTCCTCACTACAACTCTGCATACAGATTGTTAAACACTGGATGGTTATTGGACAACACATTCTCACTGAATAGTAACTGCATTGTATTTATTTCTCTATTATTAGTTTTCATTACATAAACATGTGTTATAAGACAGTAGCCAGTTTTTTATTACAGAAATGGCAAGCACACTTGACTGGTTAGAGGAGAACTTCCCAAAAGAAGAAATAAGCGATGATAACATCTCCAATGGTATACAATAGATATTGTAATGTAAACAAATAATGTATTTTGCACACACCTTACTAAAATAATAATTTCTATTTTTCTTACAGTACATAGTTTTCATGAACAAACCATGCCTCGGTTTAATTATCCACAATCCCCAGAATCGCAAAGAGAGGCCCTATCCCCAACTGTAAATAATCAAATCATGAACTTGTCCAAAGAATTAGATGAACTTAGTAATGATTTCAAAGAACTTGTACAGTATGTGAAAAATCATGTGATAAAAATGTTCCCTATCACTGTCCTTCTTGCACCTGTTCCCCTTACCCCAGCAATCATGCCAGGCAAATTCTGAACATTTTAATGAAAGACACGTTGATGACACCTCACTCCCTTCCTCCCCATATAATTATTGTACAAAAGTTCCTTAGTCTCCCATTTATGTTTCCCATTCCAAATGCCTGTGACTTTCTTGAATAAATATATTGTTTGTACAATAAATGTTTTGTTTTGTTTATTGTTGTGTGATATTTCCTATTTTCTTTAAAAAAAAAATAAAACTCCCATTATGAGTCTGTGGACACTACGACTGGCTGGCATGTCCGCACTCAAAACAGAGGTCCCCCCGGACATGCGCGATATCCGGACATGTCTCGCCGGTTCTACGGACACCCAGCGCATGCGCAATGCGAGTCCCACCTGTCAGGCCACACACAGTGTAAAAGTCAATTTCCAGCCAATCTAGGGTGCTTCAAGTAGAAACCTTACACTCGGACAGCTCCCAGATCCATTCCTGATTGGCCTAGTACCTTTTTGTAACTTTTCAAGGCCTTTTTTGTGACAGGGTTGTCCATGAACAGCAGGACTGTCTGCGGACGGTTGCTCAGAAGGGGCCAACCTATTACTTTTCCTCATTCTAAATCTGGCTATTCAAGAGAGAGCACCTGCCTGCATTTTCTAAGTTCCTGCTTTAATGCTTTGCAGATCTGTTTTGTGGACAGCATCTGATTCACTGCTGTGCATGTTGGAGACCATGGCATTTGTTAAGGCCATTGCTTCTGTCCAGCCACCCCCACCACCACCATCATCATCTGGAGGGCCTGGAGAGGGAACATGCATGAAGATGCAGAAGGGAAGGATTGAGAGGAAGAAGAGGATGAAGTCCAGGAAGTCCCTGTCACCAGTACTCAGAGGGAGTCGTGGGTGTGGCAATTCTTTTTCAACCATTGGAAATATCCCAAAGGCTTGTGCAAGCAAGGTT
This sequence comes from Ambystoma mexicanum, assembly GCF_040938575.1. NCBI lineage: Eukaryota > Metazoa > Chordata > Amphibia > Caudata > Ambystomatidae > Ambystoma > Ambystoma mexicanum. Next base: position 489,336,515 of record NC_090923.1, on the reverse strand, counting down.
TGATGCAGTAAGTGCAAACTTGTACTCTGTCGCAGGAAACCTGGCTTGTATTCCTATGGGACTACTGCCAGGAGGCGCCACACCAAATCAACCCACCCGACTGCTCAGAGATAGATGATACATTTCTCAGGTAAGAGCAGGTGGACTTCCTCCACCCATCATCTTTATCTGCTCCTGTCACCACAAAGCATAATCCTTTGGGGCAGATGACCATAGTGGCGGCTTCACAGGCCATACAGAATGCTGTAGACCCTTATGTTTTGAGGGTCACAGTGCTATGCATGTATAGTGAAGCACCAATCTGTAGGGGGGAGCAGTTTCAGAGTACTTTCAAGGCTGCCGTCAAGGAGCATGAGTAACACTGCCACCTACTTGATTAAGGCCCATCCAACATCTTCCTCTCTCCACCTGCCCCTTCATCCCTGTGGTTGGTGCCCCTTCTCTCTCTTACCTCCTCCTAAGAAAAAATGCAAAAAAATACAAAATTGAAAAAATATAAAAAAGTTCCTTTAGGAGTTACCTTTCACAGTTAAAAAATAGAAGTGAGATATCACAGGCCCCTGTGCAGCCTGCCTAGTCTGCAGTAGTCCGTGGACATCTAAAAAAATACAGGCGCGGGCGGGAGAGTTGAAATCATTTTAATTGCTTTGCATTCAAAAAAGGTGGCTATTAAAATAACCTTTTTTCGTGTTTTGGAATTTATATATTTTTTTATTTTTGGTTTTTATAAACTGGACTAAGAAACATTTTACTGAATTTAATTATTTGTTCTCACTTTCACAAAAACTGCTTCAAAGCATTTTAAATGTTTTCCACAAAAATCTGACTACCAGTTAGATGGACTCCATCTCGGCGAAAAATATTGGCCTTATCAAATGTAATGTTCACATTATGAAAAGATGTCATGCCAACATCTTGATGTTGCACCTCTTTTTTTTCATTTGCAGACCAAGTGAACTGGACCACATCCACATCTGTCTCTGGACAATGCATCAAACTATTATTTTTGAATTAGGGAACATTTCCTTCAACTTTCCCAAAGTCTCCTTCATTGCAAACTGCAATGAAATTCCAGTCACATTCCCCAAACTGTTTCCTCCACAATGAACGATAATAATGTCTGGATGTTTCAATTCAACCATATTTGCACAAAATGGGAACAAGTCCACCCACTTCATGGCTCAAGATTTTTGGCTATCCCACAATGCTCAGCATACACCTGCAAACAATGGACCCATGAGTTCCCCAAAAATCCAAACACACTGACTTCTGAAAGACATTTCCATGGGCATTTTCAATCCTCACAACTCCTACTAACAGAACTCCTGCTACCCTCTCTTCCTGAATACCACACCCAGGAAACCTGATTGGCTAATCCGCCAATGTCCACAGACACCATGAGCCTCATTACGAGGTGGGCGGAATGGTTTTTACGGCACCGGTAACGGTGCCGGTAAACCCATTCCACCCTATTACGAGGTTGCCTTGCGGGACCAGCTCAGAATGTCTGGTCAGACCAGAGTCCTTTGCGGGTCCCGCAAGGGAACCAGGGAGCTAATAACGGGCCCGTTTTTAGCTCTATCCCCATTCCCATTGAGCCCTATGGGGGCTCGAATGGGAATGGGGATGGGTTTTTTGAATGAGGAGTTACCAGGTCCTCCAAGGTTGGAATGACCCGGTAATTCCTCATTCAAGGAACCCAGACCAGGACCCATGTTTGGAGGCAGCCATGGCGGTAATAGCACCATGGCTACCTCCAAACTTGTAATGAGGCCCCATGAATGTCTGCGGTATCTGCAGTCCCCTTTCCATGCCAGGCACCCTCAAAAGACCTGGATGTGGCATGTGCCGTCCGCAGACTATCGCAATGTCCGTGGACAGATCGCCCAATTAGAGGGAGTGGGGAGGTTTACACTTAATTTAAATAATTTATTGTACAATGGTGGCTCTTAAAAGACCCTTTTTTGTTTTTTTCAGTTTTGATTTTTCTTTGCGTTTCTGATTTTTATTTCCTAAAACTACTTACAAATGCTTTCATATGCATTGTACATCTTTTTCACATAAACTTTCTCAGTGCATTTTGAATATTTACAAGAAACATCTGATTCCCAAAATCAGTAAAATTCACTCCATCACTTCAAAATGTTTTTGCACCATCCACCTTGAAGTTTTTATTTTCAAAAGATGCCATGCCCACATCATTTATATCATTCATAAAAGCATTCATAAAAGCACATACACCTTTATTCACAAGGTGTCTACTTTGTTCTAGCTGTTCGCAAAACATATTTGGGCATCTCCACACTTCTCTTGGATGTATTTCCGAAAAAATAACCTTTGCACATGGAGATAGATCCATTAAGCCTCGGAACATCGGAGTGGTGTAACGTACCCCAAACTATTTTCTCCACAATGAACAACAATAATATGTGGGCATTGAAAGTGAGCCATAGGCCCTCATTACGACCTTGGCGGAGGACCATGGTGCTAATAGCACCATGGTCCATGCCGCTAAGGTCAGGATTCCGCCATGGTGGATGGCGGAATTACCGCCCCATTCCAAGGTGAGTGGGGCGGTAATTCCCCATTCACCAATGGCCCCTTTCCCATTCCTATTTTTGCCCCATAGGGCATAATGGGAATGGGGAAAGGCGCTAATTACGGCACCGTAAATTACGGTGCTGTAATTAGCACCAAGGTCCCTTTGCGGCATGGGTTTTAACGCCTGCAAAAAGCAGGCGTTAAAATCACCATCCCGCAAAGGGACCTTGGAATCAGCCGTTAAGGGTCGGTGCCGTTTACGGCGCCGTAAACCCCTTAACGCCTGGGTCCTAATGAGGGCCATAGTCTTATAAAATGATTGTTAACTCGCCCAATTTAGTGCAGACACTGTATTCCTGCAAACCTCCACTTCCTCCAAACCAATAGTACCAGAGATGCCAAACAACTCAGTGTACCTTTTCAAAGTATTCACTCAACAATCTCCCACCATCCCCACAGTGAGCTTTTTTTAGCATTAGCCACATCCATCATCCCTACACACAACAATCAAAACACAGACTACCCTCTGTTCCTGTGAACCACAACTAGAACACCTTGGCTAATCCCTACAATCCCCTTTCCATGCCAGGTATCCTTGAAAAACCCACATGTGGCAGGTGCAATCCGTGGACTACTGTGGTGTCTGCAGATATCGTGGCCACTCAATGGGGTGGGGAAGGGGAATTAAACAAAATGTAAGTTATTTAATCTTTAGTGGTGGCTCTGGAAAGAACCCTTTCTTTGGTGGGGGTTGTTAACAAAAACCATTGTTTTCTTTTTTTTTTGTTGCTTTTATGTACAGTAGTACTATATACTCTGCATCTTCCTTTACAATTTCCAGATAGGAACTTTTTCAATGCATTCCTAAGATTGCAAAGGAAAATTGCATTTCCGACATCTGTGAAGTGAACTCCATCTTGACAAAATAAATTCACACCATCAGAATTTATATTATCATTCTCAAAAGATGACATTCCTGCAGCATGTATAAAAGTGGATGCGGCTTTATTGACAAGCTGCCTTGATTCTTCAATTTGTGGACTGAAAATGTTTGTTGGACATCTCCATTTTCACCTCTGATCTATTTCAGAAAAAATTATCTGAGCAGCAGGAAACAGTTGCTTTAGGCTTTTAAGGAACTCCTTCAGGGCAACTTGCAAAGACACTGGAGTCACAAACCCCAAACTGTCCCCTCCACAATCACAATGTTTGGACATTTAAAGTGAGCCATACTTTCACAAAAAGAAAGCAAGCTTGCCCAGTTTAAGCAACAAATTGCATGCCAGAAACCTTCTACTTCTTCGAAACCAATATTTCCAAGCATACCATGATTTTCAGCATACATCTTCAATGACTGAATTAAATAGTCCCCCATAATCCACACAGTGTGCCTTCTCAAACACATAGCCATAGGATTGTCACTTCTCACAACTCCTGCAAACAAAACTCTTACTACCCTCTCTTCCTGTACATCACACCCAGTAAACTGATTGGCTAATCTCCATAGTTCCCTTTCCATGCCAGGCATCCTCAAAAGACCCGGATGTGGCACGTGCCATCTGTGGACCACTGCGGTGTCCGTGGACGAGGTAGCACAGGGGCAGTCCTTCTACCCTTTCCTCTTTCATTTTATCAACACTCCCTCTTTGGCTGCTTTCAAAGAGTCACACATCCATCCACCAATTACATCCAAAACCTCTACACCTAACCCTGTCATCTCACTTCAACACTTCAGATGTACACCTTAACTGTCAGAGTGCATATCTCCTGTTAATGAAAGATATCTGCATCAAAACCTACTGTGCAACTGTCCATGACTTCTATTGCCAGAGTAAAGAAGATCTGCATCTAACAAAACATACTAAAGGTATGCTTAGATTTAAAAAGAACATTCTTGAAATCTTTCACAAATAAATATATGTATAAAGGGTTCCTGCTACTTACCCTGTAATAAGTGTCTCAATAAGGATATTCTCTTTTAAACCACTCTAGCAAATGCCATGCATTGCAGCATTCATCACTTGCTCACATGAAGCAGCAAACAATTACAATGCTCTCCACTTCATAATGTTTCTATTTAGAATCCGTGTGATGAAAGTAAAAAAATGCATATGTTCATGTATAGCAGCACTGTTTCAGAAAATAAAGGAAAAGCATATAAAATAGATCTTTAGACAATTTTTAAGTGGCATTCACTGTCTGCCAGTTTAATATTTTGGCAGCACATGCATACATCCCAACATCACCCATTCCAATATATACGTGCTTATTAAGTCTTTATTTTTTCCTTTCCATCCTGTCACTTTCAATTAACGTCCATTGTAAAACTCAAACTACACCTACCAGAATGCAAAGAAAAAAACACAAATTAACTTCAAGATTCAAAACTGTCACATGTATATCAAATAAACATATACAATGCTGTGCTTTTCAAAAACAATTTGGAAGCATTTTGAAGAAAGTAAAAAAATGCATATCTGCTTTTACAGTAGCACTGTGTCACCTTTTCATAAAAAAGCAAAATCAGACAGAATAGATTTGTACATCATTTGAAATTGGCACTCAGTATGTGCCAGTTTAATATATTGACAGTATATATATATACTTTCTAATATAACCCATTCCAATCTTCAGCTGCTTATGCAGTCGTACTTTTTTCTCTACATTCTGTGACCTGTACTCCAACTTTCACAACGAAAAAAGTGGAACTACAAGTCCCAGAATACAAACAAAAAATCAAATATCTACATAAACACCTACAGGTTAGAATGCATCATGTTTGCAAGTATGCTTATACTCCTAACATATTAAACTTCCACACATCAACTGCCATTTAAAAGTGTAGTACAAATCTTATACAACAACGTTTGTTCTCTTTTACTAAACGTTACACTACTTCTTCAAATACACGCAAGCATTTCTTAAGTTTCATGAACATGCTCCTAAAAGCACCAATTTCATTAACTGTTTTTCCCCACCACTCCTGTTCCTTCATAAATATGAACCTTGCTTACTAAAATTACTTCACCATTACCACATATTCCCACTAACCTTTTTTTAAAATTACAGTAAAGAAGTACATTACAAAGAAAACACCCAAAAAACAAATTCCCTTTGCATCCAACAAAGTAAATATATTAATGTACCATGTATATGTATGTAATTAGAGCAGCACAGTTCCACTATATATTACTCCAGACTACTCTTTTCAAACCAACATTTCTTTCACTCTAGCCCGTTATATTCCACCATTCACACTCCTACCATTCCCATCTACACACCACCATTGCAACAACCACTCTCTTGCTCGAAACAGCACAATCACCCTACAGATTCCATTACACCACCGCTCCCTTAGTCACTAACCCAAAACCATCACACCTCTGCAGACTTACTCTCACAACCTTCCCAACCACACCTAATATACCACCTCGCAATCAAACAGCACTCTATTCATCTCTACAATCACACCCACAAACCCATGCACCATACATTCATATACATTGCACTTCTTTTAAACACAAACTTTCTCTTTTCCCAACAGACACAACAAAAGGACTACTATACAGCAACACCATAGAAAAGAAAGAAAAAGTAGAGCACATAAGACCAAAACTACACCATATAGTCATCTACCTCTAAAACAATGTATAGAAATCATTAAAACAAAAGAGCAAGTAATCTCAATCAACAAAACTAAACCAGACATGACAAAAAAGGTAAGGCACATTTTACAAAAGCAAAAAGGAAAAAATGAGGTACAAAGAAAAGCAGACCTACTAACAAACCCAACCCTCTGTGTACCAGTGTTAACGTAGTCACGGTAAAGTTATCAAAAATAAAATGATGTTACAGAAAGTGTTCCACCATAAAATTCTTCACAATCTTATAAAAACATCTGAAAAGTATCAATGTACTCTTAAATTCTACTGCAGGAGAATAATCCTGCAAACTATAATTGACAGAGAAAATTGTTTATATTGATTTTAAACAGAATGAAAGCACCAACTAAATTAATCAATACATTACAAAAAGTACGTCTAAATGTGCAGAGTTAATACTGAGACCTTTTCAAACTTCTGTGATGGTGAATGGATTCACACAAGCAGCACAGAACCATACTTGAATGTAGAAGCTTATAAGCAAGAACAACAAAAATCAATTGCCATAGACAATAATGGTCGAGGGTATGAAATGGTGGAACACACCATTATTGCAAAAGGAACCCTCATAGAAAAAAGTCCCCAACTAACTTTGAACCAAATGCTCCTTTCACCCAAACAAACCGTCCAGTGTACAAATAGACATACAGCTCAATGTGTAATGTATGCAAACAAGCCTTTCAATATTTACGACAATTCCTCAATCACTATCTCTATGTGAAAGCAAAAGCCAAAAGTAAAATGAAAACTTTACAAACCATCGACTCCTATTCAGTGCACAGCCACAATGGTCTGCGAGGACATTCATTAGCCTGCATTTTAGGAACTGCTTGCAAAAGCACTTACCACCACATCAAAATGTTAGTGACACACCATTCTAGTATACAGAATCTTGTGCATCGATTATACTATGCAAAAAGTCCTGCTCTAGAACTGCAAAATTTAAATAACATTCTCCTAAATGGAACAGCCAAAGAACTGCTCCAAGAAATTGAGCACATCCAACGTGAATACTTTGGAACTGAAGGTGACTTAGAAAATTCAGTACCTTTGGAAAACATTACTGAAAACCTCATAAACACCAACGTCCTAATGAAGACATACAAAAAAGAAATAGCTAAGTTTCAAAACACATCTGCTGAAATACCAGACCAAATATGTGTCTGTTGTCGCAGAATGTGCCATAAAAAGAGCACAAAAATAGGGTATCTAGCCAACAAAATAGAAGACAATCAAGAATCCCAATGGTTCCAATTGGCTTTATATCTAACAGCAGAAACTAAATACAAAATAACTAACCCCTCAACAGTTTTCACATACTGCAACACAAAGCTTGACAACAAATAACTACCATCACGTGTAATCACTAATAACTTTAAAATATTCCCACTTCCAAAATCTCGCCAACAGCTTAACTTGTACGAGAGCATTATAATACAAACAGTACACCCATTTCAAGCTATATTAGGCCTTCAACTGAAATCAGCCAGATTACCTCCAATCCGAGTTTCTAAAGGGCATCCGTAGCAAAGCAGCATATTTACCATTAGATCTAAAAGAAAATGTTCAAACTCTAGGAGTACAACGGCCAATAGATCAATCTTTGATTGTGCTAGTCAATAGTGTGCCAACAAAAGACACAAAAAAATTGTCAACAACTGTGGACTTAATCAAAGTTCATTACAAGCCCTACAATATCTAAAAGAAAACAATGAATACAACGAAGATATAAAAATAGAGAAATTCTTAAGAGAAACCACCCAAATAACTCACCAGGAACTGGCCAATTTGAACATGTAGATCCTGTTATTGCAACAAACATTTTAGACCGGCATACAATTCACCCACTACACTCCAAAGACACAATTGATGATGCATTAGAAACATATCAATTGCATCAAGCCAAAGAATCCCAAATGATTGAGTTCTATAAAGGGAAGGTGGTGCCAACCTTGACATACGGCATGGGAGCGACCCTGAACATTCCTAAGAACATATGGCGGAAACTTGAGAGTTACATTTGGAAAACGGTCCTGGGTCTGCCAAATGCAACGGCAATGGAACTTATCAGAAGAAACTTAGGCCTACTCTCTCTAGAAGCCACAGTGGAATTAAATGCAATGCAACTCTGGAGAAACACTCTCATCAAGGACAGCTTGCCTATTTACAAGATAGTGGCCGACGAAATAGCAAACCATAGCCTGGCTATTTTAAACAATTGGACAAACAACCTGAGAGAAAAGCTCACTGATATAGCCTGCAATGAAGAGGACCTTATAAATAACCCTACAAGAGTGAAGTCAAAATTGGAAGACCAAGACTGGATAGAAACGTTGGAAAAAGCGCAGAAGAACAAACTGACTAAAGATCTGCCCCCTAACTTCAATAAGTTAAAAGAACCAATGAGATACTGCAGCAAACTTCCAAATAAGCAACTTAGAAAAATGTTCATGAGGGCACGTTTCAATCTCCTACCAACCCGGGAAATCCAGGCGATCAGAAGACAAACGACCGAGAAGTCCTGCCGACTCTGCAAACAAATAAATGAGATTGAATCGATAAAACATCTGCTGTTATATTGCCCAGTGTTAAGTAAAACAAGAGCCACATACCTGACTACCCTATCTACAGATCTTTCTAGAACACTAGAAGATGCAGATACAACATGGTGGAATAGGCTGATGTCAGGGGAGAAAACTAAATGGAAGATAGCGACCGTGAAAATTTTGGAATGTGCATTAGAATCAATTGCCTCTAAAGTCCCGACGCTGACCGACGAGGAGGCCCCCGACCTGGAATCAACAGGGAAGAGGAGGAAACCAGGCAGGAATCGCCCCCTGTTTGGGTTTCAACTGTGGGACTGCTGCACTTTTCTGTTTTCCTCTGTCACTCTTCGTGTGGCTCTTGTTAGTTGACCAACATCACCTTTTTGTATAAATTGTTAATGCAATTATATACGAATAAAAAAAATAAAAAAAAGAATATGGGATAAAAGTATAGAAGCATGTTCTTTTCCTCTACTCTTTCCTATAGGAAAAGGAGGAATATATGATGAAAGGTCAGTGCAAATCAGTGCATCAGAATATCGTTCTTTAAGAATGTATTCGGAATACCCCAGATTCAGACAAAAAGTTGAATACATTTTAACCTTCTCTTCAAAAGTGAACTAGCAACTCTATGTTATGGACTTGCATGCACCTTAAAAACGGGCTGTTAGGCAGAAACCTGTGCAGTTCCCTCTGGGACCACTGCAAAGGATTTAGGACGACAGGTGTTTGGCAGTAAACCCACTTGGTAGCAGTCTGTACCACACAGATTCACTTGGTAGCTGTGGCTGAGCAGTCAGACTTCCCTCAAGAAGAGTTAGGCAGTATACAGAGTATTCACAATAGGTCAAGAGCACACAATAGAACAAGTAAACACTGACCAGGGCTTGGTGTAAAAGAGATATAATTATTTATTTAAAACCACATCTAGAAAAACACACAGGCACTAATAGTAAGCAATTCATAAACACGGTCTCTAAAAGATATACACTCCCTTAAAAGAATATTAGACAAGTCTTAAGTAAAGCCCCACTTATTTTCAGACAGCGGTGAGCGCTTAACGTAGATGTCACTCTAATAGTTTGTTTTAAAAAGGGAGAGAAAAGCAGAGAACAAATTGAAACAGATCCCAACACTTTTTCAAGAACACAACAAGGGAGGAAGGCAAAGTAAAACCGTGAAGTTAGAGTTCAAGAGGCCGGATCCACTTTCAGAGGATCCAAACAAAATGTGTCCAAGGTCACACGGTTGCAGTGCACAAAGGTCTTGTAAAGGTTCAAAAAGGAGTTCGACCACAAAAAGGGACCAGTTAGAGGGTCAAGGCGCCCAGCCCAGTCCAGAAGGTTAAGGGGTTATTACCTTGTAGCAATCTTTAGAAAGGGAGGCCTGGCGGACACGGTACCTTAAAGTGGTGAGAACATTCCAGCGGGGGCAGTTGTTCCTGGCAGCGGATGCAAGTCGGTGCTTTGTCCGGGGGAAGAGAGGATCTCGTCGGGGAGGAAGACAGGAGTCCGTTGCACTGCCAGGGAAGTAACCAGCCGCGGAGTTTCTCAGGTACAAGGAGCTGTCCGTTGATTCGCGGTTTAGTGGTGAGTGGCTATCCGGCTGCCGGGGTGCTTGGCAGGGGCAGTTCGACCACAAACCGGGCTGGGGTGCGAAGAAAGAAAGGAAAACTGGTTGTGCCCACCAGTCAGGGGAAGAAGCCTCTCCAGCCGGGAGATCTTCTCTGTCGTCGGGAAGTGGTGAGTCGGTTCTGCAGGGCTCCACCGGTGGTGTCGTCGTGGTAGGTCGGCTCAGCTTCTCCCTCGTCGGATTCTCAGGTCCTGTGGCGACTTCTGAAGTTCCAATCCCCAAAGCCCTGCTTTTATGCAGAAAACCCCCATTCACTCAGCCTAGCTGTCACTCAAACATGCTAAGTGGTGAGCCAGCCAGCTCACCACTTGGGCCAATCACACAAGAATGCGACCTGAGTTACCAAGGTAACTCGGTCCAGGGTGCCTAAACCCCCTCCCACACCCCCTGTGGTACCCAGACAGAGTAGTACCACTTTTGGAGGCTTCTGTGGAGAAGCCCGCCAAAAAGTGGAACAAAGGGCTCGACTTGGGTTGGAGTCACAGAAGAGAACACAAACGCCATTTTAGAATCGAGTCTTGGCAAAAAAATACCAACCGGATAATTAATATTAATTAAATAAACCGGCGGTATGTTCGAGGCTATGAGAATTAAATAATTAAAGTTGGTAGCCTCGAACAATGGGAAAATCCCATAGGAAAATATTTGCGGTCGAATATAAAAAGTAGTTTCCACTGCCACCAGCCAAAACTCGATCAGGTCGGATGGAGACGTGCCCCCTCGACTAACAGACCCCGGGGCAATCAAATTGCCCCGACCAGTACGTCCACAATATGATGGTTTGTACTGGTTTCTGTTAATAATTTGGGACTAGTAAAGCCAATGGTGACTTTACATGCCCTGTGAGACAGTAGTCAGTCCCAGGGTATGGAGTCTATGGTGGGGTGTCACTATGACACCCCTGTGTTACTGCCTGGAGGGTGCTGTGTAACACACATAGGAAAAAACACATGAGACCCTATGGAGTAAAGGACCCCATAGCCCATAAAACATTACCAGTCAAAGGAATACCATTAATCATGTCCAAGAGTGGGAGAAAAAGAGTCTCACTCTTGGCAGGAGGAAAAAAAACAAACTCCAGAAATCCAGCAAAGCTGCTGGGGGACTCACTAGGTTAGGAAATTCAGCCTAAAGAGAGAATTCTCCCTAACACAGGCTCTAACTTATTTAACATATCCGCTACTCAACTGATTCAAAAAACGAAAAACAAAGATGAAGTTTTGCAGTCAAGTATCACTAATCTCTTGGCAAACATGTGTGGCACAAAAGAATACTGGTTCCGACATCACACTGATATATGTTGTATTCTAAGGAACCTAGGCCCACCCACATGGTTTGTTAATTTAAGTTGTGCAGAGTATGCATGAGATGACTTGCACGACTTCTTACGCAATGCAAACCAAAATAAAGACGGAATAGATATATAAACACCAGGAGACCTCTTTTCTCTTGACCCTGTCAATGTATCAAGGTACTTTTACCATTACTTCATTGCCATGCTGCATTTTATCTACAATAAAACTACCCTTCCGCTCGAAGAAATGCAACACTTCTTTTGGAGAAAAGAATATTAATCCACAGGTGCACCACACATCCACCTGCTTTTGTGGATACAAGATGCTCCAAAATGTGGCTATGATAGAATTGTCACTGTTTTACAGTTTATTGAAAAATACATTACCTGCAACATCCCTTCAGAAACTGCGGATAGTGACTGACGTACACAAGTGTTACGCTTCAAAAAACATAAATGTGGCAAATACTACTGATGTAGATATAAAAACAAAGGTAACTACTATACCAAATTTCTCTTTGGCTTCCCTAGAGCAGCTTGCATAAAAGGACAAGTAAATAGCTTGATGGCTTCTGTTAGACACAGTGTAAAAGGAAAATCACCTAAAAATACATACAACATTAAAAGGGAAGAAACATCCAAGTACATCAATGATTACAATGCAATCCTTGTCCTCCTTTGGAATGCATACATAGACATACAATACATTGCAGACAATTCCAGTGCAGTTGCAAGATATGCAACAGCCTACCTCACCAAAGCTGAGAAAACAGAGCTAAAAGAGATCTGGGATGGCATATCATCTGACAAATCACTATCACGGAAATTGTACAGCTTCAGTATAAAGATATTCTCCCATAGAAAATGCAGGGGCTACTAAGCTACAGACCATTTAACAGATACAGCCTTAGATGGCAAATCTGTACACATTCTCTGACTGAACCTTGGACCAGCTCCACCCTGAAAAGAAATTACTAAAATCCTACCAAGACACAGAAAACCTAGCAACAAATGATCCCAACAGCCAGGATATTTTTTTAAAAACTGTTTAATTGACACATACTACCCAAGCAGTACTGCTTTGGAAAACATTTGTCTGTACGACATTGCCCAAAACTACACCTACAAAAACAATGACACACAAAATGAGACAACTGGCAAATATTCAGTCTCCTCTTATGAAGGAAGCCAAGTGAACTCACCAAACATAGTCTAATTAATCATATAAAGTTATCAATCAAATCTACACAACATAGAGAACTTTATTACATGGCCCTAAACCTTGGAGAAAAGCAAAATAATTATTAGGTGACTACGACTCATTTGAATCTGCATTTAAAGCAAATGAAAGCAGTATAACAAATGACAATTTCAAACAATACAAACAAATGTTGGACAATGAACGCCATCAAGAGGAAGAAATCGAAGTTCAACTGGACAAAGACAGTCCTGAGGTCAGTCGACCTTCCCTTGCAGGATTCCAAAACCGCTTGGAAAACCACTCATTCTAAATGATGCAGAAATAGCCATGACTGTGGTAGAAAATACCATCTATCAATACAAACAATCTGAGGAAGACTTGTCAGTGCTGGAATCACAGCTTAATGATGAACAGCTCATCATGTATCTAGAAGTCACTCAAGAAATTGAAAATGGTTTGAAACATGAAACTAAAACCTGTAGCTGTACAAATTATAAAGCTCTGATCCTATTTATAAGTGGTGAAGCTGGTCCTGGTAAAACATTCTTAATGAAAATAATAAGCACATTTCTACAAAACTTAACAACAACAACCTTTCGGCTGTAGTAACAGCCGCCACAGGTTTAGCTGTCTACGCCAAAGGAGGTGTATCTTTATACCGACTACTACTGCTCCCAGTAAAGTACGAAAAGAAAAAATGAAAACACTACAGCAGAATCTGCTACTGAAGTACGCAGATTTCTAAAAAAAATTAAAGTGCTCCTGATAGATGAAGTAAGCATAGTTTCCAACCTCATGTTGGCTTTAATTCATCTCAGAATTCAAGAAGTCCTTAAAACCAATTACGAAGAACTGTTTGGAAGAAAACATGTTATCGTTTTTGGAGACCTCCTACAGTTGACACCAGTGAAATGTGAACCTATTTTCAAAACATTAGGACACAAACAATACTGCAATACCCTCGGTAGCATTGGAAATGTTAATCTTTGGCAACATTGTCACTACAGAGAACTAACTTAAAACATGTATCAGTCTGCAGACCTCACATATGCTAACATTTAAAAAAGCATTAAAACTGGTCTGCTTACTAAAGATACAAAATCCATATTAAATAGAAGACTAATGCATGAGCTGTATGGAAGAAACACATCTGCTTCTGATGTCATGGCACAATGAACTCAACAAAATCTAAAATGTATGTCCTTAATGCCAACCGTTGCAAGCTGTAGTCAATTCAATGAGACAATGTTAAAAAAAGAAATGCAAACCATATTGCATATCAGTTCCACAGACGAACTAGAAGTGCACGGACTTCCTATGTGGCAACAAGCAACAGCACAACTAAATAGCTTAGATAAATGTATCTCCAACACAGCCGGATTGAAGAAAATGTTGGCTTTGTGTCTAAACTGCAGAGTAATTCTAAAACGTAACCTTGACGTAGAACAAGGTTTAGTCAATGGAGCAATTGGTACAGGCAAATCCACATGACAGCAACATTCAGTTTGTCAACATCCACTTTGACAAACGTGTGGAAGTAACAGGAATTGGGCAGACAACAGCATGTTTCCTTCTTTTCAAAGACATGTATATACGCAGAGAGCAATTTTCTCTATCTCTTGCATATGCTGTCACTATTCCCAAATCACAAGGTCTAACCCTAGAACCAGCATTGATTGACATTATCAGCTCAGACTTTAAAGAAGTTATGAGTTACGTAGCACTTTCACATCTGCTTAAACTCAATGGTCTATTCCTAGTTAAATTTGATGCAAACAAAGTCAACGCTTACATTCATTGCATCCTGGAACACAACAGGCTAAAGGCACTATACACCCCCATCTAGAAATGAACCTTGTATCTCAAAAAGAAACCTTTTAAAAGACAATTAATACAATCAGAAACTATAGCAGAATTCCCATCAATACCGCTAAAAATACAACAACCAACTGCTTCTTCATCAAATAATACAACCACAAAACTGACTGGTACAAAGTCAACTGTGCATCTATCAGAAAAGAAAGACACAAATGTCTCTTCTCCAGAAATATCTGTAGGCCCATCAAACGATCCACAAACAGAACTTTATGGTCCAGTTAAATTCAACAACACAACTGGAGTAAATTGTTATGCTAAAGTGACAATGAATCTTCTTTTTCAATTGTCAACACTTGTTCAGAACATTGACTAAAACATCTCAGACCAGCTGTGTTTGCAAATGCTTGTCCTTCACAGAAATGCCATAAATAATCCTGACAACACTTACAGTGTCTCAGGTATAAGGCAAGAATTGTACTACTGTGCAGGAATGGTAACATTTCCCATAAACACACAGGAAGATCCGGCACAGTAGTACAATTTACTTACCACAATTACTGAAAACCCCAAAAATCCCTATAAATATAATCTTCCAGATTTCATACATGTGTAAACATAAATACATTCACTTGCATGCTTCCTCTGCAAACATGTTTCACAAGACCACATCCCTAATGAATGATTTGTAAATGTATCCATATCAAATTCTGAATCCATTCCATTTCATAAGCTTCTGCAGAATGCAAATCATGGCATATTATTCCCTTTTTGCAATTCAGACAATCGTTCCACCATACAAATACACTCACATAGCCAATATGTCCTACTTATGCTTACATGGTACAATGCAAATGGTACCAAAAATAACTATAAGCTTATCGGCTTCACACACGGCCAAGTATTTATTGGAAAGAAAACCTTCACAGCAGTAGGTGTAGTATACCACATTGGTGCCATAACCACTTCAGGGCACTACACTGCATATGGCTAAAAAATTAGTGGTTGGTTAGAATGTAATGATTCCTCTGTTACTCCAAAACATAGGTTACCAGCAAATGTAACAAATGCCTACTTGATATTCCTTCAACCCAAATGTAGTCCCTAAACTGTAGCACAATTAACAGTTAGAATATACCAGCAGGTGTCTAACTACATCCATAATACTACAATAGTACTTTTGAAAGTCGATCTAGTTAGAATACCCCACCAGGTATCTAACTACTTGAAAAATACACTTCATTCCAAAACCCTTCAAATACACCATTGCAATTCTTATACGACAAAACCTCTCTAACCTCTAATGTAGTTAGAATACCCCAACAGGCATCTAACTACTTAAAGCATTCCCTTAATCACAACATGTTTCAGGCAAACATGCTATCACCCTTACCCTCACATAATTGTAATCAGGTTTTGTTAATCCTTCCCAATTACCCAATGATTATTTAATGTCAAAACAACAGCAGTGTGTCATACACTGTTGCACTAATGTTGTACCAAAAATAGTACTTCAAATGTATTTTTTATGAGGGTCTAAAATGTCTATGTATAATACTATACAACTACAGCTTTTAAACTATCCAGCTTAACAAATGGTACTGTTTTTCCCCCACATAAAATAAACCAGAGATTCCAGCTTCATAACACTACAAAACTAAGTATCCACAGCAATTATAATCAAATACATATTATATGAGCATTAGCCTCAATTGTACCTCAACATTAAGTACCATATATAGTTCAATTACATCATTACTCCATATTACAAACACTTTGTACTCCCACTACATTACCTCTACATACTATACACATATTACTACTGTAGTGATTCTGGCCATACTCCTACTACATTGCCAATTACTCTACACATATTATTACTGTGGTGGTTGTGCCCAGTGCACATACTCTTGGGGCCGTGGCCTATGGCCATGCCCCCCAAAGTCTGGCCACTGGCCTCACCCACCACAATACAGTTAACTATATAACAAATATGTACCATACACCATCAACTAATATGTGCAATACACCGTCAACTAATAAAACTCCCCCTCCGCTATCAAAATGATGTCCACACACACCGAAATTGACAGCGGACTCTGTTGCATTTCCAAACCCTTTTTTCATCAATAAAAACAGCTCCACTTTACATTCATTCCACTTCCCTTCTATTTCTAAGACCTCATTCAGTCATCAAATAATCCCAAATGACATGTACAAGCTGTCCGCAAACTACTGCGGTGTCCGCAGACAGCTATGACACCTGCCCAGCCTTTTTCCACCTACAAAAATATCATCTTTTTTCCAATCCTCCACCCTCCCCTAGCCCTCTTTTCACCACCAAATGTGTTTCCCAGACTTTTCCCCGAACACGCTGAATGATTACACAGACAGCAGTACACGGATCCAACATGACAGGCGTTTGCAAAAATATGATT
The DNA here is from genome assembly GCF_040938575.1 of Ambystoma mexicanum. NCBI lineage: Eukaryota > Metazoa > Chordata > Amphibia > Caudata > Ambystomatidae > Ambystoma > Ambystoma mexicanum. The sequence continues at coordinate 489,319,386 of NC_090923.1, read as the reverse complement.
CACATCACACTTTTCACGATCCAATCAGCAGGCGCGTCCGCGGTCCATGGACCTCTCGTCAGACCCTGCACCAATCAGAGGCGGTCCGTGGAGCAAAAAGGGAAGTGAGTTTGTGGACTGAACCCAGATATCACACATTTTTTGTACCTACTTTTTGTTAATTTTAAAAGAAACAACTGGATGGATTTACAACAAATTTTAAAAAGGACGATTTTGGGACCAAGCTGCCACTCTTGCCACAAATATGGTGAAAATCCATCCAGCAGTTTGGGCTGCAGGCGTGAGCAAAATCGTTTTTCCATTGTGTCTCTGTGAAAAACCACACATTTTGGGACACCCCGTATAACTTTGCCCCCACCTTAACAAAACCTCAGCAAACTTTGCAAAATAGATCTGACAGAGCAATATACTTTTTTCGCAAAGTTTTGTGAAGATTGGTCCAGAGGGGCAAAGTTATAAACCGCTCAAAAAGTGCTTTTCCTATGGGTTGAGCAACGTAACCATAACTACTGGCCAGCTACCACATACCCTGTAATATATATTCACTGAAAGAACTTTGTCAAAACGATGTTATGGTTTAGTCGAACTAATAAAAACCCATGAAAACCAAAGAAAAAACATTGTTAAAGGGACGTTATGGTTACATGGAAAACCGAAAAACCCAAGAAATTCATCACTTATGGTAAGCTAAGCAATCAAAACACTTGCTAGCACTGTGCACTGCTAAGACAAACACCCACTTCATGAGAGATGACATCGCAAATGTCATTGATGAATCACTGATGACATCACATATTAAAATAATATAAATAAAATAAATAGGTTTCGAATAGGAGAGTGAGCCCTGTTCACCTTAGCGCTGGGTTCTTCAATAAGTAACTGCTGTTGTAATAAAGCATTCTTCAAAACCATTCTTGATGCTATATTTATTGTTAGATGTCAGCCAACATGTGATTCAACTCACCGTGTGGATTGTGCGCCAGTCATTGCTGCGAAGTTGTGGAAATGAGTCTGGCATCCAATCCCAATGTCTTGTCCCCACATGGTCACAAATAAGCGTGGTTAATCATTTCAAGGGGTGGCCTGCTGACTAAGTGGGTACCTGATTCGGCGTACTTGGTAATTATCTGCCGATTGCCATTGCCTCCGAGTGTATGCAGCGATAGTCACAGCGATCTGTTAATGCAATCCTGTGCAGCACTTCGGGCTGTAGCCACAGCCAGAATTGTACCTAAGGTCAGAGGTTTTTTTCCCATTGAAAACCTATTCCGATTCTGAGAAACTTCACCACATAGCTAGTCCCTGGTGGCAATGCCCGCTTAAACCACATGTCCGCTTTAACTTCGTGGTCCTCGCCAGAAGCCAGATCATTCGCCATGACTCAGACAATCTGGCCACTGCCCATGGTGACTGGCCATGACTAGGACAATCTGGCCACTGCCCATTGCAACCGGCTATAGCTCAGTCAGCAAAGATATATCAGTATTTTTTGTACAGACATTATGACACTTTTCAAAAAATAAAACATGGCACATTCGCAAAAGCATGTTTTCAGGTCCTTGCCAATGCTCCTTGCGCAACATTCCTGAAAATCCATCCATCTTCTATTTTTTTTAAAGTGTCAAAATGTACATACATATAATAGTCATATAACTTTGACCCAGCTGACGAAATACATTCAGACTTTCAAGGTTGGGCCTATAATCTTTCTAAAATCTTTTGTGCACATACGTCATATGAATACATAGTTAGAGGCCATCTAAAAATATTGAAACCCCCTCTGATTTTGCCCCCTCTTCACAAAATCCCACCGAACTGTGCAAAAACTGTGCAAAAACATTCAAATCTGGATTTTAAATCTTTCTGCAAACTTTTGTGCAGATTTGTGAAACGGCACCAAATTGATAAGCATTTCAAATATTTTGGGACTCCCCTATTATTGTGCTCCCTCTTTGCAAAACAGCACCAAACTTGGAACCATTCAAGGTCACATCTATGATATGATATGGTATTCATAACGCGCCTGCACATAAGTGTTTCTTGGCACAACAAGACATGTAGGGGGAAACAATGAGAGGACAAAACAATGATCTTACTATGCCTTGTATCATTCAGATCATGCAAGAGCAGGGAAGGGGGGCATAAGTGCTTAGGGTAGGGGGAGTATGAAAAAGTGCAAGACAAGAAGAAACAACAAGAGTGCAGCCAATGGGTGACAAGTGCGGGTACTCATAAGTGCAGCCACCGTATGGCAAGTAAGTGCAAGAGAAGGGACTGTAGGGGAACAGATAAAGACCACAAGTGCAGCAGGGGAGCCAAGAGGTAGGCAGGATTGCAGCTGTACAGGCAGGGACCTGGGCCCGAATTCAGAGCAAGAGAGAAGGCAGAAGGCAGAAGCAAAGATAATGATCTGGAGATGGTTCTACTCAAGTTTCAGAGAAGCAGGGAGGCTGTTCCAGAGGGAGGCCCAAGCCAAAGAAAGAGATCTGCCAACAACTCTTTGCTTGGAACAGCGACTGACCCTTAGAGAGTTGGAGGTGGAAGAGCGGAGAGCTTGAGAAGGCAGATATTTAGGAAGAGAGAGCTGGAGTTAGTGTGGTCCCAGGCCCCAGAAAGCCTTGTGGACAATGCAACAGGTCTTGAACTTGATTCTTGCCACCCATGGGCGCCAGTGAAGGGATTTCAGAGCTGGAGAGATATGATCCCTTGGCTTCAGACCAAGGACAAGTCTCGCTGTACTGTTCTGGATGAATTGTAGAGGATGGAGGGTAGAGGCAGGAAGATTTAAAAATACGCTGTTGCAGTAGTCCAGAGCTTCTGGGGGAAAGTGAGGAAGGGAAACACAAAATTTCATGCAGTTTCTTGGAGTGGTGCCAAAGTTATACGCCATCCAAAATCTGCTTATCACCAACCCTCTAATGCAAAAATATGTATGAATGCCCCCGGACATCTAATATGTACGCGAACATCACAGGGCTGTCCCGAAACTGTTTGTGAACTTTGGAGATAAAAAAAACACCTGTTTTGGTGCTCCTCCACAGACATTGTTTCATTAGTTTGACAGGTGCAATGTTGTGGTTTTTTATATGTTTTTAACGGGATGTTCGCAGATACTGACGCTGTCCGCGAATCCAAAAATATGATGCAGCTCATGCTTTTCACCATTCAATCAGCGAGTGCGTCCGATGACCGTGGACTTAACGGCACCCTCTAGGCCAATTGGAGGCCTGTCCCCAGACAGAACCGGGAAGTGAGTCCGCGGACTGAAGCCAGATATCACTAAATTGCTTTACATACTTTTGGGCCATTTAAAAAAAAAATATTTGACAGATTTACACCAAATTTACAAAACCACACTTTCAGGAATAGGATGCTGCAGCTGCCATGAATTTGGTTAAAATCCATCCAGCGTTTTGGGCTGTAGGCGTGAGCAACTTTTCTTTTAATGGTGTCTATGGGAAAAAAACACATATTTTGGAACTCCCTATAACTTTACCCCCTCTGCACAAAACCTCACCAAACTTCACAAAATCAATCTGATCGGGCGATATACTTTCTTTGCAAGGTTTAATGAGGATTCGTCCAGGAGGGGTGAAGTTATAAGCCACCCAAAGGTGCTCTACCTAGGGGTTGAGCAGCTTAACCATAACTACAGGGCCGCTACCACAGTCCCTGTAATATATATATAGGAAAATCCAATTGGCTCAAGCCACACACCCCTAGTAGCCACCTCTGGATGTTCACCTCCAGTTCTGAGCCACAAAGGAAAGGCATTGTGATTATGCAAATTAGCCAAAATGCAAACCTTTTCTCCAGGAAATTGTCTTTGTCTAAGAGGGCAGTGCTATTTTATACATAGCTTAATCAACCCAAGACAGACATTTTGCAAGGCTATAAGGAAAACTACATACCTGGTTTCACCCGTATTAGGACCATTTGTGCAGTATAGTCGTGACAGCCTTGTTATTGGAGCATTTGGCCATGTCATAACACCAAGAAAGTTATGTGATTAAGCTATGCATAAAATAGCACTGCCCTCTTAGTGCACTGTGACACCTCCACCTTTCTTAACCTTGAAATGGGCTTCAATTCATTTCTTCAGTGAGTCTGGTGGGTTTAAATTTTACCCTGACAGGGACTCTCTAGCTCTGGTGTTCCAGGTTCCTCCGTGGGGTGCAGCGTTGGGCCTTTCACTTGCTTCATCATCCTCTACCGATGCCTCGCTATCACCACTGTAAGGTTCATCTGACTTACCCGACCACTCCTCTTCTGCTCTCCCACGCCTGGGAGTCTCACCCTGAAAATGATTTGAAACGGGAGATGATTCTCGTAGTTGTCCTTCCTTCTTCATCACATGCAGTATCCATGATGCCATTTACTTGCGTGATAGTCAGAATCTCTGATGCAAATGTGGCATCGTCTTTCCTCAGTCTCGCTTGCTTCACCAGCACTCTTCCACCTACTTTTAGTAATATTTCTGTAGCCCCCTTCCATCAGATTTCTCTTTCATTAATTTTGTTTCACCGCCACTGCGTCCTTTTCATGAATGACAGTGTCTGCAGGGCGTTCAAGGCCTTGGCCTGGACCTTGCAGAAGTCGGGTTCAAATCTGCCAGCCAAATATGAGGTTAGCCGGGCATTCTGCTGTGGTGCTGTGAGGTGTATATCTGTATTGCCTCAGGAACTGGTAAGGTGCCTGTTCAAATGACTGGCCCGGGACTCAAGCCACCTGCAGAGTCCTCTTCATGTTACTCATAAATCGTTCGCCTATGCCGTTGGCCCGGGGCCAAAGCAGCGTAATTCTGTGATGCTTGAAACCCATATAGATCACAAAGTTGGCAAAGTCTGGACTCGTGAATGGTGTTTGTTATGATATGATATGATTGGTTATTTATAACACACTTAATACCCAGAGGTGTCTAAGCGCAGACCCGGGGATCAAACCTGTGTTGCTCCATGTCGTCTTGCTTCTAAGGCAAGCACGTTGCCCCTGAGCTATCCTCCTGAGATGCTGTCTGTCTTGATGACCTTTGGAATCCCACATGCCATGAGAATGGGGTACAATGCTGGTATGGCCGCTATGGCTATCGTAGAAGGTGTGATTTGCACTTCCGGGAATCTTGAATGTTTATCTACCACCACTAGGGCATACTGACCATCCCTGGTGAGGCTGAAGAAATCTACTGCCAGTTAATCGCAGATGTTTTCTGGAAATGGTGACATTTTCAGTGAGTGAGGTTGGGGCACTGGAGCTCCCGTGTTGCATATGGCACATTTATTTAGCGTGTCTTCCACTGTGCCGTCCAGCCGCAGGAACCATATTTTCTGATGCAGTAGCTTTTTGGTGGATGCTACTCCTGTATGTCCTTCATGCGCTTGACAGGTTAGCACAAAGATCTGGGGAGTGCAACTTGTACCCTTTCAATATGACATGGTCTTCTGTGACTGTGAGTTCATTTTGCGCAAGAATCAACCTTTCCATTCTTCTTGGCTGGCGGGGTCCAGGTGCTAAGCCATTTGTTTTGCATGCTTAATTTTTCTTATGTTGATGCAGCGGGAAATGATGGCCAAAGCCTGATCATGTTCTGACTCTTGTTGTAGGGTCGTCCAAGCAATCAGGAATGGCTTCTTCTGGTGGATGACATAGTTTAAATAGGCCTCCGCTATGGATGGTTTGTGCCGGCCGGATTGTCTTGGGTGCCGTGATAGATAGTCTGCCAGGTTTTTGTCTTTCCCTGGTTTGTGAAGGATGGTGAATTTGCAATCCTGAAATCTCAGTACCCGTTTTGTGATCCGCGGGGGCATCCTCGATGTTGGGTTGCCATAGATGGTGAGCAGGGCCTGATAATCTGTAATGATGGTGAAGGCATTGCCATATAGGAATAAATGGAAATATTTGCAGGCCCAGACCACTGCCAGGCTTTCTTTTTTTTGGTGTCGAAGAGACTGTGACTCGCATAGGCAAATGTTTTATTTATTTATTTATTTCTATAGCGCTAAAACAAGAAGTCCTGAGGCATGAGAGCACCAAAACTGATAAACAATGAGAAACATAAAAATCAGAGGGATGATCCGTGGACAAGGAAACACGGTAGTGTTCAATTTCATTCAAAAAGGAAGGTTTTCAAGTTGTGTTTAAAGCTATTTGCCGGGGGTCAAATTGGGCTAGTACAGCACTCAACCCGATAGGGCTGGCGTCTACTGTCACCTCTGTTACTTTTGACGAACTAAAATAGGCCATGTCTGCAGCCAATGCAAAGTTTGCCCTTAAAGTCCCAAATATTGGCCTGGCATTTTGGGGTCCAGACGAAATCTTGTTTGTTCTTCATCAGGTGTTGTAAAGGAGCACTGATGTTTGCAAAATTCTCTATGTATCTGGAGCGATAAGTGGCTAAGCCCAGAAATTATCGTAGGTCTGAGAGTGTGCTTGGCTTGGCGGTTTCTGTCAGTGCTGCTACTTTATCAAGGTCTGGCGTCATGCCCTGCTCCGAAAAGATGTGTCCGAAAAATGTTAAGGTGTGTTTCTGAGACTCACACTTGTCTTTGTTTAGTGTGAGCTTTGCTGCTTCCAATGCGAGGCATACTCGGTGGAGGGCATCATCATGTTCACTCATGGATTTGCCAAACATGAGAATATTGTCACTGTAGTTTAAGCAGTTTGGTATGTGTTTGTCCACCTGATGTATCTCCTCCAGACATATTTCTGATGACGACAATATACCAAAATTGAGTCTCTCATGGCAAAATAGTCCTGTGTGGTGCATAGTTGGTAATATAGAGGGATTCAGGGGCCATTACCAACTGGTGGTATCCTTTATTGAGGTCCAATTTAGAGAGCATGGTTGCCCATTGTCAGTGATCCTATGTGCTTGATGTCATTCCCTTTGGATGGCTTCATTAGACCAGCGCATGTCCAAACACAGGCGGATTGACCCCTCCGCCAACTTCTTTGGAACTACAAAGGGGGAGACCCATGGAGTGGGTCCGCTCGCTGGTTCGATGATGGTGAGATCCAGCTCATCCTACACCTGTTTTTGTATGTTGATGTGAATTCCCCTGCAGCGCTGGGCCACTGGATTGACTGTAGGGTTGATCTGCAGTCACACTCTGCAGTTCTTTAGTTTGGTCACCATGTCTTAGTTTGGTCACCATGTCTTAGTTTGGTCACCATGTCTCCATCTGTGAACATGTATTTGTGCCATAATGGGGTATAGTATGTGCACCAGTCCCATATCCATGGCAGTTTTAAAAATGAGTATACATCCACTGTTTGCCTTTGTCAATAACACATGTAATTGAATGTCCACTGTGTGAGATTTGTAGGCACAGGTCATAGTAAACATGGCCCTACTCAGGAGTGGTGTACTGGATCCATAAGGATATATGTCCACAGTAGACGGCCTTAACTTCGGAGGGTGTGGGAGTTTGTTGTACATTTCCTCGCTCATAACATCTACTGTAGCGCCAGTGTCAATCAGGAACGCAGTGGGAGTGTTGTGTTTCTGTAGTAATAGGACAGATCTGTGTTCTTTGGCTAGCTCATTGTTCAGGGTCCACACATATCCACGTTTCCTTTGGTCATTTGAAGAGCCTGATGAGTTGCTTTGTGATTGTGAATCCACCGTCATTTCTTCTTTTTGAGCAGTATGAGCTCTTCTGCTCTAGAGAAAACTGTGGTCTTTTCCTTTTATATTTGTCATTCTCTCCCCTGAAGGCCTCTGTCTTCTAGAGTCATGGGTGGAATAGCAGTCCTCCTGTTGGTACCTGGTGTGCCGTCTTCGTCACGCTGATGGTGAGCTTCGCAACAGCAAGACCAGTGAATTTATGCAAACTGCCCGGAAGTGATCCTGTCCCCCTCATGCAGCACATTGTTGTCCCAGGGCTGAGCATGTGCCCTCATGCGGGAATTCATACCCACACCCAAAGCAGGGATTTTCTGAGTTGCTGGCCTTCTCACCTTGCGTGGGCAACAATTTCTGAATTGATTCACGTTCTTTGGCAATCAAGAGTATTTCCAGCTTGCTCATGTTGATGACTTGCAGAGCAATAGTGAATTCTGATCTGGCTATGGCCAGAATCTTTTTGGAGCCATTTTTTTTTGTAAAGTCCGGGGATTCACCACCTGATATGACTTGCTTTGTTGGAGTAACAGTAGAAAGCGCAGTGTTTCACGTGACTCCAGAGTCTCATGACAAAATTGGCCAGCGTCTCACCTGGTTCTTGGGTTGTCGTGTGGAATAAGTGATGGTTGCATTCCACATTAGTGTGTGGGGCAAAATAGGTGGCAAATGCACCCTGTATTTCTTGGAATGTCACCTTTTCCTCATCGACTAGTTCATAAAGGATGTCTCTCACAGCAGCGCCTACCACCAGGGTCAGCATATTCTTTTTCCACTCCTCATCTATGAATCCCATGGCCCCTATTTAGACTTTGAAGTCCTTGGCCCATTGAATCCATCCCAAGTCTCTTGTGTCAGTCAAATCAAAAACTATGGGTTCCTGCCACGGGTTTGCCTCCATTTGTACCAATTGAAATGTGCCAGAGGAGCATGTAGGCCCTGTGGCAGAGACGTCTTCTTCAGACATGGCAGCTCCCACATCTGCCACTGGGCACCCTCAGATTGTACGAGGTATTCACAGCCGGTGTGAAGCTTTAAACCCCACTTCCGATTCCTGTTAGGCAGGCCGATGATGCCACTAGGTATGTAGCCTCAGGTGCACCTTGTGAAAGTGGTGTGGTCACTTGCCCGGGCACCCTTTTATTTACAAGGGTGTGTGGTTTATGGTGTGTGTGTCCAGCAGGAGCGCACGCTGCTCGTTGATGATGGGGGATGGGCACTCACCACTGCTGCCTGGGACAACGTTTCAGTTTGATGTCATAGGGGCCAGCTGCCTCGAACCTGCCGGTCATGCCCTCTTGTTGCCTTCCTCCCACTATAAGGGCTGCACTCGCTGGTGGCTGCCAGGCTGGAGGACGTGTGGCATCATGCTTCGGTGGCTGTCCCTGAGTGTGTGAGGGCTTTGATCCACCATCGAGAGCTCCAGGAGGTTCCCTGCTCCGCACGCATCACCAAATGTGCTGTTCATGTGGTGGGGGGAAACCTGGCTCACTCAGGCGGGGAGCAAGGTGATGCAGGGCCTCACGTACTCACTATATATAAGGAGACCCAACGTTGGGAGCACTGGTCACAGCATCTTTATTCCACTAACCGAGGACTTCCGTTCCTCCTACGTCATATCTCCTCAGTAACTGTGTCCCTCCATGTCCCACCCACATAACGAGGCTAACATACCTCTAAGTACACTGTGACACTGTCTATCCCAGACTGAGATAACAATGCCAGTGTCTAGCTCAACATTGCTGTGTGGTCTGCGAGAATACACAAAGGCTGGTTGCCATGATGTTCTCTCTGTGAGACTAATAAACCACGTACATCTGAGTGTGATGACATCTGGAGCAGCAGAAAGCGGTTACCACAAAGACTGAAATCTTAAGCAAACAATATCAGTGAAAATCAAATAGTGTTCATGGCACTATGGGAGAGACTTGAGAATATTCAAGGTCACACTAAAATTTAAAGAAAATACCACAACTTGGAGTGCTGATACAAATAGAAGAGGCAGAAAAGACATGTATGAGGCAGTTCAGTAAAAGTGAGAGGATACATGAAGGCAAGGTCAAAGATAGGTATATTGTCCTTGGTAGACACATTAGAGCATGAAGGGCTTACAGGGGAAAGAAAGGCAGAAAGAATGAACAGGTACAAACTGTTCATTCAATCCATCATAGTTAGATTTCAGTCTATGTATCCAGTGTGCTTCCTTGTTAAACAAGCTATGTTGGATGTTCAGTGTTCCTTTCACAACTTCCAGCACCCGCCATGTCAAATCGCCTGGAATGTGCTAGTACTCCACATAGTGGGACATAAGGGGTGCCGTAGAATTTGTGCACCTTATCTTAGTTTTGGGCTCAGATATGCGGGTGTCCACAGAGTGCATTGTCTGTCACACATATCTGAGACCACATGGACATTCTATGCAATAGACCACTTGGCTGGTCTTGCAATTTGTGAGAATGTGTAGATCCCATTTATTTTCACCTATCATAAAGAAATGTATTTTCCTGGTGAATTCACATACTATACAGTTACCACACTGAAAATGTCCGACCACTGGTCTCAAATTCCAAAGGTGTGATCAAAGGGTTTTCTTTTCAGATTTGAAGTGGACAAGGTGGTCAATAAAATTCCTGGCTCTTTTGAATGCAAACCGTGGAGGTGGTTCATCGGATAGATTTATTTTCACCAAAGCCCAATATTTCTGGATCAAATTCAATTGGGTTCGATCAGGGCTCGTAATTTGGGTATGAGATGTAAGTAATGTTTATCGTGGTGTAAAACATGCCCTCTTTCTGGAGTCCCTAATCAGCATCTTGGGATATCCATGTGAATGAAGTCTGTCATCCAATTTGCTGGCAAGCTCCTGGAATTCAGTGAGTGATGTGCAATTACGTCTGATGCAAAGATATTGGCGATAGGGTACATTTTCCTTTATGTGCCTGGGGTGATTGCTGTCAAAATATAGTAGAGTATTTTTATAACTGGGTTTTCTATATAAAGTACATACCAAAGACCCTTGTTGATGTTTGATAATAAGACCCAGGGAATGTATTTGATGATGGTCATGTTCCATGGTAAACTGGATGTTGGTGTTACATGTGTTAAACCATTCGGAGAATCAGGGCTTTAAGTGGGCCGGGGCCTGCCGGGGCCGGGCCCCGGCAGTCTCCAAAAAGTGGGACTGAGCCGGGGCCCTGCCGGGGCCCCCGTCCCACCACACGCAACATTGGCGGGATGCATTATCCCGTCGCGGCGGCAGCCGCGACGGGAGATGCGCCTGCCATGAAGTCAGGCGATCTGACAGAAGTGGCAGCCAACCACAGCGATGCTGTGCCTGGCTGCCACTTCTGTAAATCATAGTAACTGCCTCTGGTGACCTCTCGCGCGAGGGGTCACCAGAGGCAGTTACTGTCCCTTTGTTTCCCCAGGTCGCCGAGGCGTCTTTAACCCTCGGCGAACCTGGGGATTCCTTGACATTTTTCGAGGTTTATGAAACAAGGCTTGAAAAGTACACAATTCAAGCCATCTTTTATAAAGCTTTGCCGACGGACAATTTTGTCCGTAGTCAAAGCTTTATTAAAGATGGCTTGAATTGTGTACTTTCAAAGCCATCTTTTATAAAACCGAAATGTTTTAAAAAAAAATGGCCTGAAAAGTAGGCAAACCGTAAGGTATGCACACACACATATATATGCATGTTATATATCTGTGTGCATACCTTACTATGGTTTGTGTACTTTGCAAGCCATCTTTTCTAAAAATAGAAATACATATTTCTATGTTTAGAAAAGATGGCTTGCAAAGTACACAAACCATAGTAAGGTATGCACACAGATATATAACATGCATATATATGTGTGTGCATACCTTACGATTTGCGTACGTTTTAGGCCACGCCCCCGCAAGCCACGCCCCCAAATGAGGGCCCCCCCTCGATTTCTTACCCCACTTAAAGCCCTGCGGAGAATTGTACTAGATCTTCTTCCGCTTCTTCCAAATCAAAATGATATCATCTATATATCATCTACAGGAAAAGATTTTCTGCTTAAAGGGGTTGTTGTCCAATATTATGTACTCTGACTCAAATGTTGCCATCTCCAGAAAGCTCCCTAACTCCTTATGGTGTCGACTGAGGGCCACTTCCCAGCATTGATCTCCCCCTTGCCCAGACAACACCTGACAGAGGCGGCCTGGATACGAGAAATCACCCTCCCCACTTCTTACCTTGTTAGGGTGGGAGCAGCCATTGCTGCCTGCAGTCATTGCCAGGACGCTCCTGGCAAATGCAGCCCAGCTGTTTCCAAAGCCTTTGCCCTCCATGCCAGTGGTTGCTGGGAGATAGCCAGTGCCCAGAAACCACTGCAGACAGATTGCCTTTTTTAAAAAGGGACACAATAGCTGTATATCCCACACCCTTGGGCCGTACTGGGAGCTATGTGCCCTGAAGACCTTGTTCAATATCTTCAGGGTCCATAACTCCTGGTACTGGCCACAGGTCACTACTATGAAGCTTAATTAGAACAAGATATTCAGAAATATAATTAGTTGAATCATGGAATGAGTGTGTGTATGTGTGTGCGCATGCGCGCGTGCGTGCGTGCGTGCATACCTGTGTGTGCTGGACCTTATTGAGTACGTTTTTATGTATGCGTATAATATACTGTGGAGACTTAAACCAGCATAAAGGTATGGGACCACCTTTGAATTTACCATTTTAATGAAACAAAATATGCATTCTAACACAGACTTTATGGTCCCAGAATTGTAGGGTAGGAATGTATACCAGGAGGTGTTAAATCAGAGGGTGTCACTTAGTGACATAAAAATAACAGTAACTCCAATGTAAAGCATACTGGCTGGCTTTGCAACTGAAGAGGAGCATTTTTTTTTTGGTTCAAGTTGCAATGAAAGCCCCTTCACCTACCTCGAGGCTGCATACATCTTTAGGACTTCTGCTATTCCTAAAAGCCTACTTGAGCAGCCCTGGAATCTTTATTATTAGGATTCGTATTATTAGGATATTTATTGAGCAGCTAGCTAGCTTCAGGAAGCAACAGAGCGCGTTACAATCACAGAGGGAAGAACATGAAGGAAATCTCTTCAGGGAGAGAGGAAGGTTGTTTATACCGATCAGTGTGAGGGGCGGGCAGCGACCTTCACGAGGAGTGGAGTCGAAGGACATCACCTCGGGCTCAATATTCCAAGACCAGCTTCCAATTCAGTGGCCTCTCTGCCTTCAATTCACAGCGGGGCACACACACACACACTGCAAAGCATGCCTGGACAACATACCACATACACTGATGTGCCCTGGGCGAGAATGTTCCTTGGCTATAGAGGCTTTGTAAAGAATTCTTCTTTGACACATTTCCTGAAGTTTAATCTGTTTCGGGATCTGTTTCGGGGCCCCCATGTCCAGCAAACGAAAAACGCAAAGATGTTTTTCCGTCATAAAAAGGTGTATGCAAGTACTGTAACTCTGCATTGCCATACTATAATCACACACACACACATCGTAATCAACGACTTTATATAATTGAGTGATAAAATAAATATATATACTTTGCATAATAAGAGCACATTATAACAGCTAGAAGAGTTGCGAAAAATGCAGGAATAAAATAAAATGTATGGTCTTCTTTTGTTCATATTTCGACAAGGTAGTGTGAAGAATCAGACAAATTGCGTCCTAGGAGTATAGCGTGAACCACGGAGGAACCCTCTCCACCACCTACAACTGACCACTGCAGTCACGCCAGAGGAAGGTGGGAGTTGGTGGGTGGTTCACTTCAGCGCTCCCTCCCTCTCTCAAGACCCTGGGCTTAGTGCAGCCTCTCTAGCCCCTCGTCTGGCACAGGGCGAGTGACCGATTAAACAGCCGCAGGTTAAAAAGAGGGGTGAGGATACGCCTGAGCATCCACTGGCAGAGTTCTGACCCCTTGGGAGGCGCACGGAGCCTCCCTCTTTTAAGCCTGACCCAAGGACAACATTGGGGCCTTTCAATCTTTTCAGTTGAAATGGGACCTGGACTGGAGGGCCATGAGCAGCTGCCACATGTTACCAGTCTTGTGACACTGAAAGATATGTCTTTAACTCGGGACATTAACCATGCCCTGCACACGTGTTACAGGCTGCCTTTTGCTGGAGCAGGGCAACTTGAGAGCTGTGCACTGTGGGAAGACGGGATATGCTTAATAGGGCACATTTGTGTTCTGGGGAGTGCTGAAAAGTGGGGTGTAAAGAAACATGCGTTCTGTTGTCTGTTGTCTGGCCTTCCTGACTGAGGAAATGAAAGAAACGCACATAGAACACTGACCTCCAACTAAAGAGCCCACACAGTCTGTCACACCCCAGGTGCAAATGTGCATCTAGCTGCCCTTCCGAGTCCCAGAGGTGGCCTCATTCCCCCTCCACTCGGCCACACCCCCCAAAAGTAAGGCTAGTAGGGGCGCCCACCACTTCACTAACATGCAGCCTAACAGTCTTCCTCTTTGATCATCTCCACCAATGGTTCCATGTCTTTTCACCAAATTTATTTAACCTAGAGATTTTTTCATCTCATTGTTTTCACCTAAAACTTTTTCACGGAATGTAAGTTAATAACACTATTTGCCGAAAACCTCTATACCAAACCTGTTTTTTTGTGTTGTTTTTTTTAATTGGGGGATCCCCCCAAACCTTCCTTTCCCTTAAAGACACCCCAACATTCTCAAATATATATATATATATATATATTTTTTTTATTGGGGGGTCTCCCCAACAAACCCCTGTTTTCAATGTTTAACCCTTTACCCCACCCAAACATACATACAAATAATTTAGATTAAAAAATTCAGTGAAGGATTTTTTCGATGAAAAAATCTTTCAATTAAAATATTTCGGTGAAAAAGCTCTCGATTAAAAATCTTTAGGTGAAACGACTGAGTACCTTCCCCAACCCTGTCTGTAGGAATCCCACCCCAGAATGCCAGCAGGAGCTGGGCGATGCATGACTGCCCATTTGTTAGCCTCTCACTCCTTTGTAATATACAGCATAAAGTAGCCATTTCCATAGACATGAACATGCTGCCCCAAGTAAGGAGTTCTGTGCCGCTGTCCGAGTGCTTCATACCAGTTCTGGATTTCTGGGTGACATATAACATTGTTAAAATATACTCAATGGATGTACAATATTCAATATATCACCAAAATGAAATCTCGTTTTGAACTATTCAGTGGGTGCCTTGACATTGCATAGAGTTCACTTACATCAAAGTTGGCTGGTTATGCTATCATTGGACAGGTGTGATTATACAACTGGACCTGTGTTAGGATATTCAATGATGTTAATCATATGGATAATATGTTAAACTTACAATGCCATAGTCTAAAGGAAGTGCCATTTGTAATAACTATGCCAGTCAACGTCGAAAATCGCCCAAATGCAGGTGGACAAGGGGGAAATGGTGACTAGTCCTGGCAAGCTGGCCACCCTGAAGGCAATGTTAGTATTGTGCCAGTCAGAGCCTGGCAGGTGATTGCGTCTATTCTAGGCCCACTGGGTTGCCAATGATGCTAAACTATCACAGGCACATTTTTCCCCTTTTGGGATCACTGAAGTTAAAATGTAGGCCTTCCCCCTTAAAATTGTGCTACTGTTTGGACACAGATTATGTGGCCAAATCCTTTAACGAAAGTGTGTAGGCAAGCTTTGTGATGTGCACAGTCTTATTCGGTCTGAATGAGTGACCTTTAGCCCGCTGCCAGTGCTTTTGGCACTGCATGTTGGAGAGGTGGTCCTCTCTAATATGTCAGTCAGCTTGTCTATGATGCAGAACGAGTGCATCTTGGTGAAACCTCTGTTATAGTGGTGACCATTGCATAGGAGCAAGTGCAGAAGCACAAGTTGGGAAGAGATGTTTGAATGATTTGTTCTTTCCCTACTGCTGTGTACTTTTATGTATTTCTCACGTGTGTGCTGCATTACATTGTTAAGGTGATTTTTGTTGTCCTTTTTCCAAAGCCTGCTCTGCATCACAAGACAAAAATAATCTACATTTTGGGTTTTACCAATGCTTGGTTATTAAAGTTTGTTCCATTGGTGCTTATATTTCATTTGTCTGGAGGGAACCGTCCTTGCGGTTTTATCTGTTCTTTGTGTTCTGAATGAACAGGTTTAAATTCGAAATTGAAATGTAATGCTTTTTATAATTTTTTTAGTGGTTTATAGTAGGTATTCATTTTTAGTTTGGGCAATTAGGTGGCACTGAAAGCACTACTTTTACGCCAAAACTAGTGTCTTTAAAACAAGAGCTTTAGCATGAGCTCGAGAGGATAGCTCAGGGGCAACATGCTCGCCTTGGAAGCAAGGTGACATGAAACAACACAGGATCAATCCCCGGGTCTGCGCTTAGAAACCTCTGGGTGTTACGTGCATTATAAATAACCTATCATATAAGAGCTTCAAATAGGGGCTTTAAATGAGTGTCACTAATGCTTTTCAAATCAGATGACATATGAGGATGGATTTGTGTTGTTTGGCTATGTGTCCCACCCATTAAATGACCATCTCTAAGCGAAATCTATATTATTTTCCCCCCATTCTGCCCAGATCACCCAAAACCACACCGCTCTTTGCCTAATTGGAAGTCTTTTTGGAGGATTTTACTGTAGCGGTTAAATAATAGTTGGCTGCATTTCCGCTAAGGTCATGCTATGCAAGGCAGAACTACCCACCCCACTGTCTGTTGTGCAAACAGGCTGCTTTCCTTCTACGTGCAGTAAAGACCATTATCAAAGCCAGTATTATGTCAATTCTAGCCACCCGAGCCATGCTGTCACGTGTCTTCTGCTGTTTATCGCACTTCGTACATGGGAATTGAAGTCTTCCCACCATTGCCTAAGTTAGCAAAGCTTCGGGGAAACTGCAATTCCCAGCACACCTCCATTGCTAACAAACTCTGTCCCTCAGCGCCTCCTCGTCCGTCCTCCTATCAATTTCCCCGCACCCCAAATCCCGGCAGCCTCTGCTTTCCCTCGACTCCTTTCCACCCCCAAGTTTCCTCCTCTATTCGCGCTTTCCATTATGGGAGTTGAAGTCTAACTGGTGCTTCACTCTGTTAGAGAGAGGGAAGTAAGAACTACATCCGCGGAGTGCCATTCTAAGGCCTGCTGTGTTGAGATGTGTAAAAATATCACATCCCAAATAAAGCACGGACGCGTATGTCTTCTTCAACACATCCTTTATTTCTAACTCGTTACCCTGAAGTGCCTGCCCCACGTCATCTCCTGTCCCTCCCCTTCCTGCCGCCCCCGTGTTCCTCTCCACGTGACTAGGGAGTTATGTGACGACATCACACCTCCCTGATACTAAACATTAAGTTCGTTATCAGGGCATCTCCTCAATGAGACGCGGTGGTCTTCTTCGAGTTCTCTGAGGTCTCCAATTATTTCTTTCACTCGATTCCTGAGGTAGCCAACGGGGCTCATCAGTGTCGGAATCTTCTTGGTCTCCTTCATAAGGTGCATCCCGCACCAAAGTGTCTCTTGGCATGTGATGTTCGACTAGGGGTATGATCCCTGGCATTTTCTTGAAGTGAGAGCTGTTTCTTGTCATCATGTGCGTAGTTCCTTCAGCCGTGATGAGAGAGCCTTTCCTCTGTGTGATGGTGAGGGGTTCTTCATTGAATGCTGCCATGTTTTTGCGATTTTGTGGCTGTCTCGCAACGACGATGTCTCCCGGCTCCAAATTATTCTCTTCGGCCCTCCTTTTCTTGTCCGCTGTGTTTTTCATATTCAACTTCTGGGATGCGTCTTGTTGTCTCATTTCAGCGTCACCTTTGTACCTTTCTTCCTCTCGTTCTACGTGGGGTAGTCTAGTTCGCACATTTCTACCAAACATGACTTCTGATGGTGATTTGCCAGTGGTACTGTGTGGGGTATTGCGATAGTCTCTCATTAGCTTACACAGCAATTTCTCCACCGGTTCTCCCGTCAGGCGAGCAATCTGCGTGGTGCGTTTAACACTTCCCATGAATCGTTCAACTGTACCGTTCGCTTGAGGCCACAACGGTGTTACTTTTCTGTGATGGAAACCCATATATTCTGCGAAGGTTTTGAAGTCTTGTCCGGTAAATGGGGGTCCATTGTCTGACTTCACTACTTTTGGAATTCCGTATGTAGCAAACATTCTATCCAATGCAGGGATGGTGTGATATGCTGCTGTTGACGGTACAATTTGTACATCTGGGAATCTTGAATACTCATCAATGGCCACAAGGATATATTCACCCCCTTCCAAAGGACCATAGTGATCTACTGCAATTTCTTCCCAGGTTCCATTGGGCAATTCAGTCATTTTGAGCGGTTCAGGTCTAGTTTGAGGGTTAAGAACCACACACGTGGGACAGTTTTTGAGCAGTTCCTCCACTTGTGTGTCCATTTGAGGGAACCATACTCTTTGTCGCAGCATCCTTTTAGTGGACATTATTCCTCGGTGTCCTTCATGCGCAAGCTCAAGGACCATTTTTCTCAACGAACGAGGAATCACTAGTTTTGTCCCTTTCAGTAAGAGTCCTTCTGTTTCAGCGAGCTCTTCCTTTACTGTGAGTAGACAGGTGATGTCTTGTCTAGTTTCCTCTTCTGCATCTTCTTTGAGTTGCTTTGCCTGTTTCCAGTGACCTGTCTCAAGACATCTCATGATGACCTGCATCGCATGGTCCGAGTTGGTTTCTCTGGCTATTTGTTCCATGTCCAAACCTTGTGGTGTGCTTTCTTGGACCACATACATGATGTATTGATCTGCAATGGATGGATCGGGGTTGCAATTTTGACTGGGATGACGCGAAAGGAAGTCTGCTGGATTTTGTTCTTTTCCTGGTCGATGAATGATGTCAAATTGATAGTCTTGTAGCCTTAGAGCCCATCGAGCTATTCTGGGAGGCATTTTGGCCTGGGCATTGCCATAGATGAATAGCAATGAAGGTGGTCTGTGACTATTGTGAAAGGTTTCCCGTACAGGAAAAGATGAAAGTGCTTGCATGCCCACACAACAGCCAAACCTTCCCTCTCAGCTTGTGAGTATGCTTGTTCGGTTTTTGAGAGGCTTCGACTGGCATAAGATACTATGTGTATGGACCGGTCATCTTTGCGATCAAGTTGAGTTAGAATGGCCCCTAGGCCAACTGGACTAGCATCTACTATTAATTCTGTGTGCTTCCGTGGGTCAAAATATGCCATGTTTTTGGCATCTGCAATGCGATCTTTGATGACTTGGAACGCTTGTTGGCATTCATCCGTCCATCGGAAATCGGCGTTAAGTTTGGTGAGGGCTCTCAAGGGTGCACTGACCGATGCAAAATCCTTAATGTATCTTGTGCAATAACTTGCAAGCCCTAGAAACGATCGCAGATCAGTGACGGAGGTTGGTGGTGTTGTGCTCGTGAGTGCACTGACCTTCTCAGGATCGGGTGTCATTCCATTTTTAGAGAAGATGTGGCCGAAAAATCGTAGGGTTGGTTTTCTAAATTCGCATTTGTCCTTGTTCAGGGTGAGGTGTGCTTCCTCCAGTGCCATGCACACACGCATAAGGGTGTCATTGTGTTGCTCTTGATTTTGTCCAAATACTAAGATGTCGTCACTATAGTTCAAACAATTTGGCACGTGTTTTATTATGTTATGAATTTCTGATTGAAAAATTTCTGCTGCTGAAGAAACTCCAAAACTAAGCCGCTTGTATCTATAGAGGCCCAGGTGAGTAGCAAAAGTGGTGATGTATCTGGACCTTTTGTGGAGTTCTAATTGATGATACTCTCTATTGAGGTCCAGTTTTGAAAACACTGTGGCTCCATTGAGCAGATGCACCATGTCCGTTATCCTCGGAGATTGATGACGTTCTCTCAGGATTGCTTCATTTGGTCTTCGCATGTCGACACAAATGCGAATGTCAGCAGAGTCTCTTTTTGGGACTGGCACTATGGGGGATACCCAAGGAGTGGGACCTTCAGCAGGTTCAATTATGTTTGCCTCTAAGAGTTTCATTAGTTCGGTTTCCACTTGCTTTTGTATATTGATGGGAATACCGCGGTAATGCTGCGCTACAGGGGGAATGCTGTTGTCTATATGTAGTTTAATTTTTCTGTCCTTCAATTTTCCGAGTCCTTTGAACAATGCAGGGAAAATTTTGTCAATGTTGGCGGTGGGGTCCAGGTGCTTATGCATCATGAGTCTATACAGGACATGAATTAGACCCATGTCGACCGCAGATTTGTAACTAAGAATGCATCCACTGTCGGTGGCAGCTTCAAGAACATGCATGGGTATTTCCTTTACGTGATCTTTGTATCGACATGATGCCGTGAAGAAGCCTTTACACGGTAGCGGCGTCTTGGAGCCATACGGAAAAATGAGTGCTCTAGCTGTTTGCAAACGTGGTGCGTTTGGCATGTTGTTGTACACTTCCTCACTCACCACGTTTACCGTGGCTCCGGTATCCACCAGAAATTCGGCAGCCACTTGGTTGACATTGATGATGAGAGTAGGGCTATTTTCTTTTGCAGTGGGGTTTCCAAGTGGATATAAGTAGCCTTTTATCCGTGGTTCTCCTCTTCGTAGATTTAATTCCTTCTTGGGTTTGTCCTCTGAGGAGGTGCTAGAGATGCTGTCAGAATGTGATTGTTCTACCAGACACCTGACATATCTCCGGGGACGTCTTCTCCGTCCGGAGGATGTAGATTTGCTGTCTCGCCATTCCTGTGAGGTCCTTGATTGTTTTCGATCCGACGGTTCTTCTCGTTGTCGGCGGCGTGTTCCGTCATTCTGGTAGCGTGAGTCACGATTGGGACT
This sequence comes from Ambystoma mexicanum, assembly GCF_040938575.1. Classification (NCBI taxonomy): domain Eukaryota; kingdom Metazoa; phylum Chordata; class Amphibia; order Caudata; family Ambystomatidae; genus Ambystoma; species Ambystoma mexicanum. The sequence goes on along the minus strand of NC_090923.1, from coordinate 489,298,946 downwards.
CAGACGCCTCGGTTCTCTTTCTGGTGTGGAGCGTCTATTTCTTCCACTTCCTCGCATTTTGCTACGATATATGAAACATACAGCCTTGTAATGATTTTCTCCTCCACAAGCAGAACAGACTTGACCCATAGCAGGGCATGTGCCTTCATGAGGATATTCATGTCCGCAACGATAACAAAATGGATCTGTGTTTCCTTTGGTAGTGCTCTCAAGTTTATGTAGATTCTCATGCTTCCCATGAATGATGGTGATGCCATCAAGACCTTCTACCTGTGCTGTTAGTGCCGCCTCGGATCGAGCCAGGCGTAGAATCTCTTCCAGATTTCGAGCCTATTGTAGAAGTCGTTTTCTGAAATCACCGCTTTCACACCCTACAATTATCTGTGAGTGAAGTGCTTCTTCATTTGAGTAGTTGTTAAAATCGCAGTGTTTCATCTTTATTCTTAATCTCATCACAAACGCATCCATTGTTTCACCCTTTAGTTGTTTAGTGGTGTGAAAGATGTGACGCTCATAGTCCATGTTTGTGTGCGGCGTGAAGTAGTTGGTTAGGGTTGTCTTCAATTTGGTGTAGGTGTCTATGTCATCTTCAGGAATTTCATCTAGAATGTCTCTCACATTTGATCCTATGGCATGGGTGAGTAAGCTGTGTTTCCTTTCATCCTCCAAAGGACCTACCGCCTTGAGACACACTTCAAAGTCCCTCACCCACTTTTTCCACCTTGGTCCCAGTGTGCTGGTGTCACTTAGGTCAAAATTGGGGGGTAGTTGTGTTATCAGGCCGTCCGTCATGCTTGTGCGTGTGGCTCTAGCAGGAGTTACTTGAACTGTTAGTGATTCCTCAGATGAGTCATCAAGCATGACAAGCGATATAAAATTGTGCACTTACTGAGTGTAATGGAAGACAACTGCTACGTTTTCTCTTGAGGTTTGAAAATGGTGGATATTCCGTGTGACGTGAAAGGTGTTTGTGTGGGGAGCCGATGTGCTCCACCCACGTGGCTTCCACAATTATTTTTTTTTTAAAAAAATTCTGCAGTCTTTCATAAGGCGATGCGCGAGAAAGAGAGAACAGGAGAGAAAAATTTATTTATTTATTTTTTTTTTTTTTGAAGAAAAGAGAAAGTCTTTGTGCGGAGCTGATGTGCCCCACTCGCGTGTGTTCCGTTTGACGCGAGCGTACCTTTATGAGCGTGGGGAGCCGATGTGCTCCACCCACTGGTGCCACTGCCTTTCGGCGGGAAACGCTGTGAGGAGCCGACACGCTCCACTCACACGCTTCTGCGTGAGGAGCCGATGCACTCCACTCACAGGCAAATCCCCTTCCAGAGAATGAGCCGTCGCAGGGAGCCGATGCGCTCCACCTGCGAATCCCTTGCACGCCGTTGACGAGAAACGCTGTGAGGAGCCGACACGCTCCACTCACGCGCTTCTGCGTGAGGAGCCGATGCGCTCCACTCACGGACAAATTTACCACTCTGGACGCGAGTGATCGCAAGGAGCCGATGCGCTCCACCTGCGATAACGTGCGTGACAATTTCAGGGAGCCGACGCGCTCCACCCGCGGATGTGCTTGTCGCCGTTGACGGGTACTTGCGAACACCCCGCTCGGACTCCTGGGGGAGTTTCAGTCGGCGGGGAGTATACTTACTCCCACCCGCCGTACACTGCCGTTGCGCCTAAAGCGCCGGGAAAGTGATCCTGCTGCGTGAATTCGCTCGTCGCCAGTGTCGAGATGTGTAAAAATATCACAACCCAAATAAAGCACGGACGCGGAGTCTTCTTCAACACATCCTTTATTTCTAACTCGTTACCCCGAAGTGCCTGCCCCACGTCATCTCCTGTCCCTCCCCTTCCTGCCGCCCCCTTGTTCCTCTCCACGTGACTAGGGAGTTATGTGACGATATCACATGCTGTAGCCTCTCTGTTATTGTTATGGATAAGAGGTCAGCAGCACAGCTGATGCAGGATAAGAGATGTCTGTTTGGGGCTCTTGAATATACTGGGGAGCAGAGACATGGCTGGTCCATGAGGGTGGGAGGGGCAGCGACCCACCAACAATATGACATCCCCACCATGTCCACGAGTAACAGCAAAATCCTGTAACTCATGGACATGGTGGGGGCTGCACTGAATATTCAGTGGGAGCACTGTACTCAGCCATCCCTGCTGTACATGCGCAGTGCAGGCAATCCCGGCCGAGCAATGAAAGCCGAAAAACATGTCTGAAAAGGATGCCTCGGGCATTAAGAAAGAAACACCCCCAAGTCATCCTTTTCTTTACTCAGCCCCCTGTCCAATCCCTAAAACAGACTATGGTGGGGTCAGACTTTCCAGACTCCACCCCAGTCTGTGCAAGAGATAGGACAGGGGGCAGGGTGTTGAGGGAGGGGCACAGTGATGTCACTGTGGGGACCCACCCACATGCAGGAACTGAAACGAAACCAAACAAACACCATAGGCTATGTTTTTTTTCCTTGTAACTTCCTGCACATGGGTCGGGCTCCACAGTCCACACTAGAATGACCATAGACGAGAGGCAGAGGAGCTGGCTATACCGGACCCGGCGATGGTAAGTTCATTTATTTTTAGGCCCTGCAGAACTCGGGACCCAGTGTTATCCAACCAGACGTTCCCAGACCCCCGCCCTTTACTGGGGGCCTCTGGGCTGTGTAAGAGTGGGTCTACCCAATCTCTTGCAGCTAGGAGCAAAAGTGGGACTTTTACAGTCCCTGGGGGTTCCATGTGTTAATATCCCGCAAAAATATCGCCATACAAAAATATTGCCATATTTCTGAGGCGATATTAAGGCATGGAACCTACGGGAAGAGCAAGGGAAAATGGGAGCATTGCTTGGGACGGACTGCGCTAGGGGATCGCACACCCACAACTGTGCAGATGAAATCGTATTCATGGATCTGCCCGCGCAACCTCAAAAAGGGAAATGAAGTAACCGCCACCTGAAGGCAGGCATACAGACACTTGCACATAGGAATCGCTGTGCAGATGTAAGATCGCATGTTTGATTTAGGGCTGGGTGAATGCAGCCGGGGTCTGATAGAAGTTAGGGGTGCGTGTAAGCAGTGAAGCAGGGTACAGGGACGGTTTATGGGGGTTTGCAGGCATATTTACCAGGAAATGTTAACTTTTACGATACTTGTTACGCATTTTGATGGGGGCTGGGAATAGTTCAGAGGGACATTATGCAGTGTCACTGGGGTGCTGGCTCTGTTGAGGGGGGCCCCATGCAGGATTACAGGGGTGCATGAGTTTGCGCCCGAGGACCGCGTACATGTAGGTAATAGTGGCTGTATCTGCTATGCGGATGCGTGTTGGGGGTGTTCCAGCCGCGACTTGCGTATAGTCTTATTTTGCAGGAACAATTCCATGAATACGCAGAGAACGCAGAAAAACGTATGAACACTCACAAAATGCTTCAGAATTGTGTGCAACGCTGAGACCTAAAGGATACATCTTCTAATAAAGACACACAACTAATGCAGAGCCGTTATAACATATAAATGCCTGAGCACTATTGAAGGATTTTTTACACGTGCCTTGGTTCAAATGAAGCTTAATAATAATAAGGAAAAGGTCATCATTATGAAGCAAGTTGACAAAAGTGGTGCTACTGCATTAATAATTATGAGTCAAGTAGATATGAGACTATGTTTATCTTAAATAACCAAGGATGCCACATCACCATATTCCAAGCTGCTGAAACACAGGCGAGACAGACATCATCACTTCTCTGGACATGCCTAATAAATGCTTTGTGGAGAAATGTGGACAGTTAGCATTACTCCCGCCAGTCACTTATGCATTACCCAAAGTAGATAAGCTCTTAATTGACCCATCAGGCTGGCAAATCATTTCAGTCCACGGATCCTTGTGCCAACTCCGATAACGAAGTATTGACTTTTACTCTGATTCATCAGCCGCCCGCGCCAAACCCCTCCTAAACGACACACATGGCAACCGCCGAGGAGTTGGCACCCTTTCACCACAGGAAGGGGATTTTTTTCCAGGTCAGAGGTTAAAGGTTAATACCAGGATTGCACCCGTTTTGCACATGGTTTTCAAAGCAGATCGGGATGCATTGTTACACAGACGAAAGAACAAATCGATGCAATATAAAGCCTCTGCAAAATGGTATTTCATACAAAAGAAAATTGAATTTGAACATACCACTTTTGTCAAACTGAAAAGACCGGATGGCCAAAATGTAATGATAACATTTCTATGGGCTGACCTCCTCTGTCTGTTTCTATGGAACTCGCCTTTGTTTTCGACCTGCTCAAAACCAGGCAGATTCCATAGGAATACATTACCTCCTCCTCCCGTCTTCCTCGTCCCTTTCCAATACCATTGAGGGTCACTGGCCCTGTGCAGACCCTTGTACAACCAAGCATGTTCTTACTTGTTTACCACCTCAGTCACGCCCTGGAAGGAGGGTGTGGGGGCATAAAGTCCCAGTCTGCCCACAACCAGTGCTTAATTTGTAAAAAAATAAATAAGTGCCAGGGTCCAAATATTTCCTAGCACTCCTGTGACACTGCATGGTGGGCAGTTCCACACCATAGCTGCCACCACCCACAGGTGCTCCCAACAGTGTTGACATATCAGGGGTTACACTACAGCTTGTACTTGCTCATCGTGGTTGATAGATGCATTGACTATCAGCACCTCATATTTAAAGTGAGTTTGAGACAATAAGTGCCAGGGCTCAAAATTAAGTGGCAGGGCTGAGCCCTGGCAAACATCCACACAAATTAAGCACTGGGCCCACAATCCACCCTGCATTTTCGGCTGTCCTTGAACAGAATTCCTTTCCTAGAAGGGATTCACTTAGTGATCTAATGGAGTGAGGGCAGGGGTAAGGCGGCCTGCAGTGAAGATGTTCCCATTGGCGAAAAAAACCCTGTGGTGTGGTTGCTTTCGTGGGGCATGGGTCCGCCCTTGTTTCAGCACCTGACCATATGGTGGGGACGTTAGCGGCATGATTACAGTTAAAACAGGCACATGGAGCATTGGCCCGGTTGCCTGAGAACATGGATTACCACACTGTGGGACGGCGCTTATAAAAATGATGGCGTATCGCGTTGTGCGCAGAAGCTTTCCTGCTGCTGTTCCTTTCAACTGCATCCCACTTGAGTGTACCCGATGCCTGCTTCTATTGAGAGGGGCTAGGAAAGGTCCCCTGAAAGACACAAGAAACATAAGCAGAAGTGCAGACGTTGCTCCGAGCCTGCTCCTGCATCTGTGCCTGAACTCCTATGGCATAAAAGACAAGCCAAAATGGAAGCCCCAGTTGACATGGCCCTTTTTTAATGCCCCCACCCCCAGTGGGGGATGAGCCTCTCCCCATAGAGAAAGATTCCTGAGGAGTGGTTGTACATTACATGGAAAAAGAGGATAAGGATTCTCTAGACTATGGTAACACGTGTATTTCTAGAGATATGATGGATGAAATTATGGATTATAGGATTATCTGTGCGCCAATCTGGATATTCAGGAGTAGAAGCCTTCTACCTCTGTGGATGCAAAATTAAAGCAGCTGCAGACTCCTTCAAAAACAGGTCTTTTGGTCCTCCCTGAAATACTTGATGCATTGAACAAAGAGTGGATAGACCCATACAAAACAGGAGTCCTTATGTTCATCACAAAGCTGTACCCAATGAAAAACGTTGACATAAATATCCAGCCACGATTAAAATTGGCTCCCTTCTTACCTTTTCCAGGTCATACTGTTGATGGTTCCAAGGATGCCACCCTAGACCGAATTGACTGAAAAGTGGAAACTGCTCTAAACTTCACTAAGCCTCCATACCTTTTGAAAAAAGGCCTCGACCTATGGCACTTATTTAACGCATAATCTGCATAATGATTTTTCAGCTGTATGGAAGGCAGCAGAAGATGTTACTGATTGTCCTGAAAGACTTGATATAATGGAAAGACAAATCGGGCTGTTGTCAGACATTTTATGTGATACCTTAAGCTTGTCCGCCTCGTCATCAGCTTCCACATTAGGTGCAAGACATGGCTATGGTTCCTGAAGATGGATGTAGCTGAAATGGCATGCCTTTTAATGTTGCCATTTTTAGGAAAGAAGTTGCCCGGGCCTAAACTGGGCAGAGGAGCCCGGATGACTTTAAGCTATTTCTTCTGGTTCTTCCACTGGAGAGCAGGCACCACAGATCAGGCTACCGATCCAGCAGGGCACAGGTGTACACTATGCTTTTGGCGGGGAGCTTTTGAAAGGGAGATCTGAGCAGCAGATTTCCTTTCCTGAGATGACATTTCCCATACAATTGTATTTATGTAATTAAACATCAAAAAAGCCAGGGTTTATATACCTTCGCTAGATGGCAATCTATAACAGTGTGAACATTGGCACCTTTCTCCACTACTATGTTACACATTTAAAATTCTTAATTTCTTGCGAGATGGGTTCTCTTTGTGGCTGGCAGTGTCAACCTTGAAAACCCAGTTTGCTGCAATCCGGGTTGTTAGAGAACCTTGTGGGGGAGTGGTTCATTGGAATCTTGTGCCTCCAATCCTTTCAGTCCTTTTCGAAAGATCATCCTACATCCCAGCCTAGTCCTTCACTTTGGATCTCCCAATTGTGGTTGAGGCTTTTCAGGGGCCCCCTTTGACTTTCTTCAAGGGGTTACCCTCAAATTGCTTACCATAAAGGTTCTGCTCCTCTTGGCCTTTACTTCAAGTCGCAGGTTGGGCAAGCTGGGGGCTTTGTCATTCTCTGTGACATATGTTGAGTTTTCGGACTCTGCGTTGGTCCTAAAATGTATTCCTTCCTTTAGGCTCAAGGTAAATCCAGTGTTACATGCATCGCATGAACGGAGCTAGCCTCTCCTTCCTTCTTTGATAATGATGGTTCATTTCTAAACCGTTTTTGATTTGGGGCAGGCAGTTAAATTATACCTCAACAAGTCTGCTTATTCTCACTCCTAATAGGTGATTTTTGGCCCAAATCACAAAGGGAACAAGCCACCATTCGCTGACAGGTAAGAGAATGTATCACTCTGGCCTATGAGCTTCAGGGTGTCCCCTTGCCCTGGGTGAATCAGGGTAGATCCACTAGAACAGTGACTGAATGTTTGGCAGAACTAAAGGGGGTATCCTTGATGGAAATCTGTCAGGCAACTACTTGGGTGCCCTCTTCAATGTGTGTCTGCCACTATAGGTTGCAACTGAGTAAGCATCTGAGGGTTCCCTTTGTACAGCTGTCTTGAGTTGTGTTGATTTTTATGTTGAATAACTTCAGGTTGCCTTAATAAGCGTGTGATATCACTTGGTGTTTGAGAGTTGTTAGTTCAGTCTACTGCTTGGTACATCCTCAATGGTATCAGACTGTGACGAGGAAAACGGGATGAGGAGGTCATGTGATGATTACTTAGCTGTAATCTTCATTACTCCAAGTCCAAGTACTCCTCATCCCAGTCGTGCCCCCCACCTCCTAACCTGGGATTCTGACTGAACTAACATTCAGGCTTGTCATGTTCAGGAGGAGCTGTGGGCTGATTGGGGATAAGGTGGTAAACAAGCAAGGAAAGGCTTAGTTGTACAAGGGTCTGAGATGGCAAAGACTTGGACTTGGAATAATGAAGATTAGCAGTAAGTGATCAAAGCATTGGTCAACATAATTTGCAGGCAGCGTTTACTTGTTCATAAAACAGAGAGGAAAATTGAGGAGTAAAGGCAAGTTGTCCTCGCCTTTACTTCTATTTCCTTTGTCTTCTCTGTCTCATGAACGTGGAAAATTGCATCTCGGCGGTTCTCTTCATTCAGTCAACCAGTTTTCTGAACAAATTAGGGTGGTAATCCATGGCAGATTACTCACTGCCTCTGTGAACAGAATGGTAAATAACATAAAATAAGCAGCCAGGGCAGCCCAGCCTACAATTGTTTCCATTCCCAAGCACTTCAAGAACTGCTGGCAGCAGGGAAAAACCTACCCCAATTTGGTAGAGCTTTTTAATTCTGAAATAAACTATATGTGTACTTTTAAAAAAATCTTCCCAAATGTAGAACGGGGTCTTTTTAATTCCTCCTTTTTACTTAGCTGGAAAATTTTGTTTATCAATGTCTTCCTGAAATGCAATGGCAGAGAACACCGAGCAGTATAGTTACACAAAAAGCCAGATGTTCTTGCAAGAATGAAAGGCCTATGCGCCCTTGTCGTGTACTGTGAAAGAATACCACAATACACAACACAATAGTGAATCTTTTGAACCATTCAGTCAGTCTAAAGCTGCACTTTGCACTTTGGACCATGTCGTGTAAAAGCAGTGTAGTTACACTGTGTTACCCAGGGTGCAGAGCTGTCCCATTGGGGCACCAGGAAGAATACATATTCAATAAATTAACACCCTCTTTATCGATTGTCCAGTCTTAGCTCAGTTGATTTTGTTAAGATCTTGGACCCTGAACCAATGGATTAGCAATTTTGTAAAATAAGTGTGGCCTCTCTAAACACAAGCACGCTTTTCAAATAAATCTACCTTTGTGTGAAATATTTCTTGTACAGCTAGTATGGGCATACCCGAAGACTAGGTTAACAGCAACTGTGTGTCCTCTCTAGAGATATTTAAGTCTGTTAGCTGGACAAATTAAGCAAGCCTTATCAAAGCCAAACCACTCCAGATTGGGGCTTTGTGGAGGTGAGGTAGGCCAGCCTCTCTCACCAAGATGTGTGTGATGATTCACTGTCTGACCAGTGGATCTGAAAGGCAGAGGGGCACCGTGTTCACAATGAACAGCATTGGCATTGGGTACCTGTAGTTGCAGACCATGCCTTTCCACCGCAAGTCATTTACTTGTGATGGCTGGTGGCTGATGGCTGGTGGCCATTCTCCAACCATCAGGGAGGGATGATATTTTCTAGTGTCAAATATTGATCAGATGAAGAAATAAGAAATGCTCATCGAGGGCATGCAATATTCCCTCGCTACACGCATATCCTTTATTTTTAATCGGAAGACTGTTTGTTGGAGGTAAGAGAAAGCAGCACAAGGGATGCATATGTGCAAGTATTGAATGAGCATTCGGGAGCTACATTCTCCCGCCTTTCCCTGCATTTTCGCCGCCTTTTGCTACTAAGTCCCCACCGTAAAATAACACATTGGAGCACCATGAGCTACCCAATGTTTACAGTGGCGTTGGCTACCTGCATCGACATGGGTGCATTGAGCATAGTGATGAGAACAGTCAAAACATTTCTTATGCAATGCGTCATTTCTGCTTCCATTTTGTTATCTGAATAGAATGTTTTTGAATATAGTTTTCCCAGATTTAGAAAAAACTGGAAACAACACAACAATCATCTAAATAAACAAGAGCAAAAAGCCCTACAGTCTCTGTTCAATAACGCTCCCTCACAAGCTGCTAACACAGAGCGTATCATTAAACCAGTGGACAAAAGAGAGGCTATAGAATGATTTATTTAATTAATTTTTGGGGATATGTGTACGGTGCCTATAAAGCAGATGGTGGAGAGGCTATAGGATTATTTTTTCAATTTTATTTTATTGGATAGTTGTAAGGCGCCTGTACAACAAATGGTGTTTCAAGGTGCCACAAGACCAAGAAAAAGGTGTGGAGGGGTTGTGGGGGGGGCAAAGGAAAAAGGAAACAATAAGGGTGAGGGGAGGGGACCCATAGAAGTAGTCAGGGGGTAGGAGGGAAGGAGGGAGCTGGGGTCGCAATGAGAAGGATCTCAGTCTTGCTGGCATTAAGGCAGAGATCATTGGCAGCACACCATCCCTGAATAGCGGTCAGGCAGTCAGGGATGAGAGGTAGAAGACGAGGTAGTGGAAAGAAGCTTGAAAGAGAGCTGAGTGTCGTCTGTATAACACTGGAAGTGAGGAGAGAAGGAGGAGATCAGGTGGTCCATAGGGGCAAGGAAGATATTAAAGAACCACGGCGAGAGGATAGAGTCTTGAGGGACGCCACAGGTGTACAGTTTGATAGGGGAGAGTAAAGGTCCCAAGTGAACCTGGGAAGGTCAGTCGGAGAGGAATGAGGAAAGATCCAGAAGGATAAGGATGGATGGAGAGTTGGAATCAAGATATGAGAGCAAGTCATCACGGGTGTTCATGTGAGCAGTTTCTGTGCCTCTGGCTTCTCTAAAAACCAGACTGGTGGTCGTGGAAACAGCCAACAGATTCAGTGTGTTGGCTCAGTTGGGAGAAGATCAGCTTCTCCAGGAGTTTGCCCAGGAAGGGGGTAATGGAGATAGGACAGCAGTTATCAGGCCAGGAGGCATCGGCAGAGGGCTTTATGAGGAGAGGTTGCACAAGGAATTGCTTGAGGGGTAGCGGGAAGGAGCCAGTGGCAAAGGAGTGATTACAGAAATCTGCCATGGCTGGAGCAAGGGAGGCAATGTTGTCCTCAATAGTTCTGGAGGTGCAGGGGAGCACCTGTTTGGAGGAGACCTTCATAAAGAGGACTTGTCTAGAGACCTCATCCGGTGGTATGGGTGAGAAAGAAGAGAGTAAGAGGGAAGTGGAGAGGCGGGCCAAGGGAGGCCAGGAGCGCTGGGGAGGAAAGACAGAGGGGTGTAGAGGAGAGTGAGGACAGGATGTCCCGAGTTTTGGTTAAGAAGTGGGAGGCCAGTGAAGTACAGAGGGTCGGGGATGGCTGGAGAGAAGTGGAGACTGAGGTAGGATTGGCGTGGATATTTGTACGGTTCCTATACAACAAATGGTGTTTCAAGGTGCCAAAAGACAAAAAAAGAAAAAAGTGGGGGGGACAAGGGAGAAAGATAACAATAACGATCCTACTAGGCCTTGTGACATTGGGATTGTGCATGTGCAGCAGCAAGATGTGCGAGGGAGGGGGGTGCAGGGCAAGATGAGAGAGTGTAATTGAAAGGGTTGGTGTGGGGAGGGGGCCACAGAGGTAGGCAAGGGCTAAGGGGAGGCCAGGTGGGCAAGTGCCAGGGATTGCATGGTGTGCATGGGGTTAAGGGGTCCACAAGCTAAGGAAGAGAAAGGGGGTGGACTGGGGAGGGGGCCTGGCATCCTGTAGAACTCAGAGGGAGACCAGGCAGCCAGTCATTGTGACATACAGGGGCATTAGCAGGGGTTGGCGAGAGGGAAGGAAGAATAGAACGGGAGGGTCTTGAGGTGCTTCCAGAACTTAAGGAGATCTGGCTCAAGCCTGAGAGGAGCAGGAAGACTATTCCAGAGGGACGATCCTACGGAGGAGAGAGATCTACTCCACATTCTCTGCTTAGAGAAGCATCTGATCAGCAGAGGGTTGGAGCTAGAAGACCAAAGGGCCCTAGCAGGGAAGTATTCAGGGATTGAGAATTCAATATAGCGGGGTACCAGACCCCAGAACACCTTGTGGACGATACAAAGGGTCTTGGATTTGATCCTTGCAACAACTGGGAGCCAGTGGAGAGATTTTAGGGCTGGAGAGATACCGTCCCAAGGCTTGTGGCTAAGGATAAGTCTTGCAGCCCTATTCTGGATTAGTTGAAGAGGACACTGCGATAGTGGAAGAGGATAGAACAAAGAAAGAGGCAGGTTGAAGAAGAGGCTGTTACTTTAATCTAAAAGGGAGAGATTAGAGCTCCAGAGACATTTAGCTTCTGGGGGAAGGTGAGGAAAGGGAGAATAGTTCTAAGTAGGTGACATTGAAAGTGGGCCTTCTTGCAAGGTCAACTATGTGAGGAGTAAAGGAAAAAGAAGAGTCAAAGATGACCCCAAGGTTTCTGGCTTCAGTGGAAAGAGAGGGAAGCTGAGCCCATAGAGGATGGCCAGAGTGCAAGAGGAAATCGGGAGCAGGTGTCCCGATAGGAAGGATCTCGGTCTTACTAGCATTAAGACAGAGATCATTGAGGGTTGGAGAGCAGGAGATCAGCGGGAAGGAAGGCATCAAGAGTGTGTCCGACAGAGTGGGTAGGGCAGGAGGGGAGAGCGAGGTACAGAGATCACGGAAGAGTGAAGAGGCAGAAACAGTGGAGTTCAGGTGGATGTTGAAGTCTCCAAGGAGGAGGAGTTTATAGGTGGAGGTCAGAAGAGAGGATGTGAAGTCAGCCCATTCCACAATGAATACAGACAGGGTCCTGTAGATAGTGGCAAGGGTGAGAGAGAGAGTTGGAGAGACACCATCTTGCAGACAAAACTCTCAAAGGTGGAGTAGGGCTGGGTGGGTATTAGAGAGGTAGGGACCCACTCGGGGAAGGTCAGGGCTACTCCACCACCAGGTCGGTAGAGCAGAGGCTTGGAGAGAATCTTGTAGCCATCAGGAAGAAGGGAGTCAAAGGCAATGACTGAGCAGGTATTGAACACCTTCTCTGTGAGAGCGTGGACGTCGAGATCAACATCTTCAAGAAGGGGGCAGATGTCAGAAGAATGTTTGACAGCAGATCAAACAAGTAAGTGGAGCTGGTCACCACCTTTGAAGGTTTTTCTAGGAGGGCTACAGGGAGGTGGTCCACCCGTCAAAGTTGGTGAAGGAGGTGCAGAGAGTGAGAAAAGAGGAGTAGAAGGAGAAGGTAGGAAGTTGATAAGGGCTGGCAAGTGCCGGTCAAAGAGAAAAAGATTGGGTTGAGGACCCTGGGTCATGACAGTGACATTGTGATAGACATTAATGATGCACCTAGATGATGAGAAGTACACCAAGAGTACTTCTCATCTAGTGTCACCAAAGTACGTGAGTACAAAAAATCAATCTTGGACGCAAAAAGAGATTTTCATAATGGCCGTATCAACATGGCCAAATCTAATACAAGGGAAATCTTCAAGATATTAAAAGAACAGGAAACTACTCCTGCACCCCAAGACTCACTAGTAAAAACTGATCGGGAATGGGGTCAACTCATACAGGATGGCTTGCACAACAAACTTCACAAAATCAGGACAACAATGCTTGAAAAGAGGTTGTCCACTATTGATGCGAGCAAGGAAGTGATTAAAGGGTTCATTCATGACCCGTCAATTCCTCAGTTCAACTTTCACTAGATTACAGAGATTGAACTGATAAAAATCATAGAGCATATGAAACCATCTCAGTGTAGAGGAGACGCTTGTTCTTCTATGATAATAAAACATGCCCACCGCGGCTCATTAAAGCAGTTTGCACGTTCATAAACGCTTCTCTAAAGGAAGGTAGTGTACCAGATGAGTTAAAAGCAACTATGGTCACCCCATCCTAAAAAAACGGGATTGGCTATGGACAATCCACTTAATTTCCGACCCATCTCCAATACGCCCTTTCTACTCAAGATCTTGGATAGAGTAGTTATGGTCAACTTGCAGAGCACTCCATCCCATTCTCCATCTGAATCATTCAGGCTTTAGGAAGAAATATGGGATGGAAACCTCTCTGTTGGACTTGAAAACTAAATTAATGGGGGGTAATGGATAGAAGTGGCTTGTCCTTGATCATCTCTTTAGATCAATCAGCGGCATTTGATTTAATCGAACACTTTATCCTTATCCCAAGGCTACAGGAGGTTGCAAACCTCTCTGACTCGGCAGCTATGTGGATTGCTTCATTTCTGGAGCACAGAACAAGTAGAGTTTGCTCAGCTACTGCCGAAGCTACCCCTCTTTCAGTTCTTTATGGGGTACCACAAGGGGCAAGTCTGTCTCCATGTCTGTACAATTTGTTCATGGCCCCTTTCTTCTTCATGCTTCAGGAGGAGGGGGTTGTGTTCTCCAATTATGCAGACAACACCCAATGTGTCATCACTTTAACGGGTCATCATAAAAATGATGAGGCAGAGGTTAATAGAGTATTTGCACTGATTGAAAAGTGGATGCTTGACAACTTCTTAGCTCTGAATCGCAGCAAGACAGAGTTGCTGATAGTAGGTAGTTCTAAGGCGCTCAACAACTTAAATCAGGCCTATATCGCACTTAACTTGGGAAATGACATTATTTCACCATTATCAAAAACAAAAATATTACGAGTAGTACTAGACCCAACATTAAGCATGAAAGCTCATGTTTCGTATGTGGTGGCAGGGGTAGTTTACTACATTAAATTGCTTGCTCACTTGAGGCCCAGGATTTCCCAAGAAAGCGCGGAGACAATAGCCAAGACAATAATCGGTGCTAAATTGGATTATTGTTGTATCTCCTGCTGGGCATCAGTCAACGAGAATTGCATCGACTTCAGGTCACCCAGAATTGGGCGGTCAGAGTAGTACTCAGACTTCCCAGGCACAGCCATGTAACAGAGGCCAGACGCTCCTTGCACTGGCTCCCTATTGAATCCCGGATTAACTTTAGAGTGCTAGTTACAGTCTTTAAATGCCGGCTTCAAATAATGCCAGCGTATCTACAACAGCACATAAAAGAGAAGTGCAGCCAAAGATCTTTGAGATCGGGTTTCCTAAACCAGATCATACAGTCAAGATGTAAGACATCAAAGGCGGAAAAGGGAGCATTCAATGTGAAGACCCCCTTTCTTTGGAATAATCTTCCCATAAATCTGAGGAGGCACTCCTCTCTCCTCACCGTTAAGAAGGAATTAAAGACCCTCCTATTCGCTTGACATCTCTAAAAAATGTAAATACTTGCTTTGGTACCGTCTTCTGATTGAGGATCTCAAAATCTGCTTTAAGGCCTCCTGGACCTCTCCTTTTATTGTGGATTTACTTTGTCGGTGTTGTTTGGCCTTTATCTGTAGTCTGCGTCTTTATGCCTGAGGGTCAATAGTGCACATAACAAATGTAATATAATGTAATGTAATGTAATTAATGGGTGAAGAGGAATAAGGGGTGAGTTCAAAGATAAGATGGGAGGTCCATAGGTCTGTAAAGGGGACAGTGAAAAGGATATCAGTGATAGTGGGTCTGGAAGTAGCACTGACATAGATGTCGGCAATAGGTAGGTCAGGGTTAGAGGTCAAGAGATCTTTTTAAAACTTTTGGGGGGATAGGTAATAAAGTAGGAGTTTAAATAGATGGGAGAGATGGAGAGCACCATGGAGGTGGGTGAAAGCAAATTCACCAAGTGGCCTAGCAGCCGAAGGTGGTAGAAGGATGCACAGATGTAGGCACACCTAAATTGGAATCTTACCAAAAGCACTAAAAACGCAGCACAAAATGAAGGATGCACAGATGTAGACAAATCTAAATTTGAATTTCCCCAAAAAGCAGCACAAAATGGAGGATACACAGATGTGGGCACACCTAAATTCAAATTTTCCCAAAAAGCACAAAACATGTGTACAAAATGAATGATGCACAGATACAGGCACATCTACATTCAAATTTCCCCCAAAAGCACTAAAGGGAATTATAAAATGGAGGATACACAGATGTGGGCACACCTAAATTCGAATTTTCCCAAAAAGCACAAAAAATTAGTACAAAATGAATGATGCACAGATGCAGGCACACCTACATTCAAATTTTCCCCAAAAGCACAAAAGAGAATTACAAAATGGAGGATGCACAGATGTAGGCACACCTTAGAGAGAGCACATACAGCAGGTAGCAATGCAATGTAGGAGAACGGCATCTACATTTGAGCAATAGGTCCATATGTGAGAGGCAGCATTTGGCTGGACATTCAGGTGGCTCATAGACAGCAGTTAGTGACTTCTGATGAGAGATGGCACCATAGAGAAGAGAGGGGACGCAGTCAACCAAGTCAAGATACGTGCCACGTGATGGAGGGCCATGAGGGGACATTAATTTGTGGAGAGAGGGACTGTATGCAAGACACGTTAACCGTTATAGGTGTTGATGGTTGGAGGGCAGCTGATGCAACAGGAGCAGGTTAAAGGTATAGTGCGCTTACCCAAATTTATGGCTCAGGCACATAGTGAGGTGGCCTCTGGCTCCTACAGGCCCAAACAAGGCCTATCAGGGAGGTACCTGGCCCTTAATGGAGGCCCGTTGAGGGGTTCAGCTCTGTGCTCCTGCACAAGGAAGTGCAGAAATCAGCCAATTAGCACAGGGTTCGTCCCTCTTACAAACAGCTGATCTGGTTGCCGCACGGGCGGCCATGTCTGAAGTTGTCTCTCGCCATTTCTTACACAACTATGAGCCACCAAAGTGCAGTGGGCAGTGGATTGATGAGCCCCCAAGTGTAAAAATAGAGGTTCACCAACCGAGGGCAAGCTTCATATGCCCTCGGCCCTTGAGGGGGACAGCGATCGCCTGCCGGCTCCATGCTCCTGCAGAGGGAAGTGCAGAGATCAGCCAATCAGCACAGGGATTGTCCCTCTTACAAACAGCTGAACTGATTGCTGCACGGGGCAACTGGATGCCATCACTCGTAGTTGGAGGACATCACTTGTAGTATCAACTCCTTAAAAGATAAACTAGATAGAGTGCCCGGTTAATGGAAGCAGAGAAAAACATCAGTGAAACTGATGATGACCTCACTGAAGAACAGTCTCTGATCACAATCATGAGTAAAGAACTTAGGACAGTGAAGAAGAAATGCAAAGTCCTCGAGCGGCTCTCCCTAAGCAACAATAGACACATTATGGGAGTTCCGGAAGGATCATTGCAAGCAAAATGGAGTCGTCTGTTAAGTATTTGGTTAGAAAACTGCTTTACAACCCTGTGCTTTCATTGCCTTTTACAGTTAAGTGGGCATATCGCTCGCTAACGCCAACGTCTAAAATTATGGCAGCTTCATGCCCACTAATTGCCCAAATTTCAATTTAGATATTTCTTGATCAGCACCGTGAACGGACAGCTTGTGAAACACATTTAGAGTTGTTTGGTGGGTGAAAGAGGGTTTGGAAAGGGTAGGGGAGTGGAATAAGGATGATTTGGAGTTTTTTTCTGTAGGTGAAAAAAAAGGGTTTTCCGATACCGCTGAGTCCGTGGTCAATTTCTGTGTCTGCGGACATCATTTTGATTGCTGGGGGTTAAGGGTGAGTTGAATTAGTTGACGGTGTATGGTACGTACTTTTTATATGGTTAATTATATTGTGTTGAGGCCCGTGTCCGGATTCTTGGGGGCATGGTCACAAGAATCTGGCCTCTGTCCACAGCCACCACAGTAGTAACATGTGTATACTAATTATATGTAATGTAGTAGGAGTATGGTCAGAATCACCACAGTAGCAATATGTGTATAGTCATTATTGGTAATCTAGTGGGAGTATAAAGTGTTTGTAATGTGGTGGAATGATATAATTGAACTGTTATGGTACTGATTGTAGTACAATTGAGGATAGTGCTTATAAAATAGGTATTTGTTATGATGTGCTCCTACAAAATGTGGAACAGGGTTATGGAATGTGGAGGACACGAGCTCAGATAGAATGCTATGGTTCAGGGTGAGAGACAGTTGGAGATCGAGATGCAGGTGAATGTGCTGGGGGTCTTTTGTACTACTTGAAGGCAAATAAAGACACTTTTGTACTTACACGGTATGAGTACCATCATCTTTTCACTGGCAACAAGGATTTGGCTCACAGCAGACCCCCACCGCCACTGATAACGCAGCTACTGTGCCTGTTGATCTGCAACCCAGAAGGGACTCCAAAGTCTGAGGCTACCTGCTGCGAGGCACTGCACAATCTGCTGCAAGCAAGAACATGAGTAAGTGAAACACAGTGGTCCGTGTTCTCTGTGCCTCTGCTGAAAGAAGAAGAAGCGTAGCACTGGACCTCGCCAGCTCAAGGACTCTGGTGAGTGCATTCCCTTCTCTGCCCCTATAAGCACCCACAAGCAAAGTGAGCCATGCCTTGCACGTTAAGGAAGGGGAGCAGGCCCGAAATTACACGGCTTGTGCTGTGCTCCTAAAAGAAACTATGGTAAGGACGTCACGCGCGCATGCTCGTGTTTTGGTGCAACAGGCAACAGATCTTTAAAGCTTTAGATCGGCATGGGAGAGTGTCGTCAGAGAGAGACACCCGGAAACCATGGCGCAGGCATTCACATATGATCCAGAGGTAACATATAGCATACTGCTGAGCAAAATAAGGCACAGAGCACCAGGCGTGCACACGCTACTTAATTGAATGAGTACAGTGCAGTGATACTGAACAAGCAAAGGAAAGCTAAATAGTATATTCTCTGGCCGAAACCACAGACTTAAAGGAGGTGCAAACTTTGACTGAAACACTTACACAATTAAAGAAAGGCTTGACTGTGTCTTTCTCAACTTGTTGCAACAAGATTAAAGGAAAGGCAAGCTGTAATTTCAACTTGCTTCACCGGAGCAAGCACCATATCCTTTTACTTTCCAGCAGAAGTTCAGACTTAGCTGATATTGAAAATGGCAATGTCAGGTGTACCGGGTTACTGGTCTTCATGGCAAATCCAGGTCCCGTCAAAATTAAATGGGCACCATGAAAAAGTGTTTTATGCACTATGTAAGGGCTGCTTCTGGCAACACAATTTCCTCAGAACAGAAAGTCTTGCTTCTCATGCATTTCTTAGGATACAAGGGCCAACAAATCTACAAAACCTTACCGGAAATATTAGAATTGGACCAAGAGAGTGCACCAATTAATGTGATGCCGCCTTGCACAAACTTGATCTCCATTTTGATGTCAAAACAAGCACCATCCCCGAGAGGTACAACTTTGACTTGAGGGAACAAGAAGAAGGAAAATTTGTGGAGGAGTATTTAATGGCTCTACAACACTTGTCTCTTAGTTGCAAATTCTGGGAAAAGTTGGATGACATATAAGGGATCAATTGATGATCTATTGTTGCAACAACAAAATAAGAGAGGAGTTATGGCTAAAAGATGAGCCGAGTCTGGACGAGGTGGTGTCACTTACAAAGCGAGTTGAGCATAGGATGGCATGTTTTGCCAAACTGACTAAGAAGGAAAATAAGAATGTGACTAGTAAAATATTAACGGTGGGAGACCCAGGAAAGGAAACTGCCAGAATAAAGAAAAAGAAGAACAAAGGGAATAGTCAAAAGGGATGTGATGTACTTGACAGTAAAATTGATTGAACAAAAGGGACCAAGACAGATGAAAAACAGTGTTTTAGATGTGCCATTGCCAACCACTTTGCAAGCTCCCCGGTGTACCAGGTAGGAGAGTAATGTATAGCAAATGTAAAATGTAGGGTCATTATGCCAACTGCTGTAAGAACTATTCACTTGGAGGTGGGAGAAAAGTATTCCATGTAAACCAGAAAACCCACCAGTCGGGGGCGTGGCTTGGCGCCGAGGCAAGATGGCAGCCTAGGACAGCGGCTCCACCTCACATTTAATACATAATAGAATTAGGTCAACTTTTACGTTGATAAACTTACCTTATTCTCCTTCCTGAGCTCTGCCGACATCCCGCTTCCACCTGTTGGACTTCTTTCACGGCTCCGGCGTGTTGAACGGCTTCACACGCGACAGGCTCCACTCTCCAACTTCCGCATCGGACGCATCCAGGAACGCGATCCACCCCACGTGAGGAGAGACGCAGCGGGTTAAATCAGCTGACTCCCCGGTCTGGGCCCTAAAGCACAGCGCTTCCTCACGAGTGCACCACCCGCTGGACTCCAAGGAAACTGGTAAAGAAAAACAGTAAGGAATAATTATAAAAGCGAACTGTTTACATTATTCTAATTTATACTGAAGCAAAAAGATATATTTAAAAAAAAGGGGATTGAAGTGATAAAAAAAAAAGAAGAGAGAATAAGTTGGATTAATAAGAGAGAGATATTTTAGTCTTATACCTCAGAAAGGAGTCTGCAAAAACAGTGAACGGGCTTTTAAGCCACATTTCAAAGGCAAACCAAGCTTTAAAACCATAATACTGAGCAAGCTTTTAAGTCTCCCTTCTGCAAATACTAAGCGCTGCTTTTAAATTTCACACCACTGCCATGCCTCATTGCTGCAACCTTCCAATACTGTATTAATTGACTGGTTTACAATCATCCAACTGCTGTACTTCTACAGCTCCACAGATTTAAACCTCTATTTTTGGGCAACAGCCCTACACAATATATCTAACTTAATCTCCAGTAGTATATGCCTTATTATTCTGGGTCTTTCAATGTTTTGGTCTCTCTAGCACAGAGTAAACCCTAAGAATAATATGGATGTAATAATTATATACTACTAGTCTGCATAAAGATCTTCTACAAAGAATTAGACGCCATAACAATTTATATTTGTCAACTTCTGCACAAATATGGCAACCAGCAAAACCAACCAAAAAAATTACGTCTCTATCAAAGACGCTACCGCCTCCTCAACTACTCTGAAAAGACCCAAAAGTGACTCACCACCTCCAATTGGAATCTCAGACCCAGCTATTGAAACCATTCTTGCTGAAATCAGGGCACTCAAACCCTTCATGGAAACCAAAAATATTAAGTTACAGCAACTAGATGAAAGGTGGATGGGAGTTAACAACAGAGTAGAAGAAGCAGAGAAAAGAATTGGTGCGCTTGAAGATTTATCGCCTAAGGTAGCACGAATAGAGAAATCCATTAAAGAACTTCAAAAGCATAATGAAGATTTGGAAAATCGTAGTAGGCGCAATAACCTACGCATCTCTGGCCTTCCTGAAGGAGCTGAGGGCACGGACCCCATTGTCTTCCTACAAAAATTCTCACCGGCCATACTACATTTGCCTTTGGAAACTACTTTTAATATACAACGAGCCCATAGGATTGGCCAACCCTCAGTCTCTCCCTCATCTCGTCAGCCACCAAGAACGCTCATATTTTACCTTTTGGAATACTCTCAACTGCAACTTATTATCTCCACAGTTAAAGAACATAAATCTCTAATTTGGCATGACAGTAAGTTACATATCTCACAGATGTTGCTAGAAGTACAGCACAAAGAACAAAAGTCCTTTTGGCATTCCGGCCTGCTCTTAAACAACTTAATGTCCGATATGGCTTGTTCCATCCTTGCTCCTTTAAAGTTACATACGAAGGACGTTCTGCAGTCTTTGATGATCCCGCTGACTTAAGGCTCTTCATACAATCCATCAAAAATAATAATATGGACACCTCTTCTCCAGTGGCGGCCTAAACTTCACCTACTACTTGAAACTGGATCTCCATCACTTGACTCTTATACTCATAAGTATCTAATTACCTAATGCTATGATTTTACTTTGATATTTACTATGTGGGGTGGGCGCTCTTTTGGGTCCATCTTCCACAGGTAGTCGCTTTTTCCTAGTTAGCGACCCGGTAGGCGTTTCCTATCCCCCATATATATCTCCCTTTAACTCCTTTTCCCATGTCCTGTTTGATCTCTAAAATTATTCATTTGTCATGGTATACCACCCATCAAGGTGTGATCAAACCCCTCTCTCCCCTCCCTGACCCCCAATGTTCCTTCCTTCTGTACAAATATTGGTGTAAACATAATTTCAATCAAATGACAATGGTATATGCTTATTTCTGTACGATAGCTATAAGGTGTTTGAATATCAAATCTCCTCCAGCTAAATGATCTTTAAATGCATAACATGGAATATCAAGGGTTGCAAGAATCCAATGAAAAGATGTAAAGTATTATCTCACTTGAATAAATTTAAACCAACAGTAGCTTGTCTACCCCTCAAAGAAACAATGAAACTCAAGTCTCTTTGGGTGTAGGAGGTTGTTGCTAGTCCAGCTTTATCCAAGAAAAATGGTGTTGCTATACTTATTAGTAAAAAACAACCCCACAAAATCCTTGCCCGAGATCAGATACAAATGGCAGATGGGTTTGGGTAAAACTGCAAATTGACACGACACAAGTATCAATTCTCAATATTTACGGAC
Source organism: Ambystoma mexicanum (assembly GCF_040938575.1). Lineage (NCBI taxonomy): Eukaryota > Metazoa > Chordata > Amphibia > Caudata > Ambystomatidae > Ambystoma > Ambystoma mexicanum. The sequence goes on along the minus strand of NC_090923.1, from coordinate 489,277,250 downwards.
CTACACTACCAGATCCCTCCTTTTGGAATAATATCAAACAAATGATTTTGAAAAATGACTTCACCAACTTGATAATGTGTGGTGATGTCAATCAGGTTCTTGACCCTTTTTTGGATCGAAAATCCAGCTGCATATTTAAACCCAACAAAACTCACAAATCCTTTATAAAATGTCCAGGAGAAACAGGACTAATTGATTCGTGGAGGATATCTCATCCTTCACATTTGGATTATACCTTCCATTCCCCCCCACATAACACATTGTCACGTATTGACTATATTTTTGCTACAAAGACTCTATCTGGATCCATCATAGACTCCAAGATATCCAATATCATTATTTCTGACCACGCTCCAGTCATCACTTCCTTCTCCCTTACAGATATGAACAAAGGTTCTTCCAGATGGAAACTTAACAATTTTCTTTTTAATGATCCTAAATCTATTCAATCCATCAATACTTTCATTCAACAATACTTTAACGAAAACCAAGATCAAAATACCTCCACTGTCAATAATTGGGATGCATTCAAAGCGGCCCTTTGTGGTCACATAATGGCACTATCAGGCAAGAATAAAAAAATCAGGAAAAAACATCTTTATGATCTTTATTCTAAACTCACTATTGCAGAACAACACTAATATACTGACACTAACTCAGCTAACCTACGACAAGTCATTAATATACGCTTTGAAATCAATAAAGAAATCACTGAGTTAGCTGCAGGTACCATCCTTAAATATAAAACAAAGATTTATCAAACCTCTAATAAAGCAGGTAAAATGCTAGCTTCTTATTTAAAAACCAAAAAAGAAAAAGTACAAGTCTCTCACATTCAAGATAAATTGGGCAAAATGCCTCATAGGTCTGATGAAATATTGGAATGCTTTAGAAACTTTTATACGGATCTATATACTCCAGAATGTACTATTCCCAGAGAAAACATTGATTCCTTTTTTAACAACATCAGTAGAACCACCTACCCTGAAATTGATCTATCTGATCTAGAAAAGGACATCACCTCTATCAAGATTACCAAAGCCATCCATGGCCTCGGAAAAGGTAAAGCACCCGGCCCTGATGGACTATCCACAGAATTCTACAACACATTTTCTCAATTCTTAACACCCAAGCTCAAAAAACTTTTTTCATATTTCATTTCACAAATATGCTCCTCCGGATCCTTTTCTGAGGCTTTACTTATAATATTTCCAAAACCTGAGAAGGACCCTACTCTTCCTAGCAACTATCAACCCATTTCCCTTATCAATATTGAAAGCAAAATTTTTGCCAAAATACTTGCCAATAGAATCGAATCCTCACTCCCAAGTCTAGTTAAACCAGACCAAACAGGTTATGTAAAAGGACATAATATATCCTCTAATGCAAGACTCCTAATAAACGCCATCAACCTTGCAGCCAATGACAAAAAAGACACTCAAGGCTATGCGGCCATTGCATTAGATGCGGAAAAAGCTTTCGATCGTGTTGACTGGAATTTTATGTTTCAAATTCTACGTTGGCACGGGTGTGGCAAAACAATTATTTCACTGGTTAAACTTCTTTATTCTGCCCCCAAATCCGCTATTTACTTAAATGGTCAAACTTCCTCCTCTTTTCCCTTACTAAGAGGAACGCGTCAAGGTTGCCCCTTCTCACCATTACTATATATCCTCTCTCTTGAACCACTACTAGAATTAATAAGATCTAACAAAAACATCCCGGGAATTCAAGTCGGTGCTTCAATAAATAAAATAGCTGCATATGTGGATGATATTTTTATATTAATTAAAAACCCCAAATTTCACATTCCCAACCTCTTGAGTGTATTATCGCAATTTGATCAGGTCTCAGGATATAAATTAAATACGCAGAAATCAGAAATTATGCTCCTAAATCCATACTGCCTTAAACATGATATTGTCACTTTTGGCCTCAAATGGTGCAGTAGCCCTGTCAAATATTTAGGTCTTTGTTTTGCCCCAACTATCCCAAATACGATCAAACTCAATACTGAAACACTACTGGGCACCCTCAAGGATCTAACATCCAAATGGTCTCCACTATACCTCTCCTGATGGGGGCGCTTAGATACAATCAAGATGATGCTTACTCTAATAATTCTATACTATTTGCAACTTCTCTCCGTCCCATTATCCCTTTCCTTTTTCAAATCCATTTACTCTATACTACTTAATTTTCTTTGGGGAAAAGGAAAAAGTAAAAGAATTGCTCTGACGAAAGTGAAAGCCCCCTATGATATGGGAGGAGTTAGATTCCCTGACTTTAAGTCATATCACTATGCATTTCTTATAAAACAGTCTCGTCAATGGTTCATGGATCCTATATCCGCTGATATCCCGACCTGGTGTACATTAGAAAAACAAGTAGTTCTACCACACGACATCACGGACTATACATACATATTTAAACATTTGTCTAAAAAGATTTTAGATCCTATTAAAGCTTCAATCTCAGCTCTACAAACCTTTCTTTTTCCCCACACTATAACCCCCAATAAGCATCTTTCCCCACTATTATGGCATAATAAGAACATAGTAATTAATAATAAGATCCTCAACCGCAAAACATGGATTCAAAAAGGTATCAGATTCATCCAACACATTATAGATGACCCGTATATCCTTTCCTTCCAGCAATTCTCTATCACATTTAACATTCCTAAGAAGGACTTTCAATTTTATAACAACTTAATTCCTGCCTTGATGCACTTGCCCAATTTTCCAATGAAATTTTTATTCCAGATGCTCTTAGACTAATGCACCTTACCATAGTTAGTGAAGTTCGAGCCTCTAAAATATACAATATGCTCACCTCAACTTTTAATATTTGCCCTATATGTCTGAAATGGGAACTTGATTTGGGCTTCATGTTTGAAGATGAAATATGGCATCGTCTGTTTGCTAACATCAAAGAAATATCGGTATCAGCAAATATTTCACAACACTATTATTACTTCATGCATAGAGCATTCATTACTCCGGCCAAATTGGCTAAGTCTAATCCGAATTATAATGCAAAATGTTGGTCATGTGGCATTTCTCCCGCCACGTATATGCATATGTTTTTTGAATGTTCATTTATTGTTAAATTTTGGCAGGAAATTTGGAAGCTTCTTAAGTGTATCTTCCGTGTTGATGTGCCCTTTTCCTTTGTTAACATATTTTTAGGAAGCATAGCCATTACAACTTATTTACCATCTGACTCTGCTAGACTTTATGATTTGTTCATCTGTATAGCTTTTAAATGCATCACTGCTAACTGGAAAGGCTCTAGTTTGCTTTCTACCAAAAGCTGGTGGAATACCATTTGTAACACTCATAAACTGGAAATGTGCATGGCCAATAATCATAACACAATTCCTAAATATAATGCTAAATGGTATTATTTCACCAGGTATCTTAACTGTTTTAATGCAACTGCTCATGGTACATGAATCTACACCCTTATATTTGCATCATTATCCATATTTCCATACTCATATTGAAATGCTAGAACTCAATAATGTTTGAAATGATTAGTTTATTTTGATGAAATAATCCAGTATACCCATTCACCCCCCCATCCTCTACCCTCCTGATTCTTATATGTCTCTTGTCTGTCTCCCTGTACGTCTCCCCCCTAATCTCTATATTCACTACACATAAATCACTCTTTGCAGACTTGTGCTACTATTAATTTCATACTACTTGTTATATTAATGCAGTTTATATCTACTATAGTTCATATTATATTCGTAAGTGATTTTAACAAATGACTTAGCTATATAGAAATACTATTACAAGTGACCAGAATCATTTACTATGTCATTTCTTTATGGTTCTTGTTTTATTCAAAGTCTGTAACTTGTCGATATCTGTATCAAACTCAATATTTAAACAATAAAAATCATTAAAATAAAAAAAAAAAGAAAACCCACCAGTCCTCAGGTGAAGAGGAAGAACAAATTGAGATACAATATGGTAATGTCTAATGAGGATGACGATTGGGACAGCCTATTTGCTGATGTCTGTGTTAATATAAAACCTGTGCGGATGATGGCAGATTCAGGTGCAAAACTATAATTGATGTTGTGTGAGGTATATGAGAATGTGGTGGGTGGAAAGATGAGCCATCTATCGCCGTTGGATAAGAAACCTGGTGGGTACAGTCTTGGAAAGATTGATGTCATAGGGTGTTTCATTGTCCACCTACATTTCAAAGGGTGGGAAACTCAGGGTAAAGTATACGTCACTAAAAGTGGGATGAGAGAGCAAAGGGGTCTGAAAATAAGACTCGGTCCTAACATAGATGAGCAGGTATTGCATGTGAGTAAAGAAGTTAGCATTGTCGAAATGTATCTTAAGGTATTTTCAAAGGACATTGGATGTGTGAAGGGCATGTTACATAAGATTGTCGTCATGGAGGGGAGTACTCCTATGGCGTCAAAGTTGCACCCGGTCCCAATGATGTTGAGTGATGGTGTAAAGGATGATTTGAGGAAATTAAATGATGCCGGGATAATAGAACCTGCGGGGAGCATTGGATGGGTTTCCTCTCTCGTGGTAGTAAAACGGAGCATTGATAAGATTGTGTGTGGACTTAAGAGAGCTAAATAAGTGTGTCATCACAGAGAGACACCCTCTCCCAAATATGACAGAGATGCTGACGATGATAGTGAATGCAACATTTTTCTCGATGTTGGATATAGCGTCCGCATAACATCAATAAGACGGGATGATTGGTCAAAAGAACGTACAGGTTTCATAACACATGAGGGCATATTTCAGTTCTGCAGGATGCCTTTTGGTCTTTCTCAGCCTCATCGGTTTTTCAAATAGTGATGGATAGCTTGTTGAGGGATCTTCCCGATGTCCATTGTTTTCAAGATGATATTCTAGTATATGGAGACAGTTGGGAAAAACATGTTGAGAATGTTAGGAAAGTTGTGGGCATCCTGGAAAAGAGAGGCATGATGCTGTGTTTTTGGTAAGGAGGTGTTGGAGTACCTAGGTCATGAAATATCTAATGAAGGGCTGAGTCCCAAGAAAGATTTGGTAGATGGGATCAAGAGGATAAAAGCTCCCGAAGGCAAGGGAGATCTTTTCTTGGGATGATCGCATTTTATCAAAAATGTGTATGCAATTTTTCAGACAAGATTGTGAAGATGAGGAGTTTACTCAAGAAGGGTGCTGAGTTTGTGTGGGATAGAGATTGTGAGAGGGAGTTTCAAACAATAACATGGGAGATTGTTATGGCAAGGCCTTTGGCCAGGTTCAATACCAGGAGGAGGAGTGTCATTTCCGTTGATGCCAGCGACTCAGGGATCGGGCCGCCTTGACTCAGATTGAGGAGAATGGTCGAGGAGTGATCGTAACTCATGCATCAAGGATGTTGAGAGGAGGAGAAAAACATTACTCTGTGTTAGAGAAGTAAGCCCTAGCTTGCCACTAGGGTCTGGAAACATTTCACAATTTTGTGCGGGGTTCAGAATTTTTCATCAGGACAGACCATAGGCCATTGAAGGTCATTTCTGAAAAAAGAAGGGACTAGAGAAAGTATTGAGGGGAGTAGCTTGTTGGGTGGCAAGGATGCAAGGACACACATTTGTCATGAAAATAATCCTGGTAGGGACCATGGGTCATTACAACCTTGGCAGTAAGGGGTTAACCCCATTACGAGTCTGCTCACAGGACCTGCAAAGCTAACAGACCAGTGAGCTAACAATGGGCCTGTTAATAACAGGCCCATTGTTAGCATGCTCCCCATTCCCATTGAGCCCTATGGGGGCTCGAATGGGAATGGGGATGTACCGGGTCTGGGTTCCTTGAATGAGGAATTACCGGGCCCTCCAAGGTTGGAATGGCCCAGTAAATCCCCATTTAAGGAACCCGGACCCGGTACCCGGTAAGGGGGTAGCCATGCCACTAATAGCAGCATGGCTACCTCCTAACTCGTAATGACCCCACTGTGTTTGTTACTCATGATGGAGTTATTACTTGTGAGGAGTGGTCAAGGACATTGAGGGAGGAGGAGGTTTTTGTATGATGAGGTTTGCACAGGTCGGTTGACCGGAGAAAAGGTTACTCAGCAGGGAGAAGAGGGGCTTATGGGAAATGAGGTCAGAGCTGTGTGTGAAGAGGGATATCTTGTACAGATGGGACAGGGCAGTTGGACCCGAGGCCCTGAGAAGGAGGTTGGTTGACATTGCCCACAAAGGTCACATTGATGTCAAAAACCAAAGTGGTTTTGAGAAGTGAATATTGATGGCCTGAATTTGACCAGGACATAGAGAGGATGGTGGAGAGATGTACAGAGTGCGATGTTTTTGGGAAAGAATGATGTGGTGTACATGGAACCAATTGTGAAAGTGGACACACCGGACACCGGTGTGGAGCGAAATAGCTCTGGATATCTTAGGTCCTGTAGATATGGGGAATGGCTGTGGAGAATTCATTGTTGTGCAAGTTGATTTGTTTTCACAGTGGACAGAGTTCCAAGTTGTGCGAGATATCTCAGCTCATGTGATTGTTGAGTTTCTGCAGGATGTGCTCGAGAGGGAAGGATTACCCAATTCCGTTTTGACTGATAATGGGAGGCAGTTTGTTGGAGGTGCTTCGAAGAGTATCTTACACTTTGTGGAGTGAAGCACAACAGGACTGAGGCTTATCAACTGCAGACTAATGGAATGGTGGAGAGGGTGAATCGTTGTGTGATTGAGGAGGTGTGACTGGCGGGACCATGTGGGAGGGATAATAAGGTGGCTCTGAGTGATAGATTATATGACTTATGATTGGCTCAACATGCATCCACAGGAGTGAGTTTGTGTGAACTAATGAGGGGGAGGAAACCCAACACCAGAGTTTCTCCTCCATGACAGGGTAGGGCACAGGAATCTGATTATGTTGTGGAAGAATTGAAAGAGAAAATAGGGAAGAAAAGATTGGAAGTTGCAGTGGGTTATTGGGTGCGTGTTAAGAAAGGTGTTGTGAAAAAGAAAGGGGATGTGTTATATTCCAATCCCATCCAAGTTATGGAGGGTCTGAGAGGTGCAGTGAAGGTGTGGGGAGGCCAGGTGTGGAAATTGGCAAGAGTAGCGCGGGTCAAGCCAATAATTACTTAGTGAACTGTTGATAGCCGCCCCGCTCGAAACTGTTGTGAGGCCGGCTCAATTGCTTGATGATTCCGTTCTCTTCAATACACATATGGTTTTTTGTGTACATAGTTTCAGTGTTTGGGCTTAGTCTGATCCACCAGTTGTTTTTGTAATATGTTAAGGGAGGGAGATGTGTTATGATGTGCTCCTTCTACCGAATGTGGAACAGGATTATGGAAAGTGGATGACACAAGCTCCGATAGAATGTTACGTTTCAGTGTGAGCGACAATTGGAGATTGAGATGCCAGTGGATGTGCTGGGGGTCTATTGCTGTACTACTTGAAGGCAAATAAAGATACTTTTGTATTTACGCAGTATGTGTACCTTTCTCTTTTCAGTATTTGATTATACTTGATATGGTTACTTAGTTTCATAGTGTTATGAAGCTGGAATCTCTTGTTCATTTTCTGTGGAAAGAAAACAGTATGATTTGTTAAGCAGCATAGTTTAAAGCTTTACAGGGTAATTCATAGAATTTCGCAGAAAAGTGTCGCAAGCGGCTGGCGCAGAGTGTCCGCGTGCGATTGACTGCGCCAGGCACGTGCGCTAAAACCGATTTCCGCGCACAGCGTATTCATGGATTTCAGGCTTCCAAACCAGCCGTGGCGCAGAGAATCGCAGCGACCCTGCAGCAGCGCCAGTAACGCCCCCAAGAACGCCCTTGCGCAAGGAAAAGCCATCAAAATCGCTAAATCATCGCAAAAGGCTGCGCTAACCCTGGACCAGTTCACCGGGCTGGCAAACAGCAAACGCCAAGCGGGGAACGTGTATTGCAGGGGTGCGCGGGAAGTTCCACACGCGACTGGCCCCCTGCAAGCAGGGTACGTGAATTTCAGGGGTGCGCGGGAAGTTCCACACGCGATTTCAGCAGGGTACGTGTATTTCAGGGGTGCGCGGCAAGTTCCACACGCGATTTCTGCAGGGTACGTGCATTTCAGGGGTGCGCGGGAAGTTCCACACGCGAATGGGCCAGTGCGAGCAGGGTACGTGTATTACATGGGTGCGCGGGAAGTTCCACACGCGATTCCATCAGGGTACGTGTATTTCAGGGGTGCGCGGGAAGTTACACATGCGAATGGGCCAGTGCGAGCAGGGTACGTGTATTCCATGGGTGCGCGGGAAGTTCCACACGCGATTTCATCAGGGTATGTGTATTTCAGGGGTGCGCGGGAAGTTCCACATGCGATTGGCCCAGTGCGAGCAGGGTACGTGTATTTCAGGGGTGCGCAGGAAGTTCCACACGCGATAGTCCCAGTGCGAGCAGGGTACGTGTATTTCAGGGGTGCGCGGGAAGTTCCACACGCGATTGTCCCAGTGCGAGCAGGGTACGTGTATTTCAGGGGTGCGCGGGAAGTTGCACACGCGATACCAGCAGGGAATGTGTATTTCAGGGGTTCTGGGGAGTACTACACGTGAATTGGCCGTGTGGGTCCTCCCAGGTGTACGCTCCACAACCTCCACGGCCCCTGCAGGCAGCCCACACCACGGGGGACTACCCTGCACCCCTGCTCATGTCCCGCAGGCAGCCCATCCACCATGGGCATGCCCCCCAGCCAACCCACATGTCACCTTGCACTACTGATCAACAATGCATGTCTCCCACCACCCCCACCCCCCTGCCACCATGGGCATCCCCCACCAGGCCCCCACTCATGTCTCCCACCACCCCCACCCCCCTGCCACCATGGGCAGCCCCCACCAGGCCCCCACTCATGTCTCCCACCACCCCCACCCCCCTGCCACCATGGCCACCCTCCACCAGGCCCCCACTCATGTCCCCCTGCACCCTCACCCCCCAGCAGTGCAGGGGCAGCCTCCACCAGGCCCCCACTCATGTCTCCCACCACCCCCACCCCCCAGCAGTGCAGGGGCAGCCTCCACCAGGCCCCCACTCATGTCTCCCACCACCCCCACCCCCCAGCCACCAGGGGCAGCCTCCACCAGGCCCCCACCCATGTCTCCCACCACCTCCACCCCCCAGCAGTGCAGGGGCAGCCTCCACCAGGCCCCCACTCATGTCTCCCACTACCCCCACCCACCAGGAGTGCAGGGGCAGCCTCCACCAGGCACCCACTCATGTCCCCCTGCACTCCCACCCCCCAGCAGTGCAGGGGCAGCCTCCACCAGGCCCCCACTCATGTCTCCCACCACCCCCACCCCCCTGCCACCATGGCCACCCTCCACCAGGCCCCCACTCATGTCCCCCTGCACCCCCCCCAGCAGTGCAGGGGCAGCCTCCACCAGGCCCCCACTCATGTCTCCCACCACCCCCACCCCCCAGTCACCAGGGCCAGCCCCCACCAGGCCCCCACCCATGTCTCCCACCACCCCCACCCCCCAGCAGTGCAGGGGCAGCCTCCAGCAGGCCCCCACTCATGTCCCCCTGCCCCCCCCCACCCCCCAGCAGTGCAGGGGCAGCCTCCAGAAGGCCCCCACTCATGTCTCCCACCACCCCCACCCCCCAGCCACCAGGGGCAGCCCAGGCCCCCACCCATGTCTCCCACCACCCCCACCCCCCCAGCAGTGCAGGGGCAGCCTCCAGCAGGCCCCCACTCATGTCTCCCACCACCCCCATCCCCCAGCCACCAGGGGCAGCCCCCACCAGGCCCCCACCCATGTCTCCCACCACCCCCACCCCCCAGCCACCAGGGGCAGCCCCCACCAGGTCCTCACAAACCCCAATCATGTGCGTAATGGTCAGCCTCCACAGCCAAAAAGCCCTACCAAGTAACCCATTCACCCACATGGAAATGGAAATCACATGTTACACCCCCAATGTTCATGAAGCTAATGAACCCATGTCCGTCACACACAATGGTTGCAATTGAATGGGAAAACACACAACATGACATGCATGAAACCAATGAGATGATACCACACAGTGAAGTATGCAAACAAAATTGTATTGAAAAAAATAAAGAATGCTAAAGAAAGAAAACAAACTACAATGTGAATGAGAAAAAAAAAACCTGCATGTCCGTATAAAAACACAAAACTGGAAATCCGAATCCAAAAAAATTTTGTCCAAAGTCAAATGTAAAAAAATCTCCATGCAATAAAGAACTATGTACAAAACTACCAAGGGTCCATGAGCCCAACTGAACAAAGGAAACCTACTAAAAAACCTACCTAAAAATCAACTATATACAAAAAGTGGAGCAGTGTCCGTCGACTCCAAATCATAATAAGAAAGAAAGGAAACCTAAAACTAAAGAACTATATACAAAGGCGGCGGGCAAGTCCAGCGGCTCACTCCGTGGTGTCCCGGGCCAGGGCATCATCGAACTCCTGTTCGATGTCCCGGAGGCGGTCCAGTTCCATGGCCCCGAGGGTCTGCAGGGACGACGCCGTGTCCTCCTCCAACCCCCTGCGGATTGCCTCGAGGCACTCGGCCCGCCTCACGGCCCTCCGCATGGAGTTCTCCGCCCTGACCATTGTGAGCCGTGCCTCTTCCGCCCGCCGCCGCTCCGCACCTATGGCGTGGCCCAACCGCTGCCACACGGAAGACACTCTCTGTCCTGGGTCCCCCTGCTCTCCGGCCGATGCCTGCCCCTCCGATGTCGAAAGCCCCGAGCCTTCATGTCTCCCACCATGTTGCTGCTGCTCTGTCTCTGCCCGTGCACTGCCTCCTGCTGCCTGCACATCCTCCGCCGGCTGGGGTGCAGTTGTTGATGTGGCCACCCCTGCTGGACCTCCGACTCCCGACTGTGGCAGGGATGCCTCCTCCACCAGCCTGGCCACACCGTCAGAGGCAGCTCCACAGGGCACCCAGGTGACTGATGGGTGGGAAGATGGCACAGAGGACGACTGGCGCGTAGGGGGTCCAGTTGAGGAGGGGGTCGAAGCAAGCCCCATCAGACAGCGGAATCCGGCCTGGGTGACCTGTCCCAGCAGGCTGACGTGGTCAACGAGCCATTCGAGATGACGTGCAGTCTCTCCATGAAAAGACTGCAGGTCACCTCGCATGGCCCGTTGACGCAACGCCACACCAGCCAGGACAGGCTCAACCCGGACCTGGATGGCCACGTCCGCAGGCAGAGGAAGGCCAGTTGACGTCAGCTCATCCCCTGCCTGAAAACGGGTCTGGACGTAGGCATCCCTGCTGGTGCAAGATGATGCAGGGACAGGATCGGGGACAGGATTGCACACAGGCACCTCCGCGGCCGCCTGTGCTGCCTCCTGTCCCTGGTCCTGCACTGCACCACTAGCACCAGTGGGATCCCCACCTCCAGACCCCGTCTCTGGTGCTTGCACGGCCTCCTCCTCCACCAAACCCCCCACCAACCTGGATGACTCCGTGCCATCTTCCCCTGTTGGGCCCCGTGGGGTCCCAGCTGCCCTTCTGCTGCCGAGGAGTCCAACTGCAACCTCCGCCTCTTGGACCTCCCCCCGGCAGCTGCGGCCTGGGACGCAGCACCGGACTCCTCACTCCCCGACGAGATGACAACACGGGAGGGGAGCCGGGCCTTGCGTCTCCTGCTGGCGGTCGGATCCCCGCCGCTGTGCTCCACAGCACCTTCTCCGCCCTCTTCATCAGTTGACGCTGCAGACAGGGAGAAACAAAACACAGGCATCAGGGCACTGTACAATGGACACATACACGCATGACAGTTGCACATGAGTGGCATTGGCAAACCTCAGACATGTCATCACAATCCCCAACACACATGTCATTGCAACTCGCACACATGAGCCATACCACAGCCATATCGCAACTGCCACCACCATCCATACACATACAACAGCATGAGCAGCCAAAGGGGAGCCAGACATCACATGCAACACAGGAAGTGCACCACACATGTACACACACCACCACACTTGCATGCATGTCTACACCTCTGCCAAGTGTCGCACTGTTCAGACGGGCATCCATGTCACATCTGCCAATCAGGCTTCCACATACCGCTGTCACATGCATCCATGTTGCATCACTGTTGCACCCTTGTCAAATACACACACATGCACATGTACACAGTGCTCATACATGCAGCCGAAAACAACATACATGCCTGACATCACGGACATGTCTACTTACATACACATTCATCCACACATGTGTGCACGCACAACTGCATTTGCCATGCAAGCCCACACACACAAGCACCATCCATGTCTCACACATTACAGCCCTCGCATGTGTCAGCCCCACGGCCCTGTACACCCCCACCCATACTCGACCCCATACAAACAGATGTGCAACCTGCACAATACCGAATAATCACCACACGCACTGCTCACAATCAGGATGCATGTACACTCACCGCTCGACTCCAGACGGGTCTGCTTCTCTAGGACCTGGACGTGGAGCGCTGGGGATATGCGTTCCAGGACCCCCATCTGTTCTTCCGACAAGTGGCCCCGGCGCCCCTTGGCATCCGCTGCCTTCAAGAGGCGCCGGGGCTTGTTCAGGGTCCTGGACCTGAAGTCCTCCCAGCGCTTCCTGACATGTTGTAAGTCCCAGACTGCCACCCCCTCCGCGTTGATGGCAGTCACGATGTCAGTCCAGATCTGAGTCCGTCCTTCCTTGTCGGCGCGGGAACTTCCGAAGAGGGCATCATACTGCCCCAGGACTTGCTCCACCAGGACACCAACTTCGGTGGCACTGAAGCTGGTGCCCCTCTGCCTCTCTGGCCGGGGGTTGTCAGTGGTCACAGATGGTGTTTGCCCCGACATGACAACCCCAGAGGCAGGAGTGGGTGGGCAACTGGGTCCTGGGGCTGGGCTGTGGAGCGATGGAATTCCAGTCGGGAGTCTTCGGTTCCAGCAGGGGTGGTCACAGCAACAGCACCCCTGGCTGATGTGCAGGCAGCAAATGGCAGTGCACGTGGGCAGCAGGCAGTCAGGCAGCAGCAGATGGCAGGAGGGAGCGTGCTCGGGGCTCTGGGGGGCAGTAGTTCGGCCTTCTGGGCAGGAGCGTGGTCTTCGGTGTGCTTACGCGTGGCCAGCATGGTACGGAGTGATTTGGCACGTGAAAATCCTGCACGTCAGCGTGAAAACCGAGGAAAGGCCTTTAGCGCGTAAGCGCGTCAGCACGCATACGCGATTCTATTGGACCAAAGGCCCTCAGCGCGTAAGCGCGTCTGTGACGTGACCCGCACGGGTGTTTCCCACACAGCACGTGATGACAGAGCACACGTGGAAAGACTGCACGTCAGAGTGTCATCGCGTGTGATTGGTGGAAATGGCCCTACACGCAGAAGTGACAAAGCGTGTAATTGGTGGAAATGGCTCTACACGCATAAGTGACAAAGCGTGTAATTGGTGGAAATGGCCCTAGCGCATACACGCCGCGTAAGTGACGCTGGACGTGTGGGCCTGTATAAAAGGTACGCGTAGAACACCATTTCCTTGTACGTGCTTTTCGTGGAGAGCGAGTGGGTGAATTCTGTACTTCTTGTCGTTTCACACGCAATTTACTTCACGGCGTTTCAAGTTCGTATTCCCTGTTACCTTTGACAGCTTTTTCTCTTTTTTCTCTTTTACTGGTTTACCTGGGCCTGTTCCCTCAAACAGTGTTCCCTTCTACTGTTGTCCTGTCTCCTCAGACAGCGTACAAATCTTCTTTTGGCGGGGGTGTTGCCAACCAAACGCGCTCCTTTTTCACGCTCTTTTACCTGGCAGACGGTGAGTCACGCACGTATCTAACATCTGTGCTTGCCCCGTGTGTAGCCTACCCCTTCAGAGGTCATTCTAGGCTGCGTGTGACACGCATACGTTCATTCTTGTGTTACTGGGTGCCACAGCGTAGTGCAGGTTTTTCTTCCTGCACACGTGGTCTAGGAGGGGTTGCGTGCACGTCATCTCCCTTTTTTGGGGCTCCTGTGCGTAGCGTGACCCGTCATCATTCCCCAGGGGTTACAATCAGCCTTGCAAGAGCACTAGGGTACAATTACCATCTGGTACCCAACCCCTTTGACCCCCAATTGCCCAGGACAATAGTTTACAGCCACTCCCATACGCACATTAACATCAGTGCCATGGCTGGGAGGCGAGGATTCCGTAAGGGTGGCAAAGGTGGAAGAGCCACAAGTGGTGGCCATGGTGGATCCGGTAGGGGACGTGGTCGTTACTTGCAGGGTGAGCCTGTCCCCCCATGTGTGGAGGACCAGTCAAGGGCACCCATAATCCCCCCCCTCCCGTTGAGGCTGATGTGGCTGACACCATCCATGCTCAGCCCTTGTTGGACCAGCCCGTTGTGGCACCAGACCTGGCTGACTCCATGGCTGACTTCCAGGTCAGCAGGCCTATGACACGTGCGCTGGTGCACGTTGATGTCACCATGCCACGTGCATCTGGGGCAGCAAGGTCATCTGCTGCACCAAGTAGGCAGGGCGGAGAGGCTGCAGGGGCAGCTGCGGCTCCATCCACCCCAGCCCTCACACACCCAGTCCGGACAGTGTCGGTCCTAGTCCATGCTGCTGACATTCCCCCTGACACCATCACACTAGAGCCAATGCCTGCACCAACTCCCATGCTGAGTGTGCAATCCCACACTCCTGATACAGAGTCCACCAGGGCTCCTGCCCCTAGTGTCCAGAGCGGTGAAGGACACTCAGGATCACCACCACCTTCCAAGCGGAAGAGGAAGAGTGCTCGTCCGGCACAGGCTGATGCCCCAGACACGGCTACACAGTCCGGCCCGTCCAGGAAGCCCAGCTTCACGGATGACGAACTGAATGCACTTGTCGAGTATGTGTCCGCACATGACAACGAGATGGTCATTGTTGCAGGATCCAAGACCACACCTGCACAACGCCAGGCACACTGGCAAACCGTTGCGGACATCGTAAGTGCCCTTGGAATCGTGAGGCGCACAGCCAATGATTGCTATTAGCGCTGGAATGACCTAAAGCGCAGGGCAAAGAGTAAGCTGGCCTCAAGTCATGCCGCAACTCTAGTGACTGGAGGTGGGTCTCCATTAGTAGACATGGAACTCACTCCACATGAGTCAGTCGCTGGGACCTACGTCACGGAGGAACAGATCCAAGGCATGGGAGATTTGGCTGATTACGAGGCATTGTCCGGTGAGTGCACATGCATGTGTGTGTCATCCATGTGCATGGTGTGTGTGAGGGCTTCTGTTTGTGTGCCAGGTGAGAGTGTGTGCGCCTGAGTCGTATGGGTCAGCCATGTGCTTCATGCAATACATCCTGCGCAGCTACATTTGGCCATAGCAGTATCCCTTCTGCCAACAGTAGACATCTAGCCCAACTGCACGCCAGTTGCCCTTGAAGTGTCACCTTGCCACAACATTGTTGCTTAATTTTTCACTGTTCATTCAGGCAGATTATTTGCATTCCACCACTTTTACTAGGCATGTCGCAGTCCTCTAGTCACATGTCTGACATGGCTATGGTAAAGTGGAGTGACCTTGTTACCTGGATATCATTTGTTCAAACATGTCCCTGTGCAATTGCACCATTTCGGACTGGCAGCTCCAGGTGAAGAATCTGACCTGTTTGAATTAGAAAAGCTATTACATGCGGGAACTGGACTGAATGAATAGGTGCTGCCCTCCTCTCCATCTTGACTCAATAGCAATGGTACATGCCATCTGTGTGATGGCATGTGTGTTTCACCTGCCAATCACAGGCCAATGTGTGATGCCACTGCCAGGCAGCATGCAGAAAATGTGTTCATCTTCCATCTTGGTGTCATCAGTGTGTGCCATTTGCCTGCCCTTCATACGCAGTGAGGGTGCATGCATGGGAGGGTTTTAGTCATGTGGGACATGTGTCAAACAAGTACTGGTTCTCTTGCTTCTCAGCCCTCATTGTGTGCCATGGTGCTAATGCCTGTTTCCATTTCTTTGTTTTTATGTCTTTGCAGGGGAAGACGCACCTGATACTGCTGGGGTTGTGGAGATGGTGCAGACCCAGGAGGGGTCCGAGGGCTGACCAACCACCAGTGAGGGACGTGGTGTGGTGGTTGAGAACCCACAAGTGCTGCAGGTCGTGCTCTCAAGGGGTGTCTCTGGCTGCACCTCCCCCGAGCTGTACTCAGGTGTTGATTCGGATGAGACCTACGTGCCGTCGCAGGTGAGTGTTCCAGGGAGGGATTCTGTTCTGTCTCACCCACCTGCACCAGGGTCAGAACCCTCAATGGGGATGTCAGTGTTGGCAGCTACGCCTTTGGTGGTTACGGATGCAGGGTCACACTCCGCGACATCTGATCCTGTTCCTGGGCCAGCAGATCAGAGGGGGAATGCAGTCCTGCAGCCTCAGGCAGTGCCGGCACAGCAAGGCGCAGTTCGCCTTGCCCCAGACAGGTGTGGTGCCCGCCGACGTGGTGGCCGTACGCCACCTGGCAATACCGCATGGGAGCAATCCATTTACGGTATGGCAACCCAACAGGCAGCATCATCCGAGATGATGGCTCAGGCCATGGATAGGGTGGCCACTTCCATTGTCCCCCCTGAAAGGCTGATGGAGCGACTAGAGCAGGCAACCGACTCCATCTGCCAGTCACACAGGGAGGACATGTTGGGGTCCAACAGGGACAGGCGGGCGGCACTGGCGACTCTGCAGGAGGCCATCTCCATTGAGTCCCAGGGCCACAGGGACGCCCTGAGGCAGGAGCTCCTTCACCTCAGGACGACTCTTGTTGAGCTTGAGGCTTCAACACACCAAAGGACAGAACAGCAGCTGGAGCGTCTCACCCGTACGCTCTCAGCTGAGATGCAGGCAACGAGGGCGGAGGTCCGGGCATCCCGTGAGTTGTTGCATGGGGACCTCCGCACACTCATCCTCCAGAACCAGACCTACCACACCCGCATGCTTGCAGCCATGGAGGAGCAGACTAGGGCCTTGCGTGGGCTGCCTCCCATAGTGCAACCACCTCCGGATGCAGCTGCACAGGGTGATAATAGCGACAGCAGTGATACTCCCACAATAGGGTAGCCGTGTGAGCCATGAGCCCATGGAGGTGTTTTTTTTTCCCAGGATCCACGCAGGTGGGTTCTGGTGTGCATCCTGTCCTCGGACCTCCTGGGTGGCCTCCCCAACCCCCCCGGGCCCTTCAATGGCCATTTTTGAATTTTTTTTATTTTTATTTTTATTTTTATTTATTTTATTCCCAATTTTTTTGGGACGATTTGTTGGCTTCCGTGGTTCCTGTGGGCATACGCTGCATTGTGGCTGGGCACATGCAGGCTTGTAATGTATTTGGTTCAGATGCTTGGGTTTGAGTCACACACACCCCTCCTGCTTCCCGTTTCCATGGGCTTGCAAAGGGTGTGCCCAAGTGACAGTGAATTGCACAGTGACGTTGGACTCCCATGAGCTGTGTGTGCAGTCTGTAGTCAATACTGTGTATACATTCCTCGTGCATATTGCTGTTGTGTTGTACACTGCATGTTGCATTGATGTGTAACTCATCTTCTGTGTCTACCTCCCAATTTGCAGGTCCCGTCCTCATGTCTACACAAGGACCTCTAGTCTGGAGATGTGGTCCATGTTGGCAGCAGTGCACCTACAACTCTACATGGCGCCAACACTGCACAGTTGGTAGTGGTGGGAGTGCAGGCATTTCAAGGTGGTGAGACTACTAATATTTAACATTAGTGCTGTCATGTTAATGGTAGTACATGCTCAAGTTTGTTGTTGGTCCGGCATTACTGTGAGCATTTCAGGTGTTGTAAGTTTCTAATAGGGACATTGTACGTTGTGACACTAGTGTCATGTTGTGGGGATTACTTTGTTTACCTGCAAATAGCATGACATGGCACGGTGTGTCGTGTGGCGGTGCTGGGGTTGGGTTGGCTGACATGGCACTGTCCTCTTGTTGCATTTTGCAAGTGGGTATTCATTTTAGCTGCTTGAATGTGTAACTTCACAAAACTGCATTGGTGGTGTCTGTGTGGGTAGGGATGCACACATTGTTACACTTCCAGGTGAACAATCTCAGGCTAATATGGTTTTCACGGTTCTTTCTCCAGACATTCAGGATCAGTGTCAGGTTGAGTCATCATTGATTGTCAGATGGAATGTGCCAGGGCAGTGTGCACTCCACAGGGGTGTGATTTCTATGTGAAGTAATTAGCCACTAGCTCTGTACGGGCTGCCTCCCCCCGTGCCCTTTCCCCTCCCATGCGCAGCGGCTGTGCATGTGGTTGGGGATGGGGGGGCACCACCATGTCCACGGCCAGGCCCCGGCGTGTTGCAACGTTGTGCAGGACACATGCTGCCACTATGATCCTGCACACTACTGGGGGAGCGTACAACAGCTGCCCGCCAGAATGGTCAAGGGAGCGAAAGCGTGACTTCAGCACTCCGAATGTGCGCTCCACTATGCCCCGGGTTGTAATGTGGGCTGCGTTATATCTTACCTGGGGTGGCGTGGTGGGGTTCCGAATTGGCGTCATCATGTGGGGGCTGAGAGGGTAGGCACTGTCCCCTGTGGAGGTGGTGATTGGTATCATTGGTGGGGTTGTGACCTTGCTCAGTATCTGACATGCATGCATGTGCAGTGGCATTCATACTCACCAAGCAGCCATGTATCGCCATGCCGCCCAGCTTCTAGGTCCCGGCTTAGGGTGGACATTCGGTAAATGAAGCTGTCGTGGGTTGACCCGGGATAGTTGGCATATACTGAGGTGATGATTCCCTTGGCATTACATACTACCTGCACGTTGATGGAATGCCAGTGCTTGCGGCTCCTATAGATGTGCTCAGATGCCCTGGGGGGACGTAGAGCCACATGGGTGCAGTCGATGGCACCAAGCACTTTGGGGAATCGTGCCACAGCGTAAAAATCCAGGGCGGCAGCATGCCTTTCTGCAGGGGTTCTGGGCAGGTATATGTGCCTGCGGACTGATGGGCGTGCAGTGATGATGTTCAAGACCTGGTGTAGGCAGCGTGACTGGGTGGCCTGTGATACACCAACCACAATGGCACTTGTCCGCTGAAATGATCCAGTAGCTAAGAAGTGCAGTACATTGAGGACCTTCTCCAGGGGGCTGAGTGCTTGGGAGCACAGGGTGGGTGATGTGAGGTCATCCTCCCACTCACTCACCAGGTCCAGTATGATGTGTGGTGGAAACCTGTACCTCCCATGCACCTGGTCATCAGGCATCCCGAAAAGGCTGGTTCTGGGTGTGAATATTCTGGCCCTGACTATCCTCCTCCTCCTCCTTTGGTAGGCCACGCCCACTGCTGCCAGGAACGGTATGTTCATCCAGGGTCTGAGCTTGTTATTTTGTTAGCGCGCAAATTAATGCTTTGCGCGTGTTGTAGGCGAGCGTGTGACCCGCGCACCCCTGAAATCCAGTACCCAGTCCAATAGCGTGTGGAAATTCCCGCGCACACCGGGATACAGGTGCGCTGACGTACTTGCGTGTGTAAGTGTCCGCGCACACCTGATATACACGTACATAGGCCAATCGCGTGTACGCGCACTTTTGGCCAATTACACGCAATGACACCATGACGTGCTGTCCAATTACACGCGATGAGACTCTGCCGTGCTGTCCAATTACACGCGATGAGACTCTGACGTGCGCTCCAATTACACGCGATGACACTCTGACGTGCAGTCTTTCCACGTGTGCTCTGTCATCACGTGCTGTGTGGGAAACACCCGTGCGGGTCACGTCACAGACGCGCTTACGCGCTGAGGGCCTTGGGACCAATAGATTCGCGTATGCGTGCTGACGCGCTTACGCGCTAAGGGCCTTTCCTCGGTTTTCACGCTGACGTGCAGGATTTTCACGTGCCAAATCACTCCGTACCAAACTGGCCGCGCGTAAGCACACGGAAGACCACGCTCCTGCCCAGAAGGCCGAACTACTGCCCCCCAGAGCCCCGAGCACGCTCCCACCTGCCATCTGCTGCTGCCTGACTGCCTGCTGCCCACGTGCACTGCCATTTGCTGCCTGCACATCAGCCAGGGGTGCTGTTGCTGTGACCACCCCTGCTGTAACCGAAGACTCCCGACTGGAATTCCATCGCTCCACAGCCCAGCCCCAGGACCCAGTTGCCCACCCACTCCTGCCTCTGGGGTTGTCATGTCGGGGCAAACACCATCTGTGACCACTGACAACCCCCGGCCAGAGAGGCAGAGGGGCACCAGCTTCAGTGCCACCGAAGTTGGTGTCCTGGTGGAGCAAGTCCTGGGGCAGTATGATGCCCTCTTCGGAAGTTCCCGCGCCGACAAGGAAGGACGGACTCGGATCTGGACAGACATCGTGACTGCCATCAACGCGGAGGGGGTGGCAGTCCGGGACTTACAGCATGTCAGGAAGCACTGGGAGGACGTCAGGTCCAGGACCCTGAACAAGGCCCGGCGCCTCTTGAAGGCAGCGGATGCCAAGGGGCGCCGGGGCCACTTGTCGGAAGAACAGATGGGGGTCCTGGAACGCATATCCCCAGCGCTCCACGTCCAGGTCCTAGAGAAGCAGACCCGTCTGGAGTCGAGCGGTGAGTGTACATGCATCCTGATTGTGAGCAGTGCGTGTGGTGATTATTCGGTATTGTGCCGGTTGCACATCTGTTTGTATGGGGTCGAGTATGGGTGGGGGTGTACAGGGCCGTGGGGCTGACACATGCGAGGGCTGTAATGTGTGAGACATGGATGGTGCTTGTGTGTGTGGGCTTGCATGGCAAATGCAGTTGTGCGTGCACACATGTTTGGATGAATGTGTATGTAAGTAGACATGTCCGTGATGTCAGGCATGTATGTTATTTTCGGCTGCATGTATGAGCACTGTGTACATGTGCATGTGTGTGTATTTGTCAAGGGTGCAACAGTGATGCAACATGGATGCATGTGACAGCGGTATGTGGAAGCCTGATTGGCAGATGTGACATGGATGCCCGTCTGAACAGTGCGACACTTGGCAGAGGTGTAGACATGCATGCAAGTGTGGTGGTGTGTGTACATGTGTGGTGCACTTCCTGTGTTGCATGTGATGTCTGGCTCCCCTTTGGCTGATGATGCTGTTGTATGTGTAGGGATGGTGGTGGCAGTTGCGAAATGGCTGTGGTATGGCTCATGTGTGCGAGTTGCAATGACATGTGTGTTGGGGATTGTGATGACATGTCTGAGGTTTGCCAATGCCACTCATGTGCAACTGTCATGCGTGTATGTGTCCATTGTACAGTGCCCTGATGCCTGTGTTTTGTTTCTCCCTGTCTGCAGCGTCAACTGATGAAGAGGGCGGAGAAGGTGCTGTGGAGCACAGCGGCGGGGATCTGACCGCCAGCCGGAGACGCAAGGCCCGGCTCCCCTCCCGTGTTGTCATCTCGCCAGGGAGTGAGGAGTCCGGTGCCGCGTCCCAGGCCGCAGCTGCCGGGAGGAGGTCCAAGAGGCGGAGGTTGCAGTTGGACTCCTCGGCAGCAGAAGGGGCAGCTGGGACCCCACAGGGCCCAACAGGGGAAGATGGCACGGAGTCATCCAGGTTGGTGGGGGGTTTGGTGGAGGAGGGGGCCGTGCAAGCACCAGAGACGGGGTCTGGAGGTTGGGATCCCACTGGTCCTAGTGGTGCAGTGCAGGACCAGGGACAGGAGGCAGCACAGGCGGCCGCGGAGGTGCCTGTGTGCAATCCTGTCCCCGATCCTGTCCCTGCATCATCTTGCAGCAGCAGGGATGCCTACGTCCAGACCCGTTTTCAGGCAGTGGATGAGCTGACGTCAACTGGCCTTCCTCTGCCTGCGGACGTGGCCATCCAGGTCCGGGTTGAGCCTGTCCTGGCTGGTGTGGCGTTGCGTCAACGGGCCATGCGAGGTGACCTGCAGTCTTTTCATGGGGAGACTGCACGTCATCTCGAATGGCTCGTTGACCACGTCAGCCTGCTGGGACAGGTCACCCAGGCCGGATTCCTCCGTCTGATGGGGCTTGCTCCGACCCCCTCCTCAACTGGACCCCCTACGCGCCAGTCGTCCTCTGTGCCATCTTCCCACCCATCAGTCACCTGGGTGCCCTGTGGAGCTGCCTCTGACGGTGCGGCCAGGCTGGTGGAGGAGGCATCCCTGCCACAGTCGGGAGTCGGAGGTCCAGCAGGGGTGGCCACATCAACAACTGCACCCCAGCCGGCGGAGGATGTGCAGGCAGCAGGAGGCAGAGCAGCAGCAGCAGCAACATGGTGGGAGACATGAAGGCTCAGGGCTTTCGACATCGGAGGGGCAGGCATCGGCCGGAGGGCAGGGGGACCCAGGACAGAGAGTGTCTTCCGTGTGGCAGCGGTTGGGCCACGCCATAGGTGTGGAGCGGCGGCGGGCGGAAGAGGCGCGGCTCACAATGGTCAGGGCAGAGAACTCCATGCGGAGGGCCCTGAGGCGGGCCGAGTGCCTCGAGGCAATCCGCAGGGGGTTGGAGGAGGACACGGCGTCGTCCCTGCGGACCCTCTGGGCCATGGAACTGGACCGCCTCCGGGACATCGAACAGGAGTTCGATGATGCCCTGGCCCGGGACACCACGGAGTGAGCCGCTGGACTTGCCCGCCGCCTTTGTATATAGTTCTTTAGTTTTAGGTTTCCTTTCTTTCTTATTATGATTTGGAGTCGACGGAGACTGCTCCACTTTTTGTATATAGTTGATTTTTAGGTAGGTTTCTTAGTAGGTTTCCTTTGTTCAGTTGGGCTCATGGACCCTTGGTAGTTTTGTACATAGTTCTTTATTGCATGGAGATTTTTTTACATTTGACTTTGGCCAAATTTTTTTTGGATTCTGATTTGCAGTTTTGTGTTTTTACACGGACATGCAGCTTTTTTTTTCTCATTCACATTGTAGTTTGTTTTCTTTCTTTAGCATTCTTTATTTTTTTCAATACAATTTTGTTTCCATACTTCACTGTGTGGTATCATCTCATTGGTTTCATGCATGTCATGTTGTGTGTTTTCCCATTCAATTGCAACCATTGTGTGTGACGGACATGGGTTCATTAGCTTCATGAACATTGGGGGTGGAACATGTGATTTCCATTTCCATGTGGGTGAATGGGTTACTTGGTAGGGCTTTTTGGCTGTGGAGGCTGACCATTACGCACATGATTGGGGATTGTGAGGACCTGGTGGGGGCTGCCCCTGGTGGCTGGGGGGTGGGGGTGGTGGGAGACATGAGTGGGGGCCTGCTGGAGGCTGCCCCTGCACTGCTGGGGGGTGGGGGTGGTGGGAGACATGAGTTAGGGCCTGGTGGAGGCTGCCCCTGCACTGCTGGGGGGTGGGGGTGGTGGGAGACATGAGTGGGGGCCTGATGGAGGCTGCCCCTGCACTGCTGGGGGGTGGGGGTGCAGGGGGACATGAGTGGGGGCCTGCTGGAGGCTGCCCCTGGTGGCTTGGGGGTGGGGGTGGTGGGAGTCATGAGTGGGGGCCTGGTGGAGGCTGCCAATGGTGGCAGGGGGGTGTTGGGAGACATGAGTTGGGGCCTAGTGGAGGCTGCCCCTGCACTGCTGGGGGGTGGGGGTGGTGGGAGACATGAGTGGGGGCCTACTGGAGGCTGCCCCTGCACTGCTGGGGGGTGGGGGTGCAGGGGGACATGAGTGGGGGCCTGCTGGAGGCTGCCCTGGTGGCTGGGGGGTGGGGGTGGTGGGAGACATGAGTGGGGGCCTGGTGGAGGCTGCCCCAAGTGGCTGGGGGTGGGGGTGCAGGGGGACATGAGTGGGGGCCTGGTGGAGGGTGAACCTGGATGCTGGGGGGTGGGGGTGCAGGGGGACATGAGTGGGGGCCTGGTGGAGGGTGGCCATGGTGGCTGGGGGGTGGGGGTGGTGGGAGACATGAGTGGGGGCCTGGTGGAGGCTGCCCATGGTGGCAGGGGGGTGGGGGTGGTGGGAGACATGAGTTGGGGCCTGGTGGAGGCTGCCCCTGCACTGCTGGGGGGTGGGGGTGGTGGGAGACATGAGTGGGGGCCTGGTGGAGGCTGCCCCTGGTGGCTGGGGGGTGGGGGTGGTGGGAGACATGAGTGGGGGCCTGCTGGAGGCTGCCCCTGCACTGCTGGGGGTGGGGGTGCAGGGGGACATGAGTGGGGGCCTGCTGGAGGCTGCCCCTGGTGGCTGGGGGGTGGGGTGCAGGGGGACATGAGTGGGGGCCTGGTGGAGGCTGCTCCTGGTGGCTGGGGGATGGGGGTGGTGGGAGACATGAGTGGGGGCCTGCTGGAGGCTGCCCCTGCACTGCTGGGGGGTGGGGGTGCAGGGGGACATGAGTGGGGGCCTGGTGGAGGGTGGCCATGGTGGCAGGGGGGTGGGGGTGGTGGGAGACATGAGTTGGGGCCTGGTGGAGGCTGCCCCTGCACTGCTGGGGGTGGGGGTGGTGGGAGACATGAGTGGGGGCCTGCTTGAGGCTGCCCCTGCACTGCTGGGGGGTGGGGGTGCAGGGGGACATGAGTGGGGGCCTGCTGGAGGCTGCCCCTGGTGGCTGGGGGGTGGGGGTGGTGGGAGACATGAGTGGGGGCCTGGTGGAGGCTGCCCCTGGTGGCTGGGGGGTGGGGGTGCAGGGGGACATGAGTGGGGGCCTGGTGGAGGGTGACCCTGGATGCTGGGGGGTGGGGGTGCAGGGGGACATGAGTGGGGGCCTGGTGGAGGGTGACCCTTGATGCTGGGGGGTGGGGGTGCAGGGGGACATGAGTGGGGGCCTGGTGGAGGGTGGCCATGGTGGCAGGAGGGTGGGGGTGGTGGGAGACATGAGTTTGGGCCTGGTGGAGGCTGCCCCTGCACTGCTGGGGGGTGGGGGTGGTGGGAGACATGAGTGGGGGCCTGCTGGAGGCTGCCCCTGCACTGCTGGGCGGTGGGGGTGCAGGGGGACATGAGTGGGGGCCTGCTGGAGGCTGCCCCTGGTGGCTGGGGGGTGGGGGTGGTGGGAGACATGAGTTGGGGCCTGGTGGAGGCTGCCCCTGCACTGCTGGGGGGTGGGGGTGGTGGGAGACATGAGTGGGGGCCTGGTCGAGGCTGCCCCTGGTGGCTGGGGGGTGGGGGTGGTGGGAGACATGAGTGGGGGCCTGCTGGAGGCTGCCCCTGCACTGCTGGGGGGTGGGTGTGCAGGGGGACATGAGTGGGGGCCTGCTGGAGGCTGCCCCTGGTGGCTGGGGGGTGGGGGTGCAGGGGGACATGAGTGGGGGCCTGGTGGGGGCTGCCCATGGTGGTAGGGGGGTGGGGGTGGTGGGAGACATGAGTGGGGGCCTGGTGGAGGCTGCCCCTGATGGCTGGGGGGTGGGGGTGCAGGGGGACATGAGTGGGGGCCTGGTGGAGGGTGACCCTGGATGCTGTGGGGTGGGGGTGCAGGGGGACATGAGTGGGGGCCTGGTGGAGGGTGACCCTTGATGCTGGGGGGTGGGGGTGCAGGGGGACATGAGTGGGGGCCTGGTGGAGGGTGGCCATGGTGGCAGGGGGGTGGGGGTGGTGGGAGACATGAGTTTGGGCCTGGTGGAGGCTGCCCCTGCATTGCTGGGGGGTGGGGGTGGTGGGAGACATGAGTGGGGGCCTGCTGGAGGCTGCCCCTGCACTGCTGGGGGGTGGGGGTGCAGGGGGACATGAGTGGGGGCCTGCTGGAGGCTGCCCCTGGTGGGTGGGGGGTGGGGGTGGTGGGAGACATGAGTGGGGGCCTGGTGGAGGCTGCCCCTGCACTGCTGGGGGGTGGGGGTGGTGGGAGACATGAGTGGGGGCCTGCTGGAGGCTGCCCCTGCACTGCTGGGGGGTGGGGGTGCAGGGGGACATGAGTGGGGGCCTGCTGGAGGCTGCCCCTGGTGGCTGGGGGGTGGGGGTGGTGGGAGACATGAGTTGGGGCCTGGTGGAGGCTGCCCCTGCACTGTTGGGGGGTGGGGGTGGTGGGAGACATGAGTGGGGGCCTGGTCGAGGCTTCCCCTGGTGGCTGGGGGGTGGGGGTGGTGGGAGACATGAGTGGGGGCCTGCTGGAGGCTGCCCCTGCACTGCTGGGGGGTGGGGGTGCAGGGGGACATGAGTGGGGGCCTGCTGGAGGCTGCCCCTGGTGGCTGGGGGGCGGGGGTGCAGGGGGACATGAGTGGGGGCCTGGTGGGGGCTGCCCATGGTGGTAGGGGGGTGGGGGTGGTGGGAGACATGAGTGGGGGCCTGGTGGAGGCTGCCCCTGGTGGCTGGGGGGTGGGGGTGCAGGGGGACATGAGTGGGGGCCTGGTGGAGGGTGACCCTGGATGCTGTGGGGTGGGGGTGCAGGGGGACATGAGTGGGGGCCTGGTGGAGGGTGACCCTTGATGCTGGGGGGTGGGGGTGCAGGGGGACATGAGTGGGGGCCTGTTGGAGGGTGGCCATGGTGGCAGGGGGGTGGGGGTGGTGGGAGACATGAGTTTGGGCCTGGTGGAGGCTGCCCCTGCACTGCTGGGGGGTGGGGGTGGTGGGAGACATGAGTGGGGGCCTGCTGGAGGCTGCCCCTGCACTGCTGGGGGGTGGGGGTGCAGGGGGACATGAGTGGGGGCCTGCTGGAGGCTGCCCCTGGTGGCTGGGGGGTGGGGGTGGTGGGAGACATGAGTGGGGGCCTGGTGGAGGCTGCCCATGGTGGCAGGGGGGTGGGGGTGGTGGGAGACATGAGTTGGGGCCTGGTGGAGGCTGCCCCTGCACTGCTGGGGGGTGGGGGTGGTGGGAGACATGAGTGGGGGCCTGCTGGAGGCTGCCCCTGCACTGCTGGGGGGTGGGGGTGCAGGGGGACATGAGTGGGGGCCTGCTGGAGGCTGCCCCTGGTGGCTGGGGGGTGGGGGTGGTGGGAGACATGAGTTGGGGCCTGGTGGAGGCTGCCCCTGCACTGCTGGGGGGTGGGGGTGGTGGGAGACATGAGTGGGGGCCTGGTGGAGGCTGCCCCTGGTGGCTGGGGGGTGGGGGTGGTGGGAGACATGAGTGGGGGCCTGCTGGAGGCTGCCCCTGCACTGCTGGGGGGTGGGGGTGCAGGGGGACATGAGTGGGGGCCTGCTGGAGGCTGCCCCTGGTGGCTGGGGGGTGGGGGTGCAGGGGGACATGAGTGGGGGCCTGGTGGGGGCTGCCCATGGTGGCAGGGGGGTGGGGGTGGTGGGAGACATGAGTGGGGGCCTGGTGGAGGGTGACCCTGGATGCTGGGGGGTGGGGTTGCAGGGGGACATGAGTGGGGGCCTGGTGGAGGGTGGCCATGGTGGCAGGGGGGTGGGGGTGGTGGGAGACATGAGTTGGGGCCTGGTGGAGGCTGCCCCTGCACTGCTGGGGGGTGGGGGTGGTGGGAGACATGAGTGGGGGCCTGCTGGAGGCTGCCCCTGCACTGCTGGGGGGTGGGGGTGCAGGGGGACATGAGTGGGGGCCTGCTGGAGGCTGCCCCTGGTGGCTGGGGGGTGGGGGTGATGGGAGACATGAGTGGGGGCCTGGTGGAGGCTGCCCATGGTGGCAGGGGGGTGGGGGTGGTGGGAGACATGAGTTGGGGCCTGGTGGAGCTGCCCCTGGATGCTGGGGGGTTGGGGTGCATGGGAACATGAGTGGGAGCCTGGTGGGGGCTGCCCATGGTGGCAGGGGGGTGGGGGTGGTGGGAGACATGAGTGGGGGCCTGGTTGAGGCTGCCCCTGCACTGCTGGGGGGTGGGGGTGGTGGGAGGCATGAGTGGGGGCCTGGTGGAGGCTGCCCCTGGTGGCTGGGGGGTGGGGGTGGTGGGAGACATGAGTGGGGGCCTGGTGGAGGTTGACCCTGGATGCTGGGGGGTGGGGGTGCAGGGGGACATGAGTGGGGGCCTGGTGGAGGGTGGCCATGGTGGCAGGGGGTAGGGGTGGTGGTAGACATGAGTGGGGGCCTGGTGGAGGCTGCCTCTGCACTGCTGGGGGGTGGGGGTGGTGGGAGACATGAATGGGGGCCTGGTGGAGGCTGACCCTGCACTGCTGGGGGGTGGGGGTGGTGGGAGACATGAGTGGGGGCCTGGTGGAGGCTGCCCCTGGTGGCTGGGGGGTGGGGGTGGTGGGAGACATGAGTGGGGGCCTGGTGGAGGGTGACCCTGGATGCTGGGGGGTGGGGGTGCAGGGGGACATGAGTGGGGGCCTGGTGGAGGGTGGCCATGGTGGCAGGGGGGTGGGGGTGGTGGGAGACATGAGTTGGGGCCTGGTGGAGGATGCCCATGGTGGCAGGGGGGTGGGGGTGGTGGTAGACATGAGTGGGGGCCTGGTGGAGGCTGCCCCTGCACTGCTGGGGGGTGGGGGTGGTGGGAGACATGAGTGGGGGCCTGGTGGAGGCTGCCCCTGATGTCTGGGGGGTGGGGGTGGTGGGAGACATGAGTGGGGGCCTGGTGGAGGGTGACCCTGGATGCTGGGGGCTGGGGGTGCAGGGGGACATGAGTGGGCCTGGTGGAGGGTGGCCATGGTGGCAGGGGGGTGGGGGTGGTGGGAGACTTGAGTGGGGGCCTGGTGGAGGATGCCCATCGGGGCAGGGGGGTGGGGGTGGTGGTAGACATGCATTGTTGATCAATAGTGCAAGGTGACATGTGGGTTGGCTGGGAGGCATGCCCATGGTGGATGGGCTGCCTGCGGGACATGAGCATGGGTGCAGGGTAGTCCCCTGTGGTGTGGGCTGCCTGCAGGGTCCGTGGAGGTTGTGGAGCGTACACCTGGGAGGGCCCACACGGCCAATTCACTTGTGGTACTCCCCAGAACCCCTGAAATACACATACCCTGCTGAAATCGTGTGTGGAACTTCCCGCGCACCCCTGAAATACACATACCTTGCTGAAATCGCGTGTGGAAATTCCTGCGCACCCCTGAAATACACGTACCCTGCTCGCACTGGGCCAATCGCGTGTGGAACTTCCCGCGCACCCCTGAAATACACGTACCCTGATGAAATCGCGTGTGGAACTTCCCGCGCACCCCTGGAATACACATACCTTGCTGAAATCGCGTGTGGAACTTCCCGCGCACCCCTGAAATACACGTACCCTGCTTGCACTGGGCCAATCGCGTGTGGAACTTCCCGCGCACCCCTGAAATACACGTACCCTGATGAAATCGCGTGTGGAACTTCCCGCGCACCCCTGAAATACACATACCTTGCTGAAATCGCGTGTCGAACTTCCCGCGCACCCCTGAAATACACGTACCCTGCTCGCACTGGGCCAATCGCGTGTGGAACTTCCCGCGCACCCCTGAAATACACGTACCCTGATGAAATCGCTTGTGGAACTTCCCGCACACCCCTGAAATACACATACCTTGCTGAAATCGCATGTGGAACTTCCCGCGCACCCCTGAAATACACGTACCCTGCTCGCACTGGGCCAATCGCGTGTGGAACTTCCCGCGCACCCCTGCAATACACGTACCCTGATGAAATCGCGTGTGAAACTTCCCGTGCACCCCTGAAATACACATACCTTGCTGAAATCGCGTGTGGAACTTCCCGCGCACCCCTGAAATACACGTACCCTGCTGAAATCGCGTGTGGAACTTCCTGCGCACCCCTGAAATACACGTACCCGGCCAAATCGCGTGTGAGACTTCCCGCGCACCCCGGTATACACGCACACGTATTTTTTGTCAGTGGGTGTCTGTGTTTGTGGGTACCCCTTTGCACGTCATTTGTCCTGGAGGGCCACAGTATAGGACATTCATCATGGCAGTATATAGGTGCTATTTGTTGGCGCACATTTCTTACAGCCGCAGAGATGCTACCGCCTGCTTTCTTGTGGCGGTCGTGTTTGTGCCTGTGCGCTGGTTTGAGCGTGCGCTTTTTTGCCCTATTCTATTCCATGAATACGTGTTGTAGGCGAGCGTGTGGGCGTTCCGCGCACTTGTGCCCTGTACTTCCCCCGTGACGCCCACATTTTGGCAAGTTGTTCCCCATTCCGAGTGTTACGCCCGTGTTCCGCCTACTTTTGTTGCGTGCGCCGCGCTATGTGCGATTTTCGCTGTGGCCTGTGCGATTTTCGCTGTGACCTGGCGCACGCTGTTAGATGGCCTGTGCACATCTGCTGGTTTTCTCGCGCACGGACTTCCATGAATCGATGTGTGCTGCTTTTCGTGCGATTTTCGCACTTGCACTGCGATTTTCGCTATTCCACTGCGATTCGCACGTTTTTGCCCACTTGCGCCGCGCTAATTATTCCATGAATCGGCTCGTTAATTGTATACAATCTTACATATACATTTACTTTTGTAGGCCCTCATAAACAGTACCTTCTAAGTACTATGTTTGGTACAACATTAGTGTATGAAACACTGCTGTTGAAGACATTAAATAACCATTGTGTCATTGGAACAAAAAAATCCATGATGGATTGAAAAAAACGATTTCAATTATTTTAGTGGAAGGGTGATAGTATGGGTTTGTTTGAAGTATGTTGCGCTTAAAGTAGTTACATTAGAGTTTAGAGGATGTTTTGTTGTATATGAATTGTAATGGCGTATTTGAAGTGCTTTGCGATGAAGGGTGTTTTACAAGTAGTTAGATACCAGTTGGCATATTCTAACTAGATTGACTTTCAGAAGTGCTACTGTAGTATTATGGATGTAGTTAGATAGGTGCTGGCTTATTCTAACTGCTAATTGTGCTATAGTCTGGTGACTAAATTTGGGTTGTAGGAATATTAAGTAGGCATCTGCTACTTTTTCTGGTAACCTGTGTTTTTGAGTAACTGAGGTATCCTTACATTCAAACCAACCACTTTATTTTTGTCATATGCAGTGTAGTGCCCTGAAGTGGTTGTGGCACCAGTGTTGTATACTATACCTACTGCTGTAAAGGTTTTCTTTCCAAGAGATACTTGCCCGCGTGTGAAGCCTGTAAGTTTACAGTTATTTGTAGTACCATCTGCATTGTACCTTAGAAGCATTAGTATGACTTTTTGGCTATGTGAGTTTATTTGTATGGTGGAACGATTGTCTAAATTGCAAAAAGTGCATAATATGGCCTGATTTGCATTCTGCAGAAGCTGCTGAAATGGAGTGGATTCCGAATTTGGTATGGATACATTTACAAATCATTCATTAGGGATGTGGTCTTGTGAAACATGTTTGCAGAGGAAGCATGCAAGTTTCCATATGTATGAAATCTGGAAGATTTAATTTATAGGGATGTTTTTGGTTTCTAGTACTTGCAGTAAGTACATTAAGGATTCTTGTGGATCTTCCTGTGGGTTTATGGTAAATGTTACCATTCCTGCACAGTAGTCAATTTCTTGCCTTATACCTGAGACGCAGTAACTGTTGTCAGGATTATTTGTGGCATTTCTGTGAGGGAAGAGCATTTGCAAACACAACTGGTCTGAGTCGTTTAAGTAAATGTTTTGAACAATTGGTGGCAATTGAAAGAGAAGATTAATTGTCACATTAGCATAACAATTTACTCCAGTTGTGTTTCTGAATTTAAATGGATCAGAGAGTTCTGTTTGTGGATCGTTTGATGGGCCTGCAGATGTTTCTGGATAAGAGAGGTGTGTGTGTTTCTTGTGAGATGGATGTGCAATTGATTTTGTACTACACAGTTTTGTGGTTGTATTATTTGATGCAGGAGTTGGTCATTGTTTTTATAGTGGTATTGTTGGGAAATCTGCTATAGCTTCTGTTTCTATTATTTGTCTTTTAAAAGGTTTCTTTTTTTGAGGTAGACTGGAACATATCTAGATGGGGTGTATAATGCCTGCAGCCTGTTGTATTCCAGGATGCAAGGAATGTTATGTTATGTTATGTTACTTGGCATTTATATAGCGCCTTATGTATCATCGGTATGATCTCAAAGCCCTGGTAAGTTGAATGCCTCGGAAGTCAGTAGAGAGGGAAAGGGTCATAAGGTGCATGTGTGCACCGGCTATGTGTGCAGCCGATGTAGCAGTTGCGTGTTAGCTGATTCTTAGCGGTAGGTGTAGCGGTTGGGAGATCAAGAATATGTGTTAATTCTGGGGGGATGACGCCCAGACTGATTTGTGGCTGCGTTAGGCCTGATAAGATGCTTAAGCTAGCAGTGTGCTCAGCTGATGTTTAGTTAGGATGATTGGGAGTATGCGGCGGGTGTTAGTATGAGCACAGCTATACTGAATGTGTCATAGTATTGGTGTGTTCTAGATGAGTGTGGTGTGTAGGAGAGAGTAAGCGTGGTGGTGTGATATGGCTGTTATCAGTTATGCGCTTGAGATCAGGCACTCCACTGTACCATCTATTCTATCCGTTTTATTTACTCTGTCCGTTCATTCTACTTTGTCAGATCATCCATTTCGTCTGCTGCATCCATTTAGTTACCAGTAAGGCGTAACACTATCGGTTCTATCCACTCCATCTGTTCCACCCACTCCACCCGTTCCACCCACTCCATCTGTTCCACCCACTACATCTGTTCCACCCACTACATCTTTTCCACCCACTTCATCTGTTCCACCCACTACATCCATTCCATCCGTTCATCCATTCTTCTGTTCCATTGGCTCTATCTGTTCGATCGGCTCCATCTGTTCGATCGGCTCCATCTGTTCTGTAAATTCTATCTGTTTCATCCACTCCATCTGTTCCATACACTTCATCTGTTCCATCCACTCCATCTGTTCCATCCACTCTATCTGTTCTGTCCACTCCATTTGTTCTGTCCACTCCATTTGTTCCGTCCACTCCATTTGTTCCGTCCACTCCACCTGTTCCGTCCATCGCACCTGTTCCGTTCATTCCACCTGTTCCGTCCATTCCACCTGTTTCGTCTACCCCATCTGTTCATCCACTCCATCTGTTCCATCCATTCGTTTTTTTCTATCCACTCCATCTGTTCCATCCACTCCATCTCTGCCATCCACTCCATCTGTTCCTTCCACTCCATCTGTTCCATCCACTCCATCCGTTCCATCCACTCCATCCGTTTCATCGCCTGCATATGTTTCATTCACTCTACCTGTTCCATCCACTCTACCTGTTCCATCACTCTACCTGATTCCATCCACTCTACTTGTCCCAGCCATTCTACCTGTTCCATCCACTCTGTCTGTTCCATCCACTCCATCTGCTCCATCCACTCCATCTGTTCCATTCACTCCATCTGTTCCATCCACTCCATCCGTTCCATCCACTCCATCCATTTAGTAGCCTCTATATATTTCATCCACTCTACCTGTTCCATCCATTCCATTTGTTCAATCTACTCAAACTGTTCCATCTATTCCCGCGTTCCACCAACTCCATCTGTTCCACCCTACTCCATCCGTTCCACCCCCTCCATCTGTTCCACCCCCTCCATCTGTTCCACCCACTCCAATCGTTCCACCCACTCCATCCGTTCCATCCACTGCATCCGTTTCATCGTCTCCATGTTTCATCCCCTCTACCTGTTCCATCACTCTACCTGATTTAATCTGCTCTACTTGTCCCATCCACTCTACCTGTTCCATTCATTCCATATGTTTATCCACTCCACCTGTTCCATCTATTCCATCTGTTTCGTCTACTCCATCTGTTCATCCACTCAATCTGTTCCATCCACTCATCCATTCCATCCACTCAGTCCGTTCCATCCACTCCATCCATTCCAACCACTCCATCCATTCCATTCACTCCATCTGTTCCATCCATTCTAATCCGTTCCATCCACTCCATCTATTTCATCGCCTCCATATGTTTCATTCACTCTATCTGTTCCATCCACTCTACCTGTTCCAGCACTCTACCTGATTCCATCCGCTCTACTTGTCCCAGCCATTCTACCTGTTCCATCCATTCCATCTGTTCATCCACTCCACCTGTTCCGTCTATTCCATCTGTTCCATCCATTCCATCTGATCCATCCACTCCATCTGTTTCATCCACTCCATCTGTTCTATCCACTCCATCTGGTCTATCCACTCCATCTATTCCATCCACTCCATCCGTTCCATCTACTCCATCTGTTCCATCCACTCCATCTGTTCCATCCTCTCCATCCGTTTAGTAGCCTCCATATGTTACATCCACTCTACCTGTTCCATCACTCTACCTGATTCCATCCGCTCTACTTGCCCCATCCACTCTACCTGTTCCATCCACTCCATTTGTTCCATCCACTCCACCTATTCTGTCTATTCCATCCATTCCACCCACTCCATCCGTTCCACTCACTCCATCCGTTCCTCTCTACTCCATCTGTTCCACCCACTCTATCCGTTCCACCCACTCTATCCGTTCCACCCACTCCATACGTTCCACCCACTCTATCCGATCCATCCACTCCATCCATTTAGTAGCCTCTATATATTTCATCCACTCTACCTGTTCCATCACTCTACCTGATTCCATCCGCTCTACTTGCCCGATCCACTCTACCTGTTCCATCCGTTCCATTTGTTCAATCTACTCAAACTGTTCCATCTATTCCCGCGTTCCACCAACTCCATCTGTTCCACCCTACTCCATCCGTTCCACCCACTCCATCTGTTCTACCCACTCCATCCGTTCCATCCACTGCATCCGTTTCATCGTCTCCATATGTTTCATCCCCTCTACCTGTTCCATCACTCTACCTGATTTAATCTGCTCTACTTGTCCCATCCACTCTACCTGTTCCATTCATTCCATCTGTTTATCCACTCCACCTGTTCCATCTATTCCATCTGTTTCGTCTACTCCATCTGTTCATCCACTCAATCTGTTCCATCCACTCATCCATTCCATCCACTCCGTCCGTTCCATCCACTCCATCCGTTCCAACCACTCCATCCATTCCATTCACTCCATCTGTTCCATCCATTCTATCCGTTCTACCCACTCCATACGTTCCACCCACTCTATCCGATCCATCCAGTCCATCCATTTAGTAGCCTCTATATATTTCATCCACTCTACCAGTTCCATCACTCTACCTGATTTCATCTGCTCTTCTTGTCCCATCCACTCTACCTGTTCCATCCATTCCATCTGTTTATCCACTCCACCTGTTCCATCTATTCCATCTGTTTCGTCTACTCCATCTGTTCATCCACTCCATCTGTTCCATCCACTCATCTGTTCCATCCACTCCGTCCGTTCCATCCACTCCATCCGTTCCAACCACTCCATCCATTCCATTCACTCCATCTGTTCCATCCACTCCATCTGTTTCATCGCCTCCATATGTTTCATTCACTCTACTTGTCCCATCCACTCTACCTGTTCCATTCATTCCATCTGTCTATTCACTCCACCTGTTCCATCTATTCCATCTGTTTCGTCTACTCCATCTGTTCATCCACACAATCTGTTCCATCCACTCATCCGTTCCATCCACTCCGTCCGTTCCATCCACTCCATCCGTCCCAACCACTCCATCCATTCCATTCACTCCATCTGTTCCATCCATTCTATCCGTTCTACCCACTCCATACGTTCCACCCACTCTATCCGATCCATCCACTCCATCCATTTAGTAGCCCTCTACCAGTTCCATCACTCTACCTGATTTCATCTGCTCTTCTTGTCCCATCCACTCTACCTGTCATTCCATCTGTTTATCCACTCCACCTGTTCCATCTATTCCATCTGTTTCGTCTACTCCATCTGTTCATCCACTCCATCTGTTCCATCCACTCATCTGTTCCATCCACTCCGTCCGTTCCATCCACTCCATCCGTTCTAACCACTCCATCCATTCCATTCACTCCATCTGTTCCATCCATTCTAATCCGTTCCATCCACTCCATCTGTTTCATCGCCTCCATATGTTTCATTCACTCTATCTGTTCCATCCACTCTACCTGTTCCATCACTCTACCTGATTCCATCTGCTCTACTTGTCCCAGCCATTCTACCTGTTCCATCCATTCCATCTGTTGATCCACTCCACCTGTTCCGCCTATTCCATCTGTTCCATCCACTCCATCTTTTTCATCCACTCCATCTGTTCCATCCACTCCATCTGGTCTATCCACTCCATCTATTCCATCCACTCCATCTGTTCCATCCACTACATCTGTTCCACCCACTACATCTTTTCCACCCACTTCATCTGTTCCACCCACTACATCCATTCCATCTGTTCATCCATTCTTCTGTTCCATTGGCTCTATCTGTTCGATCGGCTCCATCTGTTCGATCGGCTCCATCTGTTCGATCGGCTCCATCTGTTCTGTAAATTCTACCTGTTTCATCCACTCCATCTGTTCCATACACTTCATCTGTTCCATCCACTCCATCTGTTCCAGCCACTCTATCTGTTCTGTCCACTCCATTTGTTCTGTCCACTCCATTTTTTCCATCCACTCCACCTGTTCCGTCCATCCCACCTATTCTGTTCATTCCACCTGTTCCGTCCATTCCACCTGTTTCGTCTACCCCATCTGTTCGTCCACTCCATCTGTTCCATCCATTCATTTTTTTCTATCCACTCCATCTGTTCCATCCACTCCATCTCTCATCTCTGCCATCCACTCCATCTGTTCCTTCCACTCCATCTGTTCCATCCACTCCATCCGTTTCATCGCCTGCATATGTTTCATTCACTCTCCCTGTTCCATCCACTCTACCTGTTCCATCACTCTACCTGATTCCATCCGCTCTACTTGTCCCAGCCATTCTACCTGTTCCATCCACTCCGTCTGTTCCATCCACTCCATCTGCTCCATCCACTCCATCTGTTCCATTCACTCCATCTGTTCCATCCACTTCATCCGTTCCATCCACTCCATCCGTTTAGTAGCATCTATATATTTCATCTACTCTACCTGTTCCATCCATTCCATTTGTTCAATCTACTCAAACTGTTCCATCTATTCCCGCGTTCCACCAACTCCATCTGTTCCACCCTACTCCATCCGTTCCACCCACTCCATCTTTTCCACCCCCTCCATCCGTTCCACCCACTCCATCCGTTCCATCCACTGCATCTGTTTCATCGTCTCCATATGTTTCATCCCCTCTACCTGTTCCATCACTCTAACTGATTTAATCTGCTCTACTTGTCCCATCCACTCTACCTGTTCCATTCATTCCATCTGTTTATCCACTCCACCTGTTCCATCTATTCCATCTGTTTCGTCTACTCCATCTGTTCATCCACTAAATCTGTTCCATCCACTCATCCGTTCCATATACTCCGTCCGTTCCATCCACTCAATCTGTTCCATCCACTCATCCGTCCATCCACTCGGTCCGTTCCATCCACTCCATCTGTTCCAACCACTCCATCCATTCCATTCACTCCATCTGTTCCATCCATTCTATCCGTTCTACCCACTCCATATGTTCCACCCACTCTATCCGATCCATCCACTCCATCCATTTAGTAGCCCTCTACCAGTTCCATCACTCTACCTGATTTCATCTGCTCTACTTGTCCCATCCACTCTACCTGTTCCATTCATTCCATCTGTTTATCCACTCCACCTATTTCATCTATTCCATCTGTTTCGTCTACTCCATCTGTTCATCCACTAAATCTGTTCCATCCACTCATTCGTTCCATATACTCCGTCTGTTCCATCCACTCCATCTGTTCCAACCACTCCATCCATTCCATTCACTCCATCTGTTCCATCCATTCTAATCCGTTCCATCCACTCCATCTATTTCATCGCCTCCATATGTTTCATTCACTCTATCTGTTCCATCCACTCTACCTGTTCCATCACTCTACCTGATTCCATCCGCTCTACTTGTCCCAGCCATTCTACCTGTTCCATCCATTCCATCTGTTCATCCACTCCACCTGTTCCGTCTATTCCATCTGTTCCATCCACTCCATCTGATCCATCCACTCCATCTGATCCATCCACTCCATCTATTCCATCCACTCCATCCGTTCCATCCACTCCATCTGTTCCATCCACTCCATCTGTTCCATCCACTCCATCCGTTTAGTAGCCTCCATATGTTACATCCACTCTACCTGTTCCATCACTCTACCTGATTCCATCTGCTCTACTTGCCCCATCCACTCCATCCGTTCCAACCACTCCATCCATTCCATTCACTCCATCTGTTCCATTCATTATAATCCGTTCCATCCACTTCATCTATTTCATCGCCTCCATACGTTCCATCCACTCTACTCGTTCCATCACTCTACCTGATTCCATCCGCTCTACTTGTCCCAGCCATTCTACCTGTTCCATCCATTCCATCTGTTCATCCACTCCACCCGTTCCGTCTATTCCATCTGTTCCATCCACTCCATCTGATCCATCCACTCTATCTGTTTCACCCACTCCATCTGTTCCATCCACTCCATCTGGTCTATCCACTCCATCTATTCCATCCACTCCATCCGTTCCATCTACTCCATCTGTTCCATCCACTTCATCTGTTCCATCCACTCCATCCGTTTAGTAGCCTCCATATGTTACATCCACTCTACCTGTTCCATCACTCTACCTGATTCCATCTGCTCTACTTGCCCCATTCACTCTACCTGTTCCATCCATTCCATTTGTTCCATCCACTCCACCTGTTCTGTCTATTCCATCCATTCCACCCACTCCATCCGTTCCACCCACTCCCTCCGTTCCACTCTACTCCATCTGTTCCACCCACTCTATCCATTCCACCCACTCCATACATTCCACCCACTCTATCCGATCCATCCACTCCATCCATTTAGTAGTCTCTATATATTTCATCCACTCTACCTGTTCCATCACTCTACCTGATTCCATCCGCTCTACTTGCCCCATCCACTCTACCTGTTCCATCCATTCCATTTGTTCAATCTACTCAAACTGTTCCATCTATTCCAGCGTTCCACCAACTCCATCTGTTCCACCCTACTCCATCCGTTCCACCCACTCCATCTGTTCCACCCCCTCCATCCATTCCACCCAATCCAATCGTTCCACCCACTCCATCCGTTCCATCCACTGCATCCGTTTCATCGTCTCCATATGTTTCATCCCCTCTACCTGTTCCATCACTCTACCTGATTTCATCTGCTCTACTTGTCCCATCCACTCTACCTGTTCGATCCATTCCATCTGTTTATCCACTCCACCTGTTCCATCTATTCCATCTGTTTCGTCTATTCCATCTGTTCATCCACTCCATCTCTTCCATCCACTCATCCGTTCCATCCACTCCGTCCGTTCCATCCACTCCATCCGTTCCAACCACTCCATCCATTCCATTCACTCCATCTGTTCCATCCATTCTAATCCGTTCCATCCACTCCATCTGTTTCATCGCCTCCATATGTTTCATTCACTCTATCTGTTCCATCCACTCTACCTGTTCCATCACTCTACCTGATTCCATCGGCTCTACTTGTCCCAGCCATTCTACCTGTTCCATCCATTCCATCTTTTCATCCACTCCATCTATTCCATCCACTCCATCCGTTCCATCCACTCCATCTGTTCCATCCACTCCATCTGTTCCATCCACTCCATCCGTTTAGTAGCCTCCATCCGTTCCATCCACTGCATCCGTTTCATCGTCTCCATATGTTTCATCCCCTCTACCTGTTCCATCACTCTACCTGATTCCATCCGCTCTACTTGCCCCATCCACTCTACCTGTTCCATCCATTCCATTTGTTACATCCACTCCACCTGTTCTGTCTATTCCATCCATTCCTCCCACTCCATCCGTTCCACCCACTCCATCTGTTCCACCCACTCTATCCGTTCCACCCACTCCATACGTTCCACCCACTCCATCCGTTCCATACACTCCATCCGTTTCATCGCCTCCATATGTTTAATTCATTCCCTCTACAAAGGCAAGAGACCATGTATGAATACAGGGTCACACAGCCGATCTCAAAATGGCCCTGATTGGGGCGTCAGGTTAAAACCTTCCTGTATCCACAGGTATTTCAAAGTTTAAAAAACGTCAAAGAAATGATGACTGCATGGAGTGATTCTGTTGGTTTTCAAAAATATAAGTTTATCCACAAAATCAAACTGTCACTAATAAAAAGCTAAGTGAGAGGAAGGTTGCCGCAACACATATATATACAA
The DNA here is from genome assembly GCF_040938575.1 of Ambystoma mexicanum. NCBI lineage: Eukaryota > Metazoa > Chordata > Amphibia > Caudata > Ambystomatidae > Ambystoma > Ambystoma mexicanum. The sequence goes on along the minus strand of NC_090923.1, from coordinate 489,237,328 downwards.
AGACTATAGCCAATGCATTTCGGAAAGATTTCCTTCTTCAGGGCAAGTCTATGTGGTTACAGACAAAAAAGCAAGTAAAAAAAACACATAAAGAAACAAAATGCACTAATAATAGTATTGCCATTACATGTACATCATGAAGAGTAACAAAAACATACACATACCAGTTAGTGGACAATCCAATGGACAGAGCAGAATATCGAAAACAAAGGGTAAAAAAGGAAATAATGAGTGGATTGAAAAAGCAACGCAGAAAGAATGAGAGGGAGACCAAAGGTAATGTTTCCTTAATTGTGTTGCATAGATACAAACAAGCGTTGAATAGCCCACAGGAAAAACGGGGCGCAACGTTATAGCATGCATACAGCCGCGATGCAATTGTAAACGATCCCGTGAATCCCGTGAACTGGTGAGGAGATAAGGATCAGGGTAAGTATCAGGGTAAGTATGGTGTAGAGAGGTGAAAACCTCTATTCAATGTAACGGGACGCGAGCGCGTCTGTTACCTGGATTCGCACGGAAGCGAGTGGATGCTCCTGCAAAGAGTAGCCGGTTACCGACAGGAAAATGCCGAGTTAGGCGGTCGCCCTGGTAACCACATGTTTAATGTGCACGTGACCATCGCCGCGCCCTCGAGTGGCCGATGGTCAAGTAACAAGGATGATAAGCAGGGGTAAGCCTGCAAATTAAAGAGTAATATTAAATTATGGGGCATGTACACACTATATACTCCCTAAAAAAGCAATTTAGCAACAAATCAAAAAATATCGAATGTAAAGCATAGAGATGGAAAAAATACTAAGTTATAAAAAAACGAGTGAGGTGAAAAGAAGCAAGCTGGAGGAGTGAAAATATGGACAGGTGAAAAAAGCGTGTGAGGTGAAAAAAAGCAAGCTAGATGAATACAAGTATGGACAGGGTGTGCTGGTAGCATAACCCAAAATTGGATAATGTATATCTAATGTTGAATACAGCGATTCACATATAGAGATGTACAGTGCAAGTACTACCATGTAGTCCGAGCAGACAATAAATGTGGAATAACCTGGTTGGGGGTGGTGTTGCCCCGAGGAGCGGCACCTTGGGTCCCAGACCTAAGTCCAGGACATACAACAAGGTTACAGTACAGGTTAATTAGGATCACGATGGAGCAAAATAGGTTAATTAGGATCAAGATGGAGCAAAATAAAATCAGCATATCAATAGATTGGCAATAGGAAACCACAATGCAAACAACCATTAGACTAGACGTGCATATGCAGAACATGCATCTAAACATAACAGCGGTCATTTATTTCCACATTCAAACCGTTGGGTACCAAACAGCAAAGTTTGTCGATCCAGAATGTTTCTCTGCGATTCAATCGTAAGCTAAGATCTTTGTGAGGATTGTTTCTCGTTAAGACTTCCAACACCAAAAACTTAATCTGTGACAATTTGTGATTATTCATGGCCCAATGGCGGGCCACAGCTGAGTTTGGGTTAGAGTTTCGAATGCAGGACCGATGTTCATTCCACCTAATCTTCGCAGCTCTAGTGGATTGGCTCACGTAGTATTTACCACAGGGGTATTTTATGCCATATATGATGTTGGTGCTATCACAGGTACCAAATGTCTTAAGAAAAATCTTCTTGCTTGTCCTTGGATGAAAAACAACGTTGCCTTTGACCACAGAATTGCAATTAATACAATGAAGACATGGGAATGTACCAGTGCGCATTTTGAGAGCGGCTGCGTGACCCTGTATTCATACATGGTCTCTTGCCTTTGTGGTATTTTTAAGTCTGGGTGTCTCCAGACTTATCGCAGCCAGCTCCTGTTGAACTTCAATGAATATTATTTTTCATTTATATTTTGAATTTAAGAATATTTTTTCAATCGGTGGTGCCCACTAACTTCTCTGTTTGCTCATTCATTCCCTCTACCTGTTCCATCACTCTACCTGCTTTCATCTGCTCTACTTGTCCCATCCACTCTACCTGTTCCATCAATTCCATCTGTTCATCCACTCCACCTGTTCCGTCTATTCCATCTGTTCCGTCCACTCCATCTGATCCATCCACTCCATCTGTTCCGTCCACTCCATCTGATCCATCCACTCCATCTGTTTCATCCACTCCATCTGTTCCATCCACTCCATCTATTCCATCCACTCCTTTTATTCCATCAACTCCATTTATTCCATCCACTCCATCTGTTTCATCCACTCCATCTGTTCCGTTCACTCCATTTGTTCCATTCACTCCGTCTGTTCCATTCACTCCATCTGTGCCACCCACTCCATCCGTTCCATCTACGCTATCCATTCCGTCTACTTTATCCATTCCATCCACTCTATCCATTTCATCCACTCCATCCGTTCCATCTTTTCAGTGCATTCGATCTTCTTTTCGTTCCATCCACTTCATCCGTTCCGATCCACTTCATCTGTTCCCATCCACTTAATTCATTCCCATCCGCTTCACCTGCTCCATCCGCTTCATCCGTTCCATCCCCTTCATCCGTTCCATCCCCTTCATCCATTCCATCGCCTTCATCCGTTCCATCCCCTTCATCCATTCCATTCCCTTTTCATCCGTTCCATCCACTTCATCTGTTATATCCGCTTCATCCTTTCCATCTGCTTCATCCGTTCCATCCACTTCATTCGATTCGTTCATTCGTCCACTAACATCTATTTCATTTGTTTCATCCACTTCATACGTTTCATCCGCTTCATCCGTTCTATTAAGTTTGCCCGTTTTAATTACGTTAGGCAATTTAGTTTTCTGTTTGTTCTATCAGATACTATGCTGGATTTCTTTTTTTTTATTCAGCATCCTTGGTTTCTGTTTATTGTGGTTGTTTGTTCTGTTTGTGCTAAGAGTCGATTTTATGGAAGAGGCACGTTTTCAGTAATTTTCGGAACGCCATGAGGCCTTCGGTGAGTCATATGTGCAGTGGAAGTGAGTTCCACAGTGTGGGGGCCAAGGCTGAGAATGATGATCCACCTAACTTGACTGAGTTGGTGTTTGGTATCACCAGGAAGTGGGCTGAGCTTGATCTTAGAGTGCGCGATGGATGGTAGGGTTTTACCTTGTACTGAAGGTATTGGGGTCCGGTTTTATGCATTGCCCGGTGTGAGATGCATAGGGTTTTGAAGGTCACCCTTCGTCCAACTGGGAGCCAGTGGAGAAACTGGGAGCCAGTGGAGAGTTTTGAGAGCTGGGGAAGCGTGGTCTCTTAGGTCAAGTGCTAGTAGTAATTTTGCTGCAGCATTTAGTGTTCTTTGTAGTTTAGTCAGGTGGTATGCTTGGATTCCGAGGTAGAGGGGGCTAGCATAGTCCAGTCTTGACATTACAATTGATTGGACCACAGCAAGTCTGTTGGGAAAGGAGAGGTATGGAAAAATGTGCATAAGAATTTTGAGGTGGTAATGGCAGGACTTAGAGGTGTTGTTGACTTGGTGGGAGAGTGTTAGGTCTGAGTTGAGAGTGCATCCAAGGTTTTGTACTGAAGTAGAGGTTGTCGGGGGATTGCCCATGGCTGATGGCCAGGGTAGGGGGTGAGGAAGAAGTTTGGTGTTGCCACACACTATGATTTCAGTTTTGGTGGGGTTTAAAAGGAGGTGGTTTGTAGACATCCAGTGATCAATGTCAAGCAGGCATGAGCAAGGTCGGGTTGGCAGTTGGTTTTGAGTTAAGGAGTTTTAAGATCAGTTGGGTGTTATCGGCGTAGTTGTAGCACAGGATATTGTGGGAGCGGATTATTCGTGGGAGGGTGGACATGTAGAGGTTGGAGAGGAGGGCTAATAGGCATGCTCCTTGTGGAACTCCAGTATTGATAGGTCGGGCGGCGGAGACAAATGAGGACAGGAGGGTTATTTGCTTCCTATTGTTAAGGAAGTATGCTATCCACTTGAGAGCGTTTCCACAGATTCCTAGGGAATGGAGGCGGTCGAGGAGGATTGAGTGGTTGATTGTGTCAAAGGCAGGGGATAGGCCAAGAAGGATCACTGCAGTGCATCCCGCAGCGTCTGCAGTGTTTTAGGTCTACCCAGATTGATGTCAGGGTGGTTTTAGTTCCATGTCGGGATCTGAAACCTGAGTGAGCGGGGTCTAGGAGATTGTTGGCTTCGACAAAGGCGTTTAGTTGGGAGTAAGCGGTTCGATCAATGAGTTTAGCAAGGAGCCTGGTGTTTGAGATGGGGAGCTAGTTTTTGGGGTTGAGAGGGTCAAGGCACTGTTTTTTTAGGAGGGGTTTGACATGAGCAGTTTTGAATGCGTCGGGAAAAAGTCCTGAAGGGTGGGACTTGTTTATGATGGTTCTCGCATATTCTCCTGCGCAGGTGGATGCAAATATTTCTTTGAGGGTTGAGGCTGGGCAGGGGTCTAGCGGGGAGCCGGATGGTTTCCAGGCGGAGAGAAGTTTGGTAAATTGGTCAGTTGATATCAGTGTGAATGAGTCGAAGGTTGGGAGGGTTGTAGTTGCAAGCGAAAGGTTGGTAGGTGGTGTGGGTGGATTGTGCGGTGGGTGCAGGAGGACCAGTTTGTTGATTAGGGAGTTTGCTCTTTCGAGAGCAGTGGAGTAGAAATGGAGAGAGAGTGAGTCGCAGAGTGATTGAGAAGGGGTTGATTGGGCGGTGGTACATGATGGTTTGGTGAATTCAGAGATGATTTTGTGGAGTTCTTTGCTGGGGTTTCTACAATTGAAGATTTTAGAATTGTAATGGGCTTTTTTTGCTTTCCAGATTTCGGCTTTGTAGTGGCAATGGTGCCGGGCCAAGGTGGATATGCTCAGGGTGGCCTTATATTTCCGCCATTTGCGTTCGAGGGATTTATAAAGTTGTTTTGCAGTTTTCAGTTCTGGTGTAAACCACCTTGGAAAAGGGCCATGACGTGCGGATGATTGGCAAGTGGGCGTGAGCAGGATTAATGAGGTGTTGAGCCATGTGTCAAGGGCATTGGGGGTTAGGCATAAATTGTATGTGCAGGTACGGGCGGGACTGAAAGAGCGCATCGGATTTTTAGTTTCTTCCAGCATTTTCATAGCTTTGGAGGTTCTGGTTTCGGTACGGGGAGAGGCGGCGGGTGAGCGAATGCTGAAAGTGTTAATGAAGTGATCAGACCAGATGGCTGGGCTGGGGGAGTTTTGATGTATCTGTTCATGGGAGCTGAAGATGGCATTGAGGGTGCGACCTTTATAATGAGTTGGCCCGTTTATTTGGGTACTCGCGTCTAGGCAGTCGACCAGAGAGTGGGTCATAGGGTTGGTTGGATGTTGAGCCAGATGTTGAAATCTCCTAGAAGAGTGAGGGCGGGATGGTTTAATTGGATGGTGGCTATCAAATCACAGAGGTTGCACGAGAATTGTCTGTCGTAGCCAGGAGATATATAGAGGAGTAGGAAGCTGTGGGAGAATGTTGGGGGGAGGGATATTTTGACGAGAAGCAATTCGCAGGAAGGGATGGTTGGCTGGCTGTCGCTGATTGAGGCGGAGAAGTGTGACTTGAAGGCGATTGCTATTTCTCCTCCTCTAGAGGGACGGTTAAGTGGGATGAGGGAGTAGCCTGGGGGAAAGCTCCATTGGCGATAGGGGCAAAGTCATCAGAGAGCCAGGTTTCTTTGATAAAGACTAGGTCTGGTTTGTCTGAGGTGAGGAGGTCAAAGATGCTGTGTCTGTTTCTTACTATAGATCGGGCATTAAAGAGGATGCATCTTACTTCGGTACAGGAGGATGATGTCGGGGGTGTAGAGGTGGAGGTTGGAACGGGTGGGAGTTTGGGGGGTGGAGGGGTGTTGTGGGAGGCAGTGAGAACTAGGGTATGATGGAGGGGGGATGGACTACGGTTGATGGGAAGAGTAGGCGGGCAGTCGAGGTGGTAGTTGTGGGGGGATTTGGGTTGGACGGGTGTGTGAGGTTGGTTGGATTTTGCTCAAGTGAATCGAAGGTGGGTTGTAGGGGGTTGGGGGTTCCAGGTGTGTTTGGTGAGAATTCAAGGGTGAGGGGATTAAGGTAGGGTAAGGAAGGGGGGAGGGTATCGAGAATGGGAGGTTGAGGTGGTGGGTCGAGACAGGAGTGGCGAGGAGTAATGAGAGAATGAGGGAGATCAGCTACGTTTCCTTTTCATGGGTTTTAGTTGTGGTTGGAGTGTGAGAGAGGGTATGGGGGTTGGAGGGTGAAAGGGATGCGGCTACTGTTCTTGCCAGGGCAAGATGTGCAGTTTTTAGAGAGGGGAGGAAAAGGGTCGGGGGAGGATGTTTAGGGGAGTTGATGAGAGGAAGCGGGAGGGAGTGGTGGCAGGGCTGGGTGGGCCTTTGGGACAGGGCGAACTGTTTGTTGGAGGAGCTGGGGGTGCTAGCATGTTGATAGTGGGCGGGTGGGTGGAGGGGATGGGAGGGGTAGGGATCTTAGGATGGGCAGCTCGCCATCTGGCTCCTCTGGCTTGGTGTTTGGTTAGGGGTTGGAATGGGGACACAGTGGACATTGATTGGGAGTGGGCTGGAGATGTGATGGGGAGGTTTGGAGAGGGGGGAGGGGAGTGATACGGATGACAAGGGAGGTGGGCATGAGTGTGTCTTTTTCGGCGGACCATGGTGGGCCGGGTGGACTCATGGTGTGGCTGAGTTTGAAACTATGCTGTGGCTGGCGTAGGATGCTTTTGTTCACTCTTTCAGGTTCAACCATACCACTGGATGATATTATTCACAATTTGTAGTTTGGTTATATCACAGTTAGACACATTCTAGGTTCCACTATACCACAGGATGATTATTCGTGCTTTCTAATTTCAACTATACCATAGGATGATATTATTCACACTTTCTAAATTTACTTATACCACAGTGGGGGATATTTCTAGGATTGACTGAACCACAGGATGATTATTCACACTTTATAAGTTTAACTATACAATAGGATGATATTATTCACGCTTTCTAGGTTCAATTATAGCACAGGAAGCTATTATTCACCTTTTCTAAGTTTGTCTAAGTCGCAGTTAGGCCAGCTTTCTAAATTTAATTGTACCACAGGATGATTTTATTCACACCTTCTAAGATCAACTATACCATGGGTGAGATTATTCACAGTTTCCAAGTTCATCAATATCACTGGATGATATTTTCACACTTTCTAAGTTCTTTTATACTCCAAGTATGGATATTCTTCTAAATTCAATAGAACCACAGGATGGGGATTAGTAACACCTTCTAAATTCATCTGTACCACAGGGTGAGATTATCCATACTTTCTGAGTTCAATTATACCAAGGATTATGTTATTTGCACTTTATAAGTTTATCTATGCTACAGTTATGGACACTTTCTGATTCTGCTGTAGGATATAGGTGATATTATTCACAGTTTCAAGTTCAGTTATATCACAGGATGATGTTATTCACACCATCACTTTCTCAGTTCAACTGTAGCATAAGGTGAGATTATTCACAGTTTCTAAAATCAACTGTATTACAGGGTGATATTATTGACAGGTTTCACAGTTGCACTACTCGGCACACTTTCTATATTCAACTAAATGACAGTTATGCTATTGGGCACAACTTTCTAAATGCAGCTAAACCACATTTATGCTATTGGGCACACTTTCTAATCGCAATTAAATTACAGTTATGCTATGAGGCAAGCTTTCTATATTCAGTTAAATTACAGTTATGCTATTATGCCCTCTTTCCATATTCCACTGAAAGCACAGTTACGCTATTAAGGACATTTTCTATAGTCAGCTAAACCCCAGTTATGCTATAAGGCACACACACTTTCTAAATGCAATTAAGATACAGTTATGCTATTAGGCAAACTTTCTAAATGCAACTAAACTACAGATATGCTGTTAGGCATACGTTCTAAATGCAACTAATATACAGCTATGCTATTAGGCACACTTTCTCAATGCAACTAAACCACAGTTATGCTATTAGGCACACTTTCTATATTCTACTAAAACCACAAATTATGCTATTAGGGACAATTTCTAAATGCAGCTAACCCACAGTTATGCTATTAGGCATACTTTCTAAATGCAACTAATATATAGTTATGCTGTTAGGCACACTTTCTAAATGCAACTAAACTACAGATATGCTGTTAGGCATACGTTCTAAATGCAACTAATATACAGCTATGCTATTAGGCACACTTTCTAAATGCAACTAAACCACAGTTATGCTATTAGGCACACTTTCTATATTCTACTAAAACCACAAATTATGCTATTAGGCACACTTTCTAAATGCAGCTAAACCACAGTTATGCTATTAGGCACACTTTCTGAATGCAACTAAACCACAGTTATGCTATTAGGCATACTTTCTAAATGCAAATAAACCACAGTTATGTAATTAGGCACACTTTCTAAATGCAACTAAACCACAGTTATGCTATTAACCACACTTTCTAAATGCAACTGAACTACAGTTATGCTATTAGGCACACTTTCTAAATGCAACTAAACCACAGTTATGCTATTAGGCACACTTTCTGAATGCAACTAAACCACAGTTATGCTATTAGGCATACTTTCTAAATGCAACTAAACCACAGTTATGCAATTAGGCACACTTTCTAAATGCACCTAAACCACAGTTATGCTATTAGGCAGACTTTATAAATGCAACTGAACTACAGTCATGCTATTAGGCACACTTTCTAAATGCAACTAAACTACAGTTATGCTATGAGGCACGCTTTCTATATTCAGTTAAATTACAGTTATGCTATTATGCCCACTTTCTATATGCCACTAAAACCACAGTTACGCTATTAAGGACATGTTCTATATTCAGCTAAACCCCAGTTATGCTATTAGGCACACTTTCTAAATGCAATTAAGATACAGTTATGCTATTAGGCACACTTTCTATATTCTACTAAAACCACAAGTCTGCTATTAGGCACAATTTCTAAGTGCAACTAAACCACAATTATGCTATTAGGCACACTTCCTAAATGCAACTAAACTACAGTTATGCTAGTAGGCATACATTCTAAATGCAACTAATATACAGCTATGCTATTAGGCACACTTTCTAAATGCAACTAAACCACAGTTATGCTATTAGGCACACTTTCTATATTCTACTAAAATCACAAATTATGCTATTAGGGACACTTTCTAAAGGCAGCTAACCCACAGTTATGCTATTAGGCATATTTTCTAAATGCAACTAATATACAGTTATGCTGTTAGGCACATTTTCTAAATGCAACTAAACCACAGTTATGCTATTAGGCACACTTTCTGAATGCAACTAAACCACAGTTATGCTATTAGGCTTACTTTCTAAATGCAACTAAACCACAGTTGTGCAATTAGGCACACTTTCTAAATGCAACTAAACAACAGTTATGCTATTAGGCATACTTTCTAAATGCAACTAAACCACAGTTATGCAATTAGGCACACTTTCTAAATGCAACTGAACCACAGTTATGCTATTAGGCACCCTTTCTAAATGCAACTGAACTACAGTCATGCTATTAGGCACACTTTCTAAATGCAATTAAACCACAGTTATGCTATTAGGCACACTTTCTAAATGCAACTGAACTACAGTTATGCTATTAGGCACACATTCTAAATGCAACTAAACCACAGTTATGCTATTAGGCACACTTTCTAAATGCAACTGAACTACAGTCATGCTATTAGGCACATTTCTAAATGCAACTAAACCACAGTTGTGCTATTAGGCACACTTTCTAAATGCAACTGAACTACAGTTATGCTATTAGGCACACTTTCTAAATGCAACTAAACCACAGTTATGCTATTAGGCACACTTTCTGAATGCAACTAAACCACAGTTATGCTATTAGGCATACTTTCTAAATGCAACTAAAGCACAGTTATGCAATTAGGCACACTTTCTAAATGGAACTAAACCACAGTTATGCTATTAGACACCCTTTCTAAATGCAACTGAACTACAGTCATGCTATTAGGCACACTCTCTAAATGCAACTAAACTACAGTTATGCTGTTAGTCACACTTTCTACATACATTTAAACTACAGTTATGCTATTAGGCACACTTTCTAAATGCAACTAAACTCCAGTTATGCTATTAGGCACACTTTCTAAACGCAACTGAACCACAGTTATGCTATTAGGCACACTTTCTAAATGCAACTGAACTACAGTTATGCTATTAGGCACACTTTCTAAATGCAACTAAACCACAGTTATGCTATTAGGCACACTTTCTGAATGCAACTAAACCACAGTTATGCTATTAGGTATACTTTCTAAATGCAACTAAACCACAGTTATGCCATTAGGCACACTTTCTAAATGCAACTAAACCACAGTTATGCTATTAGGCACCCTTTCTAAATGCAACTGACCTACAGTCATGCTATTAGGCACACTTTCTAAATGCAACTAAACGACAGTTATGCTATTAGGTACACTTTCTAAATGCAACTGAACTACATTTATGCTATTAGGCACACTTTCTAAATGCAACTAAACCACAGTTATGCTATTAGGCACACTTTCTGAATGCAACTAAACCACAGTTATGCTATTAGGCATACTTTCTAAATGCAACTAAACCACAGTTATGCAATTAGGCACACTTTCTAAATGGAACTAAACCACAGTTATGCTATTAGACACCCTTTCTAAATGCAACTGAACTACAATCATGCTATTAGGCACACTTTCTAAATGCAACTCAACTACAGTTATGCTGTTAGTCACACTTTCTACATACATTTAAACTACAGTTATGCGATTAGGCACACTTTCTAAATGCAACTAAACTCCAGTTAGGCTATTAGGCACACTTTCTAAATGCAACTGAACTACAGTTATGCTATTAGGCACACTTTCTAAATGCAACTAAACCACAGTTATGCTATTAGGCACACTTTCTGAATGCAACTAAACCACAGTTATGCTATTAGGCATACTTTCTAAATGCAAGTAAACCACAGTTATGCAATTAGGCACCCTTTCTAAATGCAACTGAACTACAGTCATGCTATTAGGCACACTTTCTAAATGCAACTAAACTACAGTTATGCTGTTAGTCACACTTTCTACATACATTTAAACTACAGTTATGGTATTAGGCACACTTTTTAAATGCAACTAAACTCCAGTTATGCTATTAGGCACACTTTCTAAACGCAACTGAACCACAGTTATGCTATTTGGCACACTTTCTAAATGCAACTAAACCACGGTTATGCTATTAGGCACACTTTCTAAATGTAACTGAACCACAGTTATGCTATTAGGCACACTTTCTATATTCTACAAAAACCACAAATTATGCTATTAGGGACACTTTCTAAATTCAGCTAACCCACAGTTATGCTATTAGGTATACTTTCTAAATGCAGCTAACCTACAGTTATGCTGTTAGGCACATTTTCTAAATGCAACTAAGCCCCAGTTATGCTATTAGGCACACTTTCTAAATGCAAATAAACCACAGTTATGCTATTAGGTCCACTTTCTAAATGCAACTAAACCACAGTTATGCTATTAGGCACACTTTCTATATTCTACTAAAACCACAAATTATGCTATTAGGGACACTGTCTAAATGCAGCTAACCCACAGTTATGCTATTAGGCATACTTTCTAAATGCAACTAATATACAGTTATGCTGTTAGGCACACTTTCTAAATGCAGCTAAACCACAGTTATGCTATTAGGCACACTTTCTAAATGCAGCTAAACCACAGTTATGCTATTAGGCACACTTTCTGAATGCAACTAAACCACAGTTATGCTATTAGGCATACTTTCTTTCTAAATGCAACTAAGCCACAGTTATTCTATTAGGCACACTTTCTAAATGCAACTGAACTACAGTTATGCTATTAGGCACACTTTCTAAATGCAACTAAACTACAGTTATGCTGTTATTCACACTTTCTACATACATTTAAACTACAGTTATGCTATTAGGCACACTTTCTAAATGCAACTAAACTCCAGTTATGCTATTAGGCACACTTTCTAAACGCAACTGAACCACAGTTATGCTATTAGGCACACTTTCTAAATGCAACTGAACTACAGTTATGCTATTAGGCACACTTTCTGAATGCAACTAAACCACAGTTATGCTATTAGGCATACTTTCTAAATGCAACTAAACCACAGTTATGCAATTAGGCACACTTTCTAAATGGAACTAAACCACAGTTATGCTATTAGACACCCTTTCTAAATGCAACTGAACTACAGTTATGCTGTAAGGCAAACTTTCTAAATGCAACTAAACTACAGTTATGCTGTTAGTCACACTTTCTAAATGCAACTAAACTCCAGTTATGCTATTAGGCACACTTTCTAAACGCAACTGAACCACGGTTATGCTATTAGGCACACTTTCTAAATGCAACTGAACTACAGTTATGCTACTAGGCACACTTTCTAAATGCAACTAAACCACAGTTATGCTATTAGGCACACTTTCTGAATGCAACTAAACCACAGTTACGCTATTAGGCATACTTTCTAAATGCAACTAAACCACAGTTATGCAATTAGGCACCCTTTCTAAATGCAACTGAACTACAGTCATGCTATTAGGCACACTTTCTAAATGCAACTAAACTACAGTTATGCTGTTAGTCACACTTTCTACATACATTTAAACTACAGTTATGGTATTAGGCACACTTTCTAAATGCAACTAAACTCCAGTTATGCTATTAGGCACACTTTCTAAACGCAAGTGAACCACAGTTATGCTATTTGGCACAATTTCTAAATGCAACTAAACCACGGTTATGCTATTAGGCACACTTTCTAAATGTAACTGAACCACAGTTATGCTATTAGGCACACTTTCTATATTCTACTAAAACCACAAATTATGCTATTAGGGACACTTTCTAAATTCAGCTAACCCACAGTTATGCTATTAGGTATACTTTCTAAATGCAACTAACCTACAGTTATGCTGTTAGGCACATTTTCTAAATGCAACTAAACCACAGTTATGCTATTAGGCACACTTTCTAAATGCACATAAACCACAGTTATGCTATTAGGTCCACTTTCTAAATGCAACTAAACCACAGTTATGCTATTAGGCACACTTTCTATATTCTACTAAAACCACAAATTATGCTATTAGGGACACTTTCTAAATGCAGCTAACCCACAGTTATGCTATTAGGCATACTTTCTAAATGCAACTAATATACAGTTATGCTGTTAGGCACATTTTCTAAATGCAACTAAACCACAGTTATGCTATTAGGCACACTTTCTAAATGCAGCTAAACCACAGTTATGCTATTAGGCACACTTTCTGAATGCAACTAAACCACAGTTATGCTATTAGGCATACTTTCTTTCTAAATGCAACTAAACCACAGTTATGCTATTAGGCACACTTTCTAAATGCAACTGAACTACAGTTATGCTATTAGGCACACTTTCTAAATGCAACTAAACCACAGTTATGCTATTAGGCACACTTTCTGAATGCAACTAAACCACAGTTATGCTATTAGGCATACGTTCTAAAAGCAACTAAACCACAGTTATGCAATTAGGCACACTTTCTAAATGCAACTAAACCACAGTTATGCTATTAGGCACACTTTCTAAATGCAACTAAACTACAGTTATGCTGTTAGTCACACTTTCTACATACATTTAAACTACAGTTATGCTATTAGGCACACTTTCTAAATGCAATTAAACTCCAGTTATGCTATTAGGCACACTTTCTAAATGCAACTAAGCTCCAGTTATGCTCTTAGGCACACTTTCTAAACGCAACTGAACCACAGTTATGCTATTAGGCACACTTTCTAAATGCAACTAAACCACGGTTATGCTATGAGGCACACTTTCTAAATGTAACTGAACCACAGTTATGCTATTAGGCACACTTTCTATATTCTACTAAAACCACAAATTATGCTATTAGGGACACTTTCTAAATGCAGTTAACCCACAGTTATGTTATTAGGTATACTTTCTAAATGCAACTAACATACAGTTATGCTGTTAGGCACATTTTCTAAATTCAACAAAATCACAGTTATGCTATTAGGCACACTTTATAAATGCAACTAAACCACAGTTATGCTATTAGGCATACGTTCTAAAAGCAACTAAACCACAGTTATGCAATTAGGCACACTTTCTAAATGCAACTAAACCACAGTTATGCTATTAGGCACACTTTCTAAATGCAACTAAACTACAGTTATGCTGTTAGTCACACTTTCTACATACATTTAAACTACAGTTATGCTATTAGGCACACTTTCTAAATGCAATTAAACTCCAGTTATGCTATTAGGCACACTTTCTAAATGCAACTAAGCTCCAGTTATGCTCTTAGGCACACTTTCTAAACGCAACTGAACCACAGTTATGCTATTAGGCACACTTTCTAAATGCAACTAAACCACGGTTATGCTATGAGGCACACTTTCTAAATGTAACTGAACCACAGTTATGCTATTAGGCACACTTTCTATATTCTACTAAAACCACAAATTATGCTATTAGGGACACTTTCTAAATGCAGTTAACCCACAGTTATGTTATTAGGTATACTTTCTAAATGCAACTAACATACAGTTATGCTGTTAGGCACATTTTCTAAATTCAACAAAATCACAGTTATGCTATTAGGCACACTTTATAAATGCAAATAAACCACAGTTATGCTATTAGGTCCACTTTCTAAATGCAACTCAACTACAGTTATGCTATTAGGCAAACTTATTACATTTTCTAAATGCAACTCAACAACAGTTATGCTATTAGGCACACTTTCTAAATGCAACTAAACCATAGTTATGCTATTAGGCACAGTTTCTAAATGCAACTATACTACAGTTCTGCTATTAGGCACAGTTTCTAAATGCAACTAAACTACAGTTATGCTGTTAGGCACACTTTCTAAATGCAACTAAACTACTGTTATGCTATTAGGCACACTTTCTAAATGCAACTAAACTACAGTTATGCTATTAGGCACACTTTATAAATGCAACTAAACTACAGTTATGCTATTAGGCACACTTTCTAAATGCAACTAAACCACAGTTATGCTTTTAGGCACACTTTCTAAATGCAACTAAATCACAGTTATGCAATTAGGCACATTTTCTAAATGCAACTAAACCACAGTTATGCTATTAGGCACACTTTCTAAATGCAACTGAACTACAGTTATGCTATTAGGCACACTTTCTAAATGCAACTAAACCACAGTTATGCTATTAGGCACACTTTCTGAATGCAACTAAACCACAGTTATGCTGTTAGTCACACTTTCTACATACATTTAAACTACAGTTATGCTATTAGGCACACTTTCTAAATGTAACTAAACTCCAGTTATGCTATTAGGCACGCTTTCTAAATGCAACTAAACCCCAGTTATGCTATTAGGCACACTTTCTCAATGCAACTGAACCACAGTTATGCTATTAGGCACACTTTCTAAATGCAACTAAACCACGGTTATGCTATGAGGCACACTTTCTAAATGTAACTGAACCACAGTTATGCTATTAGGTACACTTTCTATATTCTACTAAAACCACAAATTATGCTATTAGGGACACTTTCTAAATGCAGCTAACCCACAGTTATGTTATTAGGGATACTTTCTAAATGCAACTAACATACAGTTATGCTGTTAGGCACATTTCCTAAATGCAACAAAACCACAGTTATGCTATTAGGTCCACTTTCTAAATGCAACTCAACTACAGTTATGCTATTAGGTCCACTTTCTAAATGCAACTCAACTACATTTATGCTGTTAGGCACACTTTCTAAATGCAACTAAACTAAAGTTATGCTATTACGCACACTTTCTAAATGCAACTAAACCACAGTTATGCTATTAGGCACACTTTCTAAATGCAACTAAACTACAGTTATGCTATTAGGGACCCTTCTGTATTCAGGAGGTTTGTGCAGACTTTCTAGAAGTTAGATTCAACACAGTGGAATGACTCGGGTGCACTCAAAGTTATTGGGAGTACAGTTTAGATGCATGAGTTTACAACAATTGGACTTGTAGGGTTGAGTGGTAGTGTGGTATGGCGTGAAGTAATTGCTACAGTCCCCACCCTTTCCACACTTACTTTTTTGGTGGGTGCTGGCTTCCTGCTTCTCCTGTGGACACCTGCAGATACGATCTGGAGCCGTCCTTTGCCTTGGGGTCCTTCGCCGATGGAGCTGCAAGTGCAGAGGGTTGCCCTGGGAGGGTCTGTAATGGCTTGGCCACACAGACTCCTGACCAATCAGGACACCGTGGGCAGAGAGGGAGGCGGGTTGGGCAACCAGGAAGCGCGGAACGTAGCGAGGGCTGCAGGAGGGAGAGTGGAGGAGAGAGGTGGGATTGGAAGTGGATAGGGGCCCAAACAAGCACTTCCCAGGTGCAATATATTTATAGGAGGGCTTCACTCACTGGAAATGTTCAGCAGGCCAAAGTGAGATTCAGGGGAATCGTGGGTCACTAGACCCAGGGACACAGGGCCTATGGGCCAATCAGGACATGGTGGGTGGGGAGGGAGGCAGGCTGGGCAACCAGGAAGTGGGGAATGTAGCGAGGGCTGCGGGAGGGGGAGTGGAGGAGAGAGGTGGATAGGAAGGTAGATAGGGGCCCAAACGAGCACTTCCCAGGTGCAATACAATAATAGGAGGGCTACACTCACCAGCGATTTTCAGTACGCCAAAATGTGAGCATTGACTTTGTTTGCATCAAAGTTAACTAGGAATAGACCATTGAGTGTATGCAGATGTGAAAGTACTAAGTAACTCATACCTTCTTTAAATACTGTGCTGCCAATGTCAATCAATGCTTGATCCAGGGTTAGACCTTGTGATTTGTTAATAGTGACAGCATATACAATAGATAGAATAAATTGCTCTCTGCGTACATACATGTCTTTGAAAAGAAGGAAACGTCCTATTGTCTGCCCAATTTGTGTAACTTCCGCAAGTTTGTCAAAGTGGATGTTGACAAACTGAATGTCGTTGTCATGTGGATATGTTTGGAAGCCAACAACTGTACCGATTGATCCATTGGCTAAACCTTGTTCGACGTCAAGGTTACATTTTATAAATAATCTGCAGTTCAAACACAAAGTCAATGGCCCTCATTACGACCCAGGCGGTAAGTTACCGCCTGGGTCGTACCCTTACCACCATGGCGTAAACTACATTTACGCCATGGTGGTTGGCGGATTTACCGGCCCATTCCAAGGTGAGTGGGGCGGTAAATCCCCATTCCCCATTTTACCCTTCCCCATTCCCATTTTCGCCCCATAGGGCATAATGGGAATGGGGAAAGGCGATAATTACGGCACCGTAAATTACGGTGCCGTAATTATCGCCAAGGTCCCTTTGCGGCATGGATTTTAACGGCTGCAAAAATGCAGCCGTTAAAAGCCATCCCGCAAACGGAACCTTGTAATCAGGCGTTAAGGGTCGGCGCCGTTTACGGCGCCATAAACCCCTTAACGCCTGAGCCAGAATGAGGGCCATTATCTTCTCCAATCCGGCTTTGTTGGAGATACATTTTTCTAAGCTATTTAGTTGTGCTGTTGCTTGTTTACACATAGGCGTGCACTCCCAGTTTGTTTGTGGAGCTGATATGCAGTATGGGTTGCATTTCTTTTTTCAACTCATTGAATTGACTACAGCTTGCAAGGGTTGGCATTAAGGACATATATTTTAGATTTTGTTGAGTTAATTGTCCCATGACATCAGGAGCAGATGTGTTTCGTCCATATAGTTCATGTTCTTTTAAGATGGATTTTGCATCTTTAGTAAGCATCTCAGTTATAATGCTTTTTAAAATGTTAGCATATGTGAGGACTGCAGACTGGCACATGTTTTGAGTTAGTTCTCTGTAGTGAAAATGTTACCAGAGATTTATATTTCCAATGCTGCTGAGAGTTTTGTGGCATTCTTTGTGTTCTAATGTTTTGAAAATAGGTTGCCCTTTCACTGTTGTTAACTGTAGGAGGTCTCCGAAAACAAGAACATGTTTTCCTCCAAACAGTTCTTTGTAGTTGATTTTTAGGACTTCTTGCATTCTGAGATGAATTAAAGCTAACATGAGGTTGCAAGCCATGCTTACTTCATCTATAAGGAGCACTTTCATTTGTTTTAGAATTTTGCGTACTTCAGTAGCAGCTTCTGCTGACAATTTATAGTATTCTAATTTGTTCTGGTGCTCTACTGAAAGCCGTAGTAGTCAGGGTAAACCACCTATGTTGTAGCAGCTAAACTTGTGGGGGCTGTTACTACAGCCGAAAGGTTGTTGTTTGTTACGTTTTGTAGACATTTGCTGATTATTTTCAGTAAGAATGTTTTTCCAGAACCAGTATCATCACTTACATTAAGGATCATATGTCTATAATTTGTACATCTACAGGTTTTAGTTTCATGTTTAAAATCATGTTCAATTTTTTTGAGTGGCTTCTAGGTGAATGGTGAGTTGTTCATCATTTAGCTGTGATTCGAAAAATGACAAGTCTTCCTCAGATTGTTTATATAGATACATGGTATTTTCTACCTCAGTCATGGCTATTTCTGCTTCATTTAGAATGAGTAGTTCTCTAAGTGGGTCTTGGCTTCCGGTAAGGGAAGGTTGACTGCCCCTCAGGAGTGTCATGTCTAATTGCACTTCAATGCCTTCCTCTTGTTGGCGTTCATTGTCCAGCATTGTTTGTGTTGTTTGAAATTGACATTTGTTTTACTGCTTTCATTTGCTTTGAATGCAGCTTCAAATGAGTCATAGGGCCTCATTACGAGTGTGCCGGTCCGGTGACAATGGTGCCGGTAAGCCTACTGGCACCGTTGTTATTGGACCGGCACACTATGAGCCTGCAGGTGGGTGCCATCCCTCCCGCCAGGGCCACCCACAGATTTTCACAGAAGCACCCGCACGTTAATAACGGAGCCGTTTCTTCGTGGTCCCCATTCCCATGGACACAAATTGGAATGGGGAATTACATTTTCCTGCCCCTGACTTCACAGACCACTGGGGCTATAATGCCCCGGTGTTTCCTTTAAGTCAGGCGCTGGAAAAATGTGCAGGTCCGGTGGCAACCTAGTATTGTACTTACTTTTTTTGTGTGAATGAGCAGGTTTCTTCTGAGTTGTTGTTTGTACTTCAGATGCTGCTGCTTTTCAAGAGAGTGGTCTTCACTGAAATTGTAAAGGAAAAAAGTTAGTAATTTTGTGTGTTTATAGCACTGATGTTAATTTAGATGTTGATTTTTATGTTTTTGTAGTAGTATTCTTGTTGTATATCTGAACATAGTGTGTGCATGCAATTTCCTTTGACTATGTGCAGCATTTATAATTTACTTTAAATATGTTAGTTCAACATGCTTTGTAAATGAGTAGAATAGTAAGTGTATGAAACTCACTTGGTTTCTTAAGGCTGTGTTATTGAATGTTAGGAGATAGAAGAAATAATGATATACTTATTTTGCAATTTTTTATAAGGTAAATAGCAGAAACTGTATAGAAAAGCGTTTGTGAAGGTGCGTGTAATAAAACAGCAGGATGTGATTTGCAGGCAGTGGTGGTATTTCAGCTGGGAGCTTTTCAATGGTAGTGTCTATCTGTGTGAGTGTATAAAGATGCATGACCTTAACCTGGCTGTGTGTAATTGTATAATACACTACTAAGTGTTTTTCTACAATTATACTGTTATTTCTCCCATCTTTTAATATTATAATTTTTTAGAAAGCTGTATGTGTGTAAAAATAAAATTAGATAGCAGATAGGTTTGGAAGTGACAGTTGATTATAGCAGATGGGAAAAATGACAGTAAGTTCATTTTATAGGTTATACAGGTTAAGTGGCAGTTACTCTGTTTATATGCATTCATAAGAGTTGTACATGTACTGTGCAGAAAATATGCATACCTGTAGTTTGTAATCATGCATGAGGATATGCATGCAGCTGCAAGTAGAAATCTTGGAGACTTGTATAGTAGTTTTTGTAGTAGGTGCTTTCCAATGATATGAGACTTGTACTTAGAGTGATCAACAGTACATTTGAAGTTCTGAACTATGATGATGGAGTTAGATGTAGAGGTCTTGGATTAGATTGGTGGATGGTTGTGTGACTGCTTAGCTGTATCCAATGAGGGAATGGCACAGAGAGTGAAGTGGAAATGGTAGAAGAGCTGTCCAAGTTACGATATGTCCGCGGACATGGTGGTGGTCCGCAGACATCGCATATTACATACAGGGATTTTGGGGTGGAGAGGCATGCAAATGAGAAAGATCAGAGCAAGGGATTGGTCAGTAAAGTTTACTGGGTGTGTTGTGTAAGGAGAGAGTTTGTCAGAAAGTTTTTTCCCTGAGAGAAGAACAGATAGCTATGGCTGTGTGTTTCAGAAAAGAGATTATCTGGATTTTGGGAGACTCATGGATACATTGGTTGGAGGTGCATGCAGAACACTGTGGAGTAGCTGCAGATCTTGGATTCTCTCATGTGGAAGTGCACTGGCATGGAGTGCGTGGAATGAAGTGGCTGGACTTGGTACCTCTCTGTGCTACTTTGGAGACAGAGCATCATCCAGACATAATTATAATTAATTGTGGAGGGAACAGTTTAGGACATGTGTCTGGAATTTCATTGCAATTTGCAATGAAAGAAGGACTTGGGAAGATCATGGACATGTTTCTAAATTACCAAGTAATTTTTTCTCCTATTGCGCAGACAAATATGGCTGCATTCTTCTTCATTTTGTCCACAAATGGAGAAAGCGAGGCACAATGTCAATAAGGCTGTTTGTGCCTTTGTAAGAGATGTTGGCATGTCCTCTTTTCACAATGAAAATATTATGTTTCGTAGCACATACATTTTTTGCAGAGATGGAGTCCATCTTACTTATGCTGGCAAACAGATTTTTCTGAGAAATGTACAAAATGCATTGCAACCTTTTTTAAGAATTACAGCCATCTATTTTGCAGTAGATGTTGACCATTTCAAGTTTTCCAAACACACAAAAACACCACCAAAAGGCTCTTTTCAGAGCCACCACTTCCTCCCAGAGAAAAGTGCAATGTTGTTGCTAGACCAGCCCCCCAAAATTTTAAATGTCCGCCGACTGTCCGCAGACTTCTAAAAAATGGACAGGGCCCTGCACCATTTATTTGCCACTTCTATTTTTAAACTGTGAAAGGTGGCTCTGAAAAGAGAATTTTTTTTGGGGTGGTTTGTTGTTTTATATATTGTTTTTGTTTTTTACACATAACACACTAGAAGAGGAGGGGAAAGGAGGGTAAGGAAGGGACACCAACCACAGGGATAAGAAAGGGCAAGTGGAGAGAGGAAGATGTAGGGTGGGCCTTAGGTAGGTAGCAGGTCTTCTCGTGCTCCTTGACCGCAGTCTCGAAAGCACTTCGAAGACTCTCTCCCCTGCAGAGTACTGCGTCGCAGTACATACACAATATTGTGACCGTCGAAAGGTAAGGGTCAACAACATTGTGAATGGCCTGTGAGGCAGCTGGAGGGATTCGCTCTCCCACAGGCGTGTCTCTTGTGGTGAGAGGAACGGAAACAGAGCATGTGGTAGAGCAACTCAACCTACTATGTTCATCACAAGGTAAAACCTTGCGAACGGCCCCACCGTGGAACGACCTTGGGTGTCGCTTCATGGATGTTGTACCAAAGCTGTACGAACCAGGCCTGCCACGACTCAACACCATTTTGCACTGGTTGCAGGTGACTTTGTTTGCATGTGCTTTTGGTATGTTACCATCAATGGCAAACAACCGCCACACCCAAGACTCAAGGCGA
This sequence comes from Ambystoma mexicanum, assembly GCF_040938575.1. NCBI lineage: Eukaryota > Metazoa > Chordata > Amphibia > Caudata > Ambystomatidae > Ambystoma > Ambystoma mexicanum. Next base: position 489,215,546 of record NC_090923.1, on the reverse strand, counting down.
GTGCTGGTAGTAGGGACTTCCACTACATCATCCTCTTCATCCTCTTCATCCTCCTCTACATCCTCATGCCTGTTCCCCTCGGCAGGCCCTTGGGCACATGGTGGTGGTGGAGGGGGTAGGGGTGGTTGCTGAGGCAGATGTAGCAGCAGCAGCCATCAATGCCATCAGGGTTGATGAGATGATCTCAAATCAAAAGTCAGATCAGCAAAGGCAGCAAAACTCAATTTGCAATAGCCAGAAGCACAATGAGGATCAGCTCTGGGGTGTGGCCTTTTATAGGGGTGCTGGTGCGCACTTCATGGACACCTGCATGGCCTGCAGACAGATCGAACACCCCAAAAATGCTCAAATTGTTCCAAAAAGTATGTAGAAAGCCAGGGTCATTGTCTGGGACATGTGCACTGGTGAATTTATACTGTCAAATACTTTGGATTGTCTAAAAAAGTACTTTTAAAATGTTCAGGGACCCGGACAGTGTCCGCAAATCAGGACACACGCTCAGCGTGTGTGTGGTCACATGAAGACGTCGCGAACACGTCAGCGAAGGGAACGGGTGTCCACAGGACACCAAATGCACATGAATGGCCGAGCGCATGCGTGCTGGTGTTCTACGGACAGTGTTCGGGTCCTGAAATTGTGACACACGTGAGACGGACAGTTACGCATAGGCGCGATGTTCGTAGGATTTATGGGTGTGGTGCGCATGTGTGTAGATGTTCTACAGACAGTACAGACAGGTATAGTGCCCTTAGGACACCTCCATTTTATTTAATTACGGACACTGCATGTGTTCTAAGTACAGTTCCATCTTGCTTGCGGATAGTACGGACAGGTATAGTGTCCTTAGGACACCATCATTTTAGTCAATTACGGACATCCCAGACACCGTGCATGGTCTAAGAACAGTTCCATTTTGATTGCGGACAGTATGGACAGGTATAGTGTCCTCAGAATACCTCCATTTTGGTTAATTGCGGACATCCCAGACATCGAGTGTGTTCTAAGAACAGTTCCATCTTGCTTGCGGACAGTACGGACAGGTACAGTGTCCTTAGGACACCCCCATTTTGGGACGGGTGTCCGCAGGACACTAATTGCGCAGGAATGGGTGTGCACATGCGTGCGGGTGTTCTACGGACAGTGTTCGGGTCCTCAAACTAATTAAAAGTGCGACACCTGTGAGACGGACAGTTACGAACAGGTGCGATGTTCATAGGATTTATGGGTGTGGTGCACATGTGCGTATATGTTCTACAGACTGTACGGACAGGTATAGTGTCCTTAGGACACCTCCATTTTATTTAATTACGGACATCCCGGACACCGTGCGTGTTCTAAGTACAGTTCCATCTTGCTTGCGGACAGTACGGACAGGTACAGTGTCCTTAGGACACCACCATTTTGGTTAATTACGAGGGGACGGGTGTCCGCAGGACACTAAATGTGCAGGAACGGGTGTGTGCATGCGCACGGGTGTCCTACGGACAGTGTTTGGGTCCTCAGACTAATTAAAAGTGCGACACACGTGAGACGGACAATTACGGACAGGCGCGATGTTCGTAGGATTTATGGGTGTGGTGCGCGTGTGTGTAGATGGTGTACGGACAGTACAGACAGGTATAGTGTCCTTATGACACATCCACTTTAGTTAATTACGGGCATCCCAGACACCGCGTCTGTTCTAAGGATAGTTCCATCTTGCTTGCGGATAATATGGACGGGTATAGTGTCCGTAGGACACCCCCATTTTGCTAATTACGGACATCCCGGACAGGCGCGCTGTCCACAGATACCCTAACTGCCTTTTTTAAAAAAATAAGACACAAAGGACTGAATTAAAACAAACATAATATTTTTTTTTATTAAATACAGGTATAAAATTTATGACAGAGACGGGGAAGCAGAAACTGACACAAATACAGGGGATTTAGGAGTTTGGAGAGGATGGATGGGAGGGGATGAAGGGATGGAAGTCTCACCAAAACGTTTTTTCTTGGTGTTGAGCATTTGGGGATAGTTGACTGGGACATGGAGAGGGGGAACAGGTGCATGTTGGACAATGATATTTATTTTTTTCTTTTATGTGGTCTTCCACAAAATGTTTCAAAAGATTAAAATTTTCCATAAGCATGTCCATTTTTTGTTCCATGCGCTGCATAGTATTTTCTAATGTCTCCTTTGGTGTATTATTTTCAATGTTTGTATGGTCTGTTAAAATAAAAGTATATCTGTTAAGTACACATAAAATATTGATTATTAATTTGCATATAGAGAAGTGTCTACCATTATTATCACTGTCTTCAGACATTTCCTCACGTGGGAAATTTTCCTCAAGCCATTCCAAAGTACTGAACATTTCTGTGTAAAAAAAAAGATTACTTTTAGTTTGCCAAATACAGAAAGTTTAGAAATATATAAGAAAAATTAAGTTTACTTACTAGTTTCTGGTAAGTTGTGTTCTTACTTTTGTGTAGGTCTGCTGTTGCTCCTAGGTGTGCAGTTTTGTGAGGTAATTATGTTGAAAGCATATCTTTTTTGTTTTGGTATATTTAGTCAAACAACTTTATTCGGCCTGGAAAAGGCCATCAAAGTACATCCTAAAAATACATTACTAAAATATAATTACAATAGACAAGGCAGAAAGAAGGAAAAACATACCCAAACAAGAGCAAAAGGCTGCACCCTAACCTGGGTGCTGCCCGACAGTGCTTTTAGCCAAGAATCAGGAACCGCTGTCCCTTGACCCTCCCATCTCCCAAACTGCCTTGGCCCCAGGGCGGTCAGATTAGCCCCTGAAAGGGGGCTCTAGCTTGGGGGGTTACCCATGGGTCTCATACTAACAGGGATGAGAGTAGAGCTGACCATGATACCAGATTCCCACGGGCGGCCTCGGCCATTGCATCTTTCCAAAACCTCCCTTGCCAAATCTGCATCCCCTAAAACCACTCTAACAATGTCCGTTTTAGCTGCATATTTGGACAATCTAGTGCACTCTAACAAAGAGTCCGTTGACACAAACCCGCACTCCCCTACAGCCCGTAACCAGTGAAGAAATTTGTTCTGCAAGGCGTCCCTTGGTTCTCTTTTGTCCGTGGGTAATTTAGGGACTCCCTTGAGGAATACTGTGGAGCTGGAGTGGCCTTGGTGGATAAGATGCCCAGACGTAGACCTCCCCCGCCTGAGGGTTGACACACCAGTCCTCCTCCCCACAGAGCGTATGTTACGCTGGACTCTACCTGCAAAGTTCTGTATTGGCAGTGGCTCAATAGCTGTAGTCCCATTAAGCTCCCTGCGAGGGGGTGGTGCTGGGGAATGGGCCATCTCTGAATGGCTCCTTTTGGGCTGGGGGTTCTTATCCACAGGGGCTGGGGCGGACAGGGGTGCGAGGGATATGGCCCTGTGTTAGAGACTCGGTTCGGACTCCCAGGGCCTGTTCCCGCTGAGACCTCTCCTCTCCTCCCCGCACTTTTAGTACATATGGGGCCTCATTCCGAGTTCGGAGATAACCACGCCGCTATTTGCGGCATGTCTGCCTCCGAACTCGTCCAAACTCCGGCCCTGTGAATGGAGTAATTACCGGTCCATTCCGAGGTCGGAGGGACCGGTAATTCCCCATTCACCAGGGCCTAAAAGCAGGCGTTAAGGAAGGACCCGCAAAGGGAACTCGTAGTAGGGCGGTAAGGGTTTAACAGCACCGGTCTCGTTACTGGTGACCGTTAACCCTTACCGCCCTACTTGGAATGAAGCCCATGGTATTTAAATGGATGGTTGATGTGTTACATGTATAGGTTGCACTTCTTATTTATTATTACATATAATGTGTTTATGTACTGCTTTTTGAACTTGTTCAGTGTTTATATGGCATAATAGAACAATTTAAGATACCCTCTAAGTTTTTGGGTAGTGTTGATGTTGTCCGCGTCCGTCCTCGGACATCAAAATCATTAGCAGGAGGTTCGGCATGTTCTGTGTTACATGTATATAAAGTAAGGGAATCGTAGTAAACATCTATCAAATTCACACTATGTATATGTATATTCAGTAAAAAAAACTTTGATAAAGGGAGGTTATGGTTAAATTGCGCTACTAAAAACCTATGAAATTCAGTAAAAAACTTTGTTAAAGGGATGTTATGGTTCCAAGTAAAACCGAAAAATCCCTGAAATTCGCCAGTTATTTGTAAATTTGGTGAAAATCCATCAAGTAGTTTTTTTTTAAACAGGGAAAATGTAGGTACCATAAAATGAGTGATATCTGGCTATGCTTGGTGGACCCATTTCATGGTTCACTCTGTGGACAGGATTCTGATTGGTCCAGAGAGGCATGTCATGTCCATGGACATCCAATGCACCCACTGATTGACTGGAGGGAAGCTTGATGTGTATCATACTGCAGGATTGTGGAGCAGCTAGATACCTGTTGGTGTATTCTAACTGTTGGTAGTTTGAAAGTTGTTGAGGGTATGTTTGTAGCACTGTGATTGCTGAAGGTTAATTTTGGCAGTTTGACCGCTGAAAGTAATATTGTAGTACTGCGGGTGCAGTAAGATACCAGTTGGTGTATTCTGGTTGTTTATACTTTATAAGTGTTGAAGGGTTTCCTCAGAAGAACTTTCATTTTTGCTGGTGGATTTCAAATTGCATAGTAATGGGAAGTAATATTGTAGTATTATGGTTGCAGTTAGATACCATCTGGTGTATTCTAACTGTTTACAGTTTCTCCGTTTTGCAGGGTATGTCTTCAAGCATGTTCATTCTTGTTAGTGGATTTCCATTGTTCACTATTGTGAAGTGCATTTGCACTATTATGGGTGTAGTTACATGTAGTTGCATATTTATTGCAGTGATATTGTGGGTATTGTTAGAGAGCTGTTGTCTTATTCTAACAGTTGGTCATTTGACAGCTCATTGAGGAAAGTGTGTAGACCCTCAGAATCAGTACTTTTATTTTTAAGTACTATGTGGGAAACAATATTAGTGTGTCTTTTCCACAGTTGTTGTTTCTGTGAATATAATCATTGGATCATTGGGGAAAAAAACTGCATTGCAGCGCAACTGATGTCATCATGGGCCAGTTGGTATATGTTAAATTTTTCCAGTTTTACAGGACAGAAGGTTATTTTTTGTTTGCAATTACAAATCTGTTGGTGGATATTGGGCAGTAGGCTATGCTACATTTGTAGATCAGTCAGTACATTTTGGTTTGAAGAATATGAATAGGTATTTGCAAGATTTTGCTGGTAATCTCTGCTTCAGAGTAATGGAAGCATCATTGCATTCAAACCACCCACATTTCTTTTTAATGTATGCAGTATAGTGACTTACAGTGGTTGTGGCGCTCGGGTGGTAGATTATGCTGTGAAGGCTTTCTTGCCAAGTGATACTTGCCCGTGTGTGAAGCTAATAAGCTTGCAGGTGGAACGATTGTCTGAATTGCAAGTAGTATATAATATGCCATGGTTAACATTTTGTACAAGTTGCTGAAATGGAATAGATTCACAGTTAGGTATAGATACATGCAGGGACTTATTCCTGCCCCACATGGCTGCAAAGAGTGCATGTATGTTTCCACATGTATGAAATCTCGATGATTTCATTTATAGGTATGTTTTTGTTTTACAGTACTTGCAGCAAGTACATTAGAAATTCTTGTGGATCTTCTTGTGTGTTTATAGTGAATCTCACCATTTTCGCACAGTAGTCCAATTCCTGTTTATTCCTGAAACGCTGTAAGTGTTGTAAGGATTGATTGTTGCAAGTAAATGTTCTCAATAATTGCTGGCAATTGGAATAGAACATTGATTGCTACATTTGCATAGCAATTTACACCGGTTGGTTTGGAAAGTTTGAATGGACCAGACAGTTCTGTGTCTGAGTCATTTGATGGAAGTCCACATGCTTTTTTGAAGAGGTACTTCTCTTTGTTTGTGCAGTTGGGTATGCATTTGCCTTTTCCGTACATCCTTTTGTGGTTGTGGTAATTGATGGAGTACGAGCTGCTTTCAATTTCTTTGGTGGTACTCTTGGGAGATCACATATAAGCTGTGTTTGCACTAGTCTTCTTTCAAAAAGTTTTCCTTTTTGAGTTACAGGTTACATTTTGCGATGGGGTGTGTAGAGTTCATGTAGTCTGTTGTACTTTACGATGTAAGGAATGTCAGCCTTGACTTTGCTTGCATCAAAATTTACTAGAAATAGTCCATCAAGTGTATGTAGGCATGACAGTGCTATGTAACTCATGCCTTCTTTAAAGACTGTGCTGCCAATGTCAATCAATGCTTGGTCAAGGGTTAGACCTTGCGATTTATGAATAGTGACTGCGAGTGCTAGAGACAGAGAAAACTGTTCTCTGCATTCATACATTTCTAGGAAAAGAAGGAATCAGGCTGTTGAGCGTTCTATCCTTTTAACTTCTGAAAGTTTGTCAAATTGGATGTTGACAAACTGAGTGCTATTTTGGGTATGTCTGGAAGCCAACAACTGTACCAAGTGCTCCATTAACTAAACCTTGTTCCACATCAAGGTTAGGCTTTTACATTACTTTACAGTTTAAAAACAATGTTAACATTTTCTCCAAACCAGCTGTGTTGGAGATAGAGTTTTCTAAGCTATTTAGTCGTGCTGTGGCTTGTTGATACATAGCTACTGTTATACCGTGCACGTCCAGTTTGTCTGTGGAGTAAATTTGCACTATTGGCTGCATTTCTTTTTCACCAATGTTTCATTGAATTGTGCACAGCTTGCTAGGGTTGGCATTAAGGGCATACATTTTAGATTTGTGTGTGCTAATTGTTCCATGACATCAGTAGCAGATGTGTTATGCCTGTATAGCTCATGGATGCATCTGCTATTTAAGATAGAGTCTGCTTCCTAGAAAGCACACCAATCTGAATGCTTTTCAAAATGTTAGCATAGGTGAGGTCTGTAGACTGATGCATGTTTTCAGTTAGTTATCTGTATTAGAAATGTTGCCAGAGATTTACATTTCCTATGCTGCTAATTGTGTTACGGTACAGTTTGTGTCCTAAGGTTTTCAAAATAGGTTCACTTTTGACTGGTGTTAATTGAAGAAGAAATCTGGAAGATCTCCAGAGAGTTCTTTGTAGTCTGTTTTAAGGAACTCTTGCAATCTGAGCTGAATCAAAGCCAACATTAGGTTGCAAACCATGCTCACGTCATCTATTCGGAGCATGTTCATTTGTTTCAAAACTCTGCATAACTCCATAGCAGCTTCTGCTGAATGTTTGTAGTAGTTTAATTCGTTTTGGTGTTCTACTGGAAGGAGCAGCAATCAGTGTAAAGCAACACCACCTATGTTGGAGGCAGCTAAACCTGTGAGGGCAGTTACAACAGCTGAAAGCTTGTTGTTTGTCAATTGTTGAAAGAATTTGCTGATGATTTTTATTAAGAAGGTTTTGCCCGAACCAGCTTGACCACTTACATACAGGAGTACAGGTTTATAGTTTTGACAGGTACAAGCTTTGGTTTTCGTGCTGCACACCACGTTCAATTTCTTTAGTTACTTCTAGGAAAATGCTACGCTGCTCATTATTCAGTTGTGCTTTCAGCAGAGCAAAGTTTTCTTCAGATTGCTCATACTGACACATGGTGTTTTCTACTTCAGTCATGGCTAATTCTGCCTCATTTACTATGAGTGGCTCTCCAAGTGGTTCTTGGCTCGCTGTAAGAGAAGGTTGACTGCTCTGAGGAGTGTCTACATTTAGTTGTGCTTGAAATTGTTCTTCTTGTTGGCGTTCATTGTCCACCATGTTTTTGTATAGTTTAAAGTTTATGGGCCTCATTACACAGTAGGAGGTAACCATGGCGCAATTAGCGCCATGGCTACCCCCTACCGCCTTCTGGGTCCGGGAAGACGGTTAGGGACTTACCGGGTCATTCCGACCCTGGAGGACCCGGTAAATCCCCATGCCAATTACCATTCCCCATTCCCATTCGAGCCCCCATAGGGCTCACTGGGATGTCACGACCCTCGCCCAAAACCCCCTCTCGCAAACCCATTGGCCAGGTGGAGTCAGGACTCAGGCCTCTAGTGCCTGGCATCCTCTTCAAAATCCTTCATGGGGCCAGTCCTGGCACCTATGGCACCAGGCGCATACACCATGAACAACAATGTGCTTGGGAACTACTTTATTGTATTGTCAGCCAACACAGAGGCATCCACATAGCTTGGTTCCTAAGAACCAAGCTATGCGGTCTAGTGTTTTGGGTGTGGCAGGCCTGGAACTACTTTCCCTGGTACTACTTTACCTGGGCTATATAAACCAGACCCTGACTGCAGAACATGCTTTGTGTTACTTTGCAGCTTGCAACGTGACGCTCACTGTGTCCAGCTATTCCCTCGAACCTCGGAGACGCAGAACCTGCAAGGAGACAAAAGGAACATCATTAGCAGCAGCCTTCATCTTTAAACACTCACAGCTAACAGCTTCCTCGAATCTGCACGCCTCCCGAACAGAACGACCTGAAAGAGGGAGATAGATGCAACATTAAAGAAAGCTGTAGAGACATTTACAAATTACGAACTGCTCAAAAGGCTTACCTGGCTGGTCGCCTCTCGGCTGGCACCACTCCGGACATTCCACTCGCGCTGAAGAACACCGCGACCTACAAGGAAGGAAAACACAGGTTAGCAAAGGCAAGACTTTGCAGCGCTGTGCATTGCTCTTACTTACCACATCATAGTGCTCTTAATGTGCCATCATTTACCAGCGGGGCTCAACCAAGCCAGTTCACGGCACTGTAGCTCTGCATACCTAAGGGAGAAAAAAGAGACATTTTAAACAAAGAAAGGCATGCAGGATAGCAATAAAACTAAAAAACAGCAATAAGACCTACCTGAACAATATCAAATGGGCCGGCGCCAGTGAAGTAACTGGACCGCACTCACCCATGAAAGACCAACGGAAAACACACCCCGTGTACCTGAAAATGCTGTAGAACCCATGCAGATTGGAGGAATATGACCTCCATTAAATAAATCAAGAGCGGGACAAAAGAAGACAACAACAGCTTTGTTTGTATTGTGGGAAACCAGGACATTTCCTGAAGGACTGTCCAGTAAAACCCCCAAGAAGAACAGTCGGGGCCACAGAGAAGGATGAAGCTAAGGAATCGGGAAACTACCAAGCTCGAGAAACGTAGAGGTCAGTTTGTCGAGTGAGAAGAAAGAGTTGCTGACCTCACACTTTGCAATATCAGTGATCTTAATTAACCACCAACAGTCGTCAAGAATGCATGCCGTTGAAGCATACATCGATAGCGGGGCAGTTGGAAATTATATTGATCAAGAACTGGCAGCAGAGATGGGGCTTCCTTTGTGTTCTAAGCCAACTATGGACAAGGTAACCACCATGGATGGGACAGAAATCGCTTCCGGACCAGTACCCCGTGCACAGCTAGGGTAACCTTGCTGTGTCAGCACGGACATCGGGAGTCTATTTCATCCGATCTCATCAAGGCACCTCAGTTCAGGCTAATACTAGGGATGCCATGGTTGGTTGCTCACAACCCTTTGATTGACTGGCGGGCATGAAAATGAACCTTCCCCGGTGACTGCTCCCCTGCCTGCTATTACCAAGAGGAGAAACCCGAAGTCTGTATCCCCATGATTCCCGGAGTGACAGTATCAACCCTGGGAGCAACTAATACCTTGCCAATTGAATACCATGATTTCCAGGATGTTTTGGACCAAGCCAATACATTGCCGCCGCACAGGCCCTATGACTGTCAGATCGACCTTGTTCCTGGTGCACAAATCCCTTGCGGCAGGATCTACGCTCTCACAGAACCAGAAAATCTTCATTTGAAATCCTATTTAGACCACTACCTTGAAAACGGATTTATCCGTCCTCCGAAGTCCCCCGCAGCCAGCCCTTTGTTCTTCGTACCGAAAAAGGAAGGAGACTTGAGAACCTGTATTGACTACCGCGAATTGAACCAGATCACCGTGAAGAACCGCTACCCCTTGCCACTTATCCCTGAGATGCTAGACCAAGTTAAAGATGCCCAGATTTATACCAAATTGGACCTTCGAGGAGCGTGCCACCTGGTCTCAGTCAGAAAAGGAGATGAATGGAAAACCGCCTTCCGTACTAAGTACGGCTTGTTTGAATATCAAGTCATGCCCTTCGGGTTATGCAACGCTCCTGCAGCATTCCAATATTTCATGAATGACGTCTTAAGGGAGTTCATTGATGTGTGCGCCTTAGTGTACATAGACGACATCTTAGTATACTCAGCCTCGGAACAAGATCTTGTCAGGCACGTTCGTTCAGTCCTCACCTAGCTCCGTCAACATCGCTTGTTTGCAAAGCTTGAAAAATGCTTTTTTCACGTCACCGAAGTAGAATTTCTTGGATTTATCCTTACTCCAGGAGGCATCAGAATGGACGTGCACAAGGTAGATGCCATTCTGAAATGGCCTTCACCAACGTCTCTGAAAGGGGTACAAAGCATGCCAAGCTTCGCAAACTTCTACCGCCAGTTCATCCCGACTTCTCTCAGGTTGTGCACCCAATCACAGTACTATTACGAAAAAACAATAAAAAGTTTGATTGGACCGAAGAAGCAGAAGAAGCCTTTCAGGAACTTAAACAAAGGTTTACCTCTGCTCCAATCCTGTGACGTCCTCGTCCAGACCTTCCTTATGTCATTGAAACTGATGCATCCAGTTTCGCAATGGGGGCTATCCTTTCACAGAGAGACCCGGAAACCGGCCAGCTACATCCTATGGCCTTCTGGTCGAAAAAGTTCTCACCTTCAGAGATTAATTATGCCATCACGGACAAGGAACTCCTGGCTATCAAATCCGCCTTTAAAGCCTGGAGGCACTACCTTCTGGGGGCCAGACACACTATTACAGTCATCACAGACCACTGAAACCAGCAATATCTCAAAACAGCCAAGGCCCAGTCCTTGCGCCAATTACGGTGGGCCCTTTTCTTCACCAAATATGATTATGTAATCACATTTCGACCAGGAGTCAGAAACGGAAAGACGGATGCCTTATCTCGCATGGGCATAGATTAAATAGTATATACAACTCCAGACCCAGTACCTATTATACCTGAAGACAAACTCTTGGGTATCATGACAGCCTTAACACAAGCAGAACTACGAAAAGAAATCCAACGGACAATGAATCCTGATGCCTACCTCGCATGGCAAACTCAAGGAGAACAATATACCATCAAGGACCACCTACCCTTTTTTAGGGATCGCCTATATGTACCCAAGAAGGAATTACAACAGCATATTATTTCAAACTATCATGATTCACTGATCGAAGGACATCCTGGGATCGCCAAAAACTCTAGCTAAGGTGAAAGAGAACTTTTGGTGGCCTACCTGGCGTAAGGACATCATTCAGTATATTCAGTCCTGCGGTGTCTGTGCACAAAATAAATCACAGAAACAATAACCATCTGGTCTCCTACAACCATTGGACATTCCTCCAGTTCCATGGCACACTCTTTGCCTTGACTTCATCACTGATCTACCTCCAAGCCAAGGGTTCAACACCATCCTTGTAGTTGTGGACTTATTCTCGAAGATGGCCCATTTTATTCCTCTCAAAGGCCTCCCAGACGCAGTCACTTTAGCAAAAGTGTTCCTGGAGGGCGTGGTTAAGCTACATGGCTTCCCTTCGGTTCTGGTCTCTGATCGAGGCAGCCAGTTTGTTTCAAACTTCTGGAAAAAATGCTGTGCAATGGTGCAGATCGACAATCGGCTATCTACCAGTCACCATCCCCAAACGGGCGGCCAAACCGAGAGAACCAATCAGACACTCGAGCAATATTTACGGTGCATGCTGCACCACGACAAAGGAATTGGAAAGACCCACTATGGAGAGCCGAATATGCATATAACAATTCTTTGCATTCAAGCACGGGACAAACGCCCTTCTATACCCTTCATGGCAGACATCCACGTACCTCTGAACTAGACCTTCCAGTCAGCTTGGAAATGCCAGCGGAAAAGACTCTACACCCAACCATTACTCAGGCTTTCAAAAGGGCAAAGGAACACCTTATTCATGCCAAAGAAAAATAAAAGAAATTCGCCGATCAACACCGGAAAAAGGCCCCTAATTATCAAGTAGGAGCCAAAGTTTGGTTAGCCGCTAAATTCGTACCCATCAAGGGAACCCAGACCTTTCATCCCAGATTCTTAGGACCCTATACCATGAAGGCAATTATCAACCCAGCAGCCGTGAAACTGGATTTACCACCTAATCTACACATCCACCCGGTATTCCATGTGTCCCTCCTGAAACCAATGCAACCCGGCACACGGATTGGGACACCACCTAAGCCCATACTTGTTGACGGAGAACCAGAATTCGAAGTCAAAGATATCTTGGACTCTAAATACTCTAGGACCAAGCTATATTATCTCGTCGATTGGAAAGGCTTTGGACCACAAGATAGATCCTGGGAGCCCAATGAGAATATCCACCCACCACCTCTAATCAGGAAATTCCATTGGAACTTCCCAACCAAACCTGGGCCAGACAAAAGGAACACCATGGGAGGGGCCTTAGGGGGGAGTGCTGTCACGACCCTCACCCAAAACCCCCTCTGGCAAACCCATTGGCCAGGTGGAGTCAGGACTCAGGCCTCTAGAGCCTGGCATCCTCTTCAAAAGCCCTCATGGGGCCAGTCCTGGTGCCTATGGCACCAGGCTCATACACCATGAACAACAATGTGCTTGGGAACTACTTTATTGTATTGTCAGCCAACATGGAGGCATCCATGCAGTCTAGTGTTTTGGGTGTGGAAGGCCTGGAACTACTTTCCCTGGTACTACTTTACCTGGGCTATATAAACCACACCCTGACTGCAGAACATGCTTCGTGTTACTTTGCAGCTTGCCACGTGATGCTCACCGTGTCCAGCTATTCCCTCGAACCTCGGTGCAGTCTTCATCTTTATAAACTCGCAGCTACTGAGAACAACTTCCTCGAATCTGCACGCCTCCCGAAAAGAACGACCTGAAAGAGGAAGATAGATGCAACATTAAAGAAAGCTATAGAGACATTTACAAATTACAAACTGCTCAAAAGGCTTACCTGGCTGGTCGCCTCTCAGGTGGCACCACTCCAGGCATTCCACTCGCGCTGCTGAACACCGCGACCTACAAGGAAGGAAAACACAGGTTAGCAAAGGCAGAGCTTGGCAGGGCTGCGCATAGCGCTTACTTACCACATCATAGCGCTCTTAATGCACCATCATTTACCAGGGGGGCTCAACCAAGCCAGTTCCCCGTGCTGAAGCTCTGCATACCTAAGGGAGAAAAAAGAGACATTTTAAACAAAGAAAGGCATGCAGGATAGCAACAAAACTAAAGGAGAGCAATAAGACCTACCTGGACAATATCAAACGGGCAGGCGTCAGTGAAGTAACTGGACCACACTCACCCATGAAAGATAGCGTGCCCCTGCAAAGAAGGCAGGACGGAGAGCACGCCTAATTCTACCACAAGGTGAGGAGAGGGCGCCAGAGGGACTGAAAGCATTCAGGGGTGGAGGGAGGATACTTACCCCAGTCGGTCAGTCTTGAACACCGTCCTCCTGTATTTTCAGGCAGAACCTTCCCCGTAGACCACATCAGGGCAAAGCTGAGAAGCATACCAGCGAGTAACCCAGCTGGGTGGCGTCCCTGTGGATACCAGGTGAGCGTAACATGGGAATGGGGAAGGAGCTAATAACGGTATCGCTATTAGCAGTACCGTCATAGCTCTGAAGTCCCACAGTGGGTCCCGTCCTTAACGTGTGGTCTGACCACACGTTAAGGACGGGACCCACTAAGGGACCTCATAGTAGGGCGGTAAGGGATTACCGGCACCAGTGCCCTTACCGGTGCCGGTAATCCCTTACCGCTTACCGTGTAATGAGGCCCTATATCTGTTGTAGTGCTTTCACTTGCATTGAAACCATCTTCATGGGAAGCATGGGTGTTCAATAAATCTTCTTTTCTCCATGGTTTAAAAAGTTGCAGTAGGGACATGTAGTAAAGTTCTCTATGTTGAGGAGTTTTTAATGATAGCTTCATAAGATTAATCAGGCTGCATTTGGTATGTTTAACCAGGCTGAACTCACAACTTTTGACTTTGTATTTACCTTTTTTCTAATTTGGAGTAATGTTATTTTAGTGTGAGAAATGTTGGGCTATGTGGTATAGACACATGGTTTCCAAAGCAATACTCCTGTTTGGGTAGTATGTGTCCAGTAAATTGGTTTTCAAAATGTCCTGGCTGTTGGGATCATTTTTGGCTATTGTTTCTATGTCTTGGTACGATTTGAGAACTCTTTTTCTGGATGCAGAAGGACCAAAGCTTAGCCAGACTATGTTTTCAGATTTCCCATACAAGGCTGTGCCAGTTAAATGGTCTGTGACTTTATAGCAGCCACATTCTCTATGGGAGAGCATTTTTATGCCAAAGCTGTTTCGTTTTTGTTACAGTGTTTTGTCAGATGAAATGTCATCCCAGAAGTCTTTTAGTTCTGTTTTCTCAGCTTTGGTTAAGTAGACTGTGACATATCCTGCAACTGCAGTGGAATTGTCTGAACTGTACTGCACATCTATGTTGGCATTACACAGGAGGGCAATGATTGCATTGTAATCAGTGATGTACTTTGATGCTTTGTTTTTTTATGCAGTATGTGTTCTTAGGCGATTTGCCTGTGTCTAAGAGAAGAAATGAAGCTGTTTACTTGTCCTTTTGCTGAAACTTGTCTAGGGAAACCAAAGCAGCGCTTGGTGTAGTATCTGCCTTCGTTTTTATATTTACATTGACAATACTTGCCACACTTCTGTCTTTGAAACCGCAGAATGTGTGCATGTAGCTCAATATGTGCACTTTCTGAAGGGATTTAGCATCTGACATATTTGGGAATGAAATGCAAAACACTGGCATCACTGTCCTGACCAAATTTAGGAGAATCTTTAATCCACAAAAGCATGTGGATGTGTGGTGCTCCTCTGCATTGATATTCTTTTCTCCAAAAGAAGTGTTACACTTCTCCGAGGGGAGGAATTGTTTTTATTACAGATGAAGTGCAGCATGTATATAAACTGATGGAAGTACGTTGACACATTTACAGGGTCAAGAGAGCGGAGTTCTCCTGGTATTTCATGTTTATCCCTGTTTTCTTTTGTTTGCTATGCGTAGGAAATTGTGCAAGTCTTCCCATGCATACTCTGCACAGTTTAAAGTGACAAACAGTGTGGGTGGGCCATGGTTGCGTAGCATAAACCGCACATCTGTGTGATGTCAGAACTAGTATCCGTTCATACCACGCATGTTTACCAAGAGATTTGTAATACTTGACTTTAAAACTTCATCTTTCTCTTGCACCTTTTGAAGTAGCTGCATAGCAGACATGTTTAAACAATTGGAACCTGTTTTCAATGTGTGGTCAACTCCGTAACATAGAGTTGCTAGCTCACTTTCAAACAGGAGGTGGAATATGTATTCAACATTTTGGGCCTCATCACGAGTTGGGCGGTAACGCCGGCAGTATTACCGCCGGTGGTATTAGCCCTACCGCTAAACCCCCCGGCGCTATTAGCGCCGGATCACGGGTTTGACGGTAATGGAATTCCCCATTCCCCACTAAGCCCATTCGGGAATGCCCCATTCTCCATTGGGCTCAATGGGGAATCTTTGCGCTCTTAGTGCCGGCGGATTTCCCGCTGGCGGTAATAGTGTGAATTTTCAGAGGCTTTCTCCCCAGCTCAGAGCTGGGGAGAAATCCACGAAGCCCTGATTTGGCGGACCCTTAAATCCGGCTGTAATAGCGCGACCGCAGGATTTAAGGGTTACCGCCAAACTCGTGATGAGGCCCTTTGTCTGAATCTGGGGTCTCCAGAATACATTGATGCATTTGATATGTTTCTAGTGCATCGTCTATGGTGTCTTTGGAGTGCAGTGGGTGAACTGCATACTGGTCTAAAATATTGGAGACTGTAGTAGAATCCAGAAGTTCAAATTGGCCAGTTAAGGAGGAACCCTGAATTATTTCAGTGGTTTCTCTTAGGTTTTCTCCAATGTTTATTTCTTTGTAGTATTCATTGTTCTCTTTAAGATATTGCAGGACTTCTCTAACTTTGTTTAAGTCTGCTAGTTGCTGCAAACATTTTTTCTCTTTTGTAGGTACACCATTCACTACG
The DNA here is from genome assembly GCF_040938575.1 of Ambystoma mexicanum. NCBI lineage: Eukaryota > Metazoa > Chordata > Amphibia > Caudata > Ambystomatidae > Ambystoma > Ambystoma mexicanum. Next base: position 489,199,354 of record NC_090923.1, on the reverse strand, counting down.
ATAATCAAAGATTGATCTATTGGCTGTTGCACTCCCAGAATGTCTACATTTTATTTAAGATCTAATGGCAAATGAACTACTTTGCCACAAATGCCTTTTAGTAATTCAGAAGAAGACAACTTGGCTGTTTTCGGTTGAAAGCGTATTATCGCTTGAAATGGGTGCACTGTTTGGATTACAATGCGCTCATACAAATTAACCTGTTGGAGTGGTTTTGGAAGTGGGAATATTTCCAAGTCATTAGTTATAGCCCGTGAATGCATTTGGTTATTATCATGTTTTTCATTGCAGTATGGGCAACGTATTGAGGGGTTAGTAATGCCATATTTGTTTTCTGCTATAAGTTAGAGCGCTAATTGGGATTCTTCGTTGTCTTCTATTTTGAGCGTTATATCTACAGTTTGGTGCTCTTTGTATAAAAAGTTCTGCATCACCACATACATACTTGGTTTGGTACTTCAGCAGATGTGCTTTTAAACCCTTTGCTATTTCATTTTTGTACGTGTGCAATACAAAGTTGGCATCTGCAAGGTTGTCGCTACTCTATTCTAGAGTTTCTGGAATTTATAAGTGCTCTTCGCTTCCAAAATATTTGCTTTGGGTGTGGTCTATTTCTTCCAGCAGTTCTTTGGCTGTACCATGTAGGAGAATGTGATTTAAAAGCTCCAGTGCTAAAGCTGGACTTTTTGAATAGTACAATCTCTGAATGAGATTTCGTATATAGTAGAATGGTGTGTTGCAAACATTTTGAAGTGGTGGAAGGTGCTTTTGCAAGCAAGCCCGGAAATGCAGGCTAATGAATATACTCATAGTCCTGTGTATTTGCACACTGGACAGGAGTCCATGGTTTGTAATATCTTAATTTTTAATTTGTCTTTGGCTTTCACATAGTGATTGAGGAACTGCCGCAAAGATGTGAATGAGTGTTTTGGTACATTACACATTGAAGTGCATGGCCATTTGTAGACGGGACTGATTCGTTTGGTGGAATGGAGAGTTTGTAGAGGAGGTCCCAAGCATGACCCGCACTCAAAGCTCCCATTTTGAAGTGCCAGGAACGTTCACACTGAGATACATAATGTACAATGAGCAAATAAACCAGCAGAGAGCCACAGTGGGGCTCTGCCCGGTACCGATCAGACCGACAGCACCTATTGAAGTACCAACATCAAAGAAAACATGGACAGTAAAGTACCTATTGAGGAAACCATATCAACAAATAAAACGGAATGAAGATCGTCTGAGTACAGTCTGTTAGGGAGAATTCTCATCTATGGCTAATTTCCCTCACCTAGTGAGTCCCCCAGCAGCTTTGCTGGACTTCTAGAGTTTATTTTTTTCCACTTGGTAATAGTGAGAGCTTTTCCCCCACTCTTACCTGTGTTTTGCTATGTGTTTTTATCTGTTTTTGTGATTGTGGACTCTGAAGTACACCACTTCAGTAGCCCCCTTCTTTGTGTGTGTCACACAGCACCTTCAGTGCCGTGGCACAGGGTTGTCTTTGAGACTCCACTGGACTCCATTTCTGAGGCGACTACCGTCCCCCAGAAAAGGGTAAAGTTACCATTCACTTTACTTAGTCAATCTACCACAAATCCAGAACACCCTATCTTCCATGGAGTACTGGAAAGGGTTAATTCATACCGCTTTGTATCTGTACCTAGTAGAGCATTGTTTCGCTCTTTTAACATTTAGACTTGGCTGGTGTCAGTGGTATCTACCCTAACTTTTCTACCTCAATTATATTAGATAAACGTGGTACTGTTCTTGGCTATTATATTAGCCTCGAACATAAACCCGCTTGACCAAATCGTCTTTCTTTTGGCTCCAGTTGGGTTTATTTGCCATTTCTTTTTGTTAAAGTCCTTCTTGTGTTTTACTTTGCGTGGCAAACTAGATTTGCCTTCTTTGTTCACTGTCTTTTGGCGGGCTTCTGCTCAGAAGCCCTCCTCAAGGCGCCTGGGTGTCTAGGTGGGCTGAATGTGAGGGATGGGTGTAGTGACCCCCTGCAAAGGGTATCCTAGGAAACCCAAGTCGCACTTTGTCATGATTGGCCAGGGTAGTTGTCCGGGCTGGACAACCCCCCTGCTGGGTGATTGACAGCCAGCCTGTGTGAATGGGGTTTTTTCGCATAAAAGGCAGGTCTCTTGGGCTAGAAGTCAGAGAGTCGCCACTGGAACTACAAGGAACCGAAGAGAAGCGGAGAGAACGACGGCTGCTGCAGCTACCCTGTCCCGGTGAAGCCCTGCTGCAGTCCTGAGCTATCTTCCCTTCAACGACTTAGAGAAGATCCAGTCCGGAGTCTTCTTCCCTTGAGCTTGGTATGGATAACCAGCTCATCTTCTAAAGCCAGAGGATCCTCTTCCTTGGTCAAAATCACTGCATGCTGCTGTAGTGGTCTGGATAGCCACCTGAAGAGCCTCTGCTGTTTTTAAGGAGCAAACCTTTTATTCCTCGTCACTGCTGCCGGCTTCAGCCCTGTGTGGTCCAGACCCCTTTCAGACGTCCTCCTTCACACCGAAGATCCTGGAATCGTGGGTCTGCGGGAAACCAACAGGAACAATTGCCAGGGCACCAGCTGCACCATTGGAACAGGTAGTGTGTTCTGCTTGAGGAAATTGGGTGAATCCCTTTTTCTTCAATTCCTGTAACGCTCACCTGGTTCCCTCGGAGGCGCTGGTCTTGACTGGGCGGTGAAAACGTCTTCAACGTTAGGCGTAGGATTCGTTTGGCTCCCGGATTTGACCCCTTCCTCACCGAAAGCTTGACCTGCAGATTGAGGTGTCTGCAAGTGGAAAATCAAGGTATTAGTGGCTGGAAGGTTGGGAGAAGTTCTTAGCCCCTCTCTCCCTCTCTTCCCGTGGTACTCGGGTGATTGCTGTGCTCACCTTAAGTAAGTGAATGCTGAGCTCTCCATCCTGCATCTTGTGCAGGGGCGCTGGATCCAGTTACTTCACTGGATGTGAGTTCCGCCTCTTGATTGCAGAGGGTAGTTGAGAGCGAAGCCGCCGTTTGCTGCACGAGCGTGACTTGTAAGTATTAAAGTTCTCTTTAGATTGCTCTCTTCAAATGTCTTTTTCCCTAATGTCTATGTCTTTTACTTTTCAGATGCTGTCGATGCCAAAGAAGATGCTCTCCCCGATTCGTGGCAGAGAGCGTAACAAGAAGATGATGAATTCGAAGGCACGTAAGTAGGAAGGCTGTTTTGGGGCCGTAGAATGCACCTTAATGTCCCCTTTTGTCTCTACAGGTGCCGGAATGCAGTGCGAGCAAGGTTGGAGCAAGCGCAACACTGGTAAGCAGTATTGTAACCAAGCTTTACTAACCAATGTTCTTTGTCTTTGCAGGCCCGATGCCGGACGAGAAATGCAGAAAAAACGTCTTGGATGCTGCCGATGGATCGGGTGAGTTGAAGCGCTAACTTTGCCTTTGTCTAACCTGTGCCTTTTGTTTCGCAGGAGCCGCTGAAGATTGAAGATTGGTTCCCAGCAGGTAATTTTCGTAATTACAGGATCCGGAGCTGAAGATTCGCTGGAGCGGACACGGAGAGCGTCCTGCTGCAGATGCAGAATAACGCGAAGCATGTGGTACCAATCGGGTGTGGTTTAAATAGCCCATAGGAGTGCTTAGGTGTCTTCTTCCACAGCAGCCTCGCCCAGGTAAAAGAGTTCCTGCTTCCAGAAGGGTTTCAGCAGCAATGATCCAGGGAGTGGTGCCTGCCCCACCCAGAAGGAAAAGTAGTCCCTGCCAGAAGAGAGTAAAGCCTCATCTTGCTGGTAAGTAAGCAGCATGGTCTGCTCCAGGTAGGTTCACCCAAGCACCTTTACACTTGATATGAGCCCGGCGCTTCCTGTGCCGGGACGGATCCTTACTATGAGCCTGGCACCACCGGTGCCAGGACAAGGTCCAAAAGGTCCCTATTGGGACTTGCTGGTGCCGATAAGACATGTTATGAGCCTGCTTCCAAGGATGTTGGGTAGGTCCTGACTCCTTGAAAGCAGTGGTCATGACATTCCAAGGCTTGCCCTTGTCTTCCCTCCTTCTTATAACTTTTGCTTCCGAACATTGACAATATTAAAGTGCTTTTGGCTACGTTGAATCGTGAACTATCTGACTGTGTGATCTTCGGCAACAGGCCCCGGTGTCTTTCGACCCTGGCCCCGGCCCTTTGACTTTTGAACTCCTGTTTCTGAGTGTTTCTTGATTCTGCCTGCCTAACCAAAATATTGCCTGTGATTTTTGCCTCCAACTCCCTCTGGGTATCTCAAGTGTTAAGAGTGTTTTTGCCCCGGTAGCATTTCATGTCACGGATACGCGTTTATTTAGAACTGTCAAAGAACTGATCGCAATCGTATTAGCGATAACGTGTTTTGTTCCTAACTCCGGTTCATTCAAACACAGGGTACTTACCTTGAGACTTACTGTACAAAGTGAATTGGTTATTTGTAGTATATTTAACGTGTGGTTTTTATTGAAGTTTAATAGAAGTGTTGTGTTCATAACGAATGGTTTAAAAATAAATGTACTTATATTTTTCTACCTGAAACCTTGAGTCAGTGTTTGCTTGAGTCACAGTAATTGTGGTCCCTTTGTGTAATCTCTGTTACTGCTCAAATACTCTTGAGATAAGCCTGGCTGCTCCGCCACTGCTAACACTCTGACATAGCTAACACTCTGACATAGTAGTACAGGCTTGTACCAAAGGTAAAACTTGTATTGCCACCTGTAGTCTTAATTGTTTGTAGTGGTCCCTAAGGGCACTGCACAGGATTCTGCCTAAAACAGTCCCTGAAGATGCCAAGGAAGTCCGAAAAGAAGATGAATGGTGACATCACAAGAACTCGGACTGACTCACAGATAAAGAAAACGACGACCTGTGAATAACGAAAAGAGACAAAACACCATGGATAAGCGACATCCTGAGTTGAAGTAAAAGGATGATGTCAAGTATAAGGCGCGTATGCCATAAAAGCGATGAAGATATGCAACCAGTTTACACGTATACATATGATTGGAAACGCAAGAAAGCTGAGGAAATCGTGCGGCATGCTATGCTTTGTAGGAAATTAGATGCAGCAAGCACACATATACATATCTACCTCAAAAGGAGCACCTTATATAACTTACATGTCCACTTTGCAAAAGAGCAGAACCAACTGCAAGTTACCAGAAGCCCCAGGAGAGGAGGCCCGCAAAAACAGGAATCGAAAGCCAAGGACAGAAATGAAACTCAGAGGCACGAGGCCCATGCAACGAAACCAAGGTCATCTTAGCTGACACAGGCTAATATAATTTATGACTCCAAGAGTGAAGTATCCTGTTCAAAGGAGTCGAGATAAGCAGCAGAAGGCATTTGGTGGACAGAAAGCTAAAATCAAATACAGAAGTTGCATGGATACAAGACAATTTCATGGTGCAAAGAGTTGGGGTCTTCAAACTTACGCGCAGCCTTGAGTCATGCACAGATATCTGAATACTCCCAGACAGAGAGGCAGTATTGAGACCTACAAATTAGAAATTAATTGACACATGGCCAGTGGGTCAGTGATGGATGGTGGTACTGGTTGGTGGGATGCCAGGGGAACTGACGGGCACCCTGCATTCTGTATGCTGCTAAGCAAAGTGGAAAAGTACAAGGTGACGTGGTATCAACCCAATCACAATGTACCAAGTAATCTATGATCCTATAGTCCTTACAACCAATGAGACGTCATACTTTTTGTGACGCTTACAGTAGTCATTCTAAAGGAAGGGTTTAGATGCCCCAACTGACGCTAGTTATCCAATCCCCTCTCCCCATTACCGTACACAGATATAGGGCCTCATTATGAACTAGGCGGAATGGTTTAACAGCGCTGGTAAAGGTGGCGGTGCCGTTAAACTCATTCTGCCCTATTACGAGGTCCCCTTGCGGGACCCTCTCTGGACGTCTGGTCAAACCAACATCCTTTGCGGGTCCCGCGAGGGGACCAGGGAGCTAACAATGGGCCGAATATTAACGGGAACATTCTTAGCTCCCTCCCCATTACCATTGAGCCCTATGGGGCTCAAATGGGGATGGGTACATTGAATGAGGAATTACCGGTTCCTCCAAGGTTGGAATGGCCCGGTAATTCCTCATTCAAGGAACCCGGACCCGAGTTTGGAGGCAGCCATGGCCTTGTTAAGGGCATGGCTGCCTTCAAACTCGTAATGAGGCCCATAGTACCTATAGTAAAGTTACCTTTCTATAACCAATAGAATTGCATGCAACATTTTTAGAGTTTCACGACAGCGATGACGAGTTATTAGTATAAAGGATGTAGTTTTTGTGAAGTTCATTGGAGTTGAAGCGAGAAGGAAGATCGGCCTGAAGAATGGCCCGGTAATTCCTCATTCAAGGAACCCGGACCCGAGTTTGGAGGCAGCCATGGCCTTGTTAAGGGCATGGCTGCCTTCATACTCGTAATGAGGCCCATAGTACCTATAGTAAAGTTACCTTTCTATAACCAATAGAATTGCATGCAACATTTTTAGAGTTTCACGACAGCGATGACGAGTTATTAGTATAAAGGATGTAGTTTTTGTGAAGTTCATTGGAGTTGAAGCGAGAAGGAAGATCGCGCCACTGCTGATATTCATAACTCCACGTTTTTTGTCCTTGTCATTAAATGGATTCCCTTTGCCAAACCATTGAGTTGTCATTATTGATTTGATGTTTGAGTACTAATCTGCATCCCCATCCATTTCACAGGTGCTGCTATTCCATCTTAAAGTGCTTTTTGGGAAAGCTACAGTCCTATGGACCGGCTGGGGTCCCTCCTGCACACTTGGTAGCAGAGATTGATGGTTATCGATTATCGATTAGATAAGACACCCATTGACCGTCAACATAAAGTAACTCTAGGTCCTCTGCAATATCACAAGTCCTTTTCCATCCGGCTAAGTAGACTGTGAAGCTCCCCGTAGATAGTGGTTAGAGTAAAGAGCAAAACCTGCAGGTGAAGGGTTGAAGGGACCAGTAATTTCCCCTACAAACGCCTTCCCTTCTTCTACGAGCAGCTGAGTGGGCGAACGGCAGGAGAGGCGGTGACAAAGGCGGTGATCCCAGGCATCCAGAGAGGGAAAATGCAAACAGTGAGTGATAAAGACCAAATACTTTGGTAAAAGTGCATGCCTTAGACCAAGTGAGGGAAGGTAACAGAGGGAAGTGGGAAAAACAAAAATATAGTTAGAAGTAGAGTAGAATGAATATATATATAGAGAAGAGAGGGATACCAGGAGGATACCTGAGAAAAGAGGGGAATACCGGGGAGGGAACCCAAGAAGAGGGGGATACCAGGAGGATACCTGAGAAAAGAGGAGAATACCGGGGAGGACACCTGAGAAGAGAAAGGATACACCCAAATTCCTATGCTTAATATAGCGGCTAGAAGAAATCTGCATCCATAGTCCTGAATAAAAAATAAATAGGAGACCACAGAGGTTTAAGATGCTGTGAAGGGGATGGGCTTACACCCCATGTCAGGGTAAGATTAGGGGCAGAATTCTGTGTAGCCAGCTGGAGTTTCTCTAGTCCGTTAACGTCTGTTTTATGTGTTTTGTGTTGTGACGTCATAAGATGAAAATGTTTCCTTTAAGGGACGAGCATGAAAAATTATGCGATTGAGTAACTGAGGTATTGTGGAATACGAATTGATATTTGTTGGTTGAGAAAAGGAAAAGAGAAGTATAATTGTGGAAAAAAACAGGATTGGAACTTGCGATGATTGGTGTTCGCTCATAGTGTTGGAGTTGTTTAAAGAGACAGAAAGGCATAACAAGTGTTATATGAGGGAAAGGGGAACAGATTTAAGCATGGAGGATATGACTCCATTAGTACACCTGTGCAAACAGTTGCCAAAACATGCACCCAAGCTGAAAAAATACAGTGCGGAATGGGTTAAAGGAACCCCGAACAAGATGTTTATGCCGTGGCCCCAGGGTGGATCGCTGTCTAAAGGCATATTTGCACGCCACATACAAAGGTAAAAAGTTAGATAAACGCCTAGCTAGTTTAGAGCTTTGGAAGATGTATCAAGAAGATAAGGAGGAGGACACACCGTTAGATTGGATACTTAACATATGTACAGGGGGTGAGATGCCTTCCATGCCACCTGCCCCATCTGAAACAAAAATCGAAGTCAGTAAGGACGAAGGATTATACCCGCTAAGAGAGCTTAAAGCAGCCACGGGGTACTACAGCAACCCGGCATATGAGTCACCTATGCAAAGTAGTGATGAAAGCCCAGACAAAGACAGAGGTACAGATATCACCTCCAAGGTCCCAAGGGACAAGGAGAGACACAAAAAATGAGAGGAAAGACCAGGTACAAACAAGTACCTCTCCCGATACAGAGAGAGAAGGCAAGAGATGTAAAGGAAATGAGGATAGAACTGATGAGATAGCATTCACACAGAACAAATGGATTGGAGGTCAGATTCTCTTGAAACTCGATGGTAAAAGCATGGATGATGCAAATCAAAAAGAGAAGTTGTACAGAGAACGGAGAAGGAACAGGAAAAAGGATTGAGAGACCAAAATCTTGGGAAAAAAGATAGGCAGAGACGAGAGCAGTTATATCTCAAAGAGCAAGAAAGACAACAAGATCATAAACAGAGAGCATCTAATGATCAAGACAGACAGGAACGAAGGCGAAAAGAAGATGAGCAAAAGATACGGGAGATAAGAATAAAGAGACGAAGGGATGAGGAAATACGAAAGGCGAATGAATGTAGAAATGCAAAGAGAAAGGAAGAAGATAGAGTTAAAGAAGAAGCGAGGAAGTGCAGGGAAGTCAATGACGACATAGAACGTAAGCGAAGGCAGAGAGCATGCGATCTTCAATATCTGGAAAGAGAAGTTCAATAACCTGATCCAGTAGTAGAGTGGGAAGACATCGAAGAATTATTTCCTGAGTACGATTCAGTACCAGGCATGTCTAGGGCAAATATCAAGGATGACTTCGACAACAGAAGCATTGGAGAGACGATCGATAGAATATATGACGAGATGGGGCTAGAACAAGTACCTCAAGGGGGAGGAGAGGACAAGCGCCTAGAGAACACTCAGCTATATGATGCTGAGGACGTCTCCCCAAATAGCAAGAATAGAGAGCTATCCCTAGATAGGTTGGAAATCAGTAAACACAAGGAGGATGTGAGAAGTTGCACAAGTTGGGCACAGATCATCTCAGACACAGAAAAAGAGGAGTATGAAGAAAAGGAAGAAGAGAGAAGACACGAAAGATGCTTCTCAGGAGGGAAGGGAATAAGATGATCAGATTCTAGTGTGTCTGCACTGAGGGCATCGGAATCAGCCACACAGTCAGGCCGACGCAAAGAAATATTGTACGGTCAATGGGGGGTGTCTCCACCATCCTATGTGAGCTGACTGAGGACATTACCAGGTAGGCGTCAATGTGAGAATATCACTCCTGCAGTAGATAGAAAAGCAATGATAGAAGAGAGAGAGGACTATGCATCCCAATTTCCGTTGCTCGAGAAAGGAGGAGCAAGGCCACAGTATATTCCATGGCCACACATGGATCGGGAAAACCTGAAAAACAAGCTTCCAATGCTGACTTTGGGAGCCGGAAAATGGATACATGAGTTGGAAAAAATTACGGGAGGGAACACATTGGCTATTGGGGATATTAAGGGTCTTTTAATCGCCATACTTGGTGATCGAGCTGACGATGTGTGATTTATTTATTTTATTTTATTTATTTATATTTATATAGTGCGCAAGAAGCCCAGGGGCATTGAGGCGCTGTTACTTGCAATAACTTAGTTACATGGTACAGGCATGAAAGCGATTGTTAACACATTATGAATACTACAAGATATCATACTGTTGTTACAGATATTGCATTGGGACGTATATTACAACATATATGATAAGTATTCGTGCTGGTGTGTCGGGTCTTATGTGAAGAGGGTAGTTTTCAGAGTTTTGCGGAAGGTGGTGAGGGAGGCCTCCCCTCGGATAGTGGGAGGTAGGGCATTCCAGTGAGTGGGCGCGAGATAGGGGAAGCTGGATCCGCCCGCTTTTACTCTTTTTACTAGTGGCACCGAGAGCATGTTGGTGTACGGTGATCTGGTTGGCCTGGTAGTTGAGACGGGGTGGATCCTTTGAGAGAGGTATGCTGGAGCAGAGAGGTGAATGCACTTGTGGGTCAGTGCCAGGGCTTTGAATACAATCCTTTCCTTTATTGGGAGCCAGTGGGCTAGTTTTCTGGCTTCTGAGATGTGTTCTCTTTTAGCAATGCCTTGGGCGCCCGGAGAGCATTGTTCTGTATTACTTGTAGTCTCTCTAAGTTTTTTTGGAGGTTCATAGAAAGAGTACGTTGCAGTAGTCTAGCCTAGACCCGGTAATGTCTAGCCTAGCCTAGAGCCATGTGCATGTTACCCTGGCGTGATTACAGTTAATACCGCGCATGACGGAGCACCATTTAACAATTGCAGAGCTGCAGTAAAGAAAGCATTACGATCGCTCTATCCAGATACTTCTGATATGGGAGACATAATGTCACGGAAAATGAAGGAGTCAGAAGACCCTTTGCTTTACATTCAGAATTTCCAAGACGCGTGGTTACTTGAAACGCAGGAATCTTGGGGGAAATCTATACCCGTGTTCTACCATATATTATGCCAAGGGCTGCCAGATCAGGTACACAAGCAGCTCAAGAAATTAGTAGGAATCGAGGCCAAACCGTGGTCTGAAATACAGTTGACCATAGCTCACTATTGCAGGCTGCTGCAAGAGAAGATTCGCAAAAAAGAAGGTACACGAAAAGGTGAAGAGGCAAAATTTGTGCAGAAGAAATTGTCAAAATATGCCATTGAAGGGGCAATGATAATTAACGCAGGTGGATCAAACATGCAGCAGGCCAATAATCAACAGCAGGGGAATCGGGGCAATAATGGGTTTTACCCCAGAGGGAGAGGCTTTTGAGGAAGAGGATGGCAGAGTAATCAGGAGGTTTCCAAAACATGAAACATGGAAGTCAGGATGTCAAACGGGCAAATGATCAGACCACCAATATGTTGGGTGTGTGGGATGACAGGGCACCTAGCACGCACATGCAGAAGTCAAGGCATGGTGCAAAAGGCCCAAGGAACCAGAGCAGGTATGGTGAATCCACCTGTGTTATTACAACAGGGAAGAAAGGGAGTTGCATAACATCACACAGTGCAACCTCAAACACCAGGAGCACAGCAAAGCTCGCAACCTCAGAATTTGATAAATTGTCCACAGGGACAGTTTCAACAGTCACCGATGCAAATGTCACAAACAACAAGTATAGGTCAGGCTGTGAACGATGGGATAAGAGTCAACACTGGTGACAGGGGAAGACCATTCACGCAAAATGGGACAAGATTGTATATGGACTAGGACAGCTCACTGGGAGACCTGATGTGTTCTATCCTATCAGTGACACCTGACCCTCACCAGGAACCAAGGGTGGATGTCGTTATAGGGGGTAAATAATATTCCTTCTTAGTTGACACTGGCGTGACACGCTTGTGCATACGTGAAGGCAGGTTTTCCTTGTCCGGCGATGCTATAAACACTCGGGGCTTCACAGGAGCAACAAGTCATGTTCCTTTTACAGACGCACTTCCAGTCTCTATAGGAGAATGTGGCATGAATGTGCCACTGTTATATTCAAGGCAAACCCCAGTAAATTTATTGGGAAGATACCTAATGACAAAGTTAAACATTACAATCTCGTTCACAGAGAAGGGCATAGTATGCTTGACTGCAGGAATGTACTATTTGAATGTATGCGAGATAATTAGAGCATACGCAGGACACACAGCCATGAGAGCTAGCTCATTGGAGCCAGAAATATTTGCATATGGAGTACGGGTGCTGATGGCAATGCTGCCAGGCCTTGTAGACAAAACCATGAGGACCCCAGATGAGTTTTTATTTAGGCCAAGAATACCTATGCACGAGGAGAAGGGACAAGTATTTCCCTTGACGATTCACACAGCCATAGTGCGTGGGGCAATGGCTTTGATCGATGGTTGTGATGATGAAGGCCGACAATGGTGCACAGTGATTGCCATTGAAGAAGGGTACAGGCTGACTGATGTCACGGATGATGATCTGTTCAACGAACGAACAGACACTGAGGAAATAACAGGTGAAGTGAATCTCACTTTTGGGAGAAGATGATCTAAAGAGAAGTGCCCCAGAGAATGATGTTGGCACAGAACCGTCCTGAATATTTTGATGACGACATGGCCCAGGTGCAGTCTCAGTATGGACCACAGGCCCCTATGACGTAGGCTTATTGAAAGGAGTAGGAGAAGTCAAAATTAAACTGAGGCCAGGAGCTATTTTACCAAAGGTACGACAGTATCCCATGTCTAGGGAGGCAGATGAGGGAATTTTCAAGACAATTTCGGCTATGATGGAACAGGCATCTTAGTGACGTCAGAATCGTCATGCAATACCGCAGTTTATCCTGTCAAGAAATCAAAGGGAGGGTCTTGGAGGCTAATTCAAGATCTATGCCTAATAAATGATATCGTAGAAGCTGTGTTCCCTTTAGTCCCGAACCCAGCCACAATCCTATGTAATATACCTGTTGAGTCAAAATATTTCACTGTGATTGACTTGAAAAATGCATATTTCTCAATCCCATTGCATCGAGACTCACAAGATCTGACATCATTTACCTTCAGACAGATGCATCTGAAAAGCACAAGGTTACCCCAGGTGTACTCTGGGTCTCCCTCAATTTTCAATAGAGCCCTACAGATGGACTTAAGCAATATTGCGTTAGAGAGTGTTGTCTTGCAATATGCAGATGACATCTTAATTTGCAGCACCACAGAGGAAAAGTGCAGACACGATTCTATTCAGCTGTTCACTATACTGTCTGAGAAAGGATATGAAGTGGACAAAGAAAAGTTACAATATTGTCAGCAAGAAGTGTTGTATATAGGCCAGCTGATCTCACATGAGGGGAAAAGAGTTACCCCAGAAAGGGCTGAAGCTATACTGAACACAGCCAAGCCACACACGATAAAACAGATGCAGAGCTTTCTAGGTCTTTGCAATTATGTCAGAGTGTGGGCCTTTGACTGCAGCTCATGTGCCAAGCCCTTGTTACAGGCCTTAAAGAAGGCACAGGTGACGAAAGAAAAAATCGTGTGGTCCAAGACCATGGAGGAAGTATTTACTGAACTCAAGAAAGCCATTTGTACGGCACCAGTTTTAGGGATTCCCAACTATGCAGAGGAATTCTACCTGTTCTCACACATGAATGGCAGAGTAATGACGGCAGTACTCACACAGAGAACCATATTGGGGTACAAGCCCTGGCATACTACAGTGGGAATTTGGACCCAGTGATGAGAGGCCACTTCCGGTGCGAACAAAGTTTAGCTGCCGCAGCGTTCGCCATTGACAAAGCGACAACCATTGTGATGGGATGCTCAATGACCTTGTACGTCAAGCACGTGCTATTTGCCATTCTAGAGAAACCAAAGTGCACATTGACATCTTAGAGAGCTTCTGCTTATGAAGTGATCATATCGAATCCGTTGATTAAGATTGTTCAATGCAAGATAGTGAACCCAGCTATGTTTATAGCAGAGCCAGTCACTGAAGGAGAGCCAATACATGACTGTGTGAACTATGAATAGTTTTATGATGCGATTCCCAGAGTGAAAGAAAATGCATCGGCAGGAGGAGAAATTGTCTTCATTGACGATTCCTCGAGAATCGATCAAAACGATGGGCAAAGTTATACAGGCTCCGCTGTGATGAAGAACATGGCAAATGGAGAATTTCGAGTGCTCCTTAGTGCACGATTACCATCTCACTAATCAGCACAGGCTACCGAGTTATTGGTGTTGATACTCGCTATTCAGAATCACGCAGACCAGGAAGTGATGGTGTACAGTGATTCCTCCTATGTGACATCAAAAGTACACACAGGCTTAGTGCGCTGGAAGAAGAGGGGTTACTTCCAAGTAGACGGCACGCCAGTGCAGCACGCAGCGCCAGTGGATAGGCTCATTAAGGCACTACAGCTCCCATTGGGCATAGCGATCATGAAGTGCACCGCCCACACGAAGGGGACAGATTTTATCTCACAAGGAAATCAAGCAGCAGACACAGAGGCACATAATGGATGTAGAAATAACTGATGTAAACAAGAAGATGATTGTTGCACGAAATGAACCTGAGGGCTATAATAATATGGGGCAAACCCAGTTAATGGAACTCCAAGGGGAGGCACCACAGGAAGAGAAGAATCTCTGGAAGCGGCAAGGGTTTTCTTTAAACCCCTCCAAAAGCTTGTGGCGCCAAGACAGCACTGGTAAACCAGTAATGCCCATAGCCCTGTTAAAATTAGCACTGGAACAGTTACACTATCCAGCACACATGACAAAAGAGAATCTTGTGGCAGCGCTCACTGAAGACTGGTTTATACCGAACTTAGCAGAGCACGTTGCATTTTTTATGATGAACTGTATGATATGCCAGCAGTTCACAGCTGGGCACACACTAAAAATAATTGGAGGAGTCATCCCAAGGCCCAATGGTCCTTTTCAACACTTGCATGTCGATTATGTCGATATGAAATATGTAACGGGTACAGGTATCTAATTGTTGTGGTGTGACCATTCTCTAAATGGATAGAAGCAGGTCCATGTACACACGCAGACTCTACCTGTGTGGTCACATTTCTAGTGAGAGAGGTATTTCCCATGTGGGGAGTATGAGAAGTCATGAGATCAGATAATATTGCCTAAGATTGTATTAAAGTGTTAGCCTTTTCCTTAAAAATGTTTGAGATGAGAAATCAAACTAGCAACCATGTTTTCCCCCAGGAGGAGAGACACCCTTATTTTTCCAGAAGTAAATGTTGCAGGCTAACCTATAAGGGTATCATATGCTTATGCATTATATTCATCATTGTTTTATTGTCACTGACAATTAGAACTGCATTTTTTTTGGTAAACAAAGTATTCAGAGTCCGGTGCGCCAACCTAACGATGCACACATGAAGCCCACAAAGGCACCCAGACCCTATGTAGTCAGTCCAGTCCATAGAAGATCTGAAAATGGAGTGAGGGAACTTGAGATGGATGTGAGTAGCAATGACACACATATAGTTACAGTAACAAGCACATCAGTAAGCCTGAGACAAGGTCGGCAAAATGTGAGTGAAAATAGGTTACTTAAAACCACAGGCATGCAAACAACGAGTGCACATACACCAGATCTAATTTCAATAGCTACAGAACCACAGGCCAAAGAAGGGGAGAAGGTAGGGCAACCAACTGTGAGAAGCTACCCCACAAGTGAAGAGAAAAGTCAAAGGGGAAAATTGAACTTTTGAAAAGACAAAAAGAGCTGTAGAACGAACCAACAGAGACAGCATTGAAAAAAACAGCCGATTCAATGAAGAGAACAAACACAATTCCCGCAAAACTATCACGTGCAGAGATAGTGGCAGAATCAATTTGGCCATTCATAACTACAGCCAAAGAAAGACAGGAGATGAAGGAAAGAATTGCAAGACTTTCGCCTGCCCCATTGGTACAGATGAAGAGGCCTGAACCATGGATGGAAGTGCCTGTGAATCCCCCAGCGAAAAGAAGCTACATGGATGTTATTAAAGATGTGATGATAGCAAACTACATGAAAACCTTGAGACTCAAGAGAAGCAAACAAGGAGTAGACAGTGAATTAAGCGATTACCTGGACAGCACAGCACATCTGCGAAATAACAGATGATACCAACACATGAAAGAAGTTGGAAGACGGAGCTCAGAGGGGGAATGCTTTGTTTGTGAACTCCTACCCTACAGCATGGGGAAATCAAAGTTCTTTGAAGCCATAGAAATTGACATCCAGATAGCACACTGTCTATCACACGTAGCAATGTGCAAGACAAAAGGTCAATTTATGGGAAGTGATGCTTCCCTTAAATGGGCAACTGAAAAGACAGATCCAGATGAAGATGAATACATACAAGATATAAAGACAAGAAACAGAGCCCATGCGAGAAATCATGTGATCAGATATGAGAAGCCAGGAGTGAAAGGAGCTGACATTAGAATGGAAGTGAATACAAAAACTTGATGTCAAAGGAAAATCTACAGAAGAGACCAGAAAATAGAAGAACAGAGGCCAAATGCAAATATGGGGAACAGTGCTTGCACCAGACAGATGGGAGAAGGGAGTAGTGATCTGCAGAGCTTGGATGGACACCGGAGCCTGCAAAGAAGCAATTGAAAATGCGCAGAAAATATGCAAGCCACTATGGCCAAAACTTGTAAAACTATTGACATGGGTCGAAGACAGAGGAGGACCCCTACAGATAGTGCCATTGGAGAATCCAAAACTGTGCTTCAGAAACAATTGTACATGAAAAATAGGAGAAAATCAGAACTGTGGACAAATCTTTGACACTCCAGATATGGTACACGGTACTGCGGTAACCAGGGATCATTATTGGGCATGTGGATCCAAAGCATATATCAGACTGCTGAAAACTGGGAAGGTATATGCACAGTAATAAATGTCCATGTTCCAGCGCTGGTGATTCCAAAAAGTGATTTGAATATTGACAGTTTTCCAAAACAGGCTGTTCAGTCAGACCTCATCAGTGTTCATGACAATGTTCATGCCGAGAATCCAAGTTGGAGCAAATACTAAATGGTTACAAATAACCAGATGGCAATTACTGCAAACAATCAACACAACCATAAAGGGATTCAACGAGATCAAGGAAGAATTAAGGGCGATTTGACTAATGACTCTCCAGAACCGATACATCCTTGACATGATCACAGCAATGGATGGAGGAGTTTGTGCAAAAATCGGAGAATCATGTTGCACATTTATACCTTCTCATGATGAAGAAAATGGAACTCTAACAGAAGCCATAGGTATGCTGACGAAACTACCAAATCAAATAATTGATGAAACAAACCAAGTAGACGATGATAGTTGGTTTGGATCACTGTTCTCATGGGTTCCACAATGGATGGCAGATGCATTCAAATTCCTAAGAGCCCTACTAGTGATGATATTGCTCGGATTTTGTGTTATCAAGATAATAATCTGTCAATGCCAGAAAGCTGCGAAAAAAGCCATAGGGATGAAGATCATGATTTATGTCGAGTCAGAATGGAAACCCAAAGACCTGACTGATGAAGAAATAAGAGGCTTTTTTAAAGCTAGCATTCACGCACCCGAAGGAACAAAGTTTCGATATCCAAGGAGACACAGAAACTATGTGGGGAAATGCATTTATTGCAGCCCAAATGGACAGTGTCAACTTATGACATGGAACAAAGATGAACACATGAAGACAGCAAGAAGCTTGAAGGGAGTGATAAAAATATGGACCCCAAAGAGACATTTTTTCAAGCCATCATGATAAGACCCAGACGATGAAGTGAAATTGAATGCAGAAGATGCAGAAAAGGTGGATACCAAGGGAAAAATGGAAGTGGTTGATGAATCGCCCAGAGGGGGGAGTGTAGAGGAGGGCCCAAGCATGACACGCACTAAAAGCACCCATTTTGAAGTGCCAGGAACGTTCATGCCGAGATACGTGATGTACAATTAGCAAATAAATCAGCAGAGAGCCACAGTGGGGCTCTGCTCGGTACCGATCAGACCGACAGCACCTATTGAAGTGCTAACATCAAAGACAACATGGGCAGTAAAGTACCCATTCAGGAAACCATAACAACAAATAAAACGGAATGAAGATCATCTGAGTATATTCCCTGAAGAGGGCAAGAAAATCGAAAAAGAAGATGAATGGTGACGCCACAAGAACTCGGACTGACTCGCAGAGAAAGAAAATGACGACGTGTGAATAACAAAAAGAGACGAAACACCATGGATAAGCGACATCCTGAGTTGAAGTAAAAGGGCGATGTCAAGTATAAGAAGCTTATGCCATAAAAGCGATGAAGATATGCAACCAGTTTACACATGTACATATGCTTGGAAGCGCAAGAAAGCTGAGGAAATCGTGCGGCTTGCTAGGCTTAGTAGGAAATTAGATGTGGCAAGTGCCACATATACATATCTACCTCAGAAGGAGTACCTTCTATAACGAACATGTCCACTTTGCAAAAGAGCAGAACCAACCGCAAGTTACCAGAGGACCCAGGATAGAAGGCCCGCAAACACAGGAATCGAAAGCCAAGGAAAGAAACGAAACTCAGAGGCATGAGGCCCCTGCAATGAAACCAAGGTCATCTTATCTGACAAAGGCTCATACAATTTATGACACCAACAGCGGAGTATCCTGTTCAGAGGAGTCGAGATAAGCAGCAGAAGGCATTGGTGGACAGAAAGCTAAAATCAAATAAACGAATTACATGGATAGGAGACAATTTCACAGTGCCTAAGACACGTGACCTGCTAAGCAAGAAGAGTTGGGGCCTTCACACCTATGCGCAGCCTTGAGCCATGCACAGATATCTGAGTTCTCCCAGACAGAGAGGCAATATCAAGGCCTACAAATTAGAAACTAATTGACACATGGCCAGTGGGTCAGTGATAGATCGTGGCACTGGTTGGTGGGAGGCTAGGGGAACTGACGGGCACCCTGCACCTGGCCGACCATTCTGCATGCTGCTAAGCAAAGTGGAAAAGTACAAGGTGACGTGGTATCAACCCAATCACAATGCACCAAGTAATTTAGGATCCTAGAGTCCGTAGAACCAATGCGACGTTGTACTTTTTGTGACGTTTACAGTAGTCATTCTAAAGGAAGGGCTTAGATGCCCCACCTGACACTAGTTATCCAATCCCCTCTCCCTGTTACCGTATACAGATATGGTTCCTATAGTAAAGTTACCTTCCTATAACCAATAGAATTGCATGCAACATTTTTAGCGTTTCACGTCAGCGATTATGAGTTTTTAGTATAAAGGATGTCATTTTTGTGAAGTTCATTGGAGTTGAAGTGAGAAGGAAGATCGCGCCACTGCTGATATTCATAACTCCCCGTTTTTTTGTACTTGTCATTAAACAGACTCCCTTTGCCAAACCATTGAGTTATCATTATTGATTTGATGCTTGAGTACTAATCTGCATCCCCATCCATCTCACGGGTGCTGCTATTCCATCTTAAAGTGCTGTTTGGGAAAACTGCAGTCCTATGGGCCAGCTGTGGTCTCTCTTGCACAAGTCGATTGTACGTTTTTTGGGGATATTCTTGTAATCAGCATTTCTTCTGCCATACTGGTACTGTCTACCTTTTCATACCCTCGGGCACTGCTATGCATGCAATTGGGTTTGTTTGCTCTTGTTTGTATGCCTCTTCATTGAAATATGTTGTGTGAATCCTCTCATCTGCACAGACTTTTGCAAATTTATCTATGTTCACATTGCATATGTTGCGAAGTACTTTTTGTAGTTTATTAATAATTTTGTTAGTGGTTTCATTCTGTTTTAAATTAATATAAATAATTTCCTTTTGAGGAGCTTTGTACTGTCTATGAGAGCTTCCAGGATCAGTTTTCTGTGGTAAGTTTAAGGGTGGAGTGTGATTTTTCCCCTGTTTGTATAAGGTTCTGAGAGATTCTACGGTGTAAGATTTTTTGTAAAATTCGTTTTGTGGAATGCTTACTTATGGCTATGTTAACGTTGGTAGATGTAGTGTTACCACTACTGGTAGTTGCATTCTTCTTAATACATTTAGTTTTAGTTTTACATTTTGGAAGAGAAGTCACACTTTATTTCCCTGCTACCTGGTTCCGTTTTGCTCAGTGACTGTATTAGCTGTTTGTTTGCACGTTTTGTACAAAGTCTGCTACAGGTGGATGGCCATTCTGCATGGTTTGAGTTGTATCTAAACCATGTACTTGCCATGCTTTCCTAACATACATGCAGTTTCCCTTTTTTGTGTGTATTCTGGGCATTTAACATAGGATCTGGCATTTGAATGTGCTGGGCAAATGTTCCTAATGTATTTTTTTAGAAAATATCACTGGAAGTGGTGCTGAAATTGAAATATGTAGTTTGTAGCTCTCATGCTTGTGGGCAGTACAAGAAAACTGTGAAAGCAAACGGCATTGTAAGTAACTGTCAGTTTATTTAAGGAGATGGTACAACTGACAGTATGATTATTGAGTAGGTTATGCAGGGCAAGTGGCAGGCACCCTGTTCATATGCATACAATATATGTACTTGCAATGGTTTGTTAACATACATGCAGTTTTCATTTTCTGTCTGCATTACAAAACATATGCATACCTGTAGTTTGTGTTGATGGATGTATATCTGGATGAATCTGGAAGTAGAAATCTTGGAGAGTTTTACAGTACTTTTGGATGCAGGTGCTTGGGAATCATAGGAGACCTGTGCTCTGAGTGTTGAACAGTACATCTGCAGTGATGTACTGAGCTGATGGAGTTAGATGTAGAGATCTTGGATGTGATGGGTGGATGGTTGTGGGACGGCCTACCAGTAGCCAATGAGAGAGTGCTGTAAAGTGCGTTGTGGAAAGGGAAAATGGGCCGCCCCTGAGTAACGAGATCCACGAACACCGCAGTACTTCACAGATCACACCTGCTATATCCTAGGATTCTCATCATGCCTGGCATTGAAATGGGACTGTGGGGATTAGTGTCAATACTGTTGCGGCCTTCTATGTCAATTTCGAAATCTGACCCCAACTCAACCTCCTCACCTGAAGGTTCGGGCTGGCGTGCCTTCGTCTTCCTTCCTTCACGAAAGGCGGATCCTTTTTTGTGTAAATACGGCCAACCGCGGAATGACGCCACCTTGGTTCCCCGAAGAAACCCCGGTCACCAGGTACGCTGGTCCGCAGCCGCCTAAGGGGAAAAAGCCACAGAGGCAAAAAAACCCTACTCGAGACGACCAGATGGGTACCCCTCCTTCCTCGATGCTGGTGAGTAGGTAGGCGACGAATCCAGTCAGTAGGATGCAGTTAGGTCTGATGGCGACTTCCCTGAAAGGAGCCGGAAACAGACGGGAGGTTGGGAAGATGTACCGGTGAAGGTACGGAAAAGAAGAGGGATCGACCCAAGAGGAAGCCAGCAAGAGGGAAAGGGGAGACCAGCAAAGAAACAGAAAAAGTGACTGAGAAGGAGCGCCAAGGAGGGGTAAAGGAAAGCAGGGCTCAGCGGAGCCAAGGGAAGTGACAAGGAGCGTCGGCAACAAAGCGGAGGTAAGCGTAGATGCAACGTGATCCCTGTCGACTGCACAGAGCAGAAAAAGCCGGTGGCGGCCATCTTGGGATGGAACACTAGACCGCAGAGCACGTTACGCCGAACGTGATGGAACTACTCTATGGCCCCGTCTCCACCGATCACATAAGCGCACATAGAAGGGGCGCATGACAATTAGCCAATCAGGTGTTAAGGGTATGCCTTACAGGAAGGGAAGTTAATATTTTTTTGTTCATTGCTGTGTTTGTTGTGTAGATTGCTGGAGTGATCTGAAGAGGTATGCAAAGGCAAGAGGGCTTTCTGCAGATCTTGGTTTTCCAGGCCTGGAGCCTATATGGTGCAGTGTGCCTAGCCACAATTTGCAGGCACTGCTTGCTCTTTGCAGAAACATGGTTACTTTTGGAAGTTCTGATGTTTGGTGGTGCACTGTGGAGGAGAGCAGTTGGGCTACATCAGTACCCCAAGTTTGATTCATGTATTGAAGTTGTTGGTGGAAGAACTAATGCTGCTTTTCCCTAGTGCAAACATTTTTTTTTTGAAATACTACCAAGAGCACAATGGAACAACCCCAATGTCTTCAATCCCCACCAAAATGTTGGCTTGCATTGTTAATGGAGTCATGGGTATAGTTTTGCAACGTGCTGAGATGTCTGTTTTCTCAAGTGACAACATTGACTCCCTTAGTGTGCACTATTTTACCGCAGATGGCGTTTCGTTTTCCATTCTTGGAAATCCATGTTTTTTTCAGAATCTAAGGGATGCTTTGCAGAGGTTAATGTAAAGCAGTAAGGAGGAAAAGAAGAGAAACCCCCCCAAAAAATACAAAATTAAAAGTGATTGTTTACAAAAAAAAGCTCTTTTCAGAGCCACCACTAAAGAGGAAATCTTCTACCCTGGTTAAAATGTCTTTCCCCACCCCTGTGAATTGCACAATATATCTGTTGACATTGCAGTAGTTTGTGGATTGCACAAGCCACATCCAGGGCTTTTGATAATGGCAGGCATGGAAATGGGACTGTGGAGGCCAGGGGATTGGTCAATAAGGTTTCCTGGGTGTGGTGTGCAAGGAGAGACTGTGGCAGAAAGTCTGTTTGCTGAGAGGAGTGCAGATGGCTATTGCTATGGCTGTGTCTTTCAGGAGGCAGAGTGTGTGGATACATTGGTTGTAATTATATGCAGAGCACTGTGGGTGCACATCATGGATTCCCTCATGTCTATGTGCACTGGTATGGAGTGTGTGGCATGAAGTGGCTGGATTTGCTTCCCCGTTGTGCCACATTGGTGATGCAGAATCATCCATCCATTATTATTGTTCATTGTGGAGGGAACAGTTGAGGCCATGTTACTGGAATCTCTCTGCAGTTTGTGATGAAGAAGGCACTTGGGAAAGTCATGGACATGTTTCTAAACTCTTGAGTAATGTTTTCGCACATTGCCCAGATACAGATGTGGCTGCACTCTTCATCATTTGGTCCGCAAATGGAGAAAGCCAGGCACAATGTCAACAAAGCTGTTTGCTTATTTTTGCGAGAGGTTGGTATGTCTTCTTTCCACAATGAGAACATTACATTTCGTAGCACCAACGTTTTCCGCAGAGATGGTGTCCATCTTACTGACACTGGCAATCACCTTTTTTTTGCACAATATCCAAAATGATTTGCAGCCATTCTTGCAAGCATAGCAAGCATATGTGCAGTAGGTGTTAGCCAATTCAAAATTTCCAAGATCAAAAAAGGCTCTTTTCAGAGCCACCACTTTCTCCCACAAAGGAATGCAATGGTTTACATGCTGCCACCCCCTGCATGCCTTTGAAGTCAGTGGACTACCACACTGTCTGCAGACTTCATGGACTGCGCAGGGGCCTGCACCATTTTATTGTCACTTCTATTTTTAAACTGTGAAAGGTGGCTCTGAAAGAGCCTTTTTTGTGTTTAGTGAATTTTTGGGGAATTTTTAAACATGACACACAAGGGAAGAAAGGGTAGGAAGGGTAGGGAAGGGGCACCAACCACAGGGATAAGAAAGGGCAGATGGAGAGCGGAAGATTTTGGGTGTGCCTCATTGAGTTAGGGGGCACTTTACTTCACGGTCCTAGACTGCAGCCTCGAAACCACTCCAGAACTGTTCACCCTGCAGAGTACTGAGTCGCAGTACACACACAAAACAGTGGCCTTTGAAAGGTAAGGATCGACTGCAGTGTGTACGGCCTGCAAGGCTGTTTGAAGAATCTGCTGCCCCACAGGAGTGTCCCTTGTGGTGACAGGAGCAGATGTCGAGGATGCTGCAATGGAACTCAACCTACTACCCTGTTCAAAGGGGACAACCCTCCGAACTGCTGCTTTGTGGCTGGATCTCAGGTGTCGCTGCATGGACATAGTCCCATAACTATACAGCCCAGGTTTGCCATGAGCGAGAACCATGTGGGACTCATTGCAATGAACCTTGGCCGCACTAGCCTTGGGTTTACCACCAACGGTGGTAAAAATACTCCACACCCAAGACTCACATCGGCAGCTTGTAGTGGGTACTTCCACTACCTCATTCTCTTCTTCTTCTTCTTCTTCCTCTGCATCATCCCATCTGTTCCCCACTCCAGGTTCTTGGGAATGTGGTGGTGGTGTTGGTGGGGGTGGTGCTGAGGCAGAGGCAGCAGATGCAACAGCAGTGGATGTCATTATTCAGTTAATCCAGCAATGTCAAAATCCAGCAATTTGGAGCAGTACTGCAGCAATCCAACAATTGCTTAGCTTATCATAAATGGTGAATTTCTGGGGGTTTCGGTTTTACTTGTAACCATAATACGGATAGGTTGTTATTAGTTCAAAGTAACTATTAAGTCCCATTAACAACGTTTGTGCACTGAATTTGATAGGTTTTTATAGGACAACTGAACCCTAACGTCCCTTTAACAAAGTTTTGCCACTGAATATATATATATATATATAACAGGACTTGATTGATTGTGAATACTGTTCAGATCTCTTAAGTGTACTGTCCCCTATTCAGCTAAAATATATACAAGTTATATAGGGATGTGACACTATTTTGAATGTTCATCCTGATTGAAGTAATGCTGCAGGCAGAACATTAACTACCAGGAGGCAAGGCTCGCCAGATTGTGCACCCAAACATATGTCGCTTTTTATCTAAATGTAACTGCATGTTTTGATGTAGCACCCCCTACCATGAGGTGAGGCTTTCCAAATTGTGCACCCAAACCTATGTCGCTTTTTACCTACCTGCAACTGCAGGTTTGATGTAGCACCCCATATCATGAGGCCAGGCCTTCCAAATTATGCACCAAAGCTTATGTTGCTTTTTACCTAGCTGCAATTGTATGTTTGATGTCCCATACTATGAGGGACGGCTTTCCAAATTATGCACCCAAACCTATGTCGCTTTTTACCTACCTCTAACTGCATGTTTGATGTAGCACCCCGTACCATGAGGTGAGGCTTTGCAAATTGTGCCCACCAACCTAGCTTGCTATTGACTGATCTGTAACCCATGTACTATGCACTTACTGTAACTAGCGCTTCAATTCACCCAGGGTTCAGTGTGCTGAAAGAAATTTAAAAATAAATCAATAAATAAACTAAGTCAGCATAGGTAATACTCAATCCTGTGGCAGATAGGAGATGGGTTGATGCTTGGAGATGTTGTCATCCTAACACCTGAGAATATTCCTACTACTCATCTGTCCATGATTTGGCATCCAACATTAATTATTTGTTAGTAGATCAACCAATGGTTAGGCAGGTGAAACACTGTAGTATGCTTTTGCAGACATTTTCAGAGCATGTACCTATTGTTCTTACTCTTCAGTCGGGAATTGAAGCTATGAACAGAGCCCCATGGTGATTTACATCATGTTCAAGTTGACTATTCCTGAGCATATACAATTGTTTATTTTTAATTGAATAAAGACTTTGGGCCTCATAATGTTGGCAGTGACGGTATGAACAGGTCTGGTAAGGCACTGGCACTGTTCATACCATCCTGCTGGCATAACTCATAATTGCGCTGGCATCGTTATCAATGGTGCTGGTGCATCCAGGCTCCCCACCCCATTCTGCCCGATCGGGCAGAATGGGGATCGGAAGCCCAGCAATACGCCCACCCGCAAATGGGCAATTACCGGCCTATTCAACTCGTAATGGGCCAGTCATTGCCCAATCGCGGGTGGCGGTGCCAGTAGCGAGCATGGCGGTAGCCATGCCTGCCATACAGGCACGACTTCCGCCATGCTAGTAATAAGGCCCTCTGTTTTGTCTATGAATATATTATGGCATGTGTTTATATAACATATAACAGGCTTTGCTACATCCACAGTATTTGTGGTTCTTCGTAGAGTTCATAGCAGACTTAAGTTAACTGAATTGAAATTGTTTGCACAGCCACATACACTCACCTGTGCTTCCTCGACAATAGCTGATATATGAAATGACACGCACTTCTCTGATATGTACAAATAGAGAGACATACTACTTTTCCATCCCAGCAATGGCCATGGCCTTTTGGGAGAGAGATAGACCCCAGCAAAACACAAGAGATGATGGCTGGAAGGTTTTGAATTAATCTTAACCTCTTGCATTGCTCTGTGATGCACTCCAGACCATCGGTCTTCATCTGCCAAGTGTTAGGAAAGATTTCATAATTGTAGGTAATTTTCCTTCCATGTGGCAACCCCCAAACCTTTTGCTGTTGTTTTACACCCTGATCTAGACTTTGCAAGAGAAGCGCAGCCTTCCGCCGCACTCCTATGGGCTTTCGCTCACTTCTTACGGGGAAACCGACATGCCCTTAAAACAGTCAGTACAGGGAGACTT
Organism: Ambystoma mexicanum; assembly: GCF_040938575.1. Taxonomy (NCBI): domain Eukaryota; kingdom Metazoa; phylum Chordata; class Amphibia; order Caudata; family Ambystomatidae; genus Ambystoma; species Ambystoma mexicanum. Next base: position 489,173,309 of record NC_090923.1, on the reverse strand, counting down.
CTTTTCCCTTAGTCCTTTCCTCATGTTGCAGCTTTTGAGAAACATGAAACAAGAGTGCACCATAACTTACATTACCGCGCTCTTGGGTCTCTAGTCATTCCAATGGCCGTAGAAACTCTTGCTTGACTTATCATGAAATGTGCAAGCGTGTCACGGACGGGACTGGTGGCAGCTATCGTTTCTTTGTGTTTTGAAACCCTTTTTGCCATGTTAACTGCGCTTCCCGTGTTTGGCCCAAATTGGTGGCCTGGCCTCCAAATTGGCCATGCCACGAGGTTCTTGGTCCTGTCTGCTGACCGTGTTGCCCCTTCACCTTCCCCCAGGTCGAGCCGACCCGTGGCAGTCCTTATTTGGTCATGCACTTTCCCGCGAAACACAACGCTTTTACGGGCTTCTGCATGCCTTGTCTGTGCCTCCATTATGTGGGGTGGGATTTCTGTTCCCAATACACATCCTGGGTGCCATAGAGTCTAGAGTGTCTTGAATGCCTGGGACCACCGTGGTCTGTGATAGGTCCACGTATGGTGTGAGTGTTTTGTGAGCAGACCTCCCATTGAGTCATATCCGTTTTGGCGCGAAGGGAACTCTGGATAAGAGATGGCTGGAAACACCACTACCATGTCGATCTCCTGAGTTCTCACGAACAAAGGATAAAGGAGCCAGGTATCCTGCAACTAAGAAGCTGAGTCGAGGAATCGCTGATGACCCACTGAAGGTTTGGCACCCTGCACTGCTGTCGTCCTGTGAGACCCCTCTGCCTCTGATCGAACGAGAAGGCCTGTACTGGCGCTTCGACCCTTTAGAATAGTGGGAACAACTATTATCGGCATCTTCACCAAATCCTGTACGTAAGCCTTTCGGAAGCGTCCCTGGGCCATCCAGTGGACTGACCAGCCTACACAGGAACCTTGCTCTGTCACCGCTGTCTGGCTTACTGCTAATCCCTTGTCCTCGGCACTCTCACATGATTCGTACACTTGGCATTCCCAGGTCTGAAGTGAGACGTGTGCTTTGGGATCCGGAATACCTGCGGTTGCCGAGTTGCCCTGCTGTGGTAACAAACCTGTGCGTGTTCGCTGCATTTGGGACACCCTCGACCCTGACTCCTGCTGTCGCGGAATCTACACGGCATCGAGACATCCTGCTGATCGCATCTGAACCTGCCAGTACCGAAATGGAACCGGAGAAGCCTGGGCTGACTGCATCGGGGACTGGTGAGTAGTCAATACCCTAACCGGTCGCCCTCCTGCAGGAACCTGTGGCTCTCCACCGCTGTCGTAAACAGCAACCCTTTTTCTGCACTCGCGCCCTGCTTCCGCCCACAAGTGGAGGCCGCGCTTGAGTAGCGGGGAACTGTTCATCATCATTTTGTTCACCTCTCTGAACTGCCTGATCTCCCCAAAGTGACTCTCCTTGGCCCGTTGGCACCCGCGTGTGAAGGTATTTTTGAGCACAAGGCTCCACTATTTGTAGGGCTCAGACTTCCTTCTAGTTAGGTGGCCTCTGATGTCGAACTGGGTCTAACGACTACTTGCACTGCTTGTTTTCCTCCCCATCTAGGTGGTCTGCATATTTCGTGCTTCTAACTCTTTAGACCCCTTGGTCTTGTATATGTATTGTATTGCGTGTGATGTGTTGGTTTATTGGAGTTTACTGTGATTATTTACTATGGTCGATGTTACAAAGGCCTTGTAATAAATGTGTCTATATTTTTAATATAACATCTGTCTGGAGTAATTTGTAAGCGTCCTTGCTTTGTGTGCTCATTGCGGGCTTTCAGTCACCCTCACCCCTCTTGAGACCTAGTCTTGACCGCCGCCATTGCTACCTTGATTGGTCTGGCTTGTCCAGAGGTTACCCTGTTCCAAGAAACTAGGCTGGCCTTCTGAACCTCTACCCCTCCAGGACAGAGTTCAGAAATCCATCTTAACAAATTGGTGTCCAGCGGTGGGATACGACTGAAGGTATCCAGTGTTGCGCACAAGCAAAGGCGTTTCAAGTTATTCCTAACAGGACACGTAGTGAATTATCGTAGTATAACTCTTTAAAGGCCACCCTGATTGATCTGGCTTGTCCAGAGGTTACCCTGTTCCAAGAAACTAGGCTGGCCTCCAGGACAGAGTTCAGAAATCCATCTTAAAACCAAGCCATTACATAAGGGGAAAGACCATATGCAAATAAGGCTTGGTCTCACCCCAAAAGGGACAGTTCATCCCAAACTGCTAGATCACATCGCTTCTGCACAAGACCACAAGCATCGCCAGATGTGTTTTGGCCTTGTGGGCCACATCAGTGAGGAGTAGCTTGGGTCGCTAGGCCCAGAAGGCACCGGACCCACGTCCCACTTCTGGGCATACCCGTCCCACTCAAGGTGACTATAGCAAAAAACAAGAGGTGATGGCTAGAAGGTTTAGAATTAATCTTAACCTCTGGCATTCCTCTGTGCAACCCTCCAGACCAACGTTATTTGCCTGCCAAGCCATAACAGAAGGGGAAATACCATGTGCAAATCAGGCTTGGTCCATCCCAGGCAGGGGCAGCCCAGCCTGAACTGCTATATCACATGCCTTCTGCACAAGACTACAAGCAAATTCATTAACACATAGATATCATGTACTATTCACACTCCTCTCAATTTGCCTTTGTAGTGGTTACAACAGTTCCACGTTCTGCATTATATGCCCCTGAAGATGTTCGTAAATTAGCATAGGGATGGAAACATGTTAGACCTTTCTTTGAGAGGCAGAACTTCTGATGTATGAGTGCAGAAAAAATATTGAGCACAATGAGAACTGTAATTCCACACAGCAGGGGTGTGCATCCTTTGGTTCTAAAGAGTGTTTGTACTATAACTCCCATCATATCTAGCCAGCATATTCAAGTATGAGGAATCATGGGAGTGGTAGTCCAAAACATCTGCGTGTACTGTTGACACTGATACGGTTGGAGATCATCTATTGGGTGTATGTCAATGTTCTTTCACAGACAATATTCACCTCACCTATATGCTCCTTTGAGGAACACTAGTTGCAAGTTCAATTAGCACTAAGGTAAAAGCTGACACGGTGTAAAAACCTCATTTTATAGCATTTTTTCACGATCGGAATGTTTGCCCTACACCAAATACTTTGGCCTAGTGCAAAAATACCTTGATAGAATATGAACATTTTACCCTAGTGCTAATTGCAGTTGCACTGGTGCACAGTTTCTGTAATGCTACCCTTGGTCTGATTTACATATGGTGTAATTTTATTTTCAGTTTAAATATTTAACAGAGGAACAGCAAGCACTATTTTCGGTTACATAAGTGATCTGCTCCCAAGGCCATTTCTGATCGCTTGGGAACATTTTAAAATCTCATTATGTTCTCCAATATCATCCTGATGTATTTATTAGGCCATCCTTGCAGTTATGGCTCAGTTCTATATTAAGACGCAGATTATGCTGTCCACAATTGCGAGCACGGTCAAAATCTAACAACAGCTAAAGTCCAAAGAGAGGGCTCCTAAGAACACGGCAAGAGTACACTAGCAGAATTATGTCACACTGTGCCGTCTTGTCAAGAAATTGAGCCATTGTTATCTCAAGTACAAAAAAGTTCCATTAAACATGAAAAAGATATCCTGCTTCAAAGAGAATTATTATGCATCTATTTCAGTAGCAAAAGCCTTTTAGCTATCCCGCTTATCAAAAACTGCTCGGAGATCAAAAAAGCAATGTATTATTAATGTCTTGGAAAAAGTGCAAGACGTTAACCACATCAAACAGCTGATTTCTCTTCCTGCCCGGAATGCTGAGCAATGTCACTGTTGACAACATGTGTTAGGTAAAACATTATAGATAGCCAAGGCATCCACTAGATGAATCTGATTGTGTTTGACCTCATGGCCATTAGAATCGTGACATGTCCACTCAGGGCTGGACCCGGGGACGGTAAACTGAGTAGCATGGAGTTGAGTAGCAATGAACCTTTGTATCAGTGCCAAGATACTCCACTGGGGCTAATCAATGAATTCGCCTGTTAAGTTATATGTTATTATTTGCTTCAAATGGGTCCATTGTAAAATGGAATTTTAATTTTCACTCCTCTGCTTCCCTGATGGCTTCTCTCCTCAACTTCATCCAGAGCAAAATACCTGAGCTTCACCATGACAGCAGCCTGTACTTCAAGACCAACATAGCAAATTTCTGTCATGTTAGGAAAATCAAGCACGTCATCCCTGCCATGGAGTTCAGAACCATCAACCATCAGACAAGCCCTGGCCCTTTGAACGTGGCCCTGGCCCTACATGAACGTGGGTCACAGCCTCAATTCAGGCCGCACTGAAAGCTGTCCAGCAAATTGTCTCACGAGTGGACCGAATAAATGTGACCACATCACTTACATGATCAGAGAGCTAAATGAGTTACCCCTCCAAGCTCACATTGCCTTTAAAGTGGTACCTGTCACTTACAAAGCAATGACTAGTGAAGCTCTATCATACCAGGCTAACACATTCACTATCCCTGGAGGCCTCTGCCGCACCAGAATCCACAACATCCCCAGACTAGAGTCCAAGAGATGCAGGAATGAAAGAACCAGAAAAGAGGCCTTCTTCTGCTTCACACTCAGACTGAATGTATTATTTTGGCCCCATGACTCCTGCACTGAAGAACCTAACCGTCAAGCAACACATCATGACCCATCTCCCATTCATACCCTTCTGGCACCCTATTTCCCCTCTTGCCCCTAGCCTTCCTTTGGCTCTCCCTCTCTGTGATCTGCCCCTTTTTGTACAATGCTCCATTGCTTGCAGGTTATATATGTTCTATATCAATTCATCATCATCATCATCATATGCTTTATTTCGGCGTAGCAATAAAAGCACGTACAAATAAAGACATCACAAATAAAAGCAGTTAGTTTGCATCAGGTCGAATATAAAACATTAAAACACTTCGGATAGAAGCAGATAATAATAAACAGTGATAGCTTCTGGAAGAGCACGCCTGCTGATAAGGCATTAGAACTCATATCTGAATAAAGTGCACATGTGCATTTTAAGACATATATTTTAGTAATCCAATTAATCACTGTTAAACAGTACGCACAACATGAATTCAATCCCATTGGCTAATCAGTTAATTTACATCCTATAAAATATGAAACATTAGAAAACACATTGAGTAGCAGCAAATAATGCTTAACAGTGATATAATCTAACTAAGAGTACACTCATGCTAATAAAGCATTAAAATCCATCTCTATATAAAGTGTAAATGTGCAAATTAAGAAGGAGATATATCACAAAAATCCAATACATCACTGTTAGAAAGTGAAAACTAATAAATTCAGTCCCACACAAATCGGAGTGGTTGGGGCCTACCAGCGACACTGTAATTCATTCCAACCGGCTAGGCAAGCCTCCTTACACATGCTTTGTGTACGAAATGTGCCACAGAGTGTACAGCTAGGCTGTCTTTCCGAGTGCAGCATAGTTCCAGCGCTTTTGCAATTGTTCTAAGATTTCTGGCATGAGCAGAGGCCTTAAAACTGTTTCCTATGTCCAATTAAAAAGGACACATCAGCAGGAGATGGCCCACACTTTCCCTCTGAGTTAAACATACAGTGCACATATACAAAACACTGCTATTTCATTTGTGTCGCAAATCCGCTACTGGGAGGATACCAAATCGAAGTTCAGTGACGAGAGCTCTCATTGGCTTGAGTATAATATTTAACATAGTGTTTGAAAAGGGAACTGTTTCTCGTAATGGCTCGGTTTTCATTTTGGGCCATCACCATTGTCCCTTTGACGGCAGTGACACACATGGGGTTTGAGGCAAACCGAGAGTCTGTTTTCTTTACCATAGGTTGCTGCACCAGGACTTCATCCCCGACTTGGAAGTCTTTGGGTCGGGCCCAGCGGTGGCCGTCAGATTCCTGCTTCGTCTTTTCCTTCACCTCGGCGTCCCTCTGAGTCACCTCAATGTCTGCGCCTCCTGGGTTTGAGGAGTGTCTCACGATCGAAGAGTTCAGCCGGGGTCTTGTTGGTAGCCTCTTGCAGGGTGTTGCAAAAGTCTGTGGGAGCCGGCATAGGGCCTGATGAGGATTAGTGGCCTCTATGCAGGCCCGTTGAAAGGTTTTCTTTATGGATGCCATAAAGCGTTCTGCCATCCCATTCGATTGCGGCCACCGGGCTGTTATATTCAGATGCTTGAACCCCAGGTGTTTCGCGAGTTCTTCCAACTCGTGTCTGTAAAACGCTGGTCCATTGTCGGACTTGATCACTCTCGGGATTCCCCATTCGCTGAGCACTTCATCCAGGGTGGCTGCTACTTGGAGAAACGCTGTGGTGGTGAGTTTTTTTTTATGATGGGGAAGTGGGAGTATTTCATCGATGAGGGGGAGGAAGTATTCCTCAGACTCTAACGTCTCGTAGAAATCAATGGCCACTCTCTCCCATGGCCTTTCCAGGATTTGAGTAGGTTGTAGGGGCACCAGGGGTTCAGCCAGTGCTGTGCACTGGCAAGCAAGGCAGATCTTGATGCACTCGTCCACAAGTGAGTCCACGAAAGGGAACCGGACATGGCAGCGTAGCTGTCTTTTCGTGTTCTCAGCTCCCCGAAGTCCCTCGGAGAGCGGCGGGAATGACGATTTTTCACCCTCTCAGGAGTATGCTGTGGTCTTTTACGGCTAACTCGGACTATACCCTTGCCAGTCTTTCTATCTTCTCCTTGCACACCCCCGGGTGAGCCAGAGTTGCTCTTTGGTATTCCTTCCATTTGTTGGTGTTCGTCAGGCTGATAGCAAGGGCGGTCGTGGGGTTCAGCAGCAGAGGCGGCCGCGACTGTGTCCAAGGACAGGGCCGGCGGAAGAGAGTTGGCCACCACATAATCAATGTAGGCAACATCACCCCTGCAGGAGATTGGAAGGCCTGCTGGATGGCGGGAAAGGTAGTGTGCCGGGTTGAAGTCGCCCCCTGGTCGGTGTACGATATCATAGTCGTATTCCTGCAATCGGATGCCCCAACGCTCGATTCTCCTGGGTCCTCAGGTTGCCAAGCAAAGACAGCAAGGCCTGGTGGTCGGTGATCAGGGTGAATTTCTTCCCAATGATAAAATTGTGAGAGTGTTCACAGGCCCACACGGCGGCCAGGCTTTCCTTCTCGGCTTGAGAATATGCAGACTCGGGCATGGGCAGGCCCCTCCTGGCGTATGCTATGATGTGTCTGGGGTTTATGTCTGCTCCACTTGTCTGTGCAAGGATGGCACCCAGGCCTACAGGGCTAGCGTCTACCGTGATTTCTGTGTGTGCCAGGAGGGGTTGAAGTATGCCAGTCGATGGGACTCCGACAGGGCTCTCTTGATGTTTACAGATGATTGTTGGCAGGCGGGGGTCCACTCGAACATGGCTTCCGTTTGTAGCAGTTTCCTGATTGGTTCAGTGATTGAGGCGTAGTGCGGGATGTATCTGGCGCAATACCCTGGCATTCCTTGGAAGGAACGTACATCTGCCACTTGCAGTGGCTCCTTTATCTTGGTGATGGTGTTCACTTTCTCCGGATCAGGCGTCATCCCCTCGGCTGAGAATATGTGTCCAAAGAACTTCAGCTTTGATTTTCTGAATCGAAATTTGTCGATGTTGAGAGTTAGGCCAGTGGCTTGGACTGCCGCAAAGGTGGCAAGGAAGGCCCCCTCGTGAGCTTCTTTGGACGCCCCAAAGATGAGGATGTCGTCACTATAGTTTAGTGCGCCCTTAATTGGCCTGATGATCTGTCTCGCAGCCTCTTGAAAGATCTCGGCTGCTGAGGAGATGCCGAAGTTTAGCCTCTGGTACCTGAACAGTCCATGGGTGGCAAACGTTATTCCCCTGGAGTCGGGATGCAGTTCCAGTTGATGATACCCTTGTATCAGATCCAGCTTCCAGAACAATCGAGCATTGTTGAGTTGCACGATCATGTCCTCGATGCACGGACCTGGGAGTTTCTCCCTCTGGATGGCGGTGTTAGCCATCCTCATGTCGACGCACAGTCGCAGCCTCCCCCCTTCCTTCAGCATGATGACCAGTGGTGAAACCCAGGGGGTGGGCCCTGTCGCTGGCTCGATGATGCCATCGGAGAGCAGCTGGTCGAGCTCTCTGGAGACTGCTTCTTGCAGGTGGAATCTGACTCTCCTGCGATGTTGCGGGAACGGCCACACCTCAGGGTCAATGGATAGTCTGATCGGGGGACCCTTAAGTTTTCCTAGGCCTGTGCACAGTTGCTGGAATTCCGTCACAATGTCAGCCTTGGTGATTAGGCCGTGGGAGTTGTCGGCGCTGATAGCTCTAATGGTGTCCTTGCATCTCTGACTGACTGCGGCCGATGTTATCACATCATCAGTTCCAACATGGATGTTGCGCCCCACTCGAAGATTCTTGAGTGAGTACGCTCAAGCGCAAGGGCATCAGGGATCCTTAGGTATTCTTGTTCCCCCATGATGTTTACTGTAGCATTGGAGTCCACTAGAAAGTGAAAAAGGTAATTGCCCATTTTGACCTGGATTTGTGGAGCTTCCTTGGCCTCTATATTGTCTTGGACGAGGTTGACGTATTCGTCTTGCGTTGGTGGGTCATAATAAGAAGTACTAACAGTGGGCATTGGAGTGTAGTAGTGGTCTTCTTCTTGGTATCCTTCGGGGGGGTTCATCATATTCATCTGTTAGCTGAGATGGTTGTTCGTGGCCTATGTAGCCATATGGATTTTGCTGGTACTGATATTCATCAGCAGCCCGGATATACCATTATGAGTTGGGTTGGTAGAACCTCTGTTGGGAGTATTGAGGTTGTGGTGCACGATATGGCATCCTGGTGGGTGGTTGGGGCCTCACCGTAGGGAACGGTCTGACTTCCTTGCAGACGGTTTGGAAATGGCCCTCTCTGCCGCAATTGGCACATCTCTGTGACAGGGCTGGGCAGAATCCAGAATGTGGAAACACCATGCCACACCGGTAGCATTGCCTCTGTTGTCTGGGTGCTTGTTGGTTGTGTTGCCTGTATGGGGTAGTATTCCTGTTGGTTCCTAGTGATTTCATTGACAGCCAAATCATCGACAACCATACCATTGACAAAAAAGCATCTAAAAAAAAAACATTGAATGCATTTTTTTTTATGGGGGTGTTCCTGCCAAACCCCCTTTTAAAACCATTAAAACACTTTTTTACTAAACTAAACCCTTTACCATTAAAAAAAATGCATTCAATGTTTTTTTTTTCGATGCATTTTTTTCAATGGTATGGTCTGTCGATGCTTTGTATTCGATGCAATGACGGGATACCATTCCTGTCACCAAGTCATGAGACTGGCTGTTGGACCACAGCTATGAGTTCTGAGGTGTCGTGTTTCGCTGTCGGTGTGCCTGTCATTGATGCAGCTTGGGCATCTACTCTCTCAAAGATTCTGGCAAGTTCGCTAACTTCTGGGATTGTGAGGGGCTTTTTTAGCAGTTGCTTTTTGAGTGTCAGTGAGAGGCAGCCTTCGATGATGCGTAGGCGAATGGCTTTGTCTAGGGAGAAGGCATCAAACTGACAGTGGGCCCCTTTGACTCTTAGGCGGGTTATATATTCATCTACTGTCTCTTGTGGTTTCTGCGTGCATTGATTGAAAAGATTTCTCTCATAATCACTGTCAGGTTAAATAATTAGCAGCCTATCAAGAGCAGCAATTAGGGAGGCAAAATCAGGCTGGTCTGCTGTTGGGATAGTTTTGACGATTGTTTTCACCTCCCCCACCATACTGAGGAAAATATCACGTAAATGAGGTGAGTCGCCATCCCCTGACCATCTGACAAAGTGATATAAGTCCTCCATCCACTTGGTCCACCGGGGGCCTTATGTGGACTGAGGCATCATGGAGAAATGAAGGGGCATTCGCAGCTGGATGGACTTTGAGCTGCGGGTGGGGGGAGGCAAGTTTTGGTTGCTCATGGTGGCAGTTAACTGTGCAGGAGATGAGAGAGAGAGCGATGAGCAGGAAGATATGCCACAGAAGGTTCAGTGTTGAGCAGTGGGGCATGGACCACCTGCCAGGGCACAAGATTTGAGGTGACAGGATGCAAAATGGGAGATGGGACTGCAGATGGGCTTGAGTCCTTAGGGCATGTGGTGTCCACACTTTGTCTGATGTAGATGGCAGTACTGAAATGCTGTGGGAGGGTCCAGTGGAAAGGTTGTGTGAGCCTGGACCTCTTCTGGACTGAGCTTGCAGAGGCATACGAAGGTGGGGTCTTGAATGTGGAGATGTGGGGGCCTAGACGCACCTTGTGTTTGATCAGTAGATCTGCTGTCTTCCCCCACCTCTGTGGGCACGTGCGTGAGGCAAGTGAGCGGGTCACGTGGGTGTTAGGCAGAAACCTGTGCAGTTCCCTTAGGGACCAGTGCAAAAGATTTAAGACTACAGGTGTTTGGCAGTAAACCCACTTGGTAGCAGTCTGTACCACACAGATTCACTTGGTAGCTGTGGCTGAGCAGTCAGACTTCCCTCAAGAAGAGTTAGGCAGTATGCAGAGTATACACAATAGGTACTGAGACACAGTAGTACAAACAAACACTGACCAGAGCTTTGGTGTAAAAGTATATAATTATTTATTTAAAAACACACTTGTAGTTTACACTAGCAAAAACGAGGTAAGTAAATTCAACACACAGTCACTATCATATATATAAAACCCTATTCACTTATTAGACAAGTCTTAGTGAGAAACCACACTTATTTTCAGACAGAGGTGAGCGCTTAACATAAGATGACACTCTAATAAGTTGTAAAGAAAGGGAGGGAAAAAGGCAGAGTTAAAGGAGCACACAAGTTTCAATACTTTCTCAAAGAACCAGAGCAAGGCAGGATAGGCAGAGTTCTACTGGGGAGCAAGGAAGTCAATTACCAGGCCCACTCTTGGAGAGGGCAAGCAGTAGGGGTCCAGGTTCACACAGTGGGGTTATGCCCAAAGAGTCTTGTAGATAGTTTGCACAAAAAGGATGAAATTCAAGTCAGGAAAAGTTAGCTAGGTTGTCCCAGGCTAGCCCATGTTAGAAAGTAGAGGCTTTACTGTCACCCCGAACGATCTGTCGCAAGGGAAGCCAGCCGGGACACAGTACCTTAAGTGGGAAGGGAGCTCCAGCGGGGGCTGTTGTTCCTGGCAGCAGGTGCAAGTCAGTGTTTCGTCCAGAGGAAGAAGAGGTCTCGCCGTGGAGGAAAGATGGTTGTTGCACTGCCAGGGAAGAAACCAGCCGCAGAGTCCTCCGGTTAAAAGGTACTACCCTTCTCTTTGCGGTAGTGGTAAACCGTGGTATTCCGGTTGCCGGGGTGCTTGGCACGGGCAAGGCGGCCACGAGATGCTCCAGGAAGGTGAAAAGAAGGCAAAACTAGTTATCCCCACCAGTCAAAGAAAGAAGACTCTCCGGACTGGAGATCTCCTTTGTCATCGGGAAAAGTGGTGAGACGGTTCAGCAGGGCTCCACCGGTGGTGTCGTCGTTGCAGGTCGGCTCAGCTTCTCCCTCCTTGGATTCTTAGGTCCCGTGGCAACTTCTGAAGTTCCAGTCCCCAAAGCCCTGCTTTTATGCAGCACACCCCCATTCACTCAGCCTAGCGGTCAATCAAACATGCTAAGTGGTGAGCCGGCCGGCTCACCACTTGGGCCAATCACACAAGAGTGCAAATTGAGTTACCAAGGTAACTCAGTCCAGGGTGCCTAAACCCCCTCCCACACTCCCTGTGGTACCCAGAGAGAGTGGCACCACTTTTGGAGGCTTCTGTGGAGAAGTCCGCCAAAAAGTGGAACAAAGGGCTCGACTTGGGTTGGAGTCACAGAAGAGAACACAAACGCCATTTTAGAATCGAGTTCTGGCAGAAAATACCAACCAGTGAATTAATATTAAATAAATAAACCGGCGGTATGTTCGAGGCTATAAGAATTAAATAATTAAAGTTGTTAGCCTCGAACAATGGGAAAATCCCATAGAGATATATTTGCGGTCGAATATAAAAAGTAGTATCCACTGCCACCAGCCAAAACTCGATCAGGGGGGAGGGAGACGTGCCCCCTCAAACAACAGACCCCAGGGCAATCGAATTGCCCCAACCAGTACGTCCACAATATGATGGTTTGTACTGGTTTCTGTTCATAATCTGGGACTAGCAAAGCCAATGGTGACTTTACATGCCCTGGGAGACAGTAGTCAGTCCCAGGGTATGAAGTCTATGTTGGGGGGTCGCTACGACACCCCTGGGTTACGGCACAGAGGGTGCTGTGTAACCCACATAAAAAAACACATGAGACCCTATGGAGTAAAAGACCCCATAGCCCATAAAACACATGGAAAGTGAAAGGAACACCTCAAATCATGTCTAAGAGTGGGAGCAAACAAATCTCACTCTTAGCAGGAGAGAAAAAAATAAACCCCAAAAATCCAGCAAAGCTGCTGGGGGACTCACTAGGTTTGAGAAATTAGCCTTACAGAGAATTCTCCCTAACAGTGGGTCTGCTGGAGCAATGAGCTGCCAGTATCAGGAGTTTGAGGGGCACTGGTCTGAATGTTCCGGGGCCTTGATGAGTGGACCCACGCTTCGTTGTGGAGGTTATCAGCACGAGGTGTGCAGCACGCCCCGGGGGTCCGCTTGGCTTATCCAAAAGCAAGCTGCGTGGTATGGAGATGGCAGGATACGTCATGGAGGGAGCGCACCCGTGCTGTGAGGTTGTCCCGTGGCGAAGTAATGCATAGGCTGGGCACTTCTTTGAGTGGGCTTATATGGCGGGAGTCGCCGGATGTGGGGCAGAGCAGCATATGAGGAGGATGGCGGCCCAGTGGGATCCCTTGCTGCATGCAGGAGGACACGAGTTGGTTAATCCTCGCGGGAGGAGGACTCCAGCCTGAGCAAGGAGACGTCCTCGTTGCCAGATGTAGCCCGGACTAGACTATGGAGGTAAGAAAAGGATGTGGAGCCGGAGGTGTAGCAAACAGTACTTTCTTTATTTCACTTTGTATAACAACTGGCATCTCAGCGTCAAAACTCCCCCCCTTCCTCTCTTTACTAACTACGCCCCTTCACTTCGCATTAACCTTAAAGAGGCAGGGACGGGTAACACACGCATCACTGGCGTACGCCTGTTAGGGAGAATTCTCATTCTATGGCTAATTTCCCTTACCTAGTGAGTCCCTCAGCAGCTTTGCTGGATTTCTGGAGTTAATTTTTTCCACCTCGTAAGAGTGTTAACTTTTCCCCCACTTTTCCCTGTGTTTTGCCATGTGTATTTCAACTGCTTTTGTGATTGTGGACTGTGGAGTACACCACTTCAGTAGCCCCACTCTTTGTGTGTTACACAGCACCTTCAGTGCAGTGACACTGGGTTGTCTTTTAGACTTCCCATCAACTCCATTTTCTGGGGCTGACTACTGTCCCCCCGAAAAGGGTAAAGTGCCATTAACTTTACATAGTCACTTTTAACCACAGGTCCAGTACACCCCATCTTATATGGAGTATTGGAAAGGGTTAATTCTTAGCCTTTTTTATCTGTGCCTCTTGGAGCATTGTTTCGCTCCCTTAACATTAAGACTTGGCTGGTGGCAGTGGTATCTACCCTAATTTTCCTACCGCAATTATATTACATAACATGGTACCGTTTTAGGCTATTTTTTGTAGCCTCGAACTTTAAACCTGCTTGCCCAAATACTTTTTATTTCGGCTCCGGTTGGGTTTAATTGCCATTTCTTTTTGTTAACATCTTTGTTGGGTCTTTCTTTGCGCGGCAAACCAGGTTTGCCTCCTTTATTCACCGACCTTTGGCGGGCTTCTGGCCAGAAGCCCTCCTTTGGCGTCTGGGTGTCTAGGTGGGCTGAATGTGAGGGATGGGTGTAGTCTCCCCCTGCACAGGGTCTCCTTGGAGACCCAAGTCACACTTTGTGTTGATTGGCTGAGGTGGTTGTGCGGGCTAGACAACACCCCTGCTGAGTGATTGACAGCCAGGCTGTGTGAATGGGGGATCTTGGCATAAAAGGCAGGACTCTTGGGCTAGAAGTCAGAGTTGCCACTGGAACTGTAAGGAACCGAAGAGAAGCAGAGAAGAAGATGGCTGCTGCAACCCCGAACCCCGGTGAAGCCCTGCTGCAGTCCTGAGCTATCTACCCTTCAATGACAAGAGAAGATCCAGTCCGGAGTCTTCTTCCCTTGAGCCTGGTGGGATCAAGCAGCTCACCCTTTCTTCAGTCAGAGCATCCTCTCCTGGGTCGAAATCACTGCTGTGCTCTAGTGGTCCGGATAGCCATCAGAAGAGCCCTCTCCTTATTTAAAGGCGCGCACCTTTTATTCATTTTTATCTTTTTTGCTGCTGCTGGCCTTATCCCTGGGTAGTGCCAATCAATCCAGACGTACTCCTTCTTATCCCCACGACTGAAGCCATAGGAACCGTGAGTCTGCAGGAACTACCAGGAACAACTGCCGTGGCACCAGCTTTTCTCCAACGAAATAAGGTACTGTGCACATTTGGCTGTTCTCTCCGACTGACCATCCGGAATAGGGGTGAACCCTTTTCCTCCTCGAAGATTTATACTTTCTTCCCTCCCTCTTATAACTTTTCCTTCCATTTGACAATATCTAAGTACTCTTAGCATCTCGAACAGTTCAACGTGTGATCCTCTGCAACTGAGCATCTGCTCCATTGACACTGGCGCAGGCCTATTAACTTTAATCTGTATCTTTGAACAAGTCCTCTGATTCCCTTGCCTAGACAAAAGTATTGCCTGTGATGTTATCCCCTTTTCCCTTGTTTGAAATTCTAAAGTACAAAGTGTGTTTTAACTTCTTGAGCATTTCTATCCGCGGGTACACGTTAATATCGCAACATCGGTCTGTCAAATCCTAATGTACTTACCTTGAATTTACTGGAACAAGTGGAAGTGGTTGTGTTTGGTGTATTTTACGTGTGGTTTTGAATTTATAGAAGTGAAGTGTTTTATAAACAGATGGTTTTAAATAAATGTACTTATATTTTTTACCTGAAACCTTGAGTCAGTGTTTGCATGAGTCTCAGTAATTGTGGTCCTTTGTGTAATCTCTACTACTGCTCATTTACTCTTGAGATAAGTCTGGCTGCTCCGCTACTGCTACCACTTTAACAGTGTAGTACAGGCTTGTACCAAAGGTGAACTTGTATTACCACTTGTAGTCTTAATTGTGTGTAGTGATCCCTAAGGGCACTGCACATGATTCTGCCTAACACTCGTGTACAGCGGTGAGGATTTGGAAGTATGGTGATTACACTTAGAGTGCTGCTATTGCTTGGGTTCAACTAACCACAAGGCTAAACACCACTAATTCTATTAACTGAGAAATCATGTCAAATATGGAAAGCTACACTGAGGAGGGTCTCTTGAACTACACTGCTGAGGTTTTGAGAACCATGTGTAGGGGGTGGAGTCTCTCTGGTAAAGGAAAGAAATCTGAACTGGTTGCTAAGTTATTGGGTAAACAAAGTCTGGAGAGTGGGTCAGAAGGACTTGCCCCTCCTGCAAATGTGGATACTGATGTTTCTGATTCTGAGAGTGTTGAAGAAGAAGTAGATAACCCTTTGTTAGGAGCTCCTACCAACCCCTTGCCTGCTCGGCAACCACAACCTCTGTCCACATGGACCCCCACAGGTCCTACACTCACTCCTGAGTTTATTGCACTAGAGAAAACGAGACTTGAATTTGAAGTGAAACGTATTGAAGCACAAACTGCCATGAAACACCAAGAATTAAGAATCAGAGAAATGGAGATGGCTCATGCTCTAGAAATGAAGAAATTGTCTTTGGAAAATGTTTCTCTCCCAGAGTCTTCTAGGTCTCCCAGTCCTAAGAGACCCCGTATGCCAAAGGAAATGATTGGTATGTATGAGACTAAACTTGATGTTTTGGATTGGTTAGCAATGTTTGAGTACAATCATGGGATTCAGGGTATCTCAGGGAATCAGTTGATTCCTTGGCTTTTTTCTAGGCTTCCCCCTGTTGCAAGTGATGCTGTAATGGAGTTTGGGGAGGAGGATAAGCAAGATTATGAGTGTGTGAAGCTAGCATTAATAGCTAGATTTGGGAAGACCCCTTCCCAGTACCTTAAGAGGTTTAGGACCCTCAAAAAGCATGATGGTACCCCTTGGGCTACCTGGGTGTGAGAATATTTGAAGAACTTAGATGGTTGGATTAAGGGTTACAAAGTAAACTCTTATGAAGGCTTAAGGAATCTTGTAATGTTGGAGTCTATTTTTGATGTCTGCTCTCATGAGCTTAGACAGCACTTGGCTGATTCAAAGGAGATAAATCCTAAGAAGTTAGCTAAGGCTGCTGACGTGTGGGTTGCCAACAGGGCTACTCACAAGAATTCTGGGCCAACTCAGAAGGATGAGGGAAGGCTGCCAAATAAAGACAACAAAGAGAATTCCAATAATTCCAATCCAAAAGAGGGCCCCAAACATAACCAGGGTAAGCCACAAGGGAAACCGAATCAGGCTAGTGTACCCTCTGGTCCCAAACCAGATGGAGGTAAGCACAAACCCCCATTCAATAAAGCATTTGGTAAATGCTTTGTTTGTGGGTCAACTGACCATATGAAAGGAGATCCCAGATGTAAGGGTAAACCTTCATGGGCCCACACTGTCTCCTTAGCCTTCTCCCAGGTGGATGAAGTACCTATAGCCAGTGGAAACTTTCAGTTACTAGCTGATGAGCCCATGAGAGTCTCAGCTAGTGTTTCTATAGTGTCCTTGGGTCTTTGGGAACAACAGAACTTAGATGTCTATAACTAAATCCCAGATAATACTGAAGAGAATTCCAAAGATAGTGTGCTTGTGAATGGTCAGGAAACACCTGCCATCAGAGACACTGGAGCCAGCATAACTGTGGTTGATTGAATGTTTTTCCAAGGTGAAGGATGTTGCTAAGGCACCCAAACACCTAACCAAGTTAGCTGGAGGTCCTGTGAAAATGGTTCCACAGTTACCAGCTCTCATCCAGTGTAATGGCATGACTGTCAGGATACCTATAAGTGTGCAAAATAACGTGCCTGGGAGGGTCCTGTTGGGCAATGAGCTAAAAACTCATGAAGTTGTGTCCAGTACCCCCAGGCCACCCAGCAAAAGGAAGCAGGAGCTCACAAGGTCTGCTAGGGAGAGAACCTTGAGAGGCTCTCCTGGGCAGTTGATAGAAGAAACTATCACCCCAAGTCCACAGGACTTACTTACTGCTATTGCAAGACACAAAGAGACCAAGGGGAAACCCAAGTCTGCCAGCAAGAAACCAGCAAGCACTCCTGTGCCCAGAAGGACATCCCCAATATTGTCCAAAGTCACCTCTGTGACTCCTCCACCAGCTGAGGCTGAGTGTGAGGCTCACCCTGTATGGTTCAACTAGATACTGAGGAATCAGATCTAGAAGAAGATCTTACTCTGGTTGGAGATCTTGACGCTGTTGAACATCCTGAGCTGCAGTCTTTACTGGCATAAGGTGGACCCAACAGGGCAGACTTCAGCAGAGGACCAAGAGAGTGTCCTACTCTTGAAGGTCTTCGCCTACAGGCAGCTTCTCAGCTCAATGGGACTGAGCCTGAGAAGTATAGGTTGCACTGGGAAGATGGCTTCTTCTACAGTGAACCAACTGAGTCAACCTCTGGAGACTGCAAAAGACTTGTAGTACCTCTAGTGAACCGACTCCAGTTTCTGCAGTTAGCCCACGAGATACCTTTGGCTGGTCACTTAAGTTTTAAGAAGACCAAGGAAACACTCTCTCTTTACTTCTACTGGCCTACGATGGGTTCAGAAGTAGACAAATTCTGCAAGAGCTGCCACACTTGCCAAACCTCTGGCAAGGGTGGAGCCAAGAATGTGGAACCTTGGTACCTCTCCCAGTGGTGGGAGTCCCTTTTGAGAGGGTTGGGATTGACATTGTTGGTCCTCTTGACCCCCCCACATCTCCAGGCAACAGGTTTATCCTGGTTGTAGCGGATCATGCCACTAGGTATCCTGAGGCAATACCTTTGAGGACTGTTACGGCTCTGGCTGTGGCTAAGGCCCTACTTGGTATTTTTACCAGAGTAGGTTTTCCTAAGGAGGTGATATCTGACAGGGGATCCAATTTTATGTCCCACTACATGCAAGCCATGTGGAAAACCTGTGGAGTCACCTACAAGTTATCTACTGCCTACCACCCCAAACCAATGAGTTGGTAGAGAGGGTTAACAGAACTACGAAGAGCATGATAGGTGCTTTAGAAGAACCCCTTAAAAGAAAGTGGGACCTTCTACTGCCATGCCTTCTCTTGGCATATAGAGAAGTCCCTCAGGAGGGAGTAGGTTACAGTCCCTTTGAACTTCTCTATGGCCATCCAGTCAGAGGTCCATTGGCCCTGATTAACGAGGGGTTGGTGAGTGCTCCTTCCCCCAAGCCAGTTAGAGTGACTGACTATGTGATAGGTCTCCGGAGGAGAATGTCCCACATGATGGCTGAGGCAAGTGATAACTTGAAGGCTGGTCAAGCTCTGGTCAAGTATTGGCATGACCAGAAGGCTAACATGGTTGAGTTTACTCAAGACCAGCTTGTTCTTGTTATGGTACCTACAAGGCAGAGGGCCTTACAGGACAAATGGATAGGACCCTTCAAAGTTGTGGGTAAACTTGGAGAGATGAACTATCTGGTGGACTTAGGAAATCCTAAGGAGGCTCCTAGAGTCTTTCACACTAACCGTTTAAAGGCTTATGTCTCTAGACCTGACATAGGAGCATTGCTCCTAGGTTGAGCTCAGGGGGAGGAGGAGAGTGAACCTCTACCTGACCTCCTCAGAGGCTTACCTTTAGATGAACAAGTGGAAGGAGTTAATCTCTCTTCCAGTCTCACATCTGACCAGCAGGATGAGTGTGAATTACTGTTAAATCAGTTTGCCTCCCTGTTCTCACTTTCACCAGGCTTGATTCCTTGGGGCCAGCATGATATCCTCAATGGTGACTGTTTGCCTGTCAAAAGCAGGGGGTACAGAATGTCAGACAATGTAAGGACTCACATAAGGAATGAGGTCAACAAGATGCTTGATCTCGGGGTAATAGAGCCCTCTACTAGCCCATGGTCTAGCCCAGTTGTGCTTGTACCAGAGGCAGGATCTAAGGAGTTGATATTCTGCGTGGACTATAGAGCTCTAAATGCAGTCACTAATACTGATGCCCATCCTTTCCCAAGATTGAAGATTAGGGCACCTGGCAGAGCCCTGAAAAACCCAGGTGGGTATACTTAAATTAACAAAAACTTCAGGGTGAGAGGTCACATAGTTCCAACATTATAGCAAATATAACAGTCACTTCTTACTGCATTATTCTTCACAAAATGTATTTAATGACATCTGGATAATGTTGGTGGGGATAGAGCACCCAGAGATGTTTAGAAAACACAATACATATAGGTATGATCCAGTAAGACAGGCTGGATCTCAATGCAATAACAACAACAGATAACTGCTCCTATTGATTGATCATTTCAATTGTGCAGTCACAAGAATAAACATAAACCCACATCAATGGACATATATACAAAAAGCACATTAACAATGCTTCAAATGTGCACTGTTCAAACAGTGATATCGTCGACACAAAGGTGTTTCGGCCTCGAGGAGCTGTATAGTGCAGGGTACCCTTATTTTTTATCAAGTGCCAATGTTTGTTGATAGTTTGTTTGGTAAGGTGGTGTTCAATTCTGAATCAATGCAATGATCACATCCGATTTACCATCGATTGGAGTTACCAGGCTGTGGATTTCCTCGATCTGCACATCTATAGATCAGGCAACAATCTCCAAACCGAACTTTACAGGAAGCCAACCGACCGCAACAGTTTACTGCATTTCTCGAGTTATCACCTTCAGGGTCTTAGATACAATCTTCCATACGGCCAGTTGTTAAGAATCAGACGGAACTGTTCAAGCAAAGAGAAATACGAGCAACATGCCAACGACCTACAACATCGACTGAAAGAGAGGGGATACCCCAAAAAATCGATTAGACAGGCAAGAAAAAGAGCATCAAACACAGACAGAACCATATGCCTGACACCGAAGGAGAAAACCGAAATGAACAGATTGGTTTGTGTCACTACATGTAGTCCTCTAAGTAACCTTACCAAACAAACTATCAACAAACATTGGCACTTGATAAAAAATAAGGGTACCCTGGACAGAAAGCCAATTTTTGCATTCAAAAAGAACAAGAATCTAAGGGATACTTTGGTTCACACTTACGTAGAAGAAAAGAAGACACCAAACACATTGTGGGACCTCCCGAGTGCGGTGGGACACTATCGATGTGGTACTTGTGTGGCATGTCGCTACACCAGCCCGACAAAAACTTTTGACTACAAGGAATACCATCGAATTCTACAGACCCACACCAACTGCAACAGCAGGTTTGTGATCTATGCAATACAATGCCCATGCCACCTACTCTATATTGTCAGGCTGAGATCCTGGTGTCTGCAGAAGCTGCTGAGCCCCCGACAATCCACCCAAAATGTGGCACTCTGAGCTGATACTATAAACTGCTCAGTTTACCTCACTTCCAGGGGAAAGGGGGAAGGGACAAATTAACAAACACCAGGCTGGAAGCTAAGACTAGCTGGTTCTTCACCTGTGGTAAAACATAAACATATAATACACCTTGTTATTCATGAGGCACTATACTAACCTTAAGTATCAATATCCTTTACCAAATAAAGTAAAAACCATACCTGGAACTTCTCTACAATATGCCCAGAGAAGTGATAAGCTGACTAGACTTCCTTACTAGTTGACTTGAATCTCAACGATCATTCAGCCTTCTTAGTAGGTCCATGAATGTGAAATTAACTTTGCAGGTAAGCTTCTTTAAACTCAAGAAGCTTGAACAAAGTCTTAAGTTCATTAAAAGTAAATGGAAGTTCTAGTGTTTCTGGAAAGTATTTATATTTCTTCTTTAAATTTCTTTTTAAAGTGTTTTTGCTTAAATTAACAGTTCTTGAAACTTGCGTCAAAAATCTCACGTAGAAATCTCTTGAACTCGCATAGGGATCCAAACTGAATGAAGATCGTTGAAGCGCTGTAGATTAAACCACAGAAAAAATCCACACGCGATTAAACGAAAGCACGCACACGCGCTGAAGTTCAACCGCGGATAAAAATTCACACGCGCTTAGTCCAGGATGCGAACACACGCGCTGACGACAAACCGCGGGTAAAAATCCACACGCGCTTATCCAATATGCGAGCACACGTGCTGACGACAAACCGCGGGTAAAAATCACACGCGCTTAGTCCAAGATGCGAGCACACGCGCTGACGACAAACCGCGGGTAAAAATCCCCACGCGCTTAGTCCAATATGCGAGCACACGCGCTGACGACAAACCGCGGGTAAAAATCCACACGCGCTTATCCAATATGCGAGCACACGCGCTGACGACAAACCGCGGGTAAAAATCCACACGCGCTTAGTCCAATATGCGAGCACACGCGCTGAAGTTCAACCGCGGGTAAAAACACACGCACAAGAGTATCACGCGACACCAAAGAGCTCGCGCTAGATACTCAAGCGAAGTCTCTCACGCGCAGGCTTCTGATAACGGAAAAACCACGCGCTTGATAGAAAACGTAGCGTAACAAAGCCAAACATGCGACAGCAATAAAGTTCTTAGTAAATATTTTTCATATGAACTTGAAAATCAGATTAAATCTTCTACAATGACATTATAGAAAGAGTCTTGAGTTTTAAAAGGACTTATCTTGTGGAGAGTCTTTGAAACCTTTCTTTTTTCTTGGATAACTCGAAATCTTCTTACTCCTGTTCAGTGCCAAAATGAATCTTCGCAAGATTCCTGTTTGCTTTTCCAAATAAGCCGCTCGACCGCTTGAAACTTGAAACCCCTGAACAAGTTAAGCAGGAGCAGCTTAATACGCGACCTCTCAGCTGGGCAAAGACGATGAAAGGCAGTTTAGAATGTTCATTGTCTTCCCTATAAACAATCACCAGCCAATCAGAACTTAGACTGAGGACCTCCATCTTGGCTTGGGGCATTCTCCATAGACTGCAATGAATGTTAAGGGCAAAATTGGCTGTTTTAAAATTAAACTCATAATAACTTCCAAAAAACCTTTCTATACTAATTTTCCCCAGACCTAATGTCTCAGATTATGTCACTGTATCCTAACAGTACCTGACATATATAGGGAAAACCACTAGACCAGTGAAACAGCGGATTTCAGAGCATAGATCCTGCATCAAAAACAAGGTACTGGACAAACCCTTGGTGGACCATTTCAGTCGACTAGGACACACAAATGATGACATTTCCTGGACCATCATACAGCAACTCACTCTGCAGAAAAGAGGAGCGGACAGGGATAAAGCTCTGACGAAACTCGAGCAACAGTTAGTCCATAAACTAGACACTGTTAGAACAGGTTTAAATATATCTGTAGAATGGAAACACTTCTACAGCCAGTGAATATAAATGAACGGCCTAACCTCTATGATGACCTCAACAGATCGTACAATTTCTGGTACCACGAGTACATTATTTGAGCCTGTGTCACTGGGGAATAACAACCCTTCATCCATACGTATTCATTTTCAATACACATATTTGGTTGTTACAAGTTGCACTGTATGATACCCATTTCGCACATGAATCAACGTGGACATATCTTTGTCTGTATTTATTATTGTTTGTTCTGAAATGTGATGCATAAGTGATTTACATGTCTAGATTGATTACAGATTGCAAGCCAAACTTGACAACATTGGGCGGCTCCACATAAACTCCGCCCATTCCATGACATCACATCTGCGAAAATCTAGGCGTTTGCTCGCTGTTCCGTTTACCCTGCAGCTTATGTGCAATTAGAGCGCTCTACGCTTGCCTTACTTCACACAGTATTTTCTCTCCTAGCAGAGGCGTCCAGCGGGTCCGCCCCCTCGAGTCCCCATGGCTATGTACGATTAGCTACTGGATGGATGACACCCTACTATGGGAGCGCCACTACCTAACCAATCAACACGACCGACGGGTTTGATTACCCAAGGTCGTCATGGCCACAGTTTCACTTTCAAGGCGTTCGTGTCCAGAGACGTTCGTGTCCAGAGACGCTGCGCCTCCTCGCCTAGCCCAGACGAACACATTAAGGTACGAATGCAAGCCAAATCCTATGTGCTCTGATTCTAGGCCACGAAACAGGGCCCAACACAGTACTTTGCCCTCACTATACCTGCAGACCTATATTTTGCTCGCAGATAAGTTCCCTTTACCCATGTGCGTTTTTCGTACACAGATACTGTCACGTTTAGACAATCTGGGATAGGAACCACGATTCACAGTTGGTGTCTCCACCATTTTGAACCAAGAAGACACATCATACCATTTGAGGTAAGATTTTACCCATTTTTCTCTTACTCATATATGACACCATGATCTGTATAGAACTCTTACAGATCTTTATATGTCGTTACAGGTAAACATTTGTTCCCTCAACGACGCATTGAATGCCCCAAAGATATCTATACCCATGATGGATTATTTTACATACCCTTACACTGGATAAGTTTCCGGTAAGATCTAGGCTCCTCTACCAGGGAGTCTCCTGTTTTTAATGAAGCATCCTATGGGAGCTTTGTGAATTATCATTTTACTTGAGGTCATTGTTCCACTTACCCCTTCCCATTTGTTGTTCATAGATAGAGACCCCGGGACTACCATCCATTCATCACACATCCTGATGAAGGCCTGCCCATAAAGCTGCACTATACAGCTCCTCGAGGCCGAAACACCTTTGTGTCGACGATATCACCATTTGAACAGTGCACATTTGAAGCATTGTTAATGTGCTTTTTGTATATATGTCCATTGATGTGGGTTTATGTTTATTCTTGTGACTGCACAATTGAAATGATCAACCAATAGTAGCAGTTATCTGTTGTTGTTATTGCATTGAGATCCAGCCTGTCTTACTGGATCATACCTATATGATTGTTTTTTCTAAACATCTCTGGGTGCTCTATCCCCACCAACATTATCCAGGTGTCATTAAATACATTTTGTGAAGAATAATGCAGTAAGAAGTGACTGTTATATTTGCTATATTGTTGGAACTATGTGACCTCTCACCCTGAAGTTTTTGTTAATTTAAGTACATCCTTTACCAAGGACAGATGAGCCGGTGGACAAGCTTGTTGCAGCCAAGTACCTCAGCACATTTGACCTCACGTCAGTCTATTGGCAAATAGCCTGTCACGACCCTCATCCAGAAGACCCCCTGGCAAGCCCATGGGCCAGGAAGGGTCTCCACTAAAACCAGGCATCCTTGGCCAAGGCCTTCTTGGGGCCAGTCCTGGCGCCTTTGGTTCCAGGCTCATACTTGATAAAGGACTTGTATTGGGTGCTACTTTATTTCAGTGTCAATCAACATGGAGGCATCCACATAGCTTGGCTCCTTGGAACCAAGCTATGCGGTATAGTATTTTTGGGTGTGGTACCATAGGAACTATTTTACCTGGACTACTTTCTTGAAGCTATTTAAAACATGCCCGACTGGGATAACACGCTTCACAATTCTGTAACGTGACGCTCACCGTGTTCAGCTGCACCCGCGAACCTCGGAAGAACAGCATCTGTAAAGGAGAAAAAGCACATCGTTAGCAGCAGCAGCTTACCTGTAATTTCATCGTTAGCTGTCCACGGCTCTTGAGATAAGCATCCTACAACCAGCGCTCCTCCCGAACTGACAGATCTGCAAAAAAGGAATAAACAAGGCATTAGACATTTTTACAATTTAATGAACGGTGCCGAAATCTTACCTCGCAAGCCGCTCCTCGACCAGCATCGCCTCAGGAATTCCATGCACCGGGTGATCACCGCGACCTGTGGGAAGACAAGACAACAGGTTAGCAAGAGGCAAGGCATCATAGCACTGCGCTTAGCGCCTACTCACCGCATCTAAAAATGCCATTACTTACCGGCGAGAACCAATTCAGTCTATGCCACATATTGGACTTCCGCTCATCTAAGGAAGAGAAAAAACATTAGTTAAACCGAAAAGGCATGCAAGGACTATAATATAGCACAGCAATAAGACCTACCTGAAAGACTCAAAGCGGGCCAGCATCAGTGAAGTAACTCGATCGCAAACGCCCACCAAGCACAACGCGCCCCTGCCAAGAAGGCAGGACGGAGAACACACCTGCATTAAAAACAAGGTGAGGAGAGGTCCAGTGGGGCCACGGGTATACAGGGTGGTGGGGGACTGTTTAACCCAGTTGCCCAGTCTTGAACATTGCCCACCTGTATTCCAGGCAGAACCCTCCCGCTGGTCACACCTGGGAACCGCAGAGAAGGATACCTGAGTCCCAACTGCTGGGTGGCGTGCCCGTGGAACCAGGTGAGTGTAACATAGCCCTGACAGATCATGCCAAGGAGAAAACTGCATTTTCCACCCCAGCTGGCCTCTACCAATTTAAGGTAATGTCTTTTGGATTAAGGAATGCACCTGCTACATTTCAGAGGATGGTCAATCAAGTTCTGAATGTGATGGAGGACTTCTGCATGGCATACTTGGATGACATTTCAGTGTTCAGCCCCACATGGAAAGAACATTTTGTTCACTTAGGATATGTATTGCAGGCTCTGGAACAGGCCCATCTGACCATAAAGGCAAGCAAATGTCAAATTGGTCAGAGTACAGTGGTCTACCTTGGACATGAGGTAGGAGGAGGTGAAATAAGGCCATTGCCTAGCAAAGCACAAGCTGTACAAAACTGGGCACCTCCTACAACTCAAACCCAAGTGAGAGCCTTCCTAGGTCTCACTGGTTATTACAGGAATTTCATTGAGAACTATGGGACCATAGCTTCTCGCTTGAATGTCATCTCCTTGCCCAA
This sequence comes from Ambystoma mexicanum, assembly GCF_040938575.1. Classification (NCBI taxonomy): domain Eukaryota; kingdom Metazoa; phylum Chordata; class Amphibia; order Caudata; family Ambystomatidae; genus Ambystoma; species Ambystoma mexicanum. The sequence goes on along the minus strand of NC_090923.1, from coordinate 489,147,389 downwards.
ATTTCCTAAAAAGGTCAGGTGGAAGGAGGAGTGCAATAAAGCCTTTGAAGGTCTAAACAAAGCTCTTTATCAAGCTCCAGTCCTAAGAGCTCCTGACTTTCACCAACACTTCATTGTACAAACTGATGCTTCAAATGTAGGTATAGGTGCAGTCCTTAGTCAACTGGATGAGAAAGGTAGGGAACATCCCATTTGTTTCATCAGCAGGAAGTTAAAGGATCCTGAAACAAGGTGGGCAACAATTGAACGTGAATGTTTTGCTGTTGTGTGGTCACTGAAGAGGTTTAGGCCATACTTGTATGGTTCTACCGTCATTATTCAGACTGACCACCAACCTTTGAGATGGCTGATTCAAATAAAAGGGGAAAACCCAAAACTACTCAGATGGTCAATCTGCCTGCAAGGGTTTGATGTTTCCATTGAGCACAGAGCAGGAAGCCACCACTAAAAGGCTGATGGTCTCTCTAGGATGTTTGTAACCGACTACAGGTGTGAGATCCATCCAGGAGTGGATGAAATCCTCCTGTCCCTTAGTCTGGGGGGGGCGAGTGTTAGGGAGAATTCTCATTCTATGGCTAACTTCCCTTTCCTAGTGAGTCCCTCAGCAGCTTTGCTGGATTTTTCTGAAGTTTATTTTTTCAACCTGGTAAGAGTGTGAGCTTTTCCCCCACTTTTCCCTGTGTTTTGCCATGTGTATTTCAACTGTTTTTGTGATTGTGGACTCTGGAGTACACCACTTCAGTAGCCCCACTCTTTGTGTGTTACACAGCACCTTCAGTGCAGTGACACAGGGTTGTCTTTTAGACTTCCCACTGACTCCATTTTCTTGGGCTGACTACTGTCCCCCCGAAGAGGGTAAAGTGCCATTAACTTTACATAGTCACTTTTAACCACAGCTCCAGTACACCCCATTTTATATGGAGTATTGGAAAGAGTTCATTCTTACCCTTTTTTATCTGTGCCTATTGGAGCATTGTTTCGCTCCCTTAACATTAAAACTTGGCTGGTGGCAATGGTATCTACCCTAATTTTCCTACCGCGATTATATTACATAACGTGGTACTGTTTTAGGCTATTTTTAGTAGCCTCTAACTTTAAACCCGCTTGCCCAAATACTTTTTATTTCGGCTCCGGTTGGGTTTAATTGACATTTCTTTGTGTTAACATCCTTCTTGGGTCTTTCTTTATGCGGCAAACTAGGTTTGCCTCCTTTGTTCGCCAACCTTTGGCGGGCTTCTGACCAGAAGCCCTCCTTTGGTGTCTGGGTGTCTAGCGGGACTGAATGTGAGGGAGGGGTGTAGTCACCCCCTGCACAGGGTCTCCTTGGAGACCCAAGTTGCACTTTGTGTTGATTGGCTGAGGTAGTTGTCCGGGTTGCACAACTCCCCTGCTGAGTGATTGACAGGCAGGCTGTGGGAATGGGGGATTTTGGCATAAAAGGCAGAACTCTTGTTCTAGAAGTCAGAATCGCCACTGGAACTGCAAGGAATGAAGAGAAGCGGAGAAGAAGATGGCTGCTGCAACCCAGAGTCCCGGTGAAGCCCTGCTGCAGTCCTGAGCTATCTACCCTTCAACGACAAGAGAAGATCCAGTCCGCAGCCTTCTTCCCTTGTGCCTCGTGGGATCAACCAGCTCACCCTTTCTTCAGTCAGAGCATCCTCTCCTGGGTCGAAATCACTGCTGTGTACTGTAGTGGTCCGGATAGCCATCAGAATAGCCCTCTCCTGATTTAAAGGAGCGCACCTTTTATTCATCGCTGCTGCTGGCCTCATCCCTGGTTAGTGCAGATCGCTCCAGACGTCCTCCTTCTTGTCCCCACGACTGAAGACGCAGGAACCGTGAGTCTGCAGGAACTACCAGGAACAACTGCCGTGGCACCAGCTTTTCTCCAACAGAATAAGGTACTGTGCACATTTGGTCGTTCTCGCCGACTGACCATCCGGAATCGGGGTGAACCCTTTTCTCCACGAAAATGTATACTTTCTTCCCTCCCTCTTATAACTTTTCCTTCCATTTGACAATATCTAAGTACTCTTAGCATCTCGAATCTCGAACTGTTCAACGTGTGATCCTCGGCAAATGAGCATCTGCTCCATTGACACTGGCGCAGGCCTATTGACTTTAATCTGTATCTTTGAACAAGTCCTCTGATTCCCTTGCCTAGACAAAAGTATTGCCTGTGATTTTATCCCCTTTTCCCTTGTTTGAAATTCTAAAGTACAAAGTGTGTTTTAACTTTGTGAGCATTTCTTTCCGCGGGTACGCGTTAGTATCGCAACACTGGTCTGTCAAATCTTAATGTACTTACCTTGAATTTACTGGAACAAGTGGAAGTGGTTGTGTGTGGTGTATTTTACGTGTGGTTTTGAATTTATAGAAGTGAAGTGTTTTATGAACAGATTGTTTTAAATAAATGTACTTATATTTTTTACCTGAAACCTTGAGTCAGTGTTTGCTTGAGTCACAGTAATTGTGGTCCTTTGTGTAATCTCTGCTACTGCTCATTTACTCTTGAGATAGGCCTGGCTTCTCCGCTACTGCTACCACTTTAACAGTGTAGTACAGGCTTGTTCCAAAGGTGAACTTGTATTACCACTTGTAGTCGTAATTGTGTGTAGTGGTCCTTAAGGGCACTGCACAGGTTTCTGCCTATCAACGCCATTCTGTATATCAATAACTTTCACTGTACTCCAATACAGGGTCCATCTAACCACTGCCTCATTCTTGTTGTAAAGCATTTGAATAGCTTTTAAAAGAGCTGCAGGAATATCAAGACCAACCAAAATGCTCCATAGCCTGGACCTAGGGACTCTGTTGAAAGATGTATGCAAATCTATGAAAACAGAGAGCACATACATTTTCCTCAGAGTTACATATTTGTCTAGAGTGAGTCTCAGGCACTGACTTTGGTCAATTTTGCTGGTGCAACTTTGGAAGCCTGCCTGTAGGTGATGCAATATATTCTTATACTCAATAGTTCTTGCAAAAATGTTCCCACCAGCGTCCAGCTGGGAAATTGAGCGATAATTACTGGTATCGTTCCTCCTCTCCTTTTTGTATTTGGAGTAGTCCAAGAGGGGGGTACCAAAGTAGATTTTAGTGCTGCATTTAAAGCTTTAGTTAAAAAGGCACCTGAATCACAGGTTTTGTTTTGAAAAATCTAATGGGACTCCTTCAGGGCCAAGAGCTCAATCCTCTGTTTGACATAGCAGGGAACCCTTTACCTCTTTCTCGGTAAAAACCAGGGGTGAATCACACTCCTGGGTTACCTGGGACATACCAGCATGAGCCTGAACCTAGAAAACCCTGGTTTCATGATAAAGGTTCTTAAAATGTTCAAACCAGGCAGACTCTGGGATACAACCCTCCACCACAGCTTGTTCTTGGGACCTCTCTGACCCCAACAATGCCCATAATTTCTGGTACTCTTTATTTCTAATGGCCCCCAATAATGCTCCCACGTGTCCTCCACATAAGCCTCTTTTTTCCTCTTGGTCCCATTTTTATACGTCTTCCTGGCTTCTTGCAGTGCGCGCTGGACCCTTAGTGGAAGCATTCTTGGCACATTCTACCACGATTCCCTTAGACCTGCGACAATCCCCATCATATCTTGTGAGACGACTAGGGGAGGTATAATACCCACTCAAATCTTTTACTAAACTTACAAATGCGTCGATGATGTCAGTGCTTAAACCTATTTCTATGGACTGTGAAGCTGCCGTCTCTCTTTAAACAGACTGAAGCTGGGGTGTCTTTGTAACATAGTTGCACCAGATTCAAGAACCCTTTTGGCATGCCGAAAGAGTCTAATTTCCTTCACGGCATACTATGGCCGACTCATCGAAAGCCTTTTCATGTCGAGGAAGGCTGCATATCATGTCCACCCCTCCCTTTACAGTACTTCTCTATTATAGTGTTTAGTGTAAAGCAATGGTCATTCAAGAACAACATTTGCAAAGAATGTATAGGATGCATCCAGTAAGGAGATGGAACTATAATGCCAAGGGTCGTTTATTCAACCCTTTTTAAACATTTGAACTATCATGCTCTGTTTCCATGATTCAGGGAGCATACCCATTTTACAGATTGCATCAAACACTTTGAACAAAATAGGGACCCACCATTCAGGTAGACATCCTTAACTTTAGTCCTCATCGCATCTAGATAGAAATATGAATGTTAGCATGTGCCACACTTAGATGTCATCCTTAATTCTAGCTTCCGTCACTTCTAGACGGGGTTGTGAACGTTAGCATGAGCTACACTTGAATGAAACTGTGAGGGATGAGAAATTACACACCTGGATGGAATAGCGAATGATAGCAGGCATCACACCTTGACACACTTGCAAGGACAGCAATGCCAACTAAATAATGCACTAGCAACTTCAGCCCTCCGCATACACTTCTCAAACTCTAACAAACACAACCACAAGCCTAAATACAGCAATCCGCACAAACTTCACTACATTGCAACAACAAAACAAACCACACATAGACTTGCACACCAGCACACGACGACTACAGCCCATAAAACACCCCAAGCCCAGCCAACGGACCCACCGAGCTAAGGCTGCCAACAGCACATCACTGCTCTCTTGCTCTTTTCCAGCTTATTCCCACTAACCCCCCCTTTCTCCCTTTTCAGAGCCGCCAGAGCGCCAGGGGACCACTCCGGTGGTGATAGTGCGCGGTACAAATATCCTTTAACATTAACATTAATATGTAAAGATCTCGGGGTACATACCATCAGGACCTGGTACTTTCCCAACTTTAGTGCAAACTATTATTCTTTTCATCTCATCTTCCAAGAATATCACTTGTTAAAGCTTCTGTCTTTTGTCTGACTGTCACCTTGTTGTCGTCTCTGAATAACTCCTGATAATAGGTCTTGATTTATCCTGGGAATTGCTTCACAATGCTCCCCACGCTCGCCATCGTCTGCCTTCGCCACCCGTTTCCAGAATAATTTTGTGTTGTTTGCGGCCAGAGCATCCTCACGTTATTCCCATTGTTTCATAGTAAACTAACTTTTTTTTATTTCAGCAATTTCTTATACTTTGCTTCAGCCTCGTATTCACGGCCTGCTTTGTGCACACAGCTCTTTCCAAGATTGTTCAGCTTCTTTCTTTCCCTTCTACAGTGCTTATCAAACCATGGTGCATCAGAATGGTATGGTGGTGCAGTTGTAGAGCTGGACCCTCATCCTACCTGATGTCTAGAAAATTTGCAACCAGATCTTCAAAGCAATTGATACACTCATACAAATTGGCCGCATTATTTAGCACATTAAAGTCCCTTGATTTATACCACTTATGTTTGCTAATTCCATTATTTCCTCATTACTAGATTTATACCTGAATCGACTTCTTTGCATAACATTATCTTTGACTAGGCTACTTTTATTGCCCCACAAGCCTACTCCAGGTTCAAGGGGAACTGGTCACCCTCCATTCTATTTGAAACCTCAAACTTCCAGATGCTGTTGAAAATAAAACAATCTACTAAAACGTAATCAATCAATGAGTGCTATCCCCCTCTCCTGAAGGTGCTTTCTGCTGGTCTGTCATCCTTGAACCAGCTGTTTAGCTCAACCATTGCATATTCTGTCATCAATTTCTCTAAGCTCCTACCGCCAGCATCATACTTAGGATTGGCACCCAGTCTTCGAGGAATGGAACAGGTATCCACTAGCTGGGCCATCTCGGAATCCTCCTCGGGTTCTGGGCATGGCTTGACATTTTAATCACCTGGTATGATTATACCTAGCAGCATTCAATTCAATTGAGGGGCACCCAGAATGTCTTTTAGTAAGGTTATAAATTGACACCCAGATTTGGGAGGATTATAAATATTAAAAATCATCAAGTCCCTATGGTTCTCCTCACCATACAGTGAACATGCAATTAAGTCCTTTGAATTATGATTTATTTCGATCATAAATGCAATAGACTTGTTTGCCAGAGTTATCAAACCGTCCTTGCTATGATCCCTCTTACTTCCAGTTGCATTTAGAGGGTAAGTATAATATCCTGGCAGAGTGAACTCATCTTTGAGCCATGTTTCTTGCAGATTAATATCAAATGTTCTCAAATACATCAACCAGTCCTCGTTCCAGGCCTTGTTTTTAATACCTGCTACATTCCACAATACTATTTTCAAATTAGTTGCCAGTCTGCTTAACTCAGGCACATTCATCCCCCCGCTACAGTTAAAGTGATTGTGGTTTTTGGGAGCAAATGCTCTGGTAGTCCTTATAAAGAGCCTCCCTCGAATGCCTAACCCTAGAACTGCATTGGTCTTCCCTTGAGGGGCTTGAAAACAATAGGAAAAGCTTTAGAAAGCTAGAGTGCACGGTACAACCGTGATCGTCCTTTTAACCGTTAACAAGGAAAACGTATGGTAGCACAACAACAACGTTTTTTTAGGCAGGCAGATATTCAAGGAGCATCATGAGTATGCTAACAAATGGAACGATTGGAGTGCTCACACTCAAACACGAAAGAAAGGGCCACCCGTCTCGGCGTACCTATCCCTAAGGAAGAACACCCTAGCCCTGGCGGGGGTGCCTATCCCTGGGTAGCGCGTGGTGTATCAACTACTAAATAGATATAGAGGAGAGTACTGTCCCTCAACCTTCTATACTGGTGATAGTGTCTGTTGGCAGACACAGATCATCCAAAAAGAAAAAGGATAAAAAATGGTATTCTCCAGAAGGTTGAGCAATATTCAACAAAGCTGTGGATTAGATCTTAGGGTTGCTCTGTCTGGAGTGTGGGTACAACCTGCGGGGCAGGTCAACTGTTTGTGTACCTTCCAAAGTGTATAACTTTAATGGTGCCCGTGGGTCACTGAGGTTGGGATGGGAAAACAGTTCAACTGGAGAAACCACTGGTGGATAGAGCAGTAAAACACAGCCGGAGGGCTGGAGGACTAAAAATTGGCTCTTATAAAAATGTTTAGCTCACTCAATAGTGATGAGTGTGCTACAGCAAGTATTTTAGAAAAAAGTCTCTCTGTTGGTCTAAGAGAGATCAGAGGTGGGTCATGAGAGGCCTCATGACCGAAAGGGGTCGACCGGTTTCAATGGCGTAAGGGATTCGAGCCATCTTCATCAGGACCGTGATTGTACATGCAAACTGGGTTGCCAGGGTTCAGAACAAAGCTGAACGTGATCGGGAAATTGCTGGTGTCTCCTGTAGGGAGGCAAAAGAAGAGCGGGGGAGGGGTAGAAAGGGAAAAATGATCAGGGCATGTAAAGAACACTGGCAACTAATAATTCAGTGCAAGCGTAGGGGTGGAGCTCTTAATGCATTTGCGTGAGCATGTGGAGAAGGAACTGTGAAGGTCACTTATTACAGGAGAGGTGAGGGTGCCTGGGCACCTATGAGGGGTCTTACCGCCGGAGAGAGGGGTGGGAAGTGCGTGATTGGGTCAAGGGGGGAAAAAGGACTGGTGGGCGGAACAAAGGGGTGAATGCACCATGCACACTAATGGTGGAAGGAGTGCCAAGGGGGCAAAAAATGTGAGCCCCTATGTGGTAAACACCCAGGCATGTGCAGTGTTTGGTGTGCCAATGTGAAGAGCTTGAAAAACCTTTACCTCTGGACCAGCGTCCAAAGTAGGAGGCAGGAGGCGATTGGAGATCAAGGGTAGTTCAAAGCACCACAATTTGATGCAAAAAAGCGGCAATCCAAACCACAGGTCAAGCATACCTGTTAAGAACACAAGTGATGGTAAATTGGGCTGCAAATAAACATGGCAGAGGCTATGTGGAGACGACTCTGTGGGGCCTGGATGTGGGCCGTACCTGCAAGGGGGCTGCTGCTCGCCTCTGGGTGGTCCGAGTGCTGTATCTAGCTGTACAGCTCCGGACTGACGATTCTGGCGAAGTAAGGCCCATCGCCTATAAAAAGGGCGCAGAAACGCGGTCAAACGGGCTCGCGTAAGCGTCGTAATGACGCAGCTGGCTCCATAGGAACGCCTAGGCGTCTGGAGGCAGCGGAAAAGAGAGCCCGAGTGCCTCTCAAAAACACAGGAGAGCGCGCTCGGGCTGCCAATGGTCCGGCAAGTTGCACGACTCAATTGGTGCTGATGCAAATTGCCTAAACACAGGGGGAAGGGGAAGACTAATGGCAAAGGGAGGGAGGGGGGGCGGGGGGATCCAGGGGGAAATAAAAATATAACAATTGATAACAATGAAAAAATTTGAAATATAAAGGTGAAAGTCCTAAGAGGGCAAACCATGTGAAGAAGGGGGGGGAGAGGGGGAGAGAGAAGAGGGGAACATGAAACAACTATTGAAATAATGGAACAAAACGAGGCTCAAACGGAGAGGCACTAAAGGACTCAAAAATAGGGGGGGGGTGGTCAGGGAACAGGGAACTAATGGTACTGTACGGAGTCTGGATTCAGGACAGTACTGCTAATTCGTGCTATTGAATTTGTTCATTTAATCCTTCAGAGTATGTTTTGAGTCTATAGATCCACATTTGTTCTTTCTTGAACAGCATATTGTTGTAGTTGCCGCCTCTGCGGGGTGGTGTGACTTTCTCAATGATGGTCCACGTAAACTGCTCCGCAGTGTGTCCTTTGGCTGAAAAATGGGACACCAAAGGTGCAGTAAGTTTGTTCGTTCTTATACATGATCTGTGTTCGGTCATTCGGGTTCGAACTGGCCGAATGGTCATGCCAATGTACCTCAAATTGCAAGGACAAGTGATCATATAGATAACGCCCTTGGTGTTGCAGTTAGTGAATGTGTTCTGTATCCATGGTGTTTTCCATCCAATCTCTATCTGTGTAGTTCTGGAGGTCTGAGCGCACATGGAGCAGTTGCCACAGGGCGCGTGTCCCTTGATTGGTGGAATGTTCCAAAGGGTCCCCTGGGTGGATTCTTCCCTGGATGTGCTAGGTATCATGGTTTTGACAACCTTATCTCTCACGTTGCTACGTCTCTTAAGGGCGAAACGTGGGACTGGGATGTCGGAGGCACCTGTGTTGAGTATAGGCCAAAGTTTTTTAACTTCCCTTTTGATCTTGTTGAGAAGGGGTGAAAAACTGAACACAGCTGTGAAGGTGTTAGACTCGCTAGGTTTGGCATGCTGCTGTAGGGTGATGGAACGTGGGATATTCCTGGCTCTTTTGCAGGTATCTTTTATAATCCTCCTCGGATAGCCTCTCTCGGCGAGTTGTGTTTGGGGTTGTTTGGACTGTCTAGTATAGTCTGGAGTCTGTGTGCACAGCCTTCTATAGCGCAGGAACTGCCCGAAGGGGAGATTGTCTCTGAGTGCCTTAGGGTGGTAGCTTGAGTAGCACAGCAAAGAATTCTGGAGAATACCATTTTTTATCCTTTTTCTTTTTGGACGATCTGTGTCTGCCAACAGACACTACCACCAGTATAGAAGGTTGAGGGACAGTACTCTCCTCTATATCTATTTAGTAGGCGATACACCACGCGCTACCCAGGGATAGGCACCCCCGCCAGGGCTAGGGTGTTCTTCCTCAGGGCTAGGTACGCCGAGACGGGTGGCCCTTTCTTTCGTGTTTGAGTGTGAGCACTCCAATCGATCCATTTGGTAGCATACTCATGATGCTCCTTGAATATCTGCCTGCCTAAAAAAACCGTTGTTGTTGTGCTACCTTCCCTTGAGGGGTACTTTATTTGGCAGGGTGCTTGTGCCGAAGATTCCATCCTCAATATTGTAATCTGCATATGGATTTATATTCTCGAACCTGTAGTCGTGCAGATGGCATTCAAATAGACCATGATATTCCTTTTCTCAAGTTCTCCCCTATGCTGGATTAAACATGTGCTAAGGGGTAGATTGTTAAAACCAAATCTGACATTACATCCACCGCAATACATACAGTCGGATAAAATGTGCCTATAAGCAACATCTTTAAACAAAGCATCAACAACTCCCATGACCTCCCGTATTGAGGATATTGACGTCTTCTTGTATGACTCTTTGTTCCACTGTGTCCTTCCTTTGAACGTACAAATCAAATTTGATTTTGTCCATTAAGTTAGGGTATCATCCTGTGCAGGTTTATTCCTTGAAGTTATTTTTTATCAAACTGGGCTGTCGGCAAGCAGATTGACATTCTGTCTCTGTAGGCGATATTTCGGATGTAAGAACCAGTTACCGTTGTGGCCTCTTTGAGGGCAGTCGTTCATGAACAGGTCTTCTGGTACTCAATCTTGGCTTGCTCTTCCTGCTTAAATTATTTTGGAGTTATAGTTAGGGAGGGTAGGTAGATCTATGTTTTTTCCTTCGGAAACCACCTTCTGTTTTTGTTCCCCTCCAGAAGAGGCTTTTATATCAGCCAGCTTTAATTGGCTACCATGTGCCCAAGACCGTGTCCTTAACATCTGTGCCTCTAAATTATTTATTTGGGGACGGGGGGGTAAAAATGATACCACATTTTTGATTGTACAAATCTATTTGTAGTTATTATACACAACCTGGGGGTGCGAGGGATGGGAGAGTGCCACAAATTGATGGACATCTGCTGTATTTGCATATGCAAAACCACCCAGTGGCAGGGCCGGTCATTCTCCCTTGCACCCCCCTAAATTATGTTTAAGCTTCATATATCGTTTTTAGGAGTGCCCCCGATTACTAGTTTTTCATGGCATTTCAGATAGCGCAAGAGCTAAGATATAGATAAGGAAGGAAGAGGGAGAATGGGAAGGAATTGGAAACAGACAGGCGACTACCATACTAGGCCTGACAACATTTCTGGTAGAGCCAGAGAAAAACAAAAGATGAGGGAGAGAGGTGCAGAAAGGGAGAGGAGGAACAAAACAAGCGACTATCATACTAGGCCTGACGATATTTCAGATAGTGCTGGAGGGGAGGGGGTTAGAGGGAAACAAGTAAGGGGAGGGGGGAGGAGACAGACAAGGTTGCTATCATACTAGGTCCAGGGACAATTCTGATAGAGTAAGTGCATAGAAGAAAGTAAGGGGAGGAGGGGAGAAGATAGGAAAAGGGAGAAAGGGAGAGGAGGAGAGTATAGCGAGTAAGCAGTCAAAAAGAGTGGAGAAGCAAGAGGGGAGAGTGAATACAATTGCAGAAGTCAGTAGTAACACATAATGTTGCAAGCCAGAATACAAGATGAAGATTGCCAAATGCCAAATGCCATATCATATCTGCCAAAACACAATGCGCGGTAGCTAGTGAAGCATTTACGAAGCCCTGGCGGATTTGGTGTGCATCTTCTGCTGGGCCTTTGGGTAAGTGGGAAATTTGTCACAAGAACATTGCCAGGGTTTAAGAGGTGGAAGCACGGACATCCTGGGACAGGCAGAAAAAGAGCTTTGTGCCTGGAAGCATCTGAAATACATGTTGTATTACTTGGTGTGCACACAGCATCTGGTGTCTATGTGGCCCCCTTGAGTGTGGGGCCTTGGGTGATGACGCAGACTGGCCATGCCTAGGGCGGCCCAGCAGTGGCACTTAAACTGCTCTGTGGTACACAGCCTTGTTCCCAAAAACGAGGTAAAGGGTGCTTTTTTCATGTGTAAAAAATGGAGGTCTGCCTCCTTGAAATCCTATCAAACTGTGTCTTTGTTTTGTTTTTGCATAATGCACGTTGGCGCTACCGAGGGCTTTGAAGTAACAAAGGAAAGTTATGGTAAAAGCCGTTGCTGTGCTTCACAGGCCCCCAGGTCATTCCCAAAGTCAGTTTCTTTGATTATTGGACTGGGGCAGACACGTGTAAATTGGAGAGTGCTAATGTCCCCCTAACACGTCGCAGCTCACTGGGAAGGGGCCATTAGCATTCCAAAGCCCCTCATTCTGTGTAGTCTCCACAGTAAGGGCTTGCATCACATAATCCCTAAACAGTGGAATGCATGCACACTTGCACATTTTATTGAGAAGATGCTTATGTAAAACCATTCTGTGATGTGAAAACAAGTCGGGCAATACACAGAGATGCCTGGTTGTCTTGTGCAAGCAAGACATTTTCAAGCATTAGGGTGTTGTAAATGTTTGCGGACTCCTTGTTTTCCGAGAATAAGGGGTCTTTAAAATTAATTTTGAAAACAAGGAAAGGGGAGTTTTAAAAAAATGGAGACGAGCATGGGTACCACTTTAAAACTGAGAGTGCCACCACCGGGCAAAGGCAGGGTCTGAATTCCAGACATTTTTCGTAAGGAGAAAGAAACAGAATAATCCTTGGCAGCATGAGCTACTTTGCCCTACGATAAACTCATCCCACGCATATAGTCTCACCCATGCAGTACAGTCCGTCCACTCACAGACTGATTTTCTCATTCATGGGCGAGTAGTGCATCGAAAACATTTAGTGAATGTTGTTTTGAGCTGTGAGCAGGCACAGAAAGGCATGGAAGTCTTTCTTTTTATGATATAATTGCATAACTTTGAAAATTAAAACGAACTGCAAAAGTAAGTGGAAAGGAGGAACAGATGGGACCAAGATTGAATCATCTTCACTTTTTATGGCCGGAGGGTAGCCCTGCTGATTTAGCTGTATTATTGCTGTGCATTGTACTGAAAATCATGATGCTTGATAAATATTAGAAATTATGCTTCCTTAATTAAAAATTAATACACACCGTAAGCGAAATGACGCTCTTATCCTACCTTGCATTTCACATTATATTTGGCTACTAAGACTTGATGCGGGGGCTAATGCTCCTTATGAAGTCTGGGTTAATATGCATCCAAAATGCGAGTCTTAAGGGAGCTGCAAAGCGCTGTCCTAAGAAGGAAACCCGAGGCATAACTTGTGCTTGCACGGGCGTTATTACAACTATCTCCGGTATTAGATGTCTGATCAAACAATTTCAAAAGAGATTGTTTAACTTTAATTTGTTTCCAGAGATTTGAAAACTTAAATGGATACTGAAGTGCATCAGTGGAGTGCTATGACATATCGCAATACTACATCCTTCTCTCCTTTCCTGACTATAATGGAGTGCACCTGTGAAGGATTGCCATCTGGAAGGGTGTTGTAGCCTTGGATTTGTTTTCTTTGTATTAATTCATGAAAACAGTAATTCTATCTCAGAAAGGGTGGCCTGCTAAACAGACTCACATTTGATCAAACCCCGTGCCAAAAACATAATGTGTGTTGCAGCTAATGTATACCTCAGTCCTGCTCCATCAGTGTGCTGATCTGCAGCACCTGCTCTCCAGTGGCACATTGCAGCTAATGTATACCTCAGTCCTGCTCCATCAGTATGCTGATCTGCAGCACCGGCTCTCCAGTGGCACATTGCAGCTAATGTATACCTCAGTCCTGCTCCATCAGTACGCTGATATGCAGCACCTGCTCTCCACTGGCACATTGCAGCTAATGTATACCTCAGTCCTGCTCCATCAGTACGCTGATATTCAGCACCTGCTCTCCAGTGGCACATTGCAGCTAATGTATACCTCAGTCCTGCTCCATCAGTATACTGATCTGTAGCACCTGCTCTCCAGTGGCACAATGCAGATTCAGAGGTGCAAGGTGCCCGTTTGACAGTTGCAGTGACAGACACGTCAGTTCAGTCCATGGGCTGCATTTAAAATAGGCACCCTTGTTCCCAAACAACATAATTATAAGAAATCACCATCCTGGTGACATTTATAATCTTTAAACATAAGCCATACCTGAGCTAGGGTGTGATGGCTGGTATTTCTCTTTATTATTAGAGCCATTGTTCTAGTAATAAAGAGAAATATCATCCACCAAACCAGGGGTCAAGTCCTAAAAATAAAAGTGGGGGGACTCAAACAAATGCAATGGGATGTGACGTCACCAGAAATTAGCATACAAAGGCGAAATATGCACATTTCATTACATTGGCTTTGCATAACCACGAAATTGCACAGGACGAATAGCATTTGCCCTTCATAAAATCAACATACACACACAAAACCAAGAGAGGATATTTTCTTCTAATAGTGTTTTTGAAAAAGGTGTGCATGTTTTAATTTCCAAGACCAATACAAATGCTTTCCATGGAACATGCAGTACCAAAATGGGACATTTCCCCTTTAGTTTGTTATTTTCCATCAGGTTATATGGTACAGTGTTGAAGTGTCCAGCTGGCAAACCTGACGACTGCAGTTCGATCCCCAGGGTTGGCTTTAATTCATAAATTCAAGGGAGAGTCCAATGTTTCCCATTTTTATCTGGGAGGACTGGATCCACCCTCTGAAAAAAATGGGGGGACTCCGTCCACCCGCGTGTAGCCTCGACTTTAGCCCTGCACCAAACCCTAACGCAGGTATTTTGCCAATGAAAGAGAGGGTATCCCACTCCTTCATTGATTCACTTTGGACCATTCAGGACGTAAGGAAGAATTCATTTGGACCTCTTATGGGAGAGATTGACCTTTCCAAAACCCTCATCCATTGAGGTCAAGAAAGAGTGCTCCAAGGCAGAGACAAGCCCTGCTCCCCATTCACTCCAAGGGCACATTGGGGGTGAGTCTAGCTGAGAACCAAGAGCTGCCACTCTGCTGAAAACCTAACAATACCTGGAGAACTTCCGAAATACGTCACCCCATTTCTGTCTAGAAGGGCAAGATCTATTTTACTATGGTTCAAACAGAACTTGCTCCCTACTATGGATTTTAAAGGTGCTAGACTTTCGGTCCCAAGAGCAGATCAGGCGTGTAGGCTTTGTCTCAATGGGAAAGCTATTGAAACATTAGAATACCTGCTCCTACGCTGTCCACAAATTGCTATTCTAAGGCACACGCACTTTGACACCCTTTTATATATCCCATTTAGTCATGCTGATCTCTCACTTTGGTCATATCTTATGGAAGGCAACAACATAGCCCTCTTACTAACATTGCATAGGTTTTTAATTAAAATTTTCGATCTATTATAAGAACAAATATGATAACGTTGACCAATTGAGTGAATCTCGAGTGGTGACTTTAGAATATAATGTTGACAACTACTGGCTGCTTGACCTTTGTTTAAATATGTGTATTAATAAGAATGGTGAAATTCTTTCATTTTAGAAAACTGTCATGTACTATTTGTATTTATTGTGTTTTTTAGAACTGTTTTATGTAAACTGTGAAAGGATTTGATTTTAAAAACCATACCCAACAAACAAATCAATAAATAAAACAATACTTGGAGAATAGAGACTGAAAAGACTCAGGCCCTCATTACGACCCTTGCGGAAAGGGATTTACGCCGGCGTAAAGCATGGCGTACCTTTCCGCCTGACTACGACTTTCCGTAGCGCCATGGTGATTTTTACGCCTGCTTTTTGCAGGCGGAAAAATCCATGGCGCTACGGGACTTGTTGTTAATTACGCCACCGTAATTTACGGTGGCGTAATTAACGCCTTCCCCACTCCCATTATGCCCTATGGGGCAAGAATGGGAATGGGGAAGGGCAGAATGGGGATTGGGGATTTACCGCCCCGCCAAGGTCGGGATGGGGCGGTAAGTCCGCCAACCACCATGGCGGAATTGGCAGCTTAGCGCCATGGACCATGGTGCAAATTGCACCATGGTTCTCCGCCAGGGTCGTAATGAGGGCCTCAGTGTCCAAAAGCCCTGTGTGGGTCTTGCAGCAGCATGATAGCCAGAGCAACGAGGATCCCTGTTTCGTCGTCGAACTCCCTTGAACTACTGTCGATGATGCCAAGCCAACGGGAACAGTCAGTGCTCTCCTTGTCAGTCACTCATCTTCGAACCACTGTGCTCGCATCATCGAACCAGCTCCACACTCTAGCTCCTCAGCAGAGTCTTGTCTCCTGTCTGCTGGATCCAGCACGAGCTCAGCACACACTCTACTTCAAATCACTGCAGTCTACACAGCATCAAACCACTACTGGGGATCCCTTCGACCTGTATTGCTCAACACTGCTTTGGAACTGCACGGAGGAGACGCTCGATCTCGCCTCGAGGCTGATTCGCCACCTGGAATAACACGACTCAACTTCTACAGACCCGATTCAATCCACACGCACAACAGCTAGAAACCCAGCGGGACACTGTCGAACTGCAAAGCATTCGGAATAAGGTACTTTTGAGAGGCCGTGTCCCACTGGTCCACTTTTGGGACCTTAGAAACTGCCCAAGTGTCTTTTGCACCTTTTTCTTCCAAGAACATATTGTTAAACTCGTCGTGGCATTTTTTGCCTGTTTTCCCTCCTGCCTGAAACCCCAGAGGTATGCAGCATTACATTCTAAAAGTGTCTGACTTTCCTTTACAGGTATGGGTTTGTATGGTGTTTTTTAGTTATGTGTACATTAATGTGATTAATTACATATAGTTTTATAGAACATTGATTGGACATTCCGTTCATTTTGACTGAAAACTAAATAATAAGTTATTCTTGGGGAGGCAGGTGGCATCTGTCCTGGCGACCCCCAGTCAGGCTCAGACAGACCTATATAGCACAATATGCCCATGGCTGAACCAAAAGCACAAAATGCTGGTGTGGGCCATTTTCTTTGGTCTAAGTGGGCCAATTTTTTGGTCAATTTGGGCCAGTTTGATGAGTTAATACACTCTGCGGCTAGTAGTTTTTGACCTGTGTTGCTGAATAGTCTATAAAATGCACACATTTTCAAAACACGTCCCCTTGGTTACTATTCAAACATTGTCACAAAAGGAATGAATAGCCATTTGCAACTGTTGGCCACTTTTTTCATTGGTGCCCGAGACAATTGTATGGCCCAGTCCGACCCTGCCCCCAAAACATTGCCTTAACCCTCGGATCCCCGTTTGCCGAAACGGTTTGCCTGAAGCATTATCAAAGCAGGAGGCCCTTAGGCTAAAACATTATGTTCATACTTTTGATTGTGATTAGAAGAACATTTAAATGGATGCTCTTGCAAGGTGCCAGAGGTAGCAGTGAGTGGGGAACAAGTTTGTCTGTGACAAGCCCTCCTAAGAAGGCAGGGACGTTTACGAAATCATATAGCTCAGCTTCAGGTGCATTAGACAACTGTGCTCCTTCCAATGGCGGAGCCGTGCAGAGTGGGCGCCCCCACCTGGGTCTCTCATTCTGCCATGTTCAACACCTTTCAGCTAAAGTATGTGATCCTGGGCAATATTGTTATCTCACCGTGCCATATATGACAAAATTGGGAGGCCAGGTTTGGATTTTGTCTTGTGTTTGGTTGGGACAGCAGGATTCGAGTTAAGCTTCATGAGTGGTGGGAGGGGGGGGGTAGTACGGGAGGTATTGCTTTACTGTTGTGTGGGATGGGTAAGCAGGATGGCAGTCATGGGAATTGTGTTCGGGCGAGTGGGTGTTGGGGGGCAGGACACCAGCTATGGGTCTTCTGCTGACTAGGCATGTGTTTAGATCTTTGCGCCAAGTCCGACCTCTAGACTCAGCTTTGGCTTGGCTCTACCCATGCAGTCTTTTGCTCCCCACGTCTAGCTGAAGTGGGGTTAGTGAAATAGCTTGTTTGAGTCCATATGGTTTCCCAGCAATAAAACAATGTGGTTACTGTTGGGACGTTACCCAACTAACGTGGGTCAGATAAGTTCCTCCTCATGTGAAAAAACCATTTCCTATGCTGCAAACACTTCAAGATATGGGGACTTCCTTTTAAATTGTGCAGAGTGCTTAAATATTATTGCACTAGTAAAGGGAAAACGTGGCTATCTTCCACATATGGTTGCACTACCCACTACGTTTGGGTGGGTACCAGGAATTTGTTGCCTGGCACAAAATGTGCTTCCCATAATATCCTGCTTCCTTCTCACGATTATGCTGCCTTTCTGATGAAAACAGTCATAAGGTGTCCAGCCATGCCACGCAGGAGGATCCCACTTGTTCTCCTCCCGAAGATCATGCAGCCTTTCTGATGGGAAAGGCCATAATGTGTTCTTGCTGTACTCAGCATCACACTTCCCTCCTCCACCCAGACCATGCAGCCTTTCTGATGGGAACAGCCATAATGTGTCTTGACCGTCTTCCGCATCCCACTTTCCCTCCTCACCACGATCATGATGCCTTTGTGATGCTTGGATTACTTACCAGTAAGCTCATTACTCCTAGTCCTACTCTTCCTCGTCCCAGTACTCAAACATGAAGTGGCCCACCTCCCACAGGAACCCCTTTTCTTTTTCCATTTCCCCTGGCCACGCCCACTCCCCCTCCACCTCCAGGCATAATAGCCTGCCTCCCCAAGCCACAACAGTAAATAACACTGCCCAAAGGGCCCATTCGATAACAAGAGGCTGAAGCGGGAAACTCATACTGGGACGAGGAAGAGTAGGACTAGGAGTAATGAATATTGCCAGTAAGTGATCCAAGAATTACCTCCAGGTCCACTCTTCCTCGTCCCAGTACTCATCCATGAGGCATGCCTACACCAGAGAGAATGGGCCTAGATCACAAACAGCACAAAACAACTGGGATATGCAACCAAACCAACACAAAGTTATTGATGCATACAGTCCAAGACAGTACCAACAAAAACATGTCACAGAAGTGCCACACTGAAGATCCCATCACCGAAAGCCCCAGCTTCCCTACGGCACAGGTTCAAACAGTAGTGACAAACAAACGTGTCCAGGTCAGGTCAGCTGGCGCTGCGACAAATGTCCTGAATATGAATCCCACGTGCCTCAGCCCAAGAGGAAGCCATCCCCTGCGTGGACCTACCCTGGTCCCCAGACGGGAGGGGAGAACCCACAGAAGAATAAGCCAAGGAGATGGCATCCTGCAGCCAGCGACTGATCGTGGGAACAGACGCCTTCCTCCCAGGGGCAGTGCCACCAAATGTGACAAACAGAATGGAGGAGGAACGAAGGACGATACTGCGTTCCAAATAAACCAGAACAGCCCTCCTGACAGCCAGAGTAGACCAGCGGACCTCCTCCGGGGAAGAGGTAGAGGGAAAAAAGGAAGGAAGGAAAATCTCCTGCGAGACGTGAAATTTGGAAACCACCTTAGGAAGGAGGGGTGACATTTAAGGAACTAGGCATAGGGGGAGACCACCAGGTAGGGTGCCTCACAGAAGAGGGTGCCAATCAGGGACGTCATTTCACCAAAATGCCAGGGGTAGCGGAAGTGACATCACACGACCCTTGACCCCTGATGGCATCACAGAAAGTGGTGTCATTTGACCCCACCCCAAAGTGATATCGTGGCAAGCAATGGATCACGACCTTTCACCCGTTGACAAAACAGGAAGGGGCATCACATACCATTGCAGACTATGAAAAATATGGTTACGATATCACTATAATGTGTTGTACATTTCCTACGAGAATGGATCGCCATATGTATCGTTAAGATCAGTGTGTATAGGCCCATATTACCAAATTACTGTGAATACAAGCAGACGTCCATGACCAAATGATAATGATCTGTTATTATATAGCACTTACACTTAAGCGCTTTATATAGAAAAAATATACACCCAATATCACCCAACATGTGTTGGTACTCATTTATCGACCTCAGAAGGATGAAAGGCTGAGTTGAGGCGTTTAAGAACAGACTAAATCAGTGACTCACCCCCTGAAGTGTGCCGGAAATAAACCTTTAATGAGTCTAGCAAGTATTGTATAGAATTCCAGAAAGACACATTATTTGGCATTCTTATTCTTTCCCATTTAGGGTCAGTGCTGAAAGTGTTAGACGTGTGGCACTCCTGTTCTAATTTTTCTTCTTTTTTTTACGGGATCCTGAACAGGATGCCAGTCACCCCAGAAGTAAAGAGCCACATGGTGCTGGCCACAGCCCAGGAGCTTGCAATACAAAAATAAAAAAAGAAAAAAAACTATTTTTTTTATTTTTTTTTAGAGGTCGCAAGTGAGACCTCAGAGGTTGCAGTTGCAACCTCTGGCAACCCCTAAATGACGTCCCTGGCGCCAATCTCAACCAACCTCTGCACCGAGATGATAGCCACCAGGAAGACAGTCAGAATCTTAAGACTCACCTCCTCCAATGGCTCAAAAGGAGAGGACTGCAGAGCCTGCAGAACCAAGGGGAGATCCCAGGGGGCAACCCAGATGCAGAGACAGGCCTTGCTAAAATTAAACTCTTGAGAAGCCTTCCCACCAAAGAGTGACCACCCACATCAGGGTCTCCAAAAGAGCAGATGGCAACCCACTGAGCACGCAGAGTGGAGACAGACATACCCATGTTGAAGCCAGCCTGCAGAAATTGCAGGACCGGAGCCCCAGAACCCAAGGTAGAGGAACAGCACTGAACCAGGCACCAGGACATAAAGTGCCCCCAGTGACGATCGTAGGCCTTCAAGGTGGAAGGACGCTGGTCCCAGTGAATAAAGGACACTACCTCTGCAGAGAGACCCCCAGAGACTAGGTGAGCCATTTCAGTTTCCAGCCCCCTAGACCAGACCCCTTAGCCCCACCATCCCCCGCCGGGCAGAGCACCGGATCTAGCACAGGATACAGATCCTCCGAGAGAGGAAGCATGGGGGAAATCGCTAGGTGCAGGAGGAAGGGAAACCAACACCTGCAGGGTCAAAGAGGACCAACCAAGATGACCCCCGAATGAGAATCCATGATCCGGAGTAGCACCTTCTATATAAGGGCAAAGGGGGGAAGCATACAGAAGCCCAGCCGGCCAAGGGGATGTCAGGGCATCCACCCCACATGCCCCCAGGTAGGGGAACCTGGAGAGAGAAGAACCTGGGAATCCTGGCAGACAGGGGTGAGGCAAACAGATCCAGAACGGGAGACCTCATCACCTGGCACACCCACCAAACGGCCACATCCCGCAGCACCCAATCCCCGAAGGAAACACCCTGCTGAGGCGGTCTGCCACCACATTGTCCCAACCTCTGTCATGACAAGCCCACAAGGATAGAAAGTGAGACTCCGCCCAGGCACACAAATGGAGAGCCAGAGACACCAAGGACTGGGAGACGGAGCTGCCTTGATGGCTGATACATTCCACCGTGGTAGTGTTGTCCGAGCACAAGAGAACTGCCTCCCCTTGCAACACCTGGGCAAAGGCCCTCAGAACCCTGAAGGCTGCTGCTAGCTCCCTCCAGTTGGAAGACCTGGATGCCTCCAAGTTGGGCGACAGTTCCTGGTGAGTATGTCCCAGAGAAACTGCGGCCCACCCCAACAGGCTGGCATCTGTGGTAACGATGATCGGCGAGGGCAGGCAGCGAGGAAACCCCCTCAGCAGATTCGGCAGATGGGGCCACCACCAAAGCAATCAAGGCCCCAAAGTCCAGGGAGCTTTCCCTCCAGAACCGGTGGACGTGGAGCAGCAAGGTACGAAGATGAAGCCTGGCCCAGGGTACAAGGAACACACAGGCTGCCATGTTTACAAGAGCCCGAAGGAAGTCCCGGGCTGGAGCCACCTTTCGAGAAACAAGAAGATCCATGCAGTCCCTCAACGTCTGAGCCAATGCAACGGGAAGAAGCAACCGCCCCCCCTTTGCTGTCCAGAATCTGACTCCAATAAATTGAAGGTCCTGAGAGGGCTGGAGGTGAGACTTGGTCCGATTGATGAGGAAGTCCAAAGAGTGCAAGAAGTCACAGGTAGTCTCCACAACCACATGATGAAGCAGAAGGGCCTCTAACCAGGCCTTCATGAGCCAGTCATCGAGATACGGAAAGCCCTAAATCCCGCGGAAGAGTGGCAAAGGCCTTCAAACGCTGAAAGCCAAAACTGTTAGCTTTGTCAGTGCTGGTCACTGCTTAGAAATGGGCATTTCAATGTAATGCATCTCAGCGGAGAGTTAAACGTTCATATCTAGTTAGTGCATTTTTTAAAAATCTAGACTTTTTTTAAGGTTTGAAAAAAGAACCAATCTTATTCAAAGAAAAGCATACAATGCCATTGCACAGTGTACTTACTGTTCACTTTCGACAACAAGAAAAGAAAAAAGGAGCAAAAACAGTCATCCAAAAATGAAAATGATTACACCATAAATCCAACTGGATCTTTACTCAACCTAGAATCCCTCTATGGATCCCGTTAATGACCTTTATAGACCCCAGAACTTCCTTCCAATATTGCTTTACCAGAGGACATCCCCACCACACGTGCCAGTAGTCACAGATTTTATTGCAATTTCTCGAACAGCAGGGGTTCGATGTGGGGTATATTTTCAAGAGTATGTGGGCTGTTATATGCCAACGAAATCAAAGCCTGCTATCGTGCATCTTATATTGGACCTCAAAGGTGGAGGACTGTACTGCTCTATAAACAGCTGTCCAAACATCACCATCGTCTGGCAGATCAACGTCTTTTGTCCAAAGCCTCTGTGTGTTTGGGGTGACTAAGTGACCCCTTCCCAGGAGTGAGGTGTACACTTTTGAGATAATTCCTCTGGACCCGGAATGAGTGTTCAGTGTCTGTTCAAATAATGTGAACTGGTGTTTCAGCGAGTCCGCCCATTGCTGGTCCGTCAAGGTACCCTTCAATTGTAGATATAGCAGGGGAGATATTGCATTTATGTTTAGGGCAAGCTCCAGGTCCTCTTTTGTTAAGAAGGAGCCCTGTTTCCGCATCTGTCCCGCCCTCACCAATACCGCTTCATAGTAAGACAAGAGGTAGATAAGATCCTGTATCTGGTCTCGGACTGGGGGACCCAGATGCAGCTCAAAAGGGATGGTCATGTCGGGACACCTACTATGTCTCTGGATTTCTTCCACAGGATCCAAAGAAAACAGATTTGGACGTGAGTGTATTCTAGGTGGTAGCTATCTATAGGGAGCCCACAGCCATTCCCCCAGGAACACAGCAGCAAAGAGGCAGTTTTCTAACAGCACCCACTGCTTTTCAGTGTTTTCTTTCAAGTAATCCTCTAGAATTCGGATTTGTGCTGCTCTAAAATATACATAGATGTCTGGGAATCCCAGTCACCCATGTTCCCTAGTCTGTATCAGAGTGTTATATGCAATTGTGGTTTCTTTCCAGCCCATAGAAACAGGATGAGGTCCTGTTTTATTTCTTTGTGGAAGGCATGCAGTATCATGACTGGTAAAAACTTAAGCAGGAGGAGAAGACTAGGCAAGACATTCTTTTTAATGGTCACAAATCATGCTGCCCATGAGAGTGTAATCTTGGACCATCCCCGCAAGTCTCCAGATATCTTTTCCCACAACGGTGGGTAGTTGGCTTTGTAAAGATTGTTCGATATCCTTGTGATTGTAACCCCCAAGTCCGTAATGCTATAGGGTTGACAACTAATACCATAATAGGTAAAGAGTTCAAGCTTTTCGAGGACTTTGTCCACTAGGGACAAGGCCACCATTTTTTACGGAAGCCAGATAGTCCACCTACTTTGTTATCGCAGAGATGAGGGCAGGCACTGTGGTCTCCGAGTGTGTAATGTAGGTCAGTATGTCATCCACAAACAGAGAAAGCTAATGTTCCTTCCCATATTTTCTCAGGCCTTGTAAGTCTTCCCTCAGCCGTATGGCTTGTGCCAAAAATGTCTAGCGTCAGGGCGAAAATCAGCAGGGACAGTGGACAGCCTTGACGGGTCCTGGGGCTCAGAGAAAAATAAGCTGATGCCACCCCATTAACTACTACTGTCCATTTAGGGCTCAGGCCCACCTCCCACAACACTTCCATCATGAAGGGCCACTCGACTCTATCAAATGTTTTTTTTCGGAATCAAGTGAAATCAGAGTGCAATTAGCATCACTGCTGTCAACACTAGCTATTATGTCCAGGGTCTTCCAGACGTTATCATCTCCCTGCTTCCATCTTATAAAGCCTACCTGATCACTGTGGACTAGCTTAGGTAGAACTCCAGTTAATGTTTCCACCAATACACCTCCATAGATCTTGGCATCCACGTTAATCAGGAATATTGGGCAGTAAGAGACACATTTTGTTTGATCCCTTCCCTCCTTTGGGAGGCCTACAATCCTACTCTGTGTGAACGTATTGGGGGCAAATCCATTGTGGAGGATTTCATGAAAAGGTTTTATGAGAAATGGAGCAAGTGAGGTACTGTATGTTTTATGGAATGCAGAGGTAAAGCCGTCTTGTCCCGGTGCTGACCCGGCTTTCAGTCTCGATATAGCCTCAGTGATTTCTACAATTTTGATTGGTGCATCCAGTGGAGCTCATCACTTGTTAGTGCCTGAAATGGGAATCTTGTTAAATATGCATGCATGCCCTCCATACTACATGCATTCTCCGTGGTACAGAGTTTAGAGTAGAATTGGCCAAATGTTAGTGCGATATCTAGAGGACAGTTGAGAAGTTCCCCGTCTTTGTTTCTAATATAATATTCTTTCAGCCCTTTCATTCCGCAAACGCACTGCCAATAGAGTATTGGCCTTTTGATGCCTTCTTGGTAAAATCTTTGTTTCAGATAGCGGAGTTCTGTTAGGTCCTTACCCTTCCAGATATCATTAAGTTATTTCCTTAATCCCCTTACTTCAGTGAGAAATTCCTCCTGGAAAGCAGTATACCCTTTGAGGGAGGCTTCCTTTAACTTAATATCATGCTTCAAATTAACCTCTTGTAATAATCTCATTCTTTTTTTGCTGCTCCCTCTGTGATCAACACACCATGAAAAGTGTCCTTTGACGCTTTTTTGGACTATTTTGAGGGCTACGTTTCCAGAATCATTCCTCTGAAAAAACTCTTTGGTCTCTGTGTGGAGTACTCTGAATACTGCGTCCCTATAAAGTGTATAATTGCAGATCCACCTCTTATCTAGTGGGGTACATGGACCTAAGTCAAGTTTCAAATCACACATGTCATGATCTGACCAACCCACTATACGTGTTGCCTCTTCAGTGATAATATGAACATAGGTTGTGTATAATGGAATATATATACGTGGGTATGTCTGATGGAGCAGTGAGTAGCTAGTAAATGCCTTTAAGTGTTAGTGCAATGTTCTCCGGCTGTCAATGAGGTAGAATTCTTGGAAGCTTGGAAGAGGGAGCGCACATTATTCTTATGAGGGATGGGTGGGGGGCGTGCACCGGTTCTCAAGGAATCCCAGTCCAACACCGGGTTTAGTATTGTTTCAGATCCCCACTGCAAATGAGCAATCCTGTTCTCCATGTGTCTATAAATGACAGAACTGCAGTTGTTGCTGATTAGGTGCATATATTGAACATAAATGTCAATGGTACATTCCCTAGTTTCCCATTCACTGTCAGAAGGCGACTCTCCATGCCCCTATGGATCTGCAAAATCTCATCTCTAGACCCAATGCTGTTCTAAACAACAAGCCCACACCAGCCTTTTTGGCAGGCCTGAGGCCCATTTAGCCCCACACAGAACCATACGTTTCAGTGTATATTCTTCCCCTTTTATAAATTCAGACCTTTTTAACAAAGAGTACGTCGGGCCCCGATTGTTTGAATTCCCTCAACAACATCGACCATTTCTGTGGTGAGTTTAACCCTTTAACATTCAGGAGCCCAATACTGATCATAGCGTCATGCATAGTTTACAGTTGGTGAGCAGGTACAAGTGGATCTAGGTCACCTGGCCTAAGCCCCGCCCACCTGTCAATCAGCTTAAACTGTTGGTGACTTCCTGTTTTCTTTCCCACCCTTACTCCCTACTTGAGCAGCCCTCCAGCCTCTTTCCCTTGCAGGTGGTGAGCAGTGCAAGTTGATCTAGGTCACCTGGCCTAAGCCCCGTACACCTGTAAATCACCTTAAACTGTTAGGCTTTCTGTTTTCCCACCCTTTTTCCCTTCTTAAGCAGCCCTCCAGCCTCTTTCCTTTGCAGTTGGTGAGCAGGTGCAAGTGGATCTATGTCACCTGGCATAAGCCCTACCAACCCTCTTAGCCCTGCCTCTTCCTTTCTGCTCTTAACTCTTAGATCAAGGGCATCTCTCGACCGGGCATCCGAAGTGAAGGGCAGATGAAGAAAAGGGTAATTCCTATTTGGACCGGGACCTGTTCGGACTAGGAGAAATCAGGACCGGAACTGCTGCTCAGACAACAGGTAAGCATGTGCCGACATATGTTTTCTCCCTCTGTCCCCACAGGCCATCACCACCATCAGCAGGCAACACCAATGACATTTCCCCTCCTCTAAGGCATGGACACCGCAATGCAGCAACCTCACACACATTAGCCTCAAGTCCATCAACACCCCCTCACCATCCAAAACACAATAGTTGATGCTCGCCAATGTCCGCTTGGTGATCACCCATGCAGCAGACATCTCCGACCGCATCACTACACACAACCTTGAGGCAATCTTCACCACTGATACTTGGCTGACACCCACCTCCACCCACATCCTAGAAATCCTTGTCCCCAACGGCTACAGCAACCAACACAGAGACGGGCTGAACAGGGGGAGACCTTGAAGTCATACACAAGACCTTGTGGTCCTGCACCAGACTTAACGTTGACAACATTGGCTCCTTTGAAGTACTCTCCTGCCACTTCCTGCTCTCCCTGACAGACACAATCACCTTCTATCCCATCTACAGAACACCCAAACCCAACACTGTCTTCACTTGAGACTTCACCGAGCTGGTCACCACCATGTCCCTCACACACGCTAACAACATCTTCCTAGGTGACTTCAACCTCCTAGGCAACAAGGGCACCAAACTATTGAAGGAAGTTCTATTCAGCCTTCTTCACACCCTCAGCCTCACAAGACACACAAGAAAGTTAATATCCTTGACCTAATCAGCACTGTCTTCCCTCCACTACACCTCTCCTCTACCACTTGAATGGTCTGACCAACTAGCTGTGCCTTTGAACATATTGCACACTACCCCAGTCAAGCACTCCCACTAGAAACCCAGCAGACAAACCTTCAGGTCCCTCAAGAACTTCCCAGTGGAAGTGGGCATGTGGTGCAGTATACAGGAAATTTTAATATATAAACAAATAAATAAATAAATCTTCACAAAACACCTCATCAACCTACACCTTACATGGACCGAACACCCAAAATCGAACTGTGACTCTACTGGAAGCAATCAAAGTCACCTTCTCAGCCTCCTTTGACCAACACACACCGCTGAAACAACGCAACTGCAAAGTGAAACCGTCAGCATCCTGGTACAAGCAAGAACTCAAGCTCAGCAAAAGAGTCATTAGGAAACAAGAGACAACCTGGCGCCGCTCCAGGACTGCATTCCACCTGGCGCTCCTCAACGAACTCCCTGCAACCCGCTGACAACTAATCAACATAGCCAAGGCATCCTACTATCAGAATACCATAGCAGAATCTGACAACAAAAGTAGAACCCTCTTCAAAGTGGTTAAGAAGTGCATCCACCCACTACCCAACCCCGCCATACCACACTCCATCAAAATATCCACTGCCATCAACATCTTCCTCATCAACAAAATCAGCAAGATTTGCCAGAACATAGAAGCCAGCTCTGCATCCACAGACCCACATCAAGACCCTCTGCTCAATATCTCCACAACCTGGACAACATTCAAGGCACTCTCGACTGAGGACATGGTAGAATCCCTGGCTGCCCTTAAAGCCACACTGCATACAGATAACATCCTCCCAGCATCCATCCACAAGACCCCCCAACGGAAGCTCTCCTTCACTATCTAGAGATCATCAACAGCTCCCTAACTCAAGGCATTTCCATCGTCCCTAAAAACAGGACTAATCCTCCCACTACTAAATAAACCCACTCTGGTTCCCAACAACCTAGGTAACTATCGCCCACTCACCCATCTTTCTTTCCTAGGTAAGATCATTGAGAAAGCAGTCGTCGCACAACTGCAGCAACACATTGACACCAACAATCGCCTCCAAACCTTCCAATCCAGATTCATACCCAGATGTAGCACAGAGACAGTAACCATACAGGTGGAAGATGACGCCCTCAACATCCTTGACGAAGGACATCCCTGCCTTCTGGTTATACTCAACCTCTCGGCTGCTTTTGATACAGCCGCCAGGTACTTACAGACACCCTACATCGGTGCATGGGAATCAGCAACCTTGTCCTATGCTGGTTCCAGTCCTACATGACCAACCTCGAGCAGTTTGTTCAGATGGACTCCTCTAGATCCCTAATACTACCCATCACCGGTGGAGTCCCGCAGGGTTCCATCCTCCCCCCAATGTTCTTCAATCTATAGATGGAGTCGCTGGGAGCCCTCCAAGTCACACACAACATCCACATCCACCAATACGCTGATGACACTTAGCTATACCTGAAGATCAACTCCATCGAGGACATCCATAGGCTCAAGACCAGACCCTCGCTGATCCAGTCTTGGATGTTCAGTGCATTCTTTAAGCTCAATCCCTCCAAGACTGAATTCCTACTCCTCACCAACAACACTGAACACCCAGACATGCAGGTCTGCCTATCAACCATGAACACTGAGGGCTTCAAACCGATCTCATCTCCTGCGCCTAGTACCTTGGCTTCAACATCGACAAACACCGGTCCTTCAAGACACACATAACAAAGAAAACTCAGATAGCTTGGTATCAGCTCTCCCTCCGGCAAAAAGTCAAGCAATCCCTCCTTCCCTCCGTCAGGACGGCTTTACATCCACTGCTCATGCACTGGTCCTATCACAGCTGGATGGGGAAAATGCACTCCTCGAAGGCCTCCTGTCATCCTCAATAGTGCCCCTGAGAAGTGTTCTACATGCAGCCGCATACCTCATCAAGGGTCTGCACAGATACGACCACATCACCCCAGCCCTCATCAACCTTCACTGGCTCTTACTGTATGCACAAATTACCTTCAATTCTTGCTGCATCATCTACAAGGCAGTCGCCCTCAAGTCACCCATTTACCTTGCAGAGAAACTCTTCATCTCCGGCAGACAGCGCACCACCAGGTCCCGGGACACATACAGACTTGAAATACGCCGCTGCAAAAAGGAAAGGACCATAAAACAAGCCTTCTCTTGCCTACATCCCAATACTATGGAACCTCCTCCCCCTTAGCATGAGACTCGCCCCCAGCTCCTACAATTCTGAAAATAACTCAAGACCCACCTCTTCAAGGAGTCTCTCCTCAACACCTAGGCCATACTGTCGCCCAACGTGCCGCCTGAATCATGAGATGCTGCCCGCCCCTCTCCTCCCTAACACCCAGTACAGCTGTACCCCTCCTCTGTCCCCTTCTGTATCGTACCCCGCTGTATATCAGTTGTGTTAGTACCATTGAAAAGTGCTCCGTTATGCAACTGTAATGTTGTATGTATCTGTATTGGTATATACCTTTGTATAGCCCTCTGTTGCTTCTCGAAGCTAGGTCTGTGCTCAATAAATACCATAATAATAATAATAATAATAATAATAATAATAATAATAATAATAATAATAATAATAATAATAATAATAATAGTAATCTGATTCTAGTGTCCTGCACCTGCTCATGGTAAACCCAATACATGACTGTTCAGCGCTTTTCGCCTTTGCCTGCTTACTAATATAAGGTTCTCGTTTCACTTATTCAGTGCCTTTTTCCTATACAATTCTACCTTGTGCACACTGTCAGAATAATCCCCTCTATAACCCGTGCCCCCCCCCCTTGTGGTAATCACAATGACCATTCCCACCATAAACCAGAGATGCCCTATAAATATTGGGCCACAAAATAGAGACACCTTGCCAAAAGGTACAGCAATGGTAAAGTCAAAACGCACTAACATAACATAAACATACTTCTTAACCCCTCCAATCAATACCGCATAGGTGTACTTATAGGGGGGGACAGGGGTTTTTGTCCCCCCAAACTTCTGTGGCATGCCTTTTTGTCACCCCCATCTTTTGGAGGGAGAGCAGGGGGCCACAATCATAAATTATGTAATTGGACAGCGCAAGCCTCGCTGGGGTGCCCAGCAAGGCTTGTGCTGTCTCATTACATAATGCTGCGATGCCTGGCAGCCACGCTGCAACACATCCAGGGCCGAGATGCCCTGCGCGGCTCAGTCCCTCACCCTGGCTGGCCTGACTCAAAATCAGCAGCCAGGGTGCTGAACTGGGTGTTGCAGGAGTGTGGGGGAGTGAGCAATGAAATGCAATGTGTGGAATTCCACATGGTCTCATTGGCGTCCACCACTGCACCAATCTAATTTTTTGGTAAGATTAGTGGAAGATGGCATTTTAACACACAACAACAAAAATAAAACTGCAGAATCATCACAGATGCAGGAAACTCATCTATTAGAGCTCTGTCCAAGCCCTCTGAGGCAAAATCCATGCAAACCTCCTAATAATTACATGGATTGCACCAACAGAAGTGGCTTCACAGAAAATGACATTGCAATGCGCATCATCAGTCTATGATACTTAGAGGCACCATGGAAGTGACTTTAGAATAAGTTGCCATAAATGAGCAAAGTGACAAATAACTTTGTGGTGCAAAATACCTAAATTGCTCTATTGATATATGTGGAGCATCTCTATAGTCATTAGGCTTTTCCACCATTATACCATGATACATTAAAAGAAGCTTTGAAGTGAATCAGAGTCACTTGCAGAGCTGCAGATAAGGCACAATGTGATTAAATGATTTGCTCAGAATCACACAATTGGTTAAATGGTGAAACTGGGATGTGGACAATTTAAGCGACCGTGCACATCTTTCCAGGTTTAGTTGATATAGATATTTATTAAGGTTTTGCTTTACATTTCATGTGCTTTAATTATTTATAGCAATGCCTTGGAAGCAAACCACATTACATAATAAACTAGCCTTTCATAGTAACCTAACCATACACTATATACATTATCATAGAAATATGTTGAGCAATGGGAGTATGGCTTTAGTTTTATTCTCCCCATTCTGCATGCAAAGTCAAAATAGCATCATGTAGATTAAAGTTTTCTTTTAAAGCCCATAGTCATTTTTTCAGAAAGCAGGCAACATTATGCACCCTTCTAACTTCTGATCACTCCCTCCCATTCCCATTTCTAAAGGGACAAAAGTCCCTGCTAATAGTAGCCCCCTCCCTCCCATCAGTGCCTAATGGCTCACATTGAAATGCTCTGTTGATACAGAGCAACGTGAGGACCCTCTGCTGCTCGGAGCTCCCTGGGACATTGTCCCGGCAGCGGGACACCTCTACTATTTGGAACAGGTAAGGTGTCCTGCTGCCAGAACAATGAACATGCTGGGCAGGAATTGCTCTGCACACATTGTCCTGCCAGCGGGACACCTTTGCTGTTGGGCACCCTCTTTGAGGTGTCTTCCGGGAGAGGTGTCCCAATGACAAATGTTCCTGTCTGGCTCTTAAAAGAGTCATGGGGGTAGCTTGCCCCTGCCTCTCCCGCTCGGTAGTCCACTGCTTGGAGCAATTTGGACACAGGAAAACATACCTTAATTTCAATCTGTCAGAATCTTGTAAAAAAAATCTATCAGCATGTGCTCATATAAGGAGCTGTGCAGAACCAAAGTTTGGGGATATATGGCATTTACAAATTGATACCAAGTATATTTGGTCACCCACTGCACTGCATTAATGAATAGCTTCTGCCTTTGAATGAAAGGAAAAATCAAGGTAATTGCTGACATTCCAGTGAATCTGTTCCTTTCGTCCATGGCTTTACAGTTCAGCTAGGTCAAGTCAATTTAGCCCAACATTTCAGGGATCAGGGGGTGATAAAGTCTGGTCTGCTCAATGGACGTTGCGCCACTGTTTCCATGTGTTATTGTATATGTACATATAAATGTTGTGTGCACACAGTGTATGTCAATTGAGGTGCTGGGTGTATTTGTGTGTGAGTGAGAGTGTATGCAAGCATATGTGTTTCGACTTTTGTGTCTGAATGAATGATAAATAATGCATTGTTTGTATGTTCTATTGGAATTAAGGTTGTGAATGTTATGTTGTGTCACTGGGTGCATGGCAGGCTGGCTGAAGATGTGTGGGGGCCCAATTGAATTTTAAAGACCAGTCTTATTATGAAAGTTGGCAATGGACTCTTGTGGTGTAGTAGTATAGTGTTATCCCCCAGTGATTTAGGTTGTTTGACTGAGGTACAAAATCACAGCGGAATTGACCGTAGTCATACAAAAAACCAAACCCATCTTCCCCCAAACCACCAGTACACCCATAAACATCCCCACCTTACCTTTTCTCCATCCTCCGCCTCTCCTATACCCTGCAGCGTCAGATCCATCCATCTAACGCGGGTTGGATCTGACGATGCAGGGTCCCTTTTTCTTCTATTTTTTTGTTGGATCCCCAATGCTGAAGAAGCAGGGGGCACCTCTGCAACTGCCGAAGCCAAAAATATCAAACTTAGGGAGCGAGGAACACCCCCCAACCCCAGCTCTTCATGTTCGGTATCTTCAGCTTTGAACTAATGGTGTTGACCGAATTCAGTTAAATCTACCCTTCGATCACATTTTTTCAAACAATTTGGCCGAAATTATCCCCATGAGCCACCATCCAGCCTCCCACCACCCCACCCCTGTCCCCCCCAACATTTTCAGCAAAGTTACTCCACTGAATACCAGCAATCATCGAAATCAATTAACATAGGAACAGAATCAACAGTTGCCATCCTCTTTTACTGAGGGGCAGTCCACGCCCGCGACATGTCACCCATGGTCGTGGCCCCCCTTTGGACTGACCAACCTAGTTAAACCTGTTAGAACAAGGTTGCAAATGAGGAGGTTGTCTGTTCAGGGAGTGTTAAATCTGCAATATTTCCTAGATCCAGTAGAACAACCTCTCCTTGGCTGAGACTTGTGGTTTCCTTCAATGCAGTCGTAGCTGTTATGGACCTCTCCAAGTTTAGAACCACAATCCTCTGATGTTAAGCATTTCAGGGGGTTTGTCGCCTCATCTCTCTATGTAATTCTGTACTCTTCTCCAAGATGGTCAACGCTTAGGGATATTGGGAATCCCCAGTGATGGCAGCATTCTTTCTGCTTCATCAGAGTTATGGCTGACAGATCCTGGTATATTCTGATCCGTGACCCCTCAAAATCTATTTATCCCTTTTCTCTCACCCTCTGTACAATGTCTGTCCTCTGCTGGAAATAGTGGTACTCTGCTGGAACCGACCGTGGCCCGTTAGGGGAGCTCCTGCCCTGATGGATCCTGTCAAATGTGATTTCAAGCATTGGGGGCTGAGGGGTTTCAAAAGGAGAGCTAACTAGGGCTTTGCCCTGATGCTTGAGAGTGAGGGCTGATTCCCCTTGTGCTTTTTTCAATCCCATGATAAGGATATTTGAGTGCCTCTTCTGATTTTCCAGGTCATCGATTTTGAGCACAAGGTCTGGCTCCCTTTGTTCCAAATCTTGAAAGCGGCACTCCATTTTCATTTCCATGAGGTAAGTGGATACCTGATTATGCTCCAAGGATTCTATTTTATCTTCCACTTTATCCATTCTGGTTTTCAAGTCTGTTATGGCTTTTCTCATCATTATCTCATAGAGCAGCAAGTACACATCTGCTTTAGTTGATGCATCTTGATCGCCTCCAGGAATATGAAGCAGTTCCACTGATTGACTCACCTCCATTCAACATTCACAGCGATAGATTTTCTGCAGTCTCACTGCTGTGCTGGGGTTCAGTCGTATTATCATGGCTGGTTTTTGATGGCAGCATACGCATGTGGGATGCTGTGCTCCTCTCGCCTCAATCCAGCCATCAACGGTATAGCTTTCAGCACAAAAAAATCTCTAAGGGCTACACTGGCCAGGCTCCCAAGTTGCAGTGCCTAAGCAGGTTTGTTGTGTTGATTTAAGCTGGCACAAGCAGGTTTGCAGTGTCGATGCGGGCTCAAATGCCTTTGCTCTTCCCAATTGAGCAGTGGAGTCTACTGCTGCCTCCAGCCTAAATGAATAGATTCAACGCCTGGTGGAGTGTCTGGGACCTGAGTGCTGTCATAATGCTGGAGTACAGATACCGCAGGGCTTGGAGCAGATGCCTGTGTAGCTGTTATAGCACTCACTGCAGGCAGAGTGGTCATGGAGCCTCCTAGGTCTGCTAGGCATCAGGTGTTCCTGAGGCCAGTGTCAAGAGATCCCTCCTGCGGCTCCCCCTCAGCCTAACTATACTATACATGTTCATGCCCTGTCACCACAGCTCACCTCTCAGCAGTAAGAGCCCTGGGCAAGGTGCCGATGTGCTTGATGAACCTCCTGACAGCAGTGCCAGTCACGATTCAAGGTTCTTCGGCTGCTTCAGTGGACACACAGCAGCTGCACTCCTAGTTGTTTCATGGCGCTACTCAGCCCAAGTGCTATGTGAGGAGCACGGTATGGGGTGGCAGGGCTGCCGTCCATGACAGGCCACTAGGTTCCTTGCTCACGACTCTCAACAGGGCCGCTGGCAAGTCAGAGTGCAGATCTCCAGTATTATCAGACACAAATGCTTCTCTGTTGGTGTATATGTACCCGACACATTCCCCTAGCGGCTGGTGTATTTTCTGTGGGGTTTGAGGGGGCCGATCAGTAATGTGCCTTGGCAACTGAGATGACAGTTCAAGCAGCCATTTTATGCACACCCCCTGGTTGTCTCCCTAGTCAGTGCTTTTAATTCTGGTGTTCATCTATGTGGCATTTTGAATCAAAATAATTAGCAAGTTTTTAAAACATGAAGCATGCAGCAAGAGTTTTGAAAAGGTGACTTGAAAACATCTTTAAAAACACAATTAACTAATATATGACAAATGTCATTCTCCTAAAAGACATTTGACGGGACAAGGCATTGGCAAACCCCAATTTTAGCATGATCAAGCAATGGCATGCACATAGATTGTCCATTGAACAGGGTTGTATTTTTATAATAAGGCCCTGATTCTTGGAATTATTTGTGGTCAAAAGTCAGGATTTTGCTTGCCATTTTACATGTGAAACTCCCTTTG
Source organism: Ambystoma mexicanum (assembly GCF_040938575.1). NCBI lineage: Eukaryota > Metazoa > Chordata > Amphibia > Caudata > Ambystomatidae > Ambystoma > Ambystoma mexicanum. Next base: position 489,112,670 of record NC_090923.1, on the reverse strand, counting down.
TCGATTTATGGAATCAACTCTGCACGACTTTTCCAGACTTCGCTGGGACTTCGAGCAGACACGGCACGTCTGTGCGAGCGGTCGAGCGCCTTGCACGATACTCCTCGCAGAGTGTGGGGCAGGCCTACGCAGAGACCCAAATAGGGGGTAAAACATTCAGAATGAGGAAGAACAATAGAAATGTGGGTGTGTTGAGGGACGGCCCAGGCCAAGCAATTGCACACCTAGTCCACCGCAAACACAAACAAATTCATGGATTTCAACGCTCAACGTCGAGTCGTGAAAAGTCATACGCAAACCATGTGATCCATCCGCCACATAATAGCAGGTGTAAAGGTCAATGTGCAAAGGATCCAATCGTAAAAAGCACGCAATGCACACCAAATTAACGTTGGACACCTACGATGAACCCCGCAATAGCAGAAGCTATCGTACATGGACACAGAAGGAGGAGGAGGTTGCCCAGTACCCCGATTTCCGCACAACGGACTACGCTGTTCGGGATGCCAAATGACCAGGCGTATGCTAGGTACTGGTTCCCCCCCCGGCCTCCCATGTTATTCTAGACCTAGACCTTGTTAGGGAGTTGGAGCAGGGCCTAGCATCACCCACCATCTGCTCCCAGGCCCTTCAAAAAGTGCTGACTGCACTACATTTCTTGGCCTCTGGCTCCTTCCAGCATACCAGGGCCATAGTTGATGGGATATCACCAAGCCACACAATCCCTCTGTCTCCACCAGGTACATCTACCTCCACTCACCACTCCACCGGACTCTGGCTTCTGGAAAATATGGCAACACCTGGCTCACTGGTGAGTATGAACTGTCATGCACATGCATACATGTGACACACTGAACAAAAGACCATGAAAATAAATGGCAATAACAACCATGTACAAATTGTCAGGACACTGTGCCAACCCGCTACCACCAATTATGATGATGCCATACCGGAACCCTGCCACACCAGCTCAGGTATGATACAGTTCAGCACAGGGAGGACAAGACATCGACCTTTCAATGTCACTGGACCTAGTAAGATTGTTGTCTTGTCCTCCCTTACACCCCTACCTCGCCTCGTTGCACCTTGAAAGACTTGTATATGGGCGTGCTATAAATAAAATATCATATATCGTATCATATCATATCATGTTGCCACCAGGGCCAGAGTATAGTGCACATCCTGGGTGCTCAAGTCACGTTTCCACTCCCTTGACCAGTCTTATGGGGTTTTGCTATATGCCCCACCAGTAGTCTGCAAATTCATAGTGGCATCATGTGTACTGCACAATGTCACCACATGCCGTGGTGTACCAGTGGAAATGCAGGTGGGACAACACCCTCAGCCACAGGCACTCCGTTGCACTTGGTTGGCCAAATGGCACATGGAGAAGATGCACGCACCCGGCTGGTGAAAACATGCTTCACCTAAAAACCTGCCCATATGGAGCATACACAGTGAGGGCCACATCCCAGGTGCCATTCAACGATGAATTGAAGCCTAACCTTTGTGCCTATAACAACACCCTGCAATGTGTGTCTGGGAGAGTCAAATTGTGTGCGTCCATTAGACATAAACACGCATAAACATTTCCCCCAATAAGATCAGTAAGTGGGAGTATTCTACTCTCTATTTTTTAAACTTGGGAGTAAAATGATTTTCTGGGAGTAAAAATGTAAGTCCAATTCCCAATGAGAGTAATTCACAAGCAAGTAAAAATATGTTTTAACTGAAAAACAGCATTATTCTGGTAATATATATTCCTTTGCACCTAATCATATATGCACATCAAAAGATACATGTTTACTTCTCCTAATCAGGCAGTTAAAATAGCATAGAAACCTATGTCACTGTGAGGGTGAAAGCAGAGGTGCAAAATTCCACATGTCTTATTCATATTTGTTTTTTCAGAGTATTTGTATGCCCTATGTTTTTTGTGATTATTTGCCAATTCCTAGAAGTAAAAGTGGCTGATATACCCTTTATCTGTAGGGCTGCACACAAATCACCAACACAGTCATAGCAACTTGATACAACAATGTCCATGTAGTCCGCCCAAAAGCACACAAACAAACAACAGTCACATGGAAAACAACCACTATTCTGCACATAGCCCCCAAACTACATACGAGAAGACAAGTTGGAAGGCACAGTACAAAATGCAAATGAGCTTCTAACACGTGTGAGGAGTGCCCCGGACCCCCTATGCGTGTTCCACAGCAATATACAGGTCGAGTGGCCAACGCATTCCCTCACAGCAAGCATACTCACAATACACATTCACATAAAAATAGTCTTGCAGACTTTGAGAAATGCAAGTGCACTGCAATAAAGATGCACATCTCATCCCACACATTTTCCCTTGTGAGCTTGCACCAGCTGCACATTGGAATGCATGGATGTCCCCCTCTGTAGGCCTGCAAACCACCCAACTCTGATGATGTGTTCTTTACATGCATACAACAGCAATGTCCACTTGAATAGCAGCAACCATTTTCCCCCAGCAGAATGCCTCTGTAGAGAAAAACAACACAAGGTCAGGACAGGAAACACATCCATGCACCCGTTTACACTTCAATGTGTGCCCCCTTGAGTGCCATGCAAAAAATGAAAACAAGAACCCACCAGCCATCCATCACCATGTGTCCTTGTCAGATCTGCCCACCTCACGCCAATGCAATGAAAACAACCCTCACAGTGCCACCTTACTCACCCACTCTGATCCAGCCACAGTCAGTATAACACCGAGAGGACTCCCAAAAAGAGATCACTGAGAGGTTGGAACCCCAGGATCTCTTTGGAAGTACTCCCAATGCCACAATATGGCATGCCCTGATTAAAGTGCAGCAGGACAGTGGAATAAAACACTGGATGATATAAAGTCCAATGTGATGAGATGCAAACATATCAGCAATTACATTAAATACAGGATCCACCAGAAGGCAGCTGTTCACAGAGGCTGCAGTCATACAGGAAGGCAGGGCATAGTAGCAACTGGCATGAAAGAGACAAGCAGACACGAGAAAGGAATTTAGAAACAGAGGCCAAGGACTCTGCATCACAAAAGGGAACAGGCAACAGGCAAGAGGAAGGGAAGGCAGACTTCACAGGGACTGGATTGAATCAGGACCACTGTGCTTTCTACCAAAGGGTGCTTTGAGATGCACTGAGCAGCTGCTGGTGTACCATGCATGGCACATGTTCACCATGGCAGACAACAACACCTGGCGCTAATCGTTTGCACCTGGTGTCTGTGTTGAACATGGCATCCCCCAAATGGCCATCACTGCTGTGCTATGTGTGGATTTGTCTTGTGACAGCATCCCCAGAAGGGGCAAAAGGACCAAGAGTGGACTGCCTGCATGGGTAGACATGATAAGAACAGCTCAGTGAATGAGATGCCACGTGGCAGGCAAGACACATGCAAGAACTGCAAGTGAACACTTGCCATCACACCCATCACCATGTGTCCCACCACACATACAGCCAGACCTGCCAACCTCATGACAACTCACCAATAAACGTCCTACAGTGACAGGCGCCCTCACAACAATCACCCCACAACCAGGGCCACCCTGATTGTCTTGATAAAACAGCATGCATAGACACACCAGTCTACCATCACCATGTGTCGCATGCACCCATGAGCTGGCCTCGCTCACCTCAGTACAAGGAAAAGAATAATAACTCCACACAGTAACGGACTCCGGCCACAACGATACACCAAGTGCTACCCTGAGTGCCCTCGATTTACCTGCACAAGGTACTCACCTGGCTTGCATCTGCTGCATCCCACCTGAAACAACATTTTGAACTTGCATAGACATGCATTTCATCAAGGTAAAGATACTGGACAGCCATGACAACCGCCATATGGAACTAGGAAATAGGCATGCACCACCCAGTGTCAACATCTGGAAGAACAAACAACCAAGCATAAGCAACCATCAATTTCACAACAGCAAAACTGACCAACAGAGAAATTGCTGGCAGCAAAGCAAATAGATTACAAGCATAGCACAACATGCACCCTGGAAACAGGTGTCACTCAGCCATGGGATGCAGGCCCAAGTGGGACATTGATTGAAAGCATACATGTTCTGCATACCCACTGTCAGGTCTCATGTGTGCCTTTGGGTCAACCATGGAAGCAGGGTAGGAAAAGGACACCAAGTGAGCAGGTGATGTCTGGGAGTGGAATTATAAGTGTGGTAGCTGATGAGAAGGATGACATAGGGCAGTTGGGAGACAGGACACAGTGATGAATGGAATGGAGAGAGAGAGATAGTGGAACAGTGGTTCAAGGAGAAGACTGGCTGTTGGGGAGATGAGGATGGATATGTCTGACATCACAGTGGGTGAGGGCAGAGAGAAAGTGGCCAAGAGAGGAAGGCAGATACATGAACACTTATAAAAGAAGCAGCCCAGTCACAGAGACTTGAAGGCACAAACATGGAAAGGTAGCATCCGAAGTGGGTGAGTAAGGACAAAAGTGGGGGATGGAGAAGGGCAGACTGTCAAAGAAAGGCCACCTGTGAAAGGTCAATCATCTGCTTCACATCAAAGAAACAACATGCACATCCCACCATGGCATGGAAAGCAGAAAGAGACCCATGTCTGCAACATCCCTGCTAAGAATTGCCTACAACCACATACCCATAACCTGCACCAACCACCAAACCCCCTTGAAGGACACCACTGTGAATGGACCTCATGACAATATGCAGCTGTTCACTCACCCTCCAACAGATCACACACCCTGTGCGAGACTGTCCCAGTAAGTGTGCATGGAACTGAGGGTTCACGGGCAACACCTACAGGGAAAACAGATGAAGGCAAGATGCAGAGGTGGACGATGTACCACATACATGGACCCACAATGTACACACACACCGTGCAGTCACTCGCGGTGCTGGATTAGATCAACAAGTAATGTAAAGAAAACTCATGCAATACATCCAGGTGTAGAGAACATACATAAATGAACAACAAGTGACCTGATTGTGGAACACAGAAACAGTCTGTCGGGGGATAGACAATCATATATCTATACAACCCAACATGCAGCAAGTATGAAAAAGCTGTCCTGTGTAGTCAATGTACACAAATGCCCAACACTGTGTCACCAGAGGCAATGCCATGAAATGGAACAGCCAAGGATGTATAGACCTGACAATGGACCTGCGTGTTACAAGTGGAATAGTAGCAGGGCATGTCATGTTAGTCGATAAGGGAGTGGAATGGGCAGTGGCATAGGTCAAAGATTAGTGTGGACACAGAGTAAACCTGCAGGGTCTGTAGGATATATGGGGCAGGAGGAGTAGAAGGGTGTCAGAAAAGGAGACATCATTACGGTCAGTGATCCAAGTGTCAGTGAACAAAAATACAAGGAGTACAGATGCACAGAGAATGCATGTTGTTAATACGCATGTACATCCAGCATGTGGGAAATACTGCCATTGGCTCAGGTGTGACAAGTGCATGTGGACAGACGCACATCTGTATTGACATGTACTGTGACTCAATGATTACACCTCCAGCTAGCAAATAGGTGGAATGAATGCAAAGACCATGGTGACAAATAATACACACATAACACAAGAGACAGTGCACATCCTTACCTGCTGACAGAGCTGGCCTGACATGATTCCCTCATCACCTTCACCAGAAAACTGTCTCTCCAAATTTGTGAAAGGAAGTCCAGTGCCTGCCATAGGGTTTGGGGACTAGGGACGTGAAAGGGGGGAGGGCGGTCCTCCCCTGGAGTGCAGTCACTGGATCAATCAGGATCACTGCAACAACATGGGACATTGCATTTCATCAGCCACATTCGCTAATTATGCATACAGCACATATGTGTCAGTATTCCATTCAACCATTGTTACCTGAACATGCCATCCTTTCGTCCTCAAGGCAGCCATAGCAGTTGACACCAGTGTGCATGGCTGCATGTCCACTACTGCACTAATCATTCCTATGAGAGGGCAACAGCACATCTCGCAAGGAAAGAAAACATTAAAATAAATTATTCCATCTTGGATTGGATGAAAAAATAACACATGCCTCCATCCTGGACAGCAGTATTCAAAAGTAAGATCACACTGGTCAGGTTAAAAATAAAATAGGATAATTCCATCCTGGTCTGGGGGAAAAAAGTGATCCCCTGGAGGGCGGAGGGGGAGGCTGCATGTAAATTAAAATTGAAAATGACATCCATGGGTTCATGGACATCATGGCAATGGTCGTTCAGGAGGCGTGAGTATGCTGGCCCCCTCCCCCATCCTGCGGTTGACCTTCTGGTGATTGTGGTGGTGGATCCCATCCATGCAGTGCCAAGGCCTGTGACACAGATGCCTCCACCAACACCCTAATAGCAGTGAGAACTCAATGCGATTCCTCACAATTGGCCACAGAGTCTGTATACGCACTCATTAGTGTTGCATCAAGTTGCTGGGACAGTGTCTGGCTCAAGGCAGCCATCTCCGTGGCAGAGAGTTCATCATGCATTCCAGTCCTCAATGCCTCAAGGCCTCATTCTCACGCCTCTGGGCCTATGCGCCTGAGAATCTGAATGGAAGGTCTCCTGCAGACACCTCAGATCAGCGTGTCGGCCCTTGATGTTGGCCTCCACACCCAGTCCATGGGAGCGGCATGAGGACTGCACAACCTGCAGCCTTTGCTCTTCCTGATGGAGTTATGTCCTTAGCCATTTGATCCATGACCTCTGCAATTCTGTCTGACATTTTGCCATGTCGGATGGCAGCACAAAACATTTGCAGCCCCACACTGTCTCTCCAGCCTGCACACATCCACCACATGTGCGGGGCCCACAGCGGCCTGATGCAAGGCACCATGCCCGTTGCTGTAGTGGCCTGTGCGTTGGCTGGAGGTCTGCAACCCTTCATTGGACATCAGACCCAGAAACTGACGCCAACTCATGGGAGGCTGGTCTTGCAGCTGTAACCACTGAGGATGTGGGGCCCAGCACTGACAGGCCTTGTGAAGCCAGCTGCACAGCCACAGACTCAATGGCCCCATTTGATCTGAACCAGAATTGTCAGTAGAAGCATGGCCCTGCTCTTTTGGTCACGCCCCACCCATGATGCTGAGGAGGCTGTCTCTGTGCAAATGTTGAGCCCATATGACATATCCTGAGCTATCTTTGTCAGACATACATATGAAGGTCATACAACGTTCAGGAGTAGCATGGAGGTGCAACAATAATTCCTTACAGTAATGCCTCTGGGATAGGTGTCATTGTTTGTGAATAAGTCCCTGTCTATCGACATCATCACACAATGATGTCATATTGTTCATGCATGCTTGGACTGAGAACCTGCCACTCCTGAACTACATCTCACATGACACAAGGAGCAACAGGGCCATCATGCCACATCTGAGTGGGCGATGTAGCTGGCATGTCTTTGATCATCAAACAGATGATGAAAGTGTGGACAGGCATGCATGTATCAAGTACACAAACAGGCCAATGTCTGTGCGAGTGTACAGCACGATGCGAGTGACAAAGCATGTGTCTGTCATGCATCAACTGCAGGACAAATACTGGCCTTTCATGTCAGACAGGTCCTTCTAATTTGAAGTGGATAAACATGTTTGAACTACCATGCACATATATGAAATGGTATGCAGACAGGCACACTCATTTCCAATGCCTGTTACAGTTCACATGGGCTGGCTACAGACTTATCATTTTCAGATTGCAAGAATGGAAACCTCTGCATGATGAACCACCATTAGCTATTGTTCCCCTTGTAGAGTGTAGTGAAACCATTGTATCATACAAGTGTAATTGCATCAACATCAAGCCTGCTACTCGGGGCAGTGGTCTGTGGGCACTGAAGCACCATCAGTCTGGTCACACCACAGGGTGTCATGACAGACAGGTCTGATGTACATCATGATAAGACATCCCATGGGAGTAGGTGATAATTTGAACATGCAACCCAGCATCAAATGATGTGATTGGTCAATATCTATCGCATATATCTGTTGAGCAATGAAAAGTGACAGGCCGCAAGAATTTAGCATACAACAGTACATGCAGGTGTGTCATTAATTGGCCATGAAACAGAGGAGTACACTGTGGGTGATGTGTGCCTGTCAGGGGGCATGTCGTGGGGTCTGGCAATTTTCACACGTTCTTGACATTGATACCCTGTATGCTTGTACTGTCATTGCTGTGTAGGTCAGCAGTGATGTGTCCTGTCACATGAACATGTGACACACATGGCCAACAGACAGGATACTCCCAGGATGAAGGCCATGTGACATGAGTCCAAACATGAGCAAACATCCATTCCCAAAGGATGTTATACAACTGCAGCCAGATGTACCACTACATTTATATGGTGGGCCATACATGCTTGGTGAATCAAATGATGCACTAGATAGATCCCCTCCTCCCTGGCACTTCTCCCCTTTCCTCTTCCCCACACTTGCGCGATCTGAATGACACAAGGCCTAGTACGATTGTTATTTTGTCCTCCCTTGTTTCCCCATCCTTGTTTTGTCACATCTAGAAACACCTGTGTACAGGTGCATTATAAATGCCATATCATATCATATGCCTCTCACCAGATGTGTCCTCATAGTTCTCCAGGTCTCCCACACCTTGGACCTGCTCAAGGGTGATGAATTGGCTCATGACCTCTTCATACAGTGTCAGCTGCTCCTTCTCTTGTGGCCTCCCTCCAGTGGCCAGTGCAGAGGCCAGGTTGACACTGAGCTTGTGCCTGATCCTATATTTGGGATCATTCCACTGCTTCTGAACCTGTTCAGCAGTGAGCATCTCCACACCGACAGCGTTGATCTGATATGATATGATAGGTTATTTATAACGTGCTTAATACCCAGAGGTTTCTAAATGCGGACCTGGGGATCGAACCTGTGTTGCTCCATGTCGTCTTGCTTCCAAGGCGAGCATGTTGCCCCTGAGCTATCCTCCCAAGGGTATGTAACCCGCTACCAATGCACCATCCATTGTGCAGGTGTATGGGTGCTCGCTGCATATTGGCACATCTCACGATAGTGATTGGTTAGGTAGTCAATGAGGATCTGGAGCTCCTCAACAGTGAATCGCCTCTTCCTCTGTGGACCCTTCTCCTGTGCTGTGTCTTGGAATGAAGCAGCTTCCTGCTCTGCAGGGTGTCCCTTCTTGTCCCGAGGTGCCCCAGGTGGTGGTGCTTCACCTGGCTGTCAGCGACCACATTGACATCCAAGTGCCTTGTCACTTGTGGCCTGGGTGTTAGAGAGAATTCTTCAAATGTGCTAATTTCCCTTACATTTTGAGACCCCCAGCGCAACTTTTCTGAATTTCTAGGATTTAATTTTTTACCTGGGAAGAGTGTGAGCCTTTTTTTCCCACTCTTCCATGTATTTTATGTGTGTGTTCTTTGGTTATGGAGTTTTAAAACAACTCCAGTGGCATCATCTTTTTCTATGTGTCACACAGAACCTTCAGTGCAGTGGCACAGGGGTGTCTTTTCAGACTCTGCATTGTTTAAATACCTTCTCTGGTACTGGCTACCATCTCCCAGAGCATGTAAAGTTAAATTGGCTATACTAATCTTTTTAAATTTACTGACCCAGCACACACTATCTTCCTGTAGAGTGCTGGAGGAGAACGCTCATGTAGCAGTAAAATATGACCTTTTCCTATTTTAAATGGATGGTGGCAGTGGTTTAGATCAACTACCTTGATTTTTCCCGACCGCTAACAACGGTAGTTAAAAATCGGGTCAGCCATGTTTTCAATATGGCGCCCTAGACCTATCTGTAAAAACAGACTCTGGTCATCTTTTTTCGCCATTTCTTTTAGGAAAAGTCCTTCTTGTGTTTGTCTATGTGTGCCAAACCAGGTTGGCCCCTTGTTCGTTGGCCTTTGGCGGGCTTCAGTGCTGAAGCCCTCCTCTGGCGCCAGGGTGTCTGGGGTGGACAGGATGTGAGGGCGGTGCCCGAAACTCCCTGTGCTTAGTCTCCTAGGAGAACTGAATGCAGTCTGGTGTGATTGGCCGTCTGGCTGTCCGGCAAGGACAGCCACCCTGCTGCGTGAGTGACAGCCAGGCTGGAATGAATGGGGGAAAACTGTTTAAAAGCAGGTCTTTGGGATTTGGAAAGCAGAGTCGACCACTGGAACAAAAGAACTGAAGAGGAGATGAGGGAAGAGGACTGCTGCAACTCCTGGATGACTCGTGAAGCCCTGCTGCAGGTCCGGATTGCCTGAAACTCCGACAACAGAGAAGCCCTTCAAGGTTAACTTCTTTCCTTGAGTTTGGGGGGAACAACCAACTCGCAAGCCACCTGGACACCGACCTTTTCTGGTCGAATTTTCATCAGAGTGCTGTTGAAAACCGGATTGCCAAAGGGAAGGAAACCAGCTTGTGGACTTTAAGGCCCACACACCTTAAGCCGACATCTTGCTACAGCTTTTGGCCTCTTTCCCGGGCAGTACAGGAACCTCCCAACGTCCTCCTTCTTGTGTCCACGACTGAAGCCCAGGAACAGTGAGATCTGTTCAAACTGTAAGGAACAATTGGCTCAGCTACAGCTTTCTTCACTGACAAGGTACTGTGCAATCGTGGTCCACAAAATCTTTTCAGCCATCGAGAAACTGCGTGAAACTTTCCTCAATTACAAAGGCTTGTCCTTACCTAAACATTTGTCAAACTTGTCGCCTAGCCAAATCCTTAAAAAATCTGTGGCAAAGACTTAACCGTTATATACCAGAACTGTGCTATCCTATACAAAGGAGATGTATTTGTATATGAACCATTGACTTTGGCCCAGGCCTATTGAGAAGAATTCCTGGTTGTATTTAACTGAAACCCTTTGCTCTGCCTATGAATGTATTTGGGCTGTCTATTCTTATAACCTTGTCTTTTCCCTCCTTTATTAAGTATCTGAAGTTCCATTTTGCTCCCACTTCATTTTGCAGCTAAACTTGTTCATTTACTTACCGTTTGGATTTTTGTGGTGTATTAGTGTGTGCTATTGAGCTGCTTATACTAGAGTAATGGTTTCTAACTGACTGAGTAAATATATGAATATTCTTTTACCAAGAAGCCTTGAATAAGTGTAGTGTATATTTGAATACTGCTCACTTCAACTCTTGAGATAAGTCTGGCTGCTCAGCCATCGCTACCACTTTACTGTGTAGTACAGGCTTGTACCAAAGGTGAAATTGTGCTTCCACTTGTAGTCCTAATTGCATGTAGTGTTCCCAAAGGGTACTGCATGTGATTCTGCCTAACACTGGTGTACAGCGGTGAGGATAAAGTATACTTGTTACATTTAGAGTGCTACTTTTACTTTTGTTCAAATAATCCTCCCAAGGCAAAGCAACACCAGTAAAGCAATTGTTTTATCATGACTGATATGGAAAGCTACAGACAGGAGACACTAGTGACTTTACTGTTGATCAATTATGTGTAAAGCTAGGAATCTCACTGTAAAAGGCAAAAAGGTTGAATTGATAGAAAAGTTGTTAGAATAACAAAGTCTGAGGAGTGGGTCTGAAACCCCCACGCCTGCAGCAAATGTGGAAAATGTTGATGAGGATGATAATATGTCAGAGCCCAGCTCTAATATTGTGGATGAGGTTAGATGAGGCAGAAGAGTCTCCGAATATACGCCCTGTAAGGATATTTGGCGTGTTACAGCACAGAGTACAGCACTACTGCACAGGTAGCAATTTTTTTTATGCAGCACCACCACAAGGGTGCGGTGCATTGCTATATGTGTTACCAGATTAACAAGGAAAGACAGGCTATTTTGTCAAAAACGATTTTAACATATAAGATGCAAATCTATTTTTACAGTTAAAAGCACACGTGCACATTCAAAAATGCACACTATTTTTCACCTGAAATGCCTATGTGCAAGAGACACATTTGAAAATTAATAACTAACATTACTCATAAATAACCTGACTAATAAAAACTGAATTTAACATAACCCACTAATAAAAATGTGTCTCCCCTGCAGAAATAGGCCTACTCTAAAAGTGAACTTTTAAACGCACATTCATTTTTTTCGTTTTCTCTGCTGCTCTGTCCACATAACTACAGGAAGCAAAAGGACTCGAAAGAACAGGAAATCAGTTGGTTACAAAGTATTACTATAAAAATGAGCCATTGTGTAGAGAGGGAGGAGATGGCATGATTGATTCTGATTGGAGCAGCGTCATAGCAAGTATCATGCTAGAGGCAGTGATTAGGGTTTTGCTGGGGGGAGTTTGAAGAGAGAGGGAGGACAGTGGAGATTTGGAGAGCTGGGAGAAGGACCTGTTTTTTCCTGGTTGGAGCATTTCTGCTGAAAAAGCTGAGAGTTCCAGGCAATGACCCCGGTTTGAAAATGAAAGGCGCTCGTTTCACTGGGGTTAATCTTCAAGGGAGCCACATTCAGAAAGAGAACAGCTGAAGAAAACTCGGGCTGAACAGATAAGGTAATTACATAAGTGTGGGAGCTGAGTGTGTAAGAGAATATTCAGTCAGTGTAGGAAAGGAGATTCCTGTGCCTTAATCACATGTTAATGTTGCAAATCGAGTTCTTTTCTCCGCCACTCTCTTTTCAGTGTATCACAGACAATGCTGTTACTGTGCTATTTTATTTATTTCTGCAAAGAGTGAGATCGTGTTTAAATGCAACTTTTATAATACAGAAAAATATTTGAAAGCAGACGGGTGGTGTGTTTTATATTTACCAATACAGTGCTGATGATGAGGGGAGATTTTTAAACAGTGCAATTGTCATTTTAAGACAGATGTGTGCATGATCATATTCAGTATGGACAGTTGAGAGTGATTGTTTGTAGCATAGCTCGTTGGAGATACATGAGCCAACGGGAAGAGGGACTCTCTGGACATAGTTCCCTACCGTATATAAGGTAGTGGAAATGACCACAAAATTACCACATATAGCTCTCTGTCGTAAATAAGTCAGTGAGATCGCCCATGGTGGCACACTAACACTAACACTGAAAATGTGGTATTCCTGAAATGTAGGTCTGAGGTCTCTCTAGTGATTACACGAAAAATCTAAGCAAAGATAAGGGATTCTGGACATTGGGGCCACAAATAAAACAAGGGAATTATGCTCAACAAAATACCACCAACCACGCATACCAACCACGCATACCAACCACGCATACCAAATATGCATGTCTGGGTGCTGAAATAATGCATGTCCACTGTATTATTGTTGCACATGGCCCAATCTGAATACAAGGAGTGATTATTGCTAAGTTATTTTTCAGTGGTAATAAAATACCGTCAGGCCCCAAATCTCCACAAAATACCCAACAGCCATGGCTTACCTCTACCTGCTCATAGGCCTCAACCTTTGACCACAGGGCCCCATCTGGTCCAAACCTATATCCTGAATTTGTCTCACTTGAAAAGATGAGACTGGAGTTAGAATTTAAAAGAATCCAAGCTCCAACTGAAACAAAGCATCAAGTGCTTAGACTCAGAGAAATGGAATTGAATCATGCCCTTGTCCAGTCCTAAGAGGCCTCGAATGCCCAAAGATGCAGTAAGTATGTATGAGGTTAAGCTTAATATTTTGGATTGGTTGGCTGCTTTTGAATATAACCATGGGATTCAAGACATTACAGGGAATCAGTTGATCCCTTGGCTTTTTTCTATGCTACCCCTTGGTGCAACTGATGTGGTAATAGAGTTGGGGGATATAGACAGAAAGGAGTATGAAACTGTGAAGCTAGCTTTGATAGCTAGATTTGGGAGACGCCTGCTCAGTATCGGAACTCTCAAAAACCCTGATGGTACCCTTTTGGCTACCTGGGTGACTGAATGTTTGAAAAACTTAGATGGATGGGATAAGCGTTACAGAGTGAACACTTATGAAGGTATGAGGAATTTGTTTATGTTGGAATCTATTTATGATGCCTGCTCTCCTGAGCTGAGACAGCACTTGGCTGACTCTAAGGAAATTGATCCAAAGAAGTTAACAAGGGCTACTGACTTGTGGGTTGTCAACAGGGCTACGCACAAGGATTCTGGGGTAACTCAGAAGAAGGATGAGTGGAAGCAGCACAAGAAAGATACCAAAGTGAATTCAAATACCTCCAACCAAAAAGAGGGCCACAAACATAACAAGGGTAAGCCACAGGGAAAACCAAATCAGGCTAGTGTACCTTCTTTTTTTTAATTTTTCTATTTTTATTCAAAAATGTTGTTTATAGTTTGATCAACAAACTTTTACAACTTTCTATTTTCATTTCAGTTTCCAATTTCACGTTTACATACAATTTTCAGCATGTTTTCTTATCATGATCATTTTACAAAAGTTGTTCCTATGAAATATTATATTTAAAAAACACTTAAAACATTCTACAACCACAAAAGTAAATCTCATGTGGTTTTTTCTCTATTTTCTTACACTTCTACATTTTGATTACCCTGGTGCAACCCCATACATGCAGTCACAACACTTATTTTTCATTTGACATTGTCACATTATCATTAACATCTTCATTGATAATTTTGTCGTAATTTCTACTGTTTCCCAACCATGATATCAACAAGGTTTGGGTTTCTCATAGAATTCAATTGCTATTCAGCACAGGAATACTTACAAGATGGGCAGTTTGTTTTTCCAGATCAACTTTCAGTATGGATAAAAAGCGCGTAAGCCGTAAGATGGCTTTGGTAGTCAAGCCCCACATACATGCCAACCATAGCCATTCTCTTGAGGCGGCCAAATCATTCACAGGTTCAAGTTCAAATATTTTTTCACGTTGAGCTTCAAAATAGGCACAATAAATGGTCAAGTGCTTAAGCGATTCCTGCGAGTTGGACACTTTACAGAATCTACAGCTGTCTCCAGACAATGGCCCTCACTATAAGGCTGGCGGAATGGTTTACCGGCACCGGTAAAGGTGCCGGTGCCGGAAAACCCATTCCGCCCTAATACGAGGTATCCTCGCGGAAACCGCAATGGGCGCCTGGAAAAACCAGGCGTCCTTACCGGGTCCTGCGAGGGGACCAGGGAGCTAACAACAGGCCCGTCATTAACGGGCCCGCTGTTATTTCCATCCCCATTCCCATTGAGCCTTATGGGGGCTCGAATGGGAATGGGGATGGACCAGGTCCGGGTTCCTCGGACGGGGAATTACCGGGTCCGCCAAGGTTGCGATGGCCCGGTAATACCTCATTCGAGGAACCCGGGCCCGGATTGCGGTATGGAGGCAACCATGCCGCTAACAGCGGCATGGTTACCTCCAACCTTCTAATGAGGCCCAATGCTTCAGTTGACTTCGTCCAATTTTTTATTTTTTCTAGGGTTGAAAATTGGTTTAATTTGAACCTTAAGTATAGATCTCGGGCTATAGGGCATGGAAATTGCAGTAGATATAGTTTGTGTGGTGTGCGGGCCGTAGCAAATTTGACCGCTTCTTTGTAAGATTTGAATTTCTCCAAGGCGTTTATTGTTTTGCATCAATCATGCGCAAATAAGCGAAATTTAACATGTGCTTGATGGTATTCCAGGTCAGCGGGAATTAGTGCTATCTCTTCCAATAGAGCTTCCATTTTCCTATAAAAGTTTTTGATGGAAGGAGGGTTGAGGTCGTTGATCATCATCCCCAGATCTTCATATAGGGAATTTTAGGGGATATAGCATGTTTCCAAGATGTGTTAGTTGGCGCCAATTGTATCATGCAGACAAGGAAGTCAATCCCAATTCCTGCCTTAGTACCGCGTTTGGAAGAGAGTTGGCCAAGCGCAGTACACCCTTCCAAATACGTCCTTGTAGTTGGTCAAGAAATTGGTCTAAATTTGCCAAGCACATGTCAAGAGCATACAATATTATCGCCTCAACTTTAAGAGTATAGAATTTTTTATTTTTTATTTTTTTATAAAAAAATGTTTTGTTTGGTTTTAGAAACTTTTCATTTCTGTATTACACTACTAAAAATAGAAAGAGAGCATCGGTAACAATCAATATTTGCTATTCATTCATTCTTTTCGAATTTTCCTTAGTGATTTCCAACCAAAATTTAATTATTGTCAGAATTAGGTGTTTATCTTGACCTCTTAGCAAATTGTCCCATCTTTCTTGAGTTGTTAATTGCTTATGCGATATCCCAAAATAATCTCTGTGCAAAGATCTTTGATTCTTCAGTGACGGGCAGATCATAATCAAATGGAATAGAGTTTCCTTGCAGTTAGTGTCCTTACAAAAGCAGCAATCAGGACTTATTTTATTTGACTTGTCCATCATCGAATCATATTCTCGAGTTGGTAAGATGTTAAACCTGAAACGGAGAAACAGATCACGAATGTTACAATCCGGGAAGAGATTTAAATAAGCAGGCAATTCAAGAAGACCTCTTGTTTCTGTTTGACATTTCAAATATCTTTTGTATTTATTTTGATCAGCTATGGTTTGGATCCAATCATTGGTCTGTATTTTACGCTCTGCGTATTGTGGTCTGTTGATCAACATTTCTTCAGAGATATCTTCGGCTTGCATTTTCATTTTGATATCAGAAGCCCATTTGGTCAGTGCTGTAATGTGTAGTGGTGATTTTTTTTCTCTCAGGATTTCCAGTGATGAAATTTTGTCTTTGGAAATTATTTTCCTGAGGAGGTCCATTTGCTTCCACAAAACTATTGATTTGATGGATTGAATAGCTAGTTCATAACGGATTCTTGCCATCGGGAAAGACTTTGGGAGAGATAGAGTTTTCCCCCAAAACAATGCTTCATACTTGGGCCAGTGTATAGTTTCTTGGTTGATCAGAGACTCGGTTGCATACGTCAGGATCGGAATTACTTTTTGTTTATACAAGGCTATTGTAGGTTTTATAGAATATGTTCCGTATTTTCTATGAAAGAAACAGCCTTGTCTGGCCAGGGATCTGGTTTTTCCCTCGATATGATTTTCCACTCTTATTCGTTTGTGGAAGAATTAATCATTGCACCCAAATATTTCATTGACGTGGTTGTGGCGATTTCGTTTCTTTCTAGATATATTTTTAGATTAGTTTGGGATTTATTGATTTTTCGCGAGGCGAATTTCATTGTCTTGGTTTTATTGCTGTTAATTACCAGGTCATTTTCAAGCATGATTTTTTTAGCTTTATCAAGAGATTTTTGTAGACCCGATACAGTTTTGTCCAAAATAATAATATCATTGGCATATATTAGTGTCTGGATACACTCGTCGTTAATTTTTGGAGGATTTGCCGCTGAATTTTGGATTCTTTTGCTAAATTCATGGGTGTACAGATTATAAAGGCAGGCTGCCAATGGGCATCCTTGTTTCAAACCATTGGAAGTGTGAATGGGAGGGGTTACCATTCCGTCGTTGGTTAGCCGGACTCTGACAGAAGTATTTGAGTAGAGCTGCTTGATCGGATTCAAAATAGAAGCTGGACATCCCCAGGCAGTAAGCTTGGAGCAAAGCTTTGGTCTGTTCACTGAATCAAAAGCCATCTTTAAATCTATAAAGATGGCATATACTTGATGTTTCTTGGTTATTGCCTCGTGTTTGATCAAGTTCAATAACAGGAGATTGACGTTTGTTCCGATTTTCTTGACGAAACCAGTTTGCCTTTTTTCTTGCTTCGCATTCACCTCAGCCCAGTTGTTGAGTTTTTTTACAAGATATCCCGCAAATAATTTCCCCAATGGATCCAGCAGGGCTATGGGTCTGTAGTTTGTAGGGCTTTTGCGATCGCCAGCTTTGAAGCTAGGGATCAAAACAGCCAATGTCCAACTACGAGGGATTTGTTTCGTTTTTTCAATGAGTTGAAGAAGAAGGCTGCCCATTCGTTTGGACTTGCTTTGAGCATAGCATTTGATAATCCATCGGGTCCCGGAGCTCGAGAGGGGTTCAGAGCCATGATGGTGTTTCTTACATCTTCTACCTCCCAATTGAGATTCCAAGAACTCTCATTTTGTATTGACTCAATTAATGTGTCATTAGGATTGGGGTTATAGAGTGTTGTAAAGTGCTTAGTCCATTCCTGAGCTTCTACTTCTTGGATCATGGTAGTTGCTTTGGAGGAATCGTTCAGCAACGACCATAATTGCCTCGTATTTTTCAGTTTGAGTGCAGCTAGGATTGCTTTGGCATCATTCTGTTGCATTTGGGCCTTGATTGCTTTAATTGCATTTGTATATTTTCTTTTTTTATTTCAGTTTCAAAATCAAGTTTTTTCGTTTTTTTTAGCAGCCTAATTTGTTTTTGAAGAGATTTTTTCTTTAATGCGATTTCTGAGTTAAATTGATGTCAATGTGAATTTTTAAATTTGTTTTTCTTGTACCTTGGTTGATAATATTTCTCGAGAATCCAACTGCAGTTCAGTTTTATTTGATCCTGGAGCAGGGACTCTTTAAATGTTGTTAATATGCCAGGTATTTGATGGGTTTTGATACGGAGTTTATTAAGACCATTATTAATCTCCAGAGCTGGCAAGGTTATTCGTGGGTATTTTGTTCTTACTGTGTTCCATGTGATTCCTATTTGGTGGTGATCACTGGTGGACTGAGGAACATTAGCAGTAGACGTGATTAGGTTTCTTATCCCTTCCGATGTAAAGATGTAGTCGATGACAGATGTCGTATTTTCTCGTGACCATGTCGGCAGAGGCACTCCTTTGTTGTTCACAGTGGGTTCAATTAATGAGATATTACGGATGGATAGTTCTTTAACCCATTTTTTGGCGCTGGATGATAATCCGTTTGACTCCAATTTTTGACCTTCTTTATCGAATAAATGGATGTTGAAATCCCCTGTAATTATAAATTCTGCTCCATGGTTAGAGGAGGCGATATTATCAATTTCGTCATATATGGAATCAAGGAACTTGTTGTCGTTCATCGCAGTCGGGTTCCAATATATATTGAAGATGGTAACACAGATGTGTTTTGTGCACTGATCTAAATCTTTGTTAGGAGTCTGTATGAGAATGGTCATGTATTGTGCCCAAGGGTGAATGTTCTTCTTGGATATAATTATCCATGAAGGAGTAATTTTTACGAGGATCAACATGCCTGATGCCAGTCGGCCTTGTTGTGAAGTAATTGCAGGATTTATTAAGGTTATAAAACCTTCACAGACTATCTCTTCTATTAACCAAGTTTCCTGTAGACATATTATATCAATTTCAGTAAGCTCAATTGAGCCTTCAGTGAGAAGGTGTTTATGGCCTCTAGTATTCCAGGAGCATAGAGAGACTGAGCTCACCTGGGTTGGAGTTCCTGTTGGTTGTTATAGGTAGGTTTTCTCGTTCTTGGGCCGTTGTTCATGCCTCATATTGGATCTTGAATTGGACTCAGAATTCCAATCTTGGTCACACCATATCCCTTGTTTCTTCACAGCCTCATTTGTGTATGTCAAAGAGTTTTCACCACCATTATGTCTTGACATAAAGGGCAAGTCGTTATGATTTATGTGTGCATTTTGTGCCTCTTTATGTGTATTTGTTTTGTTGTAGTGATAAGAATCGATCCTCGCGAGTTTATTGCTACGTTTATTCCGAGCCATTAAACTCGACACAATAATTTCTTCAGCTTCAAACCCTAGAATTTCCAATTGCTGCTTAGTGGACAATATTCGGTACAATAGTTCTTCGCAATAAAAATCAATCTGTACTGCTTCCATTCGTTCTTTGTTAGGAAAGAGAATCACATCAATGTCTCGAGAGTTGATGTCAGCTAATTGTGGGATAGCTTGTAGTAGTCGTAGAACATTAGCTCTATTTAGTGTTACAGGCTCGTCGATATTTGTCGAAATGGGGGCTAGAGATATTCTGAAAGCGTAAGATCTTTTTGTCGGGTTAAGAAAAGTTGGTCTGACTAATGGTGGATCCGGTTGGGGGGTAAGGTTACATTATAGCTTGTTTTCTTTTTCGTTTCTGCATGAGGCCATGATTCGTCGTTTGACACCTCTGAGTATTCCAAAGAAATGTTCGTTGAGTCCCGAGTGGAGGAACTCATATCTGAGTGATCGAGAGAAGATTCTTTACATTCATCGAGGATAAGAAATGCATCGTCTTGTGTATCCAAGGAGATGGAGTTCTCCTGATTTGAGTCCTTAAGATTTGGATCCTCCTCAGTACCACTCTCACTGTCTGGGATGGTGAGGTCACTTTAATAGAGGTGTCTTGATTGATTACCACCAACAATGCATCTAATGGTTCAGACTGTGGCTGGTCTTCACGTTTACTTGGCATGTTCACTCTAATATCAGTTGGAGTAGTGGTGACAGCAGCTACCGGGTTTGTGGGCTTTGCCGTTGTTTTTAGTGCATTCTTGGTTGTGTTCTCTTGCAAAGATTTTTGCACGGATTGCATTTTCCTTAAGAATGCCCGTGAGCCTGTCTGGGGTTTTTTTGGGTTATTTTTTGTATTTGATTTAGGGTGAGGTTCTTTTCCCACTAGGCCTCGTTTTGTCAGATCAAAGATATCAAACGGGGTGCATATTGCCGGTTCAGCATTAGAAATAGGCATTGTTTGAATAGTATCTAAAGTACCACTGTTGAATGGTTGTATTTCATATTGGGTCCACTGATCTATTTTGAGGACATCTGTTTGGACAGGACTAGTTAGAGTTTGGGTTTGTTTTGTTGTCCAGATAGATTGGGGCAACATCTTTGACTGCTTTTTGATTTTTTCGTCCGTCATTTTTTTAGTAATAGAAGATACAGTCTCCATCAAGTTTTGTTTGTCAGCATGATCGATTCTCGCAACTTCAGCCAGACGGCTTTGCCACGATCTCGATGCCTCTGCCTCATAATTTAGTCGTTCCTGAATGGTTCCAATAAAGCTTTCTAGGTGAGTTTGCTTTGTCATGATCATAGCTAGTAGAGTCGCTTGGTCTTTAGTCGAGTCCACCATTGTTTCTTGCAATTTTAGAAAAGGGATCATAGCTACAGATAGTACAGCTACTAGCGAGCTTTGAAGATCTAACATCGTGGTTGGAAGTCTTTCCGGTCGCTCCTGGGCGTCGTTGGATACTTCAGAGATCTTATGTGAAGAAAAGGAATCGTTCTCCCTTAGTTCTCGGGTGGACTTTGAGGAATTTGTTGTGGGTACCTGAGGTCTTTTCGGGGCAATTGGTGTTGAAGTATTAACTTTTGGAATTGGAGTATGATTCAATATTTTTCCAAAAACTTCTTCTCTTTTCTCTTGTGAGTCCATAATCGCATCAATCTCGGTTATATCGAGCGAAAGACGCGCGATGCGAACTGAAAGTGGTTTGGATTTCTTGCTATTGATCGTATCAATTGGTAAATAAGTCGATTGCCATTGTTGTTTGGCTGTTTTTGCTCGTTCCCTAAGGGTTGGTGTGTAGCAAGGATCTTCTAAAATGAGGTTACAAGCTGATTCAGCTGGTTGATGAGGATGTACTATGGTACGGCATGATTGATTTATAAAGAGCAAAGATGTAGGATCATGGAGGGTCTTAGGTGTTGATCTATCAGCCTTGCCTTGGATAGTCGTTTCTGTTTCTGTTTGTATAAGTTCAGTAGAACTTAGAGGTAAAGGCAATTTTAATTTAGAAGTTGGAAGAGCGTGAGGGGGGAGTGTATAATTTGATGAACTGGCGGTAAAAGGGAATCAGGCTCAAGGGCCTGTATTATCTGTATTGACGACAATGTGCGTATAGGAGTTTGCGAAATTGCTAATGAATTTCGGGCCTGATCTTGGGGCCGGTGTGTATCGTCATCACATCTACTTGCGGATTTCAGTTTAATTTCAGTATTTGCTTTCCTTTTATCAAAGTTTGAATCAGGCTTTTGTTTGCCAAAGTAACCGTTTCCTCTAATTTGCCTTGAAGGCGGGTGCGTGGTTTAGTGAGTTCCATTTAGTAGTTGATCACGCACACAACAGAGTACAATAATGGTCGACTGAGTCGTGTAAGAGAGTTGCTGTTAGTAAAAATAGCACTTACTACCACACCCAGCTGCAAACAGCAGAAAACAGCCACGCCCTTTACTCCACAGCGGGCTTCACGCCACAAGGGCCGCGGCTTGCAGTTTTTATGAGCATTTCCTGGGGGAGTGGCAAGAGTGGGTCATGTGACTCCAGTCACGTGACGAGTCAGGAAGCAGTTCTGGGTACCTCGCTCGCTTCAACTGCTGACGGCTCCAGCCGTCAAACTAACGCGAATCGGAGCGGAGCAGAACTTCCCGTGTCAGGTAAGCAGGCAGAGACAGCAGAGTCAGTTCTACAGCCGCACAGCAGAAAACAGCTCCCTTTACTCCACAGCAGGCTTCATAGAATTAAAAAAGTGGAAGCAGAGAGAACTTGCAATATTTAGCTAATATCATGCACATTTGAGTTGAAAGAATTTTTGTCTTTTGGTTCAAGATGCTCTTCCACATTGTATTAGCATTTGAGTCAGAAATCGAATAGCCCAAATATCTAATTGTGGATATCCTTGGGATGGAAGTGCAGCCGATAGACCACTGCCAT
Source organism: Ambystoma mexicanum (assembly GCF_040938575.1). Classification (NCBI taxonomy): domain Eukaryota; kingdom Metazoa; phylum Chordata; class Amphibia; order Caudata; family Ambystomatidae; genus Ambystoma; species Ambystoma mexicanum. The sequence goes on along the minus strand of NC_090923.1, from coordinate 489,090,205 downwards.
GGACAGGAACGTCTCTTTAGATTCTTAAAAAAGAAGATGTAAGATTTACCTGCGTTGATCAGCAAATTGTGAGATGAACAGTATTCAGCAAACAGGGATAGTTTTGTTTGCAGACCTGGCGGTGTGCGGTCAAAAATGACAACATCGTCAGCGAATGCAAGCCACTGGATTTTTAGATGGCCTAAATGAGCTGGATAGCTGATTTGTTTCTGCCAGATGTCATTTATGCCACAAAGATATAAATTAAACAGGGTGGACGCCAGGTTGCAACCCTGTTTGACACCTAGTGTAATCGGAATTGGACTCGTAGTAGCTCCAGATTGATTTACTCTAGTGTAGTACACGGTGTTAGTGTGCAATTTGGCAATTAGGTAAATGATGTGACTTGGAATACCCATCCCTCCCATTTTTTGCCAGAGTAGTCCCCGCACTACACAATCAAAGGCAGCTGTCAAGTCCACCAAGGCCATATATAATGGACCTGTGTCAGGGTCTTTGTTTTGGCAAGCAAATGTGCCATAAGCGTTGCATTAAGGGAAGTCCCCATCTGGGCCCGAGAGCCAATCTGAAAGTGAGATTAAGTGTTATGGTTTTTCAAAAATGCTTGGAGGTCTCTTAGTAGTAAGATGGCAAAAACTTTGGCTATTGCGTCTATGAGTGCGATGGGCCGAAAGTTAGCGGGATTATCCCTATCCCCCTTTTTGTAAATGGGTACTATAATTGAGCCCAACCATGAAGAAGGAATGACTAAGGATCTTAACACATTGTCAAATCTGGATTTCAATCATTTGGCCCAGATTGTTGGATTTTGTTTCAAGGCGCAAGGAGGGATGCCATCGGGACCAGCTGCCTTTGAGTAGTTTAGGGCATTAATTGCACACTCAATATTTTAAAGAGACCATAAGGGTATTGGTAACTTAGGGATAGTGGGTTCCAATGCATTGATGTTAGAATATCGCATTGGAAGCGCAAATTTGTTCGCATAGAAGTTGACCCATGTTGCCGCGGTTATCGTGGAAGCCTGATTCATGGTTAATTTACTTGCATCGGACCTAAGAATTGCCCATGTCGAGTGCCGGTCATTACGGCATAAAGCACTTATTATCTTTTGATTGTCAGAGTTGTAAGTATATAGTTTTATATTTTTGCATTTGTTACGATATGCATTTCAAATTGTTCTTTTCATCTTATCATATTCTTCTTTTGAACAGAATTTATTTTTTTGAGTTTTGGTATTTCTGCCTTTTTGATTCGTTTTGCAAGGAGGAGTTCAAGGCTAGCATTCTGTTGATTTTTGACATGTGAGATATTCATTACGTTTTGGATCGTGGCCATACTGGCCGCTATCATTTTCAGATATTTAGATGGATCTATGGCAATTATTTGGTGCAGATTCGAGCTGCTCTGAATCCCATCGAGCCAATTGTAAATGCAAGCATTGATTTTGTCGCATAAACAGTTTTTCCATCTGACTGATAGCCGTGGGCGGTCTCCTTCCAGGAGTTCCTGATTAGGGTCGTGATCAAGGATAGCAGCGGTAATATGAATGGGCAACAGAATTAGCATATGATCGCCAAGTTCCGGGTCTATTGTTAGTATGTGTTTGCAGGAAGTTTGTAAATTTGCCGAAATAGCAAAATGGTCAATACAAGATGATAATAATCCCCTCTTTCATGTATACCCTAAGCCTTGCTTTTGTGTTGGTTGAAATACTATATCCCAAGATGCTAAATGAGTATTACAGTTACGGCCTCTGCCAGGGGAAGATAAAGCAAGGTCATAATCCACATTGATGTCCAATGGCTCCCAACATTCGTCGTTGAAATCTCCGCCAATTATTATTCAACATGCCGAATATTTTGTAAGTACTTTATCGAGAAGCGTGTCTAGTGAGTCAAATGCAGTGGCAATTTTTGTGTCGGACAGGGTTATGATATTACGATACACATAAGTATTAGTCTGAGGAAGTTGCATGAAATGATATTACAACAGCTAAATACAATAGTGATTCATGGACTTCATGTGTGATTATATTAAATTTCGTATTCATGCAAATGGCTATTCCGCCATGGGGACGGTCGCTTTGACCGCGCGCCGCAGGTGCTTGATAAACAGAGAAACCAGGCAATGTAATGTTTTGCATTGCCATGGTTTCTTGGCAGAAAAGTATATCACACTTAAGGACATCATGCATTTTAGTGAACTAGGAATACAGGTTTTTGAATCCACATGAGTTCCATGAAAAGATAGTCAATTTGTGTGTGTTGTTCGGTGGGGACATTGTCCATGGCGGGATTCAAGGTAGAAGCGAGGGAGGTCAACCATGACCAATCCTTACTAGCATTTGAGAGGGCAACCAACTGACTTATTACTTCCGGTTGAATGCCACCCTGATCATTTGGAGCAGCAGCCGATGGTGTGCTTTGGACCAATTTAGTCATTGGGGTTTCATTGAAAGCAATAGCATCATCAAGAATATCGAATGGTACAGGCATAAACCCAATCATTTGCAAATCTCGCCTGTGTTGCCAAACCAGGTCGGTAATGATGGTGGTTTGTACTTTGAATACCGTCCGATGGTTATGCGTTTAAGGAAGCGTGATTCATTCTATGTCATCTGAATGGAGAGTTTGGAGTGCCGAAATTTGCCTAAAGGCCTTGAGCAGAGCAATTTAATCGTTTTGTTACCATAGATCTCCGGATCAGACTCCCAGCCTAGTATGGTAGAGGAGGGTGTTGACTCTTTGTCGTTAGGTTTAAAAGAGCATAAATGCTCTTGGGGAGGATCTGCATCTGTGGTCCCTTCCAATTGAGAAACCTTCTGCAGGGTTTCATATTCAGGTTGGTCACAACATGAAGCCCTTCCCTGGGATGAATTGGATTGGAGGCGACCTGTTTGTAATTTGAGACACTTCATAAATGGCAGGGATTTGATATCCCCCTTTCCCTGCTTGAATGGCTTTGGTGGCAATGGGCTTGAAAAAAGCTGATAGCTGGGTTTGGGCGGTAATTGGTGTTTTGTCATGAGAAGGCGGGAACCCACCAGAGATAGACCCTGCTGGGTCTTTGCGGTTCCTCGAATTACTCTTCCCTTTATAGTTTTTACAAGCCATAACTTGAGAGGCAGGCTGTTGAACTTTATTGCTTTCATTATAAGGGGCTTCTAGAGCTGGGCCTTGCTCATGTTCTGCAACCGATTGTTTGTCCTGTTGAGAGGTGCCAGTTGCGTTAGATATAGGATTTTATTTTTTTTTATTTTCGTTTTCGTTTTTTTTTTTAGGTTTGGGGACGGGAAATTTAAACACGGGCAGAGATGTTTTTCTGTCCGCCTTCCTTTTTAGAGCTCTAAAGAAGAGTCGCTTCTCTTTGCGGGAAGTAAAGAATTGGCCAGCAGTAGCTGAGTTGCCATTCTTACCTTTACCATTGCCTGCCGGAGCATTCGGCTCGCTGTTGGGTTCCAAAAAGAGGTTAGTGAGGGCTGACGGACTGTCGCGATAGCATGTTTGGTCTACCTCTGTTTCCTCTTGTACCTCTACACACTCCGTTGGGAGCTCAGTAGGGTTCTCTTGAACAAAAAGGAGTAATTGGTCGATTTTTTCAGTATTCGTGCTGACCATTTGACATTATTGGGCGTGAGTGTAGATTTGATGGTGAGAAGGAGCAAGGGGGGCAGCAACCATTTGAGCAAAGGATTGCGCGAAGGCATAGGTAGTTGGTAGGGATGGTTGCATCATATCGCCAGAAGACACCTATTCTTTCTGTTCTGTTTGGATGGCTATGCTCACTGATTCGACCTTTTCTATTTTTCCCGTGAGCACAGGTGCAATCACCCTGACCACAGAAACCGCACCTTCAGTGCGAATAGAATCAGCAAAGATGAATCCTTCTAATTTGTTGAGTTTGAAAAGGATTTGATTCAAAGAAGACTTACAATCTCTAAATTCATAGTGGGTGTAGTCGTGTCCTTTGTCCAGTAAGTTTAGAATGCATGTTAGGACCGGGTGTGATGCCTCTAGGGACTGTAAGTCATCTGAAGGATCCAGCAGATCAAAACCTAGTGGAGGGACAAAGGGATTAGGAGTAGGGCAGGAGGCATCACCTGCGGTTGGAGGAGTCAATTCTGTCTTAGCAGAAGAAGGCACCTCTTTAGGAAGGGCTGATGTTACAAGGGGATTATTGTGGGTCATCGAGCTTGAGGACATATTAGAAATGTCCAACATGGCACTTTCCTTACAATGCAAATGGACATCTGCTCTTTTGCAACTGGGAAGAGTGACCGGGGTGGAGGGACCATCAGACAAACATGCAGGTTTTTCGAGGGCAGCAAGAACTGCCGGGGCAAGAATGGAATTGTCAGAAGTATTCAGAAGGTCAGTGTTATTCTCCCCCAACGAGGATGGCTCGTCCATCCTCATACTCAGGAAGCTTTTCCGAGATGAGGACGTGCGTTCCGAACCCCCCTTAGTGGGAATGATTATCTGATTAGGCAGAGTTGACATTGCTAATTCCGCTTGTGATCATGCATATGCAAAGGCCATTTCGTGGCAGATTATATCATTTGCAGAAGCAGAATCCCGGTTGGAGGTAATGCTTTGCTCCTCCTGTATATGCTCAATATTTACGATCTCAACAATGGGAGAAAGATTAGTAGTAACAGCTTTATTAGCTTTTTTAGATTTTATGATTTTAGCCACGGATTTGCGTGGGGGTCGGCCACTGCGTAGGGAGTAAACCATTTGATGCCAAAACCACGTGCGACCCAGTTGGCCCTCACTAGTAGTGCCACAATTAGTAATGTCCTATGTTCTGTGGTTAGCCACAATATCAAAGCAATTGATTTAAGACGTAAATGTTAAGGGGTGAGACGTCCACCCGTCTGTATATACCAACGCAAAAAAGACTACTGCAGTTAATACACAGCTTCTGCTACACCACACACAAATGTATGCACAGTTAGCCAGAAAACCTGGCTGGTCATGACTTAAGCAGGCCAGCTCCACAATTGAGGCTGCCTTAGTTGACTAGTTTGAATGACACACTTACTTAGAAGTCAACATTTGTCCGCGTTTCTGTTTGATTTAGCATGCGAATCAGCAATTACCTAAATAGGTTAGGAGGATTCATGGGGTGCCAGTCTCACCCAAGGTTGTTTGAGGGTGATGAGGGAAACATCAACAATTGCAGCGTTTAAGTGTACCCAGCGCCCCTGCGCCCCGTTAACAGTATGCAGTACTTCTGAGTACTTCCATGGTGCGCGCGCGGGTGCGCTGGGTTCACGTGTTTTATTCAACCCAAGGAGGCATCACCACGCCAGGGGGGCGGGGTAGCGTGCAATAGACACACCTTCAAAGAAAAAGAAACAAAGTGTGTAAGTGCACGTTGTGTTTGGTGATTTCAACAAACAATGTGAGCAGACAAAGGGGTGTGACAAAAGCAGCCAAGATGCAGTGCAACGTATCAAGAGCACAACGTGAGCACAACGTATGTGTTCAAAAATCACAATGTGCTCACATCACGTAAGTTCGAATGTGTATTCAATCTGGGGCAACGTTCATTTCATGTGCACCCGTATGAAAACAGTCACCTTTATTTCCTTTTACAAGGCCAGGCAATTGGTGCTACCGGGAAAGACGTCCTGTTAGCTCCAGCCTCTCAGGGGAGCAGTATAATCCTCAGAGTTCCGGCAATTCCAACACAGCAGACCGATTCCAAAATCGAATCCAGCAGCACCCGCCCGCAGTAAACAGTATTTCTGAGTACTTCCAGTTCTAGTGTACCTTCTGGGGACAAGGAGGAGGTCAGAACAAACCCCTATTCATAAAAACATTTGGTAAATGTTATGCTTGTAGGTCAACTGACCATGTGAAAGGGGATCCCAGATGTAAGGGTAAACCTTCAGGGGTCCACACTGCCTCCTTAGCCTTCTCCCCAGTGGATGAAGTACCAATGGCAAGTGGAAACTTTCACTTACTGGCTGAGGAACCCATGAAAGTCTCAGCCAGTGGTTCTTTAGTGTCCCTGGGTCTGTGGGAATAACAGAATTTAGATGTGTATAACTCTATCCCAGATAATACTAAATAGTATTACAAGGACAGTGTTCTTGTGAATGGTCAGGAGACCCCTGCCATTAGAGACACTGGGGCCAGTATAACTGTAGTTGATGAATCTTTTCAAGGTGGAGGATGTTGCTAAGGCACCCAAAATCTCAACTAAGCTTGCTGGTGGCCCTGTCCAAATGCTTCCACAGTTACCAGCTCTCATCCAGTGTAATGATTTGACTGTCAAAATACCTGCAAGTGTGCAGAGTGAAGTACCTGGCAGAGTCCTGTAGGGGAATAACTTAAAATCTCTTGGAGTTGTATCAAGCACCCCCAGGACTCCCAGCAAAAGGAAGCAGGAGCAGACTAGGAAGGCCAGAGAGAGTACCTTAAGGGGCTCTCCAGAGGATATTATAGAGGAAACTATAACTCCTAGTTCACAGGATTTACTGACTGCAATTTCTAAGATGAAAGAGGAAAAAGGGCAACCTAAAACCTCCAGTAGGAAACCAGCCAGCACTCCTGTACTACCAACAAGGACATCCCCTAGAGGACTGTCCAAGATCACACCTGTGATCCCTCAACCAGCTGAGGCCGAGTGTGTGGAACAACCTTGTGTGGTTGAATCAGCTGCTGAGGAATCAGAGCTTGAGGGGACCTTGCTCCTGTTGGAGATCTGGATCCTGCAGACCATACTGAGCTGCAGTCTTTACTGGCAGAAGATGGACCCTGTAGGGTAGACTTCAGCAGAGGTCAAAGAGAGTGTCCTACTCTTGAAGGTCTTCGCCAACAGGCAGCTTCCAAGCTGGATGGACAAAAGCCAGGGAAGCATAGGTTGTACTGGGAAGGTGGCCTCTTCTACAATGAACCGACTGAGTCTATGCCAGGGGATAACAGAAGACTTGTAGTGCCTCTTAAAAGCAGACTCCAATTCCTACAGGTAGCCCATGAGATACCTTTGGCTGGTCACCTAAGCTTTAAGAGGACCAAGGAAAGGCTCTCTTTATATTTCTACTGGCCTAAATTGGGGTCTGATGTAGATACATTCTGTAGGTTCTGTCACACTTGCCAAACCTCTAGCAAGAGTGGAGCCAAGAATGTGGCACCCTTCGTGTCTCTCCCAGTGGTGGGAATTATTTTTGAGAGGGTAGGAATCGACATTGTTGGTCCCTTGGACCCTCCCACATCTTCAGGAAACAGGTTTATCCTGGTTGTAGTAGACCATGCTACTAGGTATTCTGAAGCTATACCTATGAGGACTGTTACAGCTCAGGCTGTTGCTAAGGCCCTACTTGGTATTTTCACCAGGGTAGGTTTTTCTAAGGAGGTTATCTCTGACAGGGGATCCAATTTTATGTCCCACTACATGCAGGCCATGTGGAAAAACTGTGGAGTAACTTACAAGTTCTCAACTGCCTACCATTCTCAGACAAATGGATTGGTAGAGAGGTTCAACCATACAATGAAGAGCATGATAGGTGTTTTAGAGCAAACCCTTAAGAAAAAGTGGGACCTTCTGCTGCCATGCCTCCTCTTTGCATATAGAGAAGTCCCTCAGGAGGGAGTTGGATTTAGTCTCTTTGAACTTCTTTATGGCCATACAGTTAGAGACCCTTTGGCCCTAATTAAGGAGGGGTTGTAGAGTCCTCCTTCCCCCAAGCCAGTGAGAGTCACTGACTATGTGATAGGTCTCCGGAAGAGAATGTCACACATGATGGCAGATGCATCAGATAATTTAAAAGCAGGTCAGGCTCTGGATCAATCATTGGAATGACCAGAAGGCCAACATGGTTGAGTGTACTCAAGACCAGCAAGTTTTAGTTATGGTACCTACAAGGCAGAGGGCCTTACAGGACAAGTGGAAAGGACCCTTCACGGTTTTTAGTAAACCTGGAGAGGTCAACTATCTGATGGATTTAGGCAATCCTAAGGAGGCTGCCAGAGTCTTTCACACCAACCTTTTAAAGGCTTATGTCTCGAGACCAGAAGTGGGAGCTTTGCTTCTAGCTTCAGCCCAAGAGGAAGAGGAGAGTGAACCTCTACCTGACCTACTCAGAGGCCAGCCTTTAGATGAGGAAAATAGACAGAGTTAATCTATCTTCTAATTTGGCACCTGAAAAACAGGAGGAGTGCACGTTTCTGTTAAATCAGTTTGCCTCCCTGTTATCTCCCTTGGGGCCAGCATGATATTCAAACTGGTGACTGTTTACACATCCCACATAAAGGAGGAGGTCAACAAGAGTTTTGATCTCGGGATAATAGAGCCCTCTACCAGTCCATGGTCTAATCCAGTTGTTCTAATACCAAAGGCAGGATCCAAGGAGTTGAGAGTCTGTGTGGACTATAGATCTCTTAATGCAGTCACCAAGACTGATGCCCACCCTTTACCAAGGACAGATGAACTAGTGGATAAACGTGGTTCAGCCAAGTACCTCAGTACATTTGATCTCACTTCAGACTATTGGCAAATAGCACTGACAGACCATGCCAAGGAGAAAACTGCATTCCCAACCGCAGCATGCCTCTTCCAGTTTAAGGTAATGCCTTTTGGACTAAAGAATGCACCTGCTACATTCCAAAGGATGGTTAATCAGGTTCTGAATGGGATGGAGGACTTCTGCATGGCATACTTGGATGGCAGTGCAGTGTTCAGCCCTACTTGGAAATAACATGTTGACCACTTAGGATATGTTTTGCAGGCTCTTGAGCAGACCCATCTGACCATAATGGCTAGCAAATGTCAAATTGGTCAGAGTAAAGTGGTCTACCTCGGACATGAGGTAGGAGGAGGTAAAATCAGGCCATTGCCTAGCAAATAACAAGCTGTACAAAACTGGGCCACCCCTACTACTCAAACCCAAGTGAGAGCCTTCCTAGGCCTCACTGGGTACTACAGGAACTTCATAAAGAACTATGGGACAATAGCTTCTCCCTTGAATGTGATCTCCTCTCCCAAGTTCCCTAAAAAGGTCAGGTGGAATGAGGAGTGCACTCAAGCATTTGAAGGCCTAAAGAAAGCCCTTTGTCAAGCTCCAGTCCTAAGAAATCCTGACTATAACCAAACCTTCATTGTGCAGACAGATGCTTCAAATACAGGTATAGGTGCAGTCCTTAGTCAACTGGATGAGAAAGGTAGGAAGCACCCCATTTGCTTCATCAGCAGAAAGCTGAAGGAACCAGAAACAAGGTGGGCAACCATTGAGCGTGATTGCTTTGCTATTGTGTGGTCACTGAAGACGTTTAGGCCATACTTGTATGGATCTACTTTTATGATTCAGACTGACCACCAACCCTTGAGATGGTGATGCAAAACAAATGAAAGGGGAAAACCCAAAACTACTGAGATGGTCAATCAGCCTGCAAGGGTTTGATTTTACCATTGAACACAGGTCAGGGTGTCATCACCAAAATGCTGATGGCCTCTGCAGGATGCTTGACTGACTGGAGTAAGGAGATTCATCCAGGATTGGATTAAATCCTCATGTCCCTTATTCTGGGGAGGACGAGTCTCAGGGAGAATTCTCCAAATGTGCTAATTTCCCTTACCTTTTGAGACCCCCAACAACTTTGCTGGATTTCTAGAATTTGATTTTTTACCTGGGAAGAGTGTGAGCCTTTTTTCCCCACTCTTCCGTGTATTTTGTGTGTCTTTTACTTTTGTGTTCTTTGGTTATGGAGTTTTACAACTCCAGTGGCATCATCTATTTCTATGTGTCACACAGCACCTTCAGTGTAGTGGCACAGAGGTGTCTCTTCCAACTCCCCAAAGGTTTAAATACCTTTTCTGGGACCGGGTACCGTCTCCCAGAGCATGTAAAGTTAAATTGGCTCAAAACACACTCATGTAACAGTAAAATGTTACCTTTTCCTATTTTAAATGGCTGGTGGCAGTGGTTTAGATCAACTACCGTGATTTTTCCCGACCGCTAACAATGGCAGCTAAAAATTTGATCAGCCATGTTTTTCAATATGGCGCCCAAGACCTATCTGTAAAAAGAGACTCTGGTCATCTTTTTTCACAATTTCTTTTAGGAAAGGTCCTTCTTGTGTTTGTCTCTGCGCGCCAAACCAGGTTTGGTCCCTTTGTTTGTTGGCCTTTGGCGGGCTTCAGTTCTGAAGCCCTCCTCTGGCGCCAAGGTGTCTGTGGTGGACAGGATGTGATGTGCCCGAAACTCCCTGTGCTTAGTCTCCTAGGAGACCTGAATGCACTCTGGTGTGATTGGCCGGCTGGCTGTCCGGCAAGGACAGCGGCCCTGCTGTGTGAGTGACAGCCAGGCTGGAATGAATTGGGGGAAAACTGTTTAAAAGCAGGTCTCTGGGACCCGGAAAGCAGAGTCGACCACTGGAACGAAAGAACCGAAGAGGAGAGAGAGGAAGAGGACTGCTGCAACTCCTGGACGACCGGTGAAGCCCTGCTCCAGGTCCGAATTGCCTGAAACTCTGACAACAGAGAAGCCCTCTAAGGTTAACTTCTTCCCTTGAGTTTGGTGGGAACAACCAACTTGCAAGCCACCTAGACACTGTCCTATTCTGGTCGAATTGTCATCATAGTGCTGTTGAAAACCGGATAGCCAGAGGGAAGGAAATCAGCTTGTGGGCTTTAAGGCACTCATACCTTAAACTGACATCTTGCTACAGCTTTTGGCCTCTTCCCTGGGCAGTACAGGAACCTCCCGACGTTCTCCTTCTTGTCTGCACGACGTTAGCTCAGGGACAGCAAGATCTGCTCGAACTGCCAGGAACAACTGCTTCAGCTACAGCTTTCTTCATTGACAAGGTGCTGTGCCAACGCGGTCTGGAAAATCTTTTCAGCCATCAAGAAAGTGCTTGAAACTTTCCTCAACTACGAAGGCTTGTCCTTCCCTAAACATTCGTCAAACTTTTCACCTAGCCAAATCCTTTAAAAATCTGTGACAAAGATTTAACCGTTATATACCAGAACTGTGCTATCCTATACAAAAGAGTTTGAACCATTGACTTTGGCCCAGGCCTATTGAGAAGAATTGTTGGTTGTATTTAACTGAAACCCTTTGCCCTGCCTATGAATGTATTTGGCCTGTCTATTCTTATAACCTTGTCTTTTCCCTCCTTTATTAAGTATCTGAAGTTCCATTTTGCTCCCACTTCATTTTGGAGCTAAACGTGGACTATAACTAGATATTAACAATAGGCAGGATTGCTAACTTTGGACCTATGGATCCAGCCAGCGCCCACATTTAACAAAGGTTTGTCATCCCAGCAACGCTTCCGAGCTATACCTGCCTCACGGGTGCCATGTCAGGTCCATCGACGTTCTCAAAACAGTGCAGCACCCCCACATTGAGGCACATGGCTGCCAACTTCCTGGTGAATCAGGCTCTAGGGGCCTATGATGCCCTATTTAACCCAGCATCGCAACTGGGCATTAACGCAAGGCTGAAGCTCTGGGGTAACATCACGGCTGCCGCCAACACGGAGGGGGTGGACAACTTTACAAAGACCATGGTCTGAAAACATTGGGACGACCTCAAGGCCCGTAGCCATTCTAAGGTGGTGGCAGCCCTCACCAAGGAACCACCATGGAGGTGTACTGTGCAAACTGCCACCTGTTCACCCGAGTAGAGCTGCAGGTTCTTGAGAGTTTGTATTCAGACCTTCATGCCCAGATCTGTGCCTGGAGACATCATCTGGAAGCTGCGGGTGAATATCCATGTGGAGCGATGCTCTACAGTGTATGTGTGACATGCATGTTTGTAGATGCCCCACTCTGTTTGCAGCTTGTGTGTGGTGTGAGATGCAGCAGCTTGCTGCCTCATGCCGATGCTGGGCGCATGTGGCATCAGAGATTGCATATTGGCATATGCATGGGTATTGGCAGTTCATTCATCAGTGACTTGTTGGACTCGCATACATGCTGTGTGAGATTATGAACCAAGTACAGTGACAGTATGGATGCTATGTTGTGGGCATGTGAGGGACATGCATGATGGACACCTCCATGTCTGGCCCAACTGCAAGCGCATCCCTGCAGTTGAATAGGCTGAGGGTGACAAATGTGCATGAATGTCTGTGAATGTCAAGTTGTTGCATTGACATCTCAAGGACAGGGATGTGAGGTCCCATCCCACTGCATTTTGGGCACATGTGTACATGCAATATGCAAACATGAGAAATTGATTTGAAGATATGTGTGGCGGTACTTGCTGCTTTCTTGCAGGTCATGCTGTCACATATGCATGTTGGTGACTGTGTTTGTATGGGCAGTTGTCCTGATGCATTTCCCATGGCGCTGTTTGCATGTCATCCTTGTGTGGGTTGGTCATTGGTATGATGGCGTCGCTAGTTTTGTGTGATGTGTTGTTGGCCACACAACAATGTGCAGTTTTGACATGTGCGTGTGTCATGACTGTGATTTATTTTCCACACTACACTTAGACAGCAGTTGTCCTGCAGTTTGCATGGGCATGTACATGTGTGTGTGCATTGCGTATGTGTGTTGATTCCTGGTTGCAACATGCTTCATGACTGGTGATGTTAATGTTGTATATGCCACTCATGCATTTACAATGATAACTGATGTCAATGGGCCTCATTACGAGGTTGAAGGTAGCCATGACATTTATACCGGCATGACTACCCCCAAACTCGGGTCCGGCTCCGTGTCCCATGAAAGGGGAATTACCAGGCCATTCCGACCTTTGCGGGCCCAGTAATTCTTCTTGCGTGGGACCCGGAGCCGGTATGTCCCCATTCCCATTCGAGCCCCCTTAGGGCTCAATGAAAATGGGGAGGATGGTAGCAGCGGTACCGTTCATAATGGTACCATTGCTACCATCCAGGTTTTCTCGCGGGTGCCACTCTGCATGCCTGGTCTGACCAGGCGTGCCCAGCGGCACCCGCGAGCAGAACTTGCAATGTGGCGGCATGGCAACATCGGCGCTTTTATCACTATCGGCGCCGTTGTTGCCTTACCGTCACAATCATAAAGAGGCCCAATGTCTTTTGTCCCATTTTACACAGTTGCTGCAGCACGTGAAGTGGGTGGAGGCATCGTTGTGGAGCAGAAAGGCAGGGACCGGACCACTAGACCAAGGTGCATACCCAGGCCATCCAACATTGATACCACCTCATCTGAGGGTGTATTGGCTGGGGGGCGCACGTAACATCGGACGGAGCTGCTGAGGGTATGTCCCAGGAGGTTGTTGTGGTGGGGGACTGCTCAGTGGCAGTGGGCCAGGGTGCGGTAACAGAGAGGCCAACCAGGGAGGAAGACTCTCTGTATTCATCCAGGGAGATGGAGGGGTTGGTGGAGGAAGAGGCAAGTGGAGGCCCGCAGACAGTGTCTAGTGGGGACATCCAGGAGGGTGTTCAGGCTGCAACCGTAGGCCAGGGATGTGAGGATGTGCAGTGCACCGTGGAGGTAGCTGCTCAGCATCCTGTCCCTGCCCACCATTGTGGATGCCTCCACTCAGACCGAGCCCCCACTGTGCCCAAGGTCTGGTGAGGCAGTTGGCCACAATTCGTGATGCTGTGACAGCTGCTCGTGAGAAGCTGTCACAGCATCACGATTCCATATGCCTTTACCTGGGCCAGTTGGCACTTGCTCTACTCTTGGGTGGTCTTTCAGTGCTAGCACATTCACTTACCCCTCCTCCACTGACTCCTCTGTGCCCCAGTCATCCTCCGGGAGCCTTCTTTGTAATGTAACATCAAGGCCCCCTCTATGCCAATCCCACCCACACCACCCAGTCTGGTTGCAAGCACGTCCCTGCCTCCAGTGGAAGTCCCAGCTACTACAGAAGGGGTGGTCACTGTGCCTGACCAGGCACCAACACAGGAACAGGCATCAGTGGGACAGCTGTCACCTCAGGACAGAGAAGGCACTCCCCACCCCAAATTGTAACACCCAGACGGCGGGGGTAACTGTGCAGCATATGCTCAGCCAGGCAACAGCAGATAAGGAGTGCCCGGAGGCAATCCTCGCAGGTCCAGACAACATTGAGGAGGCAAGAGAGGCAGGGCAGTTCAGTCACATGGCAGGAGGAAGGGAGGAGACTCCGACAAATGGTGTGCATCAGAATGGATTTCCGAACACAGCTGATGGCAGCAGGCTAGGATGGCAAGGGTTGCTAGCCTGGGGCCAGGGCAGAGGTGGTGGAGGGAAGGACTCTGAGGCAGGCTTCCATCCTGGAGGAGGATTGCACGGATGCCGAGGAGGAGGAGAATAGGTTGTCGGGGGGCCTGCAAGCCATCCAGGAGATAGTGGAGCACGAGTAATGTGACTCTGCCCTGGAGGACGTGATGAGAGATGTATATAGTTATTTGCATGGATTTTCTTTTTTTCATTTGTGTTCATTTTTCCCCTTGGACATTTCCCCCTTCCACGTAGTATTTTTTCATAGTATACATATGATTAATACAGATTTCTGTTTCATCATCACAAAGTTGTTGGTGTCTCCTTGTTCATGTGCTGCATTTGGTTTACTTTGGTTTTGGTATGCATTTGTTCTGTGACTGTCACACGGGTTGGGAGCCTCACTGTGAATGTGTGGGATATGCTCATCACTTGTTCAGTCTTTATTTGGTATGTGTGTTCCTCCTGTGAGAAACCAGAAGGTGTCTCACCCACTAGTGCCAAGGGAATTATCATACAGGTTTCCCAGGACATGGCCATCACTTTTGGATCCATTTCCTGGGGATGGACCAGTGTCGGAGGATCACCTGGGTGAGGGATCTTCGGGGAGTGGGAGCGGGACACCGGATGGTTAGACGTGGTATTCCATTCCCTGTAACATCTTTAACCCATCCTATCAGGTAGGATATTTAGGAACTTAACCCCCCCCTTGTATCACAGGCAACCTGCTATGAGAGAAAATGGACTAATACCCGTACCGTGTACATGACGTGTCCCAATACAATGGTCGGACAAGGCCAGGCAATTACTGCCTATTACACACACACCTGACTTCCATTACATTTCCCCACACAGATAAAAGGCAGAGCACGAGAGCACACTCTGAGCGAGGAAAAGCACACAAGGAAACAGCAGTTCTAAGATGGCAGTTTAACAAGAGGAGAAACACATGAAACAGAAGAGGATTGCAAGGAGGGAAGTTCCGTTGATATTTTTGTCAAGGAACCGTTACTTTCATGAAACCTCGAGAATAGAAAACGTAAGACCAGGAAACCCAGCTGAAGAAAACTGTATGGTGTGTCGGAAGGTGTTACACTTACCTGGTCTCTGCGGAGGCATTGGGGCACGGTCCCAGCCCTCCCAGGAATGCAACTCCTCTTGTCTGTTTCACCCTCTATGTCTGTATGGGGAACTGCGGTGATGAGCAGTGCAGTTCCTGCTAAATGATGATGATGAGCTATCCATCCTGCTGCTTCTGGTAGGGGGGCTTAGTTGAAGGGAACCGAGTTTCTTCACTAGTCCCTTCTCATGGAAGTCCAGGCCAGCTGCGACTAGTCCACTTCTCCTGTGGGTAAGTGGTTCCCTCGTTTCCACTTGCCGGCTTGTCTTCCGACTGTTGTAATTGTATTTGTAAAGTTTGTTTTCTGTCCTTTGTATGTAATGTCTCTTTTCTCCCCATGCAGGTGGTGTAGTGGTGCCGGCGGTAGTTGTGGTAGAAGAAGCGGAGCCGGCGGTACGGAGGAGCAAGGCTAAGATGGTCCGACAGCTGGTAAGTAGCCTTTAATGGCGCCTTAGGGTGCGCATTGGGTTTTAAATGCGGCGCGACCCTGTGTTGGGTGTTTTCGGGAATTCTAACCTTGTCTTGTCTTCTTTTCTTGTTTCAGGACTTCAGTTTCGTGGGACAGAGAGCGCAGGTGCTGCGGCATTGATTCAGAATCTGCCAAGAAGATGTAGAGTTGCCATGAGATGCAAGCCACGGTCCACGTAAGGATGCTGTTGTTGCAGGATCACGAGGTAAGTAGCTGGTGTGAGTGTCACGTTGCACGGAGGTGCAAAGTAACGTGAAGTGTTTGCTTGAGAGATCGGTGGGTTTATATAGTCTCGTTCCCGCCACACCCAGTAGTTCTGGCCTGCCTGCTGTCACTCCCTGTCACACCCGATGAGTCAGCACCTGAAGACCATGCCTAGGGAGCCACGCCTGATGAGTCAGCACATGGGGATGTTCTCTGGAATAAAGGCTTCCAGCACCTGGAAAGTTCTTGTAAAATAAAAGCACTCCAGCACTGAAATAAAGTGTGCACTGAAGTAAAATAAAAGCATTCCTGCACTGAAAATAAGTGTTCCTGCTCACATCTCTATAGGAGCCTGGTGCCAAAGGCGCCAGGACTGAGTCCAGCAAGGGCCCCTGTGTTTATGAGTCCCAAAGGGACATAAGTGAATCAAGTGACCCATTGCCCCGTCACTAGATGGTGTGGTTTTTGTGTTCTGGGGCCCGTGACCATGACAGAAGGCCATGATGTTGATGTTTTGAACTGCACCCTTGTGCTAGAGAAGCCAGAGACTGTGCTAAGACTGATTGTGCTGCTTTGCCCGGTGCTGAAAACGTGGGGAAGGGAAGCCAGCGGCTCGAATATCCTGACCTATCATTTCTTGAACACTTTTTTTTTGCATAACATTATTTCCCACATTATTTGTATTTAGAGGTAAGGATTAGCAATAGGTTTATTAGTAAAGGCCCTTTTATTTTTACAAGACACCTCTAGGACTGGGTGATTATTATTTGATGGTTGAAGCTTGCTCCCATCTTTAGATTTTGGATTAGGTAGGTGTTTTTCAAACCCAATCGAAGTTCAATAAACACCCTTGAACTGTGGTAACTTGTGTCTGTCTTACTGTTGATACAATGCCTTCCTTACACGCCGATGCATGGCCACCCACCTATGCACATCAGTTACCACCCAGCGGATGCTCCTATGTCATGCTGCACATTTCCCACTTAAATGCTTCATCTTCACATGTTAGTTTTTAAAGTCCGACTGTACACATCATCCATCTACTTGGCTTACACACTCTCAGACATCCTTCGCATCACCCAAAAATATGCCTGTTTAACTTGTGTCAGTTGCATGGGCTTTGACTGCTATTCTTTCCTACCCGACTCCATTCATTGATATTTACATGCTACTATGCACACACATTACATGTGAATCTGTCATATCAGTGATGTCTTGGACTTGTGTCTTCCCTTTGTCATTCTCCCACAGCACTTTGAGGCCAATGCAATACAACATGGGCACAATGAAACATCACATTGAATTGCTTTGCTTTACTATGTCGCATGTACATGGTGCCTTCACAGTGCAGCCGGTGCTACATTTTGCTGGCATTTTGCTGTGCAACTGGTTGTGATGTACATAGGAGTCCTATGATGAGCTACGGACATGGATTCTGTATCAGTGCCCCCCGTTGTTCAGTACAGGGATGGATATGTGGCTGGTGTGCTTCATGTTGGTGGTAGGACATTGAAGTTGAGGTAAATTGTTGGTCAACATTGGACTGGTAGAGGTGTTATGTGGCAGGGCCAGACTGGGATAGTGGTGGAGGTAAGGATGCCTGGTGGGTGGTGTCAGGACCTGAGGGGCTGCCTGCAGGTAGTGTCGGATGTGAGGGGGTCTGGTGGGTGGTGTCAGAGTTGCCTGGGGGTGATGTCGGAGGATAGGGGGGCTGATGGGAGGTGTCAGAACCTAAAGGGCTGCCTGGGGGTAGTGTCGGAGGTGAGGGGGGCTGGTGGGTGGTATGAGGACCTGAGGGGCAGCCTGTAGGTAGTATTGGAGTTGAGGGAGCTGGTGGGTGGTGTCAGGACCTGAGGGGCTGCCTGGGGTAGTGTCAGAGGTCAGGGGGCTGGTAGGTGTTGTGTGGGCCTTATGGGTCTGCTGTGAAGTAAGGGTACATGGCAGCAGTTTGGGTGTTTTGGGAGTGGGGTGGACAGTTAGCTGTATCTCAGGGATGCAGCTGTTACTTACGGGGGACCTCACGCAGAATCGCAGAGGTGAACCAGTTAGTAGTGTTGGACCTCGGGCATATTGGCAGGGGTGCAGCCATTACTTATGGGGGACCTCGCATAGATTTGCAGTGGTGCAGTCGTTACTTGGGTGGCACCTTGCACAGATTGGCACGGGTGCAGCTGTTACTTATATGGGACCTCACGCAGTGTAGCTGGGGTGCTGGATGTTGGGTCTGAGGTGAACATGGAGGTTTGCAGAATGGTTGGTCTATGGCTATGGTTTTGGCTTGCAGGGGGTGTGTTGTGGGAGTTCCTTGCGCAGCTAGGCTTTGTTTGCGATTTGGGCTGCTTTGCTATTTGGATTCCATGAATAAGCAGATCGCGCATTGGAAACTTTGCGCGTAGGGCCGCATAGAGTCGTTTTCAGCAAACAGACTTTGCAGGGTCAATGAGCACGTTTCCATGAATTGTGTCCTTAGTAAAAGTATTGCACTTCCAGGTAGACTCTGAGAACATACAATTCCAATAATTGCAAAGCCAGTTAATCAAAAAGGAAACACAGAATACTATTTTAAGGGAAGTGGAGTACAGGGTATTTCCCCCATAACTTCATTCAGGGGTGCTGGTATTTCTAGAACATTCTTTGATTGATGAGTAATACATAAATGGCTGCACGTCCTCCTCCACCAGTGCAGTGCCCTGCATTGGGCGATGGCTCAATAGGGTGTATTCATTATAATGGAATACTGCTGTTATAATTTCTATTGCTTAATGTGTACATTGTATTTATCTCTGGTCACGTGTTCTTTAATGGAATGGCTAATTGGAGTTAATAATGTGGTGGTGGATTGGGCATGAATGGTTAAACCAGCTGCACTTTCATCTCGCTAAAGAGGGAGCTCAAAGCATCCTAATTTTGACAACTGTCAGTGTGCATGTGTTTGTCGTAAAACAGAATGACCTTTCCTAATAGCCAGGACTAGCGGTCTATTTACCTTATGTGTGACATGGTGCCAGTTTCCCCCAAATGACTTGGCGTTTGGACTCAGCTCAGAACGTCAGTGATCGTTTCTTCCTTGGCTGCTAGGTGCCTGTGGCATTTGCAAAAGGACCCTGTGCTGCATGGGAATCAAATATTCTAAAGTAACACCTTTACAGTGAGTGCTGCTTTTTAGTACATCGTTTTTTCATTTGATTTACCATTCTCATAATTTTAAAATTAAAAACCACAAAGATGTTTAGATTTTTGCAGCCATGGTTATAGTACAATTAAGCATGGTAAGGTCCTAACAATGCACATACACATACCAACGGCCCCAAAAACAAAATGTGACCGCCTCCACTAACTCTTCTCCCTTCCTGCTCCTCTTACATAACGGATGCCACTACACCTGATCTTGGAATAGCCACCCCCACATAAGCATACAGAGAACCATTACTATGTTTCACACCGAGAGTAAACAACACAGATAGTCCAAAACATCAACAATTCAACTACACACCAAGTTGCAGGATTACCATACGGATTTGATCACCCCTTACTCTGGTTCACTTATGGACACTATCTAACCAGTGGACCAACCCATCTTAACCACACAACTCACTAACAAGAACACAAACATTACCACACATCCGAGGCGTAGAATCTAACCCATACGGTTGCAATGCATGAGGCCTCTTGCAAACTACCACGTGCAAAACAACACTCACAGTTGCCAGTTCCTCTTGGTTCTAACTCTATCCTCTCACCCTTTTCCCCACTAACCCCCACTAAACCCCAACCCCCTCTCTTGCAGAGCCACGTGAGAACCTAGAGACTCCCCTGGGTGGTAGTGCTGCGCGGTACGGTACAAATCAACATAACATAATATACACATTGGAATTTTAGAAAAATGTATATTGAGACTCTTAGCCACGTTGTTTATTTCTCTTAAATGCATCATTTTCATGTGATAACTTCAAATATATCATTGCAGTGATTTAGTGAAAGTGATCCAGAATTGATCATAAGACTCGTTTTCCGGCATGACTTTTTACTGTGAATGTATGGGGAGCAGTTTGTCAGGGGCATACGGCTAATAACGGCAGTTTTGCTCAAACTGTTTTGTAAGCTTTTAGTCTCACGGTCTAACTGGAACCTGATTGTGCACATAAGATTGGGCAGTTGAATGTGGTCATCTCAGTGATAATCCGATAGGGTTGTCACTGTTTTATCAGATTTTAGCCTGAATGTTTTGTTTTGGTTCACAGCACCACATGCAACAAGTCTATTGGTATGGAACATAGAGACGGACAGATTTCATTTGATGTGCCTTTTTAACATGTTTGCATTGATATTTGTTGCAAGCTGAGTGTATGAAACAATCTTTCTTGGATACCATGGCTGTCACTCTGATTATAAAAGCCATGCTATCATACACAGTGTACTTTTTACTTTCTTAAGGCTCCTAATACTGAAACACACTCTTGACACGTCTTATTAATATTAAGCCAATGGGCTACGAAAATGGGTCTTTGCTTGGTCAAGTAACCATTCTAAGAAGAAATACATTCTCAAACAAAAAACCATGCAAATTGCTCAGTCCACTGGAATGGGAAACAAGCCTTTGCAAAAATCGACAATTTGGACTTCAATACAGGTGTGAAATGATCGAGTGATGTCTGATGACATTTGAAGGTTTGTGCTTTATTGACATTTCAGTATGTGACTAAAATGGGTGTTTGTTTTTTCCACAGCAATCCACGGCCAAAGCGTGGAGTTCCAACGAGAAAAATTAAACGTACACCGCCCAACAAGACCACTTAGATCCAGCAGTGACATCCGTATGGAACCAAAACCTTACAACAAAAGAACATTCGGAGCATCCCACCTTTTCCCACCTTGTCCCAAAAACTGGAACAATCTACCAAAGAACATACGTAACACAAGTGATAACCTTCTATTCAGAAAACTCCTCAAATCTTGGATCTTTACCCCGTAACTAGAAAGAATGACTAGGGGGCACTTACACAGCTAAACAAAGCTGAGAGAGGATGCTGATCCCCCATCTCCCTAAGCTACTGCCCATCTAGAGAAGTAAGGGAAGACCAATGTACGGCATATCCTAGCAATGGAAAGATAGAAAGTTAGAATCGTATCAAAGAAAGATCAGAGACAGATCATGATGGAAGGGGAAGGACGGTATGTCAATAATATCTTGGCTAACAAAGTAAACACAGGCAGTAATGGATCACTGACTGGGAATAGAGAGGAAGGGAACCAGGATTTGTAAATAACTCACTAACCAGTAGCTCAAACTTCTGTATACTTATCTCACCCAAAATTCCGCACAACCACCCTCTCGCACAGCAAACCACACACACTTCACCACATCTCAACAACAATCAACACATAAGCCACACCAACAGCCCACAAGGTCTCACATCGATCCGATATTCGCACCTAAACTCGGCGCACAGTGAAAACCGAACTGAAGCTGCCAACAGGACACCACCATCTCACTTTCCTACTCCCTCTCCACCCGACTAACCACCCCCCACCTTCTTGTTTGCAGATCTGCCTGAGTGCTTGGGGACCCATTCCGTTGGTGACGGTGCGCGTTACAAATACCTTTAACTTTAACATTAAACTTTTTTTTTTTTACTGTGGTCCGGCCTCACAGTCTACAAAATACAAAGCAAGCCTTTTACTAAGAAAACTCAAAATTGAGACATAAAATCAAAATATCACAAATCATAAGATTAAAACATCTTAAGTCAGAGATTGAGGAAATAAAAGTAAAAACCTGCAAATTAAATCTCATAAAATAATATGATCCTCTTCATTCCTCAAGCAATCCCATAATTTCATTTAACAATGTACAAAGAGCTAGAACCAAAGAGGTAGAGTCTCCCCCGATCAGTCTGGCCCAAAAAGCATCTCCCGAAGATTCCCCTCCAGTCCCCAGAAATGGGCAAAAAAAATGCAGAGTTCTTCGCTCACAAGAGTGTTCAATGCTTAGGTGTCTCAATAGAGGCAGTCTGTTTGCAAAGTCGACAGACACTAGTCTGTGTTAGACTGTGTCCTCATTTGTTTATGCGATCCAAGGTGGGAAGTAGATTTAAGTTAAACCATAGATATAAATTAGGGTTTCTAGATGAAGGGAACAAACAGACATACATGGGTAAATTACCTGTTTTACTAGGGAGGTTCTCATATTCCCTATAAAACGAGTAGGAGCCCAATTTGTCGATTGTATTGCCCCAATTAAATGTGAACAGTTTGTATTTGGTCACACCAGGGCTGCTGACCAATTCATCTTCAGAAGAATTGATTTTGGCCAATAAATTACACATAGAGCTCCTAAAGTCAACCAATGAGGCTACCGAGCCATGGTGGCAAATCACCCCAAATCCTCAGTTAACAAGTGTGTGTGTGATTTGACCATCTTGGCATAGGAACTCAGCTGCCTCCACAAAAATCTGGCGCTCAGAGAAACCAAACTAAGCTCATGTCGAATTACAGTGTTTGGGAGTCCCATTGGCAACCTCAAAGTTTCCTTCCAAACAATTCCCTGAACTATATCCAGTCTATCACACACATTCAGTAATGATAGATCCAACCCATACAACACATTATGCTCTACTTTAATTAGGTAGAACATTATGAGTGGCAAGAGAGAAAAAACTACAGAGGAGATTATATATCCTCTTTAGCTGCAAATCTAACAGCTTTACTCTTGCCCTCAACATTAATCTAGTTTCTGTCAGGGAGCTGTTATTGGTTAGATTATATCCCAAGTAGTGTGTAGTTAGAAATGGCTCCAGTCTCTATTCGCCCACGACCCAGCACATAGACTTGGCTTTCGATCTGTCTGAAAATACCACCACCTTAGACTTGGTGCTATTAACATTCAAGTTGTTCTTAACTGTACAGATGGAAAATAAGTCAAGCTTCCTTGTAGCCCGATAGCTGTACGGTCCTAAGGCACCAAGTCATCAGCAAATGCTAGCCAATTCAGCCTTAAGTGCCCCAATCTGACCCAAAAGGTGATATCTTCCCGCCACAAAGTATCCAGATCAGATAAGCAGGCTTTCAAAAGGTGGGGGCCAGGACACACCCCTGCTTAACCCCCACGTGAGTGGGAGCTAGCTCAGTATAGGCACCCTCCTTGGTAAACCTCACCCTCAGCAATGTATCAGAGTGTAATAGTTCAAATAGAAGGACCACTTAAGCAGGGATCTCCCAACTGAGGAGTTTTCTCCAAAGGACAGCCCTGTTGACTCTGTCAAACACAGAGCTCATCTCCAAGTAATCCGGGCCATGACCACCTCCTTGAATCAATGCCCTTAAATGGGATATGATGACACACTGAATACCACCTGGCTGCGAGAAAGCATCCCCAGCCTTGGAAACAGGCCATCGAGTTATTTCATTAGAAGACTTGAGAAAATTGTACTAGAAGCGTCGAGCAACGCTATTGGTCTGTAACTATTGGGATCTCCAATATCTCCCTTTTTGTGAATTGGAATAACCAGGATGATGGCACTGAGTTAGTTTCCCAGGTATGCCTGAACAACGAACACTCACACCTGCGCACAGTTGGGGATAACTATTGATCACAATGGGCACCAAACCATCTGGCACTGGGTCCCAGGAAGCTTTTGCCTCGTTATTGGGCCATACTACATCTTCCTCCACCGAGGAAAACAGGAATGAGAGGTCAGCCCCTGTATTAAGAGTTGTCCCTGTAGGACAGGACTTGCAAATGTATTGGTAAAAAACTCAACCCAAGTTTCCTCGGATATAGTGCAGACCAATTCAGGAAGCGAAAATTGCAGTTTTCTTATTAAT
The DNA here is from genome assembly GCF_040938575.1 of Ambystoma mexicanum. Classification (NCBI taxonomy): domain Eukaryota; kingdom Metazoa; phylum Chordata; class Amphibia; order Caudata; family Ambystomatidae; genus Ambystoma; species Ambystoma mexicanum. The sequence continues at coordinate 489,066,437 of NC_090923.1, read as the reverse complement.
GATCGAACAAAGGTTTTGCAGAGTTCTGTGCCCTGCATGAATCCGACATGGCTCAATTGTCATTGTTGAGTCTACTAAGTCCAGTAAGCTTAAGACATCTCCTGTATTGACTTTGAATCCTTTTTTTCAGATAGGTAGGATTCAACTGGAAGTTTTCTTCTACCTAACACCCTCAAATGTTTCTTTTTAATTGTTTAGCATTGAGTATCCTAGAATCGGGAACATGAGTAAAACTACCAGTCCGGTTGAACTTTTTTCCATCTGCAACAGCCCCCATGCACCTCAAAATGAGCTTCATGATGTAGTTCTCTGATACATTTTGAGCAGGAGGAAATATTCAATTTAATAGAGAGACCCCTGTGATCTATTTAAAGAAAAGCAAAGGTGTGATGGATCACCCGAGACCTTTCACAGACGTTGACTGTAATTTTCAAAATCAGGTGATCGCTAATGGACAAGTCAGTATGAGACAAAGGAGAACATAGAGCCTCAACCTCATGGGAAACGTAGACATAGTCGATTCATGACCTTGTGGCACCTGTGCCGACTATGGATATGTCCACCCTTCCCCAGGCACAGATAGAAGGTCCCACAGAATCCATCATCATCTGACATTCTCCCCACCTAGTCCCTGTATAGCAGTCCAAATCAAAATCTCTTCCAACAGTGATGTTATGTGGAAGGCCCGCCTCAAACCAATCAATGAACTCAACCATACATATTTAGGGATGTTTACTAGCTATTGGGTTCCAATAAATATTAATGAACAAGAAAATGGTGTCACTAGATTGCCAAGTTTGCTAGAATGGGCAAAAGAGGGTCTGTAGGAATCTTGTAACATGGGGCATTTAGAATCAAGTCTATGGCAGTGAGTAATCCTCCACCCAGTCTACCGTTCTTGCCCTTTATGGCAGTTTAGAGTAGGTAATAACCCCTCAATGTTTAGGTGTTAAATTGCCATGATCTCCTGGAACATAAAGACTTGATTGTCAAGTAGCGAGGACTCATTGTGTATTCCTCTAATAATGTGATTGAAGCCACAGACATTCCAGGACGAAGCAGCGATCTGGTGGATTGAGCTAAAGGCTCTTTGTAGATTCTCTGGCTTTATTAAACATGTTGATCGCTGCCTCTAGCCAAGACCAGTCCTGCAGTTGGACAGTTTAGGAGACAACTGCTGATCCAACAGGGCCCCCTTTGTTGTTTGCTTGGAATCTTGAGCCTCCCCCATACTTGTTGCCCTGCAAGCAGATAGGAACGTTTCCACCTCAGATGGTCCTGTTAATACATATAGGTAGTAGCCAGGGTTTGCAGGACTTCTTTCTCCTCCCAGACCAAACGGGCCACCAAATTAGAATGAAAATAGCAGACCATACGATCAGCCCCATGCTCCGGGAATGCCACTCGATCCATGTCATCGGTGTGTGTTGGATGTCTTAACCCACTCTGCTCTGCCCTACGGCATCACTGTGTGCTGGTGGCACCAGAATCCTCAAAATGGCCACAAAAACCCCATGCGCGCCAAAACCTAAGGAAACTGCACTCTATTAAGCACAAAAAGATGGCTGCCAAATCTTCCATGCATGTTGTCAGTGTTGGAATGGAGACCGCACCTCTGAAACATGTCATTGGGCTGCCTAACATGTAAAAATGGAGCACTTCCTGGGATCAACCCAGGGGAGACATGAGGACACTGTACCAGCCAGAGCGGGTGTACCAACTAGAGCGCCAGGTCCAGAACATGGCACAGGATCTGGGTTGCATGCTGAGGGCTCAACAGAACCCTCAGATGAGCATGGCGGCGCAGAATGCCTCAAATCCAGGACCTGGTGCTCCAGAACAATGACGGGGGAAGAACCCCGACAACCCACCGGTTACCAGGGAGGAGGCACAAGGGGAAGGGGGGTGTAAAGCCTTGGAGGAAGCTTCCTTCCCCACCTGTAAAAAGCCCCTGGAAGCCCACGAACCAGAACCAAAATCTCCTGCCCCCAAAAGTCTGCAACCCAAGGAGCAGAGAGGGGGTAGGAGAAATAAAGAGCCCAAAAAGACCCATTTTGAGGAGAAGGTACAAATATTCCAGTTTGAAGGAGAGGGATCCTCAGAGGATCCTGTGAAAAGGATATTCTCCTTCAGGGATGGGGGAAGTCCTCCCAAAGAAAAATGGGTCCAAAAGGATCCAAATCCAGACTGGGTAGATGTGAGGACTGAGTTAGCACCGCCCATCATCAAACCCCAGAATCACCAGGATGAAAATCCCCTGGTTCAAACCCATCCTGGTGACTGCCTCCAAAAAGTCTGTTCTCGCCCGAGTGTGTGTGAACAACGGTAAGAGCTTCATCAGCGAGGCCATGTTCCACAAACTCCCAAAAGATCCAGCCATTCCCACATTGAAACTGTTAGACAAATGGGAAATGGACCTGGAAACACCCAATTCCAAACATCTCCTGCCAAGCAGGTGTATGCTCAAAATTTCCGTAGGCAATAAGAGCATAGTCCATAATTGTTGGGTCGTGCGAGATGTCCCTGCTGCATTTTACTTAGGCAGAGACATTCTCAATTGCTTTGCCATTAGTTTGGACCTAATAAACTTCAAAGCTTGGTCCTGATTAGCGGGTAATCCCATGGACTCTGATGACCCAGAGAAAGCATTTAGGTCAGCTCAATTGCTGCCTTATGCAGTTGAAATTCAGATTGCAGAGGAAGTCACCATCCCAGTACGGACCCGACAATTCTCACTGGAAGTGAAAGTTAAAAGAGGACAGAAACTAAAAAACCCTGACGCCTATATTCAGCTTAATGCCCACTCCCTACAGCAAGGGTTGGTGGTAAACCCAACACCACTAGTCAACATAGAACATGACACCATTCCAATAGAGGTGGATAACAGCGACTTAAAGAGTATCACTCTAGCCGCAGGCACCATTATTGGAATGGCGGTTGATGACTGACATTTTTCCATAGATTTAGGTAATGAACTGTTAGGACCAATCCCCAAGGACTGTTTTGACAGTGAAATCGACAATGACGCAAAACCAGACAAGATCTTCACCCGGCATGGGGGGATTTCCTGGTGTACACTTCCTGCCCTTATGGTAAGGAAGATGTGACCTGTGACCTGTGACTTCAGGAGGGATAAGGTAATTTTCCAGGTCCATGAGGGCTGCCTTCCCCATCTGAAGCCACCAGTCCAAATCAGCACTTTGACCAGGGACTTCTCCACCCAGCTGGAGGAGGCCGCTGAGATAGCAAAAGCGGAAGTCTTTCCAAGCTTCAGGCAGATGGTTGAAGAGAGAGTCAATCTAGCTGATGCATGTGAGTCTCTGGAGCAAAGGAAAAATTGAAACAAGTTTTCTTAGATTTTCAAGATCTCTTTGCGGTGGACTCATGTGATTGTGGTCGCACCGACATCCACACAACAACAATCCCCACGGACCCTGACATGACTCCAGTGTTTGTGAAGCAATATCGCTTGCCTCTTGCATCAATGGAGTCCCTTACTGAAATAATTAAGAACCTTGAGTCCCGTGGGATAATTTGTCCAGTCCACAGCAGCTTCAATAATCCGGTGCTGGGTATTTTGAAGCCAAACGGCCAGTGGAGACTCTGTGCTGACCTTAGGGAGCTCAACAAACGGGTCCATACTTCCCGATGGCCTCTTCCCTACATTGACCAAGGGCTGGCCCAGATCCAGGGGTCACAGGTATTCACTGCAATAGACCTGACCAATGGGTACTGGACTGTACCTGTCAGTAGGGAGGACCAATAAAAGCTGGCTTTCACCTTCGGGGGGCAGCAGTACACATGGATTCAGACTCCCTTCGGATACATCAACTCCGACAATGAATTCAACATTTTTCTACATAAGGCCATGCCCGACCTGGGTGAAAGGGGTAACCTGGCCTATTTAGATGATGTTTTAGTCAAAAGCTCAACTGGGGAGGAACACATAGCAGAGATTTGTTATGTTCTGACACAGTTGAAGGCCACCGGAGCGAAACGCTCCTTTCAAAAGGCACAGTGGTGCAAAACCTGTGTCAATTTCTTGGGGAATGAGATTACTCCTTAGGGTCTCTGTCCCCAGGAAAAGAAAGTGGAAGCACTCCAGAAATTAAAAGACCCCGCAACTCTGCGGGAACTAAGGAGCCTCCTTGGACTAACTAATTACAGTAGAAAGTTCATTGAGGACTACGCAGAGATCACAAGACCCCTGATCCATCTTTTGAAGGGGGGGTCAAGTGGGAGTGGGGTCCAGAACAAGCCGAGGCAGTATGACAACTCAAAAGAAGCCTCTCACAAGTGCCTTGCCTAGCATACCCGGTCAAAAACACAGAGCTCTACTTGGAGACAGGGTTCTCAAATACATGCTTGACTGCAGTATTATATCAAAAGCATGACACGGTCAATAAAGTAATATCTGCAATATCTCCAAGGTGACAGAATCCGGGCCGGAAATGTGAGTAATTCCCGAATTACTGCCTGGATTCTGTCAATGCAAGGCTTTCCTTTGGAGGTCAGCTATGGCCAAAACAAGAAGAGTCCCCTCGCTCAATGTCTGGCTGACTTGCATGATTGTGCCAGAGAACACTGTCTCGAGGACGAAAGTCTTAAAATCAAGGACAACATGGAGGCATACCTTAATTCCCCACAGAAAGTCTTTGAAGAAGACAAGTGTGAGGGAATGCCCACTGTCTATGTGGATGGATGTTCCTACCATCTTGACAACAACGGGGAAAAAGAACTTGTGGTTGGCGTAGGGAATGCATGGGTGAATGAAGCCCCAGAACCCTCTGTTGGATACAAAATCGGTCCCTGAAGTAGTCAAGTGGCAGAGTTGATGGCTGTGCATCAAGCCATCCTCACTGCTGTCCAATACCAACTCCACAAACTGGTCATAATCACTGATTTGGATTATGTACGGAACGGGTTCGTCGAGCACCTGGTTAGCTGGAAAACCAGAGGCATAACAAACCATTGAAACATGGAAAATTAATTCAAAATACTGATGGTCTGGTCACCTTGAATGGGATGACCATCTACTGGAAAAAGATCAAGGGTCATTCTAAAGTAGAGGGACCAGACAAAACTGGAAATGACCTGGCTGATCAGCTGGTCAAAACCGAGCCATCCAGGGGGATCTACTTGAGATCGAGTCCCTCTTGGGGGAAATCCAGGTCACTGCTATCATTAGATGCCAGACAAATGCTCACAATGAACTCTCAACTGCACAATGGATTAAGGAGACCCCAGATGCTGATTTGATTACGGCTCAAAAAGGGGATCCAGTAATTGGTAAGTTTTATCAACACATTGAGGGCCCTGAGAACTTTGCCCTGGCGGATACCGATTATATTGGGAAAGAGGACCTCAGAATGTTGATGAAATGTCCAAAAATGTTCCAAATCCAAGACAGTTTGTTGGTGAGGAGATCCCTACCTGGCCATGACCAGTGGGTGGTCCCTACCTCATTCCAAAGCCTGATGCTAAGTCACGGCCATGATGCGGCCACAGCCGGTCATCGGGGGTTTCATCCGACACTTGAAATCTTAAGAGAGGTTGCATACTGGCCACACATGGGCCAGGACCTCGACCAATACTTGAAGGGGTGTCTTGTGTATGCACAATTTCAGTCAACATCCCTCACACACCATGCTCTCCTCCAAAAGAGGGGGATGACACTGCCTTGGTCAGATTTACAAGTCGATTTTATCGGGCCTGTCGTTCTCTCCTCTGGGGGGAACAAGTACATGTTGACTGTGACATGCTTGTTCACTAAATGGGTAGAATGTCTCCCGGCCCCAAATTGCAAGGCAGAAACAGCAGCTTCCCTGATGATCAACCACATCTTCTCGTGTTTTGGACTACCCTAAAGGATTGAGTCAGACCGAGGTAGTCACTTCACTAGCGAAGTGATGACAAAGATGTGGGAGATAGTTGGGGTCAAAAGGAAACTACACATTGCCTACCAGCAAGCCTCTAGTGGTGGAGTTGAGAGATATAACAAGGCAATTGTGAGCATATTAAAAAAGTTTGTGGCAGATTCTGGGCCAAGTTGGGACATTCGATTACCTCTTGTTCTGATGGCCATCCGATCTACCCCTTCTTCTGCAACTAAAATGTCGCTGTTTGAGCTGATGACTGGACGAAGGATGGTGCTTCCCCAGCATCTGCTCTACAGAACCCAAGAGCAGACCGTGATCAATGCCTCCACAACTCATGAGTATGTTGAAAATCTGAGAAAACACCTTCAACATGCTTTTGCCTATGCTCAGCGGAATCTAGAAAGATCTGCAGACAGTATGAAGACCCACTATGATCTTAAGACTACTAGAAAAGAATACCAAGTAGGAGACCGGGTCTACTTGTACAATTTCCAAAGGAACCAGGTTAAACAGAGCAAATTTCTGCCTAGCTGGTGGGGAACTTTTGAAATTGTAGACAGAATCTCACCAGTCGCCTACAAAATCCGTATCCCCAAAGGAAGTTCGGCAGAAGGGGAAGATAAGTGGATCCACATCAACCAGCTGAAGTGTTGCCATCCTCGGCACACGCTGCAGCAACTAGAGGATGCATCTGGAAACCCAGAGTGGGACATTCCAGCTCCCTAGAAAATTCTGATTGTAAAAACCATTCCATCTGCTATAACTAGTAATAAGTATAAGCGAGAAAGATTGTCATGTATCTATCAAATGTATGAGTCTGCCCCACTACATGAATAGTGGCTGGGAAATCTCTACAAATATGCTCTGTTTTGTCATCCTAGGACTGAAACCAGGGATCCTAAGCCCAAGGAAGACCACTCGGGGACCAGGTGGAAAGACCCAAGGGGCCCGGGGTTTCGCTCCATACACTTCCATCTGGAACCAGCGAGGAGAACCTGTCGATCCACCACTGATGGGAGAAGCAGACACATTTTTTTCCACTTGGACCGAAAAGAAAACTGAACATACCAATCTCCCGACTTCCCCTTGATGGGCGTTCAAAAGTCACGTCGCGAGGGCGGGCTTTATGGGATGTTTTAATCCACTCTGCTCTGCCCTGCGGCATCATTGTGTGCTGGTGGCACCAGAATCATCAAAATGGCCATGAAAACCCCATGCACGCCAAAACCTAAGGAAACTGCACTCTATCAAGCACAAAAAGATGACTGCCAAATCTACCATGCATGTTGTCAGTGTTGGAATGGAGACCGCACCTCTGGGCTGCACAACATGTAAAAATGGAGCACAGATGAAAAGCAGTGCTTGTTGAAAGAAATCCGAAATCTTGCAGTTAAATCTTTTCTTGGTTGCTGAAAATACGAAATGCTGGTCCTAAACACCCACAAACATCCAATTCTCTTGTTGGGTGTCCCATTTTAATGAAGTCAAGAAAGCATTGTGGAATTGCAATATCCTGGAAAGCTGAATTGGTCACAAAAAATTCCACAGCAAGTTTGCCTGCCGGGGAAAGCTGTCAAAATCTGGGCGCAGTACCAGCGGCTGCCTGAAGGACTATTTCAAAAGCCTATTTTAAAACTGTAAACTTGTACCATTAAGATCTAATGTCTAAAATCGAAGTGACCTGTCGTCAAGAGTAACATAGGTTGCAACTATTTAAACTTCATGATTTAGAGTCTGGAATCAGTGTTCCAGATGTTTGTTTTAAAAATTGCAAATTTATTTTAAACAAAGAAAAATGTAACAAGTTGACTTTTAAAGTAAGCCTGATTCAAGACAAAACCACAAACAACTTCCCCCTTCTGCTCTCTGGGCCAGGAACTTACATGCAGGTGTTGATTAAGAGGACAGGGGCACTGGGGCTGCTCTGAGAAGAGCCAATGGGCTTCCTCCCAGGCATGGAGATGCTAATCAGGAAGGATTGTGAAGGGTCTCTGCCAGAAGGAAGTCTGCGGAGATTGCTGCTGAAGCTGTAAGAAGGAGAAGGAGGCGGGGTCAGACAATTTTGTTGATTCACAATGGACAAAAAGCAGATTTGTAATAAGACTGATAATTTCCTGTGGACAATTGTAAAAAAAATATATAAACCTTGTTTATTCAACCTTGTTCTTCACCTAAATTTTTGCTGCACATTTTAAGAGGAGCCAGAACTCTGTGCTATGTTCTGGGACATTACTGTAGAAATTGTGGTTTTATACCAAATGTATTGATGTCAGAAGCATGAAACTTTACACACTTATGCCCATATACAATGCGCACATGTGTACCGATTTCGGACAAAATACATATTGTGTCCCGGTCAAAAAGTGCAAAATTCTGCCAAATCCAGACCCAAGATACTACAGAGACGGGGCTTGGAAGAATATTTGCTCCACAAAATATGTGATCTAGATATGCTATTGTTATCAAGTTTGTAAAAATTGTAAATATGTAGTATATGAAAAGTACATTTCATGTTCAAAACCCAACCGGAGGATTCCCTGCAACCACATCATCATGGTGACACACTGATTTCTCCTCCAATCAAGGGAGAGAGCAGATTCTAGCCTATAGCCAACCTAGGGGGCACGCTTAGGATAATTCAGCATACACAACCCTTTATCAAATGCATAAACAGAGACAGCTGAGGACTTAGAAAGACAGACACATTCACCCACCAACCGATTGCTGGCAGAGCACTTTGCAAGAGAACAATCCATATTCCAGACTCCAGAAACTTGACAAGCAGAAAGGCCCATTTCCATAGCGGAACCACTCTCAGCTAGGCCTTCAAAATTCCAGGAACCAGATATTACCCCAGACCTCTAAGGGGAACCAAAGAACTGCCTGGCTGTGCTGTACTGCTTTCCTGCTAAGAATTATTGCCAGAATCCAAAGACCCAACCCAGTAAAGCCGTGCTGTGACCAGATAGCTGTGAACCAGAGCCATTGCAGATCCAGTCCAGGCCTACCGTGCGGTGACCAGAGCGCTTTGCTGATTGCAGACCAGAGCGCCTTGCTGCCCAGTCCGGTGTGCCTAGCAGAATTCCTGTCCAGAAATCTTGACTGGCCTGAATCCCTGACGGTTCTGTCCAAACCTATATAGTGAGTATCCTTAGTATAGGACTGTCACTAGTTTATGTCAACATAGTCATCCCTATTCAAACCCATCCTCTATTATAATCAGAACTGCATTGTTAGAATATTTTGAACTGCCTGAACTCTCCATCTCATCCCTTTTATATTCTGTACTAGTAGTGTTAAACCAATCTTTGCGCTGATATATATTTTTCTGAAGGAGGTGAGTGCCTCGGCAGGCAAAAACCATACAGAAACTTCCTGGGCAGATGGCTGTGCTGTTGTGTAGTTTGTTTCTTCATAGTCCATCCCTAGTGCAAAGAAATCCTGTTTGTTTCTTTTTTAAAAGTGCATCCTTATTTTACAATTTGCCTCTAGCTGAAAAAAAACGACCTCCACGAAAACGTCGATAACTTCTTCAATTTTAAGTGTCGGCATGTAGCTAACATCCTAAACTTTCCAGAGAACCCAAAACCACATCTCAAATCCTTATAGTACTCCCGTGATCGCGATTACCGCATGCGGAAAAGTTTGCTGCAATTTTTTCATTTTGCCAAAATCTATAACGTGTAAAATAGCTTTTCATTGCACCCGACCTCAAATTTAAGTTTTTCCATTGCTTATTACTCTCAAATCATTGCCAGTGTTTGTCTACAACCAGACAAAGTAGCTCCCATTAGAATTTAAACCATCTCAGTCATTTAAGACAATTTTTTGTGTTTTTACCTATTCCATTCAAAGCCAACTTTAAAACCAATTGACAGTTTGCCAATTAGTTCTGTTTCTCTCTTGTGTTTGCTGGGGTGGTTAGGATTGATAATATTTGCTTGAATTCTGCATTCCTGAAACCTGTTCTCTCTCCTCCTATATCTCTACCTTGCATATTGGGGGTTGAGGGGCGTGCAGGGGGAAATAGTAACCACATGCCATTTGATTTGAACACACACCCACAAAAGTATTATTGCTGTGTTGCATTGTTTTTGCTCCTTGTGATTAAAGAGATTGCTAGTGTGACATCCTCCCATTGGTGATTATTGTATCCCCATTAAAAATAGTGTGATTATATTGTGAATATATAAATACATATTTTAACTTTGCAAGCCAGCCTGATTCCTGGTTCAGTGGGACCAGGGGGGGTTCAAAGCGAGTGGCGTGATTTAAGTGGTACATCGTTCATAATAAAAGAACCTATATACACAAATAAATAAATAAATAAGGGTTTCAGTTGTGCATTACACGCTAGGCATTGGCTAGTGAGGAAGTGCCGGATTGAAATCACTTACATGTGTAACATTCTAAGAGCTGGAATGAGGAAAAAGATCTTTGAAAGTTTCCCTCTATTGAGTGTTGGATCACCACAGATATTGGGGATAGTAACCCAACCCAATGTAGTGACAAGAGAATAGCGAGTTTTGAATACTTCTGGGGTTGATACATTTGGATTGGAAGTAGGCGATCTGCTTAAGATTAGCAGATGGAGCAACTGACTGCTGATGAGCAACACTCAGCACTGAAGGGGGTTCCTCGTTTAACATCACCAGTGGCTGAACTCCTTCTTCATTCTCCCCCTCGGGTTGGATGTTTTCATTACCCACATTCACCTCCATCACCTCTTCTTCATTTTCTTTAAGACCACACGCTGGTGGTCTTCTGTCACTGGTAACAAGAACGTGTCGATTGTTCGCTGAGATTGCTTCTTAGCCATCGCACCAGCCCATAGGGCCTTGGACAAAGTCTGTTTAGTACTGTTTTTTTTAACTGCCATGGGTTTTCCCTCCCAGTGCCAAGGCCTTTTTTGGTGATTTCGGTATTTCACCATGCAAAGCCTTCTAACATTTTCTCCTTCATTAACCCCTTAAGTGCCCTTGGCACTGGGGAGGTAATCCCAAGGACGAGATACCTCGTCCTTGGCACTTAAGGGGACCTGGGCTATACCAACCTCCGGAGTAGTATCCCCTAGTATCAAGTCCATTATTTCTTCATCAGGTAAATCGTTCAAAAATGTGCTGGAGGAACATCGCCTGATGAGATTCCCAACGTGCTAGTACTTTGTCTTTTTGCACTGATTAGCTTTTATTTTCCTTTTTTTTCCTCCTTCTATAAGTCTCCCACACTGGACTGGAATCCTCCTTGGTAACTTGATTAATAGACATCTGGAGTGACTGGGGTCCTCCAAAACCGTCTCAATTTCTCCTTCCATAAGCACATGGGAATCAAGGGGAGCACTCGTTGTCAGTCAAACAGTCCTCCTGTGCTGACGTGATGTCTAGTGTCTGAGTTTCCAAGGGATCATCGGAATTCTCCGGGCCATCCATAGAAAACAGCACCTCACTGTGTTGTATTAGATTGTCTTTAACCCACCTCCTTTGTTTTCCCCATGTTCCTTTTTTGCTCTTGAGGATTAAGCACTACGTTCTTCTGAGAACTAACATTTGCGTCTAAACAAGACCATTTAGTTGCATTATCCTGCACAATGTCTTTGATGTTATCGTAAAAATGCGAGATAGATTGTAAGACCAGGTGAAGGTCGGGGTTCGATGAAGGACACATGGTGTCGATGTTAGCAAGAGAATTGAGATCAACCCAACCCTGAGCATCTTTCGGGGTCTCGAGTCCTAATGATTTAGCCATTTTCAAGGTTTGGTGAGATCCCTGGGCACTAGATAGTTTGTGAAGGCTTTTGTTTTCCCATTCTATACTCTTGTTGACAGCCGATCCCATTGAATTATCTCTTAGATTCTACCTTGGGTGCATTAAGCTCCCCACCTCACTGTGGTCTTCCATGTGCCGACAAAGGCGGAGAAAGGAAACACCCATTACTATTGAGTCCTCAAAAAGATCCTCAGTGTTGTCTACTTTACTGGGAGCTGTAGAAATATTCTCAGCATCCTGTTTTTCCGAGCCATTCACATTTTCTTTACTAGTGTAGCCAAAAGGCTCATTGTCAGAAATGCTAAGCATGGGCGGGGGGATGTCTAGCCGAAAGACTAAGATTTGCCTCACTGTTTGCCTCACTGATTGTTATAGCATTGCAGTTATGCTTAAAATCACCACCAATTGTCGAGTGTGAACCCTTCGACACCCCAAGTACGGGTGTATCAAGTGCCCAACATTGACATCGATTGAATTCAGACTGGTGAATAATGGGTATCACAGTGAAAAAATATTGCAATGATGTTGACTTCTCTCCTGGCTCCCAGTTGAAGCATCCCCTGAAGCAATTGTAGTTGTGGTTGAAGTTGTAGTTGTGTTCGTATTTGAGTTGTGGTAGCTGATCCCGAAGGAAGATTAGAGGTCCTCAAATCGAGATTCCTACCACTCCTTAATTTTAGCATGGTAGTCAGTGGAGTATTTGAGGACTTGGTCATTCAAAATAACTAGTTCACCAACAGACAGGCCAATCGACCTATCAACAAAGACAAGCCAAATCCAGCGATTCAACTATTACATTCTTGCTTACTGATTGTCAGACTTTACCTTGTCTCTTAGCCTTCTTAAGAGCATGTAAGGTCACGTAAGTCAGTAGTTCATAACACCCAGCTTAATGCTGAGGACAACTCTGCAGAATACTAAGGTTAAAATGAGGCGACGAAACAAATAATGAAGAACGAATTCCAGGTCAGTCTTATAATCTTGTGAACTGCACGTACTAGGACAGTTTAGAACCCAGAGCTGATTTCCAATAGTGGTGTGATTCGCACCACGGGCCGGCACAGACTGTCTTTTGTGTCGTCATTCTATTGGTTCTAGACCCCCCTGGCATCACTCTGTGTCGTCTGACCAGTAGTATACCAGTAGTAGTTTAACTCCAGAAGCAGAATGCTGACCGTCGCCAGCCACCGGCTGCAACTACTCAAGACCCGGCAGCACTACGACCAGCTTCCTTGGATTCAAGTAAAGCATCTCTCCCCACGCAGCTCTGTCCCACAGGGCAGTTTGAGAACATTGTTGTTTGTACCACAGTTTAACTACAGTATAAAGAAAATGAACTCATTTACAAAACGTTTTGCACAGCACAACGTGACTTTGGGCCGTAAAAGTACACATTGCGCTGCGCAAAAAAACAATTTGCGGGAAAGGCGAGCGCAAAGAACTGAATAGGGGGTGGAACATCAAAATCTCCATTTAAGGCAGAAAATGAGAAACAACATGGCTGTGGGGATGGAGGCATCATGCAAACAACAAACACGGTCCATCAAGCGCAATTGCCACATATCGCGATTTTACGCCACACATTATATGTTGCAAAGTACAAAGCGCAATGAAAGCTCACTTATAAAAGCGCAATGCAACCCCAATAAACATAGATTACCACAGTGCTAGATCCTGCATTGCTATCACTGATACTATTACATGGAAGGAAGAGGAGGATGGTGAGGAGGAGGCCCAGAATATTCCATCCACAAACCACATTATTTGGTATTCCAGTCGAGGAGGTATCGAAGATATCGCTTCCATCCCCATGTCATCCTACATCTGGTCAGGCAGTGGGAGAATGACCTGGTATCACCCACCATGTGCTCACAAGCTGTGCCACCTCTGGTCATAGTGCTGTCAACCCTACACTTCCTGGCTACTGGTTCATTCCAGCACAACACAACCATTGTGGGCGGAATGTCATAGGCCATGCAATCAGGGTGCCTCCATCAGGGCTTACCCTGCATCCCAGTATGTGTGCTTAGGCACATTCATATGCCATGCACACTTCAGGCAAGGCAAAGAGTATACCAGAAATTCTATGCAGTTGCACACTTTCCCTGGGTACCTGGATCCATCGACTGCACCCATCTCGCACTGCAACCGCCCAAGACACCAAGCACATATAACGCAAAAGGAAACATTTGCATTCCATCAATGTGCAGGTGATGTGTGATGCCAAGGAACACATCATGGATGTCAATGCCAATTACTCGGGATACAAACATGATGGCTACATCCTCCTCAATTGCCCCATATACCAGGCCCTTTCATCGGGAACCTTTGGAAACACCTTGCTGGTGGGTATCAACTATCACGCTTACACAAGCAGACACATGACACACAGAAACACAAGAAAACACAATGCATGAAATTAAAAACCATTTACTTTTGGCACCCATCAGTAGTCCAGCCACCCCAGCTGAGGCGTGCTACAATACAGCACACATAACGCTAGGGGCACTGTGGAGCACAAAGTGCTCAAGTCACGCTTCTATTTCCTTGACAACTCAGGTGGGGTATTGCTATGTGCACCCCCTGTAGTTTGCAAAATTATTGTGGCAAGTTGTGTCCTGCATAATATTGCCACACGTTGTGGGATAGCAGTAGAGGTGGAGGAGGGCTTCCGCCTCATCCACTGGAACAACCCATTCAGTTAGTAGGCCAACAGGCATAGAGACAGGACACACGCAACCAGGTAGTACAAACCTACTTCACATGAATACCAACCCCTATGGAAGACACACTGTAAAGCAACATCACTGATGGCCTTCAATAATGCAATCGGGCTAATGCATCTTTCCCTTAATGACACAGTGAGAATGCACATCTCAGAATTCTAAACTGTGTGTTCCCCACAATATGAAAAGTACAATGCCAGCCCATTGACATAAATCACATAAAGTGCACAAACAACAGCCATAGTAGCTTAAAGTGGAAACAAATGTTACCATCTAGCAGGCCATAAATGTAAGATATGGCAAAGACAGCCCCCACTGCAATGTCCCCATACTGCCCACCTGAGTGGCATGCATCAAGTGCAAAAAGGGCTCACCTGACTGCCATCTTGATGATGTGTCCCTCCACACCATTCCTGCTGCTACTGCCCACCTCCACACACCACTGTCATGTAGGTGCTCCAGCAATGGGGAAATTCAACAGCTGCCCACCCACCCACTCAACATGCATGTCTCTGATATCCTCAACATGTCCCCCATCCAATCATGAAGATGCTCTTGAGGAATACCAGAAAGCAAACTAGCCAATCACAGGACACACAAACATAAATAAAAAGGTAAGGTAACACACCCTATCCATGAACGGCCCTTGATCATATTAGTGGCAACACATCAGCAAGATTATGCATGACTCATGAGAAGGACATTACAGCTTCCGACACCTGCCCCTAACCAGCAATGCACTGCATAGTACTCACATCACCCACATGCATACTTATCAAACTGGATCATCCACCTATGTGGATTGGGACAGTCAGGTGTTTAGCATGCTCAAGGTCGAAACACGTGTCAGCTGTATCATTCAAATTGAGGTGTGGAATAAACCACTGTATTGCATAACAGAACTTTGTTCTATTGAACTTTGTTCCATGTCTTAGGTTCTGCTAAAACATGGAGGGGATTTAAACCCGGGACTGTGCAGGCTAAAACCACCAAATGAGGGCATCTGAAATTGACTAATGCATACATGCAGCTGAATTTTGAAGAGTGTACAACAACACCAGCCTAACAGTAATAGACTCTGCTGTTGTCATCTATAATGCAACTATACCATTTAAAGATAAACGAGTATCCTAGCAAGAATCACCAGTGTGAGCAACGTATTATCCTATTATATATCTTTTCTACTAAACCTATCAAGATTTAATCATAGGAATTCTCAGAATAGGCCTTGAAAACGACCACGTAAAGGTCTAAACATGTGTCGTATGTATCATTAAAATTGACGTGTGGACTAAACCACTGTATTGCATAAAAGATCTTTAGTTTACGTACTGCTCAATACTTTTGGATCATTTGTCTGAGCACGAATTGCCCGACCCATTTTCTAATTCCTATGTTTAATTTTGTACAGATCACAGTGGGTGATCTGTGGGACAAGGGTATTTGCTGCCATCTCTGAGCATTAGACTTACTTAATTGCGAGGGTGGACAACAGCGCATAGGAACTCAGATCGATCCCACTACTTCCAATCTCTGTTAAATCATGCTGCTTCATATCAGGCCCTGTAACAAGCCATGTATTGGGGGAGTAGGAACCCATGCATGCATACAGACATGTATGAGAGTGGAAGGTCTAACAGTAGACCGATGCAGGTAATTGCCCCATTGCTGAGCCCCTCTTTACTTCAACCGTGCCTATTTGCTGCATGTAGAATTATCACACTAACTCCTGCTGACCACACCTGCTTGCATGCATTAGTGTTTCCAAAATCCCCACCACCCCCTTCCCCACATTGCCTAAGGCAGATTTGTGGCTGCCCACCCTCACATGCATTGCAACTATTTGTGACTAGAGTGCAACATGGACATGACCCATGTGCACTTGCATGACCACTGAACAATTCACACTTCAAATGTGGAATGAACATCACTGAAGCATCAGTTGACCAACCACTGCAACTCGCGCCAGGAACACACCCTCATGCGTCTGTGCACTGATTTCTCTTATTCATGCCCATTGTCCACCAGGACCAGTGAATGGATAACTCTGACGCCGTCCACTGCTTGGTGTCAGTCCATATGAGTCAGAATTTATGTTCACAAAGCACTCTCCACAAGCGTGAGACTGAGCATGTCAGTGACATGTGTCGTGCATGCCATTGCCACATATAGGTGTATTGTCATTAAAAAATATGAATACAGTAATGTGAGCTGTAGGGTAGATGTCAACCACACACAGAGGTCAAACATCCACCTTGTAGGATACACATGTGATGGATGTGGTGATGGAAGCATCACTGTAGTATCCATGGATGGGTCACAAGTATCCCGTACAATTGTACCACAACATTTGACAGCATATCATCACATACACACGTGGCACCTACCTGATGAGGCTGCATAGGTGTCCATGCCACTCATGCCAACCACCTGCTCACTGCTGATGAGTCTACTGGGGACCTCTTCAATTAGAGTCAGCTCTTCCACATGTGGTAATCCACCTCCAGTAGCATGGACAGAGGCCACATTGCTGTCAAGCTTCTCCTTGGCCTGTTACATGAGGCCCCCATTATCTTGTGGACCTCTTCCACATTGTACCTCTCCACACCGCAGGCATTTATCTGATCTGTGACCTCCTGTCATATCCTCCACCACTGGGTCACAGGAAGTGTACAGCCAGACCAAGTGAACAAATTGTAATGGTGTCCACCAATGTAATCAGTTAAGATTGTCAACTCATCTGTAAAGCGCCTCCTCCTTGGTGGCCCCTCCTCCATGTATCTCTTTTTGGTATGCTGGCTGTTCCTGCTCTGTGGGCTGGTCCCTCCTGCCCCTTGTGGCTCTAGGTGGTGCAGGGGCACTTGTAGGCTCACCCTCTTTGTGGGGCTCTCCCACTCATGGTGTAATTCCGTGTTGCACCCCCTAAATGTTGCTGCCTCTGCGCCCACCAGGGAATGCATGTTGTAACCCCCACATATGGGCGCCACAGCACATGCAAAAGAATGCATTTTATATACAGCGTTACACATGTTGTGCTTAAATGCACTTCATGCAGTGCGTAAATTACATGTATGTTATGTGCATAGGGTCCTTTGATTTAGTCACTTCTGCCTCATGCATTACTTGAGACAGCTGTGCCTTGCTCTAGCTCCTGCCTTGTGCTATATCGTTTTGATTCTAAACTTCAGCATCTCCTACTGCCTGGTAATATGTCACTGGCTGCTGACCACAATCACTGCTTTGGACCGCCTGCTATTCCCCACAGCTACTATTTGTGTCACTGCTGTAAAGCTCAGTGACCACCTCATCTACCATCTAAGAACTTCCAACTCTCTATACCACCACCACAGCTCCACAGTACACATAGTCAGGGACCAGCTTCAACCATCCAGCTTCGGGAGCACCATGTCCGCACCATCCACTAGCACAACCAAGGCAAGGCTGAGGACTGTCAACTTCTCAGCTGGAGAAGTTGGCATCCTGGGTGGCCGTCAAGAGATCTGGGTGAACCTCACAGCTGCCATCAACGCGGAGGGTGGTGGTAGTCCGTACAGTGGACCATGCAAAAAAGTGCTGGTTTGACCGCAGGATCTGGAGCCAGGAGAAGGCGGCCCTTGAGACAGGTGCCACCATGGAGGTGGACTGTGCAGGCCACCATCTCATGTCACCCCTTCACCTCTGGGTCCTGGGGAGGGTGAAGCCAGAGCCTATGCCCAGGTTCTTGAACTTCAGGTACACTCCAAGCTGTTGTATGTCCTGGCTTGTAGGATGTTTTAACCCACTAGTCAAGGCCCTGTAACATTTCTGTGCGCTGCTTGCATCAGGAACATCAGAATGGCTGCTGGAAAGCATTATGCACGCTAAAATCACCCAGAAGTGCGCAGGAAAAACTTGAAAAATAGGCCGCCATCCACTTTTGCCTATGTCAGTGGTAACACAGGAGACCATTGCCAAACTCCACCATTGGGCTACCCACAGAGCAGCCTGAAACTACTTGAAAAGGCAATGCTGATTGCAAAAGAAACACAGAGCTGTTTGGAAATCCATTTTTCTTGGTTGTCAAATTTGCAAAAATCATGGTTCACAAACCACACAAAAGATTCAACCTCCTTGTTGGATGTTAAAAATATAAAAATATGGAATTTATAGGTTATTAAAATGAAAAGTTCGCTCACAGTTTAAAACTAATCTGGAATCTGTGCGATATTCAGAGACTGAACCATGAAAATGTTCATATTCTAGCTATTGTGATTATGTTAGGAATATGAAAATTTACAGGAATATCACCAGATGGTATGTGCATGTATGTAAAAACATTGGTACAGAACTGACACTGAGTAACCGCCCAAAAGCGCGAAAAACTGTCATTTGTTAACCAAAACTCGTAGGAAGACGAGGCTTTGACAGAAATGTACCTTAAGTTAATCTGTAATATAAATATGTAGTATTAACAAGTTGGGGATATTGGAAATAGGTTTTTTGTGAAAAATAGATTTTCTGGGTAGAAACAAAGGGGGGGGGTTCTCTGGACCATAAACACAGTGTCACTCTGGCACATGATGACACGTCACGACACACTGTTCCCTTCTCAAATCAGGGCAGAGGGAATTCTCTGACCTATCAGATTCTTAGAGGATTGGGCATGGTATAATCAGCCTCCCCACCCCTTTGGAAGATGGATAAATAGGGACTGTTGAGGACCCAGAAAGACACACACATTCACTCATCACTGACCTACCAGCGAAGCGCTCTGAGGGAGAATCCAGACCCAGATCCATACTTCAGAACCCAGATCCAGACTCCAGAACCCTGAAGGAGAGGCCCAACCCAAAAGGCTGAACCCTTCTCTGCGGGCCTTAACATCTTGCAACCTGATTTTAAACCCTAAACTTCCACGGGGCCTAACCAATTCAACAGCCTGGCTGTGCTGTTTTGGTTGCTTCTGGCCAAGAACCCTTGTTAGAACCCAAGATCCAGATCAGTCCAGCAGAGCTGTACCCAGAACCAACCTGTCCGATGCAGTCCAAGAGGCCGTGCAGACCAGAGTGCCTTGCTGTGAGCAGAACCAAGTGCCTGAGACCTGTACGGTGGCGAGCGAATTCCACCCAAACCTTTGACCAGATCTTTGACATGCCCATTCCAACCCATAGTTGTGAGTATTTAGCGTAGAACTGTCCATAACCAACCTCTTAGTATTAAGTAATCCAATCCAACCCATTCCAACATATGCAGACTGCATTATAGAATCTCTTTTGTCCATCCTGAAAATTTTTTCCCAGCCATAAAATCCTGTGATAATTGTCGTGATAATCATCTGTGCGCTGATATTTTTCTGAAGAAAGTGTCCTGGCGGAAAAAAGTCAGAGCGGAGGCACCGCTACTCTGATAGCTGGCTGTTGGGTATCTTGCATCTTCATAGCCCCTTAGTATAAGCCCATCCTTGTTGGTAAATCTTCAAAAGCGCAATCTCATTTGTAAAATCTTTACTCTTTTTGAGAACAATCGACCTTTACGCATTCCTCCTCCTTATAGTTTTTCTGTAATCGCGTTTTACGTGCACTGAAAAGTTTGCTGCGATTTCGCATTTGGCTCAATTTCACCACAAGTGAAAACAGCTATTTCTTGCTTTTAACTTCTGAATTTAATTCCCTATCTGCCAATCACTCAACAATCATTGCTAGTGTATACCTGAACCTATCCAAAGCAACTCTCACTAGTTCTGAAACAATTTAGAAAATTAAAGTCATTTTTAGCATTTTTCCTATTCAATTCAAACTACATTTAAAGGCCTTTGACCTGTTTTAAAATCATTCCTGTTCTCTCTAAGCTTGCTGGGGGGATTCGGGATTGAAACTGCAATTGTTGATTGTTATTCCTGAAACCTGTGTGCCCTCATTCCATCTCTTCATATTGCATATTGGGGGGAGTGAGTAATAATAGGGGAAAGAGTGATTACCTTGTCTTTGATTGAATTCATATCAAGTTTCATTTCTGTGTTGCATTAATTTCATATCATTGCATTTCATTTAACCCACACAAAGTTTTATTCTCTGCTACATTATTCTTCTTAACCATACTCCTAATTGATTAAAGAGATTGTTATTATTGTAATACTACCTATTGCTGATCATTGTATACATATTAATAAGTGTGATATATAGATATTATTCACATTCATTAAAGTGTGATATATATATATATTGTTCAATTCATCAAATAAATCTTTTAAATTTGCAAAACAAACCTTCTTCTTGGTTCAGTGAGACTGGGGGGGATTCAAAGAGAGGGGCGTGATATAAGGGTACATCATCCAGAAATAAAAGAACTTTTGACATAATAATATATAAATAAGCGTTTCAATTGGGCATCCCATACTAGGCATTGACTTAGGTGGAGTGCTGGGTTAAAACCACTTCCAGATTGGGGGCTTGTCGCTGGATTTCTGGATTCGATCTACCACTTGTGCAGCTTAATACAGTGTGCTAACTGACAGGATACATAAATCCTGTTGGGCTACCACGCTGTGTTACACTGTAAAAGCACCCCTCAAAAGGGAACGCTTTAATGAAACGGTCTGTTTTGCAAAAATAAAATAAAAAACTTCTGTAAGTCAGGAAGGAAATCAATATTTCCAAAATGGCGACATTGGTAGACAGCAAGATGGCTAGAGAACACCTTTTACATAAGTTATTTGTGAGAGGTGAATGGGCAGAACAGGATCAGAATGTGTGGTTGCAGACAATCACACAACAGATCACTGCAACAGGGCTAGATAATTGAAAAGACCAGGGTCCCTTACATGTGGCCCTGAGTGAACTATATATGGCCCCTAAGGCCAAGGATGTGCAAAATAAGATTGCCAAGATAGCGGCATATCTATATTTATCTATTGGAGCCATACAGGATAAATATGCTGAAGGCCAAGATCTGGCAAGTAGGCAACTGATGTCATTAGATAAGGCCCAATCTGATCTGGACTCTTCTGAGCAGAGGCTGCAGAGAGCCAGGAGTCAGAAAATGAAAGCAGTCAGTATATAGTTAAAATAAAAGAGGACATGGGTATCCTGCAACAGTAGAAGACAGAACAGGACAACAGAAGTCTGGCCTTGCAGAAGGAGTACCAAGAAATTTTGGACTCCCTACTGCAGAGCCAGAAAAAGCTGGAGCAACAGATCAATTTTAACAGGGCATGCACAGAGCAGGTAGCCACCCTGCAAATCCAACTAGACAGAGAGAAAGAGGAAAGCAACAAATTAATCCTGAAAGACCTGGATACCCAGGCAGAGTTTGATGAAGAGCGCCAGAAAGCTGGTGCCCTTCAAAGACAGAGGGACGACCTAGCGGGACAGAGGCAGGCTCTTGCTCAGGAAAGGGACACCTTAGGCCAGGAAGTCTGTCACTTAAAAGGGAAACTGGAAGAAAATCACCTGGCCCTCCAGGGACTGGGTGACCTCCAAAAAGAGCATGATAGATTGTTAGAGCACACCAGGAGGGTGGAAGATGCTCTGGCAAGGAAGGACCAGGACAGTATGGACAGGACTCAGGAGGTAACCCTCCTGCAGCAAAGACTGGCCCAGTATTCAAAAACAACCTAGGCAACAGGGAGCAGGGGCTGATAGAGATGAGGTGTGCTGGGAAAGGGAGACACCTGAGCATAACCTCAGGAACTCTAGTACCAGAGGCCTTCATCTCTCCCAGTCCCTGAACTCTGCCACCCCCATGTCCACTGGTGCACATGAGCCCAGGGCCACGGGGATGGCAGATTTCAATCCAATCAGAAGTATGGGGCTCATAGACCAGTACCTCCCAGGAATGGATGGGCGAGCATCTGGGTAGGGGTATCCAAGTACTGTGAAGTTTAGTGGAAAACTCCATGAGGGTAGGCCCACTAAGGGCATCTTGAAAACCTCTGCCCAGCTAGGACAGTGGGGGGATACCCATCAAATCCTGGGAGCAAGGAGGAATCAGAAGACTCATGTGAGCACCCCAGGACACAGGAAACTAGGTCCCCACATTCTGCCAGCCATTCCCAGGCTCGCAGAATCCGGGAGAACCTAGAAGACCAGCCGGGCACCTCTGGGAGCAGTGCCTCTGAGTCAGAGGAGGATTGGACCAGAGTTACCCAAACCAAGAAGGCCAATAAGGCCAACAGGGCCTTGCTTAAGGACCCCTTAAAACAAATCAAGGCGATAAGGAGCATCATCACGCCTTATCATGAGAACTCTAAGTATTCTGTATGGGAGCACTTAGAGCTCTTTGAGCAGATGATGGAGACTTTCCATTTGAAAGACAGCAGTAGCTGCATTCAGTATGTGAAATGGACCTTCTCACCAGAATACTCCAGCTTCTTTGCAGGGCTGGAGGACCAAAACCATTCTACATGGTCCACATATAGGGTGGCCATCTTGAAGCATTTTGCTGTACACAGAAATCCCCAAGAGGCTCGCAAAGCAGCCTACAACTTGCAATGTTGGGAGGATCAGGCCCCACAAGAATTTGTGCAGGAATTAAAGCGTGCCTTTGCGCACACTACCATAAGGGTGCACACGGACAGCAAAGAATGTTTAATACTTTTTTCCATTCTCTACCAAAGTACATCATGACCCAGCTAGTGAGAGATTTTCATGAGAAAAGATCACTAGAATGGGTCATTGAACAGGCCGCCCGAATCTATGAGGTACAAAAGCCCATAGAAAACAAAAGTAATGCTAAAAGCCCCAAACCAACCAACATCCCTGCTGCTGCTAAGGTGGCAGACGTGAAGGTTGACCCCATTTTGGATTTGGAGATGGGGGGCCCTAAAAACCCACCTGCACAGCAGAATAATCCCAAGCCCAGAAGGCCCTCGGGCCAGTCACAGACAGGGAGCCAAGGAGGTAGTCCCACAAAGGGGATCCCTCACTCCCTTGACTATATAAGTCCCCACTACAAGGGGAACAGACCCATCCTGGGTTATGTGTGGACTCCTCCAGCCCACAGGGGGGATCCAACCAAGCAGCACCTAACCCTTCCCTCCTCACTTCCCTGAGGAGGGCAGAAATTCCCCAAATCCTGGGCAGAACTTTTTCCCCAGGTACCCACAAAACTTCCAACCCCAAAATCATCCATCCTTCTTTCCCCAATTTCCTGAGCCCAGACAACCTAATCCGGGAGAGGGGAGGCCAAGGGTGGAGGGGTATCCAAATCTTCCAAAACCGTAGTATTATCTGAGAAGAGATAGCTACCCTTCCCGGGATCAGCCCAGGGGAGAAATGAGAACCGCGTATCGGCCTGAGCGGGTGTCACAGTTAGAGCGCCAGGTCCAAAATATGGCACAGGATCTGGGTTGCAGGCTGAGGGCTCAGCAGAACTCTGGACCTGGTGCCCCAGAACAATGACGGGGCAGCACCCCAACAACCCACTGGTTCCCAGGGAGGAGTCACAAGGGGAAGGGGGGTATAAAGCCTTGGAGGAAGCTTCCTTCCCCACTTGTAAAAAGCCCCTGGAAACCCAGGAACCGTAACCAAAATCACATGCCCCTGAAAGTCTGCCACCCAAGGAGCAGAGGAGGGTAGGCGAAACAAAGTACCCAAAAAGACACATTTTGAGGAGGAGGTACGAGTCTTCCAATTTGAAGGAGAGGGATCCTCAGAGGATCCTGGGAAAAGGATCTTCTCCTTCAGAGATGGGGGAACTCCTCCCAAAGAGAAATGGGTCCCAAAGGATTCAAATCCAGACTGGGAGATGTGGGGACTGAGCTAGCGCCGTCCGTCATCCTACCCCAGAACCAACAGCATGAAAATCCCCGGGTCCAAACTCCTCCTGGTGACTGCCTCCAAAAAGGGGGGGCAGCCCAGCACTGGAACAGGGGAACTCAAAACTTCTCCGATCTCTAGTTGCCACCTTTTTCTTTCAGATTCCCAAGACTCCCCACAGAATTCTGCCCAAATCTCTTCTCTCTCAATGTCCAAAATTAGAAAATTAACCCACCAGTTGTCTAAAAATGTACATTATCTGTGCCACCTTGTGGAGAAGGAGGGAAGATACTATGCCCCAGTTCAAATACAGGGGCAGGGTACAATGTTGGCACTGGTGGACACTGGATCCCAAGCTACCCTTCTGTCCAAAAAGGCCTTTGATAAACTGGATTCAGGAAGGGGGAGAAATACCAAATTCCTCTCACCTCTTTTCCTGGACAACTTCAGAAGTTTGACGTGAAGGAAATTCCCATCGAGGGGACTGCGGATTTGGACATCAAAATTGGGCGACACAAGGTGTACCACCCGGTCATAGTTGTGACTCCAGAGGGCACCCCTTGTTTACTAGGGAATTACCTCCTGCGAAGGTTGTCACCCCTAATAGACTGTGTAAACAAGGTCCTCTGGACCCAGACTAGTAGACCAATCAATTAAAAACAGAGTGTCAACCATGTTAGTTTAAACGGCACCTGCCACATGGTTGAACAAAAATCTGACCAAGTTGAATTTCAATTCCAGAACAACCAAATTCCAGACGTGACAGTAATAGCAGTAGGACAACAAACTAGTGATGGGGGGGGTCATCTTTATTCCTGAAATTCAACCTTCCTTCCAATTTAAGGTGGCATTCCACACTGGAAGGAAAAACCAATCCACAATCAGACATTCCCACTCCTATAGTCCAGAAAGATGAGAAATCAGCTTAGAGCCTGGCTGATATTCAGCAAATTGGAGAGCAGTTGTTCATCCCTGTTCAGTTAAATGAAAAGAAGGACTCTGTTCTCACCGAAGTGTGTGGGAACAACGGTAAGAGCTTCATCAGCGAAGCCATGTTCCGCCAACTCCCAAAAGATCCAGCCATTCCCACATTTAGACTCCTAGAAAAATGGGAAATGGATCTGTAAATGCCCAATTCCAAACATCTCCTGCCAAGCACGTGTATGCTCAAAATCTCCATAGGCAACAAGAGCATAGTGCATAATTGTTGGGTCGTGCGAGACGTCACTGCCGCCTTTTACTTAGGCAGTGACATTCTCAATCGCTTTGCCATTAGTTTGGACCTAATAAACTTCAAAGCTTGGTCCCGATTAGCGGATAATCCCATGGGCTTTGATGATCCAGAGAAAGCATTTAGGTCATCTCAACTGCTGCCTTATGCAGTTGAAATTCAGATTGGAGAGGAAGTCACCATCCCAGAAAGGACCAGACAATTCTCCCTGGAAGTGAAAGTTAAAAGAGGACAGAAATTGAAAAACCCTGATGCCTATATTCATCTAAATGCTTATTTCCAACGGCAAGGGTTGGGGGAAAACCCAACACCACTAGTCAATATAGAACATGACACCATTCCAATAGAGGTGGATAACAGCGTCTTAAAGAGTATTACTCTAGCCACAGGCACCATTATTGGAATGGCGGTTGATGAACGATATTTCTCCATAGATTTAGGCAA
Organism: Ambystoma mexicanum; assembly: GCF_040938575.1. Taxonomy (NCBI): domain Eukaryota; kingdom Metazoa; phylum Chordata; class Amphibia; order Caudata; family Ambystomatidae; genus Ambystoma; species Ambystoma mexicanum. The sequence continues at coordinate 489,040,657 of NC_090923.1, read as the reverse complement.
TGAATTGTTAGGACCAATCCCCAAGGACTGTTTTAACAGTGACAGTGATGACCACACGACACCAGACAGGATCTTTACCCGGCATGGGGGGGAACTTCCTGGTGTACACTCCCTGCCCTTATGGCAATGAAGATGTGACCTGTGACTTCAGGAGGGATGAGGTGATTTCTAGGTCCATGAGGGCTGCCTTCCCCACCTGAAGCCACCAGTCGAAATCAGCACTGTGACCAGGGACTTCTCCACCCAGCCGGAGGAGGCCGCCGAGATAGCGAAATCAGAAGTCTTTCCCGGCTTCAGGCAGATGGATTAAGAGAGAGTCAACCTAGCTGATGCCTGTGGGACTCTGGAGCAGAAGCAAAAATTGAAACAAGTTTTCTTGGATTTTCAAGATCTCTGTGTGGTCGCACCAACATCCGCACAACAACAATACCCACGGACCCTGGCATGACTCCAGTGTTTGTGAAGCAATATCGCTTTCCTCTCGCATCAATGGAGTCCCTTACTGAAAAAATTAAGAACCTTGAGTCCCGTGGATTAATCCGTCCAGTCCACAACACCTTCAATAATCCAGTGCTGGGAATATTGAAGCCAAACGGCCAGTGGAGACTCTGTGCCGACCTTAGGGAGTTCAACAAACGGGTTCATACTTCCCGATGTCCTCTTCCCTACATTGACCAAGGGCTGGCCCAGATCCAGGGGTCACAGATATTCACTGCAATAGATCTGACCAATGGATACTGGACTGTACCAGTCAGTAAGGAGGACCAATGCAAGCTGGCCTTTACCTTTGGGGGCCAGCAGTACATATGGACCCAGACTCCCTTCAAATACATCAACTCCGGCAATGAATTCAACATTTTTCTACATAAGGCCATGCCCGACCTGGGTGAAAGGGGTAACAAGAGGCGTAGCCTGGATTGTCCAACAAGTGGGGAATGAAGCTAATGTAGTTGGGCCCACCGCAGTGGCATTACCATCTGTAAAATGCCCACACAGCGCTGCAGAGTGGGAATTTACAGATTTTGGGCTGGACTTGCCCGCTCAGGTCCTACCCTGTCTACACCTCTGGGGGTAACCTGGCTTATGTAGATGATGTCCTCATCAAAAGTTCAACTGTGGAGGAACACATAGCGGAGATCCGTTATGTCCTGACACAGTTGAGGGCTGCCGGAACAAAACTTTCCTTTCAAAGGGCACAGTGGTGTAGAGCCCATGTAAATTTCTTGGGGCATGAGATTACTCCTCAGGGTCTCTGTCCCCAGGAAAAGAAAGTGGAAGCACTCTAGAAATTGAAAGACCCCACAACTCTGCGGGAACTAAGGAGCCTCTTGAACTGACTAATTACAGTAGAAAGTTCATGAGGGCTATGCAGAAATCACAAGACCCCTGATTCATCTTTTGAAAGGGGGGGTCAAGTGGAAATGGGGTCCAGAACAAGCCGAGGCAGCAAGACAACGCAAAAGAAGCCTCTCCTCTCACAAGCACCTTGCCAAGCTTACCCTGTCAGAAACAAGGAGTTCTTCTTGGAGACAGGGTTATCTAATACATGCTTGACTGCAGTATTATACCAAAAGCATGACAAGGTCAATAAAGTAATTTCCTATGCGAGTAAAACTTTATCATCTGTGGAGGAAAAATTCAACGATTGTGAGAAGGCACTCCTGGCAATGGGGTGGGCATTGAAGAATTACCCCCCGTTTATCCAGGGGGAACACATCATAGTGAAGACTCCACACCAGCCTCTGCAATATCTCCAAAGTGACAGAATCTGGGCCGGAAATGTGAGTAATTCCCGAATTACCTCCTGGATTCTGTCAATGCAAGGCTTTCCTGTGGAGGTCAGATATGGCCAAAACAAGAAGAGTCCCCTCGCGCAAGGTCTGGCTGACTTGCATGATTGTGCCAGAGAAAACTGTCTCGAGGACGAGAGTCTAAAAATCAAGGACAACATGGAGGCATACTTCAATTCCCCACACAAAGTCTTTGAAGAAGACAAGTGTGAGGAAATGCCCACTGTCTATGTGCATGGATGCTCTTACCATGTTGACAACAACGGGGAAAAAGAACGTGTGGCCGGCGTGGGGAATGCATGGGTGAATGAGACCCCAGAACCCTCCGCTGGGTACAAGATTGGTGCCCGAAGTAGTCAAGTGGCAGAGTTGATGGCTGTGCATCAAGCCATCCTCATTGCTGTCCAACATCAACTCCACGAACTGGTCATAATCACTGATTCAGATTATGTACGGAACAGGTTTGTGGAGCACCTGGTTAACTGGAAAACGAGAGGCATGCTATGTGCTAACAACAAACCCTTGAAACATGGGAAATTAATTCAAAATAGTATTGATCTGGTCACCTCGAATGGGATGACCATCTACTGGAAAAAGATCAAGGGTCATTCTAAAGTAGAGGGACCAGACATAAATGGAAATGACTTAGCTGATCAGCTGGCCAAAACCGGGGCCATCCAAGAGGATCTAATTGAGATCGAGTCCCTGTTGGGGGAAATCCAGGTCACTGCTATCACTAGGTCCCAGACAATAGCTCACAATCATCTCTCAATTGCACAATGGAGTAAGGAGACCCCAGATATTGATTTGATTATGGCTCAAAAAGGGGATCCAATAATTGGTAAGTTTTATCAACGCATTGAGTACCCATAGAACTTTCCCCTGAGAGATACCGATTACATTGGTAAAGAGGACTTCAGAGTGTTGATGAAATGTCCAAAAATGTTCCTAATCCAAGACGGTTTGTTGGTGAGGAGATCCCTAGTTGGCCATGATCAGTGGGTGGTCCCTACCTCATTCGGAAGCCTGATGTTAAGTCACGCCCATGATGCGGCCACAGCCGGTCATAGGGGGTTTCATACAACACTTGAAATCTTAAGAGAGGTTGCATACTGGCCACACATGGGGCAGGAACTTGACCAATACTTGAAGGGGTGTCTTGTGTGTGCATAATTTCAGCCAACATCCCTCACACACCGTGCGCCTCTCCAAAAGAGGGGGATGACACTGCCATGGTCAGATTTGCAAGTCGATTTTATCGGGCCCGTGATTCGCTCCTCTTGGGGAAACAAGTACATGTTGACTGTGACATGCTTGTTTACTAAATGGGCGGAATGTCCCCCGGCCCCAAACTGCAAGGCAGAAACAGCAGCTGCCCTGATGATCAACCACATCTTTTTGCGTTTTGGACTACCCCAAAGGATCGAGTCAGACCGAGGTAGTAATTTCACCAGCAAAGTAATGACAAAGATGTGGGAGATACTTGGGGTCAAAAGGAAGCTACTCATTGCTTACCGGCGAGCCTCTAGTGGTGCAGTGTAGAGATACAACAAAACAATTGTGAGCATATTAAAAAAGTTTGTGGCAGATTCTGGGCCAAGTTGGGATATTCGATTACCTCTTGTCCTAATGGCCATCAGATCTACCCCTTCATCTGTAACTAAAATGTCACCGTTTGAGATGATGACTGGATGCAGGATGGTGCTTCCCCAACATTTGCTCTACAGAACCCAAGAGCAGACATTGATCAATGCCTCCACAACTCATGAGTATGTTGAAAATCTAAGAAAACACCTTCAACATGCTTTTGCCTATGCTTAGTGAAATCTAGAGAGATGAAGACCCACTATGACTTAAAGACTACCAGGAAGAAATACAATGTAGGAGACCGGGTCTACTTATACAATTTCCAAAGGAACCAGGCCAAACAATGCAAATTTTTGCCTACCTGGAGGGGTCCTCTTGAAATTGTACACAAAATCTCACCAGTCGCCTACAAATTCCGCATCCCCAAAGGCAGTTTGGTGGAGGGGGAAGATAAGTGGGTCCATATTAACCAACTAAAGTGATGCCATCCTAGGCACACTCTGCAGCAACTGGAGAGAGCAAAGTGCAGCTGCAGCCACAATATGGTTGACTGATGTTGTGCAGATGAGTGTGGTCAAAGGGGAGGCCATGGAAGAGGTGACTGTCCTGGATCACCAGCACTGCTTCCAAGTGATTATGTTGAAGGAGAATGTCTGCCAGGTGTGATTCATGGAAGACACAGGCCGGCGGAGTTGAGGAAGGTAAGTGCTCCACCGTAAACTGAGCCATGTGTGTTGAGGCGCAGATTAGTGGGGGTACTGGGGTGAGGGAAGACTGGTGGGTGCTGCCTTAATGTGGGGTGTTAAGGCGCTGATTACTCAGGGTACTGGGATGAAGGCAGACTTGTGGGTGCTGCTTTAATCTAGGGTTTTAATGCACAGATTATTTGCGGTGCTGGGACGAGGGCAGACCTGTGGGTGCTGCCTTAATGTACATGACTGGGGTGCAGATTAGTCAGGGTCTGTGGGTGCCGCCTTACTATATGTGCCTGGGGTGCAGATTAGTCAGGTTACATGGATGCCACCTTAATATATGTGGCTGGAGTGCAGATTAGTTGGGGTACGTGGGTGCCGCCTTAATGTATGTGGCAGAGGCACAGTTTAGTGGAGGTACGTGGGTGTTGCTCTTAATTAGGGGCCCGGGGTATAGTTTAGTGGGGGTATGTGGGTGCTGCCTTAGGTTGGGATGAGGACTTGTCAGTCGCAGGAGTGGAGTGGGAGTAATGGTGATTAGTGGTAAGTAATCCTTGATTATTTTTTTACCGGGGTTTGGCGCAAAGGTTGTTCGACATTGCTATGTTCTGTTTGGAATGGGGCATGTGTCCAGATTTAGGGTTTACTTGGCAGCCATTTGGGAATAAATTAGCAGAAATTGGCTGAAGCTGAATGGTGATAAGACCGAGGTGTAAGTGGTGGGTCCTCCATATGCCAGAGCTCACTGGACCCCTATGTTCTGGCCTCCTGTTCTTGGCCCCTTTGCCACTCCTGTTTTGGCTGTGAAGGATCTAAGAGTGAATATCTCCACCACCTTGTCAGCTGAAAATCAGGTTATTTGGTATCAGGTATTAATATCGCCACATATATGGTCGCCGTAAATAATATCGCCGGAAAAATGTCGTGACGATATTATTTGGGTGACCATATATGTGCAATAATGTCACCACAAAAAACAACCATTTTTCGGCGATATTTTTGCATGGCAATATTTTTGTGGTGACATTATTACATGGAACCGGTTATTTTGGTGTGCCAGAAAGGCCATTTCCAGCTTATACTCCTCTGTAAGATTCTTCCTTAAATCCTCGCAATTCAGGGCTCCAGTAGTTGCCTCGCTCATTTGACCTGTTTTGGATTATTTTAATGCATTGTTTTTGGGGCAGCCTGCCTACCTTCTTCATCAGCTTCAGGTTTTGTAGAATTCCACAGCCCGGCTGGCCACTTCGACACCGCATTAAATGGAAAATGTCGTCACTACATTCCTGCGTGTGCCTTGTGCTCGGCCCAGGCCTGCTTAGTTTTGATCCCTTGCGCCAATTATGCATGGATTGGTGGCCAAGCTTTTTCTATCACTGCCGCCAAGCTGTGGAATTCTCTTCCGATGCTGCTTCGCAGTACTAAGGATCATCTGTCTTTTAGGTGTTCCCTGAAAATGTATCTGTTCTAAATGTGTCCTTGTGCTGCTTAGCATCAAGATGTTGCCCTCTATAAGTACTCACAAAATAACATGTTGGGGGCATTCTGGGCACTACTCGTTATTCTTTGCACTGCAAGTTTCTGCGTGCATTAGATTCCATGAATCGGCTCCCAGCACTATTCTTTTCGTCCGCAAAATGTTCTTTCCTGCGCAACTACTTTAAGCGGACTAAGAACTTTTTTGTAAATTAGGCCCAATGTATTCTGGGTATTGACATGTTCATAATATGCTTATTGATGTGTTCTTGTTTCGAGGTAGTATGGAATATAATGTACCTAGTGGCATAACAAGTGTAAATATTCTATTTTACGACAGTTGTAACAAATTATAAACACTTTTAAGGTGTGTTTCCTCCATATGCTTATGTTCAGCTCTTCTCCAAGTGCTATAAGCATAGGTGTCATTATTAACAAATGTAATCCTCAGTACTATGGTTTAAGGCCACTATAAGGAATGTCCTATCACCTGCCACAATATGATAACTCTAAACACAGTTTCTAACCACTCATAAGAGTTGCATCCAATTACTAAAAAACATGTCATTTTCTGGCATAGCCTCAAAATACTGCTATGGCTACACTAACCAACACGTGTTCTAGAACAAGGTGAATAAGTGAATATGAGTGTAGGCAAGGAACAGCAATTGTATGACAAAGCACATATAAAGCAGGAGTGTGTGAAGGAGTAGGCAGGGACATGTGCAGCTATGGTGGCACAGCATCTTTCTTCGTCATGTGGTAGCAAAACCTACTTCAGCATCCCTTGATTTGCAGTTCAGGCATAGGAGATGAACAGTTAGTGAGAACTCTGCAAGTCAGTGTAATGCTTTTGGCACATACGCATTAACCGATTTCATTGAAACTGTGTCCTTTTTCTATCTAAGTGCTTATCTGTTTTGCATTAATGTTTTCTAATGTGCAAAGCCTATTGACACTACGGGAAAGCAAACAAGGTAGCTCAATGGATCAGTGCACAACCTGCCTGCCTGGACATTGGTGCAACTTCCTTATCATAGGCCCAACATTGGATAGGATCGTTAATTAGTCCACTGGTGCTCATCATTTGTAATAGTAGCAGTCAGGTATATAGTACAGAGTTGGGGAACATTTCCTTTATTTTGCTAAATGTCTCCTTCATTGCAAACTTCAGTGAAATTCCAGTTACATGCCCTAAACTGTTCCCTCCACAATGAACAATGATAATGTCCGGATGTTGGAGTGTGACCAAATTGACACAAAAGGGGAGCAAGTCCACCCACTTTTTGCCACGCACTCCATACCATTGCACATGAACATCATGAAATCCAAGATTTTCAACCACCCCCCACTGCTCTACATACACCTTCAACCAATGGATCCATGAGTCCCCCAAAATCCACACACTCTGACTCCTGAAACACATAGCCATAGCCATCTGTACTCCTCTCAGCAAAGCAAACACACCTTTGCCAAACTCTACTTGCATACCACACCCAGGAAACCTTATTGGCTAATCCCCTGGGCTGCACAGTCCCATTTCCATGCCTGGCATCCTCAAAGACCCAGATGTGGCACATGTCGTCCGCGGACTACCGTGGTGTACAAGGACAGATCGTCCAAATGAAGGGGGTGGGGGCAGAAATTAAATGCAAGGTAAGTTATATACTCTTCAGTGATGGCTCTGAAAATAACTTTTTTGTATTTAGATTTTTTTGGGGGCGCTTTTAAAATTTTGTTTGCTACACCTACTGAAATGCACTCTGCATCATTTTCACAAGAACTTTCTGAGTACATTTTGAATATTGTCAAAAGAGATTGCATTGCCACAATCAGTAAAAGTGGTGGCATCACTGAACAAAGTACGTCCATCATCCACCAGAATGTTCTCATTTGGGAAGGATGTCATCCCAACACTATGCAAAAAAGAGCATACACCTTTGTTCACAAGGCACTTCCCTGTGTCTTGTTGAGGACAAAATACATTGGGGCATCTCCATAGTGCCCTAGTAGGTATATGTGAAAAGATTACCTTTCCACATGGAAACAGTTCCATTAGTGCCTTCAGCATATCCTTCACTGCAATCTGCAAACTTATTGCACTGATATACCCCAAACTATGTCCTCCACAATGCACCACAATGACATCTGGGAATTGGAAAAGAGACATATTTTTGCAATGTGCAAAAAAAGTCTTCCAGTTTTGCCCAAGCACACTACACCAAAAAGCCTCCACTCCCTCCAATCCAAGTTTAGAAGAAATGCCACACATTTCTGTGTACCTTTCTCAAATTCACCATGAAAGAAACTCCCACCATCCTGTCGGGGGGAAATTCTGCCGGGGTCGGCCGGGCCGTCCGTAGACCTCCGGGCAGGGAGGCCCCAACTCCTCCCGTATATCCCAAAAGAGATAGAGTATGAGACACACGCAAGAAGCAAGGTGACTCTGCTGTTTATTAGACAAAACGGCAGGGATGGGTCAAGGATCGTACGTGTTCGTCCTGACACACACACAATCGTGGGGCTCGCAGGCCCTTTTTACCTTAGTATGACGCGCTACTTGCGTCACCTTAGAAAGTTTAGCAAAAACCTATTTCCACTCTGGATTGGTTACTCGATTGGTAGGGTTAGTATAGCATACATATAGAGAACGGTGTTAGTGGTTGAGGGTTAGTCAGGTGGTATACTTGGGCTGTCCCTTCAATTTGATACATGAAAATTGTTACATGAAGACCTCTGAGGATTTGGTCAATGTTAATGGCGTCAGTGATAAGAGCCCCATGTTCTGATTGGTCCGCTCGCGAGCCTCCCAGTCTGAGACTATCGCTGTTCCCAGCTCGCGGTGCACCTGTCATTTGCAACAATGTTTTACTATGGGTAGGTGTGAACAATGTGAGGATTTATTCATATGTTGGGAGGTCGACTACTCCCACTGCTGCAGATGTCCAATGAGTCTTTTAATTGTATCTGCCTGTGTCTTGAAACGTGGGATTCAGGCGTCTCCTTCCTCCTGGGCTTGGCATCCTGTCAGGTGTGGCTTTGTCACGTGAGGTGGGACCGTGTTTGAGGCAAAATTCAGCACAATTAATATTGTTTTTCCCACTGCGTGCCTGGTTTATCTTGCAGGTGCGACCGTGGCGTCGGCTTGCGGCGTGCGAGATTGCAACATCGTGCCCTTGGCGGTTTGCTTTCGCCGGGCTCATTCTGCAGGGTCAGCAACCGAGCTCTTGCTCATTCAATGTTCATGGAAGCTTTTGCTTGCGGCCTACTTGGCCTGGTGCATAGGTGGAACCGTTTGATGCAGAGCGCTTTAGGTTACGGTATCATATTGCTCTATCCTCAGTATCGTGTCTCCGTTATATTCTTCATTATGGTACATGGTTCTTAGAAGAAGCGTGAGCAAGCCTTTTGAGATAAGTTCATTATGCGTCTTGCGTTTCTGCATTTTGAGAGCCTATGTGGAAAATAATAAAGATGCACGTCCGTGGGTATGTCTGTCGCCTACGTCATAGCACTGAGTATGTTCTTCGTGTGGATTGGTGTGGGAGTGTCCGGTGTGCATGTTTGCACAGGTGTGCTGACCGTTGGCTAGGTCGTCATGGCATCTCTAACGATGTGTAGGTTTAGTCGAGTTGATCCATGCCGCAGGTGTCGGCATAGACAGGGCGGGCTGCTGTGCAGGTAGGTGGGCACATCCGTATGTTCCTGTGCCAGGGTATTTGGTCGTCTGGTAGAGAGGCAAACTCCTCTCGTGGCGGGTGTCTAGGCCGTGATCCTCTAGGCCAAGCGTGAGAGGGGAAGGGCGGGAGCCTGTTCTTCCATTCTCCCACTTCAGTCCCCCCTCTGGTCGACTTGTCGACCACAAACATATCCTTTTCTTTATCTCCTCTTACTCTCCATATTTTAGTTATTCCTCCCAAATGTCCATAGTGGTTAACATGGTCTTCAAATGACCAATACATATATGCACAGGTTCCTCCAGGAGTGCAGTATACCCATTTCCCTATGTAGCTCCTTGGGTTTCTTGGGTTTTCGAGCTTCACAGATGGTGGGTCCAGGTGGTTGGTGATGATCTGGTTGCGCAACTTCTCTCTCTCTTTTATGATTGTGCCTGTGTGTTGGCCGTCATCTGTTGGCATCAAGAGGTGCATACCAACCATTTCGATCATCTCGTCTGTGGTGCGTGCCTTCCGGGCCTTCCAAAATCTTATTATGATCAGTGTAGCTCCAGCCAAAATAGTACATCCAACTATAATCTTCAGTCCATCTGACAGCCAAGATGGCATCCATGACCATAATATTGAAAACCAGCTCTCATCCTTTTTCACACCTTTACTTTCATCCATCATTTTTGAGTGCATCTGGGCCAATTGTAAAACTGCTTCTGTCAGTGTACCATTGTCAGCATCGTTGGCAGGGGTGAATGTGCAGCATGATTGTCCTATCTTAGTGCAAACTCCTCCTTCTATTGCTGTGAGGAGGTCCAGTACATATCTGTTCTGAAGTGCTACCATTCTCACAGCTCGCAGTTCCTCTTTTATTGCGTTGAATCCATTTACCGTAGAATTAATAGTCATCATTAGTTCCCATCGAGTTATCTGGAGCCATTTTGCGTTTGCGTAAGCCTGTAGTCCTGGATGTATTATCGAGGAGAAGAACATTGCTGCTCTGCTGAATAGTCTATGGTCTGGTGGAATTGAAGTGAGTGCTGTTTCCGACCTTCCCCATAGGTAATTTCCTGTCAGAGGTTCTCCTTGTCTTTTCTTTCTATTCAGGACAGTATTATTGCCGTCTGTTTTGCTCTCTGGCCCCTTCTGAGGTTGTACAGATCTCTTCTTCCTTTTGTTCCCTTCATCCATTTTGGGGAAGTTCGCCATATTGATATGTTTCTGGGGTACCACTAGTGATGGTACATTAACGTGCACCATTGTGCATATACCATTTCACCGAGGGGGCAGTGTGTGGTATGCCTTTTTTCCACAGGCCCAGTAATGGTCCATTACTACTGCTGTTCCTGCTCCCCCCTCAGGTAACTCCATCACGCTTTCACAGTTGGTGTTGTATCCTACGTCCACCTCCCCTTTATGTTGGTAGCATACCTTAGGCACAGTTAGCAGCAGTATTGTTATTGGGTCTTCATCCTTCTCCATCCACGTGAGCATGGGTACGTACTTGACCCAAGTCATCCAACATCTATGGTTGTGTCCATCAATAGTTTCTCTTGGTACCATGTTGCTGCCAACCACTCCTACGTCCCATTTGTTGTTCATGTACACCTTCCCTGTTATTATCACCAGTGGTCTTTCCCAACATCCGTTTTTACCAGGGACTTCAGTGGCGTACCAATCACATGGTAGGTACTGTAGTGTTACTTTCTTTGTTTCTCCTTTTTCAGGACCACTTGTTATGTATCTGAATCCTTCACCATGTAAACTGCTCTTGTGGTAACTCAAATAAGTCTTGAGGAAGTTGTTTTCATATGGATATGTATCTCGCGTTTTCCACACCAGTTGCACCACTATCCCTTGAAATCTTCCTTTCGTCTGGAACAGTGCCAAGTATATTATACATCGTGCTATTTTTTCATCTATCTCCGTGGCAACAAATGTTCGAGAAGCGCTCATGGCGTATGGGATTAATGAGCAAACGTAGCAGCTGTCTTCTGTTGTCTGCTTACCTATGTGGGTCATGTGTTGGTACCATATGTTGTTTGAGATGTGTGCTGAATCTTGTATGTAGTTGTCAATACCTTTATTATCTGAGTATGTGCTGCGTTTAACTCTATTTTCCTTGTGTGGGATTTTACTAGTACCACCTGACGTAACACCTGTTGCAGCTGGGGGTGGGGGTGTATTAGGTTTGGGTACAGCAATAATATCGATAGCATAGCTATACTGCCATACAGAGGCAGCCAAGAACCCGGTGATCATTAAAATCCCTATCAATTTTATTACAGATGCTAATTTCACCGGCATTTTGCTCTTACCTTGCTGCAGTCCGGCAGCTTATTCTTGCAACGTTACAGTTGCCCGCCTGAAAATTCTTAATATGCTTGTTATTAGTGTTAGTTGTCGTTTTTAAGCTCTCCCTATCAAGTAGTCATTCAGTGCCCAGGCGAAGAGCTGTTCCCACTCCAATCTAAGCGATCTATCTCTTAGGGCAGGCAAGTATGGTTGGAGGTGGGGCATTGAATGTTCTATGGCCAAGAGGAATGCTGTGTAGTAGACACGTACCCTCCTTCTTTTCAGGTACGTTGGCCTTTTTATTTCATATACAAATTGGTGTGACAATTCTTCCAGGTAATTATCGTCTGAGGGTACCATCTACTCCTGGGCAGTGAATTGGTTAGTTATCTACTTTCTTAGTAGTACAATAATACGCTGGACCTGTATGTGCGAGAGAAAAGAAAGAGAACATTCAGGTGTTTACATGTGTATATGTGCAAGACAATGTCCTTCAGTTCAGTTATTACTACAGTGGGTAGGGGGTCAATGGGCAGAGGGTTTGGGGCTCAACTGGCGGAAGTCTCTTTACTCTTCAATCGTGTAACCATGGGGTGGGCGGTATGGGGATCACCCCTTTCTTTTCTAGTAGTTGTCTCTGGGGAATCTGAGGGGTGGCAGGGTATGGGGACACTTAGGCCGTTAGTTGTGGTAGAAGTCTCTTCCTCCGTTGGTGACGCTGTTATTGTTCTTCCAGTGGCCCTGTCGGTGGCGCTGGGGCGGGTCTGGAGTTTGTAGATCTTTACGTCGTGTAGGTGGTTCCAGGCACGTTTGTCCTGTAGCTTTACTGCTCTCGTTGATACCTCCTCTACCAGATGGGGGCCAGTGAAGCGTGGGCTGTTCCACTTTCTGTTGAAATTGCGAAGTAGTACGTGGTCACCTTTAGCAACTTTGCACAGTCTTTCCTTTTCCAATTCTTTATCCGCGTCTTCTTGTTGATCGCTGTTAGACCCGCCCCGCGTGCGCTCGAGCTATTGAGACACAAACACTACACTAGTAATCAAAGAAGACACATATTGGTACATTTCATCACCAAGGACATTTGCAGTACTCTCGTGGTCGGTAAATGCTCTTGATGTTGGCGTTAGGGGAAGGCGCATTTGACGTCCGGTAACCACCTCGTGAGGGGTGAGGTGGTGGTCGGAACCTGGTCTATTCCTTAGCTCAAATAGGGCTAGTGGAAGGCAATACAACCAACTCTTCTTTGTTGTTTGCTGTATTTTTGCAATTGCCTCCTTTAATAGGCCTTTCAGGCGTTCACATACACCGTTGGCCTGTGGGTGGTATGCACATGCAAATTTATGCTTGATGTTCAGTAAGGATGTGATGTGCTGGAACATTTCGTTTGCGAAATGTGGGCCATTAACTGACCGCAGTACCTCGCACACTCCCCACCTGGGGAAGACCTCCCTCACTAGGAATTTAGCTGCTCTGAATGCATCTGGGTGTGAACAGGGCCCTGCTTCAATCCACCTCGAGAATGGGCATACTACTACAATCATATACCTATTTCCTAAACATACGTTGATCATATCAACATAGTCAATATGGAGATGTCGGAAGGGTCCCTCTGGCCGGGGTATAATACCTCTTATCACCTTCAGAGTGTGACCGGCCGTAAACTGTTGACATGTGAGACAATTGCTGATAAAATTTGACACATGAGAATGTAACTCGGGGCAGAACCAGTCTTCCCTAATTCGTGCTGCAATTACTTCCTTGCCTGTGTGGGCTGGGTGGAGTAGTTGGCTCAGGGCGGTGTTCAATAGTGCCAGTGGTATTACAATCTTTCCAGTGTCACCCTGGCGCCATAGTGCGTCAGTTGGTGTCATTGTGCATCCTCTTTTTACCCATATTTCTTTTTCTGCCATTGGTGCAGCCGCTTGTAGCTCCATTATCTGTGTGGCTGGGAGATGGGTGTACCCTTCTCTTATCAACATCTCCTTAGCCATTCCCCTCCCTCTCCCTCTCTTTGACTCTGGGGGGTTCCATATCTCACCAAAATATGCAGCATACTTCGCATGTGCGTCTGCTGCTGCATTCCCTTTTGAAATGTGGTCTTCACCATTCGTGTGTGCGGTGCATTTGACCAAAGCTAATTCTTGGGGGTCATTTATTGCTTCAATTAGTTCAGCCAATAGGAGGGCATGTTGCACTGGAGTGCCATCAGCTCTCCTAAACCCTCTTCTTCTCCATTTCGACAGCCCTGAGTGGACAGTGGGCGTAACATATGCACTGTCGGAATATATGGTCACTCGTTTGTCAAAGCTTTCCTTCAACGCCAAGGTTAGTGCAATTAATTCTGCCGCTTAAGCGGAATAATGCTGTGGTAGTTGTACACATTTCATTGCCACACACACCGGTACCTCCATCATTTTTACCACTGCTGCCCCAGTCCTCCTTATACCATTCCTTTGGTCGATAGTTGATGACCCATCAATGAACAGGAGCTCACCTCCCTCTAGTGCGTTCTCTTCAATCTTTCTAGTACATGAGTACATTTCAGTTATTTGCGTACAATCGTGGCCATAATCTCCTTCCTCAATTACTTCTGCTAGGAACCTTGCAGGGTTGACCGTGCTACATCTAACAATTGATAGTTCAGCTCTGGATAAGATGATCTCATAACCTGATGCCCTTTGCGTGGTTAGGGTGGACTTAGGTTTATTCAATATTGCAAATAGTGCATGTTCCACAAACAGTGTAGTTGGGCACCCCATGGTGATTGCTGATGCTTTCTCTACCGCAAAAGCAGCTGCGGCGAGACCTTGTTCGCAAGGGAAATGACCTAACATCACAGGATCTAAGTGGCCGCTGTAAAATGCTACTGGTTTGTAGCCCATGCTTGTTTTTTGTGCCAACACTGCTTTCATTACTGCTGAGTCACAATGTGAAAATATAAAGAATTGTCGCTCATAGTCTGGGGTTGCCAGTACCGGAGCAGTTGATATCGCATCTTTCAGTTCATCAAAAGCCTCTTCCATTTCCATTGTCCACCCCAACCTTTTCTCCCCTTTATTAGCTTCCTTTAACGCCTCAAGCAGGGGTCCTATGTATGAGCTGTAATCAAATACCCATGCTCTACAGTAGTTGCACAGACCCAGGAACTGCTGCAGTTCCCTCACTGTTTGTGGCACCGGCGTTTTTGAAATGGCCTGTGCTCTTTGTGGTGCAATCTTTCTTCCATGTTGGGATATGAGCTGACCAATGTAAAGTACCTGTTCTTGACAGTACTGTAACTTTTCCATGTCTACCTTGTAACCTTTTTCAGCCAATATTGTCAGCATCTTTAATGAGTCCTCTCTGCATGTTCTTTCGTTTGTACTGCAAATTATTATGTCATCGACATACTGCAACACTGTGCTTTCCACTTCAATTTTACCCAAATCCATCTGTATTACTCTGTTGAAGATTGAGGGTGATTCGCAGTACCCTTGTGGCAATCTGGTGTGTTTCCACTTTGTGTTTCTGTAAGTGAAGCTTGTCAGATCTTGTGAGTCTGGGTGCAATGGTATTGAGAAAAAAGCATTTTTAAGGTCGATCACTGTAAATCGTGATGCTTCTGCTGGAATGCCACACAATATTGTGGCCGGGTTTGCGGCTATGGGGTATTCTGCTTCTACTATGTTCTTCAAGGGCCTGAGATCCTGTATGAAGCGCCAAGACCCCCCTCTAGCCTTGCGCACTGGGTATACAGCCGTGTTACATGGTGATTCTGAGGGGACCAATATGCCATTATCTATAAGGGCCGTTATGGTTTCATATATGCCCTCATCTGCCTCTTTTGATAGTGGGTACTGTTTCACTCTGGGGAGTATTGCACCTTTTTTCAATTTTATCCTTACTCCCCCTATACTTTTTATGCACCCCACGTCATAGGGGCTAGTAGTCCATAATGATGTGGGTACTTTTGTCATATCCTCCTCAAAGAAGGGAACTGGGGTGGATGTGGGTGCCTCAAGTGCCATTGCAATTTTCTGTGCCACTTGTTTGTATGCCACTCTTAGCCATATTTCCACACTCATCATAAACACCATTTCACCTTCCTCCTTTCCTTCTGAGTACAGCTCCTCATCTGACACCTGGGTGAGTCTACATCCTTCTGCTAGTGCTATCACTGCCCTCCATGCTCTTCCTTCTCTGTCTTGGGCATGTAAAGCAATGTAATCAGCTGTTGCTATAATGCTCTCAATGTCCACTGGAACCACCTTTCCTTCTGGTTCATTGACTGGTGTTTCTGGTCTGAACAAATAGGCTGCTGGCCTCCTCCAGATCTTTCCCTCTATCCCTGGCATCCATGCAAATGCCATGTTTGTTCCGTACTGGAAGAGTTCGCCATCTACTGGCTCAGCCCTAATCGCTGTCTGTCCGCAGTATGCTTGCAAAATCTGTCGTGCTGTGAGCATGTTAATTCCTGGAGTAGAGCAAATTATGCCGTCTTCCGTAAAGGAGATCGTCATATTCAACCTGTTCATGATGTCTCTCCCCAGTATATTTACTGGTGAGACACTATAATATAAAAGTGGGACTGACATGTCATAATCTCCTATAGATAAGGGAATGTTATCAGTAAAAGGAACCAACCCTCTAGCCCCAGAGAATCCTTGGGTGTTCATGGCTTCGCCCGACATCTTAAATTTACCTTCCCTTATACAAGACCGGGTCGCCCTGGTGTCAACAAGGAATGATAATTTTTTATCACCTATCGTTACCTCTATGCGTGGTTCCTCCGCACTATTAGGTGTTACCGACAGGATGGGACACACCAAGGCCGTCTGTGGGCTGTCCTATTGAGGGTACAACGATTGACCATTTCCTGTGTAAGGGTTGTGTCCCAGGACCGTCACCCTACCCAGTTGTGTTTGTTGTGCTTGGGGTTGTTGTGTTATCGCTACCTGTTGTTGTGGCAGTGAATATGTCTGTGGCTGTTGT
This sequence comes from Ambystoma mexicanum, assembly GCF_040938575.1. NCBI lineage: Eukaryota > Metazoa > Chordata > Amphibia > Caudata > Ambystomatidae > Ambystoma > Ambystoma mexicanum. Next base: position 489,024,178 of record NC_090923.1, on the reverse strand, counting down.
TGTGTTATTAGTTGTTGCTGTTCATTTCCCTGTTGCAACGTCTGCTGTTGCTGTATGCCCTGCTGTTCCTGTGTGGGCCTTGGTTGTCCCTGTTCGCTCCATGATGGTGTTCCTGGTCTTACTCTACACGTGCGTGACATGTGCCCTACTAATCCACAACTCCAACACACCGGTGGTTCCCTACTCTGCCATGGAAAGCTTCCTGTGTTGTCCTGGTATACTGGTTGCCCGGTGGGGTAGGAATTTTTAAGTCCTCCCACCTGCTGTTGTGTTGTATCCGTATCCTCTCCCTCTCATAATTCCTCCTCTTCCCCTGTTGTAATTATAATACCCAGCTCCTGGCATTGAGTATCCTCCTCCCATGTTGGTCGTGTATGGTTGGAGTGGCGGCACCTGTTGTGTTATAGTCTGTGAGGGTGGTATTTGGGAGGGATCTTGTGCAGCCACTACTTGTGTGGGGCTTTGGGTCATTGTTGTAGGTGTAGTTATTAGTGCCCCTTCCATTGTGTATTTAGTAAGTTTTTTCTGTACTAGTTTAGCCTCTTCCGTTTTCCTGTCCTCTTCCTTTTGTTTCATTTTTCCTTGCCATATCCTGCAATGATGCACTATTGTCAGTTGTATTTCTGGCCATGCTTTTGCTTCCATTCCCACTACTTTCTTCAGTTGTTTCTGAACTCCTTCTGGGAGCCCTTGTACTAGTATATGATAAAATATTGCTGGTGTTTTGTCCCATTGTTCTCTAGTTTCCATGCGCCACTTCTCTTGGATTTCCTGGATATAATCAACAGGATCTTCGTTCTCACGCATCTTGCGTGAGGTAATTGCTCCTATGTCTGATGTGTCTGGGTACTGTACCCTCAGTGCCTGCCATAGTGCATGTCTGCAGTTTGCGAATGGTGCCCCATCGTGCGATGTGTTTGCTATTGTTACCCCAGGGAATCCCGCTCTCTTCCAAATGTCATCCGCTGCATCCCCTAATATCGATATTAGAAGGCCCTTTACATCTCCCACTGCCAGTTTCTGTCCTGCGGTGTGTGTTTCCATTTCATATATCCATTTACCCGCACCTTAGCCTGCACTTATATTTTCTTTGTCTGTATGCTTCCAAGGGACGTACTGTGGTCTAACCCCTCCCCTCTCCAGAAGTGGCATTAAGTTGTGTCTCGTTTTACCCCTTGGGTTCCATAAAATCGAGTCCTCACACCCCTCCTCTTCTTCCCTCTCTCCTACATCGTCAATTTCGTCTGTATTTCCCCTGCTCGTAACTCTTTCTTCTCCATCTTTTCACCTTCTTCCATCATTTCCTGTATTTAATGTGGGCGTGTGTATTCGTCCTTCCTGCCTGCGTCTAGGGAGGTCTCTAAGCCGACCTGCATAGGGTGTCAGTTCGTTTGTGAAGGGCGCAAGTTTGATTGTACGTAATGAGCGTGAGGTGGTTGAGCATGTAGGGTGGGATGGGAGAGGGTGTGATGGTGACGGTGTGGCTTCATGTGTCTGTCTTTCCGCTATTCCTTGCTCTTCCTCCTCACTTCTCTCCAGTTCATCCTTTCTCCTACAGATCCATGGTGAGTCTGTATTGGTCCGGGTGGTGTATAGTTTATCTAGGCTTTCCCTTTCACTGTTTCTTCCTTCCATCCCCATTCCTTCTTTTCCTCACTACAAAAGTCATTCATAAACGGCAGCCCCCACTCTGTCTTTTTCCCCTTGATTGTTACTGTTTTTAAGTCTATTAGGTCCGGTTCTCCCTTTTCTCCTTTACCAACCGCTCCCCTTTGCGCTTATGTTGTTGCTACTTCTGTGTCTCTATATACATACCCCCTTACTTCACTCTCCCTTCTCCTATCTTCTCTTTCCCCTTCATTTCTCTCCTCCATCTCTCTACCAATTTCCTCCCTTTTCCTTTTTAATTCCTCCATTACTTCACTACTCACTTTTTCCAATATCCTTTCATCCTCTTTCTTCCGTTCCCATCTCACCCTCTCCCTTTCTAATATACTCTCTTTCACCCTCCCTTCTTCGTATTTCTTAGTCGTTTCTGATAGTAATCTCGTCTTCCACATTGCCATTACTTTTTCTTTCTCTTCTTCTTCCCTTTTCCTCTCTCGTAGCACTGCTCTTGATACCCTTTCTGCTGCTGCTTTTACCCTTTCAGCTTCTCTCCTTTGCTCCTCAGTTCGTTCCCTTATTTTTTCCAATTCGTTCTTACCTTCTTTCCTTTCCCTCGCTCTCTCTCTTTCCTCCCTCTCGAGCTGTTTGATCAGTTCATTCTGCTCATCCCTTTACTCTGCTAGTCGTTCCTCCAAAATCTCTTCCTTTTGTCGTAACAGCTCTTCCCCTCTCATTCCACTCTCCCTGGTATTATCCTCGTCCATTTTCCTTACTACCTCCTTCTCTTCTCCTGTTAATGAACCTCGTAATTTTAATAGTATCTGCGCAGCTACCCACTCATCATGTCCTATTTCCACAGTTTATTCTTCTCCAGTCCTCCCCTCCCCTGCTGGCATCTTCCTATGAGCCACATATGGTGGCGGGCTGTATGCCGGGTTCGAGTACCCATCAGCCGCCCTTAACTGTCCTCTTTCTATTTCTCCTAATTCTCTTAAAGGGTACAACCCCCCTCCCTCTGTTTTCACTACCTTTGCTAGGGGTATATCGTTGCTCTGTTCCTTTTTTATTTCATTTTCTTTTGAGTTATTATTCTTTTCTCCTCCCTCTTGTCCGTTCCCCGTGTTCTTTGGGTCTTCACTCCCCTTTTTCCCATTCTCTCCTTCCTCCTTGATCTCTTTTTCTTCCGGTATTTCCCCCACAGTGAACATTCCATTTGGTCCTGGTCGGGACCCTTGGAACATCCTCCATAAGTTAAACACCTCCACGTGGTGTGTCAACTTCTTCCCTTTGTATGTATTATGCAGATGGTTTAATAGTTAATGTTGGGTATATGGATCGAAGCTACCATTAAGCGGCCATGGTGTTATCATTTTGTTGTCCGTCCCCTGTGTCCATTCTATGCTATACTTGATCAGTTTCTCCCTATGGGGTGACAGTGTTGTACACATGTGTTGTAGTGGGGTAGTGAGGGTGTTCCACCACCCTCCCGATCCTGTCCCGTATGACATAGTAGCGCTTCACTTGTTACCCTTCCCCTATTTGGTAGCTATTATCTTACTAACACTTACAATACACAGCCTTATACCTTTACCTGGCCCCGTAAGTTTGGGGACTTGCGATAGTCCGCTAAGGAAAATTATTAAAATATAGTATTTACATTTGTATATTTTCTTCTTTCTTTCTTTCTTCCTTTACACAACACCCTTACGGCCCCCTGCGGCCGAGGCGCACGTAGCCCCCTGCGGCTGCGTACCCCTTGTGACGTTCTTATACAGTCGTCCTATTTTCATTTGCTCCTCCTCCTTCTTCTACACTTGCCGTGGCCGGCGTTCTCTGTGCGCAGCCACGTCCCCCGTTTCGCCTTTGCCCGATCAACTCATTACCGTTTATCTCCGTTTCCACTCCCTTACCACAGTTCTCTTCCCCACCACTCTCAGAAATAAAGATGCCTTGTGCTCGGGATATCCTATGAAAGCCCTACTGGTGACGTCACCGATCTCTTCGAACTACTGGTAAGTTCTTCATATATTCTTTAAGTCCAAAATACACTTGCAATCTACCCCCGTTAACCTCACAGCTGTCTTCCTGTCACTCCTGGAACAAGGTAATCAATAATATAATCGGACTGCGCACACTGCGTCACCTCGTGTGTGATACGCCCCTCGACAGGAGGGCTTAACCAGCCAATTATCTTCCGTATTGGGCAACTAACTAGCTACCGCCTACAGGGAAACGTCATCTACCTATCGCGTTTCTTGCTCGAACAATAGGGATCCTCATCTACTCATTGATCAATAAATGCCAAATCGTAGGAAACCACACACACACACCCTTACACGTAGTCGCGACCTAGGCCAATCAGTGTCTACGAGCGGCCGCACGTGATGTTTTCGTGCTCCACCTCCCTCTCTCGCGTAACGTAGCCGACTGCTCTCGCACTCGTTCGGCTACCATTCATTTCATTGCCTACACTAAATTGTCAAACCTTCGCCGCGCACCTGTGCAACACCTCCCACCTCCCGTATTTAATTCCTCCACCCTCCCTCACAATTTCGCATTGCTTGTTGTGCGTGGCATGCTCACCAAGTTCTCTTGATGCGGGGCCGCTCGACTGCGTGCACCCCTCCAAGCGGCTCGCCACCTCCCCTCGTCTGGACCACGTCTGGACACTCGCCAACCGCGGGCGGGATACTTCTCAACCGGCTCCCGAAGGCCAATATCCGGATTGCGCTGTCCGGTCTTCTCGCAGTTCCGCGATGGTCCTGTAGTCCTCAGAAGGGGGCAACGGCAGAGAGGGCCACGCCGCCGGGCCTCCTCGCAACGGGAGTACCTGGAAAAATAAAAATAAAAAAGCAGATCTTAAACAGATCTCAGCAGTGCCTCCAACTTGTCGGGGGGAAATTCTGCCGGGGTCGGCCGGGCCGTCCGTAGACCTCCGGGCAGGGAGGCCCCAACTCCTCCCGTATATCCCAAAAGAGATAGAGTATGAGACACACGCAAGAAGCAAGGTGACTCTGCTGTTTATTAGACAAAACGGCAGGGATGGGTCAAGGATCGTACGCGTCCGTCCTGACACACACACAATAGTGGGGCTCGCAGGCCCTTTTTACCTTAGTATGACGCGCTACTTGCGTCACCTTAGAAAGTTTAGCAAAAACCTATTTCCACTCTGGATTGGTTACTCGAGTGGTAGGGTTAGTATAGCATACATATAGAGAACAGTGTTAGTGGTTGAGGGTTAGTCAGGTGGTATACTTGGGCTGTCCCTTCAATTTGATACATGAAAATTGTTACATGAAGACCTCTGAGGATTGGTCAATGTTAATGGCATCAGTGATAAGAGCCCCATGTTCTGATTGGTCCGCTCGCGAGCCTCCCAGTCTGAGACTATCGCTGTTCCCAGCTCGCGGTGCACCTGTCATTTGCAACAATGTTTTACTATGGGTAGGTGTAAACAATGTGAGGATTTATTCATATGTTGGGAGGTCGACTACTCCCACTGCTGCAGATGTCCAATGAGTCTTTTAATTGTATCTGCCTGTGTCTTGAAACGTGGGATTCAGGCGTCTCCTTCCTCCTGGGCTTGGCATCCTGTCAGGTTTGGCTTTGTCACGTGAGGTGGGACCGTGTTTGAGGCAAAATTCAGCACAATTAATATTGTTTTTCCCACTGTGTGCCTGGTTTATCTTGCAGGTGCGACCTTGGCGTCGGCTTGCGGCGTGCGAGATTGCAACATCGTGCCCTTGGCGGTGTGCTTTCGCCGGGCTCATTCTGCAGGGTCAGCAACCGAGCTCTTGCTCATTCAATGTTCATGGAAGCTTTTGCTTGCGGCCTACTTGGCCTGGTGCATAGGTGGAACCGTTTGATGCAGAGCGCTTTAGGTTACGGTATCATATTGCTCTATCCTCAGTATCGTGTCTCCGTTATATTCTTCATTATGGTACATGGTTCTTAGAAGAAGCGTGAGCAAGCCTTTTGAGATAAGTTCATTATGCGTCTTGCATTTCTGCATTTTGAGAGCCTATGTGGAAAATAATAAAGATGCACGTCTGTGGGTATGTCTGTCGCCTACGTCATAGCACTGAGTATGTTCTTCGTGTGGATTGGTGTGGGAGTGTCCGGTGTGCATGTTTGCACAGGTGTGCTGACCGTTGGCTAGGTCGTCATGGCATCTCTAACGACGTGTAGGTTTAGTCGAGTTGATCCATGCCGCAGGTGTCGGCATGGACAGGGCGGGCTGCTGGGCAGGTAGGTGTGCACATCCGTATGTTCCTGTACCAGGGTATTTGGTCGTCTGGTAGATAGGCAAACTCCTCTCGTGGCGTGTGTCTAGGCCGTGATCCTCTAGGCCAAGCGCGAGAGGGGAAGGGTGGGAGCCTGTTCTTCCATTCTCCCACTTCAATCCACACAGTAATCTTTCTCATCTGTGCAACCCTAGCCATCTTCCCTACACACAGAAATTAAAAGAACTGTTACCCTCTCTTCCTATATAGCACAACCAGAAGACCTCATTTGCTAATCTCAACAGTCCCCTTTCCATGCAAGGCATTCTTAAAAGACCCAGGTGTGACACGCCCTGTCCGCGGGCTACCTCGGGTTCCTTGGACATCGTACCACAGAGCATCTCTTCTTCCCTTTCCACTTTAATCTTTGCATCAATCCATCATTGGCTACTTTCAAGCAGTCACACACCCATCCACCAATCATTACATTTCCAACTCTTTTATAAATGTATGTAAACAGGGTTCCTGCCACTTATCTTGCTATAAACTACTCAATAATCATACACGTGTTTGTCCCACCTCTTGACATCAAGTGGCAGTTACTCACAATGCTTTGTGGTTGCAAAGTTTTCTTTTAATGAGCATTTTCATAACAGTTTAAAAATACGTATTTGCAATTTCAGCAGCTCTGTCTGTGTCTTTTTTGTAAAGAAATAAAAACCACATTTAAAACATTTCCACAGCATGTTTAAGTGCCAGATCCAGTGTGAAAGTTCAATATATTACCAGTACATACATACTTGCCCATATGACCCACTATAATGTACACATTTCTTTCATTCTGTCACTTTTAACACTAAACTAAAACTCCCACAACGTAAACTCAAAATGAAAACTGCATGCATGTTACTAAAGCATGAGATATACATGGAATGAAAAATGACAAAATGCAATGCATTTAAAAATATTTATTTCAGCACCATTTCAATTAAAACAAATAAATGCATGTATACATTTACAACAGTGTTGTGTGTAATTTTTAATAAATAAATGAAAGAAAATGGAAATGGTTTCACCAACATATTGCAAGAAAACTCAGTGTGTGCAATATCATTGACTTTCCCCCACATGCATGCTTGCTAACATCTCCTTTCTAATCTGTACAGGCTTATTGGCTTCTCGATTTTTCTCTGCATTCCGGGACTTGCAGTGCACCTTTCCTAATGCAAATAGTGCAAACACAACTCCCACAATACAAACAAAAGAACCATCATTTAACAAGCAAGTACACATTGCAATACATCCCATTCGTAAGTTTGCATGTACTGACAACATAAAAAACTTTCACACAAGTGCCACTTTAAAGGGTTCTACAAATATTTTCCATATCCATTTCGTTTTTTTAGACAAAAGTTACGCCAGTGCTGCTATAAATCCACAAAACATTTTTTTACCTTTCATGTCAAGCCTCCCAAAAAGGACAGCTTTTTAAATGCTCAGCATTTTTCATTTTCAATTATATAAAAATGTCACACTTTCTTGCTACGGCCCCATTGGACATACTCATCATGGTACCACGGCGCCCATTAGCAATGCTGCTAGTGCGCCCGTGTCCCCATTCCCATACAGTCCTATGCAACTCCACTGAAATACAGACTGACATTTTCCAGCACCTGACTTTCCAGGCTAACAGGACCTGTAATGTCCTGCTGCCACTGGGAAGCTACCTGCTGAACAATTATTAGAAATCTGGTGGCAACCCATCTGCAGCAACAGTAGGGTTACCACCATACTCTTCTTCCCAACAACTCCTCCTAAATTCCAAAATAATGTCTTCTTGTACTAAAATTACTTCACCATTACCATACATACCCACTGATTTTCTTCTTTCCCAATTCCTCAGCAGGTACACTCTTTCTGTCTCATCTGAACACCATTATCATAGCACCCACTATTATCATGAAGACATAGTAATATCCTTACTTATTCATTCACACCAGCACTTTCTTGCACACTAACCCAAGCCCTTCACACATCTACACACACAGCTACTCTTACAACCTTCCCAATCAGAACTAGCAGGCCATTGCACAATCATACAGTCCTCTATTTATGTCTGCCCTCATATTCACACACTCATTCACAATGCACGCAAATATATTCCACAACTTCCCAACCCCACAATTTCCTTCTTTCACCAACAGACAGAACCGAATGCCTACTAAAAAGCAACTCTGTAGAAAACAAAGGATAAAAATAAAAGCATGCAAAATACTCATCCACCTCTAGCAGAATGTATAGCAAATATTCAAACAAAACTGCTAATACAGTCAGTTCCAAATTCTGAGCTGGCTAGCACTTAAAAAACTAGGGCAACTCTTTCAAAAAGTAAAAATAAAAAAAGTATGAAGAAAAATAAAACTGCTAATATCCCTACTACTATTTCTACCAATGTTAATGTAGCCACAGTTAAGCATTCCAAAACATTAATTTTACAGAAAATGTTCTACCGTAGAGTACTTCACAATCTTATGAAAACAGCAGAAAAGTGACGCTCGACCTTTAAAAATTACTGCAGAAGACTAATCCTGGAAACCATCATTGACAGTGCAATTATCCTGAAAAGAAAATTGTTTATATTAATTTTAACCAGAATGAAACCACTTACAAAATTAATCAGTAAACTACTAAAAGTACTTCTAAACATGTGCAATATCAACATAGATACCGTTGCAAACTTTTCTGAAGGTGAATGGATTCACACAAGCAGTACAGATCCATATTTCAATTAAGAAGCTTATAAAAAAGAGCAGTACAACCCAATCGCCATCCATAGTAATTGCCGAGGGTATGAAATGCTAGAAAACACCATTATGGCACAAGAAACCCTTATTGAAAAAACATCCCCAACAAACTTGCAATCAACTGTTCCTTCCACCCAACCAATATGTCCAGTCTACAAATGGCCATGCAGCTCATTGTGTAACATACGGAAACAATTCTTCAAATCTTTATGACAATTCTCAATCACCATGTGAAAGTAAAAGACAACATTAGAATAAAAAACTTTACAAACCATGTACTCCTGTCCAGTGGGCAATTACACTGAACTGCAAGGACATTCATTAGCCTGCATTTCGGGACCATCTTGTAAAAGCACCTTCCACCAGATCAAAATGTTAGCAACACACCATTCCACTATATGGAATCTTCTCCAGAGACTGTATTTTTGAGCTAAGTGGTACAGGCACATGTTTCCAAAGCAGTACTTCTGTTTGTGTAGCATATGTTTAATAAATTGTTTTTTAAAATGTCCTGGCAGTTGGGATCATTTTTGGCTATTTTTCTATGTCTTGGTACGATTTCAGCACTCTTTTTATGGATGCAGCTGGACCAAGGCTCCGCCAGACTATGGGGGTCATTACGAGGTTGGAGGTAATGGAAAAACGATGCCGGTAAAGGATTACCGGCACCGCATACCGCTCTGGGCTATTCCAAACCAAGAACCCGGTATTAGAGGCGCCGCTAATAATGCTGCGGCTAATAGCGGCATGGGCACGGGCACATGGCCCTTCAGGCCGGCAATACCGGGATGCCGCTAACAGGAGGACATCTCAAGTCAGGCGGACATGCAAATACCGGCATCATGAAGGCGCTAATATGGGATACCGGCATGCCGGCAATACCGGCATCGTGAAGCACCCGTAAACTGCTATTTGCAGTGTTCCCAACTGCCACAGGTGCACACAATCAGCACAGGTGGAGGCAATGGAGTCTGGGCCAGCACAAAAGGAGCACACTCACACACCACACACCTTCCCACACCAACATTTTTCCACTAGTACTATCAATACTGGGGCTGGAGGACATGTTTACATTGCTACACCAGCAACAACAACAACAACAGCAGGCACCACAGAGGAGACGCAGGAGGAGAAGGAGGGTGAGACAGGCCCAGCATGCCCACCAGTGCAGACAGTGGTACCACGCAGGCAGCCCCCAATCCCTCGCATCAGAGCCAGTCCATTCAACCTGGGCGTCTGGACCGGGACACCATCACCACCATTGTGGACATGATACACGACGACATTGTCAGACTCATTGAAATACGCGCCGCCATCCCCCCTCTACTCAAGGTAGTGTTGGTGCTCCATTTCCTGGCCACAGACACCTACCAGCGCAGAGTGGGGCCCATGCTTGGCATATCACAACCCTTATTTTCTTGCATGCTGAACCAAGTGCTGGATGCCCTCCTGAAGCACACAAGGGACTATATATCCCTACCACGGACTCCCCATGAGATCTTTGATACAAAAGTTGGCTTCCATGCACTGGCAGGCATGCCAAATTGTGTTGGTGCCCTCGACTGCACCCACATGGAGTTGGTGGTCCCGCATGCCATGGAGGTGGTGTACCGCAATCGCAAGCAATACCACTCCATCAATGTGCAGATGGTATGTGATGCCAGCAAGATCATCACACATTGTTGTGCCCGATTTCCCGGATAAACTCATGACTCATTGGTCCTGCGGAACTCCACGCTACCATGCTACATGGAGCGACATGCAGGACGACGTGCCTGGCTGCTTGGTAAATTGCATGACAGGCACATGGCAGTGGAATGAGCGGATAGATGCACACACCACCATGGTGTCATTGTTGCGGTGACAGCACGATGTGCACATCCCAAAACACTGTGTCCCAAAGCATCCCAAACTGAACATGACAACCAATTCCCATGGCAATGATCTAAGCTGCACACCTATCACAACATGCCAAACTTAAAACCACCCCACATCCCACAACACGTGCACCACCCATCATCGTACCTCACCCTCCGCAACACAATCCAGCAACATGGTGTGAGTATTCACTATGTAAATGTCTGCAGCAAATCACCACACAGGACAAGCATCCATGAGAGTGCACTGAACAAAACCACCAAGGGAACCCACTGCTTGTCACAGGGCCACTACCACAGAAGTGCAGCATTTCACCATGGGAATAATCAGCACTGAATGGCAATTAATGCAGAACCTACTGCCAACGCTGCCAGTTAGAAATCATATAGAACACTACACATCACATGTTTAACACAAACACAGCGGTATGCGTCCACAATGCATGAGCAACATCAAGGCATTGTACACTGTGTATCATCTTGAAGATGCAATCCACACCATAAGTCCATGGCACAGAACACATTGAGGGCATGAGAAATGTGTGCATACAACCAGGGACATGGGCATGTGATCAACAAATAACTGCAGGCATGTGTGACAAGTACAGCTGTCTATCATGAATCGACTAACATATCCTTTTTTTCCCTCTCATCTAGGTGATAGTGGCTATCCCTTGAAGCCGTGGCTCCTCACCCCTGTCCGAAACCCACAGAACAGGCACGAGGTCATCGAGCAGACCTTTGGCCTGTTGACGGCACGGTTTTGCTGCCTTAGCCGGTCGGGTGGGGCACTCCTCTACAGGCATGAGAAGGTGGCCAAGATCATCATGGCATGTGTCATGCTTCACAACATGTCTATCCAATGGAACGTGCCCCTGCCCCCTGACATTGAACTGCAACCACCTGGTGATGATGAAGGGGATGAAGAAGATGTGGGCACACATGATCGCGGTGCATATGCACAGGAGGGACGTGCTGCATGTCAGTCAGTGATTGCACAATATTTCTAACACACATGGGTGCAGAGGGTGACATGAAAGTGGGATAGAGGGCACTGGCTGTGGGTGTACATGTACACTATGCACTGTATATCAATAAATGACACATATGCAATAAGGATTGTCCACTCAAGTATTTTTTCTGCTACACAACGGGTGTATTTAACTGTTCAATAGCACAAAGTGCTCAAATCCTTCACCTCACACACCCCCTACACCCCCTCCCCCCACAACTCCCCCACACACCTTCTCCCCCTACCTCTACCCCCACAACTCCCCCACACACCCTCTCTCCCCTCCCCCCACAACATCCCCACACCCCTCTCCCCCCCCCACAACTCCCAAACACATGGTGTCCAAGGAAATGCAAAAGGTGTCTACGTCCATTGTTTTAATTTGGCTGCCACATCTACATACGTCCACTTCCCGCACCTGGTGGCGGCATGTCAGGTCTCCGCAAAGTGCACGCTGACCTGCGAAGGGGGCTGGTTTGACTGGAGCTGGCTGATGATGGGGTGCCAGCTTGCTCCAGTCTGGGGACCGGACGCTCCGCCTCCAAGGAATCTGCTATGCGGGAGAGGACCAGTCTCAGAGCAGACCCCTCCTTGCATATGCACGTAGTGCTGGCCTCAATGGCCTGCCTCAGGGATGCAGTGTTGTCGCGCCCCTCCTGCCTTGCCTGGGCACTGTGTGACACAGACTGCCTGACTAGGGCAGTCAGCTCCTCCTGGCGCTGCACTGTGTGTTCCAGCTGCTGCACCCCGTCCCCGAACATCTGTGGAGGTGGATGGTCCTTGTGTCACATCCCCAGATCCGTGTGGCTCCTCTGTGGGGCTCATGCTCCCTTCAACTGTCTCCCCTCCAGACTGCTCTGGTGTGGTGTTGTGGTAGGAGCACATAGGTGTGATCTGGGGTGATGGTGTGGGACTGGGTGTGGCAGGTGATTCCAAGGAGTGATCCTCCACGGGGACACACACCTGGCCCTGGCTCTGTGCGTCCTCGTCTGTCTGGGATGCCGTAGCTGCCGCCTCCCCAACAGAGCTGGTGGAAGCTGAAAGGGCCCCATCGACCACTGTCTACTGTGCAGGGGACACAGGTGTTGTGGGGACTGTAACAGTGGCCCTTAGCGGCACCAGTGCTGTGGCATCCGGTGGGGTTTGTCCCTTCTGTGCCTGTTGTGGCATGGCTGGCACTTTGGATATCGAAGGCCTGTTGCCTTCTTCCCTGGCCCTCTTCCGGGGTGTTGTTGCCTGTGGGGCAGATTCCCGGGCCTCGCTGTCAGGATCAGAGCCTATGGGGGACTGAGAGAGGGACGGCATCAGTGATGGCTCAACAAGCATCATGTATACATTGGTATTATTGCTGTTCAACACATTAGAGGGTATTAGGTATTGGAGTTTTGACAATCACGTTGCTTGCTATATGGGTGGAGCATGCAGGCATCCGTCAGGGTCACTCATATTGGAGCTGGCGTATGCTCTGTGACATGCACTTCTGTTGTGGACTGCGTGCAGTGTGAGTTATGCCATTTTCATATACGTGTGGTGTGTGTCAGGTATGGCATTGCCATGCTGCATGCATGGGCATGTGTCTGTGCTGCGGACGGCATCTAGGCAGGGATGTATCATATGTGTATGTAATGGGCCATGCATTTCCTCTTTGGACGGACAAATTGGTGGACTATCATCATACCTTGCATTACAGTGTTTTCTTAGGACACTCGCCTCCATCCGCCAATGAGGTGGTGCCACGTTCCATCTCGCCCACACCTTCTATTGCCTCGATGCCAATAGTTCTGGTGCAGATTTTCTCCCACCGGCTTAGCTTCATGGGTGAGCTGGGACCACTGCCAGTAGTCATAGCCTGGCTCCGGTTTGCCGACATAATGTTCCTGACTCTCAGGCGCAGATCATCCCATCGCTTGGGGATGTCCTTGATTGTGCAGGGGGTGTTCCCTACGGCACTGACATTTTGGGCAACAAGTTGCCAGATCTCCTTCTTCTTAATCTGTGCCTCTTTCTTGAGACTGTTGGCAAAGACAACCTCTGCATTGTCTGCCAGTGTCTCTGCCAGCATAGTTAGCTCGTCCTCATTAAAGCGCTCTTTGCGCTGCCGGGATGCACCTTTTGTGACAGCCTGAGGCATGATGCTGGTGCTGTAGGTTGATTTATGCAGTCGGAAATAGGCTCCAGGTCCTGTGTGGTGAGGATTGTGTTTTTCAAGATGGCCGCCAAGCTCTTTCCCATTCCTGTGTGATAACGCTACTTCCGGTTCCGCTTATTAGCAGGCACCGCTATTAGCAGTCACCGCTAATAGTGGTGCCAGCTAATGCCTCATCCATTGATGCCGGTTACGTTATTTGGAGGAGGACGGCAGTGATAGTGCAGTCTGTGCTTTCCATGATGCCGCTAAGGGGCATTTAGGGGACTTTAGCGGCATGCCGGTACCCGTTGTTACCGGCATGTGGCTAAGCTCGTGCACGCAAACTCGTAATAGCCCACTGTAAGCGGGCTGTTTCCTACACGGACACAGTATTTGCTCCATGCCAGTAAAGACAGTTTCTTACCTCCAACCTCGTAATGACCCCCTATGTGTTCAGATTTGCCATAAAAGGCTTTGCCTGTTAAACAGCTTCGTAGCATCCACATTCTCTATGGGAGAGCATTTTATCCCAAAGCTGTACAATTTTTGTGACAGTGTTTTGTCAGATGATACAAGTTGCTAGTTCACTTTCACATTGAAAACACGCTCCAATTTTTTAAACATGTCTGCTACCGAACTACTTCAAAAGAAGAGGATTTATTAGACAACCATGACTCATTTGAAGATGCATTCAATGCAAATGAAAGCAGTATAACAAATGTCAATTTCAAACAATACAAAAACATGTTAGACAATGAAAGCCAACAAGAGGAAGAAGTTCAAGCACAACTAAAAGAAGACACTCCTGAGGGCAGTCAACCTTCACAGGAAGCCAAGAACCACTTGGAAAGCCACTCATAGTAAATTAAGCAGAATTAGAGAACATCATGAATCAATATGAACAATCTGAAGAAAACTTGGCAGTGCTGAAATTGCAGCTAACTGATGAGCAACTTAGCATTGTCCTAGTAGTGACTAAACAAATTGAACATGGTTTGAAACTTGTAGCTGTCGAAATTATAAATCTCTACTTCTCTTTGTAAGTGGTGAGGCTGGTTCTTCAAAAACATTCTTAATAAAAATCATCAGCAAATTCCCACAAAAGTCAACAAACAACAACCTTTCAGCTGTTGTAACAGCACTACATGTTTACCTGCCTACAACATAGGAGGTGTTACTTTACACCAACTACGGATCCTTCCAGTAGAAAACCTAAACAAATGAGAGTACTACACACTATCAACAGAAGCTGCTACTGAAGTATGCAGAATTCTGAAACAAATGAAAATGCTCCAAATAGATGAGGTAAGCATGGTCTCTAACTGAATGTTAGCTTTAATTCACCTCAGATTACAAGAAGTGCTTAAAACGGACTACATAGAACTCTTTAGAGGAAAACACATTATTGTTTTTGGAGATCTCCTACATTTAACACCAGTCAAAGGTGAACCTATTTTTAAAACCTTAGGACTCAAACAGTGCCGCAACACACTTGGCAGCATAAGAAATGTAAATCTCTGGCAACATTTCCAATACAGAGAACTAACTCAAAACATGGGTCAGTCTTCAGACCTTACCTATGCTAACATTTTAAAAAGCATTAGGACTGGTCTTCTTTCTAAAGATGCACAATCAATCTTAAATAGTAGACTCATCCATGAGCTATATGGGCATGACAAATCTTCTCCTGAAGTCATGGAACAATTAAAATAATAAATGTAAACTGTATGTCCTACATTCCAACCCTAGCAAGCTGTACACAATTAAATGAGACAATATTAAAAAATGAAATGCAACCAATAATGCATATTAGCTCCACAGACAAACTGGAAGTGCACGGCACGACACTCCCTATGTCTCGACAAGCAACAGCACAACTAAATACCTTAGAAAAATAAAATGTATCTCCAACACTGCTGATTTGGAGAAAAAGTTACAGTTGTGTTTAAACTGCAGGATAATTCTGAAACTTGACCTTGACGTGGAGCTATATTTAGTCAATGGAGCAATTGGTACAGTTGGTGGCTTCCAGGCGTATCCACATGACAACATTCAGTTTGTCAACATCCGCTTTGACAAACTTTCAGAAGTTAAATGGATATGACGCTCAGCAGCACGATTCCTTCTTTTCAAAGATATATATGTACGCAGAGAGTAATTCTCTCTGTCTCTTAAATATGCAGTCACTATTCACAAATCACAAGGTCTAAACCTAGATCAGGCATTGATTGACATTTGCAGCACAGTCTTTAAAGAAGGCACAAGTATTTATTGGCAAGAAAACCTTCACAACAGTAGGCATAATCTACCACAATGGTGCCATAACCACTGCAGGTCACTATACTGCATACATTCAAAAAAGATGTGGTTGGTTTGAATGCAACGACACTTCCATTACTCTAAAACAGAGATGGCCAGAAAATCTAACAAATGCCTATTTAATATTCCTTAAACCTAAATGTAGTCACTGACCCATGAAACTATCAAGAGTTTGTGCACTTTAGACAGGCCCTTAAGTACTGCACAATTCAAACAAACACTATGAAAATTACATTCACATAAATGTACTACATCTTTTTTAATGCTATATAGTGTTTTTCCCAATTACCCAATGATTATGTAACAATGTGCAAAATACACAGTAATGTTGTTTCAACCATAGTACTTAGAATGTACTGATTATGAGGGTCTACAAACTTTAGTCCCTGACCTGTAGAACTATGAACAGTTAGAATACACCACCTGATATCTAACTGCAGCCATGCTACTCCAATGCTACTTTTCAGTAGCAAAATAGCTAGAATATACCAACAGGAATCAAACTGCATCAAAACATACCCTTCAAAACTCTAAAAGTATGAACAATTAGAATACGCCAACTGGTATCTAACTGCAGCCATTCTACTGCAATGCTACTTTTGATTATCAAAATAGTTGGAATACACCAACCGGTCCCGAACTGCTTCAAAAAATACCCTGAAGAACTATAAAACTATCAACAGTTAGAACATGGCAACTGGTATCTAACTATATCTATAGTACTGCAGTGCTTCTTTTGAAATAAAAAACACATTAGCTACGCCAACAGATATCAAAGTACTTCAAAAATTCCTTTAAAAACAATTCCACAAGCACTTTTGAAAAGCAAAACAGGTATCTAACTACTTGAAATTACCCTTCATTTAACTTCATTGCAAATACAGCATTACAATTCTTCCTAATGCAACTGCTTGTAACAACAAATACACTTATTTGTGCACCTTCAACATTCATTTAAGTACTGCACACGTCAAAGAAACATACTGTGGCACGTAACATCAAATAAATGTAGTCGCACAGTTATGTTGTCTGAAACATAGTACTTACCATGTACTAATTATGATCATCTAAAAAGTACATGAATATTTGAGATTGTATGCAATGCAACATTGTGAAGTATCCTATCCTACCTAACATAATATGCTATGTTTCTTTCACAGAAAAAGAAGCAACGATTTCTCTTGCATTAACATGTATAACAAAGTCAACCTGTACCCCCAATGGTACAGTAATCATAAGTACCATTTTCACTTCAATTGTATTTTGTCACCATGGTTCACCACACCACAACTTGCCCTAGACTTCCCAATTCAAATTACATCTGCAGACATCGAAATAGACCGCCAACCCTATTTTTCACCTATGCCAATGTCCCTATATCATCTACACTCCACTCCCCTACCCTGAAGAAGCCCTCTTGCAGTCACCAAATAAGGTGCCTGCCCAAGACTCTGTCCACGGACTACCACGGTGTCCGTGGACTGCCATCCCTGGTACGCTCTTCTTCCACCTAAACAAAGAGCCCCATATCATCTTTTTTTTCACTCCCCCACCCTTCCCAACCCCTGTTTCCAACACAAATGACCCAAAATTTGTTTCACAAACTTGTTCCCCACCGCGCTGTCTGCGGTTAGTCGCGGTTGTCCGCAAATACAACATGGTGGGCGTCTCGGAAAAATATGATGCACCTCGCGCTTTTCACCAACCAATCAGTGGGTGCGCCTGATGTCCGTGGACATCAAGTCACCCCTAGACCAATCGTAGGCCCGTCCACAAAGCGAATAGGGAGTCAGCGGACCGGACCCAGATATCACTAATTTTATTTGGCCTACTTTTAGCCCATTTTAAAGAAAACTACTGGATGGATTTATGCCAAATTTACAAAAGCACGCTTTCGGGACCAATCCGCCGCCCCTGCCACAAATTTGGTGAACATCCGTCCAGCAGTTTGGGCTGTAGACGTGAGCAAAAATGTTTTTCCATTGCGTCTATGAAAAAATTTTGGGACCCCCCCTATGACTTTGCCCCCCTCCTTGATGAAACCTCACCAAACTTGACAGAAGAATTCAGACGTGCCATTTACTTTTTTGTTATAAGCCACTCAAAAAGTGCTCTTCCTTTGGGTTGAGCAACTTAACCATAACTACAGGGCTGCTACCGCAGGCCCTGTAAAATATATATATAAATCAAGATTTGCACTTTGCACCTTATTTTGAACTGAATATGCTGCTATTGCACTCGTCACTTTAGATTTAGGAGTAAATGCTGCTAATGCACTAAGCACTTGAAAGAGGCACCTTATGAAAGGAGTTCAGATGGGTTCCAGATGACCACTACAACAACGACAATCTGCATTATGCGGTTGCAACTGTTAATGGAATATACAGCTATGATATTCAACATGTAGCCCAATTACAATATGCATGATAAGGGGTTAAGGATCTACATTAGGCATCCGATCACAGGTTGTAAGACGCAACACACTACCAGTATAAGCCATACTAAAAATGCATGAAACATCAGGATGCGAGCATGATAGAGTACATACGATAAATACAAACACACAGCACTTTAAACTCTAAAGCACATTAGGCTAAAATGGCCGACACACGATTGAGCCCTTAGTAAATAGGACAAACTGGTCCCTTTTCTATTTCCGCTTCAAAACTTCCTGCCTTTCGCTCATGTTTTAAATGTTTTACTGACAATGAGGGAAATCGTTGTGAGCAAGCGGCGAGTTAGACGCGGAACGCGTGAATGTCTCAGCACTAGGATTGTTGCACTTTGGGAGGACCTACATACTTTGGTCTTTTTCTATTTTTGAATGGATTTCCATGCTGTTTGTAATGCTACAAATTTTCCCTGGAGTATAAATGGCATGCCAAACACCCCACAAACCCTCATACAACACATCTCAACCCACCCGAACATATCCTCCCTCTACCCCCTGGAATCTATTGAGAACGACCCCATAGTCCCAGTCCATACACACAGTGCGCAATCTCAAACTCACAAGCCAGAGGGCTCTCTGGTGCTCAAAACATCACGAGTCCCTCGCCACTACCGTGGCATCTCTGCGCTCACTCGGGAACTCCTCACCCACAAGTGCAACACTCACCACCCTCCCACGCCCTGATCCTTCCCACCATGTCTCTCGCATACCTACCACAGCCCGCCTACTCTTTCCGCTCCCCATCGACCTAACCCACTCACCCAACCCTCAGAGTACATGCATCCAGATCCCCCCCTAACCCCTCAGTCTGTCTCAACTCCCCCCCCTTGTCTGCCCCACGGACTGATCTACCACACCTCATCTCACTGGGCACCAATGTCCACTGAGCTCTCCCTGTGACAAGCATCATAAAAATCACCTCCCCTCATGAAGTCATATGCATCCTTTTTAATGCCTGCTCCGTGGCGAGAAACAGATGCAGCATCTTTGACCCAATCCCAACCTAATTTTTATCACTGAAACCTGGTTCTCTGACAATTTTGCACCAGTTGCGCATGAGGCCTTCCCCCTGGCTACTCTCTCTTATTGCCCACAACGGACCTTCCAGAGGTGACGGAGTGGCAATCCTCTACAAACCTCATTTCTGTCTCACTCGTCGAAAAACCCAGACATGCAATGCTACCTGTGAATCCCTTCTAGTAAAATTCTCGCTACCATCAACACTCGCTGCTTCTACTATGACCTACATTTTGCCAAAAATCTGTGACTCAATAGCTACCATTCGGATAAATCACCCAACTCTTACACTATTGGGAGATTTCAATATCTGGTTCGATATGCCCAACAACCCCATGACCCAACCTCTGATCTACAGTCTTGAGGCACTCTACCTCTCTGACATACCACTGGTCCAACTCACTGAGGCGGTCACACCCTTGATGCGATATTTAGCTCCTATGACCTCGTCTCTATATCCAATCCCAAACTGCTTATCTGGTTAGACCACTCTGCCATCCCTTTCTCTATCGACACACCAGCCCCTCCTCCCACAGCTTCCGCCCCCCCGTGGCCTCACTTTTGATCACAAATGCTGGAACAATGTCAAGGTACTCCCTAACCTAGCCGAAGCCCTGCTACTCAGTCCCCCCAGCATCGCAGACCTGTGGTAGACCCTTTTAAATCCTTTGACTCCTGGCTTAAAGAATCACTAATTCCTCTCACTCCCTCACGCCCTGCAGCCTCGCGGCAAAGAGAGTTCCCCAAATGGTTCACGCCGTACCTGAAGACTTTCAAAAGTCAAAATAACTCTCTTCAGCACAAATGGCGAGCATCTAAAACTGATCTCAGCAGATCTGTTTGCCCACCACCACCGTAATTATAAATTTGAGGGGCCATGAAGGCCTATTGCAATAAACTAATTCTGAACTGTGGCAGCATCAGCAAAGAACTCCACAAGATCATCTCAGAATTCGTAAAACCTACATCTGCACAAACCACCTACACGCAAATGCTCTGCGACTACCTCTCGCTAAATTTATACAACACTGACTGTTTGTCCTATTTTTACGCGGGGTACCGCACATGGCCGTAACCCTGCCCTCCTGCGCTCTGCATCGCTCTTCAGTCCTTTTCTCCGCGCGGTCGGGGCTGGACGCACTAGTATCACTGGGAATTTTATTTTTGTTCCTGTTGTCCTTTCTTCTGGCTCCAGTTCCTTGGTTGCCTAGTTCTCCGTCTATGCGGGAGCGTCTGGGATTTGTGTCCTGTTCTTCCTGCGAATGTCGTTTCTCTAGGGCGGATCCCCACACTTTGCTTGGAGTGCCTTGGCCCGCAACATCATTGGGATTCCTGTTTCTACTGCGACTCACTCTCCGTCCAGGCACTCCAGCATAGAGCAGAGTGCCAACACTCTCGCGCCAAGTCAACGTCTCAAAGTCCTGCCGCTACCACCTTAAAACTCTTAGGTGCAACTTTCCATATCTCTCCTTTCCCAAAAGACTCTCCACGGTCCAATCAATTGTTATATCAAGACTGGACTACGCAAACCCCCTCTACCTCTGAGTCCACGCTTACCAACTGAATAAACTTCAAAGGGCCCAAAACGCTGCAGCCAAACTGCTACTTGCACTTGGCCCGAGAGACCACATCTCCCCAGCCCTTAAGACTCTGCACTGGCTTTCAGTGGCCCAAAAGGTGACTTTCAGAACCTAATGCATTTCTCATCAAGCATTGCATAAAACAGAACCTCAATATCTTCAAGACAAGCTAAAACCCAATCACCCTCCACTTCCTCTAAGATCAAGCTGAGCCAGCCTCCTAGTCATACCTAAACCAAACTCAGTCAGGTTAGGCGGATCATTCTCAGCCTTGGCCCCCACGCTATGGAACACACTTGCACCCCACATCCGCATAACTGAAGATCTAATGTCCTTCTGCAAACTACTGAAAACTTGGCTCTTCCCCTAAAACCAATCCATACGCAAACTAACCTAAACAGAAGAACAGCAGCTCAATGACACCAATCCAACAAACTACTAGATCCTGAATAACAATAAGACAAACACAGCATCAAGATCCATGTGAGAAATCGACAACTAATAACCGTAATTTAAACTAAAAGGACAAACAGAATAGAACGAGTAAAATAGACCAAAGCAGTGAAGTGGGAAAAAAGAATAAATTGCACGGAAACTGTAATGAAGTTTAAATTAATGAAATGGATGTAATGAATGCAATGGACAAAATGAACAAAAACGGGCAAAATGAATAAAGAGAGGATGGAAAGATGACTACAAGAGACTGATGAGTACACAGACGGATGACTCCGACAGTATGAGTGCATGGCATGAATGGAAAGTACAGAATAGAAGATTCAAGTACATGAGATGAGAGAAGTACATAAAATAGAGAGCACGGAACGGATCCAGTGCGTATGACAAGTGACATGGCCTGAATCGATAAATGCATGACGAACGAATTAAGTAAATGGAGCGGATGAAATCGTTTGAATGGATGAAGCACGCTGAGCAGATGAGTATGTGGAGCAGATGAGTGTGTAGAGTGGATGAGTGTGTAGAGCGGATGAGTGTGTAGAGCGGATGAGTGTGTAAAGCGGATGAGTGTATAGAGCAGACGATTGTGTAGAGCAGATGAGTGCGTAAGTGCGGATGAATGCATAGACCGGATGAATGTGTAGAGCGGATGAGTGTAGAGTGGATGAGTGTAGAGCAGATGTGGCTGTAGAGCGGATGAGTGCAGAAGTGCAGAGGAGTGTGTAGAATGCAGGAGCAGATAAGTGTATAGAGCGGATGAGTGTATGGAGCGGATGAGTGTGTGGAGCGGATGAGTGTGTGGAACGAATGAGTGTGTGGAGCGTGATGGGTGTGTGGAGCGTGATGGGTGTGTGGAACAAACTAGTGGGTAGAGCTGACGAGTGCATAAGAGCGGGTGAGTGCGCAGAGCGTGCGAGGGCATAAAGCGGATGAGTTGCGTAGAGCGTATGAGTTGCGTAGAGCGGATGAGTACGTAGAGCCGCTGAGTGCGTAAAGCGGACGGAATAGGTGAAGTATGTGGATTGAATGGGTGACGTATGTGGAATGGAATGGGGACGTATGTGGATGGAATGGGGACGTAGGTGAATTGAACGGATGAAGTAAGTGAAAGGTACTGATGTAACCTGTGAAAGGTACGGGTGAAATATGTGGAAGGTACAGATGAAAAAAGTGGACCGGGTGCATAAAACAACTTAGAATTGTGCATAAAACAACTTAGAATTCATAGAAATTATTGGATTACATGAACAGATCAGAGTGCATGGAACAGATCCGAGTGCGTGAAACGGTCTGGAGTGCGTGGAACGGTCTGGAGTGCATGGAACGGGTTTCGGAGTGCGTGGAATTGGTTTTGGAGTGCGTGGAACTGACTGGAGTGCATAGAAGTGCGCGACATACATGAATGGTTTGGAAAGCATGTAACGTTTGAAAGAGCATGTAAACCATCTTATCACATCACCATGCTTACTCTCCTCTTTACACCACCACTCAACTAGAACACAGAGATACTATGACACCATTCGGTATAGCTGTTCTCATATCAACATCTGCCTCATACTCCACATCACTCTAACTAATCACTGCTGGTTTCACCGCCCCCAGCCAGGCGTTCTCTTTAGGCCTAACGCAGCCAGAACTGGTCTGGATAAAACCTGCCAGAATTAACACATACTCCTATACATAACACCTGATCTCTCAACCACCACACCTACAGCTATGAAGCAGCTATTACACGAATGCCACACCAGCTGCACACATATCCGGTGCTCGCAAGCACCTTTGACTCTCTCTACTCTCTCTCTACTGACTTGAACTTCGGTTCCAGAGGGCGTTCAACCTACCAGCGCCTTCAGACCATACCAATGGTACATAAGGCGCTATATAAATGCAAAGTAACATAACGTAACATAAATAAAGGAAGAAACTGAAAGAATACATTGGTGTGGACCCGGACTTTCTTTTCCAAATTCCGAAAATTTGGATGGGCTACTAATATAGATGTGGAGAGTGCAGCTCGAATTCTTTACCTGTAAAGTAGAACCTCCAATATATATATATATATATATATATATATATATATATATATATATATATATATATATATATATATATATATATTACATGGCCACGGTAGTGGCCATGTAGTTATGGTTAAGTTGGTGTTTCCATAGGAAGAGCCCTTTTTGGGTGGCTTATAACGTTGCTCCCCCTGGACGAATCCTCACCAAACTTTGCAAAAAAAGTATATGGCCCACTCTGAATTTTTTTTAAATGTTTAGTGAATATTCAGCGATTTGCTATTGTCTCTGCTGTCGATCAGCAAAAGTTTATTTGGAGCCACGCGTTGTTCCTTTGCGATAGATAGGCTGTTGGTTTATGATAAAAGCAGTAAATGGTTGCTCTGATAATCGGAAGGTTGCTCCAAAAACGAGCCATTAGACCACCCTATTGGTTGGTATGTTGTTTGTAGCCGCTAGTACTGCGTAAGGGCATATTGGTCCTTGGCGATTGTCCCATAAAATGGTGAGGGTCATGAAGTTGCATATTTGGACCTGCACCTGGCAGTTGAAGACCCCATCCGCTGGAGTCTGTAAATCGTGACATAGGCAAAATGGGGCCACATACCTGTTTTAAAAAACATAAATTAGTCTCACCAGCCGATCTTCATTAAAAATCATCATTTTATTTATTAGGGCGTGAAACTATTTGCTATCGAAGATAGTGCAAGGGAGTATGTTAATAATAATATTTTCCCATTCATATAGCGCTAAGAACCGTGAGGTATCTAAGCGGTGCTTATTATTAACCACGGTGTGTGGTGCTCATTTATCGACCACGGAAGGATGAAAGGCTGAGTTTGGCCTTGCCGGGATGCGTTAGCAAGCTGTGCACGGATGTCAAAGCGAGCGTTGTACTTGCTGTGCCACTTGACAGGCTACAGTGAAGTGGCACAGCAAGTAGAGCACTTGACCGCCTATAGACCGGTTAAATTATTTCTATTAACCCACCCTGTGTCGTCTGCCTTTTTCAGAGCCCTCTAAACAACAGGGGATCAATTCGGCGGTAATAGTGCGCGGTAGAAAACATTATGCCACTTTCAACGAACAAGTTCAACTTGAGCGGTCTTTAATGCTACGCTACTGTAATTATATTTGGTATAAAATAATCTAAAGTGTTACTTACAGTACAATTGCAATTTCCATTGTCTACGAGTGGTGCAGTCCCAAAATACGACTCCGCGTGTGCCAACGATCTTTCGCATAGTGATATAATATATAAAAGTGGCTTCGTTTCATAAATGTCATCCTTATCTTCTCTTACGTTTTAGCAACACTCCTTCAAGAGAAGTCTTTCATCACAATCTCTGTCTGTCAAGGTCAAAACACAATACAACCTTATAGTCTCCTTCGTGAGCCTCTCCGGGGCCCGAGAAAAAAATGGAAGCAGCTAACCTTCACTGTGAACGAGCATAAATTCTTACTTTGCAACATTCTGTGTGAAGCCATCTGTAGAAGTTGGTTTTGCACGCCATGTTTGTATATTGTTTGTGTGATATTAAAAAAAGTTTGTTTAAAGGACGTTATGGTTTTAAGTACAGCCGAAAGACCCCTGAAAATCGCAAGTTATGGTAAGCTACGAAAAATAACTCGCGCCACCACCGTGCACTGCTAAGACTAACACCCAGGACATCAAAGATGACATCGCAAATGTCATTGATGAAATCACTGATGACATCACATGTGTATGTACTTTTCATGGAATTTGTGTACTATGGATTTTTATTATAATGTTGCGAAAAAAGTGTCAAGGAGATATTGCAATAAATATCATACCGTTATTAGTGCTTTGAACGATGCATTGATATAAATAGCATTGTATTATGGGATTCTATCTAGTATACTGAGCTACTAATGGAGAAACATAGCATTGTGTGTGGTGGCGGCGCGAGTTATGGTTGCTTATCTTACCATAACTGCCGAATTTCAAGGGTTTTTCGGTTTTACTTTGAACCATAACGTCCCTTTAACAAAGTTTTTTCACTGAATTTCATAGGTTTTTAGTAGCGCAACTTAACCATAACGTCCCTTTAACAAAGTTTTTTTTACTGAATATATATATATATATATATATATATATATATATATATATATATATATATATATATATATATATATATTACATGGTCTGCGGTAGTGGCCATGTAGTTCTAGTTCAGTTGATAAACCCATAGGAAGAGGACTTTTTGGGCGGCTTATAACCTCGCTCCCCATGGATGAATTCTCACCAAACTTTGCAAAAAAGCATATGGCCCACTCGGAATTTGTTTGCAAAGTTTGGTGAGGTTTGGTCAAGGGGGGACAAAGTTATAGAGGGGGTACCAAAATTTCTTTTTTTCCAATAGACAGTATAGGAAAACATTTCTGTCGTGCCTACAGTCCAAACCGCTGGACGGATTTTCACCAAATTTGCGGCAGGAGCTGCAGCTTGGTTTCGAAAGCATGCTTTTGTTAATTTGGTGTAAATTCATCCAGTAGTTTTTTTTTAAACAGCCAAAGTGTAAGGCAACAAAATTAGTGATATCTATGTCTGCTCCGCAGACACACTTCCCTGTTTGCTCCGCGGACAGGGCACCGATTGGCTAATCGGCTTGGGTCATGTCCGCGGACACGCAACGTGTTCTCTGATTGACTGGAATGAGGCGTGAGGTGCGTCATATTGTTTCAATGCGCCTGCCATATTGGATCCGCGGACACCCATGGACAGCACGTTGTGGTAGTGAGCATAAATCCAATTTTGGGGAGTGTGTTGGTGTGTATGAGTGCTTGGAGAGGGTGGGGGAGTAAGAGATGGGTCAAATGCTGTATTTGTTTAGGTGGGAGAAGGCTGTGATGTGTTTGCGGTGTCCACAGTCATCGCGGTTGTCCGCGGACATACCAAACACTGGGCGCACTACTGGCTATTTTAGTTTAGTATGATGTTGGTTTTGGGTCGTTAGAAGAGCATTGGGTGAAGAGGGTATGTATTGAAGAGTTTGTGCATCGGTTGTGATTATTTTCTAGAATGTTAATTGAAGTGGATAGGTTTTGAGGTGGATGTAATATGTTTTTGGGTTGTGGTCTTTTGGTATGTGTTTGTTTCTATGGGTGTGTTATGCTGTGGTGGTTGTGGCCAGGGCCTAGAGTCACTGTGCTGCAACCAGAACTTTATAATGTCTAGTACATTTGTCCCATCAAAATCAGCAACAGAATAAAGCACAACAGACTTTCATCAATGGTTGTTTCAATTTTTCAGTGAATCAAGTGTGTGTCCATTCAGCAGTGTTCCGTACTTTGCCGCATTCTATGATTGTGTCTCTGACTCTGTCATTCTTTCATTCTATCAAACTAAGAATGTATTAATTAAAATCTTCTTCTGAGATCACTGTCCTGTGTGTGTCAGGGCCAAACCATGACGTGTAGTTGTTTATCCATCTCAACAAATGTTCCCCGCTGCTGGGAAATAACTGCTTGTTCAACCTTGTGCCCCTCCAAAGCTATTCTTTTCATTGACCAGAAGTGTGACCCTTCCTTGCGGACCACGCCAGAGTTCCTCCCAATAAAACAAGACCCCTGTCACAGTATATTCTGTCCTAAACTAACATGTGTCACTCCACCCCCTTTCTAGCTCTGATGTGCCAGACCTGGCAGCTATCAATTCTGACCCCCGCCGGTTTTTTTCACTAAATTTCATAGGTTTTTAGTAGCGCAAGTTAACCATAACGTCCCTTTAACTAAGTGTTTTTACTGAATATATATATATATTCAAGGAAAAAACTTAAGTTGAAGTGCAGTTAAGGTGAGTAAACATAATGCAACAAAACCCTCGGGTATGTGAAAAATGTTTGAGCCTTGTGTAACAAACTTGGTCCCTAGCACCCTCCAACTCCCAAATGTTACTTGGTGTCCTCTTGCCTCGCCCCACCTCTAGTCTGATGGCATGTGCATGTTTCTTGACCTGCAAATGGCTTTTTTCTACATTTTATGTTCCAATACTCTGGGGTATAACATGGGGTATAATTTGGGGTATAACCGCAGCTATCACTTGCATCAAAAAAAAAAGATGGCATCAGTTTCATTTATAAACACTCTAAACACTTGGATACTTAATGTACCCGGACAGATAGTAAAAAGTACTGGACGGAATAACCCAAAACCAATAAACGATTGCAAGTCAATGCTTTGTGCCGAAGTTGTTTCAAACCTGGTCCAAATATGTCCAAACGTTTTGGCTGTGCGGTCAAAAGTTGACCTTTTTTATACATGAGAAGATGAATGGGGACTAGGCCGAAAGTGCCTATTTTGGTTTTCTTAATAATTTTTCCCAAACTTTCCAGTCAGGGGGTGCCCAGACGTACACATTTGTCACTAACATTTCGGCCAAATCTGTCACACAAGTCAAAAGTTATTAGCTATTATTATTTTTACATTTCCTATGTAACTCCGACTCATCTTAACTATAGGATGGCTAGCACCTCCCTATATATATGCATACAGTACATCATTTATATTGTAAGTTGGTGGTGTCCCCTGCATATGTTACTTTTTGCACCACCCCACTACCTGGATCATTACCAGTCTATCCAACACAGCCGGCACAGCAAAATACAAAGCAAAGAAATCCGGTGACCCATACAAAATACTTAAATATGCTCAAGTATAGCTTATTACAGATTCAAAATGTGCTAGAGAATGTACTCAGCATCATTCTTTAATCAGGTAAATTTGCAGCCATTAGACCTGAAGGGTTCATCACCCCTATATATGGCACGTAAACAGTAATCTCTGCAAACTATTCTTTTGCTAAAATGCTAAACTTCCAAATTGCCAGTGAGATTATACGTGAGAGTCAGAGACAATGCATATCTTCACCCTGCAGGCTCTGATAAGCAAATATACAAAGAACAAAAACAGGGTGAAATATTGGCTTACTTTATAGATTTCTGAAAAGCATTTGATTTGATCTGAAGCCCAGTAGTAACCCTTAAATTACTGCAGACTGGAATAGAGGGGAAGTCATTATACATAATAAAATCCATGCACACCTCAATCAGCTTTAAAGGGAAGATTAACAACATGCAAACTGGGCCATTAAAGAAAAAGGCGAAGAGAGTCGAGAGTGTAAATTCAGGCAAATTGTTGTGGCACAGAAAACAATACCTGACTCCAACACAATCTTAACCTCCTAGAATAATACT
This sequence comes from Ambystoma mexicanum, assembly GCF_040938575.1. Lineage (NCBI taxonomy): Eukaryota > Metazoa > Chordata > Amphibia > Caudata > Ambystomatidae > Ambystoma > Ambystoma mexicanum. The sequence goes on along the minus strand of NC_090923.1, from coordinate 488,995,468 downwards.
GCTGTGGAGGTTTACCTAAAAGAGACTAAAAGCATGATGTTCCAGACAAAAGTGAAGAGCATCAACAAATTCAAACTATTTCCCATAGGCACAGAGGTTGAATAATATTTATTAAATGAAGTTTTATAAAGTGCTGAGCACGAGCATATACACTTTGTAGCACCTCCTTAAAGGAAATGGAGAATGTTGGTAATTGGACCTGGCATGTGATACAAGCAAAACATATGCTCCACCACTGGGCTACATCACCATGTTACAGATTACAGTTATCTACGACTCAGAGTAGATGCATCTGGAAGTTGTAAACTAGCAATAAAAGCACTCCAAGAAATGCTCTTTGCCTTTTATTTAATTAGGAAGCAACTTGCATATTTAAATCTGTGAGTAAAATTATTGCTAAAACCTTTTGACAGCTGCATCTCCCTCGTCCTAAATTGTGGGGTGCAATGCTAAAAAAAGATCATGCAGAATAGGACGCATCTCCTACAGACATTTTGCAGCTTTATTTCTGCAAACAGATGGTGCTTTCGCATAGAAAAGGACAAAACCAAGGATGTGAAGCATAAATAAGGAGAATTCCCCTGCCATACAACATCCAAAAGTGCATTTTTAAATTCTGGTGCCATATCAACAGCAGTAACCCAACCTTTCTCCGCACCTTCAAGACCGGACCATGCCTTTATCACTATATTACAGACCTACTTGCTTTCTACAGCAGTGCCACTCAGGTCCCCAGCCTAGTAAAACAAAGACAGAAGGAGAACCTGGCTCGGGACTTAGAACAAGCTCTAAGGACATGTGCTAAAAAGCAGAACTACGACTGCACAACCCTTATTTGGTCAGTGTTTTACTGTATATCTCTTTCCTTACCACATTTAAATACTATGCAAGTTAAATGTTTCGGCCATCTGATCGGTAGCATCCTAGCTTTTAGAGTACTTACATTTGATTAAGAAGCATACAGTCAAACACTCACCAAATAGAAACTAAGGGACCACAGACTGGAACTTGAGACTGGCTGACAATTTTCAAACAAGGAGCTCAGGGGGTACAGGGGTGGAATCTGTCATCAGTGTTACTGAGGGTAAGTAGACACTGAGAGAATCTGCCACCACCGTTCTTTCCGGACTGGCTGATTAAGAGTCCTGCAGGCTGGAGGTATCACTCCCACCAGGTCTGACCTGGCGGGTTTAACACCACCTGCCTGCAGGCAGACATGGAAACAACGGCACCATTGCAGCATGGTGCCGGTGTTTCCACTTCCCCAGAACAGAATTCCGCCTCTGGAATTACCGGGTCACCGGGGTTGTAATGCCCCGGTGATTCTGGCCATCACGGAGGCGGAATGGTAATACGAGTCTGGCGGTAACCTGCCGGAATTTCCAGCATGGTTACCGCCGGACTCATAATGAGGCCCACTTTCTTCTGCACTGTCTTGCAAACAAATACAGTTGTGACGCTTATATCTCTACAGTTCCCCATATTCTGCAAGAAAAAGGAACTATTTGCAAGTAAAGTAGGACAAGAACAACTCTGCACCATCCTCTGACCACCACCATAATTAGCTGAGAGAACAGCGAACTGTGCATAAGCTTGTCACAAAAAGACACAGTGCATTAAAGCAATATGTACTTTTACAATTGCGCTGAAAACCAGAATGATAACTAATGGAGAGAAAATAATATTTCATATATACTATTTACTTTGGCAGTATTTGTCTAACTTGTCATGCCAATGAAGTTGCTTGCATTGTTTTGTGCCTTTAGTGATTGCCCCATATTTCTATTTTTGTTACCCTGCACAGTGTGTGCCCAATCAAAATCTCATCTCCCTCTTCAATAGCTGCAATACAATATATATAATTCCTAGAAAATGGTGGTACTACCAGGCCATTACAAAGCAATAGCTGACCAATTGTGTAAGTACCAGGGTATATGAAAGGAGTTCCTGGCAAATATCTGTCTAAAGCCTACAGAACAACCAACACTGTTGCCTTTGTCATTGCTTGTTACACGTGTGGTTGCGGATCCATGCACTGTTTTGCAGGGAGATTGACTCAGAATTGAAGCATCACAACCACAAATTTGAAATGTCTAGTATATGACACAGTTGACAAGAAATGAACTATCAAAGAAATCTACATTTGTTTGTATATTTTATCCCACAATGTAATAATATGACACTTAAAAATCTTATCTCTGCTTTGCAAGTCACTTAGTCATCTGCCCCCGCCCCGCCCTAGTTAAACATCTTTTCTGTGCATCTGCATCTGCTTCAATGCACTAATTTCACCACTCTCGCTGGAGGTCTGACACCCTTTTTGGCTCTTTGTGACAACATGACTGCTCTAGCAACCCAAACAGCAATAGTAATAGTTCAGAAAGAAAAGAATGTTCAACCAAGCTTCTATACAAATACTTTCTTTACCAAAATTAATTGTACACTCAACTATCAAAAATACTATTGAACCCCCCCACTTCCTGGTAAAAGAAGACAGAAAATGTATAAGCACTTTGGATACTTCGGCAGGGTCAAAAATCAAACAAAAAATTAGCAGTTCAAAAGGATTTGTCTTGCAAGAAAAAGGTGTAAAAGACACCTGAGCAGTCTCAAGGACCCCTCCTTGGCAATTTGTTTATGGGCTACTATGAAGCCACACACGCTCTACATAACAATGAATTTGTAAATCATGTTATCTCGAAACAATTTATTGATGATATAGTGATTGTATGGAATGGCAGACAAGATCAATTTGCAAGGTTTTTACAACATCTAAATACTAATGACTTTGGGCTGACCCTAACAGGACATTGTGATACAAAAGAGATTAACTTTTTGGATCTACATATTTACACTGTCAATAACAAAATTGAAACATCTACATATCGTAAGAGCGCAGAAGTCAACTCGACCTACATGCTAACAGCTGTCATAGAAGATCTACTGTGAGAAAAATGTGTATGTGAGAATTTGGTCAAGCAAGTAGAAATTGTAGTGAATACGAATATTTTGAAAGAGAATGCAAACTCCTAACCAAGAGGTTTTGGAAGAGGGGTTATTCAGGGAAATTGATTAGGAAGTCAAACGCCAAAATTAAAAGTCTAGACAGGTCCAACATGATAGAATGCACACCAAAGGCCCAACGTGGGAGAGACAACCCTATTAATATAGTCACAAAATAGTCAAGAGACTCACATGCACAATATCAAATCATGCTGAAACACTGGCACTTACTACACATGGACAAGGATCTGTTCCCCTTCATTGAAAGCAAACCAAAGTTTGCATTCACGAGGGCACCGACTTTGAGGAACAAACTCTGTCCATCATCTCTGGACGAAGTAGAAAAGAGATTGGGTGAAACTGGCTGAGAGCAACAAGGGGCTTTCATAAATGCGGTACTTGCAGTATGTGTAAACACGCTCATAAAGACTGTTTTAGTTTTAACCATGTAGCAGGCTTAGAGGTAACTATTAAAGATTTCATCAACTGCACAACAACGCATGTGGTATACACTATTATATGCATTTGCAACAGACTATATGTAGACAGCACCATTAGGCAGCTGAGAATGCGTATTCTGGAACATCTGGCTAACCTTAGGAGCCAGGATCCCAGGCAACCACTTGCCTTACACTGGCAAGAATGTCACCAAATGCACAATAAGAAGGATCTAAAATGTATTGTTTTAATGAAAGTCAAATGCTCAAAACGTGGAGATCTGACACTCAAATTGTGCCAGTTGGACTCTAAATGCCTTTGCTATCTAAGATGTACCACAGATGGGTTAAACAAGGAGCACGAAATGAGTGTCTTTTTGTGATCTCACTAGTGCATATGTTTTAAAAAGGCTGTACTTGATGGTATACATTTAATTGAATGTAACCACTTTGTGGCATCAATGCCAGATACACTATTCGGTACCAGTACTTTGCTGTGATTCTAATGGAAATGCGGGTCCGCAAGCTTACATGGATTTATCTTGATAACTGAAAAAACCATTCGTTCCTGTAAATGCTTATGACTTGTAAATTAGTAATGTGTAAGAAAAATGTAGTATGTGATGATAATGCAACATATATTTATTCTCAATAAATGAAGGTAAGCATCTATGCCAGGACATGCTATGGTTTGTAAAATTTGAAGTACAACAAAATTATAGATCAGGTCTTGGACTGATGCCATCCACGCATTTGAGTGGGATGGACCGTGCACCAACAATGCCTGCCTTAATGTTAATAAATGAATGGACTATAATCTTGTAGCTCAAGTGAGTAATGTAAGAGGTTTCCACACAGAACTATGAGCACCGACATGCTCTGCACACGGTTTTTGGTGGTGACGTCATCACGTTACCATGCGGACATCACCTGTTACATAAACAACAAAGCAAATGGTGGCAGTGAGCAAAACGCACACGGACCACCATGGTGATTCCCTACAGGACACCATAACTAACCAAGTAAGTATTTGGGAAAGGGATGGGCTCCGATTTTATGGCAGAAAGATGACTTATTGTATACATGTCCAAGAAATAGGGGATCTATATATGTTATAGGACATGAATTAACATTTGTCCTGATTATACAACTTCTATCAGCATTGAGGCCCAAAGGTAAGGGTTTTTAGGACAATCAAAGCCACGCACTGGCCGCTATGGTATTCTACAAACCACAATGTATACCAACTCTTTAATTTAATAGATTGTGATACAGTAAACACATCCAAGGAATTAAGGAAAGGAGATTAGATCTAGTTTAAACTGCAGGATTATCAATGATATTCTCGTGATCAAATCTGGTAAGGGGAGGCACCCAGTAATTTGACATTGATTTATAAGACTCTTGGTAATATTTGGATCTTTGTAATAACTTGTTGGATTATTTCATTCAATGAATTGTAGGTTTGAGTGTGCAATAATATTAGGTGAGCATTTATATCTATTTTTGTGTGTAGCCTACTGGCAACAGATAACAAAACCACAGAATGGAGGGTTGCACAAACTAACAACACTGTAGCTTATACTATTCTGAAGCAATAATTATGCACCACACTCACATTGTGGTGCAGCTATTAAGCATTAACACCCCAGGGGAATTGTTATTAAGCAAGGCATGCAGGTGCACATTCCACCCTGCTCTATACATCAATACTGTATTAGAGCATTATTAGTTGCAAGAAGTAGGATAATTTGCTTTGTGAGATTAACCAGATATATACTGGTCATGCCAAGTTCTATGCATCAGCCAATATAAGATGCGAAGCAGGACTTACCTGCCAATTAAGTGTGATACAGGAATCTGTTGGAAAATTGTGACAATAAGTATTTTATATCTCCTACGTTTGTCTCTTCTTCCCATTCTCGTGACTCCCTTTAATGGTATGTATTTTCTTATCTTATATTGAACTGCAAGGTAATCAATGCTATTTTTTGATTTCCTGTCTAATCGTGAAATGGAATGTATGCCAATTCACTTTTAAATGTCAACCTAAGATCCTTGAGAAAGATGGAAGTCGAAACACATGTTGGCTGTTCAAGTTGAAAAAGTAATATGAAAATTATATGAAAGTAGACAACTATTTTGTGGCTAAGCGTGAAGTGCTAAAAGTATGTGTGCACTGTGTTTTGCTTTATGGTTTGGGGAACGCCATAGACTATTAGCCATGCATCTGGCCGAAATTCGTTCTGATTTTGTGTCTCAACGCAACTTTTTATGGGTTACCCCAGTCTTCTTGACTTGTGTATGTTCACAATGATTTGGTCACATATATACTAACCCCTGTCAAAAATGAATTGTCTCATTGATCTGTGCTATACTTGTTTTGATGCATGTGTTTTTAGCATTTTACATAATAAAGAAGATTGATATTTTAATGTAAGAAAGCCGATTGAGCAGACTTGCAGATTAACTTAGTGAGTACTACATCGTATCCATCCAGCAAAAGACTTCCGGGTGCCAAAGGATGTGAACTAGGACCAGAAAGTGCCAGCCCTCTCCTCTGGCTCACACACACAAAGCCCACTTTCCTGCGAGAGCAACAGCTTTCGCTGGAAAGGGTTTTTGATATAAGGCATTTCCTGTCCTCAGAGGGCAAGAAGAAGGCCAAGGAACCATAGGGCCAAAGAACAAGCATAAAAAAAATGTAGTGGCACAGCCATCTTAGGGTGCTAGCCACCATTAGTATCCATTTGCAGTAAATGCAAAAGTGCATGAGAAAGATTTCACAAAATCAGTAAAAATCACTCAGCTGCCACCAGCTTGTTTTAGGCACATTGTCAAAGTAACCAAAAAGCCTTTATATACAGCCACGGTGGCCCGTAAATTCAGGTGCCGGTAAAATGTTGTTCCCCATTCCTATAGAGTCCCATGGAATGGGGACACAGAAGCACCGGCACCGTTATTAACGGTGCCGGTGCTTCTGTGATGGGTCTGCCCACCGTGGCCGCTGTGCCTGGCAGGGTCAGAACTGTCGGGCACTGCAGCTCCGGCAGGCAGACCTGTACTATGCCGGCCCAGAAACAACAGTGCCGGTAAGCTTACCAGCACCCTTGTTTCTGGACTGGCAGGGTCAGAATGAGGCCCAATGTCTCTCAGTACTAACCTTCTTAGGGACTCATCAGCTTCCCCACAAGAATGAGCAAAATAGGCAAGGGAATTTAAGGAACTGACCTCCAGAAAGTTAGGACAGCGTACAAAACAAGGAAAAATAATGGGATTCCATAGGAATCTAAGGAGGGAAATGTACATAAATAAAATCGTTCATAAAACAAACTCCACCCCTTTCTAAAGCCCATGGCATCAAGAGTTCAGAGAAGTATTACCCATCCTCACAAATGATCACCGAGTGGCAGCCCCCACTGCCCTTATTGTCCTGTTGATTTCAGCAGAGAGAGCCAGACTAGGGAGAAGGTGCAAAGCCTGTCCATGGCTGGCCCGGCTCACAGTGTTGACATGTCTATGATACAGGTCACAGGTGGCTTTAATGATTATTTGAACTACCAGCCACCATAGCTCAAATGGCTTATTTTTAAAGATAAACATGAAACCATCACCATGATGCTAGTTCATCATAATTATGTAGTTTTAGACCAGAGGTGCAGATTTTGAAATGCAGCCTCTGCACTGCAGTGACTTTGCTGTCATAGCAGCAATCAGGCAGGGCACCTGCGACCTCTGAACCTGCTCTGTGGCACTGATACCAATGATGACCAGGACTGATGCAGCAGGCCACAGGTGCACATTTTGCTTTCGCCACTGAGTTTGATGAAAGGGGCGTCTGGTTAGCAGACCAACGTTTTTGAGATGAGATACCAAAAAAAAATTTAAAAGCTAGAGATTTTACAGCCTTGCAAGGTGGTGATCCTTCACAATTCTCCGTTTACCAAACAGCTGCTCAAGCTGTACTTGTTTTCCAATCCTGTCGCTCTTTTGATGTTCAGTTTTGAGAGTCATAAGACAGGCACTAAGAGCATGATTGACCTACGGGGGCTTTTTGTCTCTTCCCAACTTGTCATAGGTAGCCCTCTTCTCTCTATGATGCTTAATTGTATACATTGGGCTTCCAATTTCCTTCCGGTGTTGCAAAATATGTTTTCTTTTTATGTTCAAACTTCTTGTAGTTATCGTACATTATGAAATCATAGGTGCTGAACTGCGCGGCTGCAGTGCAATTATAATAGTCGTATGTGCCCATGGGCTTTTTTTCTTCGACTGTTTAACTTGGCGACCCAGTGGTCATTACTTATCGTGGTTTATTGTTGTCATGTCTTAGAGGATAATGGCGGTAAAAAAGCTCAAAACCGCTTGTATTAACAGAAAAACACGAGACTCCAGAAAAGACAGGCGCCATTCAAGTTAATTTAGCCAATACTATTTATTTCATAGTATGGTGGAGTTTATGGTGTAAGGTAATGTTCACTGGATTATAAAAGAGAAAATTGCACTTTGGATAACACGTGTTTCAGCCACAGGCTTTTTTCAAATCCGGGCATCTTTGTTTGAGTAGTTAGATGGTCAGATTCAACATATTGCACATCACAATTATATTCGTGGCGATAACACAAGCTTTGATAAGTTCAAAAGTAAAGCATCCAATTATAAAACGCAGGGGGGTGAGATTCGTAGCGAACCAACAGTTATGAACAAAGGTGCATGTTAAAATCATACAAGACAATGATACCATCAATAATCAAGAATCCAAAATAAAAAAAAAAATCAATAAATCAAACAAACAATGGCACAGAGAGACAGAACAGTTAGAAACACAAGTAATAAAGTATATTATTAGAATTGACCCATACATCTCCAAATAACTTCAATATTACATATAGTAGATTGTTCAATCCGGGGTGCATAAATATGAAATTGTTAATTTCTATCGTTATATCTGGTCCTGAGTGCATTCGATAGTTTGATAGTAACGTGAATGATGCATAGTGCGAACGTGTTAGAGTTACCCGTGTCGTATCTTTCTGTTATTTTATAAGCTCCACCATACTATGAAATTAATAGTATTAGCTAATTGAACTTGATTGGCGCCTGTCTCTTCTGGAGTCTCGTGTTTTTCTGTTAATACAATTGTAATAACGTCTCGTATAAATAAATACAAAATCTGCCTGTCGGTGGTACTTTTATTACGTTTGGGGGAGGGGGACGGGGCAAAAAAAGCACAATGACAGAAGCGTTAGATTGATTCCGTGTTGATGTCTTATTCTGAAATAATCCATACAAAATACAAAAAGTAAACCTTGGATTTAATGATTTCTCTGAAATGGTCCTACACTATTCGGTCATGACATGTGTCTGACTTCAGAAAGTAACCCACTCAGTGGCCTGTTGCTAGGGGTAGTCACAGCAACACTGTGTGACACACAATAGGAAGTGGGTTCAGCGCCCTTAGAGAAATTAAAGACAGAAGAAGTCCTTCAGTAACACAATGCTTCCCGGCACTTGGCACTGTAAAATGGGGTGGCTGCAATAAAATAGTGACATTTTAGTCTGATGATGTATGTGTAAAGTCTATTTTCAATGCCTAGTTTATTGAACGAGGCATGTTTTTATCGTAGGATAATGAAAAACATAAGGGGTTGCTCTCAGTGTCGGTTTTATTTACTCTGCGGTTTTGCTAAATGTACAGATGCTAAAACTCCTCGTTAAAAATTGCCAATTGAGAAGAATCATTTTGAAGAACTAGCAGTTGAATGTTGGTTTGAACACAGGAACTATAACATGAATCTAAATAAATAACCATGTGAGTGCATTCTGAAGTTGTGCTTGGTGTAGTTAATAAATGTATGGTTTGCATGCTTATTTATTCTTTATAATGTGGAAATAACGTGATTAGACTGCAGCTTCAAAGCGGTGAACAAAACAATAATAAAAAGGCTCTCATTTCAAAACCATAAAAACCATAAGTATAGGCATCTCAAATAAACAGACCTAGGATATAGAAGGAAATCAGGGCAGTGCACATTGTAAAGAAAACATTCTACCATTAAGTAACCTCCTCGAACACCAGATTCGTCGGTTTCCTTTTTTCAAATAGAAAACATTGGTAAATATCACAAGGATGTCGACAAGCCATCTCAAAGCATTTGTAAAATGATGAAAAGGGGTAATTTTGATTATAGGTTCCGAATTTGAACTCACATCTGCGAAAGCTATTGTGCGGCTTGGCCATTAAACATTTCCACTTCAAATCCTAAATCCTAGGGGTGAAATGATTGTGCAAGAGGTAGTCAAGGATGTTGGATCATAGAGATGATTATGCTTTTTGGGGCCAAAATGTATCCAAATTGGTCTAGTATAAACAGCTTGGAGGGATGTATCACTTCACACCTACTTCCTCGTACTGGCACCTGGCTGGACAGGTGAGGATGCAAAACAGGGCCAGATTTAAATTTCTTCTCCTGATTCACACATCTATCCATGGTAAGGCACCACTGTATCTATCCTCCCCTATCCAACTCTACAAGCCTTTTCATAATCTCTAATCTGCCTCTTCGACTACCCTTGTGGCTCCTCGTCAACCCTCTGCTTTCTCTCACTTCTGCTCTTTCTCTCTTCTTGTTCCACGTGTATGGAATTGTCTTCCCCTGGACAAAACAGTCCACATAGATTTATTCAAAATCAAACTAACAGTCTACCTCCTCCCTTACGAGTTACCCTCTTAACGTTGTTAGGGAGAATTCTCTGTTTAGGCTGAATTTCCTTACCTAGTGAGTCCCCCAGCAGCTTTGCTGGATTTTTGGGGTTTATTTTTTTCTCCTGCCAAGAGTGAGAGTCTTTTACCCTCACTCTTGGGCATGATTTGAGTGTGTTTCTTTGACTCTAGATGTGTTTAATGGGCTATGGGGTATTTTACTCCATAGGGCTTCATGTGTTTTTGTGATGTGTGTTACACAGCACCCTTAGTGCAGTAACACAGGGGTGTCATAGTGACCCCCCAGTATAGTCTCCATACCCTGGGACTGACTACTATCTCCCAGAGCATGTAAAGTCACCATTGACTTTACTAGTCTTAAATTCTGAACAGAACCAGTACAAACCATCATATTGTGGACGTACTGGCTGGGGCAATTCAATTGCCCCAGGGTCTGTTAGTCGAGGGGGCATGTCTCCGTCCCCCCTGATCGAGTTTTGGCTGGTGGCAGTGGATACTACATTTTATATTCAACCGCAAATATTTTCCTATGGGATTTCCCATTGTTTACGGCTACTATCTTTATTTAATTATTTACGGTAGCCTCGAACATACCGCCGGTTTATTTAATTAATATTAATTCTCCGGTTGGTATTTTTTGCCAAAACTTGATTCTAAAATGGCGTTTGTGTTCTCTTCTGTGACTCCAACCCAAGTCGAGCTCTTTGTTCCACTTTTTGGCGGGCTTCTCCACAGAAGCCCTCCAAAGTGGTGCCACTCTGTCTGGGGTACTTAGGAGGGGTGGAGGGGAATTTAGGCACCCTGGACTGAGTTGCCTAGGCAACTCAAGTCGCACTCCATCCTGATTGGCCCAAGTGGTGAGCCGGCCGGCTCACCACTTAGCATTTTTGAGTGACAGCTAAGCTGAGTGAATGGGGGTTTGCTGCATAAAAGCAGGGCTTTGGGGACTGGAACTTCAGAAGTCGCCACAGGACCTAAGAATCCGACGAGGGAGAAGCTGAGCCGACCTGCCACGACACCACCACCGGTGGAGCCCTGCTGGACTGCCTCACCACTTTTCCCAACGACAGAGGAGATCTCCCGCCGGAGAGTCTTCTTCCTTTGACTGGTGGGGATAACCAGTTTCACCGTCTTTTCGCTTTCCCGGCATATCTCGTGGCCGTCTTGCCCGTGCCAAGCACCCCGGCAAACGGGATACCACGTTTTACCCCGCGAAACAAAGGTACCACCTTTAACCGGAAAACTCTGCGGCTGGTTTCTGCCCTGGTAGTGCAACGACCTTCATCTTTCCTCCAATTCTAGATCTTCTCTTCCCCTGGACGATGACACAACTTGCACCCACTACCAGGAACAACTGCCACTCCTGGAGGATCCTTCCCACTTAAGGTACCGTGTCCCGCCTGGCTTTCCTTGCTACCGACTGTACGGGGTAGATTTAGCCCCCGGCTTTCGAACCTGGGTTAGTCTGGGACACACTGGCTAAACTTTCTTAAAGCCTCTCTAAACCCTTTTTGAACCCTCTGCAAGACTTTCAAAGCCTAGTGTAACTGTGTGATCTTGGGCGCATTTGTGCTCTGCTCTCTCTAAGAGTGGGCCCAGCCTTTGGACTTTGGCTCACCAGTGACTTTTGCTCTTCTGCCTTGCTTGCAGTGTTCCTGAACCTTAGAGTGGTGCACCTTTCCATATTCTGTCTTTTTCCCCCCCTTTCTCACAAACTTATTGGAGTGCAATCTAGTTAAGCACTCACCTCTGTATGAAAATAAGTGGTGTTTTACTGTGACTTATCTGATAAGGGAAAAGGGGTGTATATATTACAATAGTAACTGTGTTTAGAATATTTTACAATAAGAGTGCTGGAGTGTTTCAAACTGTGTGTTTTTAAATAAATAATTATATACTTTGATACCAAAGCTCTGGTCAGTGTTTGCTTGTATTATTGTACCTGAGTGCCTATTGTGTATACTCTGCATACTGCCTAACTCTTCTTGAGGGAAGTCTGACTGCTCAGCCACAGCTACCAGGTAAATCTGGGTGGTACAGACTGCTACCAAGTGGGTTTACTGCCAACACCTGTAGTCTTAAATCTTTTGCAGTGGTCCCTAAGGGAACTGCACAGGTTTCTGCCTAACACTGGTGTACAGCGGTGGGATTTGTATTGAGTATACACTTTAGAGTGCTTTAGGATACCTTAGTACAACTAACCACAAAACCTAGCACTGAGAAAGTAATCTTTCTAACATGTCAACTATGGAAACTTATAGCCAAGAGTCCCTTGCTACAAAAACTGCTGATTGTTTAAGAGTATTATGTAAGCATAAGAACCTCCTGACTAAAGGCAAGATAATGGAATTAATAGAAAGGTTGGTAGCTAACCAAAGTCTGGATGAAAGGTCTGAGGAACCTACCATGCCAGAAAATGTAGATAACAGTATATAAATTGATATTGATCAAAATGTTGATAATCTTGAGGAAGAGTCAGAAGAGGAGGGTGAGGCTGCTGTGACTGTCCCCCCTAGGCCTCTGTCTGCTCTACCTGCTGTACCTACTGGGCCTTTACCAAGTCTCACACTAAGTCCTCAATATCTCAAATTAGAGAAAATGAAACTTTAACTAGAGTTCAAGAGACTGAATACTCTGGCTGAACAGAGACATTAGGAAATGAATCAAGAACTAAGGCTAAGGGAAATGGAGCTCAAGCATGAGCTAGAAATGAAGAAATTATCTGTTGAAAATGCTTCTCTCTCTGGCTCCTCTAGAAGTTCCAGTCCTAAAAGACCCCGGATGCCTAAAGAATTGGTTGGTATGTATGAGCCTAAATTGGATGTGTTGGATTGGTTGTCTCTGCTTGAATATAATCATGGGCTCCAGAACATCACAGGAAATGACTTACTCACCTGGTTGTTTTCTAGGCTTCCCCCTGTTGCAACTGATGTGGTAATGGAGTTGGGGGAGGAGGATAGGAAAGAGTATGAATGTGTGAAATTAGCTCTGATAGCTAGATTTGGGAAGACCCCTTCCCAGTCTCTTAAGAGGTTTAGGACCCTCAAAAAGAATGATGGTACCCCTTGGGCTACCTGGGTGAGTGAACGTTTGAAAAACTTAGAGGGATGGATTAAGGGTTGCAAGGTGAACACTTATGAAGGTATGAAAAATCTTTTTATGTTGGAGTCAATTTATGATGCCTGCTCTCCTGAGCTCAGACAACAGTTGGCTGATTCAAAGGAACTAGATTCCAGAAAAGTAGCTAAGGCTGCTGACTTGTGGGTTGCCAACAGGGCCACTCACAAGGATTCAGGGGTCACTCAGAAAAAGGATGAGGGAAAGCAGCCACCTAAAGTGAATCCAAAGAATTCTAATACCTCCCATACCAAAGAGGGCCACAAACAACAGAATAACCAGGGTAAGCCCCAGGGTAAACCGAATCAGGCTAGTGTACCTTCTGGTCAACAACCAGAAGGAGGTCAGAACAAACCACCCTTTCAGAGAGCATTTGGACAATGCTATATCTGTAAGGCTACTGACCATATCAAAGGGGATCCCAGATGCAAGGGTAAACCTGCAGGGATCAGCACAGTCTCCTTAGCCTTCACTCCTGAGGATGAAGCACAGATGGCTAGTGCCCACTTTGAACTCTTTGCTGAAGAACCCTTGGGTCTTCAAGCAACTGTAAACTTAGAGCCTATGGGTCTGGTTAGTCCCCAGAATAGGGGTGTGTATAACTCCCCACCTGTTAACTCTAAGGTGTATTATGTGGACAGTGTTCTTGTCAATGGCCAGGATACTCCTGCCAGGAGAGACACTGGGGCCAGCAGAACAGTAGTGGATGAAAGCTTCTTTCAACCTGAGGATGTGGCAAGAGCACCCAAAGGTCCCACTAAGATGTCTGGAGGCCCTGTCCAGATGGTTCCTATTCTACCAGCCCTCATTCAGTGTAACAACATGACAGTGATGATCCCTGTCAGTGTTCAGACTGAGGTGCCTGGGAAAGTTCTGTTGGGGAATGACCTGAGAACTCTAGGAGTAGTGTCACATACCCCCAGGCCTCCCAGTATAGAGAACCAGAACCTAACCAAATTGGCTAGAGAGGCCACCTTAAGGGACCACTCTAAGCCTGTGGGAACCTCTACTGAGACCCCCACTACAAGCCCTGGTGTTAGTAAGTTGACCTCTAACCCAGGCACATTTCAGGCTAGTACATTAGGGAAATGGGAGCCCCAACCAAGCTCCATCATTGTTCCCCCAGTTTCAGAGTGTGTGACTCCCCCTGCTTCTGAGGAAGAGGTGGATAGACCTACTGGGCCCCTACCTAGGCCTAAGAGAACTGGTAATTCTCAATGCTGGTGGAAAAACAGGAAAGAAAAGTCTAAGGCCAAAAACCTTCAGACTGTTGGACCTTCTACTGAAGACTCCAACTTAAATCCTTATATTAGGGGGAAACTCCTAAAGTAGGTAAGGTTAGATCTAAGAGGAAGGGGAAGCAGGTACATTGCCTAACCCCAACCTCTCCAACCAAGAGGCCTAAGACCCAACCTGCTCCCACAAGAGAGGTGGTGAGGAACCTTGGAGGCCCCTCTAGATCTAAGGGAATCCTTTATAAGGACCCCTTGTCTTTTCACTTTCCTGACATATCTCGTGGCCGTCTTGCCCGTGCCAAGCACCCCGGCAACCGGGATACCACGTTTTACCACGACCGCGAAACAAAGGTACCACCTTTAACCGGAAAACTCTGCGGCTGGTTTCTGCCCTGGTAGTGCAACGACCTTCATCTTTCCTTCAAGTCGAGATCTTCTCTTCCCCTGGATGACCACACAACTTGCACCCACTACCAGGAACAACTGCCACCACTGGAGGATCCTTCCCACTTAAGGTACCATGTCCCGCCTGGCTTCCCTTGCTACCGACTGTATGGGGTAGATTTAGCCCCCGGCTTTCGAACCTGGGTTAGTCTGGGACACCCTGGCTAAACTTTCTTAAAGCCTCTCTAAACCCTTTTTGAACCCTCTGCAAGACTTTCAAAGCCTAGTGTAACTGTGTGATCTTGGGCGCATTTGTGCTCTGCTCTCTCTAAGAGTGGGCCCAGCCTTTGGACTTTGGCTCACCAGTGACTTTTGCTCTTCTGCCTTGCTTGTAGTGTTCCTGAACCTTAGAGTGGTGTACCTTTCCATATTCTGTCTTTTTCCCCCCATTCTCACAAACTTATTGGAGTGCAATCTAGTTAAGCGCTCACCTCTGTATGAAAATAAGTGGTGTTTTACTATGATTTATCCGATAAGGGAAAAGGGGTGTATATATTACAATAATAACTGTGTTTAGAATATTTTACAATAAGAGTGCTGGAGTGTTTCAAACTGTGTGTTTTTAAATAAATAATTATATACTTTGAAACCAAAGCTCTGGTCAGTGTCTGCTTGTATTATTGTACCTGAGTGCCTATTGTGTATATTCTGCATACTACCTAACTCTTCTTGAGGGAAGTCTGACTGCTCAGCCACAGCTACCAGGTAAATCTGGGTGGTACAGACTGCTACCAAGTGGGTTTACTGCCAACACCTGTAGTCTTAAATCTTTGGCAGTGGTCCCTAGGGGAACTGTACAGGTTTCTGCCTAACAAACGTACCTCTTATCTGCCTGCTAGATAACATTTTTCCCTCACCTCTAACCTGCCCCTCACTTCCTCTGCCTCAGCTGGCCATACCGCTTACCTGCACTTAAATAATTTAAATGTTGGTTGTTCTTAATCTATGTAAGTCCACTTATACATGGTCCCCGGTAACTGTTCCATTTACTCCCCTGCACAAACTGGTCAGAATGTCCCTCAAACTCACCCCATTGTAAGAAGCTCACTGCTTCCTGTCAAATCTGATTTCTTATCTATTGTACATTTTTTTGTGAACAAAAGAGCATTTCCCCTGAAATATATATATATATTGCACGGGCTGCGGTAACGGCCCTGTAGTTATGGTTTAGTTGCTCAACTCATAGGAAGAGCACTTTTTGGGTGGTTTATAACTTTGCTCCCCCCTGGATGAATCTTTACCAAACTTTGCAAAAAAAGTATATTTCCCTGTCTGAATTATTGTGGGATGTTCGGTGAGGTTTCATCAAGGGGGGGCAAAGTTATAGGGGGGTCACAAATGTCTTTTTTCTTCCATAGACGCAATGGAGAAAAAAAATGTGCTCACGCCTACAACCCAAACCGCTCGACAGATTTTCACCAAATTTGCTGCAGGAGTGAAGTTGTGGTCCCGAAAGCATGCTTTTGTAAATTTTGTGTAAATCCATCAGTAATTTTCTTTACAATGGGCTAAAAGCAGGTAAACAAAAATTAGTGATATCTGGGTTCAGTTTGCAGACTTACTTCCCAGTTTGCTCAGCGGACGGGCATCGTTGGCGTAGAGGACGGTGTGATGTCTGCAGACATCAGACGCGCCCACTGATTGGATGGTGAAAAGCATGAAGTGTTTCAGATTTTTGGAAATGCCTGTCATGCTGGATTCACGGACAGCCGCCATTGTCCACATACATCGTGGTAGAAACTTGTTAAAAAACACAACATTGCACTTGTCAAACTTATCAAACAATCTTTGGGGAGGTGAGGGGTGATAGACTTGTAAATGGATGTCAGCAGCAAGCGTGTATACCAGCGAGGGGTTCCGAGTGGCATTATTGTTGACAAGAGTAAAACTCTAGATGTCTATGATGCCACTCAGAGCACTAGGGTAGACAAGAGTAGAGTATTTTCTGGTGGTTTTCATTTTAATGAAGTCATTGACAATTCTTTCCATTGCGCTGTAGCTTGGTATGGTTGAAAATGTGCGTGCTGTCTTCCTTTATGAATAACCTAATGTATATGAACAGTTGCATCCTTCAGATGTCTTCAAATGAGAGGCAACGTAGTAGTTAATTGTTTTATGGGATCAGGCCAGACTTGTAAGAAGCGGGTTCAGCCTAGCTCTGATGATTGCTCCTGCAGCTGTAGTTTGTGAGCCACAGCCTTCAGGTCTCCACTGTTTGAAAAGATGACTTAGAGGACCGCGTATGGACAATTCTTCGTATCCATGGGGACTGGCAGGTGAATGGGTTGTTTTCAATGCACATCCTGGAAATCATGCCATGATGCAGGAACTCCAGAGCAGCAATGGTGGGTCTTGAAATGCGACTTAAGGTGTCTTACAGTAACCAATGCCAAAGCTGAGTTCAGGCAGATGTATACTTTTCTCATGGTTCTCTTTTGTTTTGAGGAGTTGTGTAGTTTGTGATCCCTAGAACTATGGGGAGCATTACTCTGTGGGAATGAGGCGGGGTCCTAGGGAGTTTCACAATGCTGTATCAGATAGCAAGTGTTCCTGTGCTGTTAGATCGCATGACATCACACTCCTGCACAGTCATTTTGGGATTTCACTGGTTTTATTATGTACAATTGTACAACAGCATTGAAAATAGGATGTTGTTTATCCGTAGTTTAGAAAGGAAGCCACACATTAGCAAACGTTACGTGGTAACGCCTTCCTTGAAGAAGAACATTAATCGCACTCAATGCCCACCTGGTTCTGACACTTTTCAGTGACAAATATACTCTAAGTAGAAACTAGATGTGAAGTTAAGTGATACGTACTCTAAAAACAAAGAAACATAGCATTTAAATGGCCAGAGACTGGGTTATTTTGACACGCAGAGGAATGGTTTAAAGATTGGAGGAAAGATGCCAATTCCTTCTTCTGAAAATGTATGGCCACTGCCTGATTTGTGACCCATTACCATCTCTTCAAAAGTACAGTTTGATAATGAGAGCAAGAAGTATTGCTAGTGCTACCACTACCCGCATCTCCCTCCATGGGTCCACTGACTGTGCATATGTGGCCAGTCAGGAGGAATACATAAGGTTATTCGTAGTCCTTGGGGGTGGGTGGGAAAACGTGTTCTCCCCTGAATTCACAGTTGGGAGCACAGCTTACTCAGCAGTGCCAGGTGGCTGGAACAGACACCCACCTAGCTTGCTCACAACCTGAAATAGCTGTCAGGGTGATATTTGAATTGGAGTAGTTTGGTGTGCATTGACCCACATAAATTGCACTGGCAGATGCTGTACTTGTGTAAGAGTGCATCACACTATTAGTTGTTGTGGTATATGCTGCTCCACTGATTCCCAGGAAGGGAGAGGTGGCATATGGCATCCATATGCTGTGGTTTTCAGAGGTCTGGCATTGCTAGAAAGCATGCTGTTTCCTGCATGATATTGCAGAAACAAGATGCTTATGTACACAATTGGTTTCCTTCTGCTAGTAGGAATAAGTGGAGAGTCCGGTGCTGCATGCTTATTCCTTAACCCAGGACTAATCCGGGAGGCATGGTAGGGTCATGCTTCAATATACAGCATTGTTGATTTAGCTATGAAATATATACTTTTAGAACTGTTTTAATGCCTACCTATTTCATGTATTTACCGTACTCTGTGATTGTAAACACTCAAATTACTATAACACACGGAGTGGCTTTGTCACATGAATCAGACATGAAACAGATGGGTACAAATGAAACTACCTTTATTCATCTTCTTCACGTCATTTCAGATTTTACAAAAACTGGGTTACCATTTTCCCCAGATTTTTGGGGACACTCTCTGATTACATCACCATGCCAACTCCTTATTTGTGTCCAGGAACGTGTCCCAGATTGTTGAGACGCAGGCAGTACACATTCTGGGAAACTGCGCCAAAAATCATTACCAATGTCTTCTGACAATGGAGCCCAGCCGTGTGGTTAAGTAAAGCTGGCAGACCCAAATTTTCTCCCTGATACTTGTTTCCCACCCAATGCTTTTTTCCTTCATTCTAGTTCTTCCATTGGAGAGGTCAGAAATATGAGACGTCCGGACAAGAAATCGAACAAACGGACATCAAAAGGAAACAACATTTAAAAAAAAATAATCTTTGTTAACTCACAAGACTTGCTTGAGGCAAGTTCAGTGCTTTAAAATGGGAGGGTGCCAGTACAGTCATGTTGGTTGAAGGAGAGGTGCATTGTTATTTATCTGGCAGGGGATGGAGTGTTTGTGGGTGATGGGGCATGGAGGGACAGTTCATATTATCACATGTATCTGCTACAGCTTGCATTGTACAACATTTAAATATACCAGCCCTGGGAATATATCTTGGAGGACTGACATACTATGATTATACAGGCATTAAGTAAATGGGTAAACTGAGATGGGTAGGCTATCAATAGTTCAGGATATATCAAACGGACAATCTATAGCTAAAGTGTCAGACGTGAATATCTTCATACAATCAATCCTCTTTCTTCTTTGTATTCTGGAACGTGTATCTCTATAGCGTTATACATAATACTGTACTTGACAGAGCCTAACCTCCACCCAAATGGTGGTCAAAATGCCCACGTGAGCTATGGCAGGTTTTGCACAAGAGACTAAAGCAAGACCCATTGCAAGGCTCGAGAGAGAGATGGATCTCTGCACTTAATACGCTCAGTGCACTCAGCACAATAAAAAACACTTTCTCTGAGCACCTCACAGGTTTATTAATCGACAGAAATATTGTCATGGGTCTACTCTAGAGCATCTAGAAGCCAATTTATGTTACCCCTTTTGTGACTGATTAACATTAGATGTTATCAATACGTTCCCTACACAGATTTATCACTAAAATACCAAGCATGCACACTTGTAATGCATTGCCTTTGTATATTCATAAATAGAAGCACACAAAGAAAGATTTCACTATTTTCTTTGCTTGTATATATGTTTGTTTCCTTGCAGCTGCAGTCAAACAATATGCAGTCCCCAATATTATCAATAATGTAGATAAATATAGTTCTAGCATCCCACTATTCTCCTATTTACTTCTAGAAATGTAAAAGAACCAATCAACAACGTATATAGCCATCTAAAATGTGGTACAGTAAAACCTAAAATTATACTCAAAGCAGTACTATCAGGATGTGGAAGCCAGGAGACAAGGGGGGTCATTACGAGTTAGGAGGTAACCATGCCGCTATTAGCGGCATGGCTACCCCCTTACTGGGTACCGGGTCC
Organism: Ambystoma mexicanum; assembly: GCF_040938575.1. NCBI lineage: Eukaryota > Metazoa > Chordata > Amphibia > Caudata > Ambystomatidae > Ambystoma > Ambystoma mexicanum. The sequence goes on along the minus strand of NC_090923.1, from coordinate 488,975,253 downwards.
GGGTTCCTTAAATGAGGAATTACCGGGCCATTCCGACCTTGGAGGGCACAGTAATTCCTCATTCAAGGAACCCATCCCCATTCGAGCCCCCATAGGGCTCAATGGGAATGGGTAGGGTTCTAACAACGGGCCCGTTGTTAGCACCCTGGTTTTCTCGCGGGACCCACTAAGGATGCCTGGTTTTACCAGGCGGCCTTAGCGGGTCCCGCGAGCAGAACTCGTAATGAGGTGGTAAGGGGTTGATGGCTCTGGCACCGTTAACCCCTTACCGCCTAACTCGTAATGACCCCCAAGGTTAGGTAAACAACCCACTGTAAAGCCATTCAATGGAAAGGGCTAAGCAAATTGTGTTAAAAGTTATTGGGCCTCATTACGAGGTTGGAGGTAGCCATGGTGCTATTAGCACCATGGCTACCCCCTGTAACGCTCACCTGGCTCCCACGGAGGCGCTGGTCTGGTCTGGGTTGCTGTGGCCTCTTCAAGCGTGATGCGCAGAATTCGGACCACCGATTGAACAGGACCCCCAAATCTTGCTTGTCTGGCCCGTAGGAATATCCTTCTGCAGATGAGAAAGGGGATTAACTGTCTGCTGAATAATGTGCTTACTCCCCCCTTTCCCCCTTCGTTCTCCTCTGACCTCCTCCAAAACCCCCGGTTTAAGCTCACCTTATGGTTTGGAAGGATGAACTCTCCATCCTGCTTCTGATGCAGGGGCGCGCGTTCGTCCTGTTACTTCACTGGTTTTCTGAATGGCGCTGGCAAATCCACTTGACTTTACTGAGCGATTCGCCGTAAGTAGGAAGATGCAAAAGTTCAAGTGTGAGCCTCCTTTTATGTTGTCTTTTTCTGTCCTTCATTTCAGATGCAGAACAAATGCGATGCGTTGAAGGGTTAAATTTCCGGGGTAAAATCTGGTGAGTCAGTGATGAGGGCAACCCCTCTAAATGTCTTTATAATTCCCCAGTAATGTCTTATGTCCTTTCCCCATAGGGGCCGGGGTGCGGTACCTGCCAGAGATGTGGCGCCGACCCGAGATGTGGAATGGCTCACCAAGAATAGCCGGTGAGTAATATGGCTGAAAATCCGGCTTTCCTCTTGTGTTCCCTGGCTCACCTTTTGTCTCTTCTTCTCTCCCTTAGGTGCGGTGCAGAGATGTGGCGACCGGCACTGAGAGCCGCGATGGAGCCGGCCGGCGTCTCGGGAACAGGTGAGTGAAGCCCAGCGCTGCAGCGAGCAACGCAGTGCTTTTAAATGGAAGTCTTCCTTCAGGAATGCTGGCGTGAAGATTCCGGATGCAGGTAAGAAGGTTGAAATAGTTCTTGGTTTTCACCTTTCTCTTCTCTTATTCTCTTACAGGTGTTCCAGGTTCGAGGCGGGCGTGGCTGGAGTCCAGGTGCAGGAGCAGACACGGTGAGCGTTCAGCTGCTGGGATGCAGAACAACGCGAAGCACGTGTGGCTGTCCGGGTGTGGCTTAAATGGCCTTGGCAGAAGTTCCAGGTGAGTATTCTTCCACAGCCCCACCCAAGTAACAAAATAGTTCCTTCAGAAAAATAGTCCCTCCTAAGCCTCATTTGGCTTGGTTCTTCATGCAGCATGGTCTGCATCAGGTGAGTGCACCAAACACTTCCCTTTATGAGCCTGGCGCCTATGGCGCCAGGACTGATGTCCAACATGAGCCTGGCGCCAACGGCGCCAGGACAGAGTCCAAAGAGCCCCTATAAAGGGCCGCTGGGCTTTTACCCGGGGGTGTGATGCCTGCTCCCGGGGTGCTGGGCCTGGCCTGGTGCTCCAGGGGTAGGCATCATGACAGCACTCCCCCCCAAGGCCCCTCCCAAGGCCTTTTCCCCAGGAGGTTTCAGTTTGTTCGGGAAATTCCGATGGAACCTTTTTACTAGCCGAGGTGCATGAACGTGGTCGCTGGGTTCCCAAGATCTTTTCTGAGGCCCGTACCCCTTCCAATCAATTAGATAGAAAAGTTTTGATTTTGAGATCTTGGAGTCCAAAATGTTCTTCACCTCGAATTCAGGCTCCCCATCTATCTGGATTGGTTCTGGTGGCTTTATTAATCTGGTTCCTGGTTGCACTGGTTTCAAAAGCGACACATGAAAGACTGGATGAATCCGCATGTTAGCTGGTAGATCTAGTTTGACTGCCACTGGGTTAATTATAGCTTTGATTGAGTAAGGGCCTAAATACCTTGGATTAAAAGTCCGAGGTCCCTTGAGTGATAAGTGTTTGGTAGCCAACCATACTTGATCCCCTATTTGGTATGGAGACGCCTCCTTGCGATGCAGATCCGCATTCTTTTTGTATTTCTCTTTCGCATGTTGTAAGTGTGCAGTAGCATCCTTGAAGGCTTGAGTAATCGTAGAATGGAAATGGTCGACTGCGGGCATTTCGAGGCTCAAAGGTGAGTCCAGGTCTGAAGTACGAGGGTGATGTCCATATAGGGTATAAAAGGGGCTCTGACCAGTTCCAGAGTGTATCGAGTTATTGTATGCATATTCAGCCACCCATAAAATGTCCTTCCAATTACCCTCCGATTGGTGCAACATACATCGTAGATATTGTTCAAGGGTCTGGTTCGTTCTCTCCGTCTGACCATCGGTCTGTGGGTGGTGACTGGTTGAGAGTCTTACGTCGATTTGTGCCAGTTGATAACACTTTTTCCAAAAACGAGAAATGAACTGGCTTCCCCGATCGGAGATTAGTATGGACGGGAATCCATGCAGACGGATGACATTTTCGACGAATTCCTTGGCAAGAACAGAAGCTGAAGGTAACCCTTTCAAGGATTAAAATGGGCCATCTTGGAAAATAAATCCACCACAACCAGAATAGTATTGTATCCATTACAAGAGGGCAGGTCCGTGATAAAATCTAGTGACAAGGTGTGCCAAGGTGCTGGTGGAATGTCTAAGGGTTGAAGAAGACCGGCGGATTTTGTTTTTTGACCTTTGTTTTGGGCGCAAACTCCACAGGACATCACAAAAGATTTAATATCATTTTGCCAGGACGGCAACCAGAATTGTCGTTTCATTTTTTCCTCTGTTTTGGCAATGCCAGGATGTCCTTCCATCAGAGTATCGTGATGACGGGAAATAACCAGTTCTTGCAATTCCTTTTCTGGCAAAAATAAACGTCCTTGGAAGTAAGGTAAGCCATAGTTGATTGAAAAGGCAGACCCCCTTTTGATCCAATCCTGCAAGGCTGAAGAGTCCAGGAATAGTTTTGCCCGTGCTTGAATGTCTTCAAGGGTTTGTAAAGTGGTTATCCCCAAGATTCTTTGTTCTAGAATTATCGGCACAGGTTCTGAGTTTGTGTCCATTTCTCCCATTCCAATTCGAGATAGCGCGTCCGCTTTGCCATTCTTACAGCCAGGACGGTAGGTGATTACAAAATCGAACTCAGCAAAGAATAAAGCCCATCGGAGCTGTCGTGAAGACTGAGCCTTGGCAGTTTTTAAATATTGTAAATTTCGGTGATCAGTGATCACGGTGATGGTATGCCTGGCGCCAAGAAGATAATGCCGCCAAGCCTTAAAGGCGGACTTAATGGCTAATAATTCCTTATCGGTGATTGCATAATTTATCTCCGGCGGCGAGAACTTTCTGGACCAAAATGCTACGGGGTGCAGTTGGTTGGTTTCGGGGTCTCTCTGAGACAGGACAGCTCCCATGGCTAAGCTGGATGCATCGGTTTCGACTATATATGGGAGATCAGGATGCAGATGTTTCAAAATAGGTGCGGACGTAAATTTAGCTTTTAATTCCTGAAAGGCCTGTTCAGCTTCCTCGGTCCATTCAAAACGTTTATTCTTCCGCAAGAGTGCAGTGATGGGTTGCACCACCCGTGAAAATTCTGGGATAAACCTGCGATAAAAATTGGCAAAACCAAGCATGCTTTGGACACCTTTCACCGAACTAGGTGATGGCCATTTGAGGATGGCATCCACTTTCCGTGAGTCCATTCGAACCCCTTTAGGTGTCATGATGAATCCAAGAAATTCAACGTCGGTGGTATGGAAAACGCATTTTTCCAGCTTTGCAAACAGTTTGTGCTGGCGCAATTTCTCAAGGACGGCCCTGATATGTTTTCTGTGATCAGATTCCGAAGAGGAGTACACCAGAATGTCATCGATATACACGACAACACAGACCTTGATGAGTTCCCGAAGGACATCGTTCATGAAGAATTGGAAGGCAGCAGGCGCGTTGCACAACCCGAAAGGCATCACCTGGTATTCAAATAGTCCATATTTTGTACGGAAGGCCGTTTTCCATTCGTCGCCTTCTTTAACTCGTACCAGATGATAAGCCCCCCGGAGGTCTAACTTGGTGTATATGCAAGCGTCCTTTACCTGGTCAAGGAGTTCATGGATCAAAAGCAGAGGGTAACGATTTTTAACATATCTGGTTCAATGCGCGGTAATCGATACAAGTTCTAAGGTCGCCTTCTTTTTTTGGCACGAAGAACAAAGCCGAGGATGCCGGAGACTTTGACGGGCGAATGAAACCATTGGCTAGGTATTGATCTAAATATTGTCTCAAATGCAGATTCTCCGGCTCAGTAAGGGCATAAATCCTGCTACAAGGGGGTTGTGCACCGGGCACCACATCGATTTGGCAATCGTACGATCTGTGAGGAGGTAACGTGTTGGCCTGTTCCTTTTGGAAGACGTCCTGGAAGTCTTGGTATTCCGGAGGTAGTTGCATGGAGACAGAGGTTACTGATGCTAGACTGACCTTCAGATTTTCTGGGTAGCAGGTTCGTGCACACTCTGGAAAGGTTATTCTCTTCGCTCGCCAATCAATTCGAGGATTATGTGTCTCTAACCAAGGGATTCCGAGTATAACCTGAAACTGTGGAGCCTTGATTACATCAAACACAACTGCCTCCCGATGGCCGTCCGGACCTACAAGTGTTACCTCAGCTGTGGAATGTGTTACCGGTCCCGAGGCAATTTCGGTTCCATCGACTGTGGTGATGACATCTTTGCTGGTTTTAGGACGCAGGGGGAGGTTAATCCTGGGGACCAATTCACGATCCACGTAGTTTCCTATAGCCCCACTATCGATGTGTGCCTTTATTGCATGCAACCGCTTAGGCTGTTCCGGATCTACGAGGACCATTGGCACAGTGAAATGCGAGGTCTGAGAGTTCGTTTTCAAGCTCGGCAAGCGGACCCCTACGCTTGTCGGGCGGGGTCGTTTCCCGATACAGAGGTTTCATGGATTTTTTCAGCGGCTCCTACCACCTTCCTGGGCGCCCTTGCCGGGCAATCTCGTAGAAAGTGTCCAGAGGATCCACAATAAAGACATAAGTGCATCTGCCGTCTTCTTTCACGTTCCTTTTGCGTTAAAGGTCCTTTAACTCCTCCGATTTGCATTGGCTCTGAGGCTTCAGCCCCCTTGAGGTTAGCGTGGGTCTTGACTAACACCCGGGTCTCAAACTTGGACCGATCTGCTTTTCTGTTTTGCAGTCTGTGATCCAATTGGACCACTAAGTCTATATATTCAGAGCACTCTTGGGGCGGATTTACAACTTGGGCCAGGACATCTTTAAGTTCTCTGTGTAGACCTCGATAAAATAACGTGATTCTTTTATCCTCTGGCCACCCAGTTTCCACAATTAGTCTATTAAAGGTTGCAATGTAGGAAAGGAGGTCTTGATTGCCCTGTCGCAGAGATAGAAGTTCGTCATCTAGAGCCTGCCCCTGGGAGTGACGAGCAAATAACCTTTCCATGCTTGCTTGAAATCTTTGAAAATCACGAAGAATCGGGTCATCTTGAGTTACCAGTGGAACTGACCAATCGGCAGCACTGCCGCTGAGATATGACAATACAAAGGCTACCTTGGTCTGGTCATTCGGGAAGGCCCCAGGTCTACACAGGAAATGCAAACGACACTGATTCATGAATACAGCGAATCGTTTGGGGTCCCCAGCAAAGCGTTCAGGTGGGGCCAGCGGCATGTTTCCAGGTAGATTAATCTGCACTGGGTTACTGGAAAGCACAGGAGCGGGGTTCCCTCCGGAACCAGGTAAAGGAGTTTGTCCAGCTTGACCTTGCAAAAGCTGTCTAGCCAGGTCATCAGCTCTTTCCTTTGTTACAATCCCTTCCCTCCTGAGAGCATTAGTCTCTTGACGAGCGGCGTGTACTTCGGCCCGTAATTCCCCCAGTAGTTGGGCCAACTGGTCAGTCTCGGTAGTTTCCATAGCGCCTGGGTGGGAATTTGTGGGAAGGCTTCGCGTTCTGTAACGCTCACCTGGCTCCCACGGAGGTGCTGGTCTGGGTTGCTGTGGCCTCTTCAAGCGTGATGCGCAGAATTCGGACCACCGATTGAACAGGACCCCCAAATCTTGCGTGTCTGGCCCGTAGGAATATCCTTCTGCAGATGAGAAAGGGGATTAACTGTCTGCTGAATAATGTGCTTGCTCCCCCCTTCCCCCTTCGTTCTCCTCTGACTTCCTCCAAAACCCCCGGTTTAAGCTCACCTTATGGTTTGGAAGGATGAACTTTCCATCCTGCTTCTGATGCAGGGGCGCGCGTTCGTCCAGTTACTTCACTGGTTTTCTGAATGGCGCTGGCAAATCCACTTGACTTTACTGAGCGATTCGCCATAAGTAGGAAGATGCAAAAGTTCAAGTGTGAGCCTCCTTTTATGTTGTCTTTTTCTGTCCTTTATTTCAGATGCAGAACAAAAGCGATGCGTTGAAGGGTTAAATTGCCGGGGTAAAATCCGGTGAGTCAGTGATGAGGGCGGCCCCTCTAAATGTCTTTATAATTCCCCAGTAAGGTCTTATGTCCTTTCCCCATAGGGGCCGGGGTGCGGTACCTGCCAGAGATGTGGCGCCGACCCGAGATGTGGAATGGCTCACCAAGAATAGCCGGTGAGTAATATGGCTGAAAATCCGGCTTTCCTCTTGTGTTCCCTGGCTCACCTTTTGTCTCTTCTTCTCTCCCTTAAGTGCGGTGCAGAGATGTGGCGACCGGCACTGAGAGCCGCGATGGAGCCGGGCGGCGTCTCGGGAACAGGTGAGTGAAGCGTGGCGCTGCAGCGAGCAACGCAGTGCTTTTAAATGGAAGTCTTCCTTCAGGAATGCTGGCGTGAAGATTCCGGATGCAGGTAAGAAGGTTGAAATAGTTCTTGGTTTTCACCTTTATCTTCTCTTATTCTCTTACAGGTGTTCCAGGTTCGAGGCGGGCGTGGCTGGAGTCCAGGTGCAGGAGCAGACACGGTGAGCGTTCAGCTGCTGGGATGCAGAACAACGCGAAGCACGTGTGGCTGTCCGGGTGTGGCTTAAATGGCCTTGGCAGAAGTTCCAGGTGAGTATTCTTCCACAGCCCCACCCAAGTAACAAAATAGTTCCTTCAGAAAAATAGTCCCTCCTAAGCCTCATTTGGCTTGGTTCTTCATGCAGCATGGTCTGCATCAGGTGAGTGCACCAAACACTTCCCTTTATGAGCCTGGTGCCTATGGCGCCAGGACTGATGTCCAACATGAGCCTGGCGCCAATGGCGCCAGGACAGAGTCCAAAGAGCCCCTATAAAGGGCTGCTGGGCTTTTACCCGGGGGCGTGATGCCTGCTCCTGGGGGTGCTGGGCCTGGCCTGGTGCTCCGGGGGTAGGCATCATGACACCCCCTTACTGCATTCCAGGTCTGGGTTCTCGGAATAGGGACTTACCGGGTCATTCCAACCTTGGAGGACCTGGCAAGTCCCCATTCTGAGAACCATTCCCCATTCCCTTCGAGCCCCCATAGGGCTCAATGGGAATGGGGATGGAGCTAATAAGGAGCCCGCTAATAGCGGGCCCCTTATTAGCTCCCTGGTCCCTTAGCGGCTCCCGCTAAGGGACCTCATTATGTGGCAGTAAGGGGTTAACGGCAACGGCACCCTTACCATTGCCGTTAAACCCTTACCGCCAACCTCGTAATGAGGCCCAATTGGCTTCTAAAACAATCTAAAGCTAGAGATTCAAAATACAGGTAAAACATTTTGAATCCACCTGTTTGGATTCCTCCATTCCATCCACAAGTACTTTGATGGGTCAACTAATTCTGGACAAATAAATATGGGGGGAGCAAAGGTCTAAATGCACAATGCCAAAATGTTTGTCATAAGACACTCTCGGCCCAATTCATGGAACAAATCTGCGCCAAAAACGGAGTGCATGTGTGCAAAACGCGCGCAAGCGACTGTTTTCCGATTCATGGAACACATTGCGCGTGGCTTAACTGAGACCTGCGTGTATTCCACGTCGGTCCGACACGTCACTGTGACACCACAAATGTCTTGCGCGAGATGCCCAGTGAAGACACTCACCGTCCAGCGCACACACCTAAAAAGGGGGTGGAACACGTGGAATGGGGAACAGCAAGTGGAAATGTGAGCGTTACGTGTGAAGTATCACAGTAAAATACTTGCAACGCCCACACGTGTGCTAACAACACGTATTCATGGAATTGAACAGGGCTCTCCTGCGAGCGGGTAAAGACGCACTAATCCGGAAACACGTCCACCAAGCCAAACCAGGCGTAAGCGTCACTGCGCACCTAAAACAATGCATAAAAAGCACGCATTACCACAAATGCGTGTATACAGCTACGATGAATGGACCAATTTCTCGCCGCAGTGATCGTGGGACACCACAGCAGGAGGAGGAGGATAGCCAGGGCCCGTATTTTTTTACCCAGGACCAGCCTTTTTGGGATGCCTGATGACCAGGTCTATGGCAGGTATAGGTTTCCACCTCGTATCATCGTAGATCTGGTCACTGAGTGGGAGGATGACCTCACATCACCCACCGTGTGCTCCCAACCACTGAGCCCCTTGGAAAAGGTGCTCAATGTTTTGCATTTTTGGCCACTGGGTCATTTCAGTGGACAACTGCCATAGTCGGGGGTGTTTCACAGCCCACGCAGTAACGCTGTCTACACCAGGTGTTGGCAATCATGACTGCATGCCCCTCAGTCGGGAGGCACATATACATGCCCAGAACAACTGCAGAAAGGCATGCCGTGGTCCAAGACTTTTATGGGGTGGCACACTTCGCCAAAGTGCTTGGTGCCATCGATTGCACCCATGTGGCCCAAAGTCCACCTGGGGCCACAGAGCACATCTATCGCAATCACAAACACTGGCATTCCATCAACGTTCAGGTTGTATGTCTGTTACGCTCACCTGGTATCCACGGGGGCGCCACACGATACTGGATGGAGGTCTAAGCGCTATCCCGGAACCTTCTCTGCTTGGTTATGTGCCAGACGTTGGGTAGTGCCTATAACAGGAGAATGGAGATTTAAGATACTGGGTTTGTGATGGGTGGACTCCCACCTCCCTTTGGTCCAAATCCACTCCCTTGGGGTTATTGCGCACCTTAGGTTTCTGTGCGTTGAACTCTCCTTCCTGCGTCTCTGTGCAGGGGCGCGTGATTGGTGCGGGCATTCCGTGGACCTAGTTGCTTCACTGGTCCATGTGCCCTTATGTCGGGTCCAGACTGGCTGTGACTCTGACTCTGCTTGCTGTCTTCCAGGTGAGTTGTAATTTCTTTTCCGTCTTTATTCTGTCTCTTTCGTTCCCTCTGTTTTCTGTCTTCTAAGCATCTTGCTCCACAACGCTGTTCCCTAACAATGTCTCTTTTTGGTTTTTACTGGGATGGTTGTGATCTCGGAGTTGCTACGCTGATGGCGAAGACCATGGTGAGTTATTGATACGCGGAGCGCTGCGCTATTTATTGGTGTTAATTGCTAACCTGTGTTCTCTTCTCTTTGTACAGGTTGCAGTGATGTTCCGGAGTGATGAGCAATGGAAGCGCTGCTTGCCCAGGTAAGTGCTTTGTAAATGCTGACCTTGTTCCTTCTCTCTTGCTATGAAACCCGGAGGTGGGCGAGGTAAGAGAAGCGCATGGTGCTGCCAGGACTCACTGCTTGCCCAGATAAGAATTGTTATTAATGCTGTCCTTGTTTTTTTACCTTTGCAGGTTACGGCGAACTCCAAAGATGGGCGAGTTAAGCGAAGCGCAGGATGGATTCAAGATTGGTTACTTCACAGGTAAGTGTTCTTGCTCGCTAATGCTGTTCTTGTTCTTCCAGGATATTAATGGAATCCGGATCTAGGGCTTCAGGATGGGGCTGCTGGAGAAGCAGATGAGCAGGAGCTGGACACGGTGAGCGTTACACTGCAGGAGTGCAGAATAACGCGAAGGGTGTTCTGCTGTTTGGGTGTGGTTTAAATAGCCCAGGTAAAGTATTTCCAGGCCAAGTAGTTCCAGGCCTAGTCACACCCAAAACACTAGACCGCATGGCTTGGTTCTAAAGAACTGAGCTGTGTAATAGGCCTCCATGTTGGATTAGGGTCCAAAACTGGTATTGCTTCATTCCTGATAATGAGCCTGGCACCAAAGACGCCAGGCCTGACTCCATGTATGTTTCTGATGGAGTTTTAAGGGCTTTAGCCACAATGCTGCCAGGGGGCCATAATACCTGAGGGGGTCAGAGACATGGATTGTGACAATGTGATGCCAAGGGAATCATTTCCTCTGTATATGCCAACTATCCAGGGTCCACCCATGATAGTTTCATATTCAGAATGTCACCCCTACACCGGGACCTGGAAGCTGGGAGGCATGGCAACACATGGCTCATTGGTGAGTATAAATGCCTGTGCACATGCATGCATGTTAGACACAGACAAATAGACAAAGCCTACTAATGACAAACATTCTCACCTCCCCAGGGGACAATGCCTTCCCTCTGAGCAGCTACATGATGACGCCAATACAGAACCCCATCACACCACACCAGGTAAGATACAACGCAACCCATATTGCAACTAGAGCCGTGGAGCGCACATTCAGAGTGATAAAGTCCCGCTTCCGCTCCCTTGACCACTCCGGTGGACAGCTACTAAATGCACCACCAGTAGTGTGCAGGATCATTGTGGCAGCATGTGTCCTGCACAACGTTGCAACACGGTGTGGCGTACCGGTGGACATGGTGGTGTCCCCACATCCCCAACCACATATACGGCCGCTGTGCATGGGAGAGGAAAGGGCAGGTGGCGAGGCAGACCGTACACAGCCTGTGTGCAATTTTTTAACTAAAATCCAACCCCTGAGGAGTGCATACAGGCCTGGCACATTCCAGGTAACAATTGATGATGACAAAGGGACAATCAACTGTCCAAACCTTACCACCCTGAGAATGTGTCCTTGGAAGTGTTACATTGTGTACATCCCTAGCTACTTAAACTAACCCAATCCCGTGTGAACAAAAGGTACACATTGAAGATGCAGTATGCCACTAACCCCATGGAAAACAGCACATCTAAATCCTGGTATCTCACTTAAACCCTCCCAAACTTCATGTCAACCGGTTGCCACACCATGCCATGGCATGCAATGTCAAAAGTGACAAATAAATGGCCAACACATAACGCAACCATCACAAAGTGCAGTTCGACAAATGGAACTAGGTCAGAAATAACTCACTCTGACACATCAAACTGAAATCGTACAGAGGAACATCCATCTTCCAGCATAACATATCATAAACAAAGGACCCAACAGTGATAATGTCAGACAGTGATCAATCACAATAGCACAAGTGCCTCAAAGTGACAAAGCTACTACATAGACCCCTTCTATCTTGAGTGTGTCTCTGCTAGCTAAAAGGGGCAGGGTAATGCAGACAGCAGGAAGGGCATCAATGATGGAGACAGTCAAGATAATACATGAAGACGTAACATGAAAAAATGCACATTAACCAATGTCCAAACAAAAAGGTATGCTAAACATGCACTGGACAAGCAATCATGAATCCCCACTAGGGGTGTATACATAGGTTGGACTTCAGGCTGACCACAGAACCAATGGAAGGCCAATTCCCCTGTGCAAATTACTTTCACACGCTGCCCACCTTGCAAGCCCATGGAAAGGGGAAGCAGGAGTGGCATATATGTCTGGACCCTAAGGCACAACCAAGGAGTGTACCAACATGAGACAAGCCTGTATGGGCCCAGCCGGAACACACAGTGGATGCCTTCGGATGCCACACAAAGCAACACACTGTCACATGAATGCACAATGAACAAAAAATAAAGAAAAGGAAAATTATAAACGGCCATGGTGGACCTGGGGGCGGGGTGTGACCACCCAGGAGGGAGCAGATGCAGGGTGCACCTCAACACAAACATGTGTGGATGTTGAGAAAAAAAAAAACCTTCCGTGGGTTCATGGCCTGTACAGCTAGCATAGAGTGAGAGAGCTGTTGATGTTGTCATCACCCTCTGGTGTAGCTTTAGGGGTGTGCGTGGTAAGGAAGCCTGACCACGTATAGCCCTAGTCTGCTCCTCAATGGCAGCGAGCATGCAGCCCTGAAAGTTTTGATTCTGCATCATGATGGCCCGAGGTCCTCATGCAGCACTTCACATGATGCACAGAGTTCTGCCTGCAAGATGTCATGGTATGAAGGGATCTCTGCTTGCAAGACCTCACAGGTTGCACAGAGTTCCACAGAGACGTTGTGCATCACCTGCTCCATCTGCTGTTCTGCCCGTCTACTGCAGGCCAACTTGAGTGCAGCCAGAGTAGATCTGAGGGAGGCATTCTCTTCCCTCAGGGCAGCCCTGTGGGCCTCAGCCTCAGCAGCAATGATTGTATGCAGAGCCCCCAGTTCAGCCCGTCGGTCCCTGTTGCTGGCCGACATTTCCAGCCTGTGCAAGCCGCATGTGGACTACAATGCCTGCTGCTGGAGCTCCATCTGTCTTTCAGGAGGGAGCATGGAATTGCCCACCCTAGCCATGCCCTGTGCCAACATCTCACATGATGCCCCCTGTTGCTGTGCAATAGTATACATGGATTGCTCCCACACAGTATTTCCAGGTAGCACACAGCCACTGTGTTGCCGAACCCCACACCCGCCGGACCCAAGGATACCTGGCCCTTGCTGCGCTGGCACTGCCTGTGGTCGTAGGACTGCATTCCTCCTTTGATCAGCTGCCCCAGGAACAGCAGCCAATACTGTGGAGCGTCACCCTGCAGCCGTAACCACCACAGATGATCATACCAATACTGACTGGCCCCGTGAGGGGGCTACCCCCCCGCAGGTGTTTGGGACAGAACAGCATCCACAGTAGAATCACTCACCTGTGACAGCAATGAGGGTTCCATGTCCGATTCAGCACCAGAGGCATAGGCGTCCTCAGAGGTGCACTCAAAGACACCCCTGGCCAGGATGGTCTGTAGCACCAATGGATTCTCATGGGCTACCACACCATGTCCTCCACTGGTGCCTGGTTGGGGTTGAGAATACATTTCCTCCTCCACCATCTCTTCATCCTCCACTTCCGCCTCCACTGCATCCTGTGCCTCATCACCTGCACAAATGCAAAAAAGAGACATGAATACACATGTTAATAACATAGGCCACACACATATGCATTACAATGTTGTCAGCCAACACATTAACCTGCCATGTCACACATGACACATACTAAGGCACGCACGCAGTGTCAATGAAATGGAAGGGGAGCCTGAAAGCAAACATGGATGCGTGTCAAAAGGCAAAAGATACACATGTACTGCATGGTGCATAGCACCTGCATGACACACAAGCATGTCACTGGCATAGTCCTTCCACAAAGATGACTGATGTCCATACACAGATGGCACGTAGCATAGCCATGCCAGAACTCTCAACCAGCCTCAGAAGGAAGTTGAAAACTACTGTCCATGAAGTATGTACAATGCATGTCAGACCGTGTTGTAGCAGACTGTGTGGTCAGGTGGCAAGTGCATTCTGTCAGTCATCTGGGACTACAGCAGGGTAGAGGAGGACAGAAAGCACGACACATGAAGAAGCATCAGAAGTGCCTCCAGACCCGGAGAAGCTACACCTCCAGTTACATAGAGGCAGGGAGGCTGTACCAGAGGGAGGCCCCAACTCAACACAGACCAGAACCACAAACTCATTTCTGTGAGGAGCAACTGACCCTGAGGGAGCATGAAAGGGATGATGAAAGACCATGAGAAGGAAGTAAATACTGGAGATGGAGTTGAAGGACTTTCTATCCCAGGACCCATAGGGACTTGCTGAAAATGCCCAGGGTTCATAGCCACTGTGAGCCTGTGCCATCATCACAGTCCTAGGTAGATACCTTGCACCAAGCCTAAAGGACTTTCCACACAGTCCAGGTCTTGGGTAGTTGCAGATGGAACAGTGTATAATCTCAGAAATCCTGGTAAAGCCTGTTGCAGTAGTCCAGCATAGGAATTACCAGTCCTCTGGAGAGAGTGAGCTGCCTGGGGATGGAGAGGCAAGGAAGAAAGCCTCTGAGGAGGAGCAGCTTGCAGGGTGACCTCACAGAGATGTCAGCCATGTCACAATAGAAGGCGAGTGTTGAGTGGAATATCATCACAGGCTATCTGCGACCACAGGTTGGAGTAAGAATAGGGCCAAGAGAGGCTGGACAGAAAATGTCATGGAAGGAGGGAGCAGGCGTGGTGATGAGGATTGGCTCTGTGTGCAGTGAATGGTTTGTATGCAGTCAAGCACGTATCAGTTCAACATCCCATGGGCCATACATGGCAGTCATGTCAATGTAGCCTGAACTGGCAGACAATTATAACACATCACCCAAGCCACATACACATGGGCTGGACACACATGCATCACCACTCACCGGAGATTGCCTCATACATTGGCAGGTCTCGCATGCCTTGGACCTGCTCCACTGCAATGAAATCACTAGCAATCTCCTCATGTCCAGTGAGTTCATCGTCTTCTGGTGCTGACCCACCACCTGTCACCTGAGTAGAGGCAAACTTGGCAGCCAGCTTGTCTTTTGCTTGGCGCTTGAGGTCATTCCAGTGCTTCACGACATCACCAGCTGTGCACCTCTCATGGCCCAAGGCGTTAAAATGGTCTGCGAGGCACTGCCAGTGCCCCTTACGCTGAGCAGGCGTATGTGTGCTCCCTGCCTGCACCAGCATATCACGGCCATGTTCCAACACGTAGTCCATGAGCGTGTCCAGTTCCTCCTAACAGAAACTCCTCTTTCTCGACATGTGGGATTGGTGAGCCGTGTCTGGGGTCCCAGCCTGTACCACTGGAGCACGCTTCTGCCTCTTGCGAGGTGGTGCAGACCTTGAGTGGCTTGTACAACTCTGGTCAGTAGGGGCTGGAATACAGGGGGACTGACCTATGGAATCAGCCACTGATGTTACTACAGAAGGACGGCTTTCAGGTATCGGTAGCTGGGTGCTGTTGCCAGGACCCTGCACCACACGTGAATTGGCCATCGAGACATGGAAATTGGCCATTGAGTCACCCTGTGCCTGGGCTGGGACCACTGCAGTCCGGGATGGCTGGCCCTGAGCCTGTGTGGTGGTAGCCGCAGATGCCGTCACAGCTTCCACACCCTGGCTGCTCTGGACAGTAGATGGCACTGCTTGTCTGGTACCATGGGTGCTGGGGATGTCAGTAGCAGTTGCATCTCCCTGCCCTGGTTGGGTGGGGGGCATAGCTATCCCTGCATGGGCCTGGACACCACTTGACCCACCTTTGCCAGCTTGACGACCCTGGCCACGTTTCCCACCTTGGCCCGCTTAACCACCCTGGCCACGTCACCCACCTTGACCACATCGCCCACCTTGGCCACCTCTGGCAGGTTGCCCTGTTTTGTCTCCCTTACCATGTGTTGCCCTCCCAGTCATGGCACTGATAGACTAGCGCAATGGGATGTGCAGCCAACAATTGTCCTGGGCAATTGTAGTGAGTGGGGCAGGGTACGTGATGGAAAACGTACCACTGTGCTCTAGCAAGGCTCTATGTAACCCCTAGTGAAAAAATAACGGGTCATGCAATGCTCAGGCACCCCAAAAACAAAAATCAATGTGTATGCGAACCCTCGGTAGCCCACGTGCCCACGTGCCCACGTGCGATGAAAAAACATCCTGCAGTATGCTGTGACATCCAGCAGCACAAACAATGCGTATGCGAGGAACACGTAGGCTACTATGACCTCGAAAATGAGGGAAGCAACACACAGGGGCAACCACAGTGGGAAAAATGCATGCACGACTCACCGCCTGCCTCGTAGAATGAAAAATATCACAACCGCATGTGCGCGTAGGCAACTCTCCCGCCAAAACAAGAAGTAAGCAATGCCACAGTAAACAAGAAGTATGCACTGCCACAGTAGTGAACTTATCGCGTGTGAACCCACAAAAATATGAAATTCACACATCCGTCCCCACGAAAAGCATGTACATTGCACTGTCGTCCTAAGCACACCTTTATATCCCATACTGAACTGCAATGCCCAACGTGCAGCACGCGTCACGTAACTTACACGCTTGGGCCATTCCTCTGATTACACGCTAATGCGCTGTTTCTGTACGTGCGGAATCATTCTGTTTACAGCTGGCCACGAGAAAGAACACAGAAGACTCACGCTCCTGCCTAAAAGGCCATTTACGAGCCTCCAACTGCCCCGAGCTGCCTTCTAGACCCATCCGCTGCTGCCAGCCCACTCTGTGTGCCTGCTGCCCACGTGCCCTGCATTTTGGTGCCTGCTCTGAAGCCATTGCCAGTGATCCTGTTGTTGTGACCACCTCTGCTGATCCTGAAGACTCCTGACTGCCCTAGCACCGCTCCACAGCCCAGCGCCAGGACCACCTTGCCCACCCACACTTGCCTCGGGGGTTGCCATGCCCGACCCAACACCATCAAGTGGCAACCCCCTGGCAGAGAGGCAGAGGGCTGTCAGTTCTCATCCAGGGAAGTTGGCATCCTGGTGGAGCAAGTCCTGGGGCATTATGATGCCTTCTTCCACATCGCAAGCCAGCAATGAAAGACGGAAGAAGATCGGGGAGGACATCGTGGGTGCCATCAACGTGGAGGGGGTGGCACCCCGTGACTACCAACATGTCCACAAGCACTGGGAAGACTTCAAGTCCAGGACCCACAACAAGGCCCGGCACCTCCTCAAGGCTGTTGATGATCGAGCGAATCGCCGGGGCCGGTTGACCAACGACGAGATGAGGGTCCTGGAGCGCTTCTACCCAGCGCTGTACCCCCAGGACTTGGAGTTGGTGCTCCATCTGGAGTCCACTGGTAAATGTTCATGTGTTCTTGTCCACCATAGTGCATGTGCATTTTGACGTGTGGCTGGAGTGTGCACCTTAGCCTTATGCTTGGCATGCCTACTGTACAGATGTCTGTGTGCATCTCTCTAACAGTGCTGCATGTTCGTCTATTCAAGCGTGTCCCACATCAATGGTGTCTGTGTTGCAATGCGTGATGCGCACCGCATGTAATGACATGCACATATTTGCGTACCTGTGCCTGGACTAGGGAAGGCAAGAGGTGTGACACATGGGTGCTTCTGTCACCATCATGGACATGCACGGTGTACATGTGCGTGTGTCTGAGCAGTGAGTGTCACTGCCCAGCACTCATGGATGCATGGTACTTGAGTTCTTGATTTGTAATTGCCTCACGCTGCCAATTTTCCCTCGCGTGCACTGTGCCGTGATATCTCCATGGCCTTCCTCATGACTGTCGGGTGATGTGTGTGAATGAGATGTTTATGTCCCATGATGTGTGTGAGCTGAATACACAATTGTGATCTTGTGCCTGTGCCTTCTGCAAGGATGTGAATGTGTGTTGTGAATGACAGACCTGTTTATGAATGTGTGTGAATGGCACTTCCCTGTGTGTAGTGGAGGGTGATGATGGTCATGACCTTTGACAGTGCCACTGATGTACATTTGCATTGTGACAAATACATATGTTCAGTAGCCTGATGTTTGTATTCTATGTTTCCCTATCCACAGCGACGATGGGAGAAGAGGACGGAGAAGGCCCTGTGGAGCACCGCAGAAGGGATGCCTCCACCAGGCACAGACACAGGGCCCAGTCATCCTCCCAGGGACTGTCATCTAACAGGACTGAGGAGACTGGTGCCGCATCTGCGACAACCGCGCAGCTGCTGAGGGGAGGCCCAAGAGGGAGAAATTGGTGGTGGGCTCCTCAGCAGTGGGAGGGACAGGTGAGCCCACTTTGGGGCAATCCAAATGCGGAAGACAGTGGGGAGTCATCCAGGTTGGTGGGGGTGGAGGAGGAGGCCACATCAGCCCAGCCCATGGGGCACAGCGGGAGTGATGACGTAGGTGTGACTGCTACAGTACAGGGTCAGGGGCTGGAGGCAGTGCAGGTTGCTGTGGAGGTGCCTGTGTCTAATCCTGTCCCTGGTACTGCGACTGCAGCAGTATGCACCTGCGGGCATGCCCCATGCTGTACCCATCCGCAGGTGGCGGATGTATGCACAGAAACGGATCTTCCACTACCTGCGGATGAAGCAATTTGTGACCAGATGGAACCAGTGCTAGCAGGTAGCGGTATTGCAAGGCGTACAGGCAGCATTCGTGATGATGTGCAGGCTTCCAATTGGGGGCTTGCAGATCATCACGATGAGGTATGTTGCCTCATTAACTGGCTAGCACAGTTCATGGTCGCGAATGTGCTACGTGTGCTGCCACTGCTGCGACCCCCTCCTCCTCTTCCTCCTCTGTTCACCAGTCATCCTTCCTGCCGTCTTCCAGCCCAGATACCACCAGGGCCCCTTGTGTACCTGTCCCAATCCGGAGGCCAGTCTGGTGGAGACCACATCCCTGCCACAGCCGGGAGTCGACAGAGGATTAGTAGAGGTGGTCACCGCAGCAACAGGTCCAATGGCAATGGAGGAAGTGCAGGCACCAAGCAGCAGGGCACGTGCACGACAGCCCCGGGGGTTGTCATCATCCCGGAGGATGTCCCGCAAGCGCATGCACTGGCTTTTAGGCAGCAGCAGGCTTGACGTAGGAGGCGACAGGACTCGAGGCTCTCAACATTAGAGGGGCAGGTATCGGCCATCGGGCAGGGGGGAAATGTGGACCTTACCACAAGGATGTCTTCCGTGTTGCAGCGAATAGGCCAGCAGATCGGAGCAGAGCGGCAGTGGGCACAGGGGGCATGACTCACCATCGCCAGGGCGGAGAACACCCTGCATCGGGCGAGGAGGCGGGCTGAGTCCCTCGAGGAGTCTCGCAGGGAGTTTGAGAGGAGCACGATGGAGTCCCTGCTGGCCCTATGGGGAGAGCACAGGCCCGCCTCAGGGAAATTGTCGCAGAGTTCGATGATGCCCTGGCTGAAATTCTTGGGGGAAATGGTGAGTTGAGGACTAGCCCGCTGCCTTTGCATATAGATCTTTAGGAGTAGGTTTCATTTGTTTTTTCTATTTGTTTGGAGTTCCTGGACTTTGCTCTGCATCTTGTACATAGTTATTTTTTATAGTACTTTTAGAATGTTCTTGGATTTTTGGGGATCATGGACCTGTGAACTTTGTATATAGTTGGGATCTGCTCATTTTAAAACACATTTTTTTTAACCATGGAGCAAGGGTTTTATTCAGATTTTTCTTTCGAATTTCATATGCTACAATGGACATGGACCACAATTTGGAGTCTTTCATTTTTCAATCAAATTTTCTTTCTTTCTGGAAATGCATTTCATTAGGATTTTGTATCATGATAATTTCACTGGTTTAATTTTAATGTGTTTACTTTGGGTTCATGAGCATTAATACATTTTTATACGTTGGAGTACAAGTGGTGTCTGCTCTCAATGTTTCAATCTTCCTTGTCTGTATTACGTGTCCCTGATGTTGAGCAATGTTGTACATGTGTGTGCAAACATGCATGCATGTGTGAGTTTGTGATTCCTATGCCATGGGGCATGTAATGGGGAGCAGGATCAATTTATGAGTGTTGATGAGGTGCACCATGTGGGTGCAGCGTGTGGTGGGATTTTGGTGGACATATGCTACATGATTGCATAGTGTACAAATGTCGGGGGGTTCCATGAGTCGGGGCCTGCCTGCAGGTCGCCGTCACTGGTGAGGGTGGGGGGAAATGAGTCGGGCCTGCCTGCAGGTTGCTGTCACTGGTAGGGGTGGGGAGACATGAGTCGGGCCTGCCTGCAGGTTGCCGTCACTGGTGGGGGACATGAGTCGGGGCCTGCCTGCAGGTTGCCGTCACTGGTGGGGTTGGGGGGACATGAGTTGGGCCTGCCTGCAGGTTGCTATCACTGGTGGGGGTGGGGAGACATGAGTCGGGGCCTGCCTGCAGGTTGCCATCACTGGTGGGGGTGGGCGACATGAGTCGGGTCCTGCCTGCGGGGTATGGACATGAGTGATGGGGGTCCCTTGTGGTGTGGGCTGCCTGCAGGGTATGGTCACAGGTGATGGGGTCCCATGTGGTGTGGGCTGCCTGCGGGGTATGGTCACGGGTGATGGGGGCTCCTTTGTGGTGTGGGCTGCCTGCGGGGTATGGTCATGGGTGATGGGGTCCCATGTGGTGTGGGATGCCTGCGGGGTATGGTCATGGGTGATGGGAGTGCCTTGTGGTGTGGGCTGCCTGCGGGGTATGGTCACAGGCGATGGGGGGTCCTTTGTGGTGTGGGCTGCCTGGGGGTATGGTCATGGGTGATGGGGGGTCCCTTGTGGTGCGGGCTGCCTGCGGGGTATGGCACGGGTGATGGGGGATTCCTTGTGGTGTGGGCTGCATGCGGGGTATGGTCACGGGTGATGGGGGGTCCCTTGTGGTGTGGGCTGCCTGCGGTGTATGGTCATGGGTGATGGGGGTCCCTTGTGGTGTGGGCTGCCTGCAGGGTATGGTCATGGGTTGTGGGGGTCCCTTGTGGTGTGGGCTGCCTGCGGGGTATGGTCATGGGTAATGGGGGTTCCCTTGTGGTGTGGGCTGCCTGCGGGTATGGTCACAGGTGATGGGGGATCCCTTGTGGTGTGGGCTGCCTGCGGGGTATGGTCACGGTTATGGGGGGGTCCCTTGTGGTGTGGGCTGCCTGCAGGGTATGGTCACAGGTGGGCTGCCTGTGGGGTATGGTCACGGGTGATGGGGGGTCTCTTGTGGTGTGGGCTGCCTGCAGGGTATGGTCACGGGTGGGCTGCCTGTGGGGTATGGTCATGGGTGGTGAGTGGGTCCCATGTGGTGTGGGCTGCCTGCGGAGTATGGTCACGGGTGATGGGGTTCCCTTGTGGTGTGGGCTTCCAGCGGGGTATGGTCATGGGTGATGTGGGATCCCTTGTGGTGTGGGCTGCCTGTAGGGTATGGTCACGGGTGATGGGGGTCCCTAGTGGTGTGGGCTGCCTGCGGGGTATGGTCACGGGTGGGCTGCCTGCGTGGTATGGTCACAGGTGATGAGGGGATCCCTTGTGGTGTGGGCTGCCTGCAGGGTATGGTCACGGGTGGGCTGCCTGCGTGGTATGGTCACGGGTGATGGGGGTCCCTTGTGGTGTGGGCTGCCTGTGGGGTATGGTCACAGGTGATGGGGGTTCCCTTGTGCTGTGGGCTGCCTGCAGGGTATGGTCACGGGTGATGGGGGTCCCTTGTGGTGTGGGCTGCCTGCAGGGTATGGTCACGGGTGGGCTGCCTGCGGAATATGGTCAAGGGTGATCCCTTGTGGTGTGGGCTGCCTGAGGGGTATGGTCACGGGTGATGGGGGTCCCATGTGGTGTGGACTGCCTGCAGGGTGTGGTCATGCGTGTTGGGGCCCTTGTAGTGTGGGCTGCCTGCAGGGTGTGTTTGTGGCTGATGGCAGCATGCGTGGCACTTTCCACACGATTTGGCTGTTGCGAGCGGGGTAAGCGATTTCGCAAGGGTACGCACATCCCTTTCCAAGCAATTTGACTGGTGCGAGTGGGGTGCGCGATTTCGCTGGGGTACACGCAGCCCTTTCCATGTGATTTGGCTGTTGCGAGCGAGGTGAGTGATTTCATGGGGATACACGCAGCCCTTTCCACGCGATTTGGCTGGTGCGAGCATGGTATGCGATTTTGCTGGGGTACGCACAGCCCTTTCCACGCGATATAGCTGTTGCGAGCGGGGTATGCAATTTTGCGGTGGTATGCGCAGGCCTTTCCACGCGATTTGGCTGGTGCGAGCGGGTTGAGTGATTTTGCGGGGGTACACACAGCGCTTTCCACGCGATTTGGCTGGTGCGAGCAGGGTACGCAATTTCGCTGGAGTACGCGCGGCCCTTTCCACACGATTTGGCTGGTGCAAGCGGAGTACGCTCCGATTTTTCACGCGATTACGATGGGGGGGCTGTGTGCTGGGCCATGGATGGAACGGGGCCTTGCGCCGTATTGGGCATTTCACTGGCTTTTTCATGCACATGGGGCAGTGTTGAGGGCGTTACTGCTGCTGCTTGCTGTTCATTGCACTATGGCTACAGATGCCTCGGGAAATCCATGAATAAGCATGCCGCGTAATTGCTGGATCCTTCTCAGCGCTTGCGCTTGCGCTGCTTCTGCACTGGATTCTATGAATCGGGCCCTCTGTGTCTCACCAACGCAATGGATAGTTGTAAGGCTTCCTGGCAAAAATGCATCATAGATTTTCGTAATGGTTTAAACATGAAAAAGTAAATATGTGTAAATAATTGGCAAACATTGCTTATTTGACCCCCAAAATATAGAAGTACAAAAGAAAAGAATTTGGAACTATTGGAATAGCTGGTTGCTCCTTCTTACCTATGCTGTTAATCTTTGTGGTTCAACTCTGCCTCCTAACTTTGCCCCACTTAGCATCTGCTCACCAGTAACTCACGGCCTCTGTGTGTTAGCTTGGTTCATAGTCTGAAGCACAATTATCTCAACCCCACCTATTTGCCTGCCAGCCAATACTGACTTGTGGGCTTCAGTGTCTACATCTCTACATTTAATCTTTGAACCATCCCAGGAACTTTGTATTTCATAGACGTTGCATTGATTTGAAGAAAAGTGCAAATGTCAATCATGATCTGTAAACTCCTCCAAAAATTGAACCGGCCCATGGTAAAGCTAATACTACCTACTATCAAAAGTCGAAGCCTCCCAGGATCTTTGTTTCACATAGAGTTTGCATTGATTTTAAAAGAAAACCTTGTGCGCCTGTCTTCCATGATGATGTCAAAGGCTAATCTAAAATGTCCTCTTACAATCATCCTAGCCAAGTACCTCTCTGCTTCACAGGATTAACATTTGTGGATCAGCCTTTTTTTCTTCATGCAGCTGAATTTACCAAATATCTCCTTCTCAAAAATGAGATTAGCACGTTATTGTATAATGGGGAATTGGGGGTAACTTTCAATATGTTGCATCGGTTAATTAAGGGCATATTCTTACAAGAAATAACAACCATGATTTCATATTGTATTCAATCAGAAGTCTCACTATGGAGTCAATTATTTTCAGCGTACAATTACTTGATATGAACTGTTCTGCTTTGTGAATGAAGCAGTCTGTGTTTGGCAAATCATGTTCTTAGTGTATACTTCATGAAACGGATCACATCATCTTGTACGGTAAAAGCAGGCCATCGAAATCACGTTGCTGTACATCTTAACGTTGATTCAGAGTTTCCAAAAACGAAAGATAGATAAGGATACAATGGCTTGGTGTGTAAACCTTTCAACAGAGGCGAATATGTGACATTGAACAGGGTTCATGATATAAAAACAATACTGCAAGTCCCAGAATGCAAATAGCAAAACTTAAACTCAATGGGCTTCTCACTTTCTTGCATGGCACAACGCGAGAGGTCTGTGTTTACCATACTGGGGTTGTGTAACATGAGAACGATTGTACCATTCTAGCACTCTGGCATATTAAATATCATTAAGATATACGTGACAGGACTCTGATATGTTGATCACCTGCCAATGTTACTGGAATATGTGTGACATGTTCTTTTACATACTATTTTTATGACACACCAACATTTATTAACTATCAACTTTTATTTTGGCAGAATTCTGGAATATTAGGTATCCCTACAAAATATCCCCAATAAAAATATCGCCGTACATATAGCCGTTTGTCTCACCATAGGTGATATTTTTGGGGGGGGATATTTTGTGGGAGCGGGGTTTGTGGTGGTTTCCCCCGCACATTTTAAAATAATGCGGGGGGTTGCGGGTTTGTCCCCCGCAGGGTCCATGGGTCAATATCGCCACAAAAATATGGCGATATTTTTGTATCGCAATATTTTTGCGGGGTATTAACACATCGGACCGAATATTAGAGCAGCACCCATTTATATATTGATTGTAACGTGCAAAATAATTATCGTAATTCTGATATTTTAATTTCTTGCACAGAAATCATGATTATTACGTGCATAAGAAAACTGATAAACTTGGCCACTTAGTACACGCTTCACAAGTGGTGCATATTATCCTGACACTTGATTGTGATTGGTACTTTAACAGTTTGGGTAGAATGTACCAAATAGCCACTGTTTCGTCAGGTGGAAAAAAAAAACTTCTCATTATTAAGACAGTGTTTTCAGTGTAGTTGATGTTATGCCAGGCATATTAAAATGTGCCCTATTTTATTACAATCTCTTGTCCACGTTTCTCCTGATTGGTAGCTGGTGGAATTAGAAATATTGAGCTATTTGAAAGACGTTATGACTTCCACCTAAAGAAGTCAATACATATTATGTGTATGGTTAGACATGCATCACTTTTACCCCATTTGTGAAGTAGTACCTGTGAGGAGGATACTGCTTTTCTTAAAGCGCCTTGACATAAATGTGCTGAGTGACTGCATCAAGTTGCATTGTTTCATGTAGATTCAGGTTAGATTACCTGATGAAAACACGGCAACCTGTGGGGCATTCGTTTTGTTCATAGTCACCCTCTGGTGTAAGAAATCCTTTTGTCATTTTAAAAGTGCATTCCTGTTTCCCATTCTTGCGCCTATCTCAAAAAAATGACCTCCACTAAAACGTCCATAACTTCCTCAGTTTTTATTATAGAAACAAAGTTTCAACTTCTGCTTGTAGCTAACATCCACCGCTTTAAATCACATCTAAAACCGCATTCCAATTCCATACCGTTCCCCCGCAATTATCGCACAGTGAAATGTTTGCAGCAAATTTTGTGTTAGGGAAATTCTGACACGTGTAAAACAGCTTTTGATTGCTTCCAACTTGATTTTTAAGATTTCAAATTGTTTCTTGGTATTAAATCATTGTTTGTGTTTGTGTACAACTATACAAAGTGGCTCCCTAAGAATTATAGTAATTTCAGCAATTTTGACCATATTTAGTGTTTTTACCCAGTCCAGTCTAAGGATAACTTTAAAAGCCATTCTGACAGCTTGACAGTCAATTCTGTTTTCTCTTGTGCTTGCTGGGGGAAAGTGGGATTGATATTTGTTTGAATTCTGCCATTCCTGAAAACCTGTTCTCTCCTCCTATCATTTACATTGCCTATTGGGGGTTGAGGGGTGTGCATGGGGAACCTTTAACCACAGTGCTATCTGATCTGAACACACACACAAAAGTATTATTTATGTGCTGAATTGTTTTGCTCACTATTAGTCCGTGTGTATTAAAGAGATTATTTAGTGTTACATCACCCCATTGGTGATTGTTGTATACCCATTAAAACATAGTGTGATCACATTGTAAATGCATAAAAAAATATTTTAACTTTGCAAACCAGCCTGATTCCTGGTTCAGTGTGACCGGGGGGTTCCAGGAGAGGGGCGTGATATGAGTCATTTGCTTGGGTGTGTGCCGAATTGAAATCACTTACACCTTGGGGGCTTGTCACGAGATCCTGAATTAGACATACCACTTGTGACAGTCTAACACAGCGTGCTAACTGACGGGGTACATAAACCCTGTTGGGCTACCATACTGTTCTACACTGTAAAAACACCCTTCAATAGAAATACTCAAAGGAGTTGGGCCTGTTTTGCAAAAGTAAAATAACCCTGAGATAAGTCAGAAGGAAATTAATATTTCGGGAATGGCAACCCCAGGCGAAATTAATACGGCAAAAGAACACCTACTGCACACATTCTTTGTCAGGGATGAATGGGTAGAACAGGATGAGAATGTCTGGCTGCAGAAAATCAAACAACAAATCACTGCCATAAAATTAGATAGATGGTAGGACCAGGGTCCGTTACACCAGGCACTTAGTGAATTGTATATGGCCCCAAAAGTAAAAGAAGAGCAATGTAAAATTGCCAAAATAGCGGCTTACCTATACCTGCACGTTGGAGTAATACAGGAAAAATATGCCGAAAACCTAAATCTGGCAAAAAGGCAAGTACAATCCCTAGAGAAAACCCAAACTGATTTGGACTCTTCAGAGCAAAGGCTATGAAAGAGCCAAGAATCAGAGAAAGAAACCAGACAGTACCTGATAAAATTAAAGGAAGATCTGGATCTCCTGCAGCAAGAGAAGGTAGAGCAGGATACCAAATTACTGTCACTGCAAAAAGAGTGCCAAGAGAGGTTTGATTCTCTACTACAGAGCCAACAAAAGCTGGAGCAGCAATTAAGTTATGATAGAGTCTGCGCAGGGCAGATAATTGCCCTAGAAAATCAGATTGATGAAATGAAAGAGGAAAATAATAAATTAATAGTGAAGGATCTCCACACTCAAACAGATTTTGATGAGGAGCACCAGAAATTGTGTGCCACTAGAAAACAAAGGGATGACCTGGCTGCACAGAGGGGTACCCTAATTCAGGAAAGGGACGCGTAGGCCAGGAAGTCAGCCATTTCAAAACCAAGGTTGAAGAAAATCGCTTGGCCCTTCAGGGACTGGGTGAACTCAAAATGGACTACGAAAAGCTGTTAGAGCACATCAGGAGGGTGGAAGATGCTCTGGCAAAGAAAATTCAGGCCAATCAGGATCAGACTCAGGAGGCGAGTCGCCAAATACTTCCAAAGTAGACAGGAAGCACAGAGAGACAATGAGGCTCTCTGTGAAAAAATTACAGGCTCCAATGACAGATAGCCATGCAGGAACAACTTAGGCCTTAATAGAAGAACAAATGGTCAGATTCTTGCATGCCATCAGGGAGTAGGGGCTGAGAGAGAAGAGGTCAAATAGGAGAGGAAAACCCTTGAGCATAACCTCAGGAACCCTGTTCTTGCCAGAGACTTTAATCCCTTCAATTCCACGGACTCTGCCACCCCCATGTCCACTGGCTCACATGAGCCAAGGGCCACGGGGATGGTAGACTTCAACTCAATGGGCAGGCATCTCTGTACAGGTTCCCAAGTGCTAGGGCCATCATCTCTGATCAGGGAGACTCCAGTGAGGGGAGAATCAGAGAACTGGATCCTCAGAAATATAACCTACCAAGAGATCAGGCGGTAAAATTTGGTGGGGAATTCTATGAGACTAGGCCCACCAAGAGCATACTAAAAACCTCTTCCCAGCTAGGACAGTGGGGGGGGGTAGTCACCCAATCCTGGAAGACTCTTCTGAGCGCCAGAGGTCCCAAGAGACTAGGCCTCCACATTCTGCCAGCCAGTCCCAAGCTCGCAGAATCCAGGAGAGTCTTGAAGATCAGACAGCCACCTCTGGTAGCAGTGCCTCTGAGTCAGAGTATGAGTGGACCAGGGTGACAAGAACTAAAAAGGCTAACAAAGTTAAGAGGGCTTTACTTAAGGACCCCCTGAAACAAATAAATGCTATTAGGAGCGTCATCACCCCTACCACAAAAATGCCAAATATTCGGTTTGGTAGCACCTTGAATTATTTGAGCAGATGAATGAGATCTTTTCCATCTGAAGAACATACAAAGCTGTATTCAGTATGTAAAGTGGATTTTTTCTCCTGAGTACTCCAGCTTCTTTGCGGGGCTGGAGGACCAGAACCATTCCAGATGGTCCACCTATAGGGCGGACATCCTGGAACATATTTCCATTCATAGGAGCCCTCAAGAGGCTCGCAAGGCAGCCTACAATTTACAATGTGGGGAATACCAGGCCCCACAAGAATTTTTCCACGAATTGAAGCGTACCTTTGCGCAGACCACTAGAAGGGTGCGCAAGGACAGTAAGGAATTTGTGAACACCTTCTTTCATGCTCTCCCGAAATACATTATGACCCAGCTAGTGAGGGATTTTCATGAGAAAAGATCACTAGACTGGGTCATTGAACAAGCAATGCGCATCTATGAAGTACAGAAGCCGGTGGAAAATAAAAATAGTAGCAGGTAGGTGAAGTTTTCCCCCATGTTAGATCTGGAGATGGGGGGCCTAAAAACCTTCCCGCGCAGAATCCGATTAACCCCAAACCCAGAAGGCCCTTCGGCCAATCCCAAATGGGGAGCCAGGGAGGTAACCCCACAAATGGGACCCCTAACTCCCCTGATTACATCAGC
The DNA here is from genome assembly GCF_040938575.1 of Ambystoma mexicanum. NCBI lineage: Eukaryota > Metazoa > Chordata > Amphibia > Caudata > Ambystomatidae > Ambystoma > Ambystoma mexicanum. The sequence continues at coordinate 488,947,009 of NC_090923.1, read as the reverse complement.
CCACGCTACAAGGGAAATAGACCCATCCTGGGCTATGTGTGGACTCCTCCAGCCCAAACGGGGGGGATCCAACCAGACACCTGGAAACCCAGGAAACTTCCCTCCTCACTTTCCCCATGAGGGCAGTAATTCCCCAAATGCCAGACCAAATTTCTTTCCCCGGTACCTGCCAAACTTCAACCCCCAAAACAACCCTTCTTTCTTTCCCCACTTTCCTGAGGCCAGACAGCTCAATCCGGGAGAGGGGAGGCCAAGGGTGGAGGGGTACCCAAACTTTCCGAACCAGGGGTATTATGCGAGAAGGGATATTTACCCTTCCCGGGATCAACCCACGGTAGACCTGAGGATCCCGTACCAGCCAGAGCGGGTGTCCCAACTGGAGGGCCAGGTCCAGAACATGGCACAGGATCTGAGTCGCATGCTGAGGGCTCAACAGAATCCTCAGATGAGCATGCTGGCCCAGAACTCCTCAAATCCAGGGTCTGGTGCTCCAGAACAATGACGGGGAAGAACCCTGACAACCCACCGGTTCCCAGGGAGGAGGCACAAGGGGAAGGGGGTGTAAAGCCTTAGAGGAAGCTTCTCCTTCCCCACTTGTGAAAAGCCCCTGGAAATCCATGAACCGGAACCAAAATCTCCTGCCCCCGAAAGTCTGCAACCCAAGGAACAGAGGGGGGTAGGAGAAATAAAGAGCCTAAAAAGGCCCATTTTGAGGAGGAGGTGCACATCTTCCAGTTTGAAGGAGAGGGGTCCTCAGAAGATTCGGTGAAAAGGATCTTCTTCTTCAGGGATGTGGGAACTTCTCCCAAAGAAAAATGGGTCCCAACGGATCCCAATCCAGACTGGGTAGATGTAGGGACCAAGTTAGAACCACCCATCATCAAAACCCAGAATGACCAGCATGAAAATCCCCTGGTTCAAACCCATCCTGGTGACTGCCTCAAAAAAGGGGGGAGGCAGTCCAGAATCAGAACCAGGGGAGCCCAAAACTTCCCCCATATCTAGCTGTCACCTTTTTCTTACAGGTTCCCAAGATCCCAAACAGAATCCTGCCCAAATCGCCTCTCTGTCAGTGTCGAAGGCAAAGAAATTAACCCACCAGTTGGCCAAAAATGTACATTATCTTTGCACTTTTAAGGAAAGGAGGGAAGATTTGTATGCCCCGGTCAAAATACAGGGGCAATGTACAATTTTGGCACTGGTAGACACTGTATCCCAAGACACCCTTCTGTCAAAAAGGGCCTTTGATCAGCTGAATTTGGGAAGGGGGAGAAATACCAAATTCCTCTCATCCCTCTTCCTGGACAACTTCAGAACTTTGACGGGAAGAAAATTCCCGTTGAGGGGACTGCGGATTTAGACATTAAAATTGGGCGACACAAGGAAAATTGGAGAGCAGTTGTTCATCCATATTCAGTTAATTGAGGGGAAGGACTCTGCTCTCGCCCGAGTATGTGTGAACAATGGTAAGAGCTTCATCAGCGAGGCCATGTTCCGCAAACTCCCAAAATATCCAGCCATTCCCACATTTAAACAGTTAGACAAATGCGAAACGGACCTGGAAACACCCAATCCAAACATCTCCAGCTTAGCAGGTGTATGCTCAAAATTTACATAGGCAAGAAGAGCATAGTCCATAATTGTTGGGTCGTGCGAGATGTCCCTGCCGCATTTTATTTAGGCAGTGACATTTTCAATCGCTTTGCCATTAGTTTGGACCTAATAAACTTAAAAGCTTGGTCCCAATTAGCTGGTAATCCCATGGACTTTGATGACCCAGAGAAAGCATTTCGGTCAGCTCAATTGCTGCCATATGTAGTTGAATTTCAGATTGGAGAGGAAGTCACCATCCCAGAATGGACCTGACAATTCATACTGGAAGTAAAAATTAAAAGAGGACAGAAACTGAAAAATCCTGAGGCCTATGTCCATCTAAATGCTCATTTACAACAGCAAGGGTTGGGGGTAAACCCAACACCACTAGTCAACATAGAATACGCCACCGTTCCAATAGAGGTGGATACCAGCAACCTAAAGAGTATCACTCTGGGCGCAGGCACCATTATTGGAGTGGTGGTTGATGACCGACATTTTTCCATAGATTTAGGTAACTAACTGTTAGGACCAATCCCCAAGGACTGTTTTGACAGTGATAGTGACGATGACACAACACCAGACAGGATCTTCACCCGGCATGGGGGGAATTTCCTGGTGTACTCTTCCTGCCCTTATGGTAAGGAAGATGTGACCTGTGACTTTAGGAGGGATGAGGTTATCATTGAAGTCCACAAGGATTGCCTTCCCCACCTGAAGCCATCAGCACGTTGACCAGGGACTTCTCCACCCAGCTGGAGGAGTCTGCTGAGATAGCCAAACCGGAAGTCTTTCCAGGCTTCATGCACATGGTTAAAGAGAGAGTCAACCTAGCTGATGCCTGCGAGACTCTGGAGCAAAAGTAAAAATTTAAACAAGTTTTCTTAGATTTTCAAGATCTCTTTGCGGTGGACTCATATGACTGTGGTCTCACCAACATCCACACACTAACAATTCCCACGGACCCTGGCATGACTCCAGTGTTTGTGAAGCAATATCGCTTGCCTCTCGCATCAATGGAGTCCCTTACTGAAATAATTAAGAACCTTGAGTCCCGTGGGATAATTCATCCAGTCCACAGCACCTTCAATAATCCGGTGCCGGGGATTTTGAAACCAAACGGCCAGTGGAGACTCTGTGCTGACCTGAGGGAGCTCAACAAATGGGTCCATACTTCCCGATGGCCTCTCCCCTACATAGACCAAGGGCAGGCCCAGATCCAGGGGTCACAAGTATTCACTGCAATTGACCAGACCAATGGGTACTCCCTACTGCACTGTACTGTACTTGTCAGTAGGGAGGACCAATACAAGCTTGCCTTTGCGTTTTGGGGGCAGCAGTACACTTGGACTCGGACTCCCTTCGGATACATCACCTCCGGCAATTAATTTAACATCTTTCTACATAAGGCCATGCCTGACCTGGGTGAAAGGGGTAACCTGGCCTATGTAGATGATGTTCTAGTCAAAAGCTCAATGTGGAGGAACACATAGCAGAGATCTGTTATGTTCTGACACAGTTGAGGGCTGCCAGCAAATCTCTCCTTTCAAAAGGCACAGTGGTGCAGTACCCGTGTCAATTTCTTGGGGCATGAGATAACTCCTCAGGGTCTCTGTCCCCAGGAAAAGAAAGTAGAAGCCCTCCAGAAAATAAAAGACCCCACAACTCTGCGGGAACTAAGGAGCCTCCTTGGACTAACTAACTACAGCAGAAAGTTCATTGAGGATTACGCAGAGATAACAAGACTCCTTATCCATCTGTTGAAAGGGGGGTCAAGTGGGAGTAGGGTCCAGAACAAGCGGAGGCAGTAAGACAACTCAAAAGAAGCCTCTCACAAGCGCCTTGCCTAGCTTACCCTGTCAAAAACAAGGAGTTCTTCTTGGAGACAGGGTTCTCAAATACATGCTTGACTGCAGTATTATATCAAAAGCATGACAAGGTCAATAAAGTAATCTCCTATTCGAGTTAGACTTTATCCTCTGTGGAGGAAAAATTCAACGATTGTGAGAAGGCACTCCTGGCAACGGTGTGGGCATTGAAGAATTACCGCCCATTTATCCAGGGGGAACACATCATAGTGGAGACTCCACACCAACCTGTGGAGGTCAGATATGGCCAAAAAAAGAAGATTCCCCTCGCGCAAGGTCTGGCTGACTTGCATGATTGTGCCAGAGAAAAATGTCTCGAGGACGAAAGTCTTAAAATCAACAACAACATGGAGGCATACCTTAATTCCCCACACAAAGTCTATGAAGAAAACCAGTGTGAGGGAATGCCCACTGTCTATGTGGATGGTGCTCCTACCATGTTGACAACAACGGGGAAAAGGAACTTGTGACCAGCATAGAGAATGCATGGGTGAATGATGCCCCAGAACCCTCCGCTGGGTACCAAATCGGTCCCCGAAGTAGTCAAGTGGCAGAGCTGATGGCTGTGCATCAAGCCATCCTCACTGCTATCCAACACCAACTGATTCAGATTATGTACGGAACGGGTTTGTGGAGCACCTGGTAAACTGGAAAACCAGAGACATGCTATGTCCTAATAATAAACCTTTAAAACATGGAAAATTAATACAAAATATTGATGATCTGGTCACCTCGAATGGGATGACCATCTACTGGAAAAAGATCAAGGGTCATTCTAAGAAGAGGGACCAGGATTCCAAGATGGCCGCCGGAGCAGGGAGACATGAGTGAGATTTGCTCCCGCCGGGCCTTTCAGCAGCACCGTAATTAGTAACGTTCCGGAGGGTGGCAGATCCTACATCCGGCACTGATTATTGTCCAAAGACACAGGACGCACTTAGAAGAAGTCTCCCCGAGCCCTGACATCCAGAGACGCCGCTGAGAGGAATCCCCCCTACCCCCACCGCACCAACGATCCATCCGACGCGGCCCAGGGCAGGGCCGGGGCGCACAGAGGGAGCGGAGCGAGGCGGATCGCCGCACAGTACAGAGGAGGCTGGCGGCACGGACTGCCCGGGTGGGAGTGAACCCCAGCACAGCAGCGCCCACAGAGACGAACAGAGAGTAGGCGGCCTGGCGAGGTGGAATCAGCGCCTCCAGACCCCAGCAGAGCGTGCGGAGGGAGTGGGGGAGCAGTAAGAGATGCATCGAACCCAACCCGATGCCCAGAGCTGAGGGGCACCAGCAGTAGTCCCAGGCCCGGTGGACTGGAAGGTGAGCCCCCCCAACCGCTAGATCTCCCCCCCTGCGAAGCGGTGGGCGGACCCCGAGAGCGCTAGGGGGAATCCCGCATCCCACCCACAAGGCCTGAACAGGCGGGAACCGCAGGACGCCCTGACAAGATAGCCACAACAAGGGGGGCCTTTCCCCCCCTTCTATGCATGACGGAACTGGACAGGGGACAGAGAAGCGCAAAAGGGAGAGTCAATTCCCCCCCCCAAAATCACCAACGGCCCAAATCGATGCACTCAGCAGGACCTTCCTAGGGTCGCCGCCCACGCTGACACCGCGCAGCCATCGAACAGATAGGGATGGTCACGGACGAGAATCGCGGCGGTGATCGTCTGTGGGTACTATGTCTAGAGCGAAAGTGAAGGGAGGGGGAACCCAACAGAACCAGCAATCCGCTAAGCAGGACTCCAGCCTTGTACAGATGTGGGCAGTGGAGACCCCAGTATCGACGAGAAGTAGGCCCCTGGAGTCCATGCCGTCATTGCCCGCAACAGAAGCGGCCCACATCGCCCCCAGCGACCTACCCCCAACAAAGAAGATATGCACTCCTGGTTTAAAGAACTACAAGACAAGCTCATGTCGACAGTCCAGGACCAATTTGCCGCAATTAAACACGACATGCAGCAGGCAATCAATGATGTTAAACACGACATTGCGAACCGGGAAGAAAGGACAGATACCCTGGAAAAAATAGTGCAGAACACAGAAGAGGAGGCTCTACAAAACAGCGAAACACAAGAACACCTTGTCCGCTTGACCCACAATCTAGAAAATAGGTCCCGCAGATCGAACATACGCATTAAACATATGCCAGAATCGGTCACGGACGGGGATCTACGGAAAGCGGTGCAGGAGGTCTTCAGAGATATCACAGAAGCACAAGACCCGGAGGCAGTGGGGATAGACCGCATCCATAGAGTGGGCCCAAAGCGCACTTGGGCACCAGGGGAGAGACCCAGAGACGTGTTGGCAGCTCTATCCTCCTACCCACAAAAATAACTCATACTACGGAGAGCGAGGCAGCTAGAACAAATCAGGATGAACGGGGTGGAAATTCAGCTGTTTCAAGACCTATCTGCCATAACAATCCAGAAAAGAAGAGAATTGGCCCCACTCACTCGGGAACTGGTCAAGAGAGAGATAAAATATAAATGGACATTCCCTTTCGGTCTACTGTTCGACTGGGAGGGTCAGCAAAGGAGGGTGACCACCATGAAGAGGGGCTGAGCGTCATGGATATCCAGACAGATGAGCCATCGACCAAAAATGAAAAAAAGAAGGGGGAGCGGGAGAGCAGACCGGGGGGATGGGAATGGGTCCGCCAGAAAAGGAAACGGCAAGGAAGGGGTATGGAAGTGTCAAATAAAACAATCAAACGGACGTGAATCCACAGTTCAAGATACTCGGTGCCCAGAGGCTGAACACTCAATGCGAAAGGTGAAATAATCATAGGAGGGGACTTTAATATGGCCTAGCACCCTCAGATTGACAGGAGCACGGGTGGGCCCCACCACCAAGGCGCCCCGTCTGAACGACTTAAACGGCGGATGGAGGGTATGGCATTGTGCGATGCATGGAGAGAACACAAAGGTCAAACCAGGGGATACACATATTACTCACACGTCCACAGTACGATGTCAAGAATTGACTTCTTCTGGGTGTCAGTGGGGAACTTGGGTAAAATACAAAACATGGAGCTGGGACCCATCTCTCTGTCAGACCACGCACCCCTCTGGATGGATCTGTCGACCCCAAAGAGAGAGAAAGGAATTTGGAGGTGGCAACTTCCACAGGAGATACTGTCAACCCAGTGATGGGAGAATCCATTAGGGACAAGATCACAGAATTCTTCGAACATAACGATACAGGGGAGACTGCCCTGAGTACGGTGTGGGAGGCGTTCAAGGCAGTAATCAGGGGCCACTTAATAGCCCTCAAAGCAGCGAGGGATAAACAATCACAGCAGTGGGAAACTGAACTGGAAAAGAAGCTGTCCAAAATCCGGGAAGAACTACTGGCAAACCCTTCCAGGAACTTAAAAAAGTCACTTAAACACACAGAGGGACAACTTGAACTCCTCCGTAGCAAGAAAGCCCAGAGATCCCTCATATTCCTCAAACAGAGATACTACATAAAAGCTAATAAGGCAGACCGATATCTAGCCCGATTACTCTCGTCAAAGCGAAAAACAATGACCATCCGGAACATTAAAAATGCACAAGGAGATCTGCTGACGCGCACCGAAGATATAGGGGACACGTTCAGGGAGTTCTACCAGAGCCTTTATGCTACTGAACACCCAGACGAGGCAGACCAAAACAGATTTCTGACATCGATCCCCTTTCAAAAAATACCAGAAAAGGCCAGAACGGAACTTGAGGCCCAGATAACGGAAAGTGAAGTGAAGAAGGCAATAAAAGATCTCCCACTCAACAAAGCGCCAGGCCCGGATGGCTTTACAGCCCCATTTTACAATTTTAAATATGAAGACCTCCTCACCCCCTTCCTCACTAGATTGCTAAACACCTTTAGAGATAGTGGGAATATTACCCCATCCATGAATGAAGCTAAGATACTGGTGTTCCACAAACAAGGGAAAGACCCCACCCTCCCAGGCTCATACAGACCGATTGCCCTGATCAATTTAGACTCAAAAATATACACAATAATCCTGGCTGCCAGGCTTTCCCCACTGCTTCCCTCCTTAATTAAACCGGACCATTCGGGATTCATACCAGGGAGGCAGACACACGACAACACGAGAAGGCTAGTTCATCTAACAGAAAAAATTAGCATATCCCTCACCCCTGCAGTTCTACTATCTTTAGATGCAAAAAAAGCCTTTGACCGGGTAGAGTGGTCAATGCTCTTCAAAACCATGGCACATATGGGATTCGGGAATCAATATATTAATATGATCAAGGCCAACTACTCCTCCCCATCAGCTAGAATAGCGGTAAATGGGGTGGTCACGGAGAGGGTGGAAATCTCTAGGGGAATGAAACAAGGCTGCCCTCTATCGCCGCTCCTATATGCGCTGTTCCTAGAACCACTACTAATTAAAATTAGAGAATCGGACCAAATCAAGGGAATCGAGGTGGCGGGTAAACAACATAAGGTAATTGCCTACGCAGATGACATGTTACTGGCACTCGAACACCCATCCCAGTCCATCCCTGCGGCATTCCACCTACTTGAGTCATTTGGGGATATATCGTGCCTAAAAATAAACAAAAAAAAGTCAGAAATTATACTCCTAACCGGGAACAGAGAAACACTGAATAGAGAAGCAGGGCAATTTGGCCTAAAAGTCACAGAGGAAGGGATAAAATATCTGGGTATAACTCTCACACAGAAGGTAGAGGCACTATATAAAAGAAACTACCCCCAACTCCTGGCAAGAATACAAAAAGAGCTAGAGCGGTGGTGCCCCCTAAATAACTCTTGGTGGGGAAGAATCCAATCGATAAAAATGAACATCCTCCCTAGACTGCTATATCACTTCCAATCCCTCCCGATCGTGATCCCAGATTCTTTTTTCAGGGCACTGGCAAAGTCAGTCTCGTCTTTCATTTGGAATAGGAAATCCCCCAGAGTAGCCAGATCAGTTCTCACATCTCACACCAAAGAGGGGGGCCTGGCGCTCCCTCACTTTAAGAACTACTACCAAGCGGCACAACTTTGGATCCTAAAAGAATGGCTGGGAGACAATCAGCGAACGATCTGGGTGACACAGGACAGAGCGGTCGCTAGAACACCATTGGAGGACTTGTTGTGGAAATCAAAGCAGCATTGGCTCCCGAACCTGCACATCAGCGAGATCATGAAGGCCACATTGAATGCCTGGGATGAGCAGACATGGAAAGGGCACATTACCACTGCTCCGGCCCCGTTCACTCCAATCTGCAGGAATCCGCAATTCCCACCAGGGACAGAGCACGCTGCATACGAGAACTGGGAGGAAGCTGGTTGTAGAAAAATTGGGGAAATGTTTGTGGACAGGGAGCTGAGATCTTTCGCTGACTGCAAAACATTATGGAACCTCACAAATGCGGATAGATATAAATATGAACAGCTCAGACACTGGCTGTCCTCACCCGAGATAACACACGCAGTGACGAGGGAATTTACCGCCTTTGAAAAGTTTCTCTTACCAACTCAGGAGACAAAAAACTAGTCTCCACTCTCTACAAGTTCATAAATACGCAGGAGGAAGACATAAAGTGGGCATATATGAAAAAATGGGAAAACACACTGGGAGAGGACATCACACCACAACAGTGGCAGTCGCTATGGGCCGATGTCCCCAAATTAACCTGAGCTGCCCAAACCAGAGAAATGTGGATTAAAATTATTACACAATGGCACTACACCCCAGAGAGGCTATATAGCATGTTCCCACACACATCAAACCGTTGCTGGAGAGGCTACACAGATGTAGGCACGTGAAGACACCTTGGGACTGCCCAAAGGTCAACGGCTTCTGGACAGAAGTAATATCCAAACTAAAAAAGATATATTCAGAAGCGGAACGATTTCCAGAAAAACTCTGGCTTTGCGGACTTAAAGGGCATCATGCCAAAACACTCACTAAGGCGCAATGGAGGAGTCTCATGGGCCTAGTCATAGCGGCCTGGGCCACGATCGGACCAAATCACGATCGCACAGGGATGGAAGAAGAAAGGTCCACCATTGCTATACACATGGCTATATAAGGTCTGGTCCCAAATGACCATGGAAAAGATAACACACAATATCCAAGGAACACAAGGCGCCTTCACAAAAGAATGGGGAGGGGTACTAGAATATCTCCAATCAGATTATATGGCACAGTGGTGCCCGCACTATATAAAAATAACACATTTTTTCACTTCTTAATCGATACTGAGGACATTTGAACATGGACTTCTCTTCCGAACGGGGTGGGTGGGGGGTGTGGGTTGGGAAGGTTGGGGATTGTTCACTTTTGTACTATCTATGAAAACAATAAAAATATGTTTTAAAAAAAAAAAAAAAGTAGAGGGACCAGACAAACCTGGAAATGACCTATCTGATCAGCTGGGCAAAAGCGGAGCCATCCAAGGGAAATCCAGGTCACTGCTATTACTAGGTCCCAGACAAATGCTCACAATGAACTCTCAACTGCACAATGGAGTAAGGAGACCCCAGATGCTGATTTCATTACAACTCAAAAATGGGATCCAATAATTGGTAAGTTTTATCAACACATTGAGGTCCCTCAGAGCTTTCCCCTGACGGATACCAATTACATTGGGAAAGTGGACCTCAGAGTGTTGATGAAATGTCCAAAAATGTTCCGAATCCAAGACGGTTTGCTGGTAAGGAGATCCATAGCTGGCCATGACCAGTGGGTGGTCCTTACCTCATTCGGAAGCCTGATGCTAAGTCACGCCCATGATGTGGCCAGAGCCGGTCATCGGGGGTTTCATACAACATTAGAAATCTTGCGAGAGTTTGCATACTGCCCACACATGGGGCAGGACCTCTACCAATACTTGCAGGGGTGTCTTGTGTGTGCACAATTTCAGCCAACATCTCTCAGACACTGTGCTCCCCTCCAAAAGAGGGAGATGACACTGCCTTGGTCAGATTTACAAGTCGATTTTATCGGGCCCCTGATTTGCTCCTCTAGGGGAACAAGTACATGTTGACCATACATGCTTATTCACTAAATGGGTGGAATGTCTCCTGGCCCCAAATTGCAAGGCAGAAACAGCAGCTGCCCTGATGGTCAATCACATCTTCTCGCGTTTTGGACTACCCCAAAGGATTGAGTCAGACTGAGGCAGTAACTTCACTAGCGAAGAGATGAAAAAGATATGGGAGATACTTAGGGTCAAAAGGAAACTACACATTGCCTACCGGCGAGCCTCTAGTGGTGGAGTTGAGAGATACAACAGACCATTGTGAGCATATTAAAAAAGGTTTATGGTAGATTCTGGGCCAAGTTGGGACATTCGATTACCTCTTATCCTGATGGCCATCAGATCTACCCCTTTTTCTGCAACAAAAATGTCTCCATTTGAGCTGATGACTGGATGAAGGATGGTGCTACCCCAGCATCTGCTCTACAGAACCCAAGAGCAGACCTTGATAAATGCCTCCACAACTCTCGAGTATGTTGAGAATCTGAGAAAACCCCTTCAAAATGCTTTTCCCTATGCTCAGCGAAATCTAGAAAGATCTACAGACAGTATGAAGACCCACTATGACCTTAAGACAACTAAAAAAGAATACCAAATAGGAGACCAGGTCAATTTGGACAATTTCCAAAGGAACCAAGCCAAACAGCGCAAATTCCTCCCAACTTGGTGGGGTCCTTTTGAAATTGTAGACAGAATCTCACCAGTCACCTACAAAATCCACAACCCCAAAGGGCAGTTTGGCAGAAGGGGAAGACAAGTGGGTCCACATAAACCAGCTGAAGAGTTACCATCCCAGGCATACTTTGTGGCAAATAGAGGAGCCAACCGGAAACCCAGAGGGGGACATTCCGGATACCTAGAAGAATCCAACTGTTAAAACCATTAGTAAATACAGGCGGGGAACATTGTAAATTGTGTTCAAAGTATGCATCTGCCCCACTACACGAGTAGTAATGGGGACATTTCCATAACCATGCTCTGTTCTGTCTCATAGCATTGGAACCAAGAATGTCTAATTACCAAGGAGGTCCACTCGGAGACCGGGAGGAAAGACCCAAGGAGCCCGGAGTATCACTCCATACTCCCATCCAGAACCAGCGAGGAGAGCATGTCGATCCAGCATTGATGGGAGAAGCAGACGACTTGCTCCGCCTGGACCAAAGAAAGAAAGAACATCCCAATCTCCGGACTTCCCCTTGATGGGCGGTCAAACTCAAGTCGTGAGGGGGGGCTCTTTGGGATGTTTTAACCCACTTCTGCTCTGCTATGCTGCAGCACTGGGTTATGATGGTGCCAGAAATAGCTAAATGGCTGCAAAACCCTTGTGCGTGCCAAAACCTCTGAAAATCGCACTTTGCAACGCACAAAAAGATGGTTGCCCAATCTACCAGGCATGTTGTCAGTGGTGGAACAGAGATATCGCTCCTGGAATATGTCACTGGGCTCCACAAAAAGTAAAAATGGAGTACAGAGGAAAAAGCAGTGTTTGGCTAAGTGAAAACCCAAAATCTTGCTTTAAATCACTTTTTTCTTTGGTGGCCAAACTGCAGAATGCCGGTACAAAACACCCTTAAACATCCAAAATTCTTGCTGTGCGCTACAATTCACTTAGTCTAAGAAATCATTGTGAACTTGCAAGGTCCTGAAAAGCTGAAAGCAGATAGGGATTTCCACAGCTAAAGTGGCCTGTCTGTGGATGTCAAAAAAAATCTCTGTGCAGCAGAGGGCTGCTGGAAGGTCAGCTGTCAGGAGCCTGCCTGATTAAACTTGAAACATGGATAAACTGAAATCAATTGTTTGCAATCTAAGAGGCCTGTTACTGAGAGTAACCTATGTTGTAATTGTTTTGATCCAATGGTTTAAAATCTTGAATAAGTATGCTAGCTGCTATTTTGAAATCACAAGTTTGTTTTAAGCTAAGGAAAAATGCAACACAATTAACAATTAAATCAAGCCTGGCTAAAAGCTACCAAACTGGAATATCAGGTTTCTCCACAGAAGGATGGCCTTTACCCCCACCAGGAAATCACAGCAAAGCGATAATTATAGGGTTTGGAAAGAACTTGGTCTAAAGAGGCAAAGGGGAACAATGAACAGCTGCTGCTAAGTAAATGCGAGGTGCGAGGACCATCTTAAGTGGCCTCTGCCAAGAGCAAACAGGGAGAAGACTGCTTCTGGACTGCAGGGAGACAGAAAGAGGCGGACCCGAACAACCATTGGTGGCTGAACCTTCACAAAGAACACTTTTTTAAAAGACTTATAATTTGCCTATTAAAATTGGGAAAATATAAAAGTAACAGATTTGTGAATCTAAATTTTGGCTGCACGTTTCAAGAGGTGGCAAAATCGTGTGACATGTTCTGGAAATAAATGGCAGAAAATGTGATTTTACACAAAATGTATTTTTGCTAGAAGTCTGAAACTTTAGACACTTATGCCCATGTTAAACACGCACACTTGTAGACATTTGCTTATAAATTGGACATTGTGTTCCTGATGAAAAGGGCGAAATTCTGTGAAAAGCCGAGACAAGATCCCACAGCTACAGGGTTTTGAGGGATAACTGCTATATAAAATATGTAATCTGCATATGTGATTATTATAGAGGTTGCATATGTATAAATATGTATGGTGCCAAAAGTAGATTTTGTGTTCAAGGGGTTAGGGGTGGATTCTCTGCCTCATAAACTCACACCATAAAGGTGACACACTGTTTCTCTCCTCCTATCAAGGCAGAGAGGAGGCTCTGACCCAATCACCTGTCAAATGGTCGAGCTTAGGATAAACCAGCCCACACACCCCTTTATCATAGCATAAATAGAGACAGCTCACCACTCAAAAGGAGAGACAGATTCACTCACCATCCCGATACTGGCAGAGCACCCTGCTGCTGAACTCTATACCTTCCTTGCTCCAGACTCCAGAAACTTGACAAAGCAGAAACCCATTGCATGGCTGAACCATTTTCAGCTAGGCCTCAAATTTCAGAACCAGAACCCCACAAACCTAAGGGGAAGCATCAAAATACAGCCGGGCTGTGCTGTACTGCTTGCCTGCTAAAAGAATTATCATCAGAATCAAGAAGGGCAGATCCAATCCAGTTCTGTGCTGTGCTGTGACCAGAGTGCATTGCCGATCCAGTCCAGTCCTGTGCCATGCTGTGACCAGAGCGCCTTGCTGATTGCAGATCCAATCCGATGTGCCCAGCTGTCCGTCCTAGAACCAGATCCAGTTCCCTGAGCAGAATCTGGACGGACCAGAATCCTGATGGTTCCGTTTGAAAACATATCTAGTGAGTATCTATAGATAGAACTGTGTTACTAGCATATGTACTGTCCATAGTCAATCCCTATCTTAAACTCATCCTATCTTGTATTCAGAACCAGTATTGTTAGGAGTTCTTTTTAATTATCTGAACTCTCTCCAAACCATTCTATCTTCCTCCTGTAACAGTATTGCTAAAACTATCTTTGCGCTGATTTTTTCCCAACTGAAGAAGGTGAGTCCTTAGCAGGCAGTCATTCTGATCAAGTGGCTGTGTTCCTGTGGGGCATTCGTTTTGTTCATAGTCATCCTCTAGTGTAAGAAATCCTTTTGTCATTTTAAAAGTGCATTCCTGTTTCCAATTCTTGCGCCTATCTTGAAAAAATGACCTCCACTAAAACGTCCATAACTTCCTCAATTTTTGTGCTAGCTTGTAGCTAACACCCAGAGCTTTAAATCGCATCTAAAACAGCATTCCATATCCATACGGTTTTCCTGTTATCACGATTATCGCACAGTGAGTTTGCCGCAAATTTCATTTTAGGGAAATTCTGACACGTGTAAAGCAGCTTTTGATTGCTTCCGACTTGATTTTTAAGATTTCAAATTGTTTCTTGGTATTAAATCATTGCTTGTGTTTGTGTGCAACTATCCAAAGCGGCTCCCTAAGAATTTATAGTAATTTCAGCAATTTTGACCATATTTAGTGTTTTTACCCAGTCCATTCTAAGGATAACTTTAAAAGCCATTCTGACAGCTTGACAGTCAATTCCGTTTTCTCTTGTGTTTGCTGGGGGAAAGTGGGATTGATATTTGTTTGAATTCTGCCATACCTGAAAACCTGTTCTCTCCTCCTATCTCTTTACATTGCCTATTGGGGGTTGAGGGCTCTGTGGGGGGAACCTTTAACCACAGTGCTATCTGATCGGAACACACACACAAAAGTATTATTTCTGTGCTGAATTGTTTTGCTCACTATTACTCCTTGTGTATTAAAGAGATGATTTAGTGTTACACCACCCCATTGGTGATTATTGTGTATCCATTAAAACATAGTGTGATTAAATTGTAAATACATAAATAAATATTTTAACTGTGCAAACCAGCCTGATTCCTGGTTCAGTGTGACCAGGGGGGTTTCAGGAGATGGGCGTGATATGAGTGGTATATCGTTCAGAATAAAGAACTTTTAGACAAAAATAAATAAGGATTTCAGTTGTGCATTACACGCTAGGCATTGACTTGGGTGTGTGCCGGATTGAAATCACTTACAATCCCATGTTCCGCATTGGACAAAACCCTACCCCATTGGATACATATTTATCTAAAACACACCCCTAATATGATTTAATGTTGCGGTCATCATAAAACACTACAATATAATTGATCTCTGCTATTCAGATATTCTGTTACACTGATGGATCATGCTTGTTAGTTGAGATGCTTTGATCAGCTCGAGTTGTGCATACCACTGGGACACCCCTTTGATAATGCAATTGTCTCTTCATGTGATTGTCATGATGCCTACCCCCAGGCATCCGGACCAAGCCCATCAGCCCCATGAGCAGGCATCTAGACATTTAGTAAAACCTCAGCAGCCCCGGCTAGGGGCTATCTGGGTTCAGTCCTGGCGCCTAAGGCACCAGGTTCATAGTCATTACTTACCTCAGGCAGACCATGCTGCAAATGACTCCAATCCAACATGAAGCCTGAAAGGGACTATTTTTCTACAGGGACTATTTTTTGCTCGGCTGTGGTTCTAGGGACTTCTTACCTGGGACTACTTTTGAGGCTATTTAAACCACGCCCGACCAGCAACACACGCTTTGTGTTATTCTGCACCCAGCAGCGTAACGCTCACCGTGCCTGCAGCCTGCATCCAGTCTTCTGCCACGCCCGCCTCGAATCCGTAGCTCCTAAAACAAAGAGGAAAGAAAGGGACAAGGTTAGAAAACAAACTTATTTCTATTCCACACCTGATTCTGGATCCATCTCGTCTCCGGACCTGTAAAGAACATCATTTAGGCATGCGCCGCACCTCCAGCTGCAGCGCCGCGCCATATTCACCAGTCTTCACAGCATCCTTTGGGTCGGCGCTGCCTCCATCATTTCTTCGCCAAACTTTGGCACCTAGGAGACAAAAGAAAACCACAAGGTGAGCCGAGGGAACTAACTAATATAATTCTTACCACCATAGACTTACCTGATTTACCACCGGATGCATCCTTTTGTGACTCTCCATATTTTCACGTGCTGCATCTGTAAAGAGAGACAAAACAACATGTTTTCCACGTGCAACATTTACCAGACAGCGCCGGGTAATACAGACTCTTACCTGAGCGCCGCCAGCTGCCACAAGAGCATCTTTTCACGAGCCAGCTGCAAGACAAGAAAGGAAGGGGGGAACAAGAGTGAACATCGGACATATTGAACTCTATGAATTTAATACTTACTGGTCCTCACCAGGAACCTCACAGTCAATACTCTCTGGAATTCTCCCGAGCCTTCAAACCAGTGAAGTAACTGGAATTGATGTGCCCCTGCAAATCCACGCAGGATGGAGAGCTCATCTTTCAAGAATATAAGGTGAGATTGCTGTGTGGGCATTTCGGAGGTGATTAGTTGGGGAGGACTGTTGGAGTGCCATCACTTGAATCCACAAGTGGTTAAATCCATCTCTCCACTTGCAGGAGAATATTTCTACGGGTTAAGCAGACAAGATTAGGAGGGTAGATCCAGTCAGTCATTGCTGCACTACGCATCACGTGGGTGGAGACCGCAGCTGTCCGGGTCTGACCGACGCCCCTGTGGGAGCCAGGTGAGCGTAGCAGAACACGAAGCCTATCTAAAAATCCCCACCCGGGCGTTATGGAAACCTCACAAACCGACCAACTAGCCCTATTGTTAGGGGAATTTAGGGCAGAAGTGCACTCAGCGCCAAGAGACTAATGCCCTCAGGAGAGAACTGATTGTGTCATAGGAGCACACTGATGATCTTGCTAGACAATTACTGCAAAACCAAGCTGGGCAAACACCATTACCTGGATTCGGGGGCAATCCAATTCCTGTTTTATCGAGCAATCCTGTGCAAGTTGTTCTACCAGGGAGTATTCCTTTAGCTCCACCCGAACGTTTTGCTTGGGACCCAAAAAAGTTTGCCGTGTTTATGAACCAATGCCGCTTGCACTTTTTATGCAGACCTGGAGCTTTTCCGAACGACCAAACCAAAGTAGCCTTTGTACTATCATATCTTAGTGGCAGCACAGCGGATTGGTCAATTCCATTAGTTAACCAGGATGACCCTCTTCTTCGGGATTTTCAAGGTTTTCAATTGAGCATGGAAAGACTATTTGCCAGACATTCACAGGGACAGGCCCTGGATAACAAACTTTTATCATTACGACAAGGTAACCAGGATCTACTAACCTATATCGCCACTTTCAATAGGTTAGTGGTGGAAACCGGATGGCCAGAAGTAAAACGAATTACATTATTTCATCGTAGACTTCGGGGTGAACTCAAAGACGTTATGGCCCAAGTTGTGAACCCACCTCAGGATTGTGCAGAATATATAGACTTAGTGGTCCAGTTAGACCACCGACTTCAGAATAGAAAGGCTGATCGAGCTAAGTTCGAGAATCGGGTATTGGTTAAACCCAATGTTACCCTCAAAGGAACAGATGTATCAGAACCGATGCAGATCGGGGGGGTCAAGGGACCCTTAACTCAAAAGGAAAGAGAAAGAAGACGGCAGATGCAATTGTGTCTGTACTGTGGGGCCTCAGGACATTTTCTACGGGATTGCCCTATAAAAACATCTAAAAGAGTAGTCGGAGTTGCTGATAAAAATCAAACAGAGCCTGATTCGGGAAACGACCACGCCCGACAAGCGTAGAGGTCCGCTTGCCGAGCTTTAAGAAGGATACTCAGACCACGCACTTCATCATACCAATGGTCCTTATAGATCCAAGGCAGCCATCACGTATGCATGCAGTGAGGGCATACATTGATAGCGGGGCCATAGGAAACTATGTGGACCACGAGTTGGCTTCTAGGATGAATCTATGTCTCTGCAAAAAGACCACTTCGGATGTCATCACCACAGTCGATGGAACTGAAATTGCCTCTGGGCCTGTAACTCATTCCACCGCAGAGATGACACTATTGGGTCAGGATGGGCATCGAGAGACTATTGTGTTTGATTTAATCAAAGCCCCGCAGTTCCAAATAATACTTGGGATACCTTGGTTGGAAACACATAATCCTTGTATTGATTGGCGAGAGAAGAGAATAACCTTCCTGGATTGTGCACATACTTGTTACCCGAAAAAACCCTTGAACCAAGGCCTGGCCACAGTCGCTACTCCAGTCGTGCAGTTACCTCAGGAATATCAAGAATTCCAGGATGGGGGGCGTGGCCAGCGAGCAGCCGATGTAGACGTGCGCCCGCTGAGCTCCTGGTGCCGCCAAATATCCTGTTAAATCCTAGGGGAATCTGACTCGCAGCACCCCTGCAAAACTACGGAAAGTTGGCGGAAAGACAGCAGAACACATCGCAGCTACTCCAAAACAAAAACGGAGACCGAAAGCGGAGATAACTGCGGCGGAAGGTGAGAGAGTGTGACGGCCGCCGAACACGATCCAAGATGGCCGACGGCGACTTGGAATAACTCGCCATTCACATCCAGAACGAAGAACAGCGGCCTACGGGAGGTACAAACACCTAACGGGAAGGCCGCGACCCCGCCTCGAGACGTGAGGACACTGGCACTGTGCGGGCGGCCCCGGCGCACTGCCCCCTGACGACTCCATACACAAGACCGCCGGCGTCGTCCCCGTCCAGCCGCGGGCGCTCCGCTCCACTCCGCGTTGAGCGCCTGCCACTCCAGAGCAACAGGAATCCGGCAACGGCGGGAGGGACGGCGAAGCCAGACACGCAAAACGGTGAGGAGAAAGGTGGGCGGGAGGCAGTGGTTGCGACCGGTCCCTTCCCGCTCCCGGCCTTCCCGCCCGCCCGCTCCCAGTAAATCCCCCCCGATCATTGCGGTGCACAGAAATCACCGCTGCAGCCTTAAGACCCTCGCTGGAAGTTCGGCAAAACACAGAGGTAATCCCACACGGCAAGTCTTGGGAAACCATCCAGATACACAGAAATAAGCTGAAGGGGACCAGCATTACTCTGCATACAGGGAGGCGCGGGAGACCCGGAGTGTGGGTGGACGGTCCCGCGGAAGGGAACGGGAGGTAGGGGTCGGAGAGGGGGAGCCGCCCCACCCGCCCGCCCCCTCTCAACAACCCAACACTCTGAATGCAAATAGCCCCTTTCCTCGACCAACACTTTTAGGATCAGGAAACCCCTGAAAGTGGAAGAGGGTATGGGTAAAGATAAGGGCAGAAGAGGCACGACACAAAGCAAAATGGAGCAATACGCAGTGCCCTTGGAGCCGACACAGGCAGCTACTGAAGATGAGGAACCCGAACCCTCTCTCAAAGACATTATGAATGCCATAGCCAACTCCAGAACGGCTATGGAGATTAAAATGGATGGCATCAGCACAGAAGTGTCCCTCCTACGCCATGATTTGCAGAAACTCACGTCTCGCACGGGAGAGGCGGAAACCCGCATATCCAACACGGAAGATGGCCTCCGTAACATGAGTCAACAGATGACCAGAGTAATGCAACGTGTTAAAACTCTAGAGGAACGAGTGGAGGAGGGGGAGGGACGCTCTAGGCGAAATAATATACGAATCCTGGGACTACCTGAGAAAAGTGAAGGCCCCTCCATGGAACTATTCCTGGAACAACTGCTCATGGATCTATATGCCCCAAAGAAATTCTCAAAACTCTTCTCTATTGAACGTGCACATCGAGTCCCAACAGGCAGACCAACGCCTGGGGCCCCACCCCGCACAGTGATCGCCAAAATCCTAAATTACAGGGACCGAGACACGGTACTGCAGATGGCTAGATCCAAAGGTTCCATGACCTATAACGGCGCCAAAATCGCCTTCTTCCCGGACTTTACCAGGGAAGTACAAAGAGCACGCCAATCCTTTGACCAGCTCAAGAAAAAGCTACAAATTCAGAACGTCAAATATGCCCTCCTGTTCCCGGCACAGTTGAAAATTTACCACAATGGCACAACAGTGCACTTTAATGATCCAAAAGATGCATGGAACTGGGCAGAAAACAACCTGGAGGGAGATTGGGGCCCTACAAATAGAAGGGAACGTGAACGAAATAGACCGCGCCCAGACAGACCCCCGAATGCACAGCTACTGCAAGATCAGGATGAACTACCGCCAAGAGGAGCCGACTGAGGCGGGCACGCACAGATTGACACCAACAAAACCGCCAACATCTGCAAGGGACTTCAAGTTGAGATGCCCGTTGGCAACGCACCGTCAGACCTCCCCCGCAGAATAAAGAAATGGCGGCCCAAGTGGGGCCCCCCCCTGACAGAGGTGAAAGAACTAGTGCCAAGTAACATCGAGAGACACACAAATTAGTTATACCAAATGTACTGATTAACTTTTCAGTCCGAGCAGACCCTAGTCAAGCTCGGCCTAATGTTCGGGCGACAGATACTTCTAGTTGGGGTGGAGTATAGGGAGGGGGCAAGGGAGTTTGTTTTCATGACAGAGTTTGTTTGTCTAGTTTACTGTTTTAGAATCAATGCGCACAATGGGCTGGAACCTGGCTCCCGTGGTGTGGACAGGGGTTACAATCCGAGGACACACACAGCATTACCCGGTATGCCCAACTCCCGACCACCATGACAGAACACGCCATTGTAAGCAAGACCAGGTCCATTAAGATAATGACCTGGAACGTGAACGGGCTGGGCACCAGTATCAAGAGGCGCCTTGTACTACAATATCTGAACCGTCATGCGCCCGATGTGGTTTTCCTAACCGAAACACACCTGGCGGGCACGAACTGTAACCTCTTTAAGCGAACCAATTACCGCATTGCGTTGCACTCGGGTTTCTCCATGGGAGCCAGGGGAGTACTGATCCTGGTACACAAGCGACTACCATTGAATCTCCTATCTGTCACACAGGACACGGGAGGTAGATTTGTTTACATAACCGCGACTCTTTGGGAGCGGTCCATATCCATGCTAGCTGTATACGCACCACCAACCTTACTCACCGCACTAATTAACGATATAACGCCTATGTTAGCGGCGGATTCCTCGAACTTGGTAGTAGTGGGGGGAGATTTTAATGAAGTTATGAACCTGGAACTCGACTGTACGCACATCCGTTCTAGAAACCCAGCTGCGCATACTAAATTAGCCACATTCGTCGACGCAATAGGCCTGAAAGATGTGTGGAGACACTTACACCCCGACACAAGAGAATACTCGTTTCTCTCCGGTGCACACGCCTCACTATCCAGACTTGGTTACTTTTTTCTCCCGACTTCCGAATTACATCTAGCAACCGATGCACACCTCCTACCCAGAGGCATATCGGACCATTCACCGCTCGTACTAGAGCTTAATACCCACAGGCCGGTCCCCCCACCCGCATGGAGGTTAAATAATTATTATCTAGGCTTCCCCGACTTGGTGGAGCATATTAAAAATGCGACAGAATCATACTTTGAATTGAACAGAACCTCCGTGGATAGCCCTGTAACACTGTGGGAGGCATACAAGCCAGTACTGAGGGGGGAACTCATATCCCAGATCGCAGCCCACAAGAGAAAACAGGTAGCAGCGATCCGGGCGGCCGAAGTGCGCGTGCAGGAGGCAGAGGTGGCTCATCTATCCCAGGACCTCCCAGAATCTCATCGCGAGTTACAATTAGCACAAAAACAATTCCAAAACGTAGCCCTGGACAATGCCAGACAGGCACACGCAGCGATGCGTGCCAGAGTATACGAAACCGGGGATAAGGCAGGCAAAATATTGGCATGGCTGGAGAAGCGAGACGAGGGGCTCCGACATGTTAGAGCAATTAGATCACAGGGGAATACACTATCAACAGCGGACCGCGACATAGCGGAAGGGTTCGCAGCCTATTATAAGGAGCTTTATGGAGCACCAACCTCCCCCATTGACACCACGGCCATCTCTGGAATCACCCTTCCCTCCTTGACGCCCGAACAAAGAGCCCTGCTAGAAACCGATATAACAGAGGATGAACTGTCTGCAGCCATAGCAAACCTCCAACCCGGAAAAACCCCGGGACCCAACGGCTTTCCCGTTGAGGTGTGGAAGAAAATGGGCACAAACTTAATCACACCACACTTTCTGAAAATGTATGAAACCTCCCGCAGCAGAGGGTCCTTCCCACAGGACCTGAGACAGGCCACTATAGTGGTCATACCTAAGGCGGATAAACCCCCAGATTGCTGCAGCTCGTATAGACCGATTTCCCTCATCAATACTGAAACCAAAATCCTAGCGAAAACATTAGCCAATAGACTCCAGCAAGTCATACCCTCCTTGATCCACCCGGATCAGTGTGGTTTTATGCCGCAAAGATCCACGCGGATGAATATACACCGATTATTCACTGCAATGGAAAATGCGACCACTATCCGAGGCCCTCTGGCCCTGCTGGCAGTAGACTTCGAGAAGGCCTTCGATTCTATTAGATGGGATGCGATCTGGGAAATAATGCATAGAATGGGATTTGGGCCCCAGTTCATGAGTTGGGTTAAATTACTGTATAATTCTCCATTAGCTGTCACGAAAGTGAATGGTCAAGTATCAGCCCCCTTTGAAATTGGCACAGGGACCAGACAAGGATGCCCTTTGTCGGCCATGATATTTGCAATAGCAATTGAACCGCTCGCAATACTGTTAAGAACTAACGAAACATGGAAGGGATTCCGATGGTCTGAAGCCTGGGAGGACAAAGTGTCCCTATATGCAGACGACCTGTTGGTATACTTACAGGACCCGGTCAGATCCTGCCCCATAGTGACTGATCTACTCCAGAAATACGGCTCTTTTAGCGGCCTGAGAGTAAACTGGGCCAAATCTACCCTGTTCCCGCTTAGACAAGAGGAAGAATCAATCCCGCCCCAATGTCCCTACCAGGTAGAAAGGGAACAATTCAAATACTTAGGTATATTAATAACGAATAATCTGACTGATTATGTTCCCAGAAATTTGTACCCAGTCATGACAAGATTTGCAGAGGACACCCGTCACTGGTCATCCCTTCCTCTGACATTACTGGGTAGAGCTGCGCTCTTTAAAATGATGACCTTGCCTCGACTCCTGTACATATTACAGAACGCCCCCCTATACATTCCTCCAAACATATTCAAGAAAATAGATCAGACACTTCGTAGACTACTATGGAATGACGGCCACCCACGTATAGCTCTCGCCACACTCCAAAGATCCATATGGGAGGGTGGAATAGAACTACCCCGAATGCAAACGTATTATTGGGCCAGTCAATTGATGAAAGTGAATGACCAACTACACGGCGACACCGGCGCACCACATAACAGATCTCTAGAACCCGACACTCCCGGGAAACCCATTATGCTATATCTCTACAAGAAAAGAGACCGCGCGGCCACCCCCAACATGCGAGCACAGATAACACAAATCTGGATAGATGCACACAAATTTGTGGGATGGGGCGACAAACTATCACAGGCGCAACCTCTATGGAATAACAGGAACCTCCCCAGGAACAGGAACCTCCCCAGATGGCCGAACTGGTCTCGGCATGGATCACTCACACTGGGAGACCTTGTGGAAGATAACACCATGGTCCCTTTTGCGGAGTTGGCGCTCCGATTTGGACTTCCCCAAACTGAACACTACCACTATGCCCAACTACAACACGCACTACAGAACATCCTCCCCGAAGTGATCTCTCTACCAGACTTCACCCCCATTGAAAGAAACTTGTTCCCGGAACAAATCACTCATAAAGTGACATCGGTTCTGTACAGTGCCATAAGTTCCTTTGGCACACCAGATCTGCTGTCACTGCGGACCAAATGGGAGTCGGATGTGGGGGCCATACTACCGGAGGAATGGGTCATAGCATTGATGTTCCCTAGGGAGATAGCAATATCATGGAGGCTTTGATTGATCCAGTTAAAGATACTACACAGAGTATACTATCCTAGGGTAGCCCTATATAAATGGGGAAAGATCAATGACCCGAGCTGCCTGCGATGCAAAACAGAAGAGGGCACCTTCTTCCACATCCTGTGGGATTGCACGCACATCCAACCACTTTGGGAGGATTGTTGTGTGGAACTCTCCAGAGTTATGGGGAAAACGATTCCCAGAAACCCTAAGCTATTACTGTTGGGGATAGATGATGAAATTGACTTATCTAGATATGAAAAATTGCTTTTGTTCACCACTACTGCACTTTTGAAAAGGAACATTGCTCAGAAATGGGGCTCGGACCAAACTCCGAGCTACGAACAATGGAGGACCGATGTGAATATTTGTATCGCAATGGAATACAGAGTATATGCAGCCAGAGGATGCCCGGCTAAAGCCCCGAAAGTGTGGCAGAGATGGGAAGAAGCCCAATGAGGGCTAACACAGGCAAATTGGCCATTGGGACACATCGAAAGGCACCCCCCCCCCTGACGCCCATGGTGCCCGCAGGATAATGCAGCTAGGTGCTGCCCCATGTTCGGACAAAATTGACCCATTTGTTCTTTGTTCTTTCTTGAAACATTATGTGTACACCAATCGGAGACAGACAGTGACCTATACCAGCAATGCGCATGTATTGATTGTTTGTTTGTTTACTTGTCTTTTTTTCTTTTCTTTCCTTTTCTTTTAAAAAAACACCAATAAAATATGTTATCAAAAAAAAAAGAATTCCAGGATGTTTTCCAAAAGGAACAGGCAAACACCCTACCACCTCACAGATCATACGATTGTCAAATCGATCTCATACCCAGTGCACAACCTCCATGTATGCTCCGGTGGTATGCTTAGGGGATGTATTAATCCTGCGTGGCTGGTTTTTCAGATGTTTGCTGTGCGCAGAGTCCGTAGGTCATAATGAATTGGGCCAAATCCTTTCTCCAAGTTGGCCACCAATAATTCTTCCTGATCTTGGACCATGTCTTGGTAATCCCCGGGTGTCCCTCCACTAGTGAGTCGTGGTAGTTGGCAATGACCTCGTTTTGGGTTTCTTTTTCCTTAATATATAGTCTCCCCTGAAAATAGGGTAAGTTGTCCATGACAGAGTAATGATCTTGCTTATTCAACCATTCTTGTTGGGCGGTTTGATCCATTTGTGATTGGAGGTCGATCTTTAATTCTTCCCAACAGGCGGTTACTGCAATATGGTTCTGAATTCGTTACTCTGGAATAATGGGTACTGGTTCTGATGATATGAATGCATCCTGGTTATCGCCCATTCGTGACAGAGCGTCAGTGTTTCTGTTCCGCACTCCAGGTCAGTACGTGATTATGAAATCATACTCTGCGAAGCTGATGAGATGTTTGGGCCTTGGCTGTCTTTAAATACTGCAAATTGCGATGGTCTGTGATAACGGTGACAGTATGCCTAGCCCCCAGGAGGTAATGTCTCCAGTTTTTAAGGGCTCCTTTGATTGCCAATAGTTCTTTGTCTGTTATAGCATAGTTATTTTCAGGTGCTGTAAACTTGAGGGACCAAAATGCTATAGGATGTAACTGTCCGATGTCTGGGTCTCTCTGTCATAACACCGCCCCCATGGCCACATTGGAGGCGTCGGTCTTAACCACATTAGGTAGATCGGGTCGAGGATGCCGGATCACTGGGGCTGAAGTGAAAGCCGATTTCAATTCCTGGAATGCCTTTTCAGTGTTGGAGGTCCAAGAAAACTTTGTATTCTTTCTTAGCAAAGAGGTGATAGGATAGACAATTTGCGAAAATCCCGGAATGAACCGCCAATAGAAATTGGCAAACCCAAGTACGCTCTGCACTCCTTTGATTGATGTCGGAGATGGCCATTGAAGAATTGCTTCCACTTTACCAGTATCCACGTGTACCCCTCGTGGGGTAAGCATAAAGCCCAAGAACTCGACTTCTGTAACGTGAAAAAAGCATTTTTCTAGTTTGGCGAGTAATTGGTTCTTACAGAGCTTTTCCAAAACGGCTCTTACATGGCCCACGTGCTCCTCCTTGGATGCCGAATAAATGAGGATATCGCGATATAAACAAGGACACAGACGTCTAGCAGTTTGTGGAGTACGTCGTTCATAAAGAACTGGAATGCGGCTAGTGCATTGCATAGCCCGAAGGGCATAACCTAGTACTCGAAAAGCCCATATTTGGTTTGGAATGCTGTCTTCCATTCGTCGCCCTTTTTCACTCTGACCAGGTGGTAAGCTCCTTGTAGATCTATCTTTGTATAGATTTGAGCAGTCTTTACCTGGTCGAGTAGCTCAGGAATGAGTGGCAGAGCATACCTATTTTTTACAGTAATCTGGTTTAACGCCCTATAATCTATGCAGGTCCTGAGGTCCCCTTCTTTCTTTGGTACGAAGAAGAGAGCTGAGGAGGCTGGGGACTTGGATGGGCGGATGAACCCATTAGCTAGATACTGATCAAGATATGTTCGTAGATGCTGATTTTCCTGCTCAGTCAGAGCATAGATTCTGCTGCAGGGAACTTGTGCCCCAGGGACCAGATCGATTTGGCAATCGTAAGTTCTGTGTGGTGGTAGGGTGTTGGCTTGTTCCTATAGGAACACATCCGTAAAGTCGAGATATTCGGAAGGCAATGAGCCCAACATTCCCAGGATGGGTTTTTCCTTGCATTGTAATCTCTTCACATCCCTAGGGTAGCAGCTCTTGGTGCATTCTCGGGGAAAGATCAGCTTTCTCGTGTGCCAGTCGATCCTTGGGTTATGGGTTTCCAGCCACGGCATTCCTAGAATCATTTGGAACTGGGGGGCCCCTATGAGATCAAACAAAATGCTTTCCCGGTGACCTCCTGACATGTCAGCATTACCTCATCGGTGTGTTGAGTTACTGGCCCCGAAGACAGCTGAGAGCCATCCACGGCAGTGACCTTTTCTGAGTGCGGTTTTTGCTGAAGCCGAAGGCCTATCCGTGCAGCTAACCCCTGATCGATGTAATTTCCCACCGCACCACTATCGATGTAGGCTTCTAGAGCATGTACTCTCGATGGTTGTTGGGGGTGGGCTTTTAATACTGGAATGACCAGGTGTGATGTCGTTACAACTTTCTTGCCGGGCGTCAGAGTTTTCCAGTTCCTGTTCCTTGTCTTTGTTGTCATTGTCCGTGGCACCTACCACCTTCTTGGGGATTTTGTAGGGCAATCCCGTAAGAAATGTCCAGCTTTTCCGCAATATAAACAGAGATACTGTTCTCTTCTTTGTTCTCTTTCAGCATTAGAAATGGGAGCTTGTAATCCCCTAGTTGCATGGGTTCTGGGGTTTCATGACCCCTGGTCTGAGCGTCCTGAGGCCTTATGTAGATTGCTCGCCCTTTGGCTCTTGTGTGGTCCATTTTTCGGTCTTGTAACTGGTGATCTTACTGCACTGTTAAGTTGATATAGTCTGCACAGCAATCGGGTGGGTTAACAACTTGAGCTAGTACGTCCTTTAACTCACCACGAAGCCCCCGGTAAAACAGTGTGGTCCTTTTCTCCTCCAGCCAGTTGGTCTGTGATACGAGGCGATTGAAGGTGGCAATATAAGTCAATAAATCATGGTTTCCTTGCCTCAGAGACAGTAGTTTGTTGTCTAATGCTTGCCCTTGAGTGTGTCTGGCGAACAGCTTTTCCAATTCCCGTTGGAATTCTGCAAAGTTCCGAAGTATAGGATCATCCTGAGCCACTAATGGTATGGACCAATCAGCAGCGCAGCCTCCCAAATATGAAAGCACAAAGGCCACCCTAGCACTGTCATTAGGGAAGGCTCCAGGTCTACACAAAAAGTGGAGGCGGCACTGATTCATGAACACAGCGGATTTGTTTGGGTCGCCAAAAAAGCGTTTGGGTGGAGCAAGTGGAACCACCCCCGGGATTACCACCTGTACTGGTGGTGAGGGCTGCGGCAATGGAGTTGGTGTAATTCCGGGTAACGGGACTTTTCCTGCGTGTGCCTGAAGCATTTGTCTTGCCAGATCATCTGTTCGTTCTCTGGCTATAATAAGGTCTCTCCTCAGGCAGTTCGTCTCCTGTCTTGAGGCATGCACCTTGGCCCGTAGCTCTCCCAATAGTTGGGCTAACTGGTTGGTTTCAGAAGTTTCCATAACACCCAGGCTGGAATTTGGAGAGGCTTCGTGTTCTGTTATGCTCACCTGGTCTCCGCGGGGGTGTTGGGTCACGGTTAGAGCCCTCCCTTGACTTGACTTGACTCCCTCCAGATAGTGGTTGGACCTGCGGCTTGGGAGATGGGTGTTGCCCCTGAGTGAAGAGGAGAGGCAATGAAAATGGAGTGGGGATATCGTGACTTCCCCCAGCCCTTTCCTGCCTAAATACGGTATGCAAGCGCTTTCCCATATAAGCTCACCTGTAGTTCTGTGATGTTGAGCTATCCATCCTGCTTATCCTAGCAGGGGCGCGTAGAACAGACCAAGTTGCTTCACTGGTCCGTGGGAATGTTGATCCAGACCAGCTGTGACTAATCCACTTTGAAGGTAAGTCTTTTGTTATAACTATTGTTTGATTAGACTGTCTGTATTTCGTCTAATAATTATTCTTGCAATGTCTCATTCCATTTCCAAAGGTACGGAGAAGTAAATTGGGACCGAAGAGAGTCCGGAAGACCGTAGAGGCTGATGGAGTTTCAACAGTGACAGGTAAGTTGGTCTTTAAAAGAGAACTCTAGTCTTTTGTATGATGTGGCCATGCATTCGATATGCATATGAGTTCTAACCTGTTGTGTTCTTATTTCCTCGTAGGTGCAGGCCAACTATGAAGAATGGCGTCCGGATTCTCGATGAAGATTTGCGGTTGCACGATGAAGACCTTCATGACTTTGACCGTGACGGAATGCCTGTGCGAAAGAAGACCTTGGCTCCGACCGTGATGGAATGCAGGTAAGAGGAAGAGTCCGACTCCAGCCACAATGAGTTGCAGGTAAGAAGCGCTCTCGGCGATGTAGCGGCTGGCAGCAGGTAAGCTGCGCGCTTAGCGATGTAGTGGCTGGCAGCAGGTAAGATGCGCCCACAGAGATGGAGTAGTTGGGGTGGAAGGCACGCGCGGCGATGTAGCGGTAGATGGCAGGTAAGAAGCGCTCTCAGGAATATCTTCAGGATGGGGCTGCAGGAATCCAGTGATGCACAGGCAAACACAGCGGAGAGCTTTACGCTGCTGAAGCTCGGCATGTGGATGGGCTGGCCTTATATAGGCTGGCTCAGGCCCCTCCCTTTAGCCGCACCTAATGGCTCCACCTTGTCCTTCTTTGGGACTGTAGCACATGCCTTCCAGTTCTGTTCTATGGCCACGCCCGGCCCAGCTGCACACGCCCTTGGCATAGAGCACACTTTTACATGAGCCACAGGCTCCAGGACTGGGTCCAATGGGACCCTGGGGATGAGGAAGGACTGGCCCTTGACTAGTGGCCATGACACAGAATTTCCATTAGTTCTGAACCCAGTGACAATTTTATGCAGCAACCCAACGGAAGCTATGCTTAGGACTTAACTTCCTTCCTATGTAGAAACCGGAAGTGGAAACAAATGAGACTCCCACAAGGGTACTTTGAGTCACTTTCCATCTTTAATAGGGTAATTTAGATGGATTTAGGCAACATACAGATAGTAAGCACAGTCATACAATACGTGGACGACATTTAATATGTAACAAATCAGGAACAGTGTCAAAATGATTCAGTATATTTGCTGACAATATTGGCAGAAAGGGTTATAAGGTGGACAGAGCAAAATGACAATATTGCCAAAGGGGAGTGCTATACATAGTGCAGTTGACATCACAAGAAGGGCAAAAAGTGACTCCAGAAAGGGCTCAGGCAATCAGTAGAATGCCAATGCCAAAGACAGTGAGAGAAATGCAGCAGTTTCTGGGCCTTTCACAATAGCACATACAAGACCCTTGTTGAGCGGGCTCAGGGAGGCACAGAGAGGGAATGGCAAGTTGGTATGGACACATGAAATGATTGAAGTCTTCGAAGAGCTGAAGAAAGCAATATGCACAGGTCCAGATTATCATGACAAATTTTATTTGTTCTCACACTCCAATGGAGTAGCGATGACTGCGATGCTCCTGCAGAAGACTACCCTAGGACACATGCCATTAGGTTATTATAGCAGGTGTTTAGACCCAGTTATGAGTGGACATCACCCTTGTGAGAAAGTTCTGGCTGCTGCCGCATTTGTGGTAGAGAAGTCAACGAGTATCACCATGGGGTGCAGTACCACACTTTACATGGAGCACTCCCTTTTTGCAATTTTTGAAAGACCCACGAGTATATTGACCACGCAGCGAGCTTCTGGATATGAGGTAATTATCTCAAACCCAGCAATAAAGGTAGTGAGGTGCAGGATTGTCAATCCAGTGACATTTTTAGCTGAGCCCGTGGAAGAGGGTATGTATACAATTGTACTACAAACATGGAACAATATGTCAACCTTCCCAAGGTGGGGGGAAGCCACTTGAGGGACGAGAGGTGCTTTATATTGATGGGTCATCGACAATAGACCAGACACAGGGGAAAGGCATGTGGGAATGGCAGTGTTGAGACTAAAAGCAGAGGCTACAGCAGAAGTAACCAGCGCAAGATTGCCTTTACATTTTTCAGCGCAAGCAGCAGAATTAGTGGCTCTCATAATGTCATTAGAGGCACGCACCGACTAGCAAACCACAGCATATTCAGATTCGGCCTACATAATGTCTACATTACACTTTGGGCTCTCGTGATGGCAGAGATGGGGCTTTAGACGTGCTGACAGCAGACTGGTGCAGCATGTGACCCTATTGGGTGGGCTCATAGATGCGCTTGAACTCCCAGCAGCAGTAGTGGTCATAAAGTACCAGACCCACACGAGATGGGAAGACACAGTCTCCCGGGGCAACAAGGCAGCTGATGTAGAAGTAAAGCGTGCAGCATGATTTTCAGGAATAACAGACTTCAACACGCCGTCACACATGCGTATATGTGTGCGAAATATTATTCTAAGGGATGGCTATAATACGTTACCAGTCACACAGATAATGGAGTTTCACGGAAGGGCTCCAACAGAGAACTAAGACGATGATCAATGGGTGAGAAAGCGATGTTCAATATCTCCTACAGATGCTCTATGGAGACAGGAAATCACAGGCAAGTACTCCCAATATCATTATTGTAGATTGCACTCACGCAACTGCTCATCCTACTCATATGGGTAAAGAGGTACTTGCTGTTCAAATTGGGAAGATTGGTTCTGTCCTAATATGTCGGAGCATGTAGCAGCATTTATGGAAAGCTGTGTCACTTGTAAGAAGTTCACTGCAGGACATACTTTACGCATAGTGAGGGGACCAATCAGACCTTCCCAACATCTCCACATCGACTATGTCGATAGGATCCCGGCATACCAAGGCTACCACTACATGATAGTGGTTGTGTGCCCATTCTCCCGATGGATCAAAGATGGTCCCTGTGTGCGCCCCAAAGCACTCAGAGCAGCACTATTCCTTCCTTGTTAGAGAGGTATTCCTACAATGGGGTCTGTGTGAGGTCCTGCGGTCAGACAATGGGCCTCATTTCACAAATGAGACTTTTGAGCACATCACAACCCTACATTGGATACAGCACACATTCTCCTGTGTCTATCACCTACAAGTGTGTGAGTGCCTGAACAGCCTGCACAAATAAAAGCCATCTTTAAAAAAGGATGGCTTCATTGTTTGCCCTTAGCTCTGTTTGCACTACGCAATTAGCTAGATCCGACCACCACATAACACACCATGAGGGGGTAACAGGGCGGCGCATGCTCCTACCCCTGCCTCCTCCCACTAGAGCATTGACAGATGAAAATGCAACCTCTGATGTGTTTGGAACTGAAATCTATGAACATGTGGCTTCTTTAATGACTAGTGCGTCTTTTATTTCTCATGAACTGCAGGCGCAGGGGGAGATGTCGAAGAACAATGAGGAAGATACCATCCCAGCCGCAAGTGAAAGACTCAAGCAACCACTACTTTATCCTGGGGATAATGTCCTACTCCGGAACTTTGTAAGGCCCTGGTTTAAACCCAGATTCAAGGGCCCCTGTACTGTAGAGCAGGCCACAGAGCATGCAGTGAAACTGAATGGGATGAAAGCTTGGAACTACATTTGAGACGTTAAGCCCTGCTGAAATATGTATTTGTATTTGTGAATTTGTATTGCGCATATACGCAAACGGAACCGGGCAAAAAAGATTGCATCTGGGCGCAGATGGAAAAAAAAAAAGCACACAGATAGAAACCAGCTATAAGTACTGCATTTTAGATGAAAAGATGAGTTTTTAGTTTTTTCATAAACTCCAACAGGGACTTTGTGTTTCACAGTTCATATGGTAGGGCATTCCACGCTCTTGGTCCTGCACAGGAAAAACGTTGGTCACCCCATGTAACAGAATTTGAGTGGGTGACCACCAGTAGCTGTTGATTAGAGGAACGCTAACAACGTTCAGGTTGATAAGTTGAGATTATTGACACCAAGTCTCTCGGAGCCGTCCCCTGAATACACCTAAAAACCAAACAGAGAGTCTTAAAGAACACCCTCTGTTGTACAGGAAGCCAATGGAGATCTCTCTGAGGTTGCGAGATATGATGAGCAGCGTGGCAATGAAAGATCAACCTGATGGCTGAATTCTGTGCAACCTGTAAACGCTGAATTTGCTTCTTTGGAACACCTATAAGCAATGCATTACAATAGTTGAGCCTCGATTTAACCAATGCACTGACCACCAAAGCAAAATACTGCAAGTTTTCTTTGGTGCCCTTAATAGATTTCTTCACTCTAAAGGTCGAAAGTGTCCTTTGTATTCCTTGGACATTTGCCTCACCGACCTGAACATCTTTTTGGATAAATTGCAAGGAAGACTTCTGAAATCAGCAATGCACTTTCCATTGACCTTACCAAATTGTGTAATTAGACACAAACTAGGCTTAATTTCTTTATCCTCTCGATGGAAATGGAGACGGTTGACCAATTATGCTAAAATGTTTCCCCCCCAACCAATTCCCTTTACGTCGACTTAAAAGTAAATATCTTGTGGAATAACACACCATCAATTTAACAATATCATCGTGAAATGCAGGCGATATTGGTTGAGGTAAACCTCACAATTGATGATTTATGTTTAAGACCTGGATATGCAAAGAATAAACTCTATGAGTATGACTGGTGTAAAACTCTGACAGAAATACAAAAATACAAAACATACATTGAATACTCCCTCCATATGAAAAAACGAGTTCCTAGATACAAATACATTGAGTCCTTCCCTTGTAATCACTTTAGAAAGTGCTATCTGTGGTTTAAATTTAACCAATATCATACAAGGGAAAGGACAAAACCTTGGAACAAAGCTAAGGATGTCATGACGAATGAAAAATGTTGTTTCCACCCGTGTGATGAACCTGTTGAAACGCTGAAACACTTAATTTTATATTGCCCTTATTTTAAAACCAAGAACTAATTTGCTAATGAAATTCATAAATATAGAATACGAAGATTGCCTTGAATCACTCTGGGCAAGAATGATGCATGGGATTCATAGGCCTCTGATGTATGCCTTAGTTTGGTTCTGTAAACACATAGAAAATGAACTAGTGCAATATGGCATGTAATGATGTTTTAGTTGTAATTTTTGGTTTTCTTGTTTTAATGCTTTCTTGTTTTAAACATTCTTGATGTCTAATGACCATGATGACAATTTTCAATTGGTATATATGAACTGACTTTCTTTTAATGTTGTTTAAATATATTTTGTAAAGCTTCCATTTTTGAATCACAGACAAATAAAAAAAAGGATGATCTTTAGATAGAATCAGTGGTAATCATGGTTTTAAAAGTCCAGTTGGTAATATACCGATTTCACTGTTTCGTTAACCTGCAAATTACAACTTAGATCTGCCTGCTAACTGCCAAGTACAGCCTAGGTTTTTATTTTTGTGGCAAATGATGTAAAAGCCTCAAACAGTTCGGGATAATTACATGTGATAAAGTTGTTGCCAATTTCTTCTTGGGGGCAAACAGGACAATCTCTGTTTTATTTGGATTGAGCTGGAGCTTGTTGGCGACCATCCAACTCTTGATTTTACTAGCACATGCAAGTCCTTTCTGCCTGACTTCCAAGGGTTCATTTAGCCGCACGTAGATCTGCATGTCATCGGCATAAGAATGATAGAAATGTCCAAATTCGGCAAAGATTTCCTGCAGAGGACGAATGTAGAAGTGAGACCTCTTCCAGTCTAAGATGGTTTGATGCAAGAAGAAGACAAAGAAGAAGACCAACAACCACGGATAACATGGTCCACAGCAAGAGAGTTAGGGAAAGACAATACGCCACCTAGAATATGGACAGTACCTTTTTCTTACAATAGGCATTCATCGAGAAAGTAAGGACAGTTCCAGCAACATGGTCTTCAGTAGGAATAACCCATTTCAGGAATGCTTTATTTGCTTTGTGATACGACACAACCTGAACAAATGCTTCCTCCACAATTCCTCCACAATTGTTTTTAATGCCTTTCTGTTATATGTTCCCCACATCTCCCGACAATTGACCCATGCAGACCTGTTTATCATTACTCTGCTTGGTGATTTGAAAATCCGTATAGTGTGGGAGTGATTGTTCTTTGCAGCACTCGCCCCATATTATAGGTATAGAGCTTAATCTAACATACACTAACACGACAATAATGCATTTCTCAGGCTTTTCAGGTGAGTTTTACAAACCCTCGGATCAACAAAATACTCAAGACTAACAACATGGGAAATATAATTTGTAATATTGTGATCATGTTTAGTGTCTTCTGCTGTCTCTACCTCTTTACACTCCTTGATTTACAAAGGTTGATGTTTTCCCAAGCACAAGTGTTGAGCCTTACATTGTAAGACTGAATCATGCTGTTATAGAAGCCATATCTAGCCAGGCAATAATCACTGCTAAAGAAGCAAACAGAGTCAGGTGCAGTGCAGAAGTAGATTTTAACCAGGCACATTCCTGCATAGATGATTTGGCCTGTATATCAAACAACTTGTGGTATAGCCACATGGCCAAAGCTCTCTCATCCCCTATACCATGAGTGCATACAGAACATTAGTGACAACTATATTCCAGTGGCAAGAGCACATTCCTCATACATTTATCGCTATGCACCACAAGAGGGCGATTTCAAGGGAAGCGTGCCACACTAAGGTGGTCGTCCAAGAAGACATTCTTGTATGAAGATAACTACATAAAGACTCAGGAAATGTTGAACGATTACTGGAATACAGATAAAAGTATAGAGTATATCACAGAGGGTCTGCGCAAAGTGGAAGTGCAAACAGTGACAAAGAAAGAGTTACAGTGTCACAAGAAAGGACCCAAATAAATGGGGGAATGCCAGGATGCTGGGAAAGACCACAGCTGCTGGTGTATGGACAAGTATAAACAACAGACAGATGGAAAGAAGGAGTGGTTGGGAGCAAAGCACATGCTTTGATTCCAAGTGGAAGTAGAACAGCAAGAAAAGGACAAGTTCCCCAAATAATTGGAAGAAAGAGGCCAACTACTCACATGGGTATAAAGCGAAGCAGGGCCCATGCCTATCATACCGCTCAAGGGAGCAGCTTTATGTTTCAAGAATGATGGCAAAGTAGAGGTTGGAGAAAAATTAGGATGTAAGCAGATTTCGAAGATACCAGGCATGAAGGTCGGAACAGCAGTGCTAATGGACCACTATTGGGCCTGTGGGTCAAAGGCATACCTGCAGCTGCCACCCAACTGGGGAGCAATATGTCCACTTGTACATCTGAAAACTCCAGCATTAGTAGTGCCTCAGAAGGACATACAAATCGAAGGGTTCCCTAAAATGCATACTAGCAAAAGGAAGAAGAGGTCTGTAGGGTTGACGTGAGTGAAAAAGGGGAACTATGCCTCATCAGACATGGAAAAGGCATTGGATACGATACCACCAGAGCACAGACTGATCAGCAGAACTGAGGTGTTCTTTGAATCTATTGTTCCTGCAGTAAAGACAAGCACGAATGCTAAATGGCTCCCTGGGAGCTGATGCAGACAATAAACACAACTGTCAAGGGGTTCAGCGCCATCAAGGAAGAGCTGAGAGCAGTTAGACTAATGGCCCTCCAGAACAGATGCATTCAGAATCTCCACACAGCCATAGAGGGAGGCGTTTGCGCGAAGATCGGGTCTTCTTGCTGTTCATTCATTCCTGCCAACGACGAAGGCAGCTGGACACTGACCGCGGCCATCACCCAACTTTCAGAACTGCACATTAAGATGGAGGCACAAATGAAAAATGTCATAAATGGCGAAGGTTGGCTGTCTTATATATTGTCATGGATATCAACATGGATGGCCAATGGACTGAAAGTACTGGAAGTAGCTTTGATATTAGTGTTGCTGACATTTTGTGTTATCAGGATAATCATCACACATTGTAGAAAGACAACTAAGAAGACTTTTGGGATGAAAGTGCTGACAGATGTAGAGACTGAAGAAGATGAAGAAACAAAAACACAAAATGCACTGAAATCACAACTCACGCAGTGTCCTCTGTTCCCAACAGGAACGGTGTTCCAGTATCCCTACAACACCCATGCCTATTGGGGAAATGGGTTCGGTGAAATCCCGATGGGGACTGCAGCTACGAGACATGGAGCCTGGATGACCATGAAAAATACTATGGACATCTTGATGGAATAACAAAGGTCTGGCCCCCGAAATTGCAGACAACCCAAGAGAGTCATGCAAGTAATGTGGTCGACGGGTCAACCAGAGGGGGGATTGTAGATGAGCTTCCAAATCTGACCCTAATTCCCCCCACACAACACTCACACGAAGGCAGAGAAACAGTAGATGTGCCTCACTTTTAGGCCCATCACCGCAATCAATGTATTGCAGGAGTGAGAAGCGTTATTTGCTCAGACAGCCATTCATACCATACACAATCGATAATTTGGATGATATGGAAATGATATTGATCGAGCAAGTCAACTGACTGCAGAGCCAGAAACCAATGACGTAATCACTGACCTCACGATTTAGCCGCATTATACATGAAGTGCATATTCATACATTCATGAAGTTATACAAACATGCACTTGTTTATTGCATATAGGCACGAAGCACATGCTTATGACTCCTGTAGGTAGAGGATGGACACACATACATATCTCTTTATATTCATACTGTTCACTGAATTAGAAACAGCAAGAAGCAAAGTATTCATATATTAAGCTTGCACATGCTTGACTGCTACTAGCATGTTGAAGTCATAGGGAAAGACATAGAAGCTATAGGTCTCTGAAACGAGTGGTAAAGGAGAGACAGGTTTTAAGTTCATGGAAAAGCTGACATAATTGCCGCAGCCAGAGGCAAGCAGAAACACACTCAGCTGAGGACAAGTGGAGATGTAAAGTTCCAGTACCAAGAAAATTAGCCACCTGCAGAAAATCAGGCTAAAATCCTCATAATTACAAGCAGGACAGCTTTATTTCATGGTCTCCACACACATGACCCAGCCGACCATGACAATGCGCATTCAACCAAGATAGACGAAGAGGACTGTTCCCATCAAACCAGAAGGGAAACAGCTACACACATGCGTAGGACCGTGTGCCATCGTAACCATCGCCAATACATAAGAATCAGGAAGCAACCATTTTCCTTCGGATGTATCCACCCAACACCCTTCGTCATCCAGTTTCCCCATTCCTTCAGCCCACTTTCTAGATTCTTCCATCGTGGCATCAGTCTGAATATCTCGCACAGACCCAATACCTTCATCCATTATGCAAACGTCTCTCATTTCCCTCGAGGTATACATGTCCGTGCTAAGGTCTGTGGCCGTTTGTCTGGCTATCAAATCCGCAAAAGCGTTCCCTCTGCCCACATCATCTATGACCTTGCGATGTGCTGCACATTTAATGATCGCTAACCGTTTAGGGAGTGAGAGAGCCGAAAGTAATTGCACTATCAAAGGGCCATGCTGAATCTTGGTCCCATGTGAGGTCAGGAACCCTCTTTCCGACCAAAGTTTTCTGAAGTTGTGAGCCACCCCAAATGCGTACTGGCTATCGGTATATATATTTACTCTTCGCCGTTGGGAAAGTTCACAAGCTCGGGTCAACGCTATAATCTCTGCGGCCTGCGCAGAGTTATGCGAAATTCTCTTAGTTTCAACAATTTTGCTCAATGTAGTAACTGCATAAGCAGCTGTAGATGTACCATTCGAAAGTTTGAAGCAGGAGCCATCACAAAACAGCTCCCCTTCTGCATTATCCAAAGGAGTACCTATGAGATCTATCCTGCCCTTTTTTTCTTGCTCGGTGGTATACAGGCAGTCATGTGATTCTTCGTCACCGCAAACAGTGTTTTGCGGGAAAGGTAAGAGTTCAGCCGGATTGAGAACACAACACCTCTTAATTTGAATATGAGGGGCAAACAGAATTAGTTCATACCTTGTTAACCGTGCAGAGGTGAGGTGTTGCGTTTGAGTTTTGTTCAATAGGATATCAACAGAGTGAGGTACCATCAAAATCAAATCATGGCCTAGGACCATTCCCTCACTCTGTTTTACAGACGCAGCAGCAACAGCGCGCAAACATCTTGGCAAAGCGCATGCGACAGCATCAAGGGCGGAGGAGTAGTAGCCGCACGGCCTATTCTTCCCTCCGTGTTCCTGTGTTAACACAGCCAAAGCACATCCATCACATTCATGCACAAACAACACAAAGGCCTTGTCATAATTTGGAGTACCCAGAACCGGTGCCGAACATAGCGCGGTTTTGAGAAGCTCAAATGATCGTTGATGTTCCGATTCCCATGGCAGTGGCAGAGAAATGCTCTTCTTCGTCAAAGCCAACATCGGTTTTACCACTAGTGCGAAATTCGGGATCCACAACCTACAGTAGGACGCCATCCCTATCAGGGCTCTGACTTCCTTCTGTGTTTTTGGAACAGACATCCCAGAAATGTGTTTTATTCTTTCAGGTGTCAATCTTCTCCCCTCCTTTGACAGGAGGTAGCCTAGATAGGCAACCTCCTGACAACAATATTGAAATTTTTTAAGCAAAGCTTTGTGACCATTTTTAGCTAGATGAACAAGCAACAGTATAGTGCCTTCTTTACAGGCCTTCTCAGAATCTGCAGCCAAAAGTAAATCGTCAACATATTGAAGCAGCGTGCAAGTAGGTGGCAATTCAAGAGTTTCGAGCTGCTCTTTTAAAGCTCTACTATAAATGCTGGAACTTTCAGTATACCCTTGAGGTGCCCTTGTAAATGTAAATGAGCGTCCCCCCAAGGTGAACGCAAACAAATATCCGCTTTCTTTATGTATAGGGATGCTAAAGAAAGCGTTTTTTAGATCCACAACGCTGAAGTGCATAGCCAAAGCGGGGATCATTGTTAATATCGTCGTCACATCAGGCACAATTGGAAATTGTGGGGCGTCCACTCAGTTAATAGCACGAAGATCAATTATAAACCGGTATGGAATTGCATTGTCGCCTTTCTTATATACAGGTAAGATCGGACTGTTACACAAACTACCTGTAATCTCCTCGATCAACCCACGATGTACAGAATCGGAGACAATGCATTTCAAAGCACGTTCACCTTCTACTGATATTTTATACTGCGGGATGCGTGGCAGTTTCACCCCATGGTTCAGGACTATTTTAATGGGCTCAATCTGTAACACTCCGACATCATTGTCATCCACCGCCCACAAACATTCCGGAACAATGCTAAACTCGGGAGCTAAAGGTCGAATCAAGAACTGAGAATTAGGAAGTTGCTGTGGTGAAACCGTTAGCCGTACTCCATCCTTAGAACAATGAATTACTGCGTTCAATTTCTTTAACAAATTCAACCCCAGCAAATTCTCTCCACAGTTTGAAGTGAGAAGAAAAGGACAATGGTCTATAAAGGGACCCAAAGAAACGGATACCGGCATAGAAACCGGACAGACAGTTGGTACACCAGAAAACCCTACGGAAACATTTGTTTGCCCTGACAGTGGGATGTTTGGAACCCGAGAATGATCAATGGAGCACTTCTGTGCTCCAGTGTCAATCAAAAACTGGTGTTTCTTATTCCCCACTAATAATTCAACGTAGGGGCCTTTTTGATTAACGGGAATAGGCAAAGGTTCCAAACCCTGCTTCGGGCAATCCTAATAAAACGGAGCCTCGTCAGAAGGAAGCTCTTCAGAAAGGTAGGCAGCAGAAGGGTGATCAAATATGTTTCTCGAGGTCTGATTTTCCCATGAAAAAGGTTGCTGAGAATCCTGTAAAAGCTGACCTCTGTCAGGGCCCCCTGCTCCAGGGCGGCCCCTAGGTCGTCTACCCATACCTCCAAATGCACTGCTTGACCTCTGGTGAAGGACAGGGCACTGTGCTCGTCAATGACCTTCCTGGCGGCAATAAGCGCATTGATTAATATTCACAGTACTCAGAGGAGCATTTCCTTTTGCAACGTACTGACCTCTAGTCTGTGTCGTGCCTCCTCTGGGGTTTCTAATAATTTGCTGTAATAATACTTTGGTTTTCAAATCTCCCTTTCTCTTTTCAATTTTTTCCTTCTCATTATTAACACGGTTCTCATAATACTGAGCCATGTGCAAAACCTCAGATTGAGATTTTGCCTGCCAAGCGCTCTCAGAGGACATAATTTGTGACTGGATGTCAGGTAACAATCCACGTACAAATGTGTCCACGAACAACCTCTTCCCCGACTCTGTACCTAAATCCTGTCCACTGAAGTCAGAAAATACCTGCTCGAATCTATTGAAAAATTCAGTGGCGCCTTCAGTTTTCCCTTGAACACAGGCCGTAAGCTTGTCCCAAATAATCCTTTTTTCTGGAATTATAGTTTTTAGTTTAGCGACGATCCTATCAGGTAAAGTAAGTATTACCTGTGGCGGTTTCTCACCAGCTGGTCTTTCTCCATCAATTGTAATCATATTTGCCCACGTATCTCCCAGCCCCGGCACATCATCTACTGTCCGAACCTGCTTCCATACATCTGCGGGTAGGAGTACAGGAAATAACAAGTCAATGTCACTCAAGGTGAACACAGAGGACTGTAGAACGGACTCTATTTCTTTGTAAAACCCTGTCGGGTTTTTTCTAATATCGGGAACTGATTGTCTAATTGTGTTCACTTCCTGTCGTGAAAACTGGACGTGAACAAATTGCGATACATAATGTGCAGGGATATCCAGCGCGGGGGCACCAGTCGCCGCGTTGGCGGGGATCTCAACTTTTGGGACAAAGGTCGGAGGAACCTCTCTCATAGGCAACTGAGATATAGGTACCTCCGGCCGCTTACTAAGTAATAGAGCCAGGTCGAGCGCTAAGGCAGCCGTAGAAGTGTCGGGCGAAAAAGCCCTTTTACAAATCCTCAATAGTTCTATAGGGCAACTAACCTTCTTCCTTACACATTCTTCTTGCAGGTGCTGTACCATCACCTGAATTACTTTTCTTTGCATCTCTACTGTATACTGACTATACGTGTCATACACTTCGTCTGGCGGTATCGATGAATCTGAGATCCATCGAACCGCATCTTTGGTACAAATTCGTACTTCCTCAGGTGCTGTTCTTCGGCACGGAAGGAACCGTTTCTGTACATATATTCTATCGTCCTCATCATCCTCATCTCGTGATTTTTCAAAGTCTTTCCTAAACTCAAACTATCTTTCAACATGTCCATATACTTTCTGCTCTGTGTCCCTCGAAAGTGCCAAAGCATTCAGATCTCTCACCCCTTGTGGAAGATCCGAATTTTGTAATCTACCCCACATCACAAATGAGTCCCCAAACCTTCGATAAAAACATTTTTCTCGGGAAAACTATTCAAATTAGATAATGTAGAAAAAACATTAGCTTGATCACCTTTCTCCATGCAATGCTTAGCCCATGCAAACAATTCCTGTTTCCTATCTGCAGAAACAGTACTACGAGTCACAATCTTTAACCCTGCACCTGGATCGACTCCAATCAATACGGGGCCACTCGGGAGCGGAGGTATAGGTAAATTTAACAAAGGTGCAGGTGCAGGGGGAAGGGGCGGTGCGATAGGCGGAGGAACGACAACCAAAGGACTAGGAACAATAGGCTGTACAGGGGGAACAGGAATAGTAACAGGAACAACAGCAGGAATGGGCAGAGTGCCCAAAACAGGAGCATACGGAGGTGGCGCTGAGGCATCGGGCCTGCGTTCATTTAATAATTTCTCAATAAATTCCTCAGACACATGGAAATCTTTAGAGGGATACATTTTCTGGATCCCGAGTGAAAAAGCTCTATCCATATTTTTATCTGATTCTGACCGCTTTTCTTTATCATACAATAATGCTTTTTCAGCGTTTGTTTTA
Organism: Ambystoma mexicanum; assembly: GCF_040938575.1. NCBI lineage: Eukaryota > Metazoa > Chordata > Amphibia > Caudata > Ambystomatidae > Ambystoma > Ambystoma mexicanum. The sequence continues at coordinate 488,904,760 of NC_090923.1, read as the reverse complement.
TGACGACGTGCATGTTTATCCCTACTTTTAAGCTGCTGCAATGCTTCTTTCTTCCAATTTTGTAACACATCAAAGGCTGCTGGTCTAGCCTTTTTCTTTAACAAGATCGATTCTAAGTATTCAATACGGGGGATCTCAAAACTACCGTTGATTGGCCACTGAAATTCGGAGGCATGTTTGGTCTGTCTGTGCCAAATATCATTAAATACTATACTTCCAATGCCATACTTACAGTACATAGTACACGCCGGCGACCCCTCCTGTGGTGCCGGGTGGCTAAATTCCAAGGATTGCCGATCGCTGCGGAACAGAGCCCTAAAACAGCTAGACAATTTCCCAGGCATTTCTCAAAAAATTGGTGTTACCTGGTCCAATAATTGTGTCTGCAGATACAATACGCCAAATTCAAAGTGTCAGGGTTAAATTAAGAGCTGGGTCATGACTGCACCTGACCAAACCTAAGGAGGGCCGTACGGTTTACAAAGAACTTACCTAACAAATTTTACCTTGCATTTGGTGGTTTCGGCAAATCTGCCCACCTCAAAATTGGACCCTCGTCAAGATGCCGTGTCAGACCACACGACTATCGTCCAAGGATCGGATCGTGCAGCGCTGCCGAGGTATCACGTCTCGATCGGTCGGGCCCGCAGAATCACACCGTCCGATCCCGGTTCGATAGTCTGCGTCAACCTTCAATGATCCAGCATCAATCTTGAGGGTCCCTATTTGGGCGCCAACTGTGGAAACAGAAAAATTGATATGGTACCATCGTGGTACAAGGGCCTCAACCCCACCTATTACTTTTTTATAGGTTTCGTCCTCACAGGCTCCCTTGCCACCTGTTTCTGTGGCTGCCCAGGCTCCCCTGCCAGCTATGCCCACCTTGGTTACCTTGCCTCACACTAACCTCACGGCCTTGCTCACAACTTCTCCCTTGTCGCTTGCAACTGTACATGCTCTCTTGCCTACACGCACTGCTCTGAGAACCTTGTCGGCCTCAAACACTCTGATGCCCTTGCCACCCACTGCCACTACTTCTGGGACCCCTTTGCCCCCTGTGGCCCCTCCTACACTACCTCCGTTGCCTTCTACTACTGTCCTGGCTCCCTTGCCTACACTCCCCTCACTGACATCCTTGTTAGCCTCGACTCCTCTGCCCCTTCCTATCTCTATCTCCCAGGCACTGTCACTGCTTACTGGGAGAACCACTATCCCCTTTACCCCCTCATAAGTCTTTCAAAAACAGAAATCTGCTCCACGTTGCCATGTTTAACTCTCACTCTGCTTTCAAGCACTCATCTGATATCTGCCACCTCCTTGAACACTTGGATCTCAATGTCCTAATCCTTACTGAGACATGGTTCAAGGACAGCTCTGTCACATGTTTTGACACACTTCTCCCTGAAGGCTACAATATCCTCTCTGTACCCTGGCCTAACAGGCCAGGAGGGGCAGTAGCCTGATCTTTCCCAAGTGGATCCCTGTTTCCATCATTCCCACTCAGGCCTACTCTTTCTGTGAATGCCTGGTCTGCAGGCTCTCTCTCGCTCTCCTGTCTCCTCTCCTACTCTGGCCACCTTCTATCGGTTGCCGGGACAGTCCACCCTCTTCCTCTCTGAATGGGCTGACCTGGCCGACTCTCTCCTTTCCTCTTCCTCCCAACTCCTCCTGCTGGGGGATATTAACATCCATCTTGATTCTCTTGAATCTTCAGGTCCTTTCCGCAACCTTTGCAACTTTATTTCTCTCTCCATTCTTCCTTCTGGCCTGACGCAGACCGCTGGCCACACCTTAGATGCTCTTATCTCCACAGACATCCCTCTCTCTATCCCTCTCACTACCTCACTCTCCTGGACAGATCATGCTCTTCTCTCTCCCCACTCGAAGCTCTTTTCTCCTCTAGCACTGGCACATCCTTCACTGCCTCCTGCCTTCAAGGTCATCTGACCCATGAAAAGAGTGACAGTGGCTGCCTTTACCTCCACCTACTCTCTTCCTTCTACTCCTGCAGCTGACTCCCACCCTTACACAGCCCTCGCTAACTTTCACCATTCCATTTCCAAAACTCTTGAAATTCTTGCCCATGTCATGAGAGTCCATCTGAAGCCTTCCAAAAAGTGCAACTCTTGGTATGACTCCAGCTGCCCTTAAACAAAAGTGAAGACCAGCGGAATGGAAACAGGGATCTTCAGGTGCACCAATTGACAAACTGGCCTGCCGCCTTCTTCAAAGGCAATATAGACTCTGCATACGCTCCAAGAAAAGAGTCTATATTCAAGACTGCATCTCAGCGGAATCTAACAACACAGCTAAACTCTTCAAAGTCTGCAAGGAACTGGCCAATCCTACTGCAGCCTCTTTCTCTACTGCACCCACCTAGACCCTTTGCTCAGCCCTGGCTGCACATTTCACTTCCTCTCTCTCCACCACACCTTCACCTGCACCCATATCTCTTGGACCCATGCGGTCAATGCCCCCCCTCTTCTCTCCTCCCTCTCCACTGTCACACCTGAGGAGCTCTCTAGACAAGTCCAGTCCATGATAGCCTCCTCCAAACATGTTGACCCATGCCTTTCTTAAATCTATCAAGGACAACATCGATTCTCTTGCTCCAGCCTTGGCCGACCTCTGCAAGCTCTCTTTCACCACTGGAGTTTTCCCCACTTCTCTCAAGCACTCTCTTGCACACCCTTGCTCAAAAAACCCTCAGCCAACCCTTCTATCCCAGCAAACTATTCCCCGATCTCTATCACTCCTTTCCTGGGCAAACTCCTGGAGAAATTAGATATCTCTCAGATTACCCTCCCAACTGAATCAGTCTGGCTTTAGAGCACCCAGAGTCATGGAAACTGCTTTTCTGAACACCAGTGAAAACCTGCTCTCGAATCTTGTCTCTAACTCTCCTTCTGTCCTCATTCTTCTCGATATCTCTTCTGCCTTTGACACAGTAATCCACAACACCCCAGTCTCCCTACTCTGTGATACCCTGTGCATTACAGATCTGGCCCTGTGTGGCTTGCCTCCTTTCTCTCTTTCCGTCTTTCCCAGGTGTAACCTAGGTCTTTTCTCTCCTCTATCACTCATTCTACTTGTGGTGTCCCCCAGGGATCTAACCTATCCCCTTGGTTCTTCAATGTCTAAATGGCCCCTCTTGCCCACAGGATCTCTACCTTCACCTCTAACTTTCAGTGTTATGCGAATGACATGCAGCTCTCTTTCAAGCTACCGTTGGCCTCCTCCTCCTCGCTCATTCCTGACTGTCTTTTCACAATTCAGTCTTGGTGTGCTGCTAATGATCTGCGCCTCAATGCCAGTAAAACAGAGATTGTTCTCATTGGGACCCCTGCTCTATCTTTCACAATATCTCACTGGCCGGCCTCCCTTGGCCCTGTGGCCAACCTGCTAGTGAGGCAAAAAAACTAGTGAGGCAAAAACACTGGACTTCCACAGAGGTAGTCTACATTTTCTCATTTTGCCCCACAGGCTCACTGTATCCAGCCTGGTTCTCTCTAGGCTGGACTACTGCAAGAGCATATTTCTCAATAATCCTACTTCTACCCTCAGTTCGCTACAACACATCCAGCCTTGTAACCGGAGCGCCTTAAATTCCAGAAACTCCTCAAGACCTTCCTTTTCTCTTCCCCTTTCTCTCTCCCTCTCTCCTGCTAACCTCCTCCATTTTTCTCTCCTGCCTCACTCCTCCGTCTCTGCCCTAACTCTGTTCAGATTTTGCTGACTGGTTACCTGGTTCACCTCAGAGCCTCACAGGTTCCAGGCTCCCTGCCTGTCTTTACACTTGCCTCCAAACCTCTGAACTATGTTCAGACTACTGCACTTTCAGAATACGTTCCATGAGAGGGCTAACCACTCAGCACTTAACACAGGGCCCTGTTGGACTGGGTGCACTTGTCCCCCTCACACATCTCTCTGTACACTTGCATGATCTGAATTTACTAGGCCTTGTAAGTTCTGTCCTGTCCCCCCTTGGTATCCCCTCCCCAGTACGGGTGCATCCGAAACACTTCATGCACTTGCACTAGGAACAATGCTGTCAGGCCTAGTATTCTAGTACATTTTTTGTTAGATCATTCGGAAACATCAAGGCCTAAAAATGTCTACTGTATTCCCTTGCTCTCTTCCCGCCTTGAAGCACTAGGGTTACCAGACATTTGGTCGAAAAAAATTGGTCGACCAGACAAATGGTCGAACCAATTTGGTCGAAAACCAAATGGTCGAATTTTTTTTTTTATATTCACCCCGGTGGTCCCCCCAACCCCATTTTTTTCCTAAAAAAACCTTTTTTTTTTAAAACGAAAACCCGAAAAATAAATATATAAATAAAAAAATAAATTCGACCATTTGGTTTTCGACCAAATTGCGTCGACCAAATGTCATTCGACTAGTTTTCAGTCAACCAAATGACTGGACACCCTTTGAAGCACTTCACTTTTGTATAAGTGCTATACAAATAAACAATTACAATTAAATTCACAAAGAGCCAGGCCTCACACCAGGGGGCTGCATTTCTAAAGGCCTGTGTTTCTATTGGGAAGGGGACAGAGTTAAGATGAATCAGGGGAACTCTGTTCAAGGCAAGGAAACCTCCACCATTTTGAACTTCTCTGCCTCTCTTTCTCTTTCCTGTCCCCTCCACTTCCTGTAGCACAAACCACTTTGGGTGTGATGTCAGAAGGGCAAGGTCAACTCATTTCAAGAGCAGAGATTGGACCCCTAAAGCAGGCTAGCATTAGTCGAATCACCTGGGGACTTTTACCTATAAAAGAATGGGTGTCATTCTTTGAATCATCTTGAACCATCCGAAAGATTACTTGGAGAGCCGTCCTCTATGCAGTCCTCTAGTTGTGAGGTGGAGGCAAGTGTTCCAAAAGAAGAAGAAATCTCTGTCCCCTAAATATCCCATTTGGGGTGATGTACTGCTGCAACAGGACCTACCTCTCTGCCAGCCACAGAGGTAACCAGGACCTCACTGTTGTGGAGGACCCCGGCAACATGAGAAAAGGATTCATCTTTTCCCTTAGCCCCTGGATTGGGACTACCAGCACCCTGAGACCCATGACAGCTTGGATCCTTTTGTTTTCCCCATTGAACTGCTTGGAGGGTGTTTCAAGGACTGTTCAGTACATTTGAACCTTTGCTGCCCTTTGCTCTCTCCTGATCTGTGAACAGCTCCAAGAGGTCTGGTTCGGTGCTGCTCACCACCAAGAACTGCAAAGAGGATATTATTGACTGCTAAGTGCCCATGTGGTTCATTTTTGGGTCCTAGATTCTGGTTAGGTCTCTTTGAACCCTTTTTGCTCATAAGTTCATATCCTTTTTCAAGAACATTGTTGCTTTTGCTTGCCTTTTACCCCTGATTCATTACCCAGCAAGCTGTATCAACCATCTTTGCTTATTCTGTGTTCTTTCCTTAGAGATGGGATTTAAGTAGTGTTTTACTAGTTAGTTAGTATTGTACATGCTATGTTTAATTAAAGTGTATATACTTTCATAGAACCTTGATTGGACATTGGCTGTGTGGGTTGCTACTGAACCAACTTCACACCCCTCTTAAGAGTATAGCCTTCACTAGGCCCACATTACCACACAAGTCAAATGAGGTGTAGCTCTTGACTGTGTCTGTTCTATCTTTGTGATTGTGTTGGCTCTTGACGTTTAGAGGTTTGAGGGTTGAGTGGGCGTTTTAGCCTCTACTCATCCTTATACTACGGCAGGGCAGAAGATCATTCATCACAACCACATCCCAGCTCACAAAATGTGCATCATAAGTCACTGCAAAAGAGGCATACATCACCCATCCCCCAAGTGGACCTAGCATCAAACATTTGCATAGATGGTACAAAGGTGACTCTGCACTAATTTGGCTTGAGCAGTGCATAAACTGGTCATGATCTGTTTGTGGTTGCACTTAGATAAAGTGAGTGGAGTAGTTCAACGACCTCTATCTCAAAGACCCTCAGGTTCTCCTTCTGACTGATAGTCTTGCATGCAACACATTATAACCAATTGGTGCATGCATTGCCTTTCGACATTCCAGCCATTTAATTAATATGATTAGTGTAACAGTACATATAAATGAGAGCAGCATATGTTTTGTAGAAAATAATAGAAATATCACATTTAGATATACCAAGTCTTGTTTATCTCCAAGCAATATAAATCAGCCTATTGAAATGCAATTCAAGAAGAACATGTTCTGAGCAAACAATAGAGGTATGACGTGAATGTTAAAGTGTGGTGTAACTTGTTTATTTACAATCAATAGGAAACAGCATATTCAAATTTGGGTACCATATGATGCAAGGTGCTGGTGTGTCAAAATCACTTCTGTTTTGCATAGTTGTTAGGCTGAGTAGTAGCTAAACCTTCTGTTCAGCCCCCACACCGTTACAAACCAACAGATATCCTAATCATAAAGGCAAAATAGGCACATCTAAGAGATGTACATCTTTTGGCTTTTGTGGTAACGAGGGCTGAGGAAAGGCTATACTTTCAGAAGGGGTGTGCATGTGATCTAGTAGCAACCCAAAAATCAAAGTACAACAGTTCAAAATAAAAGGAATGTCTAATCAAGTTTCTATAAAAATATATACTATTTAATTAAAAACACCAATCTACCAATAACTGGAAAAAACACCATAAAAGCCCACCTCTGTACTGGAGAACACAGAATATTCAATAAGCATAAAGATGCAGCACTCTGACTAATGAAGCAGCATTGAAGAGACAATAAAAAACCTCCACAAATTTAAAAGGATATGTCTTTCAGTAGTAAGTAAACCCTGCAAAAGTGACCTAACCAGTCTCTAGGTCCCAAAGATGGACCTGTGAGGCAGTTTTAGGCCACAAGTACTTGTCTGCTGTTCCTAGGAAGTTTGCCAACATTGAGCTAGGTTTTGAGCTGCGCTGCAGTGTTGGTTGAACTAGGTTCAAGTGATGGGTCAAGCAATGACCTGGAATCTCGTTGGTACATATCAGGAGCTTGATGCTGCTTGGGTGCGGCGGTTGGGTCATGCAGTTCGAATGGCCCACTAGGGACCGATTGGGAGACAAGTCAGTTTGAGAGGTTGGCAACTGCTGGTTCAGGTTGGCATGTGATGTGATGCTCCAGCAGTTCAAGTTGAGGTCCATTGGTTCAAATGAGGGACCTTGGTGACACAATGCAGGGTTTGAAGAGGGAGTGTTTTCAGTTGGTTCGAAGCAGCGAGTAGGTTGTTCAAGCTGAACTGATGAGTTGCGCCGCTTGGCACGGTGCAGTGGTGAGCCAGTTCGAAGGTTGCTATGCGGTTGTAGTTCAAATATCAATGGAGTGCCAAAAGCAGTACCAGTGACTGCCTCTGGATCCAGTGCAGTGAAGATGGGTCAAATGCATTCAACCAGTGCGATATGGCAGAACAGGAGCTTTGGCTGATTTGGTCCTCCAGATTTTGTGAGACCCACTCAAGGAGCTCTAGGACAGGTTGAGACTGTGAAGGTTCTGCTTTCTCTCCTTACGGAGGTGTTTTGCAGAGTGGTAGGGCCTGGTCCTCATCAAGAGTCACTCCCAATATGTCCTGGGAGTGGGTAGGAAGCCGTGCCTGACTCTGCACTGGACTGCGACTTCTTCTCTATGGAAAGATCAGCTCTCCAAAAAGAGATCCAAATGGATTCTTCCTTAAGTCTTGCAGTTCAAAAGTGAATATAGGCAAAGGTCCACGGGTGATTGGACTAAATGAAGCCTGCTTTAAGGTGCCCAATTCCCTGTTTTTCATACAAGTGGTCTGTGTCTGTTTGCATCCTCCTCAAAGTGCTTTGTGCTAAAGGAATTTGAGAGGACAGGAAGGAAAGATTGGCACAGCGTGATAGAAGATTTGGAACCCATCTTCAACTCCCACTTAGGGGTTGTCTTGCTGGAGAGAGGTGTTACCTGATCTCACAAAAGATCAAATGAGAGGCAGCTCCCACTGAACCTTGTCCTGCTAGGTGCAGCAAGACAGTCTGTTCATGGCTGGGATCACCTGGCTGACAGTAGCATGAACCCAATTTGATGTGGCTTTAATAATTATGAGGGATACTAGCCAATATACCTTATACTCAGGTATGACTTATATTTCAAGATTACAACTGCCACCAAGATAGCACCTCATATAATGATGTTGTTTGAGAACAGAGATGCGTATCTTAAATGCAGCACCTGTCGTGAGGTGTCTTTGCTGCCACTGCAGCCGTAAAGAGGGCACCTGTAGCCCCTGAACTTGCTCTGTGCAACTGGAGAGCAGATGCTTCAGATGAGGATACTGATTCAGCAGGGAACAGGTGTACATGGTGCACTTTTGGTTTGGAGTTTTCAAAGGGGTGTCTGGTTAGTAGGCCACCCTTTCTGATAACTCATTTGATTATTAATAAGAAATCTGAAAATCTACACCCTTGCCAGATGGCAATCCTTCATAGCTGGATTTATTCATGATTCAGAGGGTGGGCTTAGGCTTTTTCTCTGTAGAAAGCAAGGGTAGACTTATAGAGAGTGAACCATTAGCGGAACCAAGGACTGTTATCGTAGGGGTTTTCAACATGCAGTTTGAGCCCCTGGATATTATGACTGGTATTTGTGATGAGGAAGATAGGGTTTGGGGAGTTTGGGATTTAAGCGCACACAAACCTAAAAGGAAAGAAATAGGCTAGCAGAAGAGGTTGCGAGCAAGTTGATGGCTGTTAACTTAGGGGAATGCAATAGACGGTTACCGGGGGATCGCCCGGCTAAAAGGCATTTGCGGATGGGCCCCATACAAGCTTGAGCAATTATATTTTGGTCAGTCTGGAATCTTGGGGGCTAGCTGAGGATTTTGTAATAATCCCCATAATAGAAATTGAACATCACCCACTTCTACTAGGTGCAGATTGTGCCCTCTTAGTGGGCAGACAGGTGACTCCTAACCTGCCTAGTGCTCCCCTTGATATAATAGGTCACACTAGACGTCCAATTAAATGGTCAAAGCTTAGCATTGACGCTCTTGTACGTTGGGGATGAAAGTGTGCCCACAGCAATTGAAATGTATCCCATATAGCCTGCTGTTTTGTGCTGATAATACCGTAATTCTCGATGTAACTCCATCCGCTCTCCAACAGGGCTCAAACTATGCAGAAAAATATCTGAACTGACACACGCTGAAAATAATCCCAACACTAAAATCATGGTTTTTGGGAGGAAAGGCCAAACACATAATTGGTTGCTAAAAAAACAGCATAGAGATAGCGAAAGACTACCGATATTTGGGGTTAACATTCCCATGCAGTGGGGAGTGGTTTAGGCATATAAAACAACACAGCAGTAAAAACCGCAATCAAAGCCAAAGGTCTCCTGAGATTTGATTATTTGTATGGAGCCCTAGGGTTTGACAAGTGCCTGGAAGTATACAAAGCAAAGGTCTTAACTATGACACTGCATGGTATCAAAAATGTGGGGTTATACTAAATGCCTTAACTGGAAAGTTTGCAAAATGAGTTTTTAAGACAATTCGTTGGCCTTCCGCCAGCAACCCCGAACAGCACATTATGGACCTTTACCGTTGACCAAGAGACAAATTCTAGATTCCTAACGTACTTTGTGGAGAACAACTTGGCCCCCCACCAATATCAATCTAAAGGTCAGAATATTGGAAATAGTGACCGCTCAGGTGGAGACAAAATACAAGTGGTGCAATGCAGCCATTAGTCCGTGCAAGACCTGGTCAATTAAGGATATATATGAGATAAACCACTTTCCTAATCAAAACAGTTTAAGAAAGAAAATGAAAATGAAAGTGGATGATTGGGGAAGGAAATTAGAAAAACAAAAAATGAATAATCTTCGCTCTCTCAGATTATAAGTAGAACATCGACTGTACAAGCAAGGAGACATTCCCAAGCTTGTCTCGCCCTCCTGTAGAAGGTGGGGGCCTCATTATGAGTTTGGAGGCAGCCATGCCCATAATAAGGGCGTGGCCGCCTCCAAACTCGGGTCCGGGTTCCTTGAATGAGTTATTACCGGGCCATTCCAACCTTGGAGGACCCAGTAATTCCTCATTCAAAAAACCCATCCCCATTACCATTTGAGCCCCATAGGGCTCAATGGGCATGGGGAGGGAGCTAATAACGGGCCCGTTATTAGCTCCCTGGTCCCCTTGCGGGACCCGCAAAGGACGTTTGGTCTGACCACACGTTCAGAGCGGGCCCCGCAAGGGAACTTTGTAATAGGGCGGAATGGGTTTGCCGGCACCGGCACCATTATCGGTGCCGTTAAACCCATTCCACCCACCTCGTAATGAGGCCCTGGTTGTTGCTCATATGATTAAATGTACTGCCACTAAACAAACGCACTAGATGGAAAAATGGTGACACCAAGTGCAAATACCACATCGGACAAGAAGATCTGACACATTTTCTGTTCATTTTTTGCAGAATTTGGCTAACGCCTTTTTTAAGACACACGGTATAAGGGCATGCCCATCAGCAATGCACTACATGATGAATTGTAAAGACATGGGCCTCATTACAAGTTTGCTCGTCCAGGCACTACGGTACCGGTAAGCTTGCCGGTACCATACTTCCCAGACCGGCAAACTGCAAGTTGTGCTCGCGGGTGCCTTTCTGCCCACCAGGTCGGACCTTGTGGGCAGAAAGGCACCCGTGAGCACAGCAGGTCGGATGCACCAGCCCCTATGGGGCTCGAATCAGAATTAGGAGTAATGGACTCCGGCCCCTGGCAATGGGGACATACAGGGTCCGCCAAGATCGGAATGGCCCTGTACGTCCCCATTGCCAGAGGCCAGAAAAAATGCAACTCCGGTGGCAGCCGTGCCTGTGCAACAGGCACGGCTACCGCCAAGGTTGCAATGAGGCCCATACATTTTGTGTGTAGTTTGGTTGAATTTACTTAACAGTAAAACTAATTTTCATTAAAACAGGTTAGCTCCTTTCAGAAATTCAACGAGTTCGGAGGGCCCGGTAATTCCTCCTTCTAGGAACCCCGGCCTGGACCTTCCCCATTCCCATTTCAGCCCCCATAGGGCTGAATGGGAATGGGAGAGGGAGCAAACAACGGGCCGATTACGAGCGGCCCGTGGTTTGCTCCCTCCTCCCCTGGCGGGACCCGCTCTGCACGTCCTGCGAGGGGCCTCGTAATCAGGCGGTAGGCGGTTGATGGCGCCGGCACCTTTACCAGCGCTGTTAACTCTGTACTGCCTGGTGTTTCTCATTTAAAGTAGAATCTGTTAATTTGTGATGGTTTATTTAAGTAACCTTTGCTTTGAACAAAACATGTATTTGTATTCTGAAAGGGCAAACAAAACAATGGTTAGGAGCCCAAAATATGCCTTCTTCTTGGACAGTTGAAATGTGTCACAAAAGGTTTTTAACTATCTTTTTTATTTTCATATGTTCTTATTTGACACACGAAAAAGCCTTTATTTTTTGTAGAATGTCACATTTTCCTCACATGATTTATGAAATATGTCTTTTCAAACAATGACAATAACCGGGTTAACTTTTCTCACATTGGGCCTCATTATGCGGTAGGCGGAGAACCACGGCGCTATTAGCGCCATGGTTTCGTGCCGGTAAAATACCGGCACCGCCTTGGTGGAAAGGGGAATTACAGCCCCATTCCAAGGTTGGCGGGGCGGTAATTCCCCCTTCCACCATTGCCCTTCCCCATTCCCATTTTTGCCCCATAGGGCTCTATGGGAATGGGGAAGGCGCTAATTACGGTAATTAGCTCCACTGGTCCCTTTGCGGGTTGGTTTTTAACGCCTGCAAAAAGCAGGCGTTAATTTCCCCAACCCGCAAAGGGACCTCATAGTAAGGCGGTAAGGATTTACCGGTACCGGTATTTACCCTTTATAAACCCTTACTGCCTACCGTGTAATGAGGCCCATTATCTTTTGTTGTGCATCTTAAGTCATAAAAGTACATTTACAAAACTCACAGTCCATTTTTTAGCCTTCCACTGTATTGCATTCTGGTATTTGTAGTCTTCCATTCAAGGTGTTTCAAAACAACTTTATACAAACTCGTTTTGCTTGACATTTCAATATTTATTTATTTAATTGTTTTTTATAACACGCTAATACCTGAGTTTGGTTTTTAAGGGCAGATCCGGGGCAGGGTCTTGCTTCCAAGACCACAACGTTGCCCCTGTGCTATCCTCCATTCACGGGATTTATATATTTGTCTGAGTACTTTCTTGTATATGATTTGTGTATTTTTCAAGCAATCTTTATTGTAATCTGCAGAGTTGTGCAGCTGAGTTTTGCAGTCACTGCGAGAGTTCTGGAGTCTGCTTTCACTTGCTCTCACTTGTTGCTGTGTGGAGGAGGAGCAACCTATAAGATCCCTGCTATCGCGCACAGCGCGCCACAGAGTTGTGCAGCTGAGTTTTCCAGTCACTGCAGTCCATGCAGGCTGGAGGGCGGGAGGGTCTGAGAGAAGCTATAAACGAGGTAAGACCTATTTTGAACCTCAGAGCTCTGGTCCTCTATAGCAGCTGAGAATGCATGCTTATCTGATATATGTCAAACCGATTGAAGTTGCAAGTCGAAGAGCCAATGATGTCGTACAGTTGCACCAGTCAGGTAAAAAGACGGGACAAGGCTTCCTCAAATAATGCTTCAAACAACGTGGAGACTTCCCTTATTGCCTCCCAGACCCCTCCTGATGTGGATCTTACATGGCTAGGAAATACCTGAAAATTAACTCTGACAACCTAGCTAAGCCCACGACAGGGGAGCTGACTTGTAAAGATTCTGTGGATGGTAAAGGGGGGAAGGTGGGGTCTCTCCCACCTTCCAGATATCCAAGAACAGGGGAGCTGGAACATTCGAACAGATTGGGTGTACTTCTCTATTATGTGGATTGGTCTGGGGACTTAAGAGTGAGTCCCGATAAAAAGCCTAATACATGAAGCCCTGATAATAGTAGGCTGGGACTATTAACAGTGCCTACCTTGGTGCAGTCAGTTGTAAGAACTCCTGAGGAGTCATCTACATATCAAAATGGACTGTTGGAATTACCGCCCTTGATCCCGTTATGGACACAATATTATTCAGAGTACTTGGATGGATACAAGAAGGGAGTGAAAGGGGAGTCGACTGTGAAAATGGTCATATGGACCCGGAAAAGGATCTGGCTTTCTGGGATGATGTTTTTACTAGGCCTGACTACCCAGACTACGCAGATGTAAACTGACAGGAATCTAGGGAAGGTCGGCCAGTCTCCTTTGCACCCCCCCAATATAAACAATTTGGAGCACCAACATTCTGTTCTGATGGAGCGGCTATCCTGCAAATTTGCGGGTATTAAAACCACAATAGATTGGCAAAGCAGGCTGAGTACTCAGAAGAAATGCTCAACCACCTCAGCGACCAATTCAATTGATTTGGATGCAAAAACAGCTTGGGAGAAGTTGGTTGCCGGGTCCTTAAAGGAAGGAGAACGATCAAGGCTATTTCCTGATAAGGTTTCGCCTAGAGGAAGTTTGTATGGGCCAAAAACCAAATTAGAGGATCAACAACTAAGAGAATGGAACTTACAAGTCTCTCAATCATCTTCTTCTGTGTCATCTTCATCCTTACGAAGGAGGATTTCTTCTTCAGCTAGTAGCAAATAAAATTAATTTCAATCTCCACCCCCGACATTGGGCCATTATGGCAGGACTGGCAGTAGCGTTGAACACGTATATTAAACTTTATGAATCCATGATTGAGTCAATAAAGGACCAAGCAACTCTCTTGGCAATGATCCACACAAAATTAATATATCTGGAATCTTTTTCTGAGGTCATCCTGAAGAAACTTGATAGAGAAGCTGAATTGACAGTGCAATGGCAGGACGTCTGTACGATCAGGCTAAGAGGTGAAGACGCTGACAAAACCACCCTGATGACTTCTTTACTTGAAGCACTGAAATGGTCGATGGCTTTCCAACAGAGGTAATCCCTGATTAAAAGCCGAGTTAATGGAAGGATGAAACTTTAACTCAAATAAGAGTGAAGGTGGGAAAGATATGGCAGATACAGTGGCTGCTAGGTGTGGATCAAGGATAAGTACTATACTTATACTATACTATACTCCCCATGGTACTGGTTCAGGAGGGGGGCGGCTGCCAAACTGCTGAGAGTCAGTTGGAGGTCATCAGTGATTCTACAACTAGAAGGCAAGAGGAGACAGTAGACATACAGAGACCTTTCCACCTAACACCGAGGAAGTCCTTCCCCTAAGTATGGCTGTGAAAGAAATGGTATCTGTCTCTGCAGGTACTATTCCCTCCCTTATTCTTCTAGCCATAAAGACCAATGGGAAGGACTTCTTGATATTTGAAAACCACAATACACAAGACAGGGGGGAAACAGAAGAACAAAATCTAAAAAACATGCAACTGATGGTCAAAGCAAAATTGTCATGACCACTGTGAGGGTGCACACGTTGCGCCACAAGCAGGCTCCCACCAGAACCCTGAGGGCCTTAAAACCACTGCAAAAGGGCTCCTGGAGCCAGTCCTGGCGCCCTTGGCACCAAGCTCATATGTAGGAAGGAAGGGCTGTTCAAACTAGGTCCCATTTATGTACATGGGCCTTTAAATCCAACATGGAAGCACCCACACTGTCTAGTTCTAAGAAACAAGCCATGCGGTCTAGTGTTTTGGGTGTGGCAGGCCTGGAACTACTTTCCGTGGTACTACTTTCCCTGGGCAATATAAACCACACTCTGACTGCAGAACATGCTTTGTGTTATTCTGCAACCAGCAGCGTGACGCTCACTGTGTCCAGCTCCTGGTCTTCAGCATCTTTCTGTAATCCTGCAAGAGCAAGAACAAGATTATTCTCTCTTACATGAGAAAACACCATCCAGCACTCGGTATCGCAACTGGGCTGCAATCTGTGGAAACTGAGAGAAGAAGAAACATCACTCACCTGTGAGTACTAGCTTATGGACTTGTTGCAAACCGCTACCAGAGCTACTGTTCGAACATTGTGACCTGCAATAACGAGAAAGGAAAAACAATATTAGAACGCGCGCTTCCAAAACATCGAATTCCATCAGTCTTACCTGAATTCCATCGCGCTACGCCACACTTCCATCCGGAGCACCACAGCAACATCTGCAAAGGAAAAGAGACATATTCAGGTCCGCTTTCAATATTAAACAACTGCACAGTGCTGTACTACCTTAACGGATTCAGGGGGCCTGTTTTTCATCACGCTCTCATCCACTCGCGGCACCACAGCGGCCTGTGAGGAGAAGAAGAAAACACAGGTTAGCTTCCAAAGACAATGGGCCTCATTACGAGTCCGGCGGTAACCGTGGCGGTAAAACCGCCTGATTACTGCCGGACTCGTATTACCATTCCGCCTCCGTGATTCCCGGAATTACCAGGGCATTACAACCCCGGTTTTCCGGGAATCACGGAGGCGGAATGGTGTTAATCCCCATTCACATCGAGTCCTATTGGACTCGATGGGAATGGGGATCATGGAAACACCAGCAGCATCTCGTAATGCTGCCGGTGTTTCCTCGTCTGCCTGCAGGCGGGCGGTGTTAAACCCGCCAGGTCAGACCTGGCAAGAACATCACCTCCCGCCTGCAGGAGTCGGGATCAGGCGGTCCGGAAACAACGATGGCGGTGGGTTTACCGCCACCGTTATTTCCGGACCGCCTGAGTTATAATGAGGCCCAATAATAACGCTGCGTTTCACACTTTCTCTTACCTACAAACATGCCTCTCCATCCAGCACGCCAGCATCAAGACCTTCGCACCTGAAAAGAAGGAGATAAAGACATTAATGAATTCTCACCATAAACAGAACAAAGACTTACACTTAACAAACCTACCTGCCTACCAGCAGAGCCGGGGTCACAGCAGGCCTGGCCCAAGGAAGGCATACTGCACCAGTGAAGCAACTCGGGCAGCTCGCCAACAAACGTCAAGCGCCCCTGCACAAGAAACGCAGGACGGATAGCTCACCCTACAAATAACTAAGGTGAGAAAAGAACCCAGTGGGAAGGGAATCGGTCAGAGGGAGATGGGAGATTCACCCATTAGAGACAGTTATCACAATTTCTCCCTTCTGTAATTGCAGATTCATTATTCAGCGCTGGGCAACTACACATCCACGGTTCCAGATCTCAGAGCCTTCCAGATGCCCCCGTGGATATCAGGTGAGCGTAACAAAATCAAATCAAATAGATCAAGATCTTTTCTTTGAAATTTGATGACCCCTTAAGCTCACAAAAAGACCCAGATGAATTCACAGAAATTGAATAGGGATAATCCAATTGTAAAGTGCAAAGTGTTTAATGGACCAAGAGGACTTGCATCAAAAAGAAAAGGATATCAGGGAGGCACTCCTCCTATTGGAACTGTCTACCTATTCGGAGGAACAAGATGATGAGGTTGAGAATCCATCAAACCAAACATATACATGGGTGGATGAAAATGGAAAATTCTAGCCCATCAATTTGACCTTCTAGGAAAATCGATGGTGGAGAGCTTGAATATTGAGATAAATGATAGAAAGGAAGACATTAATTGTGCCTCTGTTTCAAACGATGAAGGAGAAGCAACGTGCCTTCGTCACAAAGGCAACTGTTGGAATTAAAAACATTGTGGGCAAAGGAAAGAAAGAATATGCACCCAGGTTTCCCCGCAAAAGATGGATGAAGAGAGCCAAGTATACATGGAAATATCAAATAGTGACAGAATTAGCAACGGAACCGAAAGGGCAAGGAAAGAGGTAGGTATGAATAACTATGAATATTCAAGGAATTCATTAAGGTTCATTCATGAAGCTTCTGTAACAATTTAAAGGGTACTTCCTTCCTGTATTGGTTTCATTTTAAATAGGAGGAATATCCTAAAATTGTTGCATTGCACACATAAACTGCCCAATGTAAGATCTGAGGACATAAAGATAGTCCAGTTTGTGATTGAATCTCGCTTGGATTGGATGATTCTGTATTTATCCTCCATACTGATAAAAAAACACTTCTGGATGCAATGTTAGATCTTTTGCCTCTGGGGTTTGAAATTGCAGAAAAACCTGATATGAGACCTAATGAAGTAAATGGAGATCAAAAACCTCTTCAAGAAAAATGCCCATACAAACAGTACACGGGCCACGAAGTTCAAGGATTCAGTCTCACTGGGAAAGTTCCATCTCAGAAATTAATTGACAATGTATTGGCACCAGACCCGGTGGCCACTCCACTGCTGCTATTAAAAATCACATTTGATTGGATTAAAAGTGTTTGGAGAAAGGTTATGGAAGAATTGGAATTTATGGCATTAATAAATTCAAGTCAGGACTGATTGTGGCTGGCAGGAACATTAGCAAATACCAGCAATAATTATCAGCCAAAGAACTTAGAGACCCATCCCTTTAGTATCGGCTCATGGACTGGAGGATTTAGGCATCTCTTCAATGAGGAAGTCTTGATACTAAGACAACATACAATTCTCTTTCTTCAAGTAACATGGCTATGCTCCAAAACGTTTTTTGTTGGCTTTGAGGTTTATTGCAATTATGTAAAAAAAATGAAAAGCCGTTAGACTTTTGGGAGGTCTAATGACTTTGATTAAAATGGGCCATGGTTTGAAGGTAGTTAAATCAAACAATCCAAATCCCTTTGTTCAGTTGACTATTCTTAAATGTGGGAGGCCGGAATCGACCTCTCCCATGATAATAGCTCTGTTTAACTTATATTGCAACCCTGCTTGGATTGGGGAAGAAAATGTTTTTTCAATACTGTGATTTCACTAATTGATAAGGTATACATGGAAGGAAGTGATCCCAAAATTGTGATATGTGGGGAGGTTAACATAAATTGTGTGGAAATAGAGGGCATGAGGTTGCCGTACGTTGCCCAAGCAAAAAATGCAAGATTATGGGTTACACAGTATAATGAACGTGATATTAATATGTTGAATGATCCAGTGAAGGACGACATACCAGCTAGAGTAACATGAGCCAGAGGGGACCAGGAAGCATGGCTGTACTATTTTTTTGTGTCAGGAAATGTGACCAAATTATTAATTTCGCTGATGATAAAAGCAATGGCAAAACATGTGATTACTGTCTTTTAACTTTAAATTGGTGGGGAGGGTTTTTTTTTTACACAAAAAGTGATGAAAGACCAGGTTCAGGTAGATCAAGGTGCCATTTGTCTTAGAATACCTCCAAGAGCTGTCCCAAATTAGAGGAATAATATACATGTGCCCTACAACTGAAGAGCCTGGCCTGGAATATCTTGGGTTGTTAATGAAATTTCAGATACAACCGAAGGAAGGCCCTAGACAAGGGGCAGAAAACTGCTTTGTTACAACAAAGAACTAAGAGAAGTGACGTGAGTCTATTGAGCATACCTAAGAAACAGTTACCGCTCACAAAAGGGTGATAAAATCGCCCTTAAACAAAAGGAAACAGCAATATAGCAATTGTCTCCTTTCGGCAAAGGCACCCAGGCTTCAATTAGATGCTGAAGAAATAATGAAAATAATGTCTAAAAGTAATAGGAGGGACCTACTAAATAATAACACCATATACCAACTGCCCGCCATGGCTTCGACGGTGACAGAGGAAAAGTGGGTGTCCCATTTTTCTGCACTTTCTGTGGGTCCAGAAAACATAGATAATGTAAAGGATCATTAGTCGGTTGAAAAATGGTGCATTGATTTTGATAAGGATGGCATTATATCTCTAATTAAAAAATGTAATGCTTCCCAGGCAGCTGCCCCTGATGGGCTTAATAATAATGTTTTGAAACAAAACCCAGAAGCATGGGCAGATTTATGTCACATGCTGTTTAATCAAATTATTTCAGCAAGAGAGGTTCCTGCCTTGTGCAAATCTGCATTGATCATCCCAATATTGAAGAAGAAGGGCGATCAAATTGATCCTAATAACTATAGACCGATCTCCCTCTTGGATTCGTTGGATAAGATGTTTGCATCAATTTTGTTGCGACATCTAAATCATTGGACCAAGTCATCAGGTCACATGGATGACATACCATCTGTGCTTGTCAAGGAAGTAGGCACTAGTTTGAATCTTTTTTTGTTAAATATACTTAAGTTGAGGGCCATTAAGAACAAAACAAAAATGTATCTAGCATTCATAGAACTTGAACAGGCATTTGATAGCATTTCCAGAGAGCGGCTTTCGGAAAAATGTACCTCCTGGGAGTGTACTAAAGACCTTTGGGAGCTATCAAGGCAATGTATACATCAACCACAATACAGGTCAGATTATCGCCAGAGGGTGCCCTTTCAGGAAAAGTTCCCACTGCCAGTGGGCTTAAAGAAGACTGCCCCTTTTTTCCACAACATATTTTAATCTCTATTTGTCAGATCTTGTGGCAAGTCAGGTAGGGGTTAAAGTATTGCCTCCAAAGATATATGGCCAGCCACCTCCGTGTATTCTGTATGGGGACGATCTGGTCATGATTGGCCAAATGCCAATTGGACTGCAACGCTGTTTAAACCAACTTGTAACTTACCTTAAAAGAAATGGTCTTAGGATAAACATTTTAAAAAGCTAAAATAATGGTCCTATCAAATGTCCGTGGAAATAGGAGGCCTAGTTATAGGTGATGTGAGGGAAATGAGATGCCGGAATGTGTGGAGTCAATAACATATTTGGGAGTGTCCACCAACTCTAGTGTAATTGAAAAACAGTGGATGGATCTGATAAGACTGAAGTGCAAAAACTGACCACTCAAGCAGTAAGTTTTCAAAAAAGGTTTGGGAAATTCTCAACACCTAGCATAACCTTCTATAAAGAGAAGGTGGTTCCAATACTTACATATGGAGTGGAAGCGACCTTGAATCTCTCCACCATCTTCTGGGAGGGATATTACTGGAAAAGGGTTCTCCATCTCCTGAATGGCTTGCCGATTGCTCTTATTAGATATGAACTGGGTATGCAGTCCACCCATTCGATCATTCGCTGGAATTCTCTGGCTCGCTCTCGGAAATGCACAGAGATGGAGAAATGTTCGTCTATAGAGATTCTGAAGAACAAAGATAATGGGAGTAGAGACGCCCTCAGCGTCAGATGGAAACAAGACTGTAAGCATGGGCTAAGTGATCTTGATTTAACAAATGGTATCTTAATGGTGAACCCGGCAAAGGTGAAGAACCCGATAATGATGGGAGATTGGATAGGGACACAGGCCAAAAGACTCTCATATAAATCTGTTTTGAAAGTGGAATTGGAATTGGAAAATAGAGCTATTAATCAAGTGCCGTCCTAGCGCTCTAAGTTTCCAAGCTCCAAATATTGTGACTTATTTATGAGATTGAGGTTGAACATTCTGTCGACAGAGAAGTGTTTAACAACAGAGGACAATGTGATGACGTGGCCCAGTGTGTAGGTATTGTAAGGGGAAAGACGTAATCAAATCTTCAAAGCATCTGGTAGTAGAATGTACAAGCCTGATGCCACTGAGAATGAAATACTTGGGTGATTTTGGAAGTCGGTTTAAAACATTTACAAGGCATGAATGGTGGGACATGTTTTTAATTGGGGAGAATTAATCAATGATATTTGCGGCTTTGAAATTCATGGAGGAGGTCCTAATGTTGTAAATAATAAGAGTGGGTTAAATGTATTTTCGGGAAAATATAATGAAATGGATGGATGTCATTTTAACTTTAGGAAAGGTTTGTAGTAAACCAACCATAATAATACAAAATGTGTTTTAAAGTAATGTTCACTAAACAGAGCATGGTTGAAAACCAAACATTGAGGTGGGGGTGTAAAGGGGGGAGGAGGAGTGGGTGCATAATGATGATTTTCGAGAAATGTTAGAGAGAGGTTGCTATCTTGGAGAATGGAGAGGTGGTTTACCCTGGTCCTGCTTCTTTATGTATTTTATTTTATTTTATTTGTGCGTTTATAGCAGCCTGCAAAGCCCATGGGAATCTAGGCGCTAGTTACAGTGAGCAAGTCATGATGCAGTAACAAGGGGGCGTTGTCAATTGAAATCAAGGTTTTGGTTTTACTGATTTGATCACAGTATAAGGCAATTCTGCACTAAAGCCCCTTTGCCCTGTCTTTTTCCTGTCCGTCCCAGGCCCAATCCCTTTCCTTACGTCTTTGGATCCTGTACCAGTAACTAATTTAAGCAGGTAGCTCATTTTATATTTTAAAAATAATAAAAGCAGTGATTGGAGATTAATTTCTTTCGACAGTCAAAATAATCAACCCTAGCTTCTGAATTTTTTGCATAAAGCAATTATGAATGTCCTGCAAATACACCAGTTTACTTCAGTTAGCAAAATCCAATCGCATTGTTTTGTTTTTTCAAACCAGATTCGAAAATGAACTGTCACACACAATATTTCTCCTGATTGCAGCTGGGAAGATGAGTTCAAGTGCCAGAGTTGCAGACTGGTCTCAATCATCACTTGGCCACTTTCTCACTATACCTTCTCTGCCAAAACCAGAGGTCCTTTGAAATGATTCAGCTCATACTGTCCACTACTCCAGAAATCACTCATGAAACTGCCACGTGTGTAAATAAATAACAGTGACCATTATGCTGGACATCACAAAGTGTATTTGTGTCTTAGCTTACTCGTGAAACCACGTTTAATATAACTTTAAACCCTCCATTTGGGTATTCAAGACTCATTCTGTGACGTCGTTTCTGTGATGTCACTACTTATGCAAATTCGGGGCCCCCACAAATCATTTGCTGCAAAGGGCCACGCAAATCCTAGCGCCGTCCCAGATGGAATTGCTTTGTCTGAAACAGGGATGCATTTGGAGATACAACCCTTACATTTCTGAGTAATCCTCCTCAGCTCTCAGCCTCAACTCATAGTAGACACTTTCTGGGGGCAACCCGGTCATGCTTACAATCAGCACTTTGTTTCCCCAGCCCACCAATGGCAAGGTGGACCTCAGCCTGGAACTCCTGGTCTCGTGCTTATCTGTTTCCCCCCTCTACCCCTCTCATCCTCTCAACCCTCCCCAACCTTGCCCACTCCCCAAGCGCCGCCATGCAGGTTAACATCTGCATGTCCTGTGCTTTACAAAACAACTAAATAAATGAGCGAATGAATGAATAAATAATGTTCTTTTATCAATAATTCATGTTAGAAAACAACAAATTAAGAAATGTGCTACTCTGGCCCTCATTATAAATTAAGCAGATTTTTCGGAACAAAAAAAATAGCGCGTGCAATAATTACCGTTCCCAAATGTACTAATTACTGCAATCCACCCTAGCACAAGAAATCGGCCATTTTGCTGGTCACAGGTATGGATTTCTGGAAATCTGCATGCGTTCTTTTACTATTTATTTCCTAACACATTTCCACCCTCGGCTTCAGGAGGAAAATAGATTGCATACTTTAGTCGTTTTGAATGCTTACTGAATTATAGTGCTTACATGCACAAAGGGCCGGTTGTGACCATTTCGTGCATTACATGCCACAGATGGTGAGAAGAGTGGCATCAGAAATTTCGATTTTAGACAACCTTTAGATTGTCCGCATAAAAGAAAACGGGGAACAGCTTAACAGCTTAAAGGGACTCTTTTTCTTATTTTATTTCAATCAATTCCTTTTCAAACAAAGGTTTTCAAACTAAAAACAACGTACCACAGCAATACACGAACTGTAAGATCCTTTTCTGTTCTCATCTCAAACCACAATCCTATTTTCTAAGTAGTCCTTTTAAAAGCCCAGTTTCATGCATTTGGAAAAAATACCGTATTTCCTATAGACCTATAGAAAGAGAAACAGAAATTACAATTTCCCTCACTGCACGTCCTTCTCCATGCACTTGTGAGAGGTTGCTTAGTTCTGGCTCACACTCCATTCCTCCTTCACACAAGGGTCTTAAATGACAAACAAACTGAAGAGTCTGCAACCAGCTATTATTCGGATGAAGAATAACTGACTCCAAGTACTGCATATTTAAACCAGACATAAAGCATGACCTTCAGTTTTGAAGTGCGTGACATGGAGTAATTCTGGGGGCCAGTGCCGGCCCCAGGTCAGCCGAGCCCTGTGCGAGATCTTTCGGTGCGCCCCCTCCCCCCTCCCTCGCACCCTGTCCCCTGTGCACCGCCCCCCTCCCCCCACTCCACCCTCAATTAGCAGCTACTTTTGCCTCCCAGAACAACTAGTGCTTTACAAACAGGCAAGTCTGAAATTAATGTTGAGTGTTTGAGAATGAGGCCACTCATATGACCCCTAAGGCGATGCTGCCACTTAGTGCACAACCTGTAGGTGAATGTGAGAATTAGCCAAACATTTGCGAGTTGCAGTGTTCCAAGTGTTCAACAAAGTAGTGAAACACATTGTCTATAGGCGCATTATAAATACCCAATAAATAAATATCGCCCTTCATCCACCCACCACAGCCCTCTGCCCACTTAACCCCCAGCCCAGAGTCCCCAGCCCCACGACCTCCCACCCCCAGTTAGAACGAACGCAGCGCTTTGCTAATTACATCTACTGCCGCCTGTCCTTGTTTACTTGCAGCCTAAAATAATAAGGAAGCCCCATTTTAGTGTTTAGTTGCAAAATGCACACATCCCATATTTAAGCACCCTGGGAATATGTAATTCCTTACAGAAATCTCCTATTTTACATCACTGTACTTTCAGCACTTTAAGGTCCACATTAAAAGAAATTGTGCAGTGGGTTCACCTGTCTATAATTATTGGTTGTCACAAACTTCCAACTTGCTCTAATGCACGCAGCCACAGACGCCATGTTAACCTGCCACTCTACTTTCCCAGATATGCTTTAGGACGGCGTCTCTTGTACCATAATGATGAAAGTGTCTGTGTGTGTGGTGGGCTGGGGGGTCGGTGAGAGGCTAGGGTTTTGGGGGTTCCAGCTTGATAGGGAACCCCAAGTGTTATGGAGCGTGTGAGGACCAGATGTCCTGGCTTTGGGGAACTGGGAACTGTCCCGGTTTCTCACACCATGTCCTGTCAGTGACGAGCAGCAAGCACCAAAGAAAATGTAGGAGGCACCCCGATAACCTGGGCGGTGTCCCCCTCCTATCCTCCTCCTTCCAGCTTCCCCCTTGGGACGAAGGGAAGGCACCGGCAGAAAGCGCGTCAGAACTTGGGGAAAGCCCGCGAAGGGCTACAAAAGAAAGGGGCAGAGCTACCCCCTTTATAGCGGGCGGGCTCCTTACTGCAGGCAGCTTCCATCCAGTCTCGGCAGAAGGACGCCCGCTCGCAAGGACCAAGATGAGGATTTTGTTTTGTTTCTTTTGGACGACGGACAGCAGAAGAATAAGGCCCACCGGTGTGGCTAGGATCCGATCAGCTGGAGGAGTCGGACGGAGACGAGAAGTGGAGCCGGGGACCCGCGGCACGCCAGCAGCAGCGGCACAAACAAGAAGGTGGGGCAAGCGGCACAGGTGCAGCGGAAGGTCCAAGGAGAAACGTGGCAGCAGCGAGCGAGGAGCGGCCACTCAGGCAGGCGCTGAAGGCAAGAGGGAAGGAGCGTGACACGCAGCAGACACAGACGGAGGATAGCAACAGGTAAGGCGGCCGCAAAAGGAAGGCAGCGCGGCACCTACGTGCAACTGAAACAAGGCGGTCCATGGGCAGCACGTGACCAGGGCCGGCAAAAGGGTGAAAGCAACAGGCAGCGGTTGCTGAACTGACTCCTGCAGGGGGGCCAGAGCGGTGTTATTGGGGCAACCATCCTCACACGGTAGAGGGGCACAGAGATCGCTCCTCCCCCTACCCATCCCCGCTCCACATCGGCCATACGGCAAAGCTGTTTTGGGGTACAGCATAACATTAAGAGTCACTCGGAGAACGCTCCATTTTACCGCCAGCGTATTCTCCCGCCCCAAGCCCACGCACACGGAGAACGCGGCAGCTTAGCTAAAGCAGCTGGGATAGAGGGGCTGTGCACGGGAGGAAGCAGGAACTACGCAGGAGCGAAAGGGACAGCCAAAGGGGGCAATTGCACCCCAGGGGGAGGTAGCGTGACATAAGGAATGCCCAACTTTATTTATTTTAAAAGAACTTTGAGTGCAAACATGGACCTGGATGCATTCATGGAAATGGCCAGGCTGGCGGCGGCCAAACATGGGCCCAACTGGATGGAGGCCTTGATTCCTCAACCAAGGGAGGAGCAGGCAGGGCCAAGTCAGAGGCCTGATTCCCCCCTAATGTTTCCGGACAATGAGGGACTACAGGAACAGGAAGAGGAAGAAGGAGAAGTGGAACAGGTTGAGGAGGAAGAGGAACCAGCAGCAAAAAGAAAAGGAACTATGACACAGAGGGCCAAGGCAAGCAAGGAACAGGCCAAGAATGTCAAGAAACCCAGGGCAACTGGGGCAAAAGGGAAGGGGAAGGCACAGAAGGTTGTAGCCATCCCAGCACCTACACCTGTGGAGACGCCAATCGGGGACCAACCAGCACGCCTGCAACCAGACCGGTGGCTGTGACTGAAGACGGGGCCCACAGCCTTGGAGGCAGTGAAAAGTATGATAATGCAGTGTATGCAGGCATGGGGCAATGGGGGCAATGGGCAACTATTGAGTGGGAATGTGAATGCTTTCAACCAAATTGCAAGTGGTGCGGCAGTAATCCAACAGAGAGGGTGGCTCTGGTTCCAGTGGGGTTGGGGGCAGGGTGCTACCAGGGTGGTAACCCGGCCAGCACCAGGTTGCCAGAAGGGGTAAACCAGTGGACAGGTAACTATCCCAGCACTGCATTTCCTGCGGGGGTGCAGTTCCCACAGGGGCAGCAGGTCACAGCAGGGCCCAACACAAACTCCACAGGTGGGGGTAATGCAGTGACCCAAGAAGGGACAGCACTGACAGGGGCAGCCCAAGTCCCAGCCTGGTGGGGGCAAGGGCCGACAGGGCCAGGGATACTCCCAGCCACCAATGCCAATGGCGGGCAAGAAGGAATGTGGGGGCCTAATATGACACAGTACGGGAGACCAATGCCAGGTTTTGCCCCAGTCAGAGTGTCAGTAAGCTCTTTAGCATGGCACATACCAGGGGCTATCAAGGAGAGGGTGTGGAGAAAGGAATTTATAGAAATCCTGGATTTTGTGGAGATGGAACCTCTGGGGGAAGGTATAAAGGAACTATCAGAAAAAGAGAAAGAAAAGCGGGACAGGGAGAAACCCAAGGTAGAGGCATCCGTACATAACTGGTTAAAGGCTTTCAAAGTATATATGTCAATAATGTTAGAAAAATATCCGCAGGATGCATTACCAATGATTGCTTATGAACAGTATATCCACGACCTGTATTTGAGGCATGGGGGAGAAGGATGGTTGCAGTATGATCAGGGTTTCCGGTTGAAAATGCAGGTGTGGCCGGCATTGTCTTGGGATGAGATGGACGTTGGGGGATTCTTAGACAAAATGGTTCCCCCAGGGGAAGGGGGAGAGAAAGCCCCAGGTGAGAAGCCTCAGGTTTGGAGGGGCAGTGGAAGATACACCCGGCAGGGGAGGGCGGTACTCCTCCTGGAACAGCAGAGCCAGCTACCAGCGGGAGCAAACAGATTGCTGGAGGGTTAATGCTGAAGGGGGTTGCCCCTTTGGGAAAACCTGCCGCTTTAGGCACCCTCGGGGTAGAGGTACCGGGGATCGCAGCTCCTCTGGAAGTGAGAGGAGGCGTAGTAGCAGCCCCAAAGATAAGGATAAGGTCAAGAGGGAATGAGGTGAAATGCAACATGTTAAAGGCAGCACGCCCTCAGATGTGTAAAAATATCATTAAAGATTGTCTACCAACACCAGTCAACCTACAAACCATGACTCACATGTTAAATACTTACTGCAACTCCAGTGATGCAAAATTGCTGGGGGAGGGTTTTAGGTGGGGTTTCAAAATCCCAAGCACAGAGGTTAAGAAAGGCAAAGAGGCTCTTAATTTACGGTCAGCACTCGGGATGCCAGAAGTGGTGGCACGTAAAGTAGAGAAGGAGGTTAAGTTGGGTAGGGTGGCCGGTCCATTCAAGTGTCCGCCAATGGCGAATCTGGTAGTGGCTCCATTGGGTCTAGTCCCTAAGAAGGAAGAGGGACAGTACCGACTAATCCATCACCTCTCCTTTCCAGAAGGGGAGTCAGTCAATGTGCATTTACTGTTGTTCTCTAAAATGTGGTAAACTAGGGTTTTTCCCCCTCGCAGGTTCTCAAACTTAGGTGGCCTCTCCACTGGGTGTACCTAATATGCATTTACTGTTGTTCTCTAAAATGTGGTAAACTAGGGTTTTTCCCCCCTCGCAGGTTTCTCAAACTTAGGTGGCCTCTCCACTGGGTGTACCTAATATGCATTTACTGTTGTTCTCTAAAATGTGATAAACTAGGGTTTTTCCCCCCTCGCAGGTTTCTCAAACTTAGGTGGCCTCTCCACTGGGTGTGCCTAATATGCATTTACTGTTGTTCTCTAAAATGTGGTAAACTAGGGTTTTTCTCCCCTCGCAGGTTTCTCAAACTTAGGTGGCATCTCCACTGGGTGTACCTAATACGCGTGGTCAACTTGGCCTTGCCGCTCACTGTCCTCGTGCTTTCATATTGTCTGTCTCCCCCCCACTCCCTCCTACTCCATGGTGCTCTCTATCTCGCCTATCTTCTCTAACTGCTTCTCTATTGACTATCCTGCTCTCCTCACTAAATCTGGTAGGAAAAAGTTTAAAAAGGACATCCTGGTCTCCAACCCAGGCCTCCCTATCGCTGACACCTACACTAATGCCTGCTCCAAGGAAACTCTTACTGACATCCTCTTTTTTGTGCCTTCGCCTGACCTATGGACCCTTCATATGGTCTCTGTGCTCTCTCCTTTCTCCTCTTCTCCCATTAATGGTGGCACCCGTTGGGATGTCCTCTTGGCCCCCTTCCGCTCCTCTAAGGCCATCCTTAATGTCTACGCTAATGGGACCGTCTTGGTCCAAGGCCCTCAGGCCAACCTTCACCTCTTTGATAGACGCTTCCCACGCCTCATCAACTTCCTCTCCTCTCCTGCTATCCCCCCTCCTCTGTCCTCGGCTACCTTGCCTCTACCCCCCCTCCCTGCCCCCTCTCTTGCTCCTTCCTCACCTCCTTCTTCTACACCTCCGCAGGGCGTACCTCTGATCTGTACCCCTCCCCGGAAGTCCTTCAAGGATGGCAACCTTCTCCACATTGCCACTCTTAACTCTCGCTCTGCAATCAAACATTCCTCTGATATCTGTCACCTTCTTGAGGAACTGGACCTGGATGTCCTCGGTCTCACTGAGACATGGTTCACGGCCAGCTCTGTCACCAGCTTTGACACACTCCTACCTGACGGTTACAAGATCCTCTCCGTGCCTAGGCCCAACCGTGCAGGGGGGGGTGTGGCCCTTATCTTCCCTGAGTGGATTCCTGCCACTGTCACTCCTACGCAGACCTACGTCTCTTTTGAGTGTCTTGTCTGCCGACTCTCTCTCTCTCCTAGCCATTCCCTTACAGTGGCTACTATCTATCGGCCACCTGGTCAAATTTCCTCCTTCCTCTCTGAGTGGGCTGACCTCTCCTCCTCACTCCTGGCCTCAACCACTCAACTCCTCTTCCTTGGTGACTTCAACATCCACCTGGATGCCTCCTGTCCCCCCTCTGGACTCTTTCGTGACCTCTGCGACTCTCTCCCACTCTCTATTCTCCCGTCTGGGCCTACCCATTCTGCAGGGCACACTCTTGTTGCTCTGATCTCTTCTGACCTTCCCCTCTCCGTCCCTCTCTCCACTCCTCTCTCCTGGAGTGATCACTTTCTCCTATCCTCCCACCTCACCCTCCCTACCCCACAGGCAAAGCCACCCTCATCTCTGCCAACCGCCTTCTCGGTCATCCGACCCATGAAGCGCGTGTCAATTGAGGCTTTCGCTGCCACCTTCTTGCCCCCCCGTCCCCCTTCGGCTGACTCCCACCCTGACACAGCCCTCTCCACACTCCACTCTGCTATATCTGATAGTCTTGATATCCTTGCCCCTGTCATGAGAATCCGCCTGAAGCCTAAAGCCAAATGCAACTCCTGGTATGACTCGGATCTCGTCACCCTAAAACGCAAGTGCAGGGTGGCAGAGAGGAAATGGCGTGCTTCATGTACATCCTCTGACAAACTGGCCTGCCGCCTGCTCCAAAGGCAATACCGTCTCTCCGTTCTCACCAAGAAGAGAGCCCTTATCCAAGCCCGCATCTCTGCTGCATCTAACAACTCGGCCGAACTCTTCAAAATCTGCAAGGAGCTTGCCAACCCTGCTGCAGTCTCTACCTCTCCTGTCCCCTCCCAGGCCCTCTGCACTGCACTGGCCTCTCACTTTGTCTCTAAAACTCAGGACATCCTGTCCACACTCTCCTCCTATCACCTCCCTCCATCTCTTCCTGGCTCTCCCTCTGGCCCTTCTGCAGCCACCCCTCCTCCCTCCTTCTCTGCCTTTCCCCTTTTTTCTGCTGACGAGGTTTCCAGACAAGTCCGATCTATGAAAGTCTCGTCTAAACAGGTTTACCCCTGCTCCTCCAAAACTATCAAGGACCACATCGACTCCCTGGCTCCTGCCCTGGCTGATTTTTGCAACCACTCCTTCGCCTCTGGAGTCTTCCCATCCCCCCTTAAGCACTCCCTTGTGCATCCTCTTCTTAAGAAACCCTCTTCCGACCCCGCCTGCCCAGCTAACTATCGCCCAGTCTCCATCACTCCCTTCCTGGGCAAGCTCCTGGAGAAACTGGCCATCTCCCAGCTCAACCTCCATGCTGAATCTGTTGGTAGTCTTCATGACCATCAATCTGGCTTCAGAGCTGCCAGAAGCACGGAAACTGCTCTCCTGAACATCCATGAGGACCTGCTCTCAAACCTCGACTCCAACACTCCGTGTGTTCTCATTCTGCTCGATCTCTCTTCTGCCTTTGACACTGTCAACCATGCCATCCTGCTCAACCGTCTCCGTGATAACCTGGGTATCACTGGTCAGGCTCTGGCGTGGCTGACCTCTTTCCTTTCCAACTGACCCTCCCAGGTCCAACTGGGGTCCTTCCTCTCTGACATCTTCTTCTCTACCTGTGGTGTCCCCCAGGGATCTAATCTCTTTCCCTGGCTGTTCAACCAGTATCTGGCACTCCTTGCCCACAGCATCGCCACTCTCTGCCCCAACTTTCAGTGCTATGCGGATGATACCCAGCTCATTTTCAGGCTACCCTCGGCCTCCTCCTCTCCTTCCCTCATCTCCGACTGTCTGTCTGCTATCCAGGAATGGTGTGCCGCCAATGACCTCTGCCTTAATGCCAGTAAGACTGAGATTCTACTCATCGGCACACCCACTCCCTCCTTCCCTGCAGCGCTCTGGCCAGCCTCGCTTGGCCCGCTTCCTGCTCCTACTTGCAAGGCAAAAAACCTCGGGGTCATCTTCGACTCCACACTCTCCTTCTCTCCTCATATTACTGACGTCTCTAAGAAGTCTCACTACCAGCTGCACCTCCTCAGAGGTATTCTTCCCTTCCTCTCCTTCCCCCAGAAACTCACGGTCTCCAGAGCCCTGGTTCTCTCGAAGCTGGACTACTGTAACAGCCTCTATCTTAATCTGCCTGCCTCTACTCTCCGCCCTCTGCAACTCATCCAGAACAGGACTGCGAGACTTGTCCTTGGCCTCAAGCCCAGGGACCGTATCTCTCCAGGACTGAAATCTCTACACTGGCTCCCTGTGGCTGCGAGGATTAAGTTCAAAACCCTCTGCATTGTCCACAAGGCCTTCTGGGGCCTGGGGCCTATATACCTTCAACTCTCTCTTCCTAAATATCTTCCTTCCCAAGCCCTTCGCTCATCTGTCTCCAACTCCCTCAGGGTCAGCCGCTTCTCGAAGCAACGAGCTGGGGGTAGATCTCTCTCTGCGGCAGGGGCCTCCCTCTGGAACAGCCTTCCTGCCTCCCTGAAACTTGAGGAGAACCATCTTCGGTTCCGGAAGCACCTCAAAACCTTCCTCTTTGCTTCTGCTTTCTCTCTCCCTCTCCCCTGCTAATTCTTCACTGAAACTGCACTGAACCTGCACCTGGGCCACTCTCACCGACCTCGGTCCTTGGCCCAGCCACTCTCCACTTGCACTGCCTCCCTGGCAACCCCAGCACTGCGGGACTGTCTCTGCATCCCTTACAGCCCCCCCCTCCCAGCACTTGTCTGCACTTACCTTGCACTTGCCACCAGCTGGTCCTATTTATTATTTATTTTTTATTCTACTTACCCTGTTCAGCACTTCCCCCTCTCCCCTTCCCCTTGCACTTTTTCCCTTCCCCCTACCCCTGCACTTGCGTGATCTGAATGACACCTGGCCTAGTAGGATCGTTGTCTGTCTTCCCCCTGTTCCCTCCTCCCTGCCTCGTCGCGCCTTGAAACACTTGTGTATAGGCGCGTTACAAATGCCATATCATATCATATCATATCAATGACGGCATAGCCGAGGAGCTGTGCCGAGTGCATTACTCATCATTTGAGGATGCAGTGGAAGTTGTGAGGGCAGCGGGAAGGGGAGCACTGATGGGGAAGGCCGTCATCGAGTCGGCATTCCAGTTGTGTTCACAAAGAAAGCCAACATTTGTTCGGGTTCAAAGTGCAGGACCAGTACTACTATGATAAATGTTTGCCTATGGGGTGCGCCATTTCCTGTGTCTATTTTGAGGCTTTTAGCACTTTCTTGGAATTTGCGGTCAAGCAGGAGTGTGAAAAGGGGGCTGTGGTTGATTACCTAGATGATTTAATGTTCGTTGGTAAGCAAGGGTCCAGGGAGTGTGGGGCCTTGTTACGCTCACCTGGCTCCCACAGGGGCATCGATCGGACCCGGACAGCTGCAACCTCCTCCAACCTGAAGCGTAGTGCAGAGATGACAGACTGGACTGGACCGCCTAATCTCGTCTGCTTGACCCATAGAAGTATTCTCCTGCAAGTGGAGAAAGGGATTTAGCCTCCCATATGTTTGTAAATGATGAGTTCTCCATCCTGCGTGAATTGCAGGAGCGCGTAGATACCAGTTACTTCACTGGTTTGAAGGCGTTGGAAGAGTTCCGGATGAATATTGACTCTGAGGTTCCAGGTGAGAACCCGTAAGTATAAAGTTCAAATGGTTCAATATGTCCGATGTTCACTCTTGTACATTCCTTTCTTGTGTTGCAGCTGGGTCCAAGGGAAGATTGTCTTGTGGCAGCTGATGGTGTTCAGGTAAGAGTCTGTATTACCCAACACTGTCCGGCCAAAGATGCGTGTGTTTAAATTGCTGGTTTCTCTCTCCTTACAGGTGCGGCGTAAGATGTTGCGGTTTGTTACAGAATAATGCCTCCGGTTGTTAATCAGGTAAGTCTATGGTGGAGAGGTTGTATTTGTTGGCTCTCTCGCTCACCTTATGTTTCTTTTGTCCCCTAGATGGTGGAATTCGGCGGAGAAAATGATGGAGGCTGCGCCGGATCAAAAAATGCTGTGAGGACTGGTGAGTATGGCGCGGCGCTGCATTTGGCGATGCGACGCGTGTAGAATAATGTCTTTTTCAGTTCGCAGACGTGATGGATCCGGAATTCAGGTAAGGATTGAAATAATATCTGTTTTCTAACCTTTCCTTCTTCTTTCTTCTATTGCTAGGAGCTCTGGATTTGAGACGGGTGTGGCTGAAGACTGGATGCTGACTGCAGGCACGGTGAGCGTTATGCTGCTGGATGCAGAATAACGCGAAGCATGTGCTGCTGTTCGGGCGTGGTTTAAATAGCCTCCAAAGTAGTTCCAGGTAAGAAGTCCCTAGAACCACACCCGAGTAAAAAATAGTCCCTGTAGTAAAATAGTCCCATCCAGGCCTCAAGTTGGCTTGGATTCATTTGTAGCATGGGCTGCATGAGGTGAGTAAAGTCTATGAGCCTGGCGCCTAAGGCACCAGGACTGAACCCAGGCAGCCCCCAGCCGGGGCTGCTGGGGTTTTATTAAATATCTGGATGCCTGCTCCCGGGGCTGATGGGCTTGATCCGGATGCCCGGGGGTAGGCATCATGACAGGCCCTCATGAGCACATTGCAGGGGCTGATGAACAGGATGGGGGTCCTGCTAGCCAAAGGGAAAACAGTAGGTCCAGTGAATTGCCTGACACAGTTAAAGGGGTGTGCAGGCTCCCGCAAGACAAGGGTAAGAAATTGAAGGGCATCATGAAGGGTTTGAAGGGTAAGAACAAGGCAACCCCGAAAGAACTCCAGTCGCTGGCCGGTAACCTCAATTTTGCAGGGAAAGTCATCCCGGTGGGCAAGGTGTTTGCAAGGAGCATTGAACTCAAAACTGTGGGGCTGCAACATGCAGTGCAACACGTCAGGCTGGGGGTCGAAGTACGGGAGGACTTGCAATATGGGACAATTTCTTGGACAAGTTCAACGGGGTACTATTGTGGAGAGGGGAATGGAGTAGCAGTGACTGGCTCAAGCTATTTACGGATTCATCCGGGGCCCTGGGGTTTGGGGCAATCTTGGGAACCAGGTGGTGTGGCACGGCATGGCCGGGAGAGTGGCACCAGCAGGGCATCACCAGGGACATCACGTTGCTTGAGCTCTTTCCCATAGTGTTAGCTTTTAAACTATGGGGGGAGCAGCTGAAGGACAGGAAAGTGATGCTCTGGTCTGATAACCTGGCAGTGGTCCAGATCATAAACCAAGGGTCAGCCAGCAACCCACGGGTGCTGAGGTTACTAAAGGAGCTCAACAAAAGCATGTTGACGCTCAACATCGAGGTGCGAGCAAGACACATTCCTGGGGTCAAAAACACGGCCGCTGATGCTCTCTCTCGTTTGCAGTGGGAAAGATTCCAAGGGAGTTGTCCCGGAGCAGACAAGGTGATGACCCTGTTTGAAACTCAGTGGTGGGACATCATTGGGGCAATCTGAGTTCCCTGGTTCAATCGGCCCTAGCACCGGGCACGGCAAGTAGATACAAAGCATGCTGGGAACGGTTCTTGATGTTCCAGAAGGAGGTATTGGGGGAAGGGCAGAGGGAACTGCCGGTAAGGGCCTTTGTGGGCTGGGGCTGGCACGAGGGGAAAACTAGGTCATGGATGGCTTATCACCTGGCCGCGATCACTCATTATTCTAAACTGGAAGGTAAAGGTGACCCCACCAAGGAACACTACATTATAATGGCCATGAAGGGTTGGGCCAAGCAGGGCGGGCCAAGGACAGATGAAAGAAGGCTCATAGACATAGTCAAGCTGCACAAACTAGTAGGGTGCCTGGAGGAAGTTTGCCGGGAGGGATTTGAAGTAGCATTGTTCACAACGGCTTTCACATTAGCTTTCTTTGGGGCATTCAGGGTGAGCAAATTGGTACCGGAGAACAAGGGGGCTAAGGGAACAGGCTTTTTACAGGTGGGTGATGTACACTGCTCAGAGCGGCAGTTGACCCTGTTTTTAAGAAGATCAAAGACAGATCAGGAGAGAAAAGGGTGCACAGTGGCTCTCCAACCCATCGCGGGGAGCGCAGTCTGTCCAGTCAGGGCCGTGTCAGGCTTTGTCGGGCAGAGATCGCCCTCTGGGGTGGGGGCTCCACTACTCATTCACTGGGACGGGTCTGCACTTAGCCGCTTCCAGTTTAAAAGGGTTATGGAGCTAGCATTGGAGAGAATTGGGGAGACAAGGGGAGTGTTTGGTCACACTCATTTCGGATAGGGGCAGCCACGTCAGCCGTAGGCCTGGGGGCTGTAGAAATCAAGCAGATTGGGAGATGGAAGTCCGGGTGTTTTAAGAGATATATCAGACCGGAAAAACTGTAAAGTTGACCTGCTGCCTTCTCATCCCATTAGCACCAACACGGAGGAGAAGGAGATCGGTCTGGGTGATAGCACACTCATTTGTGTCTAGGGCAGGGGCAAGCTGGACGGCGGAGGAGGAGGAGTTGACGGCCGGCGAGTTCGGAATTGGGTGGCACAGGGTGCCAGGAATTAAATGGGCACAACTGCAGGGGCAGGTGCGCAAATTGCTGGAGAAACAGCAAAAGCCGGACGTATTGGTCATACACCTGGGGGGTAACGATTTGACAAGCCTGGGGAGGGGGGCTTTAATGCGGGAAATGATGTTCTCATTACAGGAGCTGGCAGGACAACTAGGAGAAATGGAAATCATCTGGTCAGAGATAATCCCGAGACCAGAATGGAGGGGCGTGGATAATAACGCAGCCGTGGAGAGATCCAGGCGGAAGTTGAATTGTGCAATGGCCAAATTCTGCAGGGGCAGAGGATTTGGGCAGATCAGGCACGGCCTGATTAATTTGAAATCACCAGAGTATTATCTCAAGGATGGGGTACACTTGTCACCAATGGGGATGGATCTGTTTTACTGGAATCTCTGCACCAAAATCCTGGAAATGTGAGAGGGGGAAAAGGGGAAGCCACGGTGGGTGGTAACCCACCTGTGGCGCATACCTGCCTAACCTCTGGAATTTTTCCGGAGACTCTGGAATTTTAAGCATTTCTCCGGGTCTCCGGAAAAGTCCCTTGAATCTCAGGAATTTTGAGATTCTTTCCGGGTCCCGTCATATTCTCCACCTGATTGGCTACAGCCATTAGCCAAACATGTGGAGAAGTGGGCGGGACCCGGAAACGGCTCAAAATGTCCGTGCCCACTACCTGCACCACCACTATATGAGGCTGCTGCTCCCTCAATGCGACCCCCGACCGCCGTAATTATAGTGCTTTCAATCCATATCATTGGATGGAAAGCTCTATTATTACGGCGGAGGTGCCGCGTTCATTTTGCTTACTATAGCATTTAATTAATGATTTTCAGTGGTATGGTAAGCAAAATGAACGCGGCACCGCCGCCGTAATAATAGTGCTTTCCATCCAATGACATGGATTGAAAGCATTATTATTTCGGTGGCGCCGCCGCCTTCATTTTGCTTACTATAGCATTGGAGGAATTATTTTCAATGCTATAGTAAGCAAACTGAAGGCTACATCAATCGAGTTTACCTTTTTGAAAGGTGGCCCGGGCGTGTGGGCGGAGCTGTGTGCAAATGGGCGGAGTCTTGTGTGGCTGTGGGCGGGGCATCAATCTCAGGAATTTTGATTTTCAAATGTAGGCAGGTATGCTGTGGCCTGGCAGTGTTTGGGCGACCAAGCACAAGAGACAGACTCCGGATGAGCCAGGAGAAAGCCGGAAGGGTCTTTGCTCTTCTCA
Organism: Ambystoma mexicanum; assembly: GCF_040938575.1. Taxonomy (NCBI): domain Eukaryota; kingdom Metazoa; phylum Chordata; class Amphibia; order Caudata; family Ambystomatidae; genus Ambystoma; species Ambystoma mexicanum. The sequence continues at coordinate 488,868,598 of NC_090923.1, read as the reverse complement.
GACCAGTGCCCCTTGGGAGCCTAAGCGGCAGGGGCGTCTGGGGGGAACAACAAGGGCTCAGCTTCCCCCAAGGAAACAGCACTCTCCCCGCCCAGGAACACCTGCATGGGCAGGCGAGGCTCAGGCGCAAAGGGTTGGGAGAGTTCGGCCTAGATTGGACTTTGGGAAGGGGGAAGCAGGTTGTTGGACACGGAGCAGTCGCTGCATCTTCAGAGTTATTTCCACTAATGTGTGCAGTGTGGTTTTATGATGTTGTGGAAAATAAATCTGCAGCGTTTTTATGCCAAAAACAAAAACATGACTCATTCTACACATTTCTGGGGGGGGGGAGTGGAATGAGCAGTTATGATGTAATGGGTCCAAATGGACGGATGCACGGGTTATGTCATGTGGGATGTTTTCACCCACGCATCCAAGCCCTACAACATCGCTGGCAGCAAAAACATTAGAGTGGCCACTGGAAAGCATGCTGCTGGCCAAAAATCACCAGAAAGTGTGCAGTGAAAACCTGACAGATAGGCCACCATCCACTTTTGCCTCTGTCAGTGTTAATACAGGAGACCATTGCCAGACCCCATCCTTTGGCTGCACACAGAGCAAAATCAGTGCAAAGGAATACAGATCTGTTCAAAAATCCATTTTATTTGGTGTCAAAATTGCTAAAATCATGGCTCACAAAACCACCAAAAGGATACAACTTCTTGTTGGGTGTTCTACATTACTCTACTGCAAGAATCCACATCAGTACAACGTCAGCAAGAATCATATGTTATTAGGACAAAATCCCATGTTAAAGACATTCATTTAAAGACAGCTGTCAAAAATGGGTGCAGTACCTTTGCTCGCCTCTGACAGGTGCTGGCGATTTCTAAATCCTGACAGGAGAGCTGTCTTGCAGAAGCTAAATATGCCAAAGCAGAGAAGTCTATCAAAATGCCATATAGAGTGCCACACATTGATTTAATGTGGAAAAAGACTTGATTAAAGATATGTTGCTTATTTTCAGTTTATAATGTTATATTTTTTTCACAAGGAACTAAGTTGCAATTGATTCGAAGGCAGTTTGATTTAATTAAAAGTTCAAGAGGCCTTCTATCCCTGCGAAGCCTTCACACCTGGTCTTACCACCAACAGCACAGGATATCGCATTGACATGTAAATCAGGAGAGGAGTATATTTTCTCTGCAGACCGGAAGAAGGAACAATGGGGGCTTTGGGATGAATAGAATATGCTGATTTGAGGTGTAACTGTCAACACTGCTCTGGGAGAAGCAAGACATGTGACCATCTGACTCACCAAGCTTCTAGGGGCGGACCAGACTGGGTTGTGGATTTAATATTGCACCAAATATATGTTCAAGGAAAATGCTTCTAAAATATTGTATCAAGCTGACAGAAATGTACAACTTTGGGATTCTTAATATGACAAATGCCCTCACAGTTTGAGAGTAAGCTGAAATCCATACGATGTTCTGAGACCAAACCCCGGGATTTATTAATATTGTAGACACTGTGTTCATACTAGAAAATTGAAATCATACAGTGGTATGCTCAGAGAGGGTGTGTACCTCCGTGTAAGATTTGGTGCAAAACCAATATTGCAAAAACCCCTAAAATCGCGAATAAGTTGTCATTTCTGAACTTTAGCTCTTAGGAAAATCAGAGTTGGAACAGAATGTACCTTAATTAATCTGGGATGTGTACATGTATTCTCAACAACTTGTGTATCAAGGAAGCATGTTTGGTTATGAAAAATTGATTTCCAAGTAAAATCAGAGGGGAGGGTGTTAGGGGGAATTCTCTGTTAAGGCTAATTTCCCAAAGCTAGTGAGTCCCCCAGCAGCTTTGCTGGATTTTTGGGGTTTATTTTTTTCTTCTGCTAAGAGTGAGACTCTTTTTCTCCCACTCTTAGACATGATTTGAGAATGTCCTTTGACGATGTAATGTGTTTTATGAGCTATGGGGTCTTTTACTCCATAGGGCTTCATGTGTTTTTGGTATGTGTGTTACACAGCACCCTAGTGCAGTAACACAGGGGAGTCATAGTGACCCCCAAACATAGACTCCATACCCTGGGACTGACTACTGTCTCCCAGGGCATGTAAAGTCACCATTGGCTTTACTAGTCTCAAATTGTGAACAGAACCAGTACAAACCATCATATTGTGGAAGTACTGGTAGGGGTAATTAGATTGCCCCTGGGTCTGTTTTCCAAGGGGGCACTGTCCAGTCCCCCCTTGTCGAGTTTCTGGCTGGTGGCAGTGGATACCACGCGAAATATTCCACCAGAATATTTCCTATGGGATTTTCTCATTCATTTTAAACGCACCACCTTTTTTGGTGCAATGTTAAAGATACTGCCGGGTTATTTATTTAATATTTATTCCCCGGTTGGGTCTTTTTGCCAGGACTCGGTTTTAAAATGGCGTTTGTGTTTGCCTCAGTAACTCCAACCCAAGTCGAGCCCTTTGTTCCACTTTTGGCGGGCTTCTGCACAGAAGCCTCCAAAAGTGGTGCCACTCTGTCTGGGTCTACAGGATGTGTGGGAGGGGGGAATAGGCACCCTGGACTGAGTTGCCTCCGCAACTCAAGTCGCACTCTTGTGTGATTGGCCCACTGGTGAGCCACCAAGCTCACCACTTAGCATGTTTGAGTGACGGCTAGGACTGTTGAATGGGGGTTTTCTACATAAATGCAGGGCTTTGGGGACTGGAACTTCAGAAGTCGCCACATGTCCTAAAGAATCCAAAGAGGGAGAAGCTGAGCTGACCTGCAACGACAACACCACCGGTGGAGCCCTGCTGAACCGACTCACCACTTCCCAACGACAGAGAAGATCTTCTTTCAGGAGAGTCTTCTTCCTTTGAGCTGGTGGGGTTAACCAGTTCGCCCTCTTTTCACCTTCCTGGATCGTCTTGTGGTCGAATTGCCCGTCCCAAGCACCCTGGTGGCCGGATAGCCACGCTTCACCACTACCGCGAATAAAAGGGTAGTACCTTTTAACCGGGAAACTCCGCGGCTGGTTTCTTCCCTGGCAGTGCAACGACCTCCAGCTTTCCTCCACGTCGAGATCTTCTCTTCCCCTGGAAGAAGCACTGACTTGCACCCACTGCCAGGAATAACTGCCCCAGCTGGAGCTTTCTCACCATTTCAGGTACTGTGTCCCGCCTGGTCTCCCTTGCAACAGACCGTCCAAGGTGTCTCGTAAATCCTTTACTCTCTATCCTGAGGTGACCTTGGACATGTTAACTAACTTTTCTGAACTGATCTAACTCCTTTTTGAACTATCTGCAAAGACTTTTAAAGTGTACTTCAACTGTGTGATCTTGGGCACATTCCGCCTTGCTCTCTCCAAGAGTGGGCCTGGCCTATGAACTTTTTGCTCTACAGTAGACCCTGCCTTTCTTGACTTGCTGTGGTTCTTTAAAAGTGTTGGTATTGTGTGTTTTCCTATTTCTGCCTTTTCTCTCCCTTTTAAAAAAGTATTGGAGTGCCATCCTGGTTAAGCGTTCACCTCTGTGTTGGTAATAAGTGGTGTTCTTTTCCTAAGACTTGTCGAATAATTAATCAGGGAGGTGTATATATTTATAGTGACTGTGTTTGAACTTGCTTGACATATTAGTGCCAGTGTATTTTTACAAGTGTGTTTTTAAATAAATAATTATATACTTTTATACCAAAGCTCTGGTCATTGTTTGCTTGTGCTACTGTATTTTGGTACCTAATGTGTATACTCTATATACTGCCTAACTCTTCTTGAGAGAAGTCTGACTGCTCAGCCACAGCTACCAGGTAAATCTGGGTGGTACAGACTGCTACCTGCTCAGCCACAGCTACCAGGTAAATCTGGGTGGTTCAGACTGCTACCAATTGGGTTTACTGCTAACACCTGTAGTCTTTAACTTTTTGCAGTGGTCCCTAAGGGAACTGCACAGGTTTTCATTCTGACTCACCACTCCGTTCTCCAGTAAGGTCACAGAGAATCCTTTAACATATCAGGAACCTTAGTGGGTTGGGCATAGAAAGTCAGCCTCCACACCCCCTTTGGAAACACATAAAAAAAACAGTGAGACCCAGATAGGGACACTCATTTTCCACTTCAACTGATTTTTTGCGCAGCACGCTGCCAGACCGGATCCTGACAATATCCAGAAGAACTTACACTCCAGATAGATCCAGAACAAAGCTATAGAACCCAAACTCTAGAACATTGGAGAAGCAGAGGCCTAATCCAAAAGCTGAACTCTTCTCAGCAGGCCTAAGAATCCAGCAACCTAACCAAACTATTCAACAGTCTTGCCGTGCTGTTTGCGACTGGCTAGAACCCTGTGCCAGAACCAGATCCAGAAAGCAGCACTGTATCCAGAACCCGCCTGATCCAGTTCAAGAGGCCGGCCAGACCGCAGTGCAGTGCTGATAGCAAACCAGAGGCCATGCTGTGAGCAGAACCAGTGCCAGAGACCGTCCGGTAGTGAGTGAAGTCCAAACCTGACCAGATCGGTGACGAGGCCCATTTCCATTCCATTCAAAAACTAGGAGTGAGTATCTATTCTAGAACTGTGCATAATCATCTCTTAGTCTAAAGTAATCTTATCCCGTCCATTTCAACCTATTCAGAAATGCATTTAGAATTTTGTGTCCATCCTGTGATTTCAAATCTGTAAAAGCGTCATCTGTCATTCTGAAATCTTGACTTTATTTTCGAAAATCTACCTCCACAAAACGTCCGTATCTTTTGAACCGCACGTCCTAGAAGCGAAATGTAACTGTCATTTTAAAGCTAAGATCCTCAGCTTTCAGACATTCCAAATCATTATAGTTTTTCCATATTCGCGATTTACGCACACGGAAAAAGTGCCGCGAATTGCAATTTAGCTCAATTTCATTTTCTGTCAAAATAGCTGCTCCTTGTTCTCAATTGCTGAAATTTGTTTTCAATCTGATAATCATTCATGAATCATTGCTAGCGTTGACCTGAACTAATCCAAAGTAGTTATCACTTATCCTGAATATCCTTTAGTGAATTAAAATCATTTTTAGCATATTTTCACTTCATTGCTATCACATTTAAAAGGATTTTGCCTGCTTTAAAATCATCCCTGTTTTCTCTAAGCTTGCTGGGGGAACTGGAATTGAACTGCATTATTACTTGTATTCTTGAAACTTGCGTGTCCTCATTTCCATCTCTTCCTATTGCATAAGGGGGGAGTGAGTTGTTACAAGGGAAAAAGTGATCAAATTATCTCTTGTTGAAACCATCTCAAGTTTATTTCTGTGTTGCATTCTTTACCACCTTGCATTTCCTTGAAAGCATACAAAGTATTCTCTGCTACCTTATCCTCATTGATTAAAGAGAGTGTGCTATTGTAATATTACCTATTGTTGACCACTATTATATTCATAAGTATACTATCAAATATTATTTTGTTCATAAAAGTGTGATATATATATTGTTTAATTCTTCCAATAAATCTTTTAATTTGAAAAACAAACCTACTTCTTGGCTCAGTGAGGTCAGGGGGATTCAAAGAGAGGGGCGTTATATAAGGGTTCATCGTCCAGATTCAAAGAATTTGACATAAAAATATATCAATAAGGCCTTCCATTGGGCATCCCAGACTAGGCATTGACTTAATTGGATTGTTGGATTGAAGTCACTTAGAGAGTGGGGGCTCGTAGCCGGGACTTCTGGATTACATCTACCACTTGTGCAGCTTAATACAGTGTGCTAACTGATAGGATACATAAATCCTGTTGGATCACCCTGCTGTGTTACACCGTAAAAGCACCCCTCAAAAGGGAACATTCTCCGTTTTGCAAAATAAAATAATAAACTTCTGTAAATCAGGAAGGAAATCAATTTCCAGAATGACGTCATTGGTAGATATCAAGATAGTTAGGGAGCACCTTTTGCATAAGTTGTTTGTGAGAGGTGAATGGACTGCGCAGGGCCAGGATGTGTGGTTGCAGGCAATCACACAACAGGTCACTGCAACTGGGTTAGATAACTGTAGAGATCAGGGCCCCTTACACGTGGCCCTGAGTGAACTATACATGGCCCCTAAGGCCAAAGATGAGCACGAAAAGATTGTCAGGATAGCGGCATATTTGTATTTATATATGGAAGTCATACAGGACAAATGTGCTGAAGGCCAAGATCTGGCAAGTAGGCAGCTGATAGCATTAGAGAAGGCTGAATCTGACCTGGACTCTTCTGAGCAGAGGCTGCACAGGAGCCAGGAGTCAGAAAATGATAGTAGACAGTATATCATTAAAATAAAAGAGGGCATGGGTATCCTGCAACAGGAAAGGGCAGACCAGGATACCAGAATTCTAGCCTTGCAGAAGGAGCATCAAGAAGGTTTGGACTCCCTACTGCAGAGCCAGAAAAAGCTGGAGCAACAGATAGATTTCAACAGGGCATGCACAAAGCAGGTAGCCACCCTGCAAAGCCAATTGGATAAAGAAAAAGAAGAGAGCAATAAATTGATTTTGAAAGACCTGGATACCCAGGCAGAGTTTGATAAAGAGCACCAGAAAGCTGGTGCCCTTCAAAGGTAGAGGGACGACCTGGCGGCACAGATGCAAGCTCTTACTCAGGGAAGGGATACCTTAGGCCAGGAAGTCTGCCACTTAAAAAAAAGAAAATGGAAGAAAATCACCTTGCCCTCCAGGGACTGGGTGACCTCCAAAAAGAGCATCAGAACTTGTTAGAGCACACCAGGAGGGTGGAAGATGCTCTGGCAAGAAAGGAGCAGGCCAGTAGGGATGGGACTCAGGGGGTAACCCTCCTGCATCAAAGACTGGCCCAGAACTCCAAGACTAACCAGGAAGCACAGAGGGAGAATGAAGCTCTCATCCAGCACAATGATAGGCTCCAGCAACAGGTAGCCATGCAGGAGAGACTGATAGAGTCTAGTAAGGCCTTGATTGAGGAACTAAAAGCACAGGCTCTGGCAGGGCAACAGGGAGCAGGGGCTGATAGAGATGAGGTTCGCTGGGAAAGAGAAACACCTGAGCATAACCTCAGGAGCCCTAGTACCTGTCATGATCTCTGCTTCCAAAAGGTCAGGGTTTTCCCAACTCCCTTGGAAGCAGATCCATAACCCAGGTTCCGAGTGCCAACCAGTCCCAATTGGGCACCAGGCTCATAAATATGCCCAGTCCCAGCGCTGGAAGCGCCGGGCTCATAATGCTTGGGTGGACTTACCTGCAGCAGACCATGCTGCTTACTTGCCTGCCAGTTGAGCCTCTGATCCTCTTCTGTTTGGAACTACTTTTCCTGTTGGGTGGGGCAGGAGCCACTCCCTAGGTTCAGAACACTGGAACTCTTCTGGAAAGCAGGAACTCTTTTCTTACCTAGGCGTGGCTGTGGAAGGAGACACCTAAGCACTACAGGAGGATATTTAAACCACACCCGATGGATGAATCTTGCTTTGCGTTATTCTGCATCCTCTGCAGCAGAACGCTCATCGTGTCTTCTGCATCTGATCCTGGGCCTAAGGAAAAAGGCTTACCATCCTGAATCCAGTCTTCAGCAACACCTATAAAGACAAGAAAGAACAGGTTAACATTACGGTCTTCAGTGACAGCGCTTCACTTACCTGGTCCATCGGCTGTCACCAACGCCTCACGCTGCATTCCGGCATCTGAAAGACAAAGGCTTACCTACTCTTCGTGCGCTCCGAAGGTCTTCGCACTGCATTCCGGCATCTGAAAGACAAAAGCTTACCAACTCTTCGCACGCTCCGGAGGCTTTCGGCGCTGCATCCCGCATCTGAAAGACAAAACAAGGTCCGTTTAAAGACATTGGGGAACTTTAATACTCACGTGCCATTACTCCTTTCCACATCTAACCCAGTGGGTATTCCGGCACCCTGCAGCCGCTCCGAACTTGTACCTGCAAAATAAAAAGACAGCTAGAGCGCATCGTGAAGCAGGCAACAAGCGCTTACTTACGTGCTTCCAGGCGCTTCTATTCATCACACGGGCTCCATCTTCAACTCCCTTCAGCCCGTCATCCGCCATCGCCGGAACCCTGCAAAACAAGAGACATCATTACTAAAGACTTTTAAAGACATTAGAATTACTCGAAACTTACCGTTCGTGCAGTAAACGACGGACAGCAGTCCTCTGAAGTCAAGAGGCCTGCTCCCCTTATCCAGTGAAGAAACTGGTTACAGCACCCTGCCCCGAGGCAGATGGAGAGCACGGCGTTCACTTACCTAAGGTGAGAGCGTTAACCTTTGGGGTTCTACAGGAGAAGAGAAAGGGAAGAAGAGAGAGACATTCAATAACCCAGTTCATTAATCCCATATTTTCTATCTGCAGACATCTTACCCTTCGAGTCAGACATACAGTGCACAGAGGTCCAGCCCAAAGAGCCAGCCGTGTGTTACACATCACCATTGAAGATACGGTATACGCCCAGTCAAGACCGGCGCCTCTACGGGAATCAGGTGAGCGTTACAGAACGCAAAGCCTACCGCAAAACTCCTGTCCAGGCGCTATGGAAACCTCGGATACCGACCAGCTAGCCCAGTTACTTGGGGAACTAAGGGCAGAAGTGCATGCAGCCCGTCAGGAAACGAACGCTCTAAGAAGGGAACTGATTATTTCCAAGGAGCGAACAGATGATCTCGCTAGACAATTGCTACAGTCACAAGCCGGACAGACCCCGTTACCCGCATCTGGGGGAAATCTTCCTTCTACATCCTCTATGAATCCAGTGCAGATCAACCTACCTGGGAATGTACTTCTGGCTCCGCCCGAACGATTTTCTGGTGAACCAAAGAGGTTTGCAGTATTTATCAATCAGTGCCGGTTGCATTTCTTATGCCGGCCAGCAGCCTTTCCAACTGATCAAGCTAAAGTAGCTTTCGTGCTTTCGTACCTTAGTGGCAATGCGGCAGACTGGTCGATCCCTCTAGTAAATCAAGATGATCCGGTCCGCCATGATTTTCAAGCTTTTCAGCTCAGTATGGAAAAACTGTTCGCAAGACATTCACAGGGGCAGGCCTTGGACAATGAGCTTCTTTCGTTGCGACAAGGTAATCAAGACCTTTTGGCTTATATTGCGTCTTTCAACAGACTGATAGTGGAAACTCAATGGCCTGAGGACAAAAGGATTACGCTGTTTTATAGAGGTCTACGTGGAGAGCTCAAAGATGTGTTAGCCCAAGTAGTGAATCCCCCACAAGATTGTTCGGACTATATAGACTTAGTCGTTCAAATAGATCACAGACTGCAGAACAGGAAGGCCGATCGTTCCAAGTTTGATGCTCGAGTATTTTCCAAACCGCCAACTCCTTCCAAAGGAGAAGACTCCGGGGAACCCATGCAAATAGGGGGCCTGAAAGGTCCTCTAACACAAAAGGAGCGGGAAAGGAGAAAACAGTTGCAATTATGCCTCTATTGCGGAAACTCAGGGCACTTTCTTCGAGACTGTCCGGTGAAACCTGCCAAGAAGGCCAATAAGGCAAAAAGGCCCTTGCATAAGGACCCCTTAAAACAGATCAAAGCAATAAGGAGCGTCATCACTCCTTATCATAACAACTCCATATATTCTGTTTGGGAACACTTGGACCTCTTTGAGCAAATGATGGAGACTTTCCATTTGAAAAACAGCAGTAGCTGCATTCATTACGTAAAATGGGCATTCTCCCCAGAATACTCCAGTTTCTTTGCGGGGCTGGAGGACCAAAATCATTCCAGATGGTCCACCTATAGGGCGGCCATCTTGAAACATTTTTCTGTTCACCGGAATCCCCAAGAGGCTCGCAAGGCAGCTTACAATTTGCAATGTGGGGAGGATCAGGCCCCACAAGAATTTGTGCAGGAGTTGAAGCGTGCCTTTGAGCAAACTACCAAAAGGGTGCATACGGATAGCAAAGAATTTGTTAATACGTTTTTCCATGCCTTACCCGAATATGACATGACCCAACTAGTGAGAGATTTTCATGAGAAAAGGTCACTAGACTGGGTCATTGAACAGGCCACCCGAATCTATGAGGTGCAGAAGCCCATACAAAATAAAAGTAATGCTCAGAAAAAACCCAAACCGACCAGCACTCCTGCTGCTGCTAAGGTGGCAGAGGTAAAGGTTGCCCCCCATTTTGGATTTGGAGGTGGGGAGGCCTAAAAACCTACCTGCACAGAATAATTCCAAGCCCAGAAGGCCCTCGGGCCAGTCACAGACAGGGAGCCAAGGAGATAGTCCCACAAATGGGGTCCCTCACTCCCCTGACTATGTAAGTCCCCACTACAAGGGAAACCGACCCATCCTGGAAAACCGATCCATCCTGGGTTATGACTCCTTCAGCCCAAGGAGGGGGATCCAGCCAAGCACCTAACCAGGGAACTTCCCTCCTAACTTCCCCCAGGAGGGCAGAAATTCACCAAACCCTGGGCAGGACTTTTTCCCCAGGAATCCACCCAATTTCCAACCCCAAAATCATCCATCCTTCTTTCCCCACTTTCCTGAGCCCAGACAACCTAATCTGGGAGAGGGGAGGCCAAGGGTGGAGGGGTACCCAAATCTTCCCAACCCGGGGTATTACCAGGGAAGGGATAGCTACCCTTCCCGGGATCAGCCCAGGGGAGAAAACAGAACCCCGTATCAGCCTGAGCGGGTTTCACAGTTAGAGCGCCAGGTCCAAAATATGGCACAGGAGCTGGGTCGCAGGCTGAGGGCTCAGCAGAACCCTCAGATGGGCATGCCGGCACAGAATGCCCCAAACTCTGGACCTGGTGCTCCAGAACAATGACGGGAGCAGCACCCTGATAACCCACCGGTTGCCAGGGAGGAAGTACAAGGGGAAGGGGGGTGTAAAGCCTTGGAGGAAGCTTCCTTCCCCACTTGTGAACAGCCCCTGGAAACCCAGGAACCAGAAACAAAATCTCCTACTCCTGAAAGTCTGCCACCCAAGGAGCAGAGAGGAGGTAGGAGAAACAAAGGACCCAAACAGACCCACTTTGAGGAGGAGGTGCAGATCTTCCAATTTGAAGGATAGGGATCCTCAGAGGATCCTGGGAAAAGAATCTTCTCCTTCAGAGATGGGGGGAACTCCTCCCAAAGAAAAATGGTTCCAAGGGATTCACATCCAGACTGGGTAGAGGTGGGGACTGAGCTAGCGCTGCCCATCATCTCATTCCAGAACCAACAGCATCAAAATCCCCTGGTTCAGACCCATTCTGGTGACTGCCTCCAAAAAGGGGGAGGCGGCCCAGAACTGGAACCAGGGGAACTCAAAACTTCTCCTATCTCCTGTTGCCAACTTTTTCTTTCAGATTCCCAAGACTCTCCACAGAATTCTGCCCGAATCTTTTCTCTCTCCATGTCCAAAACCAGAAAATTAGCCCACCAGTTGTCCAAAAATGTGCATTATCTGTGCCCCCTTGCGGAGAAGGAGGGAAGATACTATGCCCCGGTACAAGTACGGGGGCAGGGTACAATTTTGGCACTGGCGGACGCTGGATCCCAAGCTACCCTTCTGTCCAAAAAGGCCTTTGATGAACTGAATTCAGGGAGGGGGGAGAATTACCAAATTCCTCTCACCTCTCTTCCTGGACAACTTCAGAACTTTGACGGGATGGAAATTCCCATCAAGGGGACTGCGGATTTGGACATTAAAATTGGGCGAAACAAGGTGAAACACCCGGTCATAGTAGTGACTCCAGAGGGTACCCCTTGTTTACTAGGGAATGACCTCCTGAGAAGGTTGTCACCCCTAATAGATGGCGTCAACAAGGCCCTCTGGACCCAGACTAGCCGACCAATAAAATTAAAACAGAGTGTCAACCATGTTATTTTAAACGGCACATGCCACATGGTTGAACAAAAATCTGACCAAGTAGAATTTCACTTCCAGAACAACCAAATTCCAGATGTGACAGTAATAGCAGTAGGACAACAGACTGGTGATGGGGGGTCTCTAATTCTGAAAATCAACCTTCCTTCCAGTTTAAGGTGGTATTCCACACTGGAAGGAAACACTCTGGTATTCTTTACCAATCCGCAATCCAACATTCACACTCCAATAGTCCAGAAAGAGGTGAAATCAGCTCAGAGCCTGGCTGATATTCAGCAAATTGGAGAGCAGTTGTTAATCCCTGTTCAGTTAAATGAAAGGAAGGACTCTGTTGTCGCCCGAGTGTGTGTGAACAACGGTAAGAGCTTCATCAGTGAAGCCATGTTCCGCCAACTCCCAAAAGATCCAGCCATTCCCACATTCGTCCATAATTGTTGGGTCGTGCGAGACGTCACTGCCGCCTTTTACTTAGGCCATGACATTCTCAATCGCTTTGCCATTAGTTTGGACCTAATATACTTCAAAGCTTGGTCCCGATTAGGGGATAATCCCATGGGCTTTGATGATCCAGAGAAAGCATTTAGGTCAGCTCAATTGCTACCTTATGCAGTTGGAATTCAGATTGGAGAGGAAGTCAACATCCCACAAAGGACCCGACAATTCTCCCTGGGAGTGAAAGTTAAAAGAGGACAGAAATTGAAAAACCCTGATGCTTATATTCATCTAAATGCTTCTCTCCAGCAGCAAGGGTTGGGGGTAAACCCAACACCATTAGTCAATATAGAACATGACACCATTCCAATAGAGGAGGATAACAGCGACTTAAAGAGTATTACTCTAGCCGCAGGCACCATTATTGGAATGGCGGTTGATGACCGACATTTTTCCATTGATCTAGGAAATGAACTGTTAGGACCAATCCCCAAGGACTGTTTTGACAGTGACAGTGATGACAACCCAACACCAGACAGGATCTTTACCCGGCATGGGGGGAACTTTGTGGTGTACACTTCCTGCCCTTATGGTAAGGAAGATGTGACTTGTGACTTCAGGAGGGATGAGGTGATTTTCCAGGTCCATGAGGGCTGCCTTTCCCACCTGAAGCCTCCAGTCCAAATCAGCACTCTGACCAGGGACTTCTCCACCCAGCTGGAGGAGGCTGCTGAGATAGCAAAACCAGAAGTCTTTCCAGGCTTCAGGCAGATGGTTGAAGAGAGAGTCAACCTAGCTGATGCCTGTGTGACTCTGGAGCAGAAGCAAAAGTTGAAACACGTTTTCTTGGATTTTCAAGATCTCTTTGCGGTGGACTCATATGACTGTGGTCGCACCGACATCCACACAGCAACAATTGCCACGGACCCTGGCATGACTCCAGTGTTTCTGAAGCAATATCGCTTGCCTCTCTCATCCATGGAGTCCCTTACTGAAATAATTAAGAACCTTGAGTCCCGGGGGATAATCCGGGGGATAATTCCCAGCACCTTCAATAATCCGGTGCTGGGAATATTGAAGCCAAACAGCCAGTGGAGACTCTGCGCCGACCTTAGGGAGCTCAACAAACGGGTCCATACTTCCTGATGGCCTCTTCCCTACATTGACCAAGGGCTGGCACAGATCCAGTGGTCACAGGTATTCACTGCAATAGACCTGACCAATGGATACTGGACCGTGCCTGTCAGTAGAGAGGACCAATACAAGCTGGCTTTTACCTTTGGGGGCCAGCAGTACACATGGACCTGGACTCCCTTCGGATACATCAACTCCGACAATGAATTCAACATTTTCCTACTCAAGGCCATGCCCGACCTGGGTGCGAGGGGTAACCTGGCTTATGTAGATGATGTCCTCATCAGTGGAGGAACACATAGCGGAGATCCTTTATGTTCTGACACAGTTGAGGGCCGCCGGAGCAAAACTTTCCTTTCAGAAAGCACAGTGGTGAGGAACCCGTATTAATTTCTCGGGGCATGAGATTACTCCTCAGGGTCTCTGTACCCAGGAAAAGAAAGTGGAAGCACTTCAGAAACTGAAAGACCCCACAACTCTGCGGGAACTAAGGAGCCTCCTTGGACTGCCTAATTACAGCAGAAAGTTCATTGAGGGCTACGCAGAGATCACTAGACCCCTGATTCATCTTTTCAAGGGGGGGGGTCAAGTGGGAATGGGGTCCAGAGCAAGCCGAGGCAGTAAGACAACTCAAAAGAAGCCTCTCACAAGTGCCCAGCCTAGCTTACCCTGTCAGAAACAAGGAGTTTTTCTAGGAGACAGGGTTCTCTAATACATGCTTGACTGCAGTATTACATCAAAAGCATGACAAGGTCAATAAAGTAATCTCCTATGCGAGTAAAACTTTATCCTCTGTGGAGGAAAAATTCAACGTCTGTAAGAAGGCACTCCTGGCAATGGTGTGGGCATTGAAGAATTACCGCCTGTTCATCCAGGGGGAACACATCATAGTGGAGACTCCACACCAGCCTCTGCAATATCTCCAAAGTGACAGAATCCGGGCCGGTAATGTGAGTAATTCCCGAATTACTTCCTGGATCCTGTCAATGCAAGGCTTTCCTGTGGAGGTCAGATATGGCCAAAACAAGAAGAGTCCCCTCGCGCAAGGTCTGACTGACTTGCATGATTGTGCCAGAGAAAACTGTCTCGAGGACGAAAGTCTAAAAATCAAGGACAACATGGAGGCATACCTTGATTCCCCACACAAAGTCTTTGAAGAAGACAAGTGTGAGGGAATGCCCACTGTCTACGTGGATGGATGCTCTTACCATGTTGACAACAACGGGGAGAAAGAACTTGTGGCCGGCGTAGGGAATGCATGAGTGAATGAGTCCCCAGAACACTCCGCTGGGTACAAGATTGGTCACCGAAGTAGTCAGGTGGCAGAGTTGATGGCTGTGCATCAAGCCATCCTCACTGGTGTCCAACATCAACTCCACGAACTGGTCATAATCACAGATTCGGATTATGTACGGAACGGGTTCGTGGAGGACCTGGTTAATTGGAAAACCAGAGGCATGCTATGTGCTAATAACAAGCCCTTGAAACATGGGAAGTTAATTCAAAACATTGATGATATGGTCCACAAATGGGATGACCATCTACTGGAAAAAGATCAAGGGTCATTCCAAAGTAGAGGGACCAGACAAAACTGGAAATGACTTAGCGAATCAGCTGGCCAAAACCGGGGCCATCCAAGGGGATCTAATAGAGATTGAGTCCCTGTTGGGGGAAATCCAGGTCACTGGTATCACTAGGTCCCAGACAAATGCTCACAATGATCTTTCAACTGAACAATGGAGTAAGGAGACCCCAGATGCTGATTTGATTACGGCTCAGAAAGGGGATCCAATAATTGGTAAGTTTTACCAACACATTGAGGACCCTGAGAACTTTCCCCTGACGGATACCGATTACATTGGGAAAGAGGACCTCAGAGTGTTGATGAAATGTCCAAAAATGTTCTGAATCCAAGACGGTTTGTTGGTAAGGAAATCCCAAGCTGGCCATGATCAGTGGGTGGTTCCTACCTCATTCCGAAGCCTGATGTTAAGTCACGCCCATGGCGCCGCCACAGTCGGTCATAGGGGGTTTCATACAACACTTGAAATCTTAAGAAAGGTTGCATACTGGCCACACATGGGGCAGGACCTCGACCAATACTTGAAGGAGTGTCTTGTGTGTGCACAATTTCAGCCAACATCCCTCACACACCGTGCGCCTCTCCAAAAGAGGGGGATGACACTGCCATGGTCAGATTTGCAAGTCGACTACATAGTGCCCGTGATTCGCTCCTCTAGGCCAAATAAGTACATGTTGACAGTGACATGCTTGTTTACTAAATGGGTGGAATGTCTTCCGGCCCCAAACTGCAAGCAGAAACAGCAGCTGCCCTGATGATCAATCACATCTTTTCGCGTTTTGGATTACCCCAAAGGATTGAGTCAGACCAAGGTAGCCATTTCACCAGCGAAGTAATGACAAAGATGTGGGAGATTCTGGGGGTTAAAAGGAAGCTACACATTGCTTACCGGCCAGCCTCTTCTGGTGCAGTAGAACGTTACAACAAAACCATTGTGAGCATCTTAAAAACGTTTTTGGCAGATTCTGGGCCAAGTTGGGATATCCGATTACCTCTGGTCCTAATGGCCATCAGATCTACCCCTTCATCTGCAACTAAAATGTCACCGTTTGAGCTGATGACTGGACGCAGGATGGTGCTTCCCCAGCATCTGCTCTACAGGACCCAAGAGCAGACATTGATCAATGCCTCCACAACTCATGAGTATGTTGAATATTTAAGAAAACACCTTCAACATGCTTTTGCCTATGCTCAGCGAAATCTAGAGAGATCAGCCGATAGCATGAAGACCCACTATGACCTGACGACCACCAGAAAGGAATACAATGTGGGAGACCGGGTTTACCTGTACAATTTCCAAAGGAACCAGGCCAAACAGCCAAAGTTTCTGCCTACCTAGAAGGGACCTTTTGAAATTGTAGACAAAATCTCACCAGTCACCTACAAAATCTGCATCCCCAAAGGCAGTTTGGCGGAGGGGGAAGATAAGTGGGTCCACATTAATCAGCTAAAGTGTTGCCATCCCAGGCACACTCTGCAGCAACTGGAGCAGTCCTCTAGAACCCCAGAGGGGACCGCTCCAGATTAATAAATTTCCAACCCTAAAATATTCCACATATAGTCTATAAAATATCATAATAAGAATGCAAATGTCTCCTGATTTATAAAATGTATATGCCCACCCCACTACATTAATAGTGGTGGGGAAATGTCTACGAATATGTTTCTGCCGCTTTGCTTTGTCATCCTAAGAGAGATAAGCCATGGAGACTGACCAAGGAGTACGACCCGGGGACCGGGAGCAAAAGATCGGAGGAGCCCGGGGTATCGCTCAATACTCCCATCAGGACTGATGAGGAGAACCAATCGATTCACCCCTGATGGAGGAAAAGATGCTGAACTTTGCCATCTGCGGAATCAGAAGAAGATGAGGCTAACATCCCAGTCTTGTGAGTTCCATTGATGGAAAATCAAGGCCATCGCAAGAGGGGGGCTTGTGGGATGTTTTCATCCATGCATTCACTACAACATCGCTGGCAGCAGAAATATTAGAGTGGCCACTGGAAAGCATGCTGCTCGCCAAAAATCACCAGAAAGTGCGCATTGAAAACCTGACAAATAGGCCACCATCCACTTTTGCCTCTGTCAGTGTTAATACAGGAGACCATTGCCAGACCCCATCCTTTGGCTGCACACAGAGCAAAATCAGTGAAAAGGAATACAGAGCTGTTCAAAAATCTGTTTTATTTGGTGTCAAAATTGCTAAAATCATGGCTCACAAAACCACCAAAAGGATACAACTTCTTGTTGGGTGTTCTACATGACTCTACTGCAAGAATCCACATCAGTACAACGTCAGCAAGAATCATATGTTATTAGGACAAAATCCCATGTTAAAGACATTAATTTAAAGCCAGCTGTCAAAAATGGGTGCAGTACCTTTGCTAGCCTCTGACAGGTGCTGGTGATTTCTAAATCCTGACAGGAGAGCTGTCTTGCAGACGCTAAATATGCCAAAGCAGAGAAGTCTATCAAAATGCCATATAGAGTGCCACACATTGATTTAATGTGGAAAAGACTTGATTAAAGATATGTTGCTTATTTTCAGTTTGTGATGTTATCATTTGTTCACAAGGAACTAAGTTGCAATTGATTAGAAGGCAGTCTGATTTAATTAAAAGTTCAAGAGGCCTTCTGTCCCTGGGAAGCCTTCACACCTGGTTTTACCACCAACAGCACAGGATATCGCATTGACATGTAAATCAGGAGAGGAGGAGATTTTCTCTGCAGCCCGGAGGAAGGAACAATGGGGGCTTTGGGATGAAAGAATATGCTGATTTGAGGTGTAACTGTCAACACTGCTCTGGGAGAAGCAAGACATGTGACCATCTGACTGACCAAGTTTCTAGGGGCGGACCAGACTGGGTTGTGGATTTAATATTGCACCAAATATATGTTCAAGGAAGATGCTTCTAAAATATTGTATCAAGCTGACAGAAATGTACAACTTTGGGATTCTTAATATGACAAATGCCCTCACAGTTTGAGACTAAGCTGAAATACGTACGATGTTCTGAGAACTAACCCCGGGATTTATTAATATTGTAGACACTGTGTTTATACTAGAAAATTGAAAACTTACAGTGATATGCTCAGAGAGGGTGTGTACCTCCGTGTAAGATTTGGTGCAAAACCAATATTGCAAAACCCCCTAAAATCGCGACTAAATTGTCATTTCTGAACTAAAGCTCTTAGGAAAATCAGAGTTGGAACAGAATGTACCTTAATTAATCTGGGATGTGTACATGTATTCTCAAGAACTTGTGTACCTGGGAAGCATGTTTGGTTATGAAAAATTGATTTTTAATTAAAAGCAGAGGGGAGGGATTTCAGCTTCAGCCATAAACATGACGCCTGATGACTCATTCTGACTCACCACTCCGTTGTCCAGTAAGGTCACAGAGAATCCTCTAACCTATCAGGCTCCTTAGTGGGTTGGGCATATAAAGTCAGCCTCCACACCCCCTTTGTAAACACATAAAAAGAACCACTGAGACCCAGATAGGGACGCTCATTTTCCACTTCAACTGATTTCTTGCGCAGAACTATGCCGGACCGGATCCTGACAATAGCCAGAAGAACTTAGACTCCAGATAGATCCAGAACAAAGCTCTAGAACCCAAACTCTAGAACCTTGGAGAAGCAGAGGCCTAATCCAAAAGCTGAACTCTTCTCAGCAAGCCTAAGAATCCTGCAACCTAACTAAACTATTCAACAGCCTTGCCGTGCTGTTTGCGACTGGCTAGAACCCTGTGCCAGAACGAGATCCAGACCCAGAAAGCAGCGCTGTATCCAGAACCTGCTTGATCCAGTTCAAGAGGCCGACCAGACCGCTGTGCAGTGCCGATAGCACACCAGAGGCTGTGCTGTGAGCAGAACCAGTGCCAGAGACCGTCCGGTGGCGAGTGAAGTCAAACCTGACCAGATCGATAATGAGGCCCATTTCCATTCCATTCAAAAACTAGGAGTGAGTATCTATTCGAGAACTGTGCATAGTCATCTCTTAGTCTGAAGTAATCTTATCCCATCCATTTCAACCTATTCAGAACTGCATTTAGAATTTTGTGTCCATCCTGTGATTTCAAATCTGTAAAAGCGTCATCTATCATTCTGAAATCTTGACTTTATTTTTGAAAATCTACCTCCACAAAAACGTCTGTATCTTTTGAACTGCACGTCCTAGAAGCGAAATTTAACTGTCATTTTAAAGCTAACGATCCTCAGCTTTCAGACATTCCAAATCCCTATAGGTTTTTCCGTAATCGCGATCTACGTACATGGAAAAAGTGCCGCGAATTGCAATTTAGCTCAATTTCATTTTCTGTTTTGTGTCAAAATAGCTGCTCCTTGTTCGCAATTGCTGAAATTCGTTTTCAATCTGATAATCATTCATGAATCATTGCTAGCGTTGACCTGAACTAATCCAAAGTAGTTATCACTTGTCCTAAATATCCTTTAGTGAATTAAAATCATTTTTAGCATATTTTCACTTTATTGTTATCACATTTAAAAGGATTTTGCCTGCTTTAAAATCATCCCTGTTTTCTCTAAGCTTGCTGGGGGAACTGGAATTGAACTGCATTATTAATTGTATTCTTGAAACCTGTGTGTCCTCATTTCCATCTCTTCCTATTGCATAAGGGAGGAGTGAGTTTTCAGAAGGGAAAAAGTGATCATATTATCACTTGTTGAAACCATCTCAAGTTTATTTCTGTGTTGCATTCTTTACCACCTTGCATTTCCTTGAAACCATACAAAGTATTCTCTGCTACCTTATCCTTTCTATACCAAATCCTCATTGATTAAAGAGAGTGTGCTATTGTAATATTACCCATTGTTGACCACTATTATATTCATAAGTGTACTATCAAATATTATTTTGTTCATAAAAGTGTGATATATATATTGTTTAATTCTTCCAATAAATCTTTTAATTTGCAAAACAAACCTACTTCTTGGCTCAGCGAGGTCAGGGGGATTCAAAGAGGGGGGCGTTATATAAGGGTTCATCATCCAGATTCAAAGAATTTGACATAAAAATATATTAATAAGGGCTTCCATTGGGCATCCCAGACTAGGCATTGACTTAGTTGGATTGTTGGATTGAAGTCACTTACAGTCAGTGACGACGAACAAGAACCAAAGAAAATGGAGGAGGCACCCCAATAACAAGGGCATTGTCCTCCTCCTGTCCTCCCCCACCCCCCATGGGATGAAGGGGAGGCACCAGCAGAAAGCGTGGCAGAACTTGGGGAAAGCCGGCAAAGGGCTACAAAAGAAAAGGGCGGAGCTACCCCCTTTATAGCGAGCAGGCTCCTTACTGCAGGCAGCTTCCATCCAGCCTCGGCAGAAGGACGCCCGCTCGCAAGGACCACCAAGAGGATTTCGTTTTCCCACCCACCCACTCTACAAAAGGGCAAGGAACAGACAAGCCTGGTCGTCGATGGCGCAGGACGGCGAGGAAGTGTGTCAGTGTTTGGGCGACCAAGCACAAGAGACAGACTCCGGATGAGCCAGGAGAAAGCCGGAAGGGTCTTCGCTCTTCTCAGAACAGCGCCCCTTGGGAGCCTAAGCTGCAGGGGCCTCTCGGGGGAACAACAAGGGCTCAGCTTCCGCCAAGGAAACGGCACTCTCCCCTCCCAGGAACACCTGCATTGGCAGGCGAGCCTCAGGCGCAAAGGGTTGGGTGAGTTGGGCCTACACTGGACTTTGGGAAGGGGGAAGCAGGTTGTTGAACACGGAGCAGTCGCCGCATCTTCAGAGTTATTTCCACTAATGTGTGCAGTATGGTTTTATGATGTTGTGGAAAATAAATCTGCGCCCTTTTTATGCCAAAAACAAAAACAAGACTCATTCTACACATTTCTGGGGGGGGGGGGAGTGGAATGAGCAGTTATGATGTAATGGGTCCAAATGGACGGATGCACGGGTTATGACAAGTGACTGCAAAAAAAAACCCCATAAAAAGGCAAGCACATTTTAGTCACCTGCACATAGATGACAGCAAGGACACCACACAATGGGTTAATGCACCTACCGCTTCTATTTATGTGTAACTTACAGTTAACATAATCACATCCTGGTGATATAGATATTGGCATAGATGGATATGCTATTCTATGCTGTGTAGTCATCTCACACCACCTCAAGAAAGTGCCATGTTTGATCCCTGTCCCAAGTAACCCAACGGAGACCTCGTATGTATGAGGTTACAAGGGACAGAGTGCAAGCAGACACTTCGAGGGCTGCGGGGGTGGGCGCTTTTTAAAACTGCTCCAACCCTATCAATTTTGAGGCTGCAACACCTGCAACTACCACAAAAGATTCCAACTTCCACCACCTAATGCAAACACGAAGTTCTCTGAAAAAAATGTGTTAGAGCCCCCACCTCACCCCCAACAAATTGATGCCAACAGCAGCAAACTCTTGAAAGAAAAAAAGTAAACTGCAGCATCCATGAGGTGGTCACCAATTCGTGCAGTAATTAGGGACCCCCTCGGTCCTTGCTAATGCGCTTCCACTGCTTTTTTTGGCGCGATTAGTGAGTGGTGCATCAGGACCCCCTAGTCTAGGAAATCCCGGGTCATCACTAATCGCGCCAACCCGCCATAATGCAGAACAGCAGGAGGCTCAGTAGCAGCTGAAGACGGAATTGAGTCCCCCGCTGTTCTGTAAAGTGGGTCTAAGGACGCAGCGTGATTATTCAATATGTGCTGGCCGGGATGATACTTAAGTTTACTTGACACTGCCCAGTGTCATGTAAACTGGAGGCAATGCGCCATTTTATGGCTGCGCCTCGGGAGCCCTGTGCAGCCGCACCCTCTGAGCGTAACTGGAGCCGGCGCTGCTGCTGGCGGTAGTTAGTGAAATGGACGGTTCCGTATGCGATGTTATTGACATGGGGGAATTCTGAAGGCAATGTGAGGTGGCATCGGTCTATCCTGTTCGCAGAACGAGTGTCATGTGGTATTTCTAAGGGCAATTTGAGCCCTAATTTCAATGCATTGGGGGCAATGGCGATAGTGAAGGCAATGTGACATTGAAAGGACTAATACGATATTCCTAAAATACTTTGCTCTGCGCAAACGTTTTGGGGCGGACTTCCGTCTGTTAATGGCTCATGCCTCTGGAGTGCACTTCTGCAGGAACTAAGGGAGCTACAGTAATTGTGATCAATACCTGTGATGTTGCTGACACGCCATGCACGCTTTACCACAGTACACGCCCCTTTGTCTCGTACATCAGCCTCTGGGGATCTATTTGCTTTTCACCCATCCCCGCTTAGCCCAGAGAAAGCAGCAGCACCTCTCCATTCTCTCCACGCCGTGTGGCACTAGAAGGAGCCCACACTACCCGTGCCAATGTTTTGAGTGAATGGTGATGTCCCCATTAGCCCCAGAGCTTGGTAGCCGAGGGTAGTTGTCTGCGTGCTTCCTGTATTCTGTCCTAGAAAATATTGCTGTTTGTAACCCCCTTTATGAACGATGTCATGGTTCCACCTCTAAACATTCCTTGGGTGCGGGATTCAATGTGAGTGAGTGCCTTCATTGGGTCTGGACTCCTTTGCAGTCTCTTGACCTAAATCCGAACAAAATTGTATGGGCACAGAGCAAAGCAAAATTTGAAACCGCCTCATAAACTATGACCAAGGCTGAGCTAAAGGACAGCATCACCAAATTGTTAGAACTATTTTTTCAAGACATTTGCTGCAGGACAGTTGCCCATTTTAAAATGTCCTACCACTGGTCGTCGAAAAGGAATGGGACTGCAATGAAGGTACGGTCTGTGTTTAATGCATCGTTTAAGTTTTTGGGTGGATTCAACGTCAATGAAATAAAACAAAATGGCTGATCCTGCTGAAGAAGAATGTGAGTTACTGTCACTTTCAAGCAGTTGGTGGTGCAGGAGGGGATCATACTGGAGTTATGTAGAAGATCTTTTGACAGTGAACATGTTAAAATGACCCCGTGGCAAGAGAGGATAAGAGGGTAGGAAAGAGAGAGATAGGTCAAAACGTTGCAAGAAATATCGTCAGTCTTAAATAAATCTGCGTGGAAAATATATAGGAAAGAATACTACTAATAATAGAAAAAATAACCAAAAGTTCACAAGTAAACAATACAAAGGGATAGAGAGAGAAAGGCACACTGATAAGCATGTTGCCTCAACGTGAAAATCAGCATGCATAAACATTGGAGGGTGCAGGGTTGAAAGTTTGGAAGGTGGAGAATGCTGTGGGAAGGTTGAAGTCATGAGCAGAGTGTTGTGTGGAGCCAGGTGGCATTTAGATGATGGCTGAAGCTGTGCAAGTAAGACAGGTGTGAGAAGCACTGGCACTGCTCCTCTGGTTCTCCCTCGAGCAACTACTTGAACTGTGCCGCCAACTTCCACTGCTTTCCAGTGCTCTCAGCTAAAAGGTGCACATTATTTGGTAAGTGGCCCATGTATGTAGTGCAGGCGATGCCCTTTAGGTTCTGTGCCCTTTTGCGGTACACTGGTAAACCCTTGCAGCAGACTTCGTGGCACTAAATAAAACAAACATAGAGCACGTTAATGACCAGGGCTCTTGCACATTGCAAGCCGCAGAAAAACATCACAACAAAACATACTGAAACCACACATCATTTGTCAATAGAAAAGGAATGACATCCTTCCAAATGGAGGGAACGCAACCCACAGTATTCTAACCCCCCGCCCCCACCCCCCACCCCATATCAAAGCCTGCCAGCGCTAATACCACAAAAAAGCTATGGTAAATGTCCTAACTAATACTGTACCTTAATAACGAAAGAGAAAGCATTGTGCACAACAGAACAACGACTTACCCTTCTTCCCAATAAAGTGTACAATTTTCTTCAACATCCATCAGGAGGAGGTGCCACTCTTAGGTTCGTCTCCATTCTAAAATCAGGCAGTAAACAGATCAGGTCTGGCCAAATACTGGGTTTCTAACCTCTTTGAGGATGAGAAAGGTGTGAAATTGCTGTACCATTAGCAGGAGTTAATTTAATCCTGAAATAAGTCTGTGTGGAGCTCTGGCAGCCAGTCTGGTGGGAATGAGTAGGGTAGGGGAGCTTGACGGGTGCTCCCAGCTGTGTGTGTTTAGGGGTTCACTGAGCGGGGCAGCCCCAGTGAGAGGGGCCGGTCCCCATGCATCACTGACTCTCGGGAGCTGCACCCAGAATTCCTTATGGCTGAGCATGTAATATATGGTTTTACACTGTATCGCTTACCACAGTCTTTAGAGCAGTTGCAATATTAACTTATAATGGATCACTTTAAGAAATGTACAGTAGGGTTCAGCCACTTCACCTCAAATTCTGATGCCTGGCTCAAGCCAAATAAACATGATAATAGTATCAACGCTGTCAGTGGGAATTGAACTGTGCTCATCTGGCCCCAGCTGATTGGGGGTTCTCAAACATGCATTCTAGCCGTGAACCTTTCACAGGCACCTGAAATGCATTGTTAAGTGTACTGTATAATGGAGGCATCCACTGGAATGAGTGCATCATATTACAAACTGGTGCATTGGCCTAAACAAAAATAATAGCTACTCTTTAAAAATACATGTTTAAATTTGTATTTACTTCCGAAGAACTTTTATAAATATAAAAACACGTATCAACAATCATATCGTACATTAACATTTCCAAGACAAACTATAAGTAAAAATATCAATATCAATCCCTACAGCAAATACGTCATCAATAAATACAGAACAATATCTAAAATACAATTTAATTCTGACTTAAACTGTGATGTCATCCTCCAAACCTCACAGAAACTAAATCCTCAACGCACCTACCCAAAAGCCCATACATTGCACTGTCTAGGATCTCTAAAAATCAACATACATACCTAAAATGGATAAATAATCCCTAATTTACTTCCCACCAGGGTTTTCAAGATGTTTGCTAATCATTTGACACAGTCTATACAACGCGATATGCACAGCTTCACAATCTGTGTTCAGACAATAATCACAGAACTCAATGGACTTAATGGGATCATAACAGCTTACACATTTCACCATTATACACATATAATTGGAAGCCAACTGTGTACATTTCGTGAAGACATGTTGCGGTGTCACCAATTTACCATAAAATTGACGAATTCGGCATGTTCGCTCTTCCTTGGGCATTTTAATGTACTCACCCTGGGTAACCAACAATGGAAGTTGATTAATACGAAGGCAGAGTCTGAAACTACGCAATGCTGGGCTTGGGCACCGCAATACATAACTTTGGGTTTTAAAAACTCATGTGTGACTGTAGCCAGATGTGCATAACTCGTTAGTGTGTAAAGATGTTTGTAATCCCGCACCCAGTCTCATTTCTGCATTTTGGCCTTAAAGATGTTTTTCAGGATCAGGAAACACATACCCCTATTACAATTTGGCAACCAGTCAATTTTAGGAAAGCACTCCAAGTTCAATTTCCCAAACCCAGCCTTACCATGCTTGCCCCAATTATCAGTCCCATAGTTCATGGCCAGCATCCCCAAAAGAGGGCATAAGGGATTACATTTAATTTTTGATTTAATATACAGGAACCCTCGGCACATTAAGACTTGTGTACTTAAAGCAACCAGACGCAATTCTAACCATAAGTAGACCATGGGAGGTAGACTGAGCCAGAATTTAGTTATTTGTACCAAAAGAAAAGATACGTTGACAAATGGTGGTGCCCGCCTTTCATCTGGCCTTCTGACAGTTTCTGTTTTTTCTAAGACACCATAAAGGTGGAGGCACACTACAAAAAACATATAAGCGATTACTACGAAGAAATCCTCGCAATATGTCATATGAAGATATAGAAGCATTAACTACGAAAAGAGCAGAAACACTTGGTTTCTCTTCCGAAGAAGCCAACGTCATCCTAGGATTGATTAGTGACAGTGGTTTTATCAAAGAGAGCACAACAACACAAGACCCCACAGAAAAGATCAAACAACTTGAGTACCTTATTAGAAAAGAAATCAACCGAAAGCTTCACGCTATCACTTTAGAAAGATATTATAAGAATCAAAGGAACCCCAAAGGACTAAGAATACAATTGCGGCCCACCCTATGCAAGGAAAGCAAAGAATTTGTTAAAAAATGGGAAGCTATATTGAATAGATGTTCTTTGGATTTGATTTTACTTACCATCCAAGAATTAACGGCTAATCTCAACACAATTGACGCCGAGATCAAAGAAATACAACAAGAACTTATCACCACACTAAAATTGAAAAAGGAGGATTTGGAAGAAATACTAACAGATATTAACAACAAACTTGTGGACTACAAATCAGACCTTGAAACGAAGAAGTTTTAAAAATTTAAAAGAGACACTTACGATTACCTTAACGAAGAGGTGTACACCTGGATGTACACCTGGATGGAAAAATATGGACCACCAGTGAGGAAACCTCGACCTAATACCTCCAGCAATACATCTAGTTCTGAATCAGAAGCAACCACAGAAACACCACCCGAAGGGGATACACAGCAACCAGAAACTTCAAGACCCTCACCTGCAAGAGCAGGTGGTTCAGGAGTCTCTTTTTTAGGAAGAGGCCAAAGAGAACAAGGAGGGGGAAAAGAAAAAGGACGAGAAGGCCCGCAGACAAGATATCAACAGAGGAAAACTTAGTGATCAATCTCTCCAGCAGAGTCTTAACAGAATCTGAGATAAATACTCTACAAAGAGGTTTAAGTTTTGTACCCACATACGATAGTTCTCTATTTGATACCAAAGTGGAAGTACTTAAACTGGTGAGAAAGATGAAACTAAACATTTTCTTTGACAAAATGGAAGATCAAGGGGACAGAAGAGATGGTTCACCCTACAAAGAATTCAAATCCAAGAGTACATTCGTACCACCATGTAGCACCCCCGGTGTGGAGATCTTTGAGAAACAGGTACTCAAAGACCTAAACAAGATCAAATTTTCAAACACCAGGGATAAGAACCTTAAACCCCATGAACTTAAACTACTAAAAGACCTGTATGGTGACGAATCAATAACTATCAGAGCGGCGGATAAGGGAGGAGCACTAGTTATACAAAATACAACAGACTACAACGAAGAATGTTTGAGACAATTGGCAGACACGGATACTTACAAAAAATTGGAGAATGATCCCACCATAAGGATTATGCAGGATCTCGAGAAGGTTTTGGAGGATGCCGAAGAGAATTCTTGGATCAGTCACCATACACATATATTTTTACAGAATACCAACCCACATGTACCTAACTTCTACACTCTGCCTAAGATCCACAAAGATCCCCTTAAACCTCCCGGCAGACCTATTGTAGCAGGTGTCAACAGCATATTGCAACAGATTGGGAAGTATATCGACTTTTTCCTCCAGCCACTCATCCAGAACACTCCCACCTACATCAAGGACACCACTCACTTTTTGAAACAACTTAAAGCTATACCCTATGTCCCAACACATTTTTTGTTTACCTTGGATGTTAAGAATTTATACACATCAATCCCACATGATTTAGGAATACAAGCGGTTGATTGGCTACTGTTAAACACTGGCGAATTAGAAGCAAATAAAGAATTCTTGATCATCCTGTTGGAGTTAATTTCCAAAAATTCATATTTTAAATACCAGAAACAACATTATCAACAGATTGCCGGAACATCGATGGGTGCCACCATGGCAACCACATATGCAAATACCTTCATGTATAAATTTGAGACAGACCACATTTTGAACCATCCTATATGGAAATTACACCTAGCTATCTGGATTAGGTATATTGATGATATTTTTGGAATTTGGACTCAGAGTGAAGAAAGCTTGCTAACATTCTTCAGAGATCTTAACACCATCAATGCCAGAATACAGTTTACACACGAGTATTCGAAAGAAAGCATCCATTTTTTGGATGTTGAAATCAAGACTACAGGAGAAGGATACAAGACGAACATATATACCAAACCCACCGATCGCAACAATTTGCTCCATAGATTGAGCTTTCATCAGCCAAGCCTCATACGCAATCTCCCATATAGCCAGATGTTACGTGTTAAACGTATTATTAGTGACCCTACTGATTACACCATCGAACTACACAAAATGGCCGAGAAATTTATCAAGAGAGGCTACAAAGAATGTGAAATTACCAATGCAAAAACCAGACTCGAGACCATTAACAGGGATGATCTATTAACACCATCTAGAAGAATTAAATCTGAACCACCTTTGGTTTTTGTGACAAAATATTCCACACAAAGTAATCGAATCAAATCTATCATTAAGAAGCATTGGCAAATTTTATCATGTGACCAGAAAACTGAACATTTGTTCAAGGATTTACCCACTTTTGCATATCAACACAGTAGAAATTTTAGAGACCATCTGGTAAAGACACGTCCGCCTCAGAAAAGATTTGAGACAAAAAGTAAAGGAACATTTCCATGTCTGCAGTGCAGCAACTGTGGATACATATTGAAAGGACAAATCATAAACTATCCACACACCGGTGAGAAATTGCCCATTAAGGACTTTGTGACATGTGAAACAGCTAATATCATTTACGCCATCAAATGCCCATGTGGGTTGTACTATGTGTCACAATCGAAGAGAAAGGCGAAATTGCGGTGGAATGAACACCGGTCATGTATCCGCAACCGGAATATGACTTCATCAGTGGCCAAACATTGGACAGAGAAAGGTCACAACTTGGCACAGATACGGTTCCAAATACTGGAGGTCATACATCGACATGAACCCCATGAGAATCTCCAACATAGACTGGACAGGAGAGAGTGCTTCTGGATAGATAGACTTGGGACACTTGCCCCCAGAGGGCTCAATGAGGAGATCAATTGGTCTTGTTACCTTTAGGGTATAGATAGTACACGATCATCCACATATTCATGTACATTGTGGACATGTTATTTACTTTCACTTATTTGTGTTCTGTTATTCAGTTCTGTCATTTTATTCCCAGTCTATTTCTTAATGTATATTATTTTTGCATAACTATGTTTTATTTATTCATACATGGTGTATTTATTTAACCACGATTATACCATAGGTTTTACTCAGATGGTTTTCTACTGTTCAACTTTTGAAACACTAGTTTATTCAATTCTCAGTTTGGGACTCAGCGAATGGATCCCAATGCTAGCTTACATTAGCCCACAAGAGCCACATGTGCAATGTACTCCAAGCCTGTAACACAGAAATTACTACCTCCCATTATCTAGTGAGCAGGTATGAATACTTCACATTTGTTTAATTGCCATACCAGTCATTGACATCCCTGACTTGAATGCAGAGATACGATCCAACATGCTGAATCATCACCACGGTGGTTCCGGCTTGTATAACTATGCGCTTTTACCTTTTACATTGATCCACACGAGCAAGTGTTTCTAATACTACAATGATTTAGTGTTCATCCGAATGGTTATTCCTCATTCCCGTACTCTGATCCCCTTGGAGATACGGGACGCGAGGCACTGCCACGTCAACACGCTTATTGACGCTGTGCAGTGCCGAGCCGAGGAAACCATGGCAACCAATAAAACAAGGAAGTGAACGCCGTTCACCTCCTTGGACACACGTACTTCTCGGGCTCCGACATACATTCGAGTGACCAGGTAACCATTACGATTCAACATGATGAATCATCACCACGGTGGTTCCGGCTTGTATAACTATGCGCTTTTACCTTTTACATTGATCCACACGAGCGAGTGTTTCTAATACTACAATGATTTAGTGTTCATCCGAATGGTTATTCCTCATTCCCGTACTCCGAACCCCTTGGACATACGGGACGCGAGGCACTGCCACGTCAACACGCTTATTGACGCTGCGCAGTGCCGAGCCGAGGAAACCATGGCAACCAATAAAACAAGGAAGTGAACGCTGTTCACCTCCTTGGACACACGTACTTCTCGTGCTCCGACATACATTCGAGTGATCAGGTAACCATTATAGGACGCGTGGCTATATGTAGCGTTATTCTAGTATATTTGCTTCAGTAATGACATACTTGTATTAAGTTATGCGCATATTCCATTCTTATTTACTTTTCTGCGCAGCATTCAAGAGAGACACTTTTACTCCACACACTCGATCTGGATAAGAAGCACACGGTATATTCAAGTTGAACTTCAGGTACACTTACTTTTTTTAATTCTGTTTGGGCACCATTGTTAGTTTACTTAAGACGTTTCACACACAAATTCTTTGCACTCATTTGCATTTTCTCTATTTTTTTCATGTTTGCACTCCTGTTTTACTACGTCCTATGTGCACGCGGGATGCGGTATGTATCTGCTATGTACACTACCTTTGATTCCACCCTATGTGATATATTGTGAACATTCCACGTGTATGACATTATGGACTTAATTTGTTTAACTAATTCATTTTTTTTGCGGCTCATTAGAAAAAGCATATTACGTTATGGTTTCAGCCCTGAGGAAGGAGCTAGACTCCGAAATGCATAGGCACTGTTAACCATATGTTTTTGGCAATCAACTTGGATGGTGTTGAATTTACTATGCACATTGATTAACGCAACAATCAAATACATTTTGAATATTAATTAAATTGTGAAGAAACAATTTACAAATGGAACTCTGATTGACTCTGTTTAGAAAATAATTATATCATTCAGTTCTCGGAACAGAAGCGTGAGCACCAGTCTTGGCTGGATGGTTCATCCAGCCTCTTCATTTTTGTTTAGACTGAGCCAGATTAAGCATCCTTCTCCAAAAATGTCCCAACCAACCAGAACATCCAACCATAGTAGACCACTCGTAGCCAAGGCCTCCAAACCAAACAAAAAAGCTGGACAAAAGCATTTATTGTACAGTTTAAGTATTCCCCCCGGTTCTATGTAAAAAGACCTTTTTTAATGGTCTCAAGAGAAAAAGACAGATTTACTTTGATCGATTTTCTTTTGATCGGAAAACCGTCATTGTAAATGTCTTTTTCTCTTGAGACCTTTAAAATGCTGTTCTCTTTTTTTTATTTAAGGGGGGGTTTCACGACCCGAGCCCCCATTGTTCTTCCCCTCCCCGGTGCTCCACCCTCTTCCGTGGAATTTCGACCACTTCCCCCACCCCCATTCTCTCCCATAGGATTTAAGTCCCTGCCCCCACTCCCTAAATCAAAACACATAAAAACACAAACATACAACACACACACCAACACACACACTGACACACACACACACACACACTTGCCCATTCTCCTTGCCCTCCGCTTCCTGTCCCACAGAGCCTGACAGCCCCTGTGCGCACTCATGTGCAGCCGGGTCGAGACAGCTCCCTTTAGAAAGACCACTCTGCGGTCACGGAGCAGTCTTTCTAAAGCAACCTTTTAGTGAAAATATAATTTGAAAAAGATCTTTTCACTGGGAACGCTCCGCCGAGGAAATAGCCTGCAGTCTGCTTAGCAAACTTGTATATCAGCTGAGTAAATTGGCATGCTTTACTTTTTTTCCTTTCAGTGATAGCAGCACAACTTCCAATTGCAATCAGATCTAAGCCTAAATAAGGGTAATAATCTACATACACTATATTTTCAGTTTTGACAACCAGTGTAACCCAGTTTACCTTATGCCCCGAAACCAGCATAGCTTTATTTTTAGTCAAATTGATGACAATATTGTTTTCTTTAGCGTAATTCACTAGAACCTAAAATTTAGCACGAGTGCCCATCACGGTTCGATCCATAAGGACCAAATCGTCACCATAAAGCACACATGCCAGATGCTTAGATCCCATTTTCGCTGGGAGGCCAATTTTCTGCAGCCTGGGCAGGAGATCAGCCTGGTAGAGGTTGAAGAACAGGGGAGCAAGCTTACATTCCTGTTTGACTCCCCTGTTAGTCCTCACCCCCTCTAACAATGTCCCTGCATCATCCAACTTCACCCTCACCCCTGTATTTGAGTTTTGACTGACCAGGATGGCTAACAACCAGCCTGGGCAACCCAGATCCCTTAATTTTTTCCACAGGAAAGTTCGATTAAATGTATCAAAAGCTGTACTAAAATGGACATATGAGCTGGGTTCCCCTTGGCTGTCACCTTTCTGATCAGTCTATCCAATAGCATGATGTAATGGGTGGTTGATGAGCCAGCCCGGAAACCGGTCTGCAGCGGATCAAGAATATTATTATCCGCCACCTAGTTTTGTAAGTCTGCCAGGACAAAAGACAAGAACAATGTGCTGGTCACATCCAATAATTCTTGTATACAGGTAAAATGATTACCTGCTGCCAGGACTCAGGAACTACCCTGTTAGAGCATTGCCTATCGAAGAGGATTTTTAAGACTCTGGCTCAGGAACCCAGATCTGCCTTTAGGACTGGATTTGATAATCCATTTGGCCCCGGGGCCCTGGAGCTTTTCGATTTTATAATTGCTGTATATATCATAGATGTACTAATATGCAGTGGCCACTGACTCACCTGCCCATGTATACCATATTCCGCACCGGGACTGCCTGTCACAGAGCAAATGTATAGCACCCGCCCCTATTCACTAATGGGGCTGACTATACATTCAGAGTCACAGTGGGCCTACCCCGCTGGTTCCTCCTCCAGAGGAACAGCCGGGGCACCCCCCCATCCAGCCAGCTAGTCAATAGACCAGAAGAACACGAAGTCTCTTTTGTCATCTGGTGCCTTTCTTCTTTGCTTTCTTAGTTCTAGTAGGCTGAGGGCCATTGACAGTAGAGTTCAGAGGATCCGGGCCCGGAGCAATACCAACCGGAGATGCCCCTGAGTCAACTAACACCACCTACCCATTTTTTTGTGAATGAAGGGCCTCCTTATACAAATGGAGAAGTCAGTCCCAGACACCTCGGTCACCCAGCAACCCACCGGAGAAGCTGTGTTAAGTTGTTAAGCCCCTCCACAGGACCTCCCAGTACCTCATTCCGAGGCACGGTCACAGCCATACCAGTTAGATTCTCTCCTTGTAAACAATGACCAATGCCAACGATAATCACATTTTGCTTTTACACCCCCTCCAATATTGAACCACATAACTTATGCAGTATTTTCACAGTGAACTGCAACACCGGTTTATAGTCAAAAAGTCGAAAACATAATGTCGAATAGCAAAAATGTCGAAAAAAAATGTCGAATGTAAAAAAGTCGAAAAACATACATATAATAGGAAAAGTCATAATTTCGAAAAAAAAATGTCGAAAAAAAATCGAAAACCCAAAACACTCTTTTTTTTTTTTTTTACCCAGATAGTAACATTTATTATGGGGGGGGTCCCCCCCCAACCCCCCCATCCCAAACCCCTACCCCAACCCCCCCCCTCCCCATCCCCCCCACCCCCCATGGAAATACCTTTAATTATTTTTAAAAAAAAGTTTAATAAAATATTTATTATTAACACATAAAATCGAAAAGAGTCGAAAAAAAGTCGACATTTTTGTTTTTCGACATTTTTGTTTTTTGACTAAATATTTTCGACATTTTTACTTTCGAATATATTGTATTCGAAATTATGACTGGATACCTGCAACACCCACAGAGATGACCTTGAAAAAACCGACACCTCCGATATAGGGCTGTCAATTGACTCATACAAAGGGACCGATTTCCCAGATATGTCTCCCAAACTCACATCCGGGTACGAATTTGGCAAAGCCGATAGACTCTGGCTTACTTCCACTGTACAGGTAACCACCTTAAGCACCATTGGCGGGGGTACTTGATTTTCAGGTAGAGTTGGCTCCCCACCGCACATAGGGGCCCTATTACCCATACTTAGCCTCAAAGAATCTCGCAGAGAATTGCACAGGGCCAGCGGGAGGTTTTTGTCCAGGTCACCATTTTCATAGGAGGAACCACTTATATTCTCTGACGACTCTGCCCTATTAGCATTGGCAGGGAATCCAGCGTTACTGGGTCCCGTTTTAGGCAAACAATAGTCTGTGATCTTGCCCACGACCACATTTTTCAGAGAGACACTAGGACTAGCAGAAATCTGACTTGTACTGAAGAGGGAGTCGGGGTCCTGAGACCACCTCACCGCCCCTATAAGTTCACGACGAGACAAAAGGCCAGAAATACCCACAGCCACTCCGCTTATTTCGGATGAATCCCAAACGCACCAATGATTGACAAGTATACTGAGAGATACCCACTCAGCCAGCCATACTGACCAAATACAATACAAGTCTTTCCAAGTGTGGGAGAAGTGCCTGTGATCATGAACAGACACCTATATGGACAGCCTGGACTAAGCACCAAGAAACCATGTTACTGACACCATTAATGACACCACGACATAGCAGCGTTAGACATGAAGCACACGTGCAGTCTGCACTGCACCACACAAACACACACTTGAATACATGAAGAACATGAGCGTACAGTTCTATAGATAGAGGACAGGTACATATACATACTGTCATTGCTTTATTATTTTGTCATTAGCCAAATGCAGTAACACAGAAACCGCAAGGTACAAGAGATCCTGAGCAAGCTTGCTGATGCTTCAAGCCAATAGTCGTGTGGGCACACAGGAGTATATATGGAACCTGAACGAACCATGTATAGCTAACCCATAGGGAACATAGTACAACATGGACACTGTAGAAACCACATTATAAGGTTTAGGAAAATTACAGCAGGCTCAAGCCACTGAGCAAAAGATAAACAAAGCTGATTCAGGCTGCACCTGCAGCAAGGCGCGTGAGGCGGGTACACAGCCAAGGTCAAGAGATCTGAAGGCACATTCCAATCCCCAGACAACAAAGGGGCCAGTTGCACATAAAAGGAATAAATCCTCATAATTAATGAGCTGCAGAGCTCGATTTTGTGCTCTCTCAACACGTGGTACAGCCAAATGAAACAATGGACATTCTTCCATGGTGTGAAAGAGAAGCCGGTCCCAGCTGCCAGACGCAGATTGCAACAAGTGTTGCTACCGTTAGGAGAATATTCTCATAAGGCAAGGTGGTGTACACAAGTACCAATACAGACAAATAATCGTTCACATTACCTTGAAAATCTACACAGCGAGCTGAGAATTAATTCGAGTCCCAGGCCTTGGAGGATCAGCTCTAGCCAATCACAGTTTAGTATCCTAGGGGTGGATGGCAACTGACAAGAACCAAATGATAGGCCCACTACTCTGCAACAAGGTAATAAGATGGTGAATTGGGGATGGGACAGCCAGCCACCTGACATATGAGAGCCAGTTGAATAACATGTATAGGTGATTGTATAGGTTATTACAATCCCATTAGCCAGTGCTTTAAGTGGGGTAAGAAATTGAGGGGGGGCCCTCGTTTGGGGGTGTGGCTTCCATTGTGGGCATGGCCTAAAACGTGCACAAATCATTGTAAGGTGCGCAAACAAATATATAAATGTATGTGAGCATTTATATATTTGTATGCGCACTACTATGGTTTGTGTACCTTTCAAGCCTTATAAACATACCAATGTTACGTATTTCTAGGTTTATAAAAAGGTGGCTTGAAAAGTGCACAAACCATAGTAATTTACGCACACTTGTGCGCTTACCTTACTATGGTTTGTGCACTTTTCAAGCCACCTTTTATAAGCATAGACATTTATAACATATTTCTATGTTTATAAAAGACGGCTTGAAACGTGCACAATTCAAGGCATCTTTTATAAAGCGTTGAGGACGGACAAAACCCGAGGTGGCTTTGTCCATCGACAAAGCTTTATAAAAGATGCCTTGAATTGTGCACGTTTCAAGCGGTCTTTTATAAACATAGAAATATTTCTACGTTTATAAAAGATGGCTTGAAACGTATACAATTCAAGGCATCTTTTATAAAGCTTTGCCGATGGAGAAAGGCGCCTCGGGCTCTGTGATCTCTGCTCAGAGCAGATAGATCACTGAGCCCGAGGCGCCTTTCACCCTCTGCAAACCCGCGGGCTCCGTGATCTAATCTGCATATTAGATCATGGAGCCCGCAGGTTCGCTGAGGGTCAGTGACCTGGCGAGGGCAAACAAAGGAACTGTAACTTCCCTGATGACCCCTCAGATGAGGGGTCATCAGGGAAGTTACAGTGACTGACAGAAGTGCCAGCCAGCCTTAGCGACGCTGTGGCTGGCTGGCACTTCTGTCAGCTTGCCTGACGTTAAACTGGCGGGCGCATCTCCAGTCGCGGCTGCGGCCGCGGCGGGATAATGCATCCCGCCAATGTTGTGTGGGATGGGGGGCCCCGGCAGGGCCCCGGCTCAGTCCCACTTTTTGGAGACTGCCAGGGCCCGGCCCCGGCAGGCCCCGGCCCACTTTAAGCACTGCCATTAGCAAACCCTTACACTGATATGTTTTTGGAGAATGGCCCAAGAAATGATAGAGTAATGACGCAATTTTGGAGTAAAACTGGCCTGCGAGCCAGGAGACGCCGAGAGGTACTGGAATCCACCTCTGTTCTTTTATTGATCCCTGTTGGTTTTATTTGTAATAAACCGCAGTTTGTACTTGCCGTCTGACTGTGTCTTATGTTTATTCTGGGGAGGGAGTTAGGCCCTCTGAGTACGTGCACCCCCAGCATCACTCTGGCATACCTGGGAGTTTGCCCCTAACAAGTTGATAGCAGAGCTGATGGTTCGCAGTGTCAGCCCAGCACAAAATCATCTCCTCTGCCACGGAACCTGAAAGGATGCAGGACCATTGCATTTTTTGAGAAAGACAGGGACGTGTACCCATGTAAAAGCAGTCAGGAGCCAGCTTGGAAAGTATCCTTCTTGAAGTCAGCGAGGAGTCCAGGCAGACCAGGACGGGGACATGGCACTTTCCAGAGGGCACGGCAGCCAAGCAGCGTCAGCAGACCATGGTGTGTAAGTATTGACTCAGTCGAACAGCAAATGTGGGTGTGAGGAAAGGTATTGAGTATTGTGGAGTATTGCTTAGTATAGTCGAATATTGTCAAAGTATTGTCTAGCATTGTCAAAGTTAGTAGGGACGGGTGCAGAGGTACATGTCCTTTGTCTATGTTTAGGGCATTTTCGGGTTTATAGGTAAACCGTTCTGGTGAATAACCTAGACTAATGACTCGAGGAGACGGATGACAGAAGTTATGTAAATAGTGGATTTGCTGTGGGTTGGGATTGTAGCTCGGGTCGTAGATGAAAGTGTCCCCGTAAGGTTTAGGAAGCGAGCTAGCCTAGATTGCAGAAGGTGAGTCGACTGGTTAATTCTCCTGGAGTGAGACATTTTGAACCCTAGGTAACGCAGCGGGTACAGTTCGATTACAAGAGAATATTGGTATATTCTGCCTGGAGGTGGGAAGACAGCTGGGGTGGATTTTGTATTTGTGGGAGTAACAGGTTGTGACATTGTGTGCACAGTATTTGATTTTTCAGCATTGTCTTGTTTAGTACATTGGTGATATTGCACATAGGTTTGTGCACAGGGCACAGAGAGCACTGAGACGGTGAGGAGCGAGCATTGGAAACTTGGGATTGGCAGACAAGGTGAACGAGTGGCAGTGTGCGGAAGGCACATGCGCAAGATTGTGGGGATGCCTCAGGAGGCAGCAAATTTGTAAAAGTTCGTGGAGTCAGAGAGGCTCATAGTAAAGTAATACAATTGTGATTGCATTGTGTTCCTCCCTTAACAGCAAGCGATCAAAACCCTAAATTTGAAGTCTGGTAAATGCAAGAGCAATATGTCAGGGGAAGTGTGGGCGGGACACACCCCACCAGCACCTGTGTAAAACACTCCCACCCTATCGGGTCTAAAAGCACAGAGGGAATGTTAACTAAACAATAGCCACCTTGCGGAAGTTTCTCTAAAGAGGTGCAGCAGTCACAACTGACATACATACTGGCTGCCTATAAGGGGAAGAAGCCGTCAAGCCGCATGGCCATATTCGAGTTCTGGCGCATGTTTCAGTATGGCGAGGGGGATGCAGTGAGGCATCAGTAGATGCTGAGCCAGCAAGAAGTACTGGGGTCTACAACCCCATCTTCCGCTCTCTCCCACACGTCCCTCCGAGTGGAGTATGTGAAGACACAGACGACGAGCAAGGGATGTACACGTTACACGAAGTAAGAGCATTACAGGAATTGAGAGCAGCAGAGGGGTATTCAAATCTGACATGTAAGCCACAACCATACACCAAGTAGGAGGGGCATAGGGGCGCAGGGCAGCCAGCTACTGAACGAGAGACAAGCAGCGAGGTGCAAAAGGGCGCAAAGGAGGGGCATGTGAGCATAGCCATGAAAGAGTGGCTAGGGGGACATATACTCTTGAAGCTCGAAGGGAAGACAGATGGGGAAGCTGAGGGGGCGGCTAAGGCAATGAAAATGTTGAAAGGGAGCAGCGAAGCATCGGATTGGGCTGCAATAATGGAGGAAATGGACAGGAAGGAGAAGGAAAGAGGAAAGAGGTTGGAGAGAGAGGACAGAGAGAGCAGAAGAGAGGAGAAGCTAGAAAGGGAGGACAAGGAGAGGAGACGAGAGGAAAAGAAGGAGCAGGTCCAGAGAGAAAGAGAAGAAAGGATCAAAAGGGATCATAGAGAAAGAAAAAGAGAAACGGAGCGGCGGGATAGAAGGATAAGAGAAGTGGAGGAGATTGAGAGTCAGAGGGAAGTAGCAGAACAGGAAAAATGAAAGTTGATTGAGAGGGAACAGAGGAAGTTGCAGGTGGACAGATTATCAAGGGAATGCATGGGCAAGGAGGAGGACGAGCTAGCAATAAGGGTGATAAAGACACAATGGACATTGGACAGGAGAAATGATAGCCTTGGAGGGGGCACACGCGCAGAGCCAGACAGCACAACCTCACATAACAGGAGTACCACAGAACGAGACAGTGCATGCCTATGGGCCTGGTGGGAGGCAGTAGATACAACTTGAGGGATATCGACCTTAGCCTGAAACCCAACATGGACCTGACAACTAGAAGACTGAGCTTTGTGGATGACTTTTGTAGCAACATGGGCTCGGGATCCGACAATGAAGGCTGGAACAGTGCGGACGAAAGGGGGGAGCCACGTCGGCTCCCGTCCATGGGGGCAGTGCAGACAAGCAGGTGACATGGCAACACGGGACACACACAGAGGCAGCAGAAGAAGGAAGCAAAAGGACGAGCGGGCACCGAAGTTAATGGGCAACGAAAGCAACATCGATGACGTAGCACCCTATAAAGAGAGGCTCAGAGACATACCAGGACGAAGGAAGGGGGAGACAGCGATAGTATGCTCAAGAGGAAGGGTAGCGGGGGAACATGACGACAGTGTCCGGATACCCATACCAGAACCAATAGACCTGTATGCAGGCATTGAAAGCGAGAACAGACAAGTTAGGTTGACTAGAAGCATGCATGGGGAGGGAGAGTTTACACAAATGCCCTTATTGGAAATAGGAGGGGTGCAATGTCAGTATATACAATGGAAACACGCTGACAAGGATAACGTGAGGTGTAGGCTGCCATTGTTAAGCACAGACGCTTGGAAATGGATTTCCAAAATGGAAAGGATGACATGGGACAGAGGTTAGCAGTGGGAGATGTAAAGGGACTACTAGTGGCAATCCTCAGGGACGCTGCTGATGACATATGGAAGAGGGCAGGGTTCCCAGAGTGACAAGCCAAAACACGGTACACAATGGTTCAACATTTGCAAACTTCAGAGCAGCAGTATGGCAAGCACTAAGGACACAATACCCAGACACATGAGACATTGGGGCAATTAAGTCCCTGAAAATGAGGGAAGATGAAGACCCCATACAGTATATTCAGGAGATTTAAGATCTTTGGTGTCTTGAAACTCGAGAGCCGTGGGATAAGACAGTGGCAATATTCTATCACATACTATGCCAGCGGCTACCAGAGCCCGTTCAGAAACACTTAAGTAAAATAAAAATAAACAAAATAAAAAATAAATAAAGGAAGCTGATAGCCATGGAAGCAAAGGCGTGGCCAGAAATACAGCTTACAATAGTCCACCATTGCAGGCTATGGCAAGAGAAGGTTAAGAAAAAGGTGGAGGATAGGAAGATAGACGAAGCAAAACTAGTACAGAAAAAACTATCGAAGTACGCGATGGAAGGTGCGGTGCTAACTAACCTGAGCACACAGGGAATACAGCAACAGCAGCAGCTGCAGAAGTTCCCACCACCCATGGGAGGAGGGTTCATGGGGCTGGGAACAAACAGCAAGGGTTTCGAGGAAGAGGGGGGCAACCGAGAGGACACGGGTTTGGACCACAGATGCATCACAATCAAGGGGGCTTCCCAGGAGGGTTTCAGGGATATGGTCAGCACATGCAACAAGGCCCAGGGGATTTTTAGTGTTGGTTGTGTGGGCAGATAGGACACATTTCAAGGGTATGTAGGAGCAGGGGTATGCAGCAGAATGGGGAACACAGGATACCAAGGGGATCAGGATGACAACTACACACAGGACCAGCAACAGGAAGGACAGATATAAAGCACACACCAACAAGCACCACAGACACAAGCCACTGAACCACAATATTTGCAAGCACCACAGGTTCATGGAAACACACAGCAATTGGCACAGATACAGAACAATGACGCAATGGCACACATGGACTCCGTGGCAATGGTTCCCGTCAGACATAGTGGGGAACAACCCCTTTACTGGGAATCGGATGTTCATGTACCCTCAATAGGACAGCCCACAGACGGACTAGATGTGTTCCATCCTGTCGATCACACACAATCCTGCAGAGGAACCTCACATAGGGGTGGGGATAGGTGACAAAAGGTTTTCCTTTCTTGTAGACACAGGGGCGACAAGTTCCTGCATTCGCTAAGGAGCATTTAAATTGTCAGGTGATACTATGAATACTCAAGGATTCTCTGGGGCTTGGGAAGTGGGTACTTTCACAGACAACATCTCTCTTTCTATAAGTGAACACAATCTATCTCTGCCTCTGCTTTACTCTCGACAAACACCTGCATATATACTGGGACGAGACATTATGAGCAGACTAAAGACAAATTCATTCACAGACAAAGGGATAGTGAGAGCCACACCAGGAATACACATGCTCAATGTACGAGAGATCATTCAAGCTTATTGTGGTCAGAAGATGCAGAGGGGGGAATGTTCCAATATGGGACGGACATTGACATTGCATGGCTCCCATGGACTGCAGGGAAGTTGTGGCGTATGCCAAACGAGTACCTATTCAGACCCGAAATACCAATGGATGAGGAAGTGGGAACAATAGTGCCAATAGAAATGTAGGCAGTTGTTGCAAGAGACAAGTGGATAGCAGTACATGGGATGGATGACACAGGGCGAGCATGGAGAGCAGTGATCGCAGTGGCAGAAGGGTACAGGTTGACCACAGTAACAGACGAAGAGCTATTCAGAGATGAGAGATGGTTGAGGATACACTACAAGGAGGTACCACAGAGGATGGCACCCCCATTCTGCGAGGAGGATTTGGCCAAGGTGCATAGCACATTATGGACAAAAAGTCCCTATGATGTGGAACTCCTAAAGAGCATAAGGGGAGTAAAAATAAAACTGAAACCAGGAGCAATTATACCAAGAGTAAAACAATACCCATTCATGAAGGAGGCAGATGAGGGCATTTATGAGACTATTGCAGCACTGATAGAGCGAGGCTTTCTAGTGCCATCCGAGTCCCCATGCAACATGGCGGTGTACCCTCAGATAAAGTCAAAGGGGGTGGTCATGGCATTTAATCCAGGATTTAAGGCCTCTTAACAACATTGTAGAAGCAGAATATCCTTTGGTTGCAAACCCAGCAACAATTTTGTGCAGCATTCTGGTGGAAACTGCCTGCCCCACGACCATAGACTTGAAAAATGCGTTCTTCTCAGTTCCATTACACCCAGACTCATAAGACTTGACTTCCTTTATGTATATCGATCCTCCCAGGTCCAACTTAGGTCATTCCTCTCCTCTATCTCTATCTCTACCTGTGGTGTTCCCCAGGGGTTTAACCGCTCTCCCTGGCTGTTCAACCAATAACAAGCATTTCCTGCCCACCATATTGCCTCTCTCTGCTCCAACTTTCAGTGCTATGCGGATGACACTCAGCTCATTTTCAGGCTCTCTTCCGCCACCTCTTCTCCTTCTCTCATATCTGACTGTATGTCTGCTATCCAAGAGTGGTGTGCCGCCAATGATCTCTGCCTTAACGCCAGTAAGACTGAGATTCTCCTCATTGGCAGAAGGGTACAGGTTGACCACAGTAACAGACGAAGAGCTATTCAGAGATGAGAGATGGTTGAGGATACACTACAAGGAGGTACCACAGAGGATGGCACCCCCATTCTGCGAGGAGGATTTGGCCAAGGTGCATAGCACATTATGGACAAAAAGTCCCTATGATGTGGAACTCCTAAAGAGCATAAGGGGAGTAAAAATAAAACTGAAACCAGGAGCAATTATACCAAGAGTAAAACAATACCCATTCATGAAGGAGGCAGATGAGGGCATTTATGAGACTATTGCAGCACTGATAGAGCGAGGCTTTCTAGTGCCATCCGAGTCCCCATGCAACATGGCGGTGTACCCTCAGATAAAGTCAAAGGGGGTGGTCATGGCATTTAATCCAGGATTTAAGGCCTCTTAACAACATTGTAGAAGCAGAATATCCTTTGGTTGCAAACCCAGCAACAATTTTGTGCAGCATTCTGGTGGAAACTGCCTGCCCCACGACCATAGACTTGAAAAATGCGTTCTTCTCAGTTCCATTACACCCAGACTCATAAGACTTGACTTCCTTTATGTATATCGATCCTCCCAGGTCCAACTTAGGTCATTCCTCTCCTCTATCTCTATCTCTACCTGTGGTGTTCCCCAGGGGTTTAACCGCTCTCCCTGGCTGTTCAACCAATAACAAGCATTTCCTGCCCACCATATTGCCTCTCTCTGCTCCAACTTTCAGTGCTATGCGGATGACACTCAGCTCATTTTCAGGCTCTCTTCCGCCACCTCTTCTCCTTCTCTCATATCTGACTGTATGTCTGCTATCCAAGAGTGGTGTGCCGCCAATGATCTCTGCCTTAACGCCAGTAAGACTGAGATTCTCCTCATTGGCACACCTGCTCCATCCTTTCCTGTCGCTCTCTGGCCGGCCTCTCTTGGTCCTCTTCCTTCTCCCACCTGTGAATCTAAAAACCTTGGGGTCATCTTTGACTCCACACTCTCCTTCTCTCCTCACATCTCTGACATCTCTCGGAAATAACACTACCAGCTGCACCTCCTCTGAGGTATGCTTCCTTTCCTCTCCTTCCCCCAGAAGTTCACTGTCTCCAGAGCTCTGGTTCTCTCTAGGCTGGGCTACTACAACAGCCTCTTTCTAAATCTGCCTGCTTCTACTCTCTGCCCTCTGCAACTCATCCAGAACAGGACTGTGAGACTTGTCCTTGGCCTCAAGCCCAGGGATCATATCTCTCCAGGACTGAAATCTATGCACTGGCTCCCAGTGGCTGCGAGGATCAAGTTCAAAACCCTCTACATTGTCCCCAAGGCCTTCTTGGGCCTGGGGCCTCAATACC
Source organism: Ambystoma mexicanum (assembly GCF_040938575.1). Lineage (NCBI taxonomy): Eukaryota > Metazoa > Chordata > Amphibia > Caudata > Ambystomatidae > Ambystoma > Ambystoma mexicanum. The sequence goes on along the minus strand of NC_090923.1, from coordinate 488,825,141 downwards.
TTCAACTCTCTCTTCCTAAATATCTTCCTTCTCAAGCTCTTCGCTCATCCACCTCCAACTCCCTCAGGGTCAGTCACTTCTCCAAGCAACGAGTTGGTGGTAGATTTCTATCTTCAGCTGGGGCCTCCCTCTAGAACAGCCTCCCTGCCTCTCTGAAACTTGAGAACCATCTCTGGTTACGGAAGCACCTCAAGACCTTCCTCTTTGCTTCTTCCTCCTCTCCTCCTCTCCCCTGCTGAACTCCTGACTGAAACCGCACTGGTCACCTGGTTACCCTCTTATGTCGGGCCCAGGTCCCATCCAACACCAGTTGCACACCTGCACTGCCTCCCGGGCAGCACCTGCTCTTGGGGGCTGTTTCTGTATCCCTACAGTCCCCAACCAGCTCTTGACACTTGATGCCTGCACTTACCCCTGAACTTGCCACAAGGTGGCTGCACTTTTTACCTATTGTTCTATTTTATTCTATTTATTTTTACTGTTGATCCTATGTATTGCACTGCCCCTTGCCCCCTTTCCCCCTCTCACTTTTCCCTTTCCTCCCACCCCTGCACTTACGTGATCTAAATGTCACTGGGCCAAGTAGGATTGTTGTCATTTCTTCCCTCTGTTCCCCCTCCCTTGCCTCGTCCCACCTTGAAATACTTGTGTATAGGCATGTTATAAATGCCATATCATATCATATCATATCATATCATATCATATCATATAGAAACCGGAAGTGAAAACATACAAGACTTCCCCAAGGGTACTGTGAGTCACCATCCATATTCAACAGAGTGATACAGATGGATTTGTGTATCATACAGATGAAGAGTACAGTCCTACAGTACGTAGATGACCTCCTGATTTGCAGCAAGACAGAAGATCAGTGTAGGAAGGACTCAAAACACATGTTGACAGTGCTAGCTGAAAAAGGACACACGGTGGACAAGGGCAAGCTACAGTACTATCAGAAGGAAGTGCTACACATTGGGCAGACAGTCTCCTAAAATGGGCGACAGATTACCCCAGAAAGGGCAGAGACAATACGCAAGACAGCTAAACTTAAGACAGTGAGAGAAATGAAGCAGTTCTTACGGTTGTGCAACTACTGCAGAGCATGAGATTTTGACTACAGTACATACACAAGGCCTCTATTGGGTGCTCTGAAGGAAGCACAGCAGGGACCAAGACGTTGACATGGACTACAGAGATGACTGATGTATTTCACATGCTGAAGGAGGACGTATGCACAGCCCCAGTGTTAGGGATCCCAGACTACAAAAAGGAATTTGTTCTGTTCTCACACACTGATGGTGAGGTGATGAAAGCAGTACTGACACAGAAGACGAGCTTGGGGCACAAACCCATAGCACACTACAGTGGGAAGCTTGATCCAGTAATGAGAGGACATTATCAGTGCTAACTAGCTTTGGCTGCTGCCGATTTCACAGTTAAGAAATCAGCAGCAATCACAATGGGGTGCACTACCACTCTGTATGTGGAGCACGTCCTCTTTGCGATACTGCAGCGGCCAAAGAGCACACTGAAGACACAAAGAGCATCAGGGTACAAGGTCATACTATCAAATGCATCTCTGGAGATAGTGAGGTACAGATTGGTCAACCCCACAATTTTCCTAGCAGACGTCCTACAAGAAGGTGACTATGCACACGACTGCACAGAAAACATACAGATGTTCAGTGACACCCTCAAGGTACATGAGGACGCACTTGAGGGGGGGGGATCTGTGCTGTAGATTGACGGGTCATCCACAATTGACCAGACAGATGAGGTCAGGTATACAGGAACAGCAGTCGTGAGGCTGGGAAAAGATGGAACGAGTGAGGTAGTAGCCAGTGCGTGATTGCCATCTCATTATTCAGCACAAGCAGCAGAGTTAGCTGCCTTAATACTAGCAGTAGAACACAGCAGAGGAAAGAAAGTGACAGTGTACTCTGACTCCGCATATGTGACATCAACAGTAAACTCAGGATTGGCACGATGGGCAAGGAGAGGGCAGATGGTACCCCAGTGCAATCGAACTTCTATTAGGCAGATTGATTGATGTTATTGAGTGCCCTACTCAGGTAGCAATAGTGAAGTGCCAAGCTCACACTCGAGGGGAGGATCCTATCTCAAGGAGTAATGATGCAGCAGATTTTGAGGCAAAGTGCGCAGAATATTTTGGAAAACAATCAAATGCTCGAGATTATGCCAGGAACATGGTACTGAAGGAAGGGTACAATGCATTGCCAGAAACATAGATTATAGAATTGCAGGGAACTGCACCCAGGGACGAGAAGGAATTGTGGACTAAAAGGGGATGCACAGTATCTCCTACAGATGCCTTGTGGCAGCAAAATAACACAGGGAAAGAGGTGATCCCACTAGCATTACTGAACATTGCATTGACACAGCTACACTATCCAACACACAGGAGAAAATAGGTAATTGGTGCCCACATTGGAGAAACATGCTTCTGTCCTAACTTGGCGGAACACATGGCTGAATTTGCATGTAACTGTTCAACATGCAAGCAGTATACAGCAGGACATACATTGAGAGTTGTGAGAGGAGCCATTTATCATCCAGTAGGCCCATTTCAGCTTTTGCATGTCGACCATGTTGACATGATCCAAGTTTGCCAATAATACTGCTACACGATAGTGGTTGTGTGCCCATTCTCCAGGTGGATTGAGGCAAGTCCCTGTTCACATCCCGACACTCAGAGCGGATACGTTTTTGGTCAGAGAGGTGTTCCAAAGATGGGGCGTGTGTGAGGTCCTGCGGTCTGACAACGGCCCTCACTTCGCCAATGAGATGCTCCAGCACATTATCACATTGCTGGGCATTCAACATAAAATTGCCTGTGCGTACCATCCACAAGCAAATGGGATGTGTGAACACATGAATGGTCTCCTGAAGGAACATATAGCTAAAACACAACAGAGCACAAAGAAAGATTGGTTGCACTGCCTGTTTCTTGCATTATTTGCATTGCGCAACAAACCTGGGTCCGAATACCATTTAACGCCCCATGAGGTGGTGACAGGACGGTGCATGCAACTCCCCCTAGATCTTCCCACTAGAGCACTAAAAGATTGTGAGAGTAGTGCAGACGTGTTAGATAAAGAAATGTATGAGTACCTTACTTCCTTGATTTCTAGTGCCTCTTCTGTCTCTCGCCAGATACGACGACACCGGATGAGCCCAGAAGACAGCAGAGAGAGCAACTGTGACAACACACCAAAAGTCTCAGAAATCAAGAGGCAAGTAAATGTGGGGGACCTAGTGTTGTTGCGGAATTTCATCCACAGGTGGAACGCGCCAAGGTTTATAGGTCCTCACACTGTGGAGAAGGTGGCCAACTGAGCAGTAAAAATTGGAAGGCAAAACAGTATGGAATCACAGGTCGAATATCAAGCCCTACAAAGCAGCGGCCTCACCTGGCAACGAGTTCAAAGGGCCAATGACCAGCAGCGAGAAGAGCAAACAAACGATTTCGAACTTACACTGCCGAGTGGAGGACACCCTTATGGTGCTCACGGGCAGAAGAATTAGGAAGTGAACTTTTGATTAACTTAGACTGAGGATACACTGTCTGTTATTTTATTCTCTACATACAGCTGACACGAAAGCCGATGCATAACTGATGATTGTTCATGTTACCTGTCGACTACGACCCTGATACCTTCTCAAACCCGTTTGTCCACACTGTGAGGAGACCCAGTAGGTTCCGAGCACTATCTCCCAGAGTGTACTAACTTGCTTTTGTAGAATGTTTGGCCCAAACCTACTCACAGCTTGAACAGAGCAATCCTACTAGTCTTGCCACACTGAGAGACCCAGCACTAAGGGCAGTGTGGGAAGAAGTTTTCACCTTTGATGTAAACGACTACTTAGTACGCAGGGCTTAAGAGTTACACACTAACGCATTTATTTGTGCATTTCAGGCGGGCAACTATATATTCAGCTGCATAAGGATCCGCAGCACAGGTAAAGATGGGTGAAATAATAAAAAATGTGATTATATTGTTGTGTCTCTTTATTTCAAGTGGAATTGTTGCATTTGTATTTTGGAGGATTTCACTTGTTGCAAGTGCTGCCGCTGTGTCCTCTACTAACATTCCACAGACCAAAGCAGGTGGAACAACCATGTCAAGTGGACAGGAGAGCACTGCAGACATGGTAAGGAGAGGTACGTGCAGTGCTGACACAGACATGAAAGGGGAAAACATCTATCTCACCGACACTGCTTGAGTGTCTAACAACATGTGGTACAAACACATGACAAAAGTAGGTAAGGAAACCACAGGGGAGAGCAGGTATGTCTGCTCATTAATCCCCTATGACATGAGTGCCTCCAGAACATTCATAGCAACTGCAATGACAGTAGCAAGAGCTCAATGCCTGATGTACCTGTCGATGGTAACAACTCGAGGAAGATTTCAAGGGAAGACAGCAACACTGAGGTGGATGTCTCGAGCAACATTCTGGTATGAAGACAATTACGTAACATCACTAGACATGATGAACAATTACTGGCAGTTAGACAAAGCAATACAATACATTACTGATGGGCCTGACAAGGGAGAGAGAAGGACAGTAACACTGAATGAACTGCCATGCCCATGGACCAGAGTAGAACCTGGATGCTGGGAAAGACCACAGATACTTGTGTACAGCCAAGTGTACACTGAGGATGGATGGAGTGGGCGGGAGCAAGGCGCTCACCTTAGCACAATCTCCAGTGAACAAAGTACAAGAAGAAAATGACAGATACCTGAAGGAATGGGACACAAGTGCGAAGTTGCTGACATGAGTGGAAAATGAAGCTGGATCAATGCCAGTAATACCCTTGAAGACACCTGCACTGTGTTACCAGAATAATGGTGAGATGGAAGTTGGGGAAAACACAGGATACTGTAGCATAGAAAGACATGCAGCAATGATGGTGAGCGCTGCAGTACTGATGGACGTCTACTGGGCATGCAGATCAAAGGCTTACGAGAAGCTGCCACTCAAATGGGGAGGAGTTTGTTGACTAGTGCATATCAATATGCCATCATTGGTCGTTCCCCGAAAGGAAGTGAGGCTCGATGAGTTTACCAAAATGGACATTAACAGAAGGAAGAAGAGGTCTGTAGAAGGAGAACAGATAAACAAGAGCGAAAAGCAGGCAGAAATGAAGAGAGTAAAGAGAGGAGGGAATTACTTCTCAGAAGCATCTGAAACTGCACTGGATGAAGTAACGGCTGAATATGGACTGTTCAGCAGGATGCAGATGTTCTGCACATCAATGATCCCATCTGTGCAAACATATATGAAAGCAAAATGGCTGCAGATAACCCATTGAGAGTTGATGTTGATGATCAACTACACAGTGAATGGGTTCAACGTAATAAAAGAAGAGCTCCGAGCTGTAAGGTTGGTGGCTCTCCAGAATAGATATGTTCTGGACCTGCTCACAGTAATGGAAGGAGGAGTTGGGGAAAAAAATTGAGAGTTCCTGTTGCTCATTCATACCTGCCAACAATGAAGATAACGGCACTCTGACAGAGGTGGTGACACAGCTATCTCAGTTGCATGCCAAAATTGAGGAAGAAGTCAAGGGGACTAGAAAGGACCAGAGCTGTATAGCGTACATATGGTCATGGATGCCGTCTTGGCTATCACATGGCCAAAAGGTGATACTGGGAGCGCTAATATTAGGAGGAGTGTCAATGTGTGAGGTGACGATTTACCTCACCCAGTGCCAGAAGAGAGCTGAAGAAACTATCAGAATTAAGGTCTTGATGGATGTGAACATTGAAGGAGCAAGATACCAAATAGTGGCAGAAGGAGACAAACAGAGAGAGAACAGCCACCTGCAAATTTTGCCCTCTGAGGGCGATGAACTTGGACAACCCATTTGATGCGAAGTACTATGAAGGAAAGTGGATGTGGTGTAACCAGGAAGCAGCATGTACTTACATGGAATGGACTTTCGATGATCATGTAAATTATTATGGACACCCCAGAGGAATTACGAAGATATGGCATCCAAGAGCTAAAGGATTAACATATAAGGATGTAGTTGACAGGTCGACCAGAGGGGGAGCTGAAGAGGGAGTCTAGGTCCTGAGACAGCCTCCCCGCCCCTATACGTTCATGACAAGATGAAAGGCCAGAAATGACCGCAGCCACTCAGCTTATTTCGGACAAATAACAAACGCTCCAATGATTGACAAGTATACTGAGAGATACCCCCTCAGCCAGCTATACAGACCAAACACAATACAAGTCTTTCCAAATGTGGGAGACGAGCCTGTGATCATGAACAGAAACACCTAAATGGATAGCCTGGACTAAGCACCAAGAAGCCATGTTGCAGACGTCATTAGTGATACCATGACATAGCAGCATTAGACATGAAGCAAACGTGCAGTCTGCACTGCACCACACAAACACACACACAAATACATAAAGAACATGAGCGTGTAGGTTTATAGCTAGAGGACGAGTACATATACATACTGTCATTGCTTTAATTTTTTTGTCATCAACTGAATACAGTAACATAGAAACCACAAGGCACAAGAGATCCCGAGCAAGCTTGCTGATGCTTCAAGCCAATAGTTGTGTGGACATACAGGAGTATATATGGAACCTGATCGAACCACGTATAGTTAATCCATAGGGAACATAGTACAATATGGACACTGTACAAGCCGCATTATAAGGTTTAGGGAAATTACAGCAGGCTTCAAGCCACTGAGCAAGAGATGAACAAAGCTGTTTTGGGCTGCACAGGGAGCAAGGCTCGTGAGAGGGGACCACAGCCAAGGTAAAGAGATATGAAGGCACATTTCAATCCCCAGACGACAAAGGGGCCAGCTGCACAGAAACGGAATAAATCCTCATAATTATGAGCTGCAGAGCTCGATTTTGGGGTCTCTCAACATGTGGTACAGCCGAATGAAACAATGCACAGTCTTCCATGGTGGGAAAGAAAATCCGGTCCCAGATGACAGACACAGATTGCAACAAGTGTTGCTACCATTAGGAGAATATTCTCATAAGGTAAGGTGGTGTACACAAGTTACAATACAGACACATAATCGTTCATATTACCATGAAAAGGTACACAACGAGCTGATAACATATTCGAGTCCCAGGCCAGGGGGGATCAGCTCTAGCCAATCACAGTTTAGTATCCTAGGGGGGGATGGGAATGGACAAGTACCAATGGCGGGCAAACTACTCTAAAACAATTTAATGAGATGGTGAATTGGGGATGAGACAGGCCAACCACCTGACATGTGAGAGTCAGTAGAATAACACGTATAGGCGATTGTATAGGTTATTACACTCCTGATAGCCGATCCCTCACACTGATAGGTTTTTGAAGAATGGCCCAATTAATGATGCAGTAATGATGCAATTCTGGAGTAAAACTGGCCTGCGAGCCAGGAGACACCGAGAGGTACGGAATGTGTTCTTTGATCCCTGTTTGTTCTATTTGTAATAAACCTGTCATGTCCTCTGTCATGTCCAATCGCTCACCTACTACTGTTCCCAGTTCCCACATGCACTCCCAACGGCAGCGACAGCAGCAGTGGCACAGCCGCAGAGGTTTCCCGGCTGGTGGACCAGTGTCTTTGCGTCCCTTTCCATGGTGGCGGTTGCCATGGTGACTCCTTCACGCTCCGCGGCGAAACAAGGGCGTATGGAAACCCATGCGTCACATGCCCGGAAGACGCCCACAACACCAATCCATGTCTGCGTTGCGTTCCACGTGACATGCAGCTGCAGTCACGTGACCGCGTCACATGAACACGCTCATAATGAAAAGGGCGAGCAAACGCAGAAACATTGCTTCCAGCTTCTTCACAGAGAACTGCTTGGCGTTTTGGATTACTCTTGTTATTCATGTACTACCTTGATCACGGAACGTTTGTTTGGAATGTCTTTTGGATTTTCCTTACTTGGATTTTGGCGTGCTCTCTGATTACCTGGACTTTTGACCACTGGCTTGGATACTGGACTTGGTACTTGGATTTCCCTGTCTCCAGTTCTGTCTTTTGGCTTCTGACCTCGGATTGTGTTTTGGATTGATCACGGATTACGTTCTTGTTCCATACCTAACTCAGGTGTCTCCCGGAGTGCCATCAGAACACCTCAGCCTGCCGCTGCTGTCAGCATAATATCTGCCTACACCTACAACTTCCCACCTGCCCACTATAGGTAAGCTGCTGTTACATTGTCACTACTGTCCCTACCATTGTTGTCAATAATCACTGCTTAACATAACCCTTCATTGCCTTACAGTGGTCAGGGGGTTCTTCCGGCATTCCCGGTTCCAGGCTGACGACATTCTACACCTGTGGCCTCAAAGATTGCTCGAGTAGTGTTTTTGCTCTTACTCGTGTGGTACTTGGGGACAGAGGTATTATTTATCTACACGACCATCAAGTCAGAACAGACTGTGAAGCCTTGTGGTGGTCCAGATAATGGATACTTCGCCGGGGACCCTGTGACTGCTCTAATGCAAGCAGTTACAACACTCAGGACTGACATGGCCGCCGCTACCACTGCACTCAGGACTGACATGGCCGCCGCTACTACTGCTATACATCACTATCTTGACACCCTACAAAGCTCCCATCATCCTCTGCCTGCAGATTGCGAATTTGGGGATCCTTCCCTGTCACAGAACCTGACTCCTGCCACGCCACCCCCTACATCAGCTGTCCCTGTTGTTATTCCAACACCATTTCCTCTTGCAGCCCCCGAAAGATATCAGGGAGACCCCAGAAAGTATCGCACTTTTCTAAACCAATGTAAACTCCACTTTTTGTGCCGACCTCAGGCATTCCCTGATTCAGTAACTAAGGCTGCATTTTTGCTTTCCCACTTATCAGGTGTGGCAGCCACTTGGGCTAACCCTCTGTTAGAGAGTGGTCCCCCTGCCCTTTATGATTTCGATCTTTTAGTCAGTGAAATGGCCAAAGTTTTCAATACTAGGTACAAGGCGCAGTCCCAATGGAATTGTTGGACCTCACCCTGGCAGACAGTCGCTCATAGAATACATTACTCGGTTTAACCAACTCTCTGCTGAAACCTCTTGGCCCGAAAACAAAAAGGCAGTAGTGTTTTATCGGGGTCTGTGTAACGCCATGAAAGATGCGTTGTCAGTTGTACCGTCTCTCCCCTCCGTCTATGCCGACCTGGTTAACTTGGTATTACAGTTGGACGCGAGACGGACCGAATTCAGGGCAGAAACAGGGCTGTCACACCTACCATCTTCACCCACACTGGATCCTACTTGTGAACCCATGCAGATAGGTGAGATATGCAGTCCCTTTACCCAGGCCGAACGAGAACGCAGGAGAACAGACAATGCCTGTTTCTACTGCGGTTTCAACGGTCATTTCATTAAGGAGTGTCCCCGTCGCCCAAAGAATAAGACTCCAGGTTTTCAGAAGACTCGCCCTTGAGATCAGGGGTTGGGGTGAGTCCTTCACAAAACCCCTCTGACCTTGCTTTTGGTCCTGTCCGCCCCGTGATGGTCCAGGCTTAATTGATTCCTACCACAGGCAACACACATCCAGTGCACATAGTGATTGATTCAGGGGCTACAGGATGCTTCATAGACATCGAACTAGCCAACTCGCTAAATCTACCATTGATATCCAAAAGACATCCGGAGCCGGTTCAGGCGTTTGATGGGACGTCTCTCGCTTCAGGTCCGATTATGCAACAAACAGCCCCGCTGGAGGTCGTAATCCAAGAAGTCCACAAGAAAACTCTGTCTCTTGATCTCATTGCTACTCCTCAGTTTGGGATCATCCTAGGCATCCCATGGTTAAAGAAACACAACCCTTTAATCAACTAGGGCACTGGCCAGGTTTTCTTCGAGTCTGAGATATGCCAACACTATTGTCTACTAGAGTCCCCTTCGATCTCCAACTGGTGAATGCTCTTGGGGCTGTAGCTTCTTTGGTCCTCGAGGATGATTCCGTGTCTTTGGGCCCGCATGTGGTAGGAGCAGTCATGGCAGGAATCCCCTTGATGTACCATGACTTTCAAGCTGTGTTCGACAAGGGTTCCGCGGAAGGCCTTCCTCCAAATAGGCCATACAACTGCCCCATTGATCTGGTCCCCGAGGCCCCTGTTCCAAAAGGCAGGATCTACTCTTTAACACATGCAGAAGAACGAGCCCTACAGGAATATATTCAGCAGTTTTTACGTTTGGGCCACATCCGCCTTTTGACTTCGCCAGCAGTGAGTCCGATCTTCTTCGTCCCTGTGTGGACTACAGGCGGTTGAACTCCATCACTGTAAAAAAACATTATCCCATCCCTCTCATCTTTACGCTGCTAGATAAACTCACCCATGCTTCTATTTACACTAAACTGGACCTTCGGGGGACGTATAACCTGATTCACATGCATAGTGGGGATGAGTGGAAAATGGCCTTTTGCTCCCCACAGGGATTGTTCGAATATACAGTGATGCCATTTGGCCTCTGCAACGCCCCAGCCACGTTTCAACGTTTCATGGATGCCGTTTTCAGTGACATCCTGAACGTCTACGTAGTGGTCTACTTAGAAGACATATTCATCTTTTCTTCTTCCCTGGAGGAACATATTATACATGTCAGGGAAGTGCTGTCCCGACTCCAAAAAAACGCGTTGTTTGCCAAACCTGAAAAATGTCTTTTCCACACCAGTCAGGTCAAGTTCTTGGGGTTTCACATATCACCTGGGGGTCTGTCCATGAAGAAATCCAAAGTCCGAGCGATTAGCGATTGGCCGGTTCCAGCGAACTTTAAACAATTGCAAACATTTTTGGGGTTTGCCAATTTTTACCGGCGATTCATTGCTGGTTTCTCTTCCATTGTTGCCCCTCTCACTGCCCTGACTAGTCCTCTAGTCCCTTATTCCTGGTCCACAGAACAGCAAACTGCTTTCGATTCCCTTAAGGCAATGTTCACTACAGCACCAGTGCTTCAACACCCTGACCCAGAGCTCCCTTTTGTCTTGGAAGCGGATGCTTCTTCGCACGCATTGGGTGCTGTACTCTCACAACCATGTCCTACTACAGGCCGACTGCACCCCGTGGCATACCACTCACAGAAGTTCACGTCAACTGAACTGCACTATACAGTCACAGAGAAGGAGCTTTTAGCCATCAAAGATGCATTACAGGTCTGGAGGCACCACCTTCTGGGCGCGAAACATCAGACTGTGGTGTTCTCAGATCACAAAAACCTACAAGATCTTGCCTCCCTCAAGTGCATGAACAGTCGACAAGTGCGTTGGCATATTTTCTTTGCTGCATTTGATTTTGTGATTAAGCATAGACCTGGAGTGGTTCACGAGAAGGCAGATGCCCTGTCTTGCTCCCCTGGGGGGAGGCCCTCCCGTCTTTTCCTGATACCCTACTGGGAAAGGGGCATGTTGTTTGCGCCTGTACACCATTGCGTTCCATGTTGTCTACCATAGGTCAATGGGCCTCTCAATATATGCACTCAGTAACAGACTGAGATCCGGTTATGCAAGTCAGGCTACCTTTTATACAAGGGAAGCTCTACTTACCCACGACTGAGACACAAAATCAGGCACTAGACTGGTCCCATGATGCTGCCATTAACGGTCATCCTGGACAACAACGTACCCTAGACCTCCTCAAACGTTGGTGCTGGTGGCCAACCATGAAACGCGATGTTTAGAACTATGTCAACACCTGTTCTGTTTGTGCCCAGGGTAAATCACGTAGGGGTCGCCCTCTAGGTCTTCTTCAACCTCTTCCCATTCCCCCAAGACCCTGGCATACTGTTTCAATGGATCTGATCACCGACCTACCCCGTACTCGGGGTTATGACACCATCTGGGTGGTGGTTAACTCCTATACGAAGGTGGCACGATTTATACCATGTGAAGGGATACCCTCAGCTCCAATGTTGGCCAAGCTACTCTTCAAGTCCGTGTTTTCCCTTTTTGGGTTACCTCATGTCTTGGTATCCGATCGTGGTACGCAATTCACATCCCGATTCTGGTGGGCCCTCACCAAATTACTTGGCATCGATGCTCGATTTTCCTCCGCCTATCAACCAGAGAGTGATGGACAGACTGATAGGGTTATCCAGGCATTAGAACAGTATCTATGCTGTCTGTCCCTCCAATTCCAAGACACCTGGCTCAATCTGTTGCATCTTGCTGAATTCACATACAATAACACACTACACTCCTCCCCTGGTTTTTCTCCCTTCTTCGCCCTCTATGGTCAACATCCCCGTACCCTTCCTTTTCCAGATTTTTCCTCCTCCGATACCCCTGCGGCCACGTGTTACTCACCCCTCCGAATAGACCGAAGATGCGGAGAAAACAGCCTTGGAGATGTTGGTGGTATAGATTCCGAATTCAGCCTTCCATCCCAGCTCCCCTGAGTACAAGACTCAGGCTTCCTCAAAGAGGGGCTCTTTTCCACAATGTACCTCTGCTGTTTCAGTTAGAACAGACTGAGATGTCAATTGAATAAAAGAGCGGGGAGAACACACACCGCCAATACCAATGCTGCAAAAAGAATACCAAGATATTAGACAGGGGTGATATTATACAGGTGATTAAAACAGTTGAAATGATGGGACAACTACCTATATAGATATTGGAGTGGAGTTGCGTTTCCCCGGGATATTCTACAAAGAATAACACAAATGAGTGGAATTGAACTAAATCAGTATCGGTTCCCACTTTAGCTATAGAATTGATAATAAGTGACCTGAGTGAAGATAAATGGAGTAATAGGAGTCCAGGATTCTGAAGTCAACGACAGGAGAAAATAACAAACAGGGAAGTTAGTAAAGGTAAGTAACCCCGAACGGCACGAGGGACGCACTAGTGCCGGGTTGGTGCAGTTCAGGAGAGCGTTCATATGCACTAAAAAGCAATCTCACAGGAAAGTCACTCAATGTCCCAGAACCCAACAGAAGAAAATATCCATGGAAGACAATAGATATGTACCTGAGTACACGAGTATAGTTGAGTAGCTGTTGAGATGATCCAGATGTAGACAGCAAATTGATGTGCAGAGCGGCAACCAGGAAAGAACCACAAGACACAGAAGAGAGCCGTATCCAGTAGCGTTCCGAGTCCAACAACCAGACGATCACGACAAGAATAAGGGAGGAGACGAAGCAATCCAAAATTCAGGCAAAAAGTCAAAACCAGGAGTTCAGATAAGGATTCGTGTAGGGAGACACGAAGAGGAAACGGATGAAACCGCGTGTAGCTGGTAACGCTAATTAGCAGCAACGAGCCCCTTGGAAGACGATGGTTTTATAGTCGTAAGAGGGGCGTGGCTTGCTGTACGTCTTCCACGTACAAGACGTGTCAGGTGATCTGGAGTGCGTCGACGTTTGTACAGACGCCATGGTAGCTTGTACCTGGACCATAGAGGAGCCTGTAAAGAAGTTGTATTCTGCAAGGATGCCGACGGGGAAATCTGAAGTGTAACAGCATCTTCCCCCAAAGACACCGGCAACCCCCTGGCGGAATGGAAGCTCCTCAGAAGAACCGGACAATGCAAATTGGAGAGTGGCTCCCAAGTACGGTCCTCAGGCCCATACCCCTTCCAATCCACGAGGTAGAACAACGTACCCCTAGACACCCTGCAGTCCAAGATACGTGAGACCTCATATTCCTCCTCACCATCCACCAAGATCGGCGAAGGACGAGTAGGCAGATGGGTCCCAGGGATGAAAGGCTTGATCAAGGAGACGTGAAAGACTGGATGTATGCGCCATGATCGCGGCAGAAAAAGCTTAACTGCCACAGGATTGATGACATCAGTAATGACATAGGGTCCCACAAATTTTGGCAGAAGCGAGCGTTTACCTGCAATTCGCAAATTGCGGGACGATAACCATACCTTCATGCCACTGCGATAGACTGGGGAAGGTGATCGATGCACATCAGCATACTTCTTGGCACGATCTTGAGCTCGGAGTAAATGGCAGCGTACATCCCGATGAATCTTATCGAGATCTCTGATGCAATCCTTTGCTGCAGGATTAATGGCCGGTAATACCGGATCAAGTGGAAGTGCCCTAGGATGTCCACCATACAGGGCAAAAAAGGGAGAAACTCCAGTTGATGTATGCATAGAGTTGTTATATGCAAATTCTGCATAAGGTAAAGAAGTAAACCAAGACTGTTGGTACTGAAGGCATAAACAGCGTAGATACTGTTCGATGGTAGCATTAGTTCTCTCAGTCTGCCCATCCGTTTGAGGATGATAAGTCGAGGAATACCTGTCCTCAATACCCAAAGAAGCTGTAAGAGCCTTCCAGAATTGTGAGTAAATTGCCTGCCACGATCGGAAACAATAGCAGAGGGTAAACCAAAGAAACGAAACACATTCGTCAAGAACAGTCTCGCCAATTCTGAAGCTGCAGGCAAACCAGCACAAGGTATGAACAATGCGTATTTAGTGAAGTAATCAACGATTGCCCAAATAGTGTCATAGCCCTGAACGTCAGGAAGTTCCACAATGAAATCCATAGACATCATCTGCCAAGGTTTGTACGGCACAGGAAGAGGTTGTAACAATCCAACTAGTTTGGCTCTAGAAGTTTTACACTGAGTGCATATGGAACAAGTCAAAATGTAATCCTTTACATCATGAACCATAGAAGGCCACCAAGCCCAACGCCGTAAGGCTTCAAGAGTTTTTTGTCTTCCTGGATGTGCAGCAATCAAGGAATCGTGAGACCACTGAAGAGCTAAATCTCTAGCTTGACCTGAGGGTATATAGACACACCCTTGAATGAATGGCATACCCTGAATGATTTCCAGATTGAGGTCAATGATCTCTTTTGGATGTTTTGAAACCCAATCAAGGATGATTGAACGCAAAGAGGGCTGAACCGAACAACCACAAACAACCTTGTTTGGTAGAAGAGGAAGAGCTTCGATCTGTTGAGACTGACCATCCGCATGCAAGCGCGAGAGAGTATCAGCCGGAACTTGAGCTTTAGCAGGACGGTATGTAATAACAAATTGGTATTGTGAAAAGAATAAATGCCACCGCGCCTGTCTAGCCGTAAGACATTTCATAGATTTGAAGGCTAACAGACTGCAGTGATCAGAGTATACAGTTACAAGGTGTTTGGCCCCCAAAAGATGATGCCTCCATTCCAAGAATGCATCTCTGATGGCTAAAAGTTTGCGTTCTGTGATAGAATAATTCTTTTCGTAAGCTGTCAATTTACGAGAGAAATAGGCAACAGGATGAATCTCTCCCGAATGCAGACAGGTTTGAGACAATACTGCCCCAATGGCATAACCTGAAGCATCAGCTTCAACAAAAAAAGGAAGCTCGGGATCAGGATGTTTGAGGACAGGAGCGGAGTTGAAGGCTGATTTTAATTGATCAAAGGCTCTCTGAGCTTCTGAAGACCTACAAATGGTACTTTGGCACTTGTCAGAGAGGTAAGTGGTGCAGATATTTCAGAAAACCCATTGATGAAGCGTCTATAAAAGTTTGCAAATCCCAGGAATGATTGTAATGATTTGACTGAATTGGGCACAGGCCATTCCAGGATCGCACTAATTTTGGATTGACTCATGCGCACACCATTGTTAGTAAGGTCATATCCCAGAAATTCCACCTCTGAGGCATGAAATATGCACTTTTCGGCTTTAACGAACAATCTATGTTCTCTCAGACGTTGGAGTACTGTCTTGACATGTTTTTTGTGGTCTTCCTGGTTTTGAGAGTAAATCAAAATGTCATCCAGGTAGACAACAACAAATTGATCAAGAATGTCGTAAAACAGTTCGTTCATGAAAGCTTGAAAGGTGGCCGGGGCATTACATAACCCAAAAGGCATGACAAGATATTCAAATAGACCGTAACGTGTTTTAAATGCGGTCTTCCATTCGTCCCCCTCTCTCATGCGGACGAGATTGTAAGCTCCTCTGAGATCAAGCTTAGTGAATATTTTGGAAGAACCCAATTGATCAAGAAGGACAGAAATCAGAGGAAGAGGATACTGGTTTTTTATGGTTGCTGCGTTCAAGGCACGATAATCAATACAAGGACGTAGAGCCCCTTCCTTCTTAGGGACAAAAAAAAAAAGTGGTGATGAAATTGGTGATTTGGAAGGACGAATGAATCCCATGGCCAAAGCCTTGTCTATGTAATCTTTAAGAACTTCGTCTTCTTTGAGAGAGAGGGAGTACACTCTGCCGGATGGTATTTTTACTCCCGGAATTAGGTCTATTGGGCAATAATAAGCTCTATGTGGGGGTAGAGTCTCCGGCATCCCTTTGTCAAAAACATCTGTGTAATCTGCATATTGAGAAGGTATCGCAGAGTTAACATTTTTAGAGACAGCTCCGATATGCATCGTAGGTGAAACTAGCGCCCTGACTAGACTATCATGGCTAATACCGAGTAATGTAGTACATCGAGTATTGCACATATTGGAAGGGAACTGAATCTGAGCTGTCGACCAGTCGATGGCAGGATTATGAAGTTTCAACCATGGAATGCCCAGAATGACTTTGTAAGCTGTTGCTTTAATGATATCAAATGATATGTCTTCAGTATGGCCTTAATCAGTACTCATATGTAGTGGAACTGTTTGGTGAGTTACCATTCCTGAGACAAGAAGTGAACCGTCCACTGCATTCACTGTTTCAGGTATAGTTTTGCGAACCAGTGGTATTCTTGACATGGTGGCAAAACATTGATCAACATAATTACCTGTTGCACCTGAATCGATCACAGCTGTAGTCTGGAATGAAACACCATGATCTAAAGAAAATGTAACAGGTAGGCAAACTAAATGACTCGGATTCTGTAATGTAGAGTCCAAGGGTGAGTTTACCGACATAGGGACTCTGTCTACTGTCGGGATTTGACGTTTCCCGCCTTTCTTTTAGGTTTTTTGGTACACTCAGGTAACAAGTGATCAGAGGCCCCACAATACATGCAGAGATTGTGTGATCGACGATATTCTCGTTGAGCAGGGGTAAGCGGTCCCTTAACCACCCCAATCTGCATAGGTTCAGGCGCAGGAGATGACGAAGATGAGGCCTCTGCTGAAACCGTGCTGAACAATGCTGTTTTCTTTTCGCCGCGTCTTTCAGACTTACGAGCATCAATCTGAAGGACTAAATCTAGCAGTTCCCCGAATGCCGCGGGAACTACAGGAACAGTGGAGAGGATGTCCTTTAGTTCATCTGAGAGGCCTTGAAAGAAGACAGCTGTCTTCTTTTCTTCAGGCCAATCAGTCTCTGCTGCCAACTGATTGAATCGTGCCAAATAAACCAATAAAGAATTGTTTCCTTGTCGATGTTTTAAGAGTTCCAGATCAGTAGCTTGAGTAGTATAACGTGTATCAAATACTTTACTCATCATAGCAAGAAGGGCATCACAATTGTAAAGAACATGACTATTAGATTCCAACCACGGGTTAGCCCATGCGGCTGCAGTGCCTCCCAAATGAGACAAAACAAAAGCCGCTTTGGTTGTAGATGTGGGAAATGAGGCGGGGCGACACAGAAAATGCAATTTGCATTGATTGATGAAGGTTCGGTATTGTTTAGGGTCGCCTAGGAAGCGTTCTGGAGGAGCTAGCGGGAACTGGGTTGTAAGCATGATCGGATTGGATTCCTGCTGTGGAGGTGGAAACCCTGAACCGGATGCTGTAATTCCGGCACCAGCCATTTGTGACACTGGTGTGGTAACCAAAGACTGAATGGCGTCCATGCGCTGGCGCAGTGCTTCTTGTGCATTGGTTAAGTCAGCACGTAGATCCGTGACCATTTGCACGATTTGATTCAAAGCATCACTGGCCTCTGTGGACATTTTTTAAGGCTGCTAATTCTGTTACTCACCACTCCGAATAGACCGAAGATGCGGAGAAAACGGCCTTGGAGATGTTGGTGGTATAGATTCCGAATTCAGCCTTCCATCCCAGCTCCCCTGAGTACAAGACTCAGGCTTCCTCAAAGAGGGGCTCTTTTCCACAATGTACCTCTCTGCTGTTTCAGTTAGAACAGACTGAGATGTCAATTGAATAAAAGAGCGGGGAGAACACACACCGCCAATACCAATGCTGCAAAAAGAATACCAAGATATTAGACAGGGTTGATATTATACAGGTGATTAAAACAGTTGAAATGATGGGACAACTACCTATATAGATATTGGAGTGGAGTTGCGTTTCCCCGGGATAATCTACAAAGAATAACACAAATGAGTGGAATTGAACTAAATCAGTATCGGTTCCCACTTTAGCTATAGAATTGATAATAACTGACCTGAGTAAAGATAAATGGAGTAATAGGAGTCCAGGATTCTGAAGACAACGACAGGAGAAAATAACAAACAGGGAAGTTAGTATAGGTAAGTAACCCCGAACGGCACGAGGGACACACTAGTGCCGGGTTGGTGCAGTTCAGGAGAGCGTTCATATGCACTAAAAAGAAATCTCACAGGAAAGTCACTCAATGTCCCAGAACCCAACAGAAGAAAATATCCATGGAAGACAATAGATATGTACCTGAGTACACGAGTATAGTTGAGTAGCTGTTGAGATGATCCGGATGTACACAGCAAATTGATGTGCAGAGCGGCAACCAGGAAAGAACCGCAAGACACAGAAGAGAGCCGTATCCAGTAGCGTTCCGAGTCCAACAACCAGACGATCACAATAAGAATAAGGGAGGAGACGAAGCAATCCAAAATTCAGGCAAAAGGTCAAAACCAGGAGTTCTGATAAGGATTCGCGTAGGGAGACACGAAGAGGAAACGGATAAAACCGCGTGTAGCTGGTAACGCTAATTAGCAGCAACGAGCCCCTTGGAAGACGATGGTTTTATAGTCGTAAGAGGGGCGTGGTTGCTGTACGTCTTCCACGTACAAGACGTGTCAGGTGACCTCGAGTGCATCGACGTTTGTACAGACGCCATGGTAGCTTGTACCTGGACCATAGAGGAGCCTGTAAAGAAGTTGTATTCTGCAAGGATGCCGACGGGGAAATCTGAAGTGTAACACCACGGCTTGTGCCCGTGATCTGGTTTCAGTCCATGCCCAGACACTAGTCCATCTGCACGAGGCACAGGCGTCCATGAAAACAGCGGCCGACAGAAAACGGGTGGATGCCCCTAGCTATCGGGTGGTGGTTCGAGTTTGGCTTTCCTCTCGCCACTTGCATATCCCTGGTTGTCGCAAGTTGCTCCCTCATTTTGTGGGTCCTTATCGGGTTTCCAAGATCCTGAACCCGGTGGCCCTACGCCTAGCAGTTCCCTCCTCCTGGCGGATCCACCCTGTCTTCCATACTTCATTGATCAAGCCTTGTTTGGGTCCCACCCGACTGGTTGCTCCTCCGGCTCCTGTATCCGTCTCCTCTCCTGATGTGTTTGAGGTACGCGCCATACTGGGTTCCCGTGTCTTCAGGGGTGGTCTGCAATACCTGGTGGACTGGGTGGGCTACGGTCCCAAGGACCGCCCATGGGTTCCCTCCCGGGATGTCCACGCCCCTCGATTGCTGGCCCGTTTCCACCGTGACCACCCTTCCTGCCCATGAGGTCATGGGCCTTTGGGGAGGGGCTCTGTCATGTCCTCTGTCATGTCCAATCGCTCACCTACTACTGTTCCCAGTTCCCACATGCACTCCCAACGGCAGCGACAGCAGCAGCAGCACAAGCGCAGAGGTTTCCCGGCTGGTGGACCAGTGTCTTTGCGTCCCTTTCCACGGTGGCGGTTGCCATGGCGACTCCATCACGCTCCCCGGTGAAACAAGGGCGTATGGAAACCCACGTGTCACATGCCCGGAAGACACCCGCAACACCAATCCCTGTCTGCGTTGCGTTCCACGTGACACGCAGCTGCGGTCACGTGGCCGCGTCACATGACCAGGCTCGTATTGAAAAGTGCGAGCAAACGCGGAAACATTGCTTCGCAGCTTCTTCACAGAGAACTGCTTGGCGTTTTGGATTACTCTTGTTATTCACGTACTACCTTGATCACGGAACGTTTGTTTGGACTGTCTTTTTGATTTTCCTTACTTGGATTTTGCCATGCTCTCTGATTACCTGGACTTTTGACCACTGGCTTGGATACTGGACTTGGTATCCAGTTCTGTCTTTTGGCTTCTGACCTCGGATTGTGTTTTGGATTGATCACGGATTACGTTCTTGTTCCATACCTAACTCAGGTTTCTCCCGGAGTGCCATCAGAACACCTCAGCCTGCTGCGGCTGTCAGCATACTATCTGCCTACGCCTACAACCTCCCACCTGCCCACTATAGGTAAGATGCTGTTACATTGTCACTACTGTCCCTACCATTGTTGTCAATTATCACTGCTTAACATAACCCTTCATTGCCTTACAGTGGTCAGGGGGTTCTTCCTGTGTTCCCGGTTCCAGGCTGACAACACTCTACACCTGTGGCCTCAAAGATTGCTCGAGTAG
Source organism: Ambystoma mexicanum (assembly GCF_040938575.1). Classification (NCBI taxonomy): domain Eukaryota; kingdom Metazoa; phylum Chordata; class Amphibia; order Caudata; family Ambystomatidae; genus Ambystoma; species Ambystoma mexicanum. The sequence goes on along the minus strand of NC_090923.1, from coordinate 488,804,683 downwards.
TGTTTTTGCTCTTACTCGTGTGGTACTTGGGGACGGAGGTATTATTTATCTACACGACTATCAAGTCAGAACAAAACCGCAGTTTGTGCTTGCCGTCTGACTGTGTCCTCCGTTTATTCTGGGGAGGGAGTTAGGCCCTCCAAGTCCGTGGCCCCCAGCATCACTCTGGCATACCTAGGAGTTTGCCCCTAACAGCAACAGTAGGGTTCAGAAGCTGTTCACCTTTCTGCTTTGTAGTAGCACCTCCGCATGCAGCAGATTTCCATACGGCTTGCTGTTACACAGGTTGTAGAGTCGAGTCTTGTGGACCACCTTCCCAGGCATAATCCGGAGCCTATTTTAGCACTCCTTACTTCCTCGCTTCTACCACCAGCAGAACACTGGTACACCAACCCCACCGGAACACGTCTAAACAGTTCCCTCACTTCTGAAGATGGCTTCTAGAAAACCACCACACTACCACCCACCACAAGATACCACAAGGTACCACAGACTAGCCAAGCCGACTGACTAATGGTCCAATTTACCGGGCAGCTGCACTTCAGCAACAGTTAAAAACTGCTGAAAGAAACTGCTGGGAGATGCCACTATGTAAGGACAGGCACTGTTCTTTCCTTCCTTGCTACCAGTATTGCGAGCGTCGAGTAGCGCTCCCTCCCATACAGCAGAGCACCGGCCAGGACCAGTGGCGTCAAAGTCTGTAGTGAAGTGGAATGGAGTAGAGGAAAGGAACTAACTACATGCACACTGGGTCGTCAAGGGTCATCAAGCCACACCTCCACCAACAAAACCCAGAAGGCTGCTTCGAGAACCTCACAAACAACGACTAAATAAGTACATACAGAAAAGCAAAATACAATAAATTAAGTAGTGTCTGCTGTATATGAGGACAACATTAAATTGCTGGAGTAGCTTAAACACTGTTTCCAAGCTGATAAAGAGGTTCACAAAGTTGATTGAAGTGTTGATCAGGACTGGACACTTGGGGGGCTGATTCATGGAATTATTTGTGCCGAAAAACGGGGATTTGTGCACCATTCTGCCCGCAAATCCCCATTTGTTAAACAGGGATTTGCGGGCAGAATGGTGCACAAATCCCTGTTTTTCCGTGCAAATAATTACATGAATCAGCCCCTGGATCCCAATCAATTGAGGATAAACCAGCTCCACCTTTGTTATGGGGAACAATGGGTGCCTGAATGCCTATTTGCTTGAACGTACGTTTATGTCACACTCTCTCCTCCTCCTCGCAGTGCATTCATGTGTTTTCTGGACAGAGGATTTTAGTTTTTTAAACTCCATTAAATGACAAGGAGCCACCATTTGGTAAAATAATAGTCAGCGTCTATGCAGAGTTTAGCCGGCATGTATTAATAACAAATGTGGAGCAAATAAGTGACAGTATGTGTTGTTGAGGTGGCCATTTCAGCCAAAAATGCAAATGTCAGTACAAAACTATCCAAGATCCAAAAAAGGCATTGAAACATGATTCCTGTGATCTGTCTCTGGTTAAGGCTGGTTGACACCATTAAACTGCAAATGACAAGATGGACAATACATCGCAACCACAATGATTAGTACTAGACAATTTCCTGGAAAGGTGACAGTCCATTACTGAGAATGGCTAATATGTATAACCTCCTACTGCTTGATTTCTCCACTGTTTAATTGTTTTCCTTTTTATCCCCTTTTTTCTGCCTATCTTTATATGTACTTAGTGGTCAATGGCATTTAGCATGAAGCAATTCTTCTTTTCAAACTAAGTGAAACGTGGCAAATGTGGGGTAAATATTCTATGGCACGGCTCAATTTGTGGGTAGAGATAACTAACATGGGCAGTTCTGATGGAAGTGCAGTAAAAGGATAAAATGGTAAATGACGTGTCACTATGACATGGCAATGCAAGGAGAAATGTGAAGTGGCATGTGCAAATCTGGGGCAATGTATGTTATGTGGAGCAACATAAGGGGCAATGTGAAAGTACAAGACGATTCAGGGGGAAATGTTAAGTGGCATGGTCATTTCTTGGACCAATGTGAGTTACATAGGCCAATGTTGGGGTAAACGTGACATGGCATGGGACTATTGAGGGGCAGTGTGACATGTAATGGGCATTCTACAGACACAGAGATTGTGGGAGATATGTGATATGGCATCATCTGTTTTGGGTAATTTGCATAGCATATCATTGTCATTGTTATGAAACAATATGAAGCATGTTCTAATTAACAGACTGGCACATTAAGCATAGCTCTGACTCTTATAACTATATCAGGTTGGTAAACCAAGCATCACATGAATACCAACACCCTCTTATCTTTTAGTAATACCCTGATACTATTCCACATATTGAATTATTTTAGCACCACTAGGATATATCTCAGAAGTAACCTGGCATGTGGTGGCAGCACCCTTACTAGCAACCATGCATTGTAATTTATTTTGCAGCACATTTTGTTTGTATTTTCTCTACTTGCACAGAAAAAAGGGTGTGAATAATATATATTGGGCCATTATTTAACTCTGATGTAATTATATCTCCTTCAGCAATATTTAAATGTGGTAGTTAGGATAGTTTATACTGTTATGTTATTTGTGGTTGGCATGTTTCCCAGTGTAGGAATGGCACTCATTTTCAGGCACTGTTTCAGTGATATGCAACAAATATGTGGCTGATGTGCATGCAGTGCGTAGAAAGAGCACACCACTTTCCGATGAGCACACAAATAGTTTGCTTCAGTGATATGCTCCTACATGCTGTTGCACAGCTGGGAGCATATTACAGAAACTTTGCAGCGGTCCAAGATTATACTTATTACCTGATACTTTTGCAATTAATTTAATAGATTATGATATTCCTCTCCTCCGTTTACAAAATTCACTTGGGTTGATCAGTGCTTTGATACTGCATTGAAGACATATGGACCTCATTATGAGTTCAGCAGTGCAGTAAAAAAGTGGAGGTATTTCCGTAAATTACATACACCATTGGAAACTGTGTGACGGAAACTACATGCAACATCGAAAACTGAGTGATAAGAAAATTGAGAACTGAATAATTGTACACATTCTGACATGATAATTGAATTGATTAAATTTGTAATTTATTGTTTGTGGACACCTGCAGAACTTTATCTTGTTTTGGGTTATAAGGAGTCTGTATGAGAATTATTGCAAATAATGTTTGAATTGATTATATGTATTTGAATCTTTATATGTGTAAACATTCATGAACTGCTTGGCAGGCATTTTTTGTTTTACTGATGCATAATATAATCAGTGTATTTGATACGTTTCTATAATTTTGGATTAAAGATTGTTCTGTTACTTCAAGTTTGGAAGGAAAATGTTTTCACTGACATCTATATATATAAAATGCTTAGGTATGTTTCCATACTCAGCTGATGCAATTTATCAGTGTTAGGTTGCCCTCTGCTGTCCAAATGGAAAAGTGCACCTCTGTGTGCTCTTCCTATTCAACAACAGCTATCATTTTAACAAACAGAATGAGCACGTTCCTACGCGATCATCTTCCACTTACGCAACCATTCAGAATAATTTCAAGTTACGTCTTTCCACCCCCGCTTCTCTTCACACAGGGCACGATGGTTCCAGTGTCAATGAACAGTTAATTACTGGCTCAATGTTTCATTCTCTAAAGAGCAAAATGTTGTAGTATGAGTTCCTCCTCAGGAGATAAAACTGAAAGTGTTGTAAGTATGCTACTAGGCAATCTTATGCCATCATGGGGACTCTGAAATGGAACTTAGATACTGTTGTTATACCACGCAAACCTCTCATTCCATTTGATACAAACATTCCTTTCAAATTCAAAAGAAGACAGTTACCTATCCATTTAGCTCTTTCAATGACCACATTCCCAGCTCAGTCACAGGGGCCCACAGCCGTTTCCTTGAACCGATCAGTGGTGGCAATAATAAGTCACAGGGACCTACTGGAAGCAGTTGGTGGTAATTCTGATATTTAATAAGGGGGACAGAAGTCACCCTATGTATTACCAACCAATATGACCTTCAAGATATGCTAGAATGGTGTATGTTGTGCTGGGAATGGCTAGTAGAATTATATGTGTATTCAAATCTTTCAGTTGCTTTCTGTGGAATTAATGCTGGAGGCCCTTCTCTGTATAATATGGTAATTTTGTTACCTCCACTTTTCTTAGCGGTAACGGAATTACTGCCATTTTCCTCCAAAAATCAGTGTTATTACAGTGATGGAACTACCGCTCATGGTAATTCCGCCTAAATCCCCATTGAGTACTACGGACTACAGAAATGGAAATGTATACCGCCCTACAAACACTTGTAATCCTGTGGTAACCCCACAGGACCAAGTGGCGGTAACAGTAAATGATTTTGGCAGTAATTTAGCAGAATTGCCACTGAATTATTGCCAAATTGGTAATGAGGGCCATAGTGGTTAGACCAAGATGACATGCACATGCAGGCAATCACAGAGTCACATAGTCATTTACAGACTGACAGATATTGTTAAAACAAAGACAAACCAACACATTCAGGCATCTACAGGCAGACACACATTCAATACCGGGCCTATTACATGTTTGCCAGTAATTCCGGCAGGATATTGGCAAACTGCCCCTACCGTTACCGGCGCATGCTATACAGGTATTACTGGGACATTCTAGGTGCTGGCGACGGTGGTAAATTCCCATTCTATGGAATCGCATGGGACTCCATGGAAGGGATTTCTGGAATTTTTAACAAAAGTAATTCCAGCATTTATTTGATGTTAGGTGCCTGATTTACTTACAGCTTTTGGCTGGAGGTAAATCAGTGCCCCCACCAGCAAACTTGCCAGTCTGGAAAAATTGTCAGTTCCAGGAATTACCAGCAATTTTACCATCAATTTCATCCAGACTGGCAAAACTGTAATGAAGCCCATGGTCATTTAGGATCACCCTTTATGTATCACTGAGGGCACCACATAAGAGTCCACTTTTGTGCATACTGCCCCCTTCATACTATTCGTGCTACATTGATCCTTTTTGGTGTTGATTGTAGTAAATTGCACATGGCAATCTGGGCAGATCCCGGTTTCCATTTCAAAATCACAACTAAACAGATTGTGCGTGGTGGGATGGATTTATATTGATTCCTATGGAATCCATCTGCTTTATGCAGGTACAAAAAACAAGCAGATTCCATTTGAATCCAAAGCATCTCCATCTGCATCAAATATCACATGCAGACATAGATGCTGCCGCATATGTCAGGAGGAGTGGGTGGCGGTGGCAGGATCGCAAATTGTGATCCATGCCCCCAGCCTGCCTTACACATACTCCAGAGTAGCACAGAGCGTGCAAAACATGCAAAAACATTTTTCGCCGTTGATTGTGCTCTATGGGTCCGATTCATGGAAATATTTGCACGGAAAATAGGGTTCTTGCATGCCAATCTGCATGCAAAATCCTGTTAGTCAATCCATGAAATCAAATGCGCTGGATATTCCTTGGACTAGCGTGGAGTTCTCACAGGCTCAACACGTCTCTGCAAGTGGCCAACTGCCTTGCGTGAGACTCCACGCAGAGCGTGGGTGAGGCCTGCGCAGAGGACGGAGTAGGGGCTGGAATTCGGAAAATGAGGAAGAACAAGGGAAAAATTGGGCGTTACGAGGGACTGGCCACATGCAGTCGATAGCACGCCCACAAATGCGCACGGCAAAGCATATTCATGGATGTGACTGTGCAACCTCTCGCTTGCAAAATGCCCATGTAAATCCCCCGATCTCTCTGCCACCGGAAGGCAAGCATAAGGACATGCAAACTCACCTCTGAGCATAGGATTCGGAGTGGAGAGGTGAGTTTGAATGTCAGATTTAGGGGTGCATGCACATAGACGGGGTTCTGATCAGATTTAGGGGGTGCACGGTCGCTGTGTAGTGGGGTGCTGGGCCAGTTCATGGGGGTTCGCACGTAGATATTCAGATGTACGAAGTGTCATATGCATGTTGTCAGGGTGTCAGCAACAGTTACAGGGGACCTTTCGCAGGTTCCCCAAGATGCAGGCCTGCCTCTGGGGGTCCCCACACACTGGTTGAAGGGTGCTTGTATTTGCACCAGGGTGAGCATGCAAAAGTAGCTGTTCTGGCTGTTTATGCTTTGCATGGGGGGCGTGTCATGGGCGTAATGGGAGCAACTTGCGAATACGGTTAATTTATGCAGTAAATTCCATGGATACGCGGGGCGCGCATATTTTATTCTGCGCCAAAGCTCACGCAGTATCAGTTGAGGCGCATGGCAATTGCGAGAGAAATGCATACTTTTCCATGTATCGGGGTGCACAGTCCAAAATGACCAAACAAGAGGCAAATGCCAGCAACAACACACGTGTATCAACAGATAAGCTCTTGCAGGAATTATGAGACAAGTTAAAAATGCAGATCCGGGGAGGCACATAAAGGAAATGTGAAACATGCACTCACGGGCAAACAATCAGTAGGTTACATCCAAGCAAATGAAACAGTCAGACCTAGGTACACGGCATTCATAAAGAAGAAACTGCATGCAGTCCCAAACAGGCCCGCAATGTAGCAAAGACAGGCACACACTTGAAATTTCAGAAAGATGCATGTGGGTAGTCACAGAACAGCGAGGATTCAAAAGCATCCTCATACTACAGAAAGATTGCAAAGATACGAATTTAAGATGATGACTGGATTGAAGAAATGAACTGCTTAGCGAGTATGGAAAAGGTTATTTACAGAAGGATGGGGAAATTAAATTTACATGCGAAAGTCTGGGATGTTTTCTTGAGTATGTACTAGCTCCTACACATATGTATAATATCTCCTTTTTTTCTTTTTTCTTTTCTTGTCTCTATTTTCTGTATAATACGATGTATGTTGTCATATAATGTTTGGTTAAAATGTAAATAAAGAATTAAAAAAAAGATTAACCAACACCTTTTACTGGCCATTGCTTTGGTTCACAATATTAATGCCGATATTATGACTTCCCTCAAAGGGTGGATCAGGCAAAAACAGAGTGGCGCCCATATGTTGTCACAGACGGGCACCTGCAGGCAGTCACTGAAAACTGTGCATAGGCGTTCGCTACTGGCCACACACAAGCAGCAACAGTCAGAAATTCTGGGCACTCACAGACAGTTCAAAGCAGTCCATCACAGATGCACACTCTGGCACCAACAGACAAGTACATGAAGACAGGACACAGACAGATGAACACAAGCAGAAATGTAACAGCACTTGCAATTTGTCACTGTGGCACACACAGACAGGCAACTAAAGATGTGCACATAAGGCAGCCAGATATAATCAGGCAAAGGCATTCAGAGGCAGGCACAGGCAGGTTGATAGATACGCCTGTGCGGGCAAAATCAAACAAGTACATCCAGACCTCCATAGCCATACCCACAATCAAACAAAACCAGTCAGTAGCAAGCGTTCAAAGGCAGCCACATACTAGCAGGCACAAGTAGTCCGGCAAGCAAATGCAGGCAGCCATAAACAGACACATACGGGCAGTCACAAACATTTACATGCAAGCAGGCAGCAACCAGCACATTCATGAGAATCACAGGCACTGAAAGGTTATGTTACGTTAATAGGCATTCTTTTAAATTTAGTATATTTGGTTTTTATATAGTGCCAAATCACACCCATAGTAGTTTCAGAATGCCTTGGCTTCTCTGTAAAGTGATGTATTGTGGTCCACCAGGGTTATCCAGACATTGGTCTGAAGCAGGAAAAAAATTAGCAGGGATGTGAGTCAGGGAAAGATCACCATAGATGCACAATAGGGAGGGAGGGGTGCAGTGGGCAAATAATATTTAGTGATCACATGCAGTCCTAGCAAAACATGTGGAAAGTAGGGTATTTTAGAAAGTTAGATTTGGAGAGGTTGGACATAGGAATGCAATGTAATATTTGGATGCATGAGTAGCTCAAGAATGTGCTATTGCAATTGTACACGTGTGATGGGTTAATTGACTGGCTATGCATTTAAATGTTACAGCAGTTGAACACCACAATATCAATTCCGCCACGGCCAAGCTTGAAGGCCAAGAAATGCCCAATCAAAGGTTGACTGTGTAGAAAGTGTGTATCGTTTTTAATAACAAAGGGAAGGGATTAAATAAATCAAATATTTCCACCCTGGCACTTTGGGATGGATATTTAATAGTTAGTCACCTATTTGGTGTTCATGTCCTGCTAGAATTTAATTCCCAAATGTACAGTGAAGAACTAACTACTGCTCTGCAGGAGTACGTGGTTGAGTAATGAATAGACCTCCTACTCAGCCTCACACTACTACTAAGCCAGCAGTGACGCCAATCATAAAGGTGAAACAGGCACAGCCCTAAAGGTATACTTACTTACACTCTTTTGATAGTGAAGTCTGAGGGCAGGCTATATCTTCAGGAGAGGTATGAGCTGATAACAGTAGCAACCCATACAACTTAAGTACAATAGTAAAAAATAAAAGAATGTCAACCAAGGTTCTATAAAAATATATACATTTAATCAAACAATGTAAATGCAAACATGCTAACCAGAAAACACTAGAAAAAACGCATCAATGCAAAAGAACATAGATAAAGAAGACTTAGTGAATAGGGCATATGGGCAGATGAGCAGGGATTCTCAGTCAAATGATTGGAGCAATATCACTATTCATAGGATATGCCTTGATGAACAAGGTAGACAAGGAGGGCTTAAAAGTTGCTATGGTAAGCAGAAGAGGGGGACAGGGCCTTTACACAGTACCTTATATTCTTGTCTTTGGGGCTCAACAGTTTTGAGCCAGACATTTCAACATCAGACAGAGAGGGTGGGTGCTTTTGGCACCCGACCAGTGTCAACACTACAAGTGTCAACGCAGAGTCCAACTGTGCAGTGCTGCTCATCAGTTGCAATGGCTTGGGGGTGGAAGAAACTGGGGACAGCAGGTGATGTCATGTGAGTGGCACTTGCAGACTCAGTGGCCAGAGAAACAGAGACTGACCTTTGGCAGTAAGTGGGCTTGGCTGGTACAACATAGTGGTGAGGTGCCTGCAGTGGCAATGGCTTGGTGCTTTAAGATACTGGTGACCAGGTGGTAATGTTGAGTTGGGGACACTAGAAGACTTGACAGAGACAGCAGAACTTTGCCATAAGCATATAATTAAAACTCAGAGATGTAGAGGGGTTCAGGCATCGAGGGAAGGGAGGAATGTAGCAATTTATATGCAGCAGCTTGGATGGCATCAAACATTACCAAACGTGCAAAGGTGGTTTGGTCGGAGGTGCAGAGAGAGCCAGGGGTCACTTCCTTGGTTCTGTGGTTGCTGGAAGTCCCAATCCAGGGGCTGCAGGACAAGGCAGCTCCTTCTGTCCAACACTCTCACTCCAGGGAGTTTGGCTGGCACCTACAGGGAATCCTTCATCCCTTTTGACACGGTCATGATCCAGCGTGGTCAACAGAGAGGTATTGGTCTAACAGTAGTCACCCCACTGTTCACTGGGAATGGTCAGGGAAGAGAGCTCTCCTCTGCCGTGGATGCTTTCTGTCTTCACCCCTATAGCATTTGAAGTAGCCAGTACTTTAAACAGGGGTCCAGTGAATCCTTCTTGTCCTTACAGAAGTCCAAAAAAGGCTGTTGAGCCCCTCTCCCTAAAAAGGGAAAATGCTACAGGGGACTGGTCAAAAGCAACCATGCAGTAAGGGGTCCAATGCTTATAGTTGGAGGGGACAGGAAAAAGTAAGAGAGTCCTAACAGAAAACAAGATGGTGTGAGGCTGCTCCAGGCCTACTTCCCCTCTCTGGCTATCCTAACTCCACTCCTGATTTCAAAGAGACCCCAGTGGTTAGCACCCTGGTGTAAGATGGTTTTGTTATGTCAGTGCTGCCTTTACGTTGAGGTTGTTTACAGTACCCACAGGAAACGAAGACAGTTAGGACAAGGTCAAAATGTTACTTGCAGCTCCCTCCACAAAGTCTCTGTTTTGAACCCCAACAGTCAGCCACCTTATTATTCACACCAAGGAAAGGATGTCAGGAACTTAAAGTCACTGCAGAAAGACACCAAATGACAAAATGGAGAATCATGCCCATGGCATGCAGAAATAGTAAACAAGCTCCTACCCCCCCAACCTAAAATGGAGGCAAAACAGACCCCACACATCACAGGCATTTGCATACCTACCCTTGGCCCTGCCTGGCTAGGCCACTAGTCCCTGTTTTCTTGGGCCCCATCAAGAGGGACCCCAAGAGCGAATGCCTGACCCTGGCAGGCCAGAACTACAGAGCCTGAGAACATCTCAATAATGTGACTTCTGAGAGCCCCTGCTCACCCAGGAAAATGAAGTTTAGAGAAGTAAAAACAGGAAGATGTGAGATGCATTGCCAGAGAATTCGGGCAGTCACAGATGGACACATGCAAGCAGCAAGACAGATACTACTTGAAGTCAAATGCATGGACTTGCGAATATGCACACACAGTCTGTCAGAGACAGCCACAACTAGGCATTCAAAAACATAAACAACGTAGCAGATGGAGGGGGTTAAACACTACTCCCGTGCAGGATGTGAAAGATATGCAGGCCGTCAAAGACAAGTATATTTAGACATAAACAGTGACAGTAGCACATGCAGTTCTTTCCCAACGTCCACAAACAGTAATGGATAGCACATTCAGGCAGTAACAGACAGGGACAAACTAGCAACCACAGACAGCCACATGCTAAATTTCACAGAGGAAAATCAAGGCAGTTATAGAACAGTACATGCAGGAACAATAAAAAAAAGACGGTCAATTGTAGGCCATTACAAGCAGGCATATAACAACAGTTTAAAACATCTGCATTAAGGTATTAAGTAGTACATGTCACATATATACTAATGATTACTGACAGGCAGATTCAGCCCTCCATACGCGGGAAGACATGATAATCACAGAAAGCCATATTTAGACCATAACAGACACCTGCAGACGTGCGCAGACCTTTCAAAAGGCACCTGAAGTCAGTCACAGGTACATGCATAGGAAGCCAGGTACATGCACATTTAGGCAGCCGTAAGGAGGCATACACAGACATTCACTGATAACTACATGGAAGATTTGTAGTCAGACACACAAAGGGCAAACATGAAGGCACAATCATATAGCCATATGCTGACAGTCACATACATGGACATGCAGGCCGAAAGAGAGTCACATGTCATCCCCAGAGGCAAGTACACATGGGCAATTGTAAACCTACAACAAACAAACAGATAAAAAACAATCCTCTATGGAAAAAAACTAGGTGCATCATTTTTTAAGAAGAACAAGACCTTGCTTTGTATACAAAAAGGAAATGTGATGGGGTATTATAAATCATGTGCCGCAAAGCTCTCTCTCTTCTTCAACGCAAACAGCACACTATAACTGCAAAATTCATCATATGTGATGCACATAATATACATTGTTCATCCCCCTCCCTTATTCGATGTCACCTATACACATACTACTGATTACAAATGAACCCCCAGTTCATTGGCCACATCCTCTGCAGCTCCAGCTTCCCCACAAATGGGTTTTAATCTCTTCATCTTGGGTTGCTGTAGGTGACTAGTTAAGTTACTGAGATCACCGCAATAGTTAAGTTACTGAGATCACTGCAAGGCCTCACGTGATGTGCACCTGGCCGCCAACATGAGTTCAGTAGATAACTTTGAGATCAGTCTGATCCTTGGGAATAAAGCAACACTTTTCTCATCCCAGACACACAGGCGCCCCCACCGCCCCTCCCTGTTGCAATCTTGTATGCGTTGGCATCACCCTTTGCTCTTCCTGGTACAAATCACAGGCCAAGTTTTCCTCTGCTCCCCTTTATCAGCTGCTCCTCCCGGGGGGCAAGCCTAGGTTTTCTGCAGGTCCCACTAATCAATGTAATTTGTGAAGGATTTAGTCAGTTTGCTCATGAACATTTGGGAGTTCAAATGGGATGGCCATTATCCTGGGGGGCCCTGGTGTTCTAAATCTGAATGGGAGTTTTGGCAGCTCAAGACCTCTGCCCTGGCTTCCATGAGTTTGTCCTTCACAACCGGCCATATCCCTACTCATACTAGGCCGCTCACATTTGTTTCTAATTTTGCAAAGCTCTCACAAGATACAATTATGTGTGTGTGTTTGTGTTCCCTACCCCGCCTGGGGTAGGGGTGAAATATTCGAGCATGAGGCCTCATTGTTCTATGTTCTCAACACAGCCTGCAAGGACCCAGACCTAACTTCATATATGATGACACTTCCATGTTTCTCATTATTGGGCAGGGACCTGTGCCATGTGTGTTTTACAGATACAGTTGATCTATCTAACACTCTAAAGGCCTGTTTTTAGTTCACCTTAGCCCTATCTAAATTTCTCCGATCAAAACACCCTGCGCTACTCACCTACACCCAATGCCCACGGGACTCTGCCCACCCTTTGTACCAGAGAGAGCTATTCCTGCCCCGATTGTGATCATCATCATTGCACTGTTTGGAATTGTCTTGGCACAGCATCAAAGTATCATTTGGCATGTACAGAACATCACAATCAGGAGCACCATGATGGGGACCAATATCGTCACCACTGCTCTGAGCCATGTGGGCACCCAGGAGAACATTGTGTCAAACCAATCTTCAGCCTGCACCCCTGCTTCATTTTCCATGTCTGTCTTCAACTTGTGTAAGGCCTCTATAATGTGTGATATGGACCCATTTTCTGCATCACTTGGGGCAACGTACATGCAACATGACAGTCTGATCTTTTTGCACACATCCTCTTCCAGAACATACAGGGTTTGGAGGGTCATCAAACGAATCGCCCGCAATTCACTCTTGATATCATTCGGGCCTTGTTCAGTATGATTTGCCAGCTGGATCATCTCCCACCTCACAATCTGTAACCACTTAGCATTCACTGCAGACTGAACCCCTGGCATTAAAAGGGAGGCACACTTTCGTCTTGGTATACAGGCAGTATTTGTCTGGGATGGCTTTGAGCAACTTGGACGAATCTTCAGACAAATAATTTGATCTCTCCTTTCATATATCCAGTGAGCGCTTCTTCCTTTCCACCTGCAGGGATTGCACCGGGACCTGGCTCTGTTTCCCTATGGCAGGCTTAGGTGCAATTGTCAGATGTGGTTCAGGCACCACGAGAATATCTTAGTGCAATGTTGTCAACGCACAAGTGCCCCACCAGGATGGTGGGAGATGCAGGTGTGCTTGCTGACCGCATGCCTAATAAAGATCCATGAAGGCCCCTGTTCCTTTAGCAAGATCTGGAATGAACCGTGTTTTATTGCATTTGACATTAGTTCCAACAGGAACTGTCCCAGAAGCAAAACTCATGTTATTCAGCTGCTTGAATCTTCACTGGAACTTCTTGTGTCTAAATCCATGTTAGTAGTTTTGATAGATACGTGGCCCATATTGTAAAGCAGTTCTTATTGATGCTACATATCACTTCTTCTCCAAATCCTGTCAAAACCTCTGCCATGCAGCACACCACCACCTTTTCCCATTTGTGTGACACGAAGAGCACTCCATCCAATTTCAGCATGGGTTGTGGTTTACATTGAGCACCGCAGATCTATGTGATTACTACGACCCCCAGAATTCTGACGGCCAAAAATGCAGACTTAAGAAAAAAAAATGTAAACCCTCTTTACACCACATACATGTGCTGGGGGAACCCCCCGCACCCTTGATACTACTATCTTCTTTAGAACATTGATCTTCATCCTTGTCCATTAATACAACTTGTACCTTGTGCCCCTGAAACAAACTGCGAACCCGACACAGAAACAGATGAACCAAACATTGGGCTTCCAAAGATGGCCTTTCCTGGGGTACTAACATTTTGGGCGCCCAGACATAACAACTCCTGTTATATCTCTGTTTCCCCACTGAGCGCATGTGATTGTACCACACATTACTGAATTCTGGAGGGTGCATATCAGATATCGTACCAAACAACTCCTTTATATTGGGCATATTCATTTTCTTCATCTATTCCCCTTTTTACTCGCAATTTCCATTGCCACAATACATGGTCCTGTATATGTATTCTCTTGAGATTCACTATAGTACTCAGCAAATCAACAGTCGACGTTGTGGAATCAAAAGGTTCCCTGCTTTCACATCCCCCTATATTACACTCCCCCTTTATATGTCCTAAGCATATAAACTCACTTGAAACATACAAAAATATACTGAAAAGAAACCCACAACAAAGATAAAAAATAAACGTAGGACAGTGATGAATGTACTGTGAAAAGGAAGAGTAAAAGAGTAAACCGTGTAATATCAAGGGGAAAAGTAATTTTTCACAATGAAACTAATACCACAAAAATAGCAGCATATCGATATTACAAAATACAAGTACACACATATATTTGATCCGTAGCGCGATGATGTGGTTGTGGAAAATATTCTGCTGAAATCAAAAAATGTAAATAAACCTTTGAACACCACAAGTCTTTTCTCAATATAATAATTTACAAGAAACATTCAGACAATATATTCACAGAAGGAGGTGATGCATAGGGCACCCTCCCAACATCGTAGAAATGCACCCAATAACGCAGCTCCTTCACCTTGACCGCAATTGGAGTGCAATACACTACTATGCAAGATTCGTTATAGCATGGCTCACTCCACCTGCAGACGTAAACAACATCCCTTGGGTGTAACTGAAGAGACAGTGAGCTCGCAGAATCTAGTGCAGCACTGGTGTCTTCTTCTGCTCATTGTCACACTATCTGTTGAGATAATGCAGTCGAATACAACTTAAATTTATCTTCTAGAATTGACGCATCGATGTGAGCATCAGAAGCACTTCACACCAGTGATAGGAGCATGTGCAGGCATCCCCCCTTCACTATCTCTTGAGTGGAGAGGTGATGATCCTCAAAACTGAAAAGGGCCAGAGGCAAGCAATAGACCCAATTGTTTTTTAGAGTAATGCATAGTTTAAACAATTTGGCCTTCAAGAGGCCATTCATCTACTCAACAACGCTGTTGTCCTGGGGGTGGTAAATTGAGCTCATCTTGTGTTTAATCCCTAAAAGAGCTGCAATCTCTTTGAACAGCTCATTAAAGAAGTGGGTGCCGTTATCACTCTTAGGATTCTCACACTCTCCTCATCAGGACAACACTGCTCTCACTAAATATGTAGCAGGCAATTTGGCATCAGGATGTGCACATGGACCAGCCTCAATCCAACAGGAGAAAGGGCACACTACTACTATGATAAAGCGAAAGGTGTTACACCGTTCTCGCATATCTGCATAATCAAAATGGAGGACTTAAAAAGGTCTGCTTGGATGGGGCAATGTGCCCCATAAGGTCCTCATTGTGTGCCCAGTGTTATAGGTCTGACAGACAGTACAGTCAGATGTAAACATGTTCAATAACTCTTGAATGTTCAGCGCATACCAATACTCCTCTATATCAGGAGCAATATGCTTCTTGGAAACAGCTGAGGGGTAGTGAAGTTGTTCGTATTGTGACCAAAGCCAGGTCTTGGGCGATCACTACTTTCCCCATGCTAACCTGCCTCCAGACTAGCTCTGTGGGAAACTGCGCACACCCTCTCCTCTGCCACAGAAACGTCTCACTCTGCAGCGCTTGACCCTGCAATTCTATTACTTCAGTGATGGGTAGTGCAGTATATGGAACCTGTATTTGCAACTGTAGACTGCCAAGTACTGGATACTCAGGGAAATCTGGCACTGGTAAATATGCCACTAACATTGCTGCTCTGTCTGCTGCTTCATTACCAAGTGAAATGGGGCCCTCACCATTTGTATGAGCGGCACACTGATGATTGAGACAAGTGTTGGCTGTGAGAGAGCATTAATCAATCTAGGAGGGTTGCATGCTGTACTGGGGACCCATCTGCTCTCTGAAATCCTCTCCTCTTCCATCTTGACAATCCTGAGTGCATGGTTGTCGTCACATATGACAAGTTTGAGTAAATCGTCACTGGACATCCCTGTGCTTCCTCTAGCACCTCGATAAGAGCAATCAGTACTGCCGCCTGGGAAGAATAATGCACAGGTAGTCGTTGTTGGATAAAAACCTCATAATAGTCCTCAATCAACTGGATCACTGCTGCACCAGTATGTCACTGACCTGTCTCCTGGTCAATAGTTGCTGACCCGTCAACAAAGAACACCTCTCTGTCATCTAAGGCACAGTCTTGGGCTTAAGTTATGTCATTGTCCGGGTACTCGCAAGTGGCACAGTTATGAACATCGTCAGATTCAGTGATGGGTTCTGTCAAGCAGGTAGCAGGGTTTACTGTCTTACAGCGAACAATGTGGATGGATAGACTGGTAAGAATACCTTCATATGCGGAAGCCCTTTGGGTTGTCCATGTGGACTTCGATCCCTCAATTATTGTGAACACTGCATGTTCTATATACAGAGTTACTGAGCACCCCATGGTAATTGTGGCTGACTTCTCAATGGAAAAAGCAGCTGCAGCTAATGCTTGTTCACAGAGGAACTGTCCTTGCATAACCAAATCTAGCTTACCACTGTAATACATTAGAGGTTTATGGCCCATGGTGCTATGTTGTGCCATCATCATCTGACCATCAGAGCGTGAGAAAAGATATAACTCTTTATTGTAGTCAGGGTTGTTAGGACGGGAACAGATGAGATGGCATCTTTGAAGTTCTGAAAGCTAGTGAGCATCTCATCAGTCCAAATAATGGTACTTTTGGTCCATTGAGCCTCTTTAAGGGCCTGCAGCAGTGGCCGGTTGTATGATGAATAGTCAAAGATCCATGCCCTACAATAATTACACAACCCGAGAAATGCGTGCATGTCCGTAACAGTTACTCCCTGGAGTATTCCGCGCACCGCTGCTGCACGTTCTGGAGTCACACTCTTGCCATTTACTGAGATCAGTTGGCCTAGATACAATTCCTTCTGTTGACAATACTGTAGTGTTGCTTTATCCACCTCGTACCCTGTAGTATTGCAATGGAATTCTCTCTACACTGTTGCTCAGTAGTGATGCACAGTAACAGGTCATCTACATACTGAATGATAGTACGTGGAACTTGAATTTTACCTGAATGTTCATGCAGACCCCTGTTAAAAATACTGGGGGACTCCCAGTACCTCTGTGGGAGCCTAGTATGTTGGAACGGCCTCCCGGAAAATATAAACGCAGTGAAGTATTGAGAATCTGGATGCAGGTGGACTGAAATAAAGGCATTCTTGAGGTCTATAACAGTGAAATGTGTGGCCACAGTGGGTATATTACACAGTATCTTTGTGGGGTTTGGGACCATGGGAAACTCTGCCTGTATTATATTGTTAAGAGAACTCAAATCCTGAATTATTCTCCAACTGGACCCCTTCAACTTTTTCACAGTACAAATGCCAGTATTACATGAAGAATACGATGGAACTATGAAGCCTTGGTGTACGAGGGCCATGACAGTGTCATATATGCCTTCTTCAGCTGCTTTAGATAGGGTCTACTGTTTTACTCTGGGTAATACTGCACCTTCCTTCAACGTTATGCATATTGGGGTGACTCTTACTTGTCCACAATTTGTCAGATACTTGAGATAGGTCTTCTTGAGCAAATTAAGGGGTACTGTGGGATGTTTTGACCCACTAGGCAAATAGAGAAGATCGTCATTACATGTCAAATGTATGCTTCTGCCCCACTACATGAATAGTGGTAGGCAAATGTCTACAAATATGCTCTGTGTTGTCATCCTAGGACTGAAACCATGAATACTAAAACCAAGGGGGACCGCTCAGGGACCAGGAGGAAAGATCCAAGGGACCCGGGGTATCACTCCAGACACTTTCATCTGGAACCGGCGAGGAGAACCTGTCGATCCACCACTGATGGGAGAAGCAGCAAATGTTTTTTCCACTTGGACCAAAAAGAAAACTGAACATCCCAATCTCGTGACCTCCTTTTGACGGGTGGTCAAAAGTCAAATCGCGAGGGGGGCTTTGTGGGATGTTTTGACCCACTAGGCTCTGCCCTGCGGCATCACTGTGTGCTGGTGGCACCAGAATCAGCAAAATGGCCACAAAAATCCCATGTGCGCCAAAACCTAAGGAAATTGCGCTCCGCCAAGCACAAAAAGCTGGCTGCCAAATCTACCATGCATGTTGTCAGTGGTGGAATGGAGACCGCACTCTGAAACATGTCATTGGGCTGACCAACATGTAAAAATGGAGCACAGATGAAAAGCAGTGCTTGCTGAAAGAAATCCGAAATCTGCTTTTAAATCTTTTCTTGGTTGCTAAAAAATACAGAATGCTGGTCCCAAACACCCGCAAACATCTAATCTTCTTGTTGGGTGTCCCATGCTATGGAATGCAAGGAATTATTGTGCATTTGCAATATCCAGGAAAATTGAATTAGTCACAAAAACATCCACAGCCAGTTTGCCTGATTGGGAAAGCTGTCAATATCTGGGCGCAGTAACAGTGGCCGCCTGTGACTGTTTCAAAAGCCTATTTTAAAACTGTAAAAGTTGTACTATTAAGATCTAATTCTAATGTCTCAAATCTAAGTGATTTGTTATCAAGAGCAAACTAGGTTGTCACTAATTAAACTTCATGGTTTAGAGCCTAGAATCATTGTTCTAGATGTTTGTATTAAAATTGTAAGTTTATTTTCAACAAAGAAAAATGTAACAAATTTACTTTTAAAGTAAGCCTGATTCAGCCAAAACTACAAAGAAACTTCCCCCCACTGGGAAAGACACCTCCCTTCTGCTTCCCACCAAAAGGCCAAGAAATCACATTCAGGTGTTGATGAAGAGGGGAGAAGATTTGGGCTGCTGCTCCTGGGAGAGACAAAGGACCTTCCTGGCTGAAAAGATATGCAGATTAAAGTGTCAACAGTGCTCTCTGCCAGAAGGAAGAAGGCGGGGATTGCTCTTGTGCTACAAGAAACCTTTGGAGGTGAGGGTAGACAGTTTTGTTGATTCAGAAATGGACAGAAATCAGATTTCTAATAAGACTGATAATTTATTGTGGACTATTGTTAAAAATAGAGAAACCCCGGACTTCTGAATCTAAATTTTGGGTGCACATTTTAAGAGGTGCCAGAACTCTGTGCTATGTTCTGGGACATAACTGTAGAAATTGTAGTTTTATAGCAAATGCATTGATGTCAGAAATATGAAACTTCACACACGTATGCCCATATGCAATGCGCACATGTGTACGAAGTTTGGAAAAAATAGATATTGTATCCCGGACAAAAAGTGCGAAAATTTGTCAAGATCCTACAGAGACGGGGCTTTGATGAATACTTGCTCCACAAAATATGTGACCTAGATCTGCTATTGCTATCAAGTTTGTAAAATTGTAAATATGTATTATATGAAAAGTAGATTTCATGTGCAAAAACAAAGGGGAGAGTTTTCCTGCCCCATAAACAACATCATCATGATGACACTCTGTTTACTTCTCCAACCAAGGCAGAGGAATGACCGTAGCCAATAGAATACCTAGGGGCTGCGCTTAAGATAATTCAGCATACCCACCACTTTAGGAAATACTTAAATAGAGACTGCTGAGGGCTCACAGACACACACATTCACCCACCAACCGATTGCTGGTGGAGCACTTTGCAAGAGAAATCCATATTCCAGACTCCAGATTCCAGAAACTTTGAAAGCAGAAAGGCCCATTTCCAAAGCTGAACCATTCTCAGCTTGGCCTTTAAAAATCCAGAAACCAGATTTTACCCCAGACATCCAAGGGGAACCAAAGAACAGCCTGGCTGTGCTGTAGCTGCTTTCCTGCTAAGAATTATTGCCAGAATCCAAAGATCCAACCCAGTAGAGCCGTGCTGTGACCAGATAGCTGTGAACCAGAACCAGAGCAGATCCAGTCCAGTCCCACCGTGTGGTGACCAAAGGGCCTTGCTGATCGCTGACAAGACCAGTCCGGTGTGCCCAGCTGTCTGTCCCAGAAAGTATCCATGACAGGTCCATTTAAAACCATATAGTGAGTATCTTTAGTATAGGACTGGCACCAGTCTAGGTACTATCTATAGTCATCCCTATCAAAATCAAAATCTATCTTATATCCAGAACTGTATCGTTAGAAATCCTTTTTGTCTTGCCTGAACTCTCCATCTCATTCCTTGTTATTTCTGTACTAGTAGTGTTAAAATCATCTTTGTGCTGATATACTTTCTGAAGAAGGCGAGCGTTTCAGCAGGCAAAAACCATCCGGTGACGTCCTGGTATGGTGGCTGTGCTGTCGTGTAGTTTGCATCTTTATAGTCTACCCTAGCGTAAAGAAACCTTGTTTGTAATTTTTAAAGCGCATTCTTGTTTTGCAATTTTGCCTCCTTCTGAAAAAAACGACCTCCACAAAAACATCCATAACTTCTTCATACTTTATGCTAGAAACGAAATGTAAGTGTCTACTTGAAGCTAACATTATACGCTTTTTAACAAACCCAACTGCGCATCCCAACTCCTGATATGTTTTCCACAATCGCGCTTACCGCACACAGAAAAGTTTGCTGCAAAGTTTACGTTTGGCTCAAATCTATAACGTGTGAAATAGCTCTACATTGCACCCGACCTCAAAATTAAGTTTTCTACTTGCTTCTCACTCTCTCATCATTGTTAGTGTTTGTCTGATACCAAACAAAGCGGCTCCCATTAGTATTTCAACCATTTTTGTAATTAAAACCATTTCAGTCTTTTTACCATTCCATTCAAGCCAACTTTAAAACCATTTTGACAAGTTTTCAATCATTCCTGTTTCTCTCTCTGTGTTTGCTGGGGGAAATTGGGATTGATACTATTTTGTTGAAGTCTGTATTCCTGAAACCTGTTCTCTCTCCTTCTATTTCTTCTTATTGCATATTGGGGGGATTGAGGGGTCTGCAGGGGGAAATATTGACCATATTGCCATTTGATTGAACACACACAAAAGTATTATTTCTGTGCTGCATTATTTTTCCCATCATTACTCCTTGTGATTAAAGATATTGTTTAGTGTA
Organism: Ambystoma mexicanum; assembly: GCF_040938575.1. Taxonomy (NCBI): domain Eukaryota; kingdom Metazoa; phylum Chordata; class Amphibia; order Caudata; family Ambystomatidae; genus Ambystoma; species Ambystoma mexicanum. Next base: position 488,783,653 of record NC_090923.1, on the reverse strand, counting down.
ACATCACCCATTGGTGATCATTGTATAACCATTAAAAATAGTGTGATATATATCTTGTGCCATCCATAAATAATTATTTTAACTTTGCAAACCAGCCTGCTTCCTGGTTCAGTGTGACCGGGGGGATTCAAAGAGAGGGGCGTGATATAAGTGGTACATCGTTCAGAAATAAAAGAACCTATAGACACAAATAAATAATTAAGGGTTTCAGCTGTGCATCACACGCTAGGCATTGACTTAGGTGAAGTGCCGGGTTGAAATCACTTACAAGATTGGGGGCTCGATGCCAGGATTTCTGAATTAGACATACCACTTGTGACAGCTTAATACAGCGTGCTAACTAATGGGGTACATAAACCCTGTTGGCTACCACACTGTGTTACACTGTGAAAAGCACCCCTCAATAGGAACGCTCTAAGGAATTGGTCTGTTTTGCAAAAATAAAATAAACTCCTGTAAATCAGAAAGGAAATTAATATTTTGGGAATGGCGACCTTGGTAGAAATCAATATGGCAAAAGAACACCTGCTGCACAAATTATTTTATCATGTGTGAATGGACAGAACAGGATCAGAATGTTTGGTTGCAGGGAATTAAGGAACAGGCCACTGCAACAGGATTAAATATAGGGCAGGATCAGGGTCCATTACATATGGCAGTGAGTGAACTGTATATGGCCCCTAAGGTAAAAGAAGAGCAAAGTAAGATTGCCAAAATAGCAGCATATCTGTACCTCCACATTGGAGCAATACAGGAGAGATGTGCCGAGAACCTAGATCTGGCAAACAAGCAACTACAATCATTACAAAAAGCCCAAACTGATCTGGACTCTGCAGAGCAAAGGCTACAAAAGAGCCAGGAATCTGAAAATGAAACCAGGCAATATTTGATAAAAATAAAATAAGATATGGATATCCTGCAGCAAGAGAAGGTACAGCAGGACACCAAAGTGCTGGCCCTGCAGAAGGAGTTAAACCAAATCAAAAGGAGGACTATTTTTAGGGTAATGCAACTGTGTATTGCCCAATCTCGTTTTCACACTAATAATAACACAGTTATATCGATTTGTAGAGAGTTTTTCAAAGAAAGGCCAATATGCCTAATTGCGCTTTCCGAATAGTCTCTTTTTGCACTTATGGTGTGCTAAAAGACACATGCTCTACCACCTTGGCTTTGGCATGTGTTAGCTGCCCCCCAAATGAAGATAAACATTAATTTTATTAGGTTTTCTCTGGGTAGGCAAGTGCAGATACAAATTAGTTAAAATTGTGAAGAATTTTCTTCAGCGAAGGTCTCTCTTGAGGTAGGTCACTTCAGATAAAGAAAGGGTCCCTGGATACTTTTAACAGGGTAACCTCAAATGGAACGAACAAAAACTGTGCGGTACGTGTTCTGCACTAGGTTAGAGTCGTTCTCTTAGCCCCTGCAGAAGGAGTGCCAAGAATGTTTGGACTCTCTGGTACAGAGCCAGAAAAAGCTGGAACAGCAAATACATTTTAACAGGGCATGCGCAGATCAGGTAGTCACCCTGCAAAACCGCCTAGACCAAGAAATAGAAGAGAATAATAAATTAATCCTGAAAGACCTTGACACCCAGACAGAATTTGATGGAGAGCGCCAGAAAGCTGGTGCACTCCAAGAACAAAGAGACGACCTGGCTGCACAAAGGCACACTCTTATTCAGGAAAGGGACACCTTAGGCCAGGAGGTCAGTTATTTAAAAGATAAGATGGAGGAAAATCACCTGGCCCTCCAGGGACTGGGTGAGCTCCAAAAAGATTACACAAAACTGTTAGAGCACTCCAGGAGGATGGAAGATGCTCTGGCAAAAAGTGACCAGGCCAGTAAGGACACGACACAGGAGGTACCCTCCTGCAGCAGAAATTGGCCCAGTACTCTAAAATGACACAGGAAGCGCAGAGAAAAATGACAGGCTCCACAGACAGGTAGCTATGCAAGAACAATTCATAGAGACTAGCAAGGCCTTGATAGAGGAACAGAAAGGTCAGGTTCTTGCATGGCAACAGGGAGCAGGGGCTGATAGAGATGAAGTCCACTGGGAAAGGGAAACACCTGAGCATAACCTCAGGAACCCTAGTGCCAGAGGCTTCCATCTCTTCAACCCCACGGACTCTGCCACCCCCATGTCCACTGGCGCACATGAGCCAAGGGCCACCGGGATGGCAGACTTCAATCCAATGAGGAATAAGGGGCTCATAGATCAGCACCTCCCAGGAATGGATGGGCGGGCATCTGGGTATGGGTTCTCAAGTGCTGTAAAATTTAGTGGGGAACTCCATGAGAGTAGGCCCACTAAGGGCATCCTGAAAACCTCTGCCCAGCAAGGACAGTGGGGGGGGGGGTACTCAGCAAATCCTCGGAGCAAGGAGGAATCAGAAGACCCTTCTGAGCACCACAGGACTCGAGAAGCTAGGCCCCCACATTCTGCCAGCCATTCCCAAGCACGCAGAATCCGGGAGAGCCTAGAAGACTAGACAGGCACCTCTGGTAGCAGCGCCTCTGAGTCAGGGGATGAGTGGACAAGGGTTACCCGAACCAAAAAAGCCAACTAGGTTGAGAGGGCCTTGCTCAAGGATCCCCTAAAACAAATAAAGGCCATTAGGAGAGTCATCACGCCCTGTCATAAGAATGTGAAATATTAAGTTTGGAAGCACCTTGAGCTCTTTGAACAAATGATGGAAACTTTCCATTTGAAGGACAGCCAAAGCTGTATTCAATATGTGAAATGGACCTTCCCTCCCGAGTACTCCAGCTTCTTTGCGGGGCTGGAGGACCAGAATCATTCCAGATGGTCCACCTATAGGGCGGCCATCTTGAAACACTTTTCTGTGTACAGGAATCCTCAGGAGGCTCGCAAGGCAGCCTATAACTTGCAATGTGGGGAAGATCAGGCCCCACAAGAATTTGTTCAAGAATTGAAGCGTGTCTTTGCGCAGACCACTAGGAGCTTAAGAGTTTGTAAATACTTTCTTCCATGCTCTCCCCAAGTACATCATGACCCAGCTAGTGAGAGACTTTCACAAGAACAGATCACTAGACTGGTTCATTGAACAAGCCACACGCATTTATGAGGTGCAAAATCCTGTGGAAAACAAAAATAATCCCAAAAGCCCCAAAACAAACAACACCCCTGCTGCTGCTAAAGTGTCGGAGGTGAAGTTTGACCCCATTTTAGAGTTGGAGATGGGGGGGGCCTAAAACCTTGGCTGCACAGAATCAAAGCAACCCCAAGCCCAGAAGGCCCTGGGGCCAATCACAAACAGGGAGCCAGGGAGGCAACCCCACCAATGGGACCCCTAACTCCCCTGACTACATCAGCCCTCGTTACAAGGGCAATAGACCCATCCTGGGTTATGTGTCGACTCCTCAAGCCCTAGCGGGGGATCCAACCAGACCACAGGTACCCAGGGAACTTCCCTCCTCACTTTCCCCAGGAGGGCAGTAATCCCCCAAATATTGGACAGAATTTCTTCCCAATTTACCCGCCAAACTTTAACCCCCAAAATAATGCATCATTATTTCCCCATTTTCCTGAGCCCAGACAACCCAATCCGGGAGAGGGGAGGCCGAGGGTGGGTGGGTACCCAAATTTTCCTAACCCGGGATATTTTGGGAGAAGGGATAGCTACCCTTCCCGGGGTCAGCCCAGGGGAGACAAGAGGACCCTGTACCAGCCAGAGCGGGTGTCCCAACTAGAGCACCAGGTCCAAAACATGGGCCAGGATCTGGGTTGCGTGCTGAGGGCTCAACAGAACCGTCAGATTAGCATGGCGGCACAGAATGCCTCCAACCCAGACCTGGTGCTCCAGAGCAATGATGGGGAAAGAACCCCGACAACCCACTGGTTCCCAGGGAGGAGGCACAAGGGGCAGGGGGGTGTAAAGCCTTGGAGGAAGCTTCCTTCCCCACTTGTAGAAAGCCCCTGGAAAACCTGGAACTGGAACCAAAATCTCCTGCCCCTGAAAGTCTGCCACCCAAGGAGCAGAGAGGGGTAGGAGAAATAAAGAGCCCAAAAAGACCCATTTTGAGGAGGAGGTACACGTCTTCCAGTTTGAAGGAGAGGGATCCTCAGAGGATCCTGGGAAAAGGATCTTCTCCTTCAGAGATGGGGGAACTCCTCCCAAAGAAAAATGGGTCCCAGAGGAGCCAAATCCAGACTGAGTAGATGTGGGGAATGAGTTAGCACTGCCCATCATCAAACCCCAGAATCAACAGCACGAAAATCCCCTGGGTCAAACCCATCCTTGTGACTGCCTCCAAAAAGGGGGGGGAGCTCAGAACCAGAACCAGCTGATGTCAACTTTTTCTTTCAGATTCCCAAGACTCCAAACAGAATCCCGCCCAAATTACCTTCCTGTCAGTGTCCAAAACCAAGAAACTAACCTACCTGTTGTCCAGAAATGTACATTATCTTTGCCCCCTTGAGGAGAAGGAGGGAAGATTTTATACCCTGGTCCAAATACAGGGGCAGTGTACAATTTTGGTACTGGTGGATACTGGATCCCAAGCTACCCTTCTGTCAAAAAGGGCCTTTGACCAACTGAATTCGGGAAGGGGGGAGAAATACCAAATTCCTCTCACCCCTCTTCCTGGACAACTTCAGAACTTCGACGGGAAGGAAATTCCCATCGAGGGGACTGCGGATTTGGATATTAAAATTGGGCGACACAAGGTGAAGCACCCGGTCATAGTTGTGACTCCAGAGGGCACACCTTGTTTACTATGGAATGACATCCTGCAAAGATTGTCACCCCTAATAGATTGTGTAAACAATGTCCTCTGGACCCAGACTAGCTGACCAATAAAATTGAAACATAGTGCCAACCATGTTAGTTTAAACAGCACATGCCACATGGTTGAACAAAAACCTGACCAAATAGAATTTCACTTCCAGAATAATCAAATCCCAGACGTGACACTAATAGCAGTAGGACAACAAACTGATGATGGGGAGTCCTCTCTATTTCTGAAAATCAACCTTCTTTCCAGTCTGAGGTGGAATTCCACACTGGAAGGAAACACTCTGAAATTCTTTACAAATTCACAATCAGAAAATCCCACTCCTATAGTCCAGAAAGATGAGAAATCAGCTCAAAGCCTGGCTGATATTCAGAATATTTTAGAGCAGTTGTTCATCCCTATTCAGTTAAATGAAGGGAAGGACTCTGTCCTGCCTGAGTGTGTGGGAACAACGGTAAGAGCATCATCAGCGAAGCTATGTTCCGCAAACTCCCTAAGGATCCAGCCATTGCCACATTTAAACTGATAGACAAATGGGAAATGGGCCTGGAAACACCCAATTCCAAACATCTGCTGCCTAGCAGGTGTATGCTCAAAATTTCCATTGGCAACAAGAGCATAGTCCATAATTGTTGCGTCGTGAGAGATGTCCCTGCCACATTTTACTTAGGCAGTGACATTCTCAATCGCTTTGCCATTAGTTTGGACCTAATAAACCTCAAGGCTTGGTCCCGATTAGCAGGTAATCCCATGGTCTTTGATGACCCAGAGAAAGCATTTAGGTCAGCTCAGCTGCTGCCTTATGCAGTTGAAATTCATATTGGAGAGGAAGTCACCATCCCAGAAAGGACCCAACAATTCTCCCTGGAAGTGAAAGTTAAAAGAGGACAGAAACTGAAATACCCTGACACCTATATTCATCTTAATGCTTATTTCCAACAGCAAGGGATGGGGGTAAACCCAACACTACTAGTCAACATAGAACATGACACCGTTCCAATAGAGGTGGATAACAGCGACTTAAAGAGTATCACTCTAGCCGCAGGCACCATTATTGGAATGGCGGTTGACGACTGATATTTTTCCATAGATTTAGGTAATGAACTGTTAGGACCAATCCCCAAGGACTGTTTTGACAGTGATAGTGACGACGACACAACACCAGACAGGATCTTCACCCAGCATGGGGGGAATTTCCTGGTGTACACTTCCTGCCCTTATGGTAAGGAGGATGTGACCTGTGACTTCAGGAGGGATGAGGTGATATGCCACGTCCGCGAGGACTGCCTTCCCCACCTGAAGCCACCAGTCCAAATCAGCACTTTGACCAGGGACTTCTCCACCCAGCTGGAGGAGCCCGCTGAGATAGCAAAACCGGAAGTCTTTCCAGGATTCAGGCAGATGGTTGAAGAGAGAGTCAACCTAGCTGATACCTGTGAGACTCTGGAGCAAAGGCAACAATTGAAACAAGTTTTCTTAGATTTTCAAGATCTCTTTGCGGTGGACTCATATGACTGGTCGCACCGACATCCACACAACAACAATTCCCACGGACCCTGGCATGATTCCTGTGTTTGTGAAACAATATCACTTGCCTCTCGCATCAATGGAGTCCCTTACTGAAATAATTAAGACCCTTGAGTCCCGTGGGATAATTCGTCCAGTCCACAGCACCTTCAGTAATCTGGTGCTGGGGATTTCAAATCCAAACGGCCAGTGGAGACTCTGTGCCGACCTTAGGGAGCTCAAAAAATGGGTCCATAATTCCCGATGGCCTCTTCCCTACATTGACCAAGGGCTGGCCCAGATCCAGGGGTCAAAGGTATTCACTGCCATTTACCTGACCAGTGGGTACTGGACTGTACCTGTCAGTAGGGAGGGCCAATACAAGCTGCCTTTCACCTTTGGGGGGCAGTAGTACACATGGACCCAGACTCCCTTCGGATACCTCAAATCTGGCAATTAATTTAACATTTTTCTACACAAGGCCATGCCCGACCTGGGTGAAAGGGGTAACCTGGCCTATGTAGATGATGTTTCAGTCAAAACCTCAACTGTGGAGGAACACAGTGGAGATCCGTTATGTTCTGACACAGTTGAGGGCTGCCAGAGCAAAACTCTCCTTTCAAAAGGCACAGTGGTGCAGAACCCGTGGCAATTTCTTGGGGCATGAGATAACTCCTCAGGGTCTCTATCCTCAGGAAAAGAAAGTGGAAGCACTCCAGAAAATAAAAGACCCCACAACTCTGCGGGAACTAAGGAGCCTCCTTGGACTGACTAATAACAGCAGAAAGTTCATTGAGGATTACACAGAGATCACAAGACCCCTGATCCATCTTTTGAAGGGGGGATCAAGTGGGAGTGGGGTCCAGAACAAGCCGAGGCAGTAAGACAACTCAAAAGAAGCCTCTCACAAGTGCCTTGCCTAGCTTACCCTGTCAAAAATAAGGAGTTATTCTTGGAGACAGGGTTCTCAAATACATGCTTGACTGCAGTATTATATCAAAAGCATGACAAGGTCAATAAAGTAATCTCCTATGCGAGTAAAACTTTATCCTCTGTGGAGGAAAAATTCAACGATTGCGAGAAGGCACTCCTGGCAATGGTGTGGACATTGAAGAATTACCGCCCGTTTATCCAGGGGGAACACATCATAGTGAGACTCCACACCAGCCTCTGCAATATCTCCAAAGTGACAGAATCCGGGCCAGAAATGTGAGTAATTTCCGAATTACTTCCTGGATTCTGTCAATGCAAGGCTTTCCTGTGGAGGTCAGATATGGCCAAAACAAGAAGAGTCCCCTCACGCAAGGTCTGGCACACTTGCATGATTGTGCCAGAGAAAACTGTTTTGAGGATGAAAGTCTAAAAATCAAGGACAACATGGAGGCATACCTTAATTCCCCACACAAAGTCTTTGAAGAAGACAAGTGTGAGGGAATGCCCACTGTCTATGTGGATGGAGGCTCCTACCATGTTGACAACAACGGGGAAAAAGAACTTGAGGCCGGCATAGGGAATGCATGGGTGAATGATGCCCCAGAACCCTCCGCTGGGTACAAAATCGGTCCCCAAAGTAGTCAAGTGGCAGAGTTGATGGTTGTGCATCAAGCCATCCTCACTGCTGTCCAACACCAACTCCACAAACTGGTCATAATCACTGATTCGGATTATGTACGGAATGGGTTCGTGGAGCACCTGGTTAACTGGAAAACCAGAGGCATGCTATATGCTAATAACAATCCATTGAAACATGGAAAATGTATCCAAAATATTGATGATCTGGTCACCTCGAATGGGATACCATCTAGTGGAAAAAGATCAAGGGTCATTCTAAAGTAGAGGGACCAGACAAAACTGGAAATGACCTAGCTGATCAGCTGGCCAAAACCAGAGCCATCCAAGGGGATCTACTTGAGATGGAGTCCCTGTTTCGGGGAAATCCAGGTCACTGCTATCACTAGGTACCAGACAAATTCTCACAATGAATTCTCAACTGCACAATCGAGTAAGGAGACCCCAGATGCTGATTTGATTACGGCTCTAAAAGGGGATCCAATAATTGGTAAGTTTTATCAACACATTGAGGACCCTGAGAACTTTCCCCTGACGGATACTGATTACATAGGGAAAGAGGACCTCAGAGTGTTGATGAAATGTCCAAAAATGTTCCGAATCCAAGACGGTTTGTTGGTGAGGAGATCCCTAGCTGGCCATGATCAGTTGGTGGTCCCTACCTCATTCCGGAGCCTGATGCTAAGTCACGCCCATGATGCAGTCACAGCCGGTCATCGTGGGTTTCATACAACACTTGAAATCTCAAGAGAGGTTGCCTACTGGCCACACATGGGGCAGGACCTCGACCAATACTTGAAGGGGTGTCTTGTGTGTGCACAAATTCAGCCAACATCCCTCACACAGCGTGTGCCTCTCCAAAAGAGGGGGATGACACTGCCTTGGTCAGATTTACAAGTCGATTTTATCGGGCCCGTGATTCGATCCTCTAGGGGGAACAAGTACATGTTGACCGTGACATGCTTGTTCACTAAATGGGTGGAATGTCTCCCAGCCCCAAATTGCAAGGCAGAAACAGCAGCTGCCCTGATGATCAATCACATCTTCTCGCATGTTGTACTACCCCAAAGGATTGAGTCAGACCAAGGTAGCCACTTCACTATTGATGTAGGAGATACTTGGGGTCAAAAGGAAATTACACATTGCCTACCAGCCAACCTCTAGTGGTGCAGTGGAGAGATACAACAGGACAATTGTGAGCATATTAAAAAAGTTTGTGGCAGATTCTGGGCCAAGTTGGGACATCCGACTACCTCTTGTCCTGATGGCCATCAGATCTACCCCTTCTTCTGCAACAAAAATGTCACTGTTTGAGCTGATGACTGGACGAAGGATGGTGCTTCCCCGCCATCTGCTCTACAGGACCCAAGAGCAGACATTGACCAATGCCTCCACAACTCATGAGTATGTTGAAAATCTGAGAAAACACCTTCAACATGCTTTTGCCTATGCTCAGCGAAATCTAGAAAGATCTGCAGACAGTATGAAGACCCACTAGGACCTTAAGACTACTAGAAAAGAATACCAAGTAGGAGACGGGGTCTACCTATGCAATTTCCAAAGAAACCAAGTCAAACAGCGCAAATATTTGCCTAGCTGGAGGGGTCCTTTTGAAATTGTAGACAAAATCTGACCAGTCGCCTGAAAAATCCGTTTTCCCCAAAGGCAGTTTGGCAGAGGGGGAAGATAAGTGGGTCCACATCAACAAACTGAAGTGTTGACATCCGAGGCACACTCTGCAGCAACTAGAGAATTCATCTGGAAACCCAGAGGGGAACATTCCAGCTCCCTAGATCCAACCATAAAACTATTCCACCTGTTGAAGATGAGTAATCAATTGCAAATAGAGAAGATCGTCATTACATGTCAAATGTATGCGTCTGCCCCACTACATGAATAGTAGTGGGGAAATGCCTACAAATATGCTCTGTTTTGTCATCCTAGGACTGAAAGCATGGATACTAAAACCAAGGAGGACCACTCGGGGACCAGGAGGAAAGATCCAAGGGGCCCGGGTATCGCTCCAGACACTTCCATCAAGAACCAGCGAGGAGAACCTGTCGATCCACCACTGATGGGAGAAGCAGCAAAGGTTTTTTCCACTTGGACCAAAAAGAAAACTGAACATCCCAATCTCGCGACTTCCCCTTGACGGGCGGTCAAAAGTCAAATCGCAAGGGGGGCTTTGTGGGATCTTTTGACCCACTAGGCTCTGCTTTGCGGCATCACTGTGTGCTGGTGGCACCAGAATCAGCAAAATGGCCATGAAAATACCATGCATGCCAAAACCTAAGGAACTTGCGCTCCACCAAGCACAAAAAGCTGGCTGCCAAATCTACCATGCATGTTTTCAGTGGTGGAATGGAGACAGCACTCTGAAATATGTCATTGGGCTGTCCAAGATGTAAAAATGGAGCACAGATGAAAAGCACTGTTTGCTGAAAGAAATCCGAAATCTGCTTTAAATCTTTTCTTGGTTGCTAAAGAAATTACAGATTGCTGGTCCCAAACACCGGCAAGCATCTCATCTTCTTGTTGGGTGTCCCATGCTATGGAATACAAGGAATTATTGTACATTTGCAATATCCAGGAAAGTTGAATTGGTCACAAAAACATCCACAGTCAGTTTGTCTGCCTGGGAAAGCTGTCAAAATCTGGACGCTGTACCAGAGGCCGCCTGTGACTGTTTCAAAAGCCTGTTTTAAAACTGTAAAGGTTGTACTATTAAGATCTAATGTCTCAAATCTAAGTGACTTGTTATCAAGAGCAAACTAGGTTGTCACTAATTAAACTTCATGGTTTAGGGCCTAGAATCATTGTTCTAGATGTTTGTTTTAAAATTGTAAGTTATTTTCAACAAAGAAAAATGTAACAAATTTACTTTTGAAGTAAGCCTGATTCAGCCAAAACTACAAAGAAACTTCCCCCACTGGGAAAGACACCTCCCTTCTGCTTCCCACCAAAAGGCCAGGAAATCACATTCAGGTGTTGATGAAGAGGGGAGGAGATTTGGGTTGCTGCTCCTGGGAGAGACAAAAGAACTTTCTGGGCTGAAAAGATATGCAGATTAAAGTGTCAACAGTGCTATCTATCAGAAGGAAGAAGGCGAGGATTGCTCTTGAGCTACAAGAAACCTTTGGAGGCGGGGGTAGACAGTTTTGTGGATTTACAAATGCACAGAATTCTAAGAAGACTGATAATTTATTGTGGACTATTGTTAAAAATATAGAAACCCCAGACTTCTAAATCTAAATTTTGGGTGCACATTTTAAGAGTTTCCAGAACTCTGTGCTATGTTCTAGGACATAACTGTAGACATTGTGGCTTTATAGCAAATGCATTGATGTCAGAAATATGAAACTTCACACATTTATGCCCATATGCAATGCGCATATGTGTACAAAGTTTGGACAAAATAGATATTGCATCCCGTACATAAAAGTGTAAACATTTTTCAAATCCAGGCCCAAGATCCTACAGAGACGGGGCTTGGATGAATACTTGCTCCACCAAATATGTGACCTAGATCTGCTATTGCTATCAAGTTTGGAAAATTGTAAATATGTATTATATGAAAATAGATTTCATGTACAAAAACAAAGGGGTGGGTTTTCCTGCCTCATAAACCACATCGTCATGATGACACTCTGTTTTCTTCTCCAACCAAGGGAGAGGAAAGACCCTTGCCAATAGAATACCTAGGGGGTGCGCTTAGGATAATTTAGCATACCCACCCCTTTAGGAATACTTAAATAGAGACAGCTGAGGGCTCACAGACACACACATTCACCCACCAACCGATTTCTGGTGGAGCACTTTGCAAGAGAAATCCATATTCCAGACTCCAGATTCCAGAAACTTTGAAAGCAGAAAGGCCCATTTCCAAAGCTGAACCATTCTCAGCTTGGCCTTTAAAAATCCAGAAACCAGATTTTACCCCAGACGTCCAAGGGGAACCAAAGAACAGCCTGGCTGTGCTGTAGCTGCTTTCCTGCTATGAATTAATGCCAGAATCCAAAGATCCAACCCAGTAGAGCCGTGCTGTGACCAGATAGCTTTGAACCAGAACCACAACCAGAGCAGATCCAGTCCAGTCCCACCGTGCGGTGATGAAAGGGCCTTGATGATCACTGACCAGACCAGTCTGGTGTGCCCAGCCGTCTGTCCCAGAAAGTATCCCTGACCAGATCCCTGAAGGGTCCATTCAAAACCATATAGTGATTATCTTTAGTATAGGACTGTCACAAGTCTAGGTACTATCTATAGTCATCCCTATCAAAATCCAAATCTATCTTATATCCAGAACTGTATTGTTAAAAATTCTTTTTGTCTTGCCTGCCGGTGACGTCCAGGTATGGTGGCTGTGCTATTGTGTAGTTTGCATCTTCATAGTCTACCCTAGGGTAAAGAAACCTTGTTTGTAATTTTTAAAGCGCATTCTTGTTTTGCATTTTGCCTTCTTCAAAAATGACCTTCACAAAAACCTCCATAACTTCTTCACCGTTTATGCTAGAAATTCTACTTGAAGCTAACATCCTAAGCTTTTTAAGGAACCCAAAACCGCATCCCAACTCCTGATAGTTTTTCCGTGATCCCGCTTAAAGTGGGCGGAAAAGTTTGCCCAAATTTTTCATTTGGCTCAAATGTATAACGTGTGAAATAGCTCTACATTGCACCCGACCTCAAAATTAAGTTTTCTACTTGCTTCTCACTCTCTAATCATTGTTAGTGTTTGTCTGATACCATACAACGCGGCTCCCATTAGTATTTCAACAATTTTTGTAATTAAAACCATTTTCAGTGTTTTTACCATTCCATTCAAGCCAACTTTAAAACCATTTTGACAAGTTTGCAATCATTCCTGTTTCTCTCTCTGTGTTTGCTGGGGGGAATAGGGATTCATACTATTTTGTTGAAGTCTGTATTCCTGAAACCTGTTCTCTCTCCTTCTATTTCTTCTTATTGCATATTGGGTGGATTGAGGGGTGTGCATGGGGAAATATTGACCATATTGCCATTTGATTGAACACACACAAAAGTATTATTTCTGTGCTGCATTATTTTTCCCATCATTACTCCTTGTGATTAAAGATATTGTTTAGTTTAACATCACCCATTGGTGATCATTGTATAACCATTAGAAATAGTGTGATATATATCTTGTGCCATCCTTAAATAATTATTTTAGCTTTGCAAACCAGCCTGCTTTCTGGTTCAGTGTGACCGGGGGGATTCAAAGAGAGGGACGTGATATAAGTGGTACATCGTTCAGAAATAAAAGAACTTATAGACACAAATAAATAATTAAAAGTTTCAACTGTGCATCACACGCTAGGCATTGACTTAGGTGAAGTGCCTGGTTGAAATCACTTACAGTACTCCCTACCAATAACATGTGACATTAGATGTGTCGATACTGTATCATTATTTCACAAGGGACACATACTTCCAATATTATTTCCCCATCATTTTTCTTATTTTGAAAAAGATCCTCATCCATTATGTCTCTCAGGGGATTGGTTAGATCAATAAACACAATTATGTGCCACTCTCCCCTATCAATGTTTGTTGCTATTAATACAATTCTTTCCTTTGACACCAACATTCCTTCGATAGCAAGCATGATAATAGTCTCTGCAATGAGTTCTTGAGGCAGGGATGTCCTGAAAAGAAATTCAGAGGGCACCCGGCAGTACTCGTTGGCCACGTGCGGGACTGCATTAAGAAGCAATGTGATCCCATATGCAAACAAATAATGGCCCACTGGTATTCCTCTCATGACTGCTTCATTTCCAAATGCATGTATGGTCAGCATAACCCTCACGTAACAAATACTGGGGGTGGAACACACCAGTTCATATTCAGTAAACGAGAGGGTCATGCTGAACTTACATGCCCCTTCCCAATAGATTAACGGGGGTCGCGGTGGAAAACAGCAATGGAGCCTGTATCACCCAGTATTCTTTGTTAATGGGTCCTTCTTTTATAAACGGAAACAATTGTACTGCCCCAGAGAAGCACTGTGTGTCCATTACCTCGCCTACCAAAGGGAATCCTCCCTCACTAATGCACAACTTAGTTGCACCTGTAACCATCCTGAAAATACATTTTGGTTTGCCTATCTCCACGCCCACCAAGGGTTCCTCTTCTTGGATGTCAGTGACTGATAGAACTGGGCAATCTAAGGCACTCTGTGGGCTGTCCTAGTATGGGTAGATGTTTGTTCCTGGAAAAACAAATGGGTTCCACCAACAACAGTGGCCCGTTGATCATGTGTCACCGTGCTGTTGGGTACTGCGTTGCTGTTCTGCATTTGAGGGCCCTGCTGCTGCCCAGTGTGTTGTGGGATGTATTGACCCACTAGGCTCTGCCCTGCGACATCACTGTGTGCTTTTTTCACCAGAACCAATAAAATGGCCGCAAAAAGCCCTATGCACGCTTAACCTCTGAGAATTGCACAGTGAAACCGGAAAAGTTGGCTGCCAATCTACTTTACCTGTGTCAGTGGTGGAAAAGGAGACCACACTGCCAAAACCTGTCATTTGGGCTGCCCACAGAGGGAAATGAAACCACCTGAAAAGGCAGTGCTTCGTTGCCAGGAAAACCAGAAGTGCTCTGAAATCCGTTTTTCCTTGGCTGTTGAAATTGCAAAATAATGCTTCCCGAACATCAGAAAAGATCCAACATCCTTGCTGGGTGTTAACTATCACCTTATCTAAGGAATCCCCATAAGCACACAATGTCAGGAGAAGCAGATTTCCTCACAAGAATATCCACATTAAAAAAGGTGCTTGCCTGGGAAAATCTGTCAAGATATGGACGCAGTACCACTGGCCGCCTGTGTCAAAGCTGTCAGTTAAGTGCATTAGGAGTTAAACTTTTGCATTAAAATCAAACTGTTGACAAGAAGTGACTTGCCATCAAAAGCCACATAGGTTGCCACTATTTCATTTCTGTGTTTTAAAAAGACTGGAATTAGAGATCTGTGTGTCTATTTTTGAAAATGTCAAGTTTATTTTAGCAAAGACAATTTTAAACAAAGTGTGTTAAAGTAACCTCTGATGCCAGCCACAGAACTTCAAAGGCAAATTCCACAGTGTGCCCCAAACAAAAGGTGCCTTCCTTTTGCTCTCTGCCCCAGGAACTCTCAGTCAGATGTTAATGAAGGGGGAGGAGTTTTTGCTCTGCTGTTCTGGTGAGAGACAAAAGGCTTCTTGGACTGAAAGGGTATGCAAATTCAAGTGTCAAGAACTCCTGCCAGCAGGAAGAGAGGCCTGGATTGCTCTTGGCCCACTAAAACTTTGGGGGCGGGACAGACAGATATGTGTATACTTAAACCACAAGAAAGTATCTTTTAGAAAAAAGACTGAAAGAGAACTGTGCAAAATTGTAAAAATCTGTAAAATATAGTGTTGTTAACATGTAAATGCTGGTCACATTTTGAAACTACTCAGAACTCTGTGCTATGTTCAGGGACATGACTACAGAAATTGTGGTTTTGCAGCAATTGTGATGATGCTAGAAATATGAAACTTCACAGGATTATGCCCAGATGTCAAGCGCATATATATAGAATAATGTGGACAAATCTGACATTGGGTACCCGACCAAAAGCGTGGAAAACTGTCAAATCTGAACTAAAGCTCTCACCGAGATGGGACTCGGAGGAATACTTGCTCCACTAAATCTGTGATGTAAATATGTTATCGCTAGCATGTTGGTAAAATTGTAAATATGCTTTATATGAAAAATAGATTTACTGTGCAGAAACAAAGGGGAGGTTCTCCCTGGATTGTAAAATACAGCATCATCATGACGCCAGATTTTATTTCTCAAATCAGGGGAGAGGACAGACCCTAACCAATAGGATTCCTAGAGGGTGGGCCTACTATAATTCAGCCTACCCACCCCTTTGGGAAATGCATAAATAGAGACCGCTTAGGACCAAGACACACACACACATTCACCCATTAACTGACTGCTGGCGGAGCACTTTGCAAGAGAAATCCATATCCAAGACTCCAGAACTTTGAAAGAAGAAAGGCCCATTTCCAAAGCTGAACCATTCTCAGCTTGGCCTTTTCAAATCCTGAAACCAGATTTTACCCCAGACCTCCAAGGGGAAACAAAACAAAAAGAACATCCTGGCTGTGCAGTTTCTGCTTTCTTGCCAAGAATTCTTGCTAAAATCCAGAGATCCAAACCAGTAGAGCAGAGCTTTCACCAGATAGCTGCAACCCAGAACCAAACCGTCAGATCCAGTCCAGAGTGCCGTGCAGTGTCCAGAGTGCTGTGCGGAGTGCAGAACCCGAGCGCCCTGAATTCCGTCCGGTGGGCTAGCAGAATTCCAGTCCAGAAATCTTTGACCAGTAGTTGTGAGTATCTATAGCATAGAATTGTCCCTAGAAAGTATCTTATTCATAAGTAATCCTATCCAAACCATTCTATCATATCCAGAACGCATTGTAGAAAATCTTTTGTCTTTCCTGAATCTTTCTCTCATTCGTATAGTCCTTTGATAATAGTAGTGTTAAAATCATCTTTGCGCTAATATATTTGCTAAAGAAAGACAAGCGTCTCGGCAGGTAGAAACCATCCAGAGGCGTCGCTGGATTGGTGGCTGTGCTGTTGTGTAGCTTGTGGCTTCATAGTCTCTTTAGTGTAAAGAAATCATGTTTGTAATGTTCAAAAGCGCATCTTTCATTTGAAAATTTTGACTCTTTCTGAGAAAAACCGACCTCCACAAAAACCTTCATAACTCCCGTACCGTGCATGCTAGAAACGAAATTTGAGTCAAATCAAAGGAGTTTGCTGGGGGAAATTGGGATTGAAACTGTATTTGTTGAGTGTGTATTCCTGAAACCTGTTTTCTCTCCTTCCATCTCTTTATACTGCATATTGGGGGGGGATTGAGTAGTGTGCAGGAGGAAAGCGTAAATTGCAATTTTGATTGAACCCACACAACGTATTATTCTATGTTGCATTATTTTTCCTATTATTACTCCGTGTGATTAAAGAGAGTTGTTGTGACCTCACCCCATTCGTGATCATTGTATAAATATTAAATAGTGTGATATATATATATTGTGATAATACCTAAAATAAATCTTTTTAACTTTGCAAAACAACCTGCTTCCTGGTTCAGTGAGAGGGGCGTGATATAAGAGTACATCATTCAGAAATAAAAGAACTTATAGACAAAAATATATAATTAAGAGTTCCAGCTTTGCATCACACGCTAGGCATTGACTTAGGTGGAGTGCCGGGTTGAATTCACTTACAGTGTACAGCGAATGTTGGTGAAAATCTGGGGCTGATAGCTGCAGAAATGACAGTGGGGGAGCAGGCGGGGCTGTGTTCAAAGGCACACCATATGTAACTGCTGGGGGAGTTTTTAAATGATACGATATGATATGACATGATATGATAAGTCATTCATAACACGCCTGTACACAAGTGTTTCTAGGCACGACAAGACAATTGAGGGAAGACAGACGGAGGAAAAAACAAACAATCTTACTAGGCCTTGTGTCATTCAGATCATGTAAGTGTGATACACAAAGTGCGAGGGGGAAGGGGAAGTGCCAGGGGGAAGCAAGGGGGAAGTCCAATCGGTGCAACATTACTCTGAGTAAGTGCAGCCAGGGCAGAGCGGCTCTGGGTAAGTGCAAGGAGTTAAGGGACTGTAGGGCTCCAGATACAGCCTCAACGTGCGCAGTAGGCCCGGTGACAGTACAGGTGCTACTGGTCATGGAGGAGCCTGGTACCCCATGACATTCTGAGGGTAGCCAGCGAACCAGTCAGCACAGCAGACAGGTAGGTCAGCAGGGGAGCGTGAGAGTGAAAGCAGAACAAAGAGGATGGTCTTGAGTTGCTTCCGGAACCTCAGGTGGTCCAGCTCAAGTTTGAGAGGAGCAGGGAGGCCATTCCAAAGGGAGGCACCTGCAGAGGAGAGAGATCTGCCACCCACTCTCGGCCTGCATAAGCATCTGACCCTGTGAGAGTTGGAGGTGGCTGAGTGAAGGGCTCGAGAAGGAAGGTGTTTAGGAGAGAGAGTTGAATGTAGTGAACCCGAGGACCGGGTCCTTCAAGACGAGGTAACAGTATCGCAGATGGATGGGGATGCAGATCTTACTCATACATCAATAATCAGACCGACTAAGGAAGTTGGCATAAGTAAGGCTGTTTTAATAACAAGTCTTTAAAACAGGGAGTACAACGGACATCAATAGATGTTCGCTCAGCACGATCACAACATATTGGGATACAGGGACGTGATTGGGTCTCTAGCATCAGGTGGACAACTAAGACCATCCCAAGTGCAATCATCTTCCTTGTCAGACTAATACACAACATACTATTGGTTTCTCAAACTGTAGGGCTCCTTAATACGTGGCCCTCTACAATTGGTTGGCACACTTGTACCCTTCTGGAATATTCCACTTGCTAGCAGCATGCAAACTGGTGCTGGGAGGGTTGGCCAGGTCATGCCTTCCCACCCAATTAGCCCAAAATTTATCATCACAACTGCAATCTACCATTCAATTAGCTTTTTTGAAATTGAACTTGCAGAGGCTCACTGTGCCTGAGAATAAAAGGGAATATGGCATGGCCTTATCGTCTGGTATCGGTGAAGCTCGCCCCAAAGTCTATTTTCATCTGACAATATGACTGGAGACCATGTTTTTGAGCTCTTTCTTGCATTTAACACTGTTATGTGAAGAAATATTAGCACCTTCAGTGGTTTTGGTTGCAGCTCAAACAGGAGCTCTGCTTGCTTCTAATGTTATTGTATCTTCTCGAGTATAAATCAAAGCTCTCAGTGGACCCAACTCTTGACACTGGGCCAGACAAGCCTTTCTCGAATCTTCTTCCGCTGCCAGCTGTTCTTATTCTGCCTCACCATACTTCCAGCCCTTTCATTCACGGGGTCCAAGTTTGCTAAAATTCATTGTGGCTCATCCAGATTCGGTACGACGTCCTTTCATCGTGGGATGTTTTTTTGCAGGGAATTTTACCGTGATTTTTTTGCCAAAAAAAACTCAATTGTTTTTGGGTGGGTTAGAAAAATATTTAAATTGGGTGTGGGTGTTAGGGAATATATAAAAAATTAAAGGGGATGGGGGGTTTGGGTGGGAACCCCTCCCCCCCAAAAATAAAAAAATAAAAAATACGATGAGTTTTTCCAAAGAAAATTCTGCGGTAAAAAACCCTGCGAAAAAACATCCCGCAATTAAATGACATGGAACCCCAGATTCTAAACATTCCTATATATATGTATACATTGGTGCATTGCCTGCAATTTATTCACTACGTAGCCAGCCTTATGATTACTTTGTCTACTTGCATTACTGCGTCTGTACATTTGTAAAATGGTTTTGCATTTTCTTCAGTACTTCTCCGCGCGTGCAATCTTCATTTCACCGCAGAAATGTTGCTCACTTCACTACTTCGTCATCAGATTCTATAAGGTCTATATTCTTTCTTAATTCTCATCTCATCTGGGTGCATCTATGTGATGTCACCAGTCTTCTCTTTCATTCATTTTCACACGTCTTCCGGAATTTTCCTTCAGAAGACCGTCATTTCTACGCAGATACATATAGGGTTTTCTCAATGGATACCTTGTTTCAAGGACTTTCCGCGATATAGGCACCATTATTGGCTTTGCGCATGTCGCAATTTCCAGTTGCCAACAAATAGGCAGAATACGGGCAGAACCTCTGGTAGAGGTACTTGACTCCTCCTTTACAGTAGTGAGGGCCCCAGAAAGCCTTGTGGACGATGCAGAGGCTATTGAACTTGATCCTTGCAGCCAATGGAGAGATTTCAAGGCTGGAGTGATAGGATCCCTGGGCTTGAGGCCAAGGACAAGTCTTGCAGTCCTGTTCTGGATTATTTGCAGAGGGCAGAGAGTAGAGGAAGGTAGATTGAGAAAGAAGCTGTTACAGTAGTCCAGCCTAGAGAGAACCAGGGCTCTGGAGACAGTGAGCTTCTGGAGGAAAGTGAGGAAAGGACGAATAACTCTGAGGAGGTAGAGCTGGTAGTTGGCCATCTTGGCAAGGTCCCTGATGTGAGGAGAGAAGGAGAGAGTAGAGATGAAGATGACACCAAGGTTTTCTGCCTCACAGAAATGGCGAAGTAAGAGGGCCCAAGTAGGGCAAACAGAGTGAGAGAGAGAAAGCAGGAGCAGGGGTCCCTATGATAAGGATCTCAGTCTTACTGGCATTGAGGCAGAAATCGTTGGAGGCGCACGACTCCTGAATCATGGATAGACAGTCAGGAGTGAGTGAGAGAGGAGAGGAGGCTGTGCGGAGCCTGAAGGAGAGCTGAGTGTCATCCGCATAACACTGAAAGTTAGAGGAGAAGGTACAAATAAGGTGGGCCAAAGGGGCCAACTAGCCATTGAAGAGCAAGGGTGAGAGATTAGAGCCCTGGGGAACACCACATGTGGAGAGAGAGGTGGTGGAGAGAAAGGACCCAAATTGGACCTGGGAGGGTCGGTCCAGGAGGAAGGAGGTCAACCGAGCCAGGGCCTTATCTGTGATGCCCAGGTTCTCAAGGAGACGATTGATCAGGATGGCATGATTGACCATGCCAAAAGCAGAGGAGAGATCAAGGAGGATGAGGACAGAAGGAAGGCTAGAATCGAGATTAGTGAACAGATCTTCACAGGTGTTCAGGAGAGAAGTGTATGTGCCTCTGGCTGCTCTGGCTTGGGGTACACGTGGGCCCTCCCTGAGGGTACAGGGACATCTGTTGCTATGGGGACGCAATCGGCTGTCTATGCCTACATTCCCTCAAAAAATGACCCATCAGTCCACAAATACAACACTGTCCCGCTCCTGCTTCCCGTGGACCCATTCCTCCAAATCCACCTTGTCTTCCCTGGGCCCCAAAGAACACCCCCTCTTCCTCATTGATACCCACCTGTAAACTGTCCTTGGTACTGAAGGGGATAACCATCATTCCAACCATAATCACCTCTCCACCCAGGTGCCGCTTGTGCATCTGCCTTGATCAATTTGGGTTCTGTCTGTCCTTCTGTCTGTTCCGCAGTTATTACTCCTTCCAATGCAACTTTCACCAACTTGTTCTGCACCAATTTCACTTCCTCTGTTTGTGCCTTCTGAGCCGTTTCCTTCTTTTTTTCCTTTTAACCATTTGCAATGATGTACAATAATAGACTGTATTTCCGCCCCCCACAGAGATTGGATTCCCTCTATCCTATTGAGAGTCTCCTGCACTTCCGTTGAAAGTCCTCTTTTCACTACAAAATAACTCCTGAATTTGCAAAATGTACTGAGCAGGGTCTTCATCATCCCGCATCGTCTGCTGCGTTATCGATTTAAGATCTGGAGTTTCTGGATATGCACGCCGTAACGCTGCCCATACTTGGGGTCTAATGTCATTGAAATGTGCTCAAATTTGGCTATTGTTCCCTAACCTCACTACCAGATACCCTGCTTTGACCCAAATTTCTTTCACCTGATCCCCCAATATTGCAACAAAAACGTATCAGCTCTCCCACTGCCAAGGTAGTACCGGCTGTCTGCTTCTCAAAGCTTACCCGCTCCAGGAGTGAGAGATGGGAGCACCTCTATTCGATTATTCTTGTTCATATGGGCTCATGGTATATAGTGGGCCCTCCCCGGTCTCTTATGCAATAATGGAAACGACACCCCCAGTGTCTTGATTACTTTCTTCTACCCAGCCTGCGTTCTTTTAGCCACTGTCATATGCCTGTATCTATTTCTTAACCTAGATCCCCACAAATTCTCAACCCGTGGTGAAATTGCAGGTGGTTCTTCTTCATCTTCCAACTCATCCACTGTATCCCACTCCTCCTCCCATGCACGTGTCCGTTCAGTCATCTTCAGACCGTACCGTTCCATAATCCAAACTATCTACCAGCGTTCTCCTTCTCTCTTACCTCTTTTCTCTATGTGCACATCTTTAATTGCAGTGCTATCAATTCTAAACAAAATGACTCTCACTCTCCATTTGTCAGTCTTAATAGGTGCCTGCTGTCTATCTCTCCTAACCAATTTCAGCATTTCTAATTCTTCCTCCGCTTTTCGCAGCAATTCTTTCAAATCCTTCTATGGCTTCCGATCTGTTTCTTCTTGTGCTATAGCTCTCGCAGCTGCAGATGCCGTAAGATTGGGAAGGTTCTGATATTGGGCCAGTGTGGGTGGTGGGAGAGCAGTAGTGGGAAAAGGGATGTAAGTAGGATTTGTTTAGCCCGAGGCAGAGCGTGTGTGGTAACACCCTAGCAGAGGAGATTAGCCTGCTTCTGCGGGGGACACTGGGGTAGGAGGTACTGAAGCACTTGTGCCGTGGGCGTGGTAGTGGTCGGGATGCAGGTAGTGAGCGGCCCTTTCACCATTTTAGGGGGATCAATAGGACCATCCTCCAAGTCTTCCACCATTTTCCGCAACTCAAACACGTCCTTTATGTTTTTCAACTGTTTTCCTCTACATCTGGCTGCTAAAAGCGTGTACATATGACTCGAAATCTATTTATTATTTGTCCCTGTTCCGACCATGGCTTACACATCCCCCTTTTGGTCTCTGCTAGCCATTCTTTATAATATTTGAGAATCTTCTCTCAGTACAAGGGAAGAGCTTTACACATATACTCAGATTGGGTTGCCAGCTCCATCGCAACTGCCCCTCTGCCGCCCTTAAACAATATTTCATCTAGCCACAACCTGAACTAATGGGGCTGTACTCACTTGTTCCCTCTCTCGCCCTCCCGCTACCAATGCTCCACCATTCCCCTCACTCACAACCCCCACCTTCCTCTCATAAACATCCGCACGCCACCGACTACCCTCCTCACACACAATTAAAGCAGGGCCTCCCCGGCCCCTCATTGTTACAAAAGAACACACAACAATAAAATCACAATAAAAACGACTTTTCCGTTCCCACACCTCCTGTATATCAGGCGGGGAGATCCAAGGCCCACAAGGGGCCTCTACCACAACTATTTCTCATTCTCAGACCCTCCCTATACCAGGCAGAGAGATCCCAGGCCTAATAAATACACTGAGCCTCTATCCGTACGTCTTCCTTTGTTACACAGCGCTGTCTTCATCCCTAGTAATAGGAAGGGTCCCGTTACACCACAGTCCTCTATATTATAACCAAACCAACCTATATACAATGCCATGTGGTCTTCCACACTTTCCACCCATTCCTCACACACTACACGCACACCACTCCTCACTCCCTCAAACACTCAAACTCCCCTACTTTGCCCCTCTTCTTTTTTTCTGCAAAAAGGTGAACTTACATTTATGTGCTCACCAGAAATCCTCCGTCATGTGGTTCTATCAACGGCCTGTGTTTGATTTGAACTGTTTTGAACTGTTTTCTTTGGATGGTCCGTTCTACCCAATGTATTACTTTTCAATGAGCAAATATGTCTATTGACCCCATGGATGTAAATGTATATTTTCACACACACACACACACATTGAGCACGATGATTAGTAGAGCTTACTATAACCAGGAACAGCATGTAATCGCCTGAGATATTTCTAGTATTTATTCACCTCGACAGTTGCATTTTGGTAACAGTGCCATCCCTTATAATTGCCTCGAAATGGGGGACTCGTAAAACTGTATAGCAGTTTGCTATAAACCCTTTGGTACATTTATATCATTTGACCTTAGAACTGATCCAATGAGTTTATTATCAGCAGAACTTATAAATACACTCCAGCTTAATGAGGGACATGTGTATCACATCTACCCTGCAGTTGTATTATATTAGTACGTCTGGCTTTCAAATGTTTTTACGATTGTATTTTCAATTCAAGAATTCTTAGAGTTCTTAATTATGAAAACATATTCTTGTGAATTAATTATGGGGAGTTACTGGGCTAGAACTGGAGTTTGGCTCCCGTCACTTGATTTTACCCATGTAATATGGTCTCTCCAAGATGGCCGAGCATGATTACTGAACGTGTCACACGCTTGTTGATACGACTCGGCATGTTACTATGGTTTCCCTAGCAACCAGTAAATTACTTGATGTGTTCTTGTAGCAACCGCTCACATTCGTGTGGAGTGGCGGCAATGGTGAGCATCAGCACAGAAAGTGTAAACTAGTGAATTCCCTACATTTTTACAGAGAAGCTATTAAATACGGCCAGCCGGCCTTTATCAGCATTGCACACTAGGAACCACAATCCAGGGTGCTGGGGACATTTTTTCACATGTAACTTTCTATTGAAAAGGGCACCAATACTAACGTGGTGAAATTTCAGTTTACATGCATCTTGGTTAATACGACATTGGGAAAAGGCTACATGAGCATAGAGAAGTAATGGCATAATGAGCAATGTTAATGATGTGCATGGACAAAAAAGAAAACAATGACACTGAAGTAACACATACATGTTGTTCAGATATTCGGCTGATGGGTCCTAAGCATTGATTTCTTTTTCTGTTGTTTCTTTAAATGTGTTTTGTCGTGTTGTCCGTTTTGTGGCCCAATGAACGTTACAACATATCTTTTTTTCTGATTCCTAGTCTAATATTGAATATAATGGATAAATGATTGTCTGATTGCACTTTGATCTCTATGAATAATAATGACTGGTTACATACTTGACAATACTGTTGTGAATACTGTTCAACTGTTGAATGATGATGTTCAATATGACCATGTACCACGTGTATTGACTACTGTTTTACTTGTATGATTAAAGATGGCATGTATACACCCTGAGGAAGGACTTAGATAGTCTAAGATTCATCGGCTGTGGGCACATCTGCAACTATTTTAATTAAATATAAGCCACATTTGTCAAAAAGAAGAAAAAGGAGACAGCTGTGTACTCATTTTAGATTCAAAGCTTGCATCTAAAATTTAAATTAATTATCTTACTGAATCTAACCACAAAGTGGTCTTTAGGGAGTGCAGCCCACTCCGAAGGCTGGGCACGGAGGCACTTACCATTGGGTTTGCACCCCACTTACAGATAAGGAGATACTGTTACCTCTAACAAATTGAAACTGATATAAATACACCTCGCACTACTCACCTATGCCCACAGGACTCCTCCCACCCCCTGTGCCCACTCATGTCTGTTTACCATGTGTTAGTATATTTTCCACAGTCCAACTCCTTTGGGAGGGGCTGGAATCTGAACGTGCATCCCAACAAGGGCATATGGCCTATTTACAGAGATTCTTCTCAAAGTTTGTGTCTGCCTTCAAAATATGACATACAACGGCATTGGGCCATTTGTATAGGGGTGGGGTAGGTATTTAACAGGCATTGCTATAATGGTTCTACCTAGCTATAACATTACAACACCTGGAAAAAGATATGGGTACGTGGGCATAAGATGACAGTGTCTTGAAAATGTCCATCCAATGCGCACAGAAGAGCTGATATTGATGGCTTAGACAATGCTTTGTTTTAAAAGGGATTCTCTGCAAGGAACAGTGAGCGAGTGAGTGAGTGAGTGAGCGAGCGAGCGAGCGAGCGAGCGAGCGTGAGTGAGTGAGTGAGTGAGTGAGTGAGTGAAATAATTTTTATAGTGTGCACTTGAAGGTAAATCGCCTCTTGGAGCAGGTCATCACTAATGGATCAGAGATGAGAGGACACAAGAAGTATGGCAAACAAAGTGTAGCCCGATACAAGCCAAAATCAGGATACCTGCACCCACTGTTTTACTCAAAGAATGGGATTTCTTTGTAGCCCAATTATGCGTGTGCCACTATTTTTCATGACAATCGAATTCATTGTATCCAGCTCATGTATCTTCGATGGGCACATGCTACAGTGGAAAAAGTGTTAAGTCACATGCTTCAAGGGTAGAGGAGATGCTTTCCTTTTCATCACCCGATTGACTAGTGTGCCCCAGACATGCCCTTGCAACAAGGATGTGTCATGCTGAGGCAACCTCGCCTATGCAAACGTTTACTAGAGTTACAAATAAATACGTGCCAGCCTTGAGAACACATGGTAATGTAGGTCATTCCAAACGTAGAAAGTATTCCCAGCATCATTGATTGCCACTTTGAGAAATGTCATTGTCCTGGTCCAAAGTGCCCCAAATCGCACAACACCAGTTTTACACTGGCACCTGATGCAGTATTCTGAATTTCATTAATTCCTTTTGTAATTTGTTATGCTGCCTTTCACCATAATTATGGCGCCAAAGCGCTGTTGCTTGAACGCCCTCGGAGGGACTGCAGTGCAAACATTTGGGAAAGTTTTGGATGAGCTATTATTGTTTTTCCTTTCAGCCATTAATGTCATGCGAGGGTGGCCAAGACCCTGGCAGTCACTCACACCTTAATAGAGTGTGTATGGGCATAGAGGAATACTATGGACAAGCGGGGGATTGTGTTTAAGGTGATGGAGAGCTATGTGGGAACCTATAGTTTGAATGTTTGTCATTAAAAGTAGCTTCATTCTTATGGAAGAGATGTGCAATAGTGTTTGGGCCTCATTACACGGTAGGCGGTACTGGTTTATTGGTACCGGTAAGGGCACCGGTACCGGTAAACCCTTAATGCCTTACTACGAGGTCCCTTTGCGGGACCCGACCTTAACGGCTGGTGTAAACCAGCCGTT
This sequence comes from Ambystoma mexicanum, assembly GCF_040938575.1. Taxonomy (NCBI): domain Eukaryota; kingdom Metazoa; phylum Chordata; class Amphibia; order Caudata; family Ambystomatidae; genus Ambystoma; species Ambystoma mexicanum. The sequence continues at coordinate 488,757,214 of NC_090923.1, read as the reverse complement.
AAAGTTGGGACCCGCAAAGGGACCTTGGTGCTAATTACGGTACCGCAATTTGCGGTACCATAATTAGCTCCTTCCCCATTCCCATTGAGCCCTAAGGGCAAAAATGGGAATGGGGAAGGGCCATGGAGAAAGGGGGAATTACCGCCCTGCCAACCTTGGAATGGAGTGGTAATTCCCCTTTTCTCCATGGTGGTACCGGTATGGTACCGGCGGCAACCATGGTGCTAATAGCACCATGGTCTACTGCATAACGTGTAATGAGGCCCTTTGTGTTGAATGTGTGAGCAGAGTGTGTGGAGTAAAGCCATGCCTTCCACTAAATTGCAAAGGTGCGATGTACGTGGGGAGAAATGGGTTAGCTGTACAGACAACAATGGCTAATTCCTGGGCTCCACCAATGTACAAGGAGCATTCCTCCATATCACAGGCGATTTAATTGCTTGAAGAATGCATAATATTCTCCCTCCGAGAGGTTCTCTGAGAGAGAGCCTCCCATGCCTAGTTCCTTCTAGTGCAAACACAAGGACCCCAATTCCTGATCACGTTTGGCGGCCTGGCCCATCTTCCTGTGCTTTAGAGTTACCTGCCGTGCCAACCATGGGCGAGTGGTCCGAGGTGCCTGGAATTGCACTCATTTCTTCTGAAAACTGAAATGCTTGTGCAACACAGTACGATGCCATGGCATTGGTTCAGGTGAAGCTGCTAATGTAAGCAGAGTCAGACCTGAGGTACACACTATTACCACCCTGCGTTTTGGCTGTGATGCCTCTTGAGTTCATATCCCTTTCGAGCGGCTCTTACTCAGCAATGTTCTGAATGAGTTGTGGCGGGCAGTCTTTTCTGTAGGGCGTGCATCTGTTTGCTGTGAGTATTATAATAGTTTGTGACCTTGGCTTTCGTTATTTGTTTTGGTTATCTAGAATGCTAAACGTTTGCAGGGTGAGTTTCTATGCAAAGAAAGGCTCGGCCAGCTGAGCTATTCAGAAAACAAGTGCAGTTTATAACAAGTTTGTACATGCTCTTGCTGGCGTAATCGAATCACGCGACACTGGGCGCATGTGTCAGTCATGTAAATAGATAGTCCTTTAGCATCATCTGCATGTGTGCGTTTTGGTGACCGCAAGATTAAACCTTAGCTGCCCAGATGCATTCCAAAGCCTTCTGCATGCAGGTCTGTCACCCACCCACTGTACTTAGAGCCTAAGCCTGTCTTAGGAGGACTTAAGCGTTCATATTTGTTTTCAATAGCATATGTGAACTGCCAGACATTCGGCGTAGGAATTAAAACAAGCATTGGCAATGCCAACAGTTTAGGCGTGTGTGTAGGCATGGCAAAGGCACTTGCCAGGCACTGCCTAGTGGTATTATTGTTTTTAGCAGGGCTTCAGTGAAGGACACGCATAGTGCTTATAAATGAGTGGCTGAAGGCAGACCTGATTAAGACTTTTTTATTACCCCAGTAGCACGTTTATAGCACCAAATGAGTCATTGGGCCTCATTACATGTTAGGCGGTAGGGGGTTAACAGGGCCGGTAGAGCTGCCGGCCCTGTTAACCCCCTACCACCTCATTACGAGGTCTCCTCACGGGACCCACTAAGGACGCCTGGTAAAACCACGCGAACCAGGATGCAAACAACAGGCCCGTCATTAACGGGCCCATTGTTTACATCCTCCCCATTCCCATTGAGCCCTATGAGGGCTCAAATGGGAATGGGGATGTACCGGATCTGTGTTCCCTAAATGGGGAAATACCGGGCCCTCCAAGGTCAGAATGGCCTGGTATTTCCCCATTCAGGGAACCCAGACCCGGTACCTGGAATGGGGGTAGCCAAGCGGCATGGTTACCTCCATTCTCGTAATTAGGCCTATTAACTCTCAGAAGATTGCTTTGGAAAAACACTGGCAGTCACTCTTCTAGTGCAAAGTTTGATGGTAAGACATATCACAGGGAAAAGAGGAAACAATGAAGGGACCTGTAGATTCTGTCATGGAAGGAACCAGATGGAATCAAAATTTCACCTCCTATTGGAGTGCTTAGCAGTTCGAGATGCAAGAATACAAAGTCTCCACAGATATATGACACTTTTTGAAGTTAAAACCGCAGAGGAATGGTGGGAATATTTTGTTCTAGGAAAGAACCATCGATTCACATGCGCAGGAATAAAGTTTTTAGACAATTTACACAAAGACAAGGATTCTGTTGGAGTAGATTTATCACTAGTATAAAGATGTAGAGATGGTTTTTATGGAAGAATTGAGCACGGACTCCTGTTTCATTAAAATTTGACATGGCTTGTGATAAAAGTTTTCCATAATTGTAAAACTAACTCGCAAAAAAAAATTCAAAATAAAAGATGGTAAAGCTTGACTAAAGCAAGCTCAAAGAGTTCCCATGAGGAGGTGTATGGGATGGGGAGAGGCAGGGACTAGGCGGCAATGGCCCTATGGATTAGCATGGCCACGGGGGTGTCAATGGGAGGGAAATAGACAAGCTTTGTGTCCCTTCTCCTATGCCATTTCTCCTTATCTGTACTCGAATGCAATAGCTTCGGCTAATAGGTGTGCTAACGCACCACCTAACAGCCCGAACTAAAAAGCAGACGTAACCAAAGAGGGATGTGAATAAAAATATACCTTGGTCAAACTGGTCAATTACGCTGCTGCGTAGCAAGACTATATTGTATTATAATGGTCAGATTGTATGCAACGTGCGGTGAGGATGCATTTATAAATAAAACTGCCTTGGCCGACATAAAGAAAAAGGATCCCTTCTCACGGTGCAGTGCTATTTCCGTATCCAGGGGCAGTTCGTACAAGGATCCCTTCTCACGGCGCAGTGCTATTTCCGTATCCAGGGGCAGTTCGTACAAGGATCCCTTCTCACGGCGCAGTGCTATTTCCGTATCCAGGGGCAGTTCGTACAAGGATCCCTTCTCACGGCGCAGTGCTATTTCCGTATCCAGGGGCAGTTCGTACAAGGTGCCCTTCTCACGGCGCAGTGCTACTTCTGTATCCAGGGGCAGTTCGTGCAGTCAAATAGTTCCTTACCTTCAACCGACAAACCTTTTCTCATTAGATCGGTTCGCTCCAAAGAAATGTTAGTGGCTTATATAGCGCTTCATGTGTTCGGACTGCTTCTTAGCACTGTAATAATCAATAGTGCACTTTAACGAGTGATCGCTTTTTGTAATAAACATAGCCCCTTAGGTTCAACATATCTGCTTGCATTGCAGAGGTTCCCTGAAAATATAACAATGATAATTGTTGTGATGTATGCAGTGCTTCCCGTGGCCGGACTGCTTCCTAGCGCTGTAATAACTGAGAGTCCTACTTGTACTAAATGTATCGACCTCTGAAGAATAAATGGCAGATCGGTGCCTGACCTGGTTTTCAAACCCGAGCTGCCCACATCATGCTGCTGCGGTGCGCAGGCAGTGCTTGAGCCCCCCATCAATCCATAGATCATCAATTTGTCCTGGGTCCAGCACATCACAAAATAAGTGCCTATCTGTTTAATGAGCTCAAAACAGCCAAAAGTGCCAGAATGTGTGGAGAGACTGAGAACGCTTAGCGTAGGGTTAACCAAACACCCCTAGTTTTTAGGGACGGTCTCTGATTTTGGCAACCACTATGTCATCAATAGTGTGTCTGGTTCCCACAGTAGCTTGGGAGACACCAACACACGGTGCATCTACTACTCAACCTCAATACTAATGACGCAGGGCATAGAGATGGCTGGGCTGGAAAAAAGTATGCCGCTGCTTCCTTCCCAAAAAGTAGAATTTGCCTCATATAAAAGTAGGTGATAGTGGGAAGAGAGAGTGGACGGGTGCCATTGTCCACCACTGGGGACATGTCCACCTTGGTATATTCCTTTTCATACAGTTCTGCCATGTTGCCTCTCACTCAAGGCCCCACAGAGCTCTCCAAATACACGCTCGTCCTGCCCCAGCACAGGCCTGCCAGCACACCACCTCCGCCATCCCGCAAAACTCTTTCTCCATCCACGGCACCAGAAATGTTCTGATAATCAACCTCATTTTAAAATGAGCAGTTTGTTAAATGGAGGCAGAACAGTGATGAGTCATGCTTTCTCGCCTCCAGCACATTGCCATGCTGGCACCAGGCAGGAGAGGGGCATGGATGGAGCGAAGGTGAGATCTCGACTGTATAAAATGGCATGCAGGCGCCCCAACAGCATGTACATGCTAACATCGATGGTCCTGTGCATGCAATTTACATTTCATATACAATGGCCCAGATCGAGCTCATTTCTCAAGTCCAGTGTATCTAGGTGCGAAAGGCGGGCATAATGGTGTCGCCAGTTAAGCCAGGGTCCCGGGCTTTGCTATGCACTTTGAAGGCAGAGGCGGGCACAGAATGGGAGCTGCGTTTCTGCCTACCCCCTTCTGTCTCAGAAAAACACTTGGGGGTCATTGTAAAAGAAATGCAAATTGCATACAGGGGACCGCCAACGTTAACAAGTACGTGCTGTTAGGTCTCCAGCATGCACTCTTCATCATTCACAAAGCAGAGTGTAATTCCATAGAGTAACTCACGGCCAGATCACCTCTATTCTTCGCTTTAATGCCCTGTTTTGTCAGAAAAAAGAAATCACTGCCTTTAAATCACCCTTTGTAGGCAGTGTTTCATAATGGATTCGTATGCGATCTGCCTACTAATAACAACGCGGAGCATATTGCATAGCAACCCGCTGGTTTTACGCCTGCATCAAAACCTCATGCAGGAGTAAAATCGGGAGCTCACCCAAGAAGGAGGTGGAAAAACTCCTCCTTGTTCCCTTCCTATGCCTTGGAAGGACATGAACAAGGCCTGGAGTGTAAGCACAATTGGTTTATGGTCATTGCATCGAATTCCTTGCATCGGCCTGGAGTGTAAGCACAATTGGTTTATGGTCATTGCATCGAATTCCTTGCATTGACATGCATTTGCATCAAATTTTTCCCATCTAAAAAATGTGCATCAAATGCATTTTTTGTATTTTTTTTTATTTTTTGAGGGTCCCCGCAAACCCCTGTTTTTACCCTTTAAGATGCACCTGAATAAAAATGAACCCTTTACCCGCCAAAAATATGCATTCGATGGACATTTTTTAGATGGAACAATTTCGATGGAATGGCATTCAATGGAATGGCATCAGATGCAATGACCAGATACCGGCGCAAATGGCTAAACCTTGCTTCTGTGCCTTACATTTGCACTCCAGAGCATTGAAAACGACCCTCTTGACTTACACCTGCATGCTATGTTCATGATATGAAATCCGTTGGCCTTTTACGCCAGTCGGAGGATTCCATATGCATCCATTGTGAAGGTGCCTGCATTGTGTAAGCAGCAGGTGGTGGTATTCTTTTTGCACTGTAAGTGAGGGGGTAAAGGAGATTTTGACAGCATTTTATGCCTCCCTTTTGCACTTTGCAGAACAAATGACACACATTGCGCAGAGGGGACTTGTTTGCATTTAAGTTCAAATGAAAACAGGTGCCCTCTGGGCAATTTACATCCGGGAGCAACATGAGCTCCACTTTCTACTTAGCTCTGCTGACGATGCTGATGCTTTGGGAAATGAATGATACATCCATCAGAAGTGGAGGAGGGATTAGCACCAGAAAAGCATTTGAGGAGACCGCCATCTAGTGGCAGCCAGCCTTAATGTTTGTATAGGGTACAAAGAGGGACATGTTACGAGAGCCTTTGTTGGTGTTAATGTGGCATTGAATCATCTGGTTGCTTGAGGCGAGGGTTCGAGAAGGAAACCGAAGCTGTCCTCCTGAATAGTTGCATCATCAGGGAATGCAAACCCTAAGAGGAGAGCAATGGGTCTTTGCTGAGGGTGTTTCTTCCCTTGCACTGCTCCACCATAACTGCCATCACGAGCATCACTCACGCTTCACTCTATTGAGCCCTCTTGTGTCCTCACTGACCCCAAAGCCTTGCAGCAGCATCACAACAGATGAGATCAGTCCCAGACACTTGCTATCGCTTGGCCTTGTTTAGTGGTTTCTTTAAAAGGTCTTCAATTAAATGCACTCTGTCATGTGATCGGGCTGTAGTTACTACTTCCCAGCATCATCTGCGTGCATGCATATTATTCTTTTGGGATAGTGCAGTTTGACTTACGAGGCACCATGTTTTGGGGATCAATGCATTTCATGCCAAGCTCTTATGCAGGCCATGCAATGTAATTTTTACGTCACATATATTACATGACCTCACTATACGTGAGGCTCCCTTCCGCAGCCCTTTGCTGATTCTGCGCCTTGGTCATGGCGAATGTGTTTCTCCCTCCCGTTTTTCTTTGGCTACTAGTAGCCCACTGGGGTTTCACCCCTGGGTTCTGCCCCACTCTGATCCTCTTTTGCGGCTTCTCAGTGTGCCTTTTCTTCGGGGTTTGCCCATTGCTGTCACAGGTAAGATCCTTGGGTTAGGCGACACTGTACTTTTGCTCCCCATAAGGCACCCGGAATGAGCACTCACTCCCTCCCTCGCAGGTTTGACCTGTCACTGGTATATGGCATTTTGTGTTGGTTGGTATCGGCTCATTGCAGGAGACTCGCCCGTTGGTCGAGGGCTGCAGCTAAACTTCTAGACATTGCCCTGAAACGTGCTAACCCGGCAAACCCTGCTCTTCAAATGGACACTGACCAGCCTGAAGATTACAGTGGGGTATCTGAACATTGAAAGAAAGAAATTGAAAGAGGTGTCCTAAGTATGCTCATTAGCAGAACTAGCCAATAGACAAAAAGCCATTTTTTAAAAATCTTTTATTGATTAAAAGCAAATATTTATTTTTTTTTGTGGCATTTTGGGCATTCTGGTTGCTGACGCCCCATCCATCATAGCGTTGATGGTTCTATGTCTCCCAATTTCCAGAAGTGGCTTAGAGGAGAGGTTAGGGGGCGCTAGCTCATCCTCTTATGAATGGAGGAATTGGTTGAAGCTGGTGGCGCCAGGATACAAGTAGAGTGTGGGTAGCAGAACAGCTGCTGACCAGATGGCGCACACATGCATCACACTGCCTCCGTACCACCATCCTAGTACAGGTTTACATGTTCACGACAGAGCAGGTAGGCCAGCCATTTGGAATTTTAAATGTACCTGTGCCAAAACTTGATCACGTATTCGCATGTATTCTGGACATTCTCCCTTGTATGTACGATGTCATTTCTTGCTGCATAATCGCACATGTTTTTTATCCCAGGGGTAAACAGTAGTTTTGCTTCGCTCTTGTCGAGTTTCATGGTACTCATGAATTGCAAATCTGCTCCTAGTTTTACATATTGACTGTGTGTTGTTTAGCCACATTTATATGTTGGGTTTTCTCTGCACATGTGTATCCTTTAACAGCTATTTTGTTAGCATGTGTTTGGATGCCAACCTGTAGCGGCTCTGCTGCCCGTGTTGCAGGAGCAGAGGCTACGCTAACAGTGCTGGCTTCACAGTTAGACACTGTCGGATTGCTTAAGTATAGGAGCTTGTATTGTGGTTCCATCGACAGCAATTACTGAGTGGTACCGACATCACGCTAGGGTACTTTTGGGGGGTAAAATAGAAAGGTATAGGTAGCAGGACAGTGGGTACAGGGTGGGAAAGGGAGGGATGGGGATGGGCAAGGAGCTGTGAGGTGAGGGGCGCTGGGAGGACCCCTCTAAAAAGATGACATCACATGGAACAGTATAAGAGGATGCTACGATAGGCCACGTATCATCTCGTTGCCCAGGTAAGCTGTGGGCTCAATGATTTTCCTGTCTGCCTCCTGACATAGAGTTACTCTCATACCTCGCGCAGCCTCCTGAAGTAGCTGCTGACACCTTGTCGTGTCTTATCGCAGACTGTCACAGACGCTGCAGCAAGCTCATTGACTACAACTTACTATTGAGGTTAATATGTTGCACCCTAAAAGACATACACACAGGTGTGTGCCGCTATTTAAAAGCTCCGTTTGGGTGAAAATACATTTGTTTGACACATGCACCTGCCAGGCACACACTGATTTGAAATGGTAAAGTTAGATTGTTTCGTGTGTTGTTATACAAAGCACTGAGTGTTGCAAGTGGCAACAAGAAGATGTGCAGAATGACATGGTTTGCATGCCCGCGATTTCACGTGAAAGACATGGGAGTTCATTTTCCAAGTCCCTGCAGCATAAATGGGGGCGATGAAGACGGGTGTAATGGCGGTATGACTGTCTGAACACCTCCATTCATGCTGCAGGGATTTTCATTGATTTTGAAGGTGGAGGGCTGAGGAGGAATGGGTGCTACGTTTCCGCCTCCTGTTCGGCCTTAAAACAAATTGGTTTTATACCGGCATGAGATTTTCACGATTGCGTGAAGCCAATGATTTCCTATGGAGACTGTCTGCTTTTTACACCACCAAAAAGCAGGCAATTTGTATTTGATTTGTTTTTTTATTTGGGATTTATAAAGCGCTTTAACCCAAAGCGCTGTACAGAGATTCATAAAAACGGTAAAATAAAATGAAAATACACACAAGAATAGAACAACAATCAGCCTTGTATATCAGTTTTCAATAAATAGGTCTTCAGTGAGGAACAAAATAAAGCGTATGAAGAAATAGAATGGAGAGAACGTGGAGGAGAATTCGAATAAAAAGGAGCTAACGAAGTAAAAGAACGAAATCCAGAACTAGCACAGGGAGGACGAGATGCTGCAAGGAGAAACTGCGACTCAGAGCGAAGAGAACGAGTAGTGATATAAAATGAGACCAGTGAGGAAAAATAAGTAGGTGCATGATTGTGAAGAGATTTTAAAACGAAACACAAAAAAATTTGAGACGAGAATTTAAAGCGAGCCATCCGAGTCTATAAAGAAAAGTGACAGTTGAATCACGTTGGACGAGAAGTTAAAGAAGACGAATGGCAGCATTAAAAACTGATTTTAGTGGAGCAAGGCAAGAGAAAGGAAGACCAGATAGAGAAACTGAACAATAGAAAAGTCAGAACAAAAATTTATGAGGTGATCAGGAGTTGCGTTGCATCAAAAGTTAAAAAAGGACAAGCTTTGCGGATGTTATAAAAATGATAACGACAGGCGTGGGAAGATAAAAAGATATAATGAGTGAAGGATAGGTCAGAATCAAAGTAAAGTCCCAAGTTACAAGACAAGGAGGAAATAGAAGGCAAAGAGGAAGGAAAAGAAATAGAGGAGGGAGGAAGAGGGGAAGGAATAGTGTTTGCAGGGAAAAAAGAGTACTTTACCTTTGGCAGCATTTAACACCAAAGAAAGGTCTGTCATCCAGGGATTGATGCAAGGGACATGTTGAGAGTTTACTGTGAACTTCAGGAGTGAAAGAAGAGAAAGACAAAAAGAGTTGAGTGTTGTCCTCATAAAAGTGGTGAGAAAGACTGAACGATGAAATAACTTGTGACAAAGGAGAAGTGGATAGGGAAAAAAGGAATGGACCAAGGATCGAGTCTTGGGGAACCCCCTTAAACAAGAGCAAATACTTTGGAGGGTGATCCAGCCCAGGAGACTGAGAATGTCCTTTCTGATAAGTAGGAAAGAAAGAAAGAACAGACCCTGAGAATCCAAAAGAGGAAAGAGATTTAAGGGAGAGTGATGAACAGACAGATAAGTCTAGTGAAAGAAGTAAAGATGAGTGTTTAGAATAACGTGCTGACATTAAAGAATTAGAGATTTCCATAGGAGTGTGTTAGATCTTCATCTGGGTGCCTTCCCTGTCCCCCCTGAGTGGGTAATGTACGTGAGAGAATGTTCTTGTGTGGATTCAATGTTTTTGTGTGAATGTAGGTTCTATCTTAGGCAGTTGGTGCCAGCCTACCTGTGCAGTGGGTGCTGGTTCTCTGGGGAACTGGTCCCTTTGGGGCCCAACTCCTCTGCAATGTCTACTGCCTATGCCATCTTAATAAAGAGGAACTTGGCTGAACCTATAAGCTGCCTCCAGTATTCCTAAATATACTAGTGGCGACGAGGATGGGAATCGAACCTTCCGGTCCCTATTACTTTACATGGAAAGGAATTGTGGCCCTCCTCACAGTGCAAACTGCAGTGCTGGTGAGAAAGAAAATGACATCTGGAATGTTTACATTTTTTTCAGGCCTACTAGTGGGTGATTTTTTATTCGTTTCAAAACCTTGAGTACAGTGCATCTTTACCGCACCTTCCCGTAGTGTAATGCCTACGTTTCTTTTTCTCGTCTACATCAGGCAGTTATTCCTGGAAGTCTGTGGCGGCGCGAGTGTGTTTATTCTTGTTTATGTGGTGTTTATTCTTACCAACATGCAACAGTTGTGGAAAAGCACTTTGTTCAATGGTTCGCAGCTTCATCGATTTAGAGTTGTGGGTTTCTGCAATTTGACTGACTGCCAGTATGACCCACGTGAGATCATTATGAGGTGTTATCCTCTTTACCAGGTTTTAACATTGTCATGGCACTTCTTTTTTTTAGAACTAACATGACGTGCATTTCTATAATAACAGTATTACCCTTTCATGTTTTGTGAAGTTGCTCGGATATTGAAGTTTCAGTTTCTCACCTCTTGTCAACATTCGGATCTGCAGGATTAATGTTGCAAGGACTCATGGCGATTTAATGTAGCCCATGTTACAAGGACTTTTAGTGTCTTTAAAAATGCATCAAAGTTGGAAATATTGGTGTCTGAGTGAGCTGAAATGTTTTTAAATATGCTCCTTGAACCCTCTCATTGCTTTAGTGTTTAACACTTTTAGGTATTTCAGATGCATGGACTATACAATGAACTTAAATGCGAAAATGCTGAATTTAGCAAATGCTATTGCTTTTAAATGTCTACAGTATAATTGTTTATTGACATTAATGTTAGCAACATATTTGTAGCACAAAGGTGGTTTCAACAGTTGTTCTTAACTCTGGTTTGTGCTCCGACTGTCTGCATGTTCATGTATGATCTGCTGCACGAAGTGTAGTGTGCAGCTTTCATTGCATTGCGTGCCTCTTGTGTGACTATGCATGATCTTATTTGTGTATTCGTAGAGTTCTTAGGCTGAAATGGATGTAAAAGACCTTTTAACAAATTATTTTGTGTTGTTGGTTATATATAAGGTTATGACATTCTTCTGCGACTTCCTGCTTCTTGGTCAAGAATTCACCCAGTGTTTCACATTTCACAACTCAACCCTGATGTTCCAGCCAGGTTCCATAGGACTACTGTGCCTTGTTGCCTTTGGTGGACACTTGGTCAGGTCCTGAATATGAAGTTTCAGGCATCTGTGACGCACGTTACCATCAGGGTCAGTTGCAGTATTTGGTGGATTGGCGTGGGTACTCACCTGCGGATCGCACTTGGGAACCGGCTTCTTCTATTCATGCGTACCGATTAGTCGTACTGATTAGTGCGTGTGTTTCATTGTCTACACCCGGGCAAGCCGGGTTGGCCTCCTCTGGTGAGGGGGCATACTGTTACGTCCCACTTTCGGCAGCTCTCTGTTTGGCATAGATGGTGTGTGATGCATCATGTTACACCATCCTCACACAACATGGCACCTGTACCTCTCAGTGTTGATTCAGCTGTTGTCCCGCCTATGTTCCCTGTCATAGCCGCCCCTCCATCAGCATTGCTTCCGGGTGATGTGAAGCTATGTAAGCGCAATTGTCATGGACGATGTTGCGTTGCTTAGTTTCTAGCAATACGCTCGTAAGTTCACTCACCTCCTCCTTTAATGAAATTCTACCCATGCCTGTCCTTCCTTGTCTTGCATGCACTCTTACGCTTGTACTTGTTTCTCCACTTACCTGCTTATAGATCCTCCTCCATCCGATCAAGAAACAGGGTGCCGATTGTTATCCAATCCCAGTCCCACGCTGACTGTCAGGGGGACATTCCACCCCGTCCTACTTGGTCTAATGGTAAAGTACATTCTACCATAGACTATATTTTTCTGGGTTGGTGTCTCTATTCTAATTGTATTACCCTTAGTGATCATTGCATGTTAGTGGCTCATTTTGCAATATGTCTGGAAAATGAAGGATCTGGGCCCACGTGATCTATTGACTAATCCGGCTGGCAACAACATTTCTTGGAATGTCGCCTTAGCCTGAAGGGTGAACTCTACACTTGAAGGGTGAAAATCTACTGAATTCTACCATTCTTGAATGGCAATAGCTCACTTTTTCAGTGAGCAACTTCGAGTACTTTGTTGGAGTTTTAATGAACTCAAACAGAGGTCTTGGGAATGTTAGGAAGCGAGTGAAAAATCCTAAGCATTCTCACATTTATAATGCTGAATTTACCTAAAAGAAATGAGATATGAGAAAGGCAATCAGGTTTTTAAGTAGGCAATTCGATCTATCACTGGCTAAAGGGACTCTGTCATTTAGGGGCTACGACAGTCCTATCGTAACTGGCTTCGGCAGACTTGTGTTAAAAGGTGCCAAGCGGATGCCAAAGCTATGTTCTTAATCCTTGTCAACATAAATACTAGGGCCTTTTGGGGTTTAATGAATAATGTTGCATCGTCCCAGCATTGCAATCAACTGTTGCAGGGTCTAGTGGGTATCGCACTTTCATGATCTGTTTACCCGACCACTTGGGGAGTCTATTGTCTTTTCCCCAATTTGAGGTGGCAAAGACAATATGGAAATATTTTTGTTTGAAGTCATTAAGAGAATTAGTTCCTTCCATGCTACAATCAGTTATCAAATGTTCCCTTTAAACAAGAACTGGTGGTCTGGGCAATGACCCTGCCTATCCTCTTTTAAAGAAATGTCAGAAAAAATCTCTTTCCTCCCTCCTGGTCTACTTCTTTTATAGTTTCTGTCTATTAAAAGGGTGCAAGATTTAACCCAACTAATTATAGACCAATTGCGATAATGGATGAAGACAGTAAGGTGTTTTCATCTAAATTACTGTTGTATCTGGAGCAATTAGCGCATGAGGCAGGAAGGTTAGAGAAATGGCTAATTGGGTTTAGATCGAAAATAGGAACATCCTTTAATGGTATCATTGTTAAATGTATACAACACCTAGTATGGGATGGAACTTATGAGGCAGTCTATATGGCATCCATTGATTTAAGGGCTGCCTTTGATGCCATTGATAGAAATATTTGATGGTCTAAACTGCGGGCATGGGGTATTCCATCAAGTCTCCTGAAGTTTATTATTGGCCTGTACTCATACTCAAATGTCCAAGTTCGTCTCAGTCGGGCAGGCCAGTTATCACTCCAAATTGCCACAGTTCGTGGCGTCAGGCAGGGGTGTGTTTTGGCTCCCTGCCTGTTTAACTTGGGCGACCATTTGAAATCGGCAACCTCTGTGTCCCCAAAATTGTTACATTTGAGACCGTGTTCCTTGGCTTATGCCGAGGATGCTCTCATTTTTTATTGTACTTCGGTGGTATTGCAGAGTTTGAGAAACTCATTTGCTGTTTTGGTTGACAATCATTCTCTGCAAATTAATATGGCGAAAACCAAAATCTTGCAATGTTCCCTGGATAGGTAAATCAGCATGTTTCGATAGAGTGTGGAGTCTGAGGTGGTGGGGAAAGTGGACACATTAGTATATCTGGAGTTCTTGTTTTCTGCAAAACTTTCCATAAGTAACTTCCAAAACTGGTTAAGGAATTGCACCTTGACTGTTGCCAATGAACTGTTGTAAGAGGATTCAATCCAGCACTACAGCTAAGTCAATGCCTAGTCTGGGATACTGAATGGAAACCCTTATTGATATATCTTTATGTCCAGTTCATGAGTTTTGGATGACTACCCCTATATAACACCCCTCTCTTGGAACCCCCGTGACCCCACTGAGCCAAGAAGTAGTTCTGTTTTGCAAGTTTAAACGGTTTATTTGAGAATGTAAACAATATATATATATATATATATATATATATATATATATATATATATATATATATATATATATATATATATATATATATATATCACACTTTATAATAAATTAATAATCAATATCACACTTCAGAACATGAGCAGTTAACAACAATGGGTAATGTTCTACTAATAAACTGATTGGATTACCCAGGAGTAGTATAAAGGATGAGGTAGCACGCTTGGGAATAGGAACAGAAGAATAAGGTGGTAGAGAATGCTTTATCTAGTTTCCGATGGATGCAATGTTGAATGAAAATGCAATACAGAAAATACTCAATATGATTTCAACAAAACAATGTAATCACTTTTCTCTGGCAATCCACTCCCCCCCCTTATGCAATGTAAGGAAATGAAGAGTAGCACACAGTTCTCAGACATGCAATCAAATGTAATTCAGTTCACCCTAGTAAGCTTAGATTACGGATAGAAGTTGAAACACGGCCCAAAATGCTTTTATATGTGCTGGCAATGAAGTGAGGAATATGCTGAAAATGGTTTTAATTCCCTTTAGGAGGTTCAGGGTGAGTGAAATATACTTGGGATGAGTTCAGGCTCACTTTAGCAAGGATCTAGGAGTAACTAGCAGGTTAAACGAATTTTTGGCAAAGGAAAGCAAGGAAGCTGTTGTTTTCACACGTGGCTGGATTTTTAACCAAATTGTGAATCGCGGCAAAATTCGCGAATGCGTGAATCACGATTACGGCAAAAGTATAAGGAGTAGCAAGTTGGTTCTAAGAGGAAAGTTAAACCAAGTTTCTAGCCCAAACGGTTCCAGAGATACCGACGATTAAATAAAGGTAGTTTTTCGGATTTGGAATTTTAAAAGTTCAAAGCGACAGGTTACAGCTTGCAGCTAGAAAATGACAGGTGACAGCTCTGCAAATGACAGGTGACAGTTAGGAGGCAGTTCTGGTTAGATTAAAATAGATTGAATTATATTATTTTAACTAAGAGATTGGTTCTGCACAGTTCTGCTAGGTACTCACAATATATTTTGAAATAGGTCTCCCCACGGATCTGGTTAGGTTTTGGACTGGACTCCGGTTCTGGTCTCGGCACTTCACAGTGATCTGGGTCAGCTCTCTGGTTCTGCTAACAGCGGTCTGGGTCACTCTGGATCTCTGGCCTCTGGTTCTGGATACTGCTCTGCTTTCTCTGGGTACAGCACTGCTTCTGGATCTTTCTGGCACAGGGTTTCAGGCCAGAATCAACACCTGGGTCCGGCTGTGAATAGTCTGCAAATGATTTTTGGGCCTGCTGACAAATACTTTTGCTTGCAGTGGGCCTTCTTGGTTCCACGTTCTGTAGTCTCTGTTTAGCTTGGAAGTCTAAGTGTAGGATCTCTGGATGTGAAGTCGTCGGTCAGCATGCTCCGCAGCAAATGGAATTGAATGTCCCTACCTGTCCCAGCAGTCTCTTTTTATGTGTTTTGAAAGTGGATGGAGAGGCTAGCTTTCTAGGCCCAACCCCTTCAGAGTTCTGATAGTTTGGAGAATTCTTTGCGTTCTCACTGGAGAGCAGGATTGTGTGTCAGAATGATGTCATTTAATGGCTTGCAGAAAGGACACTCCCCTGTCAAATTGCACACAAATCTATATTTGATCAAAATACACATTTCTCAAATACATAGTGGTTTGTCATTGCATGTACATATTACCTATCACATGAGGTATACCCTGTTCAAACTCTGTCCTTCCTGAGGGCTTGCATTCAAAAATGGCAACTTATTTTCGATTTTAGTGGGTTATGCAACTTTGTTCTTCATTAAAAATTATACACATATACACGGCCTGTCCTTACATACTCCAGTAAATTCCCATGTCTCTAGCTTAAACACAGAGTCTGTAGTATCCATAAATAGCGGGGTTTTGCCCCAGAACATCACACACATTCCCAACGCATCTTAAAACGTGCACAGAAAATTCACAAGAATTATGGTATCATTTAAATAATTTTGACAAGTCTGCACCATGAGTTATACATCTTTCTTAAAATCATATTCTGGCCAACAGGGGTGTGTCTTTTCAGGTCACATGGTATAGAAACCAGTTTATCCAGTTTCTGCCAAGCTCAGAGACCCTGCCCCTCCCAGCTTCTGCCAAGAGGAAGCTGTTTTACGGTCCCCCCAATAAACCATCTGCCTGAGTCCTGGAAGGCCCATTGTTCAAGAGGAAGCCATTTATGGCCTCCCCCCAATAAACCCTCTGCCTGGGTCCTTTGTATAGTCTCTAGCAGTCCCTTGGTAATTCAATCAGAGAGGGGTAACCTCCCCTCAGAATGCAGCCAGGCCTGAGAACTGCTGTGGATCCAGTTTCACCCCAATTGGGGGGAAGTTGTCCGGCAGAATCCAGTTCCTTAAGCCAGGCCCCAGCTAATGTCACTTTTAGTTACCCAGTTTTCTGCATTCAAATAAAACTAACAATTTTTACATATGCAGCTAGAATGCTGATTAAAAGTTCAAAACTATGACATTTTAACAGTGACAAACTATGTGGCAGTCACAAGTCTGTCCCTCAATTTATTTACACATTCCGATTTTTGGTAATTTTAAATCCAGTTTCAGTTTAAGCCGCTGCAGACCTGCAGAGCTCAGCCAGTCTTGTTATAAACCTTCAAGTCACTTCAGAATATAACTTTACATTGTATCCACCTCTCAGTAAGTCTTTCTTTGGCCTGCTTTGGGTTCATTTATTCAGTTTTACACAAAAGTCTGGTGGTTTTAAAACGCCGGCTTTCTGATAGTGGTGAGTACTGGTAATGCAACCATTTTTGGGATTTAAGAAAATGAATTCCCCACAGTTCTAGGTTGCTTTTGGCAATCAGCATTGCCATTCCCAATGGTTTCAGGCTACTGTGTGGGTAGTCCAATGGTGGTTTTAGGCAGTGCCCTTCTGTGCCCATAACATCGGCAAAAATGGGTGGCAGCCTATTCTTCATGCATTTCCCTGGGCATTTTCTGGGAAGCTCTGGCCATCATGATGTTTTCAATGCCAGTACTGCACAGTTTTTGTGGTAGGGCTCGGATGCATGGGTAAAAACATCCCACAAGCCCCCCTCTTGCGCTGGCCATTCTGTTTCACTGATGGAACTCGCAAGATCTGGGATGTTTCCTCATCTTCTTCCAATAGATGGCACAGTTCAGCATCTTTTTCTCCATCCGGTCGGATCGATCGGTTCTCCTCGCCGGTCCTGATGGGAAGATTGGGCGGTACCCTGGGCCCCTTGCGTCTCTACTCCCGGTCTCCGGATCGTCCTCCCTGGCCAGTCTCAAGGTTTTCTTTCTCCTAGGACGACAAAGGAAGAGCGGCAATACCTATTCATGGACATTTCTCCCCCACCATTGATACAGTGGGGTGGCATATATATTTATAGTCAAAACATATGAACATGCACATTTCTTTTTGCATTCCAAAACCAAAACACCCACATTGAGAAACTCAGAATTTGATAGGCGATATGTAGGATATTTTAAGTTAGAACTGAATTAATCTGAGACAGTACCCTCTAGGATTCCAGAGGATTCCTCCAGTTGTTGCAGAGTGTGCCTGGGATGGCAACACTTTAGCTGATTTATATGTACCCACTTGTCTTCCCCCTCTGCCAAACTGCCTTTGGGGATGCGGATCTTGTAGGCCACAGGGAAGATCTTGTCTATAATCTCAAAGGCTCCCTTCCATGTAGGCAAAAATTTTCGCTGTTTGGCCTGGTTTCTTTGGAAGTTGTATAAATAGACCCGGTCCCCCACCTGATATTCCTTCCTGGAAGTTTTCAGGTCATAGTGGGTCTTCATACTCTCGGCTGATCTTTCTAGATTCCACTGAGCATAGGCAAAAGCATGCTGAAGGTGTTTCCTCAAATTCTCCACATACTCATGAGTTATGGAGGCATTTATCAACGTTTGCTCTTGGGTTCTGTAGAGCAAATGCTGAGGAAGCACCATCTTGCATCCAGTCATCAACTCAAATAGTGACATTTTGGTTGCAGATGAAGCGGTAGATCTGATGGCCATTAGGACCAGAGGTAATTGGATATCCCAACTTGGCCCAGAATCTGCCACAAACTTCTTTAAGATGCTCACAATTGTCCGGTTGTAGCGTTCCACTGCTTCAGAAGAAGCTGGCCTGTAAGCAATGTGTAGCTTCCTTTTAACCCCCAGTATCTCCCACATCTTTGTCATTACTTCACTAGTGAAGTGGCTACCCCTGTCTGACTCAATCCATTGAGGTAGACCAAAACGGGAAAAGATGTGGTTAATCATCAGGGCAGCTGCTGTTTCTGCCTTGGAATTTGGAGCTGGGAGACATTCCACCCACTTGGTAAACAAGCATGTCACAGTCAACATGTACTTATTCCCCCTAGCGGAGCGAATCACGGGGCCTACAAAGTCGATTTGTAAATCTGACCATGGGAGTGTCATTCCCCTCTTTTGGAGAGGCGCCCGGTGTGTGAGGGATGTTGGCTGAAATTGTGCACACACAAGACAACCCTTCAAATATTGGTTGAGGTCCTGGCCCATGTGTGGCCAGTAGGCAACCTCTCTTAAGATCTCAAGTGTTGTATGAAACCCCCTATGACCGGCTGTAGCCGCATCATGGGCGTGACTTAACATCAGGCTTCGGAAGGAGGTAGGAACCACCCACTGATCATGGCCAGCTTGGGATTTCCTTACCAACAAACCGTCTTGGATCCGGAACATTTTTGGACATTTTATCAACACTCTTAGGTCCTCTTTCCCAATGTAATCGGTATCCGTCAGGGGAAAGTTCTCAGGGTCCTCAAGGTGTTGGTAAAACTTACCAATAATTGGATCCCCCTTCTGAGCTGTAATCAAATCAGCATCAGGGGTCTCCTTGATCCATTGGGCAGTTGAAAGATCATTGTGAGCATTTGTCTGTGACCTAGTGATAGCAGTGACCTGTATTTCCCCCAACAGGGACTCAATCTCAATTAGATCCCCTTGGATGGCCCCGGGTTTGGCCAGCTGATCAGCTAAGTCATTTCCAGTTTTGTCTGGTCCCTCTACTTTGGAATGACCCTTGATCTTTTTCCAATAGATGGTCATCTCATTCGAGGTGACCAGATCATCAATGTTTTGGATCAACTTCCCATGTTTCAAGGGTTTGTTGTTAGCGCATAACATGCCTCTGGTTTTCCAATTAACCAGGTGCTCCACGAACCCGTTCCGTACATAATCAGAATCTGTGATTATGACGAGTTCGTGGAGTTGATGTTGGACAGCAGTGAGGATGGCTTGATGCACAGCCATCAATTCTGCCACCTGACTACTTCGGGGACCAATTTTGTATCCAGCGGAGGGTTCTGGAAACTCCTTCACCCATGCATTCCCTACGCCAGCCACCAGTTCTTTCTCCCCGTCGTTGTCAACATGGTAAGAGCATCCATCCACATAGACAGTGGGCATTCCCTCACACTTGTCCTCTTCAAAGACTCTGTGTGGGGAATTAAGGTATGCCTCCATGTTGTCCTTGATTTTTAGACTTTCGTCCTCGAGACAGTTTTCTCTGGCACAATCATGCAAGTCAGCCAGACCTTACGTGAGGGGACTCTTCTTGTTTTGGCCATATCGGACCTCCACAGGAAAGCCTTGCATTGACAGAATCCAGGAAGTAATTCGGGAATTACTCACATTTCCGGCCCGGATTCTGTCACTTTGGAGATATTGCAGAGGCTTGTGTGGAGTCTCCAATATGATGTGTTCCCCCTGGATAAACGGGCGGTAATTCTTCAATGCCCAAACCGTTGCCAGGAGTGCCTTCTCACAATCGTTGAATTTTTCCTCCACAGAGGATAAAGTTTTGCTCGCATAGGAGATTACTTTATTGACCTTGTCATGCTTTTGGTATAATACTGCCGTCAAGCACGTATTAGAGAACCCCGTCTCCAGGAAGAACTCCTTGTTTCTGACAGGGTAAGCTAGGCAAGGCGCTTGTGAGAGGCTTCTCTTGAGTTGTTTTACCGCCTCGGCTTGTTCTGGACCCCATTTCCACTTGACCCCCCCTTCAGGAGATGAATCAGGGGTGTGGTGATCTCTGCGTAGCCCTCAATGAACATTCTGCTGTAATTAGTCAGTCCAAGGAGGCTTCTCAGTTCCCGCAGAGTTGTGGGGTCTTTCAGTTTTTGGAGTGCTTCCACCTTCTTTTCCGGGGGACAGAGACCCTGAGGAGTAATCTCATGCCCCAAGAAATCAACACGGGTTCTACACCACTGTGCTTTCTGAAAGGAAAGTTTTGCTCCGGCGGCCCTCAACTGGGTCAGAACATAACGGATCGCCACTATGTGTTCCTCCACAGATTAACTTTTGATGAGGACATCATCTACATAAGCCAGGTTACCCCTCGCACCCAGGTCGGGCATGACCTTATGTAGGAAAATGTTGAATTCATTGCCGGAGTTGAGGTATCCGAAGGGAGTCCGGGTCCATGTGTACTGCTGGCCCCCAAAGGTAAAAGCCAGCTTGTATTGGTCCTCCCTACTGACAGGCACAGTCCAGTATCTATTGGTCAGGTCTATTGCAGTGAACACCTGTGACCCCTGGATCTGGGCCAGCCCTTGGTCAATGTAGGGCAGAGGCCATCGGGAAGTATGGACCCGTTTGTTGAGCTCCCTGAGGTCGGCGCAGAGTCTCCACGGGCCGTTTGGCTTCAATATTCCCAGCACCGGATTGTTGAAGGTGCTGTGAACTGGACGGATTATTCCCCGGGACTCAAGGTTCTTAATTATTTCAGTAAGGGACTTCCTGGATGCGAGAGGCAAACGATATTGCTTCACAAACACTGGAGTCATGCCAGGATCCGTGGGGATTGTTGTTGTGTGGATGTCGGTGCGGCCACAGTCATATGAGTCTACCGCAAAGAGATCTTGGAAATCCAAGAAAACTTGTTTCAACTTTTGCTTTTGTTCCAGAGTCACACAGGCATCGGCTAGGTTGACTCTCTCTTCCACCATCTGCCTGAAGCCTGGAAAGACTTCTGGTTTGGCTATCTCAGCGGCCTCCTCCAGCTGGGTGGAGAAGTCCCTGGTCAGAGAGCTGATTTGGACTGGAGGCTTCAGGTGGGAAAGGCAACCCTCATGGACCTGGAAAATCACCTCATCCCTCCTGAAGTCACAAGTCACATCTTCCTTACCATAAGGGCAGGAAGTGTACACCAAGAAGTTCCCCCCATGCCGGGTAAAAATCCTGTCTGGTGTTGTATTGTCCTCACTGTCACTGTCAAAATAGTCCTTGGGGATTGGTCCTAACAGTTCATTTCCTAGATCAATGGAAAAATGTTGGTCATAAACCGCCATTCCAATAATGGTGCCTGCGGCTAGAGTTATACTCCTTAAGTCGCTGTTATCCACCTCTATTGGAATGGTGTCATGTTCTATGTTGACTAATGGAGTTGGGTTTACCCCCAACCCTTGCTGCTGGAGAGGAGCATTTAGTTGTTTATAAGCATCAGGGTTTTGCAAATATTGTCCTCTTTTAACTTTCACTTCCAGGGAGAATTGTCGGGTCCTTTCTGGGATGGTGACTTCCTCTTTAATCTGAATTTCAACTGCATAAGGTAGCAATTGAGCTGATCTAAATGCTTTTTCTGGATCATCAAAGCCCATGGGATTATCCGCTAATCGGGACCAAGCTTTGAAGTTTATTAGGTCCAAACTAATGGCAAAGCGATTGAGAATGTCACTGCCTAAGTAAAAAGCGGCAGTGACGTCTTGCACGACCCAACAGTTGTGGACTATGCTCTTGTTGCCAATGGAGAATTTTGAGCATGCACCTGCTTGGCAGGAGATGTTTGGAATTGGGTGCTTCCAGGTCCATTTCCCATTTGTCTATCAGTTTGAAAGTGGTAATGGCTGGATCTTTTGGGAGTTGGCGGAACATGGCTTTGCTGATGAAGCTCTTACCGTTGTTCACACACACTCGAGCGAGAACATAGTCCTTCCCATCATTTAACCTAACAGGGATGAACAACTGCTCTCCAATTTGCTGAATATCAGCCAGGCTCTGAGCTGATTTCACATCTTTCTGGACTATAGGAGTGGGAGTTTCTGATTGTGGATTAGTAAAGAATTTCAGGGTGTTTCCTTCCAGTGTGGAATACCACTTTAAACTGGAAGGAAGGTTGATTTTCAGAAATAGAGAGGACCCCCCATCACCAGTCTGTTGTCCTACTGCTATTACTGTCACGTCTGGAATTTGGTTGTTCTGGAAGTGAAATTGTACTTGGTCAGATTTTTGTTCAACCATGTGGCAGGTGCCGTTTAAACTAACATGGTTGACACTCTGTTTTAATTTTATCGGTCGGCTAGTCTGGGTCCAGAGGACCTTGTTTACACAATCTATTAGGGGTGACAACCTTCTCAGGAGGTCATGCCCTAGTAAACAAGGGGTGCCTTCTGGAGTCACTACTATGACCGGGTGTCTCACCTTGTGTCGCCCAATTTTAATGTCCAAGTCTGCAGTCCCCTCAACAGGAATTTCCTTCCCGTCAAAGTTCTGCAGTTGTCCAGGAAGAGAGGTGAGAGGAATTCGGTAATTCTCCCCCCTTCCTGCATTTAGTTCCTCGAAGGCCCTTTTGGACAGAAGGGTAGCTTGGGATCCAGTGTCCACCAGTGCCAAAATTGTACCCTGCCCCTGTACTTGTACCGGGGCATAGTATCTTCCCTCCTTCTCCTCAAGGGGGCACAGATAATGCACATTTTTGGACAACAGGTGGGCTAACTTTCTGGTTTTGGACATGGTGAGAGAAGAGATTTGGGCAGAATTCTGTGGAGAGCCTTGGGAATCTGAAAGAAAAAGTTGGCAACTGGAGATCAGAGCCATTGTGGGTTCCCCTGGTTCCGGTTCTGGGCCGCCCCGCCCTTTTTGGAGGCAGTCATCAGGATGGGTTTGAACCAGGGGATTTCGGTATTGTGGGTTCTGGGATGAGATGATGGGCGGCGGTAGCTCAGTCTCCATATCTCCCCAGTCTGAATTGACATCCTTTGGGACCCATTTTTCTTTGGGAGGAGTTCCCCCATCTCTGAAGGAGAAGATCCTTTTCCCAAGATCTTCAGGATCTTCTCTCCCTCAAATTGGAAGACCTGTACCTCCTCCACAAAGTGGGTCTGTTTGGGTCCTTTGTTTCTCCTACCCCCCCTCTGCTCCTTGGGAGGCAGGCTTTCAGGGGCTGGAGATTTTGTTTCTGGTTCCTGGGTTTCCAGGGGCTGTTTACAAGTTGGGAAGGCTTTAATCCACCCTTCCCCTTGTGCCTCCTCCCTGGGAACCGGTGTGTTATCGGGGTGCTGCCCCCATCATTGTTCTGGAGCACCAGGTCCAGAGTTTGGGGCATTCGGTGGTGGCATGCTCATCTGAGGGTTCTGTTGAGCCCTTAGTATGTGACCCAGATCCCGTGCCATATTTTGGACCTGGCGCTCTAACTGGGAAACCCGCTCAGGCTGATACGGGGCTCTATTTTCTCCCCTGGGCTGATCCCGGGAAGGGTAGCTATCCCTTCTCTGGTAGTACCCCTGGTTGGGAAGATTTTGGTACCCCTCCACCCTTGGCCTCCCCTCTCCCGGATTAGGTTGTCTGCGCTCAGGGAATTGGGGAAAGAAGGATGGATGATTTTGGGGCTGGAAATTGGGCGGAACCTGGGGAAAAAGTTCTGCCCAGGATTTGGAGAATGTCTGCCCTCCTGTGGGAAGTTGGGAGGGAAGTTCCCTGGGTTAGGTGCTTGGCCGGATCCCCCCCTTGGGCTGGAGGAGTCCACACATAACCCAGGATTGGTCGGTTTCCCTTATAGCGGGGACTTACATAGTCAGGAGAGCGGGGGACCCCATTTGTGGGACTACCTCCTCGACTCCCTGTCTGTGACTGGCCCGAGGGCCTTCTGGGCTGTGAATTATTAGGTGCAGGTAGGTTTTTAGGCCCCCCCATCTCCAAATCCAAAACGGGGGTGACCTTTACCTCTGCCACCTTGGCAGCAGCAGGGGTGCTGTTGGTTTTGGGATTTTTCTGGGTATTACTTTTATTTTCTATGGGCTTCTGCACTTCATAGATCCGGGTAGCCTGTTCAATGACCCAGTCTAAAGATCTTTTCTCATGAAAATCTCTCACGAGCTGGGTCATTATATATTTGGGCAAGGCATGGAAAAATGTATTGACAAATTCTCTGCTGTCTGTGCGCACCCTTCTGGTGTTCTGTGCAAAAGCACGCTTTAATTCTTGCACAAACTCTTGTGGGGCCTGATCCTCCCCACACTGCAAACTGTAGGCTGCCTTGCGAGCCTCTTGGGGATTTCTGTGAACAGAAAAATGTTTTAATATGGCCGCCCTGTAGGTGGACCACCTTGAATGATTTTGGTCCTCCAGCCCCGCAAAGAAACTGGAGTACTCTGGGGAGAATGTCCACTTTACATATTGGATACAGCTTTGGCTGTCCTTCAAATGAAAAGTCTCCATCATTTGCTCATAGAGCTCCAAGTGTTCCCAAACAGAGTACTTGGCGTTCTTATGATAAGGCGTGATGACACTCCTGATTGCCTTAATCTGTTTCAATGGGTCCTTAAGCAAGGCCCTTTTTTGCCTTATTGGCCTTTTTGGTTCGGGTAACCCTGGTCCATTCATCCTCTGAATCAGAGGCACTGCTCCCAGAGGTTCCTGTCTGATCTTCCAGGTTTTCCCGGATTCTGCGAGCCTGGGAATGGCTGGCAGAATGTGGGGACCTGGTCTCCTGTGTCCTGCGCCGTTCAGAGGAGTCTTCAGATTCCTCCTTGCTGCCAAGATTTGATGGGTACCCCCCCCACTGACCTAACTGGACAGGAGTTTTCAGGATGCCCTTAATGGGCCTATTCTCCTGAGGTTCCCCACTAAATTGCACTGTGCTTGGGTGCCCATACCCGGATGCCCGCCCATCCATTCCTGGGAGGTACTGGCCTATGAGCCCCATGCTTCTGGCTGGATAGTAATCTGCCATCCCTGTGGCCTGGTGCTCATGTGCGCCAGGGGACATGGGGGTGGCAGAGTCCAGGGACTGAGAGAGATAAAGGCCTCTGGTACTAGGGCTCCTGAGGTTATGCTCAGGAGTCTCCCTCTCCCAGCGAACCTGGTCTCTATCCGCCCCTGCTCTCTGTTGCAACGCAAGAGCCTGCGCTTTCAGTTCCTCAGTTAAGGCCTTACTCGACTCTATCAGTCTCTCCTGCATCGCTACCTGTTGTTGGAGCCTATCATTGTGCTGGCAGAGAGCCTCATTCTCTCTCTGCGTTTCCTGATTGGTCCTGGAGCACTGGGCCAGTCTTTGCTGCAGGAGGGTTACCTCCTGAGTCCCATCCCTACTGGCCTGCTCCTGGCTTGCCAGAGCCTCCTCCACCCTCCTGGTGTGCTCTAGCAAGTCCTGGTGTTCTTTTTGGAGGTCACCCAGTCCCTGGTGGGCCAGGTGATTTTCTTCCATTTTTCTTTTTAAGTGGCAGACTTCCTGGCCTAAGGTGTCCTTTTCCTGACTAAGAGTCTGCATCTGTACCGTCAGGTCGTCCCTTTGCCTTTGGAAGGCACCAGCTTTCTGGCGCTCCTGATCAAACTCTGCCTGGGTATCCAGGTCTTTCAGGATCAGTTTATTGCTCTCCTCTTTCTCTCTGTCTAGTTGGATTTGCAGGGTGGCTACCAGCTCTGTGCTTGCCCTGTTGAAATTGATCTGTTGCTCCAGCTTTTTCTGGCTCTGCAGTAGGGAGTCCAAACTGTCTTGGCGTTCCTTCTGCACGGCCAGAATTCTGGTATCCTAGTCAGCCTTTTCCTGTTGCAGTATATCCATGTCCTCTTTTATTTTAATGATATACTGCCTACTATCATTTTCTGACTCCTGGCTCCTCTGCTGCCTCTGCTCAGAAGAGTCCAGATCAGATTGGGCCTTCTGTAATGCCAGCAGTTGCCTACTCGCCAGATCTTGGCCTTCAGTACATTTGTCCTGCATGGCTCCCATATGTAAATATAAATATGCCGCTACCCTGGCAATCTTGTTGTGCTCATCCTTGGCCTTAGGGGACATATATAGTTCACTCAGGGCCACATGTAAGGGACCCTGGTCTCTCCATATATCTGACCCTGTTTCAGTGATCTGGGGTGCGATTGCCTGCAACCAGACCATCTGGTCCTGATGAGTCCACTCAACTCTCACAAATAGCTTATGTAAGAAGTGCTCTCTGGCTATTTTCATATCTACCAAGGTCGTCATTCTGGAATTTGAGTTCCTTCCTGACTTACAGAAGTTTGTATTTTATTTTTGCAAAACAGACCTTTTCCTTAGAGCGTTCCTTTGAGGAGTGCTTTACAGCGTAACACAGCGTGGTGATCCGACCGGATATGTTTATCTGGTCAGCTGGCACACTGTATTAATCTGCACAAGTGATAGATCTAACCCAGACGTCCGGCTCGAGCCCCCACTTTGTAAGAGGATTCAATCCAGCACTACAGCTAAGTCTATGCCTAGTCTGGGATACTGAATGGAAACCCTTATTGATATATCTTTATGTCCAGTTCATGAGTTTTGGATGACTACCCCTATGTAACACCCCTCTCTTGGAACCCCCCTGACCTCACTAAGCCAAGAAGTAGTTCTGTTTTGCAAGTTTAAACGGTTTATTTGAGAATGTAAACAATATATATATATCACACTTTATAATAAATTAATAATCAATATCACACTTCAGAACATGAGCAGTTAACAACAATGGGTAATGTTCTACTAATAAACTGATTTGATTACCTAGGAGTAGTATAAAGGATGAGGTAGCACGCTTGGGAATAGGAACAGAAGAATAAGGTGGTAGAGAATACTTTATCTAGTTTCCGATGGATGCAATGTTGAATGAAAATGCAATACAGAAAATACTCAATATGATTTCAACAAAACAATGTAATCACTTTTCTCTGGCAATCCACTCCCCCCCCTTATGCAATGTAAGGAAATGAAGAGTAGCACACAGTTCTCAGACATGCAATCAAATGTAATTCAGTTCACCCTAGTAAGCTTAGATTACGGATAGAAGTTGAAACACGGCCCAAAATGCTTTTATATGTGCTGGCAATGAAGTGAGGAATATGTTGAAAATGGTTTTAATTCCCTATAGGAGGTTCAGGGTGAGTGAAATATACTTGGGATGAGTTGAGGCTCACTTTAGCAAGGATCTAGGAGTAACTAGCAGGTTAAACACATTTTTGGCAAAGGAAAGCAAGGAAGCTGCTGTTTTCACACGTGGCTGGATTTTTAACCAAATCGCGAATCGCGGCAAAATTCGCGAATGCGTGAATCACGATTACGGCAAAAGTATAAGGAGTAGCAAGTCGGTTCTAAGAGGAAAGTTAAACCAAGTTCCTAGCCCAAACGGTTTCAGAGATACGGACGAGTAAATAAAGGTAGTTTTTCGGATTTGAAATTTTAAAAGTTCAAAGCGACAGGTTACAGCTTGCAGCTAGAAAATGACAGGTGACAGCTTTGCAAATGACAGGTGACAGTTAGGAGGCAGTTCTGGTTAGATTAAAATAGATTGAATTATATTATTTTAACTAAGAGATTGGTTCTGCACAGTTCTGCTAGGTACTCACAATATATTTTGAAATAGGCCTCCCCACGGATCTGGTCAGGTTTTGGACTGGACTCCGGTTCTGGTCTCGGCACTTCACAGTGATCTGGTTCAGCTCTCTGGTTCTGCTAACAGCGGTCTGGGTCACTCTGAATCTCTGGCCTCTGGTTCTGGATACTGCTCTGCTTTCTCTGGGTACAGCACTGCTTCTGGATCTTTCTGGCACAGGGTTTCAGGCCAGAATCAACACCTGGGTCCGGCTGTGAATAGTCTGCAAATGATTTTTGGGCCTGCTGACAAATACTTTTGCTTGCAGTGGGCCTTCTTGGTTCCAAGTTCTGTAGTCTCTGTTTAGCTTGGAAGTCTAAGTGTAGGATCTCTGGATGTGAAGTCGTCGGTCAGCATGCTCCGCAGCAAATGGAATTTAATGTCCCTATCTGTCCCAGCAGTCTCTTTTTATGTGTTTTGAAAGTGGGTGGAGAGGCTAGCTTTCTAGGCCCAACCCCTTCAGAGTTCTGATAGGTTGGAGAATTCTTTGCGTTCTCACTGGAGAGCAGGATTGTGTGTCAGAATTATGTCATTTAATGGCTTGCAGAAAGGGCACAAATCTATATTTGATCAAAATACACATTTCTCAAATACATAGTGGTTTGTCATTGCATGTACATATTACCTATCACATGAGGTATACTCTGTTCAAACTCTGCTCTTCCTGAGGACTTGCATTCAAAAATGGCAACTTATTTTCGATTTTAGTGGGTTATGCAACCTTGGTTCTTCATTAAAAATTATACACATATACACGGCCTGTCTTTACATACTCCAGTAAATTCCCATGTCTCTAGCTTAAACACAGAGTCTGTAGTATCCATAAATAGCAGGGTTTTGCCCCAGAACATCACACAAATTCCCAACGCATCTAAAAACGTGCACAGAAAATTCACAAGAATTATGGTATCATTTAAATAATTTTGACAAGGCCGCACCATGAGTTATACATCTTTCTTAAAATCATATTCTGGCCAACAGGGGTGTGTCTTTTCAGGTCACATGGTATAGAAACCAGTTTATCCAGTTTCAGCCAAGCTCAGAGACCCTGCCCCTCCCAGCTTCTGCCAAGAGGAAGCTGTTTTATGGTCCCCCCAATAAACCATCTTCCTGAGTCCTGGAAGGCCCATTATTCAAGAGGAAGCCATTTATGGCCTCCCCCCAATAAACCCTCTGCCTGGGTCCTTTGTTTAGTCTCTAGCAATCCCTTGGTAATTCAATCAGAGAGGGGTAACCTCCCCTCAGAATGCAGCCAGGCCTGAGAACTGCTGTGGATCCAGTTTCACTCCAATTGGGGGGAAGTTGTCCGGCAGAATCCAGTTCCTTAAGCCAGGCCCCAGCTAATGTCACTTTTAGTTACCCAGTTTTCTGCATTCAAATAAAACTAACAATTTTTACATATGCAGCTAGAATGCGGATTCTAAGTTCAAAACTATGACATTTTAACAATGACAAACTATGTGGCAGTCACAAGTCTGTCCCTCAGTTTATTTACACATTCCGATTTTTGGTAATTTTAAATCCAGTTTCAGTTTAAGCCGCTGCAGACCTGCAGAGCTCAGCCAGTCTTGTTATAAACCTTCAAGTCACTTCAGAATATAACTTTACATTGTATCCACCTCTCAGTAAGTTTTTCTTTGGCCTGCTTTGGGTTCATTTATTCAGTTTTACACAAATGTCTGGTGGTTTTAAAACGCCGGCTTTCTGATAGTGGTGAGTACTGGTAATGCAACCATTTTTGGGATTTAAGAAAATGAATTCCCCACAGTTCTAGGTTGCTTTTGGCAATCAGCATTGCCATTCCCAATGGTTTCAGGCTACTGTGTGGGTAGTCCAATGGTGGTTTTAGGCAGTGCCCTTCTGTGCCCATAACATCGGCAAAAATGGGTGGCAGCCTATTCTTCATGCATTTCCCTGGGCATTTTCTGGGAAGCTCTGGCCATCATGATATTTTCAATGCCAGTACTGCACAGTTTTTGTTGTAGGGCTCGGATGCATGGGTAAAAACATCCCACAAGCCCCCCTCTTGCGCTGGCCATTCTGTTTCACTGATGGAACTCGCAAGATCTGGGATGTTTCCTCATCTTCTTCCAATAGATGGCACAGTTCAGCATCTTTTTCTCCATCCGGTCGCATCGATCGGTTCTCCTCGCCGGTCCTGATGGGAAGATTGGGCGGTACCCCGGGCCCCTTGCGTCTCTGCTCCCGGTCTCCGGATCGTCCTCCCTGGCCAGTCTCAAGGTTTTCTTTCTCCTAGGACGACAAAGGAAGAGCGGCAATACCTATTCATGGACATTTCTCCCCCACCATTGATACAGTGGGGTGGCATATATATTTATAGTCAAAACATATGAACATGCACATTTCTTTTTGCATTCCAAAACCAAAACACCCACATTGAGAAACTCAGAATTTGATAGGCGATATGTAGGATATTTTAAGTTAGAACTGAATTAATGAGACAGTACCCTCAAGGATTCCAGAGGATTCCTCCAGTTATTGCAGAGTGTGCCTGGGATGGCAACACTTTAGCTGATTTATATGTACCCACTTGTCTTCCCCCTATGCCAAACCGCCTTTGGGGATGCGGATCTTGTAGGCCACAGGGGAGATCTTGTCTATATTCTCAAAGGGTCCCTTCCATGTAGGCAAAAATTTTCGCTGTTTGGCCTGGTTTCTTTGGAAGTTGTATAAATAGACCCGGTCCCCCACCTGATATTCCTTCCTGGAAGTTTTCAGGTCATAGTGGGTCTTCATACTCTCGGCTGATCTTTCTAGATTCCGCTGAGCATAGGCAAAAGCATGCTGAAGGCGTTTCCTCAAATTCTCCACATACTCATGAGTTGTGGAGGCATTTATCAACGTTTGCTCTTGGGTTCTGTAGAGCAAATGCTGAGGAAGCACCATCTTGCGTCCAGTCATCAACTCAAATGGTGACATTTTGGTTGCAGATGAAGGGGTAGATCTGATGGCCATTAGGACCAGAGGTAATCGCATATCCCAACTTGGCCCAGAATCTGCCACAAACCTCTTTAAGATGCTCACAATTGTCCGGTTGTAGCGTTCCACTGCCTCAGAAGAAGCTGGCCTGTAAGCAATGTGTAGCTTCCTTTTAACCCCCAGTATCTCCCACATCTTTGTCATTACTTCACTAGTGAAGTGGCTACCCCTGTCTGACTCAATCCTTTGAGGTAGACCAAAACGGGAAAAGATGTGGTTAATCATCAGGGCAGCTGCTGTTTCTGCCTTGCAATTTGGAGCTGGGAGACATTCCACCCACTTGGTAAACAAGCATGTCACAGTCAACATGTACTTATTCCCCCTAGCGGAGCGAATCACGGGGCCTACAAAGTCGATTTGTAAATCTGACCATGGGAGTGTCATTCCCCTCTTTTGGAGAGGCGCCCGGTTTGTGAGGGATGTTGGCTGAAATTGTGCACACTCAAGACAACCCTTCAAATATTGGTTGAGGTCCTGGCCCATGTGTGGCCAGTAGGCAACCTCTCTTAAGATCTCAAGTGTTGTATGAAACCCCCTATGACCGGCTGTAGCCGCATCATGGGCGTGACTTAACATCAGGCTTCGGAAGGAGGTAGGAACCACCCACTGATCATGGCCAGCATGGGATTTCCTTACCAACAAACCGTCTTGGATCCGGAACATTTTTGGACATTTCATCAACACTCTTAGGTCCTCTTTCCCAATGTAATCGCTATCCGTCAGGGGAAAGTTCTCAGGGTCCTCAAGGTGTTGGTAAAATTTACCAATAATTGGATCCCCTTTCTGAGCTGTAATCAAATCAGCATCAGGGGTCTCCTTGCTCCATTGGGCAGTTGAAAGATCATTGTGAGCATTTGTCTGGGACCTAGTGATAGCAGTGACCTGGATTTCCCCCAACAGGGACTCAATCTCAATTAGATCCCCTTGGATGGCCCCGGTATTGGCCAGCTGATCAGCTAAGTCATTTCCAGTTTTGTCTGGTCCCTCTACTTTGGAATGACCCTTGATCTTATTCCAATAGATGGTCATCTCATTCGAGGTGACCAGATCATCAATGTTTTGGAATAAACTTCCCATGTTTCAAGGGTTTGTTGTTAGCACATAACATGCCTCTGGTTTTCCAATTAACCAGGTGCTCCACGAACCCGTTCCGTACATAATCAGAATCTGTGATTATGACCAGTTCGTGGAGTTGATGTTGGACAGCAGTGAGGATGGCTTGATGCACAGCCATCAATTCTGCCACCTGACTACTTCGGGGACCAATTTTGTATCCAGCGGAGGGTTCTGGAAACTCCTTCACCCATGCATTCCCTACGCCAGCCACCAGTTCTTTCTCCCCGTCGTTGTCAACATGGTAAGAACATCCATCCACATAGACAGTGGGCATTCCCTCACACTTGTCCTCTTCAAAGAATTTGTGTGGGGAATTAAGGTATGCCTCCATGTTGTCCTTGATTTTTAGACTTTTGTCCTCGAGACAGTTTTCTCTGGCACAATCATTTAAGTCAGCCAGACCTTGCGCGAGGGGACTCTTCTTGTTTTGGCCATATCGGACCTCCACAGGAAAGCCTTGCATTGACAGAATCCAGGAAGTAATTCGGGAATTACTCACATTCCCGGCCCGGATTCTGTCACTTTGGAGATATTGCAGAGGCTGGTGTGGAGTCTCCAATATGATGTGTTCCCCCTGGATAAACGGGCGGTAATTCTTCAATGCCCACACCGTTGCCAGGAGTGCCTTCTCACAATCGTTGAATTTTTCCTCCACAGAGGATAAAGTTTTGCTCGCATAGGAGATTACTTTATTGACCTTGTCATGCTTTTGGTATAATACTGCCGTCAAGCATGTATTAGAGAACCCCGTCTCCAGGAAGAACTCCTTGTTTCTGACAGGGTAAGCAAGGCAAGGTGCTTGTGAGAGGCTTCTCTTGAGTTGTTTTACCGCCTCAGCTTGTTCTGGACCCCATTCCCACTTGACCCCCCCCTCCAGGAGATGAATCAGGGGTGTGGTGATCTCTGCGTAGCCCTCAATGAACTTTCTGCTGTAATTAGTCAGTCCAAGGAGGCTTCTTAGTTCCCGCAGAGTTGTGGGGTCTTTCAGTTTTTGGAGTGCTTCCACCTTCTTTTCCGGGAGACAGAGACCCTGAGGAGTAATCTCATGCCCCAAGAAATTAACACGGGTTCTACACCACTGTGCTTTCTGAAAGGAAAGTTTTGCTCCGGCGGCCCTCAACTGGGTCAGAACATAACGGATCTCCGCTATGTGTTCCTCCACAGATTAACTTTTCATGAGGACATCATCTACATAAGCCAGGTTACCCCTCGCACCCAGGTCGGGCATGGCCTTATGTAGGAAAATGTTGAATTCATTGCCGGAGTTGAGGTATCCGAAGGGAGTCCGGGTCCATGTGTACTGCTGGCCCCCAAAGGTAAAAGCCAGCTTGTATTGGTCCTCCCTACTGACAGGCACAGTCCAGTATCCATTGGTCAGGTCTATTGCAGTGAATACCTGTGACCCCTGGATCTGGGCCAGCCCTTGGTCAATGTAGGGCAGAGGCCATCGGGAAGTATGGACCCGTTTGTTGAGCTCCCTGAGGTCGGCGCAGAGTCTCCACTGGCCGTTTGGCTTCAATATTCCCAGCACCGGATTATTGAAGGTGCTGTGAACTGGACGGATTATTCCCCGGGACTCAAGGTTCTTAATTATTTCAGTAAGGGACTCCATGGATGCGAGAGGCAAACGATATTGCTTCACAAACGCTGGAGTCATGCCAGGGTCCGTGGGGATTGTTGTTGTGTGGATGTCGGTGCGGCCACAGTCATATGAGTCTACCGCAAAGAGATCTTGGAAATCCAAGAAAACTTGTTTCAACTTTTGCTTTTGTTCCAGAGTCACACAGGCATCAGCTAGGTTGACTCTCTCTTCGACCATCTGCCTGAAGCCTGGAAAGACTTCTGGTTTGGCTATCTTAGCGGCCTCCTCCAGCTGGGTGGAGAAGTCCCTGGTCAGAGTGTTGATTTGGACTGGAGGCTTCAGGTGGGAAAGGCAACCCTCATGGACCTGGAAAATCACCTCATCCCTCCTGAAGTCACAAGTCACATCTTCCTTACCATAAGGGCAGGAAGTGTACACCAGGAAGTTCCCCCCATGCCGGGTAAAAATCCTGTCTGGTGTTGTATTGCCCTCACTGTCACTGTCAAAACAGTCCTTGGGGATTGGTCCTAACAGTTCATTTCCTAGATCAATGGAAAAATGTTGGTCATCAACCGCCATTCCAATAATGGTGCCTGCGGCTAGAGTAATACTCTTTAAGTCGCTGTTATCCACCTCTATTGGAATGGTGTCATGTTCTATGTTGACTAATGGAGTTGGGTCTACCCCCAACCCTTGCTGTTGGAGAGGAGCATTTAGATGTATATAAGCATCAGGGTTTTGCAAATATTGTCCTCTTTTAACTTTCACTTCCAGGGAGAATTGTCGGGTCCTTTCTGGGATGGTGACTTCCTCTTTAATCTGAATTTCAACTGCATAAGGTAGCAATTGAGCTGAACTAAATGCTTTTTCTGGATCATCAAAGCCCATGGGATTATCCGCTAATCGGGACCAAGCTTTGAAGTTTATTAGGTCCAAACTAATGGCAAAGCGATTGAGAATGTCACTGCCTAAGTAAAAAGCGGCAGTGACGTCTCGCACGACCCAACAATTGTGGACTATGCTCTTGTTGCCAATGGAGATTTTGAGCATACACCTGCTTGGCAGGAGATGTTTGGAATTGGGTGCTTCCAGGTCCATTTCCCATTTGTCTATCAGTTTGAATGTGGGAATGGCTGGATCTTTTGGGAGTTGGCGGAACATGGCTTCGCTGATGAAGCTCTTGGCGTTGTTCACACACACTCGAGCGAGAACAGAGTCCTTCCCATCATTTAACTGAACAGGGATGAACAACTGCTCTCCAATTTGCTGAATACCAGCCAGGCTCTGAGCTGATTTCACAGTTTCGGATTGTGGATTAGTAAAGAATTTCAGGGTGTTTCCTTCCAGTGTGGAATACCACTTTAAACTGGAAGGAAGGTTGATTTTTAGAAATAGAGAGGACCCCCATCACCAGTCTGTTGTCCTACTGCTATTACTGTCACGTCTGGAATTTGGTTGTTCTGGAAATGAAATTGTACTTGGTCAGATTTTTGTTCAACCATGTGGCAGGTGCCGTTTAAACTAACATGGTTGACACTCTGTTTTAATTTTATCGGTCGGCTAGTCTGGGTCCAGATGACCTTGTTTACACAATCTATTAGGGGTGACAACCTTCTCAGGAGGTCATTCCCTAGTAAACAAGGGGTGCCTTCTGGAGTCACTACTATGACCGGGTGTCTCACCTTGTGTCGCCCAATTTTAATGTCCAAGTCTGCAGTCCCCTCAACGGGAATTTCCTTCCCGTCAAAGTTCTGCAGTTGTCCAGGAAGAGAGGTGAGAGGAATTCGGTAATTCTCCCCCCTTCCTGCATTTAGTTCCTCAAAGGCCCTTTTGGACAGAAGGGTAGCTTGGGATCCAGTGTCCACCAGTGCCAAAATTGTACCCTGCCCCTGTACTTGTACCGGGGCATAGTATCTTCCCTCCTTCTCCTCAAGGGGGCATAGATAATGCACATTTTTGGACAACTGGTGGGCTAACTTTCTGGTTTTGGACATGGCGAGAGAAGAGATTTGGGCAGAATTCTGTGAAGAGCCTTGGGAATCTGAAAGAAAAAGTTGGCAACTGGAGATCAGAGCCATTGTGGGTTCCCCTGGTTCCGGTTCTGGGCTGCCCCGCTCTTTTTGGAGGCAGTCATCAGGATGGGTTTGAACCAGGGGATTTCGGTATTGTGGGTTCTGGGATGAGATGATGGGCGGCGGTAGCTCAGTCTCCATATCTCCCCAGTCTGAATTGACATCCTTTGGGACCCATTTTTCTTTGGGAGGAGTTCCCCCATCTCTGAAGGAGAAGATACTTTCCCCAGGATCTTCTGAGGATCCCTCTCCCTCAAATTGGAAGACCTGTACCTCCTCCACAAAGTGGGTCTGTTTGGGTCCTTTGTTTCTCCTACCCCCCCTCTGCTCCTTGGGAGGCAGGCTTTCAGGGGCAGGAGATTTTGTTTCTGGTTCCTGGGTTTCCAGGGGCTGTTTACAAGTTGGGAAGGAAGCTTCCTCCAAGGCTTTAATCCCCCCTTCCCCTTGTGCCTCCTCCCTGGGAACCGGTGTGTTATCGGGGTGTTGCCCCCGTCATTGTTCTGGAGCACCAGGTCCAGAGTTTGGGGCATTCGGTGGTGGCATGCTCATCTGAGGGTTCTGTTGAGCCCTCAGTATGTGACCCAGATCCCGTGCCATATTTTGGACCTGGCGCTCTAACTGGGAAACCCGCTCAGGCTGATACGGGGCTCTATTTTCTCCCCTGAGCTGATCCCGGGAAGGGTAGCTATCCCTTCTCTGGTAGTACCCCTGGTTGGGAAGATTTTGGTACCCCTCCACCCTTGGCCTCCCCTCTCCCGGATTAGGTTGTCTGGGCTCAGGGAATTGGGGAAAGAAGGATGGATGATTTTGGGGCTGGACATTGGGCGGATACCTGGGGAAAAAGTTCTGCCCAGGATTTGGAGAATTTCTGCCCTCCTGTGGGAAGTTGGGAGGGAAGTTCCCTGGGTTAGGTGCTTGGCCGGATCCCCCCCCCTTGGGCTAGAGGAGTCCACACATAACCCAGGATTGGTCGGTTTCCCTTATAGCGGGGACTTACATAGTCAGGGGATCGGGGGACCCCATTTGTGGGACTACCTCCTCGACTCCCTGTCTGTGACTGGCCCGAGGGCCTTCTGGGCTGTGAATTATTAGGTGAAGGTAGGTTTTTAGGCCCCCCATCTCCAAATCCAAAACGGGGGTGACCTTTACCTCTGCCACCTTGGCAGCAGCAGGGGTGCTGTTGGTTTTTGTTATTTTTCTGGGTATTGCTTTTATTTTCTATGGGCTTCTGCACTTCATATATCCGGGTAGCCTGTTCAATGACCCAGTCTAAAGATCTTTTCTCATGAAAATCTCTCACGAGCTGGGTCATTATATATTTGGGCAAGGCATGGAAAAATGTATTGACAAATTCTCTGCTGTCTGTGCGCACCCTTCTGGTGGTCTGTGAAAAAGCACGCTTTAATTCTTGCACAAACTCTTGTGGGGCCTGATCCTCCCCACACTGCAAACTGTAGGCTGCCTTGCGAGCCTCTTGGGGATTTCTGTGAACAGAAAAATGTTTTAATATGGCCGCCCTGTAGATGGACCACCTTGAATGATTTTGGTCCTCCAGCCCCGCAAAGAAACTGGAGTACTCTGGGGAGAATGTCCACTTTACATATTGGATGCAGCTTTGGCTGTCCTTCAAATGAAAAGTCTCCATCATTTGCTCATAGAGCTCCAAGTGTTCCCAAACAGAGTACTTGGCGTTCTTATGATAAGGCGTGATGACACTCCTGATTGCCTTAATCTGTTTCAATGGGTCCTTAAGCAAGGCCCTTTTTGCCTTATTGGCCTTTTTGGTTCGGGTAACCCTGGTCCATTCATCCTCTGAATCAGAGGCACTGCTCCCAGAGGTTCCTGTCTGATCTTCCAGGTTTTCCCGGATTCTGCGAGCCTGGGAATGGCTGGCAGAATGTGGGGACCTGGTCTCCTGTGTCCTTCGCCGTTCAGAGGAGTCTTCAGATTCCTCCTTGCTGCCAGGATTTGATGGGTACCCCCCCCCCACTGACCTAACTGGACAGAAGTTTTCAGGATGCCCTTAATGGGCCTATTCTCCTGGGGTTCCCCACTAAATTGCACTGTGCTTGGGTGCCCATACCCGGATGCCCGCCCATCCATTCTTGGGAGGTACTGGCCTATGAGCCCCATGCTTCTGGCTGGATAGTAATCTGCCATCCCTGTGGCCCGGTGCCATGTGCGCCAGGGGACATGGGGGTGGCAGAGTCCAGGGACTGAGAGAGATAAAGGCCTCTGGTACTAGGGCTCCTGAGGTTATGCTCAGGAGTCTCCCTCTCCCAGCGAACCTGGTCTCTATCCGCCCCTGCTCTCTGTTGCAACGCAAGAGCCTGCGCTTTCAGTTCCTCAGTTAAGGCCTTACTCGACTCTATCAGTCTCTCCTGCATCGCTACCTGTTGTTGGAGCCTATCATTGTGCTGGCAGAGAGCCTCATTCTCTCTCTGCGTTTCCTGATTGGTCCTGGAGCACTGGGCCAGTCTTTGCTGCAGGAGGGTTACCTCCTGAGTCCCATCCCTACTGGCCTGCTCCTGTCTTGCCAGAGCCTCCTCCACCCTCCTGTGTGCTCTAGCAAGTCCTGGTGTTCTTTTTGGAGGTCACCCAGTCCCTGGTGGGCCAGGTGATTTTCTTCCATTTTTCTTTTTAAGTGGCAGACTTCCTGGCCTAAGGTGTCCCTTTCCTGACTAAGAGTCTGCATCTGTACCGTCAGGTCGTCCCTTTGCCTTTGGAAGGCACCAGCTTTCTGGCGCTCCTGATCAAACTCTGCCTGGGTATCCAGGTCTTTCAGGATCAGTTTATTGCTCTCCTCTTTCTCTCTGTCTAGTTGGATTTGCAGGGTGGCTACCTGCTCTGTGCATGCCCTGTTGAAATTGATCTGTTGCTCCAGCTTTTTCTGGCTCTGCAGTAGGGAGTCCAAACTGTCTTGGCGTTCCTTCTGCAAGGCCAGAATTCTGGTATCCTGGTCAACCTTTTCCTGTTGCAGTATATCCATGTCCTCTTTTATTTTAATGATATACTGCCTACTATCATTTTCTGACACCTGGCTCCTCTGCAGCCTCTGCTCAGAAGAGTCCAGATCAGATTGGGCCTTCTGTAATGCCAGCAGTTGCCTACTCGCCAGATCTTGGCCTTCAGCACATTTGTCCTGCATGGCTCCCATATGTAAATATAAATATGCCGCTACCCTGGCAATCTTGTTGTGCTCATCCTTGGCCTTAGGGGACATATATAGTTCACTCAGGGCCACATGTAAGGGACCCTGGTCTCTCCATATATCTGACCCTGTTTCAGTGATATGGGGTGCGATTGCCTGCAACCAGACCGTCTGGTCCTGATGAGTCCACTCACCTCTCACAAATAGCTTATGTAAGAAGTGCTCTCTGGCTATTTTCATATCTACCAAGGTCGTCATTCTGGAATTTGAGTTCCTTCCTGACTTACAGAAGTTTGTATTTTATTTTTGCAAAACAGACCTTTTCCTTAGAGCGTTCCTTTGAGGAGCGCTTTACAGTGTAACACAGCGTGGTGATCCGACCGGATATGTGTATCTCGTCAGCTGGCACACTGTATTAATCTGCACAAGTGATAGATCTAACCCAAACGTCCGGCTCGAGCCCCCACTTTGTAAGAGGATTCAATCCAGCACTACAGCTAAGTCAATGCCTAGTCTGGGATACTGAATGGAAACCCTTATTGATATATCTTTATGTCCAGTTCATGAGTTTTGGATGACTACCCCTATATAACACCCCTCTCTTGGAACCCCCCTGACCCCACTGAGCCAAGAAGTAGTTCTGTTTTGCAAGTTTAAACGGTTTATTTGAGAATGTAAACAATATATATATATATATATATCACACTTTATAATAAATTAATAATCAATATCACACTTCAGAACATGAGCAGTTAACAACAATGGGTAATGTTCTACTAATAAACTGATTTGATTACCTAGGTGTAGTATAAAGGATGAGGTAGCACGCTTGGGAATAGGAACAGAAGAATAAGGTGGTAGAGAATGCTTTATCTAGTTTCCGATGGATGCAATGTTGAATGAAAATGCAATACAGAAAATACTCAATATGATTTCAACAAAACAATGTAATCACTTTTCTCTGGCAATCCACTCCCCCCCCTTATGCAATGTAAGGAAATAAAGAGTAGCACACAGTTCACAGACATGCAATCAAATGTAATTCAGTTCACCCTAGTAAGCTTAGATTACGGATAGAAGTTGAAACACGGCCCAAAATGCTTTTATATGTGCTGGCAATGAAGTGAGGAATATACTGAAAATGGTTTTAATTCCCTTTAGGAGGTTCAGGGTGAGTGAAATATACTTGGGATGAGTTCAGGCTCACTTTAGCAAGGATCTAGGAGTAACTAGCAGGTTAAACAAATTTTTGGCAAAGGAAAGCAAGGAAGCTGCTGTTTTCACACGTGGCTGGATTTTTAACCAAATCGCGAATCGCGGCATAATTCGCGAATGCGTGAATCACGATTACGGCAAAAGTATAAGGAGTAGCAAGTCGGTTCTAAGAGGAAAGTTAAACCAAGTTCCTAGCCCAAACCGTTACAGAGATACGGACGATTAAATAAAGGTAGTTCTTCGGATTTTAAATTTTAAAAGTTCAAAGCGACAGGTTACAGCTTGCAGCTAGAAAATGACAGGTGACAGCTTTGCAAATGACAGGTGACAGTTAGGAGGCAGTTCTGGTTAGATTAAAATAGATTGAATTATATTATTTTAACTAAGAGATTGGTTCTGCACAGTTCTGCTAGGTACTCACAATATATTTTTAAATAGGCCTCCCCACGGATCTGGTCAGGTTTTGGGCTTGACTCCGGTTCTGGTCTCGGCACTTCACAGTGATCTGGGTCAGCTCTCTGGTTCTGCTAACAGCGGTCTGGGTCACTCTGGATCTCTGGCCTCTGGTTCTGGATACTGCTCTGCTTTCTCTGGGTACAGCACTGCTTCTGGATCTTTCTGGCACAGGGTTTCAGGCCAGAATCAACACCTGGGTCCGGCTGTGAATAGTATGCAAATGATTTTTGGGCCTGCTGACAAATACTTTTGCTTGCAGTGGGCCTTCTTGGTTCCAAGTTCTGTAGTCTCTGTTTAGCTTGGAAGTCTAAGTGTAGGATCTCTGGATGTGAAGTCGTCGGTCAGCATGCTCCGCAGCAAATGGAATTGAATGTCCCTACCTGTCCCAGCAGTCTCTTTTTATGTGTTTTGAAAGTGGGTGGAGAGGCTAGCTTTCTAGGCTCAATCCCTTCAGAGTTCTGATAGGTTGGAGAATTCTTTGCGTTCTCACTGGAGAGCAGGATTGTGTGTCAGAATGATGTCATTTAATGGCTTGCAGAAAGGACACTCCCCTGTCAAATTGCACACAAATCTATATTTGATCAAAATACACATTTCTCAAATACATAGTGGTTTGTCATTGCATGTACATATTACCTATCACATGAGGTATACTCTGTTCAAACTCTGCTCTTCCTGAGGGCTTGCATTAAAAAATGGCAACTTATTTTCGATTTTAGTGGGTTATGCAACCTTGGTTCTTCATTAAAAATTATACACATGTACACGGCCTGTCCTTACATACTCCAGTAAATTCCCATGTCTCTAGCTTAAACACAGAGTCTGTAGTATCCATAAATAGCAATGTTTTGCCCCAGAACATCACACAAATTCCCAATGCGTCTTAAAACGTGCACAGAAAATTCACAAGAATTATGGTATCATTTAATTAATTTTGACAAGTCCGCACCATGAGTTATACATCTTTCTTAAAATCATATTCTGGCCAACAGGGGTGTGTCTTTTCAGGTCACATGGTATAGAAACCAGTTTATCCAGTTTCTGCCAAGCTCAGAGACCCTGCCCCTCCCAGCTTCTGCCAAGAGGAAGCTGTTTTACGGTCCCCCCAATAA
Organism: Ambystoma mexicanum; assembly: GCF_040938575.1. NCBI lineage: Eukaryota > Metazoa > Chordata > Amphibia > Caudata > Ambystomatidae > Ambystoma > Ambystoma mexicanum. The sequence continues at coordinate 488,716,021 of NC_090923.1, read as the reverse complement.
ACCATCTGCCTGAGTCCTGGAAGGCCCATTGTTCAAGAGGAAGCCATTTATGGCCTCCTCCCAATAAACCCTCTGCATGGGTCCTTTGTTTAGTCTCTAGCAGTCCCTTGGTAATTCTATCAGAGAGGGGTAACCTCCCCTCAGAATGCAGCCAGGCCTGAGAACTGCTGTGGATCCAGTATCACTCCAATTGGGGGGAAGTTGTCCGGCAGAATCCAGTTCCTTAAGCCAGGCCCCAGCTAATGTCACTTTTAGTTACCCAGTTTTCTGCATTCAAATAAAACTAACAATTTTTACATATGCAGCTAGAATGCTGATTCTAAGTTCAAAACTATGACATTTTAACATTGACAAACTATATGGCAGTCATAAGTCTGTCCCTCAGTTTATTTACACATTCCGATTTTTGGTAATTTTAAATCCAGTTTCAGTTTAAGCCGCTGCAGACCTGCAGAGCTCAGCCAGTTTTGTTATAAACCTTCAAGTCACTTCAGAATATAACTTTACATTGTATCCACCTCTCAGTAAGTCTTTCTTTGGCCTGCTTTGGGTTAATTTATTCAGTTGTACACAAAAGTCTGGTGGTTTTAAAACGCCGGCTTTCTGATAGTGGTGAGTACTGGTAATGCAACCATTTTTGGGATTTAAGAAAATGAATTCCCCACAGTTCTAGGTTGCTTTTGGCAATCAGCATTGCCATTCCCAATGGTTTCAGGCTACTGTGTGGGTAGTCCAATGGTGGTTTTAGGCAGTGCCCTTCTGTGCCCATAACATCGGCAAAAATGGGTGGCAGCCTATTCTTCATGCATTTCCCTGGGCATTTTCTGGGAAGCTCTGGCCATCATGATGTTTTCAATGCCAGTACTGCACAGTTTTTTGTGGTAGGGCTCGGATGCATGGGTAAAAACATCCCACACTGTCTAGGATTGATTCGAGCTATTATAGATTTTTCCTTCTTCCATGCATTAAGTATTGAAGGAAAAATTGTTCCTAAAATTCTATATGCAATGGATGTCTACCCCCTATCGACTTTGGATTATCTTTCTAGTCTTGAGGGATTAATTTGGAGGAGGGTATAACATCTTCCAATCTCTATCCCTATATGAGCTTTACAATATTAGTTTGGTTTGGTATCCCTCAAGGCGTGAGCCCAATGGAAAGCCTTGTCACTTCTAAGCAAGATCATGTTTCCATTGGAGGGATCATTGTTTGCTGATCTTAAATTGATTCTGGAGTGCAAGGGAAGCACTTGGTTAACTAAAGTTGAGAAGTCTTTATTTCTTTGTGATTGTATTGGAACCACAGAGAAAATGCAATTGTACTAATCCCTGAGCCATTTACACCTATATCACAAGAGGATTGGTACCTTAGACCCTTATCTTGCAATATATATTGCTAAGTCTATTAGGACTCATTTTCTCTGCTTTTGATTGAATTTGATTAGGACTAATCAAATTCTGGTAAGATATGGCTTTCTGAGGAGGGACCAGGTAGCCTGCCGTTTTTGTAAGGTTGAGAACCAGCTCAAATCTCTTAAGCATTTGATGTTGTTTTGTCCTGCTGTGCGAGGTTTGAGAGATAATCATTTAAAAACATTCTTAGATCTTATTGAGCTGGAATATGAAAGATTGATTAGGTTAGCTTGTCTGCTTCAACAGTCCTTGCAGTGAATCATTTTATTAAATCTTTGAAACTGGAAGAACTACAGTAATGTAATGCATGAAATGTATGAATTGTGAACTGTATATTGAATGAAATGAGTTTACTGAGATCCTCCTGTGTATAGATAGTTTGTGTAATGATGTTATTTTTTACACATTTTGTTTTACTTCTTGCGTTTCTTTCTTTCTTTCTACTTCCTTGTTTTCTTTTTTCTTATTTGTATGTATTTTGCTGCTTTAAAGTTGTTAAAGGTTATGTTTTCTTATCCATAAAACAATACAAAATAAATAAAAAAGAGTTGATGCTTCCCTAAAAAAGAACATTTCAGTGGCTCACCATTCACTCCACACAGAATGTACACTTCCTATACAGCCAAACCCCTTCTGGAAGACTTCCAGCCTCTGTATGATAAGACGGGGAAGGGAATAAACTGTTCATCATCATTGAAAACATACACCTGCAAGCAGAACCTTTGTCAGACTTGGCTTCTGATGGGTCTCCATTGGGCCAGACATCATCTTCATTTCCATGATTGGAAAACTGATAATGCTAAAGAATTGCTGGCACTGGATCTAACCTTTCAAATACAAAAGATGTTTTGGGTACATTTGGAGGACAAAGTGGACCTTGTCGTCACACAAGATAAACATGGGGGCACCTTGAAGCTTAAACACATCATCAGCCTCAGCAGGATTGGAAAGATCACCCCAATCACTTTAGGTATAGAGCAGATGCTGGCTGAGGCAAGCCTATCTTCAAGGTTAAGCATCTCCCCACAAACCAATCATGAACTATCCATTAGAAAAACTCAGCACTCCTGGTCGTGCCTTTCCTCCTCTGCTAGGAGCCAGAATATGGATGCTTTGCAATGTTTGGCAGAGCAGTGTGGCAGTCCCTTGGGATCTGGTTTGTGCATTTCTGGAAGCTCTAGTGGGAACATGGCCTATAGTCCCTCTAACTCTATATACTCCAGAGAATAGGCTTGCCCTGCTGTCCAAAATTGGGTCTTTACTTCCAATGAGGCCACCAGAAGGGTGCCTACAGTTGAGGATGCCTTTGTGTGTTAGTCCAATATGTTCTTGGTTCCCCAGAACTCTGGGTGGATTCATTTAGTCATCAATCTGAGGAGAGCCAAGCAATTTGTCCAGACACATTGCATTATAGCCTTTGTTCAGCACCAAAGGATTCCACCAAGGTATTGGCTCCTCAGGTTAGCCTCCTAAGCAAGAAGAGGATTGTGAGTTAGCCCCATCTAGATTACTGGCCAGTCCAGAGGCCATTGCTGTTGGAAACAGACTGGCATTTCATCAGGACGTTCAAGAGCTTGTCGTCTCTTTGAATGCTCCTCAAACAGTTGAAGTTGCATCTGATTCCAACACAGGAATTTCAATTAATCAAAGTTTATTCAGATACAAAAATCCATAAACCAAACGAATAAAAACAACAATACATCAGCACATCAGTGATAATTGACAAACTATTTAAAATCAGAATATATGCAACTTTTTAAAAGCAGAAGACGAAAGTTCAAGTTAAAATACAGGTTAGAATTTGCCCTCAAGCAGCTTTTCCCTTAGAATCCAGGAATTTCTCAAAAATTCCAAGCAGCCCCAAGCGACTGGTATTGTTTCTGCACGCAGCCGAAAAATCAAAGCAGAGTGAGCTTGTGTAAAATGTGTAACTTTAAGCACCGGTACAATAGTCTTCTTTCTAATTTCGTGGTAAATAGGGCAAAATAAAATAAAATGCAACAGATCTTATTTTGCAGCGCTACACACCGGGCAAACTGTGGACTGCTCATAGGGCGCCCAGTGCTTATTGCTGGCTCTAAGCCATAGGAGATTGAATGAGGCCCTAGTCAAAGCCCAGCGGTCTGTTGTTTTATTGCTGTGCAAGAGATACGGTTGGATGCCGTCTGGGCCTGAGATCAGCAAATGGTTCCTGTTTGATTCAATCATGAGTCATTTGTTTCCCTGTTGGCCACAACTATAGAATTAAATGTCTGCTTATATTTGTTAGATGCAGTCCAAGTTAAGATAACAGATAGGCACTGCAGGCTTAGGGCATTCAGTTGTAACAGACACTGAGAAAAGAAATTCAGCCAGGGTATTTTGTGCCAAAATGCGCTCTGTATCAGAGCCTTAATGATCATAAGCGTTAAGTTAGCTCTTGGATTGGACCAAAGTGCCAACCAGTGGAAAAGTCGGGCCATATGCCAATCTTCGTCTATGTGTGGGCTTCCCAACTCAGTATGTTCAGCATAGTTCGGTGCTGAACTGGGAAGACCCAATTTTTTTTTAAAGAAGGTATTCTCTATTACTTCAGGAGAAGTATTTTCGTTACCCCACAAGGCCACACCGTAGTTTGTTGCAGCCTCGGTCTGTGCTCTATAAAATTCCAAAGTAAGTTTAATTGGCTGATCTTGGCACATATTTTAGAAGCGAGACAGACCCCCCCACGACATGTTTCATTTTATGAGACTGTTTCTCTATGTGTAGTGTCCCCCGCCAGTTTTCAGTGAAGGTGACCCCTAGGTAATCAAATGTTTCCAAACGTGGGATGATTTCACCATTACTCCTACTTCCCTTGTTAGAACATACCATCACTGCTTATTTTTTAGTATTTACTGATAGTTTTAGATCAGACACAATAGCAGTGAAGGTGTCTATTAGATGTTGCAGAGCAATTGGGGTGCGGGCTATCAGAACTGTGTCGTCTGCATATGCCAATACAGTGGGACAGTGCACCCATCTAAGGGAAGTCGGCCTTTGTCTTAACCAGTGCCTTGTGTAGGCCATTAATATATAGAGCAAATAGCACAGGGGCTACAACGAACCCTCAGCGTACTCCCAAAGCCACCTCAAAATAACCTGTACACTGGCCCTGTTCCCCGAATATCACACATGCTCTGATATCCTCATGGATAATCTGCAGCACTTTTACCAATTCAGCCAGACACCCCATGGACCTGAGCACCTGCCATAGTATAACTCTATCAACTCTGTCAAAGGCTGTGCTCAAGACCATGAAGGCCAAATAAATTGGTTCATCCCTTACAAAAATGGAGGATGCTCCAGCCAGGTACAGGTTAAGAGATTGGTCTCGCGTTCCCAGGCCTAGCCGGAAGCCATATTGGATGTCTGAGAGGATATCGTTATAAGAAATCCATTGTTCCAAACACTCTAAAACCAAACATCCAAAGATCTTAAAGAAGGTATCCAGTAGTGAGATATGCCTATGTGATAGGGGACTTCCTGGGTCTCCCTTTTTGAAAATAGGGTAGATAATTGTGTTTTTCCAGGACTGGTGGTACTCCCCCAGTTCCATATAGGAGTTAAAACAGTTCAGCAGGCCCACAGTTCTGATTCATCCTTATTTTTTTTATTTTTTATAAAATAGCTGTTTTATTAGTTTGGTTAACAAACATTTACAACATCATAAAAGATATTGATGATTCATTAATAAATTCCTTATACATAACATAAAAAATGGTTAACATTCATAGTTTCAATTCCATATAAAATTTAAAATGTTACTTGGAGGAAAAGTGCATTTTTTTCTTCTTATTTTATTTTTTTTATGTTTTTGTTAGAAGATTAATTCATTGGTATAGGATAATATTTTTTTCCTTCTTGTCTAATTCCACAACCAAACTCTCAAGAAATATGCACAATAAGACAATTACTTTAAATGAATATCCCCATATAAATTTCTTCCAGCACCATTCTCTGGCTTCTTGGGTCATGCCTAGCACATTAGGACGAATAAGTGAATATCTCAGGGCTTCAAAGTGAACACAGTACATGGTTTGGTGTTTTAAATGTTCCATGCAGATATTTCCATCACAAAATCTACACCATGGAATCTGTCTCGTCGCAGAGTGCTCGTTCCAATTAACTGTTTTTTCGAAAGTGTGAAGTTGGTTGAGCTTAAATCTCAACTATAAATCGCGATAGGAAGTAGCTGGAAATTTTAACAGGTAGGCTCTACGAGGTATTCTAAGAGTAGCAAATTTGGCTGCTTCAGAGTATAATTTCTTTGAATGCATATCATTCAGTGTGATTAGCCAATCATGCTCATATAATCGTTTCTTTACATAAGCCGAGCGATGTTCGAGATCTATTGGTTTTAAGCCACATTCATCGAGTTTATTAATCATGAGATTTGAGAAAGTGACCAACAAGGTAGGCGCTCGATTCTTGATCATAATTAGGAATTGCTCATAGAGCGATTGGTGAGGTGGAAACAACATTTTTCCATAGTTTGTTAACTGTCGCCAGTGGAATCTCACTGATAGAGCTGAGATACCTAGCTCCTGTCGCAATATACAGTTTGGTAAAGAGTTTGATAAAATCAGTGTGGATTTCCATAATTGACCTTGAATTTGGTCCAGGATTGCATCAATGTTACACAAGCATAGATCAAGTCCATATAATAAGATGGTTTCCACTTTCAGCATATAAAATTGCAAGAGTGGTGCTATTGAGAATTTACAGTATTTCATGAATTCAATCCGCATCTGTGTCATCAAAACAGCTATTTTTGCATTTAAGTTTAGTAGCCAGGTTTTTCTTGAGAGGGAATCTATCACATCATAACCCAAATATCTCATATTCAAGTTAATAGGCATGGGGATAGAGTTTATAGACCATTTCATTGTAGAGATTCTCTTTTTCATGTTTTTTAAGATGAAGATACTTGATTTCTCCACATTACATGTTAAATTGTGTTTGTATAAATATTCTGCAAATATTACGAGCTTTTTTTGCAAGCCATATGGTTCATTCTTAAATAAGTTTGCAGGTATTACTTCTGGGCCAGCCGCCCAGTTATGCTATTGTTGGCTAACTGTGATTTGCACCTCCTTCACAGTCAGGTATACTATGGAGGACTGCTCCTCATCCTCGTATATGGATGCCTGGTCTTTGAACAGAGACTTAAAGTGGGCTGACAAAGCCCTAGCACTCATGTGAATTTCTCTATGAGTCTTACCCCTCTTAAAAACTGGGCCACCTGCAACAAATTCCTAACATTTTTTAGAGTCCCTATTTGAGACTGCCAAGAAGAGTTGTTCCCATGCAAGGTTTTCTAAACAGTCCTTTCTTGAGGCCAGAGCACTTTTGTACTGTGCCATTGCACTAATAACCTCTCCCCGGGTGCTAGCCTTGTCCCGCAGGATCCCCTTCAAATCGTTCTGTGCTGTCCTACACAGTTCATCAAACCAGCTGTGCATGTTGGTTTTACTGGTTTGGAAATCATGTTGAAAAAAGTCTGTCAGGGAATTCCACATTTCTTGTGATGCAAGGGTAATTTCCCTTGGTTCTGCACCATGAGAGAGGATATATATAATGTGGTCCATATGTGGTTGGACCACCTTGAACTGGGTAGACACTGGGTCACACTTGGCCCACTTTATCCTGCATTTACAAAGTGGGTTCCTGTCACAAAGATCCAGGTGCAGATGCGTAACTACAACGGTCCCAGGGTCGCCCAGGTTAAAGAACAACCTCAGAGGGAAGTCATCACTAATGATCTTATCTGTGACTGCAAAGTCCACTATTAAGGGCCAATGTTGGACACTCATGCACATGTATTCAATTATGGATGTACCGTGGGAACCTGCAAATGTAGTCTTGCCCGGTACATCCGAACATACGCAGCCATTCAATGAACCATGTATTCAACTGCAAGCCCCTAGAGCACATTCTTTCGTCAGACAGTTGAGGCCTGGCGATTCTGTGTACCCGGGTCCGTCATATGAATCAGGATCCTGTTGCCCAGGTTAATATTAAAATCCCCTCCCAAGACAATAATCATGTGTTCACTCAACATAGACAAATACTCTGACTCAAAGAGTTCTTTCAACGCCCCTAAACAGTCCTTATCAGAGGGATGCAGGCTGTTATAAAAATTAACCAAGAGCAGTTCCTGACTATACTTAGGTAAAGCTGCCACACATTGTAAATCAGGACTTTTCATTTCCCTATTTTCTATGTGATAGTTTAGGGAGGACTTAAACAAAATTGCCATTCCCCCATGGCAACAGCCTCTTATACCCTTCCTCGCTAGTGTGCATACTGAGACATAGCCATCCAAACATACAGGGTTCATGAACCACGTTTCCTGCAAACAGATGATGTTGTGAGACATCAAATATGTCACCACATCCCTCCTTAGAAGCTTTGACAGTGCACCAGCAATGATCCGGCAGATGAGTGTCATAACAGCCCTTGGGGGGATTCTCACACTCTGCAATAGGGAAGCTCTTCACCCTTGACCTCCTCCACAAGCCCCTCAGAATCCAAAGTCCCGCCCCTGAGGGAAACACATCAGCCCAACTCCTCGATGCCTGCTAGTGCGTCTAAGTGGTTGGAGGTGGCAATTGCCCCTCTCCCAGCTCAGGCTCCTCCCTGACCCCTACCCAACTTACCCCCACCCTCATCTTGGGGGCCTCCCATTTCTGCTGTTGAGTGGGTGGGGCAGTGTGGGATTGATAAAAAGCAGCTAGTGGGAGGAAGGAACTTGTATCAACCTTCTTGCCATCAAAATACCCCTGGTATTAATCTTGATCCTCGGTAGACGAGTGTTAATCCATTGGGAGGTTTTGTTCATCAAGGAAATTGATGATTCTTCCACACCTTTTTCTAAACAGGGCAGTCATGTTATTACTCCTACCAGGGGTGCTGCTCGGGTGAGAGGTCAATGACCACTTGCTTTAAGCCCCGAGCAATTTGTTTCCAGAGCAGTTGGGGTATAGGGATTGTCGGAATAGAACAAATATTATGCCTCCTATTGTAACAATTGTATGTGTATTGGCCTACGCCAAGTTGTCTAAACATCATGTGCGAACAAACTCCACGGCAAGGTCTTGACCTTAGAGAAACCAATGTAAGCTGCCATCTTGGATTGAGCCGCCATTTTAGGTTCTCTTGTTATGTAGAAGTCACCCTGAACATCAAAATGGAGGCCAACTGACATTCTGAGTAAGATTCTGGCCGTTGTGACCTCCGTACAACTGAATAATTAATATGCCTGCAGGCCACTTGTCGGTGTCGCGAACAGAGACCTTGTCCTACCATTGACCTATATGTAAATGTACTACTTATATCAGCGAAACTAATCGAAATGCATATATTAAAGGATTGACCTGGCAAGGAACCCTAAAACCAGAATTAAATATTTCGCAGAATGGTTAACCCGCAAGAGGGTTGGCCAAGGGCTGGACAAATTGTATAAAAGGCCCAGGTATTCCAATATGCGGTCTCTCACTAACACATAGAACCCTCGTTGAAGTTCGTTATGTTATACTGAGAGCCGAATAGCTGTCCGTTTGTCAATTGACTTGGTAACTGTTGTAGCTCGAAATAAAGCACTTGTATGTTTTTTTGTAACCTGTGTTGGTGTGTTTCTTTTTGGGCTTCCCGGCCTCATATTATTTTTCTGTTTTCACAGTTGGCGCCCGAATAGGGACCCTCAAGATTGATGCCAGATCATTGAAGGATTGACGCAGACTATCGAACCGGGATCGGGCGGTGTGATACTGCGGGCCCGACCGAACGAGACGCGATACCTCGGCAGTGCTGCACGATCCGATCCTTGGACGATAGTCGTGTGGTCTGATACGGCATCTTAACGAGGGTCCATTTTTGAGGCGAGCAGATTTGTCGAAACCACCAAACACAAGGTAAAATTCGTTAGGTAAGTTCTTTGGTAAACCGTACGGTCCTCCTTAGGTTTGGTCAGGTGCAGTCGTGACCCAGCTCTTAATTTAACCCTGACAATTTAAATTTGGCGTATTGTATCTGCAGACACAATCACTGACCAGGTAACACCAATTTTTTGTGAAATGCCTGGGAAATTGTCTAGCTGCTTTAGGGCTCTGTTCCGCAGCGATCGACAATCTTTGGAATTTAGCCGCCCGGCACCACACGAGGGGTCGCCGGCGTGTACTATGTACTGTAAGCATGGCATTGGAAGTATAGTATTTAATGATATTTGGCACAGACAAACCAGACATGCCTCCGAATTTCAGTGGCCAATCAATGGTAGTTTCGAGATCCCCCGTATTGAATACCTAGAATCGGTCTTGCTAAAGAAGAAGGCCAGACCTGCAGCATTTGATGTTTTGCAGAATTGGGAAAAAGAAGCGTTGCAGCAGCTTAAAAGTAGGGATAAACATGCACGCCGTCATAAAACGAATGCCGAAAAGGCGTTGTTATATGATAAGGAAAAACTGTCAGAGTCAGTCAAGAATATGGATAGGGCTTTCTCACTCGGTATCCAGAAAATCTATCCCTCTAAAGATTTTCATGTTTCCGAAGAATTTATTGATAAATTGTTAAACGAACGCAGGCCTGGTGCCTCTGCGGCACCTCCGTATGATCCTCTCCCTGGTGCTCTGCCCATTCCTGCTGTTATTCCTGCTGTTATTCCTGCTGTTAGTCCTGTTCCCCCTGTACAACCCATTGTTCCTATTCCTCTAGTTGTTGTTCCTCCACCTACTCTACCACCCCTTCCCCTTGCGCCGATAGTCGCACCTCCATTGAATTTGCCCGCACCTCCGCTCCCGAGTGGTTCTGTACTGACTGAAGTTGATCAGGGTGCGGGGTCAAAGATTGTTACTCAAAATACTGTCTCTGCAGAAAAGAAACGGGAATTATTTGCATGGGCTAAGCATTGTATGGAGAGAGGTGATCAAGCTGACGTTTTCTCCACATTCTCAAATATGGGAAATTTTCCCGAGAAAAATGTTTTTATTGAAGGTTTGGGGACTCATTTATGTGTAATGTGGGGTAGATTACATAATACGGATCTCCCACAAGGGTTGAGGGATCTAAATACTTTAGCTCTTTCGAGGGACACTGAGGAGAAAGTACATGGTCATGTTGAGAGGTTATTTGAGTATAGGAGGGACTTAGAAAGATTACGGGATGAGGATGGTGAGGACGACAGTATGTATGTACAGAAACGGTTCCTTCCGTGTCGTAAATCGGCATCTGAGGAAGTACGAATTTGTACCAAAGATGCGATTCGATGGATCTCGGATTCATCGATACCGCCGGATGAAGTATATGACACGTATAGTCAGTATACAGTAGAAATGCAGAGGAAGGTGATTCAGGTAATGGTACAGTACCTGCAGGATGAATGTGTAAGGAAGAAGGTTAGTTGTCCTATAGAGTTATTGGGTATTTGTAAGAGGGCTTTTTCGCCCGACACTTCTTCGGCTGCCTTAGCGCTCGACCTGGCTCTGTTGCTTCGTAAGCGATCGGGATTACCTATATCTCAGTTGCCAATGAGAGAGGTTCCTCCGACATTTGTCCCAAAGGTTGAGATTCCCGCTAACGTTGGGACAGGTGCACCCGCTGTGGACATCCGTGCACATTATGTATCGCAATTTGTTCACCTTCCGTTTTCGCGACAGGAAGTGAACACTATTAGACAATCAATTCCTGATATTAGGAAAAATCCGACAGGATTCTACAAAGAGATAGAGTCCGTTTTACAGTCCTCTGTGTTCACCCTAAGTGATATTGACTTGCTATTCCCTGTACTCCTGCCCGTAGATTTATGGAAGCAGGTTCGAACAATAGACGATGTGCCAGGGTTGGGAGATACGTGGGCTAACATAACTAGGTTTGATGGGGAAAGACCAGCTGGTGAGGAACCACCTCAGGTAATACTCACTTTGCCTGATAGAATTGTCGCAAAATTGAAAACCATAATTCCTGAGAAAATAATTATTTGGGACAAGCTTACGGCCTGTGTTCAAGGAAAATCTGAAGGTGCCACCGAATTCTTTAATCGATTCGAACAGGTATGCTCTGACTTCAGTGGATAGGACTTGGGCACAGAGTCTGGGAAAAGGTTGTTTGTGGACAAATTTGTACGTGGATTGCTGCCTAACATCCAGTCACAGATTATGTCCTCTGAGAGCGCTTGGCAGGCGAAATCCCAATCTGAAGTTTTGCACATGGCTCAGTATTATGAGAACCGTGTTAATAATGAAAAAGAGAGAATGGAGAAGAGGAAAGGAGATTTGAAGACTAAAGTATTGTTACAGCAAATTGTTAGAAATCCCAGAGGAGGTAATTCACAGACCAGAGGTCAGTATGTTCCAAAGGGGAACGTCCCCTTGGGTCCTGTGAATATTAATCAATGTGCCTATTGCCGCCAGGAAGGTCATTGGCATGCACAGTGCCCCGTCCTTTGACAGAGGTCAAACACCACATTTGGGAGTATGGGTAGACGACCTAGAGGTCGCCCGGAGTGGGGGACCCTGATAGAGGTCAGTTCTCCAAAGATCCTCAGCAACCTTTTTCACGGGATAATCAGACTTCGAGTGTGGACACGAGAAACATATTTGATCACCCTTCTGCTGCCTACCTTTCTGAAGAGCTTCCTTCTGACGACATTTTATTTCATTAGGATTGCCCGAAGCAGGGTTTGGAACCTTCACCTATTCCCGTTAGTCAAAAAGGTCCCTACGTTGAATTGTTAGTGGGGAATAGGAAACATCAGTTTTTGATAGACACTGGAGCACAGAAGTGCTCCATTGATCATTCTCGGGTTCCGAACATTCCACTGTCAGGGCAAACTAATGTTTCTGTAGGGTTTTCTGGCATACCAGTTGCTTGTCCGGTTTCTTCGCCGGTGCCTGTGTCTTTGGGTCCCTTTACAGACCACTGTCCATTCCTCTTGACTTCAAACTGTGGAGAGAATTTGCTGGGGTTAAATCTGTTGAAGAAACTAAATGCAGTAATTCATTGTTCCTCTGACGGAGTGCGACTGACGGTTTCACCACAGCAACTTCCCAGTTCTCAGTTTTTGACTCGACCATTGCCTCCTGAGTTTAGCGTTGTCCCGGAATGTTTGTGGGCGGTTGACGACAATGATGTCGGGGTACTACAGGTTGAACCCGTTAAAATAGTTTTGAAACATGGAGTTAAACTACCAGGCATTCCGCAATATAAAATATCAGTTGAGGGCGAGCTTGCTTTTAAGTGCATTCTCTCCGATTTTGTGCATCGAGGAGTGATCAAAGAGATTGCAGGTAGTTTATGTAACAGAAAGGCGACAATGCAATCCCATTCCGTTTCATAATTGATCTACACACTATTAATAAAGTTGTCGCCCCACAATTTCCAATTGTGCCTGATGTGACAACGATACTAACGATGATCCCTGCTACTTTAGTGTTGTGGATCTGAAGAATGCTTTCTTCAGTATTCCTATACACAAGGATAGTAGATATTTGTTCGCGTTCACCTTGGGGGGACGTTCGTTCACATTTACTAGTGCACCTCAAGGTTATACTGAAAGTCCAAGCATTTATAGTAGGGCTTTGAAAGAGCAGCTTGACACCCTTGAATTGCCATCTACTTGTATACTGCTTCAGTATGTCGATGACTTGCTTTTAGCTGCAGATTCTGAAAGTGCTTGTAAAGAAGGCACTGTATTGTTGCTTATTCATTTGGCTGAACATGGTCATAAAGCTTCGCTTAAGAAATGTCAATATTGTTGTCAGGAGGTCGCCTATTTAGGTTATCTCCTGTCAAAGGAGGGGAGAAGATTGACACCTGAAAGAATAAAACACATTTCTGGCATGTCTGTTCCAAATACACAGAAGGAAGTCAGAGCTTTAATAAGTATGGCTTCTTACCGTAGGCTGTGGATCCCGAACTTCTCACTAGTGATAAAACCGATGTTGGCCTTGACGAAGAAGGGCATCTCTTCGCCGCTACCATGGAAGTCGGACATCAACGATCATTTGAGCTTCTCAAAGCCGCGTTATGCTCTGCACCGGTTCTGGGTACTCCAAATTACAATAAGGCCTTTGTGTTGTTTGTGCATGAATGTGATGGATGTGCTTTGGCTGTGTTAACACAGGAACACGGAGGGAAGAATAGACTGTGCGGCTACTACTCTTCCGCCCTTGATCCTGTCGCATGCGCTTTGCCAAGATGTTTGCGAGCTGTCGCTGCTGCTGCCGCGTCTGTAAAACAGAGTGAGGGACTGGTCCTAGGACATGATTTAACCCTCATGGTACCTCACTCTGTAGATGTCCTATTGAATAAAACCCAAACACAGCACCTCACCTCTGCACGGTTGACGAGGTATGAATTAACTTTGTTTGCCCCTCACATTCAAATTAAGAGGTGTTGTGTTCTTAATCCGGCTGGACGAAGAATCACATGACTGCCTGTATACAACTGAACAGGAAACGAAGGGCAGGATAGCCCTTATAGATACTCCTTTGGGCAATGCGGAAGGGGAGCTGTTTTGTGATGGCTCCTGCTTCAAACTCCCGGATGGTATATCTACAGCTGCCTATGCAGTTACTACATTGAGTACGGTTGTTGAAACTAAGAGAATTCTGCATAACTCCTCGCAGGCCGCAGAGATTATAGCATTGACCCGAGCTTGTGAACTCTCTGAAGGGCATACAGTAAACATATATACTAATAGCCAGTATGCCTTTGGGGTGGCTCACAACTTTGGGAGGCTCTGGTCGGAAAGAGGGTTCCTAACCTCATATGGGACCAAGATTCAGCAAGGCCCCCTGATAGTGCAATTGCTCTCTGCACTCGCGCTCCCTAGTCAGTTAGCGATCATGAAATGTGCAGCGCATCGTAAGGTCATAGATGATGTGGGAAAAGGGAACGCTTTTGCTGACCAGATAGCCAGGCAAACGGCCACAGACCTTAGCACAGGCATGTATGCTCTAAGAGAAACAAAAGATGCCTATGTAATGGATGAGGGTATTGGGTCTGTACGAGATATCCACCCTGATGCCACGATAGAAGAGTCTAAAAAGTGGGCCAAACGGATGGGGAAACTAGATGAAGATGGGTGTTGGGTGGATACATCTGAAGGGAAATGGTTGCTCCCTGATTCATATGTGCTGGCGATGGTTATGATGGCACATGTCCTACGCATGTGTGTGCTCAGCAGATCACGAAAAGTCTGGGTAAATGATAAAATTTTGAAGATAGCGCCGCGCTATGTCCAAAATTGCATGACATGCTTACAGCACAATGTGGGGAAGGGGACAGTAACTCCAAGGGGTAGTTTTGGGCCTCCTTCTGTTCCCTTCAAGGTCATCCACTTTGATTTTATTGAGATGGAACGGTGTAACAATCTAAAATATGTCCTTGTGATCATTTGTGCTTTTAGTAAATGGGTTGAGGCTTTCCCCGTTAAGGATGCTACTGCCATGACCACTGCGAAGACTATGGTAAAGGAATTCTTTCCACGATTTGGGCTGCCAAGAGTAATTTGGTCGGACAACGGTCCCCATTTTGTTGCAGCAGTAATTTTGCAGATATGCACAGCATTACACATTGATAAGCGATTTCACTCGGCTAGACATCCTCAAAGTGCTGGGTTGGTAGAGCGACATAACGGTATCCTAAAGAATAAGCTTGCTAAAACATGCGCCGGCACCAAACTGAAATGGCCGGACGCCTTACCTATTGTGTTGTTAGCCATGCGTGCCACACCTCAAAATAAGACTGGGCTCTCTCCATTTGAGGTAGTGATGGGGAGACCTGCTAATATTTGGGGTCTTCCGAAGCTTAAAGCATTGAGGGAGGTTGAAAATGTATTGCTTGTAGACTACTGTAACCAGTTGACTAAAAATCTGTATCTCATTTAATCATCAGGTTCAATCAGCTTTACCTGTACGGTTTACGGGCCCAGGACACAATATTCAGCCTGGAAGTTGGGTCCTGGTGAAGGCCTACGAAAGGTCCTCCTGCCTCGCGCCTCGCTGGTGGGGACCCTACCAGGTGCTGTTGGTCACCCAGACAGCAGTGCGGGTGGCTGGAAAGAAGCATTGGATCCACGCGACGCATGTCAAGAAACGTCCTCACCCGACGCCACACGTTACAGAAGAAGCAGAACCCCTCGCTGATGCTACAATCTCAGATCCTGGAGTAGCAAAGAGCGCTGTGAGTGTGTCGGAGAATTTCTCTGAGCCCGTGGAGCTTGGGGAACAGTCCATTTTGTCTCCACACTCTTTGGAAAGGTCACTTCCAGAAAACGTTGTTTCAAGTTCTGCAACTTCCGTTGCCTCTGGTACGTTGCTTCCCTCAGGAAGTGACGTTACCTTATTTCCAGATCAAACAGTACCGGGGATCACCAGGTACGACTTTCGACGAAGAAAATAGAACTGCGCCATGGGTTTTGCCTGTGCATCTGGAAAAGAAAAGAGTCATTGAGAGTTTGTTCTTGCAAAAGAAAGTTTTTGAAAAGAAAGGGATTCTGCTGGCTAGGGTTGGGGAAGGACTAAGAAGTCGCGCGACCGTAGTGTCGCCAGCAACGAAGATTGGGGTCGTCGATTGAGAAACTACGATGCCTGCCACCTCCACCGCTGCTGCTCGCATTGGACTTGTAAATAAGGGGGTGACCAACTCAGACAATGAACAATGTGCCTGGGCCCCAAAAACGTATTGCTGTGTTGTGATAATAGTAATTGGAATTTGTATAGTTACTGCCGTGGGACTCTGGTACTTTGAAGAAATGTATCCTCTAGAGCCTCTTCTTCTGCCAATTGAAATTGTACCTACTGCTTTGACTCCCTCTGTACACCTTCATACTCTGTCACCTAGGGACTCCCAGCATAGACGAAAGTACCATAATAACACTTTAATGATAATAATGAATTCAACGCATGCCATTTTTAACAAGAATAATTGCTGGATCTGCACCCACTTACCGCAACATGGGAACAAGGGGCTAGGATGGTATATTCACCGTTTACCTTTAACGACTGCTTGCTATGCCTCGCTTAGAGCACTATTCTTTGGCCGTTGGAATGACAGCATCTCAGGGAACTTTGATGGAACTAATTTAAATAATTTTGAGAAACGTGAATTAACTCCCCTGGGATGCTCGCTTTTTGCAAATAGAAGTAAGCCTAATGTTGCTTCTATTAGGACAACTGATAAACTGTCTCTTCCTTTCCAAACTCTAATTTCCTTTAAAATGGCTCCGATAGGCAATAAGGACGCTGTGCCACCTTCCTACTCCATTAACCATAGCCCCGATTCAGTCCCCTTCTGTGTACAAAGAAATGGCACTCGGTCAATGGGAGATTTTGAAGGTTGTGTGAACATTGTAAATTTGACCGGAGAGATCAGTCCTCTGTATGTAGGGGGGCCTGTCTATTTCGTTTGCGGTAGTACAGCATTTCCCTGGTTGCCCAAGGATTGGCAGGGAACCTGTTATTTAGGAATCCTGTTACCTGGGGTATTCATAGCTAGTACATTGGAAGTTTCTAAGGGCTCGCCCACGGCGGGACGAGAATGGAGATACCCCTGGGCAAATATTGGGAGAACAAAATCAGTTGTGCCATTTTGGGGACAGATAGCAAATTCTGAAAATATTAGGGGGATAGCAAGAGTACTGGAGAGAACCATCAACCGGACCACGGATATACTCTACAATATGACACTGGAACAGAAATCAATAAGATTGGTAGCGCTCCAAAACCGGATGGCATTAGATGTCATTCTGGCAGAACGTGGTGGAGTATGTAAATTAGTGGGGTCCGCTTGTTGTGTTTTCGGTCCAGATTCCTCACCGACAATTTTCAAAACAATACAGAACTTGCACATCCTTAGTTCAGAAGTGCATGTTCCTGTGGGAGATTGGAGCATTAGTGCTTGGTTCTGGGATTCTCTACGATCCTGGGGTTGGAAGGTGCTTTCTGTCATACTGGTTACTTTGGGAATCCTGCTACTCCTTTGTTGCTGTATCCAATGTATACCTAGTATATGTGCAATGCTAGGGGGATGTTGCGCTCAGGCAGTGAGCACGATAGGGCACAAAATGTATGCCCCAGATACAGCATCTAAAGAGTTTGTGTTGCAAGAGGTTCTGGTGAACGACCTAATGGCTATAGATATTACAGATAACGATTCAGGATGTATGGACGACAATGCATGGAGTTATTTACAAAGACATTAGAAATGGTATTAGCACTTGGCATAGGCCAAAAGGAGGGTTTGTCGGAATAGAAACAATATTATGCCTCCTATTGTAACAATTGTATGTGTATTGGCCTACGCCAAGTTGTCTAAACATCATGTGCAAACAAACTCCACGGCAAGGTCTTGACCTTAGAGAAACCAATGTAAGCCGCCATCTTGGATTGAGCCGCCATTTTAGGTTCTCTTGTTATGTAGAAGTCACCCTGAACATCAAAATGGAGGCCAAATGACATTCTGAGTAAGATTCTGGCCGTTGTGACCTCCGTACAACTGAATAATTAATATGCCTGCAGGCCACTTGTCGGTGTCGCGAACAGAGACCTTGTCCTACCATTGACCTATATGTAAATGTACTACTTATATCAGCGAAACTAATCGAAATGCATATATTAAAGGATTAACCTGGCAAGGAACCCTAAGACCAGAATTAAATATTTCGCAGAGTGGTTAACCCGCAAGAGGGTTGGCCAAGGGCTGGACAAATTGTATAAAAGGCCCGGGTATTCCAATATGCGGTCTCTCACTAACACATCGAACCCTCGTTGAAGTTCGTTATGTTATACTGAGAGCCGAATAGCTATCCGTTTGTCAATTGACTTGGTAACTGTTGTAGCTTGAAATAAAGCACTTGTATGTTTCTTTGTAACCTGTGTTGGTGTGTTTCTTTTTGAGCTTCCCGGCCTCATATTATTTTTCTGTTTTCACAGGGTAGGTATTAACGTTGGTCCTTCTATAACTGCTTCAATGACCCCATTTGTGCCTTTCCTGTGATGGTGGATATACACAGGTACTAATGGGGGTTCGGGCTGTTTAGTTCCATAACTCTATTTCTGAACTTGGGTAGGAATTTCCCTAGTTTCAGTCATATTTTTTCGACCGGATGTGGACATATTTCTTAGATCTGCAATCCCCTTAAGCTCCTGGACATCACTCTTTAGCCCCCTGATTGAGTCATCAATGATAGAGAGAGATACATTTAGAGAGTCTTTAAATGAGGCAATGCCCAGAACAGAGGTCAGTTTTTTTGCCCAGAACCGCATCTAATATTTAAAATCACTGACAATTGAATCCAGTGAATTATCAATGGAATTTGATGATGGGGTGCAGTCCTATGCCCTCCAGACCCTGTACCACCAGGTTCTGTCCAGCAAACACAGGCTCCTGGCCAAGGATATACATAGCGGGCAGTGCTCACATCACCACGCCTTTGCTGGAGTTAAGGCATTGCGATAGACTGGGGGGACTACTATTTGGGGAGGGCAATGATAACTATATACCCTCTCGGTCACTTGAATGGAAATGGGAAATGGCAACTTCGATTGACTTTTCCGTGATCAGGATATGCTCCTCTATTTTCCCAGATATCTGTTTCAGGTATTCATTCAAGGTTGGCTGGTGAGAGGTTGAGCCTGCCCCAACGACAGCCATCATGGGTTTTCTTTTTTTGTTTTATTCACAGCCAGATGTAAATCTCTGGCTTTACGGTTAGACATAGTAGTGTGAGAACTAACCAAGTTACCCAGCAAATTACCCAGCAGCGTAGGGAGCAGTATAGGGAGAACCAAGATACTAAAAAAAGTTCAAGTGCAAAAATACCCTGAAAGACCGGTTTTTAAAAATACATCATAAATTACACCATAAACATGCGATAAATTACAATAAAACACACATTACGACAGTTAAAAGACAGTTAAAACAAACACCACAGTTGGAAATAAAATAAATAAACACGATGAGTTGAGGAGTTGATGAATGGTTAATTAGTACGGGGTCAACACACCAGCCCCAATTAACACAAGACAAAATGTTAAAAGACCCAGAAGCACAGTGAGCCCAGAGTGAGCCCGGAGAGGCAGAGTTTCCAGTGATTTTATAGTCTACCCATATAAAAGCGGGCGTTCACCTAATGTACCGGTCAACGGTTTCAGTTGGCAGTTTCCACTGTCTCCACTATCTCCACTGTCCCGCCACCTGGATGCCAAAAGGGAGAGAGCACTCACAGCCCCGAGGCAGCCAGCGGTGGCTAAGTGAACTTGCAGATCAACTCCCAGTAATCAGACTTTTTCAATAGGTCCGCCTGTCACTCCAAGATTAGAGCAAACAAAAATAACACGACTCTAAAGGCAGCGCAGCCACCAGTTATGAACACCAACCAATGAAGGGATCAAGTAGGGACTTTAAATGCGATGGCAGGGCAAGCCTGACAGCTTAAGGAGCCACCTTAGTCCGTTTCTCCCCCTGCCCTTCAGCACTGGAAGCATTGCTGGTAAAAGGCTGACTGGGAACAGCAAATGTCAAACAGCAAAATCAGGGCTAATTTACAGGGCTGCCAGGTTCCGAATTCCTCACTCCACGTCCACAATCTCCATATATGCTGGATTATAGACTAAGGTGACTGGGAGGGTTATGCACCACCTCCAACTCACGCCTCATGTGCGGACTGTGAAGACTGTAGAAGGACTCAGCCTGGTCACCACCATGCTCCACTCCTGGTCCAGGGCTTTGTGAGTAGAGACCCCGCCTCCACCAAAAAGCACTGTAGACAGACTGCAGACTACAGACTGTAGAAGGACTCAGCCTGGACTCCGCCACGCTCCGCTCCTGGTCCAAGGTTCTGTGAGTAGAGCCCCGCCTCCACCAAAAAGCACAGTAGACAGACTGCAGACTGTAGAAGGACTCAGCATGGACTTTGTGTGTACAGCTTTCAATCTATAAGTGTGCACAATGTTTAATCCTCATATGTGTATGTGCACCTTTCAATCTATTCCTATTCATTTGCCTTCAGATCTACAGGTTTTCAGGAGAAGGGATTGCATGGGTTTTACTTTGCATGATTGTCTGTGAATAGAAAGAATTCTCTGAACAACTTCTCACTCATAACACATTGTATGACTTTGTCTCCCAAAGTCGACAAATGATGTTCCAGCAAACAATCCTGTATCATGTCCGCACAATGGCCCGCGTGATTCTATGCCGGCCGGACCCACAGATTTGATTTTAAATGGTGCTTAATTTTAAACAAACAATCTGAATTTAAATTGTTTAAAATTGATGTCTGTTGTAACTCCACTTCTCAATACAAAAATGGATTGGGCTTTAAGGAAATGACATCTCACTTGCATTCAATTTCAAATAGAGAACACAGTGCCGTTCTATCTTACACTGCCTCTGTGTGCCTGTCAGATTAGGATCCCCTTTCGACTCCCAGCCCTCTAGTAACAGGACCTACTGTAGACAGTACTAAGGGCAATCTGGGGTTATATCGTGGCGTCTACTTACATTTTAGCTATCTGTCTGGAAACCATTCTTCAATATATGACCTGTCCATCTGTCTCTGAAAGGGCTTCTTTCTTGTGCCAGCCTGCCAACCAGTCTCCAATTGGCTTCAGTTCTCCCAAGCTATCTACTTCCAAAAGTTTACAGAAATATTCTTCAAAGTGTCTTTGGAATCTGTGTGCAAGCTATTTTATAATATAAAACACTTCCCCCCATCGTGTGACTTAAAAGGAGGGGCTCTTCCCTCCAAGTCCCATGATTAAAAAGTTTGGAGGGAATGTCTTTCATAATCTTGTGAAAAGACATTTCTTTTATGCCTCGTAACTTTGCAAGTAAATTGGCGAGTTAAATAGAATACAGATTATTAAAATCTATATGTTAGAAGGAACAATTCAAGATCCTGCCTGTCCCTGTGTTATGTATATTCACAGAGATAATTATGTTTCCTATTTTTTACATTTTGTTTCATTATACACTAGGGGAATTTTATATGGGCTGTAGCACATAATGGGTATATAAAAATTGCGATTTGCTAGAACCTTCCTTTCTAAAGTTACACATTTTTTAAATTATATTTTTGGGTTAAAATACAACTCATGAACTCGCTATTCAGTTTGACGGGAAATATAGTATTGCATCACGTATTATTTCTCTGTCATGACATTATTACATGCCCAAGCTAATTTCCTTTCCTGTGCAGTAGTCCCATGACTTCAGTTAAACTGATTTTTTATGAGGGGCCTAATATTGATGGATGTGACAGCTCACTTTGCTTTGACACATTAGCTAGCATGTGGCAATGCGTATCGGGCAAATCTAGTTTGAACACTATGAATCAGGAGATTCTTCTGCGGCCACTCTCTGTCTTCTGATGGACACTCCTGAGGTTTGGGCTACTTGCTCCACGTTGACTCCAGGGACTTACACAGACATGTCGTATTTCAAGTTCAATAGACATGCAGTATTATTCAAAGTTAAGTAAAATACATGGCAAAATACAATGTGACAGAATAATGATTCCTTTCTTTATTAAACTTTTCATTCTTTTAGTCAAATAAAATATATTGCAAGATGCAATCAATAAAAACAAATGAAAGGTTATTATAATACAGAAGTGCATGTTTCTTCTCTGTGCGTGGGACCCAGGAACATTACACGATGAAATCCAGGATTTGTTCATTTATTTTCTAAAGCTCCAATACATTTTCTGGGGCTTGCTGAATTTTTCAGCTGGAAAAACACACTCCAAATATCTGCCCTTTATCCTTTTGGATGTGGCAAATGTTCCATATTCCATGTGCATTTCTCTGCATGTTTTTGGCGTTGACCCAGCCTCTGAAATTATACTTAAAGATTCTAAAAACAGCAACAGTTTGCTTCTCGGTTCACAAACATCGATTCCCGTTTCCCACATGCACCCTTTCCATCACAGCAGCGAATAAGAGGCAGATATATCCTGCACAAAACAAATTCATTTGAGCAATGCCTCCCTCGCTCTAGACCAAAGCAGTTTCCATGTTCTCAGTTTACTTTAGGGGAAGGACAGTTGGTTCAATAACTCCCACACAACACACCACATTAGAAAGCTGGAAGGCCTTTTATGCTGTTACTCATGTCTTCTTATCTGCCCTAAAGATTTCATTTTGAAATGTCACCCCGCTTTTTGTCTGAAGGTTGTTTCTTCATTTCACTTATTACAAGACATTGTGAACCCTTCTCTTCTGGGTGGGGTATCACAGTCTGAGATGAACGACCTGGCACATCTAGTTGTCCAAGAGGTTTCTTTGACTTACCTGGAGTGATCTGCTGTTTTTCTGTCTTTCAGTAGCCTTTTTGTCACTTTTGGAGGTTCAGTGAGGGGTATGAAGTCTTCTTCAGTGACTCTCAGTCTCTGCTTAAAGTAAACTGGCTCAATGGCTCACACTCTTGGAAGAGATCACTTGCATCCTGAGTTGTTGGTAATTCCACCAGGCTGCCTCCTGGGCAGAAGCAAGGGGAGCGTAAATACTGGACATCTACAAGGCAGCCACCTGGGTTTCCATGGTCACGCTTATTCAACATTATTGCCATCTTCTGCCAGGCAAGGAGGATCAACTTTTGCCCACTTTGGCTCAGGAGCAATTTCTTGTTAAAATAGCTGGCAATGCTCACTAAAGTTAACTGGGTGTACAAGAAATTTGCATCTGGCCTGATTGTTTTTCATTACTCTGCATCACGGCCTGTGTTTGGTATGCTTCAAATTTAGGAACAGGGATGAGGAATAGGGAAGTGGAGGTAATGATCGTATTACTTACCAATAATCTTCATTCGTCCTAGTCCTACTTTTCTTTGTAAAAGTACATATGCCCCACCCTGCCTCCCTGGGGTGAGTTGTGTCATGTTGCTTGAGTAGCATCCAGGATGTGATGAGTAAATGACCACCAATGAATGGGCCTAAAATGTTGTGGTTCAAAGATTGTTATGGAGTAATGATTGCTATGACTGTTAAGAAGGCAGGACGACTTCATATGTAAGTACTGAGACCAGTAACAGTAGGACTAGGAGTAATGAAGATTACCAGAAACGAATCCAAGCATTTACAGTTCATGTCGTGAACATGAATGACATGTCTATTGTCTTTTCAAAAACCAATGTTAACATATGGGGACAAGATTTTCTGGCTTTGCTCAGTTATTGACTGTGGGTGGCCTGAACTTTGTTGTAAGCTTTCATATCATCATGATGGATATTTCAAAGTTGTATTTCTTACAAAGACCAGTGTTATGGAGAAAATGGGTGGCTGGGTGATTAAAAAGATCAATTATTAATATTATGCATTGAGACCCTATGTCAGGATTGACGGCTAAGAAATTATTATTGTACAGAGAAGCTTGACTTCACTCTATAAAGCAAAACTCCATAGAGTAGTGGCAATACAGATCTTCCTGAAGTTCCCTAGTGAGCAGAATCCGGGCAGGGCAGCGGAGCTGGCACACAAAGCTAAACCACATAACCTGATGGGACTCCTGACCGGCTTTGGTGAGATGAAGCAGCATCTATTCTAACGCATTTACCAGAGCAGAGTAAATCTCTTTTCTGGTCTATGAATTTGCACTTTGTCATTGTTTCCAAATTCAAACGTTTGCCTGCTTCTATATTTTAGGTGGGAACTGTATACATTCTTTAAACCTTTTTAAAGCCTCTTAAGCCTATTTAAAGAACATATTTTTCTTGCCGTGGTCTTGGATAGCCAGTAGGGGGCATGGTGTATTTTTGTCAGGTTAGTTCCTATCTATTCTTTGGGGTGTGGAGAAACACTGAGCTTTGGTACAGGGAATGGTACATGGAATGTCTGGGCAAAGCGCATTTATAAAAACGTTGCATCACAGTTCCCAGACCAGGATAAGTGGCCTCATATGTAGACTAGTGCATGGAAGGGATGAATCCAACCACTGGATTTCCACTAGTTATTCTTGCATTTTTAATCCATCACTTTAGATTGCTGCTTTTAGGTTATTGTCCTTAAAAACCACGTGCTGTTGGTAGAGTGTGTACCTCTTTCCATTTAATGGGTTTCTTGTGGTTGGGTCATCTGGCTACAGGTTTGCCAATTTTGACAGCACTACTATAAGTATATCTTTAAGTTGTACCGTGCAATAATTTAGACATCTATACACATTGTTGATTGCTTGTACTCTTGAGATTCCTAGAAGTGAAATGGTGATCCTTGGGCTATATTCAACTATATCATTGCTAACATTAGTGACTGCTTATAGTTTGATTGTATTATTTTGATATTCCCACGTTAGCCCTACGAGAGAATACATAGACATATATGCGTAGTAAAAGACAGTATTCCTTGTGTGTTTCTTTTTGTAAGTATAAGGAGATGCTTAATTGGAAGTGTACAAGATTGATGCCTTAGGGATAAAACGGTGCAGGAATTGATTGATAAAATAAAATGTTAATAATGTACAAAGGGAAAATAAGGTTTGATTCCTAGAGGTTCTGTGGGTAGGTCCACAACAATACTACTGTCCAATAGTAATGTAGCATGTGCCCATATGGTTTCTCTTGAACTAAGCACAGAGATGCAACTCTCTCCAAGGACTTGCATTGAGGATAGCACTAGTCCCTGCCACAAAATCTGCCACCCATGGTAGAATTATGACCACCTTTGGGGTTGAGTTTAGGCTCTGACAAGTGGGTCTGATGAATATCATTACAATAATACCTCAATTTAGATAAATAGGTCCTCACCAACTCAAGGTGATAGCTCCACCTATTCACCTCACGTCACTATACTTGCAATGCTCATGAGTAACCCCACCCTAACTGGGGGTCATGCATCTGCTACTCTTCATGGGTTGGGATCCTCCTCCCTCCCCTATTTCTGTTTTCCCTTCGTGATCTTTATGTATTCACATTTACACAACAGTCTTTCCCACATTGATATGCAGGCATTGGAATGGGAAGCTCAAACATTTTAACTGGCTATCAACCCTCCGCGACACACTGCCATGACTGAGCACATGTTGGGTCCATCGCACAATCAGGTTTTGACTAACTCTAGTGCCACCTTCCAAGTACTAGAAACTGCCATCACTAGAAATTGTTTGTTGACTTCAAGAGACTCATTACGAGTTTCCCGGTATATGTTAAAAGAGGAGGTAGCAGAATTACCATCACTTTTACCACGCTGCCAAATTAAGGGATGGCGCTAATTTCACGTGGTGGAATTTTAACCCCAGCAGAATTACCTCTGGTGGAATTAGCCCAGGCAAAACTTCCACCAGCAGAATTACCACCAACATCGGGCAGAATTAGCATCAGCGCTCATTCCGCGCAGAGGCGTAGACAGGGCAGGGCCACGGCGGGCAAGGCCCACCCAAAATGGTGCATGCCCACTCAGCAGTGCTGTGCAGGCCTTTCCAGATGTTAATGTCACTGCGGTGGGCCCAACTACATTAGCTTCAGGCCCCTCATGTTAGACAATCCTGGCTACGCCTCTGATTTCGCGGACAGTATTACCACCAAGATACAAAACGGTATTTCCGTCACATCACAAGTTAAACTACCACCGAAATACCAACAAAAAAGGGTGGTAATACCGCCAAGACACAGTGCAGGTACCTCCACCTAAAAAGTGGAGGTAAATACATACAGGTGATTGAAAGCAAGTTCCAGGTGCACCCAATCCACTCTGCAAGACAACAAATGGTCTGCACCTGACCCAAACACACTTTTCAACACTGTGCTGTCACTAGCTGTCGCTAACTGGGACAAGCAGTTCCTCCTGCTTCACATTGATCTGCGATGCAGGAACAGCAGCACACAGCGCAGAGAGGAGGGGGAGACAACATGCAGGGAAGACACATTGCCCGGGTTAGGTCCACACCCTGAACATTGACTGATATCCATCTGATTACCCTGTAGCAGCTGAGCAGGGAGACCATTGTATTAGCTACTCTCCATGATCCATGACGACATACAGAGCAGGATTAACATAAGAACTGCCTTATGCGGATCGGGCGCTGTGACAGAAGACAATCGTATCTTCTCATTTCTGCTAGAAATATAAGGAGACTGACCACAGAAGACCTAACTGTAACCCAATAAGAATAATCAAGACATTCTTATAAGGAAATCATAACTGAGGACTCTCCTGATGAACCATGGAAACACGTGTTGAGAGATCCATATTGAAGTCTTGCTTAATAACGATGCAACAAGATATTATTAATGATCATAAATAACACAAACTTGCATAACAAAAATTGCGTGACAAAAAATACAATACGGACAAAGAAATTACCAATTGTATGACGAAACAATACAATATGGACTAAGAAAGCAATTGTAAAATTCAGAATAAACAAGAACTGTATGAAATATAAATAAATGTGTGTGACCATTTAAGACAAATTAAGTGTAACAGTTAGCGCACAGTCTACATGCACAACTCCTAAGCAAACATAAGAACTGCCTTACCCCCACTACTTAAGCTTGTGCTCCATTTCCTTGAAACTGGCACCTACCAGCATACGGAGGGCATATTGCATGGTATGTTCCAGCCCACATTTCCCTTGGTGCGTGGGCAAGTGTTGAAAGCACACCTGCGGCATTCTTCCACCACCCTGGCACAGATGAATACCATAAATGCACGTTTATATGCAGCACCCCACCTGCCCAACGTAATTGCAGCTCTGAACTGCACCCATGTGGTATTGGTACCCCCCAGGCTTCAGAAGAGGCATACCGCAACAGGAAGCAATTTCAATGCATGCCCTGCCAAGGCCTTGTACATGCAGGACATGTCCTCTCACCCAGAACATGAATGCCACCAAGCCATAGGACTAGGCCATGATGGACAATGCAGTAGCATGTTGGCAATGCATATTGCCCCAACGTGTAAGAAATACACACACACAAAGCTGCAGGAACCACAATGCAAGGGAACACATACCTATACATTGAATTGTACAGTGCAACACTTGAAGAAAGTAATGCCACATAATCTGGTAACCATGTATGTGAAGCCATAATGGAAGGAACACAGACACAACAAACATGCACAAGAACAACTAATCACCCATCAGGGCACATGCATGATGTCAACGTACAGGCCCAAAACATGCAACATGCACGCTGCAATCCCAATCACAGACCATGAAAATTACGAATGCTGGTTGTTAGCTGTGACCATGATGTAACACGACAATGCATATGTTCCCCCATGGTAAATGACTCTAGTTCCAATTACTGGGATGGAATGGACTGTGAATGACTTCTGTGACTATTGCCCTTTCAGGTGACTCTGGATAACCTTAGCTACCATGGATAATGAAACCTGTGCACAATCCACGTACGGCACAGGAGGAGACCTACATTGAGGAACATGTCAGGAGCAGGCTGTGCATAGAGCGGACCTTTGACTTGCTGAAGGCTCATTTTCGGTGTCTACACAGGAACAGAGGGGCCTTGATGTACAGGCCAGAGAAGGTTGGACAAATACTTCTTGCCTGTGCCATGCTGCACACTTGCCTAGAAATGTCCCACTTCCCCAATGATAAGGACATGCCTCCAGCAGAAGACAATGGGGGTCATTACGGGTTTGGAGCACCATCGCTGCCTCCAAACCCGTGTCCGGGCCCGGGTAGTCGGAATGGGGACTTTCCGGATCATTCCAACCTTGGAGGACCCGGTAAGTCCCCATTCTGAAAACCATTCCCCATTCCCATTCGAGCCCCCACAGGGCTCAATGGGAATGGTGAAGGAGCTAATAACGGGCCCGCAAATAGCAGGCCCGTTATTAGCGTGCTGGTCCCTTAGCGGTTCCTGCTAAGGTGGCTGGTAAAACCAGCCGGCCCTAGTGGGACCCGCTCAGGGACCTCGGAGTATGGCGGTAGGGGGTTAACAGAACCGTTATTCTTACCGGTGCCGTTAACCCCCTACCGCCGTAATCGTAATGAGGCCCAATGACTCACTATCTCCAGGTGCAGTGCTGCCACATAGTGAGCGGGAGGAGGGAAGGGATGGTCATCTGGTGTGGCAAGAACTAATTGGCAATTATTTCTGAAAGCATTGATAATCACCTGCTGCTCACCTTTGTATATAGCTATGTTTTCAATATATCGCATCCACACAAAAAGGATTGTCCTAGCATTGCTTCAAGTCAACTTGTATTTAATAGTGCAATGTCAAACACCTACAGCCCCAACACCAACATCCATCCACCCACCCACCTAAACCATCCCAATACTCATACCCACCAACCTCCCCATCCTCAACACCCATACCCACCCACCTCCACCATTCCTGGTGAACAAATTTAATGAGGTAACAAATATTTATTTGGCCTCTTGTCATTGCCAGGTTGTGGACAGGCAACATTTTTTAAAGAGTGGCACCATGAGCTATCAGCAGATGATTCTTCCGTGGGGGTGACTGAGATTAACCGGTCAGTCTCTGGCCCCCAGATGTGCTGGAGGGTCAGGAGCATGCTTATCTGCATCGACTCAGCAAATGCTGAGATGCCCTCCATCAGCTCTCTCACCCTCTGACCCACAACAGTTAGGGCAGCAGGTGCCACCATCCATTGCCATCGCTCCAGGTCCAAGGACCTTGCAATACTCCATGGGTCACCCTGCACAGAGTAACAGATTTCTTGCAGATGCTGCACCTGTTTATCCGCTATCATCTCCAGATTGATCTGCCACCCCTACAACCCGTCCAGCCTCCTGCATAAAGCATTGATGGAATGCTGTTTAATGGGATGTGGGCTATCTGGTGGCTGGGGAAGCAGGGGGACCTGAAACCTAAGTCATCTCCATTGTGTGGTCCAATGGCATCAGTATCACCCTCTGATTCCAGGCCATGTTGCACATGTGCCCAATTGTCTTGCTCATGTGGCAAGGGGGAGTCATGAGGCAGATGGGTTGGTGCAGGTGCAGATCGATGTGTGCCGGTGACAGCATCTGGCTCTTCAGACACAACCACAGGGGCAGGTTGTGGCCTGGCATTTGCAGCTGCTGGGGTGTAGCACTTGCAGCTGAATGTGTACTGCTGCCATCAGGTGCAGTGCCGGCAGTGGCATGAGTAATGCTGCTAGTTGGGCTACTTGGCTCACTGGTGGGGCCTATGGCGGTCTCTCCACTTCTTGCAGCTTGCATGGTGCTGTTGTACCGTGGCCCTAGTACCTTGCTCCTGCCCTTTCTCCCGCATTTACCATTGTGGGGCACTGCAGAGGTTGAGGCTGTTGTGGTCGCACCGGTGGGCCCGCATCCACCTCCTGAGTCAACTGTGGGGTGGACAATGAAATGCTATAAGTGATCATGCATACTTGTACGTGGGCTTGCAAGTCACTCATGCTACATGGTGGAAGGTCATCATGTGGACTGATGGACTTGGTGGATTGCAGGCCAATGTATATGGCTAATTCACAGTGGGGGAAGTGTCTGGTGAGCGTGTCCATGCATGGGCACGTTTTAACCTGTTGGGCTGGTGATGTGGCCTATACATGCAGTTGCACTGGAGGTTCACTTTGGCACTTGACATTCCCAGCACACATGGGTGCTGTTCGTGGTTGCATGAGCTCACATGCAAATTCTACAGCGCATGGGTATCCCACATTGTGTGAAAAAAGAAAAGGATTCAAGCTAGGAATCCTCCCGTCCCCTGCACACTTTTGAATGTTTGGATCAAGTCCAATACTGTTATTTTTATACATCAACAGAATGTTTAAGGAGTAATACTTCATAAAAAGAAATGTCAATTGACAAAATTATACAAAAACTTTTTTATATCACAAATAATGTGATTCAAATCTTTCGAAATGAAATTTACAACATAAAGAAGCACAAATGGTATCAAAAGATCACATCAAGTTTGGAGAGAAAAAATGAAAAGCGAAAAAGGATTTTTTCTGAAGAAAGAGATGTATACATATGGAGTCCAATTCACTTGGCGACGCGTTTCGAGGACACTTTCCTCTTCTTCATATGGCCCAAATTGGATTCTTAACACAAAGAGAACACATTCATTCAGTTGCTTGTCAAAAACAAAAACTATTATTCAATTTCAGTGAATTATACAGTTACATAATGTACATATGTAATTCTCCATGACTTTTGATAATACTGAATCTCCTTGTTAACCGAAATTCAAAATTACATAACTTGTTCTTATATGGTGATTAGGTTAGAATAATGTTGTTCATGAAAACATGAACATTGGCTGGGTACTGATCAATCTGTGGGACTGGCAACAGAGACATTCAATTGCTGTTTTCAGGGTCACCGATTGTAAGTAACCGTGGGTTGTGATAGAAGCATGAATATTGAAAAGAGTAAGAAATGGTCAAAAAGAAGTATAAAGAAGAAATATATAATTAACAGTGTATATTACTGGTTCCAATCTCAAGCAAACAAAGTGTTAAGAGGGGATGACTACTGTCGATATTCAGAAAGCCGCGCATAACGCGCTATGTCTGAAAATAAATGAAAAGAAGGGGGAAAAAAGGGTCTGTATAAAATGAAAAACTAATTAGCAAATCTATTAAACGAATAGACGTACCAAAAAATGAAGCGTGATGAAATAAAGATGAGCGGTGAAATGGTCACGGTATAACCCAATATCATGCCAGCGAATGGTGGCAGCATTGAGAAGTCCAACCTATGTATATGGGTTTAGGAGATGGATCAAGAGGTCAGTGAATGAAACTGGCACAGACAGTTCTGGTAAATAAATAAGAGGTTGCTGTAACAAGTACCTCAATGGTGCGTCTAGCTCAGTAGACAGGTGGAGGAATGTCAATTCAGCAGTATTGCTGTAGAGACAACAAGTCCAGGTCACAGTGAGCGCGGCAACAAGCGTGCAAAGGCGCCTGCAGAGTAAGGAAATGTGGTTTAACAAGTGAAGTATCCTAGAGACGGATACATGTCTAGCATAAGTGAAAATGTGGAGTCGCTTACCTAGAGTGCAAGAAAGAACGATCTGTACGGGATCTATTTTCGGAGCTGAATCGGGTTCACGGTTCCGCGTCCTTCCATAGCAGCCATGGAAAAGCCATGCGCCATGGAGGATCATGGGTAGTGTCAGTAAAGAAAGGACTAAGATTACTAGATAAAAGTACGGCCATTTTAAAATGGTCAAAGAAGAATGGAGCTATACTCACTGAAGAGTAATAAGGCGGAAAGCTAGCAAAGATAAATTACTGTATAGACCAAATGGTCATAAAAGGAGGTCAAAATGAAAGAAGAAATGGTCATCCAAAATGTTAAAAAAGTAATATAAGGGTGATAAAAATGATAAAAATAAGTCCCCTCCCGTAAGTAGAGGCAGTGGGGGAGATAGGAAAATGATAGGTCTAATAGTGTTGTCAAGCTGTCAGAACGGTGAGTAGTCAAGCCAGTCATGAATCATAATTGAGGCTGATTCAAAGTTCAATTTAAATAAGTTAGAGCACAATACATCATACTATTTCCGCAACATATGTAACCTTTGCTGGACATAGTCCAGCAGTACTCAGTTAAGTATCTACATAAGTTCAGACATACAGTTTGTCAATGTGAAACAGTAGAAAATACTATATAACCCAATTGCATAGTAACTTATAGACATAAATAGACACAGTTGGTTCTAATTCCCAATATTACAGGTCTGTTACTAGTGTTGTATTGCTTCTAGATCACAGGAAGCAATTTAAGGTAAATTCTTCGTTCAAACCCCAAGACTGCAAAGAGCCAATTTTATCGATCCAGTATGCCTCTCTTTGTAATAGGAGGGACTGGAAATCACCTCCTCTTGTGGGTCGTTTGACGACTTCAAGTACCTGAAATTTTAATTATGCAATAGAGTGCTTTTGTGAATTGAAGTGGCGAGCCACTGGTGAGTACTGGTTATTGCATCTGATATTCGACTTATCTTCTGTCAATCTCAGTTTGATCAGTCGTGTAGTCTGGCCTACATAGACTTTTCCACAAGGGCATTTTAATAGGTAGATCACTCCAGATGAAAGGCAGGTGGAGTAATGTCTAAGCTTAGTCTTTTGTCCATTTCTCGGGTGAGTCACTACATCACCTTTAATCACGTTGTTGCAGTGTGTGCATCCCAAGCAGGGGAAGGTTCCCAACTTTTTAGTAGTTAAGAATTGTTGATTATCCTTGGGGATTTTTTCTGCTTTCACAAGCTTATCTCTGATGTTCTTTCCTCTTTTAAAACACATCATTGGTGGAGTAGGAAATAGTTTTTGCAAAGTTTGATTGTTGTGTAATATGTTCCAATGTTTTTTTATACATCTTGAGATCTGAAAGCTTTGTCTGGAGAATTTGGATATAAACAACAGTGGAATGTCTTTCGCATTTGATTTAGTTCTTAGTAGGTAAGTATGTGTAATTTCTGTGGCTCTGTTTGTGGCTTCTTCTAGGATCTCTGGGGGATATCCTCTTTTTTGAAATTTGCTGACAAGGTTTGTACATTCTTTGTCCAGGTCTTCTGGATCCGAGATAATTCTTTTAAGTCTCAAGATTTGACTATATGGTAGGCTTTGAAGCATAGCTCGTGGATGTAAGCTTGAATAGTGCAACAAATTATTGGCATTAGTTGGTTTATGGTAGATAGATGTATCAATTTTATTGTTAATGATGTTCAAATTTACGTCCAGAAAGTGTAAGTAAGGGTTACCAATTTCAATGGTAAACTTGATTCTTGGATGCACATGGTTGATGTATTCAAAAAACCTATTTAATTCTTCCTGTGTGCCACACCAGATACAAAAAATATCGTCAATAAACCTCTTCCATGTTACGATGTAAGGTGACCAGATTGGGTGTTCCAGTACGTATAGACTTTCAAACTGAAACATAAAAGTATTCGCATAGACGGGTGCCATCGATGAGCCCATCGATGTACCTGAGGTCTGTAAAAGTATTTGCCCTGGAATCTGAAGTAACTGTTGTAGAGGATCAAGCCAAGTAGTTCTAAGATAAATTGTGGATTCCCTTTGATCTCTGGATTATTGATGAGTAACCATTGAACAGACTCCATACCCTCACGTGGGGGATTGAAGTATATAGGCTGCATACATCTAGACTGAAGACTATACAGTCGGAACTGATGACTGAAAAATCTTTAAGACCGTTCAGGAAATCTGTTGTGTCCTTTAAATAGGTGGACGTAGCTTGTATAACTGGTTGTAGTAGTTTGTCAATGTAGATAGCCAGAGGATCAAACACGCTCTCGGTTCCAGCTACGATGGGTCTAAGTGGCGGATTCAGTTTATCCTTATGAATCTTAGGGAGCCCATAAAAGACTGGTGTAATCGGATGAGAGTAAATGAGGAATTGATATGTTTTGTCATTAATCCATTCATTCTCCTTTGCTTTCAATAAAGTCTTATTAATTAGTATTCTGATTTCTGGTAGTGGATCCCTATCAAGTATTGCATATGTGTCAGTGTCACTGAGAAGTTCAGTGCATCTTTTTAGATAGAATGGTGTATCCATAATCACAACTGCCCCGCCCTTGTCAGCCGATTTAATAGTGATCTCTTCGCTCTTGGCAAGCTTGTCTATTAAATCTAGTTGACAATTCTTAATGTTGATGGGTGTTTTCCTCTTGTAATTTATTTTGCTTAGGTCCTGTAAAACACTTTTCTCAAATAAATTCAGAATAGAATTTTGTATTTGGGGGTCAACCTCCTTCTATCCCACATTGTGCCACTGTGCACACAGTCAGCCACATTGCCTTGCATATGCATGTGGCAGCATTGCCGTTGGATGCATTGGCATGTGTTTGCACATTTCCCTGTCCATTGGGCCCATCTATGCTGAGAGACACATGAAAGGGAAAGTCATTTGGCCACTGCATTGTCATGGCATTGGTGACATTCATACTCACCAGCTTTTCTTTGGCTGCTGGCTCCTACCTTGGCTGCTGGCTCCAACCTTGGCACTCCCACCACCCTCTATCTCTTCAATATGGAGGATGCTGCTTGCCTTCTCCTCCCACAGGGTCAGGACAAGGGGGTCCATAGTGCTGCCTCCTGTGGTAGATGTCTCTCACCAGTATTTTCACAGGATGCTGTGGACTGAGGCTGCAACCTTATCTCGTATGCTGGTTCAGATGGCAACCTTCCTCTGCCCAGATGCCTTCCTGTGACTTGAGCCATACAGCTCTTCAGCATGTGATACTACCTCATTGGTGAGGACCTGCAGCTCTGCTTCACAAAATGTTTGCTTCTGAAGCTTCATATTTGGCACCTTCCCTTTGGCATTGTCCTGTGACATGCTCTGTCATGCTTCTGGGTTTAGATGTCAATGGGAAATGGAGGATTCAGAGTGAATTCGATTTTTAAAGATGGCCTCTGCCGTGCTTCCCATTCCGGTGATGATGCTATTTCTGCCACCGGTATTTCTGCCAGTGGTAATTCTGCAGCTGTAATTCTGCCGGCAGAACTAGCGCCCAATGTGGCAGCGGCAATAGTAATTCTGTTGCTTCCACGTGGAGTGACCATCTGAAATTCATTTACGCCAATAGTGTGTCCACGCTCCAGACACCTTGTGATACAGCAGTAGTTCCGCCGGACACCATGGCAATAACAGTAATTCTGCCAAGGCTGAAATACCGGCGTATTACCACCCAACTCGTAATGTGGGCCAAAGTGTTCTTTTTCCATCTTTCCATCCAGCATTCTGCCTGATCCAACACCAATCCACTGGAGTGCGTTCACACATACACCCCTGCTACTACAATCGCATACCCTGTCGCTCAACCCCTTCATATCATACCAATTGTTAGTCTGTCTGTTTCTGATCATTACCACACTTTCCCTCACTCTCACCTTTTCCTTTTTCCATTCCATCAGACACCAAGTCTGCTTGTCCCAATAACGGATACAATATGCCATTTGCCAGACACACTCTGATGGAGTTAGATCATTACAGTGGTGATGCCAATAGTAAAAAAAACTTAGTAACATAACATAGCATATGATCTGTAGTTAAAAAGTGGTGTCACAGGTTAGATCTCAGCTGGATTCTTGCCAAAATTGTGCTTAGCTAGATACCTGGCATCCATATCAGCACAAGACAAACCAGCAGCTGGAATATGAAAGAGCAGCCCCCAGGAACAGAGTAGCATCAAGGCTGAAACGTGAGCATGAGAAACTATGTAGCTACATTTCTCTATATTTTCATTTGGGAGCTCATTGGCCTTTGGAAAAAATAGTTAATAAGGGCCTCATGAAGGGGCCGCTGTTTCGTTTGAGCGAGATGGCTGTCTGAGTGTTCGGCTCCGATCAAGGGGAAGGCGTTAATCAACATCCGAGCGACAAGGTGCTGTGATTCAGCCAGAAACTCTCCTAATCTCTAACTGGGGACCTGGTGGCCGGCTTGCCCTGTGGGCTTTGCCTGAAATCGTGCGACTGGGGAGGCAACGGCTCTGGACTCGACACCGGCAATCCCTGCCGGGTCTGCCCACTCAGTGCTTCCACGGAGAGCGTTTACTGGGAGCGCAAGGTCTGTGGCTGGTGGTCTGGCGGGGGGGGGGTGCCCAGCACTCTGGGATTCGCACCCTTTTAGAGCATGCACCAAAATGACAAGAGAGCTGTTGCTGAGCCATCAGAACTTTCGTCGGCGGAATTTCACGACTCTCCTGATGAGGCGGTGTCCCCCTGGGGATTGCTGCCTGGATTCTGCTGCGATCCTGTCTGCGCACCCCGCGGAGCTCCCTGTCTCGAAACAGATCCTTTGACCTGCGTGGGCTCCCTCTGTTTTGGGCCCTGCAGAGCCCGATCGGGCAGAGGTGAGAAACTGGATTTAACCTCCTCCCTTCACTGCTACGCATTGACCCCCGGCGGGATGTGGAGTTGGAGCATTGTATAGCTTGCCAAGAGTGCACGGCCAAATATTTATGTTTGTACTGCGGGGGTCTCCTTCCCCCCTAGCCTAGTAATGGTAAAGTGTCTGCCTTTGAATCGTGTTGGATTTCCATGAATCAGAGAGGCTTCCGCCCCTGTGTCTATCAATGCTGGCACCTCTTGTGTATTTCCCGGCCCCCAAAAAATATTAACATTAACGTGGGGACGCCTATCAACTTTTATGCGAGCGGACGCTGCGGGGCTTGGCCATAACCCTAGTCAAATTTTTAATAAGTCTAACCTGACTCTGCCTCTAACATTGCACTCACCACCTTCCCCAAATCAGCGTATGTTGGCTGGTACAGGGAAGGTCCCCATAGGCCCTTCTTCCTGTTCTTCCTCAGGAGGGGCGGAAGGTGAGGTGTCCCTCTGTGGCTTAGTCACCACCTATTTCTTAACCTGTTTATAGCGCTCTTTGGCTGCAAGCCCTCTCTTTTTGTATAGTTCATACATTACCCAAACAAAGCCAAAAACATGTCCTTTCTGGACACTCGGAGTCTCTACTATCTTGCCTTCTGCCTTCAGTTCTTCTCTCACTACACCCCCCTCTCTATCGGGGCTTGTCATCACTCTTGTCCCATTCCCCTATGTCTGCCAATTGCTGGATGGCATCCACTACTTCATCAGTGGGTTTGCCCGTCATACCTACGAGCAAAGTCATAATGACACTTTTGTATGCGGGCGGTGCAGTTCTGATCGCCATATTCCTGGTTGAAACTGAAAGCACGTGTACGTTGTGCTGTATTGAGGTAGACGTATATAGTTGGCGTTTGCCACTCTAAGCTCTACTAAGCATTGCAAGCAGAATCGATTTCTTAGCATCTTGCGTTTCAAGCTTATTTACGCACATTAGCTGGTTCAATTCGTTCATCGTGGTTCACAGCTATGTCGTTTCTTGCGTTTCAGCATTTCCTTGTCTTTTTGTGTCTCTTTTATCTGTTTCCCTGGTTACACACGTTCACGTGTTGTCTTCTCTCATGCATTAGTCTGTCCAGACCTCTCTCATCACCGTTTGCCTTCCATCAGGGCTCTTTGTGTCTCCTCATGGACAGTCTGTAAATACTCATTGTTCCGTATCAGCGGCTGGTATGGTTGTCTGATTGGGTACCGTGCTGCCCTGGGCTGCCTGGTTATGGGCATTTCAACCGGTACTGATCTTTTAATGTACACAGGGCAGAGGCCCATTGCAGCTCTTTGTTGGTTCAGCTGCTCCTCGTACGTCACATACCTTGGCAAGTACTTTACTGGCACCTCGAAATGAGGGGCAAGGGTGCGGGCCATGTCTGGGACCTCCTCTACACTGCCACTGTCTTTTGCCTCAATGCTGCCTTAAAATCAGACTCATTTGCCGAGCTATTCTCTGGGTTTGTTGAGTCAAAAATTTCTCCATCCCACTTATCAGGGTCCCAATCCACACCTGCAGTAGCGATTACAGTTGCCACTTTCCTTCGGTTGACCCCCACTCATCTTTTTTTTATACTTATAGCGAGCTACCCTAACCGCGGCACGCTCTGCCACAGCTTGATACTTATCAGCTTTGTCTTTAAAAAGTTTCATCTGAATTTCCTGCATCAAAGATATTTGTTGCTTGGCAGCTAACTCTTTTTCCAATTGTAAAATGTGCTCTGTCATTTCCACAGTTTTCTGATGCATTTTCCTATAGGCATGCAGGAGGATCCACCCCCACAAAGCCCAATGCAATGCATTCAGGTCCCCTTTCTACTGAAATCTGCTGTAAACAAAGCATTACTTCAGACGGAGCAGCTTCTCCCAAACTAGGGTCCCATGTTTCACTCAGCCCCGCTCCGCACGCCCACACCTGGGCTAATTTATCATATGGGCTTTTAGCCCAACCTGGAATCATAACCTCGGGGCATTCACCGCCAGCGGGAACACCCTTTTTCCTGAACAAACTATTCATCATTACTGTTATTTGCAAAACCTCTCTTTTTTTTTCATTTCCACACTGCAGTCACTCGCGCAAGCATGCACACACACTCAAAGGAAAAAAAAGCAGATTAACACTGTCCAACCCTCACTGCCAAATGAAAACAAACTTTCACTTGCAATGAAAGCAAAGCCTATCTGCGTTCAAACAGATTATTTTATATTTGGAAACAATTCATCACAAATACCCTGCTCACAGTGCCAAAATGTATTGCTTGCCAAGAGGCCACAGACAATTATTTATCACCAGTACATTTGCAGACAAAAGAAAATATTGTGAATGCAGGTAGACAGAGCAATAACTCACAACCAGATACTCAGTTAGAAATAATGAGCAATTATGCAGCTATTTATTCATAGCTAAGAAGCAACTAGTGACAAAACAGAAATAAATCACAGAGAATTCAAAAGAAGGTACATCACTGTGGGCATAACTGAATCCCTCATCTTGCCAGAAGCGGCTGGAAGACCCTGGTAACAGCCAGGCAGAGAGCACAACAGCCCACAGGAAGGTCGGAACAAGGTGCCCCCCCTCCAACTGAGGCCTTTGTGTTTTTTCCCACCTGACCTCTCCAGAGCCTCCCAATATATGCCCTCCTAAAAAGGGGTGGCAATTTCTCGAACATTCTGGCATTAGCACTTGCGCATTGTTGAGTGACCGTTGGTTGCTGGCCGGATCAACTGACAGTAACCCCCAAGGAGCAAAGCTTCCCTCTTCTAAACACCACGGAAAAACAATTCCATAACTCATAGCAAGACATAACAAAACCAGCTTTCCCAGCACAATGTCCTTGACTAAAGTCTGCATACCAGGCTCAGCAACAGATAACATTGAAAGCAAGTCTTTTAGCAAAGCAAGTGCAGTTTTCACTGAGGCATGGAATAAATATCCAT
Source organism: Ambystoma mexicanum (assembly GCF_040938575.1). Taxonomy (NCBI): domain Eukaryota; kingdom Metazoa; phylum Chordata; class Amphibia; order Caudata; family Ambystomatidae; genus Ambystoma; species Ambystoma mexicanum. The sequence continues at coordinate 488,676,850 of NC_090923.1, read as the reverse complement.
TATAGCTCTGAGTGCCCCCAGAATGCACTGCACATCAGTGCCATGTTTTCACTCAAGCATAACAAGCATGCTGGCGGTCTGCGGTGGCTCCCCGGTCCTGGATGGGCTGGAGGGCGTCAGATCCTCCTCCACAGTACTTAAGGCAAGTTTCACTTTGTGGCATGCACCCAGGGGCCTCCTATGGTCATCCCCCTGAGGATACCTTCTGATACCTTGGGTCTGCACTGGCCTGCGAGCGCCAATCCGTGGGGTTGGATATTGGGTTGACTCAACCTCATTTTCCCATGGTCCTGCCACTTCAGGGCCCACGTGGCCTGTGTGCGGGATTACCCTTCCGCCTAATGGGTACAGGCCAGTCCCCCATCGGGGAGAACACATGTAGCAGGTTAATTGACTGTGGGGACTGGCCGGGGCCCTATAATGTGGACACTGTACTACTCACTGACCCACACTGAGTGAAATGTGGCGGTACCATCGGTCTCACCCTCTGCTCAGCATTGATCTGGGAGGACAGATTGCGCTGGTGTGCTGATACATCAGAATTCGCTGTGAGACTACACAATATAAATATATACACCTAATTAGCCGGCATTGCTAAATTCCCTGGCTGTTGACCTTTGGCCTCACTGCTTATGGTCCATTGACCGCCTGTTTGGGATTTGTCAAGTCTTACTGTTGGAACTACCCTCTTGGCTGTATGGAGCACCTCCACGCAACGCATTCTTGAGTCACCTGGGTGCCTTGCCTGGTCTCCCCTCGCTGTGTAAGGCGCATAGTGTGTCCCCCCGGAACGGAGCCTCAAGCCGGGTATCGACGGTCATTGTTGAGGAACCGACCGTGGCGCTGCTGGCTGGGTGAAGCATTGAGGATTCTTTAATGCTACGCACGTCCTGGACACCACATTGACTTACAGCATGACTGTTGTACATCCTGGGATACGTGGGTGGCACAATCCACTAGAGGATAATTAAATGACTCTGCTGGCAGAAACCTCCATCCTTCATGCACCGTTAGACTTTGTTTGCTCTGTAGAGGTGGGGGCTGTGGTGCATTGCCTTCCCTCCTGCCTAGGCGGTACTGATCACTCGGGCACGTATATCCTATTTGCCACGCAGGGCTGTCGGTATACCAGTCTGATCCTTTGCCCCGAGTTCCTGGAGCTGCCGTGCCTGTCCAGAACTGACTGGTTGGTGCCGCCCTGAACCCTCACTGTCTCACTGCCAGAAGTGAGGACCTGATCCCTTGCCACTCGAGTGGCAGAGAGCGCCATGACAAAGGGCACTAGCAAGCAGCAGAGCACCATCAACCTGTATACAAAACGATGCAAAAAGCGACCAATCCTCACCCTGAACAAAGTACATCCATGACAGCGTTCTCCGAAACTACAGAGTCACAAAAAATGATCGAGTATATGCGGAAGGGGATCACCGCTCTCCACTCCAAACTTGACAACATGAACAGGACTAGAAGCTCCATCAAGGCGCACATGGAAAAAACGAACGATCGAGTGACAGAGGTTGAAACCAGAGTGGGGTCCGCACTTCCTGGCAGAGCAGAATTGAATATGCTGTTTGGACGGGTACGAGAGGTCACCAAAAAGAACGAGGACCTTGAATTCCGCTCCAGATGCAACAATATATGCATCGTTGGGGTCCCTGAGAGTGACGTGGAGGGCCCATGGAAGACTATTTGGAGTGACTGCTACGCTCTCTGCTAGACTCTCTGAAACTCTACCCGCAGTTTGACATAGAGAGAGCTCACCGATCTCTGATGCCTAAGCCAAAGCCGGGGGCTCCCCCTCACCCCATTATTGCCAGAGTACTACATTTTAGGGACAGGAATGCACTGCTCCGGGTGGCGAGGGCCAAGGGTGGCCTGCTGCTCAGATCCATCTATATCTGGATTTTTCCACAGCCATCGAGCAGGAGCGGAAGACTTTCTTAGCCATCAAGAAGAATCTGCGAGATCGAGGGTCAAATATACCATGTTGTACACCGCTAAGATCAGGGTTGAACATTTAAACCAAACCTACTTCTTCACTATCCCTGAGAAAGTCTTATGGGTCGCGAGGTATTCTTGCTCAATGTGTATGGGCCCAACACAGATGAGCCTGAATTCTATATGCACTTGATAGATATACTGGGCAAATACCTCTGGTTCAGATCCTATGGGGGGGCGATTTTAACACCATTCTTGATCTGCATCTTGACAGGTTTGGCTGCAGAGCTAGATCCTTGACTAAAGCGGCGCGCGCTGTCTTAGACGGGATGTCTAATCTTGGGGCGGTGGATGCTTGGCATCTGCTGCACCCGCAAGCTCAGGGCTATCCATTCTAATCATCTGTTCATGACTCCCATTCTAGAATAGATCTCTGGTTGATCTCTGGGCAATTGGTCAACTCTGTTGCTGACGCTGGTCTTCTCCGGAGAACCTACTCTGATCACTTGTCACGCTCTCATTAGATTGGATAGAATGCGTACACATGCACTGCTCCTGGAAACTTAAGCCTCGTTCTCTTCTCGATCCAGTGTACAAGGCTGTACTAGGTGATTGTGTGCAAGAGTATTTTGAAATTAATACTGGCTCTGTTGACTCCCTAGCTTTTCCTATGGGACGGATTTAAGGCTTTTATCCGGGGAATGGCCAAGTCCAAGGAGGCGGGTATCCTAAAATCGATACGGGGCGACATCTAGAGGTAAGAGAAATCTCTGAAGCAGTTGGAGATTCTATACGCGCAGGATTCACGGGCTGCGACCTTGGGTGACATTAAAGATGCACTTGATGGCTTCAGAGAGGCAGCTGAAAAGGAACGTAAATTCCTAGATACTCCAGTAGTCGCTAGGCAATATGGTGAAGGCGAAAAGGCTGGCAACCTCCTTGCAAGAAAGTGGTGGATGTCATATTCCCTGCATAGACAGCCCAATCGGGGGGTTGGTTCACACCACGAGGGATGTAAATGCTGCTTTTTGCACCTTTTATGCTGAATTATTCTCCGGTGAGGACGATGCCCCAATCACTGAGATTGAGACATTCCTGGACGGGCTTCCTCTTTCTACTCTATCAGATCAGAGCAGGGACACACTGGACTGTCCCATGAGTATCGAGGAGATCCCCTGGGCCATTGATGCCCTCCCCCTATTAAGGCTCCAGGCCCTGACGGGCTTACCATTTACTTTTATAAAAGCTAAAGACATCTGCTCGCTCCCCGCCTTTCTGCCCTCTGGGAGGAGGCTTGCACCCTCAAGGAGCTGCCCTCTTCGCTACCACTTTTACCAAATTCCAGGTCAGAGATACAGGTGATAATTCAACCAGTGGCGCTTCTGCCTGCAGAATTACTGCCTGAGGAATTAGTGTAACATATCAACAGTAATTACCCCAGTGCTAACTGTGGCAGAGGAATTACTGATGGTTTGTTGGCACTAGTTCCTCAAGGACTAATTCTTCCCAGCTATTCTGACCTATAATTTGGTGGAATTGTAAAAGTGGCAGTAATAAAGCCCCAAAAATGACAGTGGTAAATCATTACAAGCTAAAATACAGCCCAACCACCAACAAAAACTACGGTGGAGGTAAAAGCATCCAGGTGATGATAATGATTCACAGATATCAATATTTGCCACCAAAGGGGTATTTAAGACCCACACCGTTCTCAAACACACTTCCATGCAACATGCAGCCTCAAGCAGACATGAAATATGGCATCCAAAACTGCTGTTCATTCAGCTCCAGCAAGTCCATCACATTGATGTCTCTACTTCTTTTTTCTCTTGCCACCTTCCTAAGATGGAGGGGTGGGACGAAGGAAGTTTTGCAGAGAGTGCCTTGGTGGTGTGCATGTCACTGATCACTCTGTTGCGGTGGCTGACACATAACTAGCTGTTTCAATGTCCTCAATGTGTTGGGTGTGAGGTAAAATCCCATGAAACATTTTCATTGGTGACAGACATGTACTCTTACAATATCTGCACCATTTGGCTCATTCATTTAATAATGGCTGTGCCATCTACTGAATTCCAGCACAAATGGCCCAACGCAGTAGCCACCCACATCCTGCATGGTCTCAGGGTGTCTTGCATTCCATTCGCTCCTGCCACTGCTCCATCTGTGTGAGCATCTCCCAGATAGTGGGGCAATTATGTATGACTCTTATGAAAAATGGAAACTGGGCAAAACATTATGCAGCCCAATTAGAGCATTCAAATTGTCAAATTTACCTGTGATCACAAACCTTATGATTGTTTGTTTGTTTGCTTGTTTGTTTATTCACTTATTACACGCTCCAGACCCGGAGGCAATAGGGCGCAACAGTATGAAAATCCAAGGCTTACATACTTATACAATATACAGATATATACAAATATAGTAGGCATTTCTGTAGATACAGAGCACAGTTCGATGTGCGAATATGGCAGCTGTATAGTTACAGTAATATATAATGTACAAATATACAAATTACAGATAATTCACTCCGTGGGGCACTTGGAGTAATTACATAAAAATTTCAACAATATACAGTGTTCAAATATACAGATTACAGCAGGTTACACTCCCATGTAACAATTAGACTCATAGGTAGAATAGATCCCACATGTGTTTCAGTGGTAGCATGAAGTTAAGTAGGGATAGCCGGAGTAATAGACTCCACACAACCTGAAAGGATGGGAGACTATGGGTCAGTCGAGATAATGTGTCGAATGACATTTTTCCTGAAGGATAGGAAGGGTTGGGTTGTTCACAAGTCTTGTGGAAGTGCGTTCCATGTTTTCGCCGCCATTACAGGGAAGCAATTGCCACTGATGGTAGTGAGCCTATATCTAGGTATAGCCAGGCAATTAATATTGCCAGCTCTAGTTGGCCTAGAAAGAATTCTTCTCTGGAATTTATCTGAGAGGTAACTAGGGGCAGCATTGTTAAGAGCTTTATGGGTCAGAGACAAGATTTTTAGCTGAATTGTGTTACTTATAGAGAGTCATTTATGTTGGCGTCTAAGGGATGAGATATGAGTTCGTTTATTTATGCCTAGGGCTGCTCTTAAGGCATTATTTTGTAACATCTGTAGCTTAATTCACCTAATCAGATTCAATGACTTAAGTTCATCAGAGAATCAGTTACTCACCTAGACCAAGCCACCAACTGGTTAGATCAAGCAACATATGCTCAGCTTTCAGTAATCATCCACAGAATTTCACCATACTACACGAACTATTACACATTTTGATCAACCGATTACTGACAATTGAATGACAACTCAATACGGCCAAACAGACATGGCACATGAACCGGACATTTTAACAGAACTAATCATTGCTAAAACAGTTTGTGATATATATTATGATTGAGTAGGAGCGGGTATGTCCGGTAACTGTACAAGCATCAATCATTGTCAGCCAAGCAAAACAAAAATTATTTGGGAATCATAATTAATATCATATACAACTCTTCTTTATTTAAATCGAAATTAATTGCAATAAAGGAACCAATATTCTTAATCATCCTAGAACTTTAAGAATAATTTGGAAACATTAACTAATACCAGATACAACTCTTCCTTATTGAAATTAAAATTATTTGCAAGGGAAGCAAATAATATTGGGAATCACCGAAGGACTATCACTAAACATTCTCTATTGTTGACAACTTTAAAACTAAGGAAGACAACTCGCACGCGCTCACGCAGCGTGTGCCATGACATCATTAGATAGTTTGTTGATTATAAATAAACTTTCAAAATGGCACTCGCAGTGGATTGCCAGGAGAAACACTGACCTGACCAGGACCATACTCCAATTGAGAGAATTGGAAATGATTCAGGTAAGAGCGAAATGTGCATTTAGATACAAGGACTAGTGGATATTTATTCCCAGTTCTTAAGAGCGTTTTAGCAGCGATTAACAGACTGCTATTCTGTTCCATACAGATGCTGATGACAATCAAATAGAAACCTGATGAATATTGAAAGAACAGATTCACTAACTACAGAAGATTTCACATTCTATATTTAATACAGCGTGAGATTATTCCTCCAGTTTCTTAATATTATTCTCTGTATCAAGATAATCATATTTGTCCTGTCTCAATATGACAAATCAGTAACTTAAGAGATGCATTGCTCTTTTATTTAGGAACTTGAGAGTCCAACGTTAGGACACATAAGGGAATTACAAGCTTGGTGACTCCTCATGAAGGAATAATATAATAACACCCAAGTACCGAGAATCACTCAATACTAATGAAATGTGAGACACAATACAAAACAAATCTAATCCAAATGTAGCCAAAAGCAATATAATGCATGAATTTGACTAGAATGCATGGAGGGGAACTTTAACCAACCTATTAGTTATACTCTTATGGAATCCTAGCTAATTTTACACACTCCAAATTGCCCTGGGTGTGGGTGAACCATTCATTTTCGATGGACAATTATAATGTGACTAAAGGAAATACATTACTGCATGCAGAATCAACACTGACCGATGAAAGTTTATTAGCACAAGACTGGCACTTATCATATATAAAGTACTAGGATAGAATTCTTTAAATGTTTAATCAAGCAAATAAAATTTTGTTTTGATATAATTTTCTTTTAATCTTTTTTCTTTTTATTATTTTATCTTATTAGTTTACCTTTTCATTCCTCTCAACATCCTCAATGGCAATGTTTGGATAATTTTTCTCATTGTTTTGATTTGACTGTATTTTGAAATATCACTTACCATGAACATGTAGATGAGCAAATGTAATGTAATGCCTTGAAGACAACCAAAGGTCGAAACACGTGTCGGCATAGTTAAAAAATGTAGTAACCATTAAATGGCATAATAAAAAATCTAGTAACCATTACATTCAACATGGAGATCATTTGGCTATGCTAATGATTATGAAATTAACATATGTGGATAATTATTTGAAGGGCAAGCGGAATACCAGGAAAGTGTTTAAACCTCTCACAGATAGCATCCAGGGAGTCTTTCAGAACTGGGCTGGGAGGCCCAATGCATTGCCTACCCCTATTAGCAGAAGCCTGTGCACCTTCATCATGATCTGCTTCTGGAGGTGTGTCTTTGTCATCACTATGGAGCCAATGTAGTGCACCGCTAGAGGATAAAGAAGGATTCTTGTACATTGGTGAGAGGGTAGGAAGGGGACAAGAGTTCATTGATAAGTGGCTTACTGTAGCAGCTGCAAGAGTTTACTCACTGGAACCTGCCACGGGTGCTGCAAGGTGGGCAAGTGAGGCATTGGTGTCCACCACAGTGTCCTGGCACACGGTCACTTGTGTCAGAGGTGATGTTGATGGTATACACCCACCACTGACTCAGTTACAACAGTGGTGGCAGGCACTGGAATGGCAGGTGCTTCTGCCCCCTTGCCATGTGGCCACAGTAGTTGCTCAAAAGTTAAGTTGTGCCAGTGGCCCCTAAGGTGGATACAGTGGTGCTGTTGGACAGCAAGGTCCTCGATGTGCCCTTGTTGTTTTGGTCACAACTACTTGGCTTCCTGGGTGCTGAATCACTGGACAGTCTAGCATGGTCTGGTGATGTAGAGCCAACTACAGGTGCAAAAGTGGAAGTTGTGCTTGGGTCTCCCATGACCTCATGGGTGTCTTGTGTGCCTGCAGGGAGACATGGTAATGGCATGACTACGTTTGTAATAATGTTGTCAGGTATGCTTTGATGCATTTAGCAGTTAGCTACATGAAAGCCATGGTGGGACGGGTCCAAACGTCCCAAATACGGCTTGTTGAAAGGGCAGGCAGTGTCACAGGTGACCAGGTTGATGATTGTTTTTAATTTGAATGTGTTGAGAATGTGAAGATTGGCTGCCCTGCGGCCTATGAACTTTCAGGTATGAAACTTCATTGGTGCTGATGTACACCTTGGCAAATGTTTTTTAACTGAGTTGTCCTTTCACCTGAGATGTGCACTTCTACCAGTCATAGTGTGACAGCAATTTTTGGAGGATCAAAGTGTACATTCATGGGGCTTGCTGCTAATGCTCTATTGCACACTTTGAGGGGCCAGGTCACCATGTGAAGAAGTTCCCATTGAAAAGGGAATATTTCACATCGAAAAGGATGCTGCCCTGGCGCTCTTTACATCTGCTGAACATCACACTGCTTTTATCAGTGAGACCTTGCCATGCCCATCCATATTCAGATTGTGCTCCAGCAGAAGAGTGCATTATCCCTGAATGACAGGCTGTGTCAGACCAGATCTGGGAAATCAACAGAAGCTTTACTTTCAGCTGCACGGGAAAACGCTTGACTTTTGTGGCACAAAATGTCAAAAGAAACCCTTCAAAACAAACCCAAGCTCTCTGCGCATAGGTCAATTTCAGTGGACCTTTGCCTTGAACATACTGCTGTGTGAGAGAAACTGACCAGGGCTGTAAAACAATACTGGGAATGCAGATGAAAGAGAAAAAAACTAATTTGAGAGGGACAGCCCAGCAGATTACACGATGTGTCAAAATGTGCTTTTGCAAATGAGAAAATATCTTTTTTAAAAGTGTCATATTGAAGAAAGCCCTGTCCGTGCCAGGCAATTTAAAGGGATGTTGCTGGGAAACATATATGGGATGTTTTATTTCAACAGGCATGCTTCTGATTCAGAACAAAATAAAATAAAATAAAGAAATACATGTTTTGGTTGGACTGGGAAATCAGCCCAAACAGGGTTTCTACTATGGCTAAAGGGAAATGAGGGGGGCTGACAACAGGAAGGCCCTACCGCCAAGAGAAGCCACAATAGATTCTGGGACACCTCTGTGTTAATTATGTCCTTGAAAGCTCTGAATAGACCAAGAGAAAGAAATATCACACGCTTGTCAGACTTCTGTCTGTGCTCCAGGTTGACAAACTAGATTCTGGGATGCCTACTGTTAGGGACAATTCTCATTTCATGGCTAATATCCCTCACCTAGTGAGTCCCCCAGCAACTTTGCTGGACTTCTGGGGTTTATTCTTTTCACTTGGTAAGAGTGTGAGCTTTTCCCCCACTCTTACCTGTGTTTTGCTTTGTGCTTCTACCAGTTTCTTTGTGATTGTGGGCTCTGGAGTACACCACTTCAGTAGCCCCCTTCTTTGTGTGTGTCACCCAGCACCTTCTGTGCAGTGGCACAGAGTTGTCGTTCAGCCTCCCCCGACACCATTTCTGAGGCGACTACCGTCCCCCAGAAAAGGGTAAAATTACCATTAACTTTACTTAGTCAATCTACCACAGATCCAGTACACCCCATCTTCCATGGAGTACTGGAAAGGGTTCATTCCTATCCCTTTTTATCTGTACCTCCTAGAGCATTGTTTCACTCTTTTAAGATTTAGACTTGGCTGGTGGCAGTGGTATCTACCCTAACTTTTCTACCGCGATTATATTACAGTAATATATAATGTACAAATATACAAATTACAGATAATTCACTCCGTGGGGCACTTGGAGTAATTTCATAAAAATTTGAACATTATACAGTGTTCTAATATACCGATTACAGCAGGTTACACTCCCATGCAGCAATTAGACTCATAGGTAGAATAGATTCCACATGTGTTTCAGTGGTAGCATGAAGTTAAGTAGGGATAGCCGGAGTAATAGACTCCACACAACCTGAAAGGATGGGAGACTATGGGTCAGTCGAGATAATGTGTCGAATGACATTTTTCCTGAAGGATAGGAAGGGTTGGGTTGTTCACAAGTCGTGTGGAAGTGCGTTCCATGATTTTGCCGCCTTTACAGGGAAGCAATTGCCACTGATGGTAGTGAGCCTATATCTAGGTATAGCCAGGCAATTAATATTGCCAGCTCTAGTTGGTCTAGAAAGAATTCTTCTCCGGAATTTATCTGAGAGGTAACTAGGGGCAGCATTGTTAAGAGCTTTATGGGTCAGTGACAAGATTTTTAGCTGAATTTTGTTACTTATAGAGAGCCATTTATGTTGGCGTTTAAGGGATGAGATATGAGTTCGTTTATTTATGCCTAGGGCTGCTCTTAAGGCATTATTTTGTAACATCTGTAGCTGAATTAACCTAATAAGATTCAATGACTTGAGTTCATCAGAGAATCAGTTACTGACCTAGACCAAGCCACCAACTGGTTAGATCAAGCAACATATGCTCTGCTTTCAATAATCATCCACAGAATTTCACCATACTACACGAACAATTACACATTTTGATCAACCGATTACTGACAATTGAATGACAACTCAATACGGCCAAACAGACATGGCACATGAACCGGACATTTAAACAGAACTAATCATTACTAAAACAGTTTGATATATATTATGATTGAGTAGGAGCGGGTATGTCCGGTAACTGTACAAGCATCAATCATTCTCAGCCAAGCAAAACAAAAATTATTTGGGAATCATAATAAATATCAGATACAACTCTTCTTTATTTAAATTGAAAGGAATTGCAATGAAGGAAGCAATATTCTTAATCATCCTAGAACGTTAAGAATGATTTGGAAACATTAACTAATAGCAGATACAACTCTTCCTTATTGAAATTAAAATTATTTGCAAGGGAAGCAAATAATATTGGGAATCACCCAAGGACTATCACTAAACATTCTCTATTGTTGACAACTTTAAAACTAAGGAAGACGACTCGCACGCGCTCACGCAGCGTGTGCCATGACATCATTAGATAGTTTGTTGATTATAAATAAACTTTCAAAATGGCACTCGCAGTGGATTGCCAGGTGAAACACTGACCTGACCAGGACCATACTCCAATTGAGAGAATTGGAAATGATTCAGGTAAGAGCGAAATGTGCATTTAGATACAAGGACTAGTGGATATTTAGTCCCAGTTCTTAAGAGCATTTTAGCAGCGATTAACAGACTGCTATTCTGTTCCATACAGATGCTGATGACAATCAAATAGAAACTTGATGAATATTGAAAGAACAGATTCACTAACTACAGAAGATTTCACATTCTATATTTAATACAGGGTGAGATTATTGCTCCAGTTTCTTAATATTATTCTCTGTATCAAGATAATCATATTTGTCCTGTCTCAATATGACAAATCAGTAACTTAAGAGATGCATTGCTCTTATATTTAGGAACTTGAGAGTCCAACGTTAGGACACATAAGGGAATTACAAGCTTGGTGAGTCCTCATGAAGGAATAATATAATAACACCCAAGTACCGAGAATCACTCAATACTAATGAAATGTGAGACACAATACAAAACAAATCTAATCCAAATGTAGCCACAAGCAATATAATGCATGAATTAGACTAGAATGCATGGAATTGAACTTTAACCAACCTATTAGTTATACTCTTATGGAATCCTAGCTAATTTTACACACTCCAAATTGCCCTGGGTGTGGGTGAACCATTCATTTTCGATGGACAATTATAATGTGACTAAAGGAAATACATTACTGCATGCGGAATCAACACTGACCGATGAAAGTTTATTAGCACAAGACTGGCACTTATCATATATAAAGTACTAGGATAGAATTCTTTAAATGTTTAATCAAGTAGATAACATTTTGTTTTGATATAATTTTCTATTCATCTTTTTTCTTTTTATTATTTTATCTTATTATTTTACCTTTTCTTTCCTCTCAACATCCTCAATGGCAATGTTTGGATAATTTTTCTCATTGTTTTGATTTGACTGTATTTTGAAATATCACTTACCATGAACATGTAGATGAACAAATGTAATGTAATGCCTTGAAGATAACCAAAGGTCGAAACAAGTGTTGGCATAATTCAAAAATGTAGTAACCATTAAATGGCATAATAAAAAATCTACTAACCATTACATTCAACATGGAGATCATTTGTCTATGCTAATGATTATGAAATTAACATATGTGGATAATTATTTGAAGGACAAGCGGAATACCAGGAAAGTGTTTAAACCTCTCACAGATAGCATCCAGGGAGTCTTGCAGAAATGGGCTGGGATGCCCAATGCATTGCCTACCCCTATTAGCAGAAGCCTGTGCACCTTCATCATGATCTGCTTCTGGAGGTGTGTCTTTGTCATCACTATGGTGCCAATGTAGTGCACCGCCAGAGGATAAAGAAGGATTCAGGTACATTGGTGAGAGGGTAGGAAGGGGACAAGAGTTCATTGATAAGTGGCTTACTGTAGCAGCTGAAAGAGTTTACTCAGTGGAACCTGCCATGGGTGCTGCAAGGTGGGCAAGTGAGGCATTGGTGTCCACCACAGTGTCCTGGCACACGGTCACTTGTGTCAGAGGTGATGTTGATGGTGTACACCCACCACTGACTCAGTTACAACAGTGGTGGCAGGCACTGGAATGGCAGGTGCTTCTGCCCCCTTGCCCTGTGGCCACAGTAGTTGCTCAAAAGTTAAGTTGTGCCAGTGGCCCCTAAGTTGGATACAGTGGTGCTGTTGGACAGCAAGGTCCTCGATGTGCCCTTGTTCTTTTGGTCACAACTACTTGGCTTCCTGGGTGCTGAATCAATGGACAGTCTAGCATGTTCTGGTGCTGTAGAGCCAACTACAGGTGCAAAAGTGGAAGTCGTGATTGGGTCTCCCATGACCTCATGGGTGTCTTGTGTGCCTGCGGGGAGACATGGTAATGGCATGACTACCTTTGTAATAATGTTGTCAGGTATGCTTTGATGCATCTACCAGTTAGCAACATGAAACCCATGGTGTGCAGCATTCCGAACGTCCCAAATAGGTGTTGTTGAAAGGGCAGGCAGTGTCACAGGTGACCAGGTTGATGATTGTTTTTAATTTGAATGTGTTGAGAATGCGAAGATTGGCTGTCCTGCGGCCTATGAACTTTCAGGTATGAAACTTCATTGGTGCTGATGTACACCTTGGCAAATGTTTTTTTAACTGAGTTGTCCTTTCACCTGAGATGTGCACTTCTACCAGTCATAGTGTGACAGCAATTTTTGGAGGATCAAAGTTTACATTCATGGGGCTTGCTGCTAATGCTCTATTGCACACTTTGAGGGGCCAGGTCACCATGTGAAGAAGTTCCCATTGAAAAGGGAATATTTCACATTGAAAAGGATGCTGCCCTGGCACTCTTTACATCTGCTGAACATCACACTGCTTTTATCAGTGAGACCCTGCCATGCCCATCCATATTCAGATTGTGCTCCAGCAGAAGAGTGCATTATCCCTGAATGACAGGCTGTGTCAGACCAGATCTGGGAAATCAACAGAAGCTTTACTTTCAGCTGCACGGGAAAACGCTTGACTTTTGTGGCACAAAATGTCAAAAGAAACCCTTCAAAACAAACCCACGCTCTCTGCGCATAGGTCAATTTCAGTGGACCTTTGCCTTGAACATACTGCTGTGTGAGAGAAACTGACCAGGGCTGTAAAACAATACTGGGAATGCAGATGGAAGACAAAAAAACCAATTTGAGAGGGACAGCCCAGCAGAATACACCATGTGTCAAAATGTGCTTTTGCAAATAAGAAAATATCTGTTTTAAAAGTGTCATATTGAAGAAAGCCCTGTCCGTGCCAGGCAATTTAAAGGGATGTTGCTGGGAAACATATATGGGATGTTTTATTTCAACAGGCATGCTTCTGATTCAGAACAAAATAAAATAAAATAAAGAAATACATGTTTTGGTTGTACTGGGAAATCAGCCCAAACAGGGTTTCTACTATGGCGAAAGGGAAATGTGGGGGGCTGACAACAGGAAGGCCCTACCGCCAAGAGAAGCCACAATAGATTCTGGGACACCTCTGTGTTAATTATGTCCTTGAAAGCTCTGAATAGACCAAGAGAAAGAAATATCACACGCTTGTCAGACTTCTGGCTGTGCTCCAGGTTGACAAAATAGATTCTGGGATGCCTACTGTTAGGGAGAATTCTCATTTCATGGCTAATTTCCCTCACCTAGTGAGTCCCCCAGCAACTTTGCTGGACTTCTGGGGTTTATTTTTTTTCACTTCGTAAGAGTGTGAGCTTTTCCCCCACTCTTACCTGTGTTTTGCTGTGTGTTTCTACCAGTTTCTTTGTGATTGTGGGCTCTGGAGTACACCACTTCAGTAGCCCCCTTCTTCGTGTGTGTCACCCAGCACCTTCTGTGCAGTGGCACAGAGTTGTCGTTCAGCCTCCCCCGACTCCATTTCTGAGGCGACTACCGTCCCCCAGAAAAGCATAAAGTTACCATTAACTTTACTTAGTCAATCTACCACAGATCCAGTACACCCCATCTTCCATGGAGTACTGGAAAGGGTTGATTCCTATCCCTTTTTATCTGTACCTCCTAGAGCATTGTTTCACTCTTTTAACATTTAAACTTGGCTGGGGCAGTGGTATCTACCCTAACTTTTCTACTGCGATTATATTACGCGATTATATAATATAAATATGGTATTGTTCTTGGCTATTATATTAGCCTCGAACACAAACCCGCTTGGCCAAATCATCTTTCGTTTGGCTCCGTTTGGGTTTATTCACCATTTCTTTTTGTTAAAGTCCTTCTTGTGTTTTACTTTGCGCGGCAAACTAGGTTTGCCTTCTTTGTTCACTGTCTTTTGGCAGGCTTCTAGCTAGAAGCCCTCCTCAAGACGCCTGGGTGTCTAGGTGGGCTGAATGTGAGGGAGGGGTGTAGTCACCCCCTGCACAGGGTATCCTAGGAAACCCGAGTCACACTTTGTCATGATTGGCCAGGGTAGTTGTCCGGGCTGGACAACCCCCCTGCTGGATGATTGACAGCCAGGCTGTGTGAATGGGTTTTTTTCGCATAAAAGCCAGGTCTCTTGGGCTAGAAGTCAAAGAGTCATCACTGAAACTACATGGAACCGAAGAGAAGCAGAGAGAACGAGGGCTGCTGCAACTGCCCCGTCCCGGTGAAGCCCTGCTGCAGTCCTGAGCTATCTGCCCTTCAACGACTAAGAGGAGATCCAGTCCGGAGTCTTCTTCCCTTGAGCCTGGTGGGGATAACCAGCTCGTCTTCCACAGCCAGAGGATCCTCTTCCTTGGTCGAAATCGCTGCACACAGTTGTAGTGGTCCGGATAGCCATTTGAAGAGCCTCTCCTGTGTTTTTAAGGAGAGCACCTTTTATTCGTTGTCGCTGCTGCCGGCCTCATCCCTGTGTGGTGCAGACCCCCTTCAGGCATCCTTCTTCACAATAAAGCTCCAGGAATCGTGGATCTGCGGGAAACCAACAGGAACAACTGCCAGGGCACCAGCTGCATCATTGGAATAAGGTACTGTGTTCTGCTTGAGGAAACTGGGTGAACCTCTTTTCTTCATTTCCAAGGCTTGCCCTTGTCTTCCCTCCTTCTTATAACTTTTGCTTCCGAACATTGACAATATCGAAGTACTCTTGGCTACGTTGAATCGTGAACTATCTGACTGTGTGATCTTCGGCAACAGGCCCCGGTGTCACTTGACCCTGGCTCCGGCCCTTTGACTTTTTAACTCTTGTCTATGATTGTTTCTCGATTCTGTTTGCCTAACCAAAATATTGCCTGGGATTTTTGCCTCCAACTCCCTCTGGGTATCTCAGGTGCTAAGTGTGTTTTTGCCCCGGTAGCATTTCATGTCATAGATACGCATTTAGTTAGTAGACCGAACTGTCAAAAAGTGATTGCAATCGTATCCGTGGTAACGTGTTTTGTGCATAACACTGGTTCATTCAAATACAGGGTACTTACCTTAAGACATACTGTACAAAGTGAATTGGCTAGATGCAGTATATTTAACGTGTGGTCTTTGTTTAAGTTTAATAGAAGTGTTGTGTTTATAACAAATGGTTTAAAAATAAATGCACTTATATTTTTCTACCTGAAACCTTGAGTCAGTGTTTGCTTGAGTCACAGTAATTGTGGTCCCTTTGTGTAATCTCTACTACTGCTCATATACTCTTGAGATAAGCCTGGCTGCTCCGCCATTGCTACCACTCTGACATAGTAGTACAGGCTTGTACCAAAGGTAAAACCTGTATTGCCACCTGTAGTCTTAATTGTGTGTAGTGGTCCCTAAGGGCACTGCACAGGATTCAGCCTAACACCTACGTATGAAAACTCAATTAACACCTCCCCTCAACTTCTACTGGGGAGCTACAAAGCCAACTCCAGTGCAGCCTTGTAAGTTATGCCCTTATTTGGTAGACAATGCTGATCATCTGTCTCAAAAGTCTATTTAATTAATAAACTTTTATCTCTGCAACATGACTTTGCAGGAATGTAAAAAGTTAACAGCTTAAATGTAATTTGTGTGTCTTTTAAACAAGACGTGGTAGCCTTCACTGGCGTATTGTGGACAGAAATGGCAGACAATTGGATATTCTGAGGAAAGTGTATATGAAAGCAATTTGAAATTCAATATTCACATGCAATATGATAATATTTACAAATCTATAAAGTTATAGAATTTCAGGTAAAGTAATTTCATTGAAAAACCACAAAAAACTATTGGATGAACAAAACAAAGTCCTAGAAACGTGAGAATTGGGCTACCATGCTCTGTTTGAAATATGTAACCTGCCTATGTAATTTGCCAAAAGGCCACGACTGTACAAATATGTGATTTATGTTAAGATTGATTTTTGGCAAAAAAGGACTGTGGGATGGCTTTTCACCTCATAAAATACAACCTCA
This sequence comes from Ambystoma mexicanum, assembly GCF_040938575.1. Taxonomy (NCBI): domain Eukaryota; kingdom Metazoa; phylum Chordata; class Amphibia; order Caudata; family Ambystomatidae; genus Ambystoma; species Ambystoma mexicanum. The sequence goes on along the minus strand of NC_090923.1, from coordinate 488,660,259 downwards.
TAAACAGAGTCTTCTCATTGAGGAGGCGATTAACTTAGGCTGACCTATCCGATTCTTGGGCGTAGGTCTAGCTTAGCTCTGCCCAATAATATACCCGGTGATGTCACCCGCTTTATAAAAGGGGTGGGAGCTCACAGGGACAGGACACGCTCTCCTGAATTTCCAGCACCTGCGTATCCAGACATTCCAGATCCACCTTTGTAGAATTCCAGACTCTACTGCCAGGCCAAATCATAGCTGACCCTATCCCAGCAAAGCCAAAGCATATCTGGCCCTATCCCAGCAAGGCCATTAATACAGAAACCCCACTATAATCACAATAACAAGGGGGGAAAGCTGTGGTGCCCTTTTGGGAACATCCTGTGACCAGCAGGATTTGTGTCCACTACCTGCATACCCACTGTACCCTTGCCATCCGTTGACGAGTCTTGCACAGCTGTTTGCTGTGAGGGGCGCCTGCCGTATTGTGACCAGAGTTTTTGGTTGACTGTCCCAAATCCCAAACTCAAGAGCAGATTGTCATGATGCGTGCCCCCGGAAGACCAGACCAGGCCCAGCAGCCCCGGAAGCAGGCATCATGCCACTTGGAGCATGCCCAAAAGCCCCAGTTAGGGGCTGTTTGGGTACAGTCCTGGCGCCTATGGTGCCAGGCTCATAAAGATAAAATCAGTCCTGGCGCCATGGGCGCCAGGCTCATTATTGATAACTTACCTGAAGCAGACCATGCTGCATACTCACCTAAGGCAGACCATGCTGCATGAAGACTCAAGCCAAATGAGGCTTAGGAGGGACTATTTTACTGAAGGGACTACTTGGGTGGGGCTGTGGAAGAATACTTACCTGGATCTTCTTCTGATAGTGTCAAAAGAACGAACTGATGAGTTGGTCAGACAACTATTACAGAGCCAGGCTGGACAAACACCTCTACCAGGACTTGTGTCAAGTCCAGCTCCTGTACCATCGAGTAACCCGGTGCAGATAAATTTACCTGGAGCCGTTCCTTTGGCTCCGCCTGAACGCTTTGTCGGAGACCCAAAAGGGTTTGCAACATTCATGAATCAATGCCGCTTGCACTTTTTATGTAGACCTGGGGCTTTCCCAAACGATCAGGCCAAGGTAGCCTTTGTACTGTCATATCTCAGCGGCAGTGCGGCGGATTGGTCCATTCCACTAGTTAACCAGGATGACCCGATTCTTCGAGATTTCCAGGGTTTTTGAACACGCATGGAAAGACTCTTCGCCCGACACTCCCACGGACAGGCTTTGGACAACGAACTTTTATCCCTACATCAAGGTAACCAGGATCTTTTATCTTACATTGCAACTTTCAATAGATTAGTAGTGGAAACCGAATGGCCTGAAGCCAAGCGAATCACATTATTCCATCGAGTACTTCGAGGAGAACTCAAAGATGTTTTGGCCCAAATCTTGAACCCGCCTCAAGACTGTGCTGAATATATAGATCTAGTGGTCCAGCTCGATCACAGACTTCAAACCAGGAAGGCTGACCGAACCAAGTTTGAGAACAGGGTGTTGGTTAAAACCCACATAAGCTCCAAGGGAGTAGATGTCTCAGAACCAATGCAAATCGGGGGGGGGGTTAAAGGACCCCTAACCCAAAAGGAGAGAGATAGAAGACGGCAACTGCAATTATGTTTATATTGCGGAACTGCTGGTCATTTTCTTCGGAACTGCCCTGTAAAACCACCCAAGAAAGTTATAGGAGCAGCAGACGAAAACCATGTGAAATCTGACTCAGGAAACGACCACGCCCGGCAAGCGTAGAGGTCCGCTTGCCGAGCTTAAAGAAGGACACTCTGACCTTTCATTTCACCATACCCATGGTCCTTGTAGATCCAGAGCAGCCATCACGCATGCACGCGGTAAAGGCGTACGTAGACAGTGGAGCCATAGGAAATTACTTGGACTGGGAATTGGCTACCAGGATGAATCTATCTCTCACCCGCAAGACCACGGCCGATGTTGTCACCACAGTAGATGGAACGGAAATTGCCTCTGGACCCGTAACTCATTCCACTGCAGAGATGACATTGCTGAGTCAAGATGGGCATCGAGAGGCTATGATGTTTGACTTAATCAAGGCCCCACAGTTTCAGCTGATACTGGGGATACCTTGGTTGGAAAAACATAATCCCTGTATTGATTGGCGAGAGAAGAGACTAACCTTCCCAGAATGTGCTCACACCTGCTACCCAAGGAAAACTCAAAACTCATTCCTGGCCCCAGTAATTCCAGTAGCCATGCAATTACCTGTTGAATACCAAGACTTTCAGGATGTCTTCCAAAAGGAACAGGCAAACACCTTACCATCTCACATATCGTATGATTGTCAAATAGATCTTGTACCTGGAGCACAACCACCTTGCAGCAGAATCTATGCCCTTACGGAACCCAAAAATCTTCATTTGCGCCAGTACCTAGACCAGTACCTTGCTATTGGCTTCATTCGCCCGTCCAAATCCACTGCATCTTCAGCTTTGTTCTTCGTACCGAAAAAGGAAGGCGTCCTTGGAACATGTATAGACTACCGCGCACTGAATCAGATAACCATCAAGAATCGATACCCACTGCCTTGGATCCACAAACTACTAGACCAGGTTAAGGACGCTTGTATATACACAAAACTAGACCTTCGGGGGGCATATTATCTGGTATGTGTCAAAGAGGGTGACAAATGGAAGACTGCTTTTCGCACCAAGTACGAACTATTTGAGTACCAGGTGATGCCCTTCGGACTATGCAATGCACCAGCAGCCTTCCAGTTCTTCATGAACGATGTCCTCCGAGAGCTTATCGACATTTGTGTGGTCGTTTACATCGACGACATCTTAGTATACTCTTTATCAGAATCTGAGCATGTAAAACACGTGCGAGCAGTCCTAGAGAAGTTACGCCAGCATAAATTATATGCTAAACTGGAAAAATGCATCTTCCACACTACGGAAGTGGAATTCCTTGGATTTATTCTGACCCCGAGAGGAATCCGGATGGATACACGAAAAGTGGATGCCATTCTTAATTGGCCTTCGCCAAGTTCAATCAAAGGAGTTCAAAGCATGCTTGGCTTTGCCAATTTCTACCGCAGGTTTATCCCAGACTTCTCGCACATTGTACATCCCATCACAACACTATTGTGAAAAAACAAACGCTTTGTGTGGACAGAGGAAGCCGAGAACACCTTCGAAGAGTTAAAAGCTAAATTCACATCTGCTCCCATATTAAGACACCCGCGCCCCGAGCTTCCCTACATAGTGGAAACAGATGCATCCAGTTCAGCCATGGGAGCAGTCCTTTCCCAAAAGGATCCCAAAACTAACCAGCTTCACCCAGTGGCGTTTTGGTCAAGAAAATGTTCAGCCCCCGAATTAAACTATGCCATAACTGACAAGGAGCTGCTGGCCATCAAGTCCGCCTTCAAGGCTTGGCGGCACTATCTGCTGGGTGCCAGACATACCATCACGGTCATCACCGATCACCGCAACTTACAATACCTAAAGACAGCGAAAGCCCAATCTTCGCGCCAACTCCGTTGGGCATTGTTCTTCGCCGAGTTCGATTTTGTAATAACCTATCGACCAGGTTGTAAGAATGGTAAAGCAGACGCCTTGTCCCGGATTGGAATGGGAGAAGCAGAAATAACTTTAGAACCCGTACCCATAATTCCGGAACAGAGAATCCTTGGCCTGACTTCCATACAGACACTGGAGAACATTCAAAACAAGATCCACCAACTCTTTGATTCCGTTGCCCTACAGGACTGGGGAAAGAAAGGTCCAGAGTACTCTGTCATCAATGATTTACCTTATTACCAAGGCCGGCTATTTTTACCGCAAAAGGAACTACAGGAACTTGTCATTTCCCATTACCATGACACCTTAATAGAAGGGTATCCGGGTATTGCAAAAACCGAAGCTAAAATTAGGAAGCAATTTTGGTGGCCTACCTGGCAAAAGGATGTCAAGTCATTTGTCATGTCTTGTGGCATTTGCGCACAAAATAAAGGGCAAAAGAAAAAACCTGCTGGATTATTGCAACCATTAGACATACCACCTACCCCTTGGCATACCTTGTCATTAGACTTCATCACGGATTTACCCCGTACCAAGGTTACAATACCATTCTAGTTATTGTACATATTTTTTCTAAAATGGCCCACTTCATTCCTTTAAAAGGGATACCTTCAGCTTCAATCCTGGCGGAGGAATTCCTTGAAAATGTTGTCCGCCTACATGGCTTTCCTTCAGTGTTAATTTCAAATCGGGGCAGTCAATTCATTTCACATTTTTAGAGGAAATGCTGCCAACTGGCACTAATTGATGTTAGGCTTTCGACCAGTCACCACCCTCAGACCGACGGTCAAACGGAGAGGACCAACCAGACTCTTGAACAGTACCTCCGTTGTATGCTACATCAGTCTGAGGGGAATTGGAAAGACATTCTGTGGATCGCAGAGTATGCGTACAATAATTCCGTACACTCAGGAACTGGACAAAGTCCTTTTTTTTACCAATTATGGGCACCATCCTCGAACCTCGGATTTGGACTCACTCCAGCATTTAGAGATGCCCGCAGTGGACCATCTCCACGCTGTTATTACACAAGCCTTTAAAGAAGCAACCATCCATTTGCAAAAGGCTAAGGAAAAATACAAAAAGGATGCGGATCAGCACAGAAGTGAAGCTCCTCAATACCAATTAGGGGACCAAGTATGGTTAGCCACTAAGCACTTACCACTCAAGGGGACTCGGACCTTTAACCCCAGGTATTTGGGACCTTTTTCTGTCAAGGCAATTATTAACCCAGTGGCCGTCAAGTTGGACCTACCTGCTCATATGCGAATCCATCCCGGTTTCCACGTGTCTCTTTTGAAGCCAGTGCAACCAGGAACAAGGCTAACCACTCCACCTGAACCTATCCTCATAGACGGGGAGCCAGAGTTCGAAGTCAAGAATATTTTGGACTCAAAAGGAGTGAGATCAAAACTCTTTTACCTAATTGACTGGAAAGGTTATGGTCCACAGGAAAGGTCTTGGGAACCTAGTGACCATGTGCATGCACCTCGTTTAGTGAAGAGGTTCCATCGGGAATTTCCAGACAAACCACGGCCAAGGGGAAGAACGACTTTAGGAGGGGCCTTGAGGGGGAGTGCTGTCATGATGCCTGCCCCCGGAAGACCAGACCAGGCCCAGCAGCCCCGGAAGCAGGCATCATGCCACTTGGAGCATGCCCAAAAGCCCCAGTTAGGGGCTGTTTGGGTACAGTCCTGGCGCCTATGGCGCCAGGCTCATAAATATAAAGTCAGTCCTGGCGCCATGGGCGCCAGGCTCATTATTGATAACTTACCTGAAGCAGACCATGCTGCATACTCACCTAAGGCAGACCATGCTGCATATAGACTCAAGCCAAATGAGGCTTAGAAGGGACTATTTTACTGAAGGGACTATTTTTTTACTTGGGTGGGGCTGTGGAAGACTACTTACCTGGATCTTCTTCCAAGGCTATTTAAACCACGCCCAGACATTCTGCTTGCTGCAGCGTAACGCTCACTGTGTTTTCAGCAGCTCCAGTCTTCAGTCACGCCCACTTCAGTCCTGGGACTCCTGAAACAAGAAGACAAAGGATAAAGGTTAGAACAGGAGTTTTAACTTTAATCCTTACCTGAATCCTGATCCATTTCGCCACGGAACTGAAAGACAGAAGTCTTTGAATCATCGCTTCGCATTCCTACGGCGCTGCGCTGAACTCACCTGCTTGGCGGTACTTCAGCATTCCATCACGCTCTCTCCATCTCGCGGCCGCCCTCCGACACCTAAGGAGACAAATACAGCAAGGTGAGCAAGGGGACTCTCTAAGGCCATACAAGCTACCCCCAAGGATTTACCTGATTTACCACGGGAGGTACTCACCTCATTTCGGGTTGGCACAGTCAACTCTGCTTCATCGCCATACCCCGGCCCCTAAGGGGAGAAAGCAAGGACAATACCAGTTACCCCCCACAAAACTTACCTGATTTACCACGGGGGTCTCACCTCATCTCGGGTCGGCACAGTCAACTCTGCTTCATCGCCGTACCCTGGCCCCTAAGGGGAAAACACAATAGACTTACCTGAATCTTACCGAGTGCCATTTGGAAGTCTTTGAGTGGATTAATCGGCAACCTGCAAGGAATCGGACAGAGTGAAGAGCAGACATTTGAACTCTTATGAACAATTGGACTTTAGAGTCAATACTGGAACTCACCAATTCCTCTACGCCAGTGAAGTAACTGGTCATCAACGCGCCCCTGCGGTCGACGCAGGATGGAGAGCTCATCCTTCCAAACCATCAGGTGAGACTAAGGAGGGGACATCAAGAGTGATCAGTGGGAAGACAACGGGAGTGGGGAAGGTGGGTTGACTCTCAATTCCACGGGTGGTTAATTCCTCTTCTCCTTTGCAGAAGAATATTCTTGCGAGCCAGACAAACTAGGCTGAGCGGGTCAGTCCAGTCAGTCATCTCGGCGCTACATGTCACGCTGGTGGAAATAACAGCGGCCCAGTTCCGGTCGACTCCCCCGTGGGAACCAGGTGAGCGTAACACAGATTTGAGTATTTCCCCATCCCATAGCAACACGTAGCCTATCCCATCTTGACTCTTTTTCTTTGTCCAACTCTCTAGGTCATTCTATCCATACCCTGATAACTTATTTAAAACTGTTAGAATTCTCTCCTTGATCTCCAAGCGTTAGCGCCACTTTTCTCTTCATTTCTGTCTTGCATAGATCATAAATCATTAGCCATATTTTGGTTAAATAAATTAATTTCCCATATAGAAAAGGGGTACACTGCGTGAAGAGTTACAACTGCAGCGTAACTTTTATATTGATGGATGGCGTTCCTCTTTTCTAGCCATTAAATCTAGTGTAAGTGAAATTTACCTAAAGCTAAATCAACCCCAAAAACTAGACAAAAAGCAACAGAATACAGATTACTCTTGCATAAATAAACTAATAAAGAAAGGACACGTTCCAAAATGGCCACAGTAGAGATCAATATGGCTAGGGAGCGCCTTCTGCACAAATTATTTGTCAGAGGGAAATGGGCAGAGCAAGATGAAAAACTCTGGCTAGAAGAAATGATGCAACAGGTCACTGCCATGGACATGGAGACGTGGCAGGACGGTGGCCTATTAAATCAAGCTTTGAGCGAGTTGTACATGACTCTGACAAATTAAAGAGGAGAAGATTAAAATTGTCAGAATCACGGCCTACATGTATCTCCATATGGGAGTGATGTGGGAAAAGCATGAAGAAAATACAACTCTTGCGCAAAATCAATCTGAAATCATAACTAAAATCCAGACTGAACTAAAATTAGCAAACAAAAATTGCAAAAGAGCCAAGATTCTGAGGCAGAACCTGGAAACTACATCAAACAGGACTTGGCTCTACAACAGCAAAATAATGCAGATCAAGAGGCCCAATTAGATGCATTGAAAGAGGAGTGTAGGGAAAAAGTTGACTCTCTGACAGTCAACAGAAGCTAAATCCACCTATAAAATGTAATAGAGTCTGCGCAGAGCAGATAGTTACTCTACAAAATCAGATCAAAGAGTTGGAAGAGGAAAATAATAAATTAATTATGAGAGACCTGTCACGATATCTATCCGTGACCACCTCAGAGACAACGGCCCCCTGACAGCAGTGGGGCTACACCCGCCCCAAAAAGCTCCAAGGGCCTTAAAGGCCCATCAGTAGAGGACATGGAGTCCTTTGGCGCCCAGCTCATTATTCAGGATGAAGCAAGCACCACTAGGGACCTCAATCCAACATGGAGGTCCTCATTTCACGAACTGAACTTAACAGTCTAGTGTTTTGGGTGTGGTCGATCTTCAAGTGTGGCTGGCTATGTAAGCCACACCTGAACTGAGTTTCACGCTTCGTATTATTCTGCACTCCTGCAGCGTAATGCTCACCATGCTCAGCTCCAACTCATCAGCTTCTCCCGACGGCTTACATCTGGAGTCATCAACCTTTATCCAACGGAACCTGCAAGATCAAGAATAGCATATACGTCCATCTGCACTTCCATCAGTCGGTGTCACACAAGGGGTACAGGACCAGTGAAGTAACTAGGCCTCTAGAAACCCCACCTGCCATGCGCCCCTGCATGGCAGGACGGCGAGCTCAACATACAAGAAAACAAGGATCTGTCCGCCAGTCAAATTACAAACAAGCAGAAGGGGTCCAGGATAGTGCACAGCCTCCCATCCTACGTCGTGCGGCGCCCCCGTGGATAACAGGTGAGCGTAACAGAACACGAAGACTCATTTAAACATCCACCTGAGCATCATGGAAACATCAATTAGGCCAGTTACTGGGGGAATTACGGGCTATAATACACTCCGCCAGGCATGAAACCAATGCCCTTAGCAGGGAGTTGATAGTCGCTAAGGATCGTACAGATGAGCTAGCCAGGCAATTACTCCAAACACAAGCTGGTCAGGTTTCATTGCCAGGAACTGTTCCATCGGTCTCAGCCACATCCGTCAATCCAGTACAAGTTGTTCTCCCTGGGGCGGTTCCTTTGGCCCCTCCAGAATGCTTCACCAGGGCCCCGAAAAGATATGCAGTGTCGGCTCCATTTTCTTTGTAGACCCGGAGCCTTTCCGAATGATCAATCACAGGTTGCCTTTGTTCTGTCATATTTGAGTGGTAGTGCCGCAGACTGGTCTGTACCACTAGTGAAACAGGATGATCCTCTCTTATGAGATTTCGGAGGATTCCAACATGAAATGGAGAAGCTGTTCGCTCGGAACACTCAGGGCCAAGCTCTGCATAATGAATTCCTGTCTCTTCGCCAGGGCACCCAAGACTTGTTGACCTACATTGCTACATTTAACAGACTTGTTGAAACCGGGTGGCCGAAAGAGAAAAGAACCACGTTATTCCATCGAGGGCTATGAGGGGAATTGAAAGATGTCCTAGCCCAGGTGGTAGACCCACCAAGAGACTGCGATGAATTCATTAACCTTGTGGTGCAGCTCAACCACAGGCTACAAGATCGAAAGACGGACCGGGCTAGGAATGATAATTGTACTATGTATGTACGCCCTAAAGAGATCAATCCACATCCATCAGAGAACACTTCAGAACACATGCAAAGCGTGGGGGGTACACAGTACCCTGGCTAAAGCGGAAAGAGACAAAAGAAGGCAACAACAATTATGCCTATACTGTGGGAAGCCTGGTCATTTTCTTAAGGAATGCCCTGTGAAGCCACCTAGGAGAGTGGTCGGAGCTACTGAAAAAGAAGGAGAACATGAGTCAGAAAAATTCCAGGCCCGGCAAATGTAGAGGTCCGTTTGTCGAGCAGAAAGGTGTTATGATGCCTACCCCCGGGCATCTGGACCAAGCCCATCCACCCGGGAAGCAGGCATCCAGACATTTAGTAAAACCTCAGAAGCCCCCACTAGGGGTTATCTGGGTATAGTCCTGGCGCCTTAGGCACCAGGCTCATAGTAGGAATCAGCCTGGCGCCTAAGGCGTCAGGCTCATAATCATCACTTACCTCAGGCAGACTATGCTGCACATGCATCAAGGCCAACGTGAGACCTGGAAGGGGCTATTTTTCTGCAAGGACTATTTTTTTACTCGGGTGTGGTTCTAGGGACTTCTTGCCTGGGACTACTTTTGAGGCTATTTAAACCACGCCCAATCTACAACACACGCTTCGCGTTATTCTGCATTCTGCAGCGTAACGCTCACCGTGCCTGCAAACCTGCATCCAGTCTTCTGCCACGCCTGCCTCGCATCCGGAGCTCCTAGAAGAAAGGGGAAAATAGGAGAAGAGGTTAGGTTACGGACATTAATCTAATTCCTTACCTGATTCAGGATCTTGCACCATTCTGAGCCTGAAGGGACATTACTTCGACAGCTGCAGCGCTGCTCCATTCTCACCAGTCCACAGCATCTTCGGCTCGGCGCTGCCTCCATCATTTTCTTCGGCGATCTTCAAAACCTGGGGAAAAAAGACAAAGGAATAGCGAGGTGAGCCTAGAGAGACTACAAAGGCAATCATTTTACCACAAGGCTTACCTGATTTACCACCAGAGGCATTATCCTTCAATACGCCGCATCTTCTTACGCTGCATCTATGAAGGGAGGAAAAACCAAAAAGTTAAACTCATGCAACTTTACCGGATAGTGTTGGGTAATACGGACTCTTACCTGAACGCCACCAGCAACCTCCAGATAGTATTTGTTGCCGCAAAATCACCAAGGGGTGCAAGAGTGAGCATTGGACATATTGAACTCTTTAAACTTGGTAAACTCCGGAGTCAATAATCTTCCAGAACTCCAATACCCCAAACCAGTGAAGTAACTGGTATCTAAGCGCCCCTGCAAACTCCAATACCCCAAACCAGGGAAGTAACTGGTATCTACGCACCCATGCAAGCCACGCAGGATGGAGAGCTCATCCATTAAAAACATAAGGTGAGGACACTAAGTGGGAATATCGGAGGTGGCCAGCGGGGAGAGCGGGAGCAGTGGGGCGGGTCTGCACTCAAATCCACGGGACTAAATCCCTTTCTCCATCTACAGGAGAATATTCCTACGAGTCAAGCACACGAGACTAGGCGGGTCCGTCCAGACAGCCATCTTTGCCCTACGCTTCACGTTGGTGGAGGCCGCTGCTGTCTGGGTTCGATCAACGCCCCTGAGAGGACCAGGTGAGCGTAACAAAAGGAAGAGCCACAGACCTCGCACCATGCCCTGCCTGTGATATTAATCATTTATCAACAACCGTCTCAGATGCATGCCGTGGAGGCTTATGTTGACAGCGGAGCAGTTGGTAACTACATGGATCAAGGCCTGGGAACAAGGATGGGGCTTCCCCTTTGTCAAAAAAAACGATGACTAAGAAGGTTACCACCATCGACGGCACAGAGATAGCTTTGGGTCCTGTCACTCAGCGCACAGCGGAATTGATCCTTCTGTGCCAAGATGGGCATAGGGAAACTATAGCCTTCGACCTTATCAAGGCCCTTCAGTTCCGGGTGATTTTGGGGATGCCGTGGTTGGTGGCTCACAATCCTAGCATCGACTGGCGTGCAAAGAAAATGACCTTCCCCCCTGACTGTGTCCATGCCTGCTACCAAGTAGAAATGCTGATGTCCGACCCATCCACGCCAGTTCAAGGTAAACAGGCAGCGGTTCTGGGCGTAACATATACACTGCCATGAGAATAACAAGATTTCCAAGATGTGTTTCAAAAGGAACAGGCCAACACTCTACCCCCTCACAGACCATATGACGGTCATATCGACCTTGTACCCAGTGTGCAAATCCCATGTAGTCCCACAGAGCCGGAAAATCTCCATCTGAAGTCATACCTGGACCAATATCTGGCCAACGGATTCATCCACCCGTCCAAATCCCCGGCAGCCTTGCTGCTCTTCTTCGTACATAAAAAGGAGGGGGACTTGAGAATGTGCATTGATTACCGCGCACTTAATCAAGTAACAGTAAAAAACTGCTACCCCTTACCCCTGATCCCGGAACTGCTGGACCAAATCAAAGATGCCCAAATATACACCAAATTGGACCTCAGGGGGGCATACCATCTTGTGCGGGTAAAGAAAGGAGACGAATGGAAAACCGCCTTTCGCACCAAGTATGGATTATACCAATATCAGGTGATGCTCTTTGGGCTTTGCAACGCTCCCGCTGCAGTCCAATACTTCATAAACGATGTACTGCGGGAGTTGATTGACGTATGTGCCCTAGTCTACATTGACAACATCTTGGTGTATTCCTCATCAAAACAGGATCATGTCAGGCACGTTTGCTCCGTTCTTGCTAAACTCTGACAATACCAGTTATATGCGAAACTGGAGAAATGCTCCTTCCATGTTACCGAAGTCGAGTTCTTGGGTTTCATCCTCCCTCCCAGAGGCGTCCTAATAGATATGCACAAGGTAGACGCCATTCTTAATTGGCCATCCCTATCTTTGATTAAAGGTGTCCAAAGTATGCTCGGTTTTGCGAACATTTACCGCCGATTCATCCTGGGTTTTTCACAAATTGTACATCCGATCACTTCCTTATTACGAAAAAATAACAAGCATTTCCAATGGACGGAAGAGGCAGAAAAAGCCTTTCAGGAACTTAAAAGAAGGTTTACCTCAGCCCCAGTTTTGCGACACGCCAGGCCGGATCTCCCGTATATGGTGGAAACCGATGCCTCCAGCATGGCAATGGAGGCTGTTCTCTCCCAGAGGGATCCCGAGACCAACCAATTACATCCCGTGGCCTTCTGGTCGCGTAAGTTCTCCGCACCAAATCTAAATTACGCAATAACCGACAAAAAACTCCTAGTGATCAAGGCAGCCTTTAAGGCCTGGCAACGTTACCTTTTGGGTGCCAGACATACCATCACTGTAATTACTGACCACCGGAACCTTCAATACCTCAAGACTGCAAAGGCTCAATCATCTCGTCAGCTCCGGTGGGCCTTATTCTTCGCAGAATACAATTACATAATCACCTTTCAACCAGGAGTTCAGAACGGAAAGGCAGACACCTTATCCCGTATGGGAGTCGATGAAAACACATACACAACCCCGGATCCCTTAGCCATCATACCAGGTGACAAGTTACTAGGTCTCACCAGCACAGTATCCTTGGATGAACTTCAAAAGGATATCCGACTTCTAATGAGCACAGAGGCATTACAGGAGTGGGCCGCTCAGGTGGACATCGAACATATGGGAGCTCCCATATTTCAGGGGACGTCTGTATCTACCAAATACAGAGCTTCAAGAAAGAGTAATTTCCGGTTACCACGATTCCCTGATGGAGGGACACCCAGGGATTGCTAAGATTTTAGCCAAAGTAAAAAGAGATTATTGGTGGCCAACCTGACGAAAGGACATCATACAATTTATTCTATCATGTGGCATCTGTGCATAGAATAAATCCCTGAAGCAAAAACCTGCGGGTTTCCTTCAGACCTTGGAAATTCCACCTGTGCCCTGGCATACACTTACCCTTGATATCATCACCGACCAACCCCCCTGCCAAGGATTCAACACCATTTTAGCAGTAGTTGACCCCTTTTCAAAAATGGCCCATTTCATACCACTTAAAGGTCTATCAAACGCATCTAGTCTGCCGAAAGTATTTTTGGAACAAATTGTGCCACTACACGGATTTCCTTCCATCCTGATTTCAGACCGAGGCAGCCAGTTTGTATCTAATTTCTGGAGGAAGAGATGTACAATGACCCAAATTGATATCCGTCTATCCACCAGTCACCATCCACAAACTGATGGTCAAACGGAACGGACAAATCAGACTCTAGAGCAATATCTAAGGTGCATATTACATCAAGTGGAAGAAGGTTGGAAAGATGTGTTGTGGATAGCCGAATATGCCTACAACAATTCATTACACTCCAGCACTGGGAAACGTCCATCCTGCACCATTTATGGAAGACATCCACGTACTTCGGAGTTGGACGCCCCCACAACCTTGGAAATGCCAGCGGTAAAGACTCTACATAGAACTATAGCTCAGACTTTCAAAAAGGCGGCAGAACACCTGATTCAAGCCAAAGAGAGACAGAAAGGTTCTCTGACCAACATCGACAAAAAGCCCCCATCTACCGAGTTGGAGACGAAGTCTGGTTAGCATCTCGACATGTACCAATAAGAGGATCTCAGACGTTTCGTCCCAGGTACCTAGGACCTTATACCATCAAGGCTATCATAAACCCTGCGGCAGTAAAACTAGCATTACCACCGAACATGCATATCCATCCGGTGTTCCATGTCTCACTTCTAAAGCCGCTTCAACCTGGAAGCCGGGTTAAGACACCACCAAATCCGATACTGGTCAATGGAGAGCCGGAATTTGAAGTTAAGGACATCCTAGACTCTAAAATCACCAAGTCCAGGTTACATTATTTAGTGGACTGGAAGGGGTATGGCCTTCAAGACAGGACACGGGAGCCGAGCGAGCACCTCCATGTACCACGCTTGGTTAAACGTTTCCATCAAGATCATCCAGCCAAACCTGGACCGGCCGGAAAGAATGCCTTGAGAGGGGTTTTAGGGGGGAGTGCTGTCACGATTTCTATCCGTGACCCCCTCAGAGACAACGGCCCCCTGACAGCAGTGGGGCTACACCCGCCCCAAAAGCTCCATGGGCCTTAAAGGCCCATCAGTAGAGGACATGGAGTAGGTCCTGGCGCCTTTGGTGCCAGCCTCATTATTCAGGATGAAGCAAGCACCACTAGGGACCTCAATCCAACATGGAGCTCCTCATTTCAACTAATTCCCACAAACAGAACTTAACAGTCTAGTGTTTTGGGTGTGGTCGACCTTCAGGTGTGGCTGGCTATATAAGCCACACCCAAACTGAGTTTCATGCTTCAGGTTATTCTGCAGTCCTGCAGCGTAACGCTCACTCTGCTTAGCTCCAGCTCATCAGCTTCTCCCGGCGGCTTACATCTGGAGTCATCAACCTTGATCCAACGGAACCTGCAAGAACAAGAACATCATTAACAAGAAGACTTACCTGGGATACGTCCATCTGCACTTCCATTAGCGCTCGGCGGTCTCGCCATCTCCGGAGTGCTCCGCAGCCTGCAAGAACAAGAACAGCATTACCAGAAGGGAACTTACCTTCCGTGTTCTGTGGGCCTGTGTTAGGTAAGATTTCCACAGGGCTGGTAAATCTTCCTTGCCTGGTTCAACTCCAGAACTTTTTGCTTTTCTAGTGAGATATTTTCCATTAATACCTCAGTGAGTGGGAACCTTTTTCCACACTCACCTATCTTTAACTCTTTTTATGGGTGTCATTTTTAAGACTCTCCATAGTGTCTTTTTAAAGTTATCATGTCTAACAACTTATTGGCAATAAGTGCCTGTTGTTGCTGGGTTGCCCTGGGGGCTCCCCATTTAACTTTCTTGTGCTAACCTTGAGTGAACTACAGTTCCCAAGGGTAGAAAGGATCTTTGGATCCCTTTTACATTTACTTCTGTGAAACCAGCACACCCCACCTTATGTGGAGTGCTGGGGAGATACAATGTATCCCCTTTCACATTTAAACTGTAACAATTCTGTTACAGTGACAAGCTTACCTTTAATGGCTGGTGGCAGTGATACCTTTTACTAATTTGGTGCAACTTTACCGCGTGCTGTAATCACAGCTGCAGTAAAGGCACCTAAGGGTGCTCATTTTTACCAAAATGGCCCCTATCTTCTTTTTCTGCCATTTTAGTGTTTCTTGTCGTTTCTTGTTCCTTCCCCTGACATCCAAGGCGGGAAAATCCTTTGTTTGAGTTTTGTCTTCGGCGGGAGTCCCCTGGACACCCCGCCCAGGCTCCAGTCAGTCTGTAAGCACAGGAAGTGGGGGAGGGGTCCCAAACTTCCCCCTCCTTTGTCTTAGGTCTTCCTTCAACTGGGCCAAATCCCAGTGGGGGGTTGGCTGTCCTGATTGGACAGCCAAACGCCCCTTTCTTGTAAAATGCGGGGAGAGAATGCAGAGGTTGTGTTGCAGTTCCTGATAAATACTGGAAACCTGGAAGCTGAAGTCATGTCGACCACTGGAACCGAAAACCGAAGAGGATGACGAAGGAAAAGCGGCGGGAATGATTTCCAGCGGCCGGAGAGCCTGCTTTGTAACCGGAGCCTGCTGCAGCCCTTCCTTCCGATCGACCTGGGGTCTCCGAAAACGACGACCCGAACCCAGAGCCTGGTGAGACCCACTAGACTCAAGACGACCTGCATTTTGAGCCATCCCACGGGTTCCTGCGACCTTGCGTTCTTGCAATACCCCAATACCCTGGGACCTCCTGCCACTGTGCGGTGCATGGTCTTCCGAATTCCGAATCTCGCTGAAACTTCGTGGGCATCTTGGTCTATCTCCAGAGACACGAATCGAGTCCAAAAAGTCCCCTCACAAGAGTGCTGGACCTTTTAAACGACGAGAATTCAACCGCGATTTTCTGTCTTCATCTGTGCTCCTTGAAAAGGCGCCAAACCCGCAGAACCGCATTCAGCCGTGAGAGAAATCTTGCCTAGAGCCTTCTTCATCGATCCCTGCTGCAAAGTCCCTTCTGAGGTCTTGTGTTCAGTCTCCAGGACAAGGAATCCAGTGACCGGGTATTTGGCTGCAGTCCCTGAAGTTCTCCTGCTGCAATCTCTTCTTCATTGCTGAGGTACTGTGTTGGCTTGGGTGTATACTTACCTTAAGCCTGTTGGGATTTCTGTGTAGTCCTGGGGTGTTTTCTGTCTGTGATTGGGAGGTCCCTCGTCCAGTACACCCAGTCCCACTGCTAGAATCCTGCTGGGGTGTCTTCTGTGAAGCCCCTGGACCCTCTTCTAACCCTAGAAGTAAAGTACTCACTTGGTTGCCAGTTTTCCTAAGGAAACTCTGACTTTTGCTACTAAAGAACTTATTCTAACACTGCCTGTTGGTCACTAGTCCTAGTGACCCCCCTTCTGCCACTGAGAACACTCATGCTCTAAGGGAAAAGACTTTGAAGGGATTGGGACTTCTGCCTAGAAAAGAAATCAAGTGTTTTTACTTACTTGTAAAGAGTTGGTTGGTAACTGTAATTCTAAGAGTGAACAGTTACAAAAGTTCTTACTGATCTTGGATGTGTGATGCACTATTCTTAAAAGTATGGTTAACATCTTTCCTTCCTTAGCCACTGTTTTGCCAGTCTAAAAGAAAGTAGATGTGAAGGTATTTTACTCTCCTGTGATTAGGTTGTGCCTCTTTACAAAAGTAATGTGTTGGTTTCACCAGATTATTCCTGAAGGGTAATTGTATGAGTGTCCTCCAACTGTTGGTATCACCAGGTTAGTCCTGTTAGGATAACTGTATGAGTGTCCCCCAACTGGGTCTTGCTTCCCCTGACTTGCTGCTAGCCTGTCTTTAATAAGTCTACAATAGGTTGTTGCCTACCTAGAATATCTATTCTGTAAAGTGTGATATTGGGTTTTACTTTCCCCTTCATTGTGGAGTTAAAGTAAGTGGGTTCTACTTACCTTGTGATAGCTGTGTGCCATCCAAAACAAGTGACAAGAGTTATTGCTTATCTCAATCTGGGGTTCCCTGATTTCCAAAGCATCTGTAATTATACATTACCTCCATAGGTTTTACTCACCTGGTATAACTGTGTGTTATGACAAAAGTAGTGATAGGTTTTTACTGCACCTAGAATAAGTGTTTCACTATTCACCAAAAGTATTGTGTCCAGTTGACTGTTTATGTGATTTGTCCCAAGAGTCACTGTACAACTGGAAGGGCCTACTGTCCTTGTATTACCAAAAGTAATCTAAAAGTAACCATTGGTCTTTTACTCCCAAGGAATAGGCTTGGCCTATACTAAATGTGTATAACAAGGTTTTGACTTCCCTGTTCCAAATAAGGTCGATACTTGGGTCTGTGTACTTTCAAGTATAGTGTTGTGTTTTATATTGTGATTTCATATAATGTTTCAGTATTTACTTAACCCCTAGATTTATCTGGGCCTACTTGTATTTAAATAAATCCTTTATTTTTATAATACATAGTGTTTCAGTGTTTCTTTGGATCATTTGTATTACAATTTTCACTTGTACTGTATCTACTGCCCTCTCTCCCTCCTAAGATAAGCCTGGCTGCTCTGCCTACGCTACCATGTACTCAGGTGGTACAGTCTTATACTAAGAGTGGAGTCTTGTACTGCCTCAGTTGAATGGTTTTACTAGGCCCTTAACTGGACTTCAGAAAAACTGTCCTAACACTGTTGGCATGCGCTGGGATCAAGGTGGATTGCATTACATTGATTATTGATATACTTTGTGTCCAAAGGAAACCATCCAGTAGGTTTGGTTTAGCCAAGGTAAAGTGTACTTATTGTATTTAACACAAGAACCAACACCATGGCCTGCTTTAGGCCTGAGGACTTCTCTTATGTTGCAATGGAAACTGTGGTCACAATTTGTATAGAGAAGGGCCTCAATTGTGAAGGGAGTAAGCTTGAATTATTACAAAGGTTATGGGACCATATATATGGTTCCAGTGAACCTGTGTCCACTTCTTACAATATTGCTGGGAGTGAGGATGATGAGGGTTCAGACAGCTGTCCAAACTCCTCAGAGGAGGAATATGAGGGTTCTGATGAGGAGGATGTTAGTTCACCCCCCTCTCCTTCTCCTGCCTCTACCTTACTGCCTACCATGTGCTCTGAGATATCTGAGGCACTGAATATAAGACAATTCCTGTGGGAACACAATATGAAGATGTGGGAATATGAGAAAAAGTATAACAGGTCTGTAGAAGACCATTTTCTGCACCCTTCTTCTTTTTCCAGTTCTTCTATGTCTGCAGCTTCCAGGTTTCCAGAATTGGTGAGTCAGTATGATCTGAAGTGTGACATTGTTGTATGGCTGAAAACTTTTGACCTCACTTGTAAAAGGTTTGGTCTGTGTGAGAGTGATAGAATACCCTGGGTTCTTTTTAGACTTCCCAAGATGGACTACCATGTGCTCTTGGATTTACCTGAAGTAGAAATAGGTAACTGGGATAGGGTAAAAACAGCTCTCATAGATAGATATAAGAAAACAACTTCTACTTATCTACACTCCTTAAGGGACTCTAAGGATAGAGGTAGGTCAACAAGTGCTGTCTCCTCATCCCTTAAGAAATCTGTCAATACTGAGTATAGCAGAAAAGCTGTGGTCTTAGACTCAGCTGAGCCCCCTTGTAAAAAGGCTGAGGCTCTTAACCTTGAAGTAAGAGAGGTCCCCTTAGGAGACCCCTCTTTGGAGATAAAAGGCATTAACTGCCACTCTGAAGGGCACTTGGGTGTAGCACCCATAACTTCAAATAGGGACAAAGCCCCTAGGCCCACAAAGCTAGAGGTCACTCCTGTGACCCCACCTTTAGCTGCTGCTAAGGTGATAGAGCCTCTTGAAAAACCACATGTAGTGGAAGTGGTTCAACTAGTTCCCAGAAACTTAAAAACTTCTGTCCTAGTACCCATATGGTGTAATACCATTAACCAGGTCACTGCTGTGACCCCACCTTCAGTTAACACTGAGTTTATAGAACCTCTTGAAAACCCACCTAGAGTGGAAGTGGTTCAACCTGTGGATAGAAACTTATGTATTCCTGTCCAATCTATAACACTGTGTAAAAACTTTGTTGAACCTGACAAGAACCTTAGTGTTCATGTCACACACCCTGTGTGGTGTATGTCCTTTAGAATAAAGGCCCCTTCAGTTAAACCTGTAGTGACTGAAACATTTGAAAACCCACTTACAGTGGAAATGGTTCATAAAACTCTAAACATGGATATGCCTGAAAACCCACTTACAGTGGAGGTGATCCAGATGGATGTACAAAGCTTAGGTGTTTTTAACAACCCTAAGAGGGCAAGGAGTTTCCTTGACCCCAAGGTAGGAATTGAGTTTTCTCCTTCAGTTCAGAGTGCCCAGAATGTAACTTCTAGGCCTGAAAAACTGAACACCAAAAAGAGTTATAAGAAACCTAAGAGTAGCTTTCTTACTAGGCCTTCTAATAAAAAGCCTGTGACTCCAACTACTCCTACAGGAGAGATGGATAGGTGTTCTGACAAGGCTAGGGTCTCTGTTTCAAGAGACCACTCTAAACCTGTAGGATCCTCTATAGCGAATCCTACTGTAAGTCCTAATGTTAGCAGGGCAACCTCTAACAAAGGCAAATCAAAATCTAGACTATTAGGGAAATGGGAGCACAAACCCTGCTCTACCATTTCAGTTCCAATTCTAAAGTCTTTGACCCACACTACTTCTGAGGAAGGGGTGGATAGACAAGATGGAAACCTAACTAGGCCTTTGAGGACTGGTAAACCTCAAAGCTGGTGGAAATCCAGAAAAGATATGTCTAAGGCTAAACCCCTTGACATTGTGGGCTCTTCTGCTGAAGACCCCCTTGTAAATCCTAGTGTTAGAAGGGAAAACCCTAACCAAGGTAAAAACAGATCTAAGAGGAAGTGGAAGGATGTACAATGCTTTGCCACAACCCCTCCAACTAGGATACCTGAGACCCAACCTGCTCATGTGAGAGAGGTGGTGAGGAATCATGGAGACCCCTCTAGGTCTAAGGGATTTCTTTATAAGAACCCTTTTAAAAAGCCTATTGTAGGTTCAGAGGTTGTCACAACTTCTGAGGGACTGTTTAATCAGATCCCCTATACCTTAGACAAGAGTAAAGTGCCCAACACTACTTGTAGGTCATATAGTTTGCAAATGATAACTAATATAAGAAAAAGTATCACAGCAAGGGTTACAAAAAGATTGCTAGTTGACTCAGCAAACAGTTTAACCGACTAGAAACAAGAGATCTATCCAGGTGAGGATTAGCTTCCCCTGTTCCTTAGTCTGGGGGGGACGAGTGTTAGGTAAGATTTCCACAGGGCTGGTAAATCTTCCTTGCCTGGTTCAACTCCAGAACTTTTTGCTTTTCTAGTGAGATATTTTCCATTAATACCTCAGTGAGTGGGAACCTTTTTCCACACTCACCTATCTTTAACTCTTTTTATGGGTGTCATTTTTAAGACTCTCCATAGTGTCTTTTTAAAGTTATCATGTCTAACAACTTATTGGCAATAAGTGCCTGTTGTTGCTGGGTTGCCCTGGGGGCTCCCCATTTAACTTTCTTGTGCTAACCTTGAGTGAACTACAGTTCCCAAGGGTAGAAAGGATCTTTGGATCCCTTTTACATTTACTTCTGTGAAACCAGCACACCCCACCTTATGTGGAGTGCTGGGGAGATACAATGTATCCCCTTTCACATTTAAACTGTAACAATTCTGTTACAGTGACAAGCTTACCTTTAATGGCTGGTGGCAGTGATACCTTTTACTAATTTGGTGCACCTTTACCGCGTGCTGTAATCACAGCTGCAGTAAAGGCACCTAAGGGTGCTCATTTTTACCAAAATGGCCCCTATCTTCTTTTTCTGCCATTTTAGTGTTTCTTGTCGTTTCTTGTTCCTTCCCCTGACATCCAGGGCGGGAAAATCCTTTGTTTGAGTTTTGTCTTCGGCGGGAGTCCCCTGGACACCCCGCCCAGGCTCCAGTCAGTCTGTAAGCACAGGAAGTGGGGGAGGGGTCCCAAACTTCCCCCTCCTTTGTCTTAGGTCTTCCTTCAACTGGGCCAAATCCCAGTGGGGGGTTGGCTGTCCTGATTGGACAGCCAAACGCCCCTTTCTTGTAAAATGCGGGGAGAGAATGCAGAGGTTGTGTTGCAGTTCCTGATAAATACTGGAAACCTGGAAGCTGAAGTCATGTCGACCACTGGAACCGAAAACCGAAGAGGATGACGAAGGAAAAGCGGCGGGAATGATTTCCAGCGGCCGGAGAGCCTGCTTTGTAACCGGAGCCTGCTGCAGCCCTTCCTTCCGATCGACCTGGGGTCTCCGAAAACGACGACCCGAACCCAGAGCCTGGTGAGACCCACTAGACTCAAGACGACCTGCATTTTGAGCCATCCCACGGGTTCCTGCGACCTTGCGTTCTTGCAATACCCCAATACCCTGGGACCTCCTGCCACTGTGCGGTGCATGGTCTTCCGAATTCCGAATCTCGCTGAAACTTCGTGGGCATCTTGGTCTATCTCCAGAGACACGAATCGAGTCCAAAAAGTCCCCTCACAAGAGTGCTGGACCTTTTAAACGACGAGAATTCAACCGCGATTTTCTGTCTTCATCTGTGCTCCTTGAAAAGGCGCCAAACCCGCAGAACCGCATTCAGCCGTGAGAGAAATCTTGCCTAGAGCCTTCTTCATCGATCCCTGCTGCAAAGTCCCTTCTGAGGTCTTGTGTTCAGTCTCCAGGACAAGGAATCCAGTGACCGGGTATTTGGCTGCAGTCCCTGAAGTTCTCCTGCTGCAATCTCTTCTTCATTGCTGAGGTACTGTGTTGGCTTGGGTATATACTTACCTTAAGCCTGTTGGGATTTCTGTGTAGTCCTGGGGTGTTTTCTGTGATTGGGAGGTCCCTCGTCCAGTACACCCAGTCCCACTGCTAGAATCCTGCTGGGGTGTCTTCTGTGAAGCCCCTGGACCCTCTTCTAACCCTAGAAGTAAAGTACTCACTTGGTTGCCAGTTTTCCTAAGGAAACTCTGACTTTTGCTACTAAAGAACTTATTCTAACACTGCCTGTTGGTCACTAGTCCTAGTGACCCCCCTTCTGCCACTGAGAACACTCATGCTCTAAGGGAAAAGACTTTGAAGGGATTGGGACTTCTGCCTAGAAAAGAAATCAAGTGTTTTTACTTACTTGTAAAGAGTTGGTTGGTAACTGTAATTCTAAGAGTGAACAGTTACAAAAGTTCTTACTGATCTTGGATGTGTGATGCACTATTCTTAAAAGTATGGTTAACATCTTTCCTTCCTTAGCCACTGTTTTGCCAGTCTAAAAGAAAGTAGATGTGAAGGTATTTTACTCTCCTGTGATTAGGTTGTGCCTCTTTACAAAAGTAATGTGTTGGTTTCACCAGATTATTCCTGAAGGGTAATTGTATGAGTGTCCTCCAACTGTTGGTATCACCAGGTTAGTCCTGTTAGGATAACTGTATGAGTGTCCCCCAACTGGGTCTTGCTTCCCCTGACTTGCTGCTAGCCTGTCTTTAATAAGTCTACAATAGGTTGTTGCCTACCTAGAATATCTATTCTGTAAAGTGTGATATTGGGTTTTACTTTCCCCTTCATTGTGGAGTTAAAGTAAGTGGGTTCTACTTACCTTGTGATAGCTGTGTGCCATCCAAAACAAGTGACAAGAGTTATTGCTTATCTCAATCTGGGGTTCCCTGATTTCCAAAGCATCTGTAATTATACATTACCTCCATAGGTTTTACTCACCTGGTATAACTGTGTGTTATGACAAAAGTAGTGATAGGTTTTTACTGCACCTAGAATAAGTGTTTCACTATTCACCAAAAGTATTGTGTCCAGTTGACTGTTTATGTGATTTGTCCCAAGAGTCACTGTACAACTGGAAGGGCCTACTGTCCTTGTATTACCAAAAGTAATCTAAAAGTAACCATTGGTCTTTTACTCCCAAGGAATAGGCTTGGCCTATACTAAATGTGTATAACAAGGTTTTGACTTCCCTGTTCCAAATAAGGTCGATACTTGGGTCTGTGTACTTTCAAGTATAGTGTTGTGTTTTATATTGTGATTTCATATAATGTTTCAGTATTTACTTAACCCCTAGATTTATCTGGGCCTACTTGTATTTAAATAAATCCTTTATTTTTATAATACATAGTGTTTCAGTGTTTCTTTGGATCATTTGTATTACAATTTTCACTTGTACTGTATCTACTGCCCTCTCTCCCTCCTAAGATAAGCCTGGCTGCTCTGCCTACGCTACCATGTACTCAGGTGGTACAGTCTTATACTAAGAGTGGAGTCTTGTACTGCCTCAGTTGAATGGTTTTACTAGGCCCTTAACTGGACTTCAGAAAAACTGTCCTAACACTGTTGGCATGCGCTGGGATCAAGGTGGATTGCATTACATTGATTATTGATATACTTTGTGTCCAAAGGAAACCATCCAGTAGGTTTGGTTTAGCCAAGGTAAAGTGTACTTATTGTATTTAACACAAGAACCAACACCATGGCCTGCTTTAGGCCTGAGGACTTCTCTTATGTTGCAATGGAAACTGTGGTCACAATTTGTATAGAGAAGGGCCTCAATTGTGAAGGGAGTAAGCTTGAATTATTACAAAGGTTATGGGACCATATATATGGTTCCAGTGAACCTGTGTCCACTTCTTACAATATTGCTGGGAGTGAGGATGATGAGGGTTCAGACAGCTGTCCAAACTCCTCAGAGGAGGAATATGAGGGTTCTGATGAGGAGGATGTTAGTTCACCCCCCTCTCCTTCTCCTGCCTCTACCTTACTGCCTACCATGTGCTCTGAGATATCTGAGGCACTGAATATAAGACAATTCCTGTGGGAACACAATATGAAGATGTGGGAATATGAGAAAAAGTATAACAGGTCTGTAGAAGACCATTTTCTGCACCCTTCTTCTTTTTCCAGTTCTTCTATGTCTGCAGCTTCCAGGTTTCCAGAATTGGTGAGTCAGTATGATCTGAAGTGTGACATTGTTGTATGGCTGAAAACTTTTGACCTCACTTGTAAAAGGTTTGGTCTGTGTGAGAGTGATAGAATACCCTGGGTTCTTTTTAGACTTCCCAAGATGGACTACCATGTGCTCTTGGATTTACCTGAAGTAGAAATAGGTAACTGGGATAGGGTAAAAACAGCTCTCATAGATAGATATAAGAAAACAACTTCTACTTATCTACACTCCTTAAGGGACTCTAAGGATAGAGGTAGGTCAACAAGTGCTGTCTCCTCATCCCTTAAGAAATCTGTCAATACTGAGTATAGCAGAAAAGCTGTGGTCTTAGACTCAGCTGAGCCCCCTTGTAAAAAGGCTGAGGCTCTTAACCTTGAAGTAAGAGAGGTCCCCTTAGGAGACCCCTCTTTGGAGATAAAAGGCATTAACTGCCACTCTGAAGGGCACTTGGGTGTAGCACCCATAACTTCAAATAGGGACAAAGCCCCTAGGCCCACAAAGCTAGAGGTCACTCCTGTGACCCCACCTTTAGCTGCTGCTAAGGTGATAGAGCCTCTTGAAAAACCACATGTAGTGGAAGTGGTTCAACTAGTTCCCAGAAACTTAAAAACTTCTGTCCTAGTACCCATATGGTGTAATACCATTAACCAGGTCACTGCTGTGACCCCACCTTCAGTTAACACTGAGTTTATAGAACCTCTTGAAAACCCACCTAGAGTGGAAGTGGTTCAACCTGTGGATAGAAACTTATGTATTCCTGTCCAATCTATAACACTGTGTAAAAACTTTGTTGAACCTGACAAGAACCTTAGTGTTCATGTCACACACCCTGTGTGGTGTATGTCCTTTAGAATAAAGGCCCCTTCAGTTAAACCTGTAGTGACTGAAACATTTGAAAACCCACTTACAGTGGAAATGGTTCATAAAACTCTAAACATGGATATGCCTGAAAACCCACTTACAGTGGAGGTGATCCAGATGGATGTACAAAGCTTAGGTGTTTTTAACAACCCTAAGAGGGCAAGGAGTTTCCTTGACCCCAAGGTAGGAATTGAGTTTTCTCCTTCAGTTCAGAGTGCCCAGAATGTAACTTCTAGGCCTGAAAAACTGAACACCAAAAAGAGTTATAAGAAACCTAAGAGTAGCTTTCTTACTAGGCCTTCTAATAAAAAGCCTGTGACTCCAACTACTCCTACAGGAGAGATGGATAGGTGTTCTGACAAGGCTAGGGTCTCTGTTTCAAGGGACCACTCTAAACCTGTAGGATCCTCTATAGCGAATCCTACTGTAAATCCTAATGTTAGCAGGGCAACCTCTAACAAAGGCAAATCAAAATCTAGACTATTAGGGAAATGGGAGCACAAACCCTGCTCTACCATTTCAGTTCCAATTCTAAAGTCTTTGACCCACACTACTTCTGAGGAAGGGGTGGATAGACAAGATGGAAACCTAACTAGGCCTTTGAGGACTGGTAAACCTCAAAGCTGGTGGAAATCCAGAAAAGATATGTCTAAGGCTAAACCCCTTGACATTGTGGGCTCTTCTGCTGAAGACCCCCTTGTAAATCCTAGTGTTAGAAGGGAAAACCCTAACCAAGGTAAAAACAGATCTAAGAGGAAGTGGAAGGATGTACAATGCTTTGCCACAACCCCTCCAACTAGGATACCTGAGACCCAACCTGCTCATGTGAGAGAGGTGGTGAGGAATCATGGAGACCCCTCTAGGTCTAAGGGATTTCTTTATAAGAACCCTTTTAAAAAGCCTATTGTAGGTTCAGAGGTTGTCACAACTTCTGAGGGACTGTTTAATCAGATCCCCTATACCTTAGACAAGAGTAAAGTGCCCAACACTACTTGTAGGTCATATAGTTTGCAAATGATAACTAATATAAGAAAAAGTATCACAGCAAGGGTTACAAAAAGATTGCTAGTTGACTCAGCAAACAGTTTAACCGACTAGAAACAAGAGATCTATCCAGGTGAGGATTAGCTTCCCCTGTTCCTTAGTCTGGGGGGGACGAGTGTTAGGTAAGATTTCCACAGGGCTGGTAAATATTCCTTGCCTGGTTCAACTCCAGAACTTTTTGCTTTTCTAGTGAGATATTTTCCATTAATACCTCAGTGAGTGGGAACCTTTTTCCACACTCACCTATCTTTAACTCTTTTTATGGGTGTCATTTTTAAGACTCTCCATAGTGTCTTTTTAAAGTTATCATGTCTAACAACTTATTGGCAATAAGTGCCTGTTGTTGCTGGGTTGCCCTGGGGGCTCCCCATTTAACTTTCTTGTGCTAACCTTGAGTGAACTACAGTTCCCAAGGGTAGAAAGGATCTTTGGATCCCTTTTACATTTACTTCTGTGAAACCAGCACACCCCACCTTATGTGGAGTGCTGGGGAGATACAATGTATCCCCTTTCACATTTAAACTGTAACAATTCTGTTACAGTGACAAGCTTACCTTTAATGGCTGGTGGCAGTGATACCTTTTACTAATTTGGTGCGCCTTTACCGCGTGCTGTAATCACAGCTGCAGTAAAGGCACCTAAGGGTGCTCATTTTTACCAAAATGGCCCCTATCTTCTTTTTCTGCCATTTTAGTGTTTCTTGTCGTTTCTTGTTCCTTCCCCTGACATCCAGGGCGGGAAAATCCTTTGTTTGAGTTTTGTCTTCGGCGGGAGTCCCCTGGACACCCCGCCCAGGCTCCAGTCAGTCTGTAAGCACAGGAAGTGGGGGAGGGGTCCCAAACTTCCCCCTCCTTTGTCTTAGGTCTTCCTTCAACTGGGCCAAATCCCAGTGGGGGGTTGGCTGTCCTGATTGGACAGCCAAACGCCCCTTTCTTGTAAAATGCGGGGAGAGAATGCAGAGGTTGTGTTGCAGTTCCTGATAAATACTGGAAACCTGGAAGCTGAAGTCATGTCGACCACTGGAACCGAAAACCGAAGAGGATGACGAAGGAAAAGCGGCGCGAATGATTTCCAGCGGCCGGAGAGCCTGCTTTGTAACCGGAGCCTGCTGCAGCCCTTCCTTCCGATCGACCTGGGGTCTCCGAAAACGACGACCCGAACCCAGAGCCTGGTGAGACCCACTAGACTCAAGACGACCTGCATTTTGAGCCATCCCACGGGTTCCTGCGACCTTGCGTTCTTGTAATACCCCAATACCCTGGGACCTCCTGCCACTGTGCGGTGCATGGTCTTCCGAATTCCGAATCTCGCTGAAACTTCGTGGGCATCTTGGTCTATCTCCAGAGACACGAATCGAGTCCAAAAAGTCCCCTCACAAGAGTGCTGGACCTTTTAAACGACGAGAATTCAACCGCGATTTTCTGTCTTCATCTGTGCTCCTTGAAAAGGCGCCAAACCCGCAGAACCGCATTCAGCCGTGAGAGAAATCTTGCCTAGAGCCTTCTTCATCGATCCCTGCTGCAAAGTCCCTTCTGAGGTCTTGTGTTCAGTCTCCAGGACAAGGAATCCAGTGACCGGGTATTTGGCTGCAGTCCCTGAAGTTCTCCTGCTGCAATCTCTTCTTCATTGCTGAGGTACTGTGTTGGCTTGGGTGTATACTTACCTTAAGCCTGTTGGGATTTCTGTGTAGTCCTGGGGTGTTTTCTGTGATTGGGAGGTCCCTCGTCCAGTACACCCAGTCCCACTGCTAGAATCCTGCTGGGGTGTCTTCTGTGAAGCCCCTGGACCCTCTTCTAACCCTAGAAGTAAAGTACTCACTTGGTTGCCAGTTTTCCTAAGGAAACTCTGACTTTTGCTACTAAAGAACTTATTCTAACACTGCCTGTTGGTCACTAGTCCTAGTGACCCCCCTTCTGCCACTGAGAACACTCATGCTCTAAGGGAAAAGACTTTGAAGGGATTGGGACTTCTGCCTAGAAAAGAAATCAAGTGTTTTTACTTACTTGTAAAGAGTTGGTTGGTAACTGTAATTCTAAGAGTGAACAGTTACAAAAGTTCTTACTGATCTTGGATGTGTGATGCACTATTCTTAAAAGTATGGTTAACATCTTTCCTTCCTTAGCCACTGTTTTGCCAGTCTAAAAGAAAGTAGATGTGAAGGTATTTTACTCTCCTGTGATTAGGTTGTGCCTCTTTACAAAAGTAATGTGTTGGTTTCACCAGATTATTCCTGAAGGGTAATTGTATGAGTGTCCTCCAACTGTTGGTATCACCAGGTTAGTCATGTTAGGATAACTGTATAAGTGTCCCCCAACTGGGTCTTGCTTCCCCTGACTTGCTGCTAGCCTGTCTTTAATAAGTCTACAATAGGTTGTTGCCTACCTAGAATATCTATTCTGTAAAGTGTGATATTGGGTTTTACTTTCCCCTTCATTGTGGAGTTAAAGTAAGTGGGTTCTACTTACCTTGTGATAGCTGTGTGCCATCCAAAACAAGTGACAAGAGTTATTGCTTATCTCAATCTGGGGTTCCCTGATTTCCAAAGCATCTGTAATTATACATTACCTCCATAGGTTTTACTCACCTGGTATAACTGTGTGTTATGACAAAAGTAGTGATAGGTTTTTACTGCACCTAGAATAAGTGTTTCACTATTCACCAAAAGTATTGTGTCCAGTTGACTGTTTATGTGATTTGTCCCAAGAGTCACTGTACAACTGGAAGGGCCTACTGTCCTTGTATTACCAAAAGTAATCTAAAAGTAACCATTGGTCTTTTACTCCCAAGGAATAGGCTTGGCCTATACTAAATGTGTATAACAAGGTTTTGACTTCCCTGTTCCAAATAAGGTCGATACTTGGGTCTGTGTACTTTCAAGTATAGTGTTGTGTTTTATATTGTGATTTCATATAATGTTTCAGTATTTACTTAACCCCTAGATTTATCTGGGCCTACTTGTATTTAAATAAATCCTTTATTTTTATAATACATAGTGTTTCAGTGTTTCTTTGGATCATTTGTATTACAATTTTCACTTGTACTGTATCTACTGCCCTCTCTCCCTCCTAAGATAAGCCTGGCTGCTCTGCCTACGCTACCATGTACTCAGGTGGTACAGTCTTATACTAAGAGTGGAGTCTTGTACTGCCTCAGTTGAATGGTTTTACTAGGCCCTTAACTGGACTTCAGAAAAACTGTCCTAACAGCCTGCAACCTGCAAAATAAAAGGACAGCAGATTAATACCCACACTCGGCAAGCAGTGGGATCCACATCGCGCAATGCAGCCTGCAAAGGTGACAAGCTAAAGACATCAAAATTCACTCACCTGAATACCGGTCGTTGGTGGCACTTCACCGCGGACCGTCAGCGCATGGCGTCCTGTAAGAGGTGGCGAAAGAAAGAAAGGAATGTTAGCAACTAGGCCACATTGAGCGAGGCTCGCGCAAACCACTTGCCTTAGCATTATTCAACCTGCGCAGCTGCTCCACAGCTGCGATAACTCCTGTGGGAGACAGAAAGAGACTTAAAGCAACATTGGAAAGACAGGGAACGAAGACTTACCTGAACTCAATAAGCAAATAAGCAGAGTCGGTGTCACAGCCGAACTGGACCTGACACAAGGGGTACAGGACCAGTGAAGTAACTAGGCCTCTGGAAACCCCCAACTACCACACGCCCCTGTGCAGAGACGCAGAACGGAGAGCTCAACATACAAGAAAACAAGGATCTGTCTGCCAGTCAACTTACAAACAAGCAGAAGGGGTCCAGGATAGTACACAGCCTTCCATACGACATCATGTGGCGCCCCCGTGGATATCAGGTGAGCGTAACAAGACCTCCACTCTCAATCAGAATTTGATGAAGAGCGCCATAACACAACAAAGGGATGACCGGGCTGAACAAAGGGGCGATCTGTATGAGGAGAAAGAGGCCCTATACCAGGAAATGTGCAGTATAAAAACTAACCTGGAGAGAAGGGATTCAGACCTTCAGGTACTGACTGGCATAAAAGAAGAATGTGAAAAACGAATGGGACATAGGAGACAAATGGAACTCGAGTTAGAACAGGCCATAGAGACTCTAAATATGCAGAAAAAGGTGATTCACCTCCTGCAACAGAAATTGTTTCAGTGTTCCCAAACTATACAGGCCACACAAAAAGATAATGAGGCCCTCTGTGAGGAGAAAGAGGGGCTCCACCAGCAGGTGGTAGCTCAAGATCGGTTCATAGTGGCCAGTAAAGCCCTGATAGCTGAGCAAAAGGCTCAGATCTTTGCCTATTATCAAGAGGTAGGAGTTAGGAAGGAGAAACTAGCGAGGTTGGGGGTAGATTTAATCCAAACTGGAGGGGCCCCAAACAGGTAGAGAGGGGCAGGGCAAACCCTGAGCATAGTATGATGACCTCTGTACTAAGGGGCTCAAACCCATTTAATACTTGGAACACTGCAGACTTCATGTCTACTGGTTTCCATGAGCAAGAAGCCATGAGGCCAGCAGAATTAAATAGGTCTAGTATGATGAATGTGACAGGCCAGCGCCCCCCAGAAATGGATGGACGGGCGTCCCTTTATAGAAACAAAAATATTATGGATGATGTCTCTGACAAGGAAGTCTCCTATGAGGAGAAAGTCAGGGAATTAGATCTGCAGAAATACTACCTTTAAAGGGACCAGTTGGTGCAATTTGTAGAAAAACAGAATGAAATGAGGCCCAAAAAGAGCATTCTGAAGACCTCCACCCAGTCAGGGCAGTGGTGGGGATCCTTCGCCAACCCTAGATGCAGGGAGGAGTCAGAAGACTAATCTCTTGTGCGCCACAGGGGGAAGAAACTAGGCCCTACCAGTCTGCAAGCCCCTCCGAAGCTCACAGAATCAGGGAGCACCTAGAAGATCATGTGGGGTCCTCAAGCAGTAGCGCCTCTGAGTCTGAGGGCGAGTGGATTGAGGTGACACGGCCAAAGAAGGCAAATAAACTAAAGAGAGTTATGGCGAAAGACCCCATTAGGCAGATCAAGGCCATTAGGAATTTCATAACCCCGTACCACAAAAACGCCAAATATTCTGTCTTGGACCATTTGGAACTCTATAAACAAATGATGGACACTTTTCATCTTAGAGACAGCCAGAACTGCATAGAGTAGGCTAAATGGACGTTATCTCCAGAGTACTCCAGCTTCTTTGCTGGACTGGAAGGCCAAAAACATTCAAGATGGTCCACCTACAGGCCAGCCATTTTGAAACACTTTTCCGGCCACAGAAACCCCCAAGAGGCTCACAAAGCGGCCTATAATTTGCAATGCGGAGAAGATCAGGCCCTGCGAGAATTTGTGCAGGAGATAAAATACGCCTTTGCACAAACCACTAGGAGGGTGCGCACGGATAGCAGAGAGTGTACCACTACCTACTTTCATGCGCTCCCAAAATATATCATGACCCAGCTGGTGAGGGATTTCTATGATAAGAGATCTGTGGACTGGGTAATAGAGCAGGATACCCGCATTTATGAAGTCCAAAAACATGCACAAAATAAAAACCAGATAAAAAATCCCAAACCAGCCAACACCCCTGCTGCCACTAAGGTGGCAGAGGTGAAGCTGCCTCCATTTTGGACCTAGAAAATGGGAGGCCTATAAATGTACCTACCCAAAACCAGCAAAATCAGAGGCCAAGCAGGCCCTGTGGCCAATCAGCAACAGGAGGCAGTCAGGGAGTTAATCCCACCAATGGGACCCCTAACTCTCCTGATTATCTAAGTCCCAGATACAAGGGCAACTGGCGTCTCTTGGGGGTATGTATGGACTCCCCCAGTCCAAGGGGGTGGGGGTCCAACCAGGTACCGCCCCAGGAAGCTTCCCTCCTAACTTCCCTCAGGAGGGCAGTAATCCCCCTAATCATGGCCTACGTTTTTCCCCAGTATCCACAAAACCCCAGCCTTCAGGACAACCTTCCTTTCTTTCCCCGGTTTGAGGAGCCCAGACAACCCAATCCGGGAGAGGCGAGGCCAAGGGTGGAGGGTTACCAAAATCCCCAGTACCAAGGGTACCCTGGGAGAAGGGATAGTTACCCTTCCTGTGAAACACCTAGGTACGAACAAAGACTCCTGTACCAGCCGTAACCGGATTTGGGTCGCAAATTGAGGGCTCAGTAGAACCCTCAGATGAACATGGCGGCTCAGAACCCTGCAAACCCAGGGACTGGCACCCCAGACCAATTACAGGGAGTGAACCCCCAATAATTCACCAGTTCCCAAGGAGGAGGCACAGGGGAAAGTGAGCTGTAAAGCCCAAGAGGAAGCTTAAAATATAGTAAAGCAGGGATCCTTCCCACAAACTGGTCCTAGTGACTGCCACCAGTTAAAAGGGGGCAGCACAGAACTAGGGGAAAAAGGGGATTTTTATTACAGATCCCCAGACTCTGGCACAGAAAATTGTCCAAAACCCCACCGTGTCAGAGTCCAAAATAAAGAAGTTGACTACCCAGCTTGCCCAAAATGCCCATTACCTTTGCCCACTTGAGAAGAAGGAGGGGAGATTTTATGCCCCTGTTCAAGTGCAAGGGCAATGTACAATTTCAGCACTGGTGGACACTGGATCCCAAGCTACTCTTCTGTCAAAAAGGGATTTCGAGCAGCTAAATTCAGGAAGGGGGAGAGACACCAGATCCCTCTCACACCTCTTCCTGGACAACTCCAGAACTTCGACAGGAATGAAATTCCTGTCGAAGGGACTGCAGATTTGGGAATCAAAATTTGGCGACACAAGTTGAAACACCCGGTCATAGTCATGACTCCAGAGGGAACGCCTTGTCTACTAGGGAATGACATCCTTCGCAGGTTGTCTCCCCTAATAACTGTGACATTTTAGAATATAAATGTGCACTGCTGTTTGTGAAGTTATATACCCTCAATAACAATACATTAATGGTGCAATTGATGAAAATATGTAATGAGGTTGAGAATTATCACAAACTCAAAACAATCAACATATTAAGTATGATATATGTTAGATGTGCTAAAGAGAATAGCCTTAGATGGTTGTCAGATTTGCATGCCAAGGTAAAAAATATACTGAAAACGGCCATCTATACACAAGCAAAAGAACGAGATATGATCCATTTAGCGCATATGTCCACGAGTGGTCTATTTCTTGAACATTGGTGTATAGAAACCATAAAACCTAAATATCAAAAGGCGTTTCCTCAGTCGAGGATAGTGAGGTTTTACCTGCATTTTAAATTTAACAAATGTGACACAGTGGAAATCCTCAGTGCCAAACTTGGTATTGCAAGGAATTTGAGACTATGTAGACTATGTGGTCCTGAAACGATAGAAACTGCTAAACATCTTATGTGCTATTTTGAAAGCCTCAATAATTTGAGAACTAAGTATTTGAAACAATATTAAAATTCTTGTAAAATGGAAAATATAGAAGTGATATGGCAGTGTTGCTTGAAGGTAATGCTGTCAATCTTACATATCATATGATGAATTTTTATGAATATTGTCTATCTATTTTAAAAGAATTGTCGGCTGGCATTTTAGTCTAAGATGTAGATTTTTAAGGGTTTTATCATTCTATTTTTTGACATGTGATTGTATGATGTAAATCTATGTGATATGTAAAGCCAGTGATGGCTGTGTGCATATACCAATACATTTCAAATTAATAGACTGTGTGAACAGGGTACTCTGGACTCAGAATAAGAGGCCAATAAAATTAAACAGAGTGTCATCCATGTTAGTGTACATGGCACAGCCACATGGTTGAACAAAAATCTGATCATATTGAGTTTCATTTCCAGAATAATCAAATACCTGACGTTACAGTAATTGCTGTAGGACAACAAACTGGTGAGGGGAACTCCTCTCCATTCCTGAAAATCAACTTCCTTCCAGTTTCAAGTGGCATTCAACACTGGAAGGAAATAATTTGAAGTTGTATACTGATTCAAAAGTGATGAGAAACCAGCTCAAAGTCTAGCTGACATTCAGAAAATTAGAGAACAGTTGTTCCTCCTTATTCAGTTAAATGAGGGGAAGGAGTCTGTTCTCCCCCGAGAGTGTATGAACAACAGAAAGAGTTTCATCAGAGAAGCCATGTTCAGAAAGCTCCCAAAAGCTCCAGCCACTCTCACATTTAAATTGATCAATAAGTGGTAAATGGGCATGGAAACTCCCTATTCCAAACATCTCCTGCCTAGCAGGTGTATGCTCAAAATTTCTATATGTAACAAAAGCATAGACCATAATTGTTGGGTCATGCGAGATGTCCCTGCTGCATTCTATTTAGGCAGTGATATTCTCAATCGGTTTGCAATTAATTTAGACCTGATAAATTAAAAGGCCTGGTCCTGACTAGGGGGCAATCCCATGAGCTTTGATGATTCTGAAAAAGCATTTCAGTCAGCCCAATTGCTGCTGTATGCAGTTGAAGTTCAAATTGGAGAGGAGGTCACCATCCCAGGACGGACACAACTATTCCCACTTGAATAAAAAATTAAAAGAGGACAGAAACTGCAAATCCTGACGCATATGTACACCTCAATGCCCATCTCCAACACCAGGGTTTGGGGTTAAACCCAACACCACTAGTCAATTTAGAACACAAGGCACCATTATTGGATTGGCGGTTGATGACTGACATTTTTCCATGGATCTAGGAAATGAACTGATAGGACCAATCCCCAAGGACTGTTTTCACAATGACGGTGACAATGACATTCCACCAGACAGGATCTTCACCCGGCAAGGGGGGAGTTCCTGGTGTACTCTTCCTGCCCTTACGGGGAGGAAGAGGTGACTTGTGACATCAGGCAGGATGAGGTGATATTCCAGTTCCACAATGACTGCCTCTCCTACCTGAAACTCTCTGTCCAGGTGAATACTCTAACCAGAGTTCTCTCCACCCAGCTGGAGGAGGCTGCTGAGATAGCAAAACCCAAAGTCGTTCCAGGCTTCAGGCAAATGGTTGAAGAGCGGGTCAACTTAGCTGATGCCTGTGAGACTCTGGAGCAAAAGCAAAAGTTGAAACAGGTGTTCTTAGATTTTCAAGATATCTTTGCTGTGGACTCGTACGACTGTGGTTGCACCGAGATCCATACTACAACAATTCCAACGGACCCTGGAATGACTCTTGTGTTTGTGTAGCAATATCGCTTGCCTCTTGCATCCACGGAGTCCCTGACAGAAATCATCAAAAAGCCAGGAGTCCCGTGGGATAATTCGTCCAGTCCACAGCACCTTCAATAAATCGGTGCTGGGGATTTTTAAACCAAATGGCCAATGGAGATTGTGCAGACCTTAGGGAGATAAATAAACGGGTCCACATGTCCCAATGGCCTCTCCTCTACATTGACCACGGGCTGGCCCAGATCCAGGGGTCAAAGGTATATACTGCCATTGGCCTGACAAATGGGTACTGGACCGTGCCTGTCAGTAGGGAGGACCAATACAAGCTGGCCTTTACCTTCGGGGGGCAACAGTACACGTGGACCTGGACTCCCTTTGGATACATAAACTCCGGCAACAAATTCAACATCTTCCTACACAAGGCCATGCCCGACTTGGGTGAAAGGGGTAACCTGGCCTATGTGGATGATGTCTTGATAAAAAGCTCAACTGTGGAGGAACACATAGCGGAAATCAGTTATGTTCTGACCCAGTTGAGGGTTGCCGGAGCAAAACTGTCCTTCCAAAAGACACAGTGGTGCAGGACCCGTGTCAACTTCTTGGGAAATGAAATAACTCCTGAGGGTCTCTGACCCCAGGAGAAGAAAGTGGAAGCACTCCTAAAACTGAAAGACCCCACAACGGAACACACAGATATGTGAGCTAAGAAGCCTCCTTGGACTGACTAATTACAGTAGGAAGTTCATTGAGGATTATGCAGAGACCACAAGACCCCGGATCCATCTGTTGAAGGGGGGGAGATCAAGTGAGAGTGGAGTCCAGAACAAGCCGAGGCAGTAAAACAACTCAAAAGAAGTCTCTCAGAAGCACCTTGTCTAGCTTACCCTTTCTTTTTGGAGACAGGGTTCTCGAATACATGCTTGACAGCAGTATTATATAAAAAGCACGACAAGGTCCATAAAGTCATGTCCTATGCTAACAAGACTTTATCCACTGTGGAGGAAAAATTAAATGATTGTGAGAAGGCTCTCCTGGCAACGGTGTGGGCATTGAAGAATTACCACCCGTTCATGCAGGGGGAAAACATCATAGTGGAGACTCCACACCAGCCTTTGCAATACCTCCAAAGTGATAGAATCTGGCCCGGAAATGTGAGTAATTCCAGAATTACTTCCTGGATTCTGTCAATGCAAGGCTTTCCTGTAGAGGTCAGATATGGCCAAAACAAGAAGAGTCCCCTCGCGCAAGGTCTGGCTGACTTGCATCATTGTGCCAGAGAGAACTGTCTCCAGGACAAAATTCTTAAAACCCAGGACAACATGGAGGTGTACCTGAATTCCCTGCACAAAGTCTTTGAAGAAGACAAGTGCCAGGAAATGCCCACAGTGTATGTAGATGGGTGCTCCTACCACAACACTGGGGAAAAGGAACTGGTGGCCGGCGATGGAACGCCTGGGTGAATGATGCCTCGGAACACTTCCCTGGGTACAAAATTGCTCCCCATAGTAGACAGGTGGCAGAGTTGATGGCAGTTCATCAGGCCATCCTCACTGCAGTCCAACACCAATTCCACAAACTGGTCATAATCACTGATTCATATTATGTCCGGAACAGGTTTGTGGAGAACTGGTTAATTGGAAAACCAGAGGCAAGCTATGTGCAAAGAACAAACCGCTTAAACATGGCAAGCTAATACAAAATATTGATGATGTGGTCATCTACT
This sequence comes from Ambystoma mexicanum, assembly GCF_040938575.1. Classification (NCBI taxonomy): domain Eukaryota; kingdom Metazoa; phylum Chordata; class Amphibia; order Caudata; family Ambystomatidae; genus Ambystoma; species Ambystoma mexicanum. The sequence goes on along the minus strand of NC_090923.1, from coordinate 488,623,366 downwards.
GGAAGAAGATCAAGGGTCATTCCAGAATAGAGGGGCCAGACAAAAGTGGAAACTACCTAGCCAATCAGCTGGCCAAAACCGAAGCCATCCAGGGAGATGTCCTTGAGATCGAGTCCCTGTTGGGGAAATTGAGGACACTGCTGTCACTAGGTCCCAGGCAAATGCTCAAAATGAACTCTCGACTGCCCAGTGGAATAAGGAGACCCCAGATGCTGATTTAATCACGGCACAAAAAGGGCATCCAATTATTGGTAAATGTTATCAACACATTGAGGACCCTGAGAACTTTCCTCTGACGGATACCGATTACATTGGGAAGGAGGACCTCAGGGTGTTGATGAAGTGACCAAAAATGTTCTGAATCCAAGACGGTTTGTTGGTAAGGAGATCCATCTCTGGCTGTGACCAGTGTGTGGTCCCTACCTCATTCGACACCTGATGCTTAGTCACGCCCATGACGCAGCCACTGCCGGTCATCAAGGGTTTCACACTACTCTAGAAATCTTGCGGGAGGTTGCATACTGGCCACAAATGGGGCAGGACCTCGACCAATATTTGAAGGGGTGGCTTGTGTGTGCACAATTTCAGCCAACGTCACTCACACACCGAGCTCCCCTCCAGAAGAGGGGGATGACACTGCCTTGGTCAGATTTACAAGTAGATTTCATCAGGCCCGTGATTCGCTCCTCGAAAGGGAACAAGTACATGTTAATAGTAACATGCTTGTTTACCAAATGGGTGGAATGTCTTACGGCCACAAATTGCAAGGCAGAAACAGCTGCTGCCCTGATGATCAACCACATCTTCTCGCGTTTTGGCCTACCCCAAAGGATTGAATCAGACCGAGGTAGTCACTTCACTAGTGAAGTGATGACAAAGATGTGGGAGATACTTGGGGTAAAAAGGAAACTTCACATTGCATACCTCTGTCCTCTAGTGGGGGAGTTGAGAGGTACAATAAAACCATTGTAAGCATTATAAAAAAGTTTGTGGCAGATTCTGGGCTAAGTTGGGACATCTGATTACTGCTTGTCCTGGTGGCCATCAGATCTACACCTTCTTTTGCGACCAAGATGTCCCCATTTGAGCTAATGACTGGGTGAAGGATGGTGCTACCTCATCATCTGCTCTACAGAACACAAGAGCAGACACTGATAAACGCCTCCACAACACATGAGTATGTTGAGGATCTAAGAAAACACCTTCATCATACTTTTGCGTACGCTCAGCGGAATCTGGAAAAATCTGCAGAGGGGATGAAGACTCAATATGACTTAAAAACAACCAAAAAGGAATACCAAGTAGGAGACAGGGTCTACTTGTACAATTTCCTAAAGAACCAGACCAAGGAGCGGAAATATTTACCGAGCTGGTGCGATCCTTTTCAAATTGTAGACAAAATTTCACCTGTCGCCTGTAGAATATGCATCCCCAAAGGAGAGTTGACAGAAGAGAAATGGGTCCAATTTAATCATTTGAAGAGTGTCAGGATCGCCTTCTTGGGTTGCCCTGGTAGTGTAGACGAAGAATTCTACCCTACAATGTAACCCTGTGTCTGGATATAAAATAAACCAGCACCAGGGATCTATTGTTTGGAAGAATGGACCCAAACGGCGCGTGGCAGCAGACTCCCTCGTGTGCGACAGTATGCCAGTTGAAAACAGAAAAGCCTTTTTGTGTCGACGTCACAAGGAGCAGAAATAGCTGTTACAACATACAAGAAAAACAATCCTTAATAATTATACCAGGGACATCCAGAACAGAAACATGAAAATAGGACAGACACTCTTACCATGGGATTGTTGACAAGAATTCCATGGGCAACCAATGCTCCAGTAAGACCGCCAAGGTACAGGGATGTAGGACTATTCCTGCCGGCACGCGTACACCTAAGGGTCGGCAGTACAATCCCTGATGAAACGAGGATGCTCCTACCTCTGCCCCTGATGGTACCACGGCAGTCTCTAGTCCGTACCGGGAAACGGGGAGGAGTAGTGTACCGGCAGTCTTGATGAGGAGCACTGGTCAGGTGGATCCAAAGCGGGAGGTATTCCTAATGTCCACGCGCGAGGATAAACCAGGTTCATCAAGTCGAGAGGCAGTGGCAATCCATAAGACAATCCAGGTCGGTAGTTGAGAAAAGTTCCGAAGGCAAAAACATGAGACAAAGGCAAATCCTGGGCGAGGTCCGGTCCGGCAACAAGTAGCAGTGAGGCAGAACGGGGTTAGTTCCGCAGGAGGGCTGGAAAGAAGACAGGAGCGGGTAAGCAGAAAGCGAGGGGGAATTGCCCTGACAACAGGTACTCAGAGTGCAAGGTAGCAGGGCCAGACAGGAAAACAAGGGTACAAAGAACAGGGAGACAAGAATTTTTCGCAAGGCACGTAGCAGACTCCAAATTCAAAATCAGAAGCAACAAGTTTACTGCAGGCTAGAGTTTTATCAAGTCGTGATCACATGACCTGTACGTGCGGCAGCCGTGGTGCGGTTCGATGTTGCTGCCCTAATCTCTATGGTAACCGCCAATGCAAAAACCCTGAAGGACGAGGTTGTACCAAATTCTTGTGGCCGTGGATTAAACCTTTAATACGAGGTAACCGAATGGATCGCGACCGCTGATGCAATGTAGCCTGATCCCGTTTTCTGTGAGACGGCGGGGGCGGCGCTAGCCTATTTAGACCCCTGCGGCTCCCGGGCCGATTCCTGACAAAGAGTTATCACCCCAGACATACTTTGCGGCGGATTGAGGAGCCAAGAGAAAGTCAAATAGAGGAGACATCTGAAGAATAAGAACAAGAAAAAAAAGAACCAGAAAGGAACAGGTCGGTTTATAGGTATAATTATTTAACAGGGAGTATTTTTCTTTATTGTCAGTATGAGAGGGATCCTCAAAACTTCTAGTAACACCAGTAGTTATCTATGTCTTGTGAGTGATTATTTGTCTTTATCGGCTAAGTATGGTAATGATTGCAATGCATGTGTGTCCCACTGCTGTCAACCTTCCGGGAAGGCAGTCACTGGGAAAATGTAGTAACTGGTTCTTATTTATTCACTAGATTCATACTGGTTCTGCCCATTCATAGACCAAGTAGGACCTCCCCAGGGACCTGGAAAGGAAAAATCAAAGAAAAATCTGGGAGTGTCACTCCACACCGCAAAGAAAGACTTAGTGGAAGATGTGGGTGTCGCTCCAAACTCCAACGAGGGACAACAGGAGGATCGTGGTGTACCGCTCCCTGATGGAAGAAGGGCTCCACCTGATGAACCCCACATTGCCCTAGTCTCCCTCGACAAGAAATTTCAGAAGAGTCAGGGGGGATTTGTGACCCACTCATTAATGTACCCACTCATCAGAATTCACATCCATAACCAAGCTGCGCATCAGCAGTTAACAGCAAAATGGCTGTTCATCAAAACCTTGTTTTTGCAGCAACAAAACGATGGCTGCCCTGTCTTGCAAAGCATTTATTGGGCACGTTGGAACAGGGAGCACACTGAGAAAGGCCGCCAGTGTGTTTTCTTGTGTACACTAAAGAAGCAAAGTGAAATGCAGCGCTGCTCTGCTGCTTGATAAGAAGTTCCCATTGAAAAGGGAATATTTTACATTGAAAGGGATGCTGCCCTGACGCTCTTTTCATCTGCTGAACATCACACTGCTTTTATCAGTGAGACCTTGCCAGGCCCATCCATATTCAGATTGTGCTCCAGCAGAAGAGTGCATTATCCATGAATGACAGGCTGTGTGAGACCAGATCTGGGAAATCACCAGAAGCTTTACTTTCAGCTGCATGGGAAACCGCTTGACCTTTGTGCTACAAAATGTCAAAATAAACCCTTCAAAACAAACCCTAGCTCTCTGCGCATAGGTCAATTTCAGTGGGCCTTTACTTTGAACATACTGCTGTGTGAGAGAAACTGACTAGGGCTGCACAACAATATTGGCAATTCAGATGGAAGAGAAAAACTGAATTTGAGAGGGGCAGCCCAGCAGATTTCACCACGTGTCAAAATGTGCTTTTGCAAATAAGAAAATATCTGTTTTAAAAGTGTCATATTGTAGAAGACACTGTCGGGCCTAGCAATGTAAAGAGGATGTTGCTGGTAAACAAATATGGGATGTTTTATTTCAACAGGCTTGCTTCTGATTCAGAACAAAATAAAATAAGAAAATAAATGTTTTGACTGGACTGGGAAATCAGCCCAAACAGGGTTTCTACTATGGCTAAAGGGACATGTGGGAGGCTGACAACATGAAGGCCCTAACCCCAAGAGAAGCCACAATAGATTCCGGGACACCTCTGTGTTAATTATGCCCTTGGAAGCTCTGAATAGACCAAAAGAAAGAAATATCACACGCTCGTCAGACTTCTGTCTGTGCTCCAGGTTGACACAGTAGATTCTGGAATGCCTACGTGTGAAAACTCAAGTAACACCTCACCTCAACGTCTACTGGGGAGCTTCAAAGCCAACTACAGAGCAGCCTTGGAAGCTATGCACTTATTTGGTAGACAATGCTGATAATTTTTCTCAAAAGACTATTTTATTAATAAACTTTTAAGACTTTTATCTCTGCAACAGGACTTTGCAGGAATGGAAACAGTTAACAGCTTAAATGCAATTTTTGTGGCTTTTTGAACAAGACTTGGTAGCCTTCACTGGCGTATTGTGGACAGAAATGGCCGAGAAATGGATATTCTGAGGAAAGTGTATATGATGCCACTTTGAAATTCAATATTCACATGCAATATGATAATATTTACACATGTATAAAGTTATAGAATTTTAGGAAAAGTAATTTCATTGAAAAACCGCAATTGGATGAACAAAAAAAAGTTCTAGAAACGTGAGAATTGGGCTTCCATGCTCTGTGTGAAATATGTAACCTGCCTATCTAATTTGCCAAAAGGCCATGACTGTACAAAGGTGTGATTTATGTTAAGATTGATTTTTGGGGAAAAGGGGCTGTGGGATGGCTTTTCGCCTCTTAAAATACAGCCTCATAAACTGAGTCTCCTCCTTGAGGAGGCAATTAACTTAGGCTGACCTATCCGATTCTTGGGGGTAGATTTAGCTTAGTTCTGCCCAACAATATACCCGGTGATGTCACCTGCTTTATAAAAAGGGGTGGGAGTTTACAGGGACAGGACAATCTCTCCTGAATTTCCAGTGCCTGCGTATCCAGACATTCCAGATCCAACTTTGAAAGATTCCACACTCTACTGCCAGGCCAAAGCATAGCTGACCCTGTCCTAGCAAGGCCAAAGCATAGCTGTCCCTTTCCCAGCAAGGCCATTGATCCAGAAACCCCACTAAAATCCCAATAACAAGGGAGAAAAGCTGTGGTACCCTTTTGGGAGCATCCTGTGACCAGACCGGCTTTTTGTCCACTACCTGCATGCCCCCTGTACCCTTGCCATCCAGTGACCAGACTTGCCCAACTGTTTGCTGTGAGGGGCCCCCACCATGCTGAGACCAGAGTTTCTGAGTCCAGAACCCAGTTGACTGTCCAAATCCCAAACTCAAGAGTAGATTGTGAGTATTTCCCCATCCCATAGCAACACATAGCCTATCCCATTTTGACCCTTTTTCTTTGTCTTATTCTCTAAGTAATTCTATCCATACTCTGATAACTTATTTAAAACTGTTAGAATTCTGTCCTTGATCTCCATCCGTTAGTGTCACTTTTCTCTTCATTTCTGTCTTGTATAGATCATAAGTCTTTAGCCATATTTTGATTAAATAAATTAATTTCCCACAAAGAAAAGGGGTACACTGCGTGAAGGGTTACAACTGCAGCGTAACTTTTATATTCATGGATGGTGTTCCTCTTTTCTAGCCATTAAATCTAGTGTAGGTGAAATTTGTCTTTTCTTTAAAACCGATTTTCTCTCCTTAATTGCTTTATTTTACCAAAACCAAACCTCCTTTCACCTTGAAAATCTCATCCAATTATCCAGCTGTAGTCACCCTTTCACTTCTATATTGTCCCTTTGATGTGCATCCATCACCCAGCCTAAAAACTGCATTCCAATTCTGTGTATTTCACCCGTTTAAAAAAAAACATTTTGACATTTAAAACTGCAAATGTGTAAATTGCAACTTTTCAACGTGTGAATTTGGCTGCAGTGTGTTTTCATTTCAAGTTGTTTTTTGAACTGTATGCCTTTTGCGAAACCTTACCTTATAGTTGCTAATGATATCACATCCCTGATAATGTGATAAAACATATGTACATCATTATTTAAACACACATAATCATTTGTCAAAATCCAAGTGTCATTTATGCCATTGCCTCTTATTTTGTGAGGGAAGGATTTTGATTATGTTTGCTGCCTCATATTCCTGATTCCCTGCTGCTTCTTTTTATCCACTCAGAATTCGATTAATTGGGGTTGAGGGAACATTGCAGGTGGAAATCTTAACTCGGGTGCTATCTATCCTAATTGAAAAAGTGTTCCTATTCATTTGTGCTTTGGATATGTTCTTGTAGAAGGTTACCCAAGTGTCTTTCAATAGTTTTCATTGTAATTATCACCCCATTCGTGATTTCTGCCCAGTATAAAAATGGTGTGATTTCCTTTGAAATTAAAATAAATAAATATTGTATTCCCACCAACCGGCCTGGTTCATGGTCCATTGTGACCCAGTGTATTTGTAAAAGAGGGTGTGAGATGGGTTGGGTATCGGCTCAGTTCAAATTCGTGGAAGTAAAGAGAAAGTATTCTAATTGAGCGCTACATCCTAGGCTAAGGGTCCTGATCCGGTGTGTGACGCCCAGTTAGAATCCCTCACAACCAGCATCTGTTAGATTTGCACTATGTTTTTTCTAGGTGAGGGCTCTTTGGTTTAATGTGTTGTGGATACACGAGTGCAGTGTCTACTGGCAACAGTGGTTGGTGATGTACTTTGTGATTCACTGCCATGCCAAGATACGTTCTGTTGACTTTTGCTAATGAATTTCTTACATTATGGGCTTCCTACCTCTCTGTGGTGGGACTATTTGGGGAAATCACCTGCTGTACCTCTGAAAATACAGTTCAATGGTGATGGATGTGTCAATTGTGATTGCGCATTGCTTGCCCCGTGCTCTACAGGGAGCTGCAAGCATGTGGGATGACATTCAATTGGGGATGGCGGCTAAAGGGCCAATTGTCTACTCAGAAGATCTCTCTTGCGGTCTGCTGCAACTTTGTCAGTCCTATGCACTCAAAGCACTCCATGTAGAGTATGATTCTCACAGACTTTTCCAAAGTTGTCATTTGCAGAGGCTCCACTGTCTCTCCTCCGGTAACCAATGTCTCCCTACAGTGGTTGGCTAATAGAGTGTAGAACTTGGCTGTCAGGTTATTCCACCTTTTCCTGAAGTCCTCAGAGTCCTGTGGAACTGTCCCCACAGCTGCCACCATGTTCCTTATCTCGATCCGATTTCATTTTCTTCTGGTTTTGTGACCGATATAATGGGCCTCATTCCGAGTGGGGCGGTAAGGGATGAAGGGCACCGGTAAGGAGACCGGTGCCGGCAATCCCTTACTGCCCTACTACGAGGTCCCTTAGCGGGTCCCTTCCTTAACGCCTGGTTTGACCAGGCGTTAAGGATGGGACCCGTTAAGGTGCTTCAGAGCTAATAACAGTACCGTTATTAGCTACTTCCCCATTGCCATTGAGTCCTATGGGGGCTCAAATGGGAATGGGGAATGTTTTTTTCAATGGGGACTTACCGGTCCCGCAAAGGTCGGACTACACCGGTAAGTCCCCATTGAACGTGACTGGTGCCGGTACCGTTATTGGAGGTAGTCATGGCGCAAATAGTGCCATGACTACCTCCAATCTCGGAATGAGGCCCAATGCATCTTATGGGCCACCACCCTCTCAGCAAGCAGAGTGTGGACTGCTTCAGTGACTTTTGTCTTCCTAAGCTAAATTTAAGGCACTGTTGCTTTTGATTTGCCTCCTGATATATGTTTCATCTGTTTTAGATTCAGATGGCACTTCCAAAATGATGATTTTAAGTGGATTGCATTTTTAAAGATGGCCACTGCAAAGCTTCCGGCTTGCTCTCTGATGCTGTTTCTGGCTGGTGAAATTACCTTTTGGCAACACGATGAGGATGCCTAAGGAGGACTGGTGATATAGGTGGTGGGCAGTGCGACTGAGTGACCAGTAGCCTCCTAAATCCTGTCTTCCTGAAGCTGGCCTGGAGTCCTTAAGTAGCTGCCTGGAAGGCACAAAAAGCCTACTGGCGGGTGGAGCAACTGAGTGGCAGGACCTGGTCAAGTGACCAACAGCCTCCTCAATGCTGTCTGCTTGGAGCTGGCCTGGAGCCTGTAAGTAGCTACCTCGAAGGCATGAAACCTGGTGGTGGGTGGAGCAACTGAGTGGCTGGACTTGATCACGTGACTAACACCTTCCTCAATGCTGTTTAATTACTTGCCCCAGTGTGGCTCGGAGTGGGAAGCATTTGCGCCTGCATGTACAGGAAGCTGGGGGTGCACCTTGCAAGCAGGCAAATCCAGGAGGGGCAAATGCCCTTTCCTAAACCTCAATAAGAATCCAAGGCCATGGACACTGAGATACACAAAGGGAGATAGTGTTCCTACGTGTGCCCCTGAGACTTTAACCTAAGTTTGAAGAACAGAAGATTTCTCCATTTCCAGACATTCTTTGGGGAATAACACCAGCATCCATCCAGGTAAAAGGTGACACTTATGTCTACTGCTGTTGACCAACAGACCCTAAACACATTTGATCCAGAAATGTAGTCTTTGATCGTGTATCATGATCCCAGATGTAGTTGATAGCTACACATCTATAATTCTACATGAAGCTAATGTACTCATTTGTTGCTCAACATATCAGAGGGGGTTCCTATGTTTGCATTATACAAATTTGGAAATCAGTAGACTCAGACTGCAACATTGAAGAACCATTATTAAATTTAAAAGAACAATGCCTCTTTTACCATGAAATGCCTCTATCCACAATGGGTGTCTTTACAAATCTGCAATACATAAATGACATACTCCTAAACACAATATAGAATGGAACCCAGACATAACGTTTTAAAACGTACACAGACCTTACCTTCACAAATCCACCAATACTGTCCACATCTACTACGCATATAACACCATCTTGCCTCTTTAGGCAACATAACATTACAACGTTCCTTGAATATTTGAATTAACAATAACTTTGCCATGAAAACCACATTTCCGCTATTACAACAGAGTATTCTTTTTATCCTGCTTCTGGCGTGGTGTCTGGTCATAGGCACAAATACTTTCTTTACAGTATCCTGCATGGCTCTCAGTCAATTAATCATCTTCCTACCATGACAAGTTTAGGAGCGTGTTTCATATTCTCATAGACAAATGTCACATGTCGGGGGATGTGAGATCATATTTTTGGACTGAAGCCTGTAGGCACATTGCAAAATGTGTTGCATAAACCAATTAGCATTTGCTCATGCTTTTGAGCAACAATCCACTCTGTGAATTTGCACAAGTTTCAGTAAGCAACGCTTGTTCTCATTGATGGTGGTAAAATGTCTGGAAGGGAATTTGACTACCTCAGCCTTCAATTCTCTTTCTCGGGGAGATGGAGGGTGCATGCACTCAAGGCAACTGATGTGGTGACAGTGGCAGCAAATGGGGTTATTAGGTTTGTCAGAAGTTTGTGGGCCCTATGCCGAGAAAGATTGAGGCAACACCATTGTTGTATCTAAGAAAGTCAAGACGTTGGGGGTAGTCCTCGATGAGGAACTATCCATGAGACCACATGTCTCCCACATTCGATCTACGTGTGGCCTCATTACCAAACAAATGAACTTTATTTGCTCGTTCCTTACTGCTACCAATTGTGCACTACTTGCAACAGCACTCGTCAGTTCTAGAATGGATTTTTTTAACAGCTTGCTGGCAGGCACCACAGATCTTAACATCCGGGCTTTGCAGGTAGCCCAGAACAATGCTGTTTGGGCTGTTCAGGGCTTATCCAGGTGTGTGCATTTTCGGATGCCAGGAAGACCCTTCACTGGCTTCCAGTCAAGTACAGCATCACACACAAGATCTTGACCATGGCTTTTAAATGGCACTCTAAAACCTAGCCGCTTATCTCAATTGGGTTAAGCCCCGTGCCAACACAAGGAAACCTCATTCCTCGACCGCTCCTACTCTCATCCTGCCAAGATATTAACTGGTATGCTTTGGAGGGACTTCTTTTGACATTCATGCTCCCCTACAATGGAATCTTCTTCCAGGCCCAAACGTATTACGGCCAATTTACACACCTTTAAGAAAGCAATAAAAACGCATATGTTCAACCTTAAACCAGGCTCATTCCTAGCGTAGTGTTCCGGTTCCCTCTTGCCCCTACTGACCCTGATTGCCCTCTCTTTCTTCTCCTTGTCGTCTGTTGTGTCTGTTTCTTATTTGTGCGCTCTGAGGCCTGCGGGCGTGTAGTGCTCTACAAAAATTAAAATAAATACATAAATAAAATGCTAAGTTTGTTGCTTTTGGCTTATATTAGTCTAGGTGTGGTTAGTCAATGAACCATCTAAGGTAACACAAAAAGAGAATGCCTTCCTCCAGTTTGCTAAAGATTCCAGAGGGTACTCCCATTTTCTTTGTATCGGCAGAGTTGGTGCTACACCCTTTAGGGAGTAGGATTTGCGTAAAACCCCTCCTCATGTGGCTCAAGATCTGGTCTAACCAGAAAGCATCTCTGTATAGGGACTCTATCAAGGGCATTAAGAATGTGGAGAGAGGCAGTGCTACAAAATGGTCATTGTACAAAAGGGACGGCCTGGAAAGCTAGACCTGTGGGGTGAAGGGGGATAGTTGAACTCTAAAGCAGAGATATTGGAAAGATAGACAAGAGGCCCAGCTCTCAATCGCTGGAATACTGTCAACCTGCGTGTTGAATTATTTACACTACAGTGTATCAGAGGGGACGGTGTGGTTCCCAATTTTCTTGGATATATCATTTCAATAATAGATCTCTGTTGACCTGTACTCACATGTAGAAATTAATGTTTGAAACATAGATAGGAGCCTTGGTCGACGGAGATCTAGAAGAGCTAGATTGTCTGTGTCAGGCAGGTCTGATGAAACAGAAACCTTTGTTCATTTGATGTGTTTTTGTCCTAGCTACTGACTCCTCAGTGCAGCCTTGTTAGTCCCGGTCATGAGAGAGGACAGTGTGGGGCAGATCACAGAGACATTATTCTTTCTGCTTTCCAGCTCTAGTAGGGTAGTATTGTTCCCAACTTTGCAATATTTAAATAGAGCATGGCAGCATAGGGAGCGTAGCACGTTGCAGGATGACAGAAATTGACGTACATTTAGGCTATTTTTAGGTTTGTAATGCTCTGTTTTACAATGTTTTATAATTGTATCTATTATTCAGCTCAAAGAGCCAAATAATAAAGATTGATTGATAATTGTGCAATATATAATGAAGCACATATGACAAGAATGTTAAATAACATCACACAGCTGTATTTTCTTAAATCTATATGTCCCCTCATGTGTGATAAACATTATCAGCTCATGTTTACTTCGGAATATTCCTTAAAACAGGACAAATATAAACATGATATAGTATAATTAATCAAAGTGTTAAATATAGTAAATTGCTTACATATGCCAATATCAAACAATACAAATTGGCATATAAAATACATACAAATATATAAAATCATTGTGTAAAGCCCATTAGTGCATACAACTGCATTATAATCTTGGTATTAAACTGCATTTTTCTTGTAATAAAAGCATGAAATTTGCATCTTAGAGTTCATCACGTGCTGTATGCTGAATAATGAATGGTGAATAAACTTAGAGAAGGCAAATGCAGTCCGTTCATCAAATGTCATATTGGACAGAATTAATGCATCTGACAGATATCTTATGTTATATTTTTGTGCTTCAAATAGCATAAATTGCCTGCACTTGGGCATATGAAGAGAAAATGTTCAATGGTTTCTTCATGGCCTATACAAAATGGGCATTGCTCTGAGTCTGTCATATTCCGTTTGTATAATGGTGCCGCTAAGGGTAGGATACCAAATCTATAGTAGACGTGCATAAGATGGAATATTGATGTCCAAATAGATCCCATTCCCTAAAACCGTTTTGCAGCGCAGGTATGCAGTAGCTTGTGTTGAAAAGCTGGATTAGGCATCTATCAAACCCTGCATGTTTAGTGTAAATGTGGTCTGCAGTGCCTTTTTTGTATGTATCGACTCTGTAATGACCCAGAGATGTGTAAGCACCATAGAGTGGAGTTCTGTTCTAATATGCCTGATAAACCTGCTACAGTTTCTCGAATCAGGGTGGAGACGCACCTGATGGTAGGCCGATGCCAAATCAAGTTTGCTAAACACCTTTGCACCTGCAGCCATGCTAACCAGCTCCCCGATATTGGGATGGGGAAACCTGTCCACTACTACACAGCGATTTTACCCCCTGAGGTTCACAAACAGCCTCACTGCACCATTACCTTCCCGAACCACAATTACTGGAGACACCCATTGATACACCTCAACAACCTCTATGACTCCCTGTCTATCGAGCTTCTTAATCTCTACTGAAACTTCCTCCCTCAGGGATACCAGTACACCTCTTAATCTGGCTGTCATTGGTACTGCTCCATCTTCTAGTTGCATAAAATGTCGAAATCCCTTCAATCATCCAAGGGAATCCCTAAATACAATGCTATACCTGACTTCAGGTTTCCCACCTTCCGGTTGAGACACTATCGCAATGTGCCCAGGTGCACCGGAATCAATGATAATACCCATATCATGTTGTTCATACCAACCTAGAAAACTCCCACCCTTTTTCAACACATAAACACTGGCAATCAACCTCTTGCCTTTGCCCCACAGTTCCGCTTGGAACACTCCCAAGTTGTCTATACTTCAACCCCCATATGCACATGCACTTTGTCGATTCAAGAACCACAACCTTAAAGTCACATGACCAAACTTGTGAGGAGGAGCTGCATGCCTCTGCAGGAAACCCTGCCCCCCTGCCTCCCATATGTTGGAAGCCTGAGATTGTGTCGTGTTCGACACCAGCAGTTGTGCCAATACCGCAACCTATGTTCGAAAGAAGATACCCATTGAGACAACCCTATCGAATGTATCCCCAAAGGGATGACCATTTGAGGGAGGAACTCCCTGAAGGAATATAAAAAAGAGCAAAGAAAGAAGCCTGTAACGTCACAAGAGTATGAACGACATCTCAGGATACTGGCTGAAGAGGATGTATGGATAGTACAGAAACTAATGATGAAGTAAAGAATCAAGTGTACTTTTAAATATGCAGGCGAAGCCACCATCGTATAGAAGCTTGACATCGGTATCAGGAATTTTAGTAAGCCAAGACCCATGAGAGGGAAGAAGAAAAACTATGTCACAGCAAGAATAGGCTGAATCGTGGAGCCGCATGGCGAGGTTGGTTGGCTTGGAGTCAAGACTGAAGAAGCCAAGGTTGGCTATCTATTCTGGAAAGGAGTGGCCATGCAAGGATGAATCATCTCGTGTTATGGTGCAAATAAAAAGAACACCAAGAGCGCCAAGTTTAATTCATTTAAGATATTTAAAACCTGCAAAATGGACCAAATCGTGGTCTACTGTCACGTGAGCCAAGGATGAAAATAGAGTTTGAACTTGGAGTCCTAGAACACGATAGTGAGTGCCCGAACTCCCATGTATTCTCAGAGACAAGGATACTTTGCAAGGCCAACTTCAAAGACAATCTTCATGGTAGAAGGCTTGGATGATGAGAGATGCTGGGCTAATTGGGTGGGGAGGTAGAGTCAGGCCCATCTCTTTGCACCTGGGTCTGGGCTTACGTGCTGCTAAATGAACCGAATGTTCCAGACATGGCACAAACATGCCAACCAATTATAATGGTCCATATAATGAAGGACCTTATAGTTTGAATACCAATGAGAAACCGTGTATATAATGTTTCTGAAGATGAAATGTTTTAGAGGTAGTTATGTGTTGTCCATATGTTGTCCACCTGACAACAGGCTGGCAATTACAATACTAGTTCATATAGACGTATTTTGTGAAAAGGTCCTTGAGAGAAATCGAGCGTACTTCCATTGATGTTCGTTGTAACTCCCTGTTTTAGGCAATTGTTAATAAAATTGTACTTTACTATCTTCCTGAGCTGGTTCGATTATTTGAACTCATAGTTATTCTGTGTGAACCCATCCATTGCATGCACGTTCCTAAAGAGCCCTAAGCTCAAAACACATTGATATCTCAACCCCATTCACACTCAAAACAGAAAGGGGATTTTCCCCTTTCCTTGGTCAATAGTCTACTTGGTTGACCGACCAGGCCACATCTTCTACCTCCCCTCTAAGCAGGTCACAATCACTCTCCTCATTCAGCTGCATATTGGTTTTGTGATTCCCTTTCTATGAGAAGTTCTCACAACAGCGGGCTAAATGGCCCTTCCTGCCACACTTGAGGCACTCTGCCCTGATTTCCAAACAAGCTGCTGAGTTGGCAAATTGAAATGTGCTCCCACACCTGAAACACTATTTGACTCTTCCATTATCTGGTCCCCTTTTATCGCCATCCATCCCTATTTTGGAGGATTCCTCTTTCGGGTGCCCTGGTTGTCTTATAGTCTTACCCCAAGGATCGCAAGGTGAGTGGAAAGGTTTATTAGTGGTCTGAGGCTGTGATTCTTATTTGTGCTTTTAAAGCGGGCTTCGTGCCCTTGGTGATTCACTCCCCCTTGCATTTCCTGATTTTTGCCGTCCACTCCCACCCTCCCGTCACTCAACCCGCCCACCCCCTCCCTGATTGGCTGTGTCATTGGTGCTCTGCAGGCCTAGTGCCTGGCTTGTAAGAGGATTCAATTCAACACTACAGCTAAGTCAATGCCTAGTCTGGGATACTGAATGGAAACCCTTATTGATATATCTTTATGTCCAGTTCATGCGTTCTGGATGACTACCCCTATATAACACCCCTCTCCTGGAATCCCCCTGACCCCACTGAGCCAAGAAGTAGTTCTGTTTTGCAAGTTAAAAGGTTTATTTGATAATTTAAACAATAGATATATATATATCACACTTTATAATAATTTAATAATTGAATATGACACTTAATATGAGCAGTAATCAATAATGGATAGTCTGGCACTGGCACACTTGTGAATAGGAACAGAAGAATAAGGTGGTAGAGAATGCTTTATATAAGTTCAGATGGATGTAATGTTGAATGAAAATGCAATACAGAAAATACTCAATATGATTTCAACAAAACAATGTAATCACTTTTCTCTGGCAATCCCCTCCCCCCTTTATGCAATGCAAGGAAATGGAAGGAAAGCACACAGTTCTCAGAAATGCAATCAAATGTAATTCAGTTCACCCCAGCAAGCTTAGACTACAGAAGTTTGAAACACAGGCCCCAAAATGCTTTCATATGTGATAGCAATATATTGGAAAATGTGCTAAAATGATTTCAATTCCCTCTGGAGGTTCAGGGTGAGTGGTATCTAGTTAATATTAGTCCAGGCTCACTCTAGCAATGATTCAGGGATGGTTCTTAAGAGGCAAACGAATTTTTAGCAAGGAAAGCAAGAACTGCTGTTTTCACACGTGGAGAAATTTGCAAATCGCGGCAAATTCGCGAGTGTGATTTTCGGGATTGCGGCGAAAGTGTACGGAATAGGCATGCGGTTCTAGGTTTGTTGAAAAGCCAAGATTCCCAGCTTTCAGAGGAAAGTTACTGCAAGTCTCTAAGACAAACGGTCACAGAGATATGAGCGATATGTTAAAGGTCGTTTTTCAGATTTGAAATTTTAAAGTTCAAAGTGACAAGTGACAGCTAGCAACTAGAAATGACAGGTGACAGCTTTACAAATGACAGGTGACAGTTAGGAGGCAGTTCTACTTAGATTAAAATAGATTGAATTATATTATTTTAACTAAGAGATTGGTTCTGCACAGTCTGCTAGGCACTCACAATATATTTTTGAAATAAATGGGCCTCGCCACGGATCTGGTCAGGTTTTAGACTGGACTCTGGTCTGGTCTCTGCACTTCACAGTGATCTGGGTCAGCTCTCTGTTTCTGCTAACAGTGGTCTGGGTCAGCTCTGCTCTCTCTGGGTACAGCACTGCTTCTGGATCTTTCTGCACAGCTTTCTCTGGAGATTGATGGATTTGAAGTCTGGATCTCTGGATGTGGTATGGTCCGGCAGCATGCTCCGCAGCAAATGGAATTGAATGTCCCTATCTGTCCTGACTGTCTGCTTTTATGTGTTTTGAAAATGGGTGTGTGTGCAGCATCACTAAGCTCTACCCCTCTCCACTTGTCATTGGCCACTTCATCCTCTTCCCCTTGATTGGGGGAATGAAATGAAGTGTCATCATGATGAGGTCTGTTTATGGTACAGAGAACCCACCCCTGTCAAATTACACACAATCTATATTTTGACCCAAAAGACATATTTGCACAGGTACACATTTGTTTAAAATTACATGCACCCATCACATATCACAGGAGGTATACCCTGTCCAAATCTGCTCTTCCTGGGAGCTTGCATTCAGAAATGGCAACATTTGCACTTTTTAACTGGTTTCGTAATGTCGGACATTACCCCAAATTTACACACATGTGCGCAAGGAGTATGGACATTAATTGATGAAGTGTCAGATTTTAACATGCATACATTTTAAGTAATACCCTCTTAACTGCTAGCTTGCCCCCAGATCATACCACCGGTTCTAAAAACCTCTTAAAATGTGGGCAGAAAAATCACAAGAATTATGGTATCATTTAAATAATTTTCACAAGTCCGTACTATGAGTTATTCATCTTTTTCTAAAACCATATACTGGCTACAGGGGTGTGGTTTCCCCCAGCACAAGGTTGAATTTCTGTTTTTTCCAGTTCTGCCAAGCCAGCTTGCTCTCACAGGTAGTGCTCCTCCCCTTTCCTTCCAGGACGAAGCCACTTTTACGGCCCCATAATAAAACATTTGCCTGAGTCAGGACAGGGCTTTGTTCAATTTCCTGCAGAGCCCAGGTAATTCAATCAGAGAAGTGTCATATCCCTTTTGGTGGGAGCAGCAAAAGGGCAGCTAGGCCTGGGAACACAGCTGTTGTGCAAGTCTCATCTCCTGTCGGGGGTAGCTGGTGGGCAGAATTCAGTTCCTTAAGCCAGGCCCCAGCTAATGTCACTTTTTTTTAGTTACCCAGTTTTCTGCATTCAAATAAAATTAACCATTTTTACATATGCAGCTAGAATGCTGATTCTAAGTTTAAAACTATGACATTAAAACAATTGCAACCTATGTGACACTCAAAAGTAGGTCACTCATTTCTTTTAAACATTTAGATTTTTTAGTGTCTTTCAGTCCAAATTTACTTAAACTGCTGAAATCCACAGCTCAGCCAGTCTTGTTATAAACCTTCAAGTCACTTCAGAATATAACTTTACATTGGATCCACCTGTCAGTAAGTCTTTCTTTGGCCTGCTTTGGGTTCATTTATTCAGTTTTAGACAAAAAAAAAATCTGGTGTTGTTTTAAAACGCCGGCTTTCTGATAGTGGTGAGTACTGGTAATGCACCCATTTTTGGGATTTAAGAAAATGAATTCCCCACAATTATAGGTTGCTTTTGGCAATCAGCATTGCCATTCCCAATGGTTTCAGGCTACTGTGTGGGTAGTCCAATGGTGGTTTTAGGCAGTGCCCTTCTGTGCCCATAACATCGGCAAAAATGAGTGGCAGCCTATTCTTCATGCATTTCCCCGTGCATTTTCTGGGAAGCTCTGGCCATCATGATGTTTTCCATGTCAGTACTGTACAGTTTTTGAGGTAGGGCTCGGATGCATGGGTAAAAACATCCCACAGGCTGCAACCCACGCTTGCTTCTTGCCCCAAGGAGCGCAAGGTGAGTGGAAAGGTTTATTAATGGTCCAATGCCGTGATCCTTATTTGTGTTTTTAAAGTGGACTCCGTGCCCGTGGTGATTCCATCTACCTGCGTGTTCATTCCCACTTGCATTTCCTGATTTTTGCCGTCCCCTCCCTTACTCCCGCCTTCCAACGCACCCACCCCCTCCCTGATTGGCTGTATCATCGGTGCTCTGCAGGCCTAGTGCCTGGCTGCAACCCAAGCTCGCTTCTTCCCACAAGGAGCGCAAGTTGAGTGGAAAGGTTTATTAATGGTCCAAGGCCGTGATCCTTATTTGTGTTTTTACAGCGGGCTCCGTGCCCTTGGTGATTCCATCTACCTGCTTGTTCATTCCCCCCTGCATTTCCTGATTTTTGCCATCCCCTCCCTCCCGCTTCCCAACCCACCCACCCCCTCCCTGATTGGTTTGATCATTGGCCTTAACTGACCACTCCGGGCAGCCCTCTGCCCATGCAGCCCTGCGGCTAACGACCCGAGGCAAAGGACGGCTCCGACTGAGGTGGCTCCAAATCCTGTCTGCAGGTGTCCGCAGGAGACGCCAGGGGAAGCCAGTAGACAGCCGTCAACTAGCACGAACCACTAAAATAAGTGTGTGGAGTAGAGCAATCACTTTACTCCAGAAAGCCCTACCACTCCACATCACCATTAGCCTACCTCTAAACTGTGAATGTTTGTGTAGACAGACCTGTGTATGTTAGCATGCCCCACACCTGTAGGTAGTCAGGAACATTAGTCTGCATCTAAGCTGCAATTAGTCGGAATTGTGAAGTTTGGCCTGCGTCAGACCCGAACAGAATCATTAATTATAGCAACTGCTGCTTAAAACTGTGTCACCTCTAGATAGTGCGCTCAAAGATTGTTGTTGTACTCTACCTCTTAAGACTATGTCACATCTAGATAGTACACTCTAAGATTACTGTGTTGCACTCCGCCTCTTAAGATTGTCACATCTGGATAGTGCGCTGAACGATTACTATGTCGTACTCTGCCTCTTAAGATCATAACATCTAGATAGTGCGCTCAAAGATTGTTATTGTACTCTGCCTCTTAAGACTGTGTCACTTCTAGATAGTGCGCTCAAAGATCACTGTGTTGTACTCTACCCCTTAAAACTGTGTCACCTCTAAATATTGCGCTCAATGATTGTTGTTGCACTCTACATCTTAAGATCATCACATCTTGATAAGGACGCTCAAAGATTAATGTTTTGCACTCCGTCTCTTAAGACTATCACATCTGGATAGTGCGCTCAAAGATTACTGTGTTGTACTCTGCCTCCTAAGACTGTGTCACTTCTAGATAGTGCACTCAAAGATCACTGTGTTGTACTCTACCTCTTAAGATTGTCACATCCAATAGTACACTTTAAGATGACTTTGTTGTACTCTGCCTCCTAAGATTGTGTAATATCTAGATAGTGCACCCAAAGATTGTTGTTGTACTCTAGCCCTTAAGACTGAGTCACCTCTAGATAGTGCGCTCAAAGATTGCTGTTGTATACTGCCTCTTAAGATCATCACATCTTGATAAGTGCACTCAAGGATTACTGTGTTGTACTCTGCCTCTTAAGACTGTCACATCTGCATAGTGCACTGAAAGATTACTTTGTCGTACTCTGATTCTTACGATCATAACATCTAGATATTGCGCTGTTCTCTGCCTCTTAGGATTGTCACATCAACAAAAGATTACTGAAAAGTTTTATGAGCTGTATTCCACTGTGACTCAGTCACATCCAGACATTGTACTGAAGAGACATTGTATTGCATCTCCACCCTCGTAATCTCAAATCCAGTTAGCGCACTGAAAGTTTACTGTGTTGAATTCTACTTAGTAAGACTGTGTCACATCTAAATGGTGACCCCATCTTGCAAATATCCATCTCTCACACCCGTCCAGATTCCTACAACCCTGCGCTCCCTCCCAAACTCACTCAGTCCCCACGACTCACCATCTGCACACTAGCCCCCACCTTCTTGAGCCCCACACCCAATCCTCCCCTGAACACACCTGTAGAAATCCCCTTGTACACCTTGCTTCAGCATAACACCAATCGCCCAATCCCCCATCACCACCCCACATCCAACCCTAAAATCAGAGCTGCAATCTGGCATGCCAGCCATCTCCCTCCTCAGATGCCCATCCACCCTTCCTTTCTCAACCAAACTCATTGCTCCCAACCATCCCTCTAACCGCTTCCCAGAACTCCTCAATACTCCACGACATGTCACCCCGCCCCCTATCAAACTCGAAAATCAGAGCCTCACTCTGGCGTGCCAACCACCTCCCTCCCTCCCCTGTACCTCATTCAGCCCCTCCATTCCCACCCAAGCTCACCAGCCCCACCCTCCCTCTGACCGCCATTGAGAACTCCCTAATACCCCTCGCCATGACACCCCGCCCCCTATCAAACTCCCAAACCAGAGGAGCCCACTGGCGCTCCAAACACCCCAAACCCCCACCATGTTCAACCCCAACCTCCCCCCAACAGCAATCATCCCTCCCCTCCTTTTCCCCCTACCCCCCAGAGTCCCTATCCCCTATCCAATCACATAAATGTGCAGCCCGTCGCCCACAACCCCCCCACCCTTCGCCATCCCCCTTTATCCTCCCTGTGACACCTGCCAACAACCCCCCACCACCATATCCATTCCACTCCATAAAAACAGCATGTCTCGCCCTCGCAAGAATAGTAGCTGTATCTCCTTTGCCTTCTGACCCCCCACCCTCTCCCACACCCACACTGCACAGAAAGCCTTGAAAAGTAGAAAACGATCCTGGTCCGCCTCCATGACTGCGTATTCCTCACCATTTCTACCCAGCCTCCCAATCCCTCCCTCCCCATCCCAACTGCAATCACCCCTGCCCTCGGCATGCTTCCACCCCCTATCTCTTGACTTCTCGCCCTGCACACCAGACCCTCCAACCCCTCAAAGCTCACCCGACACTCTCCCCCCCAAAAAATGTCCCCCCGACCAACATCCATCCGCGCACTTGCTCGCGCCCCCTAATCTCTACCCACACCCCTTTCATACCCTCCTCCGCCCGCCTACTCTTCCCAGCCGCCATGGACCTGCCTCCACCTTCCGTCACCCGGAACACACTGACACCATTCCTCCCCACCGCCCTTCATCTTCCTTCCTCACTGACCTCGTCCACCACACTACTCCCTTCCCCTCCAACCACCCCCACGCACCTCTCACTCACACACCAACAACCTCCATGTCCACACCCCTCTCCGAAGTCAAGTGCATCCTTTTTAACACCCGCTCTGTAGCAAAAAACAGACACAGCATCTTCGACCTCCTCTCCTCTGACAAACTTGACCTTGTCTTTATCACTGAAACCTGGCTCTCAGATGACTTTGCCCATGTTGCAGATGAGGCATTCCCCCCGCGGCTACTCCCTCATCCCACTCAACAGACCCTCAAGAGGAGGCAGCATCACAGTCCCCTTCAAATTTCACTTCTCCGTCTCACTCGTCGATTCTCAGTCATGCATTCCATCATGCGAATCCCTCCTTGTTAAACTCTCACTACCTCCAACTTTCCCCACAGCTTCCAAATCATTTACAGACCTCCTGGTTACAACAGACATTTCACAACCAATCTCTGTGATGCAGTAGCCACCATTCAAGTAAACCACTCCTCCCTGACTCTCCTAGGAGACTTCAATATCTGGTTGGACATCCCCACCAACCCCATGACCCACTCATTGTTCGACAGTCTTGATGCACTCAACCTGTCCCTTCACATGAACGGTCTAACTCATTCCAAAGGGCACACCCTAGATGCTATCTTCAGCTCCCATGACATGATACATCTAGCCCCCTCCTTACCACTCATCTGGTCTGACCATTTTGTAGTCCCTTTCTCCATATTCTCCCCTGCCTCTGCCCCCACCCCCAACCCGCTGCCCCCCTTAACCGCAAATGCTGGAACAAACTAAAGATCTTCCCTGACCCAGCCAAAGCCTTGCTTCTCAGACCCCCAACAACAACCCCCCTGACGGATCTTTAACCATCGACTACTTCGACTCATGGCTCAATGACTCACTAATTCCGCTCACCCCCTCATGCCCCTCCTCCTCATGCCTTGGACCATTCCCCAAATTGTTTACTCCTGAACTGAGGAACGCCAAAAAACTAAATAAAACCTTGAAACGCAAATGGCGAGCAGAAAAAAACAGTCTCAGTAGATCCACCTTCGCCTTGTACCATCGCATCTACAAAGCAGAAATCCGGAAAGTCAAAAAAGTCCACTACAATAACCGAATTCTCAACTGTGGAAACCCCAGAAAAGAACTCCACAGAATCATATCTGAATTCGTCAAACCCACTTTTTGTACCTCTGCCCAATCGACCCCATCACAATCACTCTGCGATTCTCTCTCCCTTCACTTCTACGCCAAGGCTCTCAACAGAACGACTTCCCTTAACAATAAACTGTCCCTCCTCTCCCCACCGCAAATACCGTCCAATCCAACAACCACCCCTCCCGCCAACCCAACCCTCTCCTTACCCAACTTTGACTCCTTCAAACCAATCTCCAGACAAGAATTTCTGACCTTATATCTACTCGCAAACCCTCTGGTTCCCCCCTAGGCCTCTGCCCCGCCTCAGTCCTCAAAGAAATATTTGCATCCACCTGCACAGGGGAGCATGCAAGAACCATCCTAAATGACTCCCTCAGCTCTGGAATCTTTCCCGATGCCTTCAAAATTGCACATGTCAAGCCTCTTCTTAAAAAACCATCCCTTGACCCATTCGGCCCCAAAAGTTACCATCCCATCTCAAACAACAGATTAATTGCAAAACTCATCGACCAAACTGCATACTCCCAACTAAACGCCCTTGTTGAATCCAACAGCCTCCATGACCCCGCCCAATCAGGCTTCAGACCACGACATGCAACCGAAACAAACCACTCTGGCCTCAATCTGGGACGATCTTAAGATCACTGCAGACTCTGCAGGATGTGCTGCGCTAATCCTCCTCGACCTGTCTGCAGCATTCGACACAATTAACCATTCAATCCTCCTTGACCGCCCCCACTAACTAGGAATCCATGGAACCGCTCTCAAATGGATTGCCGCCTTCCTCAATAACAGGAAACAAATAACCATCCTCTCCACTTTTGTCTCGGCTGCTCGCCCAGTTAACACTGGAGTACCGCAAGGCGCTTGTCTATCAGCTCTCCATTCAACCTCTATATGTCTACCCTTCCTGGAATCATCCGCCCACACAATATCCTGTGCTATAACTACACTGACATTACCCAAATCATCCTCAAACTCCACAACTCAGACTCTCAGCCCGACCTTGCAGCCTGCCTCCTAGATATCGACCGTTGGATGACCACAAACCACCTCCTCCTAAACCCTACTAAAACCGAAATCATGGTGTGCAGCAACACTGAGCTTCTCCCTCGTCCGCTCTCTTGACCCCCATCCATGGGCCAACCACCCACCCCTTCCGTCACAGTAAAAAACCTTGTATGCACTATGGACTCTGGCCTAACCCTCTCCCGACAGATCAACAACGTATCTAAATCCTGTCACTACCATCTCTTAATTCTCAGG
Organism: Ambystoma mexicanum; assembly: GCF_040938575.1. Taxonomy (NCBI): domain Eukaryota; kingdom Metazoa; phylum Chordata; class Amphibia; order Caudata; family Ambystomatidae; genus Ambystoma; species Ambystoma mexicanum. The sequence continues at coordinate 488,599,828 of NC_090923.1, read as the reverse complement.
CGCATCCTTCCCTACCTCTCCTTCCCAAACAGACTTGGCACTGTTATGTCCATTGTAATGTCGAGACTGGACTATGCCAACTCCCTTTACCTAGGAGTCCCAGCATACCACCTTAATTATCTCCAGAATGTTCAAAACGCTGCTGCTAAAATGCTACTAGCCCTGGGTCCAACAGACCATACCTCTCCAGCTCTCAGAACCCTCCACTGGCTCCCAGTTGGACAAAGGGCCACTTTCAAGATCCTGTGAATCACTCATCGCGCAGTGCACAAGACCGGCTCCCTATACTTGCAAGATAAGCTAAAACCTTACCTTCCACCACGTACCCTAAGATCAAGCTCAGCCCTCCTTTTAGTGATCCCAACCACCAACTTTGTAAGGATTGGAGGATCCTCCTTCTCAGCATTGGGCCCGACTCTGTGGAACTCGCTTCCACCTCACATCCGACACACCCAAGACCATATGACATTCTGTAAACTACTAAAAACATGGCTCTTTCCATTACACCAACGACAACCATGAAGATATGTTTGAACTCCCAACAACCCAATGACCAAATACACAATGAGACTCTCTACCATGTGTTCAATGACCTCTGATCCTACCCACAGGATAGGATCAATGGATGTAGTGGATGAAGGGAATGGATTGAGGGAATAGATGGATGAATGATGGAGGAAATTGACTGATGAAATGGGTGGATGGAATGGATGGTGTGGATGCATGTATGGAGTGACGGATGGAGCAAATGGGTGAAGTCGATGGAGTCGATGGAATGAATGGAACAGATAGACACATATAAATTAAGGGGATTGAATGTATCGCACAGATGCATGTGAAATTGAATGGAATATATGTATATTAAGTGGATAGAATGGATGAACTAGAGAGAATAGACAAAATCAATGAAACTGATGGATGGAGTGGATCGGTAGATGGAGTGGATAGATGGATCGGACTAGTGGAACAGTGGTTGAATGGATAGATAGATGTATGGAGGTAAGGGAATGAGTGGATGGAGTGGACAGATGGATGGAGGCGATCGATGGAATAGTTGCTGGATGGAGTGGATGGACGCTATAGATAAATTGACGGACGGATGGAAGGGATTGGTGACATGGGTGGAGTGAATGGACGCATTGTGGGGCGAGTGGATGGAATGGACAGCATAGATACATGTGGAATGATTGGAAGATATATACAGAGAATTGACAAATGCAATGGATGGAATGGTCGGAATATGTGTAGATGGAATTTATAGATGGAATTGGATGATGTGTGTGGAATTGGATGGAAGGAATGGATGGATATGGTTGGATAAAACGGATGGACGGAATGGATGGATGAAACGGATGAAACGGATGGAAAAGACTGAGCGGATGTAGATAGAGTGGGTGGAATGGATGGACAGGGCGGATACTGGAACAGATAAAATAGATGGAATGAATGAATGATGGAATGGGTGGAGTGGATGAGGTGGATGGAGTGGGCGGAGTCGATGGAATGGGTGGAGTCAATGGAATGGATAGAATAGATGGGGTGTGTGAATTGGATGGAATGTATGGAATAAATGGAATGGGTGGAGTGGATGAACTGGGCGTAGTGGATGAACTGGGCGGAGTGAATGAACTGGGTTGAATGGATGATCTGGGTGGAATGGAGGAGATGGATAGACTGGTGGAAAGGATGGAGTGGATGCAGTGCTTAGAATGGTTGGAATGATTGGAGTGGATGGAATGGATCGAATGGATGGAGTGGATCGAATGGATGGAGTGGATCGAATGGTTGGAGTAGATTGAGTGGATGGAGTAAATCGAGTGGATGGAGTAGATCGAGTGGATGAGGTGGGTGGAATCAATGGAATGGAGGGAATGGACGGAGGTGGATGTAATGGATGGAATTGATGGAATGGATGGAATTGGTGTAATGGATGGAATGGAAGGAATGGTTGGAATTGATGAAATGGATGCAATGGATGAAATGGATGGAATGGGTGTAATGGATGGAATGGAAGGATTGCTTGGAAGGGATGCAATGGATGTAATGGATGATATGGATCGAATTGGTGTAATGGATGGAATGGAAGGAATGGGAATGGTTGGAGTGGATGAAATCGATGCAATGGATGAAATGGATACAGTGGATAGAATGGACAGAGTGGAATGAATGGATGCAATGGATAAAGTGAATGGAATAAATAGAGTGGATGAAGTGAGTGGATGGAAGGGATGGAATAGATGAGACTGATGGAATGGATGGAATTAGTGTAATGGATAAAATGGATTAGTGGATGGAGTGGATAGAGTGGATGGAGTGCACGGAGTGGATGGAGTGGATGGGGTGGACAGGGTGGATGGAACAGAAGGGATGCATGGGGTTGATGGGGTGGAAGTGGCAGATGGGGTGGATGTGGTGCATAGAATGGTTGGAACAGGTGGAATGGGTGGAATGGATGGAGTGGATCAAGTGGATGGAGTGGATGGAGTACATCGAGTGGATGGAGTAGACCCAGGGGATGGAATGGACGGAATTGATGTAATGGATGAAAGAGTCGATAGAATGGATGAAGTGGATCAAATTGATGGAGTGGATCAAATGGAATGAGTGGATCGAATAGATGGAGTAGATCAAGTTGATGGAACTGATGTAATGGATGGAATTGATGCAATGGATGGAATTGATGTAACAGATGAAATTGATGTAACGGATGGAATGAATGAAACGGATGAAATGGATAAAGTGAACCGAATGGACAGAATGGACGGAACATACTGAGTGGATGGAGTCGATGTATGGAATGAATCAAACGGATGGAATGGATGGTATTGGTGTGATGGATAAAATGGATGGAATGGATAAAATGAATAGTGCGGATGGAATAGATAGAGTGGACAAAGTCAGTGGAAGGGACGGAGTGGAATGGAATGGATGGAATCAATGAACTGGACGGAGTGGACGGAGTGGATGGAGTGGGTGAAATGGATCGAATGGATAGAATGGTTGTATGGAATCGATGGATGGTGTGGAGGGATGGAATATAACGAACGGATGGAATGGGTGGAACGGATAGAATGGGTAGAGTGGATGAAATGGATAGAATAGATGAAGTGGGTGGAATGGATGGAATAGGTGGAAAGGATTGAGTGGATGAAATGGATGAAAATGGACGGAATCAATGGAGTACCCAGTTAGAGCTGTAAACATTAGCCTGAATCGCTTCTGGATAGAAATGTGAATGTAAATGTTAACATGCTCCACGCATGTATCACTGTATCACTGTGTACTCTGCCTTCCTGGTCTCGGGCGCTATAAAGATAACCATCATATCACATCACTACGCTTACTCTCTACTATACACCATCATTCACCTAGAACACAGCTATACCCCTGATTATTTCAGCCTAGCCGTTCACATACGAATACGACCACATGAACACCTCATCACCCTAATAAAACGCAGCTAGCCGAGCACATTCCGGCCTTGTTGCTCACATATGTGTCGTTCAGGACTAAGGCAGCCACAGCCCAGTCTGGGTGTCCACCCACCAGACTGCACACTTTCAACTGATATATCCAGCTCCACACCTAACGCAAGGATGCAGCTACCACCTGGCAATTACATCAGCTGCACACATATCTGGTGTACCCACGCACCCTACAACACTATCTCTCTCTACTGACAAGAACTACGGTTCCCGAGGGCGTTAAACCTACCAGCGCTTTGAGGTCATACCAATGATATATAGACCGCTAGATAAATGACATGTAACACAACATAACTTAGTGCTGTTCCTCTTACTATTCTTACAGTCCCCAAATGCAGCATACAACTTCTCTGTTGCTTGGGAGTCTTGCTCGCCCAGTTCCTTAACACACGTCAACATGTTTTCCATTTTCTTAGCAATATCCAACACACCTCTTCTCCAACTATCTCAAACCCATGATGAAGTCCTCAACAGGCTCTCACTTCTCTTGTTCTCAGATGCCAAAATAATATCTTTACAATAGGATGCTTACTTTCTTCTTGAAGGTTTTATCCACCTTTCAAATAATAGTATTATAGGCATTGAGGGATTTTACTCCACTGCGCTCTTCTGTCCCTTCCGCGATAGTGGAAGATTAAAACTCTGTCAGACTCTTCAAAACTCCCCTCCCTTCAGAGCCTAAGCTGGGCAGGAGGAGCGCCGTTCAGTACTGTACTAGGGTCCAAGAATGGCAAGAACATAGTCCTGGAAATCTTCCTTCCACGTTTCCAATCTGACTGCAGGTTCCCCAGGGCTAGGTAAGAACTGTGGCAGTAGGCTACTCATGATGTATAAGAACATGAAATAAGAGCAGGTCTTGGCATGACCCTTTTATCTGCACCCAGTGCTACACTAGCACTACAGTATCACCTTGTACACAAAGTCCTTGCTTTCCTTGTGCTTTAAACAATGCAAGGTTCTATCCCTCCTTTCCCTTTTTACATGCTGGCCTGCTCTGTTGTTCCAGCTTTCTCTCAGCACCTTCCCCGACTTGGGGGAAGGTTTGGTAAGTGACACTGTCAAGCTTTGCAGCGTTGCTAGGCAACCCTTCCACACAGCCCTCATCCTGGAGAAACCCTGGGCTCATACATACTGGAAGAGGGGTGTGTCTGTATCCTCTGACCACTTGCGGGTTCACTCTTCAGCCAAATGTGTCCGGCAGGCACTGAACGTCTTCGCAGCTGGCACTGAGCCCCCCCTTCAGATTTGTTCTGTGAACAGATGGTGTGCACCGTGTGACGGCGGCAGTCACATGCTTACACAAATCATCAGTATGGCTTTTCCCTTTGAAGCAGTCCTTGGCCAGCACTGCACCCAGAGCAGTAATCAATGCTGTGGTGCTCTGTTTCCCCTCGTCACCAGTATTATAAAGTCAAAGAGATGAAAGGATAAAGAGGAATTTGTTTTTTTAAACATCTCGTAGGTAACAAGCATATGGGTAGAGCGGCCTCCAGCTGGAACCCTCCTCTGCTAAAATCCTTCAGACTGGTGTCTGTGGCTTTCTTCTTTCATAGGGTGATGCACATATTTTTGGGCAACATCAATGGTGTTGTATATTTCCAGGATGATATTTTGGTTACTGGTACGGATGTTAAAGAGCATGATCAAAGGCTTAATAGAGTATTGCAAGTCCTGGCCGGAGAAGGACTCACCATTCACAAGGAGAAATGTTGTTTCAAAGTAGATTCTGCAGACTGCCTTGGCCATGGGTTGAGTGTCAAAGGTTTGGAACCTAAGGGAGAGCTAGTAGCTACCATATTGAATTTGGAGCCACCTAAGGACAGGCACTGGGTCATGTTATTTTTGTGAATGGTTGAATACTAATCTAAATTTGTCAGACATTTCACAGATAAGTGTAAGAACATCAGGGAACTATGCAAAAAAAACGGGTTAGCTTTGATTGGACCAAGGAATGTCAGAAGGAAATTGACAATGTGAGATGGTTCGTTGCAAGAGCACTGGCCTTGATTTCTTGATAAGGTGTTTCAGAGAGAAGGATATCACAAATTCTCACTGACAACGAGGTCCAATTGACATCCAGAATAATGGAGATGTTTTTGGAAGGTATAGGTGCTATACATCACAAACAGCTCTATATCACCCGGCAATGAATGGTACAGTCGAAGGTTTCAACCGTAACCTTATGCAAGGTAATTGGATGTCGCGAGAGGCTGTGATCAATTGGGAATGTACTGTGACAAATCTGAGGATGTCATCCCTTCTCCCCTAGGGGGAGACCTTTCCCATGGGGCCAAGGTGGTGCGTCCACAGTACAATAGTCCCCCTGTGGGTGGTGCACCGATGGAGAATCACATGGGGAAGGAAGCCCTTTATGGGATTGGTAATACTTCCACTTCAATACACCCAACGCCTTCTCCAATGCCAAATCCTCCTTCTCCCTCTCTTGACAGAGCATATGTGTTCTATTGTCAAGTCAGTCAACCTAATGTACTTGACAGGACTAAAACACCAGAGAAGACAAAGTATATTACATATGGTTCTAATACAAGTACTGTGAAGAAGAACATGACCAGGAGTCTGAGAATCACTCTCAAGAACCAGAGTGAGTGGTCAACAAGTGAGCGCAGGAGTTTCAAGTCAGTTCAGCTGAGATGATGGGGGAAGAACTGTCCTCTGAGGAGGAACCTCAGGAGCTGTGCACCAGGTGAACCGATGAGAGCCAAAACAGAACCCGTGAATGGAGGAGAAGGAGGACCCCAACATGGTCCAGGCTGAGAACACTACTCAGGCTACTGCTGAGTCAAACCTCTGTGCATCCAGGCCCCAGAAAAGTGCCTGAGAGAGAGGGCATGCAGCTGGGAAGAGATAGACATCTGCAGAGCCGCTTCAGACCCTGCCAGCTACCCAAATGCTAACAGAGCCTCGAGAAGAGATGCAGCTGCTCGGGAAATGCTGGTACCTGCACGGAAGAGACTAACAAGTATGTTGGTTACCCGAGAGGGGCTAGAGGTCTTGGGAAACCAGGGGGTGAAAACAGAAGCTGGAATGACAGGTGCTGGGAACCTGAGAAGAGATTGCGTGTTTGGGACCTGCACCCATATGGAAATCAAAGTATGAGAGGGTCTGGAATCCTGAAAATAACCAAGATAGAGAAAGAAGAATAGTGTGTTTGGCAGGAGAGTGAACCAAACAGTTACGATAATGAATTGCGAGTCTGGGACCTGCACCCATGTGAGAATCTGAGGATAAGATGGTCTATGACCCTAACTGTAAAAGCCCTAAACAGGTAAGTTTATATGGTTGGCAGGAGAGTAAACAAATCTGACACAACCCTACGCTGCGAGACTGGGACCTGCACCCATATCAGAGACAAAAGCCGAATGTAACAAAGAATAAGAGGGTCTGGGACCCTGAGAGAAAGAGAGACAGTCCATGAGAGGACAGTTGTATGGCAGGAGAGTAAAACAAGATGTTCAGAATATTGTGAGTCTGGGACCCACACCCACAAGGACTAATTAATGAGAGTTTGAAAATAAGTGGGTCAAGAACCATGGAAGTGAAAGAGCACTAATTAAAAGGAAACCTACGCTTAGTAGAGAAGTGCACCAAGCTGGTGGGACAAAGAGCTGTGAATCTGAGACGCATACCCTTGTGAATTACTCAATGAAATTTACCTAAGAAGATACGGGGCTCAGGAGCCCAAAAGAAAGGAAATTTGAACAAGAAGGAGTCTAGGGGAAAGGAGCATGACCCTAACGTTGGAGGGTTACCAGTCATTTGGTCGAAAATAAATGGTCGAATGACCATTTGATCGATGTAAAATGGTCGGAAAAAAAAAGGTCGAAGTTGTTTGGTTTTTTTATTTTTATTTATGGGGGGTACCTCCCCCAAACCCCCTTTTTCTTTATTAAAAAATATTTTTTAAGCAACCAAACTAAAAAAAATATATATAAATAAATAAATAAATAAATTCAACCTTTTTTTTTCCGACCATTTTGATTCGATCAAATGGTCATTCGACCATTTATTTTCCACCAAATGACCGGACACCACGTTGGAGTGTTACATTTGTGAACATTATTTTCTTTCATCAATCTGGATTACCCAAAGACTGGGAACTTTTCTGTTGGTTGAACTTACAATGAACACTTTACTTTAGAAGAGATCATCCTTGCACAGTTGGTTTAAGTTACTAAGGTTAGGGACAGGGTTCCTGGACCCTTATGAGTCTTTCTTAGGCCAAGCCCTCCTCGGCCAGTCCCCCCACACTCCTCCAGCACTTGCTCTCTGGCACATTTCCCCGACTAGCCCACTGAGTCTGTGCCATCTTATTTGCACTAGTCTACCCTTCACCTGCTTCCCCTGCCTCCCTTGGCACATGCCTCTTGGCTCCCTTAGCACTTGCCTAACCACTGCCCCTCTGCACTTCCCCCTTCTCTCTCTCACTCATCCATCCTTCCCCCCTGCACTTAGCACTTCCTATTCAACACTTTTGCATGATCCAAAGGCCTAGTATGACCGTTATTGTTTTCTTTTGTACTTGAAATCCAACCCCTGACTTGTGGCACCCGGAAACACCTTGGTTGTATAGGCGCAATACAAATGTACAATAAATAAATACATAAATAAATAAAGTAGGCTTTTGGGACATGACAGGGACAGACTTTTTAGTTTTGAACATCCTGACAAATTCACTAATTTTCTTTGAGGTAGGGAAACCCCTCTTAGCTTTATGGAGAGAGAGGCATTTTTCCAACCCTTTCTTGATCAGTAACAGGTTCTACCCAAAAATATGCCACCTTTGAGTCAGAGCCTTACTTCTGCACCCTTATAGTACCATCAAAAAGAGAGTCTGTGCTTATAAGACTAGCTCTGATTGCCACAACCATTGTTGGTGCCGTTTGAAGTGTTGAGTCAGAGGAAACCCCATGCCACAGTGACTGGAAAGGGCATTCTTTATGGCGTGGGATGATCGAAGGTTGAGGGAGGTAGTGGGTGGCAAGTCAGAGAAGATGAAGCTTAGGTACAACCTACTCAAGTGTGCCCGCAGGAGTAGACTCTCGGAGGGAGATGAGGTACAAGGGGGCAAAACAGGTTTGTGAGACTGCATCTATTTAGAAGGTTGCTGGATGATGATGTGGTATTGGAGGATGGGAGAGTATGGAAGAAAGGGAAATTTGCTGCAGGTAGAAGGTAGGAACGCAACCTTCCACAGGAACACCCATGTACAAAGTTGCTAACGGTGGAGGGGTGAGGTGTCTAATTATATGTATGCCCTGCATACTATGCATATATATATATACTTGTATATAGTTGAGCTGTGCCTGCATTCTGGAATGGACAGCTCAAGAGAAAGAATGTGCGTTAGATGTTGATAGAAGGGAAGAGTTCAGTTGCTGGAGGATTGTGGCAGAGGAGAGTTCCAGCTGGGGGCCTCTCTACCCATAAGCCTGTTATCTATGAGATGTTTAAATAAAGAAATATCCTGTGATCTCTCTGACTTAATAATACTGGTGTATCTAGGGCATGCATATAACATATTTATACAGTTCCCAATGAAACCAGGGAGAATGACTAGAATCCCCAGTACAACTCTCAGTCTGCGACCAAGAGAATACTTCCCTTCGCTTGATACGGCTTGGCAGAGTTCTCCACAAGGCCTGGGGGAACGACTCCCTTCCCCTGGTGTCCTTATCAAAGCTCCTGATTTATTACCAGGAGAATTACTCTCTTCTCCTGGTATTGCTTTGTGTAGTTCACCACAAGGCCAGGGGGAATCAAAAGAAATTCAGTTTTCTCACCAGGAGAATGACTCTTCTCCTGCTGTTGGGAAGTTATCTCCTGTGTCTTTCAAACTTGAACCAGGGGGATGATCCCCTTCCTCTGGTTTACGGTACTCAGATGGTAAATATTTTACTTCACGAAAGTCTTGGGGTTTATCTTGCCACTCTCTCCAGGTTTCCCAAAGGTCCCAGGTCCTTCTCTGTGTTCCAGTAGACGTATCTCTGCCTCTGTCACAAGGAAACACTCTTATGATGCATTCTTTACTCTGTTGTGGGTCAGTGGACTTAGGACTGCCCCTGCTATGAGGAAGCTCTCATCGGATGCACTCTTTATATTGCTTTGGGTCAGAGATCTTAGGACTGCCACTGAGACAAGGAAACACTCCTCGAAGGCACCAACACTCTTTATTTGAGTCAATGATCTTGTGACTGCCATTGTGATGAGGAAGCTCTCCTCAGATGTACAACCACTCTTTACTGGAATGGAGTCAGTAGTCTTATTACTGCCACTGTGCCAGGGAAGCTCTCTCGCATGCACACCTTAATCCCAGGATAAGGTATAGACCTCCTCTAGTCTGTCCCAATCACCCTCTTTTCCCTAATGGTCTGCCCATGCTCACCTGTACATCTGGGCAGTCTTGGGCACTCCTCCGTTTCTTCCTGGGACATGTGTCAGTCTCTCCTGGGCTCCCTGGTGTCTGGGCTTTCGCCTTTGGCTCCACAATGGCTGAGCGGCCCTCTCTTGCCCTTCTCCTTGTGTCTTCTTGGTGGACCAGCTCCTGCTGTAATCCACGAGGACTACCAGAGCTGCGCACCGCATCCTCCTCTGCTGTTGCTCTGGTCCTGAACTGACCATCTTGACTTCCTGTTGAGTGTCTCTTTGCTTTTTATCTTCCTTTGTTGGGCCTGCCCTTGCAGAACACTCCAACACTCCTTCTGGTTCAGAGGTGTAATCTCCATGCCTCCTTAGGACCTACCTGTCCCAGTACTGACAATGTCCCTTATTTGTTTCAATGATGTGATCATCATGTTTCCTCAGAGCCTACTCGTGTCAGTACTACCATAGGTTGGAGTATTGTATTACAACATGTGGGTGTAGGAAGGAGTGCCCAGTGATGAAGGTGTGGGCTGTGTGATGGGGAGAATAATGGAATCAGGGTTGTGTGGCCTAGAATGTACGTACTCATTCCCACGAGGGGAGTCCTCCCCTGAAAGGTCTTTCTGCATATTACAACCCCTAGGGGGAATTTTGGTTAGTGGCCACACCACCCTGCCCTTAAAGTAAAAGGCTCCCTGCTGGGTAGACGTGGCATCATTCAAAGATTTGTTGCACAATCTATACCTCCACTGGATGCAGAGTGGTAGGCAATGTGGATTTTTCTTTTTACACTCACACCCACAACTTAGCCATCACCGCTCTGGTAAAATGGATACTTCTGCCAGACTCAGTCCTTCGGGAAACATCACAAATAAGAAAAGATTTGATTACCCATCAAAGTGACTGCTGTTTCTGCATTATAATATGGGGCAGTAGGAATTCAGTTCTGTTTGTAAAGACGGATGTCAAAATTAAGATGCATATGTTTCTGTGGGCAAAGCAAATCACCATTCCAATGAAATTAGACTGTAGATCAGAGCATGGTAATGGCATCCCTCTTTTCTGTAGAGTTGCCCGGTGAGTGGGAGAACTTAGTTGGAACTGAGCACATTCCAGGCACCCCTTTAAATATGTTTTTAAATCTTGACCAATTTTTGGTAAAAGTCTTTGAAAGCCTCGATGACAGGCTGTTGCTGCATCGTGGCATGATTTAATATTGTGAAAAAATCTGTACACTGAGGGCTTCCACACCTTGGCCATCATGCTCTGAAAGCAAAACATGAATTTGGTCCTGCAGGAATTTGTAGAATTCCCCAATAATGGGATCTTCCTTTTGAGCAGTGATCAATCCTGGATCCAGAGTATTCCTACTCCATTGAGCAGGTGGAAGTTCACTATCAGTGCAGGTGTTTAATCTGGTCACTGCCATGACCTGGAATTCTCCAGGAGATGTTCTAAATTCATTATATCTTCCTGTACAGCTCCTGTTTTAGCAGGGTTGGCCAGCTAGGGTGTTTGCTGTCTTGTCAGGGACCTCTGTTTTTGAATGTTGTTTGTGTTTGTGGTCTGCAAGCCCATGAAGCCAGAAGTCTGGCACACAGATGGCTGAAAACCTCTGTTTGCAACCATCTGTGTTGCGCCTACCCACCTACTGCATGACATGTGGTACATGAGGCTTTCAGCTCTGTGGCCTACAGACCCACCAGGGAGACAGCAGAAACTACAGCAGATAATTGGAGGATAATTGGAGGGCAAGGGTAAGGGAGGGAAGGTAGCCATGCAGCAAAGCGTTGTGGCGGGGTTCAGCTCCCGAAAAAGGACTGGTAAAAGGGGCCTGGAACAAAAGACCAACCTTGAGGGAGTTGGCTTTGACTCACACACGGGATACCTCAAAGTCAGTTATTTGTTCACACCATTCGGACCCTGATCTATGGTATACCATCACCAAATCTGGATCAGTCAATCGTGTTTTAACTGTTTATTGATTGCACAAAGCAGGGATCACTTCTTCCAGTTAAGAAGGAGTTCCAGAAACCCATTTCAGATGTAGGGAGAATCACTGATAATTACCACTTCCATCGGTTGTTGTTTTATGGCAGTGATGACAGCTTAATAAATTGCCATCAGCTCTGACTACTGACTATGCTGGGGACCATTTTTGTAATGAGCAAATGGTTCAGGAAGATTTTTTACCCAAGAATTCCCAATGCCAGCTACTAATTCTTACTCCCTGGTTTTGGCAATATGGTATTGACTATGGGTATTCACTGGCAGATGTTTTCTTTCCGATACTGCCATGTGGTCCACTCGAATCAAGCACCCGGAGGCTTGACCAACAGTCCAGACCATCAGTATCCTTGAAAATACGACTGCAATACAAGACAACTGAAGTGCCACTTTAGTTTAGAGTGATGTCTGAAGGATTCCCCCGGGGACTGTGACACTAAGAATCTATGCAGTACCCAAGGATTGCTTACCGACACTAAGAGATGGTCTGGCCTGGATTTACTCTCTTGTAGTTTGTGGACATATATCTTTTTGAATTGCCCACTAGGAAACATTACTAAGGATTCCACACTACCACAACAGTTTCAACTTGCCAAGTTCTGCCAAGTTACCATCACAACTCGGGCTGTGGTTGCTTTTTGTCCTGGCCTCCACACTCCCCTGAAGAAGTTCCTAACACCAACCCTAAGGACTATAGGAACAAAACATGTAGGGGTATTATAGATACTAATATGCAGTATTTGAATAAGGATTAGAACTCTTCTGGTGCACTTTAGGTACTCTCTGACTAAGGCATCACGTTTAGAGGCACTTAACAATGAAGGTCTCAATTTATGTACCTTGTGTGGTTTTTGCTTACTAAAAGTTGAAGGTTGAATTTACTTGAAGTTGTATAATTGTTTATATGTTTACATGTACACTTGGAGTCTTCTATGTATCTAAGAGAGAGATACAGTTCAATTGCATTTTTTGCACTTTATTAGCCATTTGATGACTAGCACGTAGCACCTTTTTGGAAGCACTAGACACTTTGTTAGTTTCTATATGTTAGCTTTTATGTATATGTTTTTAACACTGTATGCTTTTTATTAAAATTTCATTTTAACAGAATCAATAATGAAGTCAGGCTGTATTCTCCATGAACTTCTATTTGCCACTGTCCTGAACTGTTCTTTAGTGTGATAATTCCGAATCATCCATTGAACTGTGTGTCCAAACCTATTTTAGGTGCGGGAGCCTTTTTGTTTTCATATACAATGTTTTCTTCATACATGTTATGCAGAAACATCAGGTATCCATATTGTTGGTAGTTGTTAGACTTCCCTCCTCAAGACAGTGATGCACGTCTGACAGTCCTTGAGCCATTGGACTCTTTTTATTTTGGCTATACCTGATTTCCAGAGCATAGCAGTTCGTTGACAGAGTCCAATAAGTGATTTGTGAATTAGAGACAATCTGAGCACGTATTTGGTCACTCTTCAAATAGTGCACCGGCTGTGGGGAAGTCTCTACAATGATGTGCACCCTATGGATCAACAGACCGCTTATGATTTACTTGTGATAAAACACTGCCATGAAACTTCTATCTGAAAATGCTGTCTTAAAAAAACCTCTATATTCCTGATATGATAGGCAGGAAAAGGAGTTTGAGCCAGGCTTCTTTGCCTCAGATTGTATTTCACCCCACTCCCACTGCATCCAGACTTTTAACAAGTTAACCAAGGGTTTGATTGATTTCAGCGTAATCCTCAGTAAACTTTGAACTATAATTAGTAATTCCTAAGAGGCTTCAGATCTCAAGGAGTTGAATCCATTCATTTTAGCAGGGCCTAAACTTTCTTTTGCAGAGGATTGATACCTTATGTCATTATTTTGTGTTTCAGAAGGTTCATTCTAGTTTTATATCATTCGGCTTACTGGAAAGACAGTTTTGCACTTGTTTTTTTAACTGTCAGGACATACTGCATCTCTGTCACATTTTCTTCCAATGTTTGGCTTTTTCTCAACAAATTGTCCCCATAGGCCAAGTTTCCTCATTCTCCATAGTAATGCTTGGCCTTTTAAAGAGAATTGCTCAATTTGTTTTCTGTGTTAATATACCTAAAAACCGTATGGGTCCATGTATATTTTTGCCCCCAAAGAGAAATGTGGCTTGCAATTAAATAGCTCACTCACAGGTACTTATTTGTAATTACAAGTGCTGAGAACCTTCTGGACCCTCTGATCTGTTCTAGTCCTGTATGGAATGTAGGGAAGCAGCAACCTCATCATGTGGACCACTAATTGAATTTCCTTAGATTTTAACAGAGGTCATTTGTTTTAGTATCTCTAGTAATGTGTTATTGAATCTACTATATATTGGACAAATTATCTCAGAGGATATCAAGTGTTTGTTAATCGCCATGAGAGATTTCATGGATGTGAGTGGCCATCAATTCTGTCTTGCAAACGTAGAAGCCATATCAATGTCTGTTGGTATTGTCATAGAATGTAGAGACGTATTCCAGCAATCATATGAGTCAATTGAGAAAATACTACAGAAACCCCTATTTCAGTTGTTGTCACTGTTTATTGGTTTTACAAGCATCAGCCAGACTAATCTGTTGTCAAAGCATCTGGAGCAAACTTGTAAATAATTCCGTTTTAGAAATTTCAGATGGATTCTCCAGTTGGGAAGATATTTCTTTTTATGGTGTTTACCTGGACAGAAGGTTTTCAAGTTAGAAGATAGTAAATTGTTGTTAACCATTTCATATTAATTCAAGTCACGTGCAACGTCCTCTACCCAATAGAGGTCTGCAGAATGCAAAGAGAAAATCCCCCTTTATCAAGAATTGACCACCTCCAGTTGGAAACTCTCAGTCTTGTCAAAGCAGTCCTTAGTAATTGAATCTGTGATCGACTTTCTGAGGTCCAGGGAAAAATCTTGGAAATTCATAGCCATTCCAAGAGAGGTGTCTTTTCTCAAACTGAAACATTGAGGATAATTACTTTCCACCAATATTTGAATGTATCATTTGTAAGGTCTACTAATAGTGTTGGGTGGGGAAATGTGCGTGAAGGAGATTATTTAAATGTGTAAAGGCTTCCTGACTTGGTAAGGTTTGTCCTTTCATTATTTTTATTGGAAAGGTAAATGTATAGATATTTCCAAGGATAGTAATGTTCTTTTTTTTTACTAAGACGTCAATAGAATAAGGCAGAAGTTGAGCAGATCAAAATGGTTTTCAACATTGTCAAAGCCCGCCAGGTTACCCCCTAAGCTTCATCAAAATGTGTTATTGATAAAGTCCATACTAAGGGTGAATCATTACAGAAGGTGACCTCAGAGATAGAAATCTGAAATGTCATCCCTAATAACACAGAAACTCTGAAAGTTTTGGTTCCAATTGAAATGTGTAACATATAACTGTTAGAGTATGTATTAAAGTGTACATTTGTAGACCAATTTTCTATTTATTTATCAAATTAAAGAAGGAATGATCTGTTCTCTTTGAACTCACTGAAACAAGGTTTAGCTTATAAGGCTTTTTTCTTTGTTTACATAGGCTCAGCCGAATAGTGTATCCTTCCCTTCATGTATCTGAATGGGGATGAATGTTAGTTCTCCTGTTGTTGGATGTTTGCTAGACTACAAATTTGGATTCCAGAATGTGTGCTTTGTGGAGTTTGAATTTACTTGAATGTCTCCTCAGCATACCATTTCAAAGGTTGCCTTTCCATTGTGGAGAATCATTTGTTGCTAGGTGGAAGGTTGAAACGCAACACATGAGATGGGTCCTTTCACTGTTTTGTTCATCTACAGAGATGATGTTGATGTCTAGGACCTGATAGTTTTGAAAGTGAAATTCAATTTGGCGGGGATGTCATTCAATAAAGAGCCAATTTCTATTTAAGCTAACATAATTGGCACTTTTCTTTAATTTAATTTGTACGCTACTTTGGATTCCTGGATAGAGCCTCATAGGAAAATGGATCCTCAGTAGACATGGCATGCTCTCTGGAACCAAGACCATCACTGGATGGTTCAGCCGGTACCATTCAATTCTTATCCCCAATTCAGTCATTCCTTCAACTATGATTTTCATTCCATCAAAATTATGGCGTTCTCCAAGAAGAGGTTGGAGAGGGATTTTATGATTGTCGCTCCCCACTTGGTTTAAGTTTTCAAGGATATCTCTTGATATCATGGCTGCTTGTGACCCCACATTTACAAGAGCCTGCAAGTCCCAATATCCCTGAACCAGAAAAGGAGCATAACATCGATCTTCTTTAACCTCTAGCTTACACAGAATGTATGAGATACTAGACAACTTTGAAGGGATTCTTTTGATTGTCAGATGTTTCACACAGTTGATCTTGGATTCCTATCACACAAGCATTTTACTTCTCTAAGATCAAGGTCATGTGGGTTGGCATGTGAGCCTGTTGGACCTCAAATATGGGGTCCAACACTCTTACCCTAGATTTGTAGCAGATTTCTACTTTGGACAGTAGTCCTTAAAGTCTTCTGAAAGGGAAGCAGCATTTATTATCCCCAAACTGTCAACAACTTTGATTTTAATTTTGTCATGTTGGACTCGTGTCTATGGGTTCCCTGTTGAATCTTTCTTTCAGTTTAAATGTTATTGGGCACTGTCCGCTTTTCTTTAGAAGGTATCAATCCATCTTTGAAAGAGAATAACTCTATGTCTATCTTTAATGTACTCTTCTCTCTCTTAGTGGTAACGATTACATTGTTCTGCTTTTTCCCTTTTGTTGTCATTTTATGTCAGTTCAAGGGGTGAGGAGTCATCACTGTACATTTCGTCTGGTTTTTCATTTTATTTAGCGGTAAGAGTATGGGAAATAAAGGAAGCTTCCTCTAAGGATTAGCATAACCTTTCCTCCATATCCTCATAATTTGCTTCCACTTGGACAATTTTGTTGGAATACAGTTCTACCTGCCATAGCCTAGTGGAAGTGGTCGGTCCACCGTACAGGTTGTTTTGTGGAACACTGGAAGTATGAGGTGCTTGCTGGATCCTCATCATTTTCCAATATTATTGGTCAATTGATTGACTGGTTGCTCCTGTGAAGAAATATTTTCCCAGTTTTCTGGGCCTTGAGGATGTCCTTGTATTTACCTCTGTTCCTCGTCAGAGGGGTAAATATCTTTTCAATGAAAGGGACCTGGGTAATTCTGATGATTGCTATTGTAAAATATATTTCTGGGTCCCCACTCACCCTGATACTACGGTGCAGATCTATTGCCCTGGAACGGAGGATGAAGGAGAACATTGCTCTGATCATTTTTCTTAGAGAGAGGTGTTGGGTTTCTTTTCCATGTGAAATTCTGATTAGAATTCCTTTGGGAACCTGCTCCTTGATTTTGATTCTCTCCCCGAGTGGGAGGAGGGGGGTATCTGAAGCCTGTGGTAGGCCTGGAGCCAAGGTTTGAGGTCTAACATATGTTCCAGTCTGAGCTGGGTCAATATTCAGCTGGAGGACTGCTCTCTTAGCTTTGGGCAGAGAGTGTCGTCTGTCTAACATTTCCTTCAGCTCCAGACAGAATTCTTACTCCTGCATGTCCTCAAAGTCAACGGATGAGTGCCCTTCAGCTGGGCTACCTTACTGATGGAAGGTACAGACATCTGGTTTGGGGATTTTCTTCATTATTTAGAGCTATTGTGTTCTGTACCTCACAGATCCTTGTAGCGTGAGTGATACACTCACTCCAATTATCTAGAGTTATTACAATTTCATACTGACTGAATCACCACATATTTCAGTAGGGCATGGAAACGTGTGGTATCGACCTACTGTATAATCTGAGCGAATGCAATCTTCAGTTCAAAGGCAATGTCTCTAAGAGACTGATCCTCTGCACATATTATATTGTGATACTGCCTTGCGGGCCACCCCTGGGTTTCAGAGGCCCTCATTACAAGTTTGCCGGTATCCTGGTGGTTAATCCACCAGGATACAGGCAAACTGTATTACTGTTACCGGCGCTCGGTCCGGTGGAATGTCCACAGGATTCTGAGTTTTTGGGTGACTTGTAACTCTCCATTCCATGGAGTACCATTGGACTCCATGGGGGAGTGTGCTGCTGTTACAGGCCCAGGTATTAGTGTTACCATTGCCTGCAATACCAGTGATTTTGGCCATTAAGGTTGCAGAATAACGGCCACCTCACTGGAAAACTCGTAGTTGGCTGGTGCACTAATGTGCCTGTAAACGTTAATACCGGTAAATTAATACTACACTGGCCAACTCATAATGAGGGCCACCAAAATATAAAAAATGCTGCATTATATGTAAACTATTTATAATGATTTTGTTCCTCCAGCCCTGCAAAGAAAGCTACAGAATTCTAGGGAGAATTTCCATTCGCACCCGGGGAAGGGCGCTCAGCCAATCAGTGGCAGGAAATACGGGCGAGAAAACACAGTGTACTGCCTGCATTTTCCAGCCAACCAACGTCCTTTGCCGGGTGGCGCCATCTCGATTGTGGAGAGGCAAGAGATATGCCCCCACCATCTCCCCACCCCTAAGAGATATCTTGCACCCTTCCACCACCCCCTGCCCTTCCTCCCACCTTACCTGCTGTCCCGCTCGCAGTCAAAATAGAAATAGAAAAGGGAATACGATTGCAGCCATCTTGTTGCATTACACGCAGAGCCCATCCGCCGGAAAGAAGAAAAAAAAATCACACCCTCGGCAAACCCTGTTTGGGAATAGCAATCACCCCTGCTTTTCTCCGGTCTAGGCTCGGCCCTGCATGCCCCACTAAGCAGGGATGATTGCTACATTTGACATATTCCATGTTGTTTTGATCACTATTTATCATAAATGAGGGCATCATCTGTTCATACAGTCCCAGATGTTCCCACACATAATATTTGGCATTGGTATGATACAGGGTCATAAAACCTTTGATTGCTTTTATTTGTTTAATAGAATCTAGTATGTATGTTTGTTAAGATCTGTCCTTATTTTGTCCTCAGATAAAGAATGCCCCTTCCGGACTGTGTCTCCTGTCTGTGAAGGTTTCACAGGTAAGTTAAATGATCTCTTTGTCTGATATTTGTATCTCTCATCCATTCCCTGTAGTATGGGAACGTTTTAATTCCCTCTTCTGTCCACTTCTGACATGTTTACTGGCTAACTACCTCCCTGACCCCAACCCCACGACCCCATTACATCAGTAGTTCAATGTATTCTTCTGCTTCTGATGGGGAATCAACATCCTCCCTTCATTCAGAATTTGATAACGGAGGGGAAGCCATATACATTGCCCCTCTTGGTCTTGGGGGAGTCAGGCATACTAGATCCACTACCATCATTCTGGAAGTGTCTGAGCACATTGCAGGGGGTATAAGACACATGAGAATCATTTTTCTTCTCAAAGTCACATGTATCCGAGAAATGCCCCTCATTTCTTGTGTCAGTTTGTCATTTTTATGATTTCAACAATAATCTGCAGTGTACAGTGGATGAATTGTTCTGTTAAATCCAATAGACTGGCCTGATTAGAATTCAGTATTTTACAGTTAGAGGCCAATGAATCAGTCCTATTTTGCAGTTCCCCTTGAAGGGATTTATTCTCTCACTGGCAAATCTGCAGTGTATCTAGCTTTTCTTTGTTCTTCTTTTGCAAACGTTCAACCCTTCTTGGTCCAACAGCACTTTTTGATGGTCTGCTCGTGCAAGGTCAGTCTCTAAAGTTGCAAGGTCAAGCCCTGGGCCTCTGTGTGGCCCTCGGCCTCCATAAATCTGACCACATCTCTGAAACACGTCATGAGGTTCACTGGCTACCGATAAAAGCCTGTACTGACTTCAAAACACTTTCTATTGCACACCACTGCATTTACAATGAAGCCCCACAATACTTGAACAATTGCATTGCCAAGTAACTACACTGTCGCTCCCTCCACTCTTCAAACCACCTCACCCTGGTAGTCCTACACTACAAACCTGCCAGAACGGGTGTGGAGTTAGCTTCAACACCACAGCACCAGCTCTCTGAAACTCACTTCCCGTGCATATCAGAAACAAACCCTAATACCAAGCCTTCAAGAGAATGCTGAAAACATGACTGTTCAATAAGTACGACTAACTTTCCTCTGAAACTGCTTCTTTAAGAGAAGTGTAGAAAAGGAGCTAAGTACCCCCACCTCAATTACTTTGCCTATATTGCCTATCTGCTGGACACCGGAAGATGACAGACGTACAAAGCTGTTTGAACTACAGATACCGAGAAGAATCATGGAATTGAGGTTCCCATTGAGAAAACCATACTTGCATATGAGACAGTATGATGGCTGTCCGTGTGATAGTCCAGAAGAAAACAGGACAAATTGGATAACAAAGAGAAATGATGACATCATACGAATACGAAGCTGGCGTGTAGAGAAGAGATGCAGAGACTAAAGAATGCAAGCAAGTCAATAAGCCATCAAGAAAGTATTGATGCAAAGGATATCTTGGGATCAAGATGAAGAAACTTATGCCACAGAAGTAATGAAGATATCAAACTATTTCACACGTGTAAATATACAAAGAAACGCAAGCAGATTAAGTATTCTTAAAAGACTAGCTTTATAGTGAATAGATTGCGGCATGCGCCATCATGTACATATATATATATATTGGAGTCAGTAAAGGATGACTGCTCCCACTAGGTATGATAGCAGTGCTGAGCAAAAGATGGAAGACGTAGCTTTTTTCCTTTGTTGCAGCCAGACAACGAGTGATTACAGGAGAAAACTCGGAAAGGCGGAATTGGATGTGCCAAGAAGCCAAGGCCATATCAGACTGGGGTAAGCTGACATTAGATACAGATCATGTGAAAGAACGAAGCTTCTGTTCAGAAGACATGGACGGAAACAAGAAGACATCAGAGGTCTATTAGAAACTAGCATTTTAATATATGAAAGCTCGATTTCATGGTCTTTAGTCACGAGGGGAGAAAAAAATCGGACGAGCATGATGGTCACACCTACGCATAAGGGGGCAGAGTGTGCCTGCATTCCCCTGCATCCTTCAGTAGCAAGAGACTTTCCAAGGCCGAGTTCAAAGCCCTAATTGAAAGTCAACCACTGAGGTGATGATGGATGGTCGTGTTAATTGGTGGGAAGCTATGGTTAAGACTAGCTTATCTGCACCTGGACACTCAGCCTGTGAGGTGCTAACGTAGGCTCGAAGGGTACTGACGGAGGTTGGAAAGTAACCAATGATCAAGGGTCCTATAGTTGTATAACCAATTGACATTGTATATTTAGTGACGTTCGTAGTGACACATTTTAGGGAAGGGCTTAGTTGCCCCACCTCATGTTAAGAAACCTATTACTTTACTTCACTGCCCAAATGAGTATGGATTGTATACCTAGATGATCCTTGTAGAACCTATCACACACACCATTGGGTTTTTGTAGTTTGCCACGTAGGATGACGTTAGTAATAAGCAGGTTAACGTCATCAATGCCGAATATTTACTATAAAATTGTGATTTTTTAATGAAATCTCGAGAGAAATCATGATGAGGGACGTCTGCTGATTTCCGTTGTACTCCCTGTTTTAGATAATTGATATTAAAACAGTTATCCTTTTGCCAACTACCTGAGTTGTTTTGATTATTGATGTTTGAATAAAATTCTGCATCCCATCAATCTCAAGGGTATTGCTATCTCCTTTTAAAGTGCTCAGAAGGAACCTCAGTTCAGAAGGACTTCCATGTTTTACGGTTGCTCTGCCTTTTTCCTTGTGCATACGCTGTGATACCCGTGTACATTGTAAGAAAAAAGAAAGAAAATAATAAATAACTTTAGTTTTTAGTAGCAGATTTTCCACTGTTACCTTTGCAAATTCTTGCCGAGGGGCCCAATCCAGTTTAATTCCTAAATTGTTGAGTGAATTGTTGCTTTCCTTGAGCCAGGGTATCTATTTAATTGGATAATTGTAATCTTTATGGTTTCAGAACATTGATATAATTGGTTAGCTATAGCTTGGGAATTTACTTCCTTTCCAAGCTTATTGTCATTTTTATCTGTTAGTGCCTTCATTTGTTTTGTGATGGCTACTACACTATCTAGCAAACTCTTGTTTATTCTGAATAACGTGATTATTTAATTTCCCTTATCATATGCTTTTGGCCTGCAGACACTGATTATAAGTGTCCTGGAGACTCTGGTATTGTGTCTGCCTGTTTTAATTTTCATCAAAATGGACCTTAATCTCAATTTGTACTTGTTTAATGATCTTTCGCCATAGCTGAATAGAGGTCTGATTTACGCAGCTCCTTAATATTTTCTATCACTTGCTCATACTGTTTATGAACACTCTTTAGTTCCCCAGAGTCCTTCTGGGCAACTTCATTCCACCTCTGTATTTTGGTCTCTCTATCAGCCACCCCGCCGTACACCAACTGAAGATGACAGCGCACATCAGAAGATAGATATGTCAGTTTCAAATGCTCATCCTTTTTCATGGGGGTCATGCATAACATCCGCACAGACAGATTTAAAGGGCCCTGCCCATCACAAATATCAGCAAATACTGTTGCTGTTCTTTCTGCCATTTGACCTTACTTGTCTCTCACTATAACTTGAGCTACCAATTACCCACATAGTTATATAACTTAGTGCAAGCATGGACTTTGTAATCCCCTAAATTAAGGGCGGGGGGGGGGGGTGGTTTAAACAACTACCCAATTAAAGTCCACAAATCTGACTGAAATATTCAAAATAATTTGACACATTCTCAAAAACACTGTAATCAAAATTCAATTATATCACAAGTATCTCTTTTACAACTCTATTTATATTTTCCAGTATTGCTATTGCAAACTCTGTGTCTCCTTTGTGAGATTCGACCGACAAACCATGTAATCCTCCTGAACAAAACCCATTCCCACAATTAGCCCAGACAGCCTCGTGTGTAACTGAGAGGCATGTGAGAGAAAAACCTCTAGTCCTTATTTAGGGCGCAACAAACAAAACACAATAGCCATCTATGGACGGCAAAGAGTATAATGAATCAAAATGCATGCATCCATGGCCCCAGAATATGGCCAGGTATGAAAGTTTCTAATTAGAACACCTGGATTAGAACACCCAAAGAAACCTGTCAGATGGTAAATGAAGCCACTGGTAAGCAGTGAGAAATAAGACCCAACTGAGTAAGAGACAAGAAAAGTGAAATGATTTTCTGGCCGTTTGAATTGTGAGAAGACACTCAAGATGTCCAAAACGAAAAGCTTGAGATGGAGTGCCAAGGCCATCAGTCAGGGAAATAAAAAGAGACACCTAGTCACCATGAAAAATGGAGGGAAGTCAGAAAAACATTGGACAAACAGGAATAGAGGCACTAAGAAAGACATTTTATTTCATGCCTACCCAAAAAATAGAAGTGTAGAGGTGGATTGATGATCTGTTTCAATAGAACTGGTAGGTGGAAGCAACTATACATGACTGAATGAATCATAACCACTGGCATTACTCTGGGCAACACACCTATCAAAGACTTTATGTATATTAGTTGGTTGACACCCCACTGAAGGAAGGTTAAAACCCTATCTCAAACAAGGGGCGCACAATTATCTTTTATCTGTCTTGAGTTTCACTTTCTGACAACACACAGTTAAATAATTTAACAAGTGAAAATCCCACATTCTCTCCTACAGAGAAGAAACAAGGTTGCTTGCAATAACACGGTCTTTCTTTCTTTCATATAAATCTAAAGCTTTGGGCAAAGCTTCACTTAAGCAAACCAAAGAACGGCTAAAATGACTGTCTCATACATCTTGCCATATTCTAAATAACAGACTGGAGTCTCTCTCAAAGGAGGTGAGAACTTCACACCTACCTTGTCTGGTAGCTACTGCTTAATTTCTCTTAAACACTGGCAGCATGTAGGAGATCATTAAAAGATAGACAGAGATATTTAAGGGACCCAGGGTCAAATAACCCTAGCCATTGTAGGAAAGCTGGCATGAACACCCATACAATTTGTGCTTGATCACAAAAAATAGATCAATGAATAGGTTAAAGCAGTCCCTGGTTTAGTGTCAATAATGTATGCCATGAAGAACTGAAGGAACTTGTTTGATGGCTTCCTTGGCTTTTATAAATCTAGTTTCCAGTTGATCTGCAGATTAATGGCACAGCACTTGAATACAAAATGTAAATATAATCTGAGGTTATACTCCAGGTGGGTCCGCACTGCAAGGATTCAAACATGCAACCTGATGGTTGATCTCACCTTTTAGGAATAGGTGTTCAACACCCTGAACAAGCAGACCATTGATTACTCTGGACAAAAGATGTTTTACCAGGAATGAATTTGTGCTTAAGTACCAAACTGGATGAGTCTTCATTGAGTTATCATGAAATGTCAGATATACACCTGTGCTGTGGTCCTTTCAAAGTTGTTTTTGTTTTCACCCCTCTGCTGGACAGAATCCAACATTTTACAATGTACAATCTGAGGATTTAAACTGGTTCCGGTTTTCAACTCAGTGTGCTGTTGTCCAGAATCTGATTCTCTATACACAGTGCTGCACAGGTTTCCTCCAACAGTAACCTAAATAATGATGCAGAGAATTCCAGCAAATTATGTGCCATTGCAAAAAAGGTATCACGGAACACGAAGCATGTATTAAACATAGACAGATGTATCACAATAGATGTTTTCCTTTTTAAATTTATAAAAAGTGAACTAGACATGGTTTGCTTGTAGTGAAACAGATTTCTTATGAAGTGAAAATGTCAAAACCTAGAATTGCAAAAATCGGGATTGGTCACACAACATATCAATTAAATTCCGACCTGATTGACAGATTACTTCTGCTGTAGGAATTGCCAGGTTACGGCTATGACCAGGGAGAACTTTGTTTTGTAGGGAATGCATAGCCCTAACAGCATATGCAATAAGCCGAGCCATAGCCTGCCATTACTAATCCAAATTTGTATGAATAGTGCAAAGGAAACATCTACAACCGGTTCTGTCATATAATCCTAATTTCCCCAGGACAAATGAAGGCACGCCCCTGTATGCTCACATCAGAAAAAAATACAACCCGCTAGGGAAAAAAGGCCAAGAGATTTCTTTCAAGGATAACAAGTTTTAATCGCACAAAAATAAGGATGCGAGCAAAGAACTCTGCTGCTCGAGCACCTTCTACCGAAAAATGCTACAAGCAGAAGTTTATAAGGCAGCACATCGTCATCACAAACAGTAAAAAACCTGTGTGGCTAGTTGGTGAGACCCTATACGTGGGCCTGCTCCATAGGGGATGCCAGGCTGTGATTGGCCCCAGCCCGATCCGTCCGTCTTCCATCACGTGGGGTCCACGTGGGGTCAGCTGGGCTCATCTCTCCAGGGACTACAGGTCATGTTCCTTGTAAATTACTATTGCAAGACAATTCTACTCTTTCATTATGCCATTCACCTGGGAATCTCTGCGACTGGCATGAGGGGAGGACCACTATCATGTTGACTCACACATTCTTTGCTCAGTTCACATTGCACTTTCCACACTCAAGGTTTCCACCCTTGCTTTGGACTATAATTTATTCCACTATGTACCTCGCATTACAAAGTGTGTTATCATGGGATAAGGTGAAATGGCTGTGTTCTTTCAGAACTTTTATGACCACTGGTTTTATGGTTGGTAGTCTGAGGTCACCTAATATCACAGAATTCAGGGGTCTAGGACTGGGTCGGTTGTGGGTGTAATAACTCCTGGTGTGTTGGGTGGGAGGTCTGCTAGTGGCCTGGCTGTGATGAATGTGTGCAGAGAGGAGCCTGGTGCTGTCTTTGGGCCTTGCAGGGCGCATTCCTTTTTGGGATAACAAGTAGTTGCAACAATTAAGGAACAAAGGGAAGGTTCTATGGGAATTAGCAGGGCCGGTCCTTCTACCATCAGCGCTTGGGCCTGCTCAGGCTTCTACATTGGGCCTATGTTTACTGCGCGGCCATGCAGGACTGAACGATCTACCATAACTACAAAAATGGTGTCTCTTTATATGTGCGCACTACGTCTTATACATCGGTATTTCGTGCAATATTGTGTTTGTGCATAATTCCTTAGCACGGCCCTTTCCCCCATGGTACATCACACGTCTTATTTATGGGGCTCGCCTCACTCTAAAGCACCTAAGGTGGTGGGAAAGGTTATTTTCCTTCCCAACACAGATGTAAAGAAGTACAGGTGCCACTGACAAGCGGTGGTAGGAGGGCAAAGACTCAAGAAAGTCAATCTACTCAGCCAAACCTTTTTTCCAGGCTAGGTGATTTTTTTAAATGTATTCATATGCAAATATATACATTGCTCCCTGAGAATGTCAGTTCCAGGTATACAAGAAAACTCCATCACAAACCCTTCAAAATCTGGAAACAGCATCATGTCCAAAAATATACGTACAACAGAAAGATATCCACAGCCATGCCCATTTAGCACAACACTAGTTCCCTGGAGAGGGAGCACACATAACCTTTCTCCTGCAGAGGCAATCAGAGATGCTTTTATACCCAGCTGAGGGTCAATTTGGATTTTTTTTAAATGGTAAGAGCAAATGGTAGAACAGTGGTCCCCTGGAGAGGGAACACACATATCCTTCCTGCAACAGAGGCAAACAGAACAGTACATCTCTATGAATCAGAGATTATTTTATACCCAGCTGCGGGTCAAACGCTACTGCCATAAATTTGACTTTTTGCAGCATTATTTACCACCTGTTTCACCGAAGATGGATAAAAGGTGACGCCCAAATATTTATAACTATTCACTACCTCCAGTTTGCCACCATTCACGGACCAATTACATTTCCTACTTTTAGAACTTCTCCTTAATGGTTTAAAAATCATAATTTATGACTTGTTGGCATTTATAGCCAGGCCCAGATCACAGAACGAGAATGCAAATGGCGTGTTTTAAATATTTTGAAAACATGACATGCAATGTTTGAGATACAATTGGGTGTGTATCTGTAGCAGCTGAACACATACTATTTATTGCAGAAACCCTCAGAATCCAATGTGGAATTCCCCCCCCCCGCCACCCCTCCCCGATTCGAAATGATCAACATTTACAAGTTGAGAAATGTGTATGAGATTTGAGGCATACTGCACTTTTTACACTGCTGGCATAAGCTGAGATAAGATCAGGCACACCTTGGTATCCATACGATGTGGCTGAAGCAGGGGAACACATGCCTGTTCCCATAGTGTGCATAGGCTGCCCTACTTTCTTCAAACATAACCCTACCACAGAATTGTACATACCAACTCAAAGATTGTGTGTAGCTAACGTTTACAGGAATACAATCTTTTAAATGAAATAATCAATCCTGGTTTTCAAGAGCATTTACTGGGACATTCAGCTGCCATTACATCCTGAGGTATCACCCGTTTTTATCTAAAAGAATGTTCATTGCGCATTCGGCAGTTGCGAAAATGCCAAATCCCATTATACCGAACAGAGGAAGCGGGGATTGCGGGGTATCCCCATTCCCTTGGATGGTTTAATGGCATTCGGGGGACGTGGGGGTGTCCCCCACCAGCACAGAAAGCAAATTGGAAGTGAATAAAGATTAGGAAAAAAATTCTAACGCGAAAAAAGGACTAGGACAACGGAAGTCCCTATCCTCTATTTCAAACGTTTTTGACCTGGCACCCCTAAACAAAATGTGGGCAGTCCGGACCCCCCCAAAAATACCAAATGGACAGTATGTGTTGCGCGCCGTCACTGCACCCTACTCCCAGTATAGTCCCTGGGCTCCCCCACCTGCTCCCATCACAGTCGCTGAGCTCCCTCAACCCACTTCTACCCAGTCCCTACGCTCTCCCCACTCCACCGCAGACCCTGGGCTCTCCAAACCTTGCTCCCACCACTATCCCATGGTTCCCGCCTGTCCTGCTCCCAGCACAGTCCCTGGGCTCCCCCTATCCCAATACAGTAAGAGGGCCAGTGGTGGCTGGTGAATTTTTTAAGTGGAGGGGCATAACTATTTCCCCAAAAATGCCATAGCGACTGAGCGCAATGAGGGAGCCCGAACCAATCAATGGGGGTTCGGGGAGGGGGGTTTAGCCCCGTGAATTTATTTTTTAAATAATGGGTGAAAATGGTGCATTGTAGAGCATACTTTAAAAAAAAATGGGTACATAGCCAAACAGTTTGCAATTAGTGCTGGGGGGTTCCAAGGGGGCAGGCATGACATTTTTTACTGGACATCTATGATAGATATCCAGTAAAAATATACCATCCCTATCCCCTGGGCCCCACTGGGCCTAATACAATCAACCTGATTATGTGTGTATGCAAGGTGCTGGGGTGCTAAGGGGGAAAGCATGGTATCTTTGACTGGCTATCTATGATAGAAATCCAGTAACAAAATACCATCCCTGTTCCCTGGGCTCCACAGCGCCTCAGAAGGAGAGCTGGTTTTTGGCAGGTGGGTAGGGGGATTGTGCAACAAAGGCATTTAGGCATTTTCTAAAAGCATTTGTAGTACAACACTCTGTCCCCGCTCTATCCACCACTTGACAAAATCAGCTCAACGGACCAAAACAAACTAACAAACACACATTCACACGAGCATCCATCACCATACACTCACTCATAACACAAGCATACACGCATCCATGCACATGTTTAAATAAAAGATAATGAACATAAACGTACCTTCTGCATTGGCCTGCGTGTGGGTGCTGAAACGCCCTGGTCCAGGCTGCTCTGTCCTTATGTGCGATGAGGCGCAGGAGCTCCCCCTCGCACATACAGACATGCAGACATGCAGTGCCCCAGACAACATTTCCAATGAGCTATGCAATGCTGGTGAAGCAAAACGACCCAGCCTTGCATGCCTCAGTGAGCATGTGTGGTTGGGAAACTGAACTGAACTGTTAAAGGGAAATAGCGTTTCCCTTTGACAGTTCAACCAGACCAGAAGCACTCCCTCAGCTGGAAAAAGCAGCTGAGGGAGTGCTCATTGTTTCACTGGGCTGGCTTCTTAGCTCCTCCATAATGGGTGAGGGGGCCACTGGGTGGGTGTCCCCTCGCCATTACGGATGATCCGCCAGGCTCGGACTGGCCTATAGGGCAA
This sequence comes from Ambystoma mexicanum, assembly GCF_040938575.1. Lineage (NCBI taxonomy): Eukaryota > Metazoa > Chordata > Amphibia > Caudata > Ambystomatidae > Ambystoma > Ambystoma mexicanum. The sequence goes on along the minus strand of NC_090923.1, from coordinate 488,570,868 downwards.
TAGGGCAATGCATGTACCAAAAATGCAAAATGCTAGTGTGGGCCAGTCAAAATTGGGCACCTTTTTGGCCAATGTGGCCAGGTTGATGAGTTGCTTCACTATGCAGTTAGTCATTTTGACCATTGTTGCTGAATAAGTATTCTTTAAATATCACAATTTACTTACATCTTAACACAAAGCACCCCCTTGGGTGCTATTCAAACAGTCTGTGACTAAAGGAATGAATATCCATTTTCGACTGCGGGTCACTTTTTAATTGGTGCCTGAGACAGTTTCATGCTTCAGACCGACCATGTGAGTCACCCCTGCCCATTTCTTCCAATCTAAAAACAAAAACAAAAGTTTTTTTAGTTTTTTGTACACACTTCATGCTGGGCTCTCACGGCCCCCAAGGGATGCGACCACGGCCACCTGCAGGGGCTCTCCCCAAAGTTTGAATACCACTTCTCTATAGGGATAGGAAACTTCGTTGCAGGCAGACAGGTGAAGAAAGACTGCAGACAAAAGGTAAGTAAGTATACAGGGGCTGTGGTTCAGTTAAGAGTACAGTCCCAGTTGCGCCAATCCAGAAATATATTTATATTTAGGTAGGTGAGAACCAATAGAAGATAGTTCCACACTATTGTGTTGAAGTTGAAGGATTTTTTATTTTTCACAATTATATTTCAAGTGCTAAATTTTATACTCTCTACACGTTTCACCCTTTTTACATTCACTGTGATACATTTTACAAAGATAAACAAATGGTAAAATATAAATAAACCATACAGAAAACAAAAAAATAAAAAAAACATTGTCTGACAAGCCACTTTAAAATATTATGTCTTTGATTTTGACTATTTGTAATTAACACAATTTTTAATGAACATTTAGATATTTATTCTGATGCTAAATTCCTAATTGGCTATTCACCATATTCTTTTTTCTTTTTTTGCAAAACTCTGTATTTACTAACACAGTGAATTTCCTTTCATTATCTTAAGCATAGTCAGTAGGGTCCAGTTAGATTCAGTCACTGGCCTGAATGGAGAAAAGAGATCATTTCAACCACTCTATTACTTCTGTGAGCGGGCTAACACACTTCTTTGACTAGGTGAAGGGTATTTTAATCTTAACTAGAATAGCCAACATATCTTTCTTCTTGGGGCGCTCACCTTGTCTTAACATATATCTGGAAATGGTGAGGGATCCAATTGTCCTTCTCCTTTTGCAGCAGATTTGTTGCACAACACTGCAACAAATTTGCTCGCTTTTGAAGTGCCTGAAAACGCTGTGATGACGTCATTGGGCTGGCTCCTTTGCTCCTCTATAGTGGGTGAGGGGGCCACTGGGTGGGTGTCCCCTCGCCATTATGGATGATCCGACAGGTTCGGGCTGGCCAATAGGGCAATAGGGCAACGCCTGTACTAAAAATGCAAAATGCTAGTGTGGGCTGGTCAAAATGGGCCACCTTTTTGGCCAATGTGGACCAGGTTGATGAGTTGCTTCACTATGCAATTAGTAATTTTGACCGTTATTTCTGAATAAGTATTCTTTAAATATCACAATTTACTTACATGTTAACACAAAGCACCCCCTTGGGTACTATTCAAACAGTCTGTGACTAAAAGAATGAATATCCATTTTCATCTGCGGGCCACTTTTTCATTGGTGCCTGAGACGGTTTCATGCTTCAGCTCGACCATGTGAGCCGCCCCAGCCCATTTCTTCCAATCTAAAAACAAAAACCATGTTTTTTTTTTACACATTTCATGCTGGGCTCTCACGGCCCCCCAGGGATGCGGACACGGCCCCCTGCGGTGGCCCCCCCCATAAATTGAATACCACTGCTCTACAGGGATAGGAATCTTCTGTTGCAGGCAGACAGGTGAAGAAAGACTGCAGACAAAAGGTAAGTATGTATACAGGGGCTGTGGATAAGGGGAATGCTAGGAAGTGTGCTGTATGTGATCACTGCGCACCACCATTTTCGAATTCAGTATTTTCGTGTTCGGAATTACGGATGCGCACAGTCATCACATAAATCCCATTCTGACAAAGGCCTTAAACATCATTTCATAGACATTTCTTGACGAGCATTATAAACATAATTGAAAATTGGCTGGAAGAGGGACCGAAAATTTCATATTTTAAAACAACATGCATGCATTTATATAACTTTTTCTGTTGTATTCTGGGCTTGTGCTTTAGCGGACAATGCCCGATTCCAGGCCTAATAACTATGGCAGTTCTCAGAGAAGATGCAGATTATGAGTAAAGCAGTAATGCGTGGTTGTGGCACCCCAGATTCCTGGCAAGACAATGGTAGTCCTCGGTGAAATTGGAATTATGAGTGTCTGTGTTAGGTACTCTGTTACTGGGACATGTATATTGATTGCAAAACCAAGCACCTGAGAAGTCTCAGAAGGAGAGGGGGAAATAGCAGGAGAATGATGACCTCAGATTAGTGATTTCGGGAGATACAGGGCTGAACACCTATACAAAGTGTACCTCGTTCTCAAGAACTAGATTTCCCACCCTCCGACTGGACAGCGATGAAGGACCAGGGTAACGCAGCATGTCTCTTGGCTACATCGATGGTTGAGGTGATATTAAGTCCTGGGGGCAAAATCGTTTGGGAAGAGAAAGATTGTCAAAGAGATATGAACATGCAAGGCTGAGTAACTATGTGATAGAGAAACCAGAGCATTATTTCTGCGAAATCGGAACATAGCAGCAGAAAGCTGCACAAGCACAACATTAACCAAAGATGCCTGTGCTGGATGCTGAAAAAACCAGCAAAAACACTTTCAATAAAGGGTATACGGCAATGGTGTATGAAAACACACCACCAGAATGCAGTGGCAGAGCATTTGCCACAAACACACTGGGAACCAACAGTGCCCATCCTTATATGACAGGATGGTAGGATCCCGTTGTGATAAGTGTTCATTTAATTTCTTAATGATTCACAGAAATAAATCATTTGGTTGTACATCAATTGTTATGCCTTTATTCTTATACCTGGTTATACATCAATTGTTTTTCCTTTATTATTATGCCAAAATTTACCGTAATCGGAACTGTGCAAATGTTCAGTCCATCCAGGGCATTCTCCTGGCAGAAAACACTTCTTGTGCAAGTCACAAAAAACAAGTATTTTCATACTTCTTCAAATTTCAATCTCAAACTGATTCCCATTTCAGTTCCAGTTATGTGATACACATTTCAGTTCAAATTCCTAATATATATTGGTCACTCATAATCCTCTTTCATGTACTGGTTTCAGTCTTAGCCTAGGAACCAATCTCACTCTGAATGTTCTATTTATAATTCATAATTTGTTCAAACTTTTAACATGTATTTAGTGTGTCCAATTTTGTTTACATGCCTTAGTATTAACATGAATCATTAGATTCCTATTTTCATAAATATTAATTCCAGCAATACCAGGGACACAATCAAAGAGACCAATCACTGATGGACAAGATGATCAGATAACAAGAGTGTGCGTCATCCCTTCTGCACTCCCTGGAGGTGCCCAGCCAGGGGCATCCCTGTTAAGAGTGAAATAGTGAAGGGTGAAAAACAGCCATTAACCATCCTCTTTGCCTGTGAGCCTTTGCTTTGCAGTGTCCTGCTACTGGTCTGTAGGTACCCATTGTTGCATCTTCTCAGCTTCCCCCACACCATGCCCATCTCATGCTAACTCTTCCTTTACCTTCTACTTCTCAATTCACTCTCCCCTGCTCAGAACCATTTTACCTCTCTTCCCTTCCCTATCATCCCTTTTCTTCGACTCCACCTCGCTTCTCATTCCACTACTCTCTCTATTCACATCAACAGCTACTTTTTCTACAAGTTTTTTTAACACAGAATTCCTTGCCACCATTCGAGCCCTCTGTGCCCCCATACGTTTCTGCTCTCTCTCTCTCCTCACTCCCCTAGTCTGGAATGCTCTACCTCTCTGTGCCCATACTACTCCAACTCTACCGCTATTTAAATCCAAACTCAAAGTTGTCCTTACTGAAGAACATGTTTCCTAGCACTGTATGCTACTGCATCAGCCTGTTTTGCTCTCTACCCTTTATGGGCAACCATACAGCACTTTCCCATCCCCCTCAGTCCGTAAATCAACACCTCCTCCACCATCCCGGTCCTATCTCATTCTGTCCAGTCCTCATTCCTGGTCTATGTTTCCACCTTCCCCTGCAACATCTGGTATTCAAGTCCCATTCTCTCACACCATTGTAAAGGACAAATGTCTTCCATCCTGTTATCAATAGTCAATTTTGTGTGTGTTTGTGTGCCAAAAAGGTATTTCTTTCCTTGTGATAAATAAATAAACAAACAAACAAACAAATAAATAAATAGATAGATAAATAAATAAATAAAATCTTGTGGGAAGCAACTAAAGGAAATAATGATATTGTGCCATGCCCAAATAGTCATAACCTATTGCTGAGGTTGGCAAGGTGTTGGGGAAAGTAAGTACTGGTAGCAATGTTAAGTATTCAGTTTGAAAATATAGAGGGGCAGAGTTGCTCTCTGCCTTCATGACAAGGGCTGCTAAACTACTGGGTAAGATAAAAGTGCTGTCACAGATCGATGAAAGATTGTTTTGGTATGGGACATTACAGAAAGTGGTTAAGAAACATTTTAAAATAAGTGCTGCACAGGCGGATAGCTGGGTGTTGTTTATGAAGAAAATTGATAGCTTCACAGAGCAGGTGAGAAGGGCACTATGAGAGTGAAGCTGCAAGAATGATTGAGAGGGTCGGACAAAGAGGCATACACAGGGAAAGTCAAACACTACAAATTAATTCAAAAGATATAAGTGACCCAGAGGAAGAGGATGATACCTCTTCAAAAAGAGAAGGGGGAGATGGGAAGGGAAATTGTCTGGTTCTACATGAAGAATTCGATCAGCATTAAGTTATAATCCCTGCATTATTGAGAGAAGAAACCTGCGCTGCTCAGCAGTGCCACGCAGAGCAGGATACGTAGGCGGGAAAGGACCCCCCAATGGAGGTTCACAGTGGGCCTGAGGGCGGTGAGTGTGATTTGTAAAGAGGGAAATGAAGAGCATGCCAAGGGTCTCAGATCAGTGTTCAAAGTGTTGAGGGAAGGTAGTCTATCAGTGAATAGCACCACAGGATACAGACATGGAGGAAGGATAGCTCAGGGGCAACACATTTTACTTGGAAACAAGACAACGCAGCACAACAGAGGTTCAAATCCTGATCCTGCACTTAGAAACCACTCGCTGGTATTAAAGGCAGGGTTCAAAATTGAGGGGAGCCGAGAGCTATTTATCTCCTGCTTCTAGCATAGTAGAGCCTGGTTAGCTTGAAAACAACAGCTACCGGGAGCTACTTTTGGCTCCTATGGCCAACTGGTGCCTTCCAAACATGTAAATGTGACATTAACTGAGCATTTGAGAATGTTAATATATAATAATTTAAACAGAATGGTTCATACAAAAGGAACAAAAGGTTAAAGGGAGTATCTCTGGAAGCTCCTGGTTCCCGTGTGGTATCTCCTGACTACAGGGTGACACCTAGGAGCTGGTTTTAGCTCATGCTGATCGATTCTCAATTTCGAGCCCTGAAAGCACGTTATAAAAGAACAAATATAATTATTATGCAGTGAGATTAGTTTAATCAACAAGCAGGTGATTGTGGATCATTTAACTGAGATGCCCATAAGAGTCAATTTGCCAGTACCTAGAAGTGGTCCTTAGATTAATGACAATATAATGTGAGTATTTATTTTGGCGCTGTTACACGATTTTTTATTTTTTTTTAGCTGCAGAATTGTTTTTCTTGTCTTAGTTGCATATTTATAACACACTTAAATACCCAGAGGTTTCTAAACGCGGACCCGGGGATAGACCCTGTGTTGCTTTGTGTCAGCTTGCTTCCAAGGCGAGCACATTGCTGCTGAGCTATCCTACCGGGACAAGTATGTTACTAGACCACTATCTAAGTTAATTTTGATGAGTGGTTGTGTGTGTATGGGAGCAGTATTATTTATGTGAACAGGTAAAAGATAAGTTCAGAACATTTCACTGGGTATATTTAATAGGCGTGGAGCATAATGAAACAAAACGTCTTCCAAGCAGAAATTACTAGAAAGAAGAATGAATGATCAATAACAAGAGGCAAAAGGGGATATGGAAAGGGGAGTCAAATGTAGCTAGGTTTAGGGTGGCTTGAAATATCGGCTTAGAATGTTCACAGCGGAGCTTGATATGTGAGTGATGCAATCCCGGACTCGCCAGACTTTCAGAATCAGTGTAGGAAGAAGTGATGTGCAATTCTTTTTTTTTATTCCTGGTGGGATGTCGTTTAGTTTATGGGCAAGCAGTTGACGGTTTTATCCGGGTTGATATAGTACATTGAATTGATACACAAACTCAAAGTTCTACACAATGGTACTAAGGGCAATTTAGGAAGAAAATAAGGCGAAAAGAGGGGTAGACAGCATAATATCAAAAGCCAAAAGCTGTGCAAGAACCTACTGAGGTGTGACAGCTTGCAAATTGCAGTCTGAGCATTTTAACGTAGAAGGTAAGGGATGGATAGGGTGAGCACTAAGGATCGATCAGTCTTTGGTGCACCTTAAAACAACCATGCCAGCTGAAGTTCTTCAGTACTCACTTAATAAGAAAATGGCAAGGTTAATATGCGCCATCTGTGTGTCTCGCAACGAACAGGTAATGATATAGCACTTGCTCGCAAAAGAGGGAGGGGGCACGCGTGCCACATGGACAGCAATGGCGCGTTGTTACAATGTGCAGTGGAAGATGAATATACTCCCTAACCCTGTTTTGGAGAAGAGCGCCTGAGTATGTGGAGCAATGTGGACATAGACCTTTGATCGACATATGTCTATTTAATAATGTAATAAGTGCCTGGAACACATAATGTTTTTGTTATCCTAAAGCATATATTTCACCTCGTAATACTGATGATAGTGGGACCGCACACGAAAAACACTACACGTAAGAAGGCTGCCACATATCATGAAAATGACCTGTAGAAGGGAAGTGCATATGAGGTCAGGTAACATGTTACTTACATGGGTGTCCCATTGTCTATTGAGTTGTCAAATGTAACGCTTCGTATGGAATGTAGCATGCCAATAAGATTTATTGAATGAGGTTGAGAACAGGGTACCCCCAAACAGGGGAAATAATACCATGGATCAGGTTCATGCTCCCAATCCAGGTCCAACTATCTTGGGAACATAGATAGCTACTTATAACTGGACCGGGAGTCATCAGTGGTCAGTGGTATACCAAAAATAGTTAAGAGTTTGACTGCGCCCTGGGCAGTGATAGTTGGTGTGTTGTTGAATCTTTATTTGGTTGACTTGTGTACTGACAATACATTACATGTGGGCTACTTTGCAGCTGAGGCGACTTGGGGCCAGTCAGTGAAAGCTCTGGTCATTGGCCGCCATAATAACCTTCCTAGAATGGGCCAAGGAAAAGTGCTTCCAATTGCAAGAGGATAATTTGGCATTGGCTGAGCTGGGCATAAACCCTCAGCCTAACATACGCCCTTCTGACCTGCGAGCAATCACCAGAATACCGGTATGGAAAGAACAGCCGGAAGATGTTCTGAAACTGCACCACCTGGGAAGGTGGGAGCACAATGCCACAGCCGGCTGGAGAACACACAATGCTTTCCTGCAGATATGGAAACATTCTGACAGAACTGTAAGAGATTATTGTTGTGTTGAGCGCCTGAGAACATATTTGTACTATTGCTCACTAAATAAACACAATTGGAGTTTGGATGATTACATCCCGCTCATTGAAGCAATCCTTCATCATATTTCAACAGTCGGTAAAAAGTCGATTTTCAGGGATTCACAGACACGTTAATAGGGATAGAAAACATTACAATTAGGCCAACAGGACAAAAGCTAATTTTGGAGAAAAAAACAGCATATTACAGGTAATCTCTCATTGTTAGAGCCTGCATAGAGGGCGCTACAATAGTTTATTCTGGATAAGATGAGAGCTCTGCCAAGTGTGATAAAACTGCCTGTTGAGAGGAAAGGTCTACAGGCATTGATGAGTTTTGAAGTGTAAGCAGCCGCCAATGCCATGGCGTTGACTTTTCTGGTTAAGGTGAGTGCTGAATCAAGGTAAATGCAAAAGGTTTTTACTTCCTTGGAGACGTTGATAGTGATCCCATCAATAGCGAAGAATTTGAATGAGTCACAAAGTTTGTTTAGGCGGTTTGTCATCCTATGAGGAGTAGCTCTTTTTTTCATCATTTAAACAAAGGCTATACTGGGCCATCCAGGCCTGTATGGTTTGGTAAAATGTATTTATTGACTTCGAGTCTGTGTAATAAGTAGCTGTAATAGAGATTAGGATTTGGGTATCATCTGCATAGTTAGTGTCATCTGATACCAAAGTCATCAATAAGGTTGAATAGAGGTTTGGTAAAGATATTGTAGAGTATAGGTGAGATGCAGGAGCCTTGAGGAACTCCACATGTGACTGAGGCTGGCATTGCTGCTGCGGTAGGTGACAAGACCCTCAAAGTTATGTTAGGAAGGACTGTGTCCAAAGTATCGCTTTGGTTGAGAAGTGGACTGCCGATGAGCGCTGTTTGAAGAGTATTTTGTGGTTAACTAAATCAAGAGCTGCTGAGAGGTCCAATAGGAAAAGGAGGGTTAGGTTGCTGTTATCTTTAATCTCATCCATTTATATTTTTAGATCCAGGAGTGCTGATTCTGTGCCATGCCCTGAGCAGAAGCCTGATTGGCGAAGGCCAAAGAGGTTGTTAGATTCCAGATGGTTTCAAGGAGGAAGGGTAAAGTTGTGGAAGGAGGGTATAGTCATAAAAATGAGCTGTGATATTCTTTCCTCACAGATCCCGCCGACAAGGTTGTGTATATCAAGTTTGTTTACAATTGTCAATGAACTGTCTGTTCCATACCTTATTACTTTTGCTCTGCATATAGTAACAATAAATAGCATTGATCAAAAAGCAAATCCATTTCCTAAAACGCAAAATATAACATGGATTATTGGATAATATTATTTGAGCAAGTGTAGCCAGAACATTTTGGAAAAATGGGCACATGCTGTGTAGAAATGTCAAAGAATGTATTGTACTTTGAAAAGTAGCCCGGCTTGTGACAACTGGGTTTAGCTTTAATTTTTTCCAGTCTCAGAGAGGCTAATGCAGTTTTCCTTAGGTTTTTGAAGCAACACAATAGAAACACAGAAGAACTAGAATCATAACATGCAGAAACCAATGTGTCAATTCAATATGATGAAAGTGTGACATTTTGATTCTTAGCCAGAAAAAATTCAGTAGTCACCCGCAACAAAAATGCAAGTAGAAGTGTCATGTGATGGTGATGTCAATAGTTCATACAATGTAGAGAACAAAGCCTAGAGGAAGAAGCCTGTGATTGGATAAGTGATTGGAAATATTTGGGATTAACATGTTTAAGGGAATGAGAATATCAATGAAGAAGTGAAGGAAAAGGTTGATAATTGACAGTATTCCTGTCTTTTAGCCATCTCCGTTCAACCCTATGAAGCAAGGTCCTTACATGCTTTAAAGAATTACATAACCATGGAAGTGGCAGTTCACTTTTTGCAGTAAAAACAGATGGGGGCAAAAAGCATCTAAAGGCGAACGAATGGATGCATTGAAATTATCAAAAATGGAATGAACATTAATAGCAGAAATATCAGCAGAAATAGAACATTTATAAGAAATTGAATCAATAAGAGAAGATGGTGTAAGATTCACGGCACCGAAAAGTAAATGTGGAAGAAGGGCTTAATAGAGAAGAAGCATAAGGTAAGGTTAATATGAAAGGAATTAGAAAGTGGTCGTCAAAAAGAATAACAGGAGCAGAGGCATAGACAGGGTAGGGCCTGAGCGGGCAAGGCCCACCCAAAATGTGTAAATTCCCACAGAGCAGCGATGTGTGGGCATATACAGATATTAATGTCACGGTGGTTGGCCCAACTACATTAGCTTCAGGCCCCACTTGCTAGACAATCCTGGCTACGCCTCTGAACAAGAGTCTGAACTGGGTCCAAGATAAAGAGATTGGCAGAAATAAAAACAAGATTAAGAACCCCATCTTTAACATGACTAGGTGCAGAAGGATCTAATGCAAGATTATACGCTGTAGAGAAAATCAAAGGACAATAAGGAGACTCTAGTTGTGGAATATCAGTATTGAAATACTCAACAACGAAGTACAGAACAGCAAGAAAAAAAATAAAGTATAATGAACAATCAAACTACACGTAGAATGCACCATGTGAAACAAGAAGATGATAGACAAGTAAAACGGCAAACAGCAAGGGAGCGGAAAAAAAGAAAATGATCTTCAAAAGAAGAGAATTGGGGAATGGAACTCTTGAAGCAATAATCCAATGTGGGTAAAAAAGAAGGCAAATGTTAGGGAGAATACTCAATAATGGCTAATTTCCCTTACCTACTGAGTCCCTCAGCAGCTTTTCTGGATTTCTAGAATTTTTTTTTTACCTGGTAAGAGTGTGAGCCCTTTTTTCCCCACTCTTACATGTGATTTTCTGTGTGTCTTTAACATTTTCTTGTGTTCATAGACTGTGGAGCCTGACCTACTCCATAGGCATAATCTTTTTATTGTGTGTTACACAGCACCTTCAGTGCAGTGACACAGGGTTGTCTTTTAGACTTCCTAACTCAGACTCCATTTTCTGGGAAAGACTACTGGCTCCCAGAACATGTAAAGTTGCCATTAACTTTATTAATCTTTTAAAAATCCACAGACCCAGTACACCCTATCGTACATAGAGTACTGGAAAGGGTTAATACTTATCCCTTTTTGTCTGTTTCTCTTGGGGCCTGGTTTTGCTCCCTTTTCATCAAGACTTGGCTATTGTCAGTGGTAAATACCCTATTTTTCCTACCGCGGTTATCTTAAATAACCTTGGTATTGTTTTAGGCTATCTTGGTAGCCTTGAACTTAAACCCGCTAGACCATATACGTTTTATACGGTTCCGGCTGGGTTTATTCGCCATTTCTTTTTTTAAAGTCTTTCTCGTGTTTTACTCTGCGCGCCAAATCAGGTTTGGTTCCTTTGTTCACCTTATTTTCACGGGCTTCTCCACAGAAGCCCTCCTTAGGTGCCTGAAAGTCTGAGTAAGCAGGATGTGAGGGAGGGGTTTTAGGACCCCTGCCATGGGTTCCCTTGGTAACCCAAGTTGCACTCCTGTTTCATTGGCTAGGTGACTGTCCCTGCGGGACAGCCACCCTGCTGTGTGATTGACAGCCAAACTGTGTGAATGGGGGAAAACTGCATAAAAAGCAGGTCTCTGGGATTGGAAAGGCAGAGTCGCCACTGGAATGAAAGAATTGACGAGGAGCTGACAGAAGAGGACCCCTACAACGACTGAACCGCCCGGTGAAGCCCTGCTGCAGGTCCGAATCTTCAAGCTCCAACGACAGAGAAGATCCACCAGGAATCATCTTCCCCTGAGCTGGTCGGACCAACCAGTTTGCCCAAACTGCAAGCCAGGACTCCCTCCTCTGGTCGAATTTGCTGTACAGAGCTACAGTGAACCGGATAGCCAGACCCTGCTTGCACACCTTTTATTCGTTGCTTTGCTCTGCTGCTGGTTTCTTCCCTGGACAGTGCATGACCCTCCAGTCTTCCTACTTCATGTCAGTCTGACAGTCGCTTCAGGAACCGTGAGCCTGCAGGAACTGCAGGACCGTCCGCCTCAGCTACAGCTTCTTCTCCATTTAAAGGTTCTGTGTAAATCTGGTTGTTCGTTTCGTCCAGCCGTGGTGAAGGTGTGTGAAACCTTTCGCCAAACCGAGGGCTTGTCCTTCTCTACTCTTTAAACTAACTTTTCTGCCGACCATCTTCGTCCGGAACTCTTGGCAAAGACTAAACCGCGAACTACCCTGAATTGTGTGATCTTGAGCAAAAGATTTTTGTCCTATTGACTTTGGCCATAAGCCTTTTTTATTTGATTTCATCACTGTAGTTCCTCTTTCTAGATTGCCCTGCTTACTTACCTGTTGGTGCTGCTCAATTTTTACCTAACTTTGTCTTTCCCTCCCTTTTTAAATTACTGGAGTGCCATTTTTCTCATACTTCATTTTTGAGTTTAAGTTGTCCAAAATCTATTGGGAGTGGTGTGGTTTGGTGTATTAAGAGTGTCATTTTTAAACTGCTTTACTTTAGTGAGATGTTATACAACTGATGTGTAAATAAATGTATATTCTTTTACTCAGAAACCTTGAGTCAGTGTTTGTTTGAATCATTCCAATTGCAGTCCTTTGTGTAACTATTGATACTGCTAACTTGCTCTTGAGATAAGTCTGGCTGCTCAGCCATCGCTACAACTTTACTGTGTAGTACAGGCTTGTACCAAAGGTGAATTTGTACTGTCACTTGTAGTCTTAATTGTGTGTGGTGTTCCTAAAGGGTACTGCATATAATTCTGCCTAACAGCCAACACTGACACTAAGGCGAGCTACCCTGGAAGAATGAGGAAAGGAAGAACAAGGTGATGGGAGAGCAGCATGAGTGGCTCTATCAAGATGACAAAGGCGTGTTTCAAGGATACAAAGAAAATGAAAATGAAATCAGAAGAAAAGATTTAAGAATAGATCGGTTTTGGAATGAACAGAATGAACGTTCCATTGATATACTAAAACTAAGCAATATGCCCCTTGTGGCGGGGGCATTACGAGTAAGGTAATGACCCGTGGGCCGATAGTTATAGACCTGAGAGAAGCGAGGGTCTTAACACAGCCCCCGGAGCATTACTTGTCTCGGTAATGCCCCCGCCGCGAGGGGCATATTGCTATTAGTACCCCGGCCCGCATGACCTGCAAGACCGGGGTACTAAAAGCATTTTTTTCTGTCCCGAAACGCTGCAGCGTGTCGGAACAGAAAAAATAAATTACAGAGAAAATGGCGGCTGGGGAAGGGAAAACAGAGTCCAGTTTCCCTTTCCATGGCGGACACGCTGGGAACACTTCTATTCCCAGGGCGTCCGCTCCCGAAAAAAGAAAGATAAGAAGGTAAGTGGGGTTGGGAGGGTGGGGGGGGGTGGGAGGGGAAAAACATGGAAGAAAAAAAACGTACCTGTGTCCCCGGTGGGGGGGCCTCCAGCCGTGTGGAGTCTCGGAGCAGGTATGGCCCCGCTCCCAGTCTCCTCATTGGCTGAGGGGCTGCCACCTCCCCCACCGAGGACAAAGCAGGGAAATGCTGGCCGAGGGATTCTTGGCTGGGTTACGACCCGCCGAGAGCCAATCAGAATATGTTTTACATTCTGCTTGACTCTCACTGGGTACTAATAGGTGAAATAAGATTAGATTGAGTTACACCACAAGACACACGCTTAATCCTAGAATTAGTACTGTGAACAGGACTGTTCACAATACAAATCAATAAAAATAGCTAAACCAACCAGCTGCAGAGATGCAAACATCATATAAAGTCACGGAACATGCTTTTATCAAGAAAACCGATCATGAAATGTGTTCTTCTGACTTTGAACCGGTGCAAACAGGGTTAAATACTTTTATGATACAGACTGACTGGAAGCCCAAGTAAATTTAGGCAAGAGACAAACCACCCTTATATCGTTCTTTCTTTTTTAATGTTTTCTTTCTTTATTGCCACCCTTGTATCAGACTCGATGGAACCACAAGAGTGGATGAAGGAATCAATGGTGGGAATCACTTGTGTGCATGGGGACTGGAAAGCCTATTCCAGAGCTGAGGTCATTCTGCAGGGGGAAGGCAGCTAGTCTCCTGGAGAGAGTCAGTATTGCCACGGGTAGCTGAACATGTTGTTGTGTGCACAGACTTTCTACTATTCCTACAACTACTGAATGCCCAGCTAGAAGAGGCCCATGTTAAAGGCAGTGGTAGTGACATCCCAAAGAAATATAATAAAGCTATGAGTGAGCCCCTCTCAGAAGGTGATCCTGCATCCATTTTGAACTGGTTGTAAAAATGTTCCAAAGTGGAACCATCAGTGGGTTAGGTGGGAAACTGTCAAATTATCCTGAGGGAAGTAATAGCACCAAATTTGTCTGGCCTCCCACTTCAACTTAAATGTTGAAGTCAAGGGATGTAGATCCTGGTGGAAACAGAAGCACGGCCATTCACCAGGTTAACAATGACCACTGATCAAACAGCTCTAGAGAGAAATGGCAGGGAAATCCGAGATGGTGGCCCTTAAATGTAATACACCCGAGACAATTCGAACAGAGGAGAGTAGTGAGAATGATGGAGAGTACAGAGGGGCCAAAGAACAGAAGGCCAGTGCTTTAAGTGGACCGGTGCTGGCCAGGACAGAGCCCCAGCAGGCTCTCAAAAGTGTGTCCGAGACAGGGCCCTGCAGGGGCCCCGTAATGTCCCCTGCTAATCACAATCCACCAGGCTCCTAGAAGCCAATACTTATGCAAGTGAGAGTTTCAGTCTTTAGAAAGAAAAGCCTTGCTTTTTCATGGTGTCACCACGCCGACCCCCTGCCAGACACCCCTTTCATTAGAGATGCAGTGGTGATGTCCCTGCATATCTAAAGAAAGGGGTGTCTGGCAGGGGGGTGCAACACAATGAATAGGCAAGGCTTTTTTTCTACATCTCGCGTTGAAGCGAGAACTTGAGGCTCTACAAAAAAAGCCTTGCCTTTTCATTGTGTCCCCACGCCAACCCCCTGCCAGGTGTGAGGGTGATCCCCACATCTCTGGTGAAAACAGTGCCTGGCAGTGTGTCAGCAACACAATTAAAAGAGGCAACAATTACCTTACCTGACTGCAGCCTGTTGGTCACGGCCCTTTTGATAAATCGAGCCTGGGCTTTTACAGATGCGTGGCCTAACAGGCAGCATTCAGGTGAGGTAAGTGCTGCCTCTTAATTGCGGCACTGACCCCCTGTCAGGTCACGCTCCCTAACAGCCCTGGCTCAAGTTTGAAGGCCACTTAAAGCACTGCAGAAGACCAATGAGAATAGTGAAAGCAAGTCATGTGACTCCCCACAATTGGGTTAAGTCATGACATGTTTTGTTATGTTATTTTGCACTTATATAGCGCCTTATACACCATTGGTATGGTCTGAAGGCGCTGGTAGGTTGAAAGCCCTTGGGAACCGAAGTTCAGATCAGTAGAGAGAGTAGAGAGAGTCAAAGGTGCATGCGAGCACTGGGTATGTGTGCAGCTCGTGCGGTATTCGTGTAAGAGCTGCTTCTTAGCGGTAGGTGTGGTGGTTGAGAGATCAGGAGAATGTGTTTGTTCTGGCGGGTTTTATCCAGAACGGCTGTGGCTGCGTTAGGCCTGAGGAGAACGCCTGGCTGGGGGATGTGAAACCAGCAGTGTTTACTTAGAATGATGTGCAGTGAGCGGCGGATGTTGGTATGAGAACAGTTATACTGAATGATGTCATAGTATCTCTGTGTTCTAGTTGAGTGGTGATGTAAAGAAGATAGTAAGCATGGTGGTGTGATATGATGGGTTATATGCTCTTTAAACGCTCTCTGCATTCTAAGCCATACTATATATGTCATGGAATTCTACGTGCTCCAGTCCGTCCAATACTCCTGTCTGCCCCGCGCTCTCTAGTCTGTCCCGCACATGCACTCTTGTCTACCCACGCATGCCCTCTTGCCCGCCCCACGCATGCCCTCTTGTCCGCCCACGCATGCCCTCTTGTCCGCCCCACGCATGAACTCTTGTGCATAGCCATCCGCTCCATACACTCATCCGCTCCCTACACTCATCCGCTCCCTACATTCATCTGCTCCCTACATTCATCACATGTATAAGAATAGGAAGGTGACTAGAGGGGAAGCTAGGGAGACCTGATAGACGCAACACAGCAGTGGTAGCTCCTGAAAACTGGAGAGATATGGCTTAGATGGAAGACTGTACCCAGAGATGAAGGTGTTGGAGCCTGTAGACAGCTTAAATAAATCAGCAAAGATTCGAGGAGATAGAGTTGCCTGAGGTGCAATGAAAACTAGAGGCACCTCCAGGATATCTTAGAGTTTGTGAAAGGTATAACAGATACCTGGCAAGGAAAACGGTGTGCCATGAAAATCCGTGAAACCCCCTTATGTGGGAAGACTGTGAATAAATCTCAATGTTAATAATAAGGAGTATGTGGACAATCCCAAGTGGACGTTGACACATGTAGTCAAAGTACCAAAGTGTCTCAGAAAATGCAAGAAAAGGAAAACTAAATTCTGGGAAATCTGGGAAATTAATTTAATGGAGATTCCTAATTTCCCAAAGAAATTGATTACAGGCTTCAGGGGTTGAAGCACCAGCCTGACAGGATTGAATGCATTTTCTTTTTCTCTAGTTCACTACGATTTTTGGTCATATGTTGCACCAGCATGTATGTTTGTTGGTGGTGGCATTTCATGGTACTGATTGTACTACATGGGCCATAGCATGACAACTCCGTTGTATATCAAAAATCCCAACGTTTGGTGCACATTTTCTTTTAATGTATCTCAGTAGTTCGACAGGCTGATGAAGGGTTGCAGTCAGTGGTGGCTTTAGTAGCGGCAGCGACTCTGACAGAAAAATGTGGCAACTCGCCCACCTCCGCGCACCCTGGTCAATGTGGTGGGCGGGGGGTGGGGGGAGCCACATTTTCCTTTTTGACGGTGAAAGAAGGCGTCCTTTTGAAATTAAATGCACTCACGTGCGCATTTAATAACAGTAGGGTGCTACATCACCCTATTCAGATGAGTACCTCCCCACTCCCGTGACAGAGCAAGGAGTTAAACACTGGAATAGGGCGCTGACGGCGATTCAATGAACAACGCCCTTATATGGTGCTACAGCACCTTATTGTTGTTAAATGTGTATGTTTCAAAAGGGCGCCTTTTCCCACCATGCTAACTCGGTGTAGCTTTTAAAAGACTCACCCGACATGGCGCCGTGGCGGCTAATGGTGGCCCGGGCGGCACAACCCTAATGCCGTCCATGGTTGCAGTTAATCAGGTCTCAAAATCTGGGTGAAATAATCAAAATGGCCTCGGTTGCCTCCCTCTCAATTAAGTGGCTCTTTGAAAGAGACCCGAAATGATATATGCAGTTCCAAATGATTTCCTTATATAATTATTGGAGTACACCGAGCTCTGTGTTGGAAACAGATCATTATGCATCGAGTCACAAATGACATGTGAAGAAATACATAATATAACTTTCACGGGCACCAGCAATTGTGAAATTATATCTATCCACGTTGCAAAACAGTAACAAAATACGGTGGACGTGCGTAGGGTCACAGAGGAGCACCCGAGCTGTCTGCTGGGCCAAGACATGAAAAGCCACTTTGCCATAACACAACTCCTGAGCCAAGAGCGTAATTTAAAATTCCAGCACGCAGTTTCGCATCCAATCATGTCTAACAGACGAGCCCCACTAATAACTGATCTCTACAACAGAGAGCATTTTAAAGTGAGCACATCCTGCTTTGATTCCAACTGCTGTTTCTTTGATTATTTAGTGTGAAACGTTGGGCACATTCAAAGCAGAAAATAATAAGGTTCCGAGGTTTAATGGCCAGCAGATCCCTGCTCAGCCTCACCGCAATGCAGCGAGCGCTGTGTTCAGCCCCCACCCTCACAGTGCTCGACACTTTGCGGTAAATGCCGGGGTAGGGGAGAGCATTCCTGCCATCCATCACTTGCCATTGTTTGATTGCCTTTGCATGTTAGCGTTTTTCAATTAACAGTTGTCCTCTGGGGCGAACATGTCAGGCTTTAGAACTCAGAGATTAAATGGCGGACACCCCGCTGCGCCCAGTGATCAATATTGTCGTTTAAATTAAATCGGAGTGTGCGGCAAAGTGCACTTCTGCCTCCCGTAGTTTGGCTATGTAGGTATTAAAAAGGAGTTTTTCAGGGCAAGGCGCTCAACGTGGTTTTAATTATGAGAATGGTGGTAGCAGTTAAAACGTGATGTTGTAAATGCCACCTATTCTCAGAATACCCCCTAATTATGAGTTCGGATTACTTGTTGCATGGGGCCAAAATAAGTATACTGCATGGGGTTAAATTACACACATTTACACTGCGAGGTACTTTCTATGTGCCACTTACGTCAGTTGACTTTTCATTGCTTGTTAAATTCTACTCTAACAACTGGCTTGTTGAGCACCCAGTTTAATAGCTGGAGTGTGTGACTGCCCTAAAGGCTGCACCTTGCAATGACACATGTGAGTTATGCGCTATATCTGAATAGGTAACACAATCTGAAAAAATGGTAAGATTTGCCAATATTAATGGTTACATAGGGCCTCATTACGAGGTTGGAGGTAGCCTTGCCGGTTTTATCTGAAAGGCTACCTCTAAACTCACATCCGGGTCCGGCACCCGCGAATATGCAATTACCAGGCTATTCCAGCACAGCCAGACCCGGTAATTGCCCTTCCGCAGGTGCTGGGCCCGGTACATCCCCATTCCCATTTGAGCCCCATAGGGCTCAATGGGAATGGGGAGGGTGGTAGCACCGGTACCGTTAATAACGGTACCGGTGCTATCTTCATGTTCTGCTCGCGGGTGCCGGTACGGCCACCAGGTCAGACCTGGTGGTTGCAAGGGCACCCGCGAGCAGAACTCCTAGTATGGCGGTACGGTAGCAACGGTTCGAGTAGCAATACTGGCGCTGTTGTTGCCTTACCGCCATACTTGTAATGAGGCCCATAGAGTTTTGAATAAATCTGAAACATCGGCACTGCTCTGGGCAAACTTCCACACCACCTTTTTTGTCTGCACCATTGCAAAAGGGGTCCAGCCTAAGCAAATCAGCAGGTACTGCCACCAATGGGAGCCTCCCAGCCTGAACTGCTAGGGTAGGTTCCCACTGAATGGAAACACAAACAACACCAGGCATGTTTCAGCATTGTTGTGCCCCAACAGTGAGCAAGGGACCCACGTCTGGGCATACCCTCTCTCACACAGGGAGACAAACTACAACAAAAAAAGTGATGGGTGGAAGGTTTTCAATAATTCTGAACCACTTGCACTGCTCTGGGCAACCTTCAACACCAGTTTTTTGCCCATCTGTGTCATTGCAAAAGGGGTCCAGCCATATGCAAATCAGTCAGGTACTGCCACCAATGGGAGCAGCCCAGCCCAATCTGCTAGGCCAGGTCCCTTCTTCATTTAAACCCCAGCAACTCCAGATGTTTCGGCCTTGTTGGACCTCATAAGTGAGGTCCAGTTTGACCGAAACATGTCTGGGGATTGTTATTTCCTGCAGAAGGGAAGTGACCAAGTAGTTTGGGCTGCAATGCCTCTTTTGCGGTGGGCCCAAGCCCGATTTGCATATGGTCTTTGCCCTTTGTAATGGCTTAGCAGGCGAAGTACAATCGTCTGGAGGGTTGCCCAGAGCAGTGCCAGAGGTTAAGATTAATGCTAAACTTTCCATCCATCACTTCTTTTTGTTTGCTGTGGTCACCCGGAGTGGGACGTGTATGCCCAGACGTGTGTCCTTTGCCTGCTGGGCCTAGAGAACCGAGATACTCCTCACTGATGAGGCCCAAGGAGCGCCAAAACATGTGTGGGGATTGTGATCTCCTGCAGAAGGGATGTGACCCAGCAGTTCGGGCTGGACTGCCCATTTTGAGGTGAGACCAAGCCGATTTGCATATGGTCGTTTCCCTTTTGTAATGGTTTGGTAGGCAGCAAGAACAATGTTCTGGGGGGTTGTCCAGAGCAATGCCAGAGGTAATTATTAATTATAAACCTTCCAGCCATCACCTCTTTTGTTTTGTTATCGTCCGATTGTAGTCTATCACAGCAGTCCCGGGGGATACTTTGTCTATTGATGCCTGGAGGGAGGCTGGATTGGGATTATGAGGGACAACTTTACTGTCCCTTGCAAATTCCATTCTCTCAGGGTTCTAAATTGTCATACAAAGCCACCCACCCTCTGGCTATCCATTTCACTACCAACTTACTCAGGCCCATGGGGTTTCTTTTAGCTACTCCTTGAGGAGGATGGCTGAGAACCGTTTCCTCAAGCACTTCCAGAGTGCTTTGCCACAAGCTCATGCATTCAACATTTCACACACATCTGGTAGACCTAGGGTTCATGTCTCCATCTATGTTCCTCTCCTCCTCCTCCAATTCCATGAATCCTATTCCCACCACCACTTCTCCATTTCCTATTCCTTCGTTCAACCTATTGACTCCTTTAACCACAACCTTCTTCGTAGAGGAGCAGCCAAGTGCCCCTGCAGGAAGTCCAGCCCCCCCTCTCACCTATGTGCTGGAAACCAGAAATTGTGCCATGCTTGACACCTGCGATTGTGACTATTCCGCGTTGAATCTTCTAGAAAAGGTATCCATTAAGAAAACCCTATCCGATTTATTCCCGAAGAGATGACAATCTCTTGGAGGAGATCCCTGAAGGAATATGAAAAAGAGAGAAAGAGAAGTTGGTGACATCACAAGAAACGAACGTGACACACTGAGAAGACTGGCTGAAGAAGAGAATGTACGGACCTTATAGAAACTGATGTCGAAGTAAATGATTGAGTAAACTTCCATATGCAAGACAAAGATTGCACATGGGAAGAGCACCACAGAAAATGCAAATCGTTCAATAACTGTACAGATGCAGTAACGCAAGTAGACTGATCATAGAAGCTAGCTTTATGTAGTAAATAGACTGCAGACGGAGCGGCCATTATATAGAAGCTGGACATTGGTGTCACAATTTTAGTAAGTTCAACCCACAAAGAGAAGGGCTGAGAGCTGTGTCGCAGCAGGGAATTAGCTGAGAGCATGGAAGAACCGAGAAGGGCTGTCTGGCCTGGTGTCACGGCTGGAGCTGCCAATGAACTGGTTATCTATCCTTGAAGATCCATGAGCTTGAGACGCTGAAACATCCCTTGTTAAGGTGCAAAGAAAGAACACCATGTGTGCCAAGTTGTATTCATTTAAGACAATTAAATGCTGGAAAATAGGCCGTATTGCAGTCTCCTGTCACATGAGCCAAGGATGGAAATAGAAGTTAGGCATGCAGTCCAGAACTACGATAGTGCCTGCTCACACTCGCGTGTATTCTCAGAAGAAAGGATACTTTGCAAGGCCAAGTTCAAAGACAATCTTCATGACAGAATGCATGGGTGAGTAGAGATGATGGGCTAATTGAGTGTGGAGGCACAGTCCATCCCACCTCCTGACACCTGGAGAAGGAGCATACGTACTGCTAGTCAGCCGAATGTTCCAGAAGGGCACGAGCGTGCCAACCAATTGTATAGGGCCATATAATGAAGGGCCTTATAGTTTGAGAGTCACTGATGTACCAGGTATCTAATAACTGATGAAGATGACTTGCAATCGGGGTGGACATGAGTTGTCCACCTGACTGTCGAGACCCAATCACAACCCGACCCCTTATGGAAAGTATACTTCAATGTTCTCTTTGAGCCAACCACAACCTCCCGTAGGTTTTTCTTATTTGCCACATAGTATGACGTCACGTATGACAAGTTTTTACTATAAAAGTATAATTCTTTATGAAATGCTTCGAGAGAATGCTGTGCGATGTACGTTGATGTCTGTTGTAAATCCCTGTTTTAGACAATTGATAATAAAACAGTAAAAAGACTTTGCCATCTTCCCGAGTTGATTTGATTATTTGATGTAAAGAGTTACTGTGTATCCCATCTATTGCATGACACGCTATCCGCCAAGGGCCCTAAATTAATTCTCCTCCTCAGATTGAAATGCTTAGCACTGAGCAGACAGAGGCTTCAAAGGCCTGGACAGGCTTGTTGATTGTATTTCCATTGGAAGCATGCATAGGGGACTGAACTCTCCTTGCTGCTCCATGGAAGGTGCAACAGCTTGTCCAAGTGAATATGGTGAGTGAAATCCAGTGGATCAACCATTTTGAATCAGTGTATGAAATGAAAGGACCAACATCTGCACCGAATTTACCTTCAAGGGACAAATGGGGTCTGCAATTTGAGATAGAGGACATCTTACAGAGTACCCAACAGAGTTCTTCCTCAGGGGGCCCGGGACCTGATGGTCTAACAAATTACATCATTAAACAAAATCTAGAAGAATGGGCTGCATTTCTAATGAAGTTGTTCACAAATATAGCAAACGAAGGGAGAATTCTGTTAAGTTGGAAAAGTGCGATTGTGATTCCGATTTTTAAAAAGGGCAATAGAGCAGAACACAAAAACTATAGACCCATCGCACTGTTAGATGTCCTTGGAAAAATCTTTGCATCCCAACTCCAAAAACAACTGTTGAGTTGGATCAAAACAACTGACCACTTGGATTGCCGGCAGACTGGCTTTGTAAAAGGTGTGGGATGTGATCTAAATCTGATGATTCTCAACATGCTTAAAATGGAAGCAATCAGAATAGACAAAAAGATCTACCTTGCGTTTGTGGATTTATCACAAGCATTTGATAGCATCAATAGAGAGCTTTTATGGAAGAAAATGATTGCTTGGAACTGCCCGAATAGCCTATTATTGGCTATTAAAGCCCTGCACACAGATACTGAAATAAGGGTGAGATTGGACCAAAAAGGCACCCTATTCGAGTCTATAAAAACTTGTCAGGGCGTAAAACAAGGTTGCCCGTTGGCTTCGAAATATTCAATCTTTTTATCTCTGACTTGGGCGAAGCATATGAAGGGGCCAACGTGTTTCCTCCAAAGATCAATGGAAGTGAAGTCAATTGGTTATTGTACGTGGACGACCTGGTCCTTTTGGAACTGACTCCCATAGGTCGCCAGCGAAAACGAAATACTTTGGAACAATACATCCAACGCAACTACCTGTGTGTTAATGCAAGAAAATTGGAAATATTAATTCTATAAAATCTGCAAAAGAACAGAGAAACCATTGGAAAAAAGAAGTTGGTCTGGAAAATGGGCAATGAGACCATTGAATTGGTAAAACAAACTACCTATTTAGGTATGTGCATTAGCTCCAGTCTTAAAGATGCCACCTGGGTACAAAAAATAAAGGACAAATGTAAGCAAATAACAGCTCAAACATGCATTTTGAACAGAAAATTCAGAAAATATTCATTGAAGCCAATACTGAATTTTTATAAACAGAAAGTTGTTCTGGCATTAATTCATGGAGTCGACTGTGCCTTTGGATTCCCAGCAGAACTTTGGTCTTCACTCGAACACTCATTCTGGTCAAAAGTCTTGCATCTCCCTAGGGGAGCTCTTACTGCATGTATAAGATGTGAGCTTAGTCTGCTATCCATCAACGCAAGGATAATGTGGAATACTCTTAATGAGTATTGTAAAATGAATGCAGACCAGGTTGAGCCGCAATATGCAATTCTTAAAGATCTGGCTAGTGGCAACAGTGAAAGTGTGGTAACATTGGGGGCTCAACATTGTGAAAAAACATTGACCGAGATAGATGCAAGCAGAAGTCTTCTGCAAAACAATCCAAACAAAGTTAAATCCATGCTATGGTCACAAAACTGGATAGACACTGGTGAGGTTCGATCCAAACATAGAGTTATGAAGACGGTCAAAGCCGAAGCCAGGAAGTAGGCTCCAGTCATACCTTCAAAAGTTTCCAGGAAGAGAACGAAGGTCCCTCTTTATGCAATTTTGGTTAAATAAATTCCACTCAAGTGAAACCTTAAGCATCCAGACAAAAAATGGTTCTGAACCACTTACATGCCGCCTATGTGGGGAAAATAATGAGACTCTGAAACATCTGACCCTGCCATGTCCACATTTGAGACAAGAACGCACTGTGGAGTATTTTTATCCACGTCACTGTGCCACACTGTACCCCTTTGCTAATGGGGGAAGAAAATTGCCAAGAATGGAGGCAATAACCCCTGTGCGCACTAAGTCTGCAAAATTGCACAGAGTTCATAACCCACCAAAAGAGCTGCACGCCCTGCCTAATACACTGGCAAAGTGGCGTAAAAGCAGGAATCACTCCTGTCATCTGTCATCTGTCACTGGAAACAAGCCCACAGAATGGCTAAAATTCGAAAATGCTCCTAAATACAGTTTCCTAATCAAGGGCAACCTTCAAAGTGCTGTTTTGGCACTAAATTCAGTTATGTTCCCCAGTGAATTATTGAAAGGAGAGTGTGCTGGAATCATGGAAAAATCCAGGCAGTCAGATGGATCCAGGCATCACAGCCTGACAACTGCCTAAAGAAATTGGCTGTAATTCTGTAATAATGTATTTCTTTGTCCTGAAAAGTTGCAAAATCCACTATTTCAAGTATGTTGTGAAGGGCTAAGTCTTTTAAAATGGTTAAATCCTTTATACTCTGTACTTATATTTTATATATGAACTGAAAAGATTTTAATGTCCAAGAGCCCAGTCTGAAGCCAATCCACATGTGAATTCTGTTCTGACAGGGCCTGGCCTGGGAAAACTGACATCTCCATTCGACACTCTCTTGAGAACAGGAAGGCTAATGGCTGTTAATGGGTCACGCATAATCCCAGCAAGCCACTTGAAGGGGCTGCATTAGATATTCATCTGCTGACTGGTGAAAGAACAAAGGACATGCTGAATGATTGGCCTCTGCAAGGAGTCTCAGTGAACTTCAAAGGATTGGCCATCTGCACACTTTGGGAAGCAAGAAAAAAAAACCTGGACTGGATTTTGAATGAAAATTACTTGTTTTTGCCTCAGAACTTTATGACATTTAAAATGACAGCCAAAATAAATAGACAAGTGAAAAATACAAACTTATAAACCTGAACTCATGCTAGACAGTTGAAGATGTAGGAGTTTTTACTACATAAGGAACCAAAGATACACTAAAACACTGATTGTGGCAAAACTATTAATGTTGCAAGCTTAAAATTGTATGTACATGATCCACTGATCAGCACCCAGAGGTGTATCGAATTAGAGATGATGAATCCAAAGTGTTCTGGGTAAAACTGATCAAAATCCATAAAATGACCAATACAGCTCTCGCAAAGATGGAAATTGGATGTAAATGTAGTCAATCAAATGTGAAAAATATGTGTTTAATTTGGTGAGGGTACGTAATGGAAGGAATATATATTTGTGCAAAAGTATGTTTTGGGTAAAAATCCACGTGGGAGTTCCCAAATGTTGTCATAAGATGAGAGCCCTGTTTAAGCTGCCAACCAAAACGAAGCGCACGCCTGTAGCCACTCACAGATAGGGGGGTGTGTTCTGAAGTTCTGCCCATGCCATGAAATTTGTAATGGATAAATATAGGAAGGGCACTACACATAGGGAGTCCACACATTGCTTCCAGAACACCCTGCTTCCAGAACCCATCCAGATGTCCGCGCAGCAACTTATTGCAGAACTCTTCCTTTTGTAGCTGACTCCAGAATTCTTTGAGAGATCCAGATTTCATTGCAGAATCCAGACTCTAGCCTTGCAAAATGATTGCTAGCCTGACCCAATTACAAAAAGCCCAAACCTGAAGGGACTTAAATTTAATTAAGCTTGGCTGGCTACCATTAGGCTTGCCCGCTGAAAACCTGTATCCGGCTATCTGCCGCGTCCAGTCACCAGAAGGGGCCCTTCCAAATCCAGTCTGTGGTACAGTCCAAACTTGACCAGAACCGCGCCACTGACCCAAATCCCTCCAGAGGTGCCTATTTGCCAGTGCAAACAGTGCGAATCTCCCGTTATAGCGAACATCGCGTAAGGAAATGTTTGCCACGATTTTACATTCTGAGAAATTGTACACGTGTGAAATAGCTTTAATTTATTTACCACTTGGACTTGGAGATTTCAAAAGTTTTCTTCTGACTAAATCATTGCTTGTGATTGTTTGCAACTGTTCAAGGCGGCTCCCATAGGAATTTATAACAAATTAAGTATTATTGACCACATTTGGTGTTTTTGCTCAGTCAATTCCAAAGACAATTTCAAAGCCATCCTGACAGCTGAAAAGTCAATTCTGTTTTTCTCTTGTGTTTAGAAGGTGGAAGGTGGGAGTGATATTCTGTTTTATTTGTGCTATTCCTGAATATCTGCTCTCTCTTCACATCTATTTAATTGTCTATTTGTGGGTTAAGGGGTGTTGCAAGGGGGAACTCCTAACCATAGTGCCATCTGTTCTACACCAATTCAAAAGTATTATTTTCTATGCTGCATTCGTTTTTGTGCTCATTACTTGATTCATAGTGTATTACAGATATCATTCAGTGTTCTCTAACCCCATTGGTGATTGTTGATTACCTATTAAAATATATTGTGATTACATTTTAAATATTGAACTTATAGATAAAAATAAATAAGGGTTTCAATTGCGCACCGCATGCTGGGCGTGAATTGGGTGTGTGCCAGATTGAAATCACTTACAGCACTATCAATCTGGTGAGGTTTGTTCTAGCAAGACCTTCAATGAATCTTGATGACTGGTGGAGTGAACATTTTCAAGATTTGGACTGAAAATTAACCATTGAACTAACTTTCTTCCTGGAAAAAATGGAGGCAAAATTGAGAAAAGTATTAGATGATCTCAAATTTAAGTTCTAAGACATTTGGCACTATGCAAGAAGCAAACAAGGAAATTTGTTTTTATCTACTTTACTATATACCTTAGTATGTTTTATCTCATCATTCTTCATTTTGTATTGTAAAAATGAATAGTGATGTGTGTTGTTCTGTTTCTTTCTTTTAAAGGTTTGTAACAAACCAAAATAAAATAAAATAAAAAAAACAGCTTGCCAAGTAGCATTCTAATGGTCTATGGTTACCTGTACTGCATCAGTGAGATCTGTGGTGGCCTTTCCTTCTCTGTCTTTCTTCCTCATTCTATGCAGGATTGTAAACACTGCAGGACCTAAATAAAAGGGCCCGCTGACCCATTATTTTTCAACTATTCTAATGAAAACTCTAGAGGTCATAATCCCTTAGAAGTCCAGGCGTTATTGGTGGTCACATGAAACAAGACCCCTCCCTTCAGCCCCATGGAAAAGGTGTTGGTGGTCATGACCAAAGGTTTCTCCCTACACCAACCACGAAGACGTTGTTAGCACCCAGCCCTCATGAACACACTTTCTCAAAGCATTCATGCTGGGGACAACATCAGAGTCTACAAACCTTAGCAGTACTTCAAAATGCACTTGGCACAATCTTGGGGGTAGCATCGAGTGCCTACTCTGCAGGATAGTAGATAATGAGCCATGTTGGGTATTTTCGTTCTCCTCTAAATGTGAGTTGCAAACAGTAACGCACATTTTAATCAAGCAATGTAATTGTAATTGGTTATTTCTAATGCGCTTCATACCCAGAGGTTTCTAAGCGCTGACACCTGTGTTGCTGCACGTCGTCTTGTTTCCAAGGCAAGCACATTGCCCCTGAGCTATCCTCCCGAGAATGTGCTATAAGTGTGCCATGGCAGAGTGACAATACAGTGTTTAAACTGTAAATGGTGACGCGTGTCTTTAGTTAAGGTGTACAATTACACTTTTTACAACTGATCATATTATTAAAATGTAATTTTTTTTCTAGGCTATTTTTGTACCTAACATTTCACAATAAATAAGAAACATTGACAGAAGTCTTGAGTCCAGCTCACATGACTGTTCCCTTTTTGAAGCGGAGAGCTCAAACCTCTTCCCTGAGCAGTACCATGCTCATTAAGATCACACAAGCATGTATAAGCTTATACACGGATGCAAACGGGCAAGGAACTATTCACTCTGTGCAACCTGGGGATGGCATTACATGACTAGTCTGCAGGATCTAGACAGTGTGAAATATTTGGTATGCATTAAACCATGTGCATGGGCGGCACTGCACCACACCATAAAGAGAGTGGAGGAGTGCTGTTAGTTTGTGTTTATACTTAATGGTGATAGGAAAAATAGAAATAAATGTGTTGGAGACTCATACTGCAGCAAATTGTGCATTGCGTGTCAGATTATATTACAAATGATGAGGTGAACTGGGCTCT
This sequence comes from Ambystoma mexicanum, assembly GCF_040938575.1. NCBI lineage: Eukaryota > Metazoa > Chordata > Amphibia > Caudata > Ambystomatidae > Ambystoma > Ambystoma mexicanum. The sequence continues at coordinate 488,542,943 of NC_090923.1, read as the reverse complement.
GGGATTTTGTGAAAGGTTGTTACAAAGAAAGCAAGAAAACAGTGTAGAGGTGGATCCAAGTCCCCCCACCCAACGCTCCTCCCCCATGTTGCCTATATGGTGGGATCTAGAGTGTGAGGCACATGCAATGCCAGTGAGAATACCTATACCAAACAGAATCCAGGAAGTAAGATTCCCATTGAGGAAGCCATACATGCATACACGACAATATGATGGCCATTTGAATGAAATCCCAAAGGAAGTGCGAAAAGCAAGCAAGGAAGCAGACTGGTGACGTCATACAGAGCAGAGATGACACACATATGAGAAGAGATTGAAGAGTATAATCATTCTATAGAAACAACGGAGGAAATGCCAAGCATGAGCAACATCTCGGGCTCGCGATGAAGATGCACATGCTACAGAAATAATGGAGAAGTTATCAAATAATTTTATAATTGTACAGTTGCAGCAATGCAAGTAGACAGAGTATTTGTAAAGGCTAGCTATGTAGTGAATAGATTGTGGTGATGCACCAACGTATATGTATAGGAAATGTATGGACTTTGGATGATTCCACAATGCACTTTAGCAGAACTAGATCCAGTGAAAGGAAAGGTTTTCAGTGTGTCGCAGTAAGAAATTGGAAGCTGAACCATGGAAGTGAATGAAAGAAGGGGTTTGGATGCCTCAATACCAAGAAGTCAAGTCCACCTTGGGCCTGAATGTGCGTGCAGTGGTTACAGAACGTGTGAAAGAACAGAACTCATGTCTTAAGTGAGGAGCGAGAACATTGAAGACATCAGGGGTTCATCATTTAATAGTATTTTAAATGCAGCAAGATTCGAAAACATGGTCTGCAGTCACATGGTTGGATGAGAATAGACACTAAGACAAGCTGTATCGAAACCGAGAAGACAGAGTATGCTATACTCCCTCATATTCTTCAGCATAGAGAACATTTTCAAGGCTGAGTTCCAAGCCTTAATTGACTGGCACACTGTTAGGGTGGTGATAGATGACGGGCTATTTGGTGGGAAGCTATGGTTATCGACTAGAAAAACGGAACCATGTGTTACCAGCCGGTAGCCCCATATGCACCCCAAGGGGGAAAAAAATTCCCCAGGTATGGTTCAAGAGTCTGTCTCCCCAACAGTCCCAGAGATGGGATACATAGGGAAGTACAGAGAATTACCAGGTACGTTTTTAAAGGAGTGAGTGTTCATAAACAATTTACTAATGTTGCTCTCAAACTGAGAGAAGGTATACTTCAATTATAAAATTGTAAAAAAATGTTTTCAAAGAAAAGCGTAGATATGCAACAAACGTATTTTTAATACAAAACAGTAAAACATGAGGAGTACAATGGTAAGTCCAAATAGTACCCTACACTGTGTTACAGAAAACCCTATATTCCATCTTTCAGAGTAGCTCAAAAATACAAATGATTTTACAAATTTTTCTTACAAAGCTTACACATTTTCAAAAAGAAAGAAAGGACATCTTCAAAACAATTTGCAATGACTAGTGTTTACAATATTCACACTAGAACATTTTTTGGTGAATCAACAAAGTCCATTCAAATAATTCCAAATAGCACCATTGAGTTCAATCAGTTGCCAACGCGTTTCAGATTACTACAGAATCCATCGTCAGGCCTATGGTTGCTATTTGTTCCAACTCTTTATGGTTTACCACAATTCTGATTTCTAAAAATTAGCAGAAAATACAATAACTGAAAGTTTTAGAATTCTAAACACAGCTAAGTCACTTATAATATTGGGAAGACCACCAACCTCGTGGCTCATCAGCAGTAGTTATCAGGTAGTGAGATCAGGTTCACTGGACCGCAGTGCTTCACTGAGTCCGGCTACAGAATTGTGTCGAACTTGAGAGTACCCGGAGCCCTATGGGGAGGAGAGAATGGAGTATAAGGATTGACTGTCGAAAGACCTCATTGTCAATTAACATCAGGCTCTTATGACCTCCTTTAAATCAGTCCAATGTGTATGTAACACCCCGTAACAACTCAAATATCCCAAACGCGTTAGAGAATCACAAACAGCTCAGAAAACCAGAGTGTGCCTGTGTGACATTGCCGCCCATTTAAAAGGACCGGCAGATATTTATAGCTGTATACAGCTAACTGTGGTCACTTGAGCGAAGACCATGCCACTCTGTGTTACTATAACCATAATAATAATAACTCAGGTATAATCAGTATTACATACGGTGCACAGAGCTACTAAAAGTTCCATGCTAACAACCTAGAGAGGGAAATACAATCCATACGACTCATCCGAACAATTAAAGGGCATCCCACACAAACGGACATAGCCGCGTGTCAATCTGTGGCGTTATGCCACCCCTAACAAAAGTTCCAAACCTTCACATTATGTAGTAAAAACTCAAAAAATCTTGTCGAAATCCTGTACAAGGACACCAACTCAGCTCGACATTACGTCCGTGTTGTCAATCTCAAAGCAGGCAAAAGTACTAAACTTACGGAACACCCGCACAGCAGGGGATTGATAAAAAAGAGATCAGCAGGGTGAACACTCACCTTGCAGTATGAACAGGGAACCAGCCATCCAACGCATAAGCGCGGGGCTGCCTTCCCTTGTATATATTGGTTGCCATGGCAATTTCGCGCATGCGCGCGAGTGCCAGCGGCTGCCATCATGGTGTGGGCAATTTCGAGTCCCATTCAACGAGGTATATAGTCCGTCAATGAGGTAGATGCCAGTAAGAACATGAGTCACGGGAGCCTAAAAGCACGTTACATTAACCATGTGGTGTTAAAGTCTCAATGTCAAGTGCACGCCGAGCAAGCACTAAAGCATAAAAGCATTAAATACCTATGGAACCATGGACACATGTAGTTAACCTAAAGGGTCCATCAAGTGTACCAAAATAGCTTCCTGGAGGTGAGCATGGGGGGAGTGCAGACGAAGTCTGCTGGGGCCCCCATGGCCACCGAGTGCATACGTTAGTACCAATGTGTTTAAACATCACAACATTCCAACAGACCAACTGTAATTTTTTAGGACAGTCTAGAGGTGGAACACTACTCTATCCATGTATAAAACAAGTACACAAAATGCTCCAAGGCACAAACCCGCATCATCTTGTGTTTACAGGGGGCCTAAGTCAATTATTAACATAAAAATTAATGACTAACAATAGACAGCAAGGGATAGACCTGCCTCTCAATGCTGCTGCGGTTGGAACACCCTATAGGGGCATCCCAGGCATGCACATTCTTAAAGTTGTAGGCAGCTTGTCACTACCATCCACTGACAACCGAAGTGTAAATGATAAATAACGGGAGGCAGCTTAGTGTCCTTGTATTCTGCTGCACTAGGGACACCCTAGCAGAATATCCAAGCCGTTCACATTTTAGGATCATTTGGCAACATATTACTTTGCAAAGTATGTGACATTTGTCAAGTTTGTTGACAGCTTTCCACTTTTATTAACAGACAACAAAGGTGTGAGAGACCGCTGTCTACCCCATCATTCTGCCGCACATGGAACCCCAGAGCAGAGTATCCAACCGTTCACATTCTAAGGGTCATTTAGTTGCATGTTACTTTACAAAGTAAGTGACAATTGTCAATTGTCGAGGACACTTCCGCTTCTAGTCTACACATATACCACTTACAGTGTACATGGGATCAAGTTCAGTTGTCAGACTAAGACCAATTAATTCAAGAGGTAAGGACTTGCTAAACGAAACACATCAAATCAAATTCAAGATTCATACCCCTTGCACTGAGGCAATCCAACAGCTCAATCCACAGGATTTCTCTCTGTTGGAGTTTCCTTAAAATATCACCACCCCTTGGGCCCAGTTTTACTTGTTCTAATATGACACATTTAAGTTGTGCCACTGTATGTCTGGCTTCTGCAAAGTGCACCGCCACTGGTGATTTCTGGCTCTTGGTACGGATGTTTGATTTATGCTCCGTCCAGCGTATCTTGGCCTTTCTAGTGGTCATCCCCACATAGTAGAAGCCGCAAGGACATTTCAGGCCATAGATCACATTCACTGCATCACATGTGCATGAATGTTTGAGCCAAATTGGTTTACCTGAATGTGGATGCCTAACACTATTACCCTTAATGACATTTGCACAGTGTTGGCAATTCAAACAAGGGGTCGGACCCTTGAATGCACTAGCGTCATGTCTCGGGATTTTTAATTCTGATTTAATAAGGCTACTACGCAGTGCCTTATTGTTCTTGTACGCAAATGAGGGTGTTTGCGGAAAAAGCTGTTGTAACTTTGGGTCCATTTGTAACATGGCCCAATGTTTCTGTATTATATTCTTAATTCTTTTACTTTGCATAGAATGTGTCGTCACATATACAAGCGTCTCGATGGTCTTCCGAGCTTTGGGTGTAAGTAAGGTGTCTCTTGGAACTTGGCTCACTCTATCTTTGATGCTCTCTATAAGAGTGTGATCATAGCCTCTTTCCTCGAACTTCTTTTCTAACATGGCGGATTGCCGTGTGTACTCCGTAGGTTCTGAGATATTGCGCCTATACCGTGGGAATTGGCTCAGGGGGACACTGTCCAATGTTCTCTGTGGGTGGAAACTAGTAGCTAGAAGCAAACTGTTTCTGTCTGTGGCTTTAGTAAAGATACGGGTCTCCAATTTCTGTGCTTGCACATAGACCTCAACATCCAAAAAGTGAATAGTGGACCTGCTTGTTAGGGTTGTAAATTGAAATCTTGGGTGCATCTGGTTCATCATACTGAAGAAGTCCCGTAATTCATCTTCTGGTCCACTCCAAATCCCGAAGATATCGTCAATATAGCGAGTATAGATGGTTAGGTGTCTCGACCATCTAGGCAAGGAGATCACGTGTTCATGTTCAAGAATATACATATATATATTGCGTAGCAAGGAGCCATGGCTGCTCCCATGTTTGTTCCTGAGATCTGCAAGAAATATCTCTCACCAAACTTAAAGAAGTTGTTCATTAGAACCAGCTTCAGTAGGGTCAATACAAATACACGGTCACCTTGAAAGTTCTCGGAGTTCAGCAGCAGCCATTCCACTGCTGTAAGTCCTCATTCATGGGCTATATTTGGGTACAATGAAGTCACATCCATTGTGAACAATGTGTCTCGTCCTTCTACAAACTGTACCCCTTGGAGTTTTTAAAAAAAAGCCATAGTGTCCCTCAGATATGTGGGCGTGGTCTATATTAAGGTTTGTAAAATCCTGTCCAAGTACTGGGCTAATGGCTCTAGAAGGCTCCCTGTTGCCGCAATTATTGGGCGTCCTGGAGGTTTTAGGAGTCTTTTGTGAATTTTGGGAAGTATATATAGAACCGGTGGTATGGGATGTTTGTTCCCCAGAAACCTCTGTGTTTTCTCAGATATGACCTCCCTCCTCTCAGCTTCATCCAGCGTCTCCTCCATCAGAGTCATAACTCGTGTTGTTGGATTAAATGAAATTTCTTGGTACATTTCTTTGTCAGACAGTTGCCGCTCTATTTCCTCCAGATAGTCCTGTTTGTCCATTAGGACAAGAGCAACCCCTTTATCTGCTGGTTTGAAAATTATTGTGTTATTGTCCAACAAATTCTTCAATGTTTGGCGCTCTCTTGCTGAGAAGTTACCCAATACTTTACTTTTAAACTGCAGTTTATTAAGCTATTGGAGTATTGCCTTCTCAAAGGTGTATAGGATATGGTTCTGTACTAGAGGATTAAACACGCTCTTTGGACTGATCTCTAGGTACTCAGATTGCTCATCACCTCCCTGGCCATCTTCTTCAAGGCCTGAAAAGAATAGTTTCAACTTCATTTTCCTCAGTAGTTTGAAAAAATCAATCTTCTCCTTGAGAAGCGTACTGTTGTTCTGTGGCACAAATGAAAGACCTTTTCTGAGTTCCTGCAGCTCTAGACGAGAAAGTCTGTAAGAAGATATGTTAACTACTAGGTCTTCTTCTCTTTCAAAAAAGGTAGCAGGCGCTCCTCTCCAGAATGAACATGGCATGATAACCTGTTCTGAGATGAGAGTTTGCAGCACACACTTTTTGCTCACTCTACCTTTCACAGATGGGAAATATCAATTTTTTTACAATATGATTGGCTTATTCTGTGCTGAAACCTAGGGTCTCAGCTCTATTGTTTGTGGTTTGATCTATTTTTGTGAAGGACACACTGGTCCATAAACTAAATGTAAATTCAATCTTCGTGTGCCCTCCCAGGTGTGTGGCCACTAAAAAAATGATAGAGGGTGTGGGGCGGGAGGCACTAGCACATAGTGAATTAAATCGCAAATATCTAGAAGAATATCGATATTAGTGTTTAATTCAGATGAACTTCCGGTGCAAAGGGGCAAATGCCATGAGGCCACTCGGGGCTGATTAGAGACTAGAAAAACGAAACCATGTGTTACCACCCGGTAGCCCCATATGCACCCCAAGGGGGAAAAAAATTCCCCAGGTATGGTTCAAGAGTCTGTCTCCCCAACAGTCCCAGAGATGGGATACATAGGGAAGTATAGACAATTACCAGGTACGTTTTTAAAGGAGTGAGTGTTCATAAACAATTTACTAATGTTGCTCTCAAACTGAGAGAAGGTATACTTCAATTATAAAATTGTAAAAAAATGTTTTCAAAGAAAAGCGTAGATATGCAACAAACGTATTTTTAATACAAAACAGTAAAACATGAGGAGTACAATGGTAAGTCCAAATAGTACCCTACACTGTGTTACAGAAAACCCTATATTCCATCTTTCAGAGTAGCTCAAAAATAAGGGTTGCTAATTACAAATTTTCAAAAAGAAAGAAAGGACATCTTCAAAACAATTTGCAATGACTAGTGTTTACAACATTCACACTAGAACATTTTTTGGTGAATCAACAAAGTCCATTTAAACAATTCCAAACAGCACCATTGAGTTCAATCAGTTGCCAACGCATTTTGGATTACTACAGAATCCATCGTCAGGGCTATAGTTGCTATTCGTTCCAACTCTTTATGGTTTACCACAATTCTGATTTCTAAAAAGTAACAGAAAATACAATCACTGAAAGTTTTAGAATTCTAAACACAACTAAGTCACTTATAATATTGGGAAGCTATGGTTATCACCAGCCCACTAGCACCTGTATGATAGCCTGCATGCTGCTTGTGAAGGTGGAATATTACAGAGGGGTACAAGGGTCCAGACCAATTATAGAGGGACATGTAATAGAGAGCCCTATAGTTTGTATAACCAATGGGACGTTGTGTATTTGATGACATTTGAAGAAACCTGCACTAAGGGAGGGCTTAGTTGCCAACCGTGATGTTAGAGGCCCAATAACTTTCCTGACTAGTATGGAATGTATACCTAAATGTTCCTTGTAAGCCTATCACCATTCCAATTAGGGTTTTGTAGTTTGCAACGTAGGTGGACATCAATAATGACGAGTTTTCATTATAAATGTTGTTTTTTTATGTGTTTATGTGTTGCATTGAGTGTGAAGATCGAGCAAACACATTGATGTTTGTTGTAAATCCTTGTTTTAGATAATTGATATTAAAACAGTTGCACTTTGCCAACTTCCTGAGTCAGTTTGATTATTGATGTTTGAGTATTTTTTTTTATTGACACAGCTGATTCCAATCAACTTTTGAATATTATTCATAAAATGCAAGCATAAGAAAAATATTAAAATAAAGCATAAGTTACTATTCCAAGGTTTCAATTGAATTACATTCATTTATTAAGTTAATTTTGTTTAGAAAATTAGTTATTGCATAACCCAACCTCCTGTTATCAACTCTCGTAAGTCTTTGCCACAACTCATCCTTATCAGATATGTGTAAATTTTTGAACAAGTCTTTAAAGTAGAATATTATGAATTCTGATAATGTTAAGCATTCCGTCATCAAGAGCTTCATTGTTTCTTTAGTTGATGTACAGAATCGACAGATATTCTCTTCTGGTGTGATGAGTTTTCGCTAGCTCTCAATTCATTGGTGTTGCATAAATTTAGTCGAAGTTTCATAATAGTTGTTCTGTACGTTATGCTTGGAGATTGGGTCAAGTATGTTTGGAGTTCTCCAGATTTCCTGATGTTAAATGGATTTGAGTCAAAGTCTTTGTATGTGGTACATTGCTGTTGTCTGGTTGTTATCCAATCCGTTTGCCATATTTTTTGTTTCGCTTTATCTGGGTTGGTTACAAGATGCTCCACAGTTGTTCCGGCTTCTTGTAAAATTAGTTCTACCGATTTTTTCCATCGGTTGATAAATTTGTGTGTTTGTTTGTTTTGCTGTTGTGCATTTGCTATATAACGCACATTTTTGCCATTTATACATGGCAGACAACGACAATAAACCCAACTCATAGCGCAGTATCAGCATTGGCTGTAAATTTGGCATCTGTAAAACAGCTCTCCAATATTGTGCTTCAATTCTTCGCCAATATGCATCTGATCTTTCATCCTTTGTCTCTGAGCCATATAGAATGGTGGGTATGACCTTCAGCTTGTAATAGGTCATTACCGGAATGATCGAAAATTTCCCATATTTCGCATTTATGATTTTTGATTGCGAAATTGCAGTGTTGATTTTACCTCGTATTCTTTCTTCAAATGGCTCGTCTTTTTGGTGGTTGTTGATATTTAGACCTAAATAAACATATTGATTGGCTATTGGAAGTATTTGTTTTTGTAAGTGCCAAGTCCCCGATTTCTGTCATTTTTTAATTTGACCCTACTGCACTATTTCTGACTTTTTTACATTTATGGTTAAACAGTTTTCTTCTGCATATGCCGCAAAAGCATTCAGTAATGCATGCCTTTTGGAGTTTTGGAAATTAAAACCAGGTCGTCAGCATATAATAACCATTGTATGTATTAATTTCCCAATTTCGGAGAATCACTATTTATTTTGTTGAAACTGTTGCCTATATCAGAGATGTAAAAATTGAATAAGGCAGAAGCAAAGGTGCATCCTTGTTTCAAGCCTTTCCTGGTGTCAATAGGGCTTGTGAAAACTCCATTTGTAGAGATTCAAATTTGCACAGTTGTTCCTGTGTGTAATTGATGAATATAGTTTATTAGGAATTTGGGGCATTCTGCATCAATACGTTTTTTTAACAACATTTCTCTCGGAATGGAATCAAATGCCATTTTGAAGTCTATAAAAGACATTTAAATCATTTGGTTGTTCTTTTGGCATTTGCCTTTAGGATATTGATAATTAACAAATTGATGTTTGTGCCAGTTCCTCCAATAAACCCCGTTTGATAGGCATCATTTTTTTTTTCTTTCGTCCATAAGTTGAATTCCTTTAGTAAGAGGCCGATAAAGATTTTACCTGGCGTGTCCAGGAGGGAAATAGGTCTATAAGCCGCTGGATCAGCTCTATCTCCCTTCTTAAAGATACGTATAATTAAGGCTTTTTTCCAAGATGGAGGGATAGCACCCCTCAGCAGTATTTCTTTAAAGATGATGTACAGAATGCTAGCCCATTTTTCGCGATCAGATTTCATGATTTTATTAGAAAGTCCATCCAGGCACGAGAAGAGCTCAAGGTGCAGATGGATTGTAGAATGTCTTCTTGATGAAAGGTAAAAGTGTGAGCCATCATTGATGTCTTGAGATTATTCAGGCAGTTCGGGAATGGAGTTTTATATGTGCTTTCATTGTATTTCTTCCGATTCCGTTCAGTCACAGCGTTTACTTGCACCAATGTTTGTCTTTTGTTTGAAGCGATGTTCAGCAATTGCCATATCCCAGCAGATGACTTAGAGACAATTCTTCCAAGCATTAAAGGATAGTTCCGGGACTTTTTTTTTATTGTCCCTACGGGTCGGCCATGTGTTTGTAAGCATAAATCGGTAGATCGTAGGAAACTTTCCTATGGACCTTACCCGACTTTTCGCCCATTATCGCACTCGAAATCAGCCTCCATTTTGTGATAATCCTATCATTCCGCCGCATCGACCTGGCTCACCTGCCTTTGCGGCACTAAATCAAATCCCCCGCCCCTGAAACAGACTTTATCAAAACATTCATATTCCCCGCCTCTATCCGTGACGTGACTGTGCTGCGTAGGCAAACGCGCCCAGGCGTCTTCTACGCGACTCCACACAGACCCCGGAAATCAACACAGATCAGCTCACAATACAGCGCACCACAATTCGGAATATGAAACTGTACTTTGAAATCAAACCGCAAGATTGTAAATGTGGTAAAGTACATTTATTTGACATCAAATGTTTAGAGAATATTCAGCGATTTGCATTTTTATTTGCTCATGTTCCAAAAAGTTCGTATTGAGGAACGCGATGGTCCTTTGCTGTACACAGGGTCTTCGAGCATCTCACAATACAGCACCACAATTCGGAATGTGAAACCGTGGTTTAAAAGCAAACGGCAAGATTGTACATTTGGCAAAGTACGTTTATTGGACATCAAATGTTTAGAGAATATTCAGCGATTTGCATTTTTCTTTGCTCTCGATCCAAATTAGTTCGTCTTGAGGGAAGCGATGTTCGTGTGCAGTACACAGGGTGTTGGTTTACGATAAAAATAAGCTCTTCTGTCGGCTGTTCCAACAACGAGGCACTAGGCCACCACAACGGTAGGTATGTTGCATCTAACCGTTAGTACCGCGTAAGGGCATACTTGTACTTGGCGATCGTCCCATAAAATGGTCAGGGTGGTAACGTTGTTCACGCGGAGAAGCAACTGGCGGCTGTAGAAGCCGTCCGCCGGTGTCTGGTACTCGTGACACAGACAGTAGTGAATGATGTACCTAAAAACATAAAAAATGAAATTAGTCTCACCATCAGATCCTTATTAAAATTATTCATTTCATAGCGAGGACAGCGCTACTGGGTGTACACAAGTGTTTAAAGGCGTGGCGAGGCATGGAGGGGGGGGGAGTGGAGTACAAGGTAAGTAGCATAAAATAATAAATAAATAGGGCCAGCTGGTGGCAAGTGCAAGGTAAGTGCAGAACAAGTGCTGGGAAGGGGGGGCTGTATGATACTGAGACAGTCCCCCAGTGCAGGGGTTGACAGGGAGGCAGTGCAGGTGGAGAGTGGAAGGGCCCAGGACCGAGGTCGCAGACAGTGGACCAGTTGTAGCAGGGGAGAGGGAGAGAGAAAGCAGAAGCAAAGAGGAAGGTTTTGAGGTGCTTCAGTAAAAGCAGATGTTTCTCCTCCAGATAGTGCGCGGTAGAAAACACTATGCCACATAGAACGAACAAGTACAACTGAACCCGTCTTTAAAGCCACTGTATAGTAATGAAATTGCGGTATAAACTCATCAAAAGTTACTTACATTATATTTGCATTTTCCATTGTGTCTCTGTGTAGGGCAGACCCGAAACACCACTCCTTCTTTGCCGACGTTACTTCTTCTAATGAACGTGGCTCATCGTTTCGTTTCTGAAATTTTATTCATTATCTTTTCTTAGTCTTTCAGGATGGTCCCGGCCTGTCAAGGTCAAATCACAATAGAACCTTATATTGGGTCGTGGGCCGTTCCGCCACCCGAGCAAAACATCAAAGCAGCTGACCTTCACTTTGAGCGAGCACACATTTCTAGTTAGCTCCAGTTAGTGTAAGGGCATCTTGTCTGCGTGCCTTTTTTTTTATTGTCCCTATGGGTCGGCCATGTGTTTGTAATACGGAAACATTCTATAATTTTTGTAAAAATGATTTATATTACTGTTTGGTTTAATTGCAATGGGCCTGCAACATGAGGAGACTCGAGAGAACAGACAATCGAATTACAATCATTTAAACCGTGATGTGTATTTCTCAATGAGCTCTGCTTTAGGTGGACATGGAACAGAGGCAATGTTGGGTGGCAATGCAGTTGTCCCCTGCATAGGTTCGTTCACCACTCCATGTATGTGCCTATCGAGGACATCTACGATAAGTCTCTCAATAAACTCATATTGCATATCCTCAAACACTGGTTTGATCACCCATTGTTTACTTCTTTTAGTGAAGGCCTTATTGTAGCGAAGCGTCCCTAAAGTTCCGGTCGTCCTACTTTGTTGACGGCCAACATTATGGTTATGTGCCAAGACCGCTAGAAGAGTCCGATTTATCATGCCTTCCATGCCAAAATGCAATCTTTTGGGCCTGTACTTTAGGCACATATTGTGGAACACCTCCAAATCTCCTGTGTGGCAGAATTCCGTGAGTCCCCTCAAATCTCTTGTTATAGTTTTATCAAATACAATCTTTTCAATGGCCTTGTGAGTGGGTGATGAAGGAATCAACCACTTCTTCTTCCGTGCCTCCTCTGTGGACAAATGGCCATGTTCACATTTGTGGAAATGCTCATTTGTCGACCATCGATGTACGTTGCTACAGTGCAACATTACTGACCGCCATTTTTCCAGTAGAATTTCCAACGACCCTTCACATGTTTTTGAGCTCCACCAAAGATGGTTGCTGATTGACTTGGACCACTGTGAAATACCTTGCATATCTTTTTTTTTTCCTGCAGCCGACAATTTTTTATTGATTGTTTTTGCAAGATGCCATACGTCAAATTGGTGATTTATATTTTTGTACTGTTCTCTCATTGTCTTGGCAATTGAAACGTGTCTGTCCGTGGCTATCAGGTCGATCACCATTCCCCGCGATTGTAGTTCTTGCAATGATGCTACAAAGCCAACTTTCTCCATGGCCACTGAGGATGTACTTTGTGACACCTGCACGACCACCGAACTCACAATTTTCTTACTTTCCATGTCCTGAAAGTGGTAGGTGCAGTACTTGGCTGAAAATCCTGGGCTGTCGCACTGTCCATCACCGGCTAGCCTGAAGCGTTTGCCCGCGAATGTACTTTCCATTGACATTTTTTCCATTCTCCAAGCTTCGCTGATGGCTGGAAATAGATAATCGGTTTGGTATTTGTAGAACTGACTTTTCGCAATGAAATGGATTCCCACAAACTGAAAGAAATACTGTAACTTTTTAAAACTTGAACCACTAAAAAGTGCGGCCGCTGCACAAAGTAGATTGCCTGCTGGCAGTTGCCCCAGCATGGGTTGTGCAGACCATGCGAACGGATGATATTGTGTAAAGGTGGCATGTATTTTAAGGTTAGTGCCTCGAATTGCACGAGTCACATTAATCAATGGCTCCCCACATACTTCCCCACCAACCCAATGCCCACATTTCATCATCATAATAATATCCATCAAACAGCTATCGAATACAATGAATTTGGCCTCTTTCCTTATACTGTCACTCTGCATCCCAGCTGGTTCGGCCTGTAACGTTGAGGACATGTCACTCGCATGAAAGGTACAATCTCTGATATCGTCTTCCGCTATGCTGAGTGATATTGATGGTGTTTCATTGTCGTCCACTTCATTCTCTTCCATTGCAACATCTGTTCCTTGTCCGGAGATGGGAGAAAAAAACAATGTCTTCAACTTTCGCGCGCTCTTAGTTTTTGCGGGTGTGGATTCTGTGAATTGATCTCCGACTGCATCCAAACTACCAGGAGGACATTCACTATCAATGGCTGGTGGTGGTATAGCTCCGTTGTCAATCACTTCATATTCTTCCCATTGGCACGATGCATCTCCAGTCTCAAGTCCCTGCCAAAAGGTTTGACAAGCAACATCTCTCGTTCGCTTCACTGTCTGTGTAGATCTAGTTCTTACACCCACTCGCAACTAGAGGACAGATTAGAAAAGGGATGTTCAGTTTAAACACAACTTACAGTATTGAACTATTGACAGTGAAAGACAACATAATATAGTGAACAGGACACTAACCTTCTTTTGCTTTCTTTTCTTTGAAACTTTCTTTCCTCGAACTTCAACATCTGGACGCTGTTGCTCCGACTCGTGTGTGCATGTCTCCACTTCCTCTCGCGCTGCAACGACTATACTTTCATGATAAGCACATCCATCACTCACTGAGGCTCCATCGACTCGCTGAAACATAGAACTTTCATTAGTATGTATAATAATATTGAAAACACAAAATGTACTTGGGGACCAATACCCACGTACATCTCAATAGCAAAACACGAATGAACGCATTGTGTAGAACATTCAAACGACAATTATTCACGCATTGTTGATCTAGTTAGATGGAACTGTCAAGATCCATACCTCGGGCTCCGCATAGACTTCCATTGATGATATTATTGAAGATGACGCTTCAGCAACTCCCTGAAACACAGTAATTGCATTAGTATGGTTTTCTATTTTGTTTAAAAGAACATAAACGTTCTGCAGGCGTCAACGGCTCATCTAAATAGACCTGCACAAATGATCAGTTGTCTAAAATAAATAATGGATATCTAAATATGATTCGATTTGCTCCATCGTTGGAAGTGTCACCACCCAGAGATCTGCATCAACTACTAGGGGTGATGTTCTTGTTGAAGAAGCTCCGTCAGCTCCCTGAAACATAGTACTTGCGTTAATAAAGAAGGAAGTATAGCGGATGTAATCACGTCATTTGATCTCGCATGATTGATCTGTCAGTATCCATACCTCGAAATGCATAAGAACATCAAGGGACGCTGTAACTGCAGTGCACACTTCTGCAAGCTGTTGCGCCGACCCGTAACTGCATGCTCCCCCTTCCTCTTGGACTAATGCTCCATCGACTCCCTGAAACATAGGACTTTCATTAGTAATGAACACAATATTGAAAAAAGAAGACACATAGGAGGGCGACGACAGAAGGACATACCAATGGCTAAAAACGAAAGAAACATTGTGTGTAACAATCACGCTACAAGAATGCAAGATCTGATGATCTCCATCGATGGAACTGTCCGGAAACGTACCTCGAGCATCTGAGTGACATCTACGGTTGTCGTCAATGCGTTGGACTCCTCAGCATCTCCCTGAAAGACAGTACTTGCATTATTTTGGATAACAATAATTATAACTGAAAACAAAGACTAGAGGACGAGTACTGTGGTGTACCATTAGGTAAAATAATTACACGATCAATTAAAACTATTGATTTACATGCCTAAAACAAGTCAGTGTCAGAATAGCTAAGTAAGATTACCCGATAGGCGCTTGAAGTGGCTGATGACTGCAATAACGACACGGATGGAGAATCTTCAGCCTTCATATTGAGTGGATACATAAATGGGGAAATTATTGTTAGCTAATGCTACACAATACCGCAATGCCGAGAGATAAATACGTAAACTTGACTCACCAGTGGAGGGATGTGGACGAATAGAGTGGGAATAGCGGTTGAGAGCAATTTTCGCCTCGCTCGCGGTGTTTTCGTCCTTATTAGCAATGATGTGGAGTACATGTCTGGGCTAAAGTGCCTGCTGCAGATGCGGTATCGATCACCCCTCTTGTCCGCAAAGACTTCTAGGACTCTACTTTCTATCTCAGAGGCTGGATATCCGCAATATCGGACCCATTCTCTTATCTGATCTATTGTCTTAGGGAAAACATGCATTATAGTACCTTCAGATTTGTTATGGGTCTTCGAAGAGCAACCGCCAATGGAACAGGCAGGCATTATGGAAAGTTCTGAAAAGTAAAGATCAACAATTCTCTATGAATACCAATGTGTTAAAACATTAAATGACACATAAAAGGTTCAATGCAAGGTCCGTTTTGGTTCTTGGAACTATACACGTTATTCACATGCGGATAAGTATTTCAATAACTTTCAAAAAATAGAAAAAGTAATTTGACTAAACTCAGAACATGTGACTAGTTCCTTGCATGTACTGTCGTGAACGAAAAGAAAACATGGATGCAATTTGATGACTACTAGCAAATAGATATAAATTAAAAAATTGGACGCAAAATGATTATGGTACATGGACTTACCTTGACGAACAAACAGTTAGTTGCAGGGATCAGAGTAGTTTCTTGTCGTAGAACAGGGAGCAGTTCACAGGTTGCAAACTGACGAGTTTGCTCAAAGTGGTCACGGAAGTTCACAGAGACGAAGAGCAGATAACCAGCACCTTCACGGGTTGACTAGCAAAGCGCAAAGAAGTTCTCATTAGAAATATGAAGTGTGTTATAAAGAATTCGAAACAGGGGTGTGTTTGTGAATGAATGACGTGTATATGTCGTGGCATTATGCGGTCTGCAGGGGGGCGTCCAGCGTGAGGGGGGTGTCTTGGCAGGAGACACGGGGTCTGGAGGTAGACATGGGAACAACAACCCATGCTCTATAGACCACTTTGAAGTGTACATGGTCTTTGGCACCTCTTGGCCTTTATCGCTCCCTGACAGCTCCACTTGCCAGCGCAAGTACCCCGGTGCGAACTGCCTTTGATAGGGCGGGGGGTGGATTGGGGCGGTGGTCGTGCAGACAAGACACAGGAAGACTCGTGAATGGAGACACACTTATGTGGATTGCAGGGGGGCGTCCAGCGTGAGGGGGGTGTCTTGGCAGGAGACACGGGGTCTGGAGGTAGACATGGGAACAACAACCCATGCTCTATAGACCACTTTGAAGTGTACATGGTCTTTGGCACCTCTTGGCCTTTATCGCTCCCTGACAGCTCCACTTGCCAGCGCAAGTACCCCGGTGCGAACTGCCTTTGATAGGGCGGGGGGTGGATTGGGGCGGTGGTCGTGCAGACAAGACACAGGAAGACTCGTGAATGGAGACACACTTATGTGGATTGCAGGGGGGCGTCCAGCGTGAGGGGGGTGTCTTGGCAGGAGACACGGGGTCTGGAGGTAGACATGGGAACAACAACCCATGCTCTATAGACCACTTTGAAGTGTACATGGTCTTTGGCACCTCTTGGCCTTTATCGCTCCCTGACAGCTCCACTTGCCAGCGCAAGTACCCCGGTGCGAACTGCCTTTGATAGGGCGGGGGGTGGATTGGGGCGGTGGTCGTGCAGACAAGACCCGTTTGCCGCAGGGCCTCACCAAGGAGAGGCCATCTAACTGAATGTAAGAGGATGGCTGCAGGATCTACTACATGGAATGCAGGGGGGTGAGTTTATAAATACCTCACCCTCCCAGGAGAATATACACTAGATTCATTTAAAAAATCAAAACAACCATTGTTAAAATATATGTTGGGCTTTATTTTAGATTTTAATTAAACATAAATAATAAACATTACACATTGTAAAGTTGAGGTTGTAGCACATCGAGGGAAAATCCGCGGTATTGTCCACTGTCACTGGGGAAATGTTGTCTAATGGCAAGTACCGCACAGGCAGGTATTACTCTCCGAACGCGGTGTCCGAGCCTCCCGTGAAGCCACCAAGTGAAGCAACGATAGGCCACCAGCCTGTACCACCTGTGAAAAAAAAAGATGCAAACTGTATTAAACTGACCAAACTTTCTTATCAATGTCGATTCAGGTAACACATGTCATTTTTCTTAGAAAAAAATTATATCTAGAAAATGCACTATATGGAACAAATTTACATGCGTTCGAATGATATGTAAATGTAATTTTAGATGTGGGAGACGACCATGAAATAGTGGTGGCATCACTGACATCACAAACAGAGTATACTTACTCGTTACTCGGATTACGCGGACGAACAGTGCCGCGAAGTTCGTGCATAAGCACCATCATCATCCTCAACACGGTCCGTGAGAGGCAGGCTTCCCTGAACTCTGGCAGCTCGGTGATGCATTGCGGACTTTGCTCGTCTTCCTGCAGACTTTGCTCGCTTTCCGAAATGTAGGCCAAGCACCCGGAATTTTCACGGCAGCAGCAGTTCTCCTCCTCAGTTGGCATTAGCTCGCACCGATTGCACGTGCACCAGGTGGAGACGCCGTCCATGCGACATGGTCCAGGCTCTTCATCCGTTGACTGGTCCTCCCAACTGCCGTCCGAATCCCCATCGTTTTCGCGTGCTTGACTTTCCAGTAGTTCTTCCTCGGTGTACTCGGGCTCATACATATACGGCATTATTGTGGCCATTGTGCGGTAAAGATAGTAAAATAATTTACAGAGATGGTACAGGTGTTCACACGGGCTACAAGCGGCGAAGGTAGCTGACCAGAGCACTGAAACGAGTCACAGAATACTCAAAGTAACACAGAGAGAGGAATGGAATCGAAAATCTGCTGCTGTGTGTTGTGAAACGGTCTGTTTATACTTATTGGGGAAAGAGGCGTCCTGCCATTTCCATGGCAACACGTCAATAGCTGAGGCGCAGCGATTGTTGACACGAGACGTGCTTGAAATGGGCAGTACGCGTCTGCTGATGTCAGGCTCAGGGGCGGGGGATTTGATTTAGTGCCGCAAAGGCAGGTGAGCCAGGTCGATGCGGCGGAATGATAGGATTATCACAAAATGGAGGCTGATTTCGAGTGCGATAATGGGCGAAAAGTCGGGTAAGGTCCATAGGAAAGTTTCCTACGATCTACCGATTTATGCTTACAAACACATGGCCGACCCGTAGGGACAATAAAAAAAAAGTCCCGGAACTATCCTTTAACTCTCCATCTTGCTGCACAATTAAGGGCTTTCGATTTCTTATCCAATTTCTGTAGTTACATTTCAAATGTTTAATTTGCGAGGCAGTGGTGCCAGACGGAAAGTTCAAGAGTTGTTTTACTTCTTTCCGTAACAAATTCTTTTTAACTTTGATTTGACTATCAAAGGCATGAGCGTGTTTAACTACAGTTTCACGATTGCTGATGCTAAAGGTTTTGAATAGTTGCATTGATGAAATATAGATGTCGGGCTCAATATTTCCTTTATGTATACTTTTCTCTAGGTTTGCTTGAAGGTTTGTTAATTTCTCTGATGTCCATCTTATCCTGTTTCCTTGATTGTTCACCATTGTCATGCCAGAGTTTTTAGTATTTTCAATTAACCTTCTTGATTTGGTAGATGTCCATTTAAGACAAAGCTGCTTATGATCGCTTTGTGCATTGTATTTTATTTCATGTTTTTCAGATAAATGCATGAATGAAGTGTCACAGTAGATGAAATCTATCGTAGCTATTATGATTGATTATTAATAATTGATTATTGATGTTTGAATATATTCTGCAACTCCATCCATCTCTTAGTATTTCTATCTAGTCTTAAAGGGATGGGTCGGATACCACAGTTCACGTGGTAGCAGAGGATGGTTAAAAATCCATTGATCTAGTAAACTTTGTGGTCCCGGAAATATCAGACATCCTATGCCATTTAACTGAAAGAACGTGAGGCTCCCTGTTGACAGCGGCTGTTAGTTTAAAAATCTTGCACGTAAAAATGGGACGGGTCCCTTGTTTTCAAGCGGAATCCCCTCCCGATTTCTACAGCCATCTGAGCAGACCGAAGGTTGAAGTGGCTCGTTAAAGGAGGAGATGATCTCCAGGGTCGGAAGTCGAAACGTGAATGGTGAGTAGGCTGAGTGAGGTGGCAAACTGAATGACCAATGAGTGGGAAAGAGTAATAACATTGATAGAGTAACGGAGGGTCGGTTGATTGGGGTATTTTAGTTTTTGGGTAAAGACGTAGAGCGTCAAAGTGTGAGACGATGAACATCACAGTTTAAGGTATATAGACGAAGAGCGATCTATATAGTAAGCGCAGAGACCTACGTCAAGGACGTGTAGAAGGAGCTTGTCCTAAAGTCCAAGTGGATGTATATAGGCTACAAACAATCAAGGCATCATTAAAGAGGACTGCTCACACTCCATCAGAGTCATTTTTAGGGGCAGAAATAGTTACGAGGAGCGTGGACTAAAGTAAATGTGGTCTGGCCAGTCTGTCAATTTGTTTGTCTGTCTATATGTTTTATGAGATGTATGTGGTAAAGAAATTGAATATTGAGAAATAAGAAAGAAATAGACTGTATTGGAAAAATAGAGATTTGAAAAAAATGATTATTTATTTATATAGTCGACAATGGTTTATCGGATAAATAGATTTAAGTAAAAGTGAAATAAGAGGCATGAATCTGTGACGATTGGTGCATGCTCATATTGTATTATCTTTCTGCAAAGCATTTATTTTGTGTGAAACAAGATAAAATAAAAAAGGTGACAATTGATTGTGACCCAAGTTATGATGGAGGACACTACTCCGCTTATACATTTGTGGAAACAGCTGCCAAAACATGCACCCAAACTTAAGCACTACAGTGCAGAATGGGTTAAGGGTATGGCAGATAAAATGTTCATGCCATGGCCACAAGGGGATCGCTGTCTAAAGCAGTTTTGCAACATATGATGACATATTTGCACGCAGCATATACGGGAAAAAAGTTAGAAAAAAGGTTAGCGAGTTGAGAGCGCCTGAAAATATACCAGGTGGAAAGGGAAGACCTGCCACCTGAGGACTGGATGCTTAACCAGTGCAAAGAGGGGGATGAAGAGCCTTCCGTGGCCCCTACCGCACCTAAAGTAAATGGCGATAGTACAAAATATGAAGGATTATATCCTTTAAGAGAGCTTAACGCAGCAACAGGGTACAGTAACCCGACGTATAAGTCACCTGCATGCAGCAGATCCAAGAGTCCTGAAAAGACTCCAGAAAGAGATGTGATTCCTAAAGTCCCACGGGACAAGGAAAGAAGTGTCCGACCAGGTATGTCTTTAGATATGTAGAGAGAAATAAAAAGATGGAAAGGAGAGAAAGATAAAGCTGACGAGATAGCGCTCGTACAAAACAAATGGATGGGCGGTCAGATATTGCTCAAACCTGATGGAAAAAGTATCAAAGAAGTAAGGCAAGAGGAAGATCAGGATGAACAGGATGAAAAAGACAGGGATCGAGAGAAACGATTGAAAGAGGATGAGGCTAAAAGAAAGAGTAGACAAAGACGGGAACAACTGTATCAAGAAGAACTAACAGGCAAAGATCAATCGAAGAATGAGACAGGCTAGAACGGAAAATAGAGAAAGAGGAAGAACAGAAATGAAGGCATAAAAGAATACAAAGACGCAAAGATGATGAAGTGTGTAGCGCAAATGAGAGAAGAGAGGTGAAAAGACAGGAAGAACAAAGGGTTAGGGAGGAAGTAAGGAAACAAAGAGAGTTTGACGAGGAAAAACAACTCAAGAGAATACAAACCAGTAGTAGCATCGGAGGACATAGAAGAGTTCTTCCCAACACATGAAACAATGGCAGGTCCATCTAGAGTAGATTTGGAGGATAGTTTTGAAGCATTGGAGAAAGAAAATCAATAAGGTTTATCATGACATGAGGACAAAAATAAGAACCAAAGGGTAAGGGAAAGAATGATCGATTTGAAGGTGCACAGCCATAAGGCAAAGAGGGAGGTTTGTTTAGCCTTGAGCATAGAGCTTTGTCTTTGGACAAGCTGACTCTGAATAGAGATGAAAAAGAGGGAAGCCAAACTAGTTAGGGATAGGATATGTGAGACAAAGATAGAGAAACCTTCAGAGGGCAGGAGTTAACTAATGCATATGGTTCTGAAGGGTGTTCTCCTATTGACAGAGAAGAAAGATGGTCAGATCTAGACCTACCTAAACAAAGGACGCCAGAACCACTGGTGCGGCTATATCGGCCTAAAGGGTGATCCGATAGTGTGAGGGGGGACTCACCATCCTTATATGAGCAGACTAAGGTCATTACCGGGAAATATGTCCAAAGCATCATCATGCTCTGGACAGACAGAAGATGTAGGACGAATGAGATTTTGGGATCTCACAATTCCCAATGTTATAAAAGGGAGGGGTCAGACCGCAGTACATTCCTTGGCCCCAGATTGATAAGGATAATTTAAGGTGTAAACTCCTGTGTTTGGTGTCAGGTGCCAGAAAATGGATCTATGAATTAAAGGACAGGAGGTAACACGCTGGCTATAGAGGACATTAAGGGTCTTCTAGCAGCTATACTGGGGAAAGAGCCGATGACATTTGGTCAAGAGCAGGACACACAGGTGTCACTGCTCAGAACACCGCTCATGACGGAGCACTGTTTAATAATTGCAGAGCGGCAGTCTGGAAAGCACTTTGAGTACAGTATCAAGACACGTCAGACATGGGAGCTATAATGGCACGTAAGATGCAGGAAGGGGAGGATCCGTTGATTTACATTCAGAATTTCCAAGAGCAGTGGAGTTTGGAAACGCGCAAGCCGTGGGGGAAATCTATACCTGTATTTTATAATGTATTAGGTCAAGGGCTGCCAGACAAAGTGCAGAGACAGCTCAAAAAGCTGGTGGGTATGCAGGCAAAACCTTGGCCAGAAATATAGTTGACAATAGCGCATCAGTGTCGTTTGTTGCAAGAGAAAAGTCAAAAAACAGAGGAAGGCAGGAAGCTTGAAGAGTCTAAATTGGTACCGAAAAAGCTATCGAAGTATGCTATAGAAGGGGCAATGTTAACTAATGGAGAAGGGCAGGGAACACAGCAAACAATGTGTACGCTGCAGGTGAATAACCAACGGCAGTTCTATCAAGGAGGAAATGGATTTGCACCACGAAGTACAGGAAACGTCTGGGGAAGAGGAGGTTTTCAGAACAATCAAGGGAACTTCCAGAGTAACCAAGGTGGGTTTTAGCCTATGCAGAGTGATAACCAAGGCATGCAGGGAGGGCAAATTAAAAGGCTCCATCCTGTATGTTGGACATGTGGAATGACAGGGTATATAGCACGAACATGTGGGAGTAAAGGGTACGTATAGAATGGGCAGTTCTCAAGAGGGTGGACCGCTCTTCCACCTGCAAATACCGCACGAAATAGGGATGGGTTTGCCCAGGATCAAACAGTGTATTAAGCACAAACGCCGGGAATGAAACAGGCTTTGCAACCACAGCAAGCACAATTGAATCCACCACAAAGGCAGTCACAGCACTCACCCATGCAAATACAGCAAAGCACAAACACAGGACAGTTATTGACTCCTAGGATAGGGGGTGTCACCATCGAGGGAGGGAATCCTTTCACAGGCACAGGGATAAGCATGTACACACAATAGGACAGCTCACTGTGTGACTTGATGTGTTAAGTAATGCCAAATCCTCAAGAGGAACCAAGGGTTGATGTCACAATAGGAGGCAAATCCTTTTCCTTTTTAGTAGACACGGGTGCAACTCGCTCATGTATACGAGAGCGGACATGTTTACTGTCAGCTAATGCCATGAATCCTCAAGGTTTCACAGGATCTACAAGTAGAGTTGCTTTTACTGAAAAATTTCCAGTCTCTATAGGAGAGTGTCATATGTCTGTTCCCTTGTTGTATTCAAAACAGACACCAGTTAATATACCGGGACGAGATTTAATGGCGAAGTTGAATATGACGATTTCTTTTACCGATGAAGGTATAGTGTGTTCTACACCAGGAATACATTATTTAAATGTGGGCAAATTCATTATGGCATTTTCAGGGAAAATAGTCATACGAGGAGTACCATTAGAACCAGAGGGGTTTCATTATGGGGTATGCATTTTGTTAACACGGCTCCCTGGTTTAGTAGGTAAAATTATGAGAATACCTGATGAGTTTCTCTTTGGACCAGGACAAAGAGGGGGGACAGATTTTTCCCTTAGAGTTGCAAGCAGCAGTAGTATGAGGGGTTTTGGCTATGCTCATAGGATTTGATGATAAAGGTAGATCATGGAGCACAGTAATTGCTATTGGAGAAGGCTACAGACTAACTGACATCACTGATGAGGACATGTTAAAAGACACATAGCACTTTAACCTTGATTAACTCTTCTGTACTTGTTTTGCACTTTATTACATGCCTTTGAGAATCACAGTTTTACTCTACGTGTACTTTGGACCACATGGAGAGAGTCCTGTTCTTCTCACATTATACATTGGCACCTACTGAATAGAGAATAATGACAGTGAGACAGCATCCTGCATTCTTTGATGAAGTCACGGCGAAAGTGCCAGCTTCTTTATGGACTACGGGCCCTTATGACGTAGGCCTATTAAAGGGGGTTGGAGAAGTCAAGATTGAACTGAAGCCAGGTGTCACGATGCCTGCCCCCAGACATCAGGAGCAGACCAGTCTGCCCAGAGCACTGGCACCTATAGGGACCTGTAAGGCCCCAAAGGATTGCCTAAATGCTTCCTGGACACAGTCCTGGCGCCGTTGGTGCCAGGCTCATATTGCCTTGTCAGGCAAATCAAGTCATCAAGTGGTGAAACCCTGCACAGGCCACCTTGGGGCTGTTTGGAGGGATTACTTTATTTAAGGGACTATTTCATTGGGTGTGGTACAGGGACTACTTTACCTGGGAACTACTTCTGGGAGGCTATTTAAACCAAGCCCAGAGAACAGAACACGCTTTTCGTTATTCTGCACTCCTGCAGCGTAATGCTCACTGTGCCTGCAACTCCATTCCAGTATTCAGCCACGCCCGTCCTGTTCTTCTTGATCCGAACCTGCAGAGGAAGGAAAGGAAAAACAGATTAGAACAAGAGCCTTACCATTCTCCATCACAATCATCCGGGAGTCGCTGCACCTGCAAGAAAAGGAACACCAGTTACCCGCCCTATACAAGATAGCATAAGCGCCGCGTGATACTCACCGATGCTCCGTCCGTCCATGCAATCCAGCGAGGCATTCTAACGTGATCACCGCCCGGAGGAGCCGCATCTGCAAAAGACAAGAAAAGATAACAGGAGAGCTGCGCCTCGCTTAAAGACATTCAATCGCACGCTGCAAGATACTTACCCGAGGCAATATTCACTCGTGGTCTCACGAATCACCATCACACGTACTTCGCTCCAGGGAAGTGCCGCACCTGCAGAATAAAGAGAGGACAATTGATCAATCACGCGAATGAACAATACTGTATGCTAAGACCATTTTTCTTCGCTTGCTGCAAATACTGAATCTTACCTTGGCATTTACTTCGTTTCTCTCGAAGAAGAGACATCTGTCTTCTGCAATTATGCAAGGAAAACAAAACTATAAAGAAATGGTACAAGAGTGGACTATAAGACAACCAGAACTCTAAAGCATTGTATGCTACTTCGGATTGGCATAAGACTTACCTCCGAGTCGTTGTTGTCTGGAACTCTGCCATAAAATTACGGAATCAGTGAAGTTAACTGGATACCCACGTCTCAATGCACCCCTGCATTCAGACGCAGGATGGAGAGCCCATCCTTCTTAACAATAAGGTGAGACACAGTAAAGAGAACACAAGGTGGTTACGAAAGCAGAAGTTAAACCTTCTACTATCAGTCAGCTACCCTGCCATTTTCGCCACTATAGGAAAATCTTCATACGTGCCAGACAGACAAAACTAAGTGGGCAGGTGCAGTCACTCATCACTTCACTATGAGTCATGCTGGTGGAGACCATTGCAGTCCAGCTTCGTTCGGCGCCCCTGTGGAATCCAGGTGAGCGTAACAGAACGCGAAGCCTCTACACAAATTTCTACCCGGGCGTCATGGAAACCTCAGAGACTGACCAATTAGCCCAGCTCCTGGGGGAGCTTAGAGCTGAAGTACATTCTGCACGACAGGAAACCAATGCTCTAAGAAGAGAACTGATTGTGGCAAAAGAGCATACAGATGACCTTGCTAGACAACTACTCCAAGCCCAAGCTGGTCATACACCATTACCTGGATTGGGGGGAGCATCAGTCCCAACTCAGTCAAGCAACCCAGTACAAGCGGTACTACCGGGAGGTATACAATTAGCTCCACCAGAACGCTTTGCGGGGGACCCTAAAAGGTTTGCAGTTTTTATGAACTAGTGCCGCCTACACTTTCTATGTAGGCCTGGAGCATTCCCAAATGATCAATCGAAAGTGGCCTTCGTACTGTCATACCTCAGTGGCAGTGCAGCGGATTGGTCTATTCCACTAGTTAACCCTCTTCTCCTGGATTTCCAGGGATTTCAACAAAACATGGAGAAATTATTTGCCCATCATTCTCAAGGTCAAGCGTTAGACAATGAACTTTTGTCCTTACGTCAAGGGAACCAGGACCTGTTAACTTACATCGCAACTTTCAATAGGTTGGTAGTAGAAACCGGTTGGCCCGAAGACAAAAGAACTACGCTATTCCATCGTGGGTTGAGAGGCGAACTAAAATACGTGTTAGCACAAGTAGTAAACCCACCTCAAGAATGTGCTGAATATATAGATCTGGTGGTTCAGTTGGACCACAGACTTCAGAACCGGAAAGCTGATCGAGCTAGATTCGAGAATCAGTTACTGGTGAGACCAAAGGAGGAGTTAGAGGGCCGTTGTCCAAAACAGAAAGAGACAAAAGGAGACAGCAGCAATTGTGTTTATATTGCGGAACATCAGGGCATTTTTTACGAGACTGTCCAGTGAAACCGCCTAAGAAGGCAGTAGGAGCCGCCGACAAGATCAGTACTGAATCTGTGCCGGACAAACTACCCCGCCCGACAAGCGTAGAGGTCCGCTTGTCGAGTGAGAAGAAGGACTCTCAGACCTCACACCTAACTTTACCAATGATCCTCATTGGTCACCAGCAACCATCTCGTATGCATGCGGTTAGAGCATACATCGATAGTGGAGCCATAGGTAACTATATGGATCAAGAATTGGCTACAAGGGTGAATCTTTCTCTTTGCGAAAAGACCACAACTGATTTAGTCACCACCGTCGATGGAACAGAAATAGCTTCTGGCCCAGTAACTCATTCAACGACGGAGATGACACTGTTGGGCCAAGATGGGCATCAGGAGAACATTGTGTTTGATTTAATCAAGGCTCCACAGTTCCAAATAATTCTGGGAATGCCATGGTTAGAAACGCATAATCTTTGCATAAACTGGCATGAAAAGAGAGTGACCTTCTCGGAATGTGTGCATACTTGTTATCTGGAAGAACCACTGACCAAGAAGATAGCCACGGTCATGAGCCCAAGCAATCTGCTACCCCAGGAGTACCAGGATTTTCAGGATGTATTTCAGAAAGACCAAGCCAGCCAACACTTTACCACCTCATAGACCATATGATTTCCAAATCGATCTCATACCTGGAGCACAAGTTCCATGCAGTAGAATTTATGCCCTTGAACCCGAGAATCTTCACTTAAGGCAATACTTAGATCAGTACCTGGCTAACAGATTAATTTGCCTGTCAAAGTCCCCGGCAGCCTGCCTTTGTTCTTCGTCCCTAAAAAGGAAGGAGACCTAAGAACTTGTATTGACTATCGTGCGTTAAACCAAGTAACTGTAAAAAACCAGTACCCCTTACCCCTAATTCCGGAATTATTGGACCAAGTAAAAGATGCTCGTATTTACAATAATTTGGATCTCCGAGGGGCGTATCATCTTGTACGCATGAATAAAGGCGACGAGTGGAAGACCGCCTTCCGTACCAAGTACAGATTATTTGAACACCAGGTGATGCCCTTTGGGCTTTGTAACGCCTCAGCAGCGTTTCAGTATTTTATGAACAATGTCCTTCGTGAACTAATTCATGTCTGTGTCGTTGTGTATATTGATGATATCTTGGTGTACTCGTCTTCTGAACAAGACCATGTGAAATATGTTTGTGCTGTACTAGAAAAATTACGTCAACATAAATTGTATGCAAAATTGGAAAACATTTTCTTTCACACTATCGACGTTGAGTTTCTTGGGTTTGTCCTGACCGCAAATGGAGTTCGAATAGATTCACGGAAAATAGATGCCATCCTCAAGTGGCCCTCACCCACTTCAGGAAAAGGGGTACAGAGTATGCTCAGATTTGCAAACTTCTACCGCAGGTTCATTCCTGACTTTTCACATTTGGTACACCCCATCACATCACTATTACGGAAGAATAACGCTTCCAGTGGTCAGAGGAAGCAGAAAAGACCTTCCAAGATCTAAAACTAAAATTCACTTCAGCTCCAGTTTTGAAGCATCCACGCCCAGAGATTCCGTACGTGGTAGAAGCTGATGCATCCAGTCTGGCTATGGGGGCGGTTCTTTCTCAAAAAGATCCAGAGACAGGTCAACTCCATCCAGCGGCCTTTTGGTCACAACAGTTTTTCAGCACCTGAGATAAATTATGCCATCACCGACAAAGAACTTCTAGCCATCAAGTCAGCATTCAAGGCCTGGCGGCACTATCTCCTCGGAGCCCGACACACCATCACGGTAATTACGGATCATAGAAACTTACAATTCCTAAAGACGGCCAAGGCCCAATCATCTCGTCAACTTAGATGGGCTTTATTTTTTACAGAATACGATTTCTGGATTACTTACCGACCGGGTTGTCGAAACGGCAAAGCAGATGCTCTATCCAGCATAGGAATAGAAGAAGCATATTCAAATCCAAAACCGGTGCCCATAATTCCTGGAGGAAGAATCCTAGGAATAACTACCTTGTTAACTCTAGACGACATCCATGAGAAGATTCAGCATATTCTCGATTCTACAGCTTTACAAGATTGGTCAAACAAAAGCAAAAATCATTCAGTCATTGATCATTTACCGTCCTACCAAGGACGTCTTTATCTACCTAGTAAGGAACTGCAAAAACAGGTTATTTCCAAATATCATGAGTCCTTGGTAGAAGGGCATCCTGGAATCGCAAAAACCAAAGCTAAAATCAAGAGACATTTCTGGTGGCCTACTTGGCGAAAAGACATTAAGCAATTTGTGCTTTCTTGTGGCATTTGTGCTCAAAACAAGGCCCAAAAGAAGAAACCAGCGGGTTTATTACAACCCTTAGACATTCCACCTACACCCTGGCATACATTATCTCTTGATTTTATCACGGATCTTCCCCCCTGTAATGGGTTCAACACTATTTTAGTAATAGTGGACCTATTTTCCAAAATGGCCCACTTCTTTCCGTTAAAAGGCTTACCCTCGGCCTCAACCCTGGCCAAAGAATTCCTCGAACACATCGTCGGAATACACAGATTCCCTTCAGTCCCTAGTTTGCGATCGGGGCAGTCAGTTTATCTCACAATTTTGGAAAAAATGTTGCCAATTGGCCCAAATTGATGTAAGACTTTCAACCAGCCACCATCCGCAAACCGATGGTCAAACTGAGAGTACCAACCAAACATTAGAGCAATATTTACGGTGCATGTTACACCAAACAGAAGGCAACTGGAAAGACATTTTATGGATAACCGAATATGCCTACAACAATTCTTTACACTCCAGCACTGGACAAAGCCCATTCTACACCATATATGGAAGACATCCTCGGACCTCTGAACTCGACCCACCTCAACACTTGGAGATGCCCGCCGTAAGCAGTTCACACGCTACTATAACACAGGCCTTCAAAAAAGCAACTGAACATTTAAAACAAGCAAAAGAAAGGTACAAGAAAACCGCCGATTAACATCGAACTGAAGCCCCAAAATACCAGATAGGAGACCAGGTTTGGCTAGCCTCAAGACACATACCGCTAAAAGGAACCCACACATTTAATCCCAGATATTTGGGACCCTACACCATTAAAGCCATCATCAATCCAGTGGCAGTTAAATTGGAGTTACCTCCGAACGTGCGACCCCACCCGGTATTTCATGTTTCACTTTTGAAACCAGTACAACCAGGAACAAGGATAACAAAACCACCAAGTCCCATCCTAGTAGATGGTGAACCAGAATTCGAAGTAAAAAACATTTTGGACTCAAAGTTAGTCAAATCGAGACTCTTTTATCTTGTTGACAGGAAAGGCTATGGTCCACAAGAAAGATCATGGGAACCAAGTGACTATATTTATGCACCACGACTGGTAAAACGGTTCCACCAGAACTTTCCGGACATGCCTGGACCAGCGAGAAGAACCATTTTAGGAGGGGTCTTTGGGGGGAGTGCTGTCACGATGCCTGCCCCCAGACACCAGGAGCAGACCAGTCTGCCCAGAGCTCTGGCACCTATAGGGACCTGTAAGGCCCCAAAGGATTGCCTAAATGCTTCCAGGACTCAGTCCTGGCACCGTTGGCGCCAGTCTCATATTGCCTTGTCAGGCAAATCAAGTCATCAAGTGGTGAAACCATGCACAGGCCACCTTGGGGCTGTTTGGAGGGATTACTTTATTTAAGGGACTATTTCATTGGGTGTGGTACAGGGACTACTTTACCTGGGAACTACTTATGGGAGGCTATTTAAACCATGCCTGGAGAACAGAACACTCTTCGCGTTATTCTGCACTCCTACAGTGTAACGCTCACCATGCCTGCAGCTCCAGTGCAGGCTTCAGCCATGCCCGTCCTGTTCTTCTTGATCCGAACCTGCAGAGGAAGGAAAGGAAAAACAGATTAGAACAAGAGCCTTACCATTCTCCATCGCAACCATCTGGGAGTCGCCGCACCTGCAAGAAAAGGAAGACCAGTTTCCCGCGCTATACAAGATAGCATAAGCGCCGCATGATACTCACCGATGCTCCGTCTGTCCATGCGATCCAGTATGCATTCTAACGTGATCGCCGCCCGGAGCAGCCGCATCTGCAAAAGACAAGAAAAGATAACAGGTGAGCTGCGCCTCAATTAAAGACATTCAATCTCACGCTGCAAGATACTTACCCGTGGCAATATTCACTCGTGGTCTCACAAATCACCATCACACGTACTTCACTCCAGGGAAGTGGCACACCTGCAGAATGAAGAGAGGACAATTGATTAATCACGCGAATTAACAATACTGCATGCTAAAACCTTTTTTCTGCGCTTGGTGCAAATACTGAATCTTACCTTGGCATTGGGCCTCATTCTGGGGACTGCGCAAAGGGATACCGGGCACCGGTAATGACACCGGTGTCGGTAATCCCTTTGTGCCCTATTCTGAGGTTCCTTAGTGGGTCCCTCCCTTAACGCCAGGTTTTAACAGGCGTTATAGACGGGACTCGTTAAAGGATACCGGGGTCAATAACGGTACCGTAATTTGCGGTACCGTTATTGACGCCTTCCTCCTTCCCATTGAGCCAAAAGGGGGCTCAAATGGGAATGGGGAATGGCTTTTACAATGGGGACTTACCGGTCCCACCAAGGTCAGACTGGACTGGTAAGTCCCCATTGAACGAGGGCGGACACAGTCCCGTTATTGGTGCTAGTCATGGCGCTAATAGCGCCATGACTAACATCAACCTCGTAATGAGGCCATTTACTTCATTTCTCTCGACGAAGAGACATCTGTCTTCAGCAATTCTGCAAGGAAAACAAAACTATAAAGAAATGGTACAAGAGTGGACTATAAGACAACCAGAACTCTAAAGCATTGTATGCTACTTCGGATTGGCATAAGACTTACCTCTGAGTCATTGTTGTCTGCAACTCTGCCATAAGATTACGGGATCAGTGAAGTTAACTGGATACCCTAGTCTCAACGCACCCCTGCATTCAGACGCAGGATGGAGAGCCCATCCTTCTTGACAATAAGGTGAGACACAGTAAAGAGAACACAAGGTGGTTACGGAAGCAGAAGTTAAACCTTCTCCTATCAGTCAGCTAACTTGTCATTTTCGCCATTCTAGGAAAATCTTCCTGCGTGCCAGACAGATGAAACTAAGTGGGCAGGTGCAGTCGCTCATCACTTCACTACGAGTCACGCTGGTGGAGACCGTTGCAGTCCAGCTTCATTCTGCGCCCCTGTGGAATCCAGGTGAGCATAACACCAGGAGCAATTCTACCTCGAGTTAGACAGTATCCCATGTCTGGAGATTCAGATGAGGGTATTTTTAAGACAATATCCACCATGATGGATCAAGGCATTTTAGTGACGTCAGAGTCACCATGCAATACAGCGTTTATCCTGTCAAAAAATCAAAGGGGGTTCATGGCGTTTAATTCAGGACATGCACCCGATTAACCAGATTGTAGAGGCCGAGTTTCCTCTAGTTCCTAATCCAGCAATGATTTTATGTAGTATCCCTGTTGAGGCCCGATATTTTACTGTGATCGATTTGAAAAAGGCATTTTTCTCAATCCCGTTGCATAAAGATTCTCAAAATCTGACGTCATTTACGTTCAGACAGACTAAGTTAAAAAGCTCAAGATTACCCCAAGGGTACTGTGAGTCTCAATCAATTTTCAATAGGATCCTGCAGATGGACTTAAGCAATGTTGATTTGCAAAGTGTTGTGCTGCAATACGTAGATGATATTTTGATCTGCAGCACATCAGAAGAAGAGTGCAGATGTGACTCAGTCCAACTAATGATTATTTTAGCCGAGAAAGGATATAAGGAGGATAAATAAAAATTGTGGTATTGCCAAGAAGTGGTGTTATACATAGGCCAGTTAATTTTGCATGAAGGGAAGAACGTTGCACCTGAAAGGGCTGAGGCCATTTTGAAAACTGCAAAACCACACACGATAAAGCACATGCAGCAGTTTTTGGGACTATGTAATTATGTAAGAGCATGGGTATTTGATTATAGCTCTTACACAATGCCATTGTTGCAGGCCCTGAAAAAGTCTCAAGCAAGTCAGGAAAAGATAGTATGGACTGAGGAAATGGAGGAAGGGTTTGACGAGCTGAAAAAAGGCAATTTGCACAGCTCCAGTTCTGGGGATTCATAATTATTCTGAGGAATTCTTTTTATTTTTGCACACAAGTGGAACAGTCATGGTGGCAGTACTCACGCAGAGAACTACTTTGGGGTACAAGCCCTTAGCATATTTCAGTGGGATTTTGGACACAGTAATGAGGGGTCACTTCCCCTGCAAACAAACTTTGGCAGCCATTGTTTTCGCAATCGAGAAGTCTGCCAGCATAGTGATGGAGTGCTGCATGAGGTTATTTGTTGAGCATGCATTATTTGCAGTTTTGGAGAAACCTAAAGGTACACTGACATCTCAAAGAGCTTCTGCTTATGAGGTGGTTATATTGAATCTGATGATCAAAAGAGTTAGATGTAAGACTGTGATTCCTGCCACGTTTGTAGTTGAACCACTGGCAGAAGACGATCATGCACATGATTGCTGACTTATGAGGAATTCTATGACGAGATCCCGAGGGTGAAGGAAAATGTTCTAGCAGCTGGGGAAATTCTCTTTATTTTTGGGTCTTCATAAATTGATCAAACTGATGGGCAAAGATATTCAGGTGAAGCTTTGGTGAAGCACATGGCTAATGGTGAATTTTAAGTAATGGCAAGTGCACGATGTAAAGACTGGAGGGGGTGTCTGTACTCCTGCTCTCTATATGGCAGAGGAGAGGCACAGAGGACCCCAGCCAAGATTCTCTATAGGGTAGAGCAGGTCGAGCAATCAAGGCCTAGCTTCTCAGGAGGTGATGCAGGCTGGTTCTTAAGTACAGTGTAGTCCCCAAGCCCCCACAAAGGAATGTCCACACACTGGGCCTCATTACGACCCTGGCGCTAAGTGAAAAACGATGGCGGTAAATGGTTACCGCCATCGTTTTCCGCCAGGTCCGATCATGACCCGTGACCGTTAACTACGATGCCATTAGCGGCATCGTAGTTAACGCTGGCGCTAACTGCGCCAAGGGTGCGCGCACGCGACCGGCCACACCGTACTTAACGCCATGGCGGAAAGGTACGCAAATGCCGACCCAAGCGGACATGCACCTAACGCCATCACCCAGCCCGTTAAGTACCTTACCGCCATGGTGCAAATAACGCCATCGCGAACCAACCGTAAAGGGCCATGTTAAGTGAATGCAGCTGCCACAGGTGCACAGAAACAGCACAGGTGAAGGCAATACAGACTCAGGGAAGCACAAAAAGAGCACACCCCACCCCTTCCCACACCCAGTCACACTCCACAATGATGCCAATACGACTAGCAATGTTGGGGCTGGAGGACCTGATAGCAATGCATGTGCTACAACAGCAACAACAACAACAACAACAGGCAGCACAGAGGAGACGCAGGAGGAGAAGGAGGGCAAGGCAGGCCCAGCAAGCCCCACCAGCACAGCCAGTGCCACCACGCAGGCAGCCCCCAATCCCACGCATCAGAGCCAATCCATTCAACCTCACTGCTGAGCAGATCCACACCCTGTACCGTTTGGACCGGGACACCATCACCGCCATCGTAGACATGACACACAACGACATCGTCAGCATGATAGAAAGTCCAACCGCCATCCCCCCCCCTACTGAAGGTAGTGTCTGTACTCCACTTCCTGGCCACAGGCACCTACCAGCACACAGTGGGGCACCTGCATGGCATTTCACAACCATTATTCTCACGAACACTCATCCAA
This sequence comes from Ambystoma mexicanum, assembly GCF_040938575.1. Classification (NCBI taxonomy): domain Eukaryota; kingdom Metazoa; phylum Chordata; class Amphibia; order Caudata; family Ambystomatidae; genus Ambystoma; species Ambystoma mexicanum. The sequence goes on along the minus strand of NC_090923.1, from coordinate 488,508,940 downwards.
GTGCTCGATGCCCTCCTCAAGCACACAGACGACCACATCTCATTACCACGGACTGCCCAGGAGATTGCAAACACCAAAGTGGGTTTCCATGCACTAGCCGGCATACCCGGTTGCATTGGTGCCATCGACTGCACCCATGTGGAATTGGTGGTTCCACGTGCCATGGAGGTACCATACCGCAACCGGAAACAGTTCCACTCAATCAACGTGCAAATGGTCTGTGACTCCAACAAGATCATCACACATTGTTGTGCCCGATTCCCCGGATCAACCCATGATTCAATGGTCCTGAGGAACTCCACAATACCACGCTACATGGAGCGACATGCAGGCCCAAGATCCTGGCTACTCGGTGAGTCCAATGTCATGGAAGTGGGCAGGTGAATGACGTACCGATGCATACTCCACCTGGCAGAAAGGGGGGGGGAATGATGCATACTCCACCTGGCAGAAAGGGGGGGGGATGATGCATACTCCACCTGGCAGAAAGGGGGGGGGATGATTGGGTGATGGCATGCAAAACAGGCCATGGGAGCCATGAGCATATACTGGTTGCATTGTGTGAATCAATCAGTGCATGTAGAAGTGAGCCAAAGTAACAGTTGGATGCGAGCCATGGCGGAACATCATGTTCCTGATCAGACAACATGACTGACACATACATTCTCGCCTACATACAGGTGATGCAGGCTATCCCCTGAAGAGGTGGCTCCTTACACCAGTCCGGAACCCGCAGAACCAGCACGAGGAGGACTTCAACCGTGCACATACACGTACTCGTGTGGTCATAGAGCAGACATTCAGACTATTGAAGGCACGGTTCCGAAGCCTCAGCAGGTCTGGTGGCGCACTCCTGTATGGCCATGAGAAGGTGGCAAAGATCGTCATGGCATGTGTCATGCTACACAATATGTGCGTCAGACGGAATGTGCCCCTGCCCCCTGACGCAGAACTGCAACCACCTGACGATGAGGATGAGGAGGGTGCAGATGGGGCGGCACCCCATGGAGGAGGCGATGCACAGGAGGGGCGTGCAATGCGCCAATGTATCATCGACCACTGCTTCTAGCACACACGGCTGGTGTTTATCACATGGAGACTGCACTTGGGGCACTGTGTGTCTCTGGGACATGCACACTGTGGACTGTACACCAATAAAGCACACATACGCAATGAAAATGTCCACACATTACTTTTTTTGAAAGAATAAAGTGTATTGAAACCATGAAATGTCGTGTTACACCCCCTCCCACCTCCCCCCTGCACACCCCAACACACCCCCTCCCACCTCCCCCATGCACACCCCAACACACCCCCTCCCACCTCCCCCCTGCACACCCCAACACACCCCCTCCCACCTCCCCCCTGCACACCCCAACACACACCCTCTAGGTGTCAACAGATGCCTGTGACAGTGGCCACAGGCTGTTACAAGCCCCCTCTCCTGGCCCCCGGGGCACCCCTGGCTGTGGAGCGCAGGTTACGACCGGAACGTCGCACGGGGCTGCTCTGCGCAGAACTGGCAGTGGAGGATGTCCCTGGCTGCCCCTGTGCATGCACGTCCTGTCGTGTGTGGGTGAGGCCAGTGACCGCACGACGCAAGGCCGCAAGTTCTGCACAGATGTCCCTGGACATGGCCTGCATGGCATCCCTCAGGGTGGCAGTGCTCTGCGCCACTTCGGCCCTTAGGGTCTCCGTGGCCTGTTCAATGCTAGACCTAGCCCCCACACATTCTGCGGCATGCTCATCCAGCATTGCGGACAGTTGATGCTGCCGTTGAGTGATGTCCTGGAGGGACTGCTGGCCGTGCTGGCCCATGGCCAGTGCTGGTGGAGTGATGGAGGGGCTGCTCCCCTCCTGTGGAGTGTGGACAGGGCATGGAGTGGATGGCCACTCCTCTACCTCTGTGTGCCCCTGTGTGTGACCCTCATGGGGGCTGGCATCTGAGAAACAGGGGGAATGTAGTAGGTCAGTGGGGCTTCTGACCTCGTGCTCCATGTCCGAGTCTGAACATGCAGCTGTTGCAGCTGTCTCCCCGATGTTGCTGCTGGCCGCTGACCCCCTGCCTCCTGTGGCAGGCAATGTCGGTGGAGGTGGAGCAGCTGCTGCTGGCCTGCTGCCAACAGGGGTGCTTGCCGATGGGACCTCCGGTATGCCTGCAGTGGGACCTGCTTGTAGTGGGGTCTGCCTCACTGCAGCTGAGGTTGAGGGTGCAGGGCCGTTGTTGATGGCCTTCTTGGCTCTCTTTGGCGCAGGGGTGTCCTGGTCCTCTGGGTGTGAATCTGTGCCTGTGGTGGAGCAAAGGAGGGAGGGCGTTATTAATGGGTCTTCGTACTTTGGAATGAAATGTTTGACATTATTGTGGTCAGTGGATGAGGAAGATTTCAGGCAGTGCCATGCAGGTTGTCTCCTTTTGGTGTGGAATGTGGATGCAGGTATGCGGGTGCCAGCAGTGTATGCAGGGTGGTGCTCGCATGTGGCTATGGGCAGTGTTGATATGTGTTGCATTTACACTCTAGGGCAACCTTGTGCTACACATGATTGGACTGCTGTGACTATGGCATGTCTTGTTTGAGGCACCTACCTTCATCGCCTGATGTCGGAGCTCCCCTTTCCATCCCTCCGACGCCTTCAATGGATTCCATGCCAATCGTGGTTGCACAGATCTCCTCCCACGGTTGGAGTTTCAGGGGGGATTCCGACCCTCCACAGGTACCCAGGGCAAGGTTGCGGTTTGCTGAGATGACGGCTCTGACCCGTATGCGTAGGTCATCCCAGCGCTTCCTGCACTGCTGTGGGGTGCGGGGTACGGTCCCCACCGCGCTGACGCGCTCAGCCACCAGGGCCCAGATGGCCTTCTTTTTCCCGATCGCTGTCCTGGTCATGTCCGGGGAGAAAACGACACCTGCGTTGTCTTGCAGGGTCTCCGCAAGCATGCAGAGTTCCTCCCGGCTGAATCTCTCCTGGCGCTGGCGGTCACATGCCTTTTTCACAGATTTAGGCATTTTCGGGTACTTGGATGGGTGGGTGGTTGGTTGGGACAGGTGTCAGGGTTGGGTCTGGTGTTGTTTGGTAGGATGGCGATGGATTGTGTTTTTCAAGATGGCCGACGGGCTGTTTCCCGTTCCGGCGCGATGACGCTATTTCCGGTTCGACTTTTTACGGCCGCCGCTAATTACGGCCGCCGCTACTTACGGTGGCCGCTACTTACGCTGGCCGCTACTTACGGTGGCGGAAGTGCACCTTGCTCGCTTAACGATGCCGGTAGGGGCCTTTTCCGCAATGGCGTTAATTGCATTACCGCCATGGCGTAATGCTCGTGCGCGATGGGTCGTAATGTGGCGCTCTTTACGCCATCGTCCCACGGCGTAAACGCTCATTACGCCATGGCGGTAATGACGGGCGATTACCGCCAGGGTCGTAATGAGGCCCACTGTATTAGTTAAAATACATTCTTTATATATTTACGATTCAAGGTTATATACACAATCACAATAACTCACTTTGTGCTTAGTTAATCTACAATGGCAGATATATACAGTTCTAAGTGGTACCACAATTATCAGATTTCATTAAAGTGCATCAACTGTACTCTCATTAAATGTCACACAAATCACTTAATAAAGGTAACCAACAATCGATACAGGAGGAAAAGCAGTTGGTTAGAACAATTGGCAGAATACTGGCCCCTACTGTTGGACACAGTTCTGTGTGGAGATCCCCCCCACCTGGGCAACCTGTAAAATAAAGATATATCACAAGCCCAGTCCATCGATTGTTCAATTAGTCTTATTCCCTTCTACAATGTCTCTACCACCCCAATGTACCTGGAATAGCAGAGTTCGACGACAAGTCATCGACGGTTCCTTCTTGAGCGGCTCCCTTTGAAGCAGGAGCCATGGATCCTCGAGATCCCTCAAAGAAAGTGAACTCGGCATTGAGGCGGCAGCTTCGGTCCCAGCAGTGCTCGTCGACAACGGAGCGAAAACGTCTTGCAAGGAAGAGGTGTGCGAGGCACCTCAATATCAATAGATCAGGACCGCAAAGAGTTCGTGAGGAACTGTGGCCCAGCAAGGGTATCGAGTCGTCTGGCGTCGCTACGGTTTTTGGGTGCAGGGAAACCCACCGGCGGATGCTCCTCGGCACGTCGATGGCCTGGCGGGATAAGTCGGGTGGCGGTGCGGACGAGCGCATCCATGAATCAAAAGTCTTAGTCAAAGGAGCAATGCAGCTCCATTCGTCGATGGCATGGCGTCAAGCAATCCCCTTTTCTCGGCAACCTGGCTTCGACGGGCCTCCAGCGGTTATGGCAAACCTGCGAGCCCTGGTCGACGACGGTGGATGGAATGTCTGGTGCTTATCTTCATTCTCCTTGGCAGTCCCTGTCTCCGGTCGGCAGCCTGTTGAGGGTCTCACTTCCAGGGAGCTTCGGCGAAGGTTAGTGGTGCTCGATGGTCCCTGGGAGCACGGGAACAGGGCGCTTACCAGGTCCTCTCTTGGATCAGTCTCGACGTCACTGCAGCTTTCAGATTTCGGCGAAGGGAGTCAGCAGTCAACCTTCTTCTTCAGGCTCAGTTGTCGAGAGCAAGCATCAGTTTCAACTTCAGCTTCTGAACAATTTCTAGCAGTGAGAGGCCCCCAGATATACTAGTTGATCTCCCATTCATTCTGCTGGGTCACACTCAGGCAACCAATCACTCAGAAGGGCATTCAGCAGTCAGACAGCCAATCAGGCATACAGTGCATTCAGGCCATTCTCCTCCCCCGCAGACACTCACAGCAAGGAATGTGTATTGGGACAAGTACCCAGCCATTCAACACTACACACTGCATTCATACCAGTTTCGGGCAGGGCTGTCTCAGTCATTGTATTTCATACTAGAAACCAGACATCCACAACAAGAAGTGCATATTGGTCACACGCTCCATTCACCCAGGTCCCACCCACAGGGTGTACCCACAACGTACACTCACTGGGAAGGCTCCAGCCAGTCTGGCCTGGACTTCACAACAACACCATATATAGAACTTCCACCCAACAGCCAGTCAGGGGGAAGGGACAGAGTCAGGGCTTTCCCAAGTCTTTGGGAAAACAAGGTAACAGGCAATAGAAAGCAAGAGGCCACAGGGGCCATCTTGTTTCCTATCAGGAATCAAATGATTCCAATGGCAGGGCCTGGGTATCCCCAAAATGGAGGATACTCAGAGCACCTGTCAAATTCAGCATGGAGCTGCCACCAGCCCATACCCTGCTGTGTGGGCCACCCACAGGTCCCTAAAAACATACACTAGGGGCGCAGGGTTGTACCCCCACCCATGGGTGCAATAAGGGTATCCCATGGGTCTGTACACCAAACCAAAAACAGGAAGAGCTGCACTACCAGGAGTCCCACATGGACTCTTGGACAGAAAACAATACAGAACACAAATGAAAAAGGACTACAGGACAAGGGGAGGGAGGCCCTGTCCCTCCAATGCATTTCCAGCATCACACACGACTACCACGCCACTTTTCAGCGCAGGCTGCAGAATTAGTGGCGCTGATTGTCGCGCTCTAGAATCACGCAAACCAGCAACTAACCATGTACAGTGAGTCTGCCTATGTTATGTTGACAGTACACGCAGGGCTGGCATGTTGGAAAAGGAGGGGCTATGTCGGAGCAGACGGTACTCCAGTGCAACATGCTGCTTTATTTGACAGATTTATTAAAGCACTACAGCTTCCAGCAGCCATCGCAATCATTAAGTGCGCAGCACACACTAAGAAAGCAGACTTTATCTCATGTGAAAATCAAGCCACCGATGAAGAAGCAAAACAAGTTGCATATTCAAAAGATATTATGAGCTTTGCTACACCTGATGTGAATGAAAGAATGGTGGTGAGGATGATAATAAATGAAAACTTCAATAACTTGTCAAAGACACAACTAATGGTCCAAGGTGAAGAACCACAAGATGAGAAAGATCAATGGATACGGAGGGGGTGTTCTTTATCCCCTTCCGAGGCATTGTGGTGACAGGAAAGCACTGGTAAAGCGGTGATGCCTGTAGCCTTATTAGGGGGGCCTTGGAACAGCTAAACTACCCAACGCATATCACTAGGGAAAGATTTGCAGCAACTATTGCAGAGGACTGGCTCATACCGAATTTGTTAGAACACGTTGCATTTTATGTAGTAAATTCCATCATATGTCAAAGGTTTACTGCTGGGCACACACTGCAAACAGTTTGAGGTGTTATCCTCGATGGAATGGTCAATTTCAGCATTTACATATTGACTGTTGATATGCTGCAGGTGCGTAATGGCTATAGATATACGATAGTGGTGGTGTGCCCCTTTTCTAGGTGGATCGAAGCTGGTCCATGCACATACCGAGACGCCACTTGTGCTGCAAAGTTCCTACTTCGAGAAGTATTTCCTAGATGGGGGTTATGTGCGATATTGAGATCAGACGATGTCCCACATTTTGTGAATTAAGTGTTCGAGCAAATTAGCGTATTGCTCAATATAAAGCATACATTTTCCTCAGTTTATCGCCTGCAAGTGAACGGAATCTCTGAGAGGCTTAACGATCTTCTCAAAGAGAGAATAGCCAAGCTTAAGTTGACATTGAAAAAAGCATGGCTGCATTGCCCGCCTCACGCATTATATGCATTGAGGGTTTAAGCAGGCTCTGACCATTATCTTACGCCCCATGAACTAGTACCGGGGAGGCGAATGAGAACGCCTCTCACTCCTCCATCGAGGACTAGAAGTGATGCCCAGACAACAGCAGAATTGTTAGGAAATGAGCCACATGCCTACTTAACTTGTATGACTACAAGTATCTCTGTCATTTCAGATCAAGTCCGGTGAACAGGGTGTCGGTCTCAGAACACAGATTAAGACCATACAACAACCTGATCAAGTGAACTTTTATTGCCAAGATTGTTTCCAGATGACCGAATTCTGATTAGACGCTTTGTCCGCAAATGGCATCAACCTAGGTTCAACGGTCCTTTCATTGTGGAGGACATCAATCGATCGGCAGTGACAGTGCAAGGAAGACATGCTTGCATATTTATTGGAGACGTGAAGATCCACAACGGTGAGACCACCACACCCCCACCCCATTCAGAAGCAAGTCAGGGAGAAGTAGTTCAGCATGTGCAGACTAGATCGATTATGACGAAGAAGGACGCAGAGACTGTCTAGTAGACAGATAAAGAGTTCATTAGACTGTGGTTTGTTCGAGACACTCTGTAGCTGCTAAGCAAGGAATGAAGGAGCTATTTTTCTTGAGCCACAGGAGTTTGCTAAACATTGGACTGAGACATATTGGAGTCTTTAAAAACAAAAGGAAAAAAAGGCAAAGAAATGCCAGTCCTAGAGTTTATCTTTGACGATTGGAAAGGGAAGCAGTTCCCTGACTCCTTTCTCACAGAGTTTCTCTTTGGAGGTGCCCATGGTGGTGCCTAATGGCAACAATCATCAAATCATTCTTGCTGTGTTCCTCTTCATTCTTCGTGCATATCCATCATTGGTTGGGAGAACTACTGATGTTCCCTTGTTTTTGCAAGATCCTAAGAATGGTCCAGTCGTAAGGAGGCTGCTCACAGCTATAATTGAGAAAAACCTCCAGCTACCTGAGTACTGTATGGAAAGTACAAATGCCTCTGTCTGATGAATACGCTCCTAAACTAGTTGCAATGGTCTTTTATTTCTTGATTGAAGAATGCCCACACCTTGTTGGACGACAAACCGACACTCGTGTATTCCTGAGGGATCCTAGTAATCAATCAGCAATCAACCAATTGCTGCGTGATATAATTGAGCAAGTTTGTCTACTGTCCTCGTCAACACAGTGAGCATCCTGATGGCACTGACGTGTGATGATATTCACAATCTACAGACCTTGATATTTTGCTATTTGCTGGAAGTTCATCCTCATTTTGTTTGGCGACAGGACAATGCCTTTGTCTTTATCCGGAATCCAGTTGAACGTCCTGCAATCAGCCAGCAGCTTGTGGAGCTTGTGGAAAAGATTTAACAGTTGCCAGAATATTGCATGAGACTGCCCAATCAAAGTTTGGTTTTTCCTTCCTTAAAAGTAATCACAAGCATTATGGGCAATATTGATAGCAATAACAATGTGGCAACCGACGAGAGACTTCCACGACGTGCAAGAGGCTATTGTTGCATACGTTGGACCTATTGGTATACAATATACACATAAATTATGCTCAGTATCATTCTACTTTCTCTCCAAATAAGGCAGTAGTTCCTTTGTATCTTCCTATGCAGCAGAAGGGTACAGATGTGGCAAGTGTAAGACCACTGAGGCCTTATGTGATTATTCATACTCCAGGGGTGAATATGAAAGCTCCTAGTCCTGTGACATATAGGTCTATGCTTCCTTTTTGGGGGAGGTCAGCATTGCAGTTTATTCATGATTCTTGTTTACCTTCATATTATGCCAACAGGAAGACCTTATGTGACTGTTACTACACCAGTAGCACATGTAAAGACACAGATTTCACTGACAAATGTCTCTATAAGTCTCACATTAAGAATGAACTATGCAGACATACTTCATGAGATGATTATAAAAGCTCACGAGGCAAGAAGGAGACCTAAGAAAAGTACAGGGGAAGATGATCATGACTTGAATGATTATCTAGATAGCACAGCACATTTGGGAAACAACATATGGTATCAACACATGAAAGAGGTTTGAAGAAGAACCTCAGAGGAGGAATGCTACGTATGTGCACTCCTGCCTTATAGTATGGGGAAATCTAAGATATTCATAGCTATTTAAATAGATGTTCACACAGCACACTGCATATCTCACATTGCACTCTGCCAAACAAGAAGTCAATTTATGCGTTGGACAGCCTATCTAGCATGGGCAACTGAATGGACAGATCCAGACGAAGATGATTGTGTTCAAGACACAATGAGCAAGAACCAATACTATAAATCATGTGATAAAATACGAACAGCCTGGAGTGAAAGGGGCTGCAATCAGATAGGAAGTAAGCAGAACACTTGAGAGTCCAGGAAAATCAGCAGAAGACATTTGAAGATGGAAAAACAGAGGCCAAATGCAGATTTGGGGATAAGTGCTTTCTCCAGATTTCTCCAGATTGATGGGAAGAAGGAGTGGTAGTGATGGAACGCTACAAGCCAACTATTGACATTGTGGAGAATGGATGCAAACCTTTATGGCCGAAACTTGCTAAACTACTAACATGGGTCGAAGATAAAGGAGGCCTCTTGCAGATAGTGCCTCTGAAAAGTGAAAAGTTGTGTTTCAGAAATAACGGCACAAGAAAACTTGAAGAAACCCAGAACTATGGTTGAATCTTTGATGTGTCAGGAATGGACGTTGGATCAGCAGTGATAATGGATCACTACTTGGCATGTGGATGCAGAGCTTAAACAAAGCTACCCAAGGATTGTGGAGGACTATGTTCTATAGTGAATGTTCATGTTCCAGCATTGGTGATTCCTAAAGGTGACCTGGATATTGGTGAATTTCCCAAAGCAGATGCTCACCTAAGGAAGAAGAGGTCTGCAGAGCTCCTGAATCAAATTAACCTGAGAGAACTATTTCCCAGCCAAATCAACAGAAGCCTTTGATTCTATGCCATTTGAGCACAGATTATTCAGTAAGACTTCATCAATATTCATGATAATCTTCATGCCCAGGATCCTGAAAATACTAAGTGGTTACAAATAGCCAGATGGAAACTGTTGCAGACAATCAACATTACCATAAAGGGATTCAATGCTATCAAGGAAGAGCAAAGAGCCATACGACTGATGAGTCTTCAGAATAGGTGTGTCCTGGACATGATCACAGCTATGGATGGAGGTGTTTGTGCCAAAATTGGAGAATCATGTTGCATATCTATACCTTCTCATACATTTCAAGAGGGATTATCACAAGCTTCTTTGGTGATTGGTTCTAAAAAAAATGTAAAGGTGGAAACAGTAGCACATTCAAGTATTTAAGCAAGCTCTCCGTGGTGGGGTGGTTGAGCAGTAAGACATAGATAGGAGGTAGGCTTGGCGTGAATTACAGTTACAAATAGCAATGTCTGTTAATGAATGGACACCCATACATGTAAACACACAAATATTATATTTAATAAATATAACAAAGTCTTAGGAAAATTAGTTTAAAACATATATAAACCCAAGCTTGGTAACAGCAAATGGGGCATACCACATTGAATGCAACACAGTTCGTTATAATGACGCACATTATAAACAGCCAAACATTTAAGAGAAGTCCTGCAAGCCTTAACATGGCAAGTATACCATAACACATAAGATTTATACTTAGGAAGTCCATACTACCCCGTTCAGAATTTAGTATGTTATAGGCAGGTGATTATATTAAACAGATATGTGCAAAAAGTCGCTGAAGGAAGTTCCCAGTTAGTTCTCCAGCTATGGAAGGGGTATACTACCATTCTTCAGGCCCTGCAAGACTGAAGTGAGGTCCCCTATTTAGGTCCCATAGCCTTTCACCCGGTCATATAGCAAATTGTCTGGGAAACCATATCAGCTTTGGATATAAGGTTTATGGCCATAAGACTCCACCTTGAAACACCACAGAAAGCACCGAACAGGTAATAGGTGGAGACAATGAGGCTCACTGTTGGAGGTTGCGTGTTCGATGCTCCCAGGAATGGTTAGGTCAAGCTCAGGCAAGGACCCAGACACGGTTAATATGCTTAAAATTCAGTCTCAGCAACATTAGATGACCCCTCTGAAGCAGACAGGAGTGAACATTTGTTTGACCCAGAACAGGGTTGACAGGCCCTTGGGAGTCATGTGATAAGATTTGCGGTTCCAGCAGACCCTACCTCGTGTTGAGAGTTGGTAACTACGGGTTGGCAAATTCCCAGCATAGAGAAAACGTTTTCATTGAAAAAGCATGAAGGGGCATGTGTAAATCTGTAGTCAAACCTCATGCAAATACCGGTCATATGTAGACCAAGCGACGACCCCAACCTTGCAATAGCGATGAATGCTCAGCAAGGCTTCAGACTGGCTGTTCCCACCAATCCAAAGGAGGGAGAGACCCAGTTCCGGTCTCCTCCGTCAGGTTGAAGGCAGAAGTCTGAAACATGGTGCTTGACTAAGCCAATGCTGGCTGCAGTAGCAGTCTTCTGGTTGGTCTCTTGTGGCCCTTTTGCTTCAGCTGCTTGGATCTTGAGGTCACCATCTCAAATGGTTCCAGGTCGTTTCCTCTATCCAGAACTGGTAATGCTGAGTTCCCATGCTCACCCATGCAAGGTACCTGCAACATTCACACAATTGGAGTCTGTCCAATCAGGGTCAATCTGCAACCTTGCATTCTGCCCATCAACAGGACACGCCCTGGGTGCAGAGCCATTTTGGACCAATACACACAGAGCACTGACAGGAATCCATGGCTGGAGTACACTCCAGAGTAAATACAACCAGCTAGGGAATAAAGCCAAGAGATAGTTTTGCAAGGATAACAAGGTTCTACTCATATAAAAAAAACAAGTGTCACCAAAGAACTCTGATGCCCGAGAGCGCTCTGCCAAAAATTACACAGGCAGCACATTAAGAAGGCCCAAAGCGTCATCAGTAACATCCTTACATTCAGTAGAAATACACATGGCTGGTTGGTGCAGACATATACATGGGACTGATCCATAGAGGATGCCGGACGCTAATTGGCTGATTCTTCACCGTCGTTCTTGGTGCACGTGGGTCAGCTTGGCTCACCCTTGCAGTGAAGGTCAGGGCATACATAAGATACAATATAAATAGTCTAAACTAAACAACTGAAACCGGCTATTCATTCATTATGATGGGCACCTGGGCAACACAGGAAAGGGGTGCCAGGACGAGGGGAGGATAAAATACAATTGTGCTGACCGCCACATTCAGGGCTTTGTTAATACTGCAGTTACCGCATCCAAGGTCTCCCCCTGGGGATTGATCTATGATTTACCTTTCCGGTGCCTCATGATACAAAAAAAGATAGTGGTTGCTATTGGAGAGATATACGGTCGCGCAGGCTTTAGGTCTGTGGTGGGTACTTTTAGAGAGGTTGGGGTTTGGAGGTCAGGTCGGTGAAGTGTGGCCGGCTCCTGGCCTGGCTGGGTGGGGGTCAGAGGCCCAATTGCACTTTAGTGGAGATGGATGGACACAGCGCCGGATCCCGGTACTGTCTGAAGCTCTTCGCAGGGCACATTCTTGGAAGCGATACTAGATATTCGTAACACTGAAGGGACAGAAGGGAAATGGACTTCCGTGGGAACAGGGCTTGTGCGGAGAAGGCTGAGTGTTTGTTAAGATGTATTTCTGAACTCTGACCTGGCGGGCAGAGGTTCAGAAGGCCAGCCTAGTTTCTTGGAACAGGGTAACCTTCTGGACAAGCCAGATCAATGAAGGTACCATTGGAGGCTGTCAAGACTAGGTCTCAGGAGGGATGAGGGTGACTGAAAGACCTCAATGAGCACACAGAGTAAAGGACACTTACAAATCACTCCCAGTCAGGTGTATATAACACTGTATGCCTGTAAATCTGCTAACATGTATTGACTAAGCTTCCAAGTAATCTTATAACCTATGCCCTGACACCCCAGGGTTTGGGCGCATAACCAAATGCAATAAATAAATAAAAATATATATAAAAAATACAAATACATTTATTTCAAGGCCTTTGAGTTTCAACACACAAATAAAATCACAGTAATAATTCTAAGCCAAGACACATGGGTCTATAGGGTTAATGCACGAAATGGGTCCACAACCTAAAAAGGGAAAGAAGCAGGTAGTGCAAATAGTCTTTCGGCCCTTCTGCATCAAACACAATCCTAACTGAAAGGCAGTCCAATCCCTAAGATGAGGGGAGCCTAGTGCTCAAATGTACTTGCGAAGCTGGCGCACGCGGTAGTGCAGAAGGGCGAAACATGGTCTTTTGTAGGGGCTGTAGCAGCTCAGGAAGGCGGGTGAGGTGATGCAGAATAGGTTCCCCTTATTCGTGGAGGGTCTCCCCTTGACGGCAGACCAGGTTCCAAGAGTTGGGAATAGTTTGCTAGTTTGCACTAGCAGTGGAAAGGAGAGGGGCCCTCAGGGGCCACTCGTGTGTAAAAATGGATGGGTGCACTAGGGGTCTCCGGTTAGGGTTGTAATTACTCACCGACCCGCGGTGCACTCCGGACCAAACTTGGGCAGTCGAGTCCACTTCGGTTGCAGGTTCAAATGTGGCAATCTCGCGGCTCTGTGGCTTTCAGCAGCAAAGTTACAGCGTTGATTCCCAAACGGGACAATGGGGATTTCTCCGCTCCTGGTGGATGGATCAGGCAAGTTCTGCTGTAGCAGGCTTGAGGGAACAGAGGGGCACAGCTGCAATGAGTTTGCAAAGTTTGTCACCATGGCTGGCGACACAGTACCCACGTGTACTCAGCTCCAGTTCGGGCGCTCTCCCTTTACTCCAGACCTGGGAACGCCAAGTGTACGAAATGTGCCGTGAACACAGAACTTGCGATGTACCAAGTTTCAAGGGCCTCCTCGAAACGGGGGCGATATCAGGGCAAAGGTCCTGTGCAAGCTGGTCAGCCCACTGGTTGGCCCAAGGACACTTCTGAAAAGGCTTACTTGCAGGTTTTGATGAAGGTGCCGAGAATAGTTGGTCCCACTATTCCAATTGGTCGAAGCGTCTTTGCAGACCTTCTAGGATGACCAGATGCAGAGGGGTCCAGCGGGACGACAGCGTGCTCAGGGTGCCAAATCTTCCAGCGGGTCATCAGCAGTTCCTCAACTCGGCTTCTTAGTTTCAGGATACTTGGATCCTATCCTTCGTTCAGTGAGAACTCCAGAAATCGACCAGGTATGGGTATTTGGAGCCTTCTCTTATCAAAAATCTCCTTCCCGCCAAAACGAAGAGGAACCAATGGGAGATCTGCTCACATACAAGCATACCATACGAGGACCAATCATGGACCATGGTGGTCCCAGGCATTCACAGCATACCAGACTCTCTGGTACCCAGGATGTGTATTGGAACCAGACAGTCCAGCGCACGTCCTGGAACCACACACACAAGGCATGCATAAGCCAGCGAAAACTTGGCCCTTCACGGGAGAATGCATGCCCAAATAAGGACTGGCCCGAGTCGGATCAACCTGGGGAAGGTGAAGGGGCAATTTGGCCAAAGGTCAGGACAAAGAAGCTTGTGGAATGGCCATTTTGGAGCCAGGCCACCTATTTGTGCCAAACGCGGTAACCAAGGTTTACCTGAAAGGAAAGGGTTATAAATACATGAAAAGATAAGCTGCTACAAGCCCTGTCCAAGGCACATCTGCACTTCTCCTAAAAAAATCCTTCGAGAGTATCTAGGGCCTTTAGAAATGACAGGAAGACCCAAGTGCACTGTACTGTAAGATACATTGTGCACTTGCTACATGTTGCAGAAAAGTTGCAGCATTGACATGGACTAAGGGAAACAAAGTCTCCCAGTACTGACTGTCTTTAAAGGCATGTCAGTTTCCCCATAACAAAGTGAGCAAAAAGCCCAGGAGAGTGCAGCAGAAGGCTGTGCTCCTATGGTGTTTAAACATAGCAAAAAGTTGGGGGGTACACAACTGGAGGGAAAATTACACATGAAATGGAAATCTTTCCAAACAGTGTGCCAATGTCAAGCTGGGCACCTCTGCGTGAACTCAGGACACCCGCATTGCAGGCCAGCAGCATGCCTTGTCTTGGCCTAATACAAAATGGAGTCATGGGTCAGGGACAGGGAAGGCGTTAGCGCTATTCGCCTACTTCTATGTGCTACAGGGCCTTTATATGTGCCCTATAGGTGGGGGCTGCTCCGCCTTTTAGGTTATATCACTTATTGTAGGGTTTGCCTAACTTGGAAGTGCCTAGGGGGGTGGGATAGGCTTGAACCATTAGGTCCTTTTAAATGAGGAAGTGTGTCATTACATAGATGGGGGTGCAGAATAGCCCTCACACCAATAACCAGATCAACTCAGGAAGTTGCCAAACAAAAGCTGTTTTATTGTCAGTTGTCTAAAACAGAGAGTACAACGGACATCAATGGACGTCTCACAGCATAATCTTGAAGCATCACATGAAAAAACATCCTTATATAACAAAACACCATGTTCAGTGGCGTCATACTACGTGGCAAACTAAGAAAACATATTTGGGATTGTGATAGGTCTATGGGGAACATCTAGGTATACTTTATATATAGGGACAGGTTTTGATTCGGTTTATACCGTCAGGTGGACAACTTTTACCCACCCCTTGTGCAAGTCATCCTCAATATTTGTTAGATACAAAACACACCATTGGCTCTCAAGCTAGAGGGCTCTTCAACACATGGCCCTCTATAATTGGTTGGCACGCTTGTACCCTTCTGGAACATTCGACTCGCTAGCAGCACATAAACTGGTACCCTAGGTGCTTGTGGGTGTACTTGACCATGCCTCCCCACCCAATTAACTCATCATCCATCATCACTCATGCTGTCTGCCATTCGAATTGTCTTTAAACTCGGCCTTGCAAAGTATCACCGATCATGAGAATAGAAAGGAGTACGAGCATGTTCTTATCATGCACAACTGTATCATTACCTATGTACTATCTGTCCTAACTGCATTAAGTAACCTTCTTTAACAGTGCCACGATGCCCATGGGCCGCTGGGCGCTTTATAAATTCAAATAAATAAATAAATATCTTCAAGTCTCGATGCAGCTTGCCCATTTTCTATTTCCATCCATCGCACATGACAGGAGACCACGTTTGAGCTCCTTTCTTCGCATTTAATGATTTAAATGACTACAACCTGGCACTCATAGTGTCTTTCCATTGCACCTTAACAGGAGCTCACCTTGTTTCTCACATTCTTTGGATCTCCTCGAATGGATAACCCGTTCTTGCCTTTCCCCAACCCTTGACACTCGATCCTTCCATGATTTTCAGCTGCCGTTCTCTACTGAGCCACACTTTCAGCCCTTCACTTTCATGGGTCCTGGCTTATTAAAGTTGCAACATTGAATATTCAGACTCTATACATATAAATATACATTGGTGGCACCGCCTGCAGTCTATTCACTACGTATAGCCAGCCTTCATGATTACTTAGTCAACTTGCATTGCAGCACCTGTACAGTTATAAAGTGACTTATATTTTATTCAGTGTTCTTCGTACGTGCAATCTTCATTTCGCACATTAACTGTTACTTGATTCCTTATTTCGTCATCAGGTTTCATAAGGTCTATGAATTCTCTTCTTTCAGCATCCTTCTCAGCGCATCACTCTCATTTCTTGTAACGTCACCATCCTCTTGCATTCACTGCTTCACACTTCTTCAGGGACCTCCCCTAGGAGGCTGTCATCTCTCTGGGGGTACATCTTACAGGACCTTCTCAATGGATTCCTTGTTTCGAAGACATTTCACGGTATTGGGATCATTATCCGCCTTGTGCATATTGCAATTTCCGGCTTCCAATCTATAAGCAGAATAGGGGTGGGATTTTCGGTAGAGGCATTTGGCTCCTCCTCTACATTCCCCCCTCTGGTTGATGCATCGACCACTCTCCCATCAGTCTTTACATCTAGACATCCTTGTCTGAAAAAGTGCTTCTTTGTAGTCCATATCTTCATCACTCCTTTCAGAGATCCCGCTGATTTTACATGGTCATCAAAACTCTAGGTCATGTGGCTACATTGTCCATTCGGGCTGCAGTAGATCCATCGTCCCACATACTTCTTGTGGTTTCTCAGATACAGGAACTTCGTTCCCTCAGGTGCTAGAATGCTTGCTTCTATATATTTCCTGATTTCTTCATCTGCCAGCTCCTTGGGTCCAAACCCAGATTCAACATCGATCATGATCTTGATTCCTACTGCTTTCTTTACTGTCTTCTTACACTGTGCAATTATTATCCTGACCACACAGAATCCAAACATGATCATTACCAGTAGTGCTCCAAGAAACTTGAAAATAATTGCCATCCATTGTGGGACCCATCAGAAGATCGATGCAAACCAGCCGTCATCTGCAATATCTTCTGTCACATCTTCCATCTTGATGTGCAAGTTAGTTAGCAACGTTATGGCCTCTAACAAGGTCTCATTCTCGTCATCATGAGAAGGTATGAATGTGCAACACGATTCCCCGATTTTGACACAATCACCTTCATCCGTTGCCGTAATCATGTCCAGAACATACCTATTCTGCAGAGTCATCAGTCTTATGACTCTAATTTCTTCCTTGATTGCGTTAAATCATTTTATGGTAGTTTTGATCGTCTGCACAAACTCCCAGCGAGTGATTTGCAACCACTTTGCATTCACCGTCGTCTAGATCCCTGGCATAAAGATAGTCATGAATACTGCAGCAGTCTGAATTAACAGCAACCTGTGTTCATATGGAATAGAATCAAAGGCTTCTATTGACTCAGTTGAAAAGTAATTCTCCCTTCTTTTCCGATTGAGAAATCCAAATGATCTCCTCATGTAGTATGGAACACAGCCCTCCCCAGTCTTTGGGCAACTTCATATAAGCTCTGGATCCACAGACCCAGTAGTGGTCCATTAACACTACTGTTCCATCCTACGTTCCTGGTACATCAAAAATTCAGCCACACTGCTGATTCATTCCAACCTTTCTCATGCCATTGTTTCTGAAACACAGGGATGCATTCGCTTGAGGTACTATCTGCAAAGGTCCTCCTTTATCATCGACCCACGTCAGCAATTTCACAATTTTCGACCAATGATGCTTGCATTCATTTTCTGCAGTATCTATGACAGTTTCATGGTATCCTGTTAGTGCTAATGCGTTACATACAATCAGGCCTTCAGCCCATCCTTCCGGAGTCAGCAGTGTTCCCTTGATTTGCAGCTGACCTCTCTATTTGCATCTTCGTATTTCTTTGTGATTCTTTCCTTGACAGTTGAGCATTTTGTTTTCTTCTCTTCTGATTCCTTCTCCATTTATTCCAGGCTGTTCACATATTATCACTTGATTCCTTGTCTCTGATTTCATTCTTGTCTTTAAATCTTGCACATAGTCATCTTCTCTTGGAGAAGTCTTCTCACTCACCCATGCCAAGGATGCTGTTCGACCCTGTAACTGACCTCTCTTCTGGCAGAGTGCAAGGTGTATCAGGCAATGAGCTTTTGGACACTACTTTTATAGCTATGAATATCTTAGAAGTCACCACAGCATATGGTATGAGAGCACAAACATAGCAACTCTCTTTGGATGTTCTCTCGCCTACCTTTTTCATGTGCTGATACCACATTTTATTATACAAGTGTGCTGTACTGTCTAATTGTTTCATTCATGATCATCTTCCCTTGTGCTTCTATTATGTCTCCCTCTTGCAAAGTGAGTGTGTCCATAATACACAAGAAGCATATCAGTAATGGCCCTCCCTATGGGGGAGACCATAGAAACATTCGTTTTAAGAACAGGCAACCCGACACAAGCTACTGGTGTGGGGAAAATCACGAATGATCTTGGCCTCTCAGTGATGGACAATTCTGCGTGAGTCACTGGAGTGCGAAGAATCAAATGGGCTTCCATTTTGCTTGGACCAATGAAATAAACAGTATGGATCAAAAGAACCAGGAAGACAAGGATGAATGCTGAGCATGCATATATTATAGACCAATACATTAATCCCCACCATTTACGATTCTCTGAACATCGTTGGACTTGCTCACTTTCCAAAACTGTACCATTTTCATTGTTCCTCATTATGCCTGTGTACTATTTTAAGGAAGGAAAAACATTTTTAATCAGGGAATTCTGGTATATCAGATAGCTGCAGGATTTGCTAAACTATTGCCAAAAGCAGCCTCCTTATTGCATGGCCATTTTTAGGATCATACAGAAAAGTAGGTACGTTGACACTACACCCAACAAGAGCAGGATAAGCTCTAAGAATAAATATGAAAACAGCGATAAGTATCCTATGGGCATCATCGTTTGACAAAACCATAGAGTCAACCAAACTATTGCGTTGAATGAAAGGAATCAGCGTATTGTTCACTCTTCCAATCTCATATTACATGGTGTCGCTCAAACATATCCACAACATGTCAACAACTTTCTAAAATTCAATTTTCAATGATTCCTGTAGCTCAAGAACTGAGTTTGCACCGCTATAATATCTATAAAGAGTGTTCGGGTGAGCCACAGTCCAAATGCACACTTGCATTTATTTAATCAGCAACCTTAGCGCCCTTCTTCCTCGTCATTGATCGGGTCTGCACATGCTGAACTTCCTCTCCTTTCCTTGCCTCCGAAGTTTGCAAGCGCTGAACATCTTCTCCTTGTCTTGCTTCCGAATCGATCATTGGGGGTGTGTCGGCCTCACCAGCATATGGTTTTATGTTGTTCAAATGGATCCAAGCACATCTCCCTTGGACTTTCACTGCTAAGGGAGTAATGTTCTCCACTAAATAAGGTCCACTAAAACATGGCTCATGCCACTTTCTAGTAAAATTCCGTATTAGAATTGCATGTCCAATAAAAGGTCTAGGTACAGGTAATAATTCTGAAATTCTGATTGTTGAATGGTCTTCATCTGTGTCCTGAGACCGACACCCCTGGTGCTTAAGTTGATCTGAAATGACAGAGATACAAGCGGCCATACATGTCAAATACACACAGAACTCATTTCCTAACATTTCTGCAGTCTTCTGGGCATCACTTCTGCTCTTCGATGGAGGAGACAAAGGCGTTCTCATTAGCCTCCCTGTCACTAACTCGTGGGGTGTGTTAGGGATAATTCTCATGCATGGCTAATTTCCTTTACCTAATGAGTCCCTCAGCAGCTTTGCTGGATTTCTAGGATTTTTTTTCACCTGGTAAGAGTGTGAGCCTTTTTCCCACTCTTACATGTGTTTTGCTGTGTGTGTTTTTACCATTTGTGTGATCCTGGGCTCTGGAGCCTCACCTACTCCATGAGCAACATGTTTGTGTGTGTTACACAGCACCTTCAGTGCAGTGACACAGGGTTATCTTTTAGACTTCCCACTGACTCCATTTTTCTGGGACTGACTACTGTCTCCGAGAAATATGTCAAGTTGCCATTAACTTTATGTAATCTCTTTAAACTACAGACCCAGTACACCCCATCTTACATGGAGTATTAGAAAGGGTTAATTCCTATCCCTTTTTGTCTATGTCTCTTGGAGCACTGTTTCGCTCCCTTTACATCAAGACTTGGCTGGTAGTAGTGGTAACTACCCTAACTTTTCTACAGCGGTTATTTTATATAACCATGGTATTGTTTTAGGCTATTATATTAGCCTCGAACATAAACCCGCTTGACCAAATACATTTTATTTTGGCTGGGTTTATTCACCATTTCTTTTTGTTAAAGTCTTTCTCGTGTTCTTCTCTGCACGCCAAACCGGGGTTGATTCCTTTGTTCGCAGTCTTTTCACGGGCTTCTGCACAGAAGCCCTCCTTAAGGCACCTGAAGGTCTGGGTAGGCAGGATGTGAGGGAGGGGTCTTCCGACCCCTGCCATGGGTTCCCTTGGTAACCCAAGTCACACTCCTGTTTGATTGGGTAAGAGGACTGTCCTTGCCAGGACAGCCACCCTGCTGTGTAATTGACAGCCAGGCTGTAAGAATGGGGGAAAACTGTATAAAAAGCAGGTCTCTGGGACTGGAAAGGCATAGTCACCACT
This sequence comes from Ambystoma mexicanum, assembly GCF_040938575.1. Taxonomy (NCBI): domain Eukaryota; kingdom Metazoa; phylum Chordata; class Amphibia; order Caudata; family Ambystomatidae; genus Ambystoma; species Ambystoma mexicanum. Next base: position 488,488,236 of record NC_090923.1, on the reverse strand, counting down.
GGAATGAAAGAACCAAAGAGGAGCTGATGGAAGAGGACCCCTTCAATGACTGAACTGCCCGGTGAAGCCCTGCTGCAGGTGCAAATCTTCAGAATCTGACAACAGAGAAGATCCTCCAGGAAACTTCTTCCCTTGAGCTGGTGGGAACAACCAGTTTTCCCAAACTGCAAGCCAGGACCCCTCCTCTGGTTGAATTCGCTGTACAGAGCTACAGTGGGCCAGATCAACAGGGTTGGACCCTGCTTGGATTTTAAGGAGCGCACCTTTTATTTGTTGCTTTGCTCTGCTGCTGGTTTCTTCCCTGGGTAGTGCAGGACCTTTCAGTCTTCCTACTTCGTGTCAGTTTCGACAGTCGCTTCAGGAACCGTGAACCTGCAGGAACTACCACGAATGTCCACCCCAGCTACAGCTTCCTCTCCATTTTAAGGTACTGTGCAAACCCGGTTGCTTGTTTCGGTTAGCCGTGGGAAAAGTGTGTGACATCTTTCTCCAATCCGAGGGCTTGTCCTTCTCTTCTCTTTGAACTAACTTTTCTACCAACCAACCTCGTCTGAAATCCGTGGCACAAACTTTAACACAAACTACCCTGAACCGTGTGATCTTGAGCAAAATACTTTTGTCCTATTGACTTTGGCCTACCTACCTGTTGGTGTGGTTCATTTTTATTAATTTTGTCTTTCCCTCCCTTTTTAAATTGCTGGAGTGCTATTTTGCTCCCACTTCATTTTGTGAGCTTAACTTGTCTGGAATTTAAGGGAAGTGGTGTGGTGTATTAAGAGTGTGATTGTTAAGTTGCTTATAATTTTGTAATGTTATATAACTGAAGAGTGAAATAAATGTGTATTCTTTTACTTGAAAACCTTGAGTCAGGGTTTGCCTGAATCATAGTAATTGCTGTCCTTTGTGGACTATTTGATACTGCTTACTTACTGTTGAGATACGTCTGGCTGCTCAGCCATCACTACCACTTTACTGTGCAGTACAGGCTTGTACCAAAGGTGAATTTGTACTGTCACTTGTAGTCTTAATTGTGTGTGGTGTTCCCAAAGGGTATTGCATAAAATTCTGCCTCACAGGGTGTGAGGTGGTGATCTGACCCAGGGTGATTCCTTAATGCATATAAGGTTAGGGGTAGGCAATATAGCCATCCCTTCTTCAGTGTCAATTTAAGTTTTGCAATCCTCTCTTTAAGAAGACCGTGGAGCCTCTCACATATTCCGTTCACTTGCGGGTGATAAGCAGAAGAAAACTTGTGCTTAATATTCAATAACAGATGAATCTGTTCAAATACTTCATTAACAAACTGGGGCCCATTATCGGATCTCAGCACCTCACACACTCCCATCTTGGAAACACTTTTTGTACTAAAAACTGTGCTGCACAAATGGCATCAGGGTGTATACAAGGACCTGCTTCGATCCACCTGGAGAAGGGACACACCACCATTATCATATACCTGTATCCACTGCATACTTGGAGCATATTAGCATAGTCAATATGTAAATACTGAAAAGGACCATTTGGTTGAGGAATCACTCTAATCATTCACAGTGTATGCCGAGCGGTAAACCTTTGACATGTGATACAATTTACTACATAAAATGCAACATGTTCTAACAGGTTCGGTACGAACCAGTCCTCCGAGGTAGTTGCTGCAAGGCTCTCCCTAGTTACATGCGCAGGGTAGTGCAGCTTCTCAATAGCTACCTTTAATAATGCTACTGGCATCACTGGCTTTCCAGTGCTGTTTTATCACCATAATGCTTCGGAAGAGGATAACGAACCTCACCTTAGTTTCCATAACTCTTGCTCTTCCTGTGGTGCACTGCACTGAATTTCCATCATCTGTGGTTTCGGTAAATGATTAAACCCTTCATTCACTACCATAATCATGGCGAATATGCAAACCTTTTGGGCTCTTCGTCTGCGGCTTCATTTCCGCGAGAAATAAAGTCAGTTGGCTTAGTATATGCTGTGCATTTAACTATCGCTATGGCCACCAGGATTTGCAGTGCCTTAATAAGCATGTCAAATAACGCTGCGTGCTTCACTGGAGTGCCGTCCGCTATGAGGTAGCCCCTCCTTTTCCAAAATGCTAATCCTGCATGCACGGTAGTCCTCACATAGGCAGAGTCATTGTACACTGCCACTTCCTGCTCAGCATGATTTTCAAGCATGACAATAAGCACCACCAATTATGCTGCTTGCGCTGAAAAGTGAGACGGTAGTCTTGCACTTGCTACAACCTTGAATTCACAATTTGCTCTATGTCTCACCACAGCTGGGCCAGAATGCCTTTTTTCCACTCGTTTGATCAATTTTCGAAGAACCATCAATAAACAGAATCTCCCCTCTGATAACGCATTTTCCTTTATGCGTGGGTTGGCAGCGTAGAATTCTTCGTAGCTCATGCAATCTTGCACATGCTCGCCCTCTGCCATAGGTTCAGCTACAAATGTGGCAGGGTTCACTATTTTACATTTGACTATTTTAATCCCTGAATTTGATATGATCACCTGATATGCAGAGGCTCTCTGAGATGTCAATGTACCTTTAGGTTTCACCAAAATAGCAAACAAAGCACGCTCCACAAAGAATGTCATAGAACACCCCATCATAATACTGGTAGACTTCTCAAATGCGAACGCGGCTGCCGCCCGCGACTGTTAGCAAGGAAAGTACCCCTTCATAACTGGATCCAATATCCCACTTGGTATTGCCTCCTTTAACGGAAGAAACTCCTCTATATTACCCTATGATATCACTGGACTTGGTTCCATTAACAACTTCTGAATGCGATCAATATTGCGTGCCCGTTGTCTGCTTTTTCGTTCCAATTCTTCATCTTATTCTCTTTGCTTTCTCGCTTCCCATCTATCTCTTTCCTCTTCTAGCCTTTTCTCCTCTCTTCTTTCGTTTTGCTCTTCCTCTTCCCTTCATCTTTGTATCCTTTTATCCCTTAATTTCTGTGCTTCTTCCTCTTCTCGTTTCCTTTCTTGCTTATCTAGTTCTTCAATTGCTCTCTTCCCGTTATCATACTTTATTTGCTCCTCTGCTCTTTCTCCTTTCTTTTGTTGCTCTTCCTGATACCTCTGTTCTCGCCTCTGTCTGTTCTTTCTGTTATGTTCATCTTCTTTCAATATCTTTTCTCATTCCCTGTCTTTTCTGTCCTGTTTGTCTTGATCTTCCCTTTGCCTGACTTCCTCAATACTTTTTTCATCGAGCTTGTGAACTATCTGCCCTCCCATCCATTCGTTCTGCACGAGCGTTACCTCGTCAGCTTTATCCTTCACTCCTTTACATCTCTTAATGTTTTTCTATGTCTGTTGTCATATTCGCTCACTTTTCTCCTCTTTGTTCTGCACGATCTTAAAGATCTCCTCCTTCCTTCTGGTCTCTTCTGGACTATCGTCACTGCTATGAGCAGGCGGTTCATATATCGGATTACTATATCCTGTCACAGCGTTTAGTTCCTTTAACGGATACAATCCTATGTCTTCTGTACTTTCACCATTTACTTCAGGCGAGGTAAGGGGGGCAGAAGGCTCTACATCTTCCTCGCTACAATGAGTAAGCATTCACTCCTCAGACAGTGGATCTTCTCTCTCCCCTTGGTACATTTTTCAGAGCTCTGAAATAGCTACATTCTTTTCCAATGTTTTCACTGTGTACGCAGCGTGCAAGTATGTGGTCATGTGTTGCAACACCGCTTTTGACAGCAATCCCCCTTGTGGCAATGGCATGATCACTTTGTCTGCTGTGCCCTTTACCCACTCCACAGTGTACTGTTTGAGCTTAGGCATGTGTTTTGGCAGCATTTTGCACAGGTGCATCAGTTGAGTAATAGCTCCCATTTTGACGATTCTCTATTGATTGTCAATATTTACCAGCGTTTACACAGATACATTTATAAAAACAACAACAACAATAAGCGCGCTCCAACACTCGCCGCTCAAAACCTTTATTTCTTAATAACTTCAACCTACTGTTTGGTCAGCGCCGACAGTGACCTTAAAATAGGCAATAATTTTTGTATGTCCGCTTCAACTTTACAAAACTTATTCTTGTTGCTCTTTGACACCTTTTTAAACCAAAAACATAGACAGACGTATAGAATAGCCAACGCTTTAACATTTCCTCATGGTACTCCTTTTCTCCGTCTTGCCCCTAAAAATACTCTGACTAGAGTTTAACTCATCTCCTAACATACACCTGTTTATGTGCAGCCTAGTTTACTGCGACTAGTTCTTCTAAAACTCCTTAGGTTAGGAATCCAGGGCCTTATCTCTTAAAACGCTCTTCCTTTATACTTTTCAATCAACCCAGTTACTTTTCTTACTACCCCACTGCCTTTCTAAACTACCACAATCACATCCCCACTGTTTGCCATTCCCCTCAGTCTAATCACCATTTGCTCGTTCTGCTTGAGGCCTTCGGTATTAGCTCCCCTCTCTAATCGACCAATTTTGCCTTCTGTCTGCAAAGCACCTGTAGAAACCAGGAGGGATTTGGTCAAAGAGGGATTCTATATCGGCCGCTCTCCACAGTAAACTCTGCAATCTTCTGGCTAGATGACGAATGGTGCTCGATTATCTGAAACTCTAGAGTTCTACTTAGTCGATGGGCCGGTAACCATCCGACATGCTACCACGTAAACCGTTAGGTCCTTTTAAATGAGGAAACACATCATTGCATGGATGATGGTGCAGAATAGCTCTCACACCAATAACTAGACCGACTCAGGAAGTTGGCAAACAAAAGCTGTTTTATTGTCAATTGTCAAAAACAGAGAGCACAACGGACATCAATGGACGTCTCACAGCATAATCTCGAAGCATCACATGAAAAAACATCCTTATATAACAAAAACTCATCATAAATGACGTCATACTACGTGGAAAACTAAGAAAACATATTTGGAATTGTGATAGATATACGGGGAACATCTAGGTATACTTTATATAAAGGGACGGGTTGTGATTGGGTCTCTACAGTCAGGTGGACAACTTGTGCCCACCCCGTGTGCAAATCATCCTCAATATTTGTTAGATACACAACACCATTGGCTCTCAAACTATAGGGCTCTACAATACATGGCCCTCTATAATTGGTTGGCACGCTTGTACCCTTCTGGAACATTTGACTCGCTAGCAGCATGTAAGCTGGTACCCCAGGTGCTTGTGGGTGGACTTGACCATGCCTCCCCACCCAATTAGCCCATCATCCATCATCACTCATGCTGTCTGCCTTTCGAATTGTCTTTGAACTCGGACTTGCAAATTATCACTGCTCATGAGAATAGAAGCTAGTGCAAGCACATTCTTATCTCCGAGTCTCGATGCAGCTTGCTCATTTTCTATTTCCATCCATCCCACATGACAGGAGACCGCATTTAAGCTCCTTTCTTTGCATTTAATGATATTAAATGAATAAAACTTGGCACTCATAGTGTCTTTCCATTGCACTTTAACAGGAGCTTGCCTTGTTTCTCACGTTCTTTGTATCTCCTCGAATTGATAAACAGTTCTTGGCTGCCCCAACCCTTGACACTGTGCCAGACAGCCTTCTCGATCCCTCCATGATTTTCAGCTGCCTTTCTCTACTGCGCCACACATTCAGTCCTTCTCTTTCACGGGTCCTATCTTATTAAAGTTGCGACATTGAATATCTAGACTCTATACATATATACATATTGGCGGCACCGCCTCCAGTCTATTCACTACGTATAGCCAGCCTTCATGATTACTTAGTCTACTTGTGTTGCAGCATCTGTACAGTTCTAAAGCGACTTATATTTTCTTCAGTGTTCTTCATACAGCAATCTTCATTTCACACATAAACTTTACTCGATTCCTTATTTCGTCATCAGGTTTCATAAGGTCTATGCATTCTCTTCTTTGATCATCCTTCTCAGTGTGTCACTCTAATTTCTTGTGACATCACCATCCTCTTGCGTTCACTGTTTCACACTTCTTCAGGGTCCTCCCCTAAGAGGATGTCATCTCTCTGGGGATACATCTTATAGGGCCTTCTCAATGGATACCTTGTTTCGAAGACCTTTCGCAGTATCAGGATCATTATCAGCATTGTACATGTCGTAATTTCCAGCTTCCAACATATAGGCAGTATAGGGGCGGGATTTCCGGTAGAGTCATTTTGCTCCTCCTCTACAGGCTCATTTCCATCCCAACATTCCCGGCTTTTGTTACTTCTATATTAACGAATCACCCCCCCCCCAAGTCTTCACTCATTCGCTCGTCTTTCTGCTTCCTCCCACGCGGGGGTACCTTTTATGGGCATCCAAGTTCTACACGCACTCCTCAAACATTCCCCTCTTTGCGTATACTGGTCATCTATATGCATCCCCCATCTCCTGCTAAATCTACCAACACTTCTTTGTAATTCTCGGGGTCTGGCGGGGGTGCAATAGTCGTGTGATTATATGGTGTCTACATCATCTCCATGACCATGATAAATTGTAACCATATGGTATTTGGGGTCATCCTTTTGCTCTGTCTGTACTTCAACTTCCTATGTATCATGAAGTACCTTTTTATTGTTACTATTCCCAATTGTCACCATCATCATTGCACTATTAGGCACTGCTTTGGCAGAACAGCGGAGACCCAACTGCCACACACAAAAAAAACACCAAAATAAACACGATGATAGAGATCAACATCTTTACAGTAGTTCCAAGCCATGATCGTACCCAGGCGAATGCCATGTTCATGCAGTCATCTCCTTGTATTCCTGCTTCCTTTTTCATTTTTGCACCAAGTTCATGCACCGCTGCCATCACATGCGACAGTGTCCCATTTTCAATGTCTGTAGAAGGTACGAATGTGCAACATGAACTCCCCATATTTTTGCAGACCCCACTTTCCATAGCCGTGAGGAGGTCAAGGTCGAGGACATATCGGTTCTGCATTGTCATTAACTGAAGTGCTCTCATTTCCACCTTGATGACGTTGAACCCTTCTTCAGTGTCATTTGCCAACTGGATAAGCTCCCAGCGGACGATTTGAAGGCACTTGGCGTTGGCTCTGGTTTGGACGCTGGGCACAAGAGGTACAAAAATATTCTCTGCTGAGGTGAATAGCTTGTATTCTTCTGGTATTTGTGCAAACAGATCAGAAGAATCTTGGGACAGGTAATTGGAGGATCGTTTTTTCCTGATCAGGCGATCATGGCACTTTTCTTCTTGAAGGACACAAAAGCCTGGCAGCGACACGGTAGGCCTTACTTCGGTCATCTCAGATGTTGCTTGCCAGTCATCAGGCAATGGTCCCCCCTATCAGTGTTTCTCAGGTACTACCAACAGGGCTAAATGTAGTGTCGCCAGCAAACAATAGCCCCTCAATTATGACGGGAGGCGCAAGTATGTCTTTTTGCCACAGACCCAGTAGTAGTCCATCAGCGCTGAAGTTCCTTTTTGGAGATCTGGAATGAGTAATGTCCTGTTGCAGTGTTAGTTGGACCCCACAGAAACAGTTCCTTCAACGTAAAAACCCCTGACTCCTAGATCATGTTTCGCTGCCCCACCATTCACCTGGGGTCTGTCTGGGGTCAGCAGATTGGGTCTTAGATGTCCCATTTCTGTTTTGGCAGAATGCATTCCGTTTTTGTTCTCAACTCCATCACGCTTGTTCTGGTCCGGCTTTTCTTGGTTGCTCCCAGAAGTATTCTGGCAGTTGTTGTCCTGAAACATAAAAGAGTGATCACTAGGTAGAAAATGTACTGGGAGTCATTAGGTGACAGAAAGTGACACCAGCATTAACACTGGTGGCACGTGAGGGTGGGCTCAAGAACTGCGGCCACCCCCTCCCCGCCTATGCGCCAGGACTCACTCAGGCTTACACCCAGTTTATCCCCCTTCCAGGGTCACTAAGGGGTCCCTGACTCTCCTTAACATGGTCAGATCCCTGACCCTGTCAAATAAATAATGGGGCCTTATGAGTTGGGCACATTTCTTTTGAGACACCTTACTCCACCCAAATAAGGGTTTTTCACTGGCGAAGGTGGTAATTCTGGAATACCTTTAGAAATGCTGCCAGTGGTAGTCTTAAAATGTGCTTTTCTTGTTTTATCATGTGAAAGTAGACATGAATAATGTACAGTAGTGGTCTGTACCACTAACGCACATTTTTTAATCAAAAGCAGAAAAAGGTCATTTCTTACCATTTTATGGATTACATGGGTGCAGTGGTGACCGGAGGTCCTCAGAGATGCACCCCATTTTACCCTTTAACATGCAACATTGTCAAATCTTCTTTTACTGTATTGAAGGAAAGTGCCTGTGATTCCCTGCCACTGACATTTTAGTCTCCGGTTCTGAGGTAGAGGTGGAGTTTCTGTTCAACGTCTCAAGGAATTTCGCTGAAGGAATCTCATACAACCGTTATCTGGTGGTATTTACCAAATACTGCCAGATTTTCTACTACTGTTCTACTCATAATAACCCTCATTATGTATTAGTTCAGAAGAAGCCATAAGCTGTAGAACCACTCTTACTACATCATTAGATTTTCTCGGGAACCTCACCCTGATTTTATCATTATACTCAATCAAAATGGCATAAACATTTTTGTTTTGCATAATAGCAGTCCGTAACTTCCAGGATTAAAGGGAGTGAATTGCCATGTGAAGCCTACAGCCAAAAGAGAGTTTATATCCGGTCAACATGTTGCTCCATGGATTAACATATGACTTGCAATTTGATAACACAGGCAGCAGTAGTGCTATCATTGTGGCACAATTTGCTTGATTTTATTTTGGAAACTTAGTGTAGTGCATTAAGAGTCACTAAAACCTGCAGGTGAAAGAAACAATGCAGCTGATTAGTCCCAAAGAAGAAACCTATATCACACTGTGCAGATATGTTATTCTGGTGAGGGTGAAAGAGCCTGAGCCTTAAATTAAATGTGGGTAATTCATCTCAGGAAGAGTTTAACCATCTTGCTTTTCTATGGGGCTCCCTTTCCTTCCTGGCTCCTCCACTTCCTGCAGAACATGGCACTCTGGGTATGACTCAAGAAGGCAAAGATTGATTGCCACAGCAACAGGGATTGGACCCCTTACAGGCGGCTTGCTTTTGTCCAATCCCTTGTGCTCTATTACCTTTATAAGTAAATTGTCTCCCAGTCCTGCCTTCATTCATTTTGGACTGCCTTCAAGGCAAGAAGAATTTGTTGGATACTGTTGTGTCCTCTACCAGTGGTGAAGACAGGTACCTCCAAGACAGAGACTAGCTCTATCCCCTAAATCTGTCCCCCAACCATCCTCAGGGAACATTGGGGGTGACTGCTGTTTGGACGAAGGCATGATACTGTGCTGTTTGCACTGGAACCAGGATCCTCACTAGAGGTGAAGTAACCCCTGCAGGTGGCAGCCAAGCTCCCTGGACTCTAACTGACGAGTAAAAAGGTCTCACCGTGCCCTAAAGACCCTGGAGCGGGACTCACAGCAACTGCAGAATCAAGCAAGGAACCTCTGGCTCTCTCTGTATTGTCCAGGCTTCTAGGAAGGAATCGCCAGAGTCCGCAACGCTCTAACCTCTGTGCATATCTGAGCTCACTCAGCACCAAAACCGAAGCTCTGCTGCTTTAGAATCGAAAAACCGCTGTGACTTTCACAGTCTCCAACTTGATGCTGCTGCCTGGTCTCCAGTTTTTTAGCTCCCATCCAACGCTGCTGCAAGACCCCAATATCGTAGTGAGTCAGTTGTGCTGCATGTTGCCTAAGGCCAGTCTCAGCTTCTCTGGACCCGAGGCTGTCAAGTCTCCCAGTGCCACCGACCAGATATTGCATTCTGCCCTAGCCAATTTAACCTGCAAGTTGTAGCCACTGCCGAACATCTAATGGTGTTTGGGTTACTACTTTCATCAAATTCCCTTTCCTCTTAATAGTATAGCCTTCCCTCGACCCACGTTACCACAAAAGGTGAAGGAGGGACACTCAACTGTGGTTGTTCCATCTTTATGATTGTGATCGCTGTTGGTTTGAAGTAGTGTGAGATGAGGAGACGGTGTAGCCAATACTCATCCCTGTACGCCTGCAGAGCAGTAGACATTTAGTCACATGCACTTTATAACACGTTAATAAATAATAGTATAAACAATAAGAAAAATAAAAGTATCAGGCTTTTATATAAATTTCCATGCCAGATTTCTATCACTTCTAAGCACCATTACACCCTATATCATGCTACTCAATCTATTGAGCTCGGAAGGATAAAGGGTAGGGTCAGCCTTGGTATGAATCACACTTTTAAAGTACATTCTGACCGCACCTTAGAAGCAAGCCCTTCACCAACAAGCTCTCCACCCAGTGGTGAAAGGATAAGTAATATGTTACAGCAGCGCATACATGTGTATAGTTAGTCATTATGTAGCATGTATGAAGAAAATATGCAGTAGGTATTGTGAAATGGTCACGTTGATAGTGAACACGGAATCATTTAATACACGTATAATTAATAGACACCAAAAGAGGTAAGGGAGGTTGTAAAGAGAATCGAATCTATGTGTTCCTCGCTCTGGATGTTTGACAAAAGACACATATTAGTATAATCGTATTAGACTTTCCATTAAAATATATTGCACATCCATTAATATATCATTAGTGAAACTCTTACAAGTGTTCTCCAGTAACGGCAACAGAAAGCACTGTTCTTTTGCAGCAGCAGATACGATCTTAAATGTGCTAAAAGAAAAAGATGTTCCATTTCGGTTAACTCGGCTGCTGTACGAAGAAGCAAAAACAATAGTTCTGCTTCACTCGGCTTTCAGTGATCGGTTGAGTTCAGTGTGAGCCGGTGTAACATATCATTAACGCAGACGCCTGGAAGAATATTCTGCTGAGACCTACGTAGTCTGACGTTCAGGCGCTGCAGTGTGGGTGGGTCCTGAGTAGGGCTCTACCGCATATATCCAACCGAACTGCATAGGCAACAATCTGATGGATTTTTATTTTCAATTCACATTCCTAAAGAGCAGTGATCTGCAATGAAATGGGTGCTTGAAAAGAAGTTAATATAAACACGCATTAAATATAAACAATCGTTTTGGCATGTACTGAGGTTATTCGCATTATGCATTTATAGGCACCAAGGTGCAAAGAGGAGAGTGCCAAGTTTGAAAGGAGGATGTGATAATGGGTGAAGGTGTGCGATAGTATGAGAAGGGAGTAGAGCAACTAGGAAGCCATGTGTGTGTCAGATGAAATTGTCCCTAGAGTCTAATGTACTGAATCTTACCCTTCCTTCAAAGGAAGATACTAGTTGGGCGTATGATAATGTAAACGATTTATGGATATAGATGCAGGGCACAGATTCTGTGCCCAACATTACCTATTTACTCCATTATTTGAAGGTTAATTAACCGAGTATAATTAAATGCTTCAATAGAATGTAAATAATATGATAAGTCCGCAAGCGCTATATCAAGTTGTTGGGCTTCATTACGATCCGTGCGGAATGGGTTAACGGGTTTCCGCTAATGGATGCGGACCCGTTAACACCATTCTGCACGATTACGAGGTCCCCTCGCGGGACCCGGTAAGGACACCTGGCAAAACCAGGCGTTGTTACCGGGTCCCGCAAGGGGACCATGGAGCTAACAACGGGCCGGTCGCAATCGGCCCGTTGTTAGCTCCCTCTCCCATTCCCATTGAGCCGTATGGAGGCTCAAATGGGAATGGGGAAGGTCTGGGCCTGTGATGCTGGAAATGCATCTGAGGGACAGGGCCTCTGAATCCTTGTCCTTTTTCTGTTTTTACCGTGTGTTCTGTCATGTTTTCTGCCCAGGAGTCCAGTTGGGACTCCTAGGCAGTGCAGCTCTCTCTTTTGGTTTGGTGAACAGACCCATGGGATACCCTTATGGCACCCATGGGTAGGGGTACAACCCTGTGCCCCTAGTGTATGTTTTTGGGCACCTGTGGGTGGCCCACAGAGCAGGGTATGGGCTGGTGGCAGCTCCATGCTGAATTTGACAGGTGCTCTGGGTGTCCTCCATTTTGGGATACCCAGGCCCTGCCATTGGAATCAGTTGATTCCTGATAGGAAACAAGATGGCACCTGTGGCCTCTTGCTTTCTATTGCCTGTTATCTTGTTTTTCTCAAAGTCCTGGGAAGCCCTGACTCTGTCCCTTCCCCCTGACTGGCTGTTGGGTGGAAGTTCCATATATGGTATTGTTGTGAAGGCCCAGCTAGACTGACTGGAGCCTTCCCAGTGACGGTATGTTGTGGGTACCTCCTGTGGGTGGGACCTGGGTGAATGGAGTGTGTGACCAATATACACTCCTTGTTGTGGTTGTCTGGTTTCTGGCATGTGAGACAAAGACTGAGACAGCCCTGCCCGAAACTGGCCTGAATGCAGTGTGTAGTGTTGAATGGCTGGGTACTTGTCCCAATCCACATTCCTTGTTGTGAGTGTCTGAAAGGGAGGAGTGTGGCCTGAATGCACTGTGTGCCTGATTGGCTGACTGACTGCATGAATGCCCCTCTGTATGATTGGCTGCTGAGTGTAGGCCAGCAGTGTGGATGAGAGACAGAATAGTATATCTGGGGACCTCTCACCACTGTTCAGAGGTTCAGGAACGTTCAGGAACGTTCAGAAGCATCCTGGAGCTGAGTCTCCACTCTAAGAGTAACTGGAACTGCTGATCCTCGACGTCCAGCTGGAAGAAGAAGACTTGCTGTGGCATTTGCTTCGACCGATCCGAAGGCTGTCGAAATCGTCGACGACTGACCCGAGAGAGGACCTGGTAAGGCGCCCTCTTCCCGTGCTCCGAGGGACCATCGAGCACCGCTCCATCTTCGCCGAAGCGCCCTGGAAGACAGACCCTCGAAAGGCTGTCGACCCGAGACGGGACTGCCGAGGAGATCGAAGTGAAGCACCCGGACATCGACGCCGTCGAGGTCCATTGCCGTCGACCAGGGTTCGCAGGTTTGTGTAACCGCTGGAGGCCCGTCGAAGTTGTGTTGCCCAGCCGCGGGAACCACTTGACGCCATGCCGCCGACGACCGGAGCTGTCCGCTCCTTTGCCTAAGAACATTCAATCGAAGGACTCTCTCGACCGCATCGTCGACCGCTTATCCTGCCGGAGAAAGTCGAGGACGACCAACGCGCCGAGGAGAAACCTGCCGGTGGGTTTCCCGCCACCCAACGACCTCAAAGACTCGGACGACCCGACGCCCTTGCTGGGCTCCCGTCTCTACAATCTTTGCGGTCCAGAACTATTGTCATCGAGGTGCCCCGCACACCTCCGCCTTGCAGGACGCCGACGCCCCGACGCCGACGAGCACCGCTCGGACGAAGCTGCCGCCTCTTCGACATCGTTCTACCTCGTTTGTCGACGGACGTTCGACGCCCCGTGCCTCCCGCTTGAAAGGGAAGGCATTCAAGAAGGGCCGTCGATTCCCCGTCGCCAAACCCCGAGTTCTTCGACGTTTCTCGACGCCTCTCGACGATCCGTGACTCCCGCTTGAAAGGGGGTCGCTCAAGAAGGATCCGCCGACGCCTCTTCGAAGGACTCGACTCCACCAGGTACATTGGGGGGGTAAAAACATTGTAGGAGAGAATAAGACTATTGAACAACATATGGACTGGGCTTGTGTTAGATCTCTTTCTTTTACAGGTTGCCCAGGTGGGGAGATCTCCACACAGAACTGTGTCTAGAGTTAGGGGCCAGTATTTTACCTATTGTTCAACCCCCTTATTTTCTCTCTTCCCTCTATTGCTGGTTTCACTTATTGATCTGTGTGACATTTTTGTGGATGCACTTTAATGAGGTCTAATACTAGTGGTACCACTTTAGAATTGTAGATATTTACCATTATTGATTTTCCTGAGCACAAGGTGCGTTATTGTGATAAGTGTACATAACCTTTGAATTAATTATATAAAGACTGTGTTTTCAGTAATACAGTGTGTGGACATTCCTTTGTGGGGGCTTGGGGAATACACTGTACTTAAGAACCAGCCTGCATCACCTCCTGAGAAGCTAGGCCTTGATTGCTCGTCCATTGCTACCGTATTAGAGAATCTTGGCTGGGGTCTTCTGTGCCTCTCCTCTACCATATAGAGAGCAGAAGTACAGACACCCCCTACCGGTCTTTACAGCTGGTGGCAGCGGTGGGATGCTTATGGTTTTAAGAATCAGTGTATAACCGTGCCACTTACAAAATATCCGCACTTTATTAGATTAAGGTTTGGGTGTGTACCAAATAACTGCATTACAAGCAATGGAGCCCATTGCAAATGGTAAATTGACTCGGATGAGCTTAGAGGCTCTCCAGAGTGCTTGTGAAGCCAGGGAGCTAGACTTTGTGGATAAGTCTAGGGCTGAGCTGATAGCTGCCCTGGTGGACTACCAGACTGATGGTGAAACTCTTGATGAAGGGGGGGATGCAACCAATGAGGACTCTGCCCCTGGGGTTGTCACTGAATCTGTTTCTGGGAATGCCACCCTTCCTGCTGCCTCTGTTCCAAACCCCAGCAATTCCATGGAACTTGAGTTATTAAGGATGAAATTGGCCTTTGAATATCGCAAGTTGGAAATAGAAGCTGAGCTTAAGAAAGAGGAGCTGGCACAGCAAGTGGAACTCAAGAATAGGGATCTTGCGCTCAAAGACAAGGACACTGAATGTCAGAGAATCCAGCTAGAGAAAGCTAGAGTGGAGACTTCAGCTAAAACCAGTGAGAGTGTCAGGTCCCCAGCCACCAAGTTTATGAAAGATTTGGTTGGTGTATTTGTGGAGGGCTCAGATATCCTCCAATGGATTGAAGCGTTTGAAATGGCTTGTGCAATTCATGATGTAGATAAAAGAGATTGGGCTAAGTGTTTGTTAAGCAGAGTGCCTCAAACTGGATATGACTGTATTCTGAAGCTGAGTGTGGAAGAAAGGGGTCAGTATGAGTGTATGAAGTCTGCTTTGATTGCCAAGTTTGGCAAGACACCTACCCAATACCTTAGAAGGTTCAGGGATTTTAAGAAAAGAGAGAATGTGTCTTGGGTTGACTGGGTGAGTGCTGCGCACATGAACATGATGGGGTGGATCGATGGGTACAAGGTTAAGACTTTTGTTGAATTGTCCCACCTCTTGTTTTTTGAGCATTTTTCTGAAGCCTGTTCACCAGAGCTGCGTCAGTATGTCGCTGACCAGAACATTTTGGACCCCTTTAAGCTGGCTAGGTTGGCTGACAAGTGGGTCTCTCACCGGGTGTCCCCTAAGGACTCCAGTGGGAAGGACAAGGACAAAGAGAAGGGGGCCTCTCAGAAAGCTGAGGAGTCCCCCAAGCAATCACAGTCGGGTAAACCAAAACCTTCCTCTCCTAAGACCCAAAAATCTAGTGGGGATAAGTCATCTGTGGGTGGGAATAAGAGTAGTGGTCCACCTGCTGCAAAGCAGGCTCCCAGTGGTTCCAGTACCGTACCCCGCACTCCTGGCGCTTGTTGGGACTGTGGGGCTCTGGATCACAAAAGGGGTGACTCCAAGTGTAAAGGTAAGGCACTTGGAGTACAGGCTGTCAGCCTGACCTACCCTTACCCCGTGTCTGAGGTGGAGGCCACTGTCCTCCCCTCCTCTACCGGGATCACATTTGGTGCTCCGGTAGAGATTTCCTTAGTGTCCCTTGGGGCCTGGGACCAGTACGCGGAAGTACTGGCGACTATCCCACAGAACACCCGTAGGTTTTTGAGAAGTGTCCTCTTGAATGGCCAGCCTTCTACTGGTTTGAGAGACACTGGGGCAAGCATGACAGTGGTGGACAGGACCCTGCTCAGGCCAGAGGACTATGAAGGTGCTCCTCTGCAAACCACCAGGTTAGCTGGTGGGCCTCCCAAATTATCACCTGTAGCCTTAGTCACACTCATGATTGGAGACAAGACAGCGAAGCTTCCTGTCCTGGTTCAGGACAATGTCCCTGCTAACATTTGTTAGGGAATGATCTAGTAGAGTTGGGGTTGATCTCGGATGATCTTCCCATGACTGCTGCTGCAGTCACTAGATCACAGGTGACCCCGGGTCTGGCTGTGGGTCAGATACCCGAGCCAAAGGCGAGGCCTAAGGCAAGAAGGCGGAAGACCAAGAAGGCCACCTCTGTGGAGGGAGCACCTTCTCTTCCTGCTGCACCCATTGGGATCCATGCTCCGGACGGGCTGGGTCCAGTGGAAAACCCAAACTCAACTCCTTTGGGAGAAGAGGCAGAAGACTCTCCTGTGGGAGAGGTTCTCAACCCGGAGGATCATCCCGACCTTCAATGCTTGTTAGCTGAAGGGGGACCCTCCCGGGCGGACTTCTGTAAGGGACAGAGAGAGTGCCACTCTCTCGAGGGTCTGAGGAAACAGGCCCTGTCCCAGGCACAAGGAGAAGTGCCTAGGAATTTCCGGATTTATTGGGAGGGTGAGCTCCTTGTTAGTGAGCCCACTAAGCCTGAACCTGGTGCCCGCAAGAGGTTGGTGGTACCCCAGGTTTACAGGCCCTTCCTTCTGCAGTTGGCGCATGAGGTGCCCTTGGCTGGTCATCTTGGGACCAAGAAGACTAAGCAGAGGCTCTCTGCCCATTTCTACTGGCCACGGATGGGAGTAGAGGTGGAGTCCCACTGCAAGACCTGCCCCACTTGTCAGTTGTCTGGCAAGACTGGAGGCAGGGTCATTGCCCCACTGCAGCCGTTACCAGTGGTTGGCACACCATTTGAGAGGGTGGGCATCGACATCGTCGGTCCCCTTGACCCTCCCACTTCAGGTGGACATCGGTTCATCCTGGTCTTGGTAGATCATGCCACCAGGTACCCTGAGGCAATACCCCTTTGGACTGTTACTGCCAAGGTGGTTGCCAGGGCTCTCCTGGGCATTTTCACCCGTGTTGGATTCCCCAAGGAGGTTGTCTCTGACAGAGGATCCAACTTCATGTCTAGTTACATGAAAACCATGTGGAAAGAGTGCGGGGTAACCTACAAGTTCTCCACCTCTTACCACCCCCAGACCAATGGTCTGGTTGAGAGATTTAATAAAACTCTCAAGGGCATGCTAGGGGCTTTGGAAGAACCCCTAAGGAGGAAATGGGATCTCCTCCTGCCATGCCTGCTGTTTGCTTACAGAGAGGTACCTCAAGAGGGTGTTGGTTTCAGCCCCTTTGAGTTACTCTTTGGACATCCCGTGAGGGGGCCCCTCGCCTTGATCCGAGAAGGCTTGGAAGCCACCCCTCCAGGTCCCGCCAAGCAAGTGGGGGACTATGTGTTAGGCCTCAGGCGGAGGATGACACAAATGATGGGTAAGGCAACAGCAAATCTCAAGGCCAGCCAGGAATTGAATAAGTACTGGCATGACCTTAAAGCTTCGCAAGTGGATTGGACTCCGGGACAGGAAATCCTTGTGATGGAGCCTACCAAGCCTAGAGCTTTGGTAGACAAGTGGACTGGACCCTTCAGGATCATCTCCAAGATGGGCGAAGTCAATTATCTGGTTGACATGGGAGCCTCTGGGGTAGCCCTGGGGTTCCATGTCAACAGGCTCAAGCCTTTCCACAGGCGAGCAGAGGTCTCATGTCTCTTGCTAGCTTCAGGGCAAGAAGAGGATGAGAGTGAGCCCCTTCCTGATTTGCTGCATAGCAACCCTCAGGATGGCTCAGTGGAGGGAGTACGTCTATCTCCAGATTTGACAACAGAGCAACAGAGGGCCTGCAGGGCTTTGCTCCAGCAGTATGCCTCTCTGTTTTCACTGACACCGGGCCTTACACCGTGGTGTAAGCACGAAATTGACACTGGTGACAGTGTGCCTGTCAAAAGCAGGTGCTATCGTATGTCAGATACAGTCAAAAACCACATCCAGGCTGAGGTCGCCAAGATGTTGGATCTGGGTGTTATTGAACCCTCAACCAGTCCCTGGTCCAGTCCAGTGGTCCTTGTCCCCAAGGCAAGTTCCCAGGTGGGTACCAAGGATTGGAGGTTCTGTGTGGACTACCGAGGATTGGAGTAGCTGCACCCCTGACAGCTCTAACTTCACCCAAACAGCCTAGGAAGGTTAATTGGACCGAAGACTGTCAGAGGGCCTTTGATGGCTTGAAAGAAAGTCTGTGTAGGGCACCTGTGTTGTGTGCACCTGACTACAGCCGACCCTTTATCGTCCAGACGGATGCCTGCGACACCGGAATTGGAGCTGTCTTGTCCCAGTTAGATGACAAAGGGAGAGAACATCCCATATTCATCAGTAGACAACTCAAGGGTAGAGAACTTAGGTGGGCTACTGTTGAAAAGGAGTGTTTTAGCATAGTTTGGAGCCTTAGGCGTTTTAGGCCCTACCTTACGGGGTCTACCTTCAAGGTCCAAACAGATCATAAGCCCCTGAAGTGGCTTATGCAGATGAAGGGTGAGAATCCGAAATTGCTCAGGTGGTCCATTAGCCTGCAAGGGCTAGACTTCACCATAGAGCACAGACCAGGGAAGAGTCACGATAATGCAGATGGCCTTTCCAGAAGGTATGTTGACCGTCTGGATGAGGGTGTCTATCCCGTGGGAGATTAGACACCCTCCACCTCAGTCTGGGGGGGGCGACTGTGATGCTGGAAATGCATCTGAGGGACAGGGCCTCTGAATCCTTGTCCTTTTTCTGTTTTTACCGTGTGTTCTGTCATGTTTTCTGCCCAGGAGTCCAGTTGGGACTCCTAGGCAGTGCAGCTCTCTCTTTTGGTTTGGTGAACAGACCCATGGGATACCCTTATGGCACCCATGGGTAGGGGTACAACCCTGTGCCCCTAGTGTATGTTTTTGGGCACCTGTGGGTGGCCCACAGAGCAGGGTATGGGCTGGTGGCAGCTCCATGCTGAATTTGACAGGTGCTCTGGGTGTCCTCCATTTTGGGATACCCAGGCCCTGCCATTGGAATCAGTTGATTCCTGGTAGGAAACAAGATGGCCCCTGTGGCCTCTTGCTTTCTATTGCCTGTTATCTTGTTTTTCCCAAAGTCCTGGGAAGCCCTGACTCTGTCCCTTCCCCCTGACTGGCTGTTGGGTGGAAGTTCCATATATGGTATTGTTGTGAAGGCCCAGCTAGACTGACTGGAGCCTTCCCAGTGACGGTATGTTGTGGGTACCTCCTGTGGGTGGGACCTGGGTGAATGGAGTGTGTGACCAATATACACTCCTTGTTGTGGTTGTCTGGTTTCTGGCATGTGAGACAAAGACTGAGACAGCCCTGCCCGAAACTGGCCTGAATGCAGTGTGTAGTGTTGAATGGCTGGGTACTACCTGTACAAATGTCCCTCTCCATACATACGCAAGCAATACCTACACTTCAGACTTAGGGGGTAATTCATAGAATTCGGCGCACAAGTGGCGCACGCGGCTGGCGCACAGAGTGCGCGTGCGGCAGTCTGCGGCAGTCTGCGCCAGCTGCGTGCGCCAAAACCCATTCAGGAACACAGCGTATTCATGGATTAATACATCCATAAGCAGCCGTGGCGCAGAGTGGCACAGCGACCCGCAGCAGCACCAGTTACGCCCCAAACCCGCCCCGTGTGCCAAAAACATTGCACAAATCCAGTAAATGCTGCAAACGCCAGTGGACCAGCATACAGCCCCCCAACCATGAAAACGCGTGTAAAACTCCCTGCGCACGCCCCAGAATACATATACACTGCTCGCGCCAGGCCCATCACGTGTAAAACTCCCCGCACACCCCTTGGAATACACGTACCCAGCTCGCACCAGGCCTATCGGGTGTAAAACTCCCCACGCACCCCTTGGAATACACATAACCCGCTCGCGCCAGGCCTATCGCGTGTAAAACTCCCCATGCACCGCTCAGAATACACGTACCCCGCTCGTGCCAGGTAAATTGCATGCAAAAAGTCCCCCCTGTGGTGCATGGCCAGGGTGGATGAGCTGCCTGTGGGGCATGGGGAGGATGGATGGGCAGCCTGCGTGAATTTCAGGTGTGCGTGGGGAGTTTCAGACGCGATAAGTGCTGTGCGAGCGTAGTACATGTATTTCGGGGGTGCGCGGGAAGTTGCACACATGATACTCCAGGGGAGAGCGGGGTACGTGTATTTGGGGGGTCCACAGGGAGTTTCACACGCAATAGGCCCTGTGCGAGCGTGGTACGTGTATTTCAGGGGTACGCAGGAAGTTTCACACGCGATACTCCAGGTGAGAGCGGGGTACGTGTATTTGGCGGGTATGCAGGGAGTTTCACATGCGATAGGCACAGTGCGAGCGGGGTACGTGTATTTGGGAGTATGCAGATAGTTTCACACATGATAGGCCCTGTGCGAGCGGGGTACATGTATTTGGGGGGTACACAGGGAGTTGCACACGCAATAGGTCCTGTGCAAATGGGGTACGTGTATTTGGGGGGCACGCGGGAAGTTTCACACACGATAGGCCCTGTGCGAGTGGGGTACATGTATTTGGGGGGTACGCGGGGAGTTTGACACGCGATAGGCCCTGTGCGAGTGGGGTATGTGTATTTGGGAGGTACGTGGGGAGTTGCACACGCGATACTCCAGGCGAGAGCGGGGTACGTATATTTGGGGTGTACATGGGTAGTTTCACACGCGATTTGGCATTGTGGGCCGTCACGGGTGTGCGGTTTCCCCCCTCCCCATGCCCTGCAGGCAGCCCACACCACGGGGGACTACCCTACAACCCTCACCATGCACTGCAGGCAGCCCACATAGCACCATGCACTTGTGAGCACACTTGTGAGCCCCGACTCATGTCCCCCACCCATCTACCCACCCCCAGTGACGGGCACCTGCCAGCAGGCCCCGACTCATGTCCCCCCACCCACTCACCCACCCACCATTGACAAGCACCTGCCAGCAGGCCCCGACTCATGTCCCCCTGCACTCCCATCCACCCAGCAGTGACGGGCACCTGCCAGAAGGCCCCGACTCATATCCCCCCACCCACTCACCCACCCACCATTGACGGGCACCTGCAAGCAGGCCCAGACTCATGTCCCCCTGCACCCCCACCCACCCAGCAGTGACGGGCACCTGCCAGCAGGCCCGACTCATGTCCCCATGCACCCCCACCCACCCAGCAGTGACGGGCACCTGCCAGCAGGCCTCGACTCATGTCCCCCACCCGACACATCATCACACTCCAGAACCATGGGCCTTATGGGCACGCAAATCCCACCCCAGGCCACCCCAGTCCAAACACCCCACATTGAATTCCCAAAGTCATGATAGAAAATACATAACCAGCATGCCCATGAATACATGTCCCTCAGACCCACACAATGGTGACACGTGACTGTGAAAAACAACATTGTGACATGCACAAAACAAATGATAGAAGACCACACAAGTAAAGTATAGAAAAAAAGTGTATTGAAGAATCAACAAAATGAATAAAACAAAATCACACAAGAATGAGAAGAAATAATCCAAGTCCGGAACTCCAAAATTGATCCAAAAAAATAAATGCTGCAACCAATAAAATCCAAAGTAAAATGGCTCATATGGGTCTGTCCATAAAAAAAATCACAGTTCAAAAAAAGCAAAGTATTCCACCATGGGTCCAAGAAAATGAAATCCACATCGAAAACTATTTACAAAAGAACATCCAAAGGTCCATGAGCCCAACAATCCAAAGGAAACCTACAAAAAACCCTACCTAATAAATAACCATATACAAAAAGGTGGGGCATAGTCCATGTGCCCCAAATGAAAGAAAAATAGAAAGGAAACCTAACACTAATGAACTATATACAATGGCGGCGGGCAAGTCCTATGGCTCACTTGTTGATTTCCCGGGCCAGGGCATCATCGAACTCCCATTCAATGTCCTGGAGGCGGGCCTGTTCCATGGCCCCGAGGTCTCGCAGGGATAAAGCCATGTCCACCTCCAACTCCCTGCGAATTTCCTCGAGGCACTCAGCCTGCCTCAACGCCCTGCGCATGGAGTTCTCCACTCTGAACATAGTGAGCCGTGTCTCTTCCGCCCGCTGCCACTCTGCATCTATTTGCTGGCTCAACCGCTGCCACACGGAAGACACTCCCAATCCAGGGTCCTCCTGCCCTCCGGCCGATGCCTGTCCTTCTGATGTTGATGGCCCCGAGCCATCATCGCTTCCACCTTGAGCCTGGTGTTGCCGTGCATGTGCCCTGCCTGTTGATGCCTGCACGTCCTCCTCCTGCTGGGGTCCAGTTGTTGGGGTGGCCACCCCTGCCGGACCTCCGACTCCCGACTGTGGCAGGGATGTGTCCTCCACCAGCCTGGCCGCTGGATCAGGGGCAGCTCCACAGGGTGGCCAGGTGATACATGGCCAGGAAGATGGCACGGAGGACGACTGGCGCATTGGGGCATGATTGGTGATGTGTGTGTGTGTTGTAAACACACACAGATTAGTAACTCACACTCTCTTTGCAGCATTAAACTGTTCCTGTTACCGGACCTGAGAGTGTGCAGGCAGGAGGCCAGCACTCGCCCCAGAGATAAGTCTCTCTTTGGCTTGCATTTGACTCATTTGGTACAATGTGCATGATGAACATGGTTTCTCTGATTGAGTATGTGTGTTGCCAATCCAACTCCCCTCTCTTGCCCCTCTTTCTGGTTATCCTGAATACCAATGCCTGTCCAAACAACAGATCCCTGACCCTCTTTCCCTGCAGGGGTCTCGGAGGCCTGTGTAAGTTTTACCTTGCAGGTGCCCAGACCACAGAGGGGGTGGTTGGTTCGTGCCACTCCTGCGTCTGGCCACCGGAGCTGTGACACTACCCATCAGTTGTTGCATCATCATTGTATATTGTGCCCTGATATGGTACCCATCCTGTTGAACCATTGTTGAACTGTGCTACTTTGGTTGTTCTAGCATTCTGCTTGTACATGTGCTTAGGCATTTTTTGCAACTTCAAGTCATCTACTGGAAACTCTTCCAGGGTTTTTTGGTGCCTAGAGGCTTTTTCCCTGGTTTGGGGGTTTGGCTCTTTGGGGTTCTCTGCAATTTGGTATTTTTACCAGTCAAGGTGGCCTCTGAGGGGGCTGGACCCTATTTACATGCAAGGTGGAACATGAAGACCAAGGGGTAGGGGGATCCTGTAGCCAGGTAGACTAGAAGGAAGAAGGCTACATACCCCAGACACAGTTGTTCCGAAGGTCGTGGTGATGTGTATATGAGGGAGGGCCTTTTGTTGTTGGACAGTAAGCTTGGGCTACAGTGTTTGGGCACTCTCTGACATTGTAATTGTGAGGTACTATGTACATGATGTGTTCTGCTGGTCAATGTCTGTTCCTGTGTTGTGTTTACTTTTCAGGTGTCAGGGGATTGGTGTGGTTTGACATGCTGGGGTGTTGTAAGCGGATTCAATTCAACACTACAGCTAAGTCAATGCCTAGTCTGGGATGCTGAGGGAAACCCTTATTGATATATTTTTATGTCCAGTTTGTTTACTCTGGATGACAACCCTTATATAACACCCCTCTCTTAGAATCCCCCTGACCCCACTGAGCCAAGAAGTAGGTTTGTTTTGCAAATTAAAAGGTTTATTTGAAAATTAAACAATATATATATATATCACACTTTTATAATAAATTAATGTTTGATAGCACACTTGTGAAGATGATAGTGATCAACAACGGATAATGTTACAGTGGTACACTCTTTTTGATGGCTTAGAAGTGATATAGAGAGGATAAAGTAGCTGAGAATTCTTTTATGGCTTCAAGGACAATGCAATGATGAATGAAAATGCAGTACAGAAAATAAACTTGATGTGACTTCAACAAAAGACAATGTAATCACTTTTCTTTGACAATTCACCCCCTCCCTTTATGCAATGTAAAGAGATGGAAGGAAAGCACACAGTTCTCAGGAATGCAATCAAATATAATTCAGTTCCCCCCTAGAAAGCTTAGAGGAAAACAGGTAGGAGTTTTCAACATAGGCAATATACTTTGATGTGGTTGCAATTAAGTGAAAAATATGCTAAAAAGGCTTTCAATCCCCTATAGGGGGTTCAGGGTAGTTGATAGATACTTTGAATCAGTTCAGGCCAGCCCTATCAATGATTCAGGGATGGTTATTAGGTTGAAAACAGATTTCAGGGATGAAGCAAAAACAAATATTTTTACCCGTGGCTAAAATGAAGCAAAATGTCAAATCGCGGAAAATTTAGTCGCGTGCGTCGAGCGCAATTACGGAGGCACTATAGGGAGTAGGAAGTCTTTAGGATGACAGTTAAAACTCGCTCCTAGCACAAACCGTTCCAGAGATACGGCCGATTTAGTAAAGGTAGTTTTTCGGATTTGAAATTTTAAAGCTCAGAATGACAGATGACAGTTTTCAGTTTTAAAGATGACAGAATGACACGATTCTAGGAGGTAGTTCTAATAAGCTAAAATAGTTTGGATTAGATTATTTTAAACTAAGAGATTGGTTTCGGCACAGTGCTAGCTGGGTACTCACACTAGATTTTGGACAGTAATGCGACTTCGTCACCGATCGGGTCAGGATTGGCTGGACTTCTGCTAGCGGTTCTACACAGCGATCTGGTCTCTGGGTCTCCGGTTCTGTTATCGGTTCTGCTAGCGGCACTGCACAGCGGTCTGGTCTCTGGTTCTGCTCTCAGCAGTACACAGTTCTGGTCTCTCTGGATCTCTGGTCTCTCTGGATCTCTGGTCTCTGAAGATTGATGGATTTGAAGTCTGGAGTCTCCCGGCAAAGGGTCCCGCAAGAAAGTGGAAAGTGAATGTCTCTACCTGGGTTTCAATGTTCCTTTTATGTGTTTTGAAAATGGGTGTGTGCCTGGGCCTAGCTAATCCTCCCCCTCTCACTTATCATTGGCCAGTTCCTCCTCTCTCCCTTGATTGGGGGAAACTGGGTTCTGAGTCAGAGTGATGAGGTAGGTTTATGGTCAGAGGAACCTCCCCTTGTCAAATTGTACACAAATCTATTTCTGACCCAAATACATATTTATCTATGTACATTTTTCTAATATTATAGGTCCAGTTAACATATTTTCTGTAGCACCAAACCATCCGATCCCTGTCTTTGTACGATGTCGTGTCCACTTATGACAGAATTCTCCCCTTTTCATCCAGATAACGACCTCTAAACCTTTCCAGATTTTACACAAATGTGCACCAGGGATTTGGGTTTCAGATGATAAAGTGTCAGATTTTTAACATGCATACATTTGGAGTAACAACCTTTTTTCCCGCTACTATCCCCAAGAACATACCACAGGGTCCTAACACCTCTTAAATGTGCACAGAAAAATCACAAGAATGATGATGTTATTTATATAATTTTTACAAGTATGCACTATGAATTATCCATCTTTTTAAAATCATGCTCTGGCCCCAAAGTAGTGTGGTTTTCCAAAGCACATGGTGGAATTTCTGGTTTATCCACTTCCCCCAAGCTCAGCTTGCTCTCACAGGCACTGCCCCTCCCAGTTTCTCCCAAGAGGAAGCCATTTTACGACCTCCTCCCCCAATATAACATTTGCCTGAGCCAGGGACAGTGCTTTGTTTAGTTTCCTGTAGTCCCCAGGTGCCACTCCCCTAATTCAATCAGAGAGGTGTCATCTCCTTTTGGCAGGGGCAGTAGGATGCAGCCAGGCCTGGGAAGAGTTGTGAGCCAGTTCAACTCCTGTCGGGGGTAGTTGTCAGGCAGAATTCAATCTCTTTAAGCCAAGCTTCAGCTAAATGTCATGTTTGTTCCCAGTTTTTCTTCATTCAAATCAAACTCACAATTTGTGCACATGCAGCTAGAATGCTGATTCTAAGTTCAAAACTATGACATTTAACAGTTGCAACCTATGTTACACTCAAAAGTAGGTCACTCATTTATTTTAAACATTTCGATTTCAGTGGCTTTCTGTTCATTTAACTTAAGCTGCTGACATCCACAGCTCAGCCAGTTTTGTTATAAACATTGTTTTGGCCTCTTCATCTTTCCAGATTTTGTATGCACACAAGAATACATTCTGCCAAATGTCTGCTGGTGTTCATTGAGATTTTTGAATATCTTGTGATGTTTAAAATAGGCATTTTTATCTTGCATTCAGGGAAACAAAGGTGATTTTAAAATGCTTTTAAGCTAACAGGCACTGCTGTTTTTCCTTTGGCACACATTTCAATCATGGCACTCCTGGCCCATCATGCTTGCACTGGTGGGTGGCAGGTTGGGCAACCATTTTGGTGTGTGCACAAACTGCGTGGTTTTCCCGGATTCTGGCGCAACTGTGGGCTTTTCCGCCCTCTTGGATTTCCTAAGCCCACAGCACCAATTGTTGCAGCATAATAGTCCAAACGTGGGTCAGGACACCCAACAGTGTACACATGGGCAATGTTCACATGTGATGTGTACAGGACACTGACGGTCACTTGATTTCACATGCATATATTGAGTGCATGTTCCTACTGACACACACAGTTGCACAATGCTCCACCACACGTACAACCACCCTTACATGCCCACAGGTGCACACAGATTTCCTTCTCGGGCACGCTGTGTCCCTGCAGCGCATGATCAATTACCATTTGGGGATCTGTACATGCGTTAATAGGTTATTTATTATGTTTGTCCTTTTTATGTGATGCTCAAGGTGTATCCCCAACACAATGGCTGCTCACTGTGCTGTGTGCTGAGCAGTGTGTTGCAGGAGACACACACAGCACACGGGTTCAGGAGTAGCGATTTTGCCTTGCCAATGTGGATGTGAACAGGCATTCAGTGTTGTGTTCATGCTACCACTGGTGGAAGGCATTTGTGTATGACCTGGTATGTGTGGAAGGTTGTTGGTCAGTCATTTCATCTGATTCCATGTCAGACATCATTGTCTCGGGCCACTTTACATTTATCACATGTCACTTTGTATCTTATTGGTCATGTGTTGGGCTTTTGCTATTTCATGCCATGTCATGGTGTGGCAGACAAGGGTAATGTGGGTTGGGAGGGTTTGGGTGACATACCAGGGATTGTCATGGCCTGTTTTGCGGGGGGGTGATACGGGGGTATGCATGCAGTAGCTAGGGATGCACACAATGTAGCACTTCCATGGCAACATCCTCAGGGTGATAAGGTTGTGACAGTTGACTGTCTCTTTGTCATCATTGATTGTCACCTGGTATGTGCCAGGCCTGTGTGCACTCCGCAGGGGTGGGATTTTAGGTGACAAATGTGGCCACAAGCTGGGTCCGGGCTGCATCGCCACGTGCCCTTTCCCCTACCATGGGCAGCGCCTGTGCCTGTGGTTGGGGATGTGGGGGCACCACCATGTCCACCGGTACACCCTGCCGTGTTGCAACATTGTTCAGGACACATGCTGCCACAATGATCCTGCACACTACTGGGGGTGCATTTAGTAGCTGGCCGCCAGTGCAGTCAAGGGAGCGGAAGCGTGACTTGAGCACTCCGAATGTGCACTCCATTATGGCCCTGGTTGCAATATGGGCAGCATTGCATCTTACCTGGGGTGTTGTGGTGGGGTTCCGGATTGGCGTCATCATGTGGTTGCTCAGAGGGTAGGCACTTTCCCCTGGGGAGGTGATAATGGGTGTGATTAGTTGGGTTTGTGTATTTGTCTGTGTGTGACATGCATGCATGTGCACAGACATTTGTACTCACCTAGGAGCCATGTGTCGCCATGCTTCCCAGCTCCAGGGACTAGCTCAGGGCGGACATTCTATATATGAAACTGTCATGGGTAGAGCCAGGGTAGTTTGCATAGACAGAGGTGATGATTCCCTTGGCATCGCATACAACCTGCACGTTGATGGAATGCCAGTGCTTGCGGTTTCGATAGATGTGCTCAGTGGCCCAAGGTGGATGTAGGGCCACATGGGTGCAATCTATGGCACCGAGCACTTAGGGGAAGTGTGCCACCATGTAAAAGTCCTGGACCACGGCCTGCCTTTCTGCGGGTGTTCTGGGCATGTATATGTGCCTGCGGACTGAGGGGCGCGCAGTCTTGATTGCCAACACCTGGTGTAGGCAGCGTGACTGCGTGGCCTGTGAGATCCCCCTACTAAAGCAGTTGTCCGCTGAAATGACCCAGTGGCCAAAAAATGCAGGACATTGAGCACCTTCTCCAAGGGGCTCAATACTTGGGAGCACAGGGTGGGGGATGTAAGGTCATCTTCCCACTCCCTGACCAGGTCTAGGATGATACGAGGTGGAAACCTATACCTGTCATAGACCTGGTCGTCAGGCATCCCAAAAAGGCTGGTCCGGGGCAAATAAATGTGGGGCCTGGCTATTCTCCTCCTCCTGCGGTGTCCCACGATCAATGCTGCGACAAATGGGGCATTCATCGTAGCTGTATATACGTGTTTGTTGTTTGCACGCACTTTTATACTGCACGCGGGGACGCTTCCGCCTGCCTACGTGTGGCAGACGTGTTGATGCCTGTGCGCATCTTTTAGCGTGCGCGGGTTTCCTGTATTCGATTCCATGAATACTTGTTGTTCGCGTGCGTGTGGGCGTTCCGTGTATTTCCATGCAGTACTTACCCAGTTATGCCTTCTTTTTCACGCGTTGTTCCCCATTCTGCGTGTTCCGCCCATGTCCCGCCCCCTTTTTGGTGTGTGCACTGACATTGTGCACTTTCCCTGTGCGCATCGCGCACTGCGTTCAGGATGTTGCTGTGACGTGTGCGCCCGTGCGCGCCACGCTCAGATTAGGTGCACATCCCGCAGTGAACACGCGCAAGCCCTTCTAGGAATCGCATGTGTGCGCGTGCTTTTGCACGCTTGCGCCAGTTTGCGCACATTTGTTCCATGAATCGGCCCCTTAATCTATGGCATACTCAGGACATACTAGCCAGAAGGCGACAAATTCCTCAAGAACAAAACTATTATGATGGTGTAGTGACAAGTCCCAAAAAGAAGCCCTCCATGCGTTGCCTAGTGTTCTGTCCAAAGCAAGCAGTTAAACGCAAACAATATTTTGAGTCACTGCTTCACTAACCCCAATGGATCAGACACAAGCATGGCAATGGCTATTCACTGATAACAAATTATCAGTACGAATTGCAATAATTCAGTATCTTGACTTAATATTTAAAAATTAAAGCAAGGGGGAGGAAATCAAAAATAGTCAGAAGAGAAACCTTTTTGAAAGAGGCTTAAACGCTTGATAGATCTAACTAAAATTGAAATAAATCCTGTATGTGTATCTTGCTTTTGGTTTTAGGTGATACTGTTTTGTAATGTAATAAGCAACTATAAAGGAAAAATAATGTAAAATGTATTTCAAATGTAAATGATGTAACAAGTATGAATGTAAAAGTTTTAATATTTTTGAAAGGTTCAATTTTATGAACCAACCAAAATTAACATTTTAAAAAAATGCACCAGCTGCACAACGATTAGGGGACTGCTCCGTTTCTGTGCAGTATGTGCACTCACGTGTTCTAATCGCCTGCAGTAAAATGACCCGAGATTCGCGTGCACTATGGTGAACTTTTATTTATTTCATTGATTTATTGTGCATTTGTAAGGCGCTTATACATCAATAACTTGTGTTTGAAAGCGTTTGCTCTCGGCGCTACTTTGCAGGCCTCCCTGGGACTGTGATAAAGTGGAGGCTATTGGATGACGTGCTGACGATATCAGGGCTGCAGCTAGACACATCACTTTAAAGGTTTATCATGGTTCAAAGCCTTTTATGTTCTTTTTTTCTTTTTTTTTTACATCAAAGTTGCAACATGTTAATGTCCCACGCTGGTGTGTGAATCAAAACACAACTTCCCCATTGTACCAAACGGCATCAGTTCTATCATAAACACTGTGCTATGCATGTTTTGTATGCATGCGTCTCATTTTGCTCTAGGTGCGTCTTTGGTTCCCAGCTCACATGGAGAATGTTTTTTATTCGCCCAGTTATGGAAAATTCCTCCATTCATGCAAAAAAATGTACTTCATGTGCGGCGGCTGTGATGGGGCGTCGCATCGGGATGTGTCGATAAAACGCTGTGGAGCTGCCAGCTTCCGGTACCAATCCCCGATCGCCAACCACTCAGCGACGCCTGAGTGGAGCAAGCAGAGACACCTAACCAGTAATCCGCCGCGCGCATCTCCCCCGTATAGAGCATGCGCTCATTTGATCCTCAGACACCTGCAGCCCACAGTTTCCAAACATCGGCCAAGAGCCTCCAGAGATGAACATATACTGCGAAAACATTTTCTACCCGCAGAATCTGCGGAGCCCCCAAAGGCACTTGAACTTTGACCCCAGGGACTACGGCGCAACACCCAACGCGTACCCCCCTTCACTGTGCCGCGCCATACCTGCAGGGCTGCAACGCCATTTGTTAATGATTTCCATATCCTCACCTAGAAGCTCCGGCCAGCGGCCCGCCTCGCCCCACTCCTCTCTCCCCCAGGCGGAGACTGTTTTTTTTTGTCATGATACATTTACAGTAGCAATGTTTTAGTGTTTAGGTGGCTTATGCCACGAAAGCACCAACACCATCAATTCTTTGCCAAAATATGTGACATGTCCAAAGGAATACAAACACAGTTAGCAAGTATGATGGAAAAAAGGATCCACCCTGTATCTAGAAACTTAAGATATTCATAAACATAACCGAAAATGTGAATTGAGGACACAGAAATGATGTGCCTGTCACTTTATCTATACAGAAGACCATAGCTCATTCTGTCACAAGAAAAAACCGAGACAAAGAGGCCTTTTTCAAAACGTACGCCCTTGTGATAAATCATGTTAATACCCCAAGGGAAGCGTTGGGGAGGACATCAGAGCCGCCCATGATGCACGTAAAACAAGTATTAAGAATGCCATAGGCATGGATTCTTTTATAGGTATTAGTATGTGCAGTAGGTGTTCTTTGATGCACAGAAGGTTTGGCGGGACAAGTGTGACTGTTTAGATTAATGTTGGATATCTTTCCGTGATTGTGTGCAATTGGGTGGATTGTGTGTATGGTTTTTTTGTGGCTTGGCAAAGAGATGAGTGGTTGTGTTTGTGTGGAAGGATGTATAGGTGTGATAAATAAATGGGTTGAAATGTGTATGTACATGAATATCAGTGGCTGTTTTAGTGCAATTGGATGACTGGGATTAGATGGATGGATGAATATGATTGGGTGTGTTTCGACAGATGGTAGTATGGGTGCCAATAGCTGCATTGGTGTGAATGCCTGGCTGACCAATTAGATTATATTGGTTGCTAGAAGGGTGTAATAGCATGTATGTGTGCAATTAGAGGGAAATACCTGCAGGCCAGAAGTGGTTGATGATTTTTATAAACAATGCTAAGTGGATTCCAGGATGTGATCCCCTCAAGTGGATATTTAATTTAATTGGTTGCACAAGTGCATTTCACAGCACACATTTTGATAAAAACTGGGAAAGAAGCATACAATTTGAAATCTGCCTGTAGGGTAATTCTTGGAGCACGTGGTGCATGTGCTCAGCTAAATGTCAGTATTGAAAGTGTAAAACCTGTTCCAAATGGTGCCCAGAATATATGCCAGGACTGAAAATGTAAATGTAAATGTAAAATATATGCATATTGATGATGCCTACGTCTTTGATATATTCCAGCATTGCTTGGTAAAATACTTTCACACAGTCTGTGCTCAAATATATGCCAGCATTGCCACTGTAAATCATTCATGATGGTGCACAGAAAATATGCCAGCAGTGCCACCGTAAATCACATTTGTCCCTGTCTTCAATATATGCCATAATAACCCTGTAAAAGGCCTCACTGTGCCTGGGCCCATATATTTGACAGTGTTGCTACTGTAAAAGTAGTTCATGATGATGCCCCTAATATATGCCAGCACTGCTCCTTTAAAGCACATGTTCATGGTACCTGTGCTTTCAATATGTACTGGCATTGCCCTGTAAAACACTTTCCTGCTGCCAGTGCCTTAATATATGCCCTCACATTCATGGAACCAGTGTTAGCACTCAAACTCCCCAGCACACACACACACACGCAAGGCACCAATAAAACACAAATACACACAAGGCTACTCACTCACACTGAGATACAGACTCACACACACACAAGCATATACTCATATGGTCTTGCAAAGACAAACACACATACACATTGCAACATGCATTCACAGAAAGACGTTTTGTGGTGATGTGGGAACAAAACACACCTTTTCCACTGGAACCTAAAAACAGTTCAAATAAATATGGATTATAGGAACTGTCTTGCAGCTTCTCCTTCCTGGTCTGCTCTTTTATGTCTGCTCAACTCTCAGCAAGCTCTATGTTCATCATTGTAGGAAAATAGTAATGTAAGCACAATGTAACGAGGCACCGAAATGGAAAAACACTTCAATATGTAAGCCAAAGGGAAGCAAAACTGTTTTTAAAAGCATTATTCAAAGCTCCCATTTCTTATACAGCTCCATTGACTGAACATTAAGCTTGAGGTACTCGTTATACCCAATTGGGCAGGCTGTGAACCTCTAAACATGTCACTGCAAAATCTTGCTTAGAGAACAACCTCTCTCTAGCCAGACCTAAAGAGTTTCTTGAAAGCAAACAATAACAGCAACATAGTTCAGGGCTGGTAATACAATAAGGCAGTTCTAGTAAGCTCCTGAGTGACATAACAGCAGATTGTAACCAGGGGCCTACTCTGGTTTGAATATCGTTGGGGAGAGGATGGCACCCTGCGGGACTCCACAGGTGGTGGGTAGCATTGGCGATCGAGAGAAGTCCAATTGAACAAACTGCTGGCGGTTGGCGATGTAGGAATTGAACCAGCATAGGACAAGGTCTAGGATGCACATGCGCTGAAGTATGGTGTCTGTGAGCGCCTGGTGGTCTACTGTGTTGAAAGCGGGCGAGAGATTGAGTAGAACCAGGAGGCAGGGGTGGGCGTCATCAAGGATGTTGGGGGCGTCGTCGACTGCCTGTATGGTTGCCGCCCCTTTGATGAATCTGTGTCTGAACCTGAATTGGTAGGTTTGCAGGAGATTGTTGGTGTCGATATGTTGCTGCAGTTGCATAGCTACCACTTTCTCAATGATCTTATCTAGGAAGGGAAGATGGGTGATGGGGCGATAGAACCTAGGTTGTCTGGATCCAGAGTGGGTTTCTTTAGAAGAGGGAGGTCCTGTCTTTTGTGTTGATGGGAAGGTGCCTTTAGTTAGGGTGTTGATTATCTCCAGGTAAGGAAGGAGGGGGCCTTGAGGATGGAATTTGGGTGGATGTCGTCTGTATATGATGTGGCTTTGAGGGCGTCCAGGATCTCCACCAGGTCCTCTGTAGAGCGTGTCTTGAATGTTGTCCAGGGTGTGGAGATTTCGCAGGGAGAGATGTGAGGTGGGTCTGTGTATGCAAAGCTGGAGTCTATGTGCTGGCGAATCTTGCTGATTTTGTTGATGAATGTGTTGATGGCAGTGTATTTTCCGATGGACTGTGGTAGGGCAGGGTCGGGTAGCGGGTTGACGTAGTGCTTGACTGCATTGAAGAGGCCTCTGCTTTTGTTGTCCGCTTCTTCTAAGGTGTTCTGATAGTAGGAGGTTTTGGCTGTGTTGATTAGTTGTCAACCATGAACCCTGATGGCTTCACACCTGAGCTCACCTCCTGTGCCAAGTCCCTCAGGTTCCACATTGACAACCACCTCTCCTTCAAGACACACATAGCTAACAAAACTCAGACAGCTTGGTATCAGCTCTCTCTTCTGTGGAAAGTCAAGCCGTTTTCCCACCTCCCCCCAAACAGCTTTAGATCCACTGTTCAAGCACTAGTCCTATCCCACCTGGATAAGGCAATGCCCTCTTCGAAAGCCTCGTCATCGGCCCTTGCGCCCCTGAGAAGTGTTCTACATGTGGCCGCAAACCTCAGCAAGGGTCTATGCAGATACAATCACATCACTGCGGCCCTCATCGATCTTAACTGGCTCCCACTGCATGCACAAATAACCTTCAAGTTTTTCTGCAATATCTAGAAGGTAGTCGTCCTCGAGTCACCCATGTACTTCGTAGAGAAACTCAGCATCTCTGGCAGACAGCGCACCACCAGAAGCCAGGACATGGCAGACTTGAAATCTGCAGCTGCAAAAAGGAAATGGCCAGAAATCAAGCCTTCTCTGCCTACGCCCCAAGACTATGGAACCTCCTCCTCCTCCCCATCAGCATCAGACTCACCCCCACGCTCCTACAATTCAGAAAAGAACTCAAGACCCACCGCTTCAAGGAGTCTTTCCTCCTC
Source organism: Ambystoma mexicanum (assembly GCF_040938575.1). Taxonomy (NCBI): domain Eukaryota; kingdom Metazoa; phylum Chordata; class Amphibia; order Caudata; family Ambystomatidae; genus Ambystoma; species Ambystoma mexicanum. The sequence goes on along the minus strand of NC_090923.1, from coordinate 488,454,074 downwards.
AACACCTGGGTCATCACGTCGCCCTGCGCCACCTGCCTCACTAGACGCTTTCCGATCCTCTCCTCCAAACCACCAGTACAGCTGTACCCCTCCTCCGTGCCCCTCTGTATCCTACCCCCACTGTATATCTGTTCTGTTACTTCTGAAAGGCGCTCTGTTATGCATTTGTACTGTTGTATACCTCTAGAAAGCGCTCGGTTGACTATCTGTATTATTGTATAACTCTGCAAAGCACTCTGTTGCTTCTCGAAGGTAGGTCCGCACTCAATAAATACTATGACAATTAAACAATAATCTATTCTTATTTTTAACAATTGGGCAACCAAGAGAGGGGTTTATTCCCAAATTCCATGGCACGTTGTTCTATACCGTATAGCACCATGTGAACATGGATCAATTTGGAATGTTTATTACACTGGGCCACACCTTCTTAGACGAGCTGGTTGGCAAAGCACGTTAGAGTAGTTATAGCCCGCACTTAATTGTAACATTGAGGGCCCACATGCTGCATACTAGTTCAATATAAGATAAATATCCCAGAAAAGAATGCTGCATCACTAGTGTTGTTTGTGGCGGCCTGTCCGGTGCGCTGTCAGGTTTATAAAAAGATATGATTGTCTCTTGCTGGGACGCAAGCAGGATTCTCAGTTCTGCTATGTTGTTAGCACGAAGACACAAGTGTCATACTGCCAGCGTCAATTCATATTCAAGCGCACTGACTCCTCCTCTCATCGTGCTGAGATTGATTAAAAGTACCATTACATTTGGTATCTCAAACCCATGTCATCGGTTTTTGAAATCGCAAGACTGGTACAGCAAGCAGTTTATGAAAACAAAATTGTAATTGAATGTTTTGTACACAACAGAATTTCCTTCATGACACAGAAACCTTATGTCAAATTTAAATGTATGCATTTACACTGTGAGAAGAGTGTGTGTGTGTATTAGGGGGTTCAGAGAGGGGCAAGAGTGAACACTATCTTTGTGTGTTCTGTGGAGGGATGGTTCTCCTGATTTACAAGCCATTCGAAGGCCTGCCTGCTGAACACCACCTGCACACGTGTATGTGAATGCATCTAGGACCGCTTTAAAGCTTCTTTAGTCGCAATACTTCTGAAGTTGTAATAAGGAATTGACATCATTTAAATACTTATATGTGTCTAGAGTTGCTTAGCAGGACTTAAATAAGTGGTCCGGAAAGTGATTACAGTCTGCAGTGTGTGCAGCTTTTACCTGTTTTCATCTGCTGCTGCTGCTGCTGCTGCTGCTACGAGCCACGAGTGACTTTACTGTGTCTATTGAAGCTTTGCAAGCTCCGCCAGGATTGCTCTCTACTTACCCGGCACTCTCCACAAAGCTGGCCACAACGTGGTCTGGAAAGTGATTACAGTCTTCAGTTTCTGCAGTTTTTACTTGTTTTACTTGTTTTCCTCTGCTGCTGCTGCTGCTGCTAAGAGCTTGCCGTGTCTATTGGAGCTCTATAAGCTCTGCCCGCATTGCTCTCTACTTATCTGGCACTCTCCGCGAAGCGGGCAGCAAAGTGGTCCAGAAAGTGATTACAGTCTGCAGTCCGCAGTCTGAGGGCTGCAGTGTTCGTTCCTCGGGGAGCTTGGAGCAACACTACAAACTTTATTGGTGAGTGGATTGGTCGGTGCAGACTTCATTAGTGCACTTTAAATATCAAGCTGACCCGTGTTTCCCAGAGGCTGCAGGGACTCTATATCCCTTTGATCTGGGCTAACCACCTGTTGTCTATCTCACAGAGGAGTGGAGCCTATGTGATTTTGCTCCTTTTTTTGTTGAAATGCCCACATTATTGGAGTGTGCCTCACCATATTGAAATTGTGAACTATTAATGCAACAATACCGACTTAGAGACTGCGGGGGACTTCTCCTTTGATCTTTGTCGGTTATTGACCATTTTACTCTTATTCTGCTACTGATTGCTCATTTTAGCCAGTATACATGAGATCTGGCCTTAGAAGTCAGTCAAGTCACGAAATCCAGCCAGATCATGAAATCCTTCAGGAACCCCAGGAGCTCCAGGATGCAGCTCATTCTACAAGCTGCGTTATCCAGGCCCCACAGGAGTCTGTATCGTTATGCAGATTTTCGCCTCCTTCCTCCGCCTCCGAGCTGCTTTTCAAGGACCAATACTGCAAAACTGTTGTGCAAGGGGTACCTCAAATGATCCCAAATCCTGATGATCAGTTTAATCCAGCCAGGCTGGATACAGCTAACCCTGACTTTGCTCAATCTGGAACTTGTCTGAATATTCTTAAAAATTCATCAGCAGCTTTTAAAACTCCCCGATATAATTCTGTTTTCTCGCTTATTGCTGGCCAACGATTTTTGGATCACTACTTTGTGAAATCAGCAGCCACTAGCACGGAACTTAAATCTGTGCCCCTGGTAAGGCGAAAGGCGATACTTGACCATTCAATGATGAAGGTGCATAATAACTCTGTCGGGCAGAAAGACCTCACAGATCTCAGTATCCTTGAGTTTGCGGACCAGGTATTGGAGAATAACGCTCCTCAGGGGCCTCCTTGTTTGATAATTCATGTAGCCTTATTTAGCAAACTTGTGATGCATCATTTATGGGGCTCCCCATCTGATCTTACTAATATTCTTGACAAGTATTCAATTACCAATGAACCTGACCGCCATGCTCGGATTCGAGCGGAATCTTCTTCTGAGGCTGGTGATCTCAATGAAAACGCCACCATGCACCATACCCTATGGGAGATCGACGAAAGAATCCGCCTCACCCATCCGACGGTCTCTGCCCTAAACATGGTACTAAGCTCCATTGTGGCGCTGCATGATAATATTTGGAACAAGTTAAAGTCTACAAACTCTATGATATCTGAGGTGAATGGTAAACTGGACTTTATTGTGTGGGGTACATTTAAGGCCTAAGGCAGACTCCCCTACAACAAAAGCTGCATGTCAGCAACGAGCCATAAATGGCTGTGCTTTCGTCAGCTAAGCACATGGGGGGGCAAGACTTGAACACAGCCACCCAAAGAATGGCTGCATTTTGTTGCCCTTCATGTGAATCCAGAGAAAATAACTTAAATACAGAATGGCTCTGCAATACTGTTCCATCATTTCAAAAACTCAAGGCTTCACAAGAAAATGTCTTGCATTCCAGACTGCATCTTTCATTTCCAACATCACACAGTTTTGTCTATTTAAACACAGCCCTGCCATGTATTTCATGTGAATACTATCAAATAAGGCAATTCCTCACTGAACAGCATTGTTTTCATCAAGTAAAGTCCATGAAAAGCAAAAGAATTCTGCTTTAAGTCCGCACAGCTTGGATTGACTTTTTGAAATAAATCAACACACGCAAAGTATTTCAAAGGAAAGATGCTTTCTCTTACAGTGTGTCAGTTACCAAGAAACTATTTTCAGCACATCTCTGCGTCCAGAAACTGACCAGATCTGGGAAGAGCCTTTCAGAAAGTTAATGCAAAAGAAACTGCATTTTGTGACAGTAATAGGAGAGAAAAAGAACATGTGTAAACCTGCTTTTTCCAAGCAGGAAAATTGCATTTGTAAAATCAAATGTGAAATAAGACCGTGGCTCGCACAGAAACACATTTTACATATGGGGAGAGGGACTAAAGAAATATGTATATTGTGCTGTTTTTCCCCAAAAGACACATCATCCCAGCTAGGCCCAGGAGTTTCTGTGAAACCAGTTTGGCAGAGAGGCCAATATCGCACCTACCCATGAACAGATACTGCAAGGGACATGCGCTCTGTTCTCTGGGACCTGATGGTGTGATAATAACCGGTACCCAGACTGACTGGCAGAACTGCCCCAAGGACAAAGGGTGGGAGTGAAGCCCTGGGTTTTTCCTCTTAAGTGTGATATTCTCGCCATTCATTCCCAGTATCCACACGAAAACTTCAAAGGGTAGTCATGGAAACCATTTGGCTGCGGGGGGTTGAAGACCGCCCACATCTGGAAAAAAATTCACCCCATTGATTTGAAAGAGCTACTGTACATTATATTTGTTTCAGCACCCTAAATAAGCAACAATTCGATGTTATGCCAGTATTTTATGTGATTTTTAGACAAGTAAAGTAAGACTATGTGTGTCTTCCTGGCATGTGGTGGAATGGAATGGCAGTAAAAAGGCATTTCTGTGTGAAGCATAATTGGCGCAGACATATTTTTGGGGGAGAACATGTCGGATACTACTATGCATATATGTAGCCATTTGCAGAATTTTAGTTGTTAAGTGTCTCCTGAAAACTGTGAAATTGTGCCAAAGGGCGATGCAACATTGTACAGAATTGGCGTTCGAATTGGCATATTCCTTGTAAAATAGGGATCTACCTATCTGATTTTTAGGATGGTGACTATTGTAAATATGGAGTTTTGTTTCATAACTCATTTTGATGGAAAATTGGCTTGTGAGACAATGGGAGTCATACAATTACACACTCATAAACTAAGGCCACTTCCCTTAAACCAATCAGCTCCGATGGAGGTGGCGGCATCAGTAGCCTGACTTATCCCATGTGAGGGGTAAGTCCAGGGTACTTCTGCCCATATTGTAAAAATCATATGATGTCACGCTGCCTACTTAAGGGGGTAGACAGGGAGGCACAGGATATTCAACATCCAAAATTCACCCTGCAAGATTCCAAGACTACGGAACCAGGTCCAGAAGTAGCTGACCCAGATCCAGACAGAACCACCTATCTATAACCACCTACACAGAACCACATATCCAGAACCTCATTCATCCCAATAATTCAGGGAGAAAGGAGGAAAGGCTGCTGACCCCTTCAGGAGAATCTAGTGACCAGACCTTTTTGCCCAGCTGATTCATCCCACTGTCCACACTGACCAGACTCTGCCCAGCTGTACCCCTCCAGGAGCCCAGATCTCTTGACCTCACTGCCCATAGGCCAGATCCTAAGCCCCGCTGTCCAGAGACCCAGCTGGCTGTCCAAATTGCCCAACTCAAGTGTATTTTGTAAGTATTAACATCACCATCACCATGCACCCTAATACTGCATATCCTGCTCTTTTTCCTTGCATTTTGTTCAAATCCTATAAAAACTCCATAAAAACCCTAGTCATTTCCCAAACTGCTAGTATCCTCTGTTTACCCTTTTGCTAGAAGAATCTGTGTTAGTTCATATTTGTTAGCATCTTGCTTTTCGTTTTTATACATGTTTTATAGTTTTTTTAAAAGTATTTGTGTAAATTTTCATAATATTTGAGATAAATTAATAAATTCCCCTATAAGGAGGTACGCGGCACGAGCTGGTTAAAATTGCAAATTATCCCCCTTGCATGCAGTGTCTTTCTTTCATAATATAGCTATTAAAATATAGTCTTAGTAAAACTAGCCCGTTTGCATCAAAAACCGAATTTGCTCATGTCTTTTGTTTTTCTCTACAAAACGATTTGCCCTTTTCCCATAAAAACCTATATCATCATCCCATAGGATTATACCCTTTCCCTTAGTATACTACCTGTTCTGTACCTTTGTTTCCATCACAAAAAACGATTTCCGATTTTGATTGTTAAGCCCATTTCCTTAGCTGTTTGCTAGTTTAAAGCGGAAGTGAAATAAGAAATTGCAATTCTGCCGCGTATGATTTTTCTGCATTGTTTCCTCTCAAAATCGACTTTCTCACCTCTGTTCATGTTGCTTTAGCACCCTGCACAGTAGCTTGTAAGATTCCTTGCACCTTTAGTACAGCACACAAATTTCTGTCTGATCTATCGGACCGCAAATGTAAACTGACCTCAGGTAACAAGTGCAATCCGCATATGCTATTTTGCTCAATTTTAAGGTTTTCATTTTCTTCTTTGACCTCCCATTCTGGAGTAGTGGTTCGAATTTAAAAACTGATTTTTCTCTCTTCTTGCTGACTCCTTGCCCCTGCGTTCTATCCACACAGACTTTAGATAGCAGGTGTTTGGGGAAGTGCTGCAGAGGGAGTGCATAACATAAGTGCCATCCATAATTGTGAAAAAGAGTGATTTTGTTTTCATTTCTGTGTAAAGCTGATGCAGATGATGTCAGAAAGTTGAATAAATTGTATTATAACATTTTGCATTCGTATTGTCACCATACTTATCCTGCTCAGATTTCTCTGAATTTTAAAAATAAATATTTTTTTGTTACACACCGGCCTGGTTCATAGTCCACTACGACACAGGGTGTTTGTTAAGGTAGGTGTGAGACGGGCTGGGTGCCTCTTCAGACCAAGAATCCAGGGTTCAAATAAAAATAAAATGGCGTGTTTATTGTGCGTTGCCCTCAGTGTCAGTGGTAGCAGTCTCTGACCGGAGTGTGCCGTGGCATATAACCCATTACAATTGGGTCTGAGCTGTGCTTTCACCCAATCGCGAATGGGCTGGGACCCTTGGGTGTCAATCTGGGTCATCTAACATGAAATCTACAGATACAGGTGAGATAATTGCAATTTCTGATACACCTAACTCATCAGTCATTGAACTTGATCCAGTTCCCTCCATTGTTCTTCCGATAGAGCAGCGTTGAAGTTCAGACAACACTACCCAGCCAGCTTGCCCCACTACTAAGGGTGCTCCCCAGATAGATCTGACAGGGAAGCTACAGATTCTCTCAAGCCAACATGAAGGCATAAGATCCTCTGCTGAGGCTCCTCAGGTTAGCAAACCGCTGCAAGGAAAGCTGTGTAAAAATCTGAAGAAATCTTGCAACAAAGTAATCGACAAAGTTGCTCGAGACTCAACTACAAACCATTCTTTCGCTCAAGCATGCCTTCGCTGTTGGAAGAAGGAACCCCATTGGTACTGGCTACAGCGAAGCCTCTTACCGTCGATTCCATATCACAGACGGACCCCGTCCCTTGGGACATTCTTGTGCCTGCTTGCATGCCCATTTCCAACAGGGCGCCAGTTCATTTGATTTGAGTGGTAACAAAAGCTGTCCCTCCAATCGACCAGCGGTTTGGTACTCTGTGGGAATCTTTTAACCCATCTTAAAATTGGCTATTTAAACTAGATTTAACTCTACAGCCAATACAGGCATTCTAGATTAGCCCACTCTTTGTACTCTACTTCATTTTTTTTCCAAAAGACAAGGTTGATAGATAGATTGTCACTTTGGATCAACACAATAATTGTAGAAACTGTGTAGGTTACTCTACCAAAATGTGTGAATACTGTGATTTTGTCTTTTGGCTTATTTTCTTTACTAAACTGTGAACATGATGTAACACTTCACAAAAAGTACTAACACACCTTTGATTTATACGCTGTGTTGTGGTTGAGTACTATGCGAAAAAACATTCTGTTCATTTGTTAAACGATGACTACAACAAGTGACAATCCAGTCAGAGAACTGGACCTGCTAAATAAAAGCAGTTTGAATTGAGCACAAAATTGGTGTCCCAAGATGTGTATATGGAATTTACTTCCAGAGTAAAATAACCCTACTACTGGATGCTTAGCTTACTTTTGAAGCATTTATTTGCAAATGATACAACACAGGAAATACTTGACTCTAATAGAAAGTATATAACATTATATATGTGGTTGGAGCCCCCCTTTTTGTTTCCTAATGTCCCTCCAAACCTTGGCAGTGCCCGCTCAAACATTTGCGCCCCCTCGTTTTGTGGGAGTAATGACATGTGTGTTACGAGTGAGGCCCGCCTCTTTTCCCGGTTATATTGGTAACCCAAACCTCTGACTCATCTGTCATCTTTGGTACTCAGGCTGTTAAATCCTGTGTGAATGGTACTCAAACAGAGGTTGGTGAAGGGAATTTGGTGGATAAACGTGAAGATTTGCTACAGTCGATATGTCACTCGGCTAGTGGAACGAATCAGGCTGCTCCTCAATCTCTTAGCCTTGACCCTGGGTGTCGGGACAAACATACTTATCTAGGGGCGATGGATGATCATATAATAAAAATTTGCCACCAAATCTCTACCCGTCGTTGGCGGCTGGTGTGGGCCAGCTATTGGGGCGATTATATGTACCAACTTCACAACCTCCCTTGGGTCCTCATGTGCTGACCCAAATTGCCATAAATCCCATAGCATTCTGCAGCATGCCAGAGGGAATGATGCCCCATGGGATACGACCGATTGCAATCAAGGGGGGTGGATGATAGAACCCTCTATGGGTAAAAGGGAGCTCCAACTCAAAATGACGACGGTAGTGGGCCCTAACATTCCGGTCTGCCTAAACCGGACTAATATCTTGCAGATTTTTGCTGAAATACCGGTTTTGGGTCTACTTTGCTCCTCTGACATTGATTGAGTGGCTTTTCTGGGATAGGAACCAGCCGGACACCTCTATTATCTTCTTAAACTCGCCGCTGATGAAGGAGCTTGTCCTTTCCCAAAGACCAAGTCTACAGACTTTGGGCTTTGAGATATGTACTATTTTGGCGTGAACATTGATTGGGCAGCGGTTACGTCCACATTATGGCGGAAACCAGTCCCATAATTCATTGAGAGCGATGGAAACTGGGAGGAGAGACATATCTTTATGTCTCAAATCATGGAACACGCGTGGGAACCGACATCTCTTTACCAACCCTATTGCTATGGCTATTCTAAAAGAGGCAAATTGTATACTGCTACAAGAGACCTGGTTGACTGAAGCCCCAGTGTTGGATGGCTACCAAGTGTTTACCCAAACAGCAAAGGCTAGCAAGGGTGTGAGGGCATCGGAATGATTACTAATTGCAGTGGATTCAGCACTAGGTATGACTTCTGTTCCCATTGCCGATCTTCTGTTCTGAGCTATGGGGGTAGCCCTCTGCTCTGCAGATCTAGCACTCAATTTATTGGTGGTTAATATATATTGGCATTGGAGTTGCTGATCTTACCTATTTTCTGAAGGTGGTGTATGAATGCATAACTATGTGGATATCTAGTTACCCTCGGGGAAGAGTTATACTAGCAGGAGACCTAAATGCCAACTGCCTCTTCCATGACTTGGATTGGAATTGGTGCTATCTGTCTTCAGATATGATTCTGCACAATTCTAAATCTCAAGCTGGCAGAGGCTGGTGCCTCACCTTGGGGGCGCTTGGGTTGCAGCCCCCTATGGGGAAGTCCCCTAACCAAACTAATGGGGTCGAAATGAACACATGGTATAGAGGGACGAACTCTTCAACTTTGGACTACATCTTTGTTGATGAATATTTATCAAATTGCTGTACCTCATACTCAGTGTTAAGCAATGATTGGAATGACCATGCCTATCCTAAAGGTTGACTTTGACATTGTGCTTATTACCAGAGAGTATACTGGTTTGTTACATCTAAGTACTACCCACTCAGGTAATGCAATCCGATGGTCGGACTCAAATATTGACATCCTAAATCAGGATCTCCACCCAATTATAAAAGCTGCAACACCAGAGAGGAAAATGTTAAACTTTAATGTGAATGGGTCACAGAGTTTCATTACTGATCTGGTAATCTGGGTAAAATCTAACCCCAGATTTAAGCCAATGAGATCTTATAGGCCACCCCACTGCTATAATGAAGACCTTGCTGCAGCTTAATCTACTATGAGGAGGGATATTAGGAAACTTAGGGATTCCAGTGATGATGCAACTGTTGGATCTAGCTTTGTAAAGAAGATCAAGCAGAAATATAAAAACTACTGCAAATCGAGGGTGATGATAAATTCCTGTGTGGGGGCATTCTGGTCAACAATTAATGGCCAGGATCCCAATTTTGCTATATCTCAATTAAACTCTGTCTCAGAGCCGGAATTGGTAAGATTTTTTGAAAACCTATTTGGATTGTCCATTAGCAATATTTGCACTGATCGATTCTCTAGCCCTCCCACATCTGACTATTCTTGTCAGCGGTCCTAGATATTGAAACTATCTATCTCCCCTTAAAGAAGTGTAAAAAATCTCATGCCCGGGCCAGAAAGGCCTAACTAATAACACAATTAAGGCTGATCAAACGAATTGGGCAAATCTGTTTCTGCAATTTGGCAGTATTATCCACACAGGTGTTTTACCAGCTTCATGGAGTACGGCCACGTTGTACCAATCTTCAAATGTGGTAGTAGGTCGGAACTTAAAAACGACCAGCCTATCTCCCTCATTGATGCTAATTGTAAGATCCTTTTTGCCTTTCTTTTGACTCACTTAGAACAATGGGCTTTTTCCACTCATGGGTTAAAAAACTGCAGACAGGCTTTCGCAATGGGCATTCCACCAACATAAACGGCCTTGTAGTAAAGTGTATACAAGAATCAGCATGGCCTCAATTGATCTATCGGCGACGTTTGACTGTGTCAATCAGAACCGGTTATGGTCTAAATTGGCTGGTTGGGGTATACCTGTGGGGCTTTTGCGGCTGGTCAATGGAGTCTATGAAAACTCTGGAATCTAGATTTGGCTGAACCGACAGGGCAATCGCTCGAGGAGAATATGCTTGTATCAGGGCCTTAGGCAGGGCTGCATTCTGGCCCCCTGGCTATTCAATCAATATTTGTCTGATGTCACTGATTGCCTTGGTGAAGGGGGACTTATTGCTCCGAAGGTAGGCCAGTCCAAAATTTCATGGCTGGCATACGCCGGTGACTTTCTAATATTTAATAAAGCTAAGGTTTGTCTTCAAAGGTTGTTAAATTCTTTCTCAAATGATGCCAAAGTGAATGGGCTAATAATGAACCCCAGAGAGACCAAAGTCTTGGCATTCTCAAAGAGAAAGCTGAAAAGAGGCAAAGCCTCTTGGTTTGTTGAGAATGAAAATATTATCAACAGCCTTAGCTTTGTATATCTGGGGTTCCATTTGGAGGCCCAAGCAGACATAAGAAATATCTTAGATATCCTTCTGCAAAAAGCAGCCCAACTTCAGTGTCAGGTCATTAAAATCGATCGTAAATTTGGCAGATTTTCCCTTAGACCAGCCCTCATGTTTTATGAAGGGAAAATCGTTCCAAAGCTAATATATGGGCTTGAACTTTATAATGATGCTATATTTAAACTACTGGATAGGATCAAGGCTAAGCTGTGGCGAAAGATCTTGGGTATCCCAAATGCAATATCTCTTGCAGCTATCAGGTTTGAACTGACTGTAGTATCCCTAAAAGCCCAAGTTGAGTGGTGGTTGCTGTCATTATATTCAAAACTAAACTCACCACTTGCAGATTCATTGTATGAGAGCTTGGGCGGTTCCCTCAATTGCAATAATGACTCCCAGGTGAACTCCCACTATCTGGTTCAGCTTGGTACGAGATATGAAGCTATTCTCTTAAGAATTTGCTTGGATCTGGAGACCCTAACTAATAATCCAACTAAGATAAAAAGGGCTCTGTTTGATCTCAATTGGGCCATAACGACCGATTTATTCCAATCTTATTAATTTATGAGCCATCTATCGCATGAGCATAAACGCAGAGGAATTCCGTCTATATTGCTTTCCCAATTCCCTAATCAACATCACAGGGCTGTGCTTCTCCGGCTACGTTGGAATTTTCTTCCTACGAAGGAGATTCTGCTTATGAGAAGCTTAATAACTGAGGTTGAAAGTGGATGTAGATTTTGCAACGTGGGTTTTGAATCCATTTACGCATCTGGTACTTGATTGTGTAGCAATAATACCACGCATGACCAAATATATGGGGCCCTTTTTGATGTACCGATTAGGATGTATAGATAAAAACCTATGGAAAAGATGCCTTAATATCTAAAATGTCCATGAAGGCTTAGCTCTACCAGAATTGATCAAAAGCCTCAATCTGCTGTAATACCTGTGTCACTCTATTGCTGGATATTAATTTTGGCATGCTCTGTTATTATGTTTATTTTGTTTCCTGTTTGGTAAACTTTATTTGTAATTTGAGTAATCGAGGAGAAATGTTGCGAACATTTTCTATTTTTTCTTTTCTTTTATTTGTTCAGCAGTGTTGGAGTTTCTGTGCAATCTATGTAAATGCTCTGATTTATTTATGTTCTAACCTTGTCTTATATTTTTTGTGATGGATTGTTTTGGAAAGGTTTAATTTAAACCAGATACAATAAAAAAAAAGAATATATGTCACTGATCTAAAGCTTGGCACTTCAGTAAAACAAGTCTATAGGTACATTTGCATGGGAAGCACAACGGAAAATAATAGTGAGATGTGCAGAACAAATGGCACTGTCCTATGAAAGGCACTGTTTACATGCTGGTTTTGACATCTTCCCAGGCATGACCGGTACTATATTATTAAACAGTGGCAATCGGCACGTGCCATCAAATGGACACTGGAGGTTTTTGAACTGCTTGTTGGAAGGCATTGAAAATAAATGGCTCCAGGAGTAGATTAACCACTACAATTAGCCAATTATCTTGCAGAAGACTACGTAAATATAACAATGGCATCCCCATAACAGCATATCGTTTGCTGTGAAAGGAGCCACTTCTGGGGATGGTCTGGGTTGGGATGGGCTGCAAGTGAGCTGAAAAAGACAATGGGGCAGATTTTCAAAAAAGGCACAGTCCAATGAGATACGCAACTGCGCAAAGATGCACCTGAACCATTGCAAAATGTATAGTGGGCACTAATTCCTCAAAGAAGAACAACATTTTCTTGGTGCATGGGAGAGCAAGTGTGAGTGCATAAAGGGCACTACTAATGGCGTAGGTAAGGTACATCTTAGGGATGTGCATATTTGCGGCACATTGGGTCAGATGCACCATTAATTGGCCCAAATAATGGCAGATAAATTGTGATGCACTCAAACTGAAGCGCATCAGACCCACACCACTGCCCCTCATTCCCTCCCCCTCCTGCCTATGACCTCAAATTGGATACTTCAACCACCATAGTGAGTAGGAGGTCACCTGCAGGGTCGCACCCTCCCTCCCCTCCCTGCCCCCCATCCATCCTGAGTAAATTGTTCTAAATACTGTACCACCGGTTTGTTTCATGTTGTAAATTTATGCTTCATTCATTACTGTACCTGTTGTTATTCTGTGAAGCGCTTTGGTGTAAAGCGCTATATAAACTCAATAAAAATAACATAACATAAATGGCACAAATGATGGCGGATCCATGACAACATGCCCAATATGAAATACATTATGTGCATGGCATTGCATCCAAAATATGCACATCACATGGCAGCGGAAAGAATGCACAAATGACAACAAACACTACAACAAAGCAGGAAGTCCCCATAAACTCCTTTTGGAGAACATCTGTGGGTCTGTGTTGAATCTAGGAACATCCAGACCTGCAATAGATCGTCCAGAGGAAACAATGCTGTCACCGAAGGAGAAAAAGAGCGCAGTGCCCACAATTTCACAGAAGAGGAAGTTGCCATGGCCAACTTCATGAATGGACATGAAGAAACCCTCATCTGCGGAGAGCCGAAAGAGCCAGCCTTTCTTGTGAAGATGACACTCTCGGCAGAGCTGACTGCAAATGAATATGCCCCAAGTGTTGCCCAGAGAACCATGAAGAAGATCATGAAGCGCTGGGGGCACATGAAGTTCCAAACCAAGAACAAGTTGGCAGCCATGCAGGCCCATGTCAGTGGTACTATTGGAGGACTATCTGAAGGGATGCCCAGTCCCCAGTAGATGAGACAGAGTGCCTGATAGACCCAGTTGGAACAGAAGGACCCCATAGAATAGACATAGCCGCAAACCGCCAGATGCACCATGCATAGAAAACACTGACCTGTGTGCGTGTATATACATGTAATGTTAGTTGTATTGGATAGATGTACCCACTATCGCAGGGAGAACATTGCATATTCACATTACAACCTGTAGAACAGATGGGTATCAGCAAGGAAAATGACCCATTGATACACATTGAGACATGCTGACCTCATTCGATGACAGCAATGCGCTTGGAAAGATGTGTGGATCATCATGCCCTGTGTGTGAGCAGAAAGCACTTTGCACGTGTGACCACCAGGAGATGGGAAGATGGACAATACATATATAGAGCCAAACTTGCAGTCGCATCCATGACTGATGGCTAAGTGGCATCTGCAGGTTGTCCACATTTCATTTCACTATTTCATTTTCAGAAAAAATACCAATCAACAGGATGACACGGGGAGAAAGATATGGTTCTCCCCTATAAGAATGCATTACATCTTGGCATTAACTTGGACAAAGAATGTGCGTAGAGGAGAGTATATTTGTATTTAACCAGGCATTTGGAAAGATATTTATTTATTTATTTTATTTATTTTCGTTTTTTATTTATTGGATATTTGTAAGGCGCCTATATAACAAATGATGTTTCAAGACGCCACAAGACAAAAAAAAAGCGGGGGGGGGGACAAGGGAGAAAGATAAAAATAACGATCCTATTAGGCCTTGGGACATTCGGATCATGCAAGTGCAGTAACAAGAAATGCGAGGGAGAGGGGGTTTGGGGAAGAGCAATTCCACATGAGGGCGAAGTGCTACGATGGGAAGTGAAGTTCAGGGTAAAGAGGAGAGAGTGCAGGTAAAAGGCGAGGGTGGAGGAGGGGCAGAAGGGAAACGGGGACTAGTCAAGTGCTAAGGGGAGGACATGAGGGCAAGTGCCAGGGAATTGCAGGGGGAGAGGGGCCACATGCTAACTGCGAGTAGAGGAGTAGACTGGAAGGGGGGCCTGGTGCCCTGTAGAACTCAGAGAAGAGAAAAGGAGGGTCTTGAGGAGATACCAGAATTTAAAGAGATCTGGCTCAAGCCTGAGAGGGGCAGGGAGATCATTCCAGGGGGAAGCTCCTGCAGAGGAGAGAGATCTACCCCACTCTCTGCTTAGCGATATGTCCGATCTGCAGAGGGTTGGAGCTAGAAGACTGAAGGTCTCTAGCAGGGAGGTATTTAGGTAGAGAGAGTTGGATGTAGCGGGGTCTCAGGTCCCGGAAAGCCTTATGGATGATGCAGAGGGTCTTGAATTTAGAAGCCACCGGGAGCCAGTGGAGAGAGTTTAGGGCTGGAGAGATGAGGTACCTGGGCTTGAGGCCAAGGATGAGTCTTGCAGTCCTATTCTGGATTAGTTGAAGGGGGCGAAGGGAGGATAAAGGAAGATAGATTTAGGAAGAGGCAGTTGCAGTAATCCAGTCTAGAAAGGACCATTGAGTTTCTGGGGGAAGGTGAGGAAAGGGAGAATGCTTCTGAGGAGGTGCAGCTGGTAGTGGGCCTTCTTGGCAAGTTCTGTGATGTGAGGAGAGAAGGAAAGAAAGAAGACAAAGATGCCACCAAGGTGTTTTGCCTCACAAGAGGGTAAGGAGAGGGGACCCATAGAGGGCCAGCCAGAGGGTAGGAAGGAAGGAGGGAGCAGGGGTCCCAATGAGAAGGATCTTAGTCTTACTGGCATTAAGGCAGAGATGATTGACAGCACACCAGGCCTGAATAGCAGTCAGACAGTTAGGGACGAGAGAGGAGGAAGAGGCGGCAGTAGAGGG
This sequence comes from Ambystoma mexicanum, assembly GCF_040938575.1. NCBI lineage: Eukaryota > Metazoa > Chordata > Amphibia > Caudata > Ambystomatidae > Ambystoma > Ambystoma mexicanum. The sequence goes on along the minus strand of NC_090923.1, from coordinate 488,438,665 downwards.
AAGCCTGAAGGAGATCTGCGTGTTGCCTTCATAACACTGGAAGTGAGGAGAGAGGGAGGAGATCAGATGGGCCAGAGGGGTGAGGTAGATGTTGAAGAGCCACAGGGAGAGGGTAGGGACACTACAGGTGGAGAGTATGATAGGGAAGTGAAATGGGCCCAGTTGAACCTGGGAACAATGGTCGGAGAGGAATGAGGTCAACCAGTTAAGTGCCAGGCCCATGATGCGAAGGGTGTCACGGAGAAGATTAGTCAGGGTGGCATGATTGACCATGTTGAAGGCAGAGGAAAGATCCAGAAGGATAAGAATGGATGGAGAGTTCAGAGCAAGACTTCACTGTTTTCAGTAGAGCAGTTTCCCTTAAATATGATGTTTTACTATGCCTTAAATATGAGATTTTGCAATGTTTTATTGATTTGTTTTGCTTCATGTTTTACACTGTTTTAAATTGTATATATTACATGGCCACGGTAGTGGCCATGTAGTTATGGTTAAGTTGGTGTTTCCATAGGAAGAGCACTTTTTGGGCGGCTTATAACTTAGCTCCCACTGGACGAATCCTCACCAAACTTTGCTAAAAAGGTATATGGCCCACTCTGAACTGTTATGCAAACTTTGGTGAGGATTCATCCAGGGGGGGAAAAGTTATAGGGGGGGTCCCAAAACTTTTGTTTTTTCCCATAGACATAATGGGAAAAAACTTTGCTCACGCCTACAGCCCAAACCGCTGGACGGATTTACACCAAATTTGTGGCAGGAGCGACGGCTTGGTCCTGAAAGCGTGCTTTGCTTTATTTGGTGTAAATCCGTCCAGTAGTTTTTAAAAAAATTACAAAAATGTAAGTGAAAAAAATTTGTGATATCTGTGTTCGCTTCGCGGACAGGACGGTGATTGGGCAAGCAGCTTGCGTGATGTTCGCGGACAACTGACGTGCTCTCTCATTGGATGCGGTGAAAGCGTGCAATGCATCTGGCTTCAGAGACCCCCTCCATCTTTGTTCCTCGCATGAGAGGCTTTGTCAGCAGGAGTGGGATCTGCCGCCTGCACAGTAAGTCTGCCCGTGTCTGTCTCCTGTTCCTTGTTCCTCCCACCCCCGCTCATGCCCCGTGTGTCCTTCTTGTCCCCCCCACCCCCACTCATGCTCCGTGTCTCCCCTGTTCCTCCAGCCCCCCGCTCATGCCATCAGCACACGGTGGCAAGCGAGGGGCCGAGGACCGGGATCTGCTGCCTGCACACGAACGCCATGTGTCTCTCTCCCTCTCCCCCACGCCCCGCTCATGCCCCGTGTGTCTCTCTCCCTCCCCCCGACCCCCGCTCATGCCCCGTGTGTCTCTCCCCCTCCCGCCCACCCCCGCTCATGCCCCGTGTTTCTCTCTCCCTCCCACTCATGCCCCGTGTCTCTATCCCTCCCACCGCCCACCCCCTGCTCATGCCCTGTGTCTCTATCCCTCCGGCCGCCCACCCCCTGCTCATGCCCCTTGTCTCTATCCCTCCTGCCGCCCACCCCCCGCTCATGCCCCATGTCTCTATCCCTCCCGCTGCCCACCCCCTGCTCATACCCCGTGTCTCTATCCCTCCCACCGCCCACCCCCGCATGTCTATCCTTCCCGCCACCCACCCCCCGCTCATGCCCCGTGTGTCTATCCCTCCTGCCACCCACCCCCCGCTCATGCCCCGTGTCTCTATCCCTCCCGCCGTCCACCCCCCGCTCATGCCCCGAGTGTCTATCCCTCCTGCCGCCCACCCCCCGCTCATGCCCCGTGTGTCTATCCCTCCCGCCACCCACCCCCGCTCATGCCCTGTGTCTCTATCCCTCCCACCGCCCACCCCCCCTAATGCCCCGTGTCTCTATCCCTCCCGCAGCCCACCCCCACGCTCATGCCCCGTGTGCCTAGCCCTCCTGCCGCCCACCCCCCGCTCATGCCCCGTGTGTCTCTCCCCCTCCCGCTCATGCCCCGTGTGTCTCTATCCCTCCCGCTCATGCCCCGTGTGTCTATCCCTCCCGCCGCCCACCCCCTGCTCATGCCCAGTGTGTCTATCCCTTCCGCCGCCCACCCCCCGCTCATGCCCCGTGTGTCTATCCCTCTGGCCGCCCACCCCTCCGCTCATGCCCCGTGTCTCTATCCCTCCCACTGGCCACCCCCCCCGCTCATGCCCCATGTCTCTATCCCTCCCCCTGCTCATGCCCCATGTCTCTATCCCTCCCTCCGCCCACACCCCGTGTCTCTATCCCTCCCGCCGTACACCCCCGCTCATGCCCCATGTCTCTTTCCCTCCCGCCGTGATCCCCCCGCTCATGCCCCGTGTCTCCATCCCTCCCAACGGCCACCCTCCGCTCATGCCCCGTGTCTCTATCCCTCCCGCCGCCCACCCCATGCTCATGCCCCATGTCTCTATCCCTCCCGCCGCCCCCCACCCCCTGTGTCTCTATCCCTCCCGCCGCCCACTCCCGCTCATGCCCCGTGTGTCTATCCCTCCCGCCCACCCCCCGCTCATTCCCCGTGTGTCTATCCCTCCCGCCGCACATGCCCCGTGTGTCTATCCCTCCCGCCGCCCACCCCCCACACATGCCGCATGTCTCTATCCCTCGTGTCTATCCCTCCTGCCACCAACCCCCTGCTCATGCCCCGTGTGTCTCTCCCCTCCCCCCACCCCCGTTCATGCCCCGTGTGTCTCTCTACTCCCCCCCACCCCCCCGACCCCCCGCTCATGCCCCGTGTGTCTATCCCTCCCACTGCCCACCCCCCGTTCATGCCCCGTGTTTCTATCCCTCCCGCCGCCCACCTCCAGCTCATGCCCCGTGTGTCTATCCCTCCCGCCGCCCACCCCCTGCTCATGCCCCGTGTGTCTATCCCTCCCGCCGCCCACCCCCTGTTCATGCCCTGTTTGTCTATCCCTCCCGCCGCCCACCATCCGCTCATGCCCCGTGTCATTATCCCTAATGCCGCCCACCCCCTGCTCATGCCCCGTGACTCTATCCCTCCCGCCGCCAACCCCCCGCTAATGCTCTGTGTGTCTATCCCTCCCGCCGCCCACCCTCCGCTCATGCCCTGTGTCTCTATCCCTCCCCCCGCTCATGCCCCGTGTCTCTATCCCTATCGCCGCCCACTCCCCGCTCATGCCCCGTGTCTCTATCCCTCCCGCCGCCCCCCCTGCTCATGCCAGTGTCTCTATCCCTCCCGCCGCCCACCCCCCGCTCATGCCCCGTGTCTCTATCCCTCCCGCCGATCACCCCCCGCTCATGCCCCGTGTCGCTATCCCTGCCGCCGCCCACCCCCCGCTCATGCCCTGTGTCTCTATCCCTGCCGCCGGCCACCCACCACTCATGCCCCGTGTCTCTATCCCTCCCGCCGCCCACCCCCGGTCATGCCCCGTGTCTCTATCCCTCCCACCCCCACTCAAGCACCGTGTGTCTATCCCTCCCTCCCGCCCACCCCCCGCTCATGCCCCGTGTGTCTATCTCTCCCGCCGCCGATCCCCCGCTCATGCCCCGTGTCTCTATCCCTCCCGCCACCCACCCCCCGCTCATGCCCCGTGTGTCGATTCCTCCCGCCCACCCCCCGCTCATGCCCTGTGTGTCTATCCATCCCGCCGTCCACCCCCTGCTCATGTCCCGTGTGTCTATCCCTCCCGCCGCCCACCCCCCGCTCATGCCCTGTGTCTCTATCCCTCCCCCGCTCATGCCCCTTGTCTCTATCCCTCCTGCCGCCCACCCCCCGCTCATGCCCCGTGTCTCTATCCCTCCCGCCGCCCACCCCCGCTCATGCCCAGTGTGTCTATCCCTCCCGCCGCCCACCCCCCGCTCATACCCCGTGTGTCTATCCCTCCCCCCGCTCATGCCCCGTGTCTCTATCCCACCCCCCGCTCATGCCCCGTGTCTCTATCCCTCCCGCCGCCCACGTCCCGCTCATGCCCAGTGTCTCTATCGCTCCCGCCGCCCACGTCCCGCTCATGCCCCGTGTCTCTATCCCTCCCGCCGCCCACCCCCCGCTCATGCCCCATGTGTCTATCCCTCCCTCCCGCCCACCCCCAGCTCATTCCTTGTGTGTCTATCCCTCCCGCCGCCCACCCCCCGCTCATGCCCGTGTGTCTATCCCTCCAGCCACCCACCCCCCGCTCATGCCCCGTGTGTCTATCGCTCCCACCGCCCACCCCCTGCTCCTTCCCCGTGTCTCTATCCCTCGTGTCTATCCCTCCCGCCACCCACCCCCCGCTCATGACCCATGTGTCTCTACCCTCCCCCCACCCCCGCTCATGCCCCGTGTGTCTCTCCCCTCCCCCCCAACCCCCGACCCCCCACTCATGCCTCATGTGTCTATCCCTCCCGCCGCCCAACCCCTGTTCATGCCCCATGTCTCTATCCCTCCCGCCGCCCACCCCCGCTCATGCCCCATGTGTCTATCCCTCCCGCCGACCACCCCCCGCTCATGCCCCGTGTCTCTATCCCTCGTGTCTATCCCTCCCGCCACCCACCCCCCGCTCATGCCCCGTGTGTCTCTCCCCTCCCCCCCACCCCCCGCTCATGCCCCGTGTCTCTATCCCTCCCGCCGCCCACCCTCCGCTCATGGCCGTGTCTTTATCCCTCCCCCGCTCATGCCCCATGTCTCTATCCCTCCCGCCGCGCACCCCTGCTCATGCCCTGTGTCTCTATCCCTCCCACGCCCACCCCCTGCTCATGCCCCGTGTGTCTCTCCCCTCCCCCCCACCCCCCACTCATGCCCCGTGTCTCTATCCCTCCCGCCGCCCACCCTCCGCTCATGCCCGTGTCTCTATCCCTCCCCCGCTCATGCCCCATGTCTCTATCCCTCCCGCCGCCCACCCTCCGCTCATGTCCCGTGTCTCTATCCCTCCCGCTGCCCACCCCCCGCTCATGCCCCGTGTGTCTATCCCTCCCGCCGCCCACCCCCCGCCCATGCCCCATGTCTCTATCCCTCCTGCTGCCCACCCTCCGCTCATGCCCCGTGTCTCTATCCCGCCCGCCGCCCACCCCCCGCTCATGCCCCGTTTGTCTATCCCTCCCGCCGCCCACCTCCCGCTCATGCCCTGTGTCTCTATCCCTCATCTCTATCCCTCCCGCCGCCCACCCCCCGCTCATGCCCCGTGTCTCTATCCCTCCCGCCGCCCACCTCATGCCCCGTGTCTCTATCCCTCCCCCCGCCCACCCCCGCTCATGCCCCATGTCTCTATCCCTCCCGCTGCCCACCCCCCGCTCATGCCCCGTGTCTCTATCCCTCTCGCCCCCGCTCATGCCCCGTGTGTCTCTCCCTCACCCCCACCCCCGCTCATGCCCCGTGTGTCTCTCCCCTCCCCCCACTCCCTGACCCCCTGCTCATGCCCTGTGTCTCTATCCCTCGTCTCTATCCCTCCCGTCGCCCACCACCCGCTCATACCCCGTGTCTCTATCCCTCCCGCTGCCCACCTCATGCCCCGTGTCTCTATCCCTCCCCCTGCCCACCCCCCGCTCATGCCCTGTGTCTCTATCCCTCCCGCCGGCCACCCCCCGCTCATGCCCCGTGTCTCTATCCCTTCCACCCCCGCTCATGCCCCGTGTGTCTCTCCCGCCGGCCACACCCGCTCATGCCCCGTGTCTCTATTGCTCCCGCCCACCCCCAGCTCATGCCCCATGTGCCTATCCCTCCCGCCGCCCACCCCCCACTCATGTCCCGTGTGTCTATCCCTCCTGACGCCCACCCCCCGCTCATGCCCCGTGTGTCTATCCCTCCCGCCTACCCCCAGCTCATGCCCCGTGTGTCTATCCCTCCCGCCCACCCCCCGCTCATGCCCCGTGTGTCTATCCCTCCCGCCGCCCACCCCCCGCGCTCATGCCCCGTGTGTCTATCCCTCCAGCCGCCCACCCCCACCGCTAATGCCCGTGTGTCTATCCCTCCTGCCCACCCCCCGCTCATGCCCTGTGTCTCTATCCCTGCCGCCGGCCACCCACCACTCATGCCCCGTGTCTCTATCCCTCCCGCCGCCCACCCCCGCTCATGCCCCGTGTCTCTATCCCTCCCACCCCCGCTCAAGCACCGTGTGTCTATAAACCCCCCGCTCATGCCCCGTGTGTCTATCTCTCCCGCCGCCGATCCCCCGCTCATGCCCCGTGTCTCTATCCCTCCCGCCACCCACCCCCCGCTCATGCCCCGTGTGTCGATTCCTCCCGCCCACCCCCCGCTCATGCCCTGTGTGTCTATCCATCCCGCCGTCCACCCCCCGCTCATGTCCCGTGTGTCTATCCCTCCCGCCGCCCACCCCCGCTCATGCCCTGTGTCTCTATCCCTCCCCCCGCTCATGCCCCATGTCTCTATCCCTCCTGCCGCCCACCCCCCGCTCATGCCCCGTGTCTCTATCCCTCCCGCCGCCCACCCCCGCTCATGCCCAGTATGTCTATCCCTCCCGCCGCCCACCCCCCGCTCATACCCCGTGTGTCTATCCCTCCCCCCGCTCATGCCCCGTGTCTCTATCCCACCCCCCGCTCATGCCCCGTGTCTCTATCCCTCCCGCCGCCCACGTCCCGCTCATGCCCCGTGTCTCTATCCCTCCCGCCGCCCACGTCCCGCTCATGCCCCGTGTCTCTATCCCTCCCGCCGCCCACCCCCCGCTCATGCCCGTGTGTCTATCCCTCCAGCCACCCACCCGCCGCTCATGCCCCGTGTGTCTATCGCTCCCACCGCTCACCCCCTGCTCCTGCCCCGTGTCTCTATCCCTCGTGTCTATCCCTCCCGCCACCCACCCCCCGCTCATGCCCCATGTGTCTCTACCCTCACCCCACCCCCGCTCATGCCCCGTGTGTCTCTCCCCTCCCCCCAACCCCCGACCCCCCGCTCATGCCTCATGTGTCTATCCCTCCCGCCGCCCAACCCCTGTTCATGCCCCATGTCTCTATCCCTCCCGCCGCCCACCCCCGCTCATGCCCCATGTGTCTATCCCTCCCGCCGCCCACCCCCCGCTCATGCCCCGTGTCTCTATCCCTCGTGTCTATCCCTCCCGCCACCCACCCCCCGCTCATGCCCCGTGTGTCTCTCCCCTCCCCCCCACCCCCCGCTCATGCCCCGAGTCTCTATCCCTCCCGCCGCCCACCCTCCGCTCATGGCCGTGTCTCTATCCCTCCCCCGCTCATGCCCCATGTCTCTATCCCTCCCGCCGTGCACCCCTGCTCATGTCCTGTGTCTCTATCCCTCCCACGCCCACCCCCTGCTCATGCCCCGTGTGTCTCTCCCCTCCCCCCCACCCCCCGCTCATGCCCCGTGTCTCTATCCTTCCCGCCGCCCACCCTCCGCTCATGCCCGTGTCTCTATCCCTCCCCCGCTCATGCCCCATGTCTCAATCCCTCCCGCCGCCCACCCCTGCTCATGTCCCGTGTCTCTATCCCTCCCGCTGCCCACCCCCCGCTCATGCCCCGTGTGTCTATCCCTCCCGCCGCCCACCCCCCGCCAATGCCCTGCGTCTCTATCCCTCCTGCTGCCCACCCTCCGCTCATGCCCCGTGTCTCTATCCCGCCCGCCGCCCACCCCCCCGCTCATGCCCCGTTTGTCTATCCCTCCCGCCGCCCACCCCCCGCTCATGCCCTGTGTCTCTATCCCTCATCTCTATCCCTCCCACCGCCCACCCCCCGCTCATGCCCCGTGTCTCTATCCCTCCCGCCGCCCACCTCATGCCCCGTGTCTCTATCCCTCCCCCCGCCCACCCCCCGCTCATGCCCCATGTCTCTATCCCTCTCGCCGCCCACCCCCCGCTCATGCCCCGTGTCTCTATCCCTCTCGCCCCCGCTCATGCCCCGTGTGTCTCTCCCTCACCCCCACCCCCGCTCATGCCCCGTGTGTCTCTCCCCTCCCCCCACTCCCTGACCCCCTGCTCATGCCCTGTGTCTCTATCCCTCGTCTCTATCCCTCCCGTCGCCCACCACCCGCTCATGCCCCGTGTCTCTATCCCTCCCGCTGCCCACCTCATGCCCCGTGTCTCTATCCCTCCCCCTGCCCACCCCCGCTCATGCCCTGTGTCTCTATCCCTCCCGCCGGCCACCCCCCGCTCATGCCCCGTGTCTCTATCCCTTCCACCCCCGCTCATGCCCCGTGTGTCTCTCCCGCCGCCCACACCCGCTCATGCCCCGTGTGTCTATCCCTCCCGCCCACCCCCAGCTCATGCCCCGTGTGTCTATCCCTCCCGCCCACCCCCCGCTCATGCCCCGTGTGTCTATCCCTCCCGCCGCCCACCCCCCGCGCTCATGCCCCGTGTGTCTATCCCTCCAGCCACCCACCCCCACCGCTAATGCCCGTGTGTCTATCCCTCCTGCCCAACCCCCGCTCATGCCCCGTGTGTCTATCCCTCCCGCCGCCCACCCCCCGCTCATGCCCTGTGTCTATCCCTCCCCCCGCTCATGCCCTGTGTCTCCATCCCTCCCCCCGCTCATGCCCCGTGTGTCTATCCCTCCCCCGCTCATGCCACGTGTCTCTATCCCTCCCCCCGCTCATGGCCCATGTCTCTATCCCTCCCGCCGCCCACCTCATGCCCCGTGTCTCTATCCCTCCCGCCACCCACCCCCCGCTCATGCCCCGTGTCTCTATCCCTCCCGCCGCCCACCCCCCGCTCATGCCCCATGCCTCTATCCCTCCCGCCGCCCACCTCATGCCCCGTGTCTCTATCCCTCCCACCGCCCACCCCCCGCTCATGCCCCGTGTCGCTATCCCTCCCGCCGGCCACCCCCCACTCATGCCCCGTGTGTCTATCCCTCCCGCTGCCCACCCCCAGCTCATGTCCCATGTCTCTATCCCCCCCAACTCCCCAACCCCCTGCTCATGCCCCGTGTGTCTATCCCTCCCGCCGCCCACCCCTGCTCATGTCCCATGTCTCTATCCCTCCCGCCGCCCACCCCCCCTCATGCCCCGTGTGTCTATCCCTCCCGCCGCCCAACCCCCGCCCATGCCCCGTGTCTCTATCCCTCCTGCTGCCCACCCTACGCTCATGCCCCGTGTCTCTATCCAGCCCGCCGCCCACCCCCCACTCATGCCCCGTTTGTCTATCCCTACCGCCGCCCACCCCCCGCTCATGCCCTGTGTCTCTATCCCTCATCTCTATCCCTCCCGCCGCCCACCCCCCGCTCATGCCCCGTGTCTCTATCCCTCCCGCCACCCACCTCATGCCCCGTGTCTCTATCCCTCCAGCCGCCCACCCCCCGCTCATGCCCCGTGTCTCTATCCCTCCCGCCCCCGCTCATGCCCCGTGTGTCTCTCCCCCTCCACCCCCCGCTCATGCCCCGTGTGTCTCTCCCCTCCCCCCACTCCCTGACCCCCTGCTCATGCCCTGTGTCTCTATCCCTCGTCTGTATCCCTCCCGCCACCCACTCCCCGCTCATGCCCCGTGTCTCTATCCCTCCCGCCGCCCACCTCATGCCCCGTGTCTCTATCCCTCCCCCTGCTCACCCCCCGCTCATGCCCCGTGTCTCTATCCCTCCCGCCGGCCACCCCCCGCCGGCCACCCCCCGCTCATGCCCCGTGTCTCTATCCCTTCCACCCCTGCTCATGCCCCGTGTGTCTCTCCCGCCGCCCACACCCGCTCATGCCCCGTGTCTCTATCCCTCCCGCCCACCCCCAGCTCATGCCCCGTGTGTCTATCCCTCCCGCCGCCCAACCCACGCTCATGTCCCGTGTGTCTATCCCTCCCGCCGCCCACCCTCCGCTCATGTCCCGTGTCTCTATCCCTCCCGCTGCCCACCCCCCGCTCATGCCCCGTGTGTCTATCCCTCCCGCCGCCCACCCCCCGCCCATGCCCCATGTCTCTATCCCTCCTGCTGCCCACCCGCGGCTCATGCCCCGTGTCTCTATCCCGCCCGCCGCCCACCCCCCGCTCATGCCCCGTTTGTCTATCCCTCCCGCCGCCCACCTCCCGCTCATGCCCTGTGTCTCTATCCCTCCCGCCGCCCACCCCCCGCTCATGCCCCGTGTCTCTATCCCTCCCGCCGCCCACCTCATGCCCCGTGTCTCTATCCCTCCCCCCGCCCACCCCCGCTCATGCCCCATGTCTCTATCCCTCCCGCTGCCCACCCCCCGCTCATGCCCCGTGTCTCTATCCCTCTCGCCCCCGCTCATGCCCCGTGTGTCTCTCCCTCACCCCCACCCCCGCTCATGCCCCGTGTGTCTCTCCCGCCGGCCACACCCACTCATGCCCCGTGTCTCTATTGCTCCCGCCCACCCCCAGCTCATGCCCCGTGTGCCTATCCCTCCCGCCGCCCACCCCCCACTCATGTCCCATGTGTCTATCCCTCCTGACGCCCACCCCCCACTCATGCCCCGTGTGTCTATCCCTCCCGCCTACCCCCAGCTCATGCCCCGTGTGTCTATCCCTCCCGCCCACCCCCCGCTCATGCCCCGTGTGTCTATCCCTCCCGCCGACCACCCCCCGCGCTCATGCCCCGTGTGTCTATCCCTCCAGCCGCCCACCCCCACCGCTAATGCCCGTGTGTCTATCCCTCCTGCCCACCCCCCGCTCATGCCCTGTGTCTCTATCCCTGCCGCCGGCCACCCACCACTCATGCCCCGTGTCTCTATCCCTGCCGCCGCCGATCCCCCGCTCATGCCCCGTGTCTCTATCCCTCCCGCCGCCCACCCCCGCTCATGCCCCGTGTCTCTATCCCTCCCACCCCCGCTCAAGCACCGTGTGTCTATAAACCCCCCGCTCATGCCCTGTGTGTCTATCCATCCCGCCGTCCACCCCCCGCTCATGTCCCGTGTGTCTATCCCTCCCGCCGCCCACCCCCGCTCATGCCCTGTGTCTCTATCCCTCCCCCCGCTCATGCCCCATGTCTCTATCCCTCCTGCCGCCCACCCCCCGCTCATGCCCCGTGTCTCTATCCCTCCCGCCGCCCACCCCCGCTCATGCCCAGTATGTCTATCCCTCCCGCCGCCCACCCCCCGCTCATACCCCGTGTGTCTATCCCTCCCCCCGCTCATGCCCCGTGTCTCTATCCCTCCCGCCGCCCACGTCCCGCTCATGCCCCGTGTCTCTATCCCTCCCGCCGCCCACGTCCCGCTCATGCCCCGTGTCTCTATCCCTCCCGCCGCCCACCCCCCGCTCATGCCCCATGTGTCTATCCCTCCCTCCCGCCCACCCCCAGCTCATTCCTTGTGTGTCTATCCCTCCCGCCGCCCACCCCCCGCTCATGCCCGTGTGTCTATCCCTCCAGCCACCCACCCCCCGCTCATGCCCCGTGTGTCTATCGCTCCCACCGCTCACCCCCTGCTCCTGCCCCGTGTCTCTATCCCTCGTGTCTATCCCTCCCGCCACCCACCCCCCGCTCATGCCCCATGTGTCTCTACCCTCACCCCACCCCCACTCATGCCCCGTGTGTCTCTCCCCTCCCCCCAACCCCCGACCCCCCGCTCATGCCTCATGTGTCTATCCCTCCCGCCGCCCAACCCCTGTTCATGCCCCATGTCTCTATCCCTCCCGCGGCCCACCCCCGCTCATGCCCCATGTGTCTATCCCTCCCGCCGCCCACCCCCCGCTCATGCCCCGTGTCTCTATCCCTCGTGTCTATCCCTCCCGCCACCCACCCCCCGCTCATGCCCCGTGTGTCTCTCCCCTCCCCCCCACCCCCCGCTCATGCCCCGAGTCTCTATCCCTCCCGCCGCCCACCCTCCGCTCATGGCCGTGTCTCTATCCCTCCCCCACTCATGCCCCATGTCTCTATCCCTCCCGCCGTGCACCCCTGCTCATGTCCTGTGTCTCTATCCCTCCCACGCCCACCCCCTGCTCATGCCCCGTGTGTCTCTCCCCTCCCCCCCACCCCCCGCTCATGCCCCGTGTCTCTATCCTTCCCGCCGCCCACCCTCCGCTCATGCCCGTGTCTCTATCCCTCCCCCGCTCATGCCCCATGTCTCTATCCCTCCCGCCGCCCACCCCTGCTCATGTCCCGTGTCTCTATCCCTCCCGCTGCCCACCCCCCGCTCATGCCCCGTGTGTCTATCCCTCCCGCCGCCCACCCCCCGCCCATGCCCTGTGTCTCTATCCCTCCTACTGCCCACCCTCCGCTCATGCCCCGTGTCTCTATCCCGCCCGCCGCCCACCCCCCCGCTCATGCCCCGTTTGTCTATCCCTCCCGCCGCCCACCCCCCGCTCATGCCCTGTGTCTCTATCCCTCATCTCTATCCCTCCCGCCGCCCACCCCCCGCTCATGCCCCGTGTCTCTATCCCTCCCGCCGCCCACCTCATGCCCCGTGTCTCTATCCCTCCCCCCGCCCACCCCCCGCTCATGCCCCATGTCTCTATCCCTCTCGCCGCCCACCCCCCGCTCATGCCCCGTGTCTCTATCCCTCTCGCCCCCGCTCATGCCCCGTGTGTCTCTCCCTCAGCCCCACCCCCGCTCATGCCCCGTGTGTCTCTCCCCTCCCCCCACTCCCTGACCCCCTGCTCATGCCCTGTGTCTCTATCCCTCGTCTCTATCCCTCCCGTCGCCCACCACCCGCTCATGCCCCGTGTCTCTATCCCTCCCGCTGCCCACCTCATGCCCCGTGTCTCTATCCCTCCCCCTGCCCACCCCCGCTCATGCCCTGTGTCTCTATCCCTCCCGCCGGCCACCCCCCGCTCATGCCCCGTGTCTCTATCCCTTCCACCCCCGCTCATGCCCCGTGTGTCTCTCCCGCCGCCCACACCCGCTCATGCCCCGTGTGTCTATCCCTCCCGCCCACCCCCAGCTCATGCCCCGTGTGTCTATCCCTCCCGCCCACCCCCCGCTCATGCCCCGTGTGTCTATCCCTCCCGCCGCCCACCCCCCGCGCTCATGCCCCGTGTGTCTATCCCGCCAGCCACCCACCCCCACCGCTAATGCCCGTGTGTCTATCCCTCCTGCCCAACCCCCGCTCATGCCCCGTGTGTCTATCCCTCCCGCCGCCCACCCCCCGCTCATGCCCTGTGTCTATCCCTCCCCCCGCTCATGCCCTGTGTCTCCATCCCTCCCCCCGCTCATGCCCCGTGTGTCTATCCCTCCCCCGCTCATGCCACGTGTCTCTATCCCTCCCCCCGCTCATGGCCCATGTCTCTATCCCTCCCGCCGCCCACCTCATGCCCCGTGTCTCTATCCCTCCCGCCACCCACCCCCCGCTCATGCCCCGTGTCTCTATCCCTCCCGCCGCCCACCCCCCGCTCATGCCCCATGCCTCTATCCCTCCCGCCGCCCACCTCATGCCCCGTGTCTCTATCCCTCCCACCGCCCACCCCCCGCTCATGCCCCGTGTCGCTATCCCTCCCGCCGGCCACCCCCCACTCATGCCCCGTGTGTCTATCCCTCCCGCTGCCCACCCCCAGCTCATGCCCCGTGTGTCTCTCCCCTCCCCCCCACCCCCCGCTCATGCCTCGTGTGTCTCTCCCCTCCCCCCCAACTCCCCAACCCCCTGCTCATGCCCCGTGTGTCTATCCCTCCCGCCGCCCACCCCTGCTCATGTCCCATGTCTCTATCCCTCCCGCCGCCCACCCCCCCTCATGCCCCGTGTGTCTATCCCTCCCGCCGCCCACCCCCTGCCCATGCCCCGTGTCTCTATCCCTCCTGCTGCCCACCCTCCGCTCATACCCCGTGTCTCTATCCAGCCCGCCGCCCACCCCCCACTCATGCCCCGTTTGTCTATCCCTACCGCCGCCCACCCCCCGCTCATGCCCTGTGTCTCTATCCCTCATCTCTATCCCTCCCGCCGCCCACCCCCCGCTCATGCCCTGTGTCTCTATCCCTCCCGCCACCCACCTCATGCCCCGTGTCTCTATCCCTCCAGCCGCCCACCCCCCGCTCATGCCCCGTGTCTCTATCCCTCCCGCCCCCGCTCATGCCCCGTGTGTCTCTCCCCCTCCACCCCCCGCTCATGCCCCGTGTGTCTCTCCCCTCCCCCCACTCCCTGACCCCCTGCTCATGCCCTGTGTCTCTATCCCTCGTCTGTATCCCTCCCGCCACCCACTCCCCGCTCATGCCCCGTGTCTCTATCCCTCCCGCCGCCCACCTCATGCCCCGTGTCTCTATCCCTCCCCCTGCTCACCCCCCGCTCATGCCCCGTGTCTCTATCCCTCCCGCCGGCCACCCCCCGCCGGCCACCCCCCGCTCATGCCCCGTGTCTCTATCCCTTCCACCCCTGCTCATGCCCCGTGTGTCTCTCCCGCCGCCCACACCCGCTCATGCCCCGTGTCTCTATCCCTCCCGCCCACCCCCAGCTCATGCCCCGTGTGTCTATCCCTCCCGCCGCCCAACCCACGCTCATGTCCCGTGTGTCTATCCCTCCTGCCGCCCACTCCCCGCTCATGCCCCATGTGTCTATCCCACACGCCCACCCACCCGCTCATGCCCCGTGTGTCTATCCCTCCCGCCGCCCACCCCCACCGCTAATGCCCGTGTGTCTATCACTCCCGCCCACCCCCCGCTCATGCCCCGTGTGTCTATCCCTCCCGCCGCTCACCCCCCGCTCATGCCCTGTGTGTCTATCCCTCCCCCCGCTCATGCCCTGTGTCTCCATCCCTCCCCCCGCTCATGCCCCGTGTGTCTATCCCTCCCCCCGCTCATGCCCCGTGTCTCTATCCCTCCCCCCGCTCATGCCCCGTGTCTCTATCCCGCCTGCCGCCCACCCCCCGCTCATGCCCCATGTCTCTATCCCTCCCGCCGCCCACCCCCCGCTCATGCCCCATGTCTCTATCGCTCCCCCTGCTCATGCCCCGTGTCTCTATCCCTCCGGGCCCCCCGGCCCCCGCTCATGCCCCGTGTCTCTATCCCTCCTGCCGACCAGCCCCCGCTCATGCCCCGTGTCTCTATCCCTCCCGCCGCCCAACCCCTGTTCATGCCCCGTGTGTCTATCCCTCCCGCCCGCCGCCCACCCCCCGCTCATGCCCCGTGAGTCTATCCCTCCTGCCACCCACTTCCGCTCATGCCCTGTGTCTCTATCCCTGGTGTCTATCCCTCCTGCCACCCAACCCCCGCTCATGCCCAGTGTGTCTCTCCTCCCCACCCACCGACCCCCCGCTCATGGCCCGTTTGTCTATCCCTCCCGCCGCCCACCCCCCGCTCATTCCCCGTGTCTCTATCCCTCCCGCCGCCCACCCCCCGCACATGCCCCGTGTCTCTATCCCTCCCGCCGCCCACCTCATGCCCCGTGTCTCTATCCCTCCCGCCGCCCACCTCATGCCCTGTGTCTCTATCCCTCCCACTGCCCACCCCCCGCTCATGCCCCGTGTCGCTATCCCTCCCGCCGCCCACCCCCCGCTCATGCCCCGTGTGTCTATCCCTCCCGCTGCCCAACCCCCGCTCATGCCCCGTGTGTCTCTCCCCTCCACACCACCCCCCGCTCATGCCTCGTGTGTCCATCCCTCCCGCCGCCCACCCCCCGCTCATGCCCTGTGTCTCCATCCCTCCCCCCGCTCATGCCCCGTGTGTCTATCCCTCCCCCGCTCATGCCACGTGTCTCTATCCCTCCCCCCGCTCATGGCCCATGTCTCTATCCCTCCCGCCGCCCACCTCATGCCCCGTGTCTCTATCCCTCCCGCCACCCACCCCCCGCTCATGCCCCGTGTCTCTATCCCTCCCGCCGCCCACCCCCCGCTCATGCCCCATGCCTCTATCCCTCCCGCCGCCCACCTCATGCCCCGTGTCTCTATCCCTCCCACCGCCCACCCCCCGCTCATGCCCCGTGTCGCTATCCCTCCCGCCGGCCACCCCCCACTCATGCCCCGTGTGTCTATCCCTCCCGCTGCCCACCCCCAGCTCATGCCCCGTGTGTCTCTCCCCTCCCCCCCACCCCCCGCTCATGCCTCGTGTGTCTCTCCCCTCCCCCCAACTCCCCAACCCCCTGCTCATGCCCCGTGTGTCTATCCCTCCCGCCGCCCACCCCTGCTCATGTCCCATGTCTCTATCCCTCCCGCCGCCCACCCCCCCTCATGCCCCGTGTGTCTATCCCTCCCGCCGCCCACCCCCCGCCCATGCCCCGTGTCTCTATCCCTCCTGCTGCCCACCCTCCGCTCATGCCCCGTGTCTCTATCCAGCCCGCCGCCCACCCCCCACTCATGCCCCGTTTGTCTATCCCTACCGCCGCCCACCCCCCGCTCATGCCCTGTGTCTCTATCCCTCATCTCTATCCCTCCCGCCGCCCACCCCCCGCTCATGCCCTGTGTCTCTATCCCTCCCGCCACCCACCTCATGCCCCGTGTCTCTATCCCTCCAGCCGCCCACCCCCCGCTCATGCCCCCTGTCTCTATCCCTCCCGCCCCCGCTCATGCCCCGTGTGTCTCTCCCCCTCCACCCCCCGCTCATGCCCCGTGTGTCTCTCCCCTCCCCCCACTCCCTGACCCCCTGCTCATGCCCTGTGTCTCTATCCCTCGTCTGTATCCCTCCCGCCACCCACTCCCCGCTCATGCCCCGTGTCTCTATCCCTCCCGCCGCCCACCTCATGCCCCGTGTCTCTATCCCTCCCCCTGCTCACCCCCCGCTCATGCCCCGTGTCTCTATCCCTCCCGCCGGCCACCCCCCGCCGGCCACCCCCCGCTCATGCCCCGTGTCTCTATCCCTTCCACCCCTGCTCATGCCCCGTGTGTCTCTCCCGCCGCCCACACCCGCTCATGCCCCGTGTCTCTATCCCTCCCGTTCACCCCCAGCTCATGCCCCGTGTGTCTATCCCTCCCGCCGCCCAACCCACGCTCATGTCCCGTGTGTCTATCCCTCCTGCCGCCCACTCCCCGCTCATGCCCCATGTGTCTATCCCACACGCCCACCCACCCGCTCATGCCCCGTGTGTCTATCCCTCCCGCCGCCCACCCCCACCGCTAATGCCCGTGTGTCTATCACTCCCGCCCACCCCCCGCTCATGCCCCGTGTGTCTATCCCTCCCGCCGCTCACCCCCCGCTCATGCCCTGTGTGTCTATCCCTCCCCCCGCTCATGCCCTGTGTCTCCATCCCTCCCCCCGCTCATGCCCCGTGTCTCTATCCCTCCCCCCGCTCATGCCCCGTGTCTCTATCCCGCCTGCCGCCCACCCCCCGCTCATGCCCCATGTCTCTATCCCTCCCGCCGCCCACCCCCCGCTCATGCCCCATGTCTCTATCGCTCCCCCTGCTCATGCCCCGTGTCTCTATCCCTCCGGGCCCCCCGGCCCCCGCTCATGCCCCGTGTCTCTATCCCTCCTGCCGACCAGCCCCCGCTCATGCCCCGTGTCTCTATCCCTCCCGCCGCCCAACCCCTGTTCATGCCCCGTGTGTCTATCCCTCCCGCCCGCCGCCCACCCCCCGCTCATGCCCCGTGAGTCCATCCCTCCTGCCACCCACTCCCGCTCATGCCCTGTGTCTCTATCCCTGGTGTCTATCCCTCCTGCCACCCAACCCCCGCTCATGCCCAGTGTGTCTCTCCTCCCCACCCACCGACCCCCCGCTCATGGCCCGTTTGTCTATCCCTCCCGCCGCCCACCCCCCGCTCATTCCCCGTGTCTCTATCCCTCCCGCCGCCCACCCCCCGCACATGCCCCGTGTCTCTATCCCTCCCGCCGCCCACCTCATGCCCCGTGTCTCTATCCCTCCCGCCGCCCACCTCATGCCCTGTGTCTCTATCCCTCCCACTGCCCACCCCCCGCTCATGCCCCGTGTCGCTATCCCTCCCGCCGCCCACCCCCCGCTCATGCCCCGTGTGTCTATCCCTCCCGCTGCCCAACCCCCGCTCATGCCCCGTGTGTCTCTCCCCTCCACACCACCCCCCGCTCATGCCTCGTGTGTCCATCCCTCCCGCCGCCCACCCCCCGCTCATGCCCGTGTGTCCATCCCTCCCGCCGCCCACCCCCCGTACATGCCCTGTGTGTCCATCCCTCCCGCCGCCCACCCCACGCTCATGCCCCGTGTGTCCATCCCTCCTGCCACCCACCCCCCGCTCATGCCCCATGTGTCTATCCCTCCCGCCCACCCCCGCTCATGCCCCGTGTGTCTATCCCTCCCGCCCATCCCCCGCTCATGTCCCGTGTGTCTATCCCTCCCGCCGCCCACCCTCCGCTCATGCCCCGTGTCTCTATCCCTCCCCCGCTCATGCCCCGTGTCTCTATCCGTATCGCCGCCCACCCCCCGCTCATGCCCCGTGTCTCTATCCCTCCCGCTGCCCCCCCGCTCATGCCCCGTGTCTCTATCCCTCCCGCCTCCCACCTCCCGCTCATGCCCCGTGTCTCTATCCCTCCCGCCACCCACCCCCCGCTCATGCCCCGTGTCTCTATCACTGCCGCCGCCCACCCCCCGCTCATGCCCCGTATTTCTATCCCTCCCGCCGCCACCCCCGCTCATGCCCCGTGTCTCTATCCCAACCACCGCCCACCCCCCGCTCAGGCCCCGTGTCTCTATCCCTGCCGCTGGCCACTCACTGCTCATGCCCCGTGTCTCTATCCCTCCCTCCGCCCACCCCCGGCTCATGCCCCGTGTCTCTATCCTTCCCGCCTCCCACCCCCCGCTCATGCCCAGTGTGTCTATCCCTCCCTCCCGCCCACCCCCCACTCATTCCTTGTGTGTCTATCCCTCCCTCCGCCCACCCTCCACTCATGCCCCGTGTCTCTGTCCCTTCCGCCACCCACCCCCCGCTCATGCCCCGTGTGTCTCTCCCGTCCCCCACCCCTGCTTATGCCCCGTGTGTCTATCCCTCCTGCCGCCCATCCCCTGCTCATGCCTCGTGTGTCTATCCCTCCTGCCGCCCACCCTCCGCTCATGCCCCGTGTCTCTATCCCTCCCCCCGCTCACCCTCCGCTCATGCCCCGTGTCTCTATCCCTCCCCCCGCTCATGCCCTGTGTCTCTATCCCTCCCCCCGCTCATGCCCCATGTCTCTATCCCTCCCCCCGCTCATGCCCCATGTCTCTATCCCTCCCCCCGCTCATGCCCCGTGTCTCTATCCCTCCCGCCGCCCACCCCCCGCTCATGCCCCGTGTCTCTATCCCTCCCGAAGCCCACCCCCCGCTCATGCCCCGTGTGTCTATCCCTCCCGCCGGCCGCCCCCGCTCATGCCCCGTGTGTCTCTCCCCTCCCCTCCACCCCCCGCTCATGCCTCGTGTGTCTCTCCCCTCCCACCACTCCCCGACCCCCTGCTCATGCCCTGTGTGTCTATCCCTCCCGCCGCCCACCCCCCGCTCATGCCCCGTGTGTCCATCCCTCCCGCCGCCCACCCCATGCTCATGCCCCGTTTGTCCATCCCTCCTGCCACCCACCCCCCGCTCAAGCCCCATATGTCTATCCCTCCCGCCCACCCCCGCTCATGCCCCTTGTGTCTATCCCTCCCGCCAGCCGCCCCCGCTCATGCCCCGTGTGTCTCTCCCCTCCCCCCCACCCCCGCTCATGCCTCGTGTGTCTCTCCCCTCCCACCACTCCCCGACCCCCTGCTCATGCCCCGTGTGTCTATCCCTCCCGCCGCCCACCCCCCGCTCATGCCCCGTGTGTCCATCCCTCCCGCCGCCCACCCCATGCTCATGCCCCATGTGTCCATCCCTCCTGCCACCCACCCCCCACTCATGCCCCATGTGTCTATCCCTCTGGCCCACCCACGCTCATGCCCCATGTGTCTATCCCTCCCGCCGCCCACCACCCGCTCATGCCCCGTGTGTCCATCCCTCCCGCCGCCCACCCCATGCTCATGCCCCGTGTGTCCATCCCTCCTACCACCCACCCCCCGCTCATGCCCCATGTGTCTATCCCTCCCGCCCACCCCCGCTCATGCCCCGTGTGTCTATCCCTTCCGCCCATCCCCCGCTCATGTCCCGTGTGTCTATCCCTACCGCCGCCCACCCCCCACTCATGCCCTGTGTGTCTATCCCTCCCGCCCACCCCCCACACATGCCCCGTGTGTCTATCCCTCCTGCCCACCCCCCACACATGCCCCGTGTGTCTATCCCTCCCGCCGCCCACCCCCCGCTCATGCCCCATGTGTCTATCCCTCCCGCCGCCCATCCCCCGCTCATGCCCTGTGTGTCTCTCCCCTCCCGCCCACCCCCCGCTCAACCCCCGTGTGTCTATCCCTCCCTCCCGCCCACCCCCGCTCATTCCCCGTGTGTCTATCCCTCCCGCCGCCCACCCCCCGCTCATGCCCCGTGTGTCTATCCCTCCCCCCACCCACCCCCCGCTCATGCCCCGTGTCTCTATCCCTCTCGCCGCCCACCCCATGCCCCATGTCTCTATCCCTCCCGCCGCCCACTCCCCGCTCATGCCCTGTGTGTCTATCCCTCCCGCCCACCCCCCGCTCATGCCCCGTGTGTCTATCCCTCCCGACGCCCACCCCCCGCTCATACCCCATGTCTCTATCCCTCCCCCCGCTCATGCCCCGTGTGTCTATCCCTCCCCCCGCTCATGCCCCGTGTGTCTATCCCTCCCCCCGCTCATGCCCATGTCTCTATCCCTCCCCCGCTCATGCCCCATGTCTCTATCCCTCCTGCCGCCCACCCCCCGCTCATGCCCCATGTCTCTATCCCTCCTGCCGCCCACTCCCGCTCATGCCCCGTGGTCTATATCCCTCCCGCCGCCCACCCCCTGCTCATGCCCTGTGTCTCTATCCCTCCCGCCGCCCACCCCCCGCTCATGCACCGTGTGTCTATCCCTCCCGCCGCCCACCCCCGCTCATGCCCCGTGTGTCTATCCCTCCTGCCACCCACCCCCCGCTCATGCCCCGTGTGTCTATCCCTCCCGCCGCCCACCCCCCGCTCATGCCCCGTGTGTCTCTCCCTTCCGCCGCCCACCCCCCCGTTCATGCCCCGTGTGTCTATCCCTCCCGCCGCCCACCCCCCGCTCATGCCCCGTGTCTCTATCCCTCCCCCTGCTCATGCCCCATGTCTCTAACCCTCCTTCCGCCCACGCCCCATGTCTCTATCCCTCTCGCCGCCCACCCCCCGCACATGCCCCATGTCTCTTTCCCTCCCGCCGCGATCCCCCTGCCCCGTGTCTCTATCCCTCCCGCCGCCCAACCCCCGCTCATGCCCCGTGTCTCTATCCCTCCCGCCGCCCACCCCATGCCCCATGTCTCTATCCCTCCCGCCGCCCACCCCCGCTCATGCCTTGTGTCTCTATCCCTCCTGCCGCCCACCCCCCGCTCATGCCCCGTGTGTCTATCCCTCCCTCCCGCCCACCCCCTGCTCATTCCCCGTGTGTCTATCCCTCCCGCCGCCCACCCCCCGCTCATGCCCCGTGTGTCTATCCCTCCCGCCACCCACCCCACGCTCATGCCCCGTGTCTCTATCCCTCTCGCCGCCCACCCCATGCCCCATGTCTCTATCCCTCCCGCCGCCCACCCTCTGCTCATTCCCCGTGTGTCTATCCCTCCCGCCACCCACCCCCCGCTCATGCCCCGTGTGTCTATCCCTCCCGCCGCCCACCCCCCGTTCATGCCCCGTGTCTCTATGTCTCCCGCTGCCCACCCCCCGCTCATGCCCTGTGTGTCTATCCCTCCCACCGCCCACCCCCCGCTCATGCCCCATGTGTCTCTCCCACCGCCCACACCCGCTCATGCCCCGTGTCTCGATCCCTCCTGCCCACCCCCAGCTCATGCCCCGTGTGTCTATCCCTCCCGCCGCCCAACCCCCGCTCATGTCCCGTGTGTCTATCCCTCCTGCCGCCCACCCCCCGCTCATGCCCCATGTGTCTATCCCTCCCGCCCACCCCCCGCTCATGCCCCGTGTGTCTATCCCTCCCGCCGCCCACCACTACCGCTAATGCCCGTGTGTCTATGTCTATCCCTCCTGCCGCCCACCCCCCGCTCATGCCCCGTGTGTCTATCCCTCCCCCCGCTCATGCCCCGTGTCTCCATCCCTCCCCCCGCTCATGCCCTGTGTGTCTATCCCTCCCCCCGCTCATGCCCTGTGTCTCTATCCCTCCCCCGCTCATGCCCCGTGTCTCTATCCCTCCTGCCGCCCACCCCCCGCTCATGCCCCATGTCTCTATCCCTCCCGCTGCCCACCCCCGTCTCTATCCCTCCCGCCACCCACCCCCCGCTCATGCCGTGTGTCTATCCCTCCCGCCGCCCACCCCCCGCTCATGCCCCGTGTCTCTATCCCTCCCCCCGCTCATGCCCCGTGTCTCTATCCGTATCGCCCCCCACCCCCCGCTCATGCCCCGTGTCTCTATCCCTCCTGCTGCCCCCCCGCTCATGCCCCGTGTCTCTATCCCTCCCGCCTCCCACCCCCCGCTCATGCCCCGTGTCTCTATCCCTCCCGCCGCTCACCCCCCGCTCATGCCCCGTGTCTCTATCACTGCCGCCGCCCACCCCCCGCTCATGCCCCATGTCTCTATCCCTCCCGCCGCCACCCCCGCTCATGCCCCGTGTCTCTATCCCTCCCGCCGCCCACCCCCCGCTCATGCCCCGTGTCTCTATCCCTGCCACTGGCCACCCACCGCTCATGCCCCGTGTCTCTATCCCTCCCGCCGCCCACCCCCCGCTCATGCCCCATGTCTCTATCCCTCCCGCCTCCCACCCCCCGCTCATGCCCCATGTCTCTATCCCTCCCGCCGCCACCCTCGCTCATGCCCCGTGTCTCTATCCCTCCCGCCGCCCACCCCCCCGCTCATGCCCCGTGTCTCTATCCCTGCCACTGGCCACCCACCGCTCATGCCCTGTGTCTCTATCCCTCCCGCCGCCCACCCCCCGCTCATGCCCCGTGTCTCTATCCCTTCCGCCTCCCTCCCCCCGCTCATGCCCCGTGTCTCTACTCTATCCCTCCCCCCGCTCATGCCCCGTGTCTCTATCCCTCCCCCCCGCTCATGCCCCGTGTCTCTATCCCTCCCGCCGCCCACCCCCCGCTCATGCCCCGTGTCTCTATCCCTCCCGAAGCCCACCCCCCGCTCATGCCCCGTGTGTCTATCCCTCCCGCCCCCCGCTCATGCCCCGTGTGTCTATCCCTCCTGCCGCCCACCCCCCGCTCATGCCATATGTGTCTATCCCTCCCGCTGCCCACCCCCCGCTTATGCCCCGTGTGTCTATCCCTCCCGCCACTCACCCCCGCGTATCTATCCCTCACGCCGCCCACCGCCCCACTCATGCCCCGTGTGTCTATCCCTCCCGCCGCACACCCCCCGCTCATGTCCCGTGTGTCTATCCCTCCCACCACCCACCCCCCCACTCATGCCCCTTGTGTCGATCCCTCCCACCGCCCACCCCCTGCTCATGCCCCGTGTCTCTATATCTCCCGCCGCCCACCCTCCGCTCATGCCCCGTGTGTCTATCCCTCCCCCCGCTCATGCCCCGTGTCTCTATCTGTATCGCCGCCCACCCCCCGCTCATGCCCCATGTCTCTATCCCTCCCGCTGCCCCCCCGCTCATGCCCCGTGTCTCTATCCCACCCGCCTCCCACCCCCTGCTCATGCCCCGTGTCTCTATCCCTCCCGCCGCCCACCCCCCGCTCATGCCTCGTGTCTCTATCACTGCCGCCGCCCACCCCCCGCTCATGCCCCATGTCTCTATCCCTCCCGCCTCCACCCCCGCTCATGCCCCGTGTCTCTATCCCTCCAGCCGCGCACCCCCCGCTCATGCCCCGTGTCTCTATCCCTCCCGCCGCCCACCCCCCGCTCATGCCCCGTGTCTCTATCCCTCCCGCCTCCCACCCCCCGCTCATGCTCCGTGTGTCTAGCCCTCCCTCCCGCCCACCCCCCGCTCATTCCCCGTGTGTCTATCCCTCCCGCCGCCCACCCCCCGCTCATGCCCCGTGTGTCTATCCCTCCCACCACCCACCCCACGCTCATGCCCTGTGTGTCTCTCCCCTCCCCCCACACCCCGACTCCCCGCTCATGCCTCATGTGTCTATCCCTCCCGCCGCCCACCCCCCGTTCATGCCCCGTGTCTCTATCCCTCCCGCTGCCCACCCCCCGATCATGCCCTGTGTGTCTATCCCTCCCACCGCCCACCCCCCGCTCATGCCCCGTGTGTCTCTCCCGCCGCCCACACCCGCTCATGCCCCGTGTCTCTATAGCGCCCGCCCACCCCCAGCTCATGCCCCGTGTGTCTATCCCTCCCGCCGTCCAACCCCCGCTCATGTCCCGTGTGTCTATCCCTCCTGCCGCCCACCCCCCGCTCATGCCCCATGTGTCTATCCCTCCCGCCCACCCCCCGCTCATGCCCCGTGTGTCTATCCCTCCCGCCGCCCACCCCCACCGCTAATGCCCGTGTGTCTATCCCTCCCGCCCACCCCCCGCTCATGCCCCGTGTGTCTATCCCTCCCGCCGCCCACCCCCCGCTCATGCCCCGTGTCTCCATCCCTCCCCCGGCTCATGCCCCGTGTGTCTATCCCTCCCCCCGCTCATGCCCCGTGTCTCTATCCCTCCCCCCGCTCATGCCCTGTGTCTCTATCCCTCATGCCGCCCGCCCCCTGCTCATGCCCCATGTCTCTATCCCTCCCGCCACCCACCCCCCGCTCATGCCCTGTGTGTCTATCCCTCCCGCCGCCCACCCTTCGCTCATGCCCCGTGTCTCTATCCCTCCTCCGCTCATGCCCCGTGTCTCTATCCCTCCCACCGCCCACCCCCGCTCATGCCCTGTGTCTCTATCACTGCCGCCGCCCACCCCCCGCTCATGCCCCATGTCTCTATCCCTCCCGCCGCCACCCCCGCTTATGCCCCGTGTCTCTATCCCTCCCGCCGCCCACCCCCCGCTCATGCCCTGTGTCTCTATCCCTGCCACTGGCCACCCACCGCTCATGCCCCGTGTCTCTATCCCTCCCGCCGCCCACCCCCCGCTCATGCCCCGTGTCTCTATCCCTCCCTCCCGCCCACCCCCCGCTCATTCCCCGTGTGTCTATCCCTCCCGCCGCCCACCCTCCACTCATGCCCCGTGTCTCTGTCCCTCCCGCCACCCACCCCCCGCTCATGCCCCGTGTGTCTCTCCCCTCCCCCACCCCTGTTCATGCCCTGTGTGTCTATCCCTCCTGCCGCCCATCCCCGTATGTCTATCCCTCCCGCCCACACCCCGCTCATGCCCCGTGTGTCTATCCCTCCCGCTGCTCATGCCCAGTGTCTCTATCCCTCCTGCCGCCCACCCCCCGCTCATGCCCTGTGTCTCTATCACTGCCGCCGCCCACCCCCCGCTCATGCCCCATGTCTCTATCCCTCCCGCCGCCACCCCCGCTCATGCCCCGTGTCTCTATCCCTCCCGCCGCCCACCCCCCACTCATGCCCGTGTCTCTATCCCTGCCACTGGCCACCCACCGCTCATGCCCCGTGTGTCTATCCCTCCCGCCGCCCACCCTCCACTCATGTCCTGTGTCTCTGTCCCTCCCGCCACCCACCCCCCGCTCATGCCCCGTGTGTCTCTCCCCTCCCCCACCCCTGTTCATGCCCCGTGTGTCTATCCCTCCTGCCGCCCATCCCCCGTATGTCTATCCCTCCCGCCCACACCCCGCTCATGCCCCGTGTCTCTATCCCTGCCACTGGCCACCCACCGCTCATGCCCCGTGTCTCTATCCCTGCCGCCGCCCACCCCCCGCTCATGCCCCGTGTCTCTATCCCTCCCCCCCGCTCATGCCCCGTGTCTCTATCCCTCCAGCCGCCCACCCCCCGCTCATGCCCCGTGTCTCTATCCCTCCCGAAGCCCACCCCCCCGCTCATGCCCCGTGTGTCTATCCCTCCCGCCACTCACCCCCGCGTATCTATCCCTCACGCCGCCCACCGCCCCACTCATGCCCCGTGTGTCTATCCCTCCCGCCACCCACCCCCCGCTCATGCCCCGTGTGTCTCTCCCCTCCCCCACCCCTGTTCATGCCCCGTGTGTCTATCCCTCCTGCTGCCCATCCCCCGTATGTCTATCCCTCCCGCCCACACCCCGCTCATGCCCCGTGTGTCTTTCCCTCCCGCCGCGATCCCCCTGCCCCGTGTCTCTATCCCTCCCGCCGCCCAACCCCCGCTCATGCCCCGTGTCTCTATCCCTCCCGCCGCCCACCCCATGCCCCATGTCTCTATCCCTCCCGCCGCCCACCCCCCGCTCATGCCTTGTGTCTCTATCCCTCCTGCCGCCCACCCCCCGCTCATGCCCCGTGTGTCTATCCATCCCTCCCGCCCACCCCCTGCTCATTCCCCGTGTGTCTATCCCTCCCGCCGCCCACCCCCCGCTCATGCCCCGTGTGTCTATCCCTCCCGCCACCCACCCCACGCTCATGCCCCGTGTCTCTATCCCTCTCGCCGCCCACCCCATGCCCCATGTCTCTATCCCTCCCGCCGCCCACCCTCTGCTCATTCCCCGTGTGTCTATCCCTCCCGCCACCCACCCCCCGCTCATGCCCCGTGTGTCTATCCCTCCCGCTGCCCACCCCCCGCTCATGCCCTGTGTGTCTATCCCTCCCACCGCCCACCCCCCGCTCATGCCCCATGTGTCTCTCCCACCGCCCACACCCGCTCATGCCCCGTGTCTCGATCCCTCCTGCCCACCCCCAGCTCATGCCCCGTGTGTCTATCCCTCCCGCCGCCCAACCCCCGCTCATGTCCCGTGTGTCTATCCCTCCTGCCGCCCACCCCCCGCTCATGCCCCATGTGTCTATCCCTCCCGCTGCCCACCCCCCGCTCATGCCCTGTGTGTCTATCCCTCCCACCGCCCACCCCCCGCTCATGCCCCATGTGTCTCTCCCACCGCCCACACCCGCTCATGCCCCGTGTCTCGATCCCTCCTGCCCACCCCCAGCTCATGCCCCGTGTGTCTATCCCTCCCGCCGCCCAACCCCCGCTCATGTCCCGTGTGTCTATCCCTCCTGCCGCCCACCCCCCGCTCATGCCCCATGTGTCTATCCATCCCGCCCACCCCCCGCTCATGCCCCGTGTGTCTATCCCTCCCGCCGCCCACCACCACCGCTAATGCCCGTGTGTCTATCCCTCCCGCCGCCCACCCCCCGCTCATGCCCCGTGTGTCTATCCCTCCCCCCGCTCATGCCCCGTGTCTCCATCCCTCCCCCCGCTCATGCCCTGTGTGTCTATCCCTCCCCCCGCTCATGCCCTGTGTCTCTATCCCTCCCCCCGCTCATGCCCCGTGTCTCTATCCCTCCTGCCGCCCACCCCCCGCTCATGCCCCATGTCTCTATCCCTCCCACTGCCCACCCCCGTCTCTATCCCTCCCGCCACCCACCCCCTCTCATGCCGTGTGTCTATCCCTCCCGCCGCCCACCCCCCGTGTCTCTATCCCTCCCCCCGCTCATGCCCCGTGTCTCTATCCGTATCGCCCCCCACCCCCCGCTCATGCCCCGTGTCTCTATCCCTCCTGCTGCCCCCCCGCTCATGCCCCGTGTCTCTGTCCCTCCCGCCTCCCACCCCCCGCTCATGCCCCGTGTCTCTATCCCTCCCGCCGCTCACCCCCCGCTCATGCCCCGTGTCTCTATCACTTGCGCCGCCCACCCCCCGCTCATGCCCCATGTCTCTATCCCTCCCGCCGCCACCCCCGCTCATGCCCCGTGTCTCTATCCCTCCCGCTGCCCACCCCCCGCTCATGCCCCGTGTCTCTATCCCTGCCACTGGCCACCCACCGCTCATGCCCCGTGTCTCTATCCCTACCGCCGCCCACCCCCCGCTCATGCCCCATGTCTCTATCCCTCCCGCCTCCCACCCACCGCTCATGCCCCATGTCTCTATCCCTCCCGCCGCCACCCTCGCTCATGCCCCGTGTCTCTATCCCTCCCGCCGCCCACCCCCCGCTCATGCCCCGTGTCTCTATCCCTGCCACTGGCCACCCACCGCTCATGCCCCGTGTCTCTATCCCTCCCGCCGCCCACCCCCCGCTCATGCCCCGTGTCTCTATCCCTTCCGCCTCCCTCCCCCCGCTCATGCCCCGTGTCTCTACTCTATCCCTCCCCCCGCTCATGCCCCGTGTCTCTATCCCTCCCCCCCGCTCATGCCCCGTGTCTCTATCCCTCCCGCCGCCCACCCCCCGCTCATGCCCCGTGTCTCTATCCCTCCCGAAGCCCACCCCCCGCTCATGCCCCGTGTGTCTATCCCTCCCGCCGCCCGCCCCCCGCTCATGCCCCGTGTGTCTATCCCTCCTGCCGCCCACCCCCCGCTCATGCCATATGTGTCTATCCCTCCCGCTGCCCACCCCCCGCTTATGCCCCGTGTGTCTATCCCTCCCGCCACTCACCCCCGCGTATCTATCCCTCACGCCGCCCACCGCCCCACTCATGCCCCGTGTGTCTATCCCTCCCGCCGCACACCCCCCCGCTCATGTCCCGTGTGTCTATCCCTCCCACCA
Organism: Ambystoma mexicanum; assembly: GCF_040938575.1. Lineage (NCBI taxonomy): Eukaryota > Metazoa > Chordata > Amphibia > Caudata > Ambystomatidae > Ambystoma > Ambystoma mexicanum. Next base: position 488,410,505 of record NC_090923.1, on the reverse strand, counting down.
CCCACCCCCCCACTCATGCCCCTTGTGTCGATCCCTCCCACCGCCCACCCCCTGCTCATGCCCCGTGTCTCTATATCTCCCGCCGCCCACCCTCCGCTCATGCCCCGTGTGTCTATCCCTCCCCCGCTCATACCCCGTGTCTCTATCTGTATCGCCGCCCACCCCCCGCTCATGCCCCATGTCTCTATCCCTCCCGCTGCCCCCCCGCTCATGCCCCGTGTCTCTATCCCACCCGCCTCCCACCCCCTGCTCATGCCCCGTGTCTCTATCCCTCCCGCCGCCCACCCCCCGCTCATGCCTCGTGTCTCTATCACTGCCGCCGCCCACCCCCCGCTCATGCCCCATGTCTCTATCCCTCCCGCCTCCACCCCCGCTCATGCCCCGTGTCTCTATCCCTCCAGCCGCGCACCCCCCGCTCATGCCCCGTGTCTCTATCCCTCCCGCCGCCCACCCCCCGCTCATGCCCCGTGTCTCTATCCCTCCCGCCTCCCACCCCCCGCTCATGCTCCGTGTGTCTAGCCCTCCCTCCCGCCCACCCCCCGCTCATTCCCCGTGTGTCTATCCCTCCCGCCGCCCACCCCCCGCTCATGCCCCGTGTGTCTATCCCTCCCACCACCCACCCCACGCTCATGCCCTGTGTGTCTCTCCCCTCCCCCCACACCCCGACTCCCCGCTCATGCCTCATGTGTCTATCCCTCCCGCCGCCCACCCCCCGTTCATGCCCCGTGTCTCTATCCCTCCCGCTGCCCACCCCCCGATCATGCCCTGTGTGTCTATCCCTCCCACCGCCCACCCCCCGCTCATGCCCCGTGTGTCTCTCCCGCCGCCCACACCCGCTCATGCCCCGTGTCTCTATAGCGCCCGCCCACCCCCAGCTCATGCCCCGTGTGTCTATCCCTCCCGTCGTCCAACCCCCGCTCATGTCCCGTGTGTCTATCCCTCCTGCCGCCCACCCCCCGCTCATGCCCCATGTGTCTATCCCTCCCGCCCACCCCCCGCTCATGCCCCGTGTGTCTATCCCTCCCGCCGCCCACCCCCACCGCTAATGCCCGTGTGTCTATCCCTCCCGCCCACCCCCTCGCTCATGCCCCGTGTCTCCATCCCTCCCCCGGCTCATGCCCCGTGTGTCTATCCCTCCCCCCGCTCATGCCCCGTGTCTCTATCCCTCCCCCCGCTCATGCCCTGTGTCTCTATCCCTCATGCCGCCCGCCCCCTGCTCATGCCCCATGTCTCTATCCCTCCCGCCACCCACCCCCCGCTCATGCCCTGTGTGTCTATCCCTCCCGCCGCCCACCCTTCGCTCATGCCCCGTGTCTCTATCCCTCCCCCGCTCATGCCCCGTGTCTCTATCCCTCCCACCGCCCACCCCTCGCTCATGCCCTGTGTCTCTATCACTGCCGCCGCCCACCCCCCGCTCATGCCCCATGTCTCTATCCCTCCCGCCGCCACCCCCGCTTATGCCCCGTGTCTCTATCCCTCCCGCCGCCCACCCCCCGCTCATGCCCTGTGTCTCTATCCCTGCCACTGGCCACCCACCGCTCATGCCCCGTGTCTCTATCCCTCCCGCCGCCCACCCCCCGCTCATGCCCCGTGTCTCTATCCCTCCCTCCCGCCCACCCCCCGCTCATTCCCCGTGTGTCTATCCCTCCCGCCGCCCACCCTCCACTCATGCCCCGTGTCTCTGTCCCTCCCGCCACCCACCCCCCGCTCATGCCCCGTGTGTCTCTCCCCTCCCCCACCCCTGTTCATGCCCTGTGTGTCTATCCCTCCTGCCGCCCATCCCCGTATGTCTATCCCTCCCGCCCACACCCCGCTCATGCCCCGTGTGTCTATCCCTCCCGCCGCTCATGCCCCGTGTCTCTATCCCTCCCGCCGCCCACCCCCCGCTCATGCCCTGTGTCTCTATCACTGCCGCCGCCCACCCCCCGCTCATGCCCCATGTCTCTATCCCTCCCGCCGCCACCCCCGCTCATGCCCCGTGTCTCTATCCCTCCCGCCGCCCACCCCCCACTCATGCCCGTGTCTCTATCCCTGCCACTGGCCACCCACCGCTCATGCCCCGTGTGTCTATCCCTCCCGCCGCCCACCCTCCACTCATGTCCTGTGTCTCTGTCCCTCCCGCCACCCACCCCCCGCTCATGCCCCGTGTGTCTCTCCCCTCCCCCACCCCTGTTCATGCCCCGTGTGTCTATCCCTCCTGCCGCCCATCCCCCGTATGTCTATCCCTCCCGCCCACACCCCGCTCATGCCCCGTGTCTCTATCCCTGCCACTGGCCACCCACCGCTCATGCCCCGTGTCTCTATCCCTGCCGCCGCCCACCCCCCGCTCATGCCCCGTGTCTCTATCCCTCCCCCCCGCTCATGCCCCGTGTCTCTATCCCTCCAGCCGCCCACCCCCCGCTCATGCCCCGTGTCTCTATCCCTCCCGAAGCCCACCCCCCGCTCATGCCCCGTGTGTCTATCCCTCCCGCCACTCACCCCCGCGTATCTATCCCTCACGCCGCCCACCGCCCCACTCATGCCCCGTGTGTCTATCCCTCCCGCCACCCACCCCCCGCTCATGCCCCGTGTGTCTCTCCCCTCCCCCACCCCTGTTCATGCCCCTTGTGTCTATCCCTCCTGCTGCCCATCCCCGTATGTCTATCCCTCCCGCCCACACCCCGCTCATGCCCCGTGTGTCTATCCCTCCCGCCGCTCATGCCCCGTGGCTCTATCCCTCCCGCCGCCCACCCCCCGCTCATGCCCTGCTCTATCCCTCCCTGCTCTATAACTGCCGCCGCCCACCCCCCGCTCATGCCCCATGTCTCTATCCCTCCCGCCGCCACCCCCGCTCATGACCCGTGTCTCTATCCCTCCCGCCGCCCACCCCCCGCTCATGCCCGTGTCTCTATCCCTCCCGCTGGCCACCCCCCGCTCATGCCCCGTGTGTCTATATCTAACTCCCGCCCACCCCCCGCTCATTCCCCGTGTGTCTATCCCTCCCGCCGCCCACCCTCCACTTATGCCCCGTGTCTCTGTCCCTCCCGCCACCCACCCCCCGCTCATGCCCCGTGTGTCTCTCCCCTCCCCCACCCCTGTTCATGCCCCATGTGTCTATCCCTCCTGCCGCCCATCCCCCGTATGTCTATCCCTCCCGCCCACACCCCGCTCATGCCCCGTGTGTCTATCCCTGCCACTGGCCACCCACCGCTCATGCCCCGTGTGTCTCTCCCCTCCCCCACCCCTGTTCATGCCCCGTGTGTCTATCCCTCCTGCCGCCCATCCCCCGTATGTCTATCCCTCCCGCCCACACCCCGCTCATGCCCCGTGTGTCTATCCCTCCCGCCCACCCCCGCTCATGCCCCATGTGTCTATCCCTCCCACCGCCCACCCCCCGCTCATCCCCCGTGTGTCTATCCCTCCTGCCCACCCTCCGCTCATGCCCTGTGTGTCTATCCCTCCCGCCCGCCACCCTCCGCTCATGCCCCGTGTCTCTATCCCTCCCCCCGCTCATGCCCTGTGTCTCTATCCCTCCCCCCGCTCATGCCCCATGTCTCTATCCCTCCCCCCGCTCATGCCCCGTGTCTCTACTCTATCCCTCCCCCCGCTCATGCCCCGTGTCTCTATCCCTCCCCCGCTTATGCCCCGTGTCTCTATCCCTCCCGCCGCCCACCCCCCGCTCATGCCCCGTGTCTCTATCCCTCCCGAAGCCCACCCCCTGCTCATGCCCCGTGTGTCTATCCCTCCCGCCGCCCGCCCCCGCTCATGCCCCGTGTGTCTATCCCTCCTGCCGCCCACCCCCCGCTCATGCCATATGTGTCTATCCCTCCCGCTGCCCACCCCCCCCTTATGCCCCGTGTGTCTATCCCTCCCGCCACTCACCCCCCGCGTATCTATCCCTCACGCCGCCCACCGCCCCACTCATACCCCGTGTGTCTATCCCTCCCGCCGCACACACCCCCGCTCATGTCCCGTGTGTCTATCCCTCCCACCGCCCACCCCCCCACTCATGCCCCGTGTGTCTATCCCTCCCACCGCCCACCCCCTGCTCATGCCCCGTGTCTCTATATCTCCCCCCGCTCATGCCCCATGTCTCTATCCCTCCAGCCGCCCCGTGTCTCTATCCCTCCCGCCGCCCACCCCCCGCTCATGCCCCATGTCTCTATCCCTCCCGCCACCCACCCCCCGCTCATGCCCAGTGTCTCTATCCCTCCCGCCGGCCACCCCCTGCTCCTGCCCCGTGTCTCTATCCCTCCCGACGCCCACCACCTGCTCATGCCCCGTGTCTCTATCCCTCCTGCCGTCCACCCCCGCTCATGCCCGTGTCTCTATCCCTCCCGCCGCCCACCCCCGCTCATGCCCCGTGTCTATCCCTCCCGCCGCCCACCCCCCGCTCATGCCCCGTGTCTCTATCCCTCACTCCCGCCCAATCCCCGCTCATGCCCCGTGTCTGTCTCCTGTTTCCCCCCACCCGCTCATGCCCCGTGTCTGTCTCCTGTTCCCCCCACCCGCTCATGCCCCATCGGTACACCCCGTTTCTGCATCGCCGATTCGGCGGCGGGATGTTTTGGCGCGCCGCACACCAGTGCACATCGCCTGCTGTTTAGGGAAACGTTCAGTGCTGTGCACTGAAAATGCGAGTTTCAACTTCACCCCACACTATTTTAAAATGAAACTGTTCTAGAGCGGATTCATTTTAAAATAGTGTGGGATGAAGTTGAAACTCGCACTTTCAGTGCACTGCACTGAACGTTTCCCTAAACAGCAGGCGATGTGCACTGGGGTGCGGTGCATAGAGCAGAATTGATCTGCCGGGCTCACGAGGGTGGGGGCTGTGCTGCTCGGAGCAGAATGCTCCGAACAGCACAGCCCCCACCTTTGCGGGCCCGGCTGTGTACTCTGCGTGGCTGTGGTGCCTGCATGAAGAAGTCACAGGACATTTATGTGCGGCCAGTTCGGCGTGGGCTGCCGCGCTGTGCCGCGCCGAACCGGCTCCTGTGCCGAACTGGCCTCGCCAAATCATCCCACGCTGAACCGGCTGCCCCGAAATGTCCTGCTCCGTGCCCCGTGTATCTCTCCTGTTGCCCCCCACCCCCTGCTCATGCTCCGTGTCTGTCTCCTGTACCCCCCACCCCCCACTCATGCCCTGTGTCTCTCTCCTGTTGCCCCCCACCCCCACCCGCTCTTGCCCAGTGTCTGTCTCCTCTTCCCCCCACCCCCCGCTCATGCCCCGTGTCTGTCTCCTGTTCCCCCCACCCCCCGCTCATGACCCGTGTCTGTCTCCTGTTCTCCCCACTCCCCGCTCATACCCCGTGTCTCTCTCCTGTTGCCCCCCACCCCCTGGTCATGCCCCGTGTCTGTCTCCTGTACCCCCCACCCCCCGCTCATGCCCTGTGTCTTCCTCCTGTTCCCTCCCACCCCCTGATCATGCCCCGTGTCTTCCTCTTGTCACCCCTCCTATGATGCCCCTTGTTGACCTCTTGTTCCCCCACCCCCCCGCTCATGCCCCATGTCTCACTTCTTCACCCCCACCCCCTGCTCATGCCCTGTGTCTTCCTTTTTCCCCCCTACTCCACGCTCATGCCATGCCCGTGTCTCCCTTCTTCCCCCTCACCCCCCGCTCATGAAACGTGTCTGCACTGTTGGAACAGGGCAGACACGGGGCATGAGCGGGGCTGGGGGCCCCACCTTGCCCTACCCCCGCTCATGCCCCGTGTCTCTCCTGTTCACCCCCGCTCATGCTCCGTGTCTGTCTCTCTCCTTTTCCCCCGCTCATGGTCCGTGCCTCCCCTGTTCACCCCACCCCCGCTCATGCCCCGTGTCTCCCTTCTTGACCGCTCATGCCCCATGTCTCCCTTCTTTCCACCCCCCACTCATGCCCCGTGTCTCTCTCCTGGTCTTCCCGACCCCCTGCCGATGCCCTGTTGTGTTCTCTTTATACACCCTGCCTTCCCTATCCCTGGTGTCCATCTTGGTAAAAGATTTTCCTTCCTACACCGGGACGCCTGCCTAAGGTGTCCTGGTTTGGGAAGAAAAATCTTTTTTTACCACCTGTGTTCCCACTTTGAGAACCTAGGATGCTAGTGGTCTTCCTCCATTGAAAAGGACGTTATGGTTACGTTGCACTAATAAAAAACTTTGAAATTCAGTAAAAAAAAATGTGTTAAAGTGACTTTATGGTTAAGTTGCACTAATAAAAACCTATGAAATTCAGTAAAAAAACTGTGTTAAAGGGACGTTATGGTTAAGTTGCGCTACTAAAAACCTATGAAATTCAGTAAAAAAACTTTGTTATAGGGACGTTGTGGTTGTTTCGCTACTAAAAACCTATGAAATTCAGTAAAAAAACTTTGTTAAAGGGACGTTATGGTTAAGTTGCGCTACTAAAAACCTATGAAATTCAGTGAAAAAACTTTGTTAAAGGGACGTTATGGTTCAAAGTAAAACCGAAAAACCCCTGAAATTCGGCAGTTATGGTAAGATAAGCAACCATAACTCGCGCCACCGTGCACTGCTAACACTAACACTTGGTACATCAAAGATGACATCACAAATGTCATTGATGACATCACTGATGACATCACATGTGCATTTACTTTTCATGAAAACTCTGTACAAAGGGTTCTTATAATGCTGACCAAAAACTGTCAAGGATCATTGGGAGAAATATCATGAGCTAATTAGTGCATTAAGCAATGCATTGATATAAATAGCATTCTATTATGAAGTTCTATCCAGTATACTAAGCTACTCATGCAGAAACATAGGCAGTGTGTGCAGCATACATGATGAAGGTGCAATATTCATAATCTTGCCATGTTGAATAGTGAAATGATAACTGCTTTCTTATTAGAGTTTTGCGTACTGTGAAACATGTAATAAGTAGATAATAAACCCCACTTAATACATAATTATTACAGAAAAAACACAAAGAGACAGCAACACATTCAAATATGAGTATATACAGGGACAGTGAAGTAAACAAAAAAGCAGAAGTAGTAGCAGAAAGGGTTCATAAGACTGTCTTTATGCAGAGAAATTATTGCTCTGTTTCAGAGCTGCTACTTACCATATGTATCTGTATCACATGATGTGACTGCACCCTAAGGAAAGGAGAGTGAGCACAATGTATACAAATATGAGCATATACAGGGAAGGTAGAGTAATAAAAATATAACTATGAGAAAGTGCTGATAACCCTAATGATCATCTTCATGCACAGAAAGGATTGCTCTCTTTCAAGCCTGTGTCTTCCGCTATGTATATGTTTCATATGATGTGACTTGACCCTAAATCTACAAATATAGTACCTTTTCAATTTTTACTTCCTGACTGTTACTGAAGAAAACTATGTGGCCTAGATATGTCAGTAAACGGAAAAAAGGGAGAGCCAGACATGTGATGTCATCAGTAATGTCATCAATGACATTTGTGATGTCATCTTTGATGTCCTAGGTGTTAGAGTTAGCAGTGCACAGCGGCGCGAGTTATGGTTGCTTATCTTACCATAACTGCCGAATTTCAGGGGTTTTTTGGTTTTACTTTGAACCATAACGTCCCTTTAACAAAGTTTTTTCACTGAATTTCATAGGTTTTTAGTAGCGCAACTTAACCATAACGTCCCTTTAACAAAGTTTTTTTACTGAATTTCATAGGTTTTTAGTAGCGCATCTTAACCACAACGTCCCTTTAACACCGTTTTTTTACTGATATATATATATATATTTTTTGAAATGTTGATCTAATTCAGCCAAATCAATAAAAGAAATAAAAATATAAAAATATGATTTTGCCAACTGAGCACCTTCAACAGGTACAGGTGCTGTTTTCTGTGGAATATGAATTCCCTGGGTGTGGATAGCTGCATAGCTGGTAGTTGTGCATAAATACCTTGGGAGTAGTGGTGAAACGAATCTGAAAAAGACATCTTTGCACAGCTCCAATCTGGCTTTTACAACAGAGGATGGTCGCCAGACAGGATCCAAAGGTAGTTACCCTCTCCAACAAACTAATGGTGTCCCAAAAGGTTGAGAAATTAGATCTGCTTAGCACACCCCTCTATAGGCATCATTCATTCTTGCCTTTCAATGTTAAATTGCAGACAACGCTTTTATCCAGATCCTGATCTTCCCAAGAAACTCCGTCAATAAATCACCTGCTCAGGGGTGCTCATCCCCCTTCTGGTGACAATTGGTGTCACCAGAGTAAGGTTGACATTTGATTCCTGTTTGGAAATAATAGTCAACAAATGAATAAGATAAATGTTCCATAACATTGCGAAGCGTAGGACTTCTGCAACTTCCCCCATGATGTCAATAGGGGTGGCAGAGAAAGGGTCAACTTTTACCGTTTAACCCCTACTGTCCACCACGAACTAAAATCAATTCAATGCCTCATGGCTGACCCCAGCAGGATTATTCCTCCACAGTAGGGCACTATGATCCAAGGTGTCAAGGGCAGGGGAGAACCATAAAAGCACAAGCAAGACCATATTCCCTGATTCACCATCATATTTGACCCTGATACACATTTTTGCTGTTTCTATCCAGTAGAATGGTCTAAATCATGCCTAAATCACTGCTTGATCTTAGTGGTCTCCTCAAGTAGAACAGGGGTATTTTACCTTTGATGAATTCAGCTCAATGGCGATGAAGGGCATGGTGAATGATGCAAAGTGCTCTGAAGTGCATTCTTTTCTTGATCTATAGCCTATGGAGCCAGTTACACGCTAGCAGCTGCATTCGAATTTCCTAGCGTTTTCTATGATAGGTGTCACAGAATGCCAAAGTATATACTGTTGACATAACCAATGCTTGATTAGTGATATGAATGAGTGTGATGTGCGGGAAGGTGAGCAAGGGCATTTATATACATGAATGAGCAAAAGGATTAAAAAAATAAGCACTTCTTAACCACGATATGGTTTTTTAGTTTATAGCATTAGTTCATACTCCATTAGAATGCCTACGTTCTTGGACACTTTTGATGTCTCAGTGAAAGCGCCTATTTATTCAGCACATGGATTGTTGCGTGAGGTTATGCATTTGCTGGGTCAATCACGATTTCTGTTTAGGTTGCGTTCAGGTTGTTTCTGGTCATCCATGAGTTCACATGAGCAAGGCATCTCGTGAGATTATCATCTGTGGTTTGTCGGTTGTGAGATTGAAGATGATTTGTGTATTTATGTAGGTTAGGCTTTGTTTCTCGGTGAGTCTTTACGTGGGGCACTGTAGATGTTGAAGACCAGAAGTGACAGACTTCTTCCATACATAATTACACAGGTTAGGTTGCATGTGTTTGATTTTTGGAGAGCAAGCCAGGTGGTTTCAGTAATGAGGTCATCCCTTGTTTTACTTTGTGGCCCAGTCCTGCTTTGTTGAGTCTTCATTAGTAATGGATGGGCGTATATGTAAAACCTTGTGGTTATGTCTGAGAGTAGAGGTCATTTGTATTTATTTATTTAGTCGTGTAATCAGAGTATTTTAGTTTAAAACCAATAGAACCTTTCACTCATGTCAATATTAAAAGGACAAATTCAACAAATTACAATAAAATATTCACATTTCACAAACATTCAGAACAATTTCAGAATATACACTTCCACTACTTTGCTACCGCATAATAATAGAAACTTGTTTCCCATTTGACTCCATGCCCCGTGTCTCTATCCCTCACGCCGCCCACCCCCCGCTCATGCCCGGTGTCTCTATCCCTCCCGCCGGCCACCCCCCGCTCCTGCCCCGTGTCTCTATCCCTCCCGACGCCCACCACCTGCTCATGCCCCGTGTCTCTATCCCTCCTGCCGTCCACCCCCCGCTCATGCCCGTGTCTCTATCCCTCCCGCCGCCCACCCCCCGCTCATGCCCCGTGTCTATCCCTCCCGCCACCCACCCCCACGCTCATGCCCCGTGTCTCGATCCCTCCCGCCGCCCACCCCCCGCTCATGTCCCGTGTCTCTATCCCTCACTCCCGCCCACCCCCCGCTCATGCCCGGTGTCTGTCTCCTGTTTCCCCCCACCCGCTCATGCCCCGTGTCTGTCTCCTGTTCCCCCCACCCGCTCATGCCCCATCGGTACCCCCCGTTTCGGCATCGCCTATTCGGCGACGGGATGTTTTGGCACGCCGCACACCAGTGCACATCGCCTGCTGTTTAGGGAAACGTTCAGTGCTGTGCACTGAAAATGCGAGTTTCAACTTCACCCCACACTATTTTAAAATGAAACTGTTCTAGAGCGGATTCATTTTAAAATAGTGTGGGATGAAGTTGAAACTCGCACTTTCAGTGCACTGCACTGAACGTTTCCCTAAACAGCAGGCGATGTGCACTGGGGTGCGGTGCATAGAGCAGAATTGATCTGCCGGGCTCACGAGGGTGGGGGCTGTGCTGCTCGGAGCAGAATGCTCCGAACAGCACAGCCCCCACCTTCGCGGGCCCGGCTGTGTACTCTGCGTGGCTGTGGTGCCTGCATGAAGAACTCACAGGACATTTATGTGCGGCCAGTTCGGCGTGGGCTGCCGCGCCGTGCCAAACCGTCTCCTGTGCCGAACTGGCATCGCCAAATCATCCCGCGCCGAACCGGCTGCCCCGAAATGTCCTGCTCCGTGCCCCGTGTCTCTCTCCTGTTGCCCCCCACCCCCTGCTCATGCTCCGTGTCTGTCTCCTGTACCCCCCACCCCCCGCTCATGCCCGTGTCTGTCTCCTGTTTCCCCCACCCCCCCGCTCATGCCCTGTGTCTGTCTCCTGTACCCCTCCACCTCCCACTCATGCCCCGTGTCTCTCTCCTGTTGCCCCCCACCCCCACCCGCTCATGCCCAGTGTCTGTCTCCTCTTCCCCCCACCCCCAGCTCATGCCCCGTGTCTGTCTCCTGTTCCCCCCACCCCCGCTCATGACCCGTGTCTGTCTCCTGTTCTCCCTACTCCCCGCTCATGCCCCGTGTCTCTCTCCTGTTGCCCCCCACCCCCTGGTCATGCCCCGTGTCTGTCTCCTGTACCCCCCCACCCCCCGCTCATGCCTCGTGTCTTCCTCCTGTTCCCTCCCACCCCCTGCTCATGCCCCGTGTCTTCCTCTTGTCACCCCTCCTATGATGCCCCTTGTTGACCTCTTGTTCCCCCCACCCCCCGCTCATGCCCCATGTCCACTTCTTCACCCCCACCCCCTGCTCATGCCCTGTGTCTTCCTTTTTCCCCCCTACTCCACGCTCATGCCATGCCCGTGTCTCCCTTCTTCCCCCCACCCCCCGCTCATGAAACGTGTCTGCGCTGTTGGAACAGGGCAGACACGGGGCATGAGCAGGGGTGGGGGCCCCACCTTGCCCTACCCCCGCTCATGCCCCGTGTCTCTCCTGTTCACCCCCGCTCATGCTCCGTGTCTGTCTCTCTCCTTTTCCCCCCGCTCATGGTCCGTGTCTCCCCTGTTCACCCCAGCCCCCGCTCATGCCCCGTGTCTCCCTTCTTTCCCGCTCATGCCCCATGTCTCCCTTCTTTCCACCCCCCACTCATGCCCCGTGTCTCTCTCCTGGTCTTCCCGACCCCCTGCCGATGCCCTGTTGTGTTCTCTTTATACACCCTGCCTTCCCTTTCCCTGGTGTCCATCTTGGTAAAAGATTTTCCTTCCTACACCGGGACGCCTGCCTAAGGTGTCCTGGTTTGGGAAGAAAAATCTTTTTTTTACCACCCGGGTTCCCACTTTGAGAACCTAGGATGCTAGTGGTCTTCCTCCATTGAAAAGGACGTTATGGTTACGTTGCACTAATAAAAAACTATGAAATTCAGTAAAAGAAAATGTGTTAAAGTGACTTTATAGTTAAGTTGCACTAATAAAAACCTATGAAATTCAGTAAAAAAACTGTGTTAAAGGGACGTTATGGTTAAGTTGCGCTACTAAAAACCTATGAAATTCAGTAAAAAAACTTTGTTAAAGGGACGTTGTGGTTAAGTTTCGCTACTAAAAACCTATGAAATTCAGTAAAAAAACTTTGTTAAAGAGACGTTATGGTTAAGTTGCGCTGCTAAAAACCTATGAAATTCAGTGAAAAAACTTTGTTAAAGGGACGTTATGGTTCAAAGTAAAACCGAAAAACCCCTGAAATTCGGCAGTTATGGTAAGATAAGCAACCATAACTCGCGCCACCGTGCACTGCTAACACTAACACTTGGTACATCAAAGATGACATCACAAATGTCATTGATGACATCACTGATGACATCACATGTGCATTTACTTTTCATGAAAACTCTGTACAAAGGGTTCTTATAATGCTGACCAAAAACTGTCAAGGATCATTGGGAGAAATATCATGAGCTAATAAGTGCATTAAGTAATGCATTGATATAAATAGCATTCTATTATGAAGTTCTATCCAGTATACTAAGCTACTCATGCAGAAACATAGGCAGTGTGTGCAGCATACATGATGAAGGTGCAATATTCATAATCTTGCCATGTTGAATAGTGAAATGATAACTGCTTTCTTATTAGAGTTTTGCGTACTGTGAAACATGTAATAAGTAGATAATAAAACCCACTTAATACATAATTATTACAGAAAAAACACAAAGAGACAACAACACATTCAAATATGAGTATATACAGGGACAGTGAAGTAAACAAAAAAGCAGAAGTAGTAGCAGAAAGGGTTCATAAGACTGATTGTCTTTATGCAGAGAAATTATTGCTCTGTTTCAGAGCTGCTACTTACCATATGTATCTGTATCACATGATGTGACTGCACCCTAAGGAAAGGAGAGTGAGCACAATGTATACAAATATGAGCATATACAGGGAAGGTAGAGTAATAAAAATATAACTATGAGAAAGTGCTGATAACCCTAATGATCATCTTCATGCACAGAAAGGATTGCTCTCTTTCAAGCCTGTGTCTTCCGCTATGTATATGTTTCATATGATGTGACTTGACCCTAAGTCTACAAATATAGTACCTTTTCAATTTTTACTTCCTGACTGTTACTGAAGAAAACTATGTGGCCTAGATATGTCAGTAAACGGAAAAAAGGGAGAGCCAGACATGTGATGTCATCAGTAATGTCATCAATGACATTTGTGATGTCATCTTTGATGTCCTAGGTGTTAGAGTTAGCAGTGCACAGCGGCGCGAGTTATGGTTGCTTATCTTACCATAACTGCCGAATTTCAGGGGTTTTTTGGTTTTACTTTGAACCATAACGTCCCTTTAACAAAGTTTTTTCACTGAATTTCATAGGTTTTTAGTAGCGCAACTTAACATTAACGTCCCTTTAACAAAGTTTTTTTACTGAATTTCATAGGTTTTTAGTAGCGCATCTTAACCACAACGTCCCTTTAACACCGTTTTTTTACTGATATATATATATATATATTTTTTGAAATGTTGATCTAATTCAGCCAAATCAATAAAAGAAATAAAAATATAAAAATATGATTTTGCCAACTGAGCACCTTCAACAGGTACAGGTGCTGTTTTCTGTGGAATATGAATTCCCTGGGTGTGGATAGCTGCATAGCTGGTAGTTGTGCATAAATACCTTGGGAGTAGTGGTGAAACGAATCTGAAAAAGACATCTTTGCACAGCTCCAATCTGGCTTTTACAACAGAGGATGGTCGCCAGACAGGATCCAAAGGTAGTTACCCTCTCCAACAAACTAATGGTGTCCCAAAAGGTTGAGAAATTAGATCTGCTTAGCACACCCCTCTATAGGCATCATTCATTCTTGCCTTTCAATGTTAAATTGCAGACAACGCTTTTATCCAGATCCTGATCTTCCCAAGAAACTCCGTCAATAAATCACCTGCTCAGGGGTGCTCATCCCCCTTCTGGTGACAATTGGTGTCACCAGAGTAAGGTTGACATTTGATTCCTGTTTGGAAATAATAGTCAACAAATGAATAAGATAAATGTTCCATAACATTGCGAAGCGTAGGACTTCTGCAACTTCCCCCATGATGTCAATAGGGGTGGCAGAGAAAGGGTCAACTTTTACCGTTTAACCCCTACTGTCCACCACGAACTAAAATCAATTCAATGCCTCATGGCTGACCCCAGCAGGATTATTCCTCCACAGTAGGGCACTATGATCCAAGGTGTCAAGGGCAGGGGAGAACCATAAAAGCACAAGCAAGACCATATTCCCTGATTCACCATCATATTTGACCCTGATACACATTTTTGCTGTTTCTATCCAGTAGAATGGTCTAAATCATGCCTAAATCACTGCTTGATCTTAGTGGTCTCCTCAAGTAGAACAGGGGTATTTTACCTTTGATGAATTCAGCTCAATGGCGATGAAGGGCATGGTGAATGATGCAAAGTGCTCTGAAGTGCATTCTTTTCTTGATCTATAGCCAATGGAGCCAGTTACACGCTAGCAGCTGCATTCGAATTTCCTAGCGTTTTCTATGATAGGTGTCACAGAATGCCAAAGTATATACTGTTGACATAACCAATGCTTGATTAGTGATATGAATGAGTCTGATGTGCGGGAAGGTGAGCAAGGGCATTTATATACATGAATGAGCAAAAGGGATAAAAAAATAAGCACTTCTTAACCACGGTATGGATTTGTAGTTTAAGCATTAGTTCATACTCCATTAGAATGCCTACGTTCTTGGACACTTTCGATGTCTCAGTGAAAGCGCCTATTTATTCAGCACATGGATTGTTGCGTGAGGTTATGCATTTGCTGGGTCAATCACGATTTCTGTTTAGGTTGAGTTCAGGTTGTTTCTGGTCATCCATGAGTTCACATGAGCAAGGCATCTCGTGAGATTATCATCTGTGGTTTGTCGGTTGTGAGATTGAAGATGATTTGTGTATGTATGTAGATGTAGGTTAGGCTTTGTTTCTCGGTGAGTCTTTACGTGGGGCACTGTAGATGTTGAAGACCAGAAGTGACAGACTTCTTCCATACATAATTACACAGGTTAGGTTGCATGTGTTTTATTTTTGGAGAGCAAGCCAGGTGGTTTCAGTAATGAGGTCATCCCTTGTTTTACTTTGTGGCCCAGTCCTGCTTTGTTGAGTCTTCATTAGTAATGGATGGGCGTATGTGTAAAACCTTGTGGTTATGTCTGAGAGTAGAGGTCATTTGTATTTATTTATTTAGTCGTGCAATCAGAGTATTTTGGTTTAAAACCAATAGAACCTTTCACTCATGTCAATATTAAAAGGACAAATTCAACAAATTACAATAAAATATTCACATTTCACAAACATTCAGAACAATTTCAGAATATACACTTCCACTACTTTGCTACCGCATAATAATAGAAACTTGTTTCCCATTTGACTCCAATAAATCCAGGAAACAATAACAAGGTGCACAAATTGCAGAAATACAGCACTTATTATGCATGCATTCATCGGCCGGGAGGTCAGTCAGTCTCAAGTGACCAAAAGGCTGAGAACTCTCAACCAGCGCACATCAGGCAACAGTTTGTATAGAGAGAAACCACAAAATTACAATATATTCCAGACATTATGTAAATGCAAATCCCTATTTTCCTACTGGCTATTGGCATTTACAAACCTAACCAACAACGTACATTACCCTACTCTATTGGTTAGTATATAACATGTGACATCCTAAATCCATCCCCCTCCAGATGACCTAATTGGGCAATAAGCAAAAGTGAAATCAGCACCTTGTGGTAACAACAATAGACACACTGATATCCATTCCTATGACACCAGACTTTTTGGCACTTTAGACCGTTCCCAGACCTTTCAGCTTCTTCACAGTAAAACATATATTTGCAAATACGACATTGATACATTGCTGTCCCCACTACTCACCTAGGCCAGGGACAGAAACTGTTAGTCTGAGGGACGTTCATCTTGATTGGGAAAGAGAGATGCTCATAGAAAAAACATGCAACAGAAACCCCACTTTTAAGAAGTAATCTCCTATACTCTTTGTGCTACCAGACCACTCCTTCACAAACCCGACAGTCCTGAGGCTTCACTAGAGGGCAGTAGACCCAAAGCCTGATTCAGTATTTTGGCAGTGCCTCAACCCGAGGCCTAATTCACACCAACTATTGCAACTATTGTGTTTCCGCCTGACTAATGTTAAAGGCATAAATCATTATTATTCTATGTGTTTGACTTCCCTGGAAAAAGCTCCATGAGACAGTATCACAGGAACTTCATCTTTGAGTTAATAACTAATATGATTAATATTTGCACTGCCTGGCAATCCGCCTGCGTACTTGGCAACCGAAAATGTTGCCGTGGAAGCAAAAGAAACGAGGCCTAATTCAAAAATGGCAGAAACACTAAAAGAATATGGAACCTCACGTTTTGAATATTCTCTCAGCCTATAATCCCCTTTACATTTAGGATTTTACATTTGCATATTAATATTCCCTCCACTAGTTAATTCATTACCTACACCCCTGCTTTCTTTCATCTTGTTAAAAGGAGTTTGCTACCCACACTGTACTAATATTAGAAAACCTTTTTGGTTTTGCTTGCACCTTTCTTTGCGCCAGTATTTCCTGTCTTCACATATATGATTTATGCTATTCCCAACGAATAAATGAAAGCATTCAAGTCCGTCTGCATGTAGATTATTTTATTTTTGTGATAATTCTAGGCCCTTTTGGATGACACGTGTTTCAGCATTACACTTTGTCTTTCTCAAATCCGGGCATTTCTGTGACAAAAAATATTGAAATAATAGAAATAAATAAAAATATGAAATCATGTCATAGAACTTAAAGATATTTGCATATTCATTTCCCTGTTCAAAAGCATGTGAGAGAGTGAATATATGAAATACAAAACACAACAAATTTAACCTTATACCAATTTGTGCAGCATAAACCTACAGAGAAAGCATGCATTAGAATGGGGTCTAAAAAGCCCCTTCATACTGTTATAGTAACCCGTGGGATTACTTGGTGATGAGAAAGTGAAAAGAAAATTGACATATACATACAATTACTTTTGAGCAATTTCAGCCCCATTTATCATTCAAATGTCTGTTTCCTCTTGTCCCCTACTTCATCCTGGTAAGTATTTTCCTAAAGTTTCCTCCCACTCATTCCCTTTCACAGAAAAGAAAACCTAACTGTTGTCATCGTTTGTTGTTTTGTTTAAGAAATGCATATGCGTGAAACATTTGGTTGCAATTAATGGGCTTTCTTACCCTAAAGTATTGTGGTCCCGATAGTCTGCTTTATTGCAGTCCAGTTAGTAATTGGGGTCAAATCCCATCTGCTAGAAAAAGTAAACCAATTTAGGATGACACTGGTTTAAGGCTTATATCCTAGTTTCATGCAGTGCAGTGCGAGTTTGTTAATTTGCAATTTCCTTCTTATAGTATGTTACGAATTCCAGAGTAGAGAATAATTTCAGTCTCTCTAAAAAGACGGTTTGACTATGAGGCATCCGCATGGCAGTGTTCATTACACTTTGAAAACTTTTAGCTTTGTTGCGTCGTGTTAAGGTTCTAAAAAGCATGTTGACCAAGCTCATTTAAAAACAGCATGTTCCCAAATGAGGGGTACTCGCATTGATTGGTCCCAGATGGGCTTGTGAGAGGACCCTATGGTTTACCTGAAAAATGTCCAATTCGTGCTCCAAGCGTCGAGTCAGTTAGACTGCCTCTTGGATGATAGAAGAAGGGCTAGATATGACACTGCCTGTGAGGCAGAGTAGTCCTACCTTCATTTCCATCGGATTTCTGATGGCGGCCATGTTTTGGGCTAAATTAGTCATGTGCATATTGCTATAGGGTGTTTGAGCCCAAATTTCTTTTTAAATGCAAGTGTGTTGTAAGTGTTAATTCGGTAATAGATATCTAATGTTTTTGTTTTTTCGTTTTTTCAGAAGCCTGATGTAATTAGATGCTTTAGTATTTGTTTACCTTGTTGTTGGCCACGTTTGTCACTGCACTACCACATATTTTGCTCGCATTTCCAATGTACGGTACGTCGGGCATTCTGGTAATTTGAGTCCAAATTCTAACATCTTGGTTTGCACTCTATTTTGACTTATAATTTAAAGCGTAAAGAACATTTTTCAAACGGCATTTTTTGTTTCTGAAATAGTAATCTGTCTAATTAAAGCATGTGAATATCTTGATTTTAAATGGTTTTGATTTCCACCATTTCTACCGCTAAGCATTCTGGTAGTGGTAGTTCTTCTCTGCCTTTAAATATTCATGTTTTGATAGATTAAAAACCTAGATTGACAAGCTCAATACTAACATAGGTGGAATTCCTGATTAGAGGTGGTTTCAAATTGCTGAATTTCAACCGCTAGGCATTCTGGTAGTTGTGGTTTTTATGTAACCTTTCCATTTTCTATTTAGATACATGAGAGGCCAGGTTAGTAATTCCGGTGCTGAAAATGGATGTTATTTAGATTTATGAGAAAATATAGGTTGCAAAACCTATTCTGGTCCTAGAGAGTCCAAATTCTAAATTCTGGGTTTGCACTCTACTTAAACTTTAAGTCAAAGAATAGAGAACGTTTTCCATGCAACATGAAAGGCAAAGTGTAATGCCAAAACACGTGTCATCCAAAAGGTCATTAAAATTATCACAAAAATAAAAAAATCTACACATAGACGGACTTGAATGCTTTCATTTATTTGTTGGGAATAACATAAGTCATATATGTGAAGACAGGAAATACTGGTGCAAAGAAAGGTGCTAGCAAAACCGAAAAGGTTTTCTACTTTTACTAACGGAGTTGAGGAGCTCATGGTCTTCGTGTTTGCATACACCTGTGCGACAAACTGAAGGTTAAAAAAACAGAATCTCCAATTCAAAAATTCCAATTTCCAAATAGATTTGGAGCAAAACTATCGGTTGCGAGAGTACAAATCTAAGGGTATCACCAAAAAGCACCTCAAATTGAACCCCTGTACTAATATTAGATACATCTCCTGCATATTCCTCCTGGCTGCATGTTAAACACCAATCCCCATCCACTGCTCAATCAACATAACCTTCAATATAGTTTTCAGGGTCACTCAGGCGATTGAAGCTGGTGGACCAATTGGATGTTCTACTCTAACCATCTGAGGCAGATCCATGCCAGTCCATTTTTCTGTTTGTGTGTGAACATTTTTCTAAAGGAGAGTGTCATCGGCAGGTTTTAGTGTGAGTGACATCATGGGCATTGTCTAAGACATCCTCTTGGAGCATCACATAATCAATTGACATGTATAAAAAGAAAAAGCAGCAAAACAAGAACAGGAATCATAAGCTTGAAAATATTACTCATCCATGCGGGCACCCATGAAAACAATGACATGGACCAATAATTTTTCTGCACCCCACCCTCTGTCTTCATTGTGGTACACACATCTTTCATTGCAAGTATTGCCTGGGTAAGAGTTCCATTGTCTGCATTGTTGGCAGGTTTATAAGTACAACAAGAAGTACCCAGTTTCATGCAAATGCCACATTCCATTGCAGTCAGTAAATCTAAAACACATCTGTTCTGAAGAGTGGTCAGCCTAATCACTCCCAGTTCTTCTCCTATGGCATTCAGACCATATCAGGTTTCATTAGCATGTTGTATTAGCTCCCAACTTGGAATCTGGAGCCACTTGGTAATGGCTGCTATTTGTACCCCAGGAGTGATAGTTGATACAAAGAATGTCTCTCGCTTTGCAAAATAATCTGTGTTCCTCGGGTATGTTGTTAAGCTCATCACTTGAGTCCTGGGACAGGTAGTTGCTACAATGGTGATGGTCCTATCTCACAGCTGAGCAGGTGGCAGCTGCATATGTGACTGTATGATTTTTGGTGCTGGGTATTGTACTGGCTGTTGTTGCATAGAGCCTGAGGGCTATTGGGCAAACCGGTCCTGCAGAAAATTGGGGTTGTGAGTAAAAGTTGGAGCAGTAACCTAGGGCGTCAGAGTGGTGGTGCATGGTTGGTCTACTTTGCTTTCCCTTGCAAAATGGCCTATCTACCAGAGGACCAACACTGCCCCCCAAATCTGGGCCTCATGCCCCCAAATCTGCCTACTTGCCCTCTCTGAAAACTCCCTCTTGTCCGCTGGAAACCTCCCACTTCCCCTCTACCATCTGTCTGCCCCTCTGTCCTTCCCTGCATGGAGAAATGTTCAGGTTGGCCTTCTGTGGTGCTTGTTATTACCGCCCCTTCCATTCTTAGCTTTGACATTTTTTCTGTGTTAGTTTTGTTTCTGCCCTCTGAGTTTGCCATGTCCTATCCTTAGCCTTCTCCTGTTTCTGTCTACAATAATGTATTAGGTGTGCCTGTATCTCGGGCAATCCCTTTGCTTCGATCCCAGTCATCTTGTTCAAATCTGCTTGTTCCACTGCAAGGAGACCCATGCTCAACATGTGGTAACACAATGCTATATTTTGATCCCAAGCCTCTCCATTCTATAACTGCAATATCTATTGTGCCTGCTGGATATAGAGTGTGGGGTCCTCATCTACATTCATTGTGCGAGCCATGATAGAATTAATGTCAGGTCTGTTAAAGTACATGTCTCTCAAAACATTCTATATTTGTGCTCGCCATCATGGACGGTATTGTTCAATGTCCCTCCCTCATACCTAGCCCATATCTCGTCACCATGCTCCTCAAAGAAGGAAGCAAACAAGCTCTGTATATCTCCTATCTCTAAATTGATTCCTGCTGTGTGCTTCTCTAGGGCATACATACATTTATCAGCTTTTGCAGTGAGGGAGGGAAAGGTGCACATTAAGTTGTCTCGATCCATGTGGGGGCAAAGTACATAATGAGATCTTCCCGGTCCCTTCTACAGCAATGGGAACTGTGTTCCTCGCTTTTTATTCTGCAGTACTTTCCTTTGATTTTTACCCATAGCTAGGGCCATTCAGCCAAGCTGTGGTGTAAGCCTTAGGGCCCAGAAGAAGTAACACCATGGGGCCGATGTCTCCCACCCATCATCATCTAATTCTCAGTGAGTATATAAACCGAGTCATAGTCTACACTGTGGTTGTGCATGTTTGTATCTTGTGGACCCCCTGTAGCTTCCCCTAAATTGGGTATTTCATCTTTTGTGGCTATCTGAGGCTATTCAATAGCTTTATTATCAATCTTAAAAATAATCTGTCCCGCCTTCCATTGGTCTGCTCCTATCGGCACACAGTGCCCCTCCCCTTGCCCATGTGCTGCTTTTGCCAGCTCCTCCACTGCCTTCTGTAATGCTGCTTCTAATTGTTGGCCAGTCTTATTCTCAATTGCTAAAATTAACGGGTCTCTGGTGGTGTTCATGTGTTTCCATAATGCTCCCCTTGTGTCTTTGGTTGGGGGTGAGAACTGGGGATTATTGTCTCCTACGGCAGACTGTAGGGGGTAGGATCCAGATCCATACAAATATGTGTAAATGTTTTCTAGTACATCTTTTTTCATGCAGGCCCTCTTTGGTTCATGCTTCAAACAATGTATCCACTGTTACCTGCACCTCACTCAAAGGAATCCACAGACACCAGACCAGCAGTGCCTTATTTCCAAAGCTCACAACACACCAATAAACTATCACAAAGCACCAAACCCTAGAAGATCTTCACTTGTGCAATTGTCAAAAACTCCCTACCCATAACACCTCTATATGCACAATGTGCTAACAATGCCTCACAGTGAATACCTGCATTTACACAACTACTAACAATACCTGTAATAAAAACATATTTCTTTACACAATGATGTCGATCCTTCCTCTATCAACCTTACCTTGAGGTGAGGGTACTCGGCCTTCCTCAAGTTTTCTTCTAGAACTGAGGGATAACCTGTCCTTTCCTCATAGGACCATCACTTCATATACAGCATTGTCTTTCCTCATTTTAAGAGCTGTTTCTCCACATTAATTCATCACTTTTCATCACTTTATGACATCAACTTTCCCCACATCAGGAGAGGTTCACCTCAACACTTCATTAATACTCATGTCTCGGGAGGATAGCTCAGGGGCAACAAGCTCGCCTTGGAAGCAAGACGGCAAGGAGCACCGCAGGTTCGATCCCCGGTTACATGCTTATAAACCTCTGGGTATTAAGCGCGTTATAAATCAGCTGATGCATTCTGGTAGATGTATGCTGTCCAAATGGCTCCCAGCCTACAGCCAACAGGTTGGAGCTGATGGCAGCCTGAGACAGCTGTGTTGAATTAAGCCCAGTCCAGGTTTCAGTAGCTTGCAGCAGTGAATTGCAATTAAAGCCTCTCCCTCTCTTGGTAGCCTCAAGAACGCAAGTACCTAGGGTCCTTTAAAACGAGGTAGCAATACTTTTGAGATAGATGGGGATGCAGAATTTACTCAAACATCAATAATCAAACCGACTCAGGAAGTTGGAAAAACGTGTTGCTGTTTTATTTGCAATTGTCTAAAACAAGAAGTTACAAAAGACATCAACAGACGTTCGCTCGAT
This sequence comes from Ambystoma mexicanum, assembly GCF_040938575.1. Lineage (NCBI taxonomy): Eukaryota > Metazoa > Chordata > Amphibia > Caudata > Ambystomatidae > Ambystoma > Ambystoma mexicanum. Next base: position 488,388,147 of record NC_090923.1, on the reverse strand, counting down.
TTCTCTCTGCACACATTATAAAAAAAACACAACTTTTATAGTCAGAACTCGTCACAAGTGACGTCACAGTATGGGGCAAACTACAAAAACCTACTTGGGGTTGTGATAGGATTACAGCGAACATCTAAGTATACGTTCCATAATAACGGGGGAAGTGATTGGGTCTCTATTGTCAGGTGGGCAACTAAGCCAATCCCAAGTGCAAGTCATCTTCTGTGTCAAATTAATACTCAACACTTTAATGGTTATACAAACTAAAGGGCTCTTTGATACGTGGCCCCCTACCATTGGATTGGCACCTTTGTACCCTTCTGGAATATTCCACATGCTAGCAGCACGCAGGCTACCATCCAAGGTGCATGGAAGGACGGCGTGATCATGCCTCCCCTTCCAATTAGCCCAACATCTATCATCACTCTTGCAGTCTGTCAGTCTATTAAGGCTTTGAACTTGGCCTTGCAGAAGCTCTCTATGCCTGAGAAATAAAGGGAGTATCTTCTTGGTTTTGGTGTAGCTCGACCCAATGTCTTTTTTGATCTGACCATGTGACTGGGAGGCAGCATTTCCAAGCTCTTTGGAGCATTTAATTCTATTAAATGATGAACTTTGAACGCCTTCAGTTTTTTTCCATTCCACCTCAAACAGAAGTTTTTTTCTTTCTCACGTTCATGTAACTACTGAACGGACAACCAGGCCTACAGTGGCCTCGACTTCCTGGTGCTGGACCAGCCAAGCCATTCTTGAATTTCTCCTTCGCCATCAGTCATTTTCCAACTGCGCCACACTGAAAACTCTTTCCAATCACAAAGTTTCAAGCCTTGCTTAAAATGCACTGTGGAATATTCAGGTTATATACATTCCTATGAATTATACATTGGCTCATCGCCAGAAGTATTCACCACATAGCCAACCTTAAGATCACTTTGTCTTCTTGCGTTACTGCGTCTGTACAATTGTAAACCGATTTTCATTTTCTTCCGCGTTTCTGTAGCATGAGCATCTTCATCTGGAGCCCAAAATGTTGCTCATCTTTACCACCTCCTCTTCAGAGCTTATAGAATGTCTATGTTATTTTACCTCGTGCATCTTTTCTGGGTGTGTCAGCTCCATTCTGCATGACATCACCAGTCTTCTCTTTCACTCATTATTACACTTCTTCTGGGACTTAATCCAGAAGGCCATTATTTATTTGTGAATGCATATAAGGTTTTCTTAATGGATACCTTGTTTCCATGATTTTCATCAAGACATCCTCGTCTGAAGAAATGCTTCTTTGGGACCCAGATCTTTAGGACTCCTTTCAGGATTCCTGCTGAATTCACATGCTCATCAACACTCCAGGTCATAAGCATGCATTGTCCATTGGGACTGCAGTACATCCATCTCCCCAGATACGTCTTGTGGTTCCTGGGATACAGGAACTTCGTTCCCTCAGGTGCATCGATGCTGGCCTTTACGTAGTCTCTGATCTCTTCATTTATCAGCTCCATAGGTTCAAATCCTGATTCAACATCAATCACAATCTACATTCCTACTGCTTTCTTTGCAGACTTCTTGCATTGTGTGATTATTATTCTGATCACACATAATCCAAACATGATCATCACCAGCAGGGCTCTAAGTAACTTGAAAATGTTCGCCCTCCACTTTGGAACCCATAAGAATATTGACCCAAACCAGCTGTCATCACCAATGTCTTCCACTTCATCTTCCATCTTGACGTGTAGGTTTGTCAGCAACGTTATGGCCTGTCAAGTTTCCATTCTCGTCATTGTCAGAAGGTATGAACGTGCAACATGATTCTCCGATTCTGGCACAAAAACCTCCATCCATAGCTGTGATCATGCCAGGACATATCTGTTCTGAAGAGTCATCAGTCTTATGGCTCCCAGCTCCTCCTTGATAGCATTGAATCCCTTTATAGTGGTGTTGATCATCTGCAAAATTTCCCATCCGGTTATTTGTAACCATTTAGTATTTGCTATCATCTGGATCCTGGGCATAAAGATCGGTGTGAATATTGCTGAAGTCTGACTGAACAATCTGTGTTCATATGGAATGGCATCAAAAGCTTCTATTGACTTGGCTGAGAAATAGTTCTCCCTCTTCATTCGATTCAGGAGCTCAACAGAAATCTTCTTCCTTAGGTGAGCATCTGCTTTAGTAAATTCACCAATGTTCAGGTCACTCTTCAGGATCACCAACGCTGGAACATGGACAATCACTATAGAACATAGTCCTCCCCAATCTCTGGGCAGCTTCATGTAAGCTCTGGATCCACAGGGCCAAGAGTGATCCATTATAACTGCTGTCCCATCCTTCATTCCTGGCACATCAAAGATTTGTCCACATTGCTGATTCTCTCCAACTTTTCTTGTGCCATTATTTCTGAAGCACAGTTCTGCACTAGCCAAAGGCACTATCTGCAATGGATCTCCTTTGTCTTCGACCCATGTCAAAAGTTTTGCAATCCTTGGCCATAGAGGTTTGCGCAATCATTCCGCATTTTCTACAGCTGATCTTGCGATCCATTTGATGCATGTGCTTTGCATATGACCACATCTTCTTCCCATCCATCTGGAGAAAGCACTGTTTCTCTTCCTTTGCATCTTCGAACATCTTCATCAGCTTTTCCTTGACAACTGAGTCTTCTGTTTATTTCCCATCTGATTCCTCCTCCCTTCATACCAGGCTGTTCATATCTTATTACATGACTTCTGGTGTGTGCTCTGGCTCTTGTCTTTACCTCTTGCACATAGTAATCTTCATCAGGTGCCGACCATTATGTTACCCATATCAAACACACTGTTCAGTCCTGGAGTTGACCTTTTGTAAGGCAGAGTGCAAGGTGAGTAAGGCAATGAGCCAATTGAACATCTATTTAAATGGCTATGAATATCTTAGACTTCCACATAGCATAAGGCAGGAGTGCACATACATAGCAATCCTCCTCAGAAGCCTCTTTCCCACCTCTTTCATGTGCTGATACCACATGTTGTTCCCCAAATGCGCTCTGCTATCCAAAACATTGTTGAATTCATAATCATCCTCCCTTGCACTTTTCTTAGGTCTTTCTCTTTGTCTCTCTCTCTCAGAATCTGTATCTGATGTTCAGTGAGGGTATCTATACAAGTTCTTCCTGAATAAAGATTTCTAGGGACTATTGATACAGGGCCAGGTGTCTCCACATAAGCAACTGGAATGGGGACAATGACATAAGGTCTTGGCTGTCTCACAATGTCTAGTTCTGCCAAGGTAACTGGAGTGGGAAGAATCAAAGGGACCACTGCTTTCTTGGGACCAATGAAATACACAGTGCAAATTAGCGAATCAGAGAAACAATGGTAAATGAAGAACAGGCATATATTATGCACCAATGCATGAGGTTCCACCATCGATGCCTCTCCACTTGTCGTCAACTCTGCTCACTTTCTGGACCTGCAATATGCTCTATGGACCACTGTGATTACTTTTTAAGGAAGGAAAAACTCTTTTTATTCAGGTAAACTCGTCAGATGCTCCGATAGTTGTCAAATCTGCTCAATGATTTCCACAAGTAACTGGCTGATTGCTGGATGGTTTATAGGATCTCTCATAAACACAAAAGTGTTGGTGTCTCACCAAACAAGGTAAGGATGAACTTGAAGCAAATAGTAAAAGATCATAATAAGTAGTTTGTGGGCATCATAGTTAGACAGGACCATCTGTACCTCCAGTAACAGTCTCAGGTAATTGTCTGATCTGCGTTAGTATGGCTGCCAGTAAGCGTCTAATAGCCATGTCATTCTTTGGATCCTGGAGAAAAGTATGTATGCCAGTGCTCCTCCCAACAAGAGCACGGTAAGCTCCGAGTATAAATATGAAGACAGCAAAAAGTAGTCTGTGTATATCAACAATGGTAGGACCATAGGCACCTCCAAAGAGAAACTCAGTACAAAATTAATCAATGAACTGCTCCCTCTTCCAGTCATCGAACACAAAATCCAAGTCTGGCATAGTTTGCTTACTTCCATACTCCCCAGTCCAATGTCAGCAAAGCTCATGTGGCTCAAGAACAAATATCTTTTTCACTCCTTGCAAAGCAGCTACAAAGGGTGTCTCAGGGGAGCCACAGTCCAAATGTACACTTGTATCTGTCTACTGGACACTTTCTGCGTTGTCCTTCCTCATCATCGATCGAGTCTGCACGTGCTGAACTTCTTTTCCTTGACTTGCTTCCGAATGGGTTGGGGGTGCTGTAGCCTCTCCAGCGTAGACTTTCACGTCTCCTTGGTGTATCCAAGCTCCTCTTCCCAAGACTTTAATTGCTGACAGAGTTATGTCCTCCACTAAGAAAGGGTCACTGAATCGGGGCTTGTGCCACTTTCATATAAAGTTTCTGATTAGTATCTTATCTCCAGGAAAAAGTCTAGGTACAGATAATTCTTGAACTGGTTGATGTGTTCTGAGACCGACACCCCATCCACTTGCCTTGATTTGAAATGACAGAGATACTAGCCGTCATACATGTTAAGTATGCACATAGCTCATCACCTAACAATTCTACAGTTGTCTGGCCATCACTTCTAGTCCTCAATGGAGGATTTAGAAGCATTCTCATTCACCTCCCTCTAACTAGTTTGTGGGGGTTTGAGGTGATGGTCCGAGCCGGGCTGATTTCTCAATGCATATCATGCAAGCGGCAGGCAGTGCAGCCACCCCTTTTTCAGTGTCAGTTTCAATTTGGCTAATCACTCTTTGAGCAGACTGTTCAGTCTCTCACATATCCTGTTCACTGGTGGGTGATAAGCAGAAGAAAACCTGTATTTTATACCAAGCAATAAGCTAATTTGTTCAAATACCCCATACACAAAATGGGGGCCATTATCTGATCTCAGCACCTCACATATTCCCCATCTAGGAAATACTTCTCGGACTGAGAACTTTGCAGCGCAAGTGGTTTCAGCATGTGCAAATGGACCTGCCTCAATCCACCTAGAGAAGGGGCACACCACCACTATCATATACCTATATCCATTACAGATCTGCAGCATATCAACATTGTCAATATGTAAATGCTGAAAATGACGATTTGGTCGAGGAATTACTTCTCTGACTGTTTGCATCATGTGTGCAGCAGTAAACATTTGACATACGATGCAATTTACTACATAAAAAGCAACGTGTTCTAGCAGGTTCAGTACGAACCAGTAATCCGCAATTGTTGCTGCAAGGCTCTCCCTATTGACATGCGCAGGGTAATGTAGCTGTTCTAACTCCACCCTTAATAAGGCTACAGGCATCACTGGTTTACTAGTGCTGTTTTATCACCACAGTGCCTCGGAAGGGGATAAAGAACACCCCCTCCGTGTACATAGATCTTTCTCTTCCTGTGTAGCTTCACCCTGGATTTCCATTAATTGCGTTTGTGATAAATGATTAAAACTTTCATTCACAATCATCATCTCAACCACTTTCTCTTTCACATCAGGCGTATCAAAACTCATTATGTCAAGTGAACATGCAACCCTTTTTGCCTCATCTTCTGTGGCTTGGTTTCCACATTAGATAAAGTATGTTCACTTAGAGTGCGCTGCGCACTTGACTATTGCGATGCCTAATGCTAGTTGTAGTGCTTTAATAAGCCTGTCCAATAAGGCAGCATGTTGCAGTAGAGTGCCGTCAGCTCTGAGGTAGCCCCTCGTTTTTCAACGTGCTAGCCCTACATGCACGGTTGATGTCACATAGACGAGTCACTGTACACTGTTACTTCCTGGTCTGCATGTTTCTCGAGCACGACAATCAGTGCCACTAATTCTGCAGCCTGTGCTAAAAAGTAAGACTGTAATTTTGCACTTGTTATTACTTCAAATTCCCCATTAGCCTTGTGCTTCACTACAGCGGCACCTGGATGCCTTTCTCCATCAGTTTGATCCACCTTCCAAGAACCATCAATTAAGAGAATCTCTGTGGCTTCACTCTCGGGATGTAGTCATAGAATTCCTCATATTTGAACTATCATGCACTTTTTCATCCTCTGCCAGTGCTTCAACTACAAACGTGGCAGGGTTCACCACTTTACACCTGACTATTTTGATTGCCGGATCCGATATGACCACCTCATAAGCAGAAGCTCTTTGAGACGTCAGTATACCTTCAGGTTTCTCCAAAACTGCGAACAAAGCATGCGTGACAAAAAACGTCAAGGAACACCCCATTCCTATGGTTGCAGATTTCTCAATAGCGAACTCTGCGGCTGCCAATGATTGTTCGCAAGGGAAGTGACCGCTCATTACTGGGTCCAAAATCCCACTGTAATATGCCAAAGGCTTGTACCCCAATGTAGTTCTCTGCGTAAGTACTGCTGTCATGACTGTTCCATTTGTGTGCAAGAATAAAAAGAACTCCTCAGTATAATTGGCAATTCCCAAAACTGGCGCTGTACATATTGCCTTTTTAGTTCATCAATCCCTCCCTCCATTTCCTCAGTCCATTCAATTTGTTTCTGATTCACCTGTGCCTTTTTCAGGACCTGCAACAATGACCTTGTATATGAACTATAGTCAAATCCCATGCTCTGACATAATTGCACAGTCCTAAAAACTGTTGCTTTTGCTTTATCATGTGCAGTTTTGCTGTTTTCAGAATTGCCTCAGCTCTTTCAGGCGTATCCTTCTTTCCTTCGTGTGAGATTAACTGACCTATGCACAACACCTCTTCTTGGCAATACTGCAATTTCTCTTTGTCCACTTCATATCCTTTCTCTGCTAAAATTATCATTAGTTGAATCGAATCTCGTCTGCACTCCTCTTCTGATGTGCTGCAGATTAAAATATCATCTATGTATTGCAGCACGGCACTTGGCAAATCAATATTGCTTAGGTCCATCTGCAGGACCCTATTGAAGATTGATGGAGACTCACAATATCCCGGGGCAAACGTGTGCTTTTCATCTTAGTCTGGCGAAACGTAAATGACGTATGATTTTGGAGTCCTTATGCAACAGGATTGAGAAATGCGCATTTTTCCAAGTCAATCACTGTGAAATATCGTGCCTCTACCGAGACACTATATAAGATCCTCACTGGATTTGGAACTAGAGGAAACTATGACTCTACAATCTGGTTAATCAGCCTCATGTCCTGAATTAAATGCCATGACCCCCCCCCCACAAGCCCCCATTTGATTTCTTGATAGTGTACACTGCGGTATTGCATGGTTACTCAGAAATCACTAAAATGCCTTGATCCATCAGGGCTGATATAGTCTGAAAAATCCCCTCATCTGCCTCTCCAGACATAGGGTACTTCCTTGCTCATGGTAAAATTGCTCCTGGTTTCAGCTTAATCTTGACTTCTCCTACCCCTATCCCCCCCCCCCCAACAGGCCTACATCATAGGGGCCTGTAGTCCATAAAGAAGTCAGCATTTTTTCCATATCCTCATCAAACAATGCAGGGCGCTGCCGCACTATCATCATTTTCTGTGGGATCTCTCGTCTCTCTGTCCTGATCCAATATGTAATGCTCATCTCAAACGCTACTTAGTCATCTGACGGGTCGTCTTTAAATATATCCTTGTCAGTGACATCAGTCAATCTATATCCTTCCCCAATAGCAATCACTGTTCTCCATGGCCTGCCTCGATCCCAGCCCTCAAGTATTTCTAATTCTCCTTACACTACGCCGCCTGCAATTCCAGGGTAAAAACCTGTCCCCCCTCTTCGTCCATGGGTATCTGTCACCTGAACAGAAATTCATCAGGTACTCTCATAGTCTTGCTCAATAAACCAGGTAGCCACGTTAAAAACAAAATGTGCCCCCATTTAAGTAATTTAGTCCTGGCGTTGAACACACTATGCCTTCGTCAGTGAAGGAAATTGTCATATTTAGCTTCATCATTAAATCTCTGCCTAGTATATTAACTGGTGTCTGTTTCGAATACAACAATGGAACAGACATATCATACTCCCCTATAGAGAATGGCAATTTCTCAGTAAAAGGAACTCTACTTGTAGCTCCTGAGAACCCTTCAGCATTCATGGCAATACCCGACAAAGAAAATGTTCCCTCTCGTATACATGAGCGAGTCACTCCAGTGTCTACAAAAAAAGAAAAGGATTTGCCTCTGATTGTAACATCAACCCTCGGTTCCTCTTGAGGATTAGACGTCACAGATAGTACTGAACACATCAAGTCACCCAGTGAGCTGTCCTATTGTGGGCACATACTTATTCCCATTACTTTAAAGGATTCCCACCCTTGATGGTGACACCCCCTACTCTAGGAGTCAATAGCTGCCCTGTGTTTGCGCTCCACAGTATTTGCATGGGTGCATGCTGTGACTGCCCTTGCAGCAGATTTAAGGGTGCTTGTGATTGATACACTGCATAATCTTGGGCGAACCGTCCCTGCTGTGTGGGCTCTATGCTGGAGGATAAACCGCTGCTTTGTGGGCTATATGCTGGAGGATAAGCCGTCCCCTCCTCTTGAGAATTGCCCATTCTGCACATACCCTTGGCTCCTACATGTTCGCGCAATGTGGCCTGTCATTCCAAATGTCCAACACACAGGAGGGAATCTTATAACTTGCCCATCCTGCATGCCTTGATTACCACCTTGGTTATTCGGAAAACCTCCTTGATTACTCAGAAAATTAACCTGATTATTCTGAAATCCTCCTCTTCGGCAGAAGCCTCCTCTGCCTCTCAGTATAAATCCATTCCCTCCTTGATCAAACTGCTGTTGGTTGTTCACCTGTGGCATACCTGCTGCCTGTTGTGATCCTGGTCATTCTCCACTAGTCAGCATTGCCCCTTCTATAGCATACTTCGACAGCTTCTTCTGTACTAATTTAGCTTCCTAGCATCCTCTCTCTTTCGATTTTTCTCTTGCAACAATCAGAAATGATGCACAATGGTCAGCTGTATTTCTGGCCATGGTTTTGCCTCCATGCACACCAACTTCATAATATATGATAGAATACAGGTATAGATTTTCCTTAGGGCTCTTGAGTTTCCAAAGACCACTGCTCTTGAATATTTTGACTATAAGCAAGCGGATCTTCCCCTTCCTGTGTCTTGTGTGCCATTATAGCTCCAATATCCAAAGTATCAGGATATTGTACTCTAAGCACTTTCCAGACTGCCTCTCTACAATTATTAAATGGGGCACCATTGTGTGCTGTGTTCTGTGCTGTGACACTTGCGTATCCTGCTCTCATCCAAATGTCATTAGCCCTCTCCCCAAGGATAGCTGCTAGAAGACCCTTAATGTCCCCTATACCTAACATATTTCCTCCCATCATTTTTTCTAATTCATAGATCTATTTTCCGGCACCCAAAGTCAAACTCGGGAGCTTACACCTTAAATTATCCTTATCCATCTGGGGCCACGGGATATACTGTGGACTAGCCCCTCCTTTTTCTAACAAGGGAAACTGTAAAATCCCAAAATCGCAATTGGCTTCCATAGTCTGCCTATTCATAGTAGGGACAATGGTTCCAGATCGCTACCTTCCTGGCAATGACCTTAATTTGCTCACGTATGGTGGCAATTCCCACCTCTCACTATGTGATCACCCTTTAAATCGTTTTGTGTATGCCATAGGCTCTGGCGTTCTTTCTTTTGGTAGGTCCAAATCCAACCACCTCACTTCATTGTCTACCTGAAAACAGCCCTCTTGACTGCACGTGCCACCCTCCTCCCCACAGAAGGTTTTCCTGTCTTCGTCTGACATATCGAGTCCCCAACTCGTGTGGAAATCCTCCTTCTCGTCTCTGTTTAGAGTCAGCCTGTCCAAAGACAAAGCTCTATGCTAGAAACTAAACAAGCTTTTATCCTTACCTCATGAGGTGAAATCTCAAATCGGTAATTTTCCCTTTATTTTTCAATTAACTTTTTGTTCTCATCTCCTATATCTACTATCTCATAATCCTCCCCTAGGTTTACCCTGGAGGGCCCTGGCATTGGTTCTTGTGATGGGAATAACTTATCTATGTCCTCCAATGCTACTACTAGATTTGGTTCCATTAGCTCTTTCTTAATGTGATCAATGTTGCATGTTCTCTGTCTTCTCTTTCGTTCCATCTTCTCATCAAATGTCTTCCTCTTCTTCTCTCTTCTTTTCTTTGTTCTCTGCCTGTTGTCATATTTTCTTTGCTCTTCCGCTCTTTATCCCTTTCTTAACTGCTCTTCCTGATACATTTGCTCTCGTCTTAGTCTACTCTTCTTTTTAACCTTGTCTTCTTCCAATCATTTCTCTCCTGTTCATCTTGATCTTCTCCTTGCCGCACTTCCTCAATGCTCTTCCCATCAACCTTGAGTAATGTCTGACAGCCCATCCATTCGTTCTATATGAGCGCTCTCTCGTCAGCTTTGTAATTTTCTCCTTTGCATCTCTTAATTTCCCATTCTATATCTAGAGTCATAGTTGGTCGTTCACTTCTCTTTTTGTCCGGTAAAACCTTAGAGATCACATCCCTTTCTGGAGTTTTTTCTGGACTCTCATTGTAACGCTCACCTGATTCCCGTAGAGGCGCCGGTCTTGACTGGGCGTATACCGTATCTTCAAAGGTGATGTGTAACACACGGCTGGCTCTTTGGGCTGGACCTCTGTGCACTGTATGTCTGACTCGAAGGGTAAGATGTCTTAGGTAAGTGAACGCCGTGCTCTCCATCTGCCTCGGGGCAGGGTGCTGTAACCAGTTTCTTCACTGGATAAGGGGAGCAGGCCTCTTGACTTCAGAGGACTGCTGTCCGTCGTTTACTGCACGAACGGTAAGTTTCGAGTAATTCTAATGTCTTTAAAGTCTTTAGTAATGATGTTTCTTGTTTTGCAGGGTTCCGGCGATGGCTGATGACGGGCTGAAGTGAGTTGAAGATGGAGCCCGTGTGATGAATAGAAGCGCCTGGAAGCACGTAAGTAAGCGCTTGTTGCCCGCTTCACAATGCGCTCTAACTGTCTTTTTATTTTGCAGGTACAAGTTCGGAGTGGCTGCAGGGTGCCGGAATACCCACTGGGTTAGATGTGGAAAGGAGTAATGGCACGTGAGTATTAAAGTTCCCCAATGTCTTTAAACGCACCTTGTTTTGTCTTTCAGATGTGGGATGCAGCGCCGAAGGCCTCCGGAGCGTGCGAAGAGTTGGTAAGCTTTTGTCTTTCAGATGCCGGAATGCAGTGTGAAGACCTCCGGAGCGCACGAAGAGTAGGTAAGCCTTTGTCTTTCAGATGCCGGAATGCAGCGCGAGGCGTTGGTGACAGCCGATGGACCAGGTAAGTGAAGAGCTGTCACTGAAGACCGTAATGCTAACCTGTTCTTTCTTGTCTTTATAGGTGTTGCTGAAGACTGGATTTTCTTGTCTTTATAGGTGTTGCTGAAGACTGGATTCAGGATGGTAAGCCTTTTTCCTTAGGCCCAGGATCAGATGCAGAAGACACAATGAGCGTTCTGCTGCAGAGGATGCAGAATAACGCAAAGCAAGATTCATCCATCGGGTGTGGTTTAAATAGCCTCCTGTAGTGCTTAGGTGTCTCCTTCCACAGCCACGCCTAGGTAAGAAAAGAGTTCCTGCTTTCCAGAAGAGTTCCAGTGTTCTGAATCTAGGGAGTGGCTCCTGCCTCACCCAACAGGAAAAGTAGTTCCAAACAGAAGAGGATCAGAGGCTCAACTGGCAGGCAAGTAAGCAGCATGGTCTGCTGCAGGTAAGTCCACCCAAGCATTATGAGCCCGGCGCTTCCAGCGCTGGGACTGGGCATATTTATGAGCCTGGTGCCACTGGCGCCAGGACTGGGTCCAAAAGGTCCCAATTGGGGCTGGTTGGCACTCGGAACCTGGGTTATGGATCTGCTTCCAAGGAAGTTGGGAAAACCCTGAACTTTTGGAAGCAGAGATCATGACAGTACCCCCCCTCAAGGCCCCTCCCAAACCGGGCTTCTCCGGGGGTTTTGGCTTGTCAGGAAATGTTCGGTGAAATCTTTTGATTAGGCGAGGAGCGTGGACATATTCAGCAGGTTCCCAGGATCTCTCTTGGGGGCCGTAGCCTTTCCAGTCAATTAGGTAAAATAGTTTAGATTTGGAGATCTTGGAGTCCAGAATGCTTTTGACTTCAAACTCGAGTTCTCCATCAACTAGGATAGGTTTTGGAGATTTAGTTAGTCGGGTTTGAGGTTGCACGGGTTTTAATAGAGAGACGTGGAAGACCGGATGTATCTTCATGTGCGGGGGCAAGTCCAACTTGACCGCTACTGGGTTTACTATGGTAGTGATGGAATAGGGACCAAGGTATCTTGGGTTGAATGTGCGTGGCCCTTTTAGAGGTAGATATTTGGTGGATAACCAGACTTGTTCCCCTACTTGATATTGAGGGGCTTCCTTCCGATGTTGATCTGCTCCTTTCTTGTATTGTTCTTTAGCCCTTTGAAGGTGAGAAACAGCTTCCTTAAAGGCTTGGGTGATTGTAGAATGCAGGTAGTCTACTGCTGGTGTTTCAAGATCTTGGAGGGGATCCAACTCCGAGGTTCGAGGGTGACTGCCGTATAAAAGAAAAAACAGGGTTTTCCCAGTTCCCGAATGGACAGAGTTATTGTAGGCATATTCGGCTATCCAAAGTATGTCTTTCCAAGTTTTTTCAGTTTGTTGCAGCATGCAGCGTAAATACTGTTCCAGAGTTTGATTGGTCCTCTCGGTTTGTCCGTCGGTCTGAGGGTGGTGACTGGTTGATAGTCTCACATCAATTTGAGCCGACCGACAGCAACTTCGCCAAAAATGAGAAATAAATTGACTACCTCAATCCGAAATTAGAACCGAAGGAAAACCGTGCAGTCGGACGATGTTTTCGAGAAATTCTCGGGCCAGAGTTGCTGCTGTTGGCAAGCCTTTGAGCGGAATGAAATGCGCCATCTTGGAGAATAAGTCCACGATTACTAGAAACGTATTGTATCCGGAGCATGGAGGTAGATCGGTGATGAAGTCCATAGAAAGCGTATGCCAAGGGCGAGGTGGGATGTCAATAGGGCGTAAGAGGCCTGCTGGTCTTTCCTTTTGACTCTTGTTTTGGGCGCATACTCCACAGGACATTATAAAGTCTCTGATATCTTTTTTCCAAGACGGCCACCAGAAGTAGCGCTTGATCTTTTCTGAGGTCTTGGCCATACCGGGATGTCCTTCCATTAAAGAATCGTGATAACAAGAGATTACTTTTTTCTGTAAATCTGTGCTGGGTAGGTATAATCGTTCTTGGAAATACAATAAGGTGTCCTTTACTGCAAAGTCCTTTCCCTGCAGATGCCAATTCTGTATGTCTGCTGGAGTTACAAGTTGCCTGGCTTTATCCTTAACTTCCTCTATGGATTCTGTGGCGATTACACCCAGAATTTCTTTGTTCGGGAATGATTGGTACAGGTTTAGGGTTGATCAAGTGTTCTTCCACTCCCATCCGAGAAAGGGCATCAGCTTTACCGTTCTTTGTACCAGGTCGATAGGTAATTATGAAGTCAAACTCGGCAAAGAATAATGCCCAACGGAGTTGTCTAGAGGATTGGGCTTTTGCGGTTTTCAAATATTGCAGGTTTCGGTGATCCGTAATCACAGTAACGGTGTGTCGGGCCCCCAGCAGATAATGCCGCCAAGCCTTAAAGGCAGACTTGATAGCCAGAAGTTCCTTGTCAGTAATCGTGTGATTGATTTCAGGAGGCGAGAATTTGCGGGACCAAAATGCCACGGGATGCAACTGATTGGTTACCGGGTCCTTTTGTGATAGAACTGCCCCCATGGCAAGGCTTGAAGCATCAGTTTCCACGATGTAGGGGAGTTCGGGGCGAGGGTGTTTTAAGATTGGTGCAGCGTAAATTTAGTCTTCAAATCCTGGAAAGCTTGTTCCGCCTCGGTAGACCATTCAAAACGTTTGTTTTTCTTTAACAAGGCAGTGATGGGCTGGACTATTCGAGAGAATTCGGGGATAAACCTGCGGTAAAAGTTAGCGAAGCCTAACATGCTTTGCACACCTTTTACGGAGGATGGTGATGGCCATTTGAGAACTGCATCGACCTTCTTTGAATCCATACGCACTCCGCCAGGTGATAATATGAATCCCAAGAATTCAACTTCAGTCACGTTGAAAACACATTTTTCCAACTTAGCGAAAAGTTTGTGTTGACGCAATCTTTCGAGGACCATTTTCACGTGTTTCCGATGTTCAGATTCCGATGAAGAATAAACGAGGATGTCGTCAATGTAAACAACAACACACACATCTATGAGCTCTCTGAGGACATCGTTCATAAAATATTGAAAGGCGGCCGGGGCATTGCAAAGTCCGAAGGGCATGACCTGATATTCGAATAGCCCATACTTGGTGCGGAAGGCCGTCTTCCATTCATCGCCCTCTTTTACTCGTACCAAGTGGTAAGCTCCTCTAAGATCCAGCTTTGTATATATGCATGCTTTTCTGACTTGGTCCAGGAGTTCAGGGATCAAAGGTAACGGATATCTATTCTTAACGGTGATCTGGTTCAGGGAGCGATAATCTATACAAGTTCTAAGGTCTCCTTCCTTTTTTGGAACGAAGAACAAAGCTGAAGAAGCAGGGGACTTGGAAGGACGAATAAACCCATTTGCCAGGTATTGATCCAGGTATTGTCGAAGGTGAAGGTTCTCAGGCTCGGTGAGGGCATAAATTCTACTACAAGGAGGAGTAGATCCAGGTATCAGGTCTATCTGGCAGTCATAAGACCTATGAGGAGGTAGAGAGTTAGCCTGATCCTTCTGGAAAACATCTTGGTATTCTAGGTATTCGGGAGGTAACTGGGGAGTCTCTGAAGAAATTGCTGCCAGTGCAACACCAGGTGGAGGGTGACAAGTAGAGACACATTCTGGAAACTGGACCGTTCTTGCTCGCCAATCGATCAGAGGATTGTGTTTCTCTAACCAAGGTATTCCTAGAATAATCTGAAACTGAGGGGCCTTGATCACATCGAACACGATCTTCTCATGGTGTCCATCTTGACTTACTAGCGTCACCTCTTGAGTGGTATGCGTTACTGGCCCGGAGGCTATCTCCGTACCATCCACCGTAGTAATGACGTCCTTTACAGCCTTGGGACAAAGAGTTAGATTCATCCTCAAAACCATTTCATGATCCACATAATTGCCGATGGCACCGCTGTCGACGTAAGCTTCAATTGCATGTAATCGATCCGGATTATCAGGGCTAATGAGGACCATAGGTATCACGAAATGCGAGGTCACGGAACTGGTTTTCACGCTCGGCAAGAGGACCTCTATTCTTGTCGGGCGAGGTTGTTTCCCTGCTCAGAGTTTGTAACTTTGGTAACTGCAGCTCCTACTGCCTTCTTGGCAGGTTTCACCGGACAGTCTCGAAGAAAGTGCCCTGAGTTTCCGCAATAGAGGCATAATTGCAACTGTTTTCTCCTTTCCCGCTCCTTTTGTGTTAGAGGACCTTTCAGACCCCCTATTTGCATGGGTTCCCCGGAGTCTACTCCTTTGGAAGGAGTTGGCGGTTTGGAAAATACTCGAGCATCAAACTTGGAACGATCGGCCTTCCTGTTCTGCAGTCTGTGATCTATTTGAACGACTAAGTCTATATAGTCCGAACAATCTTGTGGGGGATTCACTACTTGGGCTAACACATCTTTGAGCTCTCCACGTAGACCTCTATAAAACAGCGTAATCCTTTTGTCCTCAGGCCATTGACTTTCCACTATCAGTCTGTTGAAAGATGCAATATAAGCCAAAAGGTCTTGATTACCTTGTCGCAACGAAAGAAGCTCATTGTCCAAGGCCTGCCCCTGTGAATGTCTTGCAAACAGTTTTTCCATACTGAGCTGAAAAGCTTGAAAATCATGGAGGACCGGATCATCTTGATTTACTAGAGGGATCGACCAGTCTGCCGCATTGCCACTAAGGTACGAAAGCACGAAAGCTACTTTAGCTTGATCAGTTGGAAAGGCTGCTGGCCGGCATAAGAAATGCAACCGGCACTGATTGATAAATACTGCAAACCTCTTTGGGTCACCAGAAAATCGTTCGGGCGGAGCCAGAGGTACATTCCCAGGTAGGTTGATCTGCACTGGATTCATAGAGGATGTAGAAGGAAGATTTCCCCCAGATGCGGGTAACGGGGTCTGTCCGGCTTGTGACTGTAGCAATTGTCTAGCGAGATCATCTGTTCGCTCCTTGGAAATAATCAGTTCCCTTCTTAGAGCGTTCGTTTCCTGACGGGCTGCATGCACTTCTGCCCTTAGTTCCCCAAGTAACTGGGCTAGCTGGTCGGTATCCGAGGTTTCCATAGCGCCTGGACGGGAGTTTTGTGGTAGGTTTTGCGTTCTGTAACGCTCACCTGATTCCCGTAGAGGCGCTGGTCTTGACTGGGCGTATACCGTATCTTCAAAGGTGATGTGTAACACACGGCTGGCTCTTTGGGCTGGACCTCTGTGCACTGTATGTCTGACTCGAAGGGTAAGATGTCTTAGGTAAGTGAACGCCGTGCTCTCCATCTGCCTCGGGGCAGGGTGCTGTAACCAGTTTCTTCACTGGTTAAGGGGAGCAGGCCTCTTGACTTCAGAGGACTGCTGTCCGTCGTTTACTGCACGAACGGTAAGTTTCGAGTAATTCTAATGTCTTTAAAGTCTTTAGTAATGATGTTTCTTGTTTTGCAGGATTCCGGCGATGGCGGATGACGGGCTGAAGTGAGTTGAAGATGGAGCCCGTGTGATGAATAGAAGCGCCTGGAAGCACGTAAGTAAGCGCTTGTTGCCCGCTTCACAATGCGCTCTAACTGTCTTTTTATTTTGCAGGTACAAGTTCGGAGCGGCTGCAGGGTGCCGGAATACCCACTGGGTTAGATGTGGAAAGGAGTAATGGCACGTGAGTATTAAAGTTCCCCAATGTCTTTAAACGCACCTTGTTTTGTCTTTCAGATGTGGGATGCAGCGCCGAAGGCCTCGGGAGCGTGCGAAGAGTTGGTAAGCTTTTGTCTTTCAGATGCCGGAATGCAGTGTGACGACCTCCGGAGCGCACGAAGAGTAGGTAAGCCTTTCTCTTTCAGATGCCGGAATGCAGCGCGAGGCGTTGGTGACAGCCGATGGACCAGGCAAGTGAAGAGCTGTCACTGAAGACCGTAATGCTAACCTGTTCTTTCTTGTCTTTATAGGTGTTGCTGAAGACTGGATTTTCTTGTCTTTATAGGTGTTGCTGAAGACTGGATTCAGGATGGTAAGCCTTTTTCCTTAGGCCCAGGATCAGATGCAGAAGACACGATGAGCGTTCTGCTGCAGAGGATGCAGAATAACGCAAAGCAAGATTCATCCATCGGGTGTGGTTTAAATAGCCTCCTGTAGTGCTTAGGTGTCTCCTTCCACAGCCACGCCTAGGTAAGAAAAGAGTTCCTGCTTTCCAGAAGAGTTCCAGTGTTCTGAATCTAGGGAGTGGCTCCTGCCCCACCCAACAGGAAAAGTAGTTCCAAACAGAAGAGGATCAGAGGCTCAACTGGCAGGCAAGTAAGCAGCATGGTCTGCTGCAGGTAAGTCCACCCAAGCATTATGAGCCTGGCGCTTCCAGCGCTGGGACTGGGCATATTTATGAGCCTGGTGCCATTGGCGCCAGGACTGGGTCCAAAAGGTCCCAATTGGGACTGGTTGGCACTCGGAACCTGGGTTATGGATCTGCTTCCAAGGGAGTTGGGAAAATCCTGACCTTTTGGAAGCAGAGATCATGACACTCGTCATTGCTATACGCAGGCAGCTCATGTGCCGGATTACTGTATCCTGTAGCTGCCTTAAGCTTTCTTAATGGATACAATCCTTTGTCTTTTGTACTATCGCCATCTACATCAGACGCGGTAGGGGGAGCAGAAGGCTTGATGCCCCCCTCTTTACACTTACACATCCAGTCTTCAGGAGGCGGGTCTTCCCGTTCCTCCTGATACAGTTTTCAAAGCTCTAGTAGCTAGCCTTTTTTTCTAGCGTCTTTCTTCTTTCCTGTGTATGCTGCGTGCAGGTATGTGGTCATGTGTTGTAAAACTGCTTTTGCCAGTGATCCCCTTGTGGACATGGCATGAACATCTTATCTGCCATGCCCTTAACCCATTCTGTACTATATTGCTTAAGCTTGGGTGTGTTTTGCAGCTGTTTGCAGAGGTACATGAGCGGACTAGCATTCTCCATCATGACTAGTCGCACTCGACTGTCAATACTTACCGTTATTTTACACAGAAAATACTTTTCAAAAAAATAACACAATACGAATGTGCACCAATCGTCGCAGCTCCAAACCCTTAAGTCTCACTTTACTTCAGTCTACCTGTTTAATCAATACCTTTGTCAACTAAATCAATAAATAATCTATTCTCAGCCTTTTACCACAATCTATTGGTTGTCGCTCTTTGACATTTCATCATTTTCTTTATCACATATAATACATACAATTATAAAGACAGACAGACAAACTGGCCGGCCCACATATACTTCTGCCAACGCTCCTCGTGGCTACTCTCGCCCCTAATAATTGACTGCGATCGGAGTGTGAATTGTTTTCTTTAACAGATCTATCTGTTTGTCGCCTAAATATCAGTTCTGATTTTAAAACAATTCCTTTTAGACGTCCTTGTCGTAGGAGTCTGGCCTTATTTTATGGATCGCTCCTCACCCACCACTAAATACTTCTACTCAATGCTCTTTGTCGTTAACTCAAATAAATTCCCAACCAAACCTCTGATACTCTTTCCCCATTATCACTTTCCCCATTTAATACATGGTTATTTTTTGCCACCTCTCTCAATCTACTCACCATTAGCTTTTCTGCTCCTGACCCTTGGGATCATCTCCTCCCCAACTGGCCATCTTAGCCTTCGGTCCATTCAGCTGCCTGTAGAAACTGGGAAGGGAATTCCGTGAAAGAGGGACCCGTCCCACCTGCTTTGTTTTCCTTGCAAGATTTTGGTTCCCGCCCGCTATCCACAGGAAGCCTTGCGGTCCTCCAGCTAAATGTCAGAGGACATCCAATATTTCTGAGACCTTTAAAAGCCTATTGGGTTGAGGGATATCAAACCATCATCTCTCTGCTACCACGTGAACCCAAGCACCTAGGGCCCTTTAAGATGAGATAGCAATACTTTGAGATAGATGGGGATACTCAGAATTTACTGTTTGATTATATGCAGAATAATCAAACAGACTCAAGAAGTTGGCAAAACTTGGTGCAGTTTTATTTGCAATTGTCTAAAACAGGGAGTTACAACAGGCTTTCGCTCGATTTCGCTCAGCGCATATTATAAAAACACAACTTTTATAGTGAAAGCTCATCATAAATGACATCACACTATGTGGCAAACTACAAAAACATACTTGGGCATGTGATACTTAGGATTACAGGGAACATCTGAGTATAAGTTCCATACTAACGGGGGAAGTGTTTGGCTCTCTACTGTCAGGTGGGCAACTAAGCCCATCCCAAGTCATCTTCTGTGTCATATTAATACTCAACACTTTATTGGTTATACAAACTATAGGGCTCTTTGATACGTGGCTGTTACGCTCACCTGATATCCAGAGGGACGCCACAAGATACTGGATGGGAGGCTGTGCGCTGTCCTGGACCCCTTTCTGCTTGTTTGTATGTTGGCTGGTGGACAGGTCCTATGACAGGAGAATGGGGGTTTAGATACTGAGCCTGTTATGGGGGTTCCCACCTCCCACTGACCAAGTCCCTTCCGCTTGAGTTATGCCTCACCTTATTTTCTTGTGCGTTAAGCTCTCCGTCCTGCGTCTCAGTGCAGGGGCGCAAGTTAGTTGTGGGCATTCTGAGGGCCTAGTTGCTTCACTGGTCCTGTGCCCTTGTGTCTGGTCCAGTCCGGCTGTGACACCGACTTTTTTAATGTGCTCAGGTGAGTCTAGCAGTCTTTGTTCCCTCTCCTGTCTTCTTTCGTTCCCTGTGCTTTTCGGTGTTCCTTTTGCTCTTAATGTCTCTTGCTGTCTTCCACAGGGATTGTTGCTGTTGTGGAGCCGCAGTGCCGGATGGTTACGGTAAGTAGTTTAGTGCTAAGCGCAGCGCTGCACAACGTGAGCCAGATGCTAACCTGTATTCCTTTCTCTCCTTTACACAGGAGGCAGCGCGCTGATGATCCGGAATGCAGTTTGTTCGGTGACCAGGTATGCAGGTAAGTGATTAATAGTGTATTGCTTGTTTCTCCGTCACCCTTGCAGATTAACGTAGCGCGATGTTAGAACCCGCTGTCAATGCTGTCCCGTACTTTACAGATTGCAGAGTACTCCGGAGATGGCGAGGCCACCGAGCGCGGATGGATGCAGGAGCTGTTCTCACAGGTAATTGTCCCTTTGCAATGCTGTTCTTGTTCTTGCAGGTTGCGGAGCGCTCCGGAGATGGGCGAGCCACTAAGCGCGGACAGATGCGCGGATGGATGTTGGAGCTGCTACTCACAGGTAAGCGTTTCTAGTAATACTGTTCTTTTTTTTGCAGGTTGCCGGTAGAATCCAGGTTGATGCTGAAGATTCAAGCCGCCGGGAGAAGCAAAGGAGCTGGAGCTGGACACGGTGAGCGTTACGCTGCAGGAGTGCAGAATAACACGAAGCGCGAATTCCAGTTCGGGCGTGGCTGATATAGCCAGCCACACCTGAAGATTCGACCACACCCAAAACACTAGTCTGCATGCTTCAGTTCATGGAACTGAGCTTCAGGAAGGACCTCCATGTTGGATTAAGGCCCAAAGTGGGCTTGCCTTATTCTTGATAATGAGCTTGGCGCCAAAGGCTCCAGGACTGTCTCCATGTCTGCTGTTGCTGGGTTTTTAAGACCCTTGGAGTTGCTCTGTGGGGCTGTAGACTCACTACTGCCAGGGGGCTGTTGCAACTGAGGGGGTCAGGGATAGGGGTCATGACAGTGGCCCCCTACCATTGGTTTGGCATCTTTGCCCCTTCTGGAATATTCCACACGCTAGCAGCACGCAGGCTACCATACCGGGTGCATGGAAGGCCGGCGTGTTCATGCCTCCCCTTACAATTAGCCCAACATCTATCCTTGCAGTCTGCCAGTCAATTAAGGCTTTGAACTTGGCCTTGCAGAAGCTCTTTGTGGCTGAGAAATAAAGGGAGTATCTTCTTGGTTTCGGTGTAGTTCGACCAAGTGTCTATTTTTATCTGACCATGTGACTGGGAGACTGCGTTTTCAAGCTCTTTGCAGCATTTAATTCTATTAAATGATGAACTTTTGACACCTTCAGTGTTGTTCCATAACAACTCAAACAGAAGTCTGTTTCTTCCTCACGTTCATGTGACTACCTTGTGCATCTTTTCTGGGTGCGTCAGCTCCATTCCGCATGATGTCACCATTCTTCTCTTTCACTCATTTTTACACTTCTTCCAGGACTTTATACAGAAGGCCTTTATTTCTTTGTGAATGCATATAAGGTTTTCTTAATAGATGCCTTGTTGCCATGATTTATGCGGTACAGGCATCCTCACTGGTACTGCACGTGTTGCAATTTCTGGCTCCCAACATATAGGCAGCATGGGGGTGGAGATTCTGGTGGGTGTACTTAACTCCACCTCTACACTAGCCTTCAGGAGCTTGCACCAGGTGAATGCAATCAGGGTCTCTCCAACTTGTAGCAGCTTGCTGCAAGTGAATGTATTTAGTATGCCCCCCAGCCCTTTGCCTTTTAGGCAGCATACAGCTACCAGAATGCATCAGCCGGGGTAACCCAAAACCCAGAATGGAACATGAAAGTAGTTTGATCCAAAACTGCAGCAGTAAAACTGATACAAGAATGCCATGCCCGTTTGTGGGTTTTAACATGGGAGTTATGCAATGAACAAAGTCTATGAATGGGTGTGTAAAGTGGAATTGGGTAGCATGTGCATACATTCCCAATACTATGACTATGAGGATTGCTTTGGAGGCCTTCATTAGGTTTGTGGGTGAGGGTCCCAGACTCACTTTCGTGGTCCTACCTTCTCTTAGCCGTACCACCAACTGTCCTGGCCACCCCAACTTCTCTGGAGAACTTACCAGCAAGCTTCCCTCTGCTGCTTCCAGGGATTGTGGCGGCTCCACACTGACTCTCGACCGCTGAGCTGCATGTCTTGGCTTCTCCACGCACTTCATGCTTCCCATCTGGATGGGAGCATAGGCTTCTGCTTCTTTCGGGTGTTCATCTGCGATGGAGCTTCTGGGAATGCCTCTACCATCGGGTAAGCATCCCGATATGTGTACTGTCGGTGTCTCACCTCCTCTACTGCCACTGGGATTTGAATCTCCCACTTCCTCCTAGAAGGGCTTCTCTCTATTCCCAGTCCTTCTTCCCTTTTTATGACATGAACTGTATTGGCCATTCTAAAGCATCTAGTCCGCGCATCTTGGTTCTGCGGAACCTGCCACATGGATCATTAGAGAGCCCTTTAGTCCTCATTAGGTTGTTGTTGCTCTTTCTCATCCCAGTAGTGAGGTTTTTATCCCTCACTAGAATGCTGTTATTCCCCATCTCAGTAGTAAGGTCTGTATTCCTCACTAGGTTGTTTCTTCGAGAAGTGGCCTTGTCTATTCAGCAGAGATACATGAAAGTGTGTGGAGTTATTATGTGTTGTGCAGAATACTAGGGCAAGGGAGGTTGGGGTGTAGGGAAATTATACTGCATATCTCTCAAGGTGTCGTCCCACATCCAATAGGGGGTTTCCCTCCCATGAGATCCACCCGCTGGGTACTTTCCCCAGTTGGACAATCGGGAACCGACTTCACCTGCCTGGCTTCATGGGAAGGGTCTTCCCCCATGGAAGCAGTTTCGATATCCAGAGATTTGTCACAATGCCTAAAAATGTGTTCATAGGCATCAAATGAAAACTGAATTTCAAATAAATTCTTGCAATCAATCTACAAGGCAATGTTATAATGTAGGTTGGTGTTGCGCTATTATTTTCTAAATGTATTTATTTATTTGTATCGCGCCGGGAACCCTCGGGCATCAGGATGCCAACAAAAACACTAGAAGGACACTAAATAGATGGGATAAAACATATAAGGTATGGAACTTCCCGTACTTTCCTGTTTTAAGGCTTATTGACTCATTTGAACAGCAGTGCTTTCAATTGAGCACAGAATATATTGACATTTATTTCCAGTCAGAGTGGTCCTGGGAGCGCATTCCACATCTGTGCAGTCCTCGTGCGGAAGGCTCTACCAAACTCTCTGGCCTTTTTGAACCTGAACGATTTCATTGTTCCCAAATTGAGCGATATTAAGACACTGTTGGAGACATAGAAAAATGGACGGGAGATCAAATAGATTGGGGTATTACCATAAAGGCATTAATGGGCCAGAGTGGCCATTTTAAAATGGATACGGGCCACAATAGACAACCAGTGAAGAGATTCCCTCCCTGCAGAAATGTGTTCCTGTCTAGGGATGCCATTAATGATCGGAACTGCGTCATTTTGGAGTGTTTGCAGATGCTGAATGCATTTCTTCTTCGCCCCAATGAACAGAAAGTTACAATAATCAATTTGTGGGAGAATGATGGCTCTGGCAATTGAGGCACAGTTTGCTTCCGTGACGAGCGGTTTAATATTCCTAATCAATTTCAGGTAATAATTGCAATTTTTTACCATGTAACTGGTCTGTGCCTCAGTACTGATGGCTGCATTAAAGAACACCCCTAAGGTCTTTACTGTGTCCGCCACTGTTATGACGGAGTCTTTGATATTAAAATGTCGTTATTCATTTCCCACTTTTGCTCTAGCCCCTGAGCTCCCAAAGAATAGCAGCTCTGTCTTACATTAATTGAAGCAGAGCCAGTTCTCTGTCATCCAAAGCGCTATTACTCCGTAAATTGTGGTCAGGTTCTTGGTGTCCTTCTCATGACCCCCGTCGATTTCCAGAATGAGCTGGGTGTTATTTGTATAGTTGGTAAACGTGACCCCATATGACTCGAGCAGGCTACAGAAAGGTCTAATATAAAGATTAAAGAGAGTTGGTGAGATACATGCTCCCTGTGGGACTCCACACAAAATGGGGGTTGACTGGGAGGAGACGCTTTCCCAAAAGACTGAGGATTGTCTGGTTGACAAACAGGATTTAATAAAATTTCTGACATGAGGAACACACTTCCCTATATCAGCGAGTGTGTCCATAAAATGATCATGATCCAACAGATCGAAGGCTGCGGACAGGTCCAGCAGGACTAATAGCCCATTCTTTCCCTGGTCCGCAGGTTCTAACATATTCATCTGTAGATCCAAAAGGTCAGTCTCCGTGCTATGGGCTGCTCTGAACCCAGATTGCTTATTATGGACCATACGTGCTTTATCAAGGATATTCAGCAGAAAATGAGTTTTGGTGATAGGCCTTACATTTGTTGCGTCCTTTGGGTCCAGGCCTGCTTTTTTATTAGTAGAGAAATGGTAACTGTCTTTATTTTATCCAGAACTGAGGCATAATCAAACAAAGAATTGACCAGTCTGGAGAGGAAAGGGGCAATTCCTTACTATTCTCTAGGATAAATTTCACTGGGATCATATTTTCACTGCATGAGATAGGATGCATTGCTGACAGTGTGGACTTCATCTCGAGGATGGCCAAATGTTTAAATGCAAAGTCTATTGATCGATTGGCCGATCCTGATGTCAGACATCTGGAGCTGCGTGTGTGCTCTATTACCTAGATCATTTTCTATTTTATCCCGGACAGCTTTCCTTTTATTCGCAAAAGCCAGTTGGACATCGTCACAATCCTTTTTTGTGGGGTGGAAGGTTTCTAATAGGGCCTTTGGTTTCTCCAGAAGCTTTAAGATCTCAAACAACTTCTTAGTGTTGTTCTTAGCAACCCTAATTTCCTTCTCAAAGAATTCTTTTTTGGTTGAAATAATGTTGTCTTTATACTCTGCTTCTAGGAGGATAACAAATGTTTTACCCATGCCTGTTCAGTGCTTCTTTTCTGTTTTTTTCTGTTGATTTCTAGCATTTTATATACAGGTAACCCTCTGGGCATATCAGGACTCCGCCAGGCGCCCTTTATATACTTCTTCTTTGTAGTTTGGCCTTGAGTCTGCTCTGTGCTCTGAGAACCTTTAAGGACTATGGGCATGGCGGGGATCCATGCGTAGGTGTGAAAGTTTCACTCTTCGAGCCTACCTTTGTCATGTAACTGGACACCGGGAGATCGGCTTTTCTCTGTGTCTTTTCGTATATTTGATTTAATTCTACCAGTTCTCTGACATCTGTGCCTTATCTTGACCTTTCGGAACAGGATCCTCTGTTCTCTTCTCTCCTTAATTGTATCCAATGTTAGCTTATTCCAGCCAGATAAGACCTTGGTTTCTTGGCATGGTCATCCTTTAGCTGAGTTTTGCTCTATCTTGATTCTCGATTTTCTTGCTGCGACACACTCCATTTGAGGCCTTTTTTAACCTTTGTTCAATTCTGCTTATGTGCGTAGTGGACTTACATTCATACATAAATTCCTTCTTGAGGTATATACTTGTAAATGTCGGTGCTTGCCGCAATCTATCGACTATTTAGCATAAGCAAGCTTCACGATTTATTTCTTTGCCTCTTGAAGTTACTTGCATCTGTACACGTTGAAACTAACTAAACATCTTCATCATGCATGTGTCATAAGTTTCTTCATCTTGACATCAATTTCTTCACCTTGGGCTCAAGATGTCATTTATCCATGATAGCTCCTTGGCATTTCATCTCTTGTATGTATTCTCAGGTCATTATATCTTTTATATGTGCATCAGTCCGATTTCTTATGACATCACAATTCATCTTCCTTCATTATCTTCTTTGCTTCTTCGAGTATTTTATTAAAAAAATCATCATATTGTTTAGAATGCAGGTATGGCTTTTTTAAAGAATACCTTACTGTCCAGGTTTTCTTAGGTGTCGGTATATTAATAGGTTCTGTTACACTGATAGGTACTAGGCAGAGCCCATGTGCTGCTCTCTGCTGATTTAACTGTTCTTCATACGTCACATACTTTGGTGTGAATTCAATAGGTAATGACAGGAGGCAACAGAAGTGGGGGCGATACTCAACACATCCTCTTCATTACGATTATATTTAAAATAAAATGTTTGTATAAAAAAACTCAGTAGATAGTTATCAACTGCAAACTTAAAACAATGTGAAATTCAGTACAATGCGAATTTCCTGGTTAGGGGTGCAACCAGATAAAATAATCAGGTTCCTCCAAATACATGCCAAGGGCTGTCCAATGGATTCTAAACCATAAAGAATTAATGGCTGCAGTTGTTGGAGGTATAGGGTACATAAGGATAGCATAAAAAGAAGTACTTTCTATACTCTTCATCTTTGCTAATATCAGATGAATATTTAACTTGATCTTGTGACGAATTGACACATCAGAAATCTTGTCAATAATCAGATACCCAAGATAGTGAACGTCCATCACTTTTCTTGAGCAGTTTGCTAAGTACAAACCAATTGAGTGAAGACAAACAGTAGTTTTTCAGAGCGGAGCATATAATTGCAATTTTATTTGCGTTAACCACCAGATCATGTGCTTCCAAATATCCAGCACAAGCCAAAAGAGTGTGTTGTAATCCAACTGCTGTATGACCCAATATGATGAAATATCAGTATAAGATAACCACGCTAGTTTTTGAAGAGTACTTTTTGGAGGAAAGTTAGATTGTCTAGTGCTGTCACTAAATCATACAAGTATAAATTGAATAACATCGGAGCAATGCCACACCCTTGCTTTAATCCACGACATGTAATTATTGGGTCAGTGAATGCACCACCTGAACTAAGCCTTATACTTACCACATTATAATTATAAAACAATGTTATTAGTTTAAGTAGCTCCTCTGCCATTCCCATCGTTTTGTTGGGGTTTATGGAACATTTTGGGAATTTCTGTGTACTAGCTGTTCCCAGCTTAACATACGCCGTTCTAGCATACCTTAAAAGTCAATAATGGTCGGTAATTCATAGGGTCACTTTTGTCCACCTCCTCAAATATCAAATTACCACTGATAACTTCCAGCAAGGGGGGTGTAGGTCCCGGTTATTTATTATTGGTCATATTAATGGTCAGATGTTAGTCAATTGGACATGATCAGGGGAGACAGACATTTTGATTGACCATTTCAAGAATATCACTACTACAGTGATTGATACACTCACACCCCTGAAAAAGAAGGAAATAAACACATATCGATTTGTACTATCAAAGTTGGTTCATGGGAGAAGACCACGTGAGTCCATTTAGACTCAGGACCCACCATGACAAAGCACGCCCTATAAACTAAAGCTGTATGTGCATACACAACAAAGTTAATAAGACAAATTAAACCCTAGATGCCACTACAAAAACCTTTCTTCAATAGCAACAGCACTTGTAAACACAAGACTTGATTATTGTAACAGTCTACTAGCTGGAACGTTGAAAGATAACATCAAAATTCTCCAAACAACACAGCATGAAGCTGTTAGAGCTGTTTAGGGCCAGGAATGAGCATGTGACACAGCCAAGAAAATCTCTGCACTGGTTGCCCATGAATCACTGCATTAGTCACAAAGATCTTTCTCTGACATACAAGTGCATTCATAGAATTGCACCCATCTACTTACAGCAGCACCTGAAGAACTTAAATTCACGTCTTCTTCGATCTAACATATTGCGAAACTTGAAGGTGCCCCATTTGAACCTTAAAAGATTTGGAAGCGCCTGCTTTGATACCTGCATGCCGAATCTTTGAAACTCAATACAGCAAGAGCTTAAAAAAAATACAAAATAAAAAAATCAGTCTAATATTACCTCCATTAAAAAGCCATCAAAACCTATGTTCAATTCTAAGGACTAGGTATGAAACTTTTTATATTGACCATAGCTTGATGTTGGCACCCCTTCTCATTATGTTATGTTCATCCCTTATCTCTTGTTATGTGGGCGCATTGAGCACTACGGGCGTGTTGCGCATTATAAAAACCAAATAATAACAACAATAATTGAAAACGCTAACCGTTGAAAAGGCTAACAGGCCGATTCATGGAATTAATGTGCGCCGAAAATCGCAGCGAAAGCACACATAGCGCAGCGCACACAATAAAAGTGGACGGAATGCAGGGCATAACATGCAGAATGGGGAACAACGCGTGAAAATGTGGGCATTACGGGGGAAGTACAGGAGGTAAATGCGCGGAACGCCCACACGCGCGCCTACAACACGTATTCATGGAATCAAACAGGGGAAACGCGCGTGCCAAAAAAGACACGCTAATCCGGAAACACATACGCCAGCAGGAAGCAGGCGTACGTGGCCCCGCACAGCATAAAAGTGCGTGCAAACAACAAACAAGCTCAGTCGCTACGATGAATATACCGTTCCTCGCAGCAGTGGTCGTGGGACACCGCAGGAGGAGGAGGATATTCCAGGCCCAGAATTTTTACACCCAGGACCAACCTTTTTGGGATGCCTGATGACCAGGTGTATGGGAGGTACAGGTTTCCACCACACATAATACTCTACCTGTGAGTGAGTGTGAGGGTGACCTCACATCACCCACCCTGTGCTCCCAAGCACTGAGCCCCTTGGAAAAGGTGCTCAATGTACTGCACTTCTTGGCCACTGGTTCATTTCAGCGGACAAGTGCCATAGTGGGGGGGTGTCACAGGCCACGCAGTCACGCTGCCTACACCAGGTGTTGGCCATCATGACTGCACGCTCCTCAGTCTGCAGGCACATATACATGCCCAGAACACCTGCAGAAAGGCAGGCTGCCGTCCAGGACTTTTACGGGGTGGCACACTTCCCCAAAGTGCTAGGTGCCATTGATTGCACCCATGTGGCTCTACGTCTACCCAGGGCAACTGAGCACATCTATAGAAACCGCAAGCACTGGCATTCCATCAACGTGCAGGTAGTATGTGAGGCCAAGGGAATCATCACCTCAGTATATGTCAACTATCCAGGGTCCACCCATGATATTTTCATTTTCAGAATGTCACCCCTAAATCGGGACCTAGAAGCTGGGTGGCATGGAGATACATGGCTGCTTGGTGAGTTTAAATGCCTCTGCACATGCATGCATGTCAGATACTGAATAATGTCACAACCCCACTAATGATACCCATCATCACCTCCCCAGGGGACAGTGCCTACCCTCTGAGCACCCACATGATGACGCCAATTCGGAACCCCACCACACCATCTGAGGTAAGATACAACACAGCCCATATTGCAACCAGGGGCATAGTGGTGCGCACATTCGGACTGCTCAAGTCACGCTTTCGCTCCCTTGACCGCTCTGGTGGGTAGCTGCTATACACGCCCCCAGTAGTGTGCAGGATCGTAGTGTGCAGGATCATAGTGGCAGCATGTGTCCTGCACAAAGTTGCAACCCGCCAGGGTTGTCGGTGGACATGGTGGTACCCCATATCCCCAACCACATGCATGGCCGCTGCACACGGGAGGTGAAAGGACATGTGGTTAGGCAGCCCGTACCCAGCTGGTGGCTAATTACTTCACCTAAAATCCTACCCCTGTGGAGTGCATACATCCCTGGCACATACCAGCTGACAATCAATGATGATGACATAAGGGACAGCCAACTGTCACAACCATACCAGCCTGAGATTGGTCACCTGGAAGTGTTACATTGTTTGCATCCCTACCTACTTAAAGACAACCAATGCTGTGTGAAAAAAACACATTCATGCTGCATGAATGGCTACCCCCTTGAAAAATACTACATGAAAATATTGCCATGTCACCCAACCCCTCCCCATCGCAGCTACCCAACACACCATGGCATGTCATGCAATGTGAAAGCAACAAAATGAATGCACAACACATGACACCAGTGTCACAAAGTGCACTGTTCCAAATGTAAACAGGCCACAAACAATATGCTCCCAGTAATCAATAAGAAACAGCACACATGAACAAATACTTACCAGTAACACAGAACAGCAACACAGGATGAAACAGTGTCAAAATACGACAGTACAAAATCAAAGTAGTGCAAGTCTCACAACCTGACGAAGGCAGCACATCGACCCCTTCCAACTGCAGAGTGTTGCTGTCAGGCAAATGTGTCAATGTACTGCATACAACATGAACTGCATCTGCAAAGGAGACGGCCTTGTGAAGACATGAAGAAGGTACATATGAATAAGGATAAAGTAATGGATGCACAAGCACATATCAATACACCATGCAGTGTTCAATCCAGCAACAATCCCCACTAGGGATGTCCACACAGTTTTGACTACAGACTGCCCACACAGCTCATGGGAGCTCAATGTCACTGTGTAAGTAACTGTCACTTGGTCACACCCTTTGCAAGCCAATGGAAAGGGGAAGCCAGAGGGGTGTGTGTGTCAGGAACCCAAGCATCTAACCCAAAGACAGGACAAGCATGCATGTGCCCAGCTGGAATACACAGTGGATGCCCACGGGAGCCACACAAGGCAACACACTGTAAAAAAAAAAAGAAAAATAATAAAATCAAAAATTGCCATGTGTGGACCGGGGGAGGGGGGAGGCCACCCAGGAGGTTCAAGGACAGGGTGCACACCAAAACCCACATGTGTGGATGTTGCAAAAAAAAATACCTCCATGGGCTCATGGCCTGCACGGCTACGCTATTGTGGGAGAACTGCTGTCGCTCTCTTCACCCTCTGCTGCTACATCAGGAGGTGGCTGTGCTATGGGAGGCAGCTCACATAAGCCCTGGTATGGTCCTCCATGGCAGCAAGCATGCAGGCGTGGAAGGTTTCAGACTGGAGGATCATGGTGCGGAGGTCCCCATGCAGCACCTCACGGGTAGCCTGCATTTCTACCCGCATGGCCTCGCGTGATGCCCGGATCTCTTCACGTGTTGCCTGGAGCTCTGCTGAGAGTGAACGTGTGAACTGCTCCAGCTGCTGTTGTGACCTAAAATTTCGGGAAGCCTCAAGTTCACCCAGAGTCTCCCTGAGGAAATGGAGTTCTAACCTCAGTGCTTCCCTGTGGCCATGTGACTCTACAGATATGGCTTCGCGCAGAGTCTCCAGTGCCGCCCGCCGGTCCCTGTTGGACGCCAACATGTCTTCCCTGTGTGATTGGCAAATGGAGTCTGTTGCCTGCTGTTGTTGCTCCATCTGCCTTTCGGGGGGAGAATCGAAGTGGCCACCCTCTCCATTGCCTGAGCCATAATTTCAACCGATACTCCCTGCTGTGCTGCTATACTGTACATGGAGTTTTCCCATACAGTATTGCATGGTGGCGTATGGCCACCGCGTCGGCGGGCACCACACCTGTTTGGGGCAAGGCGATCTGAGCCTTGCTGTGCTGGCACTGCCTGAGACTGCAGGACTGCATTCCCCCTCTGATCTGCTGGCCCAGGAACAGGATCAGATGTTGTTGAGCGTGACCCTGCATCTGTAACTGCCAAAGGCGGAGTTACCAACACTGACATCCCCATAGAGGGGTCTCCCCCCTGGTGCAGGTGGGTTGGTCAGAACAGCATCCCTCCCAGTAACACTCACTTGGGATGCCACATATGTCTCACTCTCCGATTGAGCACCTGAATCATAGAGGTCTGGGGAGGTGCACCCAGAGACACTCGTGGACAGTATGGTCTGCAGGAGGATTGGGTTTTCACCCACCACCACCCCACGTCCTCCACTGGTGCCCGGTTGTGGCTGAGATTCCTCCTGGGTCTGCAGCATCTCCTCCACCTCAACAGCATCAAGTGCGTCATCACCTGCAAAAACATGAAAGCCAACACATGGAAACAGGCATGAGCACCATAGCACACACATAGGCCTGACAAGCCAAAGATCCAGTGCACAAACCCTGGCATGCATGCACTGTCAATGAGTTGGAAGGGGAGGCAAAAAGCAGACACTGAGGACTCCAAGATGGAAAAGCAACACATGTGCTGCATGCTGGATAGCACTGGCATCACACATTAGCCTGTGAGTGGCATTGGCATAGCCAATCCACATACATGACACATGCCAGCACACAGATGGCACGTGGCATATCCATGGTACATTTGACAAGGACAGCCATGTGTTAGTGAATGAGTACTGTCACCCATCCATGTGAGATGGACATGATGAGATTAAAAAATCCAAATAGTGTGACAAAATATGCATGTGCCACCCACTGCAACACATCCAGTGTACAATTATACAGTGATGGCAGTCAGATGGATACATCAATGGTTGGTCACTTCAACATGACAGGAAGTGACAATCATGTTCCATATTCAAACAGCCCACAATAATTAATGTGAGCAGGCCCTTACTCAATCAGCCTGAATGGTCAAATTATTCCCATAACAAGGTAATAAATGTCGGCCATTGTGGGGTGTAATATATGACAGAAGCATGTCACATATGTGGCATTAGGGCTGGAAGATGTGTTGCAAAAATGGTGGGATTGAAACAATCAGGCTGAATGAACACTGAAAATTCTGAACAATGTTGTTGCAAGATGACAGTTCAAGGGCAACTGCAGTAATGTGGTGCTAATTGGCTCCTGTGGTCAGAAGGGATACTGTCATACCCAAATCAAAGGGCGGTGAATGGTTTGGAGGAAGCACATGGGTGACCCATACCACTCAGGACTACACACCCTCACCTGGCACTCAATCAGAACAGGTCACCCAAGCAACATACACATGGATTACACACACATGCATGGGCACTCACCGAACAATGCTTCGTAATCTGGTAGGTCTCCCATGCCTTGGATCTGTTCCTCTGTGACGAAGGTTCCAGCAACAGACTCATGTTCAGTGAGTTGGTCGTCCTCTGGTGGAGACCCACCGCCAGTCACCAGAGTAGAGGCATGATTTGAAGCCAGCTTGTTCTTTGCTCTGCGTTTCAGGTCATTCCACCGCTTGTAGCAATCATCAGCTGTGCGCCTCACAAATCCAAGGGCACTAATGTGCTCCGCGATGGTCTGCCAGTGGGCCCTACGTTGACCAGGCGTAGTCTTGCACCCTGCAGTCACCACCATTTCGCAGCTATGTGCCAACACATAGGCCACAAGTGCATCAA
Organism: Ambystoma mexicanum; assembly: GCF_040938575.1. NCBI lineage: Eukaryota > Metazoa > Chordata > Amphibia > Caudata > Ambystomatidae > Ambystoma > Ambystoma mexicanum. The sequence goes on along the minus strand of NC_090923.1, from coordinate 488,355,119 downwards.
GTTCGGCGTCATTAAAGCTAGGCTTCCTTGACGTGCCGGAGTGTGTAGCCGTGTCTGGGGTCTCAGCCTGTAGTGCTAGAGCACCCTTCTTCTTCTTGGAAGGTGGTGCGGATCCTGAGTGGCTTACACCGCTCTGGACAGTAGGGGCAGAAGCGGAGGTGGACTGGGTACTTGAAGCCTGTAAAGGCACAATGACCAAAGGTCTTGGTGCAGGCATTGGCTGCAGGGTAATGTTGGCAGGGCCAACGTCGGTGTGATGGACCTGGACCGACACTGTCCCGGCTGGGAGACTCGGAGCTGGGGTGGATTGAGCTGCAGCTGCCCCTGCAGCCTCCCCACCCTGGCTGCTTGGGGCAGCAGATGACAGTGCTGCCCCAGATCCACGTGGCCTGGTGACAGCAACTTTCACTGCCACACGTGGCTTAGACTTGGTGACCTGGAAGTCAGCCTGGGAGTCATCCTGTGCCGGTTCAGTTGACAAAATGGGCCGGTCCAACAAGGGCTGAGCTGGGATGGTGTCAGCTACATTTCCCACAACCATTGGGGGGGGCATAGATGGCCCCGATTGGTCCTCCACACATGGGGCTCTAGGGGCACCCTGCAAATCCTGGCCACATCCCCTACCGCGCCCACCACGCCCCCATCTCTTTGGGATCGGCCACCTTTGCCTCCCTTACTGCTTGGTCGCCTCCTAACCATGGCACTGATGTTGTTGTGCATATGGGAGTTGCAGTAAACAATTGTCCTGAGCAATTGGGGTGAAAGGGGTAGGGTACTAGATGGAATTCGTACCCTAGTGCTCTAGCAAAGCTGTCTGTGACCCCTGGGGGAAGATGACAGGTCACGCAATGCACAGGTACCCCAAAAACAAAAGTACACGTGCACGCAACCCCTGTTAGTCCACGTGCGTGGAAAAATGAACCCGCACTACGCTGTGACACCCAGAAACACATAAATAAGTGTACACATGTTACACGCAGCCTACAATGACCTCTGAAGTGGTACGTGACACACAGGGGCAACCACAGTTGGAAAATACGTGCACGACTCACCGTCTGCCTTGAAAAAGAACGTGAAAAAGTCACGCAACACCCCCGCCAAAAGAAGAAAAGAACGCAGTCTGAGGAAACAGGGAGTACGAACTGGAAATGTTGTGAAGTAATCGCGTGTGAACCGATAAGAAGTACAAGAATCACCCGCTCGCTCTCCACAAAAAGCACGTACAAGAAAATAGCGTGATACTCGTACTTTTTAAGCCAGCCCACACGTGCAACGTCACTTATGCGCTTACACTCTAAGGCCCTTTTCTCCAATAGCACGGTGACGTGCAGTTTACTCAAGTGCTGATTCACTATGCACCCGTGTTTTGGGGAACGCCCACACGCGTAATGTCACTTATGCGCTAAGGGCCTTTCCTCGTATTTGACGCTGATGTGCACTTTTTTCACGTGCCAAATCGCTCCGTATCAAGCTGGCCACGCAAAACACACGGAAGACCACGCTCCTGCCCAAAAGGCCCTTTTCCTGACCCCAAGAGCCCCAAGCACACTCCCACCTGCCATCTGCTGCTGCCTGCCTACTGTCCACGTGCCCTGCTATTTGGTGCCTGCACGTCAGCCATCTGCAGGGGTCCAGTTGATGTGTCCACCCATGCTGGAACAGAAGACTCCCGACTGGGATACCATCGCTCCACAGCCCAGCCCCAGGACCCAGTTGCCCATCCACGCCTGCCTCGGGAGTCACCATGTCATGGCAAACACCATCTGAGACCACTGGCGACCCCCAGCCAGAGAGGCAGAGGGCCACCAGCTTCAGTGAGAAGGAAGTTGGTGTCCTGGTGGAGCATGTCCTGGGGCATTATGATGCCCTCTTCACACCATTGCGCGCCGACAAGGAAGGACAGAGGAGGATCTGGATGGACATCGTGGGTGCCATCAACACGGAGGGGGTGGCACCCCGAGACCTGAGACACGTCCAGAAGCGCAGGGAGGACTACAAGTCCAGGACCCTCAGGAAGGCCCGTCGCCTCTTAGAGGCAGAGGATGCAGCGGGGCGCCATGGCCAGCTTACCAACCAACAGATGAGGGTCCTGGAGCACATTCGCCCAGTGCTTCACCACCAGATCCTCAGGATGCAGGCCCGTCTGGAGTCGAGCGGTAAGTGGCCATGCATTGCTGTGTGAAACAGGGCATGTTGAAGTGTGCTGGTAGTCAGCTACTTGCCTGTATGTGTAACATAGGCCATATATGGATGTGTGTGAGCCGGGACATCATGGTAGTGCAAGTGAGACCAGTAATGCGTGAACCACATGGATGGTGCATGTGTTCCAATGAGACATGGGGAATGCATGCGGAATGCACACAAATGCATGCCAGTCCCTGTTCTTGGACATGGGTGGTGGGTGAGAGATGGGTGCTGCTCTCATGTACATGTATGGTGTGCATGTCTGTGTGTCTGAGAAGCGTGTGTGTGACTTTGAAACAACATGGATGCATGACACATGTCCGTGACGATGTGTAGATTCACTCATGCAGTCTGGTCACCTTTGTATCCACTGTGTCTGTGGTGTATGAGCCATGATGCATGACCCTCCGGTGATGTGTGTGCAGGGGGTCAGTGTGAGCCATGATGCATGTGAGTTTGAAGGCAACATTTATGTCCATGGAGGGCCTTGTACATGGATGCTGATGTTGATTGCATGCGTCATGCCTGTTTCTGCATGTGTGTTGCGTCCTTGCCCCATGTGTTCTGGTGGGACAGGATGGAAGTGACGTTTGACAGTGCCACTCATGTGTTATTGCTTTCTGTCTAGGGGACTATTGTACAGTGCCCTGATGCTTGTGTTCTATGTCTCCCTCTATGCAGCATCGAGTGTAGAAGAGGGCGGAGACAGCGCTGTGGAGCCAAGCGGCGGGGATGCCTCCACCGCGTGGCGACGCAAGGCCCAGCCACCCTCCCAGGAATTGCCATCATCCGGCATCGCGGGGACTGGTGCCGCATCTGCCACTATGGCTGTAGCGGAAGGGCTGGGTGAGCCCCCACAGGGGCTTGCAATGGTGGAAGACGGTGCAGAGACATCCAGGTTGGTGGTCTCCACAGAGGAGGAGGAGCCCGCTACTGAGCCGCACATGGGGTCTGGTGGGGGTAGTACCACTGGTGCAAGTGGTGCAGTCCAGGGCCAGGGTCAGGAGGCAGCACAGGTCACCGCAGAGGGGCCTGTGCATGTCGCTGTCCTTGACCCTGTGGCTGCACCACCATGCACCAGCAGGGATGCCCCGTCCCAGGCCCGTCTGCAGGTAGGGGGGAGGCCAACGTCATCTGCCTCTCCACTACCTGCGGACGAGGGGTCCCATGACCGTATGGGCTCTGTCCTGATTGGTGTCGCATTGCGCACGTGTGACATTTGTGATGACATGCGTGCTTCCTGGTGGGAGCACGCACGCCATCACGAAGAGCAGCGTCGCGACTTGGCACTGTTGGGAGGGGCCCTGGTCGGTGGGTTCCTACATGTGTCACGCACTCTGGCGGACCTCTCCTCCTCTGTGGAGACTATGTGCTAGTCATTCTCCCTGCCGTCTTCCAGCCCAGATTCCACCAGGGCCCCCTCTGGACCTAGCTTGACCAACACAGCCAGCTTGGTGGAGATCCCATCCCTGCCACAGTCGGGAGTCGGCAGTCCAGCAGGGGTGGACACCACAACAACTGGAGACCAGCAGATGGAGGATGTGCAGGCATCATCGGACAGGGCACATGGACAGCAGCAGCAGGCACTAGGTGGGAGCAATGATGGCTCGGGCCATCGACATCAGAGGGGCAGGCATCGGCCAGAGGGCAGGAGGACCCTGGAATGGGTGTGTCTTCCACGTGGCATCGGTTGGGCCGGCGTATAGATGCAGAGCGGCTGCGGGCAGAAGAGGCACGGCTCACAATGGTCAGGGCGGAGAACTCCATGCGGAGGGCACTGAGGCGGGCCGAGTGCCTCGAGGCTATTCACAGGGAGTTGGAGTCCAACATGGCATCGTCCCTGCGAACCCTCTGGGCCATGGAAGAGGACCGCCTCCAGGACATTGACCAGGAGTTCGATGATGCCCTGGCCCGGGACATCGGAAAGTGAGCCGTCGGACTAGCCTGCCGCCATTGTAAATAGTTTTTAGTGTTAGGTTTCCTTTTCGTTTTCATTTCTTTTGGGGTGATTGGACTATGCCCCACACTTTTGCATATAGTTCTTTTCTTAGGTAGTTTTTTAGATAGGTTTCATTGCTTTCGTGGGGCTCATGGACCCTTTCAAAATTGATTGTACATAGTTGGTCTTTGGATTTATGTGTGCATTTTCTTTGAAATTCACCATGGGGCAATGGATTTTAATTTTTACGTTTCCTTTGGATTTGTTTTGGTGGACAATGATTTTGGACCATTTTTCTTCTGAATTTATTTGGATTGCATCTACATTTCATTTTTCATATTTTTGGACATGCATTTAATTTCATTTTTGTATTTTTTTTTAACTTTCATTTCATTACATTGATTTTGTTAATAATACATTTTGATATTTTAATTCCATGTGTGGGATTCGCTCAAACAGGGAGTACGAACTTGAAACGTTGTGAAGTAATCGTGTGTGAACCGATAAGAAGTACAAGAATCACCTGCTCGCTCTCCACAAAAAGCACGTACAAGAAAATAGCGTGATACTCGTACCTTTTAAGCCAGCCCACACGTGCAACGTCACTTATGCGCTTACGCTCTAAGGCCCTTTCCTCCAATAGCACAGTGACGTGCAGTTTTCTCACGTGCTGATTCACTGTGCACCCGTGTTGTGGGGAACGCCCACACGCGTAATGTCACTTACGCGCTAAGGGCCTTTCCTCGGATTTGATGCTGATGTGCACTTTTTTCACGTGCCAAATCTCTCCGTATCAAGCTGGCCACGCAAAAACACACGGAAGACCACGCTCCTGCCCAAAAGGCCATTTTCCTGCCCCAAAGAGCCCCGAGCACGCTCCCACCTGCCATCTGCTGCTGCCTGCCTACTGCCCACGTGCCCTGCTATTTGGTGCCTGCACGTCAGCCATCTGCAGGGGTCCAGTTGCTGTGTCCACCCCTGCTGGAACAGAAGACTCCCGACTGGGATACCATCGCTCCACAGCCCAGCCCCAGGACCCAGTTGCCCATCCATGCCTGCCTCGGGTGTCGCCATGTCGGGGCAAACACCATCTGAGACCACTGGCGACCCCCAGCCAGAGAGGCAGAGGGCCACCAGCTTCAGTGAGAAGGAAGTTGGTGTCCTGGTGGAGCATGTCCTGGGGCATTATGATGCCCTCTTCACACCATTGCGCGCCGACAAGGAAGGACAGAGGAGGATCTGGATGGACATCGTGGGTGCCATCAACACGGAGGGGGTGGCACCCCGAGACCTGAGACACGTCCAGAAGCGCTGGGAGGACTACAAGTCCAGGACCCTCAGGAAGGCCCGGCGCCTCTTAGAGGCAGAGGATGCAGCGGGACGCCATGGCCAGCTTACCAACCAGCAGATAAGGGTCCTGGAGCGCATTCGCCCAGTGCTTCACCACCAGATCCTCAGGATGCAGGCCCGTCTGGAGTCGAGTGGTAAGTGGCCATGCATTGCTGTGTGAAACAGGGCATGTTGAAGTGTGCTGGTAGTCAGCTACTTGCCTGTATGTGTAACATAGGCCATATATGGATGTGTGTGAGCCGGGACATCATGGTAGTGCATGTGAGACCAGTAATGCGTGAACCACATGGATGGTGCATGTGTTCCAATGAGACATGGGGACTGCATGCGGAATGCACACAAATGCATGCCAGACCCTGTTCTTGGACATGGGTGGTGGGTGAGAGATGGGTGCTGCTCTCATGTACATGTATGGTGTGCATGTCTGTGTGTCTGAGAAGCGTGTGTGTGACTTTGAAACAACATGGATGCATGACACATGTCCGTGACGATGTGTAGATTCACTCATGCAGTCTGGTCACCGTTGTATCCACTGTGTCTGTGGTGTACAAGCCATGATGCATGACCCTCCGGTGATGTGTGTGCAGGGGGTCAGTGTGAGCCATGATGCATGTGAGTTTGAAGGCAACATTTATGTCCATGGAGGGCCTTGTACATGGATGCTGATGTTGATTGCATGTGTCATGCCTGTTTCTGCACGTGTGTTGCGTCCTTGCCCCATGTGTTCTGGTGGGACAGGATGGAAGTGACATTTGACAGTGCCACTCATGTGTTATTGCTTTCTGTCTAGAGGACTATTGTACAGTGCCCTGATGCTTGTGTTCTATGTCTCCCTCTATGCAGCGTCGAGTGTAGAAGAGGGCGGAGACAGCGCTATGGAGCCAAGCGGCGGGGATGCCTCCATTGGTGAAATAATTGCCTATCAAGAGTGGGGTGGCGTGCTGTGGATTGTGGTGCACATGAGGGCTATGATTGTGCAGCTTCCTTTCGTGTTACAGGGGGACATGAGTCGGGGCCTGCTGGCAGGTGCCCCTCAATGCTGGATGGATGGGGTGCTGGGGGACATGAGTCAGGGCCTGCTGGCAGGTGCCCCTCAATGCTGGGTGGATGGGGGTGCTGGGGGACATGAGTCGAGGCCTGCTGCAGGTGCCCCTCAATGCTGGGTGGATGGGGGTGCTGGGGGACATGAGTCAGGGCCTGCTGGCAGGTGCCCCTCAATGCTGGATGGATGGGGTGCTGGGGGACATGAGTCAGGGCCTGCTGGCCGGTGCCCCTCAATGCTGGATGGATGGGGGTGCTGGGGGACATGAGTCGGGGCCTGCTGGCAGGTGCCCCTCAATGCTGGGTGGATGGGGGTGCTTGGGGACATGAGTCGGGGGCCTGCTGGCAGGTGCCCTTCCATGCTGGGTGGATGGGGTGCTGGGGGACATGAGTCGGGGGCCTGCTGGCAGGTGCCCCTCAATGCTGGGTGGATGGGGGTGCTGGGGGACATGAGTCGGGGCCTGCTGGCAGGTGCCCTTCAATGCTGGGTGGACCGGGTTGCTGGGGGACATGAGTCGAGGCCTGCTGGCAGGTGCCCCTCAATGCTGGGTGGATGGGGTGCTGGGGGACATGAGTCGGGGCCTGCTGGCAGGTGCCCCTCAATGCTGGGTGGATGGGGGTGCTGGGGGACATGAGTCGGGGCCTGCTGGCAGGTGCCCCTCAATGCTGGGTGGATGGGGTGCTGGGGGACATGAGTCGGGGCTGCTGGCAGGTGCCCCTCAATGCTGGGTGGATGGAGATGCTGGGGGACATGAGTCGGGGCATGCTGGCAGGTGCCCCTCAATGCTGGGTGGATGGGGGTGCTGGGGGACATAAGTCAGTGCTCACTTGTGCATGGTGACATGTGGGCTGGCTGGGGGGATTCAGCAGGGTGGATGGGCTGCCTGTGGGGCATGGCCAGGGGTGCAGTGTGTACCCCTGTGTTGGGGTCTGACTGCAGGCCCTGGGGAGGGGGGGGAGGACACACCTGGGAGGACACACACTGCCAATTTGTTGGGGCACCCCCGAAATCCACGTACCCCGCTCGCACAGGGCCAATAGCGTGTGAAACTTCCTGCGCACCCCCGAAATACACGTACCCCGCTCGCACAGGGCCAATCTCGTGTGAAACTTCCTGCGCACCCCCGAAATCCACGTACCCCGCTCGCACAGGGCCAATCGCGTGTGAAACTTCCCACGCACCCCCGAAATACACGTACCCCGCTCGCACAGGGCCAATCGCGTGTGAAACTTCCCGCGCACCCCAGAAATACACGTACCCCACTCACACAGGGCCAATCGTGTGTGAAACTTCCCACGCACCCCCTGTTAGAGCCTTCGGTCTTCTTCTTCTGGTGCAGAGGCAGCACAAACGCCTCCCTTCCCGTTAGGTCTTGGGGCCTGGAGATTATACCATCGCAGGCTTCCGCGACCCTTTGGGGAAAGAGGGTTAGGGTCCGTGGAGTGGATAGGTAGGGGATTGTAGGTTCACCGGATAGAGGAGTAGGAAGGAGTTGTGGATAGGAATGGGGAAATTAGGGTAACATGCTCCTTGGCTCCTGCTTCCTTCTTTCAATCTGTCACTCCTATACACTTCACAACATTCAGTATGCACTAGATATGGGAGCCTTTGTGCTGGAGCTCCAACCAGTTGGCTAGATGCCTCTACTGTACCAGAGAGTATGCCACCATTGTTCACAGAGTTATATAAAATGTTTCTCATATTACTGCATGTAAGATTCTCACATTACTGCATGTAGGATTAAACTCTCCCCACATTGCCTCATGCAAGGCACAGATACACCTAGAACAGACCTTTACTTTACCCAGTAGGATCACCCTTTCATTAGTAGCAACAAGAAACATAAACATTGACTTAGCTTCATTCTCAGATGAATTCTGTGGCTTCTGCCGTTCGCTTTTCTGTCCACGCACTGTTCTGCAGAGTCGTCTTCCACTAGAAACAGCAAAGGGTTGTCAGAACGGGTGCGTGCGTTAGTCCTACCCTTAAAGGGTTAATCATTCAGAGTTCGGGCGGCCCGTGTCTAGCGACTGCCTCACAGAGGCCAAAGGAGTCTGGACAGTACCATGCCTCCAGGGTGCATGCAGTAGTTGTGCAAGCACTGCTCATGCAGGATTAGTAATACGTGCCCCAAGAGTTAGTTTCGTTTTGCACGCGACTTGGTTTTCGTGTTGTTTGTATTAGTTTAGGGAAATCCCTTCCATGCAGTTAGCCGCAGCGCATAGGAAACATGATATGCTACTTATCTTGACTGTGACGCAGGGCCTGGGGTATGCTTTCAGGCGGGCGGGTGCCCCGCTGATGCTTGCCGACCGGAGCTCTGGGAATACACGGCAGCTCAGGTTGCCGGTCAGGATTGCGAGCGGCGCTCGTCGGGCGCGGATCGCGCATGCGCGCTAGTGTGGGCGTGGTCCTCTTCCCAGCCACCATGTGTCTCGCTGGGATTGCTGGGAAATGTAGTTTCTTGGCTGTTCTCCACCCCTGGTCTCGAGACCTGCAAAAGGGGTGGAGAACACGTCTTGAGAAGCCTGCTGGATGCCTGAGAGGCCCCCACCTCCCTCCAAAACCCAATATAGGGGCCTTTTCCCCAGCTACCACCCCAACACTTGCCAGGGTCCTGACAGTACTCCCCCCTCCCTCCCTCCTGCAGGCCCAGGTTTAGAGGGGTTCTTTCAGTGGAATTGGCGCAGAGGAGCATGAATATTAGATACTGGTTCCCAGGACCTATCCTCCGGGCCATCACCCACGCAATCCACCAGGTACCATAGTGCACCCCTTCTCACTTGTGAATCTAGGATAGCTTGAACCTCGAATTCGGGGTACCCATCTATCAGGATAGGCAGAGGTTTCCTGGGAGGAATAAAGGACGGGGATGGTTTGAGCAAAGCAACGTGATACACTGGGTGCACTTTCATGTGTGTGGGTAGATCCAGTTTTGCTTCAACTGGACCGATTAGAGCTGTGATTTTAAAAGGGCCAATGAAACAAGGTTTGAACTTGGGTGAACCCTGCAAACGAAGATTCCGCGTTGACAGCCAAACCTTATCCCCAATCTGGTATTGAGGGCTGGGACGCCTTTTCTTGTCCGCCTGTTGTTTGTATGCCTGTTTGGCATTATCCAAATGATCTCGTACCTTCTGCCAGATAGCTTCCAGCTGCTTCTTTTTTGTCTCTACTGCTGGTACCTCTGGGTACTCGTATTGAGGCACAGGCTGAAAATGAGGATGATGTCCATACACACTATAGAAGGGCAGGCCTTAGTTGATGCGTGAAATGCGTTATTGTATGCCAGTTCGGCCAGCCATATCACCTTTGCCCAATTGTTCTCCAAACCTTGTGTCAAACAACGAAGATATTGCTCCAAAGACTGATTCAAGCGCTCAGTTTGGCCGTCTATCTCCGGGTGATAGCTGGTCGAGAGCCTTATTTCCATTCCCACTGATTTGCAAAAGGCCTGCCAGAACCGTGATGTGAACTGTGGTCTTCGATCTGAAATTACACTATAGGGTACACCATGTAACCAGGTCACATGTTGTAGAAACAGGTCTGTCACGGTGCTGGCCGAGGGGGTACCTTGACAGGGGATGAAGTGTGCCATTTTGGTGAGATAGTCCACTACGACTAAGATGGCATTATATCCTTGACTTTGCGGGAGTTCCACTATTAGGTCCATAGACACAGTGTGCCACGGGGTGGGTGGTGTAGGGAGTGGCTGTAAAACCCCTGCCGGTTTCTGGTGCTCTGACTTATTCCTCAAGCAGGTTTCACATTTTGCGATGTGTTGTTGGACTTCCTGGTTTAGCCCTGGCCACCAAAAATGACAGAGAAGTAGTTCTACAGTCTTTTTCTTCCCCGGGTGTCCCACGAAGAGCGAGTCGTGGCACCATCGAATGTCCTGCTGACAAAGAGGCACAGTTGGGAGATACAAAGCTGATTTGTAGAAAGGCAACCCATCTTTTACGGTTTTGTCCTTATCTTCAACTGTCCCCCGAACCAGTTCTTGTGCTGACATGGCCTTTCTGATATCTTCAAAGATGGTATCCACTGCTATGTTACCTATGACACAACTTGGGTCCAAAATCATCTTGGGTGTCTTCACTATGTGTTCTGGCTGGCTGGAATCTGGACTTGGTTCAGGGTACCGTGAGAGTATGTCAGCCTTACGATTTTCTGCTCCCAGATGGTATGTTACCACGAAATCGTATTTTCCGAAAATTGCATTGCCCACCGGAGCTGTCTTGGACTTAAAGCATTGGCTAATTTCAAAAACTGTAAGTTTCGATGGTCTGTATATATGGTTACAGTGTGTCGAGCCCCCATCAGGTAGTGGCGCCATTCATCAAAAGCTGTTTTGATAGCCAGTAGCTCTTTATCGGCTATTGCATAGCTCTGCTCAGCTGGTAACAACATCCGGGAGTAAAAGGCAGCTGGATGCAACTGACCATTTTCATCTCTTTGCAATAATATTGCTCCAACAGCAGAACTAGAAGCGTCGGTTTCCACAATGTAAGGCTTGGCTGGATCCGGATGTCGTAGAACCGCTGCCGTGGTGAACGCCGTCTTCAAAGCCCGAAAGCCTTCCTCGGCCTTCTCATCCCACCGGAACGGAACTCCCTTACGTAATAGTCATGTCATGGGTTGAACCTTCTTAGCAAAACCATCAATAAAACAGCGGTAGAAGCTAGCAAATCCTAAGACAGTTTGAATATCCTTAACTGAACCAGGGGAGGGCCAATCTATAATGGATTGCACCTTCTTCTTATCCATGGTGATTCCTTGAGGAGACAGAATAAATCCTAGGAATTCTACAGATGTTCGGTTGAATTCACATTTTTCTAGTTTAGCGTACAAATGGTGTTCCCGTAGCCTCTGCAAGACTGCCTTGACATGATTCTGGTGTTCTTTAGGGTCTCGTGAGTAGATTAGTATATCATCGATGTACACTACTGTGAATACATCTATGTAGTCATGCAAAACTTCATCTATAACATGTTGGAACACTGCTGGTGCATTGCAGAGCCCAAAGGGCATTACCTGGTATTCATACAGACCAAATTTCGTGCGGAATGCTGTCTTCCACTCGTCGCCTTGCTTTACCCATACCAGGTGGTATGCCCCACAGAGATATAACTTGGTATAAATTGGTGACCTGCGTACTTGATCTAATAACACGGTATCAAAGGCAGGGGGTAACGATTTTTTATGGTTATCTTATTATTTGCCCTATAGTCGATGCACATTCTTAGATCCCCTGTTTTCTTTGGCACGAAAAACAGGGGTGAGGAGACCGGAGACTTGGAATGCCTGATAAACCCATTAGCCAAGTTTGTCTCGATATACTCTTTCAGATGTTTATTAACTGCTTCGGTTAGTGCATATATCCGACTGCAGGGCAGTACTGCTCCTTCCACAAGATCAATTCGGCAATCAAAAGGCCAGTGTGGGGGTAGGGTCTCGGCCGCGGCTTTGCTAAAGACGTCCCGATATGCTTCATACTCCATAGGCAAGTCTGTTTCTGGACTCCCTCCTACACAGTGAATGACCTTCTCTGATGTTCCACATTTCGCATGACAGTAAGTAGAATTAAATTCCAGTACCCCGATGCTCCAATCTATGGTTGGGTTGTGCAGCCATAGCCAAGTCAACCCCAAAATAAACCCGAACTGGGGAGCCGCTATTACGTCAAAGCGGATTGTTTCTTGATGTGTCACTCCACAACCCAAGTGTAGGGGTAGTGTTTACTGTGTGATCGGCCCGGAAACCAACTGTGAACCGTCCACCGATTCGACCTCTTCTGGATGAGATTTGTCACATAATGGAATACCCAGTTTCAAGGCCACCTGACGATCCACAAAATTCCCTGTGGCACCAGAATCCACCATCAATGCCACTGATATTTGTTTTTCTTGCCATCTGAGGTGACCTGCAATCATGACATGGCCTGCCTGGCTATGATGCACATTCGCTAGTATCTTAGGGGTGTCTTCACCTTTGCTCGTCCTTGCCACCCTCATGGGTGAGCGATCACGTTTCCCGAAGAACTTCCCTTAACAGGCTTGTTCGTACATTCCCGCACAAAATGGCCAGCTTTACCACAATAAAGACACAGTTTGTCTCTCTGTCTCTTCTCTTTCTCTTCTTTAGACAGAGGTCCACGCACAGTTCCTATCTGCATTGGTTCATCTGCCCCTTTCTCCAATGTTTTGAGAGTCTTTTGTTGATCGAGCCTTACTATAGGCTTGTTCTCCCACTTGCGCCGGTCTTGCCGTCGCTTGTTCTGCCTTTGATCTAATCTAAGAGCTAGATCAATCATTGTTGAACAGGTCTCAGGTTGTGGGTCAACCTGTGCATCACCAGTAAGGTAGGAGATTACAAATGCGGTGCTCGCTTGAGCTGTCCGAAACATTGCCGGTTTGGTAAAGAAATGCAGTTGACATTGCATTATGAACTGATTCAAGTTCTGAGGATCACCATGGTACCTCTGAGGGGCTGCCAGGGGTATTGATGGTTCCGTGGACACTTGCACCTGCACAGGGGTGGGTGATGCTCTAGGGGTTGGTAAAGGCGTGGCTTGGGCCTGACTTTGGATTGTTAAGGTATGGACCTGACCCGCCAGACTCTGATAGTCCTGTCTGGTTGTGGCCAATTCTGCTTTCAATTCCTGAAGGAGTGTGACCACATCGGCCATGGTTGTGCTGCCTGGGCATCCAATTTATACTTGGGCTCGCAATTCTGTCAGAGCCTTCGGTCTTCTTCTTCTAGCACAGAGGCAGCACAAACGCCTCCCTTCCCGTTAGGTCTTGGGGCCTGGAGATTATACCATCGCAGGCTTCCACGACCCTTTGGGGAAAGAGGGTTAGGGTCTGTGGAGTGGATAGGTAGGGGATTGTAGGATCACCGGATAGAGGAGTACGAAGGAGTTGTGGATAGGAATGGGGAAATTAGGGTAACATGCTCCTTGGCTCCTGCTTCCTTCTTGTGGAGTTTCAATCTGTCACTCCTACACACTTCACAACATTCAGTATGCACTAGATATGGGAGCCTTTGTGCTGGAGCTCCAACCAGTTGGCTAGATGCCTCTACTGTACCAGATTTTATGCCACCATTGTTCACAGAGTTATATAAAACGTTTCTCACATTACTGCATGTAAGATTCCAACATTACTGCATGTAGGGTTAAACTCTCCCCACATTGCTTCATGCAAGGCACAGATACACCTAGAACAGACCCTTACTTTACCCAGTAAGATCACCCTTTCATTAGTGGCAACAAGAAACATAAACATTGACTTTGCTTTGTTCTCAGATGAATTCTGTGGCTTCTGCCGTTCGCTTTTCTGTCCACGCACTGTTCTGCACAGTCGCCTTCCACTAGAAACAACAAAGGGTTGTCAGAACGGGTGCGTGTGTTAGTCCTACCCTTAAAGGGTTAATCGTTCAGAGTTCGGACGGCCCGTGCCTAGCAACCGCCTCACAGAGGCCAAAGGAGTCTGGACAGTACCATGCCCCCAGGGTGCATGCGGTAGTTGTGCAAGCACTGCTCATGCAGGATTAGTAATACGTGCCCCAAGAGTTAGTTTCGTTTTGCACGCGACTTGGTTTTCATGCTGTTTGTATTAGTTTAGGGAAATCCCTTCCATGCAGTTAGCCGCAGCGTGTAGGAAACATGATATGCTACTTATCTTGACTGTGACGCGGGCCTGGGGTATGCTTTCAGGCGGGCGGGTCCCCCTGCTGATGCTTGCCGACCGAAGCTCTGGGAATACACGTCAGCTCAGGTTGCCAGTCAGGATTGCGAGCGGCACTCGTGGGGCGCGGCTCGCGCATGCGCGCTATTGTGGGTGTGGTCCTCTTCCCAGCCACCATGTGTCTTGCTGGGAAAAGTAGTTTCTTGGCTGTTCTCCACCCCTGGTATCGAGACCTGCAAAAGGGGTGGAGAACACGTCTTGAGAAGCCTGCTGGATGCCTGAGAGGCCTCCACCTCCCTCCAAAACCCAATATAGGGGCCTTTTCCCCAGCTACCACCCCAACACTTGCCAGGGTCCTGACACCCCCGAAATACACGTCCCCGCTCGCACAGGGCCAATCGCGTGTGAAACTTCCCGCGCACCTCAGAAATACACATACCCTGCTCGCACAGGGCCAATCGCGTGTGAAACTTCCCACGCACCCCCGAAATACACATACCACGCTCGCACAGGGCCAATCGCGTGGGAAACTTCCCGCGCACCCCCGAAATACACGTACCCCACTCGCACAGGGCCAATCGCGTGTGAAACTTCCCACGCACCCCTGAAATAGACGTATCCCGCTTGCACAGAGCCAATCGCGTGTGAAACTTCCTGTGCACCCCCGAAATACACGTACCCCGCTCGAACAGGACCAATCGTGTGTGAAACTTCCTGCGCTCCCCGGAAATACACGTACCCCGCTCGCAGAGGGCCAACCTCGTGTGAAACTTCCCGCGCACCCCGGAAATACACGTACCCCGCTCACAGAGGGCCAATCGCGTGTGAAACTTCCCGTGCACCCTGGAAATACACATGTACCCCACTCGCACAGGGCCAATTGCGTGTGAAACTTCCCGCGCACCCCCGAAATACACGTACCCACTCGCAGAGGGCCAATCGCGTGTAAAACTTCCGGTGCACCCCGGAAATACACATAACCCGCTCGCACAGGGCCAATCGCGTGTGAAACTTCCCGCGCAGCCCCAAAATACACGTACCCACTCGCAGAGGGCCAATCGCGTGTAAAACTTCCGGTGCACCCCGGAAATACACATAACCCGCTCGCACAGGGCCAATCACGTGTAAAACTTCCCACGCAGCGCGGTACGTGTATTCGGAGGGGTGCGCAGGGATATTTACGGACTTTTTCGTGGTTGGGGTGCTGTATGCTGGTCCACTGCCCTGTGCGCTATGTACGGGATTTGTGCACTGCACTGTTCATGGCGCACGGGGAGGGGATGCGGGCGTAAATGGCGCTGCTGCAGGATCGCTGCGCCACTCTGCACCATGGTTGGTTTTGGAAGTTAAAATCCATGAATACGCTGTGCGCGGAAATGGATTTTGGCACACGCGGCTCGCAGACTGCTGCACGCACACACTCTGCGCCAGCCGCGTGCGCCACTTCTGCGCTGAATTCTATGAATTACCATAGGAAACTGTCTTTTGAATTTGAAAGACATATTTGTATTAGATGGAATGAGAGGTATGCACGGTATAAGAACAGTATCTAAGTTTAATCCATCAGTTACACAGGCCTCTATCATGTGTCTTTGTAGATGCATAATTGTCAACCTTAGTCCCTGGTTTTCAACAGAAATTATAGAAAGTAGGAAAGTCAAAAGAATAAGTGGGAGTGCTTGAAGGAAACAACCATTTCAAGCCAATTTAAAAGCATATTGAAAGGCTGCAGCTCGTTACAAAAGTGATATTCTTAAAGTCATTAGAGACAATTATGAAAATAGAATTAAGAATGCTAAATCGCTAAGTCAGACCAAAAATAATGATTTAGTATTCCGAGAGAAACGTAGGGTAAGAAAATTGCAGGTCCTACATAAAAGTGACTTATGGTGTATTATGATCCAGGATGGTTTTAACAAGAAAATCAAGTCTCATCTTTCAACAAGGTAGGCAGATTTTGTCACAACCTACTTCCAATAATATAGTGTATAGTAAGTCACAGAATAACCATTCATCTTTCCCTCCTGAATTCAAGCTGAGGTTGAATTGATGGGAATTGTGGACATTTTGAAACCATCAATCTATACTAGAGACATATGTCCAGCCAGTGTAATAAAATCCTCTATTAAATGTCTTGCAACACTTGTAATGGAAATAGTGAACTCCTCATGTAATACTTCCTCTGTACCATCCTTAAAAAAGACACTGCTCACCCTGAGAAAGCAGATAGCTATCGCCCTATTACAAAGGTTGCATTTTTATTAAAGATGTTGGATAGGACGGCCTATCTGCAGTTGCAGATACATACTGAAAAATACAATGTGCTGAGTGTTCAACAGTATGGCTTCCGGGCCTCTCATGGGACGGAAACTGCTATGTGTGACCTGAAAACAAGTCTTGCAAAAATTGCTGATGATGACAGAATTGCATTGCTGATGCTTCTCAACCTCTCGGCAGCATTTCATCTTTTTGATCATAAATTGCTGCTCGAGAGGTTGAAGGGCGTTGTGAACTGCTCAGACTCCAATGTCATAGATGGCTTTTTTATTGGGCCCACAAATAGCCAGAGTGGCAGTAGAGGGTTTTCATGCACACACAAGTTATTGACATGTGGTGTGCCCCAAGGCGCATGCCTCTCCCCAACATTATTTAATGACAAGGCCCCTTTTTTACCTCCTGGATAGAGTCAGCATTGGTTATACAAACTATGCCGACGACACACAGATGGTCTTGGAACCTACTGGGGACTATGAAGAGGATGATGACAATTACATTTGTGATGTCATCTTTGATGTCCTTGGTGTTAATCTTACCAGTGCACAGTGGTGTCGCAATTTATGGTATCTTAGCGTACCAGAACAGGCGAATTTCAAGCGTTTCGGTTTTACTTGTAACCCAAGCGTCTAACAAAAAATGTTCTGTGAATATATACATATATAGTTTTTTTGTTGCTGTGTGCATATTATTTTATGAATGATCAAAGTATATGCGATTCATACAATATACTGTGGGAGGGGTTAGACATTTGGTTATGCATATAGTATGTATATGGATGAAATTAATATCTGTGTGCAGAAAGATTTCTGTTTTGGTTGGTGGGGAGATTTTGGAGCATTTATGCTTTGCACACATTTCACTTTGGACATGTATTTATTTACATGTTTTAATGGTGCAGTGTTGTTTCTGTACGTTTTATTTTTCCTTTCTAAATAAGAACATTTTGCATCTGGAATGCCTTAGTAAATAATACAGTAGAGATGGAGTACCACCTTTAATGTGTGATGTCCTTTACAGATTCGAGACACTTTGTTCATTTGACAATGTCACAGGGAAGTCTAGCTTACTTTTAAGAAGAACAACTACACTTAAATTGAAAATGTTGTATTTATTGACCTCTTTCTTTATAGTGGTAATTTGCTGAATAATTAATCTGGATGGATTTATTTTATATATGTCAGATGTTTTTTTTAATTTTCTATGTAAAATCAAAATTATATTTTCTTGTTTTTATATCATTTTTAAATTGGTGTAGCTGTATTTGTTTTTCATTTTTTTGTCAGCCATACCATAACTATTAGGCAATAGATGCCTACTTCTCTGTATTCTTTCTCATTTTGGAAGTGTGACCTTGGTAGGATGGATGGGTCACCAACATGGGGCTTGACCAATGTTTTTCTGTGTGTCTTGGTGAATCTGTGTATAGGAGTGTTTGCAGTAAGATGTACTTATTTATTCCTAAGTATGTAAGGGTGTGTATTGTGAGGGTGTTCACAGGTGTAGAGTCTTTTCTTAGGGTTGAACTGACAATGATATTGTTGGTAGAATGTTATACAAGGTTGTGTCATTTAGCGCAGCATGCTGGCTCATTGGAAACTGCAGGGTTTGCAAATTGTGTTTACTCCAAGAAATGTCAATCCCATCGGAATTTGGATCTAGAACAGGGTTCTGCAGCCTCTGGTTCTCAGATGTTTTGGACTATGGCTCTCATGGTCCTTCCCCATTAACTAAGCTGATGATGCTTGTAGTCCAACACATCTGAAGAGCCAAAGGTTGAGGGCCCATGATCTAGAAAGGGATATTTGCATGTTAGAATATTTTAGCATGTGTTTCTGAAAGGCTGTGCTTGGCCGTTACTGCACTGGCAGATGTTTTTATAAAATATTGTGATATGAATGAACATGAGAATTGTACAGATTAGATTCAGAGGTGATCATATCCATGCTTGAAGAGTCCTAAAATTGACAATTCCACCCCCACTACCTATATACTAGTGCTAAATTGAAAGGATTAATTCACAAGGAAATTGCATTAAGCAGGGAAGACTCTTCGTTGTAATGCTTGTACTTTTCTGTTCTACATCTCTCTTTGGAAGGTCAAACCAATATCTTTGAGATTCAGTGTCATCTTGGTTGTAATATCTGGTCCATCCCCTGGAGAGGTCTGCTGTTCATTATGTTCCAGCCAATCTTGAGGATGATGATAGCTTATATGGGACCACAAAGAACATATTGCCAAGCAGAGCCAAGGGATGACTAAGAACATTATTTTCTTCACAGATTGCTGCTAGCAAGATGCATAGTTTTCTTATTGTCCGGTGTGAAGAAATTCCACACTGTGTATTTAAGGGAGATTTCCCCACAACCTCATGTGAGGGGAAGATGGGTAACCAACCTTAAGATAGACCAAAATCATTCTATAGGGTAGTGATGACAGAATAATGTTAGCTTCACCCGGGGGTAGGCAGAAGTCAGGTTGATAGGTACAGTTAATCCCAATACATAACACAAGAAATTACACTACATCATTATACTAAGAACTGTACACAATTAATTATAGAATTACAAAATAAGGAAACACAAGTTCAAATAAGTACTATAAGTGATGCAACACACAGCATGTATAAAAAACACTGTATGTATAAAAACACACTGTATGTATAAAAACAGTAAAGGTGTCCAAAGGAAACACCCTGCGCTTAGAGGATAAAATAAGGGAAGTGTCACCCTACAGGTGTAACATAGAAGCAACCAACTTCAGGGAACAGTAAAAGAGACCCCCCTTGAAGAGCTCCACCTCCAATGTTATGTGCAGCTCGCCAAAGAGGGATGAAGGAAAACATGATTAAGTCATTTGTAATATGCGATAGATGATGCCTGAAGTACCCCCTACTCCTGGACCTAGGGGACCCCTTGTAATGATTCCAAGGAATATATCAGGGCCACATGACCTGAGAAGTACTCATTATTCCAGTTGCTGTGGAGTCAGTTGAGGAATGGAGGGACAGCATGGTAAGTACCAGCCTTCCTTTACAGGTCTGGGAAGAGATCTGGTACTCAAGGACTTAATCCCTCAAGTAGCGATAGCATGGATGGATGAAAATAAGAGGAAGAATCGGTGTACTCCAGAGGTCAACCCACCTGGCAGAAGTGGCAGCAGTAATGAATAATGCACCAGGAAGACAGAAGAACCTAACCAATTAAATCTTGTCAACTTAAGGGGCAAGATAGGGCAGCCAGCCATCAAACAAAAGTCCCATTAAGGAAGAAATAGACAGATGTAACCCAGGATGGCCTAAAAACAATCTGAGGTGAAGTAGTGGTGACCCATTCACTCATCTGGGCCAAGGTGGCCACCTATCCCGACGCACTTGCTTTAGGAGTATTAACAGGGAAATGGCATGCCAGTAGCCAAGAAAAGGCCACTTGGTGGAACACCAGTCCAACCAGCAAGGATGGATTTTCAGCAGTTTATGAAGGAACAGTGAGCAAAGACAAAGGAGTCAGGATCCAGCCAATATGGACACATCAGGTCCGTAGGGGCAGCAGCCGATCTTCAGTGGATTCCTTCTTAAATTCAGATAAAACATTTAGGAACGGTCAGGGTCACACCCAGATAAAAAAAAAAAGATTCACGCAAAGGTTGGTTTATGCTAGCCCTCTAACCCCTCATCAGGCAAGCACCCAAAGTTTATGGAGTGCAGCTAATCAAAATGGCCTTCAAAACCACCAAACACAGTGTGTATATAGGACATGCATTGGCCTTCAATCTAGTCTCATTCTGTTTAAATCACTCCAGAAGGGTGAATGGATGGGCTCAGAATGAGCACACATCAGCACAACAGACGTTTGCCTCATGATCCACACATACAGAGATGGACCAAACAAAATGTCTGGTAGTAGTTTTTAAACAATACATCCCAGTATCCCAGAGAAACTCAAGAAATGGCACCCTTAGCCTTTCCTTTGGCCTTGTTGGGGTACTGTGACTTAGTACAGTCACTGACAGGCATGTCACGGTATCACTTTCTGTAATTTGAGGGGTTCTTCGCTAGGACAGCATACACAGGCATACACAGGCATACGTGCAGCTGACACATAAACTGTGGTGTGAACAGTAGCATCAATTGGTTCTCCCCTTCCTCCACACTCACTCTCTCAAGCATGGTCCAACTCCCTTTAATCAGTCCAGAGAGAAGTGTTGCATATGTTGCCTTACCCTATGGGAGGCGGCATAACTCCTGGCCATCATTACCATCACCAACAGTCTATGGGAGGAGGTGAAGCAAATGATGCGCTCTGTGCACTGAGGTCATCCTATTCTATACCCTCTGATGATTGTGTCAGCCATTCGCCTGGTGGTAATGGTGACCTCTGCCCCTCTCCCTCTTGCACCTTACACAAACAGTTATGTTATGTTATGTTATGTTACTTTGCATTTATATAGCGCCTTATGTACCATTGGTATGATCTCAAGGCGCTGGTAGGTTGAACGCCCTCGGGAACCGAAGTTCAAGTCAGTAGAGAGAAGAGAGCGAGTCATAAGATGCGTGTGAGCACCGGATATGTGTGCAGCAGGTGTGGCATTTGTGTGATAGCTGCTTCTTAGCGTTAGGTATGGTGGTTGGGAGATCAAGAGTATGTGTTCGTTCTGGCAGGTTGTTATCCAGACCGATTCTGGCTGCGTTAGGCCTGAGGAGAACGCCTAGGCTGGAGGGTGTGTCAAACCAGCTGTGTTTAGTTAGGATGATGGGGAGTGTGAGGCAAGTGATGGTATGAGAACAGCTATACCGAATGGAGTCATAGTATCGCTGTGTTCTAGTTGAGTGGTGGTGTAGAGAAGAGAGTAAGCGTGGAGATGTGATATGGTGGTTTACCTTAGGTGCTTGAGATTGAGGACACTCCAATAGTTCCATGCACTCCAGCTGTTCCATGCATTCCAAACCGTTCCATGCACTCCAACCATTCTATGCACTTCGATCGTTTCATGCACTTCGATCGTTTTATGAACTTCAGATCATTCCATACACTCTAATCATTTTTCGTACAGTGTCCATTCTGTGCCCTCTATCTGTTCCGTGCATTCCATCCGTTGCATGTACTCGCTCAGTTCTATGCTCACTATCACTTCACTATCCCAGTTCTATGTATTCA
Organism: Ambystoma mexicanum; assembly: GCF_040938575.1. NCBI lineage: Eukaryota > Metazoa > Chordata > Amphibia > Caudata > Ambystomatidae > Ambystoma > Ambystoma mexicanum. The sequence continues at coordinate 488,333,486 of NC_090923.1, read as the reverse complement.
TTCGGATCAATTTACTTCGTCCGATCTATGCATGTTATCCCTTCATCATCCGGTCTGCTCATTTCATTCGTTCTATACATGTTATCTGTTCTCCATGCATCATCCATCCACATACTTGACCCGTTCCATACACCCTGTTTCATCCGTTCGCTCCACATACCACACCCGTCGGCTCCACACTCTACACCTGCTCCACACTCTACACCCGCTCAACACCCTACTTCCGCAGAACACCCTACATCTGCTCAACACCCTACATCCGGTCAACACGCTCTCATCCATTCTACACACTCATCTGCTCCCCGCACTCACCGTTCTACGCACTCATCCACTCTACGCACTTCACAAGTTGTGAAGATTGACCATCGCCTGATTTAACAGCAATGCCTGCTTAGGTACGGCAGGTATCGTTGATGCCTCTTACAATCCTTAGTGATGTGGTCCAAGCGGTGATGGTGCTGAGCTCATAGGTATGCTACTTGTGAGTTGTGCAGCAGAGTCTGCCAGAGTTGGCAGTGGCCACAAAGCACCATGAAATATTTCTATTAGTCAACTCATGAATCTACAGTGGCTCTTGAGAAACATATGCCCGATTCATGCCCCTCCTCCATATTGCCTTTACTTCTTTCTCTTTTTGCGATTTAGATATTTTGTTGAGCAGCAAAAGTCCTTCCTACAAAATCACACTAAAGTGTTACCTTTTGGTGAGCATCTCTGTTAGTGTCTGTGTATTTTGGAGCTTCTTTCTCCTGTGCCCAAATATAATGTCTAGGCACCAATTGTGTAGTTAGTCACTGATGCCCTTTTCGAGCGATAGCTGTACACTTTGTCAAGAAGAGAAGCATCTCAGCCCTTTCCTAAAAGCAAAACTTTATTTAAAACGTTTTTAAGTAGTTGCCCTGCAACCAACTCCAAATTTTCCTGTCTGACACAAGAGTCACATAAGCCTTTGTCGAAAATCTTTGTATCCCTCCCCCTTTAAAACATGTTTAAACAAATGAGGCAAAATGTACTCCCAAATGGTGTCTCATTTTCTAACTCTCGCCCCCCCCCCCTTCAACCTGCGTACCTTTACTCACTTTCCCTGTAGCAAATCTCTCCAGAAATATTTTGAAAAATCGTCTGGTCGAACAGCGGAGCCGTTTCTAATCAGTATTTTTACAAATGCTCCTGTGCAGGGGAGCAGCCGAGTTTTCACATCCTCCACAGCTCAATAAACGGGCAGTCTGCCAAACTTTAATAACCAAACACTGTCAAAAGTTGGGAAACATGAGCGGGACCCATCGGCCAATATTCCCTCCAACAATACCATGGGAGGCTTTCTTTGTCAGTGCCCTTGACCAAAGCAAGTATTGAGATAACACCCACTGCTTGACTAAACACCCTCTCTGCTGGGGCAAAGATCTGCAATTTTGGTCCAAATCACTGAACAATCCAAATACTGTAGCCTCCAGGTGAGCATTTTAGCACTTGACCAGTGTTTGATCTAGTGACTAGATAAAATGTACTACAACTTGTACAAGCTGTCCACTCTAAGCTAATGTGATTTTCCATTTCTTGAACGTTTTGTACAAATTGGATGAACCCGTCAATTGTAAGAGAGGCACCTTTGTAAGATGGTGTGACATCCTGGACACTTCTCTCAAATTCCCAGTCCGAAATTGCACAAAACCTTTCAAGGAAGCTAAATCAATTGAAGCAGAAAAGGTTAAAATAATGTCTCTAAAATAATGCAATCTTTTAAAGCTCTGTCACTCTGTATTTCTAATTATTGTGGGACCTAGTGAGTTTCATCCTTTTTGATAAAATGCAAGCCCCGGTTACTCCAGGATAAGAAAGAAAGATCCACTTGCTTTCTCAAACATGTATCTCTACGTTTTACGTGCAGCATCCAGCTACATTACGTTTGTATTTATTTTATTGTATTTTTTATGTGTAGTGAAAATACTCACTCCCCACAATACCAATAAAATTCAGAATAAAGGACACATCCCAGTAGGGAATGAGAGCGCGAGAGATGATTGCGAGTTGTCAAAGATTTATATGAAATTAAGCATCCAGAGAACTCTGCTGCCTCAAGAGCACTCTGGCAAACAAAACAAATACAATGGGTTTTAAAGTGTTACAGCGTCATTAGTGATGAGTTCTATACAGTCAGAAAGTTACAATATCATTGGTTAGAAAGGAGCACATATAGTTCTTTATGGGCCGGCTCCACAGGATTGGTAGATGACTTGGCATGAGGTTGGACATCACGTGATTCAGCAGGGCCGGTCCGTGTAAGGTGAAGGTAATGCCAGTCTGGAGAGGCAACTGTACCTCACTAGCTAATCTATACACTTATTCTAAACATGCAATAAACCATGAACATCAATATATCTTTGAATACATCTTAGAGACCTGTAAATTACACACACATGATTATATTGTCGGACATTGGGTCATTCATAAGGTGAGGGGTGCGTGGGTCTTGCTTTCTATGATAACCGGGGGACTGGGATGGTCTGGCACATCAGGGCGAGGCGAGGCGAGGAGTAGAGCGGCACATTTTAGTTTAAGACACGATATACCGTGACAGAGGTCTGGGTTTATTAGGGGCACTCAGGGGTGGTCAACACAGTGGGGACATACTTCTGTTACATCAAGAGAATACCTTAGGAGGGCACAGGGTTACAGAAGCAGTAATTTTCCAACAGCGAGGGTGAGGGGTGCAGGAGCAGGTTTGTGGAAATGGATGAGCTACAAGTCATGGTTTGGGCATGGTTTGGGCAGGTTCACACACAGGACAGTAATCTCAGAGGAAGAGTGATACAATACATAGTTGTAATTGTAACCGTTCGCTTCAGCGCATCCGTGAGAAAGGGACTTGGGCCGTGCAGAAAGGTGGGGGTGGTTAGTGCTCGCTGGGAGCGGCGCTACAGAGGGGGGGGAGACTTTGTAGTGCCGAATTACACCCTAGTTCAAAGATGGAGTTGAGGGCACACAAAATGGATTCCAAGTGTTCCTTGCAATAGCCCCACCTCTCCTCCAGCCAAGGCCTTATTCCTCATGGCAGCAGAAGGGCGATGGAGGTGTCCTCCACTAGTGCAAGAGCAAGCGGTTCATTTAGCGTAAAATGTATGGGGGGCTAATTTGTTCCGTACTTCCTTACATTGCCCCCTTTCGTTACATCTAAAGTAACAAACTCATTTTAATTATCGTTTGCATTCCGATAGTACTCCGCCTCCATTACCACCTCATCCCAAGCAGGTGTCCCTTTTATTGGCATCCAAGCTCTGCATACCCCTCATAAACACTGGCCCCTTCTAGCGTACTCATCAGGGGTGCAGGTCAGGTGTATTCCCCCATCGCCATCCAAGTCCACCCGCACTTCCTTGTACCACTGTAACTCCCTTGGTGCCTTTATTGTAGTATGATACAAATTGGCCACTCTGTCCCTGGGATAATGATACACTACTGTCATACGATATTTGGAGGGGCCAGACTCTCCTGTCTGTATTTGTGCATCTTTCATTGTTTGCACCTTTGTCAGTTGCCCCATCGTCTCCATCATCATAACGGAGCTAGGCATTGATTTTGCACAACATCGAACCCCTGCCTGACACACAAAAAATGAGGAACAGGAAAACGATGAGTGGGACAAAACTTTTCATCATCATGCTGAACCAGGACGATATCCAGTTGAAAATGTCATTGAACCAGTTGCTGCGGGCGATGCCTCCTTCTTTCTTCATTCTTTCACCCAAGTTATGCACCGCCGAGATCACATGTGACAGGGTCCCATTGTCCGCATCCGCAGAAGGTATGAATATACAGCAGGCACTCCCAATTTTCGGCAAACAACGCCGTCCATTGCTGTGAGTAGGTCTAGGACGTACCAGTTTTGCATGGTCATCAACTGCAGGGCGCGAAGTTCCACTTTAATCAGATTGAAGCCTTCTTCTGTGTCTTTGGCTAGCTGGATCAATTCCCAGCGCACAATCTGCAGTCATTTGGGGTTTGTTCGCGCCTGGAGTCCTGGCAGTAGGAGTGAAGCAATAAACATTTCTGCGGAATTAAAGAGTTTGTACTGATCAGGGATCTCTGCCAGGAGGTCTGAGGATTCGCTGGAAATGTAATTTAATGATCTTCGCCTGCGGAAAACTCTGTCCTGTAACTCATCTTCAGACAGAATGTCGTATGTGGAAGGTTCTTTGGTTGCTGGCTGGGGTGCCAGAGATGTTTTGATTGGCACTCTACCCCCTTGGACATGGCTCTCCAGGATCACCATTAAAGCTGAGTGCAGCATTCCCATGGCACGGGTACCTCGCCATGATGGTGGGAGGTGCAGGTATGCTTGTTTGCCACACACCCAGTAAGTGTCATTTAGGACTGCTGTTCCTTTTTTCATGTCTGGAAGGATGATGGTCTTGTTGCAGTGTTTGTTGGAGCCCATTCGTACTTTTCCTTTGCCGTGAAAACAAAGTTCATGTTGGATTTCTTTTTGTATCTTGATCGGTTTTTAAAGTGCAGTCACCCACATTAGTTTGGCGATGTGTTGAGACCATGTTGCAGTGCATGTTCGTTTGACCCATTGAAAGTTCTCTTCTGTCAGTCCTCGTAGTGCTTCAGCTTTACATGTGATTGTTTTGTTCTGCCATTTATTTTCCGTGAACATTGTCCCTTTAATGATAAGAAATGGTTCTTTCACACATATTACTCCTTGAGGTTTGCTGGTGCACGTTTTGTCGTTTTGCAGGATTTGTACTGTTACCGTGTGTGCCTGGAAGGTACTTCGAATTCTACATAAAACTAGGTGAATTAAACACTGGGCATCCGACATGGGTGTTTCTTGGGGTATAGAACTTTAGGTATGCCAGAGACATGGGGTGTAAGAGAGCAAATATTAACAGCTCTCATTTGTTGCTTGTTTAGCTGTGGCACTCATGTCTGAGTACCATTTATTGGACTGGTCCGGGTGCCAGGGGTCTTCAATTTCATATAATCCCAGGCCATGGTATGCATCATAAACCCTCCTTTCCACCCCCCTTTTCCACCTTTTATTCGCCCCTCGGTCATTGTGTAACTGTTTGGTATCGTACAGGGAAAATGTTGGTCCACGTTTCATCATGCTGCTCACTACTACTTTGCCAAGTTTGTGACGCAGAAAACATTTGGGTGGTTGGGACAAAGGGTGTAAAGTGCATTTTATCGCCATTTGAGGTAGGTTCTTCGGTTATGTGCATGTTTACATCTGGCGAGCCCGAAATACCGAACATAGAATAATCAACATCATACTCATTTGATACGTTTTCATCATAACCCATTGGCAGCATATGTAAAATGGGGGTTTTGACAGTTTGATTTTTCTGCTGAGTGGTTAAGTTAGCATTCAGGGAAGCATTGTAGGTCCAAATAACTTTAAAGCCATTCCAAATGAGGCTTGATCCTTCTTGTATTAACTGTACCCCGTTCCCCCGCTCCTTTATATCCCCTAGTATAAAGGACACGCTCCAATATAGGCCAAGGCAAAACAACATCACAAAAAACACAAAATAAAGACCACAATCGTGATTGTAATTTCTAGTACTATTAATTCTTACCCCATCACTATCTACATTTGTGACATTGCTAGTGAGGGCCCTCCTTTCTGTCATATTTCCACTTGAAGGGGCGATATAAATGGGTTAAGTACACAAAGTAATGGACATTTTTCTTTTTACTACATAAAATATTATTATACTCATTTACCTCTTTAGCATATACAACAAAATAAGGGGTAACACGAAAAAGAAGCAGAAAAAAATAAAATAAGCAAGCGGGAGAGACCTTATTTTAGACAAAACGAGCTAAATGTAGGGGAGATAGGGAAAAAGAGATGGATAGACAGAGAGAGAGATATATAGAGAGAGACATTATTACACGGCCACGATAGTGGCCGTGTAGTTATGGTTAAGTTGCTGTTTCCATAGGAAGAGCACTTGTTGGGCGTCTTATAACTCCGCTCCCCCTGGACGAATCCTCACCAAACTTTGCAAAACGTGTATAATGACCACTCTGAATTTCTTTGCAAAGTTTGGTGAGGTTTGGTCCAGGGGGGGCAAAGTTATAGGGGGGGTCCCAAAACTTACTTTCCCATTGACTGAATGGGGGAAAAACTTTGCGCACGGCTACAGAGAAAACCACTGGACGGATTTTCACCAAATTTGTGGCAGGAGCAGCGGTTTGGTCCCGAAAGCTGCTTTTGTTAATTTGTTGAAAATCTGTTTAGTAGTTTTTTATTAAACGATCAAAAAGTAGGTCTAAAAAAATTATTGATATCTATGTCCGCTCCGCGGACACACTTCCCTGTTCGCTCCACGGGCAGGACACTGATTGGGTAATCGGGCGTGTCATGTCCACGGACATGTGACACGTTTGCTCATTGGATGGTGGAGAACGTGAAGTGCATCAGATTGTTTCGATGCGCCCGCCATCTTTGATCCGTGTTTTGGTGTCCGCGGACATCGCTGTAAAAACATATAAAAAACACAAAATTGCACTTGTTAAAGTTATCAAATACTGTCTGGGGAGGTGAGGGTTGGGGATGTGGCAGCAAGAAGCAAAAAAGTGGTGTTTTTTTGTCACGAAAGTCATACAGTATATTTGGAGGTAGGGTGGGCAACTGTCCCGTAATTTTCAGGATTGTCCCGCAATTGGCGCCTTTGTCCCGCAGTTTGCAGAGTGGCTCTGCGGGACGCAGGGTGTCCCGACTTGCTCTGTTCGAGCACAATTTGTGATCTAACAGAGTAAGCCAGGAGTCACAATTAGTCATGCTGGGCATTGGGGCCGAGCGGGGAGGGGGTCATATACATACATTTCCCGCGAATGGGAATAACAGTGGCTGGCAAGTGGCAGCTAATCTGTAAATAAGAGTCCTATTGCATTGCATTGCAATCGCAGCTACTGACGTGACAGGATTGCAGGGCAGCCATGTCAGTAGCTTCGGGTGCAATGCATTGATTGTGCCAGGTGAATGACGCCGTGATGTCATCAACACCTTTTGTCCCGCAAAGGGATGTGACAAAGTTGGCCACCCTATTTGGAGGTATTCCTCAATATATTGTGCGTGAAGTACCGGCGAAGGAGTAATGTGTCTGTGTTACAATGTATTTAAAATAATATTGGAGCCAGATTGGCGCCACCTAGAGTTTGGCATCTGAGGCAGCCACCTGCAGTGTTTGATGGAAACAGCGGCCGTGCACGTGTATGACAATACGAGTTCTCATGGGTGCGTTCAGCTGTGTTGTTGCAAAGCGAGAATGTATTTAGATTCTGAGTGAAGGTCACTAGCTTTGATTTTTTGGTTGCGAGCTAAGGCAGCCCACGCATGGACAGAAAGTAGAAGGGTCAATTGTTTTTTGACCTTGAGAGAAAGAGATTTTTGCGTAAAGAGTCAGTGAGAAGAGGTTTGTAATAATGAACATTTGATAAGGTTATGCATTCCAAAAGTGTGTACGGAACACGTAAATTCAGTTCACGAAGATTCTTTGATGCGAGCGGATTGAGCATTTCGGACTGAATTACAGGAAGAGAATGGAGACAGTGAATATTATGTAAGTTTGTTTTTGACGACTGTATACCGGAACGAGCTTTAAACTATTATTATCTGAAGATTAATTTTGGCAATGTAACTCAAGTACTATTTTTCTGTGTGGTTGTCTTTTTTATGTGGTTATGGGGAGTGCAAAATGTAGGTGTACGTCGACTATAACTAGATTCACCCAGGTTCAACGCTAATATTTCTTTAAACTGTCATGTATGACCATATGGAATTGTGTATCAGTTTCTAGGTTCTTTTTGTCTTTTTTTTAGATTGTTTGATGTGTGTGCTAATCGTTAGTTTAAACTCTATGCCGAATTAAGAAAAGTATACATATATTGTAATAAAGGTGGGGTATTGATACATATTTTCTGTTATGTTTTCCAAATAGCTACATGCTGCCTTACTGCGATGGCCATCGATTCCAGATGCCAACTGATTGGTTCTTCAATAGGCAGGTGCGCGTTGTCGTCAACGGCTGGATCACCGTCCCTGTTTTGTGGGACGATGGCCCAGTGCCCATTTGTCCGTACGCAGCCCTAGCGATTAGGAGTAACATAACATCTTTTATGGTGGTGTAGGCGCAAGTTGATGTAGACGCCCTGGAATTCACTGTGGGACTCAAGCGGTTCCTTTATCGAAAACGAACACTTTGTGTATGAAAAAAGAAGAACGTGTGCCTCACGATTAACATTTTCCATCATGCGCGAACAAAAAAATTTGCAATTTGATTGGATATGGGAACAGTCGGATGTTCTCGGAGAGTTCATTGGGAAATAAAAGTACTTTAAAAATTGTATACTGTTATTCTTTTCTTTTAAAGATTGGTTTAATAATTTGAATTATGACGTGGTATGTTGTTAATCGATGTGTGTTGATTTTTTGGGCTCTGCGTCACGTCACGTCACGTAGGTGATTATGGGCGCATTTGGCTAGGTTGAAGAGGTAGGTCACCGAGAAAGGTGTTCATTATCACTAGGGTTGGTTATGTGAGGGTCAGGGGCGGGGCATATGATTTAGTGACGTCAGGCTAGTTTACCGTAGGCCGATGCAGCAATGGTTAACAATATTACAAGATGGATGCGCCCTGTTGCCACATTTCGTATGTTTCTCAAAGAGTAGAAATTAGGGTGGCCAAGTGTCCCGTATTTTGCGGGATTGTCCCGCAATTAGGGACTCCGTCCCACAGTTTGCAGAGTGGCTGTGCAGGACGTAGGTTGTCCCGACTTGCGTCGGACAACCTGCCTCCAGCACAAGCACTCTGGAAACTGAAGTGGCCATCTGCTCAGCACGGTGCTGCCGCCTGCTGCTTTCTTTCTCTGGGCGGCTCTGCAGCCCTGGCTCCTTTTGAGCCTACAGGTCGAGCTGTAATGCTCAGACACGTGCCTTAATTCGATGCTTAATGCTGATGCTTTGCTCCTGGGGTCATGATGGTCATGTTTGCAGTTAAAAAACGTGAACATCACCTCCCCAGGACAAAACATTTGTATTTAAATGAAGCCAGGAATTAAGAGCCATCAAAACATTTTTTTTAAAAAGAGGCGAGCCAAACGTGAATGACGTGACGTCATCACCGCCTTGTGGCCAAGTGTCCCGCGACAGACTATCAAAGAGTTGACCACCCTAGGGGACAGTGTTTCTCATGGTCCTTGATTACAGCAGTGGTGGTGTCTCATGGGGAGGAGGGATGGCGTTAGCTGATGTCATTTTAACGTAAATAGCCGTTTTGCCAAAAGTATGTACTGTGTACTAGATTGTTAATGGATGAGTACGAATAGGTGTTGGAGCTGTGCAAGGGAAATGTTGAAGTTGCAAGTTCCTACATTAGTAGAAAATGTAGTTGCAAACTGTGCATGAAGCATAGATGTTATTGGTAAGTGCGTATGGGTTCTCGGACACGTCTTCATGCTGTGCGCCAGGATATGGTCATGTGGTATTTTCCGGAAGGTGTGCAATGAAGTCAGATGTTCGTAGACATTAAGGTTCAGTTGCGCTAATAAAAACCTATGAAAATCAGTAAAAAAAACTTTGTTAAAGGGACGTTATGGTTCAAAGTAAAACCGAAAAACCCCAGAAATTCGCTAGTTATGGTAAGCTAAGGAACCATAACTCGTGCCATCACCATGCATTGCTAAGACTAACACCCAGGACATAAAAGATTACATCACAAATGTCATTGATGACATCACTGATGACATCACATGGCCCACTCTCTATTTTTTTCTTTATCTAGGGCAGTAACAGGAATTAAAAATTCAAAAAGCACTATATTTGTAGATTTATACTTCAAATATGTTCTTGCAGTAATTCACTTAGGGTCCACTCACAGCATATGAAACATATACAAAGGGGAAAACACAGACTTGGAAGACAGCAATGCTTTCTATGTATGAAGATGAATAGTAACGTTATCAACACTGTCTTATAGTTCTGTTGTTTTTTTATTACTGTACCTTCCCTGGATATGGTCATATTTGTACACATTGCACTTACAGTACTTTCCTTTGGGCCTAGTCACAATATGTGATAGTTATACATAGATACATAGGGAAATAGTAGCTTTGAAGCAGAGCAATCATTTCTGTGCATGAAGATAATCAGTTAGGTTACTTTACTTTCCCTGTATATGCTCATATTTGTATGTGGTGTTGTCTGTTTGTGTTTTGTGTGTAGTAATGCAATAATGTAGTAAGTGGGTTTTATTAGGTATTTATTAAATGTTTCACAATATGCAAAACTCTAATAAGAAAGCATTTATAATTTTAGTATTTAACATGGCAAGATTATTAATATTGCATCTCCATCTTGTGTGCTGCACACTATGCCTATGCTACTACATGTGTAGTTTAGTATAGTGGAAAAAACTTCATAATACAATGATATTTGGATTAATGCATTGCTTAATGCACTACATACCTCATTATATTTATTCCAATGATCCTTGACACTTTTTGTCAATATTATAATAAGAATCCCTTGTAGTCTTTCATGAAAAGTAAATGAACATATGATGTCATCAGTGATGTCATCAATGACATTTGTGATGTCATCTTTGATGTCCTGGGTGTTAGTCTTAGCAATGCACGGTGGTGGCGCGAGTTATGGTTCCTTAGCTTACCATAACTCGCGAACTTCAGGGGTTTTTTGGTTTTACTTTGAACCATAACGTCCCTTTAACAATGTTTTTAACTGAATATATATATATATATATATTACATGGCCACAGTAGTGGCCATGTAGTTATGGTAAGTTGCTGTTTCCATAGGAAGAGCACTTTTTGGGCGGCTTATAACTTCGCTCTCCCTGGACGAATCCTCACCAAACTTTGCAAAAAAAGTATTTGGGTCACTCTGAATGCAAAGTTTGATGAGGATTCGTCCAGGGGGGGCAAAGTTATAGGGGGGGTCCCAAAACTTTTTTTTTCCCACAGACTGAATGGGAATTTTTTTTTGCTCGCGTCTACAGCCCAAACCGCTGGACGGATTTTCACCAAATTGGACCAGGAGCAGCGGCTTGGTCCTGAAAGCGTGCTTTTGCACATTTGGTGAAAATCCGTCCAGTAGTTTTTTAAAAAATGACCAAAAAGTAGGACTTCCCTGTTCGCTCCGCGGACAGGACGGTGATTGGGCCAGCAGCTTGCGTGATGTCTGCGGACATCTGACGTGCTCTCTTATTGGATGCGGTGAAAGCGTGCAGTGCGTCTGGCTTCAGAGAATGCCCGCCATCTTTCTTTCCCGCATGAGAGGCTTTGTCAGGTCAGCAGAAGCGTGTCTGTCTCCTGTTCCTCCCACCCCCGCTCATGCCCCGTGTCTGCCCCATCCCCCGCTCATGCCCCGTGTGTCCTTTCTGTCCCCCCACCTCCGCTCATGCCCCGTGTGTCCTTCCTGTCCCCCCACCCCCACTCATGCTCCGTGTGTCCCCTGTTCCTCCAGCCCCCCGCTCACGCCATCGCACACGGTGGCCAGCGGAGGGCCGAGGAGCGGGATCTGCCGCACGAACTCATGTCCGTGCGGCATGTCCGTGTTTTTGTTTGTCCCCCCACCCCCTGCTCATGCCCCGTGTGTCTCTCTCTCTCCCTCCCCTGCTCATGCCTCGTGTGTCTCTCTCCCTCCCCCCACCCCCCGCTCATGCCCCGTGTGTCTCTCCCCCTCCCCCCGCACACCCGCTCATGCCCCATGTGTCTCTCTCCCTCCCCCCCACCCCCGCTCATGCCCCGTGTGTGTCTCTCCCTCCCCCCACCCCCGCTCATGCCCTGTGTGTGTGTCTCCCTCCCCACACCCCCCGCTCATGCCTCGTGTGACTCTCTCCCTCCCCACACCCTCCGCTCATGCCCCGTGTGTCTCTAACCCTCCCACCCACCCCCTGCTCATGCCCTGTGTGTCTCTAGAACTCCCACCCTCCCCCCACTCATGCCCCGTGTGTTTCTCTCCCTCTCCCCCACCCCCGCTCATGCCATGCCCGTGTGTCTCTCCCTCCCCCCACCCCCTGCTCATGCCCCGTGTGTCTCTCCCCCCACCCCCCGCTCATGCCTCGTGTGTCTCTAGAACTGCCACCCACCCCGTCGCTCATGCCCCGGGTGCCCACCCCCCGCTCATGCCCCGTGTGTCTCTAGCCCTCCCGCCCACTCCCCGCTCATGCCTCGTGTGTCTCTAGCCCTCCCGCCCACCCCCGCTCATGTGCCGTGTGTCTCTAGCCCTCCCCCCACCCCCCGCTCATGCCCCGTGTGTCTCTATCCCTCCCGCCCACTCCTCGCTCATGCCCCTATCCCTCCCACCCACCCCCCGCTCATGCCCCGTGTGTCTCTCCCCTCCCCCACCCCCTGCTCATGCCCCGTGTGTCTCTATCCCTCCCACCCACCCCCGCTCATTCCCCATGTGTCTCTGCCCTCCCACCCACCACCCGCTCATGCCCCGTGTATCTGTATCCCTCCCACCCACCCCCCGCTCATGCCCCATGTGTTTCTTCTGTCCCCCCAACCCCCGCTCATGCCCCGTGTGTCTCTATTCCTCCCCCCAACCCCCGCTCATGCCCCGTGTGTCTCTATCCCTCCCACCCCCACGCTCATGCCCGTGTGTCTATCCCCTCCCGCCCACCCCCCGCTCATGCCCCGTGTGTCTCTCCCCCTCCCTCCCACCCCCCGCTCATGCCCTGTGTGTCTGTATCCCTCCCACCCACCCCCTGCTCATGTCCCGTGTGTCTCTATCCCATCGACCCCCTGCTCATGCCCCGTGTGTCTCTATTACTCCCACCCACCCACCGCTCATGCCCCGTGTGTCTCTATCCCTCCCACCCACCCCCCGCTCATGCCCCGTGTGTCTCTATCCCTCCCACCCACCCCCCGCTCATGCCCCGTGTGTCTCTCCCCTCCCCCCACCCCCCGCTCATGCCCCGTGTGTCTCTATCCCTGTCTCCCTGCTGTTGCCCTCCGCTCATGCCCCGTGTCTCTCTCATGTTACCCCCCACCCCCGCTCATGCCCCGTGTCTCTCTCCTGTTGCCCCCCGGTCATGCCCCGTGTCTCCCTCCTGTTGCCCCCACCCCCCGCTCATGCCTCGTGTCTCTCTTCTGTTACCCCCCACCCCCCTCTCATGCCCCGTGTCTCCCTCGTTTTCCCCCCGCCCCCTGCTCATGCCCCGTGTCTCCCTGCTGTTGCCCCCCACCCCCGCTCATGCCCCATGTCTGTCTCCTCTTACCCCCCACCCCCCGCTCATGCCCCGTGTCTCTCTCCTGTTGCCCCCCACCCCCGGTCATGTCCCGTGTCTCCCTTCTGTTGCCCCCCACCACCCAGTCATGTCCCGTGTCTCCCTGCTGTTGCCCTCCCACGCCCCTCTCATGGCCCATGTCTCTCTCCTGTTACCCCCCACCCCCCTCTCATGCCCCGTGTCTCCCTGCTGTTGCCCCCCACCCCCGCTCATGCCCTGTGTCTTCCTGCTGTTGCCCCCCACCCCCCGCTCATGCCCCGTGTCTCCCCTGTTCCACTCCACCCCCCGCTCATAGTGTCTCCCTCCTTTTCTCCCCCACCCCCGCTCATGCCCCGTGTTTTCCCTGTTCCCCCACACCACGCTCATGCCTCGTGTCTCCCCTGTTCCCCCCCACCCCCCGCTCATGCCACGTGTCAACCCTGCTGTTGCCCCCACCCCCCTCTCATGCCCGTGTCTCTCTCCTGTTACCCCCCACCCCCTCTCATGCCCTGTGTCTCTCTCCTGTTCCCCCCACCCCCCGGTCATGCCCCGTGTCTCCCTGCTGTTGCCCCCCGCTTATGCCCCGTGTCTCTCTCCTGTTACCACCCACCTCCGCTCATGCCGTGTCTCCCTGCTGTTGCCCCGACCCCCCGCTCATGCCCCGTGTCTCTCTCCTGTTACCCCCCACCTCCCTCTCATGCCCCGTGTCTCCCTCCTGTTGCCCCCCACCCCCGGTCATGCCCTGTGTCTCCCTGCTGTTGCCCCCCACCCCCCACTCATGCCCCGTGTCTCTCTCCTGTTACCCCCCACCCCCCGGTCATGCCCCGTGTCTCCCTCCTGTTACCCCCCACCCCCGCTCATGCCCGTGTCTCTCTCCTGTTCCCCACACCCCCCGCTCATGCCCTGTGTGTCTCACCTGTTGCCCCCACCCCCCGCTCATGCCCCGTATCTCCCTGCTGTTGCCCCCCACCTCCGCTCATGCCCCATGTATCCCTGCTGTTGCTCCCGCTCATGCCCCGTGTCGGTCTCCTGTTACCCCACCACCCCCTCTCATGCCCCGTGTCTCTCTCCTGTTACCCCCACCCCCCTCTAATGCCCCGTGTCTCCCTGCTGTTGACCCCCACCCCCCACTCATGCCCCGTATCTCTCCCCTGTTACCCCCCACCCCCGCTCATGCCCCGTGTCTCCCTGCTGTTGCCCCCCAAGCCCCTCTCATGCCTCGTGTCTCTCTCCTGTTACCCCCCACCCCCCTCTCATGCCCCTTGTCTCTCTCCTGTTCCCCCCACCCCCCGGTCATGCCCCGTGTCTCCCTGCTGTTGCCCCCTGCTCATGCCCCTTGTCTCTCTCCTGTTACCACCCACCCCCCGCTCATGCCCTGTGTCTCTCTCCTGTTACCCTCTACCCCCCTCTCATGCCCCGTGTCTCTCTCCTGTTGCCCCGCACCCACGGTCATGCCCCGTGTCTCCCTGCTGTTGCCCCCCCGGTCATGCCCCGTGTCTCTCTCCTGTTCCCCCCACCCCCCACTCATGCCCTGTGTCTCTCTCCTGTTGCCCCCCACCCCCGCTCATGCCCGTTTCTCCCTGCTGTTGCCTCCGCTCATGCCTGTGTCTCCCTGCTGTTGCCCCCCACCCCCCTCTCATGCCCCGTGTCTCTCTCCTGTTGCCCCCCACCCTCCGGTCATGCCCCGTGTCTCCCTGCTGTTGCCCCCCGCTCATGCCCCGTGTCTCTCTCCTGTTACCCCCACCCCCGGTCATGCCCCGTGTCTCCCTGGTGTTGCCCCCCACCCCCCGCTCATGCCCCGTGTCTCTCACCTGTTACCCCCCACCCCCTCTCATGCCCCGTGTCTCTCTCCTGTTGCCCCCCACCCCCTGATCATGCCCCGTGTCTCCCTGCTGTTTCCCCCCACCCCCCGCTCATGCCCCGTGTCTCTCTCCCGTTACCCCCACCCCCCTCTCATGCCCCGTGTCTCTCTCCTGTTACCCCCCACTCCCCTCTCATGCCCCGTGTCTCCCTCGTGTTCCCCCACCCCCCACTCATGCCCCGTGTCTCCCTGCTGTTGCCCCCACCCCCCGCTCATGCCCCGTGTCTCTCTCCTGTTCCCCCCACCCCCGCTTATGCCCTGTTGTGTTCTCTTTATACACCCCGCCTTCCCTTTCCATGTTGGCCATCTTGGTAAAAGATTTTCCTTCCTGCACAAATGTCATCAATGACATTTGTGATGTCATCTTTGATGTCGTGGGTGTTAGTCTTAGCAGTGCACGGTGGTGGCGCGAGTTATGGTTGCTTAGCTTACCATAACTGGCGAATTTAAAGGGTTTTTCGGCTTTACTTGGAACCATAACGTCCCTTTAACTGTAACGCTCACCTGATTCCCACAGAGGCGCTGACCTGTTCTGGACTGCTACCAATTCTTCTACAGTAAAGCGCAGGGCCCGGAAGATGGACTGGACTGGCCCTCCCCCGAATCTCGTCTGTCTGGCTCGTAGGATAATTTTTAGGAAGGATGAGCCCTCCTTCCTGCTTCTGGTGCAGGGGCGCGTTGATTCCAGTTACTTCACTGGGGTATTTAGTGGGCGCGATTCCTCTGGCTGTTCGATCCCACTTCGGGATTGCCGTAAGTATGTAGTCTTTAGATTATATTAAATGTCTTTTCCCCTTCGGGGCCGGGGTCTAGAAAAGGCAGAAAGGCCCTTCTGACCCGAATGGAGGATTGAGTTCAACCAAAATCTGGTAAGTCCTTAGGTGAGTATTCCCTCCTGTATCAAGTCCGATGCTCACCTTCTCCCCTTTTGCAGGAGCCGATTCGCTGCCGGCGTCGAAACCGCTGTTGTTCGTGGTAAGGCCTCGTAAAGGTAAGTGGAATAGGTGTGGCACCGGGTGAAGCGGAGCGCTTCTAATCGTGTCTTTCCCCTTTTTGCAGGTGCCGAGGTGCGGCAGCTTTGTAGCCGTTTCTGCACGTGGCGCGGCCACGATAAGGTAAGAGAAAGCGGCGCTGCGGCGAGCGTTGTGGTGCGCTGCTAACCTTGTGCTTTTCTTTTGCAGGATTGTCGGAAGAAGGTTTCCCGAGTGCAGGATTCCGGTGAGTAAAGCTTTTGATGCTTGTCTTTTCTCTCCTTTTGTCTTTCAGGTGTTCCAGGAGCTGCGGGCGTGTCAGGAGCCAGGATGCAGGAGCCGACTCAGTGAGCGTCCTGCTGCTGATGCAGAATAACGCAAAGCACATGAATTCCTTCGAGCGTGGTTTAAATAGCAGAGGAGTGCTTCAGGTGAGTATCCTTCCTCCGGCCCCACCCAGGTAAGAAAAAGAGTTCCTGAAGAGGAAAAATAGTTCCTCCCAGCCTAAATGGCTGGAGGCCTCAGCCAGACTGGATTGCTCTGGGTGAGTAAGCAGCATGGTCTGCCTCAGGTAAGTCCACCCAAGCATTATGACATGTTTTGACCAAATGAGCCTGGCGCCTATGGTGCCAGGACTGAAGCCTTTTATGAGCCTGGCGCCAAAGGCTTCAGGACGTGGTCCAAAGGGCCCCAGTAGCGGTCTGCTGGATCCGGTGATGTGGTGATCGGTCTGCTTCCGGGGACGCTGGGCCTGGCCTGGCTCCCCGGTAGCAGCCATCATGACATTAACAACATTTTTTCAGTGAATTTCATAGGTTTTTAGTAGCGCAACTTAACCATAACGTCCCTTTAACAAAGTTTTTTCAGTGAATTTCATAGGTTTTTAGTAGCACAACTTAACCATAACGTCCCTTTGACAAAGTTTTTTCATTGAATATATATATATATTACATATATACATATTTGTTTCCTTATTCAGTAGCAATCATTATTCGTTACTTTTTTCTTTATGTCACTGCCCTACTTTTCATTATGCTCTTTATTTCTTTAGTCACGCTTTACTTTTAGGGAATCGCAACCTCCTGATCTGGTGGCTGTTTACTCTGGGATCTGGTGCTCTCATTTGCCTTTCTTACATCTGAAAGGTGCACCCAGTACTTCAATCCCTTAACCTTTACTGCTGAGGGCGTGCAATATATCACTTCATTGGGGCCATGAAATCGTGGGGAGTTCCACCTCCGCAAGAAACTGCGCATGTATACGTGTTTACCGGGCATTAGCTGTGTTGTTGGGCTGTTCTGTTCAGGTGTATTTGTATCAGTTTCATTTTCTTGCGTGAATGGAGGTGCTATCCGTTTTTCTATGCTCCTCACTGCCCTTGTTAGTTGTGTGAGAAATTCCTTAAATTCATCCCCCAGCACTGTAGCAGCTCTGTGAGCGTCTGATGCTCTCCTTACTGGAGACAATGGTGTTTGAATGTGCCTTCCCATCACTATTTCGTGCAGGCTCAAATGGTGGTCCTTACTTGGCTGAATTCTGAGTTGGAACAGTGCTAGTGGCAAGCAATATACCCAGTTTTTCTTGAGGGTGTGACATAGTTTAGATAGTCTGCCTTTGAGGAGGCTGTTTATCTGCTCCACCATTCCGTTAGCTTGCAGGTGATAAATCAAACAAAGTTTATGCTTTAACCCCAACAATGTGGTCACTTCCTTGAAAAGGTCATTTACAAAGTGTGTGCCATTGTCTGAATGGATCACATCACATATCCCCCACCTCGGGAATACCTCTCACCAAATATTTGGCTGCGCACTTGGCATCTGGGTGCGCACATGGACCTGCTTCAACCCAACGTGAGAAGGGGCACACTAGAGCTAAGAGGTATCTTGCTCACTTACATCTTTCCCCCATGTCGACATAATCTATGTGCAGTTCTCGAAATGTTCCTGAAGGACGTGGCAGTGTTCCTTGCAATGTTCTGAGTGTCATCCCTGAGCTGTATGTCGGACAGATGGTGCATTCTATTATTAACTTTGTTAAGTGTTGCTGCAGGTTGGGTATGAACCATTCTTCTTGGCTATCTGCTGCAGTATGTTGTTTGGTTACATGCGCTGGGAAGTGAAGCTGTTGGAATGCTATCTGTAATAACTCTACTAGCATTACCACTTTTCCTGTCATCTCCTGGCGCCATAGTAGGTCTGTGGGTGATTGTTTGTACCCTCATTTCTCCCATAATTCCTGCTCATTGGGTGGGGCGCACCTTTGTAACTCAATTATTTGAAGTATGGGCATAGAACTGTGCCCTTCTTCCTTGTCGTCAGGTGCTGGTGTTTTTACTATACATTCTGCTGCTGGCGGGATGTTAAAGTACGCTGCTTCTTTCGCGGTGGCGTCTGCTGCCACGTTTTCGAGTGAGATTGCATCTGTGTTATTTGTATGTGCCTGGCATTTCACTAAGGTCACTACTGATGATGCTGCTAATGCTTCAATGAGGTCATTCAATAGCGCTGCATGTTGTACAGGGGAGCCATCCGCACTCCTGAATCCTCTTCGTCACCATTGTGACAAGCCAGATTGTACCGTTGTTGTCACGTATGCCGAGTCCAAATATATCGTCACTGCACACCCCTTGGCTGTAAGCAATGCTTCAAATAATGCAATGAGTTCTGCTGCTTGTGCCGAAAGATGTGATGGGATGCACTTCTGCACTATCACTTCGTATTCTTCCCCTTCAATTCTTATCACAGCTGCCCCTACATGCTTTTCTCCCATTTCACAATCGATAGATGCTGACTCGTCTACAAAGTATATTTCACCTTCTTCTAGGGCATTTTCACTTGCTTTAGGGATGTCATCTTCTTCCCCTTCATATGTAGTGCAATCATGCGCTTGCATGTCCTCCACTGTGCAGGGCTCTGTAATGAATGTGGCTGGGTTCACGGTTTTGCATCGTACAACGTGCACGTTTGGACTGGATATTATTATTTCATATGCGGTTGCTCTCTGTGTGAGCAGTGTGGACTTTGATCTTTCTAGTATGGCAAATAGAGTGTGTTCAGCAAATAGTGTGATCGACCAGCCCATTACTATGGTGGTGCTTTTTGCTATTGCGAAAGTGGCGGCTGTGAGGGCCTGTTCGCATACGAAGTGTCCCTGCATTACAGAATCTAAGGTGCCACTGTGGTAGGCCAATGGCTTGTGACCTAGTGATGTTTTTTGTGTGAGTACTGCTTTCATTAGTATTCTATCGCAATGTGAGAACAGGTAGAACTCCCGATCATAATCTGGAGTCGCTAGAACAGGTGCGTTTGTAATGAGACCTTTCATTTCATAGAATTGTGTGATCATTTCTTGTGTCCATTTTGTGGGGGCGCTGTTCGTTTGTGTTTCTTTCAGTGCTTGGAGAAGGGGGCTTGTGTATGCAGCATAGTCTAGTATCCATGCACAGCAATAGTTGCATATTCCAAGGAATGTTTGCATTTCCTTGACAGTTTTGGGCATCATGGTGTGGCGTATAGCTGCTGCTCTGTCTGGTATGATCCTTTTACCATCCTTTTAAATTAACTGTCCTAGATACAGTACTTCTGCTAGGCAGTATTGCAGTTTACCCTTGTCTACCTTGTATCCTTTTGCTGCCAGCAGGTTCAGTAATGTTATGGAATCCGCTCTACATTGCTCTTCACTTTCACTGCCGATAAGGAGATCGTCTACGTACTGCATTATTGTGCTTTTTACATCAATATTGCCAAAGTCTTTGTGCAAAATTCTGTTAAATATGCTGGGACTTTCACAGTACCCTGAGGTAGCCTGCAATGTTCATAACTTTTTCCCCCTAAGGGGAATGCTGTCAACTATTGGCAACTGGGGTCGAATGGTACTGAGAAGAAAGCATTCTTCAAATCCACAACTGTGAAACACGTGGCATTTTTTGGGACGCTGTATAAAATGGATGCAGGGTTTGGCACTAAGGGGAACTCTTTTTGTATGATGTCATTAAGTGGGCAGAGATCCTGTATCATCCTCTACGCCCCGCCCCTTGCCTTTTTTATCGGATAAATCACAGTATTGCATGGTGAATTTGATGCCACAATTATACCCTGTTGTAGTAATGCACTTATTGTCTCTTTTATTCCTTCTTCCGCTTCTCTTGACAGTGGATATTGTTTTACTCTAGGCGGCACCTCGCCTGGTTTTAGTTTGATTTTTATAGGCATTACCCCTTGCAAGAGTCCTACATCATGGGGCCCTGTTGTCCATAACTCTGGTGGTACCTCTCTCATATCTTGATCAAATATGGAAGGCGGTGTACTGACACTGGCCATGAGGGGGTTATGTATCTCTCTGTGTTGGATCATTATGTCATATGGCACGCATATTTCCATTATTATTTCCCAGTCAGTGTCATTGTCAGTGGATAGCTCTTCATCTGTCAAATCTCTTAGCGCTATGTTTGGGTCTATGCATAATACTGTTTTCTACTCACATCCATGCATGTACAGTCCTATTACCACAATATGTCTGCCTTATACTTGCACCCCCTGTAGGTCAATTGAAAGGATGCTGCTGGGCACAATCTTGGGGCTTATCACAGGGCGGAAAACAAAATCAGATGGCACCCTTCATTCTTTCCGGGAGATCGCTGGTACTACTCTAGCCAGAACCTGTATCCCATAGATAAACATGTCAACATCCGTGGGCACCCCCCTTACTGCAACCTTGTTTGTCATGGTACTGATCATTAGCATTGCTCGCACTGGACACACCCCTGGAGTGGAGCACACTATTCCCCACTATTTCTGTAAAGGTGATGGCCATATTAAGCTTACTAAGGAGGTCCCTCCCCAACAAATGTATGGGTGAATCTTCGTGATACAGCAGGGTCGCCCAAATCATTTTCCCTCCCACTGTTATATCCAAATCTTTTGTGTAATCAACTTTTAAAATTGCCCCAGAAAAACCCTGTGTTTCCAAATTCTTCCCCGAGAGGGGAAACCGGCCCTCCATGAGGCACGATTTTTCCACTCATGAGTCCACCATAAAGATGAACTGTTTGTTTCCTATCTCCGCCCCCACTAGTGGTTCCTCTTCTGCATGTCAGGTAGTCGATAGGACTGGAGGCGCAAGTGCTTTCTGTGGGCTGTCCTAATCGGGGTATGTGTTTGTTCCTGGGACCGAGAAAACGCTGTCTCCAATTATTGTTGCACCGCGAAACGGCACCGGCGTGCCATTGGCGGTAGTAGCAAAAATGTTGGGATGGTCGTTTCCCATCGTATTCTGTCGTGCTGCTTGGGGCTGCATGTTTTGCGGTTGCACCTGTTGTCTGTGTTGAACATGTTGTGTTCTTTGCCGGTAGTCATTATAATTTTGCTCTGGTTGTCCAATCCCACCCATTGGTAGTCCACAGGGGCTGCCTGGGTGAGGGTGGTGAATTGTTGTTCGTTTTCCATGGAAGGGGGTCCTTGATAATATCCCATAGGCCGTGCTCTGCATTCCAGCAAAAAGTGTCCCCACCTCCCACAATTCCAGCAGGACCCTTGGCCCCCTCGCCGCATCCCTGGTCCTCCGAAACCTCTATTTCCCTGACCTCCGAAACCCCTCTCTGTCCCCTGTGCCCACCTCGTCCTCTTGTGGGCCTTCCCTGCCATTGGGGTCCTTCGTACTGTTCTTCTCCAGCCCATTGCTCCTGTCCGTTTGCAGACCAGGTGGCTGATATCCTTGCCAGTGTATTTCCTGACCCCTCCTCTCCGGCTCCCTGTCTCTCAGTGGGTAGGGCTGCATTAATCGCAGCAACCTTCACCAGTTTATTCTGTACAAGCTTCGCCTAATCAGCCAACCTTCTCTGTGCAATTTCTTTCTCTCTTTCTTTGATCCTCTTACAATGATGTACTATAATGCTCTGAATCTCAGGCCAGCCTTTTGCTTCTATCTCAGCTATTTTATGCAAGGCCTTCTGTACCTCCTTTCAGAGGCCGCTTTTGATGATAAAGTAAAAGAGGGAGGTGGGTTGGTCCCAAGCCGTGCCCGTTTCTGATCTCCACAAGTCCTGCACCCAAAGAATGAATTGCGCAGCCTCCTCCTCACCATTGGTACATTGCATTACCAAATGTAAATCTGGGGTATCAGGGAAGGTTCTCCGCACTGCATCCCACATTTGTGATCTCACATTGATAAAGGCTGACCCATCATGGTGGTCGCAATTTATTGTTACTCCCGTGAAACCTGCCTTCATCCACACCCCGTCTGCTTGGTCTCCCACTGCAGACACTAACAAGCTTTTTACATCCACTATGGCCAAAGGCACTCCTGCTGTGTTCTTTTCGAATGCATGTATCCACTTTCCTTCCCCTCCCGAAAGTGGGGGGAGCACTTTCAACAGGTCATTTTTATCCATCTGTGCTCATGGTATGTAATGGGATCTCCCTGCTCCCTTGTGGATGAGAGGCATTTGCAGTCGTCCTTTACTTCCCATTTTACTTCCCTTTACTCCTTTGGCTTTGCCCAATGACATGTTTCCCAACCTGCTCCTCAACCTTCCCTGTCATCTTTCCCTTACTACCCCATCCTCTTAGTGTTAGGGATAATTCTGCCACTGCCGCCCCCTCTTCGTACACATCTAAATCACTCCATACCTCGTCTATTTCCTTGTCTGAGTCCACACTTCCTTGACCCACTCCTGCTTGGCTGCCTCCTTGTTCTGCCCGCACACTTTTTATGGGAGTATCAGTAAGATGGAAGAAAAACTCTCCTGACTTCCACTCATGCTTTGGCCCTGTTGGTAAATTCCCCTGTGGTAGCGGCAAAGGTGTTGGCCCACCCGCTGTGCTTGACGGTGCCTCCCCTCCTCCGGGCAGCATTTGGCCTCTGTCACATAATGCTCGTAATCATGTTACTTCCATCTGTGTGGAGGCAAGTTGTCTTTCCAGATCCACAGTGAGACGTGCTAAATTTACCGGAGGGGCACTCGTAGGTCCGTACAGCCCTCTGGGATCATAAGGAGGGGGCACTGTGTCTACAAAGGTTGACGGGGCACTTGGTTCAGGCAAATAATATGGGTCACTGTACCCCGCAGTGGGCCTAGTTAGTAGTGGGTATAATTTAGTGAGGTCATTGTCCCCCGTTTTTACCACTTTTTCTTCTAAGGTTACTCCCCCTCCTCTGTTGGGTCTGGTGCCACTTCTGGCGTTACCTCTTTTATTACATCATTACTAGGGGTTACATCTTCAAACATTCTCCAGAGATCCAATATTTCACGTCTATTTTGAAGCTGTTTACCCCGATACTTTGATAGCAGGTGAGTTGTCACAAGGTCTAACACTCTTATCAAATGACCCTCCTTCTAGCCACACCTGGGATGATCCCTTCTCTTTATTTCTGTGATCCACTGCTCATAGTATTTTTGTATTTTTTCACTAATCGGGGGGGGTGCTGACAGATATGAGCTAAAGGAGTCCCTCCCCCCATGGCTCTCCAGTTTACCTTTGTGTTTACTTGTGTGTGCGTGTGTGTAGTGCGTCAAAAATACAATTTTAAAATATGTCTATTTACTCCGGCAATAGTTCAACACTCACTGTATAGTATCACAAAACTCTTGTTGCTCACACCTTCTTTGCTTCTATATGAACGACAAAGAACACACATTCAATACTTCTTACATGGATGACAAACTTACATATGCTTTTTGAACAGACCAACAAATTTTACTTTAACAACAATTAACATATAACATGTATTTTGCTTTGTTGCTAAACATACTCCTCCCCTATTTTAGTCACACTTATCCATATTCTGTTCTCCCATTCACTCTTCCTGCCCCCTTCCCTGGGCCCTTGCGGGTTGACTTCTAAAAGAGTTATGCTTATCAGAAAAATAATTCACTATATTTACTAATATCTCCAGAGTCTACTCAAAATATAAGACTCCTATGTTTTTTATCTCCACTTATTTCCTGGACTGGTCGAGACAATGCTACGCGGCGCTGGCTTCTACCCCCTTCAGAGTTAGGTTCCCATACTCTTCCCTTATTCCGTTACCTCTGTATTCGCAACCTAATGGCCATATAAAGAAAAGAGAAGAAAGAGCCTACCAGTTACACTCACACAGTCCCTCGACCCAAAATCTGACTCCCCACTATTTTCTTATCGCTATCCTTACACCAATTATATTCCCCTTAGTCACGTGTCTAGGGTGATCAGAGAGCCTCCGTTCACGGTCTATCCACAATCGAGCCGCACCCCAACCAAGCCGTGACTCGCCTTGGCGAGCAGTCGGGCATTCGCAATGCGGGGACCCTTGGAACCTCTTCTTTTGTGCAGACACTGGTCAGCCGCAGGAGGCAAAGGTTTTGCTGGGGGCGTCCCAGATCTCGCCGCACAGCATGGGGGTTTCTCTCGGTGCACCCTCGATCACATCCCAGGGGTCACCAAGTGAAAGTACTCACTCCCCACAATACCAATAAAATTCAGAATAAAGCACACATCCCAGTAGGGAATGAGACGATGAGAGATGATTGCGAGTTGTCAAAGATGTATATGAAATTCAGCATCCAGAGAACTCTGCTGCCTCGAGAGCGCTCTGGCAAACAAAACAAATACAATGAGACCTGTAAATTACACACACATGATTATATTGTCGTACATTCGGTCATTGATAAGGTGAGGGATACGGGGGTCTTGACTTCTATGATAACCTGGGGAATGGGATGGTCTGGCACATCAGGGCGAGGCGGGGAGTAGAGTGGCACATGTTAGTTTAAGACAGTATATCCTGTGACAGAGGTCTGGGTTTATTAGGTGCACTCAGGGGTGGTCAACACAGTGGGGGCACACTTCTGTTAAATCAAGAGAATACCTTAGGAGGGCACAGGGTTACAAAAGCAGTAATTTTCCAACAGCAAGGGTGAGGGGTGCAGGAGCAGGTTTGTGGAGATGGATGAGCTACAAGTCATGGTTTGGGCCGGTTCACACACAGGACAGTGATCTCAGAGGAAGAGTGATACGATACATAGTTGTAATTGTAACTGTTAGCTTCAGTGCATCCGTGAGAAAGGGACTTGGGCGGCGCAGAAAAGCGGGGGCGGTTAGTGCTCAATGGGCGCGGTGCTGCAGAGGGGAGAGGAGACTTCATAGTGCCGAATTGCAGCCTAGCCCAAAGATGGAGTCGAGGGCCCTCAAAATGGATTCCAAGTGTGCCTTGCAATAGCCCCACCTCTGCTCCAGCTGAGGCCTTATTACGCATGGCAGCAGAAGGGCGATGGAGGCGTCCCCCACTAGTGCAAGAGAAAGCGGTTCATTTCACGTAGAATGTATAGGGGGGCTAATTTGCCCCGTCCTTCCTTATAGTATAGTATAGTAGCAATTGCCATATGCTTGTCTACAGTTTAGGCTGGCAGGCATCACATTAAATACATTTAAAATGTATTATTTCAGACTTCCTTAGGCAGGATCTCAAGTCACAAGAGCTTTCATTTGAGGAACGCTTTTTTCAATTTCTGGACCTCAATGAGGAAACATATTTAGATGGGATGTTATGTACTATTGGGTATAGGAGAGCACACCCTTCAAATCACATATCACAATGGGACAATGTGGAAGAGCCACCCACAGCAGAGCAGGATTGGCCTTCATCAGAGCACTGCATGAGCTACCACTTCATCAGTCGAGCCAACACATTCAGCTTGTTGAATGAAAAGAATCCATTGAATTCCTCCTCTAGGGTAGGTGTAACCCTGGCACAATCAGCATCTGGTTCTGATTAGGCATGATGGGTTGGGTTGCGTGCAAGTACTCTGGGGGAGGAGAGGGTTCGCAGATAACCCTGAGAAATCAGAAGAGGATATCTAACAGCAAAGCCATATCATCAGCCAGCAGCTCTCTTAAGCAGCCTAAGTCATTACTCACAGAGTACTGAATGTATAAATAGTCGAGAACTGATCCAACTAAGGCAAACAAGCAGAGAAGTGAACCTCTGACATGAGACATAAAGAGTTAGTAAACAGGGGTCTCTGTACAAAAAAGTTTTCCTTGATAAACCAACTTGCCAAGAACTGTGAACAGAATGAAGAGAAAGAAGTGCAAGGCCAGTGCACTGAAACTAATCTGTCCACCAAAGATGCAGATGACTCCAGAAGCCTAACGGAAAGTAGTAATATCCAAGAACAGGACATAATGGACCCTCTGAACCCCATTTTTAATGAGTTCAACACAGGAAACAATGCACTTCTGGACAATTTACAAAACATAATATATTTTATTTTAAATTTTAAGTCCAATATTTTTAATACACTTGCAATCATGGATGATTTTTTAAGAGCTTTTGAAAGGTAACTAATGAATTTAATCGCTGATAACTTTAAGAACCATATAAATTCTATCAAGATGGCAGATAGTAACACCTATGGACAAATAATTATTAGTGATACAGGAATCCAAAAATCAAGAGTTAACTACCATTGATATCCATGCACCCCAAGGTATTTCAACCTGAAGTAATTGTTTAATTATCCCAAAGAAAATGGAAACAGGCAATACTAAATATAGGGCCTCATTACAAGAATGGAGGTAATGAAAATAGGAAGGCGGAATGGTATTACCGGAATCGTTAACGGGTCAGGGCCATTACGACCTAACAACCTGCCAATAACGCCACCGCCCATACCGTGCCCCTTCATACCGACTCGTGCGCGTATACGTGCCCCTTCGCGGAGTAAATATCGGGATGCCGGTAGTGGGAGGACATCACAACTCACACGGGCATGCAATTACCGGCATCCCGAAGGTGGTAATTAGGGCCTGCACGATGGTGGCCATACAGGCATCGCGGACCACCCGTAAACAGCAACCTGCAGTCAAGGCAACTGCCACAGGTGCACACAATCACCAAGGTGGAGTCAATGGAGCCTGTCCCAGCATAAAAGGAGTACACCCACACACCCCTTCACACACCAAAATGATACCCCTAGCTGTTGCAATCATGGGGCTGGAGGACATGCCTGTACTGCTACAACAACAACTACAGCAGCAAAAACAGGCAGCACAGAGGAGACGCAGGAGGAGTAGGAGGGTGAGACAGGCCCCGCAATTACCACCAGTGCATCCAGTAGCACCTCGTAGGCAGCCACCAATCCCTCGCATCAGACCCAGTACATTCAATCTAACCCCTGAGCAGATCCACACCCTGTACCGGTTGGACCAGGCCACCCTCACCACCATTGTGGACATGATACATGACAACACCGTCAGCCTCATTGAAATTCGCACTGCCATCCCACCGCTACTAAAGATGGTGTCTGTGCTCCACTTCCTGGCCACAGTGGGCCAGCTGCATGGTATATCACAACCACTCTTTTCACGCATGCTGACCCAAGTGCTGGATGCCCTCCAGAAGCACGCTAGCACCCACATATCCCTACCACGGACTGCCCAGGAGATTGCTGACACCAAAGTAGGCTTCCATGCACTGGCAGGCATGCCCAATTGCGTTGGTGCCCTCGACTGCACTGATGTTGAATTGGTAGTCCCTCATGCCATAGAGGCGGTGTACCGCAATCGCAAGCAATACCACTCCATCAATGTGCAGATGGTATGTGACTCCAGCAAGATCATCACACATTGTTGGGCCCGATATCTCGGATCGACACATGATTCCATGGTGCTGTGTAACTCTATGCTCCCCCTTCCTATGGAGCGACATGCTGGACGATGTGCCTGGCTGCTTGGTGAGTTGCCTGACTGGCCCATGGCAGTTCATCGGGGTTGTGAGGTGGTGGGATGCATACTCCACCTGGGTGGGAATGGGGGGTGCATACTCCGCCTGGATGGGAATGGGGGGGATGCACACTCCACCTGGGTGGGAATGGGGGGATGCATACTCCACCTGGGTGGGAATGGGCAGTGAGTGGAGAATGCACTCAGAGCTAAACACTTCTGACCTGAACCTCCCAACCTGAACATGACACATCACTGCCACACATTGGACCAATGCCGTACATCAATGACAACATGTAAGATGCCCAACTAGGCCACCATGGGTCTGTCAAGCGATGCATGACTGAACATGATTACAACTGTGCCAATGTGGCCAGTGTGATTAGGCACAGTGTAGCATACACTGCAATCATTGCAAGACATCGTTCTGCATCCACAGTACATCCGTATCAGCATGCAAGTTAACACCCTGCATCATCTGTACAATGCCATCCAGACTAGCAGACCATATTGCAGTACACATTGCATCCAAATAATATCAGTGCATACGTACAGGGACACGTGCATGTCAACAGCAAATAGCTGCGGCCATAGCTGTGAATCCTGAAGGTGGCAGCTCAGAATGACTCACACAGACCTCTCTGTACTCCCATGCAGGTGAAGGAGGATATCCCTTGAAGCCGTGGCTACTTACCCCATGCGGAACCCACGTAACAGCCATGAAGAGGAGTATAATCAGGTACATATCCGTACTAGTGTTGTAATTGAGCAGACCTTTGGCCTGTTGAAGGCATGATTCCACTGCCTAAGCAGATCTGGTGGATCACTCCTTTATAGGCCTGAGAAGGTGGCAAGGATCACCATGGCCTGTGACATTCTGCACAACATGTGCGTCCGGAGAAATGTACCATTGCCACCTGACATTGACATGCATGCACCGGGTGAGGATGATGAGGATGAAGATGGAGGAAAAGCAGCACCCCTGCCAGTACGTGATGCACAAGATAGACGTGCTGTACGCCAATCACTGATTGACGACTACTTCTGACCCACAGGGACGTTGATGGATATGTGTCACTACTACACTGAACATTGGGTCCATGTGGACATGCACACAGGGAATGTGGGGAGGTGGGCACTGTGCACGGACATGAATGAAATGAATACACACAAAATGAACAATGTCCAGGAATTGAATGATTTTGTACACAACGGGTGTATTGATATAAACTACAGAAAAGTGCTACCCCCTCACACCCGCTACACCAAAACACTGCATACCCCGCAATGAACACCCCATAACCCCAATAAACACCCCATACCACCAATGAACACCACCGACACCATGTAACCCACTCCCATTGTTGTACAACACTATTTCCGTCCTTTCTTGCTCTCCGGGGGCAGCATTTCTGACTGCCTAGCACTCTGCCTTGTCAGACGCACAGGGCTGGAGGGTGCATAGGAAGCGGCTGTGGCGGATGTGGGTGTGGTGGATGGGGTGGTTGCCGTAGTGATTGCCACGGCTGGCACGGGTTGTTGCTGCTGCATGTGCAGCAGTATTGAGGTCAGGACCTGCATGGCGGCCCCCAGACTGTCTTGCATCATCACCGCAGAGGCATTGATTGTGGCAGTGTTCCCCGAAATGGCCTGTGCTATCTCCCACCTTGTGTCCTCACCCTCCGCAACATATTGGTGTACAAGTTCCAGCATGGAGTCCTGTCTTGCCTCCACCCTTGCTAGCAGTGCCTCAAGGTTGGTAGGAGCAACAGTGGTTGAGGGTGCTGAGGCTGGGCTTGCATTGGCAGGACTGGCCTTGGGGGTGGTGCTGAGGTCTGAGCTGTGGAGTGCAGGATCTGCAATGGTGCTGGTGGGTGTGGGGTTGGGGGGTGGACAGGGGGCTTGCGGAGTGTGGACATGCCACATGGATTAGCCCTTCCTCGTCCACATACTCTTCTGCTCCAACTTCAATGTCGCTCTGTGGGGCAGTGGCAGCTGTAAAAAATAGATGAGTATTGATTATCCATATCCTTCTCCGACTTAAAACTTGAAATGAGTCAGGATAGTGACAAAAGATTGTAAAAAAATTGACAATCCAGAAGTTTTTTTTAGATTGATATAAATATAGGAGAATTGATGCAGGAAATGGATGGTGATTGTTTTTTCAATAAGCAAATTTTGCACACACATGCCCTGTGTATTTTGTACACTGAATATGTTTTCAGAATATGCTTCTATGCATATTTATGAAATATGTGTTTTTAGAAATGCGATTTGTTTATAAAGAATTGTTTATAAATAATTATGTTTCCATAGGTTTATTGTTACTATCTGCCATTTTGATAGAATTTATATGGTTCTTAAAGTTATCAGCGATTAAATTAATTAGTTCACTTTTAAAAGCTCTTAAAAAAACATCCATGATTGTAAGTGTATTAAAAATATTGGACTTAAAATTTAAAATAAAATATATTATGTTTTGTAAGTTGTCCAGAAGTGCTTTGTTTCCTGTGTTGAACTCATTAAAAATGGGGTTCACAGGGTCTTTATTGAATATACTAAACTTTTAATGTATCTTTCAAAATAAAAAATGTAATTTTATGACAATTCTAAACTCACCCATCAAACTCTTCATTACTGTCCGATGTCCTGCATATGATATAATTGGATGAAAGAATAGTTCTGTGAGGAATCACCTGTGTTTTTTCAAATATGGATTCTCCCCAGCTAGTTACTTTCTCGAATAGCATTGACTTTACCAAGGGTGAACAGTTGTATGACACAAATATTGTTTTTACAACTGTGGAGATTACAGGGGCAATTGAAATACACAGAAAATATCACTGCCGAAGGCCAGATAGTATGCCTGCAGACCTATTTCGAACTCAGGTGGAACAATTGGCCCAATTACTTACTGTCTGGTCTAATGCAGTAGTCAATACACAAAAGATCCCAATTTCATGGCGCGCAGCAATTATTCAGCCCATTTACAAAGTAGGCCCCACAGAGAACCTTGCCTCCTCTAGACACATGCTAGACTTACTCTTTAAAATATTCAGTCGAGTGGTCTTAGCGAGAATAGAAGAATGGGTTGGAACATACCACAGCTTATCACCTGTTCAACTGGGGTACAGACCAAGAGTGGGCACTGGTGAGTAGATCTTAAATTTATATTTGATTTTGGCCCATTCACTTTATATACAAAAAGATCCAGTTTATCTTGCCTTTATGAACTGGAGTACTGCCATTGATAGAGTAAATTGATCTAAGTTGTGGCAAGTTCTCAGGTCCCTGAAGCGCCTGGGAGAGATCTCAAGGTTACGCATTAATCTCCATAAAAACATACTAGCACGGGTTGGGACTGGAAAGCAGAGCCACAGTACACATTAATTTCTGGTTGAAGCAGGGGTGCGCAAGGACTGTGACCTGCCCCTCCTGCTTTTCAGCTTCTATAAACATTATTTGTATGAAGCCTTGGTAACCATTGATGTGGATGATCCAACATTGGGGAATATAAATCATATGCAGATAAGATGGTGTTAAAGGTATGTTCTCCCCGTGCACTGCAAAAGCTAATTTCGGCTTATACATCCTTTATGAATGGCCTGGATTTGAAAGTTAATGCTCTTAAATCCGCAGTCTTTGTCTGCCTCAGAGTTCCCAAAGTTTTCAAACCATGTATATCAATGAATAAGTGATTTCGGTGTTGAAGGAATTTGACTATTTGGGCATTCGATTTGATCGTCTGTTTCGAAATGTGATGAAGATGAGAGTGACAAACAGGTTCAAACAGGCATTGTGGGGAGTAATTCGCTTCATGTCTCTGTCCAAGGCCAAACCACTAGATCGCATTCTTAAAGCTTACCAATGTAAATCAGTGTCAGTGGCAAGATATGGGATGCCACTATTAAGCCATGTGATGACAAATGAAATCCAGACCATCGTGAATGAAGTCTTTAAATAAATCCCAGGGTTACCCAGTACAGCACCTAACTATGGTGTACATATGGAATTGGGCTGTATGTACAGTAAGGATGTGTTGTCCATGGAACCAGTGCTTTACTAGATGCGAATGGTGAGGAATAATAAGGTAGTACATACGATGGCTATCCTTAATTCGGTAATAGTAAAGGATAATTCAGCAAGCATACTTTGGTTAAAAGACATAAAAAGGGAATCATTGCGAAATGAATGCACTTAGTTACTTTTATGCACCAGAAATTTTAAGCCGATTGATAGTACTTTAAAAAGGAGACTAATAACTAATGCCAAGGACAGACAAGAGCATCTAGTGTTCTCAAGCGATCCAACTGAAGACAAGCTATCATCACGGCATATAACACCCAAAAATACTTATTATGGGGATCTAACCAAAAACAAAGAATACTATTAAAAAGGGGCTTGATTCAATTGTTTACCCTTCAGAGCCATAACTTCAAAACGGTCAAGAAATGATAGTATTGAACGGACATGTCTGCTGTGCCAAGCATTAAAGAGCAAAAATGAGCAAGGTCATGGGATAGCTGGCTGATGAACGAAGGGTGAACACACACCTATGGGGGTTACACCTTGGTAAGTGTGTACACGTTACTGTAAATGAATTCTGACAAAAATGTATCAGAACAATTCTGAGTACTGCAGTCAGATTTTTAATAAAACTGCAGTTTACGTATTTGTAGATACACGTAACTAGGAGTTACACAAGATACAACAGTATTTACACATTTTTCAGGTATAGTAACTGGTTTGTAAGTGACAAATTTCAAATATTTGTAGCGACTTTCCAATGCTTACACATCCACTGAGGGGTCCTTGGGAAGGAGACCAGTGGATTTAGTGAGGTGATAGCATGTAATAATCAGCACATATACATCAAAACAATGTAGGGTTGAACAAGGACAACGCAGACAATATAACAGTCAACACAACAGTGTTTCGGCCAGAAGGAGAGCTGGGATGAGCTCTGATGGTGTGGCCTTCATCAGGATGAGCTATTCCAGAGCGGGAAGTATCTTGTGAGGTCTGTTGAGATAAACAGACGTGGTGTTATAGGAGTGGGCACATTCGTGGGTATATAGCACAGGTAGAGGTATCAATACATGAAGGACCGGTGCTTACCAGAACTTGGGAGCGCATTGGCTCAGGGAGTAGCAGTGTCAGGAGTACACTGGAGGATTTTCGAGGTCTTAGACGTGGCTGTTCCTGTGGAAGTAGGAAGGACATTGAGGCTGTGTTAAGCCATAGAGAGTGGGGGAGTAACTAGGGGTTAAAAAAGGGGTAAGAGCAAAACTTACCTTAAGGAGGCCTGTTGCCGCGCAAATTATGGGTGGAACAGGCTGGCGTGATGAATATGCAAAGTCAACTGCAAGCATGAGGGGCTGCGGAAAAAAGGACACACAGGGCTCAGATTGCGGGCCTCGGAGTATAATGAGTGGCATGGTGCACGTGAGGACTGGTGAGGCGTGCAGGTCACAGATTGCCACGGATGAAGTGAGGCGGATAAAATCACGAGTGGGTAACATAACATATGTGTCCCACGAGGAAGTAGGTCTGAACATGACTTATAAATGGACAGAAGTGCAAATCGTTGTGTTCGCGGTGCCAAAAACGTCCGTGATGCTAAAAAGGGAGTAATTACAACCTTAAAAACCCAGGCGGCAGATTAGCGGGTTTGCCAGTGCAGGATGTCATGCTGGGGTGAAGAAGGTCTAAAATGGAGGCTAGGCTCCCGTTCTTAAGTGAGACATGCAGCCGAGAAATAGGTGCAAGGGATCACATAGCTGCAGTGGTTGCATGCGCGTGTACTCACCTAGGGTTAAAGGAAGGATGAGCGCTGCAGAAAAGGCTGTCAGCAGTCGCGGTCCCTGGCTGCGCACAGAGTGAGTTGGGGAGCTGACTTTGATTAAATGGGGTGAGCGGCCATGATGAGGTGTGCAAGGCCGGGGTGCCCGGCGCTTGGTTCCAAAGGCAAAGTAAAAAACAAAGTAAAATACACACTCAGCCATGGGGGAGCATACTGGTGTGTACGCATACGCATGAAAAGATGCGTGGCTCAGGTGGGTTGTCCATGTACAGGCAGGCGGTCGGAGGACGCCTCACTGCCAGGCTAGGATGCTGATTGGTCGGTGTCAAGGGTGTGGTGGTAATGGTGCCCAGAGCTGCTAAAGAGGGGTAAAGAAATGGACTGGATGATGTGAGCATAACAGCATGTTTTAGTGACACATATCATGATACATATTTACAGAAAATGCCCCATTTTTGATGGTGGTTATGTTTAGCAGTGACACAGGAAAAGGCACATATTAACCAAATAAGGTGTCGTTTACAAAGTCCAGCGTTGTCACATGAGGTCAATTAGGAGTGGATGCATTGTCTCAGTTACAGGAAGTGCTTCCACTCTACGCAGATGTTTAAACCGGACAGAATTTAATTTGTGCACCCATTTCTGTTCTAAATGGGTTAAGATTCTGTCGACGTCTCCCCCTCTGATGGTGGCAGTAACTTTCTGTATTACCACCCATTTGAGGTCCATATTGGTGTGATTTTTCTTGACAAAATGATCTACAACGGTTTTATCAGGTACTTTGTTTTTTATGCACGAGCGGTGTGCTCGCAGATCCTGGTTTTGACTGGTCTCATAGTTTTGCCCACGTAAAGTCCACAAGGGCAAGTTATAACATATATGACCTGTTTCGTATTGCAATTGGTATGGTCCTGCAGAGTCCAACTAATGTCATTATGTTGGAATATTCTGGTAGTCTCCGTGAATTGACCGACAGTACATTTGCCACACTGGTAGTGGCCTTGACGGGTGGGAGATTCCATAGAGTGCTGGTAGACTTGGTGGGTTCGATGAAGGTGTTTACCAAGGATTCTCTGATGTTCCGGTTTTTCTTGAAGGCAACAGTGGGACTTTTTGTAGTGATCCCACGTGTCTGATGATGGGCCAGTGTAGTTTGATGGTCTTTTTAATGAGGTCACTGAGTGGGCTAAATGTGGTGACGCATACCAGTCTGTCAAGTTCCTTTTTGGTTGTTTTATGGTGAGACATATAGTGCGGTCGGTGTTGGCGGCCCACTTCTTGGCATTTTTGATGGCTTTTCTGGGGTACCCCCTGTTGGCAAGCCTAGTTTGGAGGTCAGTGGCATGTTTGTGAAAAGAGGTGCGTTCGGTGCAGTTTCTTCTGATGCGAAGGAATTGTCTGTACGGTAAATTGGACTTCATGCTTTCCGTGTGGTAGCTGTTGAAATGAAGCAAGGTGTTCTATTGGTGGCTTTGCGAAATTGTTCTGTGTTGAGATGCTCGCCAGATCTATAGATGTGTAGATCTAGAAAATCGATCCCATGGAAATCCCAATGTATGGTGAATCTGATGTGCTGGTTAAGCCATCCATAGAAAGCCATCAGATCTTCAGAGTTGCCTTTCCAGATGAGAAGAACGTCGTCAATATATCTCTTCCATAAGATGATGTTCTGCTGGTAGGGATTGTGCACTGACAAGATGTGTTCTGTTTCATAATGGGCCATGTATAGGTTCGCTATGTCAGGAGCGAACGCGGCGCCCATGCTGACCCCTTTAATCTGTATATACAATTGGTCTCGGAAGAGGAAAAAGTTTTTGGTCATGGCCAATCTGAAACATTCCAAGATGAACTCAGTAGGGACTGCCGTGATGTTGTTTCTGGTGTCGAGGAAAAGTTTGCCTTTGGAACCAAGCGCCATTTCCGGTCAGGCACCCTCATGGGCACCCCGGCCTCGCGCACCTCATTATGGCCGCTCACCCCATTTAATCACAGTCAGCTCCCCAACTCAGTCCGTGCGCAGCCAGGGACCGCTGACAGCCTGTTTTGCAGCGCTCATCCTTCCTTTAACCCTAGGTGAGTACACGTACATGCAACCACTGCAGCTATGTGATCCCTTGCACCTATTTCTCAGCTGCATGTCTCATTTAAGAACAGGGAGCCCAGCCTCCATTTTAGACCTTCTTCACCCCAGCATGACATCCTGCACTGGCAATCCCGCTAATCCGCCGCCTGGGTTTTTAAGGTTGTAATTACTCCCTTTTTAGCATCACGGACGTTTTTGACACCGCGAACACAACGATTCGCACCTCTGTCCATTTATAAGTCATGCTCAGACCTACTTCCTCGTGGGACACATATGTTATGTTACCCACTCGTGATTTTATCCGCCACACTTCATCCGTGGCCATCTGTGACCTGCACGCCTCACCAGCCCTCACGTGCACCCTGACACTTATTATACTCCGAGGCCTGCGTGTCCTTTTCTCCGCAGCCCCTCACGCTTGCGGTTGACTTTGCGTATTCATCACGCCAGCCTGTTCCACCCATAATTTGCGCGCAACAGGCCTCCTTAAGGTAAGCTTTGCTCTTACCCCTTTTTTAACCCCTAGTTGCTCCCCCACTCTCTATGGCTTAACACAGCCTCCATGTCCTTCCTACTTCCACAGGAACGGCCACGTCTAGGACCTCAAAAATCCTCCAGTGTACTCCTGACACTTCTACTCCCTGAGCCACTGCCCTCCCAAGTTCCGGTAAGTACCGATCCTTCATGTATTGATACCTCTACCTGTGCTAGATACCCACGAATGTGACCACTCCTATAACACCTTGTCTGTTTATCTCAACAGACCTCACAAGATACTTCCCGCTTTGGAATATCTCGTCCTGATGAAGGCCACACCATCAGAGCTCATCCCAGCTCACCTTCTAGCCGAAACACTGTTGTGTTGACTGTTCTATTTTCTGCGTTGTCCTTGTTCAACCCTACATTGTTTTGATGTATATGTGCTGATTATTACATGCTATCACCTCACTAAATCCACTGGTTTCCTTCCCAAGGACCCCTCAGTGGATGTGTAAGCATTGGAAAGTCGCTACAAATATTTGAAATTTGTCACTTACAAACCGTATACTATACCTGAAAAATGTGTAAATACTGTTGTATCTTGTGTAACTCCTAGTTAAGTGTATCTACAAACATGTAAACTGCAGTTTTATTAAAAATCTGACTGCAGTACTCAGAATTGTCCTGATACATTTTTCTCAGAATTCATTTACAGTAACGTGTACACACTTACCAAGGTGTAACCCCCATAGGTGTATGTTCACCCTTCGTTGATCAGCCAGGTATCCCATGACCTTGCTCATTTTTGCTCTTTAATACGCGACTACCCACCTGGGTAGAGCAAGGCATCAACCAGGTGCCCTTTTTGATAAACATGCTGTGCCAAGCAGCAATAGAAGACTTGCCACACTTCCTGTTCTTTTGTCTAGTATATAAAAATATCAGACAGTCGACAGATTCTCCTAAAGTGGTCTGAGCACTTTTAATGTATTATAAACATGCATGGCATGAAACAAAAACTCTTGTAGCGCTGTACTAAGCTCATAAACCGTGGTCATTGTTGCAATTTATGTGGTATTATATTCCTTAGTTTATTTTATGTTAAGTTACAGGATTGCTTTCTAATTGTAATTATGGAATTTATTCGATTAATTGTATCCTGTATTTTTTAATATGTTCTATTGTTGTATGTTTTTTATGGAAAGTCTGTCTAAACTGAGAATTGATTGATTGATTCCCCAGATATCACCTTCGAGTAGCATTTCATCTTGCTTTTGGGCATGACCATCGCTCAGCGTTCCTGCAGTCTGACTGGTTACACATGCAATGAGACTTAATTACATCTCTCAGCAGCCTGTTGGAATTAGTTATGGGTTGTAGATTAGAAGCCACCTTAAGGTCCAGGCCTGTTTTTTTTTACTAAAGGAGTAACTGAGACAGACTTGATGGTCACGGGTACAGTATTTTTATTTTCTTTTAAGGGCATATGTATAGAAGACAAATGTGCAGATTCTTAGAGGAAACCAAACGCTTGTTAATACAAAAGTGTTGAGCGCAATCCTCATGTTGTGTCAAGATTGCAGAGTGGCTCGTATCCAGAACTAAATCACACAGCTAATTGGTTGTCATGCTTCCTGGTTAGTGGCAGCAGTTAATACGGTTCATTGGGTTGATGCACTAGCTTCAGGAAGCTGTTCGTAACCTGAAAGCCTGATGTTTCAAGTCCTGATGGAACATTTGATGGGTCTGATGGAATCAACTAAACTTTTCACCTTCCCAGATGGATATGATTGAAGAGGTTTGGCCGATACCCACACCAAGCTTTTGTGTTGGCACTCCCCAAGTCATATTTAATAAAACTTAGGGTA
Source organism: Ambystoma mexicanum (assembly GCF_040938575.1). Lineage (NCBI taxonomy): Eukaryota > Metazoa > Chordata > Amphibia > Caudata > Ambystomatidae > Ambystoma > Ambystoma mexicanum. The sequence continues at coordinate 488,295,481 of NC_090923.1, read as the reverse complement.
CCTGCTCTCATTAGATTTATTTGATCAACAAGATTGCAGACCCTGCCGGTGTTGGAAATAACAGGGTCTGGGTGGGTCTTCCATACTAAAATAGAACTTGTAGACTATGCTTTAAACAAGTGGAATCCGCCAACACGTGCTGACCCAATGCGAGGCGCTCACGTGTGTGTATGATAAAGCATATAGTAAATTTAGCAAGCCGCTAGCTGACCAATTTTGGGGTAGTGTGCTTGGTGCTGAGTCATTGGTTTTTGCGTAGGTGGCACACCATGTATTGGAACTTGTGGCCAATAGGCTTCCTCTTCCAACACTGAGATCATAATGAATTAGTATGGGGGGAGAGGTGGGCATGGCTAAACGCCATACAGGATGGCCTCATAGTTCACAAGCTCCTGCTCCGAAATAAGATATACATTCTTTTTCCCAAGATGGCGTTTTAAGTTTCCTCACAATCTCATGCCGCCTATCTGCAGAACATCCCTGGTGGTCCGTGGGGCGCTCAGCATCCTTGCTGTGCTCTGAACGAGGTGAACTGCGCCAGAGGAAGAGCTGGGCCTGCGATCTGGGTAATCCAGTGACTTGCACGCCAACGCTCCTGTCATCTGGCAGGGAACGTGTCTGACAAAACACTTCCTAATGAAGCGGGTCATTTTTTCTTCATAACACGGCGCTGACACCGTTGATTTTCATATAGTCAGGTATTAGCAAATGAATGTGGTGACGTGGGTAGATGGGTAATGGTTAAACTTTTAATTTATTCCGTCAAATTCACTATCCTTAATGTCTATGGACCTACGTCGTGGGACCCCTCATTCTGGGTACAATTTAAGAATCATATATTTCTCTCTAACCTGAATAATCTGATTGTGTGTGGGGATTGCAATGAAATTATGTATCCCTATATGTATAGAAAATCTAATGTATGCTATAAACCCACAAAATCTCATGTGCAATTTACCACATTTGTCTCAGAGTTAGGTCTTATAGATACTTGGTGCATCACTCACCCCTCTGACGCAGATTCTAAATTTTTCTCCACTCCTCACAAAACTCTCTCTAGACTAGATTATATATTTATCTCCAAACTTCTAGTAAATTCTCTTGCTGATACAAAAATTGACTGCATAGCACTATCTGATCATACCCCTGTCCATATTCAATTATCTCCTTTGCAAGAATCTTGCACCCCTACCAGATGGAGATTTAATCCAGCCCTGCTCAAATATGAGACATTCAATTCCTTTGTATTAGAACAACATAACCACTACTTCTCAGAAAATCTAAATCAAGATACCTCAATCTTTAACAACTGGGACTGCTATAAAGTGGTTCTAAAAGGGCACATTATTTCCTTTGTGACCAATAAAAAGAAAGTGCTTAAATTAAAATCAGAAAATATCCTCAAATAATTTAAAGCCCTTGAATCTCCTTTTGCACGCACAAACTCAGAGATAATCCTAAACTCCATCACTAAACTCAGAGTTCAATATAACAAATTAGTTACTCAATACTCCTGTGATAATCTTTTAAAATATATTCAGATTTTTACAAAAAAATATATACTCCTGAAATATCCCCTAATAACCAGCTTATAGAAAACGTTCTTAAAACTATCCTCCATTCCTCATACCCATTAGTTAATCTTCAGTCGCTCAATGTCCCCATCTCGATAGTGACATTTGAAAAGCCATTAAAGACCTTAAAATAGGTAAAGCCCCTGGCCCAGATGGATACTCTAGTGATTTCTGTACACATTTTAAGGATATTTTAATACCCAAACTCAATGAACTTTTTTCTCAATTCTTTCAAGATAGTAAAGCTCAAGAATCCTTAGAGGCTATGCTTATTGTTTTTCCCAAGCCTGGTATAGATTCTGAACTTCCTCAGAGCTACAGACCCATTTCCCTCATTAATACAGACTGTAAAATCTTCCCAAAAATCCTAGCAAATAGACTTTTACCAGTATTGCCTAAATCAGTTAAACAATATCAAGTAGGATACATTAAAGGTAGACTCTGCTTATGTTTGTAGCCCTTAAATGGCATGGCCAAGAAACCCCATTCCTTGCAATGGTTAAAGTTCTATATTCCAACCCGATGACCTCAATTTTTATTAATGGACACATATGCCCTTATTTTCCCCTATTCAGAGGTACTCGCCAAGGATGGCCTCTTTCCCCACTCTTGTTTATTTTGGCTCCAGATCCCTTTTTGGAAAAAATAAGACAAAACTCAAATATAAAAGGTATAACTGTGGAAAGGTACAGGTTAAACTTGCGGCATATGCTGATGACTACTTAAGGATCCTAAATCTTACCCCCCATGTATCTTGGACATTATTTCACAATATTCAGATGTTTCTGGGTATAAACTTAACACTAAAAAGTTTGAAATCCTACCCCTTAATGTTTATTGCACCAAAAATCATATATTTCATACAGGTATTAAATGGTATCCGGATGGTTTTAAATACTTTGGCATACATATTGCCCCTTCTATCAAGGACATAGTTAAAATAAACAAAGCTTATTTCCTATCAAGAATAGAGGACATTTCCAACTCCTGGTCCCCCCATACCTCTTGTGGTGGGATAGATTGGAATCCATCAAGATTATGATAACACCTATCATTCTATATATGTTATATGTGCTACCTGTTCCTCTTCCCTCCTCTTTTTTCAAATATGTTGACTCTACTTTAGCCAAATTTCTTTGGGGAAAAAAGAAGCATAGTCTATCCCTCAATACACTTAAAATTACCACAGGAAGCTGCAGCAGTTGGATTCCCCGACTTCAGGAAATATGACATTGCCTTTGTTTTGAAAAAAGTTCAGTGGTGGTTTGCGCATGAGTATTCCAAGGATGTTCCCCAATGGTTATGTCTAGAGAGAGCAGTGGTATCCCCTCTCAATCTGGCTGACTGCTTTTTGATTAAAACAAAAACAAGATTTATCAAGTATACGACCATCATCTTATCTGCACAATACCTAAGAAAGTACTTATTCCTTCAAAATACTGAGTACAACCAATACATATCCTCGTATATCTGGTTCAACCCGCTGATTAGAATCAAAAGGAGATCACTTTTTGGCGGCCATGGCTCTCTCTGGGCATTAAATATCTAGATCATTTGTCTTGGGTGTCCCAATTGATTTTCATGTGCTGACAAAATTCATGTTCACTTCTCATTTTTACAGCAATTTTTATCCATTATTAATACCATTACTGAAAACTATGACTTGCTTATCAACAAAATCTCCTCTCCAAATGCGGAAAGATTGCAATCTCTATATAACCCAATAATATCAGCTGCTATGTTATACAAAACGCTATGAAAAAACTCCACATGTAATATGTTATACGACTGTTTCTCAGCATAGCAACTAGACTGTAATCTTCTGGATAGTCAACTGGAATGGCCTCCAATATGGAATCATATGTCAAGAGTGACACCTGCATCAAATATTATGCAGACATATTTTTCTTCCATCACAGAATTTTCATTACGCTTCTACACCTTTTTAAATGTGGTCTATTACCAGATGATAAATGTTGGAGCTGTTTTCAGTACACAGGATCCTTTAAACACATGTTTCTTTACTGTAAATGTGTTTCATCCTTCTGGATTGATATTTGGAAACCTATGAAGATTATATATTTATATATTTGGACCACCGCCCATTCTAAGACCTATCCTGCTCTCTACTACAGATACATTACACAAGGACAGACTGGTGCATGGTCTGCCAACTTACTTGCTAAAGTCTTTGAAGTGTTGGTATTACCTCCGGAGGCAAGTGCGGGTGATGGTGGCTATGGTGAACGCCTCTGTGGGCCAGTTCTGGCATGCTCTCTCTTCTCTTCCTTTCTGGCCAACTCTTCCTCTCTCGGTCTCTCAGTTTTCTTCACAGGCTAATTAAAGATCTTTCTAGTAATACCCTTTACTAAACAAGCCTTGGGCGGTCCTGTGTTGGGCTTGTGATCTTGTGTGGTCTGCTTCTGCTGGGTGCTTGCTTGCACACCAAGCTTTCTGTAAGCATCTGGGCCTATGCCGAGTGTCAGCAAATGTGTCAGTGACAAGAGCTGTGTGTAGATGCATGGGCTGGCATTCGGATCATTTTCCCAATGCTGTGAGACTGTGCTGGAGTGGCCTGTAACTGTTACATGCCATATGCAATGGGAAACGGCTACGCACATGTTTGGATGAGGACTTGAGGAGGAAATATGAGCGCTGTCATGATAGGTAGGGGCGACATGTTATGAGGCATCGCACCACTCTGGGTCAGCGCAACACTGCAGTTGATAGAGCAAGGCCTGAGTCTTTGCACTTGCCTGCAAATAAGGCATGAGGATCTGGGTGGGGGGGAAGTGCTGTTAATCCGTGCTGGCTGTTGCTGGTGCCTTGCTCTGCTGCTGGTGGCATCAAAAACAAGACACAATACCTCAAACGAGGACTAGCCGCTGATGTCTGCTGTGAAATTCGAAAGTTTGCACATTTCTGGAGGACACTGGTCCAAAGCACACTCGGCTAATCCCAAATCATTAGTGGCAATCCGTTGCTGGTGACTAGTAAAAGGGAGTGAGAAATGATCAGGTGTCTGCCATTGCAAGAAATTGAATTCATACAGCAATTAAACTTTTGTTTGCCGATCAAGCACTCCTTTTTGCACGTTGTTTTGCTTTGTCATTAGTAAGGCCCAGAGCTGTGGCTTCTGTTTGCATTCACAATGCCCCTTGACATGGACTTAGACATTACTGGCAAGCAGAGCATGAAGTATTCATTGTACCATCTGCCGCATGGTAAGTGCCACATTAAGGTCAGGTGGTTGACGAGAGGTGGAACAAAGAAGAGGTGAGGGATAGAGTTGGGCGATACCTCCACTATGCTACAAGTTTGTGGGGGAAAGTAGATAGTGGGCATTTGGAAGTAAATACAGGGAAGGGTGGGGTGGAGCAATGGTGCAATCAGCCAAAGAGCAACACGCTCTACATCAAGGACTAATTAATTGACAGCAGGATCTTTCTACTTAGTGTTCCAGGAGTTCCACCACATAGCTGACAGTCTCTGTAGACAGACCTACAAATGGGTGGCATTATAAAGACAGTTTTTCTCTTTAAATCACAATTCCATTAACATGACAGAATATGAGTTTGATTGTCGAGCCCAACTGCATGAACTGCAAGATGATTCTGTCTTATAGTAACTTGTGCCATACTTTTGCAAGAACACATACAAAGACACAAGCATGTATAGATGATGCTGATAGTATAATTAGACAGCTGACGCTTTATTATCAACAGTAAGGCATGAACCCTGGTTAACTGCAGTGCATAAGTAACATTCTTTATCTGAACAATAACAATTCTTAGGATTATCAAGTGAAGCAGAAGGACGGTCTAAATGATATAGCTAAATGGATATCAGGGTTGACTTGCTGTGGTGATATAATGACAAAAAACAGTTGTAATGGAAAGGAAGCCGATACACTGTATTTGTGGAAGGCTAACACCATGCAAGGTGTAACGCACGCTGTAGCAGATCCCTCACTGCAGGGACCACAGCATTTTAGCTATGTCACAAGCCAATCGACTTGTCACATAGAGTTCAGCAATGGTCATCTACCAGTGTTTCACCCTGAATGCATCTGACAGGGCTTATCACAAGTCATCCTATGAACACCAGTTATCAGATGACAGTGGTATATCCCTGATGAGGAGCACCGCCCGAAACACGTGTCGGCTATTATAAAAACAAATTTTTGTTGACCATTTTGAAAAAATTCTTACCCAATACATATGAAATAATATATTTGAAAGAATGAAGTACACCTCATGTGTCTTTGTAAAATGTGTTCATTTATCAAAGTTTGAATGAGAGCCGCACTTTGAAACTGATTGTCTGTTTTCAGGGTTGCAATACTAGTCCATGTATCATACTGCCTGAGGTGGTAACGCGAGGAAATGTTTGCACACTCCTTGTCAGTCTCTTCTGTAGGTTGAGAAAATAAGGTAACATTAATTGGTGCAGTGTTTGTTAAATAGTGATGCACACACCTTTTATTTGTTACCTAAATATCTAAATACACTGGAAAGAGCAGATACGTTTTCTAGGTATTTTTCGTTTGCTTATCCCAGTTGCGTAAATAGATTACACCTATGGAAAAAAAATTAAGAAATTGAGGCTGGAGGGAACCCACAATGAAGGGTTGTCATTGACAGTTTCTTATATTATAGAACTGGGGCAACCATATGAATGATGAAAGAGTGACTGCTACACAAAAAATAGTAGTCCGTGATGTTTAATGTCTACTCACATTTGGGGTACAACAATCCTTAGGAAAATACATTAATATCTCCAAATACATTTTAATAATATTGATTTCTTTTCTCTACCTCCTTAAGTACCCCAAAACCAATTGATCTCAATTTCTCAGTATAGTTCATTAAATGGGCACATTGAATGTTAACAAAAACACTGGGATTACCTTTGGTGAAAGAGATACGTGCATCTTCCGTGCTAACCAACCCAAGCTAGAAGAGGCATCACTCTTTAAATAAAGACAAATAAGCAGACATGATATTAAGATTAAACCATGTGTTACAGAGTTGAACATTTCCTAGCATGATATTTTGCTCTCAGCTCCTAAGTATGGACAAGTGCAGATATAAAGGAACTGGAATAAAGGGAAGGAAAATGGTGGTAGTAATAAGAATTAATTTACATCTATGAGCACTTCTTCTAAAAGCGACTCCTTTTAATTAGTTGCATTTAAAGCTAAAACCATGTTTCCTAGGTAATCTAAAATTGTCTAGTCCTTAATTATGGATTGAAACCAGTTCTGATGTTTTTCATTGACTGCATACTAATTTCTTTAGGAATCGATAATCAGGATCAAAAAGTAGCTTAAATACCTAGAATTGTAGACAATTATATAATGCAATACCATCAAGAACTAGTTGGCCGTAATGTTTAGGTATACATCCAAAACTAAGACTCAAACTCAATAGGAGACTAAGTTAATGGACCAAGTTGATGTGCATTTGAGGTCAAAGAAGGGAGTTTAATATTACTTAACTCATTTCCTACGAGTTTATGCATGTATATTTTACAATTAAGATAGGAACAATTTAAACTCTACATTGTAATAGATAACCGCAAAAAAAAAACATCTTCAAACTTTGAACCATTTGTCATCAAGAGTAAGGGGAAACGCTGTTAAGTTCTTTGGAAATTGTTGGGGAATATTGGTGCCAAAAAGTAATGAACCGAAAATCCAAGGACTAACAACTGAAGTTGGACTGTTCTGTAATGTTTCCTATTTTTACATGTTAGGGAGATTTTGAGGGATGTAAAACCATCTGTCCGTAAGGCAAGGCAGGGTTTCTAACCAAAAGAAGCACCAAAGTGTCCAAAGTGATAGGGAAAATTATAAAGTAGTGATTTACAAATGGATAGGAAACCAATGGTACGAGCTAAAATTCCACTCTGTTGCTAAAAGTACCTTCCAAAGTGACGTTACAGGAGTTTTAACTTCCCTATAGAAATAAATATGGCAGATTCAATAGGCAGAGCTGTTCTTATGGGGGTTGTAGGTCACAGGTGCGAACAAGGCAGCAGCCAACCACAGAGGATGCTAGAAGTGCCCTCTTGAAGAGTTCCAGTTTCAGGTTCGAGACCCAGAAGCGTAAGGAAGGAAGGAAGCAAAGAAGGTTTCAGTCAATGCAAGTCAGTGGCCAACAATGGTAGAAGGGGAACTTTCAGTACCCCTCTAATGCAGAAGCTAAGGGGCCACTGATGGGACATTTGACAAATAACCCATCAGCCCAGTAGTCGGACAGATAGCACAGTGAGTAGAGCGCTCGCGTTGACATCCGTGCAGAGCCTGCCGACGCAGGTTCGAATACCGGCAGTGCCAAACTCAGCCTTTCATCCTTCTGAGGTCGATAAATGAGCATCACACACCGTGGGTAATAATAAGCAGCGCTCCGATGCCTGAGGGTTTGTAGAGTTATATAAATGCAAACTATTATTACTCATAATGCCAGTTTCAGAAAATGTGGCTCAGGAATGGTGAAGGAACCTGGCAAGTACAATGCTCCTCCCACAGGCCAAGATAAAGGATCCAGTACACATGGACTTGTACCATGGGCCAACAATGACCTAGATAACCCCAAGAGTATAATAAGGACATACCAAATCGAACAAGCCAGGAGAAGCAACAATGGAGAAGACACCAGGAATGCTTAGGAACCCGAAAAACTGGATCTGGGTAGCTCGAATGGCAAAACAGGGCAGCCAGCCAGCAGAAAAAAGGTCCTGTGGCGGCGACCACAGCTGTGGAAAGCCAAGATAGCCCAGCTGGAGAACAGAGGTGGGATTGTGGTGAGTCATTACCTTTCTGGATGACGGAGTCTTCACACCTCAAGGTCCAGGGAGATAAAACTGAAAAAACAGGAAAAGAGGGGAGGTTGGGGAACATCCCAGGAAGGACACCCAGGATGCAAAAAAGGGAAACCAGAGAAAGTAAACAATCACAATCCCAATTAACTTGAGGAATGCCTACATAAACACATTAACTAATGGGCTGGCCTAGGCCAACCATTCAAGCACACAAAAGACAGACAGGAGAAAGTGGCTTAAGGGCAACAGTTGTGGAAGACCATTCATTACTGTTTCCAGAGAAACACTCTGGGGCACTTTTCTTAATGTTAATAGTGTGTCTTCAAAAAGGTGTGGCACTGGTTAAGATGTTCTCAGCAATTTCCTGAGCCTTGGGTATCAAAAAATCTTTCACTGTAACATCCCATCCACTCATTCAAAACCTGCATCAGAATCAATACCTGGAGGTTGAATTGTTGACACTGAATGTATGCCTCTTCGTTCTTCCTTGTTGAATAGTTTACCATAAATTGGTGCCCAGGTATCTTAAAAAGAGGACATATCATGGAGTTTCATGTGTCCTTCAATAGTATGAAGTTCGATTACTATTTGTGATGGCGCTATTCTGCTACCTAAATCGTACCTGTCTCTAGTACTTCAATAGCACAATTGTTCTGTGTCCCCTCTGGTACTCACTCAGTCTCTCTGTAAAGCCCAAAAAAGAAACTAGATCTAAAACAAAATTGACTCTCAATCCCTTGCAGGAAGCAAAGCAATGGGCATTAGGTGGAGTTTGAAGATGTACCATTGTTTGTTTGTTTTCAGAAACACACTCATTGTTTGCCTGAAACAAAAATTACCATCCATTGTTTGCATAAAGCATTGCAATCATCCATGAGTTCAAAAATGTGTCAGGGTGCTCAGGTGCCATACCCAATGATTTTATTGACTGAAGAGGATACGGTCTTGAAGGGTGGGTCTTAGGTACTGACTTTGACTAAAACAAAATGGCTGCCACCTAATCCAATCCCACAGAATTATGAGGCCTGCTGGCAGCTGTGGTCCACAAAGCATACTGGAGCTACCAATGTATTGTGATTATGATCTAAGGCTTCTATTTATTCAGTGACATACCCTCTTGGTCCGTCCCCTACTGTGTTAATGTCCTGTACGGTATACACTATATTGAAGTCTGCCAAGATGCTGTTGCCCTTTAGCCGCTTTGGACTCTGCAGAGCTCCAGCATTACATGCTGTGTATGTACTAGGATGATATGGAGGTACAATCTGGGTTGGAGGCTTGCGTGGGAGTCCTGGAGATAAGGCAAACTATCACACACATATTGCTGGACAAAGGGGAAAACAGTATATCTGGACCCCCACCTCCTCTTAACCTATTGTTCCTACTTCCAGACCATGCACTTGAAACCTCGACCTACAAGTGCAAATGAGGACCCGAGAGGAAGCGTAACAGAGCCAGGATCTGCCAAGGCATGATGTGGTGGGCCGATGCACAGTAAAGCAGAGATGAATGAGCTGTGTGCTGTGGATGGTGCATGGTACAACTAACCAAAAGCACTTATGCTTGACTCCAAGATGTGCACCCAGCATTTTATAGGCTTTCCTTTTGAAACAACAACCACCTGCTCCAAGTGGGGGTCACCAGGAGAGTATAATCATTTAATTTGGAAGTTTGAGTAGGCAGAGCAGGGAACACCAAGCAAGGAATGAGGAGAATTTAGAGACCAGTAACAGAGTGAGTAGTGCACTCTGTGCCATTTTTTAGAGCAAGCAACAGTCTATATCCATAGGAAGCCAGTTCCACCTGGTAGTGCCAGCAGAGCACTATATATCTAGGAGGTTGTATTCACCTGGAAAAGTAAATAGAACGCTAAACTCCAAGAGGTCTGAGCTGCCTGGAACAACAGGCAGGGAACTATATTCCTATAAGGCCACATCCACATGGCATAGTGAGCAAGGCACAAAGGGGCACATTCCGAGTTGGGCGGTCCAGTAATAAAGTGCCGGTATCCTCCGATACCGGCCCTTTACCAGACTGCCCGACTACGGGAGTACCGGTGGGGTACCTGGGTTACCGTAGCTGGAGGTAAACCAGGTGCCCCGCTGGCCAAAATCGGACAACGGAAAATCCCCTCATGAAGTCCTATGGGACTCCATGAATGGATCAAAACCGCTCCACCGGCACCTGTAATCAAGCAGCAATGCCCCCAGACAGGGTGCCGGAAACGGTATCCACATTTCCCGGTATCCTGGCAGCTCTATTTCCAAGTTTGCATTCGTTTTTTAGTCAGTGAAATATTCTGCAGAAATTTCACTTTAATAGGAATGTTAACATTTATGGCAAAGTTATCTGAACAACCTACTAGACTTGGTTCAGCAATTCTCACCTCAGAATGAGCAAGGATGTACTTTCTCCTGAGTTGCCCTTATTATTAATGAGAAACGGTCTAATGGGCCAAGTGATCTATTACGAAATGGGTTATGGAATGGTCAGGAATATCAAACCTTAGATTAAAGTGACCCAGAATATTTAACTCAGGGCATTTAAGAGAATTGTAGCTATGGATTATAAGAACCTGGTCTGTGATCCCTGATGGAGATTATGGGCCCGATTAATGTAAAAGTGTGCATGAATCCCGGAAAGGTGTGCGCCAAGAACGACACTGTGTGAACCTGCTTGCAGAAGTTTTCTGGGCGTTCTGAGTATTAATGGAATTGTTTGCGCAAAGTAACCACATACGCAAATCCCGGCCGGAACCCGCCCGACACGCCCCCACGCAAAGCAAAAACAGCCAGAAACAGCTACCTTTGCGTGCTCCCTGGGCTCAAATACATGCACCCTCAAAACAGTGCGTGGAGTCCCCCGCAAGCAGACCTGCATCTCGGGGACCATGCATGGGGTCCCCCATAACTGTTACCGGCACCCCAACAACATGCGTATGATTTATCGTAACTCGGATAAAACTCAGAAAATCTGCTTGCGAACCCCAGTAAACCGTTCCTGCACCCTGCGTAGGCCCACTCCAAAGTTAGATCTGAACCCCGACTGCGTATACACACCCCATAAATCTAACACCCGATCTTACATCTGCACAGTGAATCCTATGTGCAAGTGTCTGTACGCCTGCCTTCGGGTGGCGGATAGTATGAGGGCTTTGCGTGACCATTTCCCTGCCGACAGGTTGCGTGGTCAGATCCATGAATATGTATCGTTCCGTGCAATAGTGGGTGTGCGATGAACTGCCTGTGGCCCATCCCTCGTAACGCCCAATTTTTTGCATGTTCCTCCTCATTTTCTGTGTTCCGCCCCCTTCCTAGCCTCGCACAAGGCACTCGGCCACTCGCAGGGGCGTACTGGGCCACCGCAAATTCCACGCAAGTCCAAGGAAAATCCCACGCATTCAATTCCATGAATCAGCAAACAGGATTTTGCACGCTGTTTGGCGTGCAAGTTCCCCCTTTCCCGTGCAAATAATTCCATGAATCGGGCCCTATGTGAACATAGACTAGTAACATTTCGAGGCAGTTGGAAATGTGCAAAGTGGTTGCAGCCAAAAGCAAGTCACTGCTATTCATACGGGGGTTGTCTAACATCAGAAATTCTAAGGAGTCTTTAAAAGTGAGGGTCACGCCAGCTCCCTGGGAGGGACTATAAACCTTTGGAATAAGATCTAAAAATAACATATGATGCTTCCGAAAACAAGTGTTCTGTAATGCAAAAATTATCGAGTTTGTCATTATTTAAAATATCAAAACTAGAAATAGCATTTACTATAGCTGAATGATTATTTATTAGAAAGCCTTTTAACAAAAAGTGTGATTCAATTACTCTTGCTTCTTATGAGAGGTATATTATGATACAGATTTTCATAAAGATTTTGTAAACCTTCATGACTTTGATCATTAAAAGTATATTTAGAACTAACTGATTTCTGAATACCTTATAGTGACAAAGGTCACCTCGCCACATGTGGGGTAGACATTTTGCATTTCCCTTATGTTGGTTTACTTTTTCTTGCAGCGGACAAGCGCAGATGGACTTGCCTTTAGTGCACTGATCCACAGTGCATCAGATCATCACTAGTTTTAATAAAGGCGGAAGGTGGGGCTACAAGAAAGATGGCTACCATTGGTGGACATTAAGGACAGACTACGAATTTCAGCAAGGGTTGTATCAAAATGATGAAACTCCTACAAAAATATGTAGCATATGCACAACTTGTGAGTTAAATACTATTTAAGACTAATGGATTGGATATTCTAAAGATACTGACTCAATTAATACAATTACCACACTTTTCTTATGTTATCCCTAAAATTGGCAAATACAAAATATGTTAACCATATTTGGATCGTATAACGTCTACTGTTATCTCAGCATGTCCCATGCTCGATAATGGGTGCCAACCACTTGAGCTTAGACGCCTAAATTGACAATTCTGATGCCCTGTGTCCTCCCCCATTAGAAGTTCTGTATGGTATTTGTCCACAGTTATTGCTGAGAGGAGATACTGTCAGGTTGTCTTCTGGTGCTGTAGGTATGATTACCTTGATAGTCCTGAGCTCAAAGTTAGCCATAGGTTGTCATAAATCCTTTATCTATGTTTAGGCTTCTGTTTTCATGTTGGACATCTTCAAGTGCATGTGCTCCCATTGTATTCTGTGTGTGGTATTTGAATGGCCACCTTTCAATACCATTACCAGCAGATACTCCAGTTTGTCTATCTTGTGTGACGTGGTTACCCACTGCTGTTTCTGTTTTGTGGTTAGAGATTATGCATCTATATTGTTTCATTTTTTCACGCAGATTCTGGCATGTCTCCCCTAAATACTTTCTTTGCAGGCATTTCTTACATTGGATGAGTTCTACAACATTGATTTGCAATGTATTTTCCCTTGTCTCTGTTTTGTTCGGTTTTGACTGATTTTTATGGAAGATTGGGCACAGATGAGTTGGCAGATATTGCATCTCATAACCTTGCATGTTTATTTTCCAGGTCGTTTTTGTTCTTTATCTAGTGTAAATGCAGTTCTGGGCACTGACTGTGCTAAATTTCTCAGTTACTTGTATCCAATACATGCAGTCTTCCAGCTCATTATTCCTGTTGAAATTGATTGTAGGTCCTTAACATTGCTAGTTTATTGTGTTAGTGCAGGATGATAAGTGGCCACCAAAGGTATCTGTTCTGTAGTACTACTGTCTCTGTATTGTAGCAGTCTGTTGCTGGGTATTTACAATGCAAAATCAAATTCCTTGTCAATATGAATGGTACCGTGACCCTTTTGCAAGAAGGATGTAGTAAGTGTGGATTAATTGATTGTTCCTTGTCTTCACTTTTAGGAACATATACGTTGGTACAGGATGATCTGACTGTAGTTAATAGACCACTTTGTGTGGCTTGGATTCACACTTGGATTCTGCAGGTATTTCGTCCTGCCCATTGTTTGGTTTACTAGTGGATGGTCGGGTCGCTAAGGGGGCTTAGTGCCTGCACAGGACTCATGATGCTGGGCTTGAAGGTGGCATGGAGAAGAACCTCTAGCTATGCAAACCATGCAACCAACAGAAGGCATGGGCTCGCCATACGGGGGTCTTATCAGGCCAAATCCTCTTCAAGAGATCGCAAATGCTTAGAGAACTAATTCTGCTCCTTTACTAATAGTAAAAGCCCACTATTCAGGCCAGCATGCAGTTGCCAGTTAGGGGGAGCCTGGGATGTTACAATCAGAGCAATTGATTACTCCCCAGAATCCAGGCTGAGCTCCACAGAAAATATTACTCACAAGCAGGCTAGGGCTCCCACATAGGGGAAAACAAGTGGCTCCATGTTACAGGTTGAAGCTGCTGAATGTGCCCTTTTGTTCTGGCATCTGCAGGTTCAGACATTTGTAACTGGCCTTTAGAAATAGATCCGGTATGGGGTTTGATCTAGCAATTTAGTTAAATAATCATAATATAGTACTGGTGCACACCCTAGCATCACTAGGTAGGGATAGACTGAGATGGTGGAGTTACACCCCTTTAAAATGGGAAGCTCTAAAGGGAGAGGTATGGGAGTTTGGATAAGAAGCTTATTTGGAAATGGCTGGAAAGAAGGGCTGAAGGAGACAGGACCCAGAGGGAGTTTGGAGAAAGAAGAACCCAGGTAACTGAGTAGAAAAGGAAAGTGGAGTGCCGGAGAGACTGAGGTGGAGGAAGGAACCAACTATAGAAGGATGAGGTGGAGACAAAGTGGAGCGGTAGTGAGATAACTTGATGAGGTGAAAAGAGAACAGGAGGATGTTGTGAAATAACAGAAAGATACTGGCAAACACCATAAAAATGATGTAGTGGGACAAAGAGAGATACATCAGATGAAGGACAAGCAATATCAGGAAGAGGTGTTGGAAGGCCAAAATGAAAGGGTACTGAGGAGACAGAAGAAAGTGGTGAGATTTCAAAGGGATATGATATCTATAACGCGTCTGTACACAAGTGTTTCTTGGCGCGACTAGACAAGGGAGGGAGGGAAGACAGAGGGATGACAAGGCAAACGATCCTACTAGGACTTGTGTCATTGAGATCGTGCAAGAGTGATCACGTAAAGTGAAGGGGCAAGGGGAGGAGGGGGAAGTACCAAGCACAGGGAAGGGGGGGGGGTGCAATCAGGGCAGCATTACTCAGAGTAAGTGCAGCCAGGTCAACCCGGCTCTGGGCAAGGAGGCAGGGGACTGTGGGTAACAGTTACATCCCCTAAGTGCTTGGTAGGTCTGGATGCAGTGCAGGAGAGACTGATCATGGAAGAACCTGGTACTCAGTAGGCTCTGAGGGTGGCAAAGCAACCAGTTGGCGCAGGAGACAGGTAGGTCAGCAGGGGAGGGAGAGAGAGAAAGCAGAGGAGAAAATTAAGGTCTTGAGCTGCTTCCAGGACTTCAGGTGGTCCGGCTCAAGTTTGAGAGTGGCAGGGAGGCTATTCCAGACGGAGGCACCTGCAAAGGGGAGAGATCTACCCCCCCCACTGGAGAAGCGGCTGACCCTCAGAGAGTTGGAGGTAGCTGAGCAAAAGGCTTGAGAAGGAAGATATACTGGAAGAGAAAGTTGGATGTAATGCAGGCCCTGGCCTCAGAAAGCCTTGTGGACGAAGCAGAGGGTCTTGAACTTGATCTTTGCAGCCACCGGGAGCCAGTGGAGAGATTTCAGGCTGGAGAGATATGGTCCCTGGGCTTGAGGCCAACAACAAGTCTCGCAGTCCTGCTCTGGATTAGTTGCTGAGAGTAGAGGAAGGCAGATTGAGAAAGAGGCTGTTGCAGTAGTCCAGCATAGAAAGAACCAGGGCTCTGGAGACAGTGAGCTTCTGGGGGAAAGTGAGTAAAGGAAGAATACCTCTGAGGAGGTACAGCTGGTAGTTGGCCTTCTTGGCAAGGTTGTGATGTGAGGAGAGAAGGAGAGAGTGGAGTGGAAGATGACACCAAGGTTTATAGCCTCACAGGAAGGCAAAGGAAAAGGGCCCAAGGAGGGGGGCCAGAGTGAGAGATGGAAAGCGGGAGCAGTGGTCCCAATGAGAAGGATCTCCATCTTACTGGAATTAAAGCAGAGATCATTGGAGGCACACCAATCCTGAATCGTGATAGACAGTCAGGAATGAGCAAGAAAGAAGAGGAGACTGAGGGGAGCCTGAAAGAGAGCCGAGTGTCAAGAGCATAACACTGAAACTTAGAGCATTAGGTAGAGATCAAGTGGGCCAAAGGGGCCAAGTAGACATTGAAGAGCAATGGTGAGAGGATAGTGCCCTGGGCAACACCACAAGTGAAGAGAGAGGTGGTGGAGAGAAATTACCAAGATGGACCTGGGAGGGTCAGTCCAGGAGGAAGGAGGTCAACTTCTCCAAGGCCTGATCCGTGATGCCCAGGTTCTCACAGAGTAATTTGATCAGGATGGCATTATTGACCATGTCAAAGGCTGAGGAAAGGTTAAGGAGGATGAGGACAGAAGGAAGGCTAGAGTCAGTCAAGATTAGTGAGCAGATCTTCATGGCGGTTCAGGAGATCAGTTTCAAAAGCCAGACAGATGGCCATGGGGATAACCAACAGATTCAGTGTGGAGAGTAAGCTGGGAGATGGCCAGCTTTTCCAAGGGTTTGCCCAGGAAAGGAGTGATGGAGATCGGGTGATAGTTTGCCGGACAAGAAGGATCAGCAGAAGGGAGTGCTTGAGGAGAGAGGGGAAGTATCCAATGGTGAAGGAGTGATTTCCAAAATTGGTCAAGGCTGCAGCAAGGATGTCAATGTGGTCCTTTTTGGTTCTGGAGGAGCAGGGAAGCACCTGTTTGGACAACACTTTCATAGTTTGGACTTGTCTAGAAACATCATAGGGTGTTGTTGGAGAGAAAGAGGAGAAAGGAGGAGGAGAGGGAGAGGCGGCCAGAGGGGGGCCTAGAGAGGTAGAGGGAGAGGAAGAGGAGAGAGAGGACAGGATGTCCTGAGTTTTAGTGGTGAAGTGGGAATCCAGACCCGTATAGAGGGTCTGGGAGGGAACAGGAGAGGTGGAGACTGCAGAGGGATCAGCCAGTTCCTTGCATATTTTAAAGTGTTTGGCCATGTTGTTAGAGGCCGCAAAGACACAGGCATGGATGTGGAGACTCTCTTCCTGGACAGGACAGAGAGTCTGTATTGCCTTTGGAGTAGGCAGCAGGACAGGTTGTCAGAGGATGCGCCCGAAGCCCTCCACCTTCTCTCAGCCACCCTGCACTTGTATTTCAGGGCGGCATGGTCACAGTCGTACCAAGAGTTGCACTTGGAGGTAGGCTTCAGATGAATTCTCATGACAGGGGCAAGGACATCCAGAGTGCTGGAGATGGAAAAATGAAGGTTAGAGAGGGCTGTGTCAGAGCATTAGTCAGCCACAGGCATAGGAGGAGCAGAGAAAGTAGTGGCAAAGGCATCCACTGACACACGCTTCATGGGCTGAATGACCGAGAAGGTAGGTGGCAGTGCTGGGGTAGTCTTAGCCTGAGGGACAGGGAATTTCAGGTGAGAGGAGAGCAGAACGTGGTTAGGCCAAGAGAGATGAGTGATGAGAGGATTAGAGAGGAGGGAGTCTGAAGAGTTGAGAACATCCAAGGTGTGACTGGCAGAGTGTTGTCGGACCAGAGGGTATAATGGAAAGAGAGAGAGAGTGTTGCAGAGGTTGTGGAAGAGCCCAGAGGAGGGATTAGAAGCATCCAGTTGGATGTTGAGGTCTCCGAGGAGAAGGTGAGAGGCACAGGCAAGGAGAGAAGAGGAGAGGTCATCCCACTCTGAGAGGAAGAGGGCAGCCTGGTCAGGAGGCCTGTAGATGGTGGCCACAGTCAGAGAGAGGCCAGGAGAGATAGAGAGCCTGCAGACCAGGCATTCAATGGAGAAGTAGGCCTGTGAATGAATGACAGAGGCATGGACCGCCCCAAAAGGATAAGGGCCACTCCACCTCCGGGTCGGTTGGTTCTGGGTTCGGAGAGGATCCTGTAGCCCTCAGGGAGGAAAGTGTCAAAACTTGTGTCAGAGCTGACCATGAACCATGTCTCGGTGAAAGCGGGGACATCCAGGTCAAGTTCTTTGAGAAGGTGGCAGATGTCAGAGGAGTGTTTGACAGCAGAGTTAAGAGTAGTGACGTGGAGCAGGTTGCCACATTTGAAAGACTTCCTGGGTGGGGTACAGGCTTGAGGTACACCCAGCAGAGGAGGTGGAGGGGCCCGAGAATGGGCAGCGATGGTAGAATGAGATGGCATAGTACCCAGAGAGGAGGAGGAAGGTGCCAGAGAGGTGGTGGAAGAAGGAGATGGCAGAGGAGCCTGAGAGTTGCTAGGAGGAGTAACAGGAGAAGGAAGGAAGTTGATAAGATGATGGGAACACCTCATGAAAAGGAGGAGATTTGACCTGAGGGCCCTGGACCAAGACGGAACCATTCAAATAGACATTAATGATGATCTCGAGTGCCACCATTAATGGAAGAGGAAGAGATAGGAGAGAGAGCCAAGACCATATCAGGGGTCCATAGGTCCAGTGAGGGATGAGGGAACGACAAAGAGGATGTCAGTGAGAGTCTGTCTGAAGGAAGCACTGATGTAGGTATCAGCGATAGGGAGGCCTGTGTTGGAGACCAGGATGTCCCTCCGGGACTCCTTCCTTCCAGACATAGCGAGAGGGATAGGATATAAGATAGTGAAGCAGTTAGAGAAGATGGGATAAATGGAGAGCACCATAGGGGGTGCCAGAAGGAAAGTAGGAGGAGGGAGTGAGAGAGAGAATGGAGAGATACGCCGCACAGCACAGGATACGGAGGCAGGGGTGGGGGTGGCACACAGAAAGGAGCACAAGAATCCATTTCTTTTTGAAGTAAAAGGGCTCCCCTCAACCCCATGACGTGTGCGTGTGTGAGTGTATTGTGAAAGGGTGCACACTTAAATGTATGGGTTGCTGCCTGTGTGAGTGTGTGGTGAAAGGGTGCACAACTAAATGTATGGATGGCTAGGTGTGCCTGTCAAGTGTATGGTGAAAGGGTACACTTGTGTTTAATACCTTGGTTACTTATTGTTAATCTTCATTACTCATAGACCTATTGTTCCTCGTCCCAGTACTTGTGTATGATGCACTTTGACTCATACACAAGTACTGGGATAAGGCAATGAGCCAAATACGTAAGCACTGGGACAAGGAAAGGGGACATGGAGGTAATTCTGGGCTGAGAAGCTCATTTTGGGTGTTGGGGGAGAGGGTGGGAGGGAGAGGGGATGTGTGGGGGGATTGGGCTGGGGATTGTTCAATAAATCATAATGGTCATCAATGTCCAGGCTAATCGGGCTTGCTATGGCGTATTAGTGGCTAGAGCGGCATTTTGGTGCAGCCAGTCTAGTAATTTCTTAGTTTGGCTTGACTTTTTATTTATCTGGGCATCTCTGATAAAGCAGTCCTGCTAAGTGTAATTACCTGGCTAAAGTGGCATTTGCGTGCTGCCAATGTAGCCGTTTCTTACTACAGCATTGTATATTTTTCTGGGCATCTGTGATAAAATAACCACGATAAGTGTTATTGCTTCGACTGGCATTTTGGTGCAACTAGTCTAGGTATGTCTAAATGAGGCCTAGCATGCTTTACTGTAATATGTTAGTACGTGTCTACACTGGTCTATATTGTGCAGCCAGTTTGACATGTTTGGATTGTGGCATGGCATTTTTAATAGCAAAGCATTATATTAATTAAAGCATTAACGTTTCTGTGCACGTTGGTTACATGTATTGAATTTTTAGATTGATGTTACCCTACAAAGCAACTGCAAATTATCTAGCCTTTTAGTCAGTTTTTCTCTGAAAGTGTGCTGTATAATTCATTTAATTTTGCACAGCTTTTATTCAGCATTTTGTCATTTGCCTGAAAAAACACAATCACATTTTTTTAAGGAATAAGGGCGAGATGTAGTAGACATAGTACCATGGTGGATACGTCATATTAAGCATATTATCATACCATCATTTTAGCAGAGAGTGAATAAATTGGGAAACAACATTCTAAAAACAATAAAACTATTAAAATCTGATCTTCACAAAATGCAGTGCAATATAAGAAACATTCTGTCCAGGAAAGACCAAAGTAAACAATACCACCTCCTAGTATTATGCCCAGTCCTATTGGAGTGTGCACATGTTGCAAAGGTGCATTAGTTAATGTATTAACAGCTTTGTCGGGATGCAAAGGGCAAAAGAGTGTCCAAGAGTGTGCCCAATCCTGGCAGAATGTGCAAAACATTGCAAAAAGTGCATTGAACAATGGTTTAGCAGCATTATTAAAGTGGAAAGTCATAAAGTGCATATAAGATTTCATAAATAATAAGCTCAATATTAACATGATCAAGTTGTAGTTCCCGTATTCTTTTTTTTTCTTTATTTTATTGGTTTATACAAACCTTTAAAATGCGCCAGTTTGTCAGAACCCAATAGCCAATACAAAGCAAGACAAGACAAGACAAAGCAAGACATAGGCATGAGATAAAGTTCCGTCCTTTTGACAGGGATCAAGCCTTTGGTACCAAAGGAGCCTTATCAGGGAGTGCCCAATGTTATTCATCTGAAGGTTACGCAATGTTAAGCACTACCCTGAAGTCCCTGTACTTCGGCATCAGATAACTCAAGGCTCCTTTCAATCTCATGCAGAAACAAGGTCAACACCCTTGTCAGTTTTGTATTGGAGCCCATAAACATCAAATGCCACCATTCTTCAGCACTCCTCAGTGAGTATTCATTTAACATTTGGCCTAGGTGTTTAGTTCTTAGGGATCTGTGGAAAGGGCAGTTCCCGTATTCTCTAGCTTTCAATATTCTTGCTCTTATACGCCATGCTTGATGGATGAAGCTTGCTACGAAAAACACTTGTATGTCGTTGCTTTGCCTAAAGAGCAATAAGGCTTCACATGTTTGGCATATGCCATGAACATACATATTGTCTTTAGGAACTTGCACCTGGCCACTCAGTAGCCTTGACAAAAGAAAAAGAAATGGCCAACAGAATCCTTACCAAGACCACACACCAGACATAAATCATTTCCAGCATTTCCCACTTTTTGGTACGGTAAGCCAGGTTCAATTGAGAAAGGTTGGGGGGCAGGGGGTTGACCAGATCTAGATATTTATTAACCCCAAGACTGGCTTGCTGGCCAAATATGTAGCTCCCATGGCCCACTCATTGCACGCATTTATATATACAACTCAGCTATCTCCCGTGAGTTTTTCACTTTTTCCATATCACCCAAGGTGATGCTCCAGGAGTTATCCCACAGATTTCCCATATTCATATCCACCAGGGATATTTTAACACGTATGAACCAGGGTAGGGATCTCCCACCTTCAATTCCCAGCATGTATGTTAGGGCCTCACAATAGATTTTGAGTTTGAGAATTAGCCATAGTCTGAGCCAATAAGATACCGGTCTGAGTGTGGCATCACTTTGGATTTCCCTAAGGCCCAATTCCAAGTAGATTGGGTTACCCGGATACATTGTTGGCAGCCAGCAGCCTTTTCAAAAAGCGTCTTTTGGCTAGGCCCAATTTGTTACTGATGAAATGGCCCCAGATCTCTACCCCATACAGGGCAGCCGATTTGGCCTGTGCTACATACATGTTGAGAGCTGGGGAAATGGCACCCTGGCCATAAGTAGTTAAACAATCTCCATATTGCACCCCCCTGTATTTTTCCAGTGTTATACTGGATTTAAGCGTCTGCGATGTCCAATTGCCCTGGTCGTTGAATCTAACCCCAAGGTAATCATAACATTGCACCTGTTCCAGATGGGTACCATTTATGTTCAATTCGAGTTCCGTGATTTTTTTTTTAATTTGGGGAGAAAACAAAGGTTTTTGTTTTACCAGTATTAATCTCGAAATTAAGCTCCGAACATTTCTACATAAATGCTTCAAGGGTGATTGCAAGTCCCTTCACAGATGTGGATAGAAGGACTGCATCATCTGCGAAGAGAAGCATTGTAATCGCTTCGTAGACTAATTTCTGGTAGTACTGACAGTTCAGTCTCACATGTCGTATTACCTCATCAATGTATATCAGGAATAAGAGGGGGGCAAGGACACATCCTTGCCGTAACTTCTCTCGTCACCTCAAAGGGGTCGGTTAATTCACCCCCAACACTCAACGTACAGACTCACTATTGTTAGAGTAGAGTTGTATTATAATGTTTAGCAAATTGGCGGGTACCCCCTTTTTACCAGTATAGTCCACAACTCCTGTGACACACAGTCAAAAGCAGTCCTGAGGTCAGTGAACACGGAATACACTTTCATGTTTTTCAGGACCGTATATTTCTGCGTGACCAAGTGGAAGCGAAATGCCTGGTCCATAGTACTTGTTCTGGGCTGAAACCCTGCCTGTGAATGGTCTACCACATTTTCCTCAACCACCCATGCCTGAAGATGTTCGTAGATGGCTCTAGCAAATACTTTCCCCACACAATCCAATAGGAAGATTGGCCTAATGTTCCTCAGATCTTCCGGCCCTCTTTTTTCATAGATGGGAATTATTGTGGCATTTTGCCAGGAGCAAGGGACCTTATTGAGTCTAAGAATTGTGTTAAATAGGTGACAT
The DNA here is from genome assembly GCF_040938575.1 of Ambystoma mexicanum. NCBI lineage: Eukaryota > Metazoa > Chordata > Amphibia > Caudata > Ambystomatidae > Ambystoma > Ambystoma mexicanum. The sequence continues at coordinate 488,272,984 of NC_090923.1, read as the reverse complement.
ACCATGGGCACCCAGACTGTTGGTTCCTCCTTATCGGTAATATGTTCAGTCCCGGGCTATTCCCCATTTCTAGGAACAAATGGCGTTGTTGATCTCCTGCAGCTCAAATTGGATTGGGGTTGTGGTATCCCCTCTATCCAATCCTGAGGTAAAGTGCCCTGGGTGTCCGATGGAACTCCCATTCCATATAGATTTTGGAAATGCTTTCTCCAGTTACATGAGCTGATGTTAACTGCCACATCCGCATTGCTCCCTTTATTCCAGCTAAACAGCTTCCAGAATAAACCAGTGTTCCCAGATTGAGAGGCCTCAAGCAGTTTGTCCCAATTTTCGTCGAACATGGTCATCTTTTTTTGTTATTATCAGGGTTTTGTACCTTGCCCTATTAAATCCCTGATGGCTTTTTAGGCAGTTCATGATGTTAAGCTTGGCCAGATTGCAATCCTCATCAATCCAGGTGTTGCATTTTATGGCACTTTTCTTTATGTTCCTGCTGGGTTTGGTAATGAAATCTTCTATGGACGAAACCAAGTTGTCATATATATAAGATAGGTATCTGCATTACCAAGATCCATCAATGATAATATCTTTCCAAATCTGGCAGTATCCGCTCATATATTCTTGGTCTCAATAACTCCAATTCAAGATCCAACCATTTAATTCTCTGTTTGGATTGCCCGTGGATTTGGGAACCTCAAGAGCATTTGTGTTACCCCATAATAGCATGGATAGGAAAATGTAATCAGTTTGTGAGGTACTGTTATTTCCTCGAAAATGCATTAAAACACATATTTATATCTTTCTCTTGTGCAGTGTGTGGCGTATACCTGCAGCAGCAGGTTTGTGCGCGTTGCACAAGCATGGTAATCTAGGCTGGCCCAGAGTGTGGCGTGACCTGTGATTTGTTGCCAAGTTGGGTGGGGGGCTCAGATGGCTTGCAGGGGGCCCCCAAATAGTGTGCTATGCCACTGCAGGTATCATGCTTGCTTTCTCATTAACGCCCAGGAAAAAATGCAATGCCGCAGTAAGAAATTATAGCTAGGCTGGCTGCACCAAAATACTTCTGGCTAGTCATGAAATACCACTTATGCTTGCTTTATCTTATATGCCCTGTAGAAAATGCCATACCACAGTAAGAATTTATAGCTAGACTGGCTGCACCAAAGTATGCCTTTCGAGCCATGTGATAACATGTGTCATACTTGCTTAACCATAGATTCACAGTAAAAAATGTTGTGCCCCAGAAAGATATTATAGGTAGACTGGAGGCACTAAAATTCCAGTCTAATCCCTTGGTAACATTTATCGTCCTCGCTTCAATGAAGCGGGAGCAGGGCTGCTAAATCTAGGGGTGGGCAATGTCATGCCACCAGCAGCCACATCAGCTGGGGGCTGCTGGCTGCATGGCATTCTTTTTTGCTTTGCCCTTGATACACAGTATAGATATTGTACGGTGCATCAAGGGTAAAGCAAACATGAGAATAATTATTATGTGGCTAGCCTGGCTAACATTGGTGGCACCAGTCTGCATACACTTTCTAACTGGAGCATGGCATTTTTTACAGGGCAATAAAACATGTCATGTCCCAGTAAAAATGTGCATGCAGACTGATGCATCAAATGTTAGCCAGTCTAGCCACAAAATAATACTTATCATACTTGCTTTATCATAGTTGTATCATAGATACCCAGAAAAAGATGCCATGCTTTAAACAGGCATAAGTGAAATTACGTGGCGAGATTCACATTTTGGTGCAGCCAGTCTAGCTATCATAACAAAAAAAGACATGCCCCAGTAAGATACTCTAGCTAGACTGGCTGTTCCAAAATACCAGTCAAGCCACAGACTAACCCTTATCATGCTTGTTTAATACACTAGTATGTTAATGTTCATTTTTATTTGTGTATGCAAGATGTTTGGTAATGTACCATTTTTGGGCTGTGTGCTGTTCATAGCGAATGAATCTGTGCATCATATTATAGGACACATTTATCCATGACGTTCAACAAAGCTGCTGTAGGGACACTTTCAGAAGCATCCTTATGTCAAAGCAGCATGTGATATTTTGTATCAATATATTGTCCTGAACAAGTTTTCCCAAAGAAGAATATATTGGGGAGAAAGGGGTGTGTGTGGGTGTGTGTAAGGACGGCTGATGCACAAATCCCCTTTTGCCTGTTGAAGAGACCCGTTGTCTGGTTGAGTGGCCTCTGCTGGATTTATTTTTATTTTCTGCCTGCCAGCCAAAATAAAAATGAATTGCACAATTCCACTCTCTCCACAGTGTGGCACTAGATACAAACCATTATGACCATGAGCAAGCTTTTGCCCAAGCTGAATGTATTGTTACTTTGGGATGTGTACATGCTCATCTACACTTCTCTTGGCTTCACTTTCATGCTGTTGGTTGCTAACCGTGGTGATCATTTGCCTCACATGACAAGAAACCAATGGAACTGGGTTCTGCTCTCACCTGCCCCAAACTATTAAGCATTGGGCTATTTTTAGATTTCTTTTTTGCTGCTTTGTAGACAGTAGGTCACCCTTGGAATGAGGTTGAGGCTTACTGTGAGGAAACTGAGGGCATCCTCACTTCTTTACCCCCAGAATCCTCCTTTTAGGGAACCAGGGAAAGACCATTGCTTTTGGATCCCGACCCTGGGGGTGGATATACAAGGGAGTATCAACTGGGTGGAGGTAACTTGGGGAGTGGGGAAGAGGACGTCCTTGGGTGAGACACAGTATCCTCGTTCCTTTTCAAAATGAACCTTCTGTCCCAACAGCTTTTGTAGGTTGTCAGCCTTTTGTTCCCCTAGAAATATAATGTTTACGCTGGGACGAGGAAGAGACCGACTAGGAGGACACATTCTCATTTAGGTGAGATAAACATATGTTCACCTCATATTCTTAATGCAGACACGCATCAGTCTCATTTTGTTAAAGCAGACAAATATCAGCAAAATACTAAAGTGAGGAGGAGACAGCACAGAGTTACGAACACTTTCTATAATGTAAACTTCCCCAACCACCACTCTGGTACTGAGACTAAGAGGAGGGCTATGGAGGAGTTCTGATGGAACAGCCATGCATGTCCTTTTAACTATGGTCAGGCAATTGGACTAAATGACCTCCACCTGTGGTCACCTAGCAAGCCTAATGGATATAAAAATGAGGGCTTTCCATGAGAGAGGGAGAAAGAGCAGGCTGGAATGTGGAGCTGGCTGGAGCAGGAGAGAGGCGGACCGGAGAGACCGGAGCTGGAGACACAGGTGCTGGAAGCTGTGTCGAGCAGGGACAGGAGACACTGGGGCCGAGTTCGGCCCGGGCGAAGGTCTGGAAGGCCTGTACACCCTCCATATTGGGCGCAAGCAGACAGAGCCGTGGGGTGCTGAGCACTACGGTCGCCGTGGACCTCCAGGAGAGCAAGCAGTACTCTCTATGACCTTCGCGAGCAAATAAGGGAACAAAGCTGACGGGAGATGCTGCATGAAGCCGGCGAGTGTAAACAGGGAACACTCATACCGGGGCATTCCAGAAACCTGAAGCAAGCATTTCTTGAATATCGAATTAACTGGAAATTGTCGTAAGCACTTTTTTAAATGCTGAAACAAGTGCCTTTAAATCGCTAATGAACTGAAAGTAGTTTCAAGGCTGAAACAGATGATTTTTGAATACCGAACGAACTTAAAGACATTATAAGCATTTATGAATGCCGTACCAAACCAAATCAAGTTATGAATCTTTCTTAGTGTAATGACGCATTTCTGAATGCGCACAGAGCTGAAGCAAGTAATGAGCATGATTGAATGGAATGAAAGCAAGGTGGTACAAGTGGCGAATAACACTGAGTGAGCTGGTTGAAATACAAGTATTGGCAAAGCAAATAGAATCACTAGAAGGGGACGAGAAGAGAAACAAGTATTGACACAAGCAAAGTGTTAAACGAATTGCAGGATAAGTAGAAATCTGTATGGGCAAAAGCTAACGGAGTACAGAAAGCATAACAAAGTGAATGGTGGGCAAACTGCCCACAGCAAAATGTTGGAATAGTATATCTTCACTGTCAAGGGAAAGCAGTGGACAATTGTTAATAAAGGCAGATCAGCAAGGGTATCGGTTGTGTGACCTGTAATGGGTGGACCCTGAGGTCTGACAACTGCGCCTAGACCCAGTGGCCCTTTTTGGAAAAAGCCAATGAAAGTAATTATAAGAAAGCTAGTGTTCTGCTACAGTTGCACAAGTGATTTTGAACTCAAGAGAGACAATTATTTTTGTGAACCAGTAAAGAGTACTGGTGACAAGACAGTTGGGAAGTCTCCCAAGGAATTGTGCTATTTTTGAAAAGCTGGAAGATTTGAACTCTTTTGTTTGAAAGCTTGAATATTTGAACTCTTGGGGAAGGGAACCCCAATACTTTGTGAACTGTTCTGAAATTGGTGAATGGAAGGTGATTACAAGACAAGAGCTGGAAGAAGCTCAGAACTTTGTTTTGAACACTAGTCATTTTGCCGCTGACATCCTTACACATTGTATTCATTTGATTGTGAGGGCAAGTATAGGTTTTGGACACAGACTGACTTTTGATTAGGACTTCCTGACGAAGACAATCCTTAGTTTTCTTTAGGTAGGGAAATCCCACCTTAGCATAGGGAAAGTTAGGCGTTACTCCATCCTGACATTTAAGTTAAAATAAAGTTAGTTAAGAAAGCTTGAACCTGCTGTCAGTGTCTGACTCATGATGCCTTCACATTATGTACAAATGGAGCTGCAATTCACATCATGGCTGAGAGACTATAAGTGTTCCCTTTTACCCGCTAAACCTTTAGGAACCATGCTGTGTGAAACTGTAACATGCCTTACAAACGCAGTAGTGTCTAATCCAACCAACAGTGCTTTCCAGCTATGTAAATGAAAACAGGCTGATTTCTGGAGCATGCATCATAGGTGCTGGTGTGGAATACTGAGTGTATCGGCTGTCATATAAACAGAGGCAGTCTGTCAGACATTATGTAGTGGAAGCACTGATAATTATCTTCATTTGCAGATCTACAATAGCTAGCATTTTCAAAACCTCTAGGTTTTGAATTGCAAATTTGGAGGGTAAATCTTATATCAGATCACTGTGCATTTATTTGTGCTCAGTCATTCCTGGGAGGGCTTCATTTTATGTGTCCTCCTTGATTGAGTAGGAGTGTCAAGTATAACGGTCTGTGTGGTCATTTGTATACCGCCTTTATCCCATTAATATGGCCTCAACGCACTTCTGGTGGGAACGTCCTCGGGGAACCGAAGTCCAAGGTGTGGGAAGTAGTGTGAAGGCTAGAATGTGTGTGTGCATTTGGCCAAGATAAGGAGTTAGGAGGGCTGGCTGGGCTCCGTAAATATACCCATGAAGTCAGGCACATTGATGGGTGCTGAGTGGAGAGGAATAAGTGTGATAGCAAGAAAGTTTCATTAAGTGTTAAGTTAGACCGGATTTTGTCATAGGTCATCGCTGCATCCTGATGGAAACATTGTTGTGCACTGTCTTTGAGCCTGGAGGAGTTATATGTCCAGCTAGACCTGAATTATTTGTCATAGGTCATTGCTGCGTTCTAATGAGTGAGGGTGAGCAGCCGTGCTTGCGGCCGAAGTTCACTGAAGAGGAGCGTGTATATGTACTTTGAGGCTCAGACAGAGCCTCATTTCTGAAGCAGTTGAGTACTAAGGTCTTCTGCAAAAGGCTGTGTTATCTCTGGTGCAACAGAACATGCTGGCCTAATGCATCTTCTAAGCGCAATAGACAGGGTGTCGTCCTGAAACGTATGATTACAATTTCAAGTATCTTCTCAGTGCAATTATCAGCAATCCCCATAAATCTTTTCACTGCGACACATGGTTAACCATCACAATTCTTCCAAGTGCAAGACAGTGCTAACCTTGACAATTCTTCTAAGGGCAAAATATGGCTAACCAACACAACCAACACAGCTAACCAACACAATTCTTCTAAGTGTGAAACATGGCTAACCTTGACAATTCTTCTAAGTGTCTGGAAATTACCTATGGGTGTCTATCATAATTTCTATAGAGGGCATGGTCCCATGTAAGGTAGGGGTTTTAAGAGTCTAATCTTCGGGTGGTGTTTAAATAAACAGTCCTCAGGAGTTTCTTGAGAGTTTAAGACTCAATGGGATTTCTTTGGCCCTCCCTGTTTTACCCAGTTGAATTTGGGCTATGTAATTAATCGACACAGACCTTTGATGTTTAGGTAATTTGTAATGTGGTGGAAGGTGCTGGAAGGACTCAAGACCTTTGTCTCTGGTTGCTTGGTGCAAGATGCACTTGATCCTGGAACTCAGCTCTGAGCCAATGGAAGGACTTCAGAGCTGTGGTGAAGTCATTTAAACTCTGCAGTCCTAAGCAAACCTGCTGTTGTATATGATAGTGTTGCCGAAGTTCTTACTTGGCCAACCCTTTGTAACTACTGTAGAAATAGTTTACATTTGACAGAACTAGAGAATTGTTGAGCACTTCTGCATTCTTCAAAAGGAACACATTTCTGGGAATGTTAGATCATAGAAAGATCTGCATGCCATCAGCAATCATTTGGATCCAGAGAATGCCCTTTAGACCCTCGATGAGCTTCTTATTTTGTTTATTTTATTTTTGTATTATGTATTATTAGCCAACTCGCTCATGGGCCTCCTAGCGCTACAACATGTATAACAAGGCAAAATTAAAAAAGAATACAGAGGAAAAAGTTAAGATTCAGTCAGTTATAATTCGTGGGCTAGTAGTAGCTTTCAGCTTTCTACGTTTTTGACAGCGACCCAAAAAAGAAGGAATTTACTACGTCCACAGCCAGTACCGATGCAGTCTTGGTCATTCTTAAGGGACCATTGCATAATATGGACCCTCTGTAGGAATCTAAGATCATGGGTCCTAACACAACTTTCTCCAACTTTAGGGTGCAACCAGGCCAGGACTTTATTCTGGAGAGCGTCTCAGTTCATGTCTTTCAGGTTTATTAAAATTCATGAGTACAACATTTCTTTGATCTGCAACCAATCCTTTTAGGTATGGGTCCATGATTTCTGGCATTCATGATTTTCTAATCTGTAAATCAGGGAATCCAGCAGGCTTTAGCAAGGAGTATCTACAGATTGAGGTTGATGTATGGTTACCTTACATTCTGGAACGCTAGACCCATCTGGGAAAGCTAAGTCAGAGAGTCTGCTGCTGCTAAGTCTGCTGTCTGCTAATATCTTTAGAGGGCACATTGTTTGTGATCAGTGGGCTAACATCCTCATTCGGATATGTTTGACAACTGACCTCTACATTTTTCTTAGATGCCTGTATCATGGGGTAGTCTGAACAGTAGTCAGTTTGACAGTGTCTATCCACACTGTCCAATTGAAGGGTACATGTGTCAAAAGAGGCTACCAGGGCAGTAAAATCCAGAATGCTCTTGCATTTTTCCAAGTCATGCATAATTCGCTGCTTGACGCTTTGCCAACTACTACTCGTATTAGATGTCATGTCCCCCAGGTTAGTATTAATGAGGGGTTCTGAGATAATATTATCCATGCTTTTTGAGGCCGATTGCAAAGCGATACTCAAAGCTTGAGTTAGGCAGCCATATTGCTCTGTTTGGGGAACTATATTCACATCAAACTGACTGACGGACCAATCGGGAAGTCTCAAGAAGTTCTGTGATGTTATTCTGTTGTTTCATGGCAGTTATACTGTTACTTTTCCAATTCTGATTTATATTTGCAGGGTCAACTATTAGGCCAGATTCCTCATCTGTTGTTCCCTCTTTCTGTCTTGTAATCGTAGTTTTCTTACAGCACTTCTTGCCAAAACAGTCTTTATACTATCAGTATCCTGGGTTGCGGGAGCCTCCTCCAGTTCCAATGGGGGTAGAGATGGTGAGCCTCCTATTTTCCCATCAGAATCAGGAGATGCCAGAGCACCTGGCAGTACATGGTTATGAAGGGAGAGAGCATGGGGTGTTTGATCTTAATGCGGGTTTATTCACACCTGCTCTAGTAATGGGCATTCTGATCCTGTGCAAAGGATATAATCACAGCGTAGAGGGAAAAAAAAGCCTCTCTCTATATGTTAGCAGCTGCTCTAATTCACACGTGATAACAAGAGGATGAGCTTAAAGTGAACAATGAGCAAAAGCTCAATTAGGCACTTCAGGACAGGCTCGTGAGGTAAACTAAGATTCGGCGTACCTCAAACTCAACGGGCAGTATGAGAGGCCAGTTCTCTGGGCCTTCCCCGGAGTCAACTCTGACCGGGAGCACTAGTTCAGCCAACAACAGCAGACCGTCTGTGTCTCCTCGCCCAGCTCTCCACCAGTGCCTTTTCAGGGCTCTCTAACTCACCGGGAGCTCCAGCAACGCTTCAGCAATGGGCATGCTAAATTGCGCTCAAACGGCTGCCCTCCGTTACAGCAGAAACATCGGCATCAGACATTCAGAGGAACGGACCTGCAGCGGTTGCACTGTCAAGCCGCACCGCCTAGCCCCAGCCTCCAACAACTCCAGAGTTTTCAAAACAGTTACCTTCCTTGTGGATAAGAAGCAGGAGCCCAGGGTAGTTTGTTGAGTATGACTTGAGAGAAGGGCACGGTTGCAACCCAGTACTACAACTGAAGTCCAAAATATTTGCAAAGGTTATTTGGGAGAATTGCATTTTTAGCTGTAATTTCTTTACCTGAGCGTTTTAGAAGGAACGGAACTGCTGCTGAGACCAGATCAAGAAGTGATGGCAGGTACTTTGTGATGAAAGTCAGAATAAGTTTCAGTACTCCCATACGTCGTTGCATTGCTAGCTCCCTAGGCTGTAGACACACAGTCAGGATGCTGTATGCAAAGTGCAATGTTAACAAACTTTGCCCTTTTACGATGGGAGACTGACCTGGGGACGAATATCACGGATGAAAGTGGGAGGATATGTGTAAACTCAGTGGCAATGTTTAATTTAACTCTAGGTTCAGGATAATGCAGCTCAAAGTATTGCATAGGATGCGTTATACACCTGCTAAAATGAAGTGAATAAGTGACAGCAATGATTGAAACTGCCCTAGATGCAATCGTGAAATGGGATTGGCCCATGTTGTGAGCTTTTTGGGCAGTGTGTCAAAAAATTGTGGAAGAGCAGATACCTCCCGCTCACATGGTATGTTTGTTTGGTTTATTGAGTGGGATGTCCTATATTAAACAGAGATTCGTAAATCTATGCTGCATAATCGCCAAACAATGCATATTTAGGGTCTGACGCAGTAGCGCACAGCCACTTGTTGCCACCTGGCTGAAGAATGTGGCGTGGGCCAATGACAATGAAGACATGCATATTGCCATGATGCCTTCAACCTCTAGGCCCAAAGATATTTGGGTGTATTATAGGAACTATTTGTTACAGACCCCTGCTGCGGTGGACGAAATATAAGAGTAATGATTTAGGGTTATGCGCAGTGTATTCTTCAAGAAGACGAGCTGACTATGTACAATGTGTAAAACGCGGTTATTGGTGTCACAGATCTCCATGGCAGCTCGGTGTATCCTTGTAGCAGTGATTGTGGCACCAATTGCGATGATATTCAACAATATACACAATGCACTGTCATTCACATGCGTACCCATATGCTACGACTTACACACTCATTGATCTCATGGATACTTGCCCACATTCTCTCTCTCTCACACACACACACAACCCCTCCTTCCCATGAAACCACGCATGCCTACATACATGTTTTTTTTTTCTTTACCTTCACAATGCCTCAGCTCCAGCTTAGAACTCCCAATCCCACCACACGAGCTGCTGGAAGCATGGGGAGGTGTCAATAAAACACCTCTTTCTTCCTGGTTCCTGACATGAAGAGCAGAGAAGGAGGGCCTCCAACAGAATCCCAGGGGCCCCAGGGATGTGCAGTAGCACCGTCTACACACGTTTGTGCTTGCACTACCCCAGCCTGAATGCCTAATGGGCAAGGCAAGGCTGGAGAAGCAAAACACCCCCGGCCTTCCTGAGCTCATTGGGCATGCGTGCCTATTGTCCTAGGAAAGCCAACCCAGGAGTGTAATCTCAGCTGCCTGTTGCAGATGAGGGAGCGCTCAATGTTATTTTATTGGGCTAGTTTATCTGCTCCATAATGAGTGTCATGTAAGGTGCCCCATCACCCATCATGGATGAGCTGGCATTGAATTTATTTGTAACATCCTTCCGCAGTAACGGTATTCCGAATACAGTTACTGGTGCAGTGGCAGTCAAGCCATATTCAGGTTGGCGCAATGCAAATACAAATGAGCAATACGGCCCTTTTTTCCATAAAATGCCAAAAGGTGCTGCCGGTTTTCACAATGTTTTACACAAGTCAAAGTGCATGCGTGAACTAGCACTTTGCGCCAGTTACTGCATTGCACCCTATAGACTTATATCACTCCATACCGATTGTATATGCTTTTCCACTTTAGATGCTGAGCAGTCCCTACTCTTGCCTACCTATACCATTACATTTGGCGCTTACGTTATCAGCGGAGGTGGTAGGAATTGCTGACCTGGCAAAGAGAGACCATGAATCTGCAAATGTAATTATGAGAGTCAAATTCTGCTGAGCAACTCTTTGCACTGGCGGCAGAAGTACAACTAATAAAAAATAAGTCATCATATTTTTACAGTCTACGGCATTCCTCTGCCAAGGAGCTTTCTTGCCGGTGACCTTGGCGGTCCTGTTCCAAACAGCTTTACTCACACCGCTGCGCCCAGTTCAATAATCCGTGAAGCCTTTGGATTCAGTGGCTCTTGGGAGCCTGCCATGCCTTTCCCCAAGTGATGTGGATGGGAAGATAATCATTATTTAATAAGAAGCGAATCTACCGCATGTGAAGCACAATGTGGTTGGATGTATTTGTCCCAATCTTGGACCCTGGACAGGGGATGGGCTATGCTATACTTAAACTTGTATACATATCTAGCCTAGCTGTGTGGTGTATTGCTTTTAATTGTCACCAAAACGCCTCACATACCAGCCTGAATTGTCAGGAAAAGAGCACGTCAAAATTCACTCTACTTTTTTTTTGTCAACAACAGTGAACAATTCAGTTTTTTTAAAAAGACATCATGCTATGTATTAATATAGGTCTGAGTTTCTATCTTGAAGATGGAGTGTGTTCCCCAGTCCCATAATTACAACAACCTAGTGAGTTTCCTTGCAAGTATTAATGTTATTTATATATTTTATTTCGATTGTTTGAAGCAGGCACATCCGGGCAGATGATCGCCAGAGGGGAGACGGAAGAGATGGGACGCACAGGAAGGGGCAAGCAGTGGGTAGAGAAGAAGGATCAGAGTAGACATTAATACAGCATGGCTGCTTCACGATGCTGCAGGGCACATGATAACCATGACTACTATAAAATAAAAGCTGGCTTGCACAGAGAACAGAGGAACATGGCATGCCACAGCGAAAAGCAACCTCAAACATTTTAAAATGCATGGGCGTTTTGGCTACAATAGGCTAACTATGGCATTTGGGCACGAAACGTGTGGAAGACGTGTTGGTGTCTTCATTCGCTCTCTTTGGGTTCCAAGCATGAATGTCTTGAACACACAAATGATCATAAGCCATTCGCTCAAAAAGCAGTTTTTGTAACACTCGTGGCTCCCTGACTAGACTGCAAGACTGCAAAATGTAACTACTCAAAGGCAAATGATAAGAGTCACTTACCTGTTACATTATTCAATCCCTCTCAGGTCACTGAAGGGTGCAATTTGTAAGTCGCTTTGGTTAAAAAATTAAATGATGCCCCAACCTGGTAATTTTCTGGAACGGCAAGTCCATATCATTGTTTGCCTGACAGGTACAAATACAATGGGCCTCATTACGAGTATGGAGGTAGCTTTTAGCGACATGGCTACCCCAAACGAGGTACTGGGTACCGGGTCCGGGTTCCAGGAATGAGGAATTACCAGGCCATTCCGACCTTGGAGGGCCCGGTAATTCCCTTTCCCGGGACCCAGAACATCCCCATTCCCATTTGAGCCCCGATAGGGCTCAATGGGAATGGGGAGAATGCTAACAATGGTCCCGTTAATGATGGGCCCGTTGTTAGCATCCTGGTCTGCTCGCGGGACCCGCTAAGGACGCCTGGTTTGACCAGACGTCCTTAGCGGGACCCGCGAGCAGAACTCGTAATGGGGCGGTAGAGGGTTAATGGCACCGGAATCTCTACCTGTGCCGTTAACCCTCTACCGCCTTCGTTGTAATGAGGCCCAATGTCTCATTCACTTTCCAGTGAACCGGTACGAAATAATTTGCACAAGTACACTCACTATGATGAAAAAGTGCATCATGCAGAGGTTTCTAAAAGACATCCAAAAATGTGTGATCTTGAGTTGGAATTCTAAGGGCATTTACAGTGATCAAACAACCTTTTGAACTTTGAGTGGTAAAATCCAGCTCTCTCTGATCCAATGTAAGGGACCCATGATAACACATGGGTTATTCCAGTTAATATGTGATTCATGTCTCTGCAACTTCAAATGCCAAAAATAACAGAAAATTGGTGGTGTAAATTAATGGTGAGTCCTTATCATTATTCAACCCATCACCCAAAGACTTCAGTGTCTCTCGCGATTAGCAATCTCAGATGCCAAAACTGCTCTATCTAGAGCATGGACACATCCAAAAGGACCTTGGGACTCACAGGAGCTCCCAATTGTGTAATTGTGCAATCCATAGACATGTCTGAGGGTCCAGAATCCAACACTGCTGAGTCCTCAGTTACCTGTTCAGAAAAGGATGACAAGAACGTCCACATTATCAAGTACTGACAACACCTGAACAAATAGCATAGTAAGCCAAATGGATAAGTGGTGAGCAATATCCATTCATGACAACCTTACAGTATGAACAAAACAATCCTTGAAAAGGTGCCCCTTTAGACTAACCACAGAGCCAACAGCGCCCCTCCCCAGAGAGAAAGCTCTTCAGAGAGATAACAAGACTGAACCAATGTGCATGGACTCTTCTGAGTCTGTAGAATTGATCAGGTCCAGGTGGAGTTACTCCTCTTCGTGTGAACCAACTGTGGAGGAATAGATTCAGTACATTGTACTTTCTATATCTCTTCCTTCCTTCCATGTAAACAACAGTCAATATATAAACCAACTAAATTAACCTCTCAGGAGTTGTGGGTAGCATTCACCCCATCTCATCTGCAAATTCCCTTATTAAATCCGCATTTATTGTCAGCAGCTAACTTTTTGAACCTCATACCGTATGAAAGAAGTTGCAAATCGAACAGGGATTCTTCAGCTAAATATCCAGCTGATCAAAAACCAGACCAAATAAAAAGCAAGAATGGTGTGAACAGGTGACACTAAGAACAAAACAGATTCTGTTAAATTCCTAATCATGATACAACCTTTGCTGATCTGATAAAAAATTGTTGGTCTTGAATGTGAACTGGACCAAACAAACATAAAAAAAGAAATGGTTTACTCCAAGGGGTGCACCGTAGGCTGTAGTTGCACAGCACCTCAGCTCCGCTCTGTGGCGGAAAATATCCTGCAAATAATTAACACTGAAGGTGTGCCTGGTTCACTATAACATCTTTCTAAGCACTCGTAGACCGGTGGACCCTTATAGCTGGGGCTCCGCTCCAGAGGACTGTTGACCGGAGGCAACGTGGAGCATCCACCCCATTGGGGCCAAGATCGGTGCCTTTGGGCGGTGTGTGCAGTGATACATGCGACGACTGAGGTGGCGTGAACCTGGCGAGGGTTTGGCACGTCGTCCAGTGTACCTGGGGGAGCCACTGAATGTGATGCTGTAACCTCCTCCTCTCCCCTGCGGCGTGCAGTGTGGACTGTGACCCGGCTCTCCTACCCCCAGTGTCCACAGAACGGAGGGAGCTGAGTGCAGCTTACACCTTGTGGTGGTGATCGGTACATGAGGGAGATACTGGGAACAACGCTGCAAACCCCCTTCTCACCAGAGGGCTTGGGGCGCAGTGAAAGTACAAGCTGATGAAGCCAGCATGGCGAGACAGTGGGGCCAAACAAAGATGACGGCGCTGCAATGCTAAATTAAATAGCCACCACAGAGGTGAGGAGTTCATGCACTAAGGTTAAGCTGGGGTGTACTGAAGACTGGGGCGGCAACCTACCCTCTATCTGGGATCCTGGTGTGCAACCACATGTCGGTGTGAGGTGCCTGACAAGGTGTGGCCATCACAGCCTGGTTGGTGTTGCAGTGGCACGTATGGAATATCCTCACATGCAGGGAAGATGAAATAGACATCTAAAGTCTGTGACTTTGGATGGTGGAACGTGGCTCCCATCCCAGGGGTTTGGGGTTCTTTGTTCGGGCTGGGGAGAGGCGCGGATACCACTGTGGACTTAATCTAGGCTGCCAAGCAGAAACCAGTGATTAATCTGATGAAATACACCAGGTGATCGGACACTGTTCGCCACACTTCCCGAAGACACTGAGAGCAGGATTGCTCTAGGAATATGATGAAAGTAAAATCGAAGAAGAGCTGAATGCAGACAAAAATTGAGCATTATACACTGCCCAACCGCCCATACCTAAACAGACCATCCAGGGACCATTGGAAGACCAATCACAGGACACCATTGGGCTAACTCTCACTGATGTCTGCGCTGGAATCCAAGATGGATTCAGTTGGCTCAGAGGTGACACTACTTCACCATTACATGTACAAAAAGAATGGGTGCAGTAGAGCAACGTACGTCAGACATGGAAGATGTGCTACACTCCATTAAGCGCCAAATGTCAGGAGGTACTGGGCTGAACTAGGGCACTGGAGGCACTGGAAGAAATGGCAGAGGATGCAGAGGACAGAGTCAGATCAAGCAACCTACGCATAATCACTCATGGAACATCACCTCCTGGGATACGAGCAGCTGCATCTTGCAGGCTGCAGCTGAAGCTGAATTCGTCATCACAGCTGAGAAGGTAAGCCCATAAGGGCTTGGGGACTCCTAATATTGCATTTACAGCATGCGTAGTGGCGTGCGCAAAAATCCTTTCTTCTGCCTTGCCTTGTTTCCACTTTTCTGCTGCTACGCACCCTTCCACTTCATATGCTAGTGCCTGCTGTGGCTGTGTTTCTTGTCCAGTGGGCCATGCAGTGCCTTTGTTATCCCTGCACCATCATCATAGCTGCCGTCTTCTCCCGAGCAGCGAGTACTCAGCTACCTGGTCCTCCCTCAATGTGATTGGCCTTCCTGCTGCTCTTCAGGCCAATCAGGAGCCGGCAGGGGAATAGTCAGCCCCTCGACTCAAAGGCCCACCATCTAGGGCCCCTGTCTGAGTGTGTTCGGGCCTTGGGAGTACCAGGAGGGCCCCCCATCACCTCCCACCTCATGGAACAGTCCCCCAGCATGCAGCTGGCTTCCCCAAGAACCTGTGACTCTCCTGTAGCCTTACTATCCCACTGCAGAGCACCTGTGAGTTATACTCTGACTATTCACTAACCAGTGTTGTATCGAGCTGTGCTATAAGTCATTTCTGCCATACCTCCTCTTACTGCATTTGTGTGCTGTTTGGGCAATTTTGAATAAAGGTGTTTTAAAAACTGTACAACCGCAAATTTTGTACACTATTGTTTCTGCTGCATCTGTTTGCTCTCCTTCTTGGCTACTAGGCCACCTGATTTGTGCTTGTGCCCTGTAGTCTCTCCCTCTATCCTCCATCCATATCTCTCCACCACCCCTATGGCATTCACTATCTCGCCTATCTACTCGAACTGCTTTACTATCACCTATCCTCCTTCTCTCACAAAGTCTGGAAGGAAAACATTTAAAAATGAGTTCCTGACCACCAAACCTGGGCTACCCATTGCAGACACCTACGTCAGCACAACTTCCAGACAGATTGTCACTGATATCCTCTTTTCTGTCCCCTCTCCAGATCTCCTGACCCCTCATCTTATCTCTAC
Organism: Ambystoma mexicanum; assembly: GCF_040938575.1. NCBI lineage: Eukaryota > Metazoa > Chordata > Amphibia > Caudata > Ambystomatidae > Ambystoma > Ambystoma mexicanum. The sequence goes on along the minus strand of NC_090923.1, from coordinate 488,257,018 downwards.
TCTCTCTCCTTTCCTATGCTCACCCTTTAATGATGGCACTCAATGGGAAGTACTCTAGGCAGGCTTCTCATCATCCAGGTGCATCATTAATGTATCACAATGGCACTATCATGGCTCAGGGTCCTCATCTCAACCTCCTCCTCCTCCTCTTTGACCGAAGCCTGCCATCCCTAATTCACTTCCTTCCTGCGCCTGCGACTCCTTCCTCCTCTCTCCGTGTCCCGCTTCCTCCTCTTCTGACTGGTGTACCAAGCCCCTGTACCCCTCCTCAGAAGACCTGCTTCATCTAGACATCTGCCTCCTCATTGAAGAAATTGACCTCGACATCCTCCTTCTTACAGAGACGTGGTTCAATGCCAGCTCTCTTCTACCTGATGGCTACAAGATCCTCTCTAAGCCTTGCCCTAACCGTGCTTCTGGTGGGGTTGCCCTGTGATCTTCCCTCAGTGGGTCCCTTCTTCCCTCATACCCACCCAGACATACTCTTACTTCGAGAGCCTGGTCTGCAAGCTGGTCATCTCTCCTACCTCCTCCATGACCATTGCAACTATCTATGTACCACATGGCTCCATCACCCTGTTCCTATCTGAATGGGCTGATTTCTCCTCCTCTCTCCTGACATATTCCTCCCAAGTACTTCTACTGGGTGACTTTAACATCCGCCTTGATTCCTCAAGCATGGTGTCCACTCTCTTCGGTGACCTCTGCACCTGGCTCTCTCTCTCCATTCTTCCCTCTGGTCCAACCCACTCAGCTGGAAACATTCTTGATGCCTTTATCCACACAGATCTTTCACTCCCCTCCCCACTTGCCACCCGCTCTCCTGGTTAAACCACTGCCTCCTCTCCTCCCACCTGGCCCCTCTCAACCCTCTTACCGCACCTCCCCCCAGCTCTGCTAACCTTGTTCACAGACATCTGCCCAATGAAACAAGTGTCAGCTGCTGTCTTTGCATCCACCTTCATCCCACCCTCTCCTCAAACTGCAGACTCTACCTCCGAGTCTGCTCTCAGTAACCTCCATCTCGCCATCTCTAACACTCTCGACATTCTTACCCCAGTCATGAGGATCCACCTGAAACACACCACCAAGCGTGACACCTTGTATGACTCTGATCTAGCAGTCTTAAAGTGCAAATGTAGAGCTGCAGAACGGAAGTGGCAGACCACAGGTTCATCCTATGACAAACTGGCCTGTCGCCTCCTCCAAAGGCACCATCATCTCACCATCTACTCTAAGAAGAGGGAGCATCCAACAACATGGCTGAACTCTTTAAAATATGCAAGGAACTAGCCAATCTTCTGCAGTCTGCACCCTGTCTCTTCAGTCTGCAGCCGGTCAAGTGGACCAGCGAGTAGAGCGCTCGCTTTGACATCCGTGCAGAGCCTGGCAGGGCCAAACTCAGCCTTTCATCCTTCCGAGGTCGATAAATGAGCACCACACACCGTGGGTAATAATAAGCAGCGCTCAGATACCTGAGGTTCCGTAGCGCTATATAAATGCCAAATTATTTATTATTATTATTATTCCTTTTCAGGCCCTCAGCACTGCACTGGCCACTCACTTTACTGAAAAAACAGAGGACATCCTGAGCACGCTTTCTTGCCCCCCCCGCCACCTCCAATTCCCCTGGGACTCCTTGCCTCCCTTCCTCCCTCAACCTCTCTCTCCTCCTCCACTCCTATCACATCAGATGAGGTCACTAGGGTTGTCTGCTCTATAAAGGTCTCCTCCAAACAGGTCTCCCCCTGTTCTACCTGAACTATTAAGGACAATATCGGCTCCCTTGCCCCTGCACTTGTTCATTTCTGCAATCATTCTCTTGCTACTGGGTCCTTCCCCTCTTCCCTCAAGCACTGCCTTATGCGCCCCCTCCTGAAAAAGTTTTCCGCTGACCCCTTGTGTCCGGCTAACTAACGGCCCATCTCTATCACTCCCTTCCTTTGAAAAACTCTTGGAGAAGCTGGTCTTCCCCCAACTGGCCCAGCATACTGAGCTTGCTGGTTGCCTACACAACCATCAATCTGGATTCTGAGCATCCAGAGGCACGGAAACTGCTCTTCTGAACACCCATGAAGAACTGCTTGCATCTCTTGACACTAACTCTCCTGCTGTTCTGATCCTACTTTATCTTTCCTCTGTATTGGTATCTTGAAGAGGGCACTGGACTAGCTGACCTCCTTCCTCACTGACCGTCCCTACCAGGTCATCCTTGGCTCTTTCTCCTCTCCTATCTCTATCTCCACCTGTGGCATCCCCCAGGGCTCCAACCTCTCACCCTGGCTCTTCAACATCTATCTCGCTCCGCTTGCTCACCTTATTTCCACTTTCTCCCCTCATTCCCTTTGTTATGCAGATGACACCCAACTCTTTTTCAAACTTTCCGCTGATGCCATCACTACTTCCTCTATCATTCCCGACTTCCTATCTGCTATCCTGTCCTGGTGTGCTTTCAATGATCTCTGCCTCAATGCAAGCAAGACTGAGATCCTTCCCTTTGGGAATCCCACTCCCTCTTTCCTCCCTTCACTCTGGCCACTCTCTATGGGCTCTCCCCCTTTGCCTGCATCTGAAGCCAGAAAACCTGGAGTCCTCATTGACTCCTCACTCTCTTTCCTCCCTTACATCTTGGACCTTGCCAAGAAGGCCCACTTTCAACTCCACCTCCTCAGATGTATCTTTCCCTTCCTCACTTTGTCCCAGAAGCTCAAAGTCTCCAGAGCTCTGGTACTCTCTAGGCTGGACTATTGCAAGAGCCTCTTCCTCAGCCTAACCTCTTCCTCTCTCTGCTCCCTCCAGCTTGTCCAGAACAGGGCTGTGAGACTTATTCTTGGCCTCAAGCCCAGGGATCGTATCTCTCCAGCCCTAAAATCCCTCCACTGGCTCCCTGTTGCTGCAAGGAGCACATTCAAATCCCTCTGCATCATCCATAAGACTGCTTGGGGCAAAGGACCAATCTATCTACAACTTATTCTCACTAAATACTCTGCTTCCAGAACTTTACGCTGCTCCGGCTCCAACTCCCTGTGTGTCAGGCGCTTTTCTAAGCAGCAAGCTGGTGGCAGATCTCTCTCCTTGGCTGGCTCCCTCCTCTGGAACAGCCTTCCCCTTCCTCTCCGTTTTGAGCCGGATCGCCTCAAATTTTGGAAGCTCCTCAAGACTTTCCTCATCACATCCTTCTTCCCCCTCTCACTGCCTTGCCAAAACCCCTCAGTTGCTGCGATTGGTGGCCTGGGCCCTTATGTGTCCTTCTGGTCCAGGCCTTCCATCCAATCGCCCTCAGCACCATGCCTCACCCCAGCACTTGCCTTTGGGCACCCACAGGCTTGTGTTCTCACAGGCCTGCACTTATTATTGGCAGGTGACCACTCTGTACCCAGGGATCTCTGCCAGGCACTTACTGTGGCACACAACTTCTCCTTGGCACTTCCCTCCGTGGAACTCCTATCACGCAGCCCCTTCCCTGTCCCTTCTCTCTCTCTCTCCCTGCGCTTACACATTCTGAATGCTCACAAGGTCAAGTAGGACCACCCCTTTCCTGTTCATCAGTTTATTCTATTTGCCTTTGTTCCCATGTTCTCTTCCCTTTTGCCCTGTGGGCTCTTGGAAACACAATATCTTCATGTATAAGCGCCTTACAAATGCAAAATAAATAAAAATAAAATAATCAGAATACCTGAGAAGATGGAGGGTTCCTCAATGGAGTTATATTTTGAGAAGTGGTTATCTGAAATCGTCGGTCTCTTGAGCTTCTCAAACCTCTTCTCGGTTGAAAGAGCACACCGGGTGCCAAGTCAGCCGGTGGCCAAGCTCCGCAATCTCTGAGTTTGTGCACTATCCTACAGGCAGCAAGGAAAAAGAGCCCACTGAACATCAACCGCGCCACAGTCATCATTTTTTGGAACTATACAGGGGCGGTTCAGAAGGCGCTCCAATCTTTCGAAACAGTCAAGATAAGCCTGCAATCCTGGGGGATAAAATAGGCCCTACTCTTCCCATGAACTATGAAAGTCCTCCATGAGGGTAAGGCACATTTCTTAGGAGATCTGCACGAAGCCTGGAACTGGATTGACACCCATTTGCCTAATAACAAGCTGAGGGAGCAATGGAGACCAGGTGGTCGGAGGAACAACTTAACAGACACAGACCACCGTCGGCCATGGAGGTGGTAGACCAGATTGACGTGGCCTTATCAATTCAGAATTCTGGGCAGACAAGATAGGGAGTTGGGGGGGCTCAAACAACCTGATAGGGCCCATGTGGTACAGATCCTTCACATAGTGACTACAACGTCCTGATTGTGCTGAGTGCGAATAGGGGATGGAGCACCGTGCAAATCCAATTTACTGCTGTAGGGGGAAATGGTGGGTGGAATAATGGGAGTCTTTTTCGTCTTGTTGAGCATTATTGTTGGGGTGTGATAAGGATGGAGAGGCAACAGATGCTCTAAGTGTGGGAGGGGAAAAGGATAGGGCAATGGGGAGATGGTTCTGTTCCGGTGTACTTAATTGTTATTTGTTTAGCTGTTTACACACATACAACAGTGATGCATCCACACAACACAGGATGTTGGGGTGCCAAAGTAATCTTCCAGGTTTCTCATGCACCCCCTCATTCCTTACCTGGAATGTGTATAGAAAGAGGAATGTGTTTTTTGCGATATCTAAATAAGGATAAACCAGAGGTGGTATTTCTTCAGGAGACTCACCTACGGGGAGGAATGCAGATTTTTCACATGCACCAACTCCTCTAGGGTATATCATGCTGGGTACACAAGGTGTTTGTGGGGGGTGCTGACAATGTTTAGAAAATCCTCATTGTGGTCCATCTCCAAAATCAGGCAGGACTTCTATTGGGGGATTTCATGGGGGAACGATGGGCCCTCCTGAATATATACGCCCCCCCCCCATTGCAGATACACACACTCCACAAGGGACAGGAGGCGTTGATGTCTTCAATGGCTGATACATGGCTCATATCAATGACGTTATGGACCCCACATTAGACTGTTTTAGTAAGCATACTGGGCCGACTTGGGGCAAATTAAGTTAGCTGCCCTCACACAGGCCAAAGGCCTGGTGGATATATGGCAGGATCTTCATCTGGACCACAGAGACAACTCCTTCCACTCAGGCAGACACCTATCGATGTCCCGCCTAGACTACTTTTTTGTACCATTTGGTTCCAAGTATAGATTCAGAGATGTAAAGTTTGCTGGCTGTGGGATCTCGGATCACTCCCCACTTTTATTATACACTCACGTTCCTAGGGCGAACACGCATCACGAATGGAGGGCAGCATCTATCAGAGTCAACGGTCGCTTTTCACGGATTTTCCCACTAGAAAGAGGTATCCCCCTACTTTTCACGTTGACAATAAGACCCCTGGTGCGTTGGCTTGCATTAGTCCCAGGTTGGGTTGGCCACAAAGATCGGGTGGCTTTATATGCCAACAACCTACTTTTATTCATAGGGGACCCAGGTACCTCTATACCATGGATAATAGATATTTCTCTGAGTCTTTGAGGTCTGCAGTGGCCTCTGGGTGAACTGAGACAAGACAGTTCTCCTTCCGATACAGGGTCGGGCCAGGAGATGCCTAGTGGGTACAGCTATCAAGTCAAAATGAATTCATTCAAGTATCTCGGTATACAAATATATGGGATTTGAGAGGATTTCCTCAAGGAAAATCTAGTACCAGTTATTAAACGCTTCCAGGAGGACCTGGTTCATTGGACCTCTCTTCCACTATCTCATCTGGGGTGAGTGCCTCTCTTCAAAATGCTTACGCTCCCCAGTTGTGCAGAATACACCATACGACATCCCTGAGGTGGAATTCAACAGAATAGAGGCAGTGATACGTACATCATTATGGTAAAACTTATATGGAGGTGGACAGATGACTAACCTGGCCAGATGACTAACCTATCCAAAGCCTCTCACTGGTGATTTGTATAAAGGACACAGTATTGAGGAAGATAGGCTAGGACCGTATAACCACTCTAGAAACCCCCCTATGGGACAGTAGGATATTAATTGAAGTAGGGAAATCTGGCATGGGTGGACAAAAACATTGCTCAATTTAAAGATGTTGTGGCAGACGGGAAGTTAATCCCCTTCGAGAGGGTTGCACAGGTTTATGACCTACCCCAGGTGGAATACTACTGGTACATTCAGTGGACACACGCTCTGCGGGCACAAATACTAGACCTTGGGGCACTTCCGACTCAATCGACACTCAAAGTGAATGTTATGATGGAAACGATCCCAACCAAAACCTATATCTACATTATACCAGGTGATATCAATCTACTTCCCCCAGCCGAATTGAAGGTGAAGGACAGATGGGTTAGGGATCTATGTCCAATAGAGGCAGAGGATTTGGTTGAGGCGCTAACACATGTCAGGGATTATATTATTCCAGCCAAGCTACGGCTAACACACATGAAATATATACACAGGGTGTACTAATCTAGGGACAAGCTTCACAATTGGGGATGAGCACCTGACTCTGACTGCCTACGATGCAAAACAACTACTGGCATGTTCATCCATACAATATGGCACTGTCCTGTAGTACAGAAGTATTGGTTCAAAGTGGCCTCACATCTCTCCGCTATCTTACACAAACAAATACCGGCTGATCCCCGGCTGTTTTTACTCGGTATATGGGGGGAGGTGAAAGTGGGTAGATATGATACGTTATTTTTGGCAACACCAATTGGTGCGGCACGGCATGTTGTTGCACAGGGTTGGGGCGGCTTGGCTAAGACGCGCATCTCAAATTGTAAAATCGCAATGGAAACCTGTATGGCACTGGAATGAAGGGTTTACTGAATGCAGGGATATCCACAAAAATACAATAAGATCTAGCACAAATGGGAGGAGGCTGAGTGATCAGGATTTCTCGGGGCCTGATGTATGGGATGGTCTTTCTCACAGTGTTGGTCGTCATTGGATATTGTCATACTGGTTGGGCAAGTTGGGGTTCCAGCCTCCACCACTGGCTGCTTTATGTTCGTTTGCTGGGGAAAGGGAAGGCCTACCACTGGGGGGTGATTGTATGAGGGCACGGAGTTGGCTACCTACTTTGGGGTGTGTGACACAATGGATCTGGGTTTCAGTCGCAAGAACTGTTGGCTCTTTTTCTAATAATGACGTGATTATATGAACATTATGCATGGATGTAATGTTGATCATTGCTTGTCTGCTTCATTGTTACAAAACCCAATAAAAGAGATTGGTTAAAAAAAACAAATTCCCTCTCTGGTTCTCGACCAAACGTACAGAAGGAGTTGTGCTCCATGAACTCTCAATCCACATTGGGATAGCAACTATGGCCTCCTTTAAATGGATATTCTTGAGAATTTGGATGACAGCATTCAAATTGCACGTTGCAAATGAAACATCCTGCAATGGTTAAAAACCCTAAGTCAGTCTGATGTTGCAACCTATGGTGTGCGTGTGTGCGCGCGTGTGTGTGTGTTCTAAAATGGTAACTAAGGTTGCCTTCTCCCTAGTATTCAAAAAAAAAATTCACACTCGGTTGCAGCCACTCAACGAAAGTCAACGAAACATCCTGTGTCCGACCAACACTGATATTTTGAGAATATAACACAACTATCCTATTTCTACCTCTCCTTCAACTGTCCCAACGCAACACACAGAAAAATACCTTCCTTATCTGCCAAAACTAGGCAAGCTGCAAGGATTCTCTGGAGAATCTTGCAGCTTGCTTAGTATTGGTCAGGAAGGCAAGACTGATCAAACGCCTTCTATAACAAGCTAGGTAAGAACCAGTGCCATAGTTATGGGTGGCCGGGAAGGGCGCGGCCAGCCCAAGTTATTCTTTGCCCCCTTACGTCAAATCGAGCGTTTAGTCAGTAAATTAACGGCACTGTGTCTGCCACAGCCCATTGGTACCCACAGTGAGATGCACACAAATATGCGAGGGGTCAAGGGGGACACAGATATTTCAACAAAGAGATGTAGTACAAATATGGGAGCAAAGAGTTAAATTGAGCTTCGGGAGAATGGGAGATTAGGTTTAGAGAAATAAAGAGCGGGCAATGCGCACACATACAACTGCCTAGCACAAAGGCGGGAAACGAATCCAGATGGGCTCAGCACAGAGTAAAATGGGCAGAGGAGTGATTGACGTGCACAGAGAAATAGATGGGCCTCGATAAAGGGAAGTGAGAAGAGGGTAGAGGAAACTAGACATAATGGGAGGCAAAAACAAAGCAAGATGGGTGAAAGTGATGAAACGAGAGACAGTGGGAGACCATGGAAGACAAAATGGGAAAGAGAGAAAGGAAGATGGAATAGTGCACTGAAATGTAGAGTGCACCAGGAGGTGTATATTGTCAGAAAAAAGAAGTTAAGAAATGTGCAGAAATGCCAACATTCCGAAGCCCCGGAGAAGAAGATTTCAGCACCGAAATCGGGAGAATGCATTTTCCCCATAGGAACGCATTGGGGATATTGTTCAGGGAGGGTTGGCATGTATGAATGTGTGATGTAGAAACCAAGAGGTGAATTTCCTGTTCAGCAGATAATTATTCTAACCTTTGTTAACAGACCTGATGCTTTTTACTGCAAAATCATTTGTCTGTCCTTTTGTGTACGAATGTGTGTTGTGTGCAGATTTGTTTTTCAATAGTTTGAAACCTACTAATGTATCCTGCCACATTATCCATGCCACCCCGCATTCCCACTCTCCAGCAGATTCCCCATACCACGTTCACTTGGCATCTCATCATTGTTCTAACAATTACAACAGCTACCTCCTGGCACACTGATCCTGACAAAATGCCCACTTCAGTCACCCCCCCACCCACACCCCCTACCAGCATGCTTGCCCAGTTAACACCACACTCGCAAGCAATCCGACCATTTATTCCCCAACTAACCGAGTTTATAGGTCCTCTAGACTTAGGGTACGCACCAAGCCCACCATGCCCCCCAGCATGCCCACTTCCACTGCCAATACAAACCACAAACTTGGCTCTCGCACTACCTTCCCATACGCACCATCCCACACTACCACAGCCAAGCTGCCCTTCAATCGGCTTGCGCCTGCACACAGGTTACCACCCTTCGGTCTCCTCACCAAACCTATCTGCACCCCCCTAACCGCCACCCTCTGCCACTCCAGCTCCATCCCAGCTACCACACTCACCTGTTCCATCAGCACCCTCCACCCCACTGCCGCCCCAAAAAATACACCCCCACCCATTCGATAAAATGTGCTCTCATAAAGGCCCGCTCCCTCCCCGCCATGCCATGCCGTCGAGATAAACAACCTCATCACCACTCATGACGTAGACATACTTGCCATCACTGAATCCTGGATCCACGAGGGTTCAGGCCCAGCCATCTCCCTTGCCCTCCCGCAGGGTTACCCTATCCTCTGACAAGACGTCAAACTCTCAAAAGGTGGAGGTGTAGCCCTTATATCTAAGGATACTCTCTCCATTAGGCGGTGCGATCAACCCTGGGAAGGTAACACCAACCTCCTCTTAGCCAAACTGTCCCTGTCCCCCAAATGTACTTTAAATCTACACATCATCTACAGGCCACCGGGCACAGCCCCCGATTTCCAAGGTCAACTCCTCCACATTCTAGGTAACAACCTAAAAAGGTCCACTAAATATATTATACTTGGAGACCTAAATTTAGGTCTCAACGACCCAAAAGATAAAGCGGCTTTAGTCCTAGCCAAAGATCTTAAAGACTTTGGTTTCTCACAAAAAGTCACAGACCTGACTCACTGTAAAGGCCACACCCTCGACTGGGTGGCAGACCTCAATGGCTCAACCTCCATTGTGGCCAACTCAGCCAACCCACGGACTGTCACAACTGCATTTAATTCACTATCCCAACCGATCCTACCACCAAAGTACTTTCCTACGCCCCACCAGCCATGGTAAGAAGCTCCAAAAACTAACAAAGAACAACCTTCTTCCCTTCCTGGATATCCCAGAACTCAAACCCCCATTCGCAAGCGACCCCAGTTCGCTCGCTGACATCTACCTGCACACCCCCAATAAAGCAATTGATGCCATAGCCCCGATCGAAGCAAAAAAGGAAAAAAATCCATGCACACCAATTCCTAGTTCGCAGATGACCTACTAGCCCTTCGCACCAGCAAACGCCTAGCTCTAACCAAGTGGCAGGCCAAGCCTAATGACTCCACCCTGGACGAATTCAAAAGGCTATCACGGCAATACAAAAAAGCCATATTCAAAGCTAAGTCCAACTCCTTCTATCACTGTATCACCAACGCCAACTCCAAATTCAAATTCAAGGAAATGTTCTCTATCTTCAAAGACCTCATCACTCCCTCCACCAGCCTCAATGAGATCACCAAAGATGAAGCATGGTGCTCCAGCATACAGACAGCCCTGCTAAACAAAATTAAACTTCACCAAGACAAAATCCGATCCTATTGTAAAGCACTCCCTAAACCCGTCTCTCAGACCAGGCCCATTACCACTCTTACAAACCTCCCATCCCGCTCTTCTCCTTCAGACATGTTGCAGAACCAGAAGTTATGAATCTCTTCCAACACCTCAAACCATCCACATATAAAGAGGACATTTGCCCCCATAACATTATCAAAAACTTTGCTGAACCCCTGGCTCCTCTCATCATGGCATTCATTAAGGCCTCTTTTACCACATGTACCGTCCCATTTAACCTAAAGGAAGCCTGGGTCCGCCCCTTCTACAAAAGACATCCCTGGATCCCTCCTCCCCTAATAACTACCGCCCTTTCACTACCATCCCCTTCCATCTCAAAATCCTAGATAAAGCAGCCCACAACCAGATCCCACAATTCCTAGATTCAAACGCCATTCTAGGCAAAAGGCAATCTGGGTTCCGCAAAGGCCATGGCACCGAAACTGCCCTCCTAGACCTCAAAAAACAAATAACTAAGATAGTGGACACTGGCAAACCTGCCCTTCTGTTGCTTCTGGATCTCTCAGCAGCGTTTGACCTCGCTGATCATCAAACCCTGACCTCTCATCTCACCGACACAGCTCACTTGCCAAACAGGCCTCCTCTTGGATAACTTCTTTCCTGGAAGGCAGAGCCATGAAGGTCTTCTTGGATCAGGCTAACGCAGCGCCTGCCACCATCCAATGCGGAGTCACCAAGGGCTCTTGCACAGAACCTACTCTCTACAACCTGTTTACAAAACCTCTCTTCGACAAACTAGACTCCTTCGACATAGCTTACACCAACTATGCCGATGATACGCAAGTCCTCCTCCCACTCACCGGATCCTATGACAAATATTCAGCAGCCCTCCTCCAAATATACACTACCATTCAAACGTGGATGGCTGCCAATGGGCTGTGCCTCAATGGAGACAAGACAGAGATCATCCTTCTAGGCCCCAAAGAAACCCTGTCTACACTCAACCAAAAATACCGCAACTTCATCATCGATAACACCAACATTCCTGTCTCCTCCTCGGTAAAGAACCTTGGAGTCCACCTAGACTCCACCTTGTCCATGACACGACAAGTCCGCGCCATTGCCTCTGCCTCCGCCCACCCCACCAAACTAATAATGGCCATCAAACCATTCCTCCCCAACCAAAACTGCCTCTCCATCGCTAGAGCCACAATCGGAGCATAATTAGATTACTGCAATGCTCTTCTAGCCGGCACCTCTGCAAAAAATCTAAATAGGCTTCAAACAGTCCAAAACAACGTTCTCAGAGCCGCCCTTAGTATCCCCAAAAGAGATCACATTACACAGGCCAGACGGACCGCCCACTGGCTCCTCGTCAAAGAGAAAATCACCTTCAAGACCCTCACATTAACGCATAAATGTCTAAGCCCCTCCTACCTATCGGAAACCATCACCAGAGATCCCTCTTCTCGTCCTAGGAGAAGCCAATATGCTAACCAACTACACATCCCTCCTATTATAAGAGCCAAAGCAGGAGGGATCGGTTTTCCTCACATAGCGCCCAAGCTCTGGAATGCCCTACCCAATGCCCTCAGGGCCAAGACCTCCCTCATAGCTTTCCGCAAAGGTCTCAAAACCGAGCTCTTTAACTAACACATACACCCCCCCACCTCCACTATACACTGCGTGCTACTTCCCTTCCTTGAAACTATGTGTGCATATCTTGCCTTCACTGTCGTGTAACTACATTTTTCTCTGTAACCAGCAACAATTTCATTACTGTAACAGCTCCACGATGCCTATGGGCTGATGTGCGCTTTATAAATGTTAATAAATAAATAAGTGAAGGCTGGCATATGTATTGTCATCACAGGAGAGAAGTCAACGATGTAATGGCGCTGTCTTATTTAACCCATTACCTTCCATAGAAGTTATAATCCACATTGATGCGAAGTGACTGCATCGCAGCTATGTGATGCAATGAATGGTCTTAGCGGCACTTGACGCCAGTGCTACAGTAGTTTGATGGGAAAAGTAATCTGCATTTCTTATTAGGGGTGTTCCATCAATAACTGAATAGTGGTACGCCTGCTATGGCTTTGATGACCTCATCGTAATTCCCTTCAGAAGGGCTGCCATCGCGCTTCAAACAATCCTCAGCCAGTCTTCCGTATTCTTCTGAGATAATACAATTTTCATATGACAGTATTTTCTATCATGTCTCAGTAGGGCAGATGCACTGCTAATGTCAAATCACCCTGCACTTCTCAGCAGGCTTGCTGTATGTTTGATAGCACAGTCTCAGTACTTCTCAGTATTGCTTTTGTGTTTTTGCTAGGCTAGTAGTGCAAGCATCTGTCAACACAGCTGCCATATTAGCAATTGATCAATGATGCTACTTCTCCATAAAGCCGATTTACTTTTGATGGGCAGTGAAGGGCATTTTCCACACGCTGGTCATACTTTAATGGGGCAGTCTGATATTTTTTAGCAGGGCTGCTATACCTGAATGCAACACTCTGAGTACGTTTCGGCATGGCAAGCATGCTTTCATTTATGCCCCAGTCATAAAATGGCTCAGACACCAACGGAAAAGGGGCCCGCTTTTTGCAAATGGCAATGTATTCCTATTGTGCTAGCTAAGTATCATCTGTGGGAGAGTTTGTTGGTATCATGTTTTGCAAATTGTGTTTTGTAAAGAATATTAGTCCAGTAATATTTTATTTTTTTATTGTATTTTAATCTTTAAGATTTTTACAGAAGATGTCACTAGAAAGTAGAAGACGACGAGCTTATTATACAAAATTATTCACATTTTTTTCAAGTCTTCAAAGAAAAGAAAGTCAAGAAAGTGCTGAGTATCCAAGCCATCCGCCACCCCAGGCACTTTATTGCATGGTAACCGTTGGTGTCGCGCGATTATCCATCAAGACAGTTGAAGCCGGAAAGGATTTTTGGATGGCATGTTAGATGTTATAAGTGGCCAACAGCCACAAAGTCTTATCACCGACCATCAGACTTGCCCAACAAAGTTCTTTATCTTGCAGCACAAAGTCCGAGAAAATGTGCCTCAAGTAGAATGATCTTAGCCTCGAGGTCCCTGGGCAAGAAAGCAGTAGGTGGCGGATGGACTCCACTACTTCGGGTAGGCCACAGAATCTGCAGCCATTTGTGATGGCAAAGCCCCGTATAGAAAGAATTTCGTTGGTGTGTAGCAAGTTTAAACTCGCTCTCAGTAAGAGAGTCCTGGCTTGCCTCGAAGGGAACTGCTTTATGAATGGTTGCAACTCATTCAATATATGAGGATTAAAAGTCAAGTGGCTCGTCAGTTTGTTCGAGGCAGCTTTCTCTCCAGTTTTGATCCAGTCGAGCTCTTTCACTTTGTTCAGAACCTTCACTGGATTGGTGTAAAGGGTCTCTATATCAGCTGAGGCCTCTTGTAGAATTTCCAGATTTCGTTTTGACCATCTATTTAACATCTTGCAACTTGAGTCGTTCATTTCATTTAAGTAACAAGTTGTAGACTGAAGGTTTCTCCGGGAGCTGGGATTTGTGGTAGAGCATCAGAGAGTTACATCTGACTGAACCCTCAAGGGAAAGTAGTTTGAGTTCTTTTCTGATGCAGGATATTGAGACGCAGTTTGGAAGTCCCAAAATGTCCCGCCAAAATGTTGCCTCCAGGATTGGCCATAAAGATGTTGGAATATTGGCCATTGCGTCTGCTCCATATACTAATGTAGGCACCACCTTCATTTTATAGAAGTTGATCACAGGGATCAATGAAAATTAGCCAAATTTCCTGTCGATAGCTCTACCTTGAGCCGTTAGTTTTTTTTTTTTTTTCAGGAGATTTTGCATCCCTGTCTCATTTTTGGAGTTGTCCAGGATAACTCCCAAGTATCTGAACTCCATCACGGTGTCAATCCGGCTTTCGTTCAGAACTAGTTTCGTTTTTTCCTTGCTTCTTGAGGATTTGGACACAGACATGAGTTTGGTTTTGTTTTCATTGATCTCCAGGTTATTTCTTTCCATATAAGCCTGGAGATTGGTGAGTTGACGTTGGAGCCCTATTGTCGTGTAATCCAGGAGTATCACGTCGTCTGCGTACAAAAGTCTACCTACTTGGGTTTTTCCTAGTTTAGGCGGGAAGCTTCGGACAGTCGCTTCAGAGTTTTTAATGTTGCCAAGAAATGGTAGGAACAAGGCCGGGGCCCAAGGACAGCCCTGTTTGACGCCCCTTTGTGTCGAAATTGGAGCAGAAAGAAAGCCTTGTTGGTCCAGACGGACCCTCATGTTAGTGTCCGAGTAAAAGGCTTTGATGGGCTCTAAAAGTGAAGCAGGACAGTTCCATGCCGAAAGTTTCTCCCACAGCAGTGACCGGTCTACACGACAAATGGGTAAGATCCACAAAGACAATGAATAGCTTGTGCCCACCCTCTAGAACTTTATACTTAAGGATGTTCATTGCCAGAATGTTTGCAGATGTTCCAAGATTTTTCTTAAACCCTGTTTGCAGATAGTCCTCGCATGGCGCCGACTTAACTCAAACTTTGAATTCGTTCAAGAGCAGGGAACCGAAGACTTTGCCAATACAGTCTAACTGAGCGATTGGGTGATAGTTTGCCGGGTCGCTCCTGTTTCCTCTTTTGAAAATTGGCACCACCGTTGCTGACTTCCATGATGGTGGGATGGATTTCAATTTTGCGCATCTTCGGTAGATTTCACTCAGGAGCGCTGCCCACTCTTCCGGGTGAGCCTTGAGATCTACGTTTGTGATCCCATCAGGACCAGGCGCTCTAGAGTTTTTAAGGGACATGATCTGGCTTGTTATTTCTTCCTGATCGTCCAAGATGAACCATTTTGCTGATTCTGGGTTTGTCTTGACTGTCCGAAATGACTTGGGCAGTGCGAACAGCGTTTTGAAGAAATTCACCCATATGGATTCACCTACGTTGTTAATTACGGATACTCTGTCCTTTGGTTTGGTCGAGTTTAGAAGCAACCAAAATTCCCGGCTTTTGTTTCCCCGTATTGCTATTTGGATTGCCTCAGCGTCTTGCTGGTATAGTTTTGCTCGATGATGTTTAAGCCATGATTTGTACGATTGTGGGATGTATTTACCCATGCATCCGAGCCCTACCTCAAAACTGTGCAGTACTGACATGAAAACATCATGATGGCCAGAGCTTCCCAGAAAATGCACAGGGAAATGCAGGAAGAATAGGCTGCCACCCATTTTTGCCGATGTTATGGGCACAGAAGGACACTGCCTAAAACCACCATTGGACTACCCGCACAGTAGTCTGAAACCATTGGGAATGGCAATGCTGATTGCCAAATGCAACCTAGAATTGTGGGGAATTCATTCTTCAATCCCAAAAATGGGTGCAGTACCAGTACTCACCACTATCCAAAAGCCGGCGTTTTAAAACCACCCTGTGTTCCTCTGAAGGCAAGCCAAAGTGTCTATTTTAAACATTGCAACATGTGCAAAATATTCACTGAACACCAGCAGACATTTGGCAGAATGAGGTTTTGTGTGCTTACAAAATCTGGGAAATGAAGAGCCCAAAACAGTGCTTATAACAAAACTGCTATGGAGTCAGCAGTTTAAGTTGCACTGGATTTAAAGACACTAAAATCGAAAATGTTTAGATGAAATGAGTGACCTATGTTTGGTGTCACATGCCTTTGTAACTGTTGAAATGCCATAGTTTTGCACTTAGAATCAGCATTCTAGCTGCATATGTAAAAATGTTTAGTTTTATTTGAATGCAGGAACTGGGGAACAAAAAGTGACATTTTATCTGAAACCTGGCTTAAGGAACTGAATTCTGCCTGGCAACTACCCCCATCAGGAGTGAAACTTGAGTCACAGCTGTGTTCCCAGGCCTAGCTGCCCTTTTGCTGCTCACACTAAAGATATGCCATCTATCTGATAATTGAATTACCTGTGCTCTGCAGGAAAGTGAACAAAGCCCTGTCCTGGCTCAGGCAAAGGTTTTATTGGCAGGAGTCGTAAATGGTCGTAAAAAGTGGCTTCCTCCTGAGGAAAGGGGAGGAGCACTGCCTGTGAGAGCAAGCTGGCTTGGCAGAACTGGAAAAACCAGTATTTCTACCTTGTGCTGAGAGGAAACCACACCCCTTTGGAGCCAGAACATAACTCTAAAAAGATGAATAACTCATAGAGCGGACATGTGAAAATTTTATAAATGATACCATAATTCTTGTGATTTTTCTGCCCACAGTTTAAGAGGTTTTTAGAACCGGTGGTATGTTCAGGGGGGTGTTAGCGGAAAAGTGGATATTACTCTAAATGTATGCATGTTAAAAATCTGAAACTTCATCAGTTAATGTCCATACTCCCTGCGCACATGTATGTAAAGTTGGGTCAATGTCAGAAATTGAAAAATCAGTTAAAAAGTCAATTATGTGCCATTTCTGAATGCAAGCTCTTAGAAACAGCAGATTTGGACAGAGACATGGCTAAATTCAGCCACACCATGTATATGTAATTTCAAGCAACTGTGTAACTGTGAAATATGTCTTTTATTATCAAATATAGAATGTGTGCAATCTGACAGAGGAGTGTCCTATCTGCAAGCCATAAAATGACATCCCTCTGACTCACAGTTCATTCCCCAATCAAATGATAAATGGAATTTGACCAATTAGAAGCTGAGAGAGAGGTAGGGTCAGTGATGCTAGAACACACCCACATTCTAAACACATAAAAGCAGACAGACAGGACAGATAGGGACCTTCAATTCCATCTGCAGCGGGACGCTCTGCCGGAAAAATCCATACTTACCTCCATCAACCTCCAGAAAGCCAAACTAGAGACTTCAATCTATCCAGAACTAAGAGACCAGAGAGAAAGCAGTGCTGTACCCAGAGAGACCCAGACCAGCAGAGAGAGCTGACCCAGATCACTGTGAAGTGCAGAGACCAGAGGCGAGTCTAAAATCTGACCAGATCCGTGGCGTGGCCCATTTCACTCAAGAATATAGTGTGAGTACCTAGAAAACTGTGCAGATCCAATCTCCTAGTTAAAATAATATAATTCAATCTATTTAACCTAAGTAGAACTGCCTGATAGATCCAAAACTGTCACCTGTCATTTGCATAGCTGTCACTTGTCATTTTCTAGTTGCAAGCTGCACTTGTCTTTTTGAACTTTAAAATTTCAAATCTGAAAAACGACCTTCACTAAATCGCTCATATCTCCGCAACCATTTGTGCTAGAGACTTGCAGTAACTTTCATTTGGAAGATGAGATCCTAGGCTTTCCTACGACCCCAAAACGATAGAGATAGTCCTGGTGGTTCCTCTGTAATAGCGCTCGACGCATCCGCGAATTTTGCAGCGATTTGCAAATTTCTTCATGTTTAAAAACTGCTGCTGCTTGCCTTCCATTTGCCAGAAATTCGTTTAACCTGCTAACTATCCCTGCATCATTGCTAGTGTGAGCCTGGACTAATATTAACTAGATACCACTCACCCTGAACCTCTGAAAGGGAATTAAAAGCATTTCCAGCATATTTCTCATCCATTGCTAGCACATATCAAAGCATTTTGCCTGTGTTTTCAAAACTCCTATCTGTTTTCTGTAGTGTAAGCTTGCTGGGGTGAACTGATTTACATTGATTGCATTTCTGAGAACTGTGTGTTTTCCTTCCATTTCCTTGCCTTGCATCAAGGGGGGGAGGGGATTGCCAGAGAAAAGTGATTACATTGTTTGGTTGAAATCATATTGAGTATTTTCTGTACTGCATTCATTGAATATTGCATCCACCTGAGCTTACATAAAGCATTCTCTACCACATTATACTTTTGTTCCTATTTACCAGTGTGCTACCTTATCCATTTCATGTCAACTCATTAGTGATTATAAGAAGTGTGCTAGTGCCAGATTCTCCGTTGTTGATCTTTATCATATCAGATTAAGTGTGCTATTCAATTATTAATTTATTATAAAGTGTGATATATATATATTTTAAATTATCAAATAAACCTTTTAAACTTGCAAAACAGAACTACTTCTTGGCTCAGTGGGGTCAGGGGGATTCCAAGAGAGGGGTGTTATATAGGGGTAGTCATCCAGAACGCATGAACTGGACCTAAAGATATATCAATAAGGGTTTTCATTCAGTATTATAGACTAGGCGTTGACTTAGCTGTAGTGTTGAATTGAATCCCCTTACAAATTGGGGGCTCGAGCCGGACGTTTGGGTTAGAATACCACTTGTGCAGCTTAATACAGTGTGCTAACTGACGGGATACATACATCCGGTCGGATCACCACGCTGCATTACGCTGTGAAGCATTCCTCAAAAGGGACACTCCAAGAAAAGTTCTGTTCTGCAAAAATAAAATACTAACTTCTGTAAGTCAGGACAGAGACCAATCTCTAGAATGACGACCTTAGTAGACATGAAAATAGCCAGAGAGCACCTCTTGCATAAGCTATTTGTGAGAGGTGAATGGACCGAACAGGGCCAGGATGCGTGGTTGCAGGCCATCACACAACAGGTCACTGAAACAGGGTCAGATATATATAGAGATCAGGGTCCCTTACATGTGGCCCTGAGTGAACTATATATGGCTCCTAAAGCCAAAGAGGAACACAATAAGATTGCCAGGATAGCAGCATACCTGTACCTATATATGGGAGACATGCAGGATAGATGTGCTGAAAGCCAAAATCTGGCAAATAGGCAACAGATGGTGTTAGAGAAGGTCCAATCTGACCTGGTCTCTTCTGAGCAGAGGCTGCAGAGGAGCCAGGAGTCAGAAAATGACAGCAGACTGTACATCACTAAAATGAAGGAGGATATGGATGTGCTGCAAAAGGAAAAGTCAGAACAGGATACCAGATTTCTGGCCTTGCAGAAGGAACACCAAGAAGGTTTGGACTCCCTACTGCAAAGCCAGAAAAAGCTGGAGCAACAGCTAGACTTCAATAGGGCATGTGCTGAGCAGGTAGTCACCCTGCAAAGCCACCTAGATAGAGAGAAGGCAGAGCGCAATAAACTGATTTTGAAAGACCTGAATACCCAGACAGAGTTTGACCAGGAGCGCCAGAAAGCTGGTACCTTCCAAAGGCAGAGGGACGACCTGGCGGCACAAATGCAGGCTCTTAGTCAGGAAAGAGACGCCATAGGCCAGGAAGTCTGCCATTTAAAAAGGAAAATGGAAGAAAATCACCTGGCCCTCCAGGGGCTGGGTGACCCCCAAAAAGAAAACCAGAACTTGTTAGAGCACACCAGGAGGGTGGAAGATGCTCTAGCAAGAAAGGAGCAGGCCAATAGGGACACAGCTCAGGAGATAAACCTCCTGCAGCAAAGACTGGCCCAGTTCTCCAGGACCAACCAGGAAGCACAGAGGGAAAATGAGGCTCTCTGCCAGCACAATGAGAGGCTCCAGCAACAGGTAGCGATGCAGGAGAAACTGATAGAGTCGAGTAAGGCCTTAACAGAGGAACTGAAAGCACAAATGCAGGCTCTTGCATTGCAACAGGGAGCAGGGGCGGATAGAGATGAGGTCCGCTGGGAAAGAGAGGCTCCTGACCATAACCACAGGAGCCCTAACACCAGGGGCCTTCATCTCCCCCAGTCCCTGGACTCTACCACCCCCATGTCCCCTGGCGCACATGAGCACAGGGCTGCAGGGATGGCAGATTACTATCCAGCTAAGAGTATGGGGCTCATAGGCCAGTACCACTCAGGAATGGAGGGGTGGGCATCCGGGTATGGGCACCCAAGTACAGTACAGTTCGATGGGGAACCCCAGGAGAGTAGGCCCATTAAGGGCATCCTGAAAACCTCTGCCCAGTTAGGTCAGTGGAGGGGGTACCCATCAAATCCTGGCAGCAAGGAGGAATCTGAAGACTCCTCTGAACTGCGCAGGACACAGGAGACCAGGTCCCCACATTCTGCCAGCCATTCCCAGGCTCGCAGAATCCGGGAAAACCTGGAAGAACAGACGGGAACCTCTGGGAGCAGTGCCTCTGAGTCCGAGGACGAATGGACAAGGGTTACCCGAACCAAAAAGGCCAATAAGGCAAAAAGGGCCTTGCTTAAAGACCCCTTAAAGCAGATTAAGGCGATCAGGAGCGTCATCACGCCTTACCATAAGAACGCTAAGTATTCTGTTTGGGAGCACTTAGAGTTGTTTGAACAAATGATGGAGACTTTCCATTTGAAGGACAGCCAAAGCTGTATTCAATATGTAAAGTGGACCTTCTCCCCGGAATACTCCAGTTTCTTTGCGGGGCTGGAGGACCAAAATCATTTAAGATGGTCCACCTATAAGGCGGCCATCTTGAAACATTTTTCTGTTCACAGAAATCCTCAAGAGGCTCGCAAGGCAGCCTACAATTTGCAATGTGGGGAGGATCAGGCCCCACAAGAATTTGTGCAGGAGTTAAAGCGTGCTTTTGCACAGACCACAAGAAGGGTGCGCACGGATAGCAGGGAATTTATTAATATGTTTTTCCATGCCTTGCCCAAATATATCATGACCCAGCTCGTGAGGGATTTTCACGAGAAAAGATCTTTAGACTGGGTCATTGAACAGGCTACCCGGATCTATGAGGTCCAGAAACCGATAGATAGCAAAAGTAATGCCCAGAAAAACCCCAAAGCCAACACCACCCCTGCTGCTGCCAAGGTGGCAGAGGTAAAGGTCACCCCCGTTTTAGATTTGGAGATGGGGGGGCCTAAAAACCTACCTGCACCTAATAATGCTAGGCCCAGAAGGTCCTCGGGCCAGTCACAGACAGGGAGCCAGGGAGGCAGCCCCACAAATGGGGTCCCTCGCTCTCCTGATTATGTAAGTCCCCGTTACAAGGGAAACAGACCCATCCTGGGTTATGTGTGGACTCCTCCAGCCCAAGGGGGGGGGATCCAGCCAAGCACCTAACCCAGGGAACTTCCCTCCTAACTTCCCACCGGAGGGCAGAAACTCTCCAAATCCTGGGCAGAACTTTTTCCCCAGGTATCCACCCAACTTTCAGCCCCAAAACCATCCATCCTTCTTTCCCCAATTCCCTGAGCCCAGACCACTGAATCCGGGAGAGGGGAGGCCAAGGGTGGAGGGGTACCCAAATCTTCCCAACCCGGGGTATTACCAGAGGAGGGACAGCTACCCTTCCCGGGATCAGCCCAGGGGAGAAAACAGGGCCCCGTATCAGCCTGAGCGGGTTTCCCAGTTAGAGCGCCAGGTTCAAAACATGGCGCGGGATCTGGGTCACATACTGAGGGCTCAGCAGAACCCTCAGACCGGCATGCCAGCGCAGAACGCACCCAACTCTGGACCTGGTGCCCCAGAACAATGACGGGGGCAGCACCCCGATAACTCACCGGTTCCCAGGGAGGAGGCACAAAGGGAAGGGGGATGTAAAGCCTTGGAGGAAGCTTCCTTCCTCACTTGTAAACAGCCCCTGGAAACCCAGGAACCGGAAACAAAATCTCTTGCCCCTGAAAGTCTGCCTCCTAAGGAGCAGAGGGGGGGTAGGAGAAACAAAAGACCCAAACAGACTCAGTTTGAGGAGGAGGTACAGATCTTCCAATTTGAGGGAGAGGGATCCTCAGAGGATCCTGAGAAAAGGATCTTCTCCTTCAGAGAGGGGGGAACTCCTCCCAAAGAAAAATGGGTCCCTAGGGATGCAAATCCAGACTGGGGAGATGTGGAGACTGAGCTACCGCCGCCCACCATCTCATCCCAGAACCAAAAGCAAGAAAATCCCCTGGTTCAAACCCATCCTGGGGACTGCCTCCAAAAAGGGGGGGGCAGCCCAGAACCGGAACCAGGGGAACCCACAATGGCTCTGATCTCCAGTTGCCAACTTTTTCTTTCAGATTCCCAAGACTCTCCACAGAATTCTGCCCAAATCTCTTCGCTATCGATGTCCAAAACCAGAAAGTTAGCCCACCAGTTGTCCAAAAATGTGCATTATCTGTGCCCCCTTGAGGAGAAGGAGGGAAGATATTATGCCCCGGTACAAGTACAGGGGCAGGGTACAATCTCGGCACTGGTGGACACGGGATCTCAAGCTACCCTTCTGTCTAGAAGGGCCTTTGACGAACTGAATGCAGGAAGGGTAGAGAATTACCAAATTCCTCTCACCTCTCTTCCTGGACAACTCCAGAACTTTGACGGGAAGGAAATTCCTGTCGAGGGGACGGCAGACTTGGACATTAAGATTGGGCGACACAAGCTGAAACACCCGGTCATAGTTGTGACCCCAGAGGGCACCCCTTGTTTACTAGGGAATGACCTCCTGAGAAGGTTGTCACCCCTAATTGATTGCGTAAACAAGGTCCTCTGGACCCAGACTAGCCGACCAATAAAATTAAAACAGAGTGTCAACCATGTTAGTTTAAACGGCACATGCCACATGGTTGAACAAAAATCTGACCAAGTAGAATTTCACTTCCAGAATAGACAAATTCCAGACGTGACAGTAATAGCAGTAGGACAACAGACTGGTGATGGGGGATCCTCTCTATTTCTGAAAATCAACCTCCCTCCCAGTCTAAAGTGGTACTCCACGCTGGAAGGAAACACTCTGAGATTCTATACCAATCATCAGCGAAGCCATGTTTCGCCAACTTCCAAAAGATCCAGCCATTCCCACGTTCAAACTGATAGACAAATGGGAAATGGACCTGGAAGCACCCAATTCAAAACATCTCCTGCCAAGCAGGTGTATGCTCAAAATCTCCATTGGCAACAAGAGCATAGTCCATAATTGTTGGGTCGTGCGAGACGTCACTGCTGCCTTTTACTTAGGCAGTGACATTCTCAATCGCTTTGCCATTAGTTTGGACCTAATAAACTTCAAAGCTTGGTCCCGATTAGCGGATAATCCCATGGGCTTTGATGATCCAGAAAAAGCATTTAGGTCAGCTCAATTGCTACCTTATGCAGTTGAAATTCAGATTAAAGAGGAAGTCACCATCCCAGAAAGGACCCGACAATTCTCCCTGGAAGTGAAAGTTAAAAGAGGACAACATTTGAAAAACCCTGATGCTTACATACATCTAAATGCTTCTCTCCAACAGCAAGGGTTAGGGGTAAACCCAACACCATTAGTCAACATAGAACATGACACTATTCCAATAGAGGTGGATAACAGCGACTTAAAGAGTATTACTCTAGCCGCAGGCACCATTATTGGAATGGCGGTTGATGACCGACATTTTTCCATCGACTTAGTAAATGAACTGTTAGGACCAATCCCCAAGGACTGCTTTGACAGTGACAGTGATGACAATACAACACCAGACAGGATCTTTACCCGGCATGGGGGGAACTTCCTGGTGTACACTTCTTGCCCCTATGGTAAGGAAGATGTGACTTGTGACTTCAGGAGGGATGAGGTGATTTTCCAGGTTCATGAAGGCTGCCTTTCCCACCTGAAGCCTCCGGTCCAAATCAGCACTCTGACCAGGGACTTCTCCACCCAGCTGGAGGAGGCCGCGGAGATAGCCAGACCAGAAGTCTTTCCAGGCTTCAGGCAGATGGTGGAAGAGAGAGTCAACCTAGCGGATGCCTGTGTGACTCTGGAACAAAAGCAAAAGTTGAAACAAGTTTTCTTGGATTTCCAAGATCTCGTTGCGGTAGACTCATATGACTGTGGTCACACTGACATCCACACAACAACAATCCCCACGGATCCTGGCATGACTCCTGTGTTTGTGAAGCAATATCGCTTGCCTCTCGCATCAATGGAGTCCCTTACTGAAATAATTAAGAACCTTGAGTCCCGGGGAATAATCCGTCCAGTCCACAGCACCTTCAATAATCCGGTGCTGGGAATATTGAAGCCAAACGGCCAGTGGAGACTCTGCGCCGACCTTAGGGAGCTCAACAAACGGGTCCATACTTCCCGATGGCCTCTGCCCTACATTGACCAAGGTCTGGCCCAGATTCAGGGGTCACAGGTATTCACTGCAATAGACCTGACCAATGGATACTGGACCGTGCCTGTCAGTAGGGAGGACCAATACAAGCTGGCTTTTACCTTTGGGGGCCAGCAGTACACCTGGACCCGGACTCCCTTCGGATACCTCAACTCCGGCAATGAATTCAACATTTTTCTACACAAGGCCATGCCTGACTTGGGTGCAAGGGGTAACCTGGCTTATGTAGATGATGTCCTCATCAAAAGTTCATCTGTGGAGGAACACATAGCGGAGATCCGTTATGTTCTGACACAGTTGAGGGCTGCCGGAGCAAAACTTTCCTTTCAGAAAGCACAGTGGTGTAGAACCCGTGTTAATTTCTTGGGGCATGAGATTACTCCTCAGGGTCTCTGTCCCCAGGAAAAGAAAGTGGAAGCACTTCAGAAACTGAAAGACCCCACAACTCTGCGGGAACTAAGGAGCCTCCTTGGACTGACTAATTACAGCAGAAAGTTCATTGAGGGCTACGCAGAGATCACCAGACCCCTGATTCATCTCCTGAAGGGGGGGGTCAAGTGGGAATGGGGTCCAGAACAAGCCGAGGCGGTAAAACAACTCAAAAGAAGCCTCTCACAAGCGCCTTGCCTAGCTTACCCTGTCAGAAACAAGGAGTTCTTCCTGGAGACGGGGTTCTCTGATACGTGCTTGACGGCAGTATTATACCAAAAGCATGACAAGGTCAATAAAGTAATCTCCTATGCGAGCAAAACTTTATCCTCTGTGGAGGAAAAATTCAACGATTGTGAGAAGGCACTCCTGGCAACGGTTTGGGCATTGAAGAATTACCGCCCGTTTATCCAGGGGGAACACATCATAGTGGAGACTCCACACCAGCCTCTGCAATATCTCCAAAGTGACAGAATCCGGGGCGGAAATGTGAGTAATTCCCGAATTACTTCCTGGATTCTGTCAATGCAAGGCTTTCCTGTGGAGGTCAGATATGGCCAAAACAAGAAGAGTCCCCTCGCGCAAGGTCTGGCTGACTTGCATGATTGTGCCAGAGAAAACTGTCTCGAGGACGAAAGTCTGAAAATCAAGGACAACATGGAGGCATACCTTAATTCCCCACACAAAGTCTTTGAAGAAGACAAGTGTGAGGGAATGCCCACTGTATATGTGGATGGATGCTCTTACCATGTTGACAACAACGGGGAGAAAGAACTGGTGGCCGGCGTAGGGAATGCATGGGTGAATGAGTCCCCAGGACCCTCCGCTGGATACAAAATTGGTCCCGAAGTAGTCAGGTGGCAGAATTGATGGCTGTGCATCAGGCCATCCTCACTGCTGTCCAGCATCAACTCCGCGAACTGGTCATAATCACAGATTCGGATTATGTACGGAACGGGTTCGTGGAGCACCTGGTTAATTGGAAAACCAGAGGCATGTTATGTGCTAACAACAAACCCTTGAAACATGGGAAGTTGATCCAAAACATTGATGATCTGGTCACATCGAATGGGATGACCATCTACTGGAAAAAGATCAAGGGTCATTCCAAAGTAGAGGGACCAGACAAAACTGGAAATGACTTAGCTGATCAGCTGGCCAAAACCGGGGCCATCCAAGGGGATCTAATTGAGATTGAGTCCCTGTTGGGGGAAATCCAGGTCACTGCTATCACTAGGTCCCAGACAAATGCTCACAACGACCTTTCAATTGTACAATGGAGTAAGGAGACCCATGATGCTGATTTGATTACAGCTCAGAGGGGGGATTCAATTATTGGTAAATTTTACCAGCACCTTGAGGACCCTGAGAACTTTCCCCTGACGGATACCGATTACATTGGGAAAGAGGACCTAAGAGTGTTGATGAAATGTCCAAAAATGTTCCGGATTCAAGACGGTTTGTTGGTAAGGAAATCCAAAGCTGGCCACGATCAGTGGGTGGTTCCTACCTCATTCCGAAGCCTGATGTTAAGTCACGCCCATGATGCGGCCACCG
The DNA here is from genome assembly GCF_040938575.1 of Ambystoma mexicanum. Classification (NCBI taxonomy): domain Eukaryota; kingdom Metazoa; phylum Chordata; class Amphibia; order Caudata; family Ambystomatidae; genus Ambystoma; species Ambystoma mexicanum. The sequence goes on along the minus strand of NC_090923.1, from coordinate 488,230,681 downwards.
CCGGTCATAGGGGGTTTCACACAACATTGGAAATCTTAAGAGAGGTTGCATACTGGCCACACATGGGGCAGGACCTCGACCAATACTTGAAGGGGTGTCTTGTGTGTGCACAATTTCAGCCATCATCCCTCACGCACCGTGCGCCTCTCCAAAAGAGGGGGATGACACTGCCATGGTCAGATTTACAAATCGACTTTGTAGGCCCTGTGATTCGCTCGGCTAGGGGGAATAAGTACATGTTGACTGTGACATGCTTGTTTACCAAGTGGGTGGAATGTCTCCCAGCCCCAAATTGCAAGGCAGAAACTGCAGCTGCCTTGATGATTAACCACATTTTTTCCCGTTTTGGTCTACCTCAAAGGATTGAGTCTTCAGGCCTAGTTTTCTCTGTTGGAGCTCGAGCTTTGGAGACGAGGGCCTTCTTCCACTTTGGCACCGGGGGGGAAGAAGGGGAGTGCATAGCCGCCCTGGCTGCCCGTCCTGCCAGGACTGCAAGACTGTCACTCTCCGTCACTCCGCGGCCGCTCCACGGTACAAGGCAGCTTAAGTACTGTGGGTCCACCCACCAGTACTGCAGTGGAAAAGAGACTCAGGAAATGGAGAGCAGTCCTCACGAGCAGGGCAGGACTGTCCCTCTCCGTCACTCCGCGGCCGCTCCGCGGTACAAGGCAGCTTAAGTACTGTGGGTCCACCCACCAGAACTGCAGTGGAAAAGAGACTCAGGAAATGGAGAGCAGTCCTCACGAGCAGGGCAGGACTGTCACTCTCCGTCACTCCAGTAATATTAGCCAAAACGAATTGCTGCACAGTGAATTAACTCATCCATCTTGCCCATGTAACCAAAAAACTGGTGCGCTCTGACCCAAAAAAACAGGCATGCTTTACTGTCATGGGATGTTACTTGCACCTCTGAGTTTATACCTTAAGACATTATCAGCACTTCTGAACAAGACTTGCATTCATTATTGAGAACGGTACTAGCACTTTTCAGTGTGGCTGCTATACATTCATGAATCAGTATCAGCACTTCTGGGCAGGGCAGGCATGCTTTACTTTAATGGGGCGTAACTAGCACTTCTCAAGACCGTGTGACAGTCTGATGAGACACAGAGGGGAGTCAAACTAGAGCTATAAAGCCAAACATAGGCCTCAGACAAGGCTGCGTTTTAGCACCAGTACTGTTACATTTATACCTAGCAGATATGGCTAAAGCCCTTAAAGAAACACGTGGCTTCCCCCTTGTGATGGGAAGGGAAGAAATAAAATGTCACACCTATGCAGACGACACTGTGGTCCTGAAGAGATCACATGGAGCTCTTGCTGCTTCCAAGATGACCGTCCTGCTCCTGCATTGACCACCAAGACCACAGTGATGCGGCCGGCGACGACGCTCTACAAGCACTTAGGCATCTATGGCAGCCTTGTGTGATCTTATTGGAGGGACTCTGATGAAAAGGCAGCTGTGAATCAATCTGGAAGGCTTGCCTGCGGCCCTTTGCCTGTCTGGGTCTGTCCGAGGCTTCCGGCGGCTCGGCGCGTTGCTCTGCTCTTTTTCCTCAAAGGATTCCTGACACTTGGCTTTTGCCATCCATGCCTTGGAAAGCCCTGTGCTACCTACGTAACCTGTCTCTAGCGGACCACAACTCAGAGACTTACTTTGCACTGGTAAGCTGCGTAACATTTATCTAATCTGTCCCCTGTCAAATGTGCTATATGCTGCTGCCTGCTACCTTACCGACTATGTCCTATGTCTTTTGCTGCACATGCTCACTCACCTTTACCTACTTGACTCGAATCTTGCCTTCCATTATCCACCTGATACTGCCCAAGTACCATGAGGTGAGGCTCTGCAAAGTTGTATCTACCGTACCTACAGTAATATTTGACACTTGTACTATGCTGCATTTTACCTAGAACTGCATACTTGATATTGCCCCCCTCCCGTACCATGAAGCAAGGCTCTGATAATATGGTGACCATCACCTATTTTGTCTGAAACCATATACATATTCCAGCACTTCAATAATGTACCTTGCACTTTCTGCAACTAGCGCCCAGATGCCTGAGGGATCGGTGCACAGAAATTAAGGCTAAATATATCAATAAAATCAATTAAAGCATTGCACACATACGCTACAGAAAACAATTTGGAGATAAACTTGATGAAAACAAAGGTGATAGTAATTGGAGCACCGCAAGGCAATAAATCCAAGTTTAAGTGGGAACTAAATGGGACAGAACTTTAGATTGTTCCTTCGTATGTATATCTTGGCTTGTAATTTTGCTAACCCCACTCTAAAACAATATGTAAAAAAAAAGATAAGGAAATGGGACTTTTCCAAACAGTTTCTTGCTAGTAGGGGTGATCACTCGATAAAGGGTTATCTATGGATACACAGGACGGTATAATTCAAAGCATTTTATATGGGCTTGAGGTGCTCAGTAAAGACCACACTCAGTAGTTCAATAGACTAGAGCGAAAGCTATGGCGGCAGATTCTGAGACTACCTAGATTGGTAAAGGCCTTTAGATGCGAGCTAGGCCTCACATAATTCAGGGTTCTGTGGCAGGTCCAACGGTGTAAATTATATAGTAAACTTAAAATGCAGGCCCCAACAGAGGATACGATGATGAGCCTGATAGAAAGAGATAATAAAACAAAAGATAACAACCCATTAATGAAAAACATAATTACGGCGTCAAAAAAACTATTAAGAGTGCCTCTGTTTGGAACCCCCATTTGAGAACCCGGAGTTGTGGGCAACTTTTACACTAAATTAAGAACAAAGCCAGAAATCGGGATATATCACTGAATGTGGACTCACTGAATACTAAAAAGCGATACAGAGAGGTTGCTAGTCTGAGGTTTAGTACAGGTAGTGCAAGTGATTATCTCCTGAAATACAGCAGTTACGACCTCGAGCTCTTCATAATAATGCTTCGATGTGGCAATAAGCCCCGGCGGACCAATACAGCCCCAGGTAATGCCCCCAGCGCCCCTAGTTACAGGCGTGAGCATAGGGTCTTAATGAGGCCCCGGGGCATTAACACGGGTGGTATTGGCACGCCGTCGAGGGGCTTACTGCCATTAGTACCCCGGCCCGTTAGACCGGGGAACTTATAGCATTTTTTTCTATTCCAAAACGCTGCCACATTTCAAAACAGAAATAAAAAAAGTCAAATAAAATGGCAGCCAGGAAAGGGAAAACGGAGTCCGTTTTACCTTTCCATGGCAGCCATCGGGAGCAGACGTGCTGGGAACAGAAGTGTTCCCAGTGCGTTCGCTCCTAAGAAAAGAAGAAAAAAGAAGGTAAGTGGGGTTGGGATGGTGGGGAGGGGATAGTTTGCAGGGGAGTGGAGTGGAGGAAAGAAAAAACATACCTGAGTCCCCAGCAGGGGTCAAAGGCAACCTCCAGCCATGGGGAGGCTCAGAGCGGGGATTGCCTAGTTTTGAGCCACCTCATTGGCTAAAGGGCTGCCACGCCTCCCGCCGGGAACAAACACAGGCACATATGTGCGTCCGCGGGATTACACCGTGGTATGGCTCAGAAACGAGCCAATCACGTTAAGTGTATCCCGTGGATACACGTACGCTCTGTACTAATGTGATTTAATAATGTTTGTGCAAAAGGATTTTCTAATAACCAATGCACGTAAATAAAAAATAAACTTCTCAGTGCATACCTGGATGAGGGGGTATGAGCACTTCTGGACAGGACGTGTGTGGTTTAATGGAAATGGAACTAGCACTTCTCAGTGTGGCTGCTATATTCTTAGTCGTGCCTCAATTGCCCCTTCGACCGAGAATTTCTGAACTCTCCCTAACACAGCTTTTCTGCCACCCCAATGATACAGCTGCACATCAAGGAGTGTGCTGGAAAGAAAGTTTAGTATGTTTGAGCAAATAGTGATATTTAAATAGAAATATGATGCATCCTAGCTGTGAGGAAGACTCAGACCGATAGTGGCAAGGAGTGTGCTCTATGGTGTGAGTTTGCTACCAAAGGAGAGAGCTTGTGCCCCAGTGTGAGGCTCACAACCAAAAAGCGGCAGGTCTTGAAGGAGTGTGATTCACATTCAATGTGTGCAATAGGCCCTAAGAGTTGGATTCACACCATACAAGTGAGACAGGTTAGCAACTGTGGAATATCCCACCAGTGAGTAGGACTGTGCTTCCAGGTATGAGGCATGCACCAAAGGCATGAGGCTGTGCTCTAAGGTCTACTCTAAGGTTACTCTGAAGTTGAAGGTGACGATTTTTGGGTTTATAATCTGAATCTTGTACGAAGGACGGGAGAGATCTCCAAGGCAGTGGATTCATAATACCCTGTCACCTTTTCCTTTTGCATGCAAAATAAAAGCTCTTGTCTTTCTCGAGAAAGGGTACACCTAGCCTTTTTCCCTAGTTGGTTGTATTTTCTTAGTCTGATCGCTGGGTGTTGCCCTACATTATTTGTGACCCCAAGGGGATCCTAGTGACCACCGCAAAGACAGAGGACTCCTTGCTGCACATCCGGAGGGTTTGCGCCCAGCTGCAGTGACCAGCCTCTGCTGTGCACAAACTTTGGGAGGTTTACAGGAGCCGTGTTATCAGAATTCCTGTCTGTAATTTGGGGCAGGATGCTGTCCCTGGATTGTGCAGGCCATTGACGGAACCCTGTGACAGATGACTTTGGGTGAACACACAGACACAAGGGCACCATCTTCAAAGAAAAATAAGGGATGTATGAGGGGAGAGTATGAGCGTAGGGAGGTGTAAAGGATAGTGAGTATGTATGCATGGTGAGAAGAGATTGGATTGACATGTTAGAAAACCATGTGGTATTGTGTATATATATATAAGAGTATTTCTAAGTCTCCAGGTAGACCCATCGTCACACTCACAGGGTCACTGTTAGAGAATATGTCCAAATACATTGACAAATCTCTGTTTCCTTTCGTTCTAACATTACCTTCATATTTGAGAGATACGAAAGATTTTTTGTCCAAGATCAATGAACTACCTTGTGATTCAGATTTCTTACTGGCCACGATGGACGTGGTTTCCCTATACACGTCCATCACACACGAACAAGGAATGAAGGCCTGTACTCACTATCTGATTACTAGGTCCTTAAATTACACTAAACACTCGGAAATGATCATGGCTATGATTCACCTGTGTTTGACCAATAATGTATTTCTATTCAATCAAAAGTACTATCGACAGAAACAAGGTACCGCGATGGGTACGACCTTTGCCCCTTCATATGCAAACCTGACAATGGGGTACTGGGAGAAATATGAGGCTTGGAAAGAAGGCAACGAAAGGTTCACAAACAAAGTGATCATGTGGCAACACTACATTGATGATTTATTCATTATTTGGAAGGGCACTTCTAAGGAATGGATGGACTTTGTGGAACAGTTAAATATCAATGAATTTAACCTTAAATTCACTGAGACCCATAGTCCCAAAGAAGTAGTCTTTTTGGATGTCACAGTCCAAATAGAAGATGGGAAGATCAAAACTAAAATGTTTTGGAAACCTACGGGAGTAAATGCACCATTACATGCCAACTGTGCCCACTGCCAAAATTTATTTTGGATTATTCCATACGGCGAGTTCATTCGTCTTCAGAGGAATTGCTCTGAACTCAGTTCCTATGACGAAGAAAGCAAAATTACAGCATGGGGTTTTAAAAAACAATGTTACCCCAAACAAATCATTCAGAGACCCTATCTCAAGGCACGTCAATGTGAGAGGTCCACATTACTATTGGATCGCACCAATACGATATTGAGCACGGACAAAGAAGCAACAACTCGTCTGATTTTGACGTATGGACAATCGGCCAAATACATCAAAGGCATTATACGTAAACATTGGAATACATTCGTAGTAGACACAGATCTGAGACAAACAGTCAGTTTTCTCCCTTTACACCTCGCTTCTCGCACCTATCATCTCCTCTTTCGGCATTTCTCCTCACTTCTATGCTGATGACACTCAGCTTTTCCTCTCATTCTCTTCCTTCACTCCGGACCTCCATCTTAAGCTCTCTTCTTGTCTTACTGCCATTAAAAATTGGATGTCATCCCACTTTCTGTCTCTTAATACTGACACGACTGAAGTTTTATTCTTTCCCTCCAACACTAATCCTCCTCAGACTCCCCCTCCTTCTATTCATTTTCCTCCCACTAATCTTTCTCTCTCTGCCCATGCTCGTAACCTTGGCATTCACTTCGACTCCTCCCTTTCCTTCACCCACCACATCTCTCTCACTTCCCGTGCATGTCACTACCTTCTTTTCAATATCCGCAAAATACGTTCCTCTCTAACCTACCACGCCACTAAACTTTTAATATCCTCCCTTCTCTTCTCTCATCTTTTCTTCTGCTCCTCTCTCCTCTTTGGACTCCCTGCATCTCATCTTGCCCCCCTAAAATCCCTCTTCAACTCTGCCATCCGCACCCTCTGTTTACTCTCACCTACAGACTCCATCTCCTCCTCGCTCCCACAGCTTGGCTGGCTTTCCTTTCATTCCCAACTCAAATTCCACTTCCTCTGTCTCGTCTTTAAATCTCTCCATGAACTTGCTCCCCCTTATCTCTCCTCTCTCATCTCATTCTATACTCCCTCCCGTTCCCTCAGATCTGCAGATCACTTCCTTCTCCTTGTTCCCCCGTCCCCATGTGCCTTCTCTCGTTTTCGCTCCTTTCAGCTCCTTGCCCCCCTCCACTGCAACTCCCTTCCCCTCTCTATCCGCTCCATCCCCACCTATTCCCCCTTTCGTCTCTCCTTAAAATCTCTCCTTCTCCACCCCCCTCCCTGATACTCTGATCCTCCCCCACCCTTCCCTCATCCTCCTCCTCATGTCTCTCTATCCCTTCCTTGTCTCCTCTTTATCCCCTCTTCCCCCCTCTCTCGCCTTCACCTTATCTCACTTCCTCTTCCCCACTCCATTCAACACTACACCATTTTTCCCTCATTTATCTCTGCTGGAAAATTGTTTTTCCCTCATTTCTCTCTGCTGGCAAATTGTTCTAGTTGATGTATTGATGGTTTGACTCATATTTGTATCTGCTTCTACTGTTATTGTATTGTTGTTATAATGTACAGCGCTTTGGCGTAAAGCGCTATATAAATAAAATAAACATAACATAACATAACATTGGGTGAGCACCCCAATTTTTCTTTCCGGAAGTGCCAATCCATTAAAGATAAATTAGTGAGTAGCTTTATGCCACCTGACACCACTACCCATCAGCCAACATGGCTGAATTGCAGGAAGAATGGTTTTTATAAATGCAGAAAATGCAAGATATGTAAATATGCGGAGGAGTGCAGTACATATTCACATCCTATACTCAAGAGAACCATTTCTATTATGGACAGAATTACATGTGACTCAGAGTATATTGTATATGCACTTAAATGCACTTATAACAAATGGTACATAGGGAGTACCAAGTCCAAACTAAAGATACGCATACAACAACATATCAGAGCGATCAAAAATCAAGACTATGCATACCCAATAGCAAAACACTTTTGGAAGAAACATGAAGGGAAGCTATGTGACTTTTCGTTTATTGGGTTACAGCAAGTTAACATTGGACCCAGGGGAGGAGACAGAAAAAAGCTGTTGAGACAACGGGAAACGAGATGCATCATCGATTTCGAGAGCAAGTTCCCATTGGGACACAACATTGATGAGGAACTTTATACTTTCTTAGGCGAATAAAACACAAGGTTATCTTATCGCCTCCGCAATATACTGTGGAAATTAGAACAATGGTTGTTCATTGATTACCTGTTTACCTTTTCCCTTGTTATTCTCATATTTAATGAGGGTTTTATCACTCCCTTTGATGGACATCGATTGGGAGGTTGTTTTTATGTAATTTTCAGACATTGGTTACCCAACACCCATATACAATTACTTGCCTCTTTCCCAGGCCCCCCCGCCCTGGGTGAAATAATGGTTAAAGCTAACAGTACAATATCATCTTTGCTTTTGGTAAAGTAATGCTGCTAGTGGTCCTATCGAGTCATCATGCACTGTGTACAAGATTAAAGAAATGCCCACTGAATATATGGTAGGGTCCTGTACCATGTTATCGATGAGATATGATGCATTAACCAAGGTTGCTCGCCATCAATTTGTTAACAAGCACTAGTCACTTTATGGTATCCTGATACATATTTTCTGGATTATCTATAATTCCAATGAATCCCGTTGCAGTGCCATGGGAGAGAGATATATATCGAATGCACTATGCATTTTATAGCATGGACCGAATGTAATGCATATATGTGGCAAAGTTATACATCTTTTAGATGAGACACACCAGCATTCCTCTGCAGTTCAGGACGTTGTAACTTTATATAATGATTGGGAAATTTAATTGGAGTTCCAATCATGTACATGCAGCATCCGATGGCATTGAAATGTCACTAAGACGGGAACTGTTTTTATAAAAACATTGGGTATATGCACATATCTGAATGGGCGTGCCTTTAGTCTATTCTGCTGTTTAGCTTAAATGTCATGCTTTGTAATGAAACCACTCCAAAATTGCGGGCGGTCTGGGGAGGCAAGAATATTGCACTGTGTAAATGATTGTAGTCCTATTTCTACTCTGACTACTATTCAGAGAGTGAAAGGTCTAAATACGGTGTCTGTTTGGGCTGTAATTCATGTGACCCAGCTACAAGCCGTAGCAAAACGCGTCATCATCATGGGATTTTCCTTTTTGTCTGGGCGAGGGCTGGAGGTTTCCACACGGCCTTTTAACATTTGTAAAATAATAAAGAAGAATCTTTTAATTCGAACCTGGCTGCAGTAAGTTTTGTGAGAACGTAAGGATTGACTTTTATGTTAGCACACAACTCCGGGAGTGCGGCTCAAGACTGCACCGTGAAGGCGGTGTGGAGGATTGTGAATATATATATATATACTTATATATATATATATATTTGAAAAAACCTTCTGAGTCCGGGTCCGTGAAAGACCAGGCAAAAAGTTGCTGGGTTGCACTCCTTAAAACAGTAGAGGACGTCAGCGTGACTCTCTACAGAAGACACATGCACCGTTACTGGCCAAGACTCAAAATTATTTTTACTTTAAATCAGTCAGCATGGAAAAGAAAACTGCAAAGACGACGCGTTTCGCGGTAACACACTGCTTGATCACGTAGATAATACACAACATAGTCAAGGTGACTTAAGAAAGGCTCCACAGTCTCTATGTCCATCTTGGCAGATAGAATGTCTCTTGTTGAAGGCTGTATTGCCTCACTGATTCCAAAAACGGCAGACATCTTTGCACTGGCAATTGGTTGCGTGGATACACGAAAATGTAAATGGTCATAGTAAGAACAAAATAACATTGCTAAATATATGAGCTGTTTGCTTATAGTTCATACATACCATATTGAGAAAGAATACATTATTAAATTGCATTCAAATGCGTGCAAAATACAAAATCACATATTCGCATGTATATGTTACACACCATTACAACGTAATGAATAAATGGTGGTTTCTTGTTGCACGTTAAGATTTCCCAATATAAAATAAATATAAGCAGTGTATTAGAACAACACTAATCGCCATTCATGTGAGTCTATAATGTCCTGAATACTCGCAATACACAAAAATTATACACTGTCGGTTTATACTCGAACTGATTACAGATTGAGAGAAAATCTTTTCCACATTGATGTACCAGTGTATTTAAGGACTGGGGCAAGCATCAATTAATACAGTGCATAGTGCAAATATTAATTTGACATCATACTGATTCGAGCCATAAAGAATAAATAATAAAGTGCATAGTGCACGTACAAATTGGCATAATAAGCAATTCGACCTGTGCAAATAGGCAAAGCAGCATAAATAGGGAAATCCCAAATGAGGTCATGGAGACAGCTCGGGACAGAACGCGCGTGGGCAACAGAGCTGTAGGCATCCCGACCAGACTCCACACCTTTGCAGAAACTATGGGGCTATCTGACACATGGAGGGCAGCCCACCCAATGGACCGGGGCTACTCGTTCTATTCCAATGCACACCGGTCCCTATCCAGACTTGATTATATCCTCACCCCAAGGAATATGGGCCATCGGCTGTTGTCCGCAGAATTCCTGGCGAGAGGGATCTCCGACCACTCCCCCCTATTGGTAAAACTCAAGGGCCTATCAGCAAAACAAGAACCCACCTGGCGCCTAAACACCTATTACTTAGGGATACCCGAAATACTGGAAGGGCTCGAGAATAAAACATCAGAATATTTCGACCTAAATGTGGAGGCAGTGGACTGCCCAATAACAAGGTGGGAGGCATACAAGACCGTCATACGGGGGGAGGCAATATCCTTGGTGGCAGCTCACCGCAAACAACATAGCGAGGCAATCTCCGAAGCAGAAGCCCAGGTAACTAGGCGGGAGGAGCAATTCCTCGAAGAGGGAACCCAGGAGGCACATGAAGCCTTGGTAACAGCCCAAATAATCCTGAAAGACAGGGCCTTAGATAATGCCCGAACCGCCCACTGGCTGGCCCGGAGCCATATATACGAGAGAGGAGACAAGGCTACCAAAACACTAGCCTGGCTGGAACGTAGGGAGCAGAGCAAAGGACAAGTACGGGCCATCCAAACCCAGGGCGGGAACTTATTAACCGGGGACGCTGAGATCGCGGGGGAATTCGCAAACTACTATAGAGAACTATACTCCCCACAAATACGAGACCCCACAATATACGTCCCAAACTTCCTGGACGAGATCACGATCCCCCGCCTTTCTGAACTTCAGACAGAACAGCTAGACACTGCCATCACTGAAGAGGAGGTAGGGGAAGCCCTTTCACAACTACAGACGGGGGAAGACCCCAGGCCCCAACGGGTTCCCCGTAGAACTGTGGAAAAAACTGAGCGCAACGACAACGAAACACATGCACGACATGTTCCTCCGTAGCAGAGAATTGGGCACAGTCCCCCCAGACCTCCGAAAAACGACAATAGTGGTGATCCCCAAAGCAGGGAAACCCCCGGAGCACTGCGCCTCCTACAGGCCCATTTCTTTAATAAACGGGGAGGCAAAAGTGCTAGCCAGAGTCCTCGCCAATAGACTGCTGGGGGTGATTGGATCTCTAACTCACCCAGATCAGTGTGGATTTATGCCCGGCAAGTCCACCCGAATGAATCTCCGCAGGGTCCAGATTGCCCTCGACAGAGCTGACGAGATCCGGTCTCCACTGGCCCTCCTGGCGGTGGACTTTGAGAAGGCTTTCGATACAGTGGGATGGGATGCCCTGTGGGACATAATGGAACGCATGGGCTTTGGACAATACTTCATGTCATGGGTTAAACTCCTTTACTCCCTCCCCGAGGCCTCTGTAAGAGTCAATGGGAAATCATCTGCCACGTTTCAGCTGAGTAGGGGGACCAGGCAGGGATGCCCCTTCTCCCCCCTGCTGTTTATCCTCGCCATTGAACCTTTGGCAATCCGGTTGAGAACTGATACACGATGGACAGGATTCGCCTGGCCACGGGGCGGGGAGGAACGGGTCTCGCTGTACGCGGATGACCTTTTGATATATTTGAGCAACCCAATAATCTCCTGCCCGATTGTGACTAGAACCCTGGAGGAATACCAACACTTCATGGGACTACGGGTCAACACACAGAAAACAATCTACTTCCCGGTACAGGGAGGGGAGGAAGCAATCCCAGATCCCTGTCCATACTCCGTTTCAATCCTGGGCTTCACCTATCTAGGTATACGAATTAACCAAACACAGGAGGACTTCCCCAAACTGAACTTACACCCGATAATGGAAAAACTGGAGAACGATGTCACCCACTGGCACTCCCTCCCACTTTCATTACTCGGGAGGGCGGCACTTTTTAAGATGCTGGCTCTCCCGAGATTTCTGTATGTCCTCCAAAATGCCCCGCTCCCTATCCCGGCCACAATATTCGCAGATATAAACAGGACTCTCCGCACACTTCTCTGGGGAGGGAAACAGCCGCGCATTGCCCTGAAAACGCTCTATCGCTCTGTGTGGGATGGGGGTATAGGACTGCCCAACATTCGTACATATTATTAGGCGGCACAAGCGGGAGTGGCAAATGAATGGCTACACGGAGACCCGCGGCTACCACATATCCGCGTGGAGACAGGGGACACTGGCTTGCCATCCCCCCTGCACGTACTATATGATAGCCCAAGGAACCTAAGAGCAACGCCGACAGGGTCCCGTCACATACAGCGAGTTTGGAGGGAGATACATAGATACTTAGGCTGGGCAGACAGACCAACCCTGATCCAACCCCTCTGGCGTAATGCACACCTTCCCGAAATACAAAAAATGGGCCATTTCGAAACCTGGGAGAGGAAAGGGATAACCACACTGGCGGACATAGTCCAGGAGGGGCGAATGATGGACTTTGAAACCCTGCGAACGAGACACGGGCTGTCACCCATGGACCGCTTCAGATACCTCCAGCTCACACACGCCATTAACACCCAACTCCCGAACCTGGCCGATATACCTGCCTGCTCTCCCCTGGAAACAAACATACTCCCGCACCCCATCCCCCATAAGGTAACCTCCACCCTCTATCAGGCAATTAACTCCTTTGGATCCAGGGAACTTGACATTCTCAGGGCTAAATGGGAACAGGACCTAGGGCCACTAGAGGCGGAGGAGTGGGTGGAGGCCCTGATGTCCCCGAGGGAAATAGGGATAGATGCCAAACTCCGGCTGATTCAGCTCCGAATTCTGCACAGGTCCTACTACTCCAGAACGCAAATGGCCAGTTGGGATGGGGATGTAACCGCAGAATGTAGTCGATGCAAGAGGGCAGAGGGCACCTTCTACCATTTGTTATGGGAGTGTGGGAGTGTGGGGTACTACAGGAGTTTTGGACTGCGTGTTTACTCCGCCTCTCCGGAATACTTGGCTCCACAATCCCGAGAGACCCTAAGCTTATCCTACTGGGTATAGGGGGCGAAACTGACCTTAACAAGTATGAAAGATTGTTTCTAGGAGTAGCACTTGGTGCTGGAAAGAGACTCACGGCAGCCACGTGGGGCTCGGGGGACGGGATAACCATTGACAGATGGTCCAATGAAATGGACAGATGCGCCTCCCTGGAGAGGAGAATTTATAATGCAAGGGGCTCCCCCCGTAAGTTCCAGAAAATATGGGGAAAATGGGAACTATAAATGCTAAGACCAAAACAAGGGACAGCGGCGACGCCCTACGCAGCTGCCGGGTGGAGGGTGCGGATTTCCGAATTCGAACCCCAGTCCCCCCCCCCGCAGAACCACACAACTGTCAAGGAATATGTTGAGCACCCTGTCTATTGCGATCTTGATGATAGGTCTCCTAATGTCTTTTGTGTACTCATGCTGAAAGTGCTACCTTTCTTTTTCTTCTTTTTGTTCTCTGTTTAACAAACCAATAAAAAAAAGATTTATTAAAAAAAAAATAGGGAAATCCCAGAGCAATAAAGTGCTTAGTGCTTCTAAACATTTTTTTGTGTAAACAAATTTGACATGTGCAAACCTGCAAAAAATGAATAAAATATTAATCACTATGGCTCGTTGATGCCTGTTCACTAGTTGTTACTTAAAAGACTCCAACAAATAGTATAAATCTTTGATAAAGTCACTAGATTTCTAAAATCTTGCATGTGTCCAGACCTATCTGTAACCAGTCGTATACAAAATCCCTATAAAATATATGTGTATCTATAGGATAATTTAAAAGCAGGGAAAAAAAGACTCCACATTAGTACAAGATGATTCTAAAAGAGCGTGCCATTATCAAGGAATCAACAAAAAAAGATAATAGTAATGTTCAAAGGAGACAGTATCTAAAAAGTGGAGCCTAATGTGAAAATCAACTGTTGTGTACTACCAAGAAAATATTTCAGAAATGAATGAACAGTATAACAAAATTACTGTAAAAAACTGTATTTAAAAATAACTTGAGAAATGTCACAAGATGGACATAGATATCTATGAGAGAACATTTCTCTAAACCAACCACTAATTTAAGTAAATGTATTCTGTGATGAATCTAAGCAAGTGCAAGCATCCTGTCAGTCCTAGGAAAGCCTAAAAAGATCCTATGTGGCCGAGAAAGAGACCAAAGAGGAGAAGGTAATAAGTTGCCATAAAATTATCAAAAAATATATATACAAGAAAAGGAAAAAAGAGAGAAGAAAGGGAAAGGAAAGCAGACCAAATCCTGTACTCTAAACATTGAAAAATTGAAGAATACACAAATAATTCATCATACAGCATCTAATAAAACATGAAAGTACAGCTACATATTAGACATGATTATATATCCCAGAATGATTTAAAAAGAGAGAAATAATCAGCTTAATGGATACCCTCAAAAAAAGGGGACGGGGTGGCGTTTTTAAAAAAAGGGAAGGCATCAAAATATGGCATCATAAGAGATTACAAACTTATATATGGCTTCAATGATCGTAACACATATGTACCAGTCCTTCACTATAAGGTTCCTAAAAAGGTATAGAGTTCTTCGTCTAAATTATGGCCTTTAGGTTTTTTTGTTTCAAGGTCCAAAATACATTTGGTTTCCTGTTGTCTGAGTGCCAATTCCCTGTTACCGCCCCTTGGATGTTTGGCTATGGTGTAAATGCCAAAACAAGTAAGACCTTCTGGTTTACCATTATGCATTTCCTTAAAGTGTACTGCCATGGGATATGTCGGATCCACATTTTTGATAGCCCGAATGTGCTGGAGCATCCGCAGTTTAAGTCTACCTATCGTACTCCCTACATACCACTTGCCACAGGGACATGTAAGTACATATACAACAAACTCTGTGTCACAAGTGAATCGCAATCTTATGGGAATACTCTTTACTAAAATAGGATGCTCATAATGGGAAACATCTTTGGCATATTTACAGGCTTTACATTTCCTACACCTAAAAAAGCCTGTGGTGGTTGGATTTAGCCATGAATTGCCGGTGGATGTAGTGGGTATATTCATTAAGCTGGAGACTAAATTATCTTTAAGAGAAATAGAACGTCTGAATGTGATGTTCATCTTTTCTCCCAGGATCGGCCCCAGCTCTTCATCCAGCAATAAAACATGCCAATGTTTGCGCATGATGCGTCGTATTTGCTGAGAAGTATTGCCAAATGTAAGAATGAGACGTGTCTCACTGTTGCACATCTGTGGAGATGGCAGAACTGTGGTTATCAAGAGAGAGGAACGTTCTTGGTCCCTTGGTTTATAATAAGCTCTTTCCAATATTCTTTTAGGATAGCCACGCTGTTTAAATTTGTGAGCCATACGTGCACATTCAACATCAAATGTGTCCAATTTCGAGCAATTTCTTCTAATGCGAATAAATTCACCATATGGTATGCTCCATTTAAGGGAAGTAGGGTGGTTACTGTTGGCATGCAACGGTATATTTGAGCTTGTAGGCTTCCTGTACAATTCGGTGACGAGTTCATCCTGAGCCACTTTAACAAGAATATCTAAATACACGATAGCAGACTTGTTATACAAATTTAGTTCATTGATGTTCAATTTTTTGATGAACTCTAGCCACTCTTTACTGGTTCCGTCCCAAATAATAAATAAATCATCAATGTATCGGAGCCAGAGTATTATTTTGGCTGTTTCACAATTGTTCTCAGGCCTCCAACAGTACATTTTTCCCACCACCCCATAAAAAGATTGGCATCGGAGGGGGCGAAAGTGGTTCCCATGGCTGTACCTTGTAGCTGCACATAAAATTGTCCATTAAACAGAAAGCAATTATTAGTTAGACAAAGTCCGACCAAATCTAGTATCATTTGACTGTGTGATAAAAAGTTCATGGACCTGGTATGAAGAAAATATTCACACGCACGTAGGCCATCTTTGTGCCTGATAGAAGTATACAAGGATACCACATCTAGTGTGGTAAGCAGGTACGTTGGTTCCCAAGTTATACCATCTATTTTATTCAAAAAATCCTTGGTGTCTCTCAAATAGGATGGGAGTGTAGTCACAAAAGACACCGGGGTTTCATCTACAAACTTAGAGGTATTCTCATATAGTGTCCCACAAAGAGTCACAATGGGGCGACCCGGGGGTTTCCTCATGCTCTTGTGCACTTTAGGCAGAAAGTAGATGGTGGGCATAACTGGGAACTTTGGTGTAAGTACATGCACATTTCATCATCAAGTAGTCCTTTGTCCTTGTATATATTTAGCAAATCAAAGAGTTTCATGTTCATGCCTGCAGTGGGATCTTCATCCAATTTTGCATAGCAAGACTGGTCGTTAAGTTGTTTTGCTGCTTCCTTAATATAGTCCCCACGATTCATCACTACAATGTTCGTCCCTTTGTCCGAAGGTTTAATAATGCAATCTGGTAGAGTGCTGAGATGTTGTAGAATGTTCTGCTCTTTGCGGGTGAGGTTGTCATGTGAGATTCCTTTAGGTTTCCTGATTTGTTTCAAGTCGTGAATAACCAGGTCCTGGAACGCTTCAATATGACCTACCGGATTGAACATCGGATTAAATCTTGATTTGCGCCTTAGTTGATTGGTGCTGGGCCAATCAGTATGTATATTCATGGCATTCCAATCTAAGTCTCTAATATCATCCGGTTCTCTACAGTCTGAGTCCAGACTGATGAGGTTTCCAAAGGTGGCCATATCCTCAATTGTAATAGGAGTGTACCCTTCTAATGTTTCTTGAGCAGGTTGCTTAGATGGATTCAATGCAAAAAACTTCTTTAGCCTAACTTTTCGCATATATTTATCAAAGTCTATGCGGGTTTCAGCAAAATTATAGTGGCTAGTTGGACAAAAATTGAGGCCGAGTTTCAAAACTTTCAGGTGGTCATTTGTTAGAGGATAGGTGGAGAGGTTTATGATGGACATGTCTTCTTGCTCCATATTAGTCTCTACAAAGCTTTGGTTCCAGAGCGGGTCTTCCGTGCCGTCTTGTCCTTCTCTCCAGAATCTGAGCCGTCTACCCCTCCTTGTTTTTTTCCCCCCTTCCTCATCCTGTAGTCTTGCCCTGACCTCTGCCTCTTGGTTTTTTGTTGCCGTTTCGAACATCCATACCCAGCAACTGCATCTCTTCTAAAAAATTCAATTTACGTACAGGTTGCTCACCTTCACTTTCTGTAGTGTCTGCTTCAGAGGAGGAGCAGGCGGCTAGAGGCTCCCTGATTGATGGTTGTGAATCTATAGGTAGCTTCAGTCTTAGGGTATCAAAACGCTTGGCGAAGGTAAATACTCTTCCTTTTTCGTAGTCATCCTTGTCGCGTATAAATTTGCGTTGTTTGCGCAACTTGATATCCTCTTCAAACGTTTTTGCCCTTTTTCCATATTACTCCTTTTGGTTTCCCCTCTTCACTGGGATCAATAGTTTTTAACTGATCCTCCACTTCCTGGATTTTAGGCAGAATCTTCCTTCTGTCTATTCCTGCATATTTGATAAGAATCTTCAGGAAGCTCACGGAGCATGAGCCACTTGCCTCTCCCCATTCATGCAGCATTGCTGGGTCCTGTTCATCAAATGTGGGGGTAGTGAGGATGCGCAGACCTCTAGGGACCCGGCCAACATCAATGTAGTTTTGTAATTCTCGCAACAATTTCACCTCTTCATTGGGCAGTGCCTCTGCCTGAGGACCCTTCGGCTTTTCCAAGCTGGTGGCCACTTGATTCTCACAAAATAAAGAGACAGCTTGTTCCCTTCTTGCAGTTTCCTTATCCACTTGTGACAACATTATGATAAGTAGTTAAGAAAGTCTTGACTGCAGTGTGCGTCTGCCCTTAGAAACAGTGTCCGTTTTAAAACACTGTGTTTAGTATGTTATGCAAATACTCACAGCAGCCTGAAACGAAGTGTCCCGATGTGGTGTTACTTCAGAATGGAAGATAGACAACGGGTGGAGTGGGCAGGAGCGGCAGTCGGATGATGTCCTCACCCTCTGCTGCAAAAATCCAATCCGGCTGTATCCGTAACCAAATCACACAACACTCCAAGCTGTAACTTCACCACATGTGTGGTCGGGGAAACTCCAGAGCGCAAGGCGCGGCGACTCCAAAGGAAAAAAAAAAGAACGCCGTGCTGCGCTTCAAGTATTGGGCGGGTGCAGATTCCAACGCCGTTTTTCCCGCGGCATGTAAATATTTGAAAAAACCTTCTGAGTCCGGGTCCGTGAAAGACCAGGCAAAAAGTTGCTGGGTTGCACTCCTTAAAACAGTAGAGGACGTCAGGGTGACTCTCTACAGAAGACACATGCACAGTTACTGGCCAATATATATATATATATATATATATATATATATATATATATATATATATATATATATATATATATATATATATATATATATATATGAGTTTTATATTACGGATTGTGGAGTAGTAGGATCCTTTCCTGAGATAATAGGGAAGGCGGCAGTACTGTCTCCTCTTTCACCCTAACTGTCACTCCTTATCCTCTCCAACGCCTCTTCCGGTCTTCCCTTCCTGCCAAAACTAAGGGGAGGTGAGTGAGGTTGACACTCCCTCCCGAACCACAGAAGCCGAATAAAGTCGACCTTCCACCCGTGGTTGGCACAGGTACCTGATCTTAACCACAAGTACCACGTGGCAGCCAATGGGGGGGAAGAGGGTTAGGGAGAGGTTGTGGACAGGGAGGGGGTATAGGTTCACTGGTAAAAGGGTAAGGAAACACCTAGAGAGGATAGGACAGGGCAATCAACAGGGAAGAACCCTACTCTATCTAGTACTTGATAACATAGCATAGCATCACCTTCAATTCCCAAGCAGGATGAAACATGTAAAATGGGTCGTGTTCCCAACATGAAAAACCATCACATGGCCCATAGGGCAAGCGTTTGCACATTTACATGACATAGAAACAAACAGTAATTTGCACGTATAACAACACAGCCCTAGGACTGTCATGATTTTCTCCAATAGTTCAGTATAATGCACGGAAAACGCTGTACTAAGCGAGCGTTTGCTATTCATGAAAAAACAAAAGGAAACTCTCGAGCTTCTTGCTCGTAAATTAAACTTGCTCATAGCCCATAGACCATAGACTGCGTGAAAATGTCAATCAATGTTCACATAACCCTGTTAAATGACCAACAATAGCAGTGTCTTAGCATAAAGAATAATGCAGCACTTATCTGTCGTCCAGGAAGCTTGTAAGACTTCCTGGACGTAATCTGCAATGGCTCGTAACAGCAGCGTGGGTCAGTTTTCCTTGCTGCAAAAGGAAATGTGGATTCTCCAGCAGACCGAGGGCCCGGCAAAGGTTGCCAGCATACAGCAAACGGCATTGGGCAGCGGTCTCCGATTCCTCTGGCATGGCTTCACCCCAGGATACAAAATAAGCCACACCTGCCGTGCGCCGTTGGCCCTTGATAAGCTGAACTAATGAGTCAGCTGGCCACACACGCGCACGGCACCAACTACAAAAAGCCTCAAGGGGTGCTGGGAAATGTAGTTTATGCGCGAAGACACCGTCTCCTGCTGCCTTTTCTCCTCCATTCCTGATTCCTAACATTACCCCCTCTCTCATGGCCCTTCCCAGGACTTGGTTTACCAGGATGTTGTCTATGAAACAGTTTGATAAACCTAGGAGCATGCACTCCCTCTGCCGGCTCCCAAGAACAGTCCTCCGGTCCATAACCCTTCTATTTAATCAAATACCACAATTTACTCTTCCTCTTCTTCACATCCAGAATACGTTGCACTTCATATTCTTCTTGACCTTCCTTCATGATCACTGGGGGCCGCCTGGTAATTGTTCCTTGAGCCGCGGGTTTAAGTAAAGACACATGGAACACCGGATGTATCGGTAAGGCTTTAGGAAAATGCAATTTCATGGCAGTTTTAGATATACATTTCTTAATTTCATAGGGACCAATGAACCAAGGTTTACATTTTTGTGCCCCAAGCAACGACAAATTCTTCGTCGATAACCACACTCTGTCCCCCACTTTATATGTAGGACCTTCCTGTCGATGTTTGTCTGTTTGATTCGTGTACTGTCTCTTGGCTCTCTCTAGGTTTTCTTGTGCCTTCTGCCTAATCCCGAGAAGCAATTGTTTGCGCTCCTGTAATACCGGCGTATTTTCCATCTCTGGTAGGTGCTCTGGTATCATATTCAGTTCTTGACCATACAAACATTCATTAGGGGCCATCCGCAAAGACGTATCATAAGTATTGTTATAGGTAAATTCGGCCAACCAAAAAGCTTGAACCCAGGACTCCCTGCCATCACCTAAATAACCTCTTAAATATTGCTCAAGTGTTTGGTTCACCCTTTCCATTTGTCCGTCCGTCTGGGGATGATAACTAGTGGACAGAGCACAATTGATTCCGAGCATTTGACAAAAGGCACGCCAAAATCTGGAGGTAAATTGAGAGCCCCTATCTGAAACAATGCTTCTTGGCAACCCATGTAAGCGTACCACATGTTGTAAGAATAATTCAGCCAATTTTCCTGCCCCTGGTATTCCCTCACAGGGAATAAAATGTGCTTGCTTGGACAGAAAATCCACCACAACCAAAATGGTGTCACATTGTCGATCTGGCGGTAAATCCGTAATGAAGTCCATAGAAATATGCGTCCAAACTTTTTCAGGGGTTGGTAATGGTCGCAACAACCCTCTTTTCCGAACATGCTTTGCCTTGTTGCGTGCGCAATTCTCACATGATTCTACATATTTCTCCATATCCTTTCTTAAAGTAGGCCACCAGAAATATTTCTTCAACATAATATGCATCTTCCTTCTACCTGCATGGCCTGCTAAAGGAGATTTATGGCACCAAAACAAGGCCTTGTTCTGTAACTCTTTAGTTGGGAGATATAACTGTTTTTGATAAGGCAACCCATCCCGTATTAATCGGGCCGAATGACTACTCTTCCACTCTGACAATTGCTGTGATGTCAATGCTTTCTTGACTAAGTCAAGGACCTGGGTAGTAATGGCCCCCACAATTTTATCTGGCGAGATAATTGTCTTGACCTCACCTGTTATGTTATCCATATTCCGTTGTCTGGAGAGAGCATCTGTCTTACCGTTCATACTGCCCGGCCTAAAAGTTACCACAAAGTCAAATTCGTTGAAGTATTGTGACCATCTTAATTGTCTAGGACTTAGAGTGTGGGCTGTTTTAAAATATTGCAAATTCTTGTGATACGTTACAACTACCACTTGATGCCTAGCTCCCAATAAGTAATGTCGCCACTCCAAGAATGCAGACCTTATTGCCAGCAACTCTATCAGTTATGGAGTAATTCTGCTCACACCCTGACAATTTCCTAGAATAAAATGCCACAGGTTGCCATACTCCCTCCTCATCTTTTTGCGACAGAATGGCCCCTATCGCCACATTGCTGGCAACAGTCTCCACTTGAAAAACTCTCTCTGTATTGGGATGTTGTAACAGAGCAGCAGTAGTGAAAGCCATCTTTAATTCTAGAAAGGCCTTTTCGGCTTCCTCATTCCAACTAAACTTCACTGCTTTCTTTAGTAAATGCTTGATTGGAGTAACAATCTTAGAGAAATTGCCAATAAATCGCCTATAGAAATTGGCAAACCCTAGAAAGGATTGAACATCTTTTACACATTGGGGGGAAGGCCAATCTCTGGCGGCTTGCACTTTTTTAGGGTCCATCACAATTCCTGTATCTGTTAATATGAATCCCAAGAATTCCACCTGGGTTACATGAAAAGCACATTTCTCTAATTTCACACACAATTGACAATCCTGTAATATTTTCAAAACCATTTTGACATGTTGTACATGCTGCTCAGGGGACTCAGAATAAATCAAGATATCATCAATATACACAATAACAAAAATGTCAATAAAGTCATGCAATACTTCTTGCATAAAAAACTGAAAAGCCGCTGGCGAATTACATAAACCAAAAGGCATCACAAGGTATTCAAACAAACCAAACTTAGTTCTAAAAGCAGTCTTCCACTCATCCCCCTCTTTAACCCGTATCAAATGATACGCCCCCCGTAAATCCAATTTAGTATATATCTTAGCCGCCCTCACTTGGTCTAACAACACTGAAATCAAAGGTAATGGAAAACAATTCTTTATGGTCACTTTATTTAACGCCCTTTAATCAATACAATGCGTTATGTGCCTTCTTTCTTGGGAACAAAAAATAAAGGAGATGATACGGGTGAGGTGGAATGTCTAATAAAACCCTTTGCCAACATCTCATATAGATATTCTCTCAAATGCTGATTTTCCTTCTCCGTGAGCGCATAAATCTACTACACAGCAATTTTGCTCCCTCCTCCAACTCAATTACACAATCAAATGGTCTATGTGGAGGTAATTGCTCTGCAACTCTCTTATCAAACACTCCACTAAACTCCACATACTGGGAGGGGATGTATTCCGTTACTGCTCCTATCACATGCTCTTCCCACCTTTTTTCTAGTAATAATTCTGCAGGTCCTCTGTCCTGAAAAATGTATGCCTGACACCTCTCATCATTAAACCACACTGTCTGTCGTTCCCAATCAATGTTAGGATTGTGCAAAACTAGCCAGGGCATGCCTAAAATCAAGCCAAATTGAGGTACCGCTATTAGATCAAATGTTATTTCCTCTTTATGACCATTGCCACAAATCATATCTAATTTTTCTGTCTGCTTTCGAATGGGTCCCGACACCAACGGGGAACCATCCACTGATCGAACTCCTTCCACTTTAACCTTGTCCAACAAAGTTAATCCCAACTGTTGTGCCAGTGTAATGTCCACAAAATTACCAGTAGCCCCTGAATCTACCATTGCCAAGACCTCCTGTGTAGTGACCGCAAAACATAATGTCACCAATATATATAAGTGAGACGTTTTACTTCCCACTGTGTTTGCCGCCCATTTGGGGAATCCTATGTTTATCGGGCCAGGCGCCTGTGTTCCCCTTAAGGCCGGCCCAGATCTTTTCCCACCTTCTTCATACTCTTTTCACTTTTCTGAGGTGTATTAGGGCATGTTCGTATAAAATGTCCTGACTGTCCGCAATAAAGACACAACTTGTTTGCCCTTCTTATCTCCTTCTCTGCAGCAGACAAAGGTCCTCGGACACTACCAATTTGCATTGGTTCTCCTTCACTTGCCCTTCCTCCTCTACTCCTGTCTAGACGCACAAACGGGCCTGCTTCTGGTCTTTTTTTATCTCCTTTCCTTTCGTTAATACGATGGTCTAACCGTAATGCTAAATCAATCATGGCCGTGCACGTTCCTGGTTGCGGCTCTACTTGAGCAATGGGATCCTTCAGTTCCTCCCGTAATCCCTGATAGAACAACACGGTTTGTTTGGACTCTGGCCACTCCTTTTCAATTACCAATCTATTGAACTGAGTGACATAAGTTACCAAATCCCGACCTCCTTGTCTTAACCCCAATAACTCCTTATCTTGAGCTAATAATACTTCTCGACGATCAAATAATCTGCCGAATTCACCTAGGAAACCATCCCAGTTATATAACAAAGGGTCATCCTTCTGTACTAACGGCATCGCCCATGCCGCGGCATCCCCTGTTAAATACGAAATCAAAAAGGCTGTTCTGGCCTGAATGGTCTCAAAGGCCGAAGGTTTGCATAAAAAACGAAGCCTACACTGGGTAAGAAAGGTCATGTATTTTCTGGGATCCCCCGAAAATCGTTCCGGAGCCGCCAATGGAACACTACTAGGTGCTTGAACAACAACTGTAGGATTTTGACTAGTGGTTCCTATTCCTGTACTAGTGCCCTCCAACGGGGTCCCCTGAGCTACTAAACTCTGTACTTGCGTCTCCAAATTGTCAGATTCCTGTCTGGCTTGAACCAGATCTACTTGAATATCTTGAAGTGCCTTTAGCACATCGGCCAATGCGGGAGTAGTCGCTTCCATTTGGCTTGGGTGGTTGTAAGTATCCCAATATGGGGGTGGCTTATTATGTCAAAACTAAGGGGAGGTGAGTGAGGTCGACAATCCCTCCTGAACCACAGAAGCCGAATGAAGTGGACCCTCCACCCGTGGTTGGCACAGGTACCTGATCTTAACCACAAGTACCACGTGGCAGCCAATGGGGGGGGAAGAGGGTTAGGGAGAGGTTGTGGACAGGGACGGGGTATAGGTTCACCGGTAAAAGGGTAAGGAAACACCTAGAGAGGCTAGGACAGGGGAAGCAACAGGGAAAAACCCTACTCTATCTAGTACTTGATAACATAGCATAGCATCACCTTCAATAACACCTAGAACCTCTTAATACAGTTCTTAATGATCTGGTTACTGAACACACATTTATATTGTACCCCTTGATACAGGCACACACATACTACATGTAAGCAAGCAGGATGAAACATGTAAAATGGGACGTGTTCCCAACATGAAAAACCATCACACATGGCCCATAGGGCAAGCGTTTGCACATTTACATGACATAGAAACAAACAGTAATTTGCACGTATAACAACACAGCCCTAGGACTGTCATGATTTTCTCCAATAGTTCAGTCTAATGCACGGAAAACGCTGTACTAAGCGAGCGTTTGCTATTCATGAAAAAACAAAAGGACACTCTCGAGCTTCTTGCTCGTAAATTAAACTTGCTCATAGCCCATAGACCATAGAATGCGTGAAAATGTCAATCAACGTTCACATAACCCTGTTAAATGAACAACAATAGCAGTGTCTTAGCATAAAGAATAATGCAGCACTTATCTGTAATCCGGGAAGCTTGTAAGACTTCCTGGACGAATTTGCAATGGCTCGTAACAGCAGCGTGGGTCCGTTTTCCTTGCTGCAAAAGGAAATGTGGATTCTCCAGCAGACCGAGGGCCCGGCAAAAGTTGTCAGCGTACAGCAAACGGCATCGGGCAGCGGTCTCCTATTCCTCCGGCATGGCTTCGCCCCAGGATACAAAATAAGCCACACCTGCCGTGCGCCGTTGGCCCTTGATGAGCTGAACTAATGAGTCAGCTGGCCACACGCGCGCATGGCACCAACTACAAAAAGCCTCAAGGGGTGCTGGGAAATGTAGTTTATGCGCAAAGACACCGTCTCCTGATGCCTTTTCTCCTCCATTCCTGATTCCCAACACTTCCTTTGAATATCTGTACAAATCCTTTACCTCCCCTCTCTATTTCTTTTCTTGTTATCTACAGACCACCTGGTCCCCTATCCTCTTTCTATGATGACCTTGATCACCTTCTTTCCCTCATCTCCCCCTCCACCTCCACCTCTCCTCTTACAGTACTCGGTGACTTCAACATTCACCTACCTTCTTCCAATCAACCATCCCCACTTCTTTCCATTCTCGACTCCTACCTTCTCACTTCCCTCCCTACTTCTCCTCACTCCTTGGGTTCCACTCTTGATCTTATCTTTATCTCTACCTTCTCCTCTTCCCCTGTCTCTAATCTTCCTAACTATCTTTCTGACCATGCCTTACTCTCTTTCTCGCTCACTCCACCTCTCACTCTGTACACTCCATCCTCTTCCCCCATATCCTTCTCTCGATGGGATCTCTGCAACTTTAAACCCTCTATTTTCCTCAACACCTGCTCTTCCTTCCTCCCCCCTCTTTATGATTTCTCCTCTCTCTTGGCTAATGAAGCTTTATCCTCTCTGTCCTCCTCTATCTCTTCCAGCCTCTATCAACTTCACCCTCTCTCCTCTTTCCCCCAACCCGCAAACCCTCACAACCCTGGCTTTCCCCTCACCTACTGTCCATGCGTCGCCTCCTCCGTCGCCTTGAGCGACGTTGGTTCAAGCTTTGCTTGCCTGCTAATCAAGCCTCCTACTTCTCATACCATTCCCTTTATGACTCCTGTCTTAGCTTAGCTAAGCGCTCCTACTACGCTAACCTCCTCCAATCCCAATCCTCCCATCCACGTCGTATCTTTCAGACCCTATCTTGTCTTCTTTCCCTGCCTACCCCTGACCATTCTACTACCTCCCCCCTCTCTCCATCCAACTTTGCTGACTTTTTATCTTCAAAGATACTCACCCTATGCCAAAACATTCTTTGTTCCCCTTCTTACTCTCCTCCACCTTCTCTCACCACTCCTTCCTCTTACATGTCTACCTTCTCCCCTGTTATTATTTCCTATGTCTCCATCCTCCTGTCCAAAGCTCACCCTACTGCTGCCCCTTCTGATCCAATCCCCACCCCCCTGATCCCTAAATCTACCGCCTTCAAACACGCTACTATCATCCCTATTCTGAAAAAGCCCCCTGCTGACCCCCTCTTTGCCTCCAACTTTTGTCCAATCTCTCTTTTTCCATTCCTTTCTAAGCTCCTCGAACACTTAGTCTACTCTCAACTCTCTGCTTTTGTATCCAATCTCTCTCTTCTTCCCCCTTCTCAATCTGGTTTCCACCCAAAGCACTCCACTGAAACTGCCTTCACATCTGTTCTCAACTACCTCCTTTCCGCTCGCTACTCTAAGCAATCCTCTGTCCTCGTTCTCCTTGATGTCTCTGCTGCCTTTGATACCATTGATCACCCCTTACTCCTCAATACTCTTTCTTCCTTTGGTGTCAAAGGTCCTGTTCTTAACTAGTCCTCCTCCTACCTCTCCAACCGTTCTTTCGCTGTCTCTTGGGGCAGTCGTACCTCCCCTACTCTCCCACTGAATTTTGGTGTCCCCCACGGCTCTGTACTTGGCCCTTTCCTTTTCTCACTTTACACTTCTCTTCTTGCCCCTATCATCTCTTCCTTCATCTTCTCTCATCTTTTCTATTGCTCTACTCTCCTCTTTGGCCTCCCTGTCTCTCATCTTGCTCCCCTCAAATCTCTATATTACTCTGCTATCCGTACCCTTTGTCTTCTCTCTCCTCACGATTCCATTTCCTCTTCGCTGTCTTATCTTGTCTGGCTTCCCTTTCATTCTCAACTTAAATTTAACTTCCTATGTCTCGTCTTTAAGTCTCTTCATGATCTCGCCCCTCCCTTACCTTCCCTCTCTCCTCTCGTTCTACTCTCCCTCCCGCCCCCTCAGATCTGCTGATGTTTTCCTACTCACTGTTCCCCCGTCTCCTTGTGCCCCTTCTCGTTTCCGATCCTTTCTGCTCATTGCTCCACTACACTGGAACTCTCTACCTCTCTCTATCCGCTCCATTTCCTCTTACCCCTCCTTCCGCTCCTCCTTGAAATCTCATCTTCATCCCCCGTCCTGTTAACCTCATCTTTTCCCTCTCACTCTTCCTCTGCTCTGCCTCTCTTTCACATTCCTTGGCAAATTGTTCTTCATGTTATTGATGGTTTGTCTCATGTTTTGCAATTATGCTTCGAATTTATTCTAATGTATCCTTTTTGTTGTAATGTAAAGCGCTCTATAAATTTAATAAATACAAATACAAATACTGTGTAATGAAAGGGAAAAAAGGGTATAGATAGAGCCTCCATATATTTAGTGAGTCTGGGATCTCTCCGCCCAGTATAAAGGAGGGGCATGAGAACGATAAGTAGTTGTGGTAGAGGCCCTTGTTGGTCTGGGATCGCCTTGCCCAATGTAAAAGGGGTGTTGGAACGAAAGGTAGAATTAATTGTAATTTTATTGTTGGTGATTTTTTTGTGGTGCTTAGTGGCGGCCGAAGTAAGGCCGATTGTGATGTGAGAAGAGTGTGTATGTGGGTGAAAAGGAGTAAGTGTGGGACATAATAAGGGGGCACTGGGGAGAGGTACAGGTTGTTGGAGCGGGACAAGGAGTATTGATAATAATGTAAAATACCAAAGGAGAGGGGTGGCTACAATGGAGTCGACCCCCACGTTGGATTAGATGTGTAAAACCCTTCCTTTGTATCAAGGCAACATTCTGAAGTATCTCCAGAAATGGTGCACAGAAACAAAGGTAGGGATGTTTAAGCCATGGACAGAGCAATGTACAAATATTCGAGATACTATCAAATGCGTACATTCTTGATAGCTAAATATAAAGGAAGAAAACTAAAAAATAGTAAGTATTAGAAATATGGAAAATGGTGGAAACTGAAATTGAAATGTATTTATATAGTGCACAAATTGACCTGGAGGCTTAAAGGCACTGGGTCAATAAACAAAACAAAAACGGTTACAAATGCAAAGAACAACTGAAGGTTTTAACATTAAATTAAAAGCATTTGTCATCTAACACAATTCTGGCAGTTAAGAAAGAATGGGTGTTCCGCATACTTTTACAACGGCTTAAAAATGCAGGGAGATTGGTAAATCTGCAGCCTACAACAATACAGTCTAGCTTATTATCTGTGGTCCGTTCCTTGACTTGTGTTCTTTGTAAGATCCGAAGTTCATGCATTCTAATGCATCCTAGCCACGCTTTTGCTTGCAACCAATGAAAGAGGAACATGAGTCAATATGAAATTTCTATGGTCCATACACATTCTCTTAAATTAGATTCCTGAATTACATGCATACACATTGTTTTCTTTACATGGACAGCATTCCCATCCGGGGGATTCTCATATTACCAGTACAAGTCATTATATCCCTGGGCACTTTGAGTGGTGGTTTCCCTGTGCATCCTGAGTTTGCTAGCAACTTGGGGATGTTGTCCAACCTGGAGGCCTTCCCCATATTGTCTTCCCTACCCTTCCTATGAGGGTCCTTTGTGACTTTTTGATCAGAGTTGCTGGCTATATTGTTCATAGAAAGAGTACTCGCAACAGGGTATTTATCAGTAAGACATTGAATATCAGCTTTAACAGGTAGTAATTTGATTCCTGTTTCATTAGTCTGACAAGTTATATGTCTCATAAGTGAAAGACTTTGGGTAGGATTTTCATCCGTTTAGCATTATCAACATTAGCTGGGGGGATTCAGGGTACAAGAATATCAAAAGATACTACCCAACGGGTGAAGTCTTCACAATGTTGGCATTGGAAAAGGTCCTCAATGATCTTTTCCTTAATGAATTGCCCACTCACCCCATGATATTCTCCCTGGTCCGATTACTATTAGAATCAGATGTCTGTGTGTGAACCTCTTTGATGACCTTATCCATACTCTAAGTTGGGGAGCAGAGGCTTCTATCTATTATTCCCTCAAACGGTGTACAGTTTCCCATATAGCTTTCAGCTAGCGATTCTTTATCCAAGTTTGAATCCTTTTCCTGAGAGATGAATTCACCTCTATAGCCTTCCCCTTCATAACTGGGCGAAGATATTGAGGCTTTCTCATCTTCATCCTGAAATTCTATTTGCTTTTCCTGAAGGTGCTGCCTTCTCCTAGAGCTTCTTTCAAGTACCAATGACAAGCGACTGTTAGTGGGAATTACACACCCAGGAATAGAGAACGGATCTGTTCAAGCCACTTCTTTAGGATCCACATTAGCCAAAAGCTGGCAAGTTCCTTTAATTAAGTTTAGGTTCTCAGTTATAGACTAGGAGTCAGATTCCCAAACTTGGTCATAAGGGCCCTTACCAGAAAATGCCCTAGTCTTATACATGATGGACCACAAACAATGCAAGAACAATACAAATACTCTGGGGAGGACACTCTGACCATATGCTTGCCAGTCTATTGACCAATACTGGCAGCTGATGACAGCAAACACGGCAGACAGTAACACCACCTCTCTACCATAAACCTCAACTGAGACCTCAGCAAAAGACTAGGGTTCTCGTAACCATAAGCCCTGGACAACCCTCTGCCTCACCCACCTTGGCAGGCTGGGCAAGCTTCATCAGCTCCAAGGACCCGGAGCATCTCCACCAAAATTGTTGTATCCGCTATAACCGCCTTTTCCATAGCACCCACAGGACTCTGTGTTCAGTGGCAGGGTTCAGCGGCATTGGCGGCAACATCAGAGGAAGGGATCTCACTGCGTGCTAATCCACGCATGAAGCCGCACCGAACAAACTGGTCACCTCTGACGTGTGTAGAGTTTGCATCGTTTGGAAGATTTGGATGATGGGACTACAGATCTCGTAAGGCGGCATGTGAAGTGGTTACTCCGTGTAGTACAATTACTACTGTAGCAACTGTCCTGAGTGCCCCTGTGTCCCCCATTGAAACAGCCTGGTGCCCCCTGTTAGAGATACACAAATCCTATGTATTTCCTTTTGCCAATCATGGATCCCCCGCCACCCACGCCAGCTCACTATCAGATTCTCCCTAACCCTGTGGTGGCAGTTGCTGTGAGGGGTAAGGGATCAGAGGGAAATTATACAAAACCACAAAAAGAGCCGGTAGATGCACTAAGGACAGTGGAGGTTGAAGAGCACCAACCTGTGATTTCTCCACAAGTAGAATGTTTGTGGGGGCCGAGGACGAAATAGGTTTGGGTGGATAGCAGTAGCTAAAGGATTGATGATGGGAAGATGTTAGGAGCACAAAAGGAACCGGGGGGAGCACAGTACATACCATGGGCACATATGGACAAAAATAATCTTATAAAGGCACTCCCATCCCTCACACCTGAAGCGGGTAAGTTGTTATACGCATTTGAAAAACATACACCTGGTACTACCTTGGCTGTAGGGGATTTGAAAAGTTTGCTAGTATCTGGGGGACCAGACTGACGACATGTGGGCTAAAGCAGGGTATCTGGGTGTGAAGTTGCGTGATAATAGCCATGACAGAGCGCATTTCAATGATATTAGGCCACAAGTATGGGTGGCAATATGGCGTGCATACCCAGATATGCCTGACCTCCAGTCAATTATGCAAAGGACAATGCGTGATGATGAGGATTCTGGCCAATATATATTGTATTTTATTGTGTAATAACTTTTGAAAGAAATTTTAGGGGTAGCAACGGAGACCACAGGGGTAGCAAGGGAGACTTCAGGGGTCACAACTGCAACCCCTGGTGACCCCCAAATGATGTCCCTGTTTGGAGGGATAGTATCATGGGGAGGAGGAGCAAGTCAGTGTTGGCTGTGTGGGCAAATGGGCCATTTTACGAGAGAATGTAGGAGTAGACAAACGTATGCTTATCCTCAACAACAGATGTATCCATACCCTCAGGGGGATCCGGTCCCATACCCTCAGCCGTACGAACAGTTTCCACCGGCAGCCCTTTATGGTGCGCCAATGCCTACAGCCCTGCCCGCTCACCCATGGCTTTTCCACAGTTACTAGCTCCTGGTCTAGTAATGTACCACCATATCAACTAATACCTGGCACTTCTTGCCCACCGCATTCCCGCTCTCTGCACCAACTTTCAGTGCTATGCGGATGACGCTCAACTCATTTTCAGGCTCCCTTCCAGCACTTCATCTCCTTCTCTCATCTCTGACTGTCTGTCTGCTAACCATCAGTGGTGTGCCGCCAATGATCTCTGCTTTAATGCCAGTAAGACTGAGATTCTCCTCATCAGCATACCTGCTCCCTCCTTTCCTGTCACTCGATGGCCAGCCTCTCTTGGCCCTCTTCCTTCTCCCACCTGAGAGACTAAAAACTTTGTGGTCATCTTCGACTCCAAACTCTTCTTCACTCCTCACATCTCTGACGTCTCTAAGACATCTAAGACATCTCTGATGTCTCTAAGAAGTCACACTACCAGCTGCACCTCCTCAGAGGTATTCTTCCTTTCCTCTACTTCCCCCAGAAGGTCACTGTCTCCAGAGCTCTGGTTCTCTCTAGGCTGGACTACTGCAACAGCCTCTTTCTAAATTCCCCTGCTTCTACTCTCTGCCCTATGCAACTCATCCAGAACAGGACTGCGAGACTTGTCCTTGGGCTCAAGCCCAGGGATCGTATCTCTCCAGGACTGAAATCTCTGCACTGGCTCCCAGTAGCTGTGAGGATTAAGTTAAAAACCCTCTGCATTGCCACAAGGCCTTCTGGGGCCTCAATACCTTCAACTCTCTCTTCCTAAATATATTCCTCCTCGAGCACTTCGCTCATCCACCTCCAACTCCCTCAGGGTCAGTCGGTTCTCCAAGCAACAAGTTGGTGTTAGATCTCTTTCTTCGGCTGGGGTGGGGGCTTCCTCTGGAACAGCCTCACTGCCTCCCTGAAACTTGAGGAGAACCATCTCCGGTTCCAGAATCACCTCCAAACCTTCAGCTTTGCTCATGCTTTCTCTCCTCCTCTCTGAGGTCCTGGCTGAAACTGAAACTGCAATGGTCACCTGGCTAAACCATGATCTCGGACCCAGGTCCCCTCCCCCAAAAGTTGGACACCTGCACGGCCTCCCTGGCATCCCCCGCACTTGGGGACTGTTTTTTGTATCCTTACAGCCCCCTACCAGCTCTTGACACCTAATGACACCCTTGCACTTGCCACCAGCTGGCCAAACCTGTACTTATTGCGTTTATTTATTCTATTTATTTTTACTGTCGATCCCATGTACTGCACTGCCCCCTCCCCCTTGACCCCCCACTTTTCCCATTCCCCCCACTTTTCCCCTTCCCCTGCACTTGCGTGATCTCAGTGTCACCTGGCCTAGTAAGATCGTTGTCTCTGTCTTCCCTCGGTCCCTCGTCCTTTGCCTCGTCGCGGCTTGAAACACTTGCGTATAGGCGCATTAGAAATGCCATATCATATCACATCAAGGACAACAACAGGGTCCCCACATTCTGAACAATAATACTGTTCTGGGTGTTACAGTGACACAGTATGAGGGGGCCACTGTGGTTGGGGGAACCCATTTGTTTTTCCTGGGACAACCACATATCCAAGCTGGGACAGCCCACAGAGAGCCTTAGCGTGTCCAGTACTATTGGTCACCGCCAACCCAGAAGAGGAACCATTGATGGGCGTGGAGATAGGAAATAAACCATCCATTTTCATGGTAGACACAGGTGCGACTAAATCAATTAGTACGGGAGGATTCCCTTTATCAGGTATAGTTATGGAAATGCAGGGCTTCTCTGGGGCAGTTCAATAATCTCCTTTTTACAAAGAAATTACCCATTAAGATAGAGGGCAGAGAGGTGAGGGGGCCCCTTTTTGTATTCTACCCCGACTCCGATCAATTTGTTGGGAAGGGACATCTTGAGTTTGCTCAAAAATGACCATCACGTTCACAGAAAGAGGTGTGTTTTTTTGTTTACCACCTGGCATGTGTGCCTTGAGGGTGATGTTACACGCCCTTATCAAAAGGCAGCAGAGGAGGGAATTTATGACTCCATAATGGTCCTTTTGCACGAGGGTATCATAGTACCATTTAAGTCCTGTAAGACAGCTGTTTATCTGGTGAAGAAATCAAAGGGTACTAGTTGGAGGATAATCCAGGATTTGCGCCCTCTCAATGATATTGTACAGTAAGAATTTAGGCCACCATATTGTGTAATATACCTTTTGATGCCACCCTTTTTTCTGTGGTGTATTTGAAGAATGCCTTTTTCTCAGTACCCTTGCATCCTGATTCACAGTATCTCACTGCTTTTCCGTTTGCTGGGTGACAATTTGAACACACTAGGCTTCCTCAAGGGTACTGTGAATCTCTGAACATCTTCAATAGAGTGAGGATTTGGGCAGCATTGTTGTCCCCAATACTATAATTCAATATGTGGATGATTTGCTGGTATGTAGCACTACGGAACCCCAGTGCAGGGATGGCTCTATAGTTTTGTTGCGATTGTTGAGTAAAAAAGGGCATAAGGTGGATAGAACAAAATTGGAATATTGTCAGCAAGAGGTGTTGCATTTGGGACAGTTGATTCCAGTGAATGGCAAAAGAGCGCGCAGCAGCAGTGTGAGCTACTCCCCAGCCAATGACGGTCAAGGACATGCAGAAATGTGTTGGATTGTGTAATTATTGTATAGCATGGATTTTTGATTACATGACATACACTAAACCATTGTTCCGGGCCCTTAAAGAAGCACAGCGGACAAAAAACGCTATTATTTAGACTGATTAAATGGTTACTAAATTCCAGGAGTTCAAAGAGCTGATTTCTACTGCTCCTGTATTGGCTATACAAAAGAGTTGACACAGCACAATGCGCCATAAACATTCGGCCTAGTACAGTGGCATGTTAGATTCTGTCATGCAAGGACAGTTCCTGTGTGAACAAGCATTGAATGTTTCTGCCTATGCTATTGAGAAATCTGTGACTATTGGCATGGGGTGCTCTTTGACACGTGGGAGCATGCTGTTTTTGCGATATTAGAGTGGTCCAAATCTACCTTGACCACAGAAAGAGCTTCTGCATATGAAGGGATTCCCTCAAGCCCATCGATTCACATTGTTCATTGTAAAACAGTGAATGCAGCAACATTTTTGACTTGACCCATTACTGATGCTGATGAGGTGCATGATTGTGTCACCTATGAAGGCCCTGAGGATGATATTCCTAAAGCATGTCACTATGCCTTAGATGACGGAGAAGTATTATTTGTTGTTGGTTCCTCGATTATCGATCAGGAGACAAGCCAGCGAAATACTGGGGCAGCAGTGGTAGGTTTAGTTGAAAGGGAATACCAGGTTGCTTTGCAGTAGAGACTACCAAAACATTATTCAGCAGCGGAATTGATTGCTCTTATTGAAGCGCTTGAGGCAGCACAAGGGTGCTGAGTAACTATATATTCTGACTATGCCTCAGTTACTACAAATGTTCATTCAGGGTTGTCGAGATGAATGAGATGAGGATTCCGTAGAGCAGATCGGTCTCCGGTGCAGCATGCAGCTTTGTTGGATCGGCTCTTTCACAGTCTACGCATTCCAGGTCATGAAAGGTTGAGATGCTGTAAGTTTTGGCTTTAGTGGCATTTGACCAACTTCATTACCCCACCCATGTGTCCAAACAGCATACTGCTGCAGATATTTAGGAGGATTGGTATGTGGCTAACATTCAAGAATTGCTTTCTAGGTTTACATCCAACTGTGTAGTGTGCCAGACCTATAGTACTGGGAAAACATTACAAACATTGAGAGCCACTCTGCCGCGTCGAATTGGCCCATTTCGGGATTTGCGTACAGATTTTGCAGATCTGGTGTAGGGGTGTAATTCTTTCTTAGTAGTTAGTCCTTTCTCCCATTGAATTGAGGCTGGTCCGTGTGCACATCCTGATGCTAAATCGGCTGCCAAGTTTTTGGTGAGAGAACAGTTTCCCCAATGGGGAGTGTGTGACAGTGTTAAACGTGACAACGGCACCCATTTCTTCAATGAGTTGCTTAAGAAGATTGCAGCTCTTTTGCGAATAAAACACAAGCTGTGTTCCATTTATCACCCTTAGGCCAACAGACTTGTAGAGAGGATGAACGGTTTGCTTCAAACTAAATTGTCCAAACTTTGTGCAATACTGAAAAGGAACTGGGTGCATTGCCTCCCCTTGGCCTTCTTTAGTTTGAGGACTCAGCCCTGTAAGGACCATCACCTCTCCCCTCAGGCGATTATGATGGGGAGACAAATGCACATTCCTCTAACTCCTGTGCAAAGTGCTTCAGATGCTTACAGGTCTGCGTCAATCCTGGAGGATGAACTCCATTCCTATTTAGCTCAGTTAAACTGTATCAAATACCTTTCTCAACATGGCAGTCAGAAGAAGTTGACAACAGCGCTGCACAGGAATCTGCAAGTTTGCAACCCTTGCAATTGTTTCCATATGATAAATTATATGTGAAAAATATTGTTCGCAGATGGCGTGAACCTCGATACAATGGTCCTTATACAGTAGTGTATGCTACTCCCCTTGCTGTTAAAGTGGAACTGCGATGTTGGGTTAATTTGTCTGATGTTAGAAAAGCACCATAAACTTTATTTCCAACTTTAAGCATTTTGACAAAGTGTTTTTAATTGATTCTACAATCTGGTGATTTTTGTTTTTAATGTCAACAGTCAGCATCGTTGTTTTAGTGTTTTGGGAGCATTTTTTAGAGGAGTTTTTGCATTTTAGTTGTGTGATCTTTTTATCCATGTATTTACAAAGGACTGTATGAATCAACCATGTTAAATATATGTGTTCCAGATGTAGTTGCAGCACAATATTGCTTCCACTCGTGCGCATTTGCTTTTGGCTTGTTTTTATACATGTCTAGTGAGAATATATGGGTAGGCCATATAAAGGGGGGGTTGGAAATGTAGTACCTCAATGGGGTGTACATATGTTCAACTTGTTGATAAATCTTTTGAAGCTGCAACACCAAGGGATGAATACCTAACCACAGTGGTTAATATTTTTTTCAAATTGTCCTTTATTATAAGTTTGATGGGATACAATAAACAACTTTTATGAGGGGGTTCAAATAACAGAGTCATCTTATCATACCCCCTTTTCCCCTTACCCCTCCCAAGTAACATCCCTCAACTGTATCCACCCCCATCCCTTGGTACTGATTTCTCCCTGCTATAGCCACATCTTTAGTCCCTCCGATGACAAAAAAAACAAGTAAACTTTTACCTGGCCTCCTCACATGCATACTGCCCTTATTTGTCCGACATCGGTCCACGCACTGTCCTTATTCATTTTGTGCAAAAGGTCAAAGCACCCCCTTTCTCATTCCCAGGCATTGGTCACTGCTGGGTTTTCACCAGACATCTCAAGTTTATCAATACATTCTCCCCACTCCATTTCATGAGGGCCTGCATGACTGTGGAGCGCTGCCGTTATTTTTCCATAGTGTATATATTCATAGTCACATTGATACATTCGTTCTTGCCTGGGGAAGAGCACTCTTCCACTTCATGGTTAAACAAGCTCTAGCTGCTAAGAGCAGGGAAGAGGACATTTTTTCGGCAGCCTGATGTAATCTCCCTCGCCCCCTCCAGACCAAAAAGGACCATGATTGGCGAGTTAGCCCGGACAATCCCGTCAAGCCCCTTAATCCAACCAAAAACTTCATCCCAATAGAATTGCACTATGGGCATCCCCACCATATATGCCGGCAATCGGCCTTAGCCCTGCATCCTCGCCAACACAGAGGGCTGGTATTCTGAAACATTTTGGGGAGTTTAACCAGGAGTAGTGCCACCTGTGAAGGAGCTTGATGGCTTGCAGCTTATATTGACTGGAGGTCGAAGTCTGTGAAACTCCCCTACAGAGTCTGTTCCACAGTACTGGATCTATATCAACCTCCATGTTTTGCTCCCACCTAGTTCTAAGCTTCTCGTGTACTGCTTCCCTGATCCCACAAGAGCCCCATACATTGCTGAGATCAGTCCCTTCATTTCAGTTCCTTTGTCTAAGATTTTTTCGAAGGGGGTGAGGCCTCTCGATTTCTGTTCCCTCCACCGGGTTCCCGTTAACACCCCTTCAATGGAAAGTATGAGAAAACAGAGTTTACCAATGCCCAGGGCCTCCTCCAGGTCGAGTATCTTGATGAAGATACCCTCCATCCACAGTTGGCCAACTGCTCCAGTCCTGCCTCAAACCATTTCTGGAAGCGTTCGGGGTACAGTATAGCCTCCCTAACTCCAGGTACCGAGAGGTGACCTAGTGGGGTGGGCTGCGTCGTAACACCTCTCATGTCTGCACCAGATGTCCCATATGCTGCCCACAAAAGGATGCTCCCGAATTCTGCTGGGAGGTTTACTTCTCAGTACCCACAGCCATTCCCCGACTGTGGCTGGGTGCAAATGTAAGTTATCCAATGAAACTCATGGGAGATCCCTTTGGGCCCTAAAATGGGGTATAAGAACCCTAAGCCGGGCAGCTTTATAATAGAGTTTCATGTCAGGTAGGCCTACTTCCCCTTTTTTTCTTTGGGCAGGACCAGTACTACACTGGAAATCCTAGCTCTTTTCCCCTGCCAGAGAAACCTTGATAGGGAGTCCTTTATCTCCCTGACTAATGATTCTGGGATCTGAATGGGGAGCATCTGGAACAAATAAAGGATCCTCGGAAGAAGAACCGTTTTAACAGCATTGAGGCACGCCAACCATGATATTGTTAATTTGCACCATTTCTCCAGGTCCATCTTTATTTTGTCTATCAGAGGGAGGACGTTTTCCCCACACGTACACACTTGTGTACAAGCGCGATACAAATACAATATCAAATAATTGCCCTATGTCTCTTGTTATATTAATTCCCAGGTATCTAACCGTTCCCTGGTTGACCTGCAGACCCAGAGATGTGAACCTCCCTGTTTCTGCCCGCCTCTCCATACATCATCTTATCTAAGGAAAAGAGGACAGATTTCTCCCTATTAATCTTAAATCCCGCCAGGGAGTCATATTGCTTAATCAATTGGATCGCCGCTGGTATGGAAGACAGGGGATTCCTTATGTGTAGGAGTATGTCGTCCGCATAAAGGACGACTTTATAGATCGCATCTCTGACCAGGAATCCCTCTATGTGGGGGTCCGCTCTCATTTTCTGGGAAGGGGGGTTTAACAGAGATGGCAAACAATTTCAGGGAGAGGGGGCAGCCATACCTGGTTCCCCTTTCTAAACCAAACCAAACCACTGGGAGTACCCCCCATTTACCAGCACACAAGCCTTGGGGAGGAGTACACTGCCATAAAACCCCCAGAGAAACCTTTCCCCAATACCGCACTCAATGAGTACTGCTCTGAGGAACCCCCACTCAACCCTGTCAAATGCCTTTCCAGCATCTACTGAGAGGAGGCCTTTCCAGCATCTGCTGAGAGGAGGGAAGGGTCCCCAGAGAGCCCCTGAGATTCATGCAAGTATAACGTTTTCCTCGTTGTGTCAGCCCCCTGAAGTCCTTAATGAAACCCACTTGGTCCGGGTGGATCATTCTTGGCATATACCCCTCTAACCTGGCCACTAGCAGCCGGGTGTAGATTTTGGCAACTATGTTAAGAAGGGAGAGCGATATGAGCCACATGTCCGGGGGTTGCTCCCCTCCTTGTGTATTACTGATATAAGCACTCAGGCAACGTACTCCGGGGCCTTACCAGTATTCAATATATCTTAAATGGGAGTAGTACAATGAGGAAACATTTGTAAAACCCTGCTGAGAAACCATCTTCCCCCAGGGCCTTTCCCAGCCATAACCTCCCCACAGCTTTCTTGATTTCTTCTTCTGTTATGGGGGCCTCTAAAATACAGGTTTCTTCCTCAGACAGTTTAGGTAGATGAATGTTTGCTAGGTATGTGTCTGCATCGCCCCCTCCTCCGAATTAGACTGTGATTCATACAGCTTCTCATAAAAGGAAGCAAAGGCCTCCTGAATCCCCTCTGATGAGGATTCATGTACTTTAACCCTCCCTTCAATTTCCGTAACCATCTTTCAGCCTGCTTCCCTCTTAGTCTAGCTGCCAAGATTGCATCCGTCTTGTCCCCTTTCTCATAAAATGTTTGCTTCAGAAATTGCAGGTTGTGTGTTATTGTCCCCTCCTCCAAGAGTCTCAGTTCCTCTCTTTTCCCCCTCACCTCCAATGTACATCCGATGACTCATGCACCCCCTTACCGAGTAGTGTTATCTCCTCCCGCAGCCTATTTTCTATTTGTGCCTACACCCTCTTTTTCCTAGCTCCCTCCCTGATCCCTAGTAAAGGTTCCCTGCGGGGGGTGAGTAGAAGGTGTAACCCCTTTCCTGCTGGGGGAAACGCAGCCATATGTCCCGCCACCTATATACTTCCAATGTATCCTTGATCTCTCTGTATCCAGGCATTGGTGCTTTTTGTTCCTTTGCAAGCGACCCTTACCTATTTAAGTCGACATCCGGACAGGCATTAAAGTCCCCTCACAGAATAAGGTGTCCTGAGCTCTCACGCATTATTTTTGAGAGGGTATACTTCAGGAATATTAGCTGTCCCTGGTTTGGGGCATAAATCGTGGTGAGTGTAAAGTGCACCTTCTTAATGCTTCCCGAGACCAGGAGAGCCCTCACCTCCACGTTAGACCAAATCTTAGACACCACGATCTAAAGTGCTCTGCTCATTAGGATACCCACCACCGCTTTCTTTAGAGGACCAAATCCCGAATATTCTTGCCCAACCAATCTACACGGGATCCTCCGCTCTTCTCCCTTAATACATCTAGTCTCCTGTAAGAACAGGACATCCAGTCCCACTCTCCGGCATTCCCTTGCCAACTGTGACCATTTTGTTGGGGAATTCAGCCCTTTAATATTGAGGGAGACAATCCTCAGGTGGTCATCACGTGCCCCTTCCGTAGCTACCACCATCATACAACACCACTACGGGAGCACCCTCTTTGCCACCTGGCGAGCCTCCATGTGCCAATTCGAACATCTTCATAGAAAGATAACCCAAAAGGAGCAAGCCCGTACCAAGGTCTCAATTTCCAACCACTACTCCTAAACCCCCCTCAATTCCCCAGTTAGCTTCACTAGGTCGACACCAGACCACCGGCTGGACCCATTCAAATGGATCCCTTCCAAACAAAGCACTTACTCTAGAACACCACTACTTCTCGCCCCCTAACAATCTCTTATAAAACATGTGCGCCAAGTCACCCGAAGCATCCGCCCATCACCCCATCTTTCAAATCAAAAGGAGACAATTGGGTATTCAGTAGAACCTGAACACCCCCCGCCACTTTGAGTCCCCTCAAATTGTGTCACCCTCAAGTGGAGTGTCCACTGCAGATTTTACACCAGAGTTAGTTCAAGTTTCTGCTGCAGGGGATGCATTCAACTTTCTAAAATTCTGGGATCCTGGCATTCTACTTCTCCTTGGGCCCTTGATACTCCATTGTCCATCACCTGACCCCTTTTCTTTTAGACCCTGTGGAGTTACGGCTTCTCCAAGGAGCTCCCCCCGTAACTCTATGACTTCGCTCCTCGGTAGGCAGCTTTTGTTTGCACCCGTCAATCTCAAAAGCAATGGAGAACGGGAACCCCCACCTGTACCGTGTCCCCTTCTGATTCAACCATTTTGTGAGGGGTAAGCACATTCTCCTTTTAGACAGGGTCAAGGAGGACAGATCTTGAAAGATCATTACTCTAGCCGTACCGTACATTACTGCGCCTTTCTTCCTTACTTTCTCCAGAACCTTGAGCTGTTGTGGAAGCTTGACAAGGACTGACTTTGGCCCCCTCCCGCTCTATGGATTCTGTCTCTCAAGTTTTGCTTCATTAATGAAGTTGTCCGCAAAGATAATTTTTTGATTTTGTGTAAGGTTATTCTCAAGTCCAACACTGTCTCCATGTCTCTCTCAGGGATTCCAAAAAGTCTCAGATTATTCCGTCTTTCACGGTTTTCAAAGTTGTCCATTTTTAATATGACCTTGGCCTCTCCGCTTTCCGTTTCGGACATTCGCACATTCATTTGAGTCTCCAGGGTGTCCAGAGAGGATTGATTGTGCGCCACTTCTTCCAATCTCTCTTCCATTTGACCAATTTTATGGGTAATTCTATCCACCCGTGCTCCAATGTCCGTCCGTAACTGTCCGTCTAACTTGTGTCGCACTTTTAATTACTTTCAGGACCCGAACACTGTCTGTAGAACACCCGCACACATGCGCATGACCGTTTCAGTGCATTTGGTGTCCTGCAGACACCCGTTCCATTCGCGAACGTGTTCCCGACGTCATCATGTTACTGCACCCATGCTGAGCGTGTGTCCTAATTTGCGGACTAGGTCCGGTTCCCCAACATTTTAAAAGAACTTATTCAGAAAATCCAACTTATTTTACAGTAACAATTCACCATTTCGCATGTCCCAAACAATGGCCGTGGCTTTCCACATACTTTTTGTAACTTTTTGAACGCTTTTGAGTGTTCAATATGGTCGCGAGGTGCACCCCTCAACCCCTATAAATGGCCACACCCCAGAGCTGATCTTCATTGTACTTCTGGCTATTCAAGATTGACTTTTGCTGCCTTTGCTGCTGTTGCTGAGATTATCTCATCAACCATAATGGCATCCAGGGCTGCTGTTGGCTCTGAAAAGAGCCTTTTGGTGGTGTTTTTGTGTGTTTGAAAAACTTGCAATTGTCAAAATCTACTGCAAAATAGAGGACTAATTCCAAAAAAGGTTGCAATGCATTCTGTACATTTCTCAGAAAAATCTGATTGCCAGCATATGTAAGATGGACTCCATCTCTGCGAAAAATATATGTGCTACGAAACATAATATTTTCATTGTGAAAAGAGGACATGCCAACATCTCTTAGAAAGGCACAAACAGCCTTATTGACATTGCGCCTCATTTTCTCCATTTGTGGACCAAATGAAGAACGCAGCCACATTTGTCTTTGCGCAATACGAGAAAACATTACTTGGGAATTTGGAAACATGTCCATGACCTTCTCAGAAATTCCAGACACATGTCCTAAAATGTTCCCTCCACAATGAATTATAATTATGTCTGGATGATGCTCTGTCTCTAAAGTAGCACAGAGAGGTACCAAGTCCAGCCACTTCATTCCACGCACTCCATTGCAGTGCACTTCCACATGAGGGAATCCTAGATCTGCAGCTACTCCACAGCGTTCTGCATGCACCTCCAACCAATGTAAAAAAAAAAATACAAAATTGAGAAAAACTGACTACCCCACTCTATGTCCAACCAGTACTGGCCAAATGATCTACAGATTTATTGTGAACATGGCTTTCACCTTCAAGTTGAGTAAGCCAAATTTGTGCAAAACATATCTCGTATTATGTGCAAAAGGCAAGGAACCATTCGACTCAATTAATACACACTACATATACCAAATTGTTTTTCCATTATGTCCATATCAATTTATTAAGTGTTAAGACCACTTTAGAAAAGTTAAAAAAGGAGAGAGAGGGAACAAATCAATAGAACACACATTAATCGTGGTACATCAGCATATCTTCTCGCTCGCTTCTTAAAAAACACAATGTTTCATATGGGGTTTTGTTGTCTTAGTAAAAAACCACTCTAAACAATTCAGTAGTTTACAGATACAAGACTAAATTCTTTAGCTAGTCTATTGTCAAGTGTCGACATGTTTTGGCCATTTTAGGAGATGGAACACTATCCCTAGTGTCTCTACAACCAATGCTTTTTTAGGCCTTCTTCAGGACAGACAATTTCTTTTTAGTTGGTGGACATCTCTATTTCAAATCCCCCGTAACAGGATAATCTAAAAACAAACATGAATACATTTATACATTAATCACACAGTAAAACAATGGTTCCCTTCCAAACACACTACTTTTCTTTATTCTTTAGTCTATATAATGCATCGTATTTTCATAATCTCTTACAATTACTTAACTTTTTCACAATAATTTTAGATCTATCGATCACTCTCGCCTTTACTTACATCCTGGTTGGACTTGAGCTTTATACTAGGAGAAACCTAATCATAGCAGGTCTTAGTTCCTACTTCCCAGATGTCACGGATAAATTCTGGTTTCTGTTATTTCTTGGCTGTGTGGGAAACCTATTTAACATAAGGAACCCAATGTTCTTTTAATACATGTTCATTTGATTTACATTAATCCAGAACACAGCACTCTCAACATGCTCCTGGTGTCATACTTATTCAAAATAACACCCGTTACTATATGTCCCATACTTTCTCTATATTACATACATAGGTTAATTAATCTTCTGTGTTACTTGATTGTTTAATACTTTAAACAACTTATACTATTTTCTTGAACTTTTTACTTTATCCTTTTATTCTTTTTCTTTTTTTCTTATTGTTAGCCCCATTTCAAACATATTCGAAAAGTCAGACTAGATATACAATCATATTCCCACAATAGCTTATTTTATTTCCGCTGAATATGGCAGACCCGTAACAGAAGTTGTTCCGTTCGGTGCGCGGGCAGCACTTCAAAGTACTCCACAGCTCAACAGTTTGAAATAAGCTTGGAAAAAGCCACACGCGTCGAGTCACTCAGTGCGTTTCCCTGATTACCTATGGAAACATAACAAAAGGAGGAGCGGATTGGTCACATGCCTCTCCATACTCTAAAAGGACTATATCTCCCACACAGGCCGTCT
Organism: Ambystoma mexicanum; assembly: GCF_040938575.1. Taxonomy (NCBI): domain Eukaryota; kingdom Metazoa; phylum Chordata; class Amphibia; order Caudata; family Ambystomatidae; genus Ambystoma; species Ambystoma mexicanum. The sequence goes on along the minus strand of NC_090923.1, from coordinate 488,186,898 downwards.
GTGTATTAGCAAAACCAGCTAGGAACATTTCCCATACATCGAAATCACACGGCGAGGATGGCATTGCCATTGTGAACAGCCGCATGTAACTTAGTACGCGAAACGGCAGTCTAGCAGCCTTGGTAAAGCTCTGAGATAGTCGTGCTTACCTTAACATTTTCGTGCAGGTCCGGCGGAGCATCAGGAAACGCGTCCAGGCTATCGTATTCGAATGTATGCAAATTTCTTCTTATTTTATAATTGGCTAACGCGTTCATGTGACATTCACGTGAACGTAGCTCCACTGAGTTTTTAAAGCAGCAGCGTTGTATTACCTTGCTCAAAACGGTGGGAAGGAAAAACCAAGGCTACTATGTGACGGAAGCATATAGTGGTATAGGATGTGCAACACATACTTGACACATGTGCCTTACTAATTTCCACAGGATGCTTTTCACAAATCAAAGCACGAACAAACAGCGAGGGGTGGGGCCCCTATTAAGGCACACTGGAACAAAACGAACGTGTGCCCCGCAGAATCGCTCTGTCATCTAGGGCATTCTCTATCATCAGTTCTGAACTAGACTATCTTAGGGTGATGAGAGAATTCTACTCTACCGCTGAGTTCAAACCTGTCTTTGCTGTATTCAGGGAATAAATCCACCTTTGTTCACCCAGGCTCAGTAGCATTTCCCTACTACGTCCTCTTTCAGTTGCCGGGACAGTTTGTAACACAAACCATAATATGTCAGTATGTTTGTGTTTTTTTGTTTCATAGTGTGCAACTAAAGGTTTGTTAGGTACTTTGTTCTTCAGACAAGATTTATGTTCGAAAATGCGTTGTCTAATGCATCTTTTAGTTTTACCAATGTAAATCAAATTACACAAGCACTTAATTCCATAAATGAACCATGATGATCCGCAATTGGTAAAGGTGCGGAATACCCAGTTCTTTCCATTAAGGTCAATTTCCTTCAAATTGGTTGTGGATGCACAAGCAACGTACTTGCCACATTTATAATGTCCCACTACTGGTGGCAACTGCCAAAAGGTGGTCTGGGTGGATATTTTCTCTTTTTTAGGGTACGAGTGCACTACTAGATCTCTTACATTCTTTTGTCGCTTGAAGGCAAACCGTGGAGTAGCTGTTTCAAAATCAAGCGTTTTTAGGATATGCCAGTTCTTTTTAATGGTCCGTCTGAGCTGGTTGCTAATTGGACTAAATGTGGTGACACATGTCATTTTTTCCTGTTGTATTTTTGGTTCTGGGTGGAGGCATCTATCTCTATTTGAATGTTTTGCTCGCTTGTACGCAGCCTGTACTATTCTCTTAGGGTATCCTCTGGCTTTTAGTCTTACTTTCAAGTCCTTGCCTTCCTTTACATAATCAATTAGGTTTGAGCAGTTTCTCCTAATACGCAGAAATTGTCCAATGGGGAGATTTTCGCAGAAGGCTAAAGGGTGGAAACTGTCGAATAGCAGAAGGGTGTTTTTGTCTGTAGGCTTTCTAAACAAAGTGGTTGACAAATAACCACTTTCGGTTTTGAAGATATACCCTCCAACCAATGTATCCATGAGTCTCCCAAAATCCTGATAATTTGTTTTCAAAAACACACAGCCAAGAAAAAGACGTTCTCACAAAATCTCTCCTTACACAACACACCCACAAAACTTTACTGACCAATCCCACCTCTGCTCATTCCCATTTGCACGCCTCTCCACCCCAGAACCCCCGTATGTAATACGCGCTGTCCGCAGACTACCGCCATGTCCGCGAACATATCAAAGATCTGAGCGTGGTGAATGTAAATTTAAATAGTGTGCCCCATTTCCCCTTTGAGGTGGGCTCTGAAAAGAGCCTTTTTTTGGGTTTTCTTTGCAGATGCCTCACAGACACCTGTTATTTTGTATTTTTTGGGGGGGGTTTCTTCTTACTTTACAACTAAAATCTTCACATAACCTTCTCCAAAGCAACCCTTACATTCCAAAACAGCATGGCATTTTCCAAAAAAGATAAAGAAACACCATCTTCTTCAAAATAAACAGCATTACTCAAATCAATATTTTCATTGTTACAGAAAAACATACCAGCTCTAAGCATGAAAGCACGCATGCCTCGACTGATTGCACACCTAGCAATGTTTTGCTGAGGACAAAAAACAGAACTATTGTCCCATATTGACCTAGGTAGTAATCCAGAAAAAATTACTTTCGCATTTGGAAGGATGTTCATTATTCCTTGAACCAACTGTTCCAAATCTGCCAACAAAGTAGGGGCACTCACGTAGCCCAAATGGAAAGCACCATAGTGCAAAACTACCAGATGAGGACTGTTCATCCTACGTATATCTTCACCAAAATGACCCACAGGCAATTCGAATAGCCAACCTACTCTCTGAACTAGGCTTCTCACAAAAAGTACTCCACCCCACCCACAACAAGGGTAGAATACTCGATTGGGTGGCCGACCACAACTGCAATGCCTCCCATCCTATCGATCTCTCCACTAATTTGGACAGACCATCTCCTTATAACTTTTGCTCTAGAAACGATCAGACCCACTACCGCCTCAGTCCAGCCAGCACCATCCATCCCAACCAGAAACAAAAACATCACCCGGACAACCTACTCCCGCTCATCCGCCCCACACTTAATTCACTTCCAGACAACCTGGACCCTGAAACACTAGTGAACGAGTACAACAAAGTCATGTCCTCTGCCTTGGACATAATTGCACCACTCAAAGTGAGACGCAGGAAACCTAAAGCCCACCTCAACTCCTGGTACACCCCCCACCTAAAAACCCTTCGTACCAAAAAAAGACAATGCGAGGTCGCATGGAAATTACAACCATCGGAAGAAAATAAAAACACCCTGAGAGATATATCTACCCTCTACAAAAAAGAAATTCTAGCAGCCAAACGGGAAACCTACAACACTAGAATAGCCCAAGCCAACTCTAGCATGAAAGAACTATTCATTATCCTAAAGGAAATAGAATCCCCCATCCCAGTGCCTGACAACTGTGTCAAAGATAAAACATGGTGCACCAACATTCAGCAAGCCCTAGCTAATAAAGTAACATCTCTCCAATCTAAAATTGCCACAAAAAAATCCTCGCTCAGTCTCGACACTAAGCCCAAAACAGACATCCCCCCTCCTAAAAACAGCACCAACTACCCTCGCTTCAAATTCTCAAAAGTATCTACTATTGAGACAGAAAAAATCATACTGTCACTCAAACCATCTAATTGCCAGGGGGATCAATGTCCACCTCAACTGATAAAGGACGCAGCTAGAGACCTGGCTCCCTTTATCTCAAAACTCATTAACGCCTCGTTCGCTACAGGGTCCATACCAAGCAACCTAAAAGAATATTGGGTACTCCCTTTGCTTAAAAAACAGACACTAGATCCTGCCATACCCACGAACTACCGCCCAATCACCACTGTGCCATTCCTTTTAAAAATCATAGATAAAGTGGCGTACTCACAAATACAGAAACACCTTGAAAACAACAATCTACTAGGAGTACGGCAGTCTGGCATCCGTCCCCAGCATGGAACCGAAACTGCCCTCTTAGACCTAAAGGTGCAAATTGATGAGCTAAGGGATCAAGGCAAACCAGCCTTACTCCTCCTCATGGATTTATCAGCCGCATTTGACCTTGTTGACCACAAGGTCCTTTGCAGGCACCTGGATATAGCCGCGCACTTCTCAGAAGAAGCCACAAAATGGATCCAATCCTTCCTCAATAACAGGACAATGAGAGTCTTCTCCACGACAGCGGCAGCAGACTCCATCCCCATTACATGTGGTGTGCCCCAAGGATCCTGTGTTTCGCCTACACTCTACAACATCTTTACTAAGCCCCTTTTCGATAATCAGGACCTTTTTGGTATCACCTACACTAATTATGCAGATGATACCCAGATTCTCCTACCACTTACCGGTGATTACGACAAGGATTTGGCCTTGGTGAACAGAGTGCATCTCATCATCCAGGCATGGATGGCCACACACGGTCTATGCCTGAATGATGACAAAACTGAAATCATCATCCTGGGCACACCCCCCGCCCTCAAAAAACTGGGCCCCAACTACTCCTCCTTCAATATCGACAACAACCAAATCACAACCGCCCACGCGGTCAAAACTCTGGGTTTCTACCTGGACTCCACCCTTTCTTTCAACAAGCAGGTTAAAGCGATGGCTTCAGCAACCGCCTACACCTGCAAATTGATAAGAGCAGGCAAACCCTTCCTATCAAACGATAGCTGCATCACACTCGCGAGAGCGCTCGTGTTATCAAAACTGGACTACTGCAATTCGCTCTATATCGGGGCTAACAAGGAAATTATCAAAAGAATTCAAACTCTGCAGAACAACGCGCTTAGAGCAGCACTTTGCATTCCCAGGAGAGCCCACATCACCGCACTCAGACGAGCAAACAACTGGCTCTCTACTCAGGAGAAAATCCAACTAAAAGTTGCCTCTTTGGTCCACAAATGCCTTAACAACGCTGCACCGCAGTACCTCTCTGCCAGATTCACCAAACTAAAACCAACAAGACTTACTAGATCTGCTAACTCCAATAACCTATCCATACCTAGAGTCAAACTGACTAAAGTCGGTGGCTGCAGCTTTCAGGTGAAAGCAGCTCAATTCTTGAACGCCCTACCATCCACCTTGAAGACTGACCAACCCTACCCCACATTCCGGCACAACCTTATAACGTGGATCAAAAATGCAGACACACTTTAGATCTACTGCCTGGACTTATTCAAGCCTATGAATTTCTGCTTAGGACCATAAATACATGTTTTTACACTTTACATGCTGTATATTCCTGTATATTTTGTGTATATTCCTGTATATTTTGTTGTATATTATTATTGTGGCTCTATTTTCGCTATTTTTGCCTTGTGATCTTGTAACAAAGTTTTGAGCTGTCTTATAAAATGCACCCAGTTACCCTTGGGTCTGGTGCGCAATATAAGTAATAAAAACAAACAAACAAACTTGGAGAATTGCCTCTACATTGCAATCAGGCACAGCGCTCCACACCACCTCCACTCCTTTAACATTGAAATTGTTTTACACATGCCTGCATTGAGAATACTGCTGTAAACCATGGTCAAACATATCTCTGAGCACCAACACCCTGACTATCTCCACCTCTGCCATCTTCACTACACACACACTCTTTCTACACAAATCCACAGCGTCAACATCTGATTGCCTGATTCTTACAGTCCCCTTTCCATACTGGATTTGCTGAAAACCCCGGATGTTGCGGACAGCCGCGGTGTCGGCGCGGCATGTAACTCTTAGCCAGCCCTTCTACCCTTTCCACATCACTCTCGGTGCCATTCCCTCATTGGATACAGCTAAGCAGTCACACAACCATCCACCAATCACATCCAAGACCTCTACATCTAACTCCATCATCAGAGTTCCGCACTTCAAATGTACTGTGTATCACTCTGAGTACAAGTCTCATATGATTTGAAAGCACTTACTACAAAAACTACTGTACAAGTCTCGAAGATTTCTACTTACAGCTCCATGCATATCCACATGCATGATTACAAACTACAGGTATGCATATTTTATTCAGAGTACATGTACAACTCTTATGAATCCATATAAACAGAGTAATGCCACTAAACCTGCATAGCCTATACATACATGCCAACGCTCCAGATTTAAGCACCAGACTCACGATTTTTCAAGCAAAAATCACACTTTTTTTTTACTGCTCCCGCATAACCTATACATACATGCCAACCTTAACAATTTAGGCACGAGATTCCCAATTTTTCATTGAAAAATCACACAATTTTTACTGTCTCCTGCCGAAATTAATGCTAATCCCAATGCAATCCTATGAGAAAGATAAATGTTCCAGATTGCTGTGCTGAAATCTCTGTCTCTAGGGCTCCCGATTGTTGGCATGTCTACCTAGAAAATGACCTTATTGAAATTTTTCCCATCTACTATAATCAACAATCACTTCCAAACCTGTCTGCTATCTACAACACAGCTTTAAAAAACCACTTAAAATTTTACTCATTTGCAAAGCATGTTGAACTAACATATTGTAAATAAAATATAAATGCTGCACATAGTCAAATGAAATGCATGCATACACTATGTTCAGATATCAAACAAGAATACTACCACAAAAACATAAAAATCAACATCTACATTAACATCAGTGCTATAAACACACAAAATTACTAACTTCTTTCTTTTACAATTGCAGTGAAGACCACCCTCCTGAAAATCAGCAGCATCTAAACTACAAACAACATATCCGAAGAAACCTGCTCATTCCACAAAAAAAGAGTAAGTATTCTTACTGTTCCTCAAAGACACTGTGTGGTTCATTCATGTAATTTGCGCACCAAAAAAACAGTGATTTCTGAACCATTCTGCCCACAAATCCCCATTTGTTAAACAGGGATTTGCAGGTAGAATAACGCACAAATCCCCGCTTTTCGGCGCACAAATGACATAACTCAGCCCTAGAATGTTAGTATTGCAGAACAAAGAACTGTCTCAATTCTACACCATTAAATTTAGTATTAGTTCTTCTCCTCACCACCAGCTTACTTTCTACTGTCATCTGAACCCCAGTATAGTAACACACAAATACAAGAATAGCCTTCCCAACTCATTGTAACTGCCCAATGCACAATCACACACCACCACATACATCTTTCCCATCATACTCACACACTCATGCACACAGCACACATACATTGCAAAACGGCCCAACCCATACCTTCATTTTTATTTTCAACAGACCCCAAAGAATGCCTACCAAAAAGCAAGTCCGTAGAAAGCAACGCAGAAATAGAGAAAATGAAAATAAAAGTGTCCAAATAATCATCCATCTCTACCAGAGTTCGCACAAAACATTCAAACAAAACAGCTAATACAGTCATTTAGCGAAACAAAACAAGCTTCTAGTACAGAAACTTTGCCTCCTCTATCAAAATGTAAACCGAAACAAAAAATGCTTAACAAGAATTCGACTACCACTACTGCTAAAACTGCTCCTATAAATCTTGATATACTAGCGAGTAACCATACCAAAAAAAGTATTTTAACAAAAATGTTCCGCCAGAGAGTCCTTCAGAATCTTATAAAAACAGGAGAGAAATCATGCACAACCCTTAAAACCTACCGTAGAAAATTAATCCTAGAAGCTCTCGTAGACAGGGCAATCCTTCTCAAAAGGAAGTTATTTATTTTAGTTTTAAACAGGATAAAACCACTAACAAAACTAACTAGTAAACTACAAAAAAAACCTTCTCAAACGGAATGTCAACAAAAATAACTTCTTCATTATCTGTGGAGGTGAATGGAGTCACACCACGACCACAGAACCATATTTTAATGAAGAAGCATACAAACAAAACCAAACAAACACAATTGCCATCCATAGCAGTGGACGAGGTATGAAACAATTAATACCACCATAATGGAACAAGAAATACTGCTTACAAAAATATCCTCAGAAAACTCAGAATTACCTCGCCATTCGACTGAACCAGAACGTCCAGTATACAAATGGCCATGCACGTCAATGTGTAACATTCCCAAAAAATCTTTCAAATCTTTACGCCATTTCATCAATCAGTATGTGAAAGGTAAAGACAAAATCAAAATAAAAGTGCTGCAAAATATGGATACCTGTCCAGTGCACAAATGCACAGAACGACAAGGACATTCATTAGCCTGCATTTCAGGACCTATTTGCAAAAACACCTTCCGTGATATCAAAATGATATCAACACATGATTCAACTATAAGAAATCTAGTCTATAAACTGTACTATGCTAAAAGCCCTGCTTTAGAACTAGCCAATTTAAATAACACTCTTCTACATGGTACACCCAAAGACCTACAAGAAGAAATCAACCGTATCCAGAGAAAATATTTTGGAAGTGAAAGCCACTTACAAAATGCAATAGCTTTACAACAGACTAGCAACAATTCTGCACATGGCAACCTTCTACTACACACATACAAAAAAGAAATACTAAAATTTAAAAGTACATCCGCTGAAGTACCAAACCATGTGTGTGTCTGTTGCCAGAGAACTTTTTACAAAAGTAACACAAAAACTATAGACTTACCATACAAAATAGAAGACAATGAAGATTCCAAATGGTTTGAATTAGCTCTCTACCTTGTAGCAGAAAACAAATACGAAATAACTGACCCCTTAATACTTTGCAGTTACTGCACTACAAAACTTGACAACAACCAAACTCCTTCACGTGCTATCACAAATAACTTGGAATTATTCCTACTACCAAAACCCCTCCAACAACTCAATTTATATGAGAGCATCATAATTCAAACAGTGTACCCATTTCAAGCAATAATACGCCTTCAAACAAAAACAGCAAAATTACCTCCCTCTAAATTAGTGAAAGGCATTCATGGCAAAGTAGTTTATTTACCATTACATCTGAAAGAAAATGTTCACACTCAAGGAGTGCAACGTCCAATAGAGCAATCTTTAATTGTCTTAGTAAAAGGTGTACCAACAAAAGACAAAAAATTTTGGCAACAACTCGTGGACTTACATAAAGTTAGACAAGCCTTGCAATATCTAAAAGACAATAATGAATACTACAAAGAAATAAATATTGAAGAAAACTTAAGGGAAACAACTGAAATAATTTGAGAGTCACCAGAAACTGGTCAATTTGAATTTCTAGATCCTGCTACGGTATCCAATATTTTAGACCATCATACAATTCATCCATTACACTCTAATGACAGCATAAATGATGCACTAGAAATGTATCAAATGCAACAAACCAAGGGATCACCAATGAGCATATGGGAAAAAAGTATAGAAGCACATGCTTTTCCTCTACTATTTCCTACTGGCAAAGGAGGAAGTTACGATGATAGACCCACTCAGATAACAGCATCAGAATACCGCTCATTACGAATGTACTCTGAAGATCCCAGATTTAGACAAAATGTGGAATACATATTCCACATACTCTTTGAAAGTAAACTAGCAGCTCTATGTTACGGAGTTGCACACATATTGAAATCAGGAACGCACTTTCAAAATATGTCAGCTATGCAATTAATACAAAAAGTGCAAAAAAAAGATGAGGTTTTACAATAAAGCATTACAAATCTGTTTGCAAACATGCGTGGTACAAAAGAGTACTGGTTCCGACGTCACAGAGATGTACGTTGTATGATAAGAAACCTTGGCCCGCCCAGTTGGTTTGTTACATTAAATTGTGCAGAATATGCATGGGAAGATTTACATGATTTCCTACGCATATCAAACAAAAACAAAACAAACATAGATATACTAACACATGGAGAACTTTGCTCTCTAGATCATTTTAATGTTTCAAGATATTTCCACCATCGTTTCATTGCTAGGCTACACTTTATTTGTAATAAAACTGTTCCTCCCCTTGGAGAAGTGCAACACTTCTTTTGGAGAAAAGAATACCAAGCCAGAGGAGCACCACATATCCACATGCTTTTATGGATTGAAGATGCTCCTAAATTTGGCCAGGACAGTGATGCTACTGTTTTGCAGTTCATCCAAAAATATGTCACTTGTGAAATCCCTTCACAAACGACACATAGTTACCTTCATGAACAAATTGTATAATTTCAAAGACACAAATGTGGCAAATATTGTCGTCGCAAATACAAAATCAAAGGGAAATACTACACCAAATGTTGCTTTGGTTTCCCTAGACCAGTTACAGAAACAGGTGAAGTGAACAACTTCATGTCTTCAGTTAGACATAGTGTTAAAGGTAAATCACCTAAGAACACGTATTACATAAAAAGAACAGAAGAATAAAAATATATCAATGATTAAAATGCAGCCATTGCCCTCTTATGGAATGCAAACATAGATGTGCAGTACATTGCAGACAATTCTACTGCAGTTGCACGATATGTTACAGCCTACTTAACAAAAACACAAAAAACAGAGCTTTAACACCTCTGGAATGACCTATCATCAGACAAAACACTATCTCAGAAATTGTACACCTTTGGCATAAAAATGCTCTCTCATAGAGAATTTGGCTCCTATGAAGCTGCAGATCGTTTAACTGGTACTGCTTTGTATATAAAATCTGAAAATATAGTATGGCTAAGTCTTGGTCCTGCTAAATCTAGAACAAGTGTTCTCAAATCCTAAGAGGACATAGAAACAATAGCCAAAAATGATCCCAGTAGCCAAGACATGTTGAAAAACAATTTACTAGACACATACTACCTGAACAGGAGTACCACTTTGGAAACCATGTGTCTATACCACATAGCCCAAAATTTTGTATACAAAAATAATATAAAACCCGATGAACATAAAGGTAGATATAAAGTGACAGATTGTGAAGGCAGCTTAGTGAAACTTACCAAACAAAACTTAATTAATTATATCAAATTGTCATTAAAAACTCCTCAACAGAAAGAACTATATTACATGTCCCCGCTACAACCTTTTAAACCATGGAGAAAAGAAGAAGAGATACTAGATAACTATGACTCCTATGAAGACGCTTTCAAAGCAAATGAAAGCACTATCACCAATGTAAACTTTACACAGTACAAAACAATGTTGCACAATGAACAGCAACACGAAGAAGAATTCCAGGCTCAACTAGATAAGGACACTCCCGACAGTAGTCAACCTTCTGTAACAGGAAGCCAAGAACCACTGGGACAGCCACTAATAGCAAATGAGGCAGAATTAGCTATGACAGAAGTAGAAAACACCATGTGTCACTATGAAGAAGATACAAAAGACTTAACTGTGCTACAATGAAAACTAAACAAAGAGCAGCGCACCATTTTTGAAGAAGTAACAAAAGAAATTGCACATGGTGTACAACATGAAATTAAAGAATGTACCTGCCAAAATTACAAACCTCTACTACTATACATCAGTGGTGAAGCTGATTCAGGCAAAATATTCTTAATCAAAATCATATACAAGTTCCTTCAACAATTGACAAACAAACTGTCAACTGTTGTAACTGCCCCCACAGGTTTAGCTGCCTACAACATAGGCGGTGTCACTTTACACCGATTACTACTCCTTCCAGTAGAACAACAAAACAAATTAGACTATTACAAACTTTCTACAGAAGCTGCAATGGAACTACGCAGAGTGTTAAAACAAATGAAAATGCTACTAATAGATTAAGTGGGCATGGTCTCCAACCTAATGTTGGCTTTGATTCACCTCAGATTGCAATAAGTACTTAAAACTAAACTCTTTGGAGGAAAACACATTATTGTTTTTGGAGATCTTCAATTGACACCAGTGAAAGGTGAGCCTATTTTTAAAACCTTAGGACACAAACTCTGCCATAAAACTGTTGGCAGCATAGGAAATGTCAACCTTTGGCAACATTTCCAATACAGAGAATTAACAGAAAATATGCGCCAATCTACAGACCTCACTTACGGCAACATTTTAAAAAGTATTAGAGTTGGTGTACTATCTCAAGAAGCACAAGCAATATTAAAAACCCGGCACATCCATGCACTTTATGGCGATAACTCATGTGCTACTGATGTTATGGAACAATTAGCGCACGAAAATGTCAATTGTATGTCCTCAATGCCAACTCTTGCAAGCTGTTCCAAATTCAATGAAACAATGTTGAAAAAAGAAATGCAACCAATAATTGACATTTGCTCCACAGACAAAATGGACGTACATGGTATGACAGTACCCATGTGTCAACAAGCCACAACAAGACTAAATACCTTAGAAAACTCTATCTCCAACACAGCTGGTTTGGAGAAAATATAAAAATTATCCTTAAACTGCAGAGTAATGCTTAAACGTAACCTTGACGTGGCGCAAGGACTAATTAATGGAGCACTGGGTACAGTTGTTGGCTTTCAAACATACCCACGTGACAACAACATTCAGTTTGTCAATATTCTCTTTGACAAACTTTCAGAAGTAAAAAGTATAGGGCGCTCACCAGCTTGATTCCTTCTCTTCAAAGACATGTATGTACGCACAGAACAATTTTCTCTAACTCTAGCATATGCAGTCACCATTCATAAATCACAAGGTCTTACCCTAGACAAAGCATTGATAGATATTGATAACACAGTCTTTAAAGAAGGCATGAGCTACGTAGCACTATCACGCTTGCGTACACTTGACGGTCTATTACTAATCAACTTTTATGCAAGTAAAGTAAACGCTGATATTCCTTGCATCTTCCAATACAATAGACTACGTTCAATATACACCCCCCATCCAAAAACATATCCTGTTCCACAAAAAGGAAACCGTTGTAAAAGAAAACTAATTCAAATAGAAATGCAACAGGATCTCACTGCAAATCCTCAAAAGAGAGCAAAAGAAGTAAATACTTCATCAATTACCACAACCAAGGAAGAACCTATTACTCAAAGTAACTCAGGTACTTCTTCAAAGAAGCAACACAAACTCCGAAAAAATGACTTGGACACAGGACTATCTGGTCCATTCATATTTTCAAATATAACTGGTGTAAATTGCTATGCAAATGTAGCAATCAATATTCTATTTCAATTGCCACCAATTGTTGACAACATTTACTTACACAGTACAGACCAATTGTGTTTGAAAATGTTAGTCCTTCATAGAAACGCAACAAACAATCCTCACAACACGTATAGTGTTCATGGAATAAGACAAGAATTGGACCACTGTGCTGGAATGGTGAAATTCGCTATAAACTCACAAGAATTTCTAATGTACTTACTACAAGTACTGGACAACAAAAACATACCTATAAATGAAATCTTCCAGATTTCATACATGGGGAAACATACATGCACTCTCTGCAACAATGTGACACAGGAACAAATCCCTAATGAGCGCTTCGTGTATGTATCCATATACCTAATTGTGAATCTGTTCCATTTCAGCAACTTGTACAAAATGCAAACCATGGTAGATTATGTACTACCTGCTATTCAGATAATCGCTCCACCTTACTAATACAAACACATAGTAACTATGTAATACTAATGCTTCTACGTTACAATGCAGATGGTACCAAAAATAACTGCAAACTGACTGGATTCACTCACGGTCAAGTATCACTTGGTAAGAAAACCTTCACAACAATAGGTATAATCTACCACGCAAGAGCCACAACCAATGCAGGTCACTACACTGCATATATAAAAAAGAAATGTGGATGGTTTGAATGTAATGATAGTACCATTACTCTAAATCTTACAAAACGCTTATTTAATCTTCTTAAAACCAAAATTTAATAACTAATCTGTACTTAAACATTAACAAAAATTCAGTTAAAAAACTATAAACTGTTAGAATACGCCAACAGGTATATAACTGGCCCAAGATTCTATAACAACCAAACAGATAAATGAATACCACTAAATTATAACAAAAAATAGACAGTTAGAATACACCAACAGGTATCTAACTGCTCCAAAAATCTGCAACAAGCCAACAGATTGAACATTAGCCAGAAACAACAAGTGAACACTGAAAACAAACAAATAGACTGTAGCATAACAAAAAACTGTTTTTTTTTTTAAATCCGACATGGATTTATTTTTCCACAGACCCAATGATTTGAAAAACAAACACAGAAACTGAGCAAATTGCACAGTACACTGGTTTGTAAACTTAATATGAGGGTAAAAAAAACATGAAATGTCTATTATGCAATGTAATAAGTCTTTATAAAATACATACACTAACATGCTCTTTTCTTTTATCACAGAAATTGAAAAAGAATATGTACTCCAGTTACAAAACTCATGAAAAAAATATATTCAATCTCAACAAATCAAATCGCAAGTATATTCTAATAGAACACATAAATACTGCTGCATAACAGAACCATTGAAGCAAACATCTAACCATACACCACAATACAAAATGTTCACTTCCATGGATATGTTATACTACAGTGTTTGTTACAAAACTCAACAATCTTAATAACATGACGTAGCCAAATTCACATACAAACTATAAAAATCAAACAGTACAGAAACTGTAGATTTCAAACATTTGATAGATGTTTGATTCTATGGGTGTGATCTATGGGTGTGATATGCTGCGGTGGTTGTGGCCAAGGCCTAGAGTCTTGGTTGTATGGTGTATGGCCTACGGCCTGCGGCCATGCACCCAAGACTCTAGGTCCTGCCCACAACCACCTGATAGATATTCGATTCTATGGGTGTGATCTATGGGTGTGATATGCTGCGGTGGTTGTGGCCAAGGCCTAGAGTCTTGGTTGTATGGTGTATGGCCTACGGCCTGCGGCCATGCACCCAAGACTCTAGGCCCTGGCCACAACCACCGCAGAATATCACACGCATGGTGGCTTATAACTCAGTATCACAACCATAGAATCAAACATTTTAACTGCGGCATATAGTCAATTTTAATGTCCGCGTGTCCTTAGAACAGTTTCAACTTGCCTGCTCACAGCACGGACGGGAATACTATCCTCAGGACACCCCTCATTTTCACTAATTACGAACATCCCGGACAGCGCGGGCATGGCAAATACATCAGTAGCACCTCCCACCTAAGCAAATACAGCATTTCACCCATTTTACTCCCCAAACCTCCCCAAGCACTCTTGCATACCAAAACACTCCCAAAAACTGCATTTCGCCTCTGTTCACCGCCACACTGTCAGCGGATCCAAGATGGCGGGCGCATCGGAACAATCTGACGCACATAACGCCTCACTCCGGCCAATCGGCGGACACGTTGCATGTCCGTGGATATGACGCGAGCCGATTAGCCAATCGGTGTCCTGCCCGTGAAGCGAACAGGGAAGTGTCTCCGCGGAGGGGACATAGATATCACTAATCTTTTTAGACATACTTTTTGATTGTTTTAAAGAAAACTTCTGGACAGATTTTCACCAAATTTACGAAAGCACGCTTTCAGGACCAACCCACTGCCCCTGCCACAAATTTGGTGAAAATCCGTCCAGCGGTTTGGGCTGTAGGCGTGCGCAAAGTTTTTCAGAGTGGGGAATATACTTTTTTTGCAAGGTTTGGTGTGGATTCCTCCAGGAAGAGCGAAGTTATAAGCCACCCAAAAAGTGCTCTTCCTATGGGATTAGCAACTTTTTTTTTTTAATAATTCTGTTTATTACGTTTTAGTAACACAACAACAAAACAGGCATGAGTCAAAGGCATACAACAGATCATGATAGTAAGGCAGTTTTCAAAGAGGCAGAGGGAACCCGGTGGGGCCGAGGGCCATCAGACATTCGTTGGGTATGGCAGGTAATCAATGTTAACAATAGTACATTTCTATTCCTCTCGGTACATTTCAGTTAGCGTCCAGCCATTTACCCCATATTTTCTGGAATTTGCGGGGGCACCCCCGTGCGTTGTAAATCCGGCGCTCCAGGGCCGCACATCTGTCCAACTCATTGCACCATCGGTTCACAGATAGGGGGTCGGCGGAGCCCCAGCTAGCCGCGATCAATCTTTTGACTGTCCCAAGTGCCAGAAATATTCTATCATGTTTTGAGAGATCCACTTCACCTCGGATTCCCAACAGCATCATTTTGGGGTCCCTGGGGATTGGTGTCGCCAGGGTGGCAGAAATCGTGTTGGTACAGCTCTCCCAGAAGACCTGTAAGACTCGGCATTCCCATAACATATGGTAAAAGGTGGCCGGTTCTGTTTTGCACCTGAGGCATGTCCCATCTTCCAGTCCACCCCATCTGACCATGGCAGTGCGTGAATAGTATGTGCGGTGGAGGATCTTCAGTTGTATAAGCCTGAGTTTAGAATCAATACCTATTTCTCTAGGGGACATTAATGCCTCTACCCAGTCCTCTGGTTCCATGTGACCTATATCCCTTTCCCATTTTTCTTTGAGCCCATCTAGCTGCGTCGCCCCGAAGGAGTTAAGGGCTTGATAGATCGTGGAGGTGACCTTAGAGGTAATGCGTTGCGGAAGGATGTTGGTCTCAATGGGAGTACAGGGGGGTATGGTCGTCGTGTCAGGGAATTGGGTGCGGATGGCGTGGGTCATTTGCGCATGTCGAAACCGGTCCATAGGTGCGAGGTCGAAACGCTCTTGCATGGCCTCAAAGTCAAGGAGATGGCCTTCTTGTATCACATGTGCTAGTGTGTGTATCCCTTTCGCGCACCAGTGACCCAAGGGGCCCATCTTCACTATTTCTGGGAGGAGTGCGTTGTGCCATAGGGGTTGAGATAGCGTTGGTTTACCTTTCCAGCCTATCAGTTTGTGCGCATCCCGCCAGGCCCAGCAAATGTGACGTGTCATTTTGGGTAAGGACGGGGGTTGGTCGTGGGTGGCGTACAGGGTCTGTAGTGGGGTTAGTGGGGTCATGCTCTCCATTTCAAGGCGGATGTGGGGGAGTGTGGGGTCAGCATGTATCCAGTCGTTTACCACCCCAATCTGGGCTGCAAGGTAATAGGTGCGAATGCATGGTAGACCGATGCCTCCCTCCCACACTGATCGCTGCAGCGTCTCCAGGGCGATCCTGGATTGTTTCCCTCCCCACAGCAGTGTGCGGAGGCGTCTGTCAATGAGTGCGAAGGTGTCACGGGGGATTATATGGGGGGCGTTTTGAAGTACATATAGTAGTCTGGGGAGGGTCAGCATTTTGAATAGCGCCGCTCTGCCCAATAGTGATAGTGGGAGTGATTGCCAGTGGGAGGTGTCCCTAATGAATCGGTCAATTATTGGCTGTAGATTGAGTTGTAGGAACCCACCTAGTGACGGGTCGAGTCTTATGCCCAGGTATTTGAGTTCTCTAATGGAGACATGATATGGGCAGGTTTCAGGGATCGCAGACTCACCTCCCTGGATCGGGAAGTAAATGGTTTTGGTTTCGTTTATTTTGAGGCCTGCGAAGCGCTGGTATTCCCTGAGGATGCGGGAGACAATCGGGCAGGAAGTGCGTGGGTTACTTAGGTATATGAGGAGGTCGTCCGCGTAGAGGGATAGTCGGTCTTCTCCCCCCCCTGGCCAGGCGAACCCTGTCCAAGTAGTGTTAGTCCTAAGCTCAATTGCGAGAGGTTCTATGGCCAATAGAAAAAGCAGCGGGGAGAGGGGGCACCCCTGTCTCGTACCCCGACCCAAGGGAAATGATTGAGAAGACCTGCCGTTCACCCTTACCGTGGTCTCTGGGTGTGCATATAGGAGTTTAACCCACGATATGAACGTTTGCCCCAGGTTCATTCGAGACATGATTGCCCACAAGGCCTCCCAGTCCACAGAATCAAATGCTTTTTCAAAGTCCACTGCCAGGAGGGCCAGTGGGGCTGATATTTCCTTGGCTCTACTCAGCGCCAACTGAACTCTGCGCAGGTTCATGCGGGTGGATTTGTTGGGCATGAATCCGCATTGGTCGGGGTGAATCAGGGTCTCAATGACCTGTAGCAGTCTATTGGCTAGTGTTCTTGCAAGGACCTTGGCTTCGCCGTTGATCAAGGATATTGGGCGATAGGAGGCACATTCCTCCGGGGGTTTCCCGGGCTTATGTATGACGACTATGCATGCCTTCCTGAGGTCCGGGGGGAGTGCCCCCAGCTCCTTGCTGCGTAGAAACATACGGTGCATGTGGGCGGGCAGTGAACCGCCGAGGCATTTCCATGTTTCTGTAGGGAACCCGTGGGGACCCGGGGTCTTCCCAGGTTGGAGCTGTGCGAGCGCCTCTTGTACCTCAGTTACAGTGATTTCGGCGTTCAGGAGGTCTGTTTGGCGCTGAGAGAGCTTCGGGATCTCGAACCGGTCAAGGTAGCATGTGGGTTCGGGAGGCAAGTGCTCGGTTGGTGGAGTGTAGAGTTTCTCATAGTAGGCGGCGAATGCTGCAACAATGTCCGAGTCGTCTGTGAGGAGGGTTCCGTCTGGAGATTCAATTGCCCGCATGGGATTAGCAACTTAACCATAACTACACAGCCACTAACGTGGCTGTGTAATAAAGTCCCCAAACTATCTAGTGTAATTGTGAAAAGTCCAGGGAATTCTCGTATCTATGTTTGGCTGCAAAACAGAGATCCTCTTGTAACTTTAACCCAATGCCTCTTTTACTGCTGAACAATGAAGGGAGAAAGCAGTGGACTATGTCAAAGAAGTCTTAACAGACCCAGGTGTATTTGATGCTCTCATTTTGACCCTCTCCAATGGTGTCACCACAGCGGCATTAGGAACGTTAAAGCTGCTCTGCGGCATAGGAAACATCTCATGTTATCCAATTCTTGCTAGAGCTAATTAAAGCATGTGCCAATCTCCTTCGCTGATCAGCTGCTTACCATGTCATCACCAGAATAATATAGCAATATAGCCTGCTGCCGATGGGACTGACAACATTCAATATAGATCATGCTGATATCATACACAGCATTGTTTTTAGTCGTGATAATCTGACGGCCAGTCAAAATTAGGGCATAATTCAACCTTGACACTGTCCACAAGACAGGCAAGCTATTTCAAGTGGGTGCAAGGCTACATGCATTGATATATACAACACACACACACACACACTCCAGTTACACCCTTATGAATCACTCTGTTTCACGGCTGCTGCAGCAGACAAATGTCCTATGCATGCAACACTTCTACAGCACACACTGTACAGTTGCACTTTTGTAACACCCTAGACCAGGCTTGTCCAACCTTTTTGAATGTGGGGCCGAAGCATTAACTTTTTGTCACCCAGTGGGCCGGCGAGCCAAAAGTCAACAACTTCACCCAAAGCAGTATATTAAAAAGAGATATTGTGTGACCTTTGACACAATAGCATCACAGGCAGTGATAGCCATGCAGTCCGAAAGATAGCTTTTGGTGTCATGGGCAGTGATCAAAGGTTAGCTGCTTGTGGTTTCTTTCAGTGTCTATGTGTTAATATTTTTCTGAAATAGTGGGGGCGACCGAGCATAGCGAGGGAGCTACAAGGTTCTAGGGAGGGTTGGGGGGGTCTCCCCCCCAAGAATTGTTTTTCAAATATGGGGTTGAAATGGTGCATTTTACAGCAGTAAAGGTGACCTAAAAGCCATAATTTTACAATCAGTTCTAAAGGGGAACATGAAAATTCCATGTCACCAACAGCAGAAAAGAACATTTTACAACACAACACATTTTAATGATCAATGTATCCACAGTGTAAGACAGCACTGTCACTGATGTAACACATTGTCATGCTGGTTGTACCCAAAATATGCCCCTGTGGCAACATGTCTATGCTGGCTGTTCCCAATTCAGGCCAGCATTGTCCTGTACAAAGCATGATTGATGCTGCCTGAGCATGTGCAGTGTGCCCAATAAATAAGGCAGCTTATCTCTGTAATACACATTACTTCTGTGGTGATGAAAGAAGCATAGTTCAATTCAACAGATAAAATGTGGAAAAGCGATCACCCAAAGGTGAACCTAATTGAAGAAACGCAATGTGAGCACAATCTTAAAGTATGCAACCTAGCAGGCCTAGAGCACACTTTACCTTTTCTTTCACCAATAAATCAGAGGGAGAGCACGAACCCAGTCCCCCACTACAAGAAATAATGCAGTCGTGTATCCCGCATTTGGGAACATAGCAGGTGTCAGCAAATCCGATGTGCAATGGGTAAGCCTCACCCTGGGAAATCTTCCCTTGAGATCAGATTCTCCCCTGGCAGCTAAGTATGAGTTGCATGCAAGAGGGCAGGGGTTGGGTCAGTTCTGGGAAGCCCGGCTAAGCGAGGGTGAGAAGGCAGGCCCTGACCCAGCCCCAACCGCAACCCCCTACCCCCGGAAGCTCTTAGCATCTGCAGAGCTGCCTGTCCCGCGTGTAGGGGGAAGCGCCAGCAGGCAGAGCCCAGCAGAAGAGCAGATTGTAGCGCAGTTCCTTTCTCCCATCAGGCCCTGCTCGGCCCGAGATTTGTATAAATAGCAGGATGGCTCGAGCAGGCCTGTTGCAGTCTGCCCACTGGCCTGTCGGCCCCACACGGGCCCATGGCCCTCCTGAGCGGAGCTGCTCAGCGCTGGCCCATTTGACACCATCATAATCATCCTGGACCTCGACGCTCCACCACCCCTGAATCTCAGAGTTCTGCTCAATGACAATGCTGAAGCTTTGACATATTTGCCGTAACCATATGCCGTGTTGTGTCAGCCGAGCCTGCTCAGCGCCAAAGGCAAGTATTCCCTTGTCCGGGCCCAGAGGTCACCAAGTCTTCCAGTGCCATCCACTTGGCACGGCCTACTGTTCCCAGCGTTTTCTCCCCGCAAACCAGCACCACTGCCAAACAGAACTACATCATTGGGGCCCATCGCTGCTGCTCTCCGACTTGACCCCAGCCCAGCGCAAAGGCACCCATGCTTCTGGTCTGATGCTGAAAAGCCTGGCTCTGCTGAGATCCGAAAGACAAGAACTAAGGTATTTTGGGAACATAGTACTATTGTTTTTTGTGTTGCAACTGTATCAGCTCACACCTCTCCTGAAGAGTATAGGCTGCCCTCAGACTGCGCTACCAAAAGAGTGAAAATAAGTTATACCTGTTGGGCTTGCCTGTTTCACTTTTATGATTGGGATCACTGCTGCATGGGCATTAAGCGCGTTATAAATAACCTATCATATCAGATCATATCCTAGATCACAGATCAAGATCATAAGCAACTTCCAGAAACCTTGGCAGGTGTTCCACTGAGGCCCATTTGCAGGTTACAGTGTGTTATTGGGGCACTACTAGGGTAACATATTGTGCTGTACATGTGGTATTCGCCATGCTTTGATACCCCACTGTCCACATTTATAATGTCCAATGTACTTGGTATATTGCATGGACATTTTCATCAATCCGCACTGTGCTTAGAGGTAAACGTAACTGAGCTGCCGCTGTTCTTCTTTGTCTCGAGACGAGGAAAAAAAGCACTGCAAAGGTTAAGTTTCTCAGCTGATAAGGTTAATCTTCGGTGACATTCGCAATTCAAAAGAACAATTTTTGGGGCAGACAGTTTGTGTCGCCGCAACCCCTGCTAAACATACGTCCAGAGGTGACAAACCTTGAAAGTAACTCCGCGCAATGGCCCTCTGAGCAGCGGCCCGCAGCTAATCAGGGGTTCAGGAATCCACTGTGCTGCCCACGCCGAGAGGAACTCCTGCACAGCACCTGTCCACATAATCCTTCGCCCGGGCCAACACTCTTCTCCTCACCTCACCACCTCCTCCCTTCATCTCGGCTCGGCTCGCCTTTTGCCTTGGCATGTGTGGGCCGGAGCCCGTTCCTCTCTTGCATGGTGGGTCCTACTTGCCTGAAATGGGATATTTAAATGCAAAGTAATTGCTTCTATATTAATCCCATTGTTCATAGTTTGTGGGAGTACTGGGCAATCGTATGGACCCGCGCTCACTGAAAATGAATGGTATTCCTGAGGTAACCCTCACTATGCCGTGATACAAATTAGTCTCTCCTTCCTCCATCATCAAGTCCCAAGATCTTCTTGACGAATTTATTTATTTCTGCAATGTTTGTCGGATATAAATAAATAAATTAACGCTTCGTGGCTGAGGACTGTAACTACCTCTGTTGACCCCATGGGGTCACCAGAGGAAGTTACAGTTTTGCGGACAGGCACATTTAAAAAAAAAATGTTTTTTTTTTTTACTCAAGAGTTGTCCAACATATGGCCTCGCGGGCCACATAAAATGGCTTGGCGGGCCGCATTGTGGCCCGCGGGCCGTATGTTGGACAACCTTGCCCTAGACCTTTGCAGTAACACTCAAGTAACACACCCAGCCCCATCGTTGTATCACGTGTGCCTATCTCCACTTCGTTTTGATTGTCTCTTTACAGCTGTCCTGTATGTGTAATCAACTCCAATGACCCCTTACTCTCTGCTGAGGTCACACTGGGGCACTATCAAGCAGAATCATGTGTCAAGTAGGGAGCACACCTCTGACATCACCCCTCCCATGCACGAAGGGGGAATAAACCAAAGTGTAGATAACTCCAACCCTCACACCTGTGCTCAGGCTGAATGGGCACCACCTGCCTCAAAGGGAGAAATGCAAAAGTCCTGCTCAGCACTGCAGCCAGCATGGGCCACTAACTTCAAAGCCTACCTCAAGGTAATCTAGCCACTGTGTCAAGCTTACTGCGCTGCTTCGGAGTGCATCAGTACCTTTGTCTCTAAGCCCTCTTCACATGCAGGCAAAAGGCATACAAGGCTTCATACATCCCAAAACCAGACTCCATTCTGCCACATCTTTGCAGCGAGTCGACTGCAGTTTGTGACATGAGAATAGAGCAGCAAAAGTACAGACGACTCGTTTGTTTTTACTGTTTCACATAAGAAATGCCCATCAGTTACTGCGCCACAGAATGTTGGTTTCAGTTAATAATGTCCCCATACATAATGTCACTGGGAAAAGCCATTGGCGACATTATATATGGTAACATTATGTATGGGGACGGGTTGCGGGGATGTCCCCTGCACCCCTTTTGAAAAAAGGGAAAAAACGCCCCCGCAATCTTCAATGTAATAAAGTCTCTGCAAAAAACGGTGGACCTCATTACAACTCCGGCAGTAGCCCGAGTTGCATTTTTACCGGCACCCACGAATTGACAAGAACAGGGTCATGCCGAGTTCGGCAGACCCCGTAATTGCCCATTTGCAGCTGCTGGCAATAACGGACTTCCCATCCCCATTCGGGCCCATAGGGCTGAATGGGAATGTGACATCGGATGCACCTGCACCATTCAGAATGGTGCCGGTGCATCCGACCTGCTGTGCTCGCGGGTGACGCTCTGCCTGCCATGTCAGACCTGGCTGGACGACAGGCGCCCGTGAGCACAGCTCGTAGTATGGCGGTCTTGGAACTGCAGTACCAGCATGCTTACCGGTAGCATAGTTCCCGGACCGCCAGGGTCGGAATGAAGCCCAGTGACTATTTTGTCAGGTGACATTTTTGCAGGGACATTATGTTAGGCAGAATCCTGTGCAGTGCCCTTCGGGACCACTACACACAATTAAGACTACAAGTGGTAATACAAGTTCACCTTTGGTACAAGTCTGTACTACACTGTTAAAGTGGTAGCAGTAGCGGAGCAACCAGACTTATCTCAAGAGTAAATGAGCAGTAGTAGAGATTACACAAAGGACCACAATTACTGTGACTCAAGCAAACACTGACTCAAGGTTTCAGGTATAAAATACAAGTACATTTATTTGAAACCCTCTGTTCACAAAACACTTCACTTCTATAAATTTGAAACCACACGTAAAATACACTACACACAACCAATTCCACTTGTTCCAGTAAATTCAACGTAAGTACATTAGGATTTGACAGACCAGTGTTGCGATACTAAAGCCTAACCCGCAGATAGAAATGCTCACGAAGTTAAAACACACTTTGTACTTAAGAATTTCAAACAAGGGAAAAGTCAATAAAAATCATAGGCAATACTTTTTCAAAGCAAGGAGACTCGAGGACTTGTTCAAAGATACAGATTAAAGTCAATAGGCCTGCGCCAGTGTCAATGGAGCAGATGCTCAGTTGCCGAGGTTCATACGTTGAACAGTTCGAGATGCCAAGAGTTCGTAAAGATTGTCAAATGGAAGTAAAAGTTATAAGAGGGAGGGAGGAAAGAACACATCTTCGTGGAGGAAAAGGGTTTGCCCCAATTCCGGCTGGTCAGATGGAGAGACCGACCAAATGTGCACAGTATCTTATTCCGTTGGTGAAAAGCTGGTGCCATGGCAGTTGTTCCTGGTAGTTCCTGCAGACTCACGGTTCCTGCAGCTTCAGTCGTGGGGACAAGGACGACGTCTGGAGCGATCTGCACTACCCAGGGATGAGGCCAGCAGCAGCGAAAAAGACAATGATGATTAAAAGGTGCACTCCTTTAAATCAGGAGAGGGCTCTACTGATGGCTATCCAGACCACTACAGCACAGCAGTGATTTCAACCCAGGAGAGGATTCTCTGACTGAAGAAAAGACGAGCTGATTGATCCCACCAGGCTCAAGTGAAGTAGACTTCAGACTGGATCTTCTCTTGTCGTTCAAGGGGGTAGATAGCTCAGGACTGCAGCAGGGCTTCACCGGGACTCGATGTTGCAGCAGCTGTCTTCTCCACTTCTCTTCGGTTCCTTGCAGTTCCAGTAGCGACTCTGACTTCTAGCCCAAGAGTCCTGCCTTTTATGCCAAAATCTCCCATTCACACAGCCTGGCTGCCAATCACTCAGCAGGGGGGTTGTCCAGCCCGGACCACCACCTTAGCCAATCAACACAAAGTGTGACTTGGGTCTCCAAGGAGACCCTGCGCAGGGGGTGACTACACCCCTCCCTCACATTCAGCCCACCTAGACACCCAGACACCAAAGGAGGGCTTCTGGTCAGAAGCCCGCCAAAGGTCGGCGAACAAAGGAGGCAAACCTGGTTTGCAGCGCAAAGAAAGACCCAAAAAGGATGTTAACAAAAAGAAATGGTGATTAAACCCAACCGGAGCCAAAATAAAAAGTATTTGGGCTAGCGGGTTTAAAGTTCGAGGCTACTAAAATACCCTAAAACAATACCATGTTATGTAATATAATCGCGGTAGGAAAATTAGGGTAGGTACCACTGCCACCAGCCAAGTCTTAATGTTAAGGGAGCAAAACAATGCTCCAAGGGCTACAGATAAAAAGGGCTAAGAATTAACCCTTTCCAATACTCCATATAAGATGGGGTGTACTGGATCTCTGGTTAAATGACTATGTAAAGTTAATGGCAACTTTACCCTTTTCTGGGGGACAGTTGGTGGGAAGTCTAAGACAACCCTGTGTCGCTGCACTGAAGGTAATGTGTAACACACAAATGAGTGGGGCTACTGAAGTGGTGTACTCCAGAGTACACAATCACAAAAACAGGGGAAATACACGTGGCAAAACACAGGTAAGAGTGGGGGAAAAGCTCTCCCTCTTACCAAGTGGAAAAAATAAACTCCAGAAATCCAGCAAAGCTGCTGGGGGACTCACTAGGTAAGGGAAATTAGCCATAGAATGAGAATTCTCCCTAACACTCGCCACCCCAGACTAAGGGACAGGAGGATTTAATCCACTCCTGGATGGATCTCATATCTCTAGTCGGTTATAAACATCCTAGAGAGACCATAAGCATTTTGGTGGTGACTTCCTGCTCTGTGCTCAATGGAAAAATCAATCCCTTGCAGCCAGATTGACCATCTGAGTAATTTTGGGTTTTCATCTTTCATTTGCATCAGGTCAGTCTGAATAATGAAGGTAGAACCATACAAGTATGGCCTAATACTCTTCAGTGACCACACAGTAGCAAAACATTCACGTTATATTGTTGCCCACCTTGTCTCAGGATCCTTTAACTTACTGCTGATGAAACAAATACCTTTCTCATCCAGTTGACTAAGGACTGCACCTATACCTACATTTGAAGCATCAGTTTGCACAATGAAGGGTTGGTGATAGGATAGTCAGGAGCTCTTTGGACTGGAGCTTGACAAAGGGCTTTCTTTAGACCTTCAAAGGCTTGATTGCACTCCTCATTCCACCTGACCTTTTTAGGAAATTTGGGAGAGGAGATGACATTCAAGGAAGAAGCTATGGTCCCATAGTTCTCCATGAAGTTCCTGTAATACCCAGTGAGACCTAGGAAGGCTCTCACTTGGGTTTGAGTAGTAGCGGTGGCCCAGTTTTGTACAGCGTGTACTTTTCTAGACAATGGCCTTATTTCACCTCCTCCTACCTCATGTCCAAGGTAGACCACGGTACTCTGACCAATTCGACATTTACTTGCCTTTATGGTCAGATGGGCCTGTTCCAGAGCCTGCAATACATATCCTAAGTGATCAATATGTCCTTTCAGGTAGGGCTGAACACTGCAATGTCATCCAAGTATGCCATGCAGAAGTCCTCATCCCCTTCAGAACTTGAAATGCAGCAGGTGCATTCTTTAATCCAAAAGGCATTACCTTGAATGGGTAGAGGCCACCTGGGGTGGAGAATGCAGTTTTCTCCTTGGCATGGTCTGTCAGGGCTATTTGCCAATAGCCTGACATTAGGTAAAATGTGCTTAGGTGCTTGGCTGCACCAAGTTTGTCCACCAGCTCATCTGTCCTGGGTAAAGGATGGGCATCAGTCTTAGGGACTGCATTTAGAGCACCTTAGATCCTGCCTTTGGTACAAGCACAACTGGGCTAGACCATGGGCTAGTAGAGGGCTCTATAACCCCGAGATCAAGCATCTTATTGACCTCATTCCTTATGTGATTTCTTACATTGTCTGACATTCTGTACCCCCTGCTTTTGACAGGCAAACAGTCACCAGTGTGGATATCATGCTGGCCCCAAGGGGTCAAGCCTGGTGAAAGTGGGAACAGGGAGGCAAACTGATTTAACAGTAATTTGCACTCATCCTGCTGGTTAGATGTGAGACTGGAAGAGAGATTAACTCCTTCCACTTGCTCATCTAAAGGTAAGCCTCTGAGGAGGTCAGGCAGAGGTTCACTCTCCTCCTCCTCCTCAGCTGAAGCTAGGAGAAATGCCTCTATGTCAGGTCTAGAGTAATAAGCCTTTAAACGGTTGGTGTGCAAGACTCTGGGAGCCTCCTTAGGATTGCCTAAGTCCACCAGATAGTTCACCTCTCCAAGTTTACCCACAGCATTGAAGGGTCCTATCCATTTGTCCTGCAAGGCCCTCTGCCTTGTGGGGACAATAACAAAAACAAGCTAGTCTTGAGTAAACTCAACCATGTTAGCCTTCTGGTCATGCCAATGTTTGACCAGAGCTTGACCAGCCTTCAAGTCATTACTTGCCTCTGCCATCATGTGTGACATTCTCCTCCGGAGACCTATCACATAGTCAGTCACTCTGACTGGCTTGGGGGAAGGAGCCCTCTCCAACCCCTCCTTAATCACGGCAAATGGACCTCTGACTGGATGGCCATAGAGAAGTTCGAAGGGACTGTAACCTACTCCCTCCTGAGGGACTTCTCTATATGCAAAGAGAAGGCATGGCAGTAGAAGGTCCCACTTTATTTTAAGAGGTTCCTCTAAAGCACCTATCATGCTCTTCATAGTTCTGTTAAACCTCTCTACCAACCCATTGGTTTGGGGGTTTTAGGCAATAGAGAACTTGTAGGTGACTCCACAGGTTTTCCACTTTGGCTTGCATGTAGTGGGACATAAAATTGGATCCCCTGTCAGATATCACCTCCTTAGGAAAACCTACTCTGGTAAAAATACCAAGTAGGGCCTTAGCCACAGCCGGAGCCGTAACAGTCCTCATAGGTATAGCTTCAGGATACCTAGTGGCATGATCCACTACAACCAGGATAAACCTGTTACCTGAAGATGTGGGAGGGTCAAGAGGACCAACAATGTGAATCCCGACCCTCTCAAAAGGAACTCCCGCCACTGGGAGAGGCACCAGGGGTGCCACATTTTTGGCTCCGCTCATGCCAGAAGTTTGGCAAGTGTGACAGCTCCTACAGAATTTGGCTACTTCTGAACCCATTTTAGGCCAGTAGAAGTAAAGAGAGAGCCTTTCCTTGGTCTTCTTAAAAATTAAGTGACCAGCCAAAGGTATCTCGTGGGCTGACTGCAGAAACTGGAGTCGGTTCACTAGAGGTACAAAAAGTCTTTTGTAGTCTCCAGGGGTTGATTCAGTCGGTTCACGGTAGAAGAGGCCATCTTCCCAGTGCAACCTATACTTCTCAGGCTCAGTCCCATTGAGCTGAGAAGCTGTCTGTAGGCAAAGACCTTCAAAAGTAGGACACTCTCTTTGTCCTCTGCTGAAATCTGCCCTGTTGGGTCCATCTTCCGCCAGTAAAGACTGCAGCCCAGGGTGGTCCACAGGGTCAAGACTTCCAACCAGAGTAAGATCTTCTTCTAGATCGGATTCCTCAGTATCTAGTTGAACCATACAGGGTTGAAATTCGCACTCAGCCTCAGCTGGTGGAGGAGTCACAGAGGTGACTTTGGACAGTCTTGGAGATGTCCTTCCGGGCACAGGAGTGCTTGCTGGTTTCTTGCTGGCAGACTTGGGTTTCCCCTTTGTCTCTTTCTGTCCTGCAATAGCAGTAAGTAAGTCCTGTGGACTTGGGGTGATAGTTTCCTCTATCATATCCCCAGGAGAGCCTCTCAAGGTTCTCTCCCTTGCAGATCTTGTGAGCTCCCGCTTCCTTCTGCTTGGGGGACTGCGGGTACTAGACACAACTCCAAGAGTTTTAAGGTCATTACTCAGCAGGCCCCTCCCAGGTACATTATTTTGCACACTTACAGGTATTCTGACAGTCATGTTATTACACTGCATGAGAGCTGGTAACTGGGGAAACATTTGCACAGGGCCTCCAGCTAACTTGGTTAGGTGTTTGGGTGCCTTAGCAACATCCTCCACCTTGAAGAAACATTCATCAACCACAGTTATGCTGGCTCTAGTGTCCCGGATGGCAGGGGTTTCCTGACCATTCACAAGAACACTATCTTTGTAATACTCTTTAGTACTATCTGGGATTGAGTTATAGACATTTAAATTCTGTTGTTCCCAAAGACCCAAGGGCACTAAAGAAACACTAGCTGAGACTCTCATGGGCTCATCAGCTAGTAACTGAAAGTTACCACTGGCTATAGGTACTTCATCCACCTGGGAGAAGGCTAAGGAGACAGTGTGGACACCTGAAGGTTTACCCTTGCATCTGGGAACTCCTTTCACATGGTCAGTTGACCCACAAACAAAGCATTTACCAAATGCTTTATTGAATGGAGGTTTGTTCTGACCTCCATCTGGTTTGGGACCAGATGGTACATTAGCCTGATTCGGTTTTCCTTGTGGCTTACCCTGGTTATGTTTGAGGCCCTCTTTTGGATTGGAATTATTGCAATTCTCCTTGTTGGCTTTCTTTGGCTGCTTTCCCTCATCCTTCTTCTGAGTTGCCCCAGAATCCTTGTGGGTAGCCCTGTTGGCAACCCACAAGTCAGCAGCCTTAGCTAACTTCTTAGGATCTATCTCCTTTGAATCAGCCAAGAGCTATCTAAGCTCAGGGGAACAGACATCAAAAATAGACTCCAACATTACAGGATTCCTTAAACCTTCATAAGAGTTTACTTTGTAACCCTTAACCCAACCATCAAAGTTTTTCAAACATTCACACACCTAGGTAGCCCAATGGGTACCATCATGCTTTTTGAGGGTCCTAAACCTCTTAAGATACTAGGAATTGGTCTTCCCAAATCTAGCTATTAATGCTAGCTTCACACACTCATAATCATGTTTATCTTCTTCCCCAAACTCCATTACAGCATCACTTGCAACAGAGGGAAGCCTAGAGAGAAGCCAAGGAATCAACTGATTTCCTGGGATACCCTGAATCCCATGATTGTACTCAAACATTGCTAACCAATCCAAAATATCAAGTTTAGTCTCATACATACAAATCATTTCCTTTGGCATACAGGGTCTCCTAGGGCTGGAAGACCTAGAAGACTCTGGTAGAGAAACATTTTCTAAATACAATTTCTTCATTTCTAGAGCATGAGCCAGCTCCATTTCTCTGAGCCTTAATTCTTGATGTTTCATGGCAGTTTGTGCTTCAATACGTTTCACTTCTAACTCAAGTCTCATTTTCTCTAGTGCAATCAACTCAGCAGTAAGTGTAGGACCTGTGGGGGTCCCTGTGGACAGTGGTTGTGGTTGCTGAGCAGGCAAGGGGTTGGTAGGAACTCTTAACAAAGGGTTATCTACTTCTTCTTCAACACTCCCAGATTCAGCAACATCAGTATCCAGATTTGCTGGAGGGGTAGGCCCTTCTGACCCACTCTCCAGACTTTGTTTTCCCAATAATTTAGCAACCAGTTCAGATTTTTTTCCTTTACCAGAGAGACTCCTCTCCCTACAAATGGTTCTCAAAACCTCAGCAGTGTAGTTTGAGAGACCCTGTTCAGTGTAGCTTTCCATATTTGACATGATTTCTTAGTTAATAGAATTAGTGGTGTTTAGTCTTGTGGTTAGTTGACCCCAAGCCATAGCAGCACTCTAAGTGTAATCACTATAATTCAAAATCCTCACCGCTGTACACCACTGTTAGGCAGAATCCTGTGCAGTGCCCTTAGGGACCACTACATACAATTAAGACTACAAGTGGTAATACAAGTTCACCTTTGGTACAAGCCTGTACTACACTGTTAAAGTGGTAGCAGTAGCGGAGCAGCCAGACTTATCTTAAGAGTAAATGAGCACTAGTAGAGATTACACAAAGGACCACAATTACTGTGACTCAAGCAAACACTGACTCAAGGTTTCAGGTAGAAACATAGAAGTACATTTATTTTAAACCCTCTGTTCACAAAGCACTTCACTTCTATACATTTGAAACCACACGTAAAATACACTACACACAACCAATTCCACTTGTTCCAGTAAATTCAAGGTAAGTACATTAGGATTTGACAGACCGGTGTTGCGATACAAACACGTACCCGCAGATAGAAATGCTCACAAAGTTAAAACACACTTTGTACTTAAAAACTTCAAACAAGGGAAAAGTGGATAAGAATCATAGGTAATACTTTTTCAAGGCAAGGAGACTCGAGGACATGTTCAAAGATACATATTAAAGTCAATAGGCCTGCGCCAGTGTCAATGGAGCAGATGCTCAGTTGCCGGGGATCACACTTTGAACAGTTCGAGATGCCAAGAATTTGTAAAGATTGTCAAATGGAAGGAAAAGTTATAAGAGGGAGGGAAGAAAGAACACATCTTCGTGGAGGAAAAGGGTTTGCCCCAATTCCGGCTGGTCAGACGGAGAGACCGACCAAATGTGCACAGTACTTTATTCCGTTGGTGAAAAGCTGGTGCCACGGCAGTTGTTCCTAGTAGTTCTTGCAGACTCACCGTTCCTGCTGCTTCAGTCGTGGGGACAAGAAGAAGGACGTCTGGAGGGATTTGCACTACCCAGGGATGAGGCCAGCAGCAGCGAAAAAGACAACGATGAATAAAAGGTGCCCTCCTTTAAATCAGGAGAGGGCTTTCCTGATGGCTATCCGGACCACTGCAGCACAGCAGTGATTTCGACCCAGGAGAGGATTCTCTGACTGAAGAAAAGACGAGCTGGTTGATCCCACCAGACTCAAGGGAAGAAGACTCCGGACTGGATCTTCTCTTATCGTTGAAGGGGGTAGATAGCTCAGGACTGCAGCAGGGCTTCACCGGGACTCAGGGTTGCAGCAGCCGTCTTCTTCACCGCTTCTCTTCGGTTCCTTGCAGTTCCAGTGGCGGCTCTGACTTCTAGCCCAAGAGTCCTGCGCCTTTTATATTAAAATCCCCCATTCTCACAGCCTGGCTGTCAATCACTCAGCAGGAAGGTTGTCCAGCCCAAACAACCACCTTAGCCAATCAACACAAAGTGCGACTTGGGTCTCCAAGGAGACCATGTGCAGGGTGCGACTACACCCCTCCCTCACATTCAGCTCACCTAGACACCCAGACGCTAAAGGAGGGCTTCTGGTCAGAAGCCTGCCAAAGGTCAGCAAACAAAGGATGTAAACCTGGTTTGCCGTGCAAAGAAAGACCCAAGAAGGATGTTAACAAAAAGAAATGGCGATTAAACCCAACCGGAGCCGAAATAAAAAGTATTTGGGCTAGCGGGTTTAAAGTTCGAGGCTACTAAAATAGCCTAAAACAATACCACGTTATGTAATATAATTGCGGTAGGAAAATTAGTGTAGGTACCACTGCCACCAGCCAAGTCTTAATGTTAAGGGAGCGAAACAATGCTCCAAGTGCTACAGATAAAAAGGGCTAAGAATTAACCCTTTCCAATACTCCATATAAGATGGGGTGTACTGGATCTGTGGTTAAATGACTATGTAAAGTTAATGGCAACTTTATCCTTTTCTAGGGGACAGTAGTCAGCCCTAGAAATTGCGTCGGTGGGAAGTCTAAAAGACAACCCTGTGTCACTGCACTGAAGGTGCTGTGTAACACACAAAAGAGTGGGGCTACTGAAGTGGTGTACTCCAGAGACCACAATCACAAAATAGAGGAAATACACATGGCAAAACAAAGGAAAGAGTGGGGGAAAAGCTCACACTCTTACCAAGTGGAAAAAATAAACTCCAGAATTCCAGCAAAGCTGCTGAGGGACTCACTAGGTAAGGGAAATTAGCCATATAATGAGAATTCTCCCTAACACATTATTACATGGAATCAGAATGTTTGACCAGCATTGAATGTGCACAGAGTACCTTTCCCTATGTTACGGTGCTACGAAATGCAAGGTCTTCAATTATTATGAACATAAGGCTTGCCCACCAAGCACGATGCAAGTTTTGCCTGCCACGAGGTATTGTGTCACACTTGCTCTACCCATCACTTATTATTTTAAACAAAGCCATACAAAGCACTGCAGTTATTGTGTCTCAGTGTCCATCCAATCCAATGTGCATAATGCATGCTCACCAGTTAGTGTGCATGGATTGGGTTTCAGCAAATGTCTCTAAAGCAGTTCCTGTGCATGTAACGCTTCCCTATTGGTTAATGGGCTACAAGATTCCTATCACTTGGCTTATGTGTGCATAGTGTTCTTCAGTTTCTATAACGCAGAATATCTTCTCCGTTACTGTGCAAAAGCTGCATATCCATTATGAATTTAGCCACATCATGTCTTCACATGTAACCTGTCCATCAGTTACTTTGCCACAAACGGCTTGCCCATCCATCAATCTGCACAAGATCCCTCCCCATCAGTGTCTGAGCCACAGCCGCCTTCTTCACTAGCTCCTTCATCCACTGAAAGTTGTCGACCTTATCACATATCTTATTCTCCCTTCTTGAAGTCTCGAGGCCATAGTAGGTAAGCCTTCAAACTGACAGCAAGTATAGATTTCTTTGGGCTTACATTAAATCATGGCTTAAATGCTTTTAAAGATTTACGACATTTTCATACATTATAATGGCATTGATTAATGTTTGTTCCTGGGTGTGGTATAACAGGTGTTAGGGCAACAGTAATTCCATACCAATCGTTCGTTGAAATTGGGGCCTCCAGGTACCTGAAGAAGGGGTGGATCTCAGGGCCATTACAACCAGGACTAATCACAATCCAACACAAATGTCTTAAGGACATTGCATCTCTCCACTCATCAGGTAGATGTGGGATGATATGTAATGTTCTTAAATACAATTTTCCACATCATACTTATCATCTCCCTAGTAAAATGACAACCCCGGTTGGAAGACTTAACTGAAGAAAGATGTGGTTTATAATCAAAGTGGCAGTAGAATCCTCCCACAATTCGGGACCATGGGGCATTCAATATACTCTGTAAATAGAAAAGCAACTGTAATCATGTATTTGCATTTGCAGAACGAATCACCAGTCTTTCCTTTTTTCACAATACGTGCTGATTCAACTTGTGTAAATGTACATTAGAAATAATTATACACATACAATGTACAAATGAAACATATTATCAGAGGCCTAGAGAGGGTGTGGCACGAGAAGCGAGGCAACCCCTCATTAACCCAGCGTCCAATCTTCATTCTGGCCACTGCTCAGCTGTGTTCAGAGCTGTCCTGACAGATGAAAGTGTATATTTGCTCATTTTATGTATACAAAATGACTTCTACTTTGTGCATAACATTTGCTGTTCTACAAGTCTGCATAGAAAATAAGCTGCAAGTTTGTGCAAAAAAATGACTGCATGTGTGTGACTTTACCACAGTAGCTCTTCTGGCCACGGTCTTTACACACCTTATTGGACAGAATCATGTGTCTCATTCCAGGTGTGAAATAATCAACTTGCGGCCTGCATTTATAAACTGCAAAGGCATGCAAAATGACATGAGCTAACACGGCCAGGACACTCAGAACATGGTTTAAGTGCTCCTTTTCACTTTTTGTTTATGAAACTAGAGTGCTAATGAGGACAGGAGTTAGGGGATCAGTAGGCAGAGGAGTGTCTTCATTGCTAGCCACTCTCAGCAATCTTTCGATACAAACTACTGTGAAGTGAAAGTGTGCACCTATGCATGTATGAATTGGATGGATATCATGCAAACAAAAGAGAGGAGGATGAGAGCCAGAGGAGTGATAGCCATGGGGCCAGGTTCAGATAAATGCAATCAGAGTAGTATTTAATACTGCACTAGATGTGTAGCTCGCCACAGAATCTGCATGCATATGTTCAAAGTCTGGCAGACTTGTTTGTATACTATTTCATAGTCTATGAACTGTGTACAATTTAGTTGAGTAACAGCAAAATCTTTCATTGACAATGCATTGAAGCAGGCTATAAACGTTGCGGACTTCCACCTGGTCGCGGAAGCATGGAAATGAAAACACACTAATTAAACAAATATGTTTGTTTGTGGGTACCCTTTACCTAATCCCTCACTTATACGGGGCAGGCCCATAGTGTAGTGAAATTCTGGCTGCACCACTGAGCAGAATTTATCAAAGTGACTTGTAATTTGGAAGTATAGCAGGAGAGGGGATCTCGTGGTCCCATTCAAATGGCATCCGCAGTGCCACACTGGCCAATGAGCCCAGCCAGGGAAAATATCAACACAATCAAAAGAGATATGGTAATTCTTCTGCTGGATGATTAGCACTGGCAGTGCTGGTAATTTTATGGAATCTTTTGTGGCTTTCATGAAAATTCAATGATTGTATAATGAGTTAATACGCATGGAAAATCCCTAGCGACAAAGTCCCCTCCCAACGTCTATAAGGCAATTAGCACATGATCTTAATAATAACGTAGGTTT
The DNA here is from genome assembly GCF_040938575.1 of Ambystoma mexicanum. Taxonomy (NCBI): domain Eukaryota; kingdom Metazoa; phylum Chordata; class Amphibia; order Caudata; family Ambystomatidae; genus Ambystoma; species Ambystoma mexicanum. The sequence goes on along the minus strand of NC_090923.1, from coordinate 488,152,148 downwards.
TAGAGTTGTGGTGGAAAAGAAAAAATCATTAGTGCACAAAACGTAGTAATACATGAAGTGTGTAGAGGAGAAGCCAAAAGCCTCTACCGGAAATTGCGACATGCACAACGCCAGGTACCTATCCCACGAAGAATTCTCGAAACAAGGTATCCATTAAGAAAGCCCTACATGATGTACCCACAAAGGGATGACAGTCACTTGAGGGAGGTACCCGAAGAAGTGTGAAGCAATGCATGCAAGAGGTTGGCAACGTCACAAGAATTGAGAGTGATGCACTAAGAAGGATGATCATGGAAGAGAATGCATAAATCTTATGAAAACTGATGACAAGATAAAGAATCGAGTAACATTTAATATGCGAAATGAAGATTGCATGTGCGATGAACATTGTTAATATAACTGCAACTGAAGTCAAACCCTGCCCCTGGTCCGATCATGGAAATATATATTTTCAGATTTGTAATGAGCGCTTTATGAAGAAAAAAAAAACAGGATTCCTATCCTAGTTAGGAACACAAACAAATTAACCTCAGACAATTTAAAACCCTGGACCATTCCGCTAGCATCTCAAATAGAGGTGATGAACAACCCACAAGAGTTGGCAACAACCTTTCTCAAGGCCTTCAAGGACATTGCAGAATGTGTAGCGCTACTAACGAAAAAACAGTGCCTCGAAGTATGTAAAAACAACACATGGTTTAATTCACATATGTAGGAACTGTAAAAACAAAACACTTTTATGAACGGAGAAAGAAGCAGGAAACACAGAGTCTAGAAGCATGCAAAAAAAACGCCAGAACATACAAAAATGCCATTCTACAAGCCAAGAAAGACATGTTAAATGACAGAATTGCAATGGCATCGTCCGATAGTAAAGAACTGTTCAATATTTTAAGAGAACAGGAAAATTCAAAGGCAGGGCTGGTCTTTGCATCAGGCAGTGCAGGCGGCTGCCTGAGGTGCCAGGCTCTAGGGGGCACCAGTCTGAATCCAACAACACCATTGTCATCATTTTCTTTTTTTTTCTTTACTTTTATTTATACAGTTGGCAATTTAAGTTACAACAAAGACAGGGGGTCACCCTTTAGACAGAGGTCTCATACATTAATATCCGATTGCATCGGTACAGATGTCATCACACATAAGGAGAGTACATCAGCAGAATAATTCAAAGTGCATGGAAAGTTTCATTCACACCCGTCTTCTCGGGCCACGCAGGAGCGGAAACTGCACCAGATATCAAGCGGTCTGGTCACAGGGGAAAGAAAGTTGGCACAGAGATTCTCGCTTTCTTGCGCCCATGTCAGTGCTTTCATCCATTCGCCCACAGTGGGGGGGGCACCTATTCTTCCAATGGAGGAGTATTAACCTTTTAGTCAGCATGCAACCAACGTTGGCAAAGGCCCGGCCGTCTCTACCCAGGGGCCCAGACCACAGTCCAAACAACGCACCCAGAGGGTGTTTCTCTAATGAGGTGCTTGTTATGTCAGAGAGAATCTCGATGATTCTTGACCAAAACGTTTCCAGTCGCGGGTATCCCCAGAACATATGTAGATGGTCCGCTGCTGTTTCATCACATCTGGGACAACCATGTAGTGTGGGGGGGCAGAATTTTGGATAGTCTGGCCTGGGTATAGTGTAGGCAATGTAGAATCTTAAATTGCATGAATTTAAAGCGAAAGCGTCTGGTGTGTGCACATTGGTATCGGAAATGGCAGTTGCCAATTCCTCTGACCAACATGAGCATGCTTTCTGGGAGGGAGGGGCCATCCCATCCAATGCCATTTTATATAGTGAGGACACCACGTGGCTACTATCCCACAAGTTGGGAATGTAAGCGAGAATCAATGTTTCTGGAGGTTCCTGGGGGTACGTGGGCCAGTGGGCTGCAATCGGAGAACGGACCCAATAGTATTGTAAGAGGTCACCCTCATTATCTCTGTGGCCCGGTTTCCAGGTCTTAGGCGTGATGAATGCCCTGTTTGGAAACAGGTCAGCGAATTCTCTGTTACCCAGCGCTTCCCAATGGATATGAATCACCTTATCACACATCGGCAATAGCCCCGGGAAGTTCAAGATTGGCAGCCATTTAAAAAGGGTGTGTGGCCCCCACCTGGGCAAAGAGCAGCCGCCAGGCCCTCAGTGTAGAGGCCACCGGGTCCAACGGGGAATCATCCCTGTAGCCGGTATCTAGCATGAGGTTCTTGAGGTCAGTGCGACCGGCAGCCAGCAATTCCAGTTTGACATGCGGGGGGAAGCTCCACTATGTACCAGTATGACGCATATTGTGCCTGGGAGGACATGCAGTACAATTCGGTGTGCAGTGCAGAGAACCCCCCCTTATCATATGTGGAAGTCAGTTCAGTCGACCTTTTCCTGATTGCACCAGAGTGCCATAGGAACTGGGTGAAGAGTGAATGTAGTCTGGTGAAGTAGTCTTTAGCGGGCCAGATCGGGACGTTGGAGAACACAGAGAAATTTAGTCAGCAGAGTCATTTTTATGAGAGTTTAGCCAGGGCGGACAAGGGGAGGTTCTGCCACCTTCGCATTTTGTCCTCGACCACTGCCGTAGCTGAGTCATAGTTGTCTTTCAGTAGCTCAGGGCATGTTCTGGACACAGTCCCCCCCAGATATTTCATATGGTCTGTGAGCGGAAATAATTCTGACTTAGCCGGGTTAATCGTTAAACCAGAGAATTGTCCGATACGAATGATGTCCTGCAGTATGGGGTCTGGGTTGAGGTGTGGGTCGCAGACATACAGAAGTATGTCATCTGCATATAGGGACACTATCTCCGGGCGGCCTATTAGGCGGAGACCACAGTGTTCATGTCTCTCTCTAATGAAGTCAGCCATGGGCTCAATGGCCAGGGCCAACAGGATGGGGGAGAAGGGGCATCTCTGGTGGGTGCCTCTACCCAGAAGAATTTGTCCGGACGTGAATACGTTTACCATCACCCTGGCCACCGGCCGCGTGACCATTGTTATTGTTTTAAATGCACTTTAACACAGACATGAACAGCCCTTTCTTTGCCATGCTCTCGGTATAGCACAAGCACAGCAATTTATAAACATCAAGTGTTTTCTTTCCAAAATTACGAGTGGAATATAACCTAAAATAGCTTATTTTTTAAATGAATATTGTGCAACCAATGTAAACACTATAGAGGAATGGGCGTTCAGAATGTAGTGTTACACTTGAATGCAACATGGTAAGGTTGGGTTGCGGACCGCAGAAGCAACAATCTATGTTTTAGAAGTCCATTATTTACATTTCAGCCTCGCCATCCGTGTTGTCACTGAAATAATGCAATCAACTTAAACATTAGTGAATGTCTGTAGGCTAAAAGGGCCCTGCAGAGAAGTGATACAGCACCCACATGTGCTTATATATTTTGTGGCTTGCTTCCTGAGCACTCTGCAATGTGTCACAAAGGTAGCCAAGGCCAGGCTTCCCCATGTTGCTGGTGTTTGCTAAGAGACTGCACATGGCACACATAGACATAAAGCTTCACCCATCATTGTGTTGCACCTGGTCACACACCGAGGCGCATACAGGCACTGGAGAAGCACCAGGTCAGACACTTGAGAGGGTGGGAATAAGGGGGACATGGGGCTGGGACAGGTACCAGTTAGACTGCCCACCCACCCCTGCCACCCCAACTGCCCACCTCAAGTCAATTAAGCAAAGCCCAGGCAAATACCCCTGATCAGCTTCAGTGATACAGATCTGACACCTGGAACCTTAAGCAAAACACACAAAACCCAATTGGCCTCATTACGAGTTTGGCGGTAGCTGTGCCAGTATTACGGGCACGGCTACTGCCGAACTCGCTACCAGCACCGGCACCCACAAATGGGCCACAACTGGCCCATTACGAGTTGAATGGGCCGGTAATTGCCCATTCGCGGGTGCCGGTGTGGGCGGGCTCCCGATCCCCATTCTGCCCGGCAGGGCAGAATGGGGGTGGGGAGCATGGTTGATAACGGTGCCGGTGCAATCACGAGTTCTGCTCGCGGGTGCCGCTCTGCACGCCTGGTCAGACCAGGCGTGCAGAGCGGCACCCGCGAGCTGAACTCGTGATGTGGCGGTACGGTAACAACGGTGCCGGTAACACTACCGGCGCCGTTGTCACTGTACCACCACATTCGTAATGAGGCCCAATGACCCCCTCTTCTTATCTTATTAAGACATTTCAGACTGCAGCAATCACCCCTCTTCCGTTCATCATGTTTAGTAAGAACACAGCTGTAGAAGGACATAACAGGACAAATACAAACAGTGCTGGTGGCTGCACAGTTAACAACTGCCCAGCAATTACTAATGTAAAAATGTTAGCACACGCATGTGTATGCATACATTTTTAGGCAATTGAAATCGAATGGGTGTTTGTACTTGCATGTCAGGTGAGTGATTGGAAGGGTAGGGGCAGGAGACCCTTCATTCTCACAGCAGTACTTAAGTTGCGTGGTTTCAGAAGTGAAGGAGGGAGTTAACTGATTGTAACATTGAAGCTGCACTAGAATATTTGTATTACAATGTGTAAAGAAGTTAGTTTCCCCACACAAGTAAGCCCCCCTACCCCCCATATCGTCTCTGAAGTTAACACCTCTCCCAAAATTTTGGGGGGGCACCAACAATGCTTCCCGCCTGGGGGTGCAAACTGGTCTAAGACCGGCCCTGTTCAAAGAGACCTGACAGTGAACAAATAGCAAAGGACAGGTAATTGTGTACATCGATCCAAAAGGCAATGACTGAAACTAGAAAGAATTCTAAAAGGAATCGAAGAAAAAAAAATAGATAGTGACCATATTGTATCAACCAACAAAAATAACACCCAGCAAGAATTTAGTTTGTCTCCCATTACAGAAACAGAGTTGGCAAAGGTCATCAGACAATTAAAAACTACGAGTTGTAAGGGAGATCCATGCTCCACCATCATTATTAAAGAGTGTACAGACACGCTAATAGTGGCACTTACTAAGTTTGTGAACACTTCTTTCACACAGAATCAAGTACCAACAGAGTTGAAGAAAGCGTGGATAAAACTGCTTCTAAAAAAGTCGAACGTATGCCCCCCACACTCTGGCAAATAACAGACCAATTACAAACACAGTGTCCCTCCTGAAGATACTTGATAGAGTGGCGTACAACCACATTTCTTCCCACCTGAACAACCATAAGATCCTAAATAAATTCCAATCAGGTTTCAGAGAACATCACGGAACAGAGACATCTTTGTTTAGTCTAAAATCGAAACTTTTACAATCCATGGACGTAGGTCAAACATCTCTATTAATGGCCCTAAACCTCTCCGCGGCCTTCGATTTAGTGGATCACACTATATTGATCAAGAGGATACGATGGCTTATTTCCTGACTGAACGGCAGGGGAGTGTGGCCAGTAGGGAAGCCAAAGCTGAACCAGAAACTCTACTTTACGGTGTACCACAAGGAGCATGTGTGTCCCCATCAATATATGATATCTTTATGGTCCCTTTTTGTAACATGTTGGAACGTGAAGACATCATGTTTCCCAACTATGCTGATGACACACAGTGTGTTGTTCCGCTCACTGGATGTCATAGCACGGATGAAAGACGGATAAACAAAGTATATGACTGCATCCAGATATGGATGGCACATAATGGACTGGCTCTGAAAAACAGAGCTCATGGTGATAGGAACTAATAAGAAATTGGCCAAGCTGGGACCCTGGTACAAGAGCTTTAATATTGCAGATTGCAAAATTGAAGTACTAAAGAAAATTAAAATCCTGGGTATCACATTAGATCAGCATTTAACGATAGGGTCACAAGTAAGTAGTTTGGTTGCAACCTCCACCTACTACCTAAAATTACTGTCCAATCTCCGACCATTAATATCAGAAAATCACGCAGAGGCAATAGCACGAACCATAATAGGATCAAAGATCGATTACTGTTGTAGCTTACTTATTGACACCCAACAATCGGAGATCAATCATTTACAGGTAATCCAGAATAGTGCTGTAAGGGCAGTGAAGGGACTGAAGTGGAGAGACCATGGGCCTCATTATGCGGTAGCCATGGTGCTATTAGCGCCATGGCTACCCCCTTACCGCATTCCGGGTCCGTGTTTCCGGAATAGGGACTTACCGGGTCATTCCGGCCTTGGAAGACCCGGTAAGTCCCCATTCCGGGAACCATTCCCCATTCCCATTTGAGCCCCCATAGGGCTCAATAGGGATGGAGCTATTAGCGGGCCCGTTATTAGCTCTGAAGTCCCTCAACGGGTCCCTTCCATAATGCCTGGTAAAACCAGGCGTTAGGCAAGGGACCTGCTAAGGGACCTCGTAGTAGGGCGGTAAGGGATTACCGAAACCGGTGCCCTTACTGGTGCAGGTAATCCCTTACTGCCTACCGTGTAATGAGGCCCCATGTGTCTGCAGCAAGACGCAGTTTACACTGGCTCCCAATAAAAGCAAGAATACAGTACAGGTTACTTTTAATCACGCATAAATGCTGGGGGGTGCATATTCCAACATACTTAATTGAAGAGGTAGTGGAGAAACAAAGCCAAAGGACTCTAAGATCCAACAATTCACATCTATTAAGAACGTAGAAAAGTAAAACCAGCAAAGCTCTCAAAGGAGCTGTCAGCAAAGCTGTTCCCATATCTTGGAACAAGCTACCTCTGGATATAAGAGCAGAAAGCTCTACAGGTTTATTCAAGAAGAAACTTAAAACACATTTATTGGGTTTAGAGGGTTTGCCAGACCTCTCTATGCAAATTTTCAGTACTTTGGGTTCTCACCCTAAGTAACCAGGGCAATCTAGACGTGGACCCCTTGCTCACTGTGCTTAGATAGGCACAGCTCCACCTCACTGATGAGGCCAGACTAGGCGGAAACACGTGTCTGGGGCTGCTGTTGGTACTCTTGTTCAGAGGAAAATTGCCTACCATTTCGGTGCTGGACTACGAATGGGTGGGACAAAGACTGATATGTGTATGGAAATTTCTCCTCTGTGGAAAGCATAGTGAGCTAAAGCATGGTTGAGACCCTCCCGGGGGCCATTCACCCAAGAACAGGTCAATGGGCCCTGTTCATACCGGTAGAGGGTTTCCCAGACCTCTCTATGCAAATTTTGGATACTTTGGGTTCTCACCCTAAATTACCAGGGAAATCCAGACGTGGGCCCTTTGCTCACTGTGCTTAGAGAGGCACAGCTCCACCTCACTGATGAGGCCCGACTAGGTCGAAACACGTGTCTGGGGTTGCTGTTGGTACTCTTGTTCAGAGGAAAATTGCTTACCATTTTGATGCTGGACTATCTGTGGGTGGGACAAAGACAGATATGTGTATGGAAATTTCTCCTCTGTGGAAAGCATAGTGAGCTAAAGCGTGGTTGAGACCCGCCCGGGGGCCATTCACCCAAGAACAGGTCAATGGGCCGTGTTCATACCGGCAGAGGGTTTCCCAGATCTCTCTATGCAAATTTTGGGTACTTTGGGTTCTCACCCTAAGTTACCAGGGCAATCCAGATGTGGACTCCTTGCTCACTGTGCTGAGAGAGGCATAGCTCCACCTCACGGATGAGGCTCGACTTGGCCGAAACACGTGTCTGGGGTTGCTGTTGGTACTCTTGTTCAGAGGAGAATTGCCTACCATTTTGGTGCTGGACTACCTATGGGTGGGACAAAGACTGATGTGTATGGAAATTTCTCCTCTGTGGAAAGCATAGTGAGTAGAAGGGTGGTTGAGACCCTCCCGGGGCACATCCACCCAAGAACAGGTCAATGGGCCGTGTTCGTACCGGTAGAGGGTTTCCCCAGACCTCTCTATGCACATTTATTTTACTAAATAATAGAAGTTAGCTTGAAAAACCCCTCATCGAAGTCAGGAGTAGTAGCTGGAGGGCGTTATTTGTTGTTTGGTTCTGTCTTGTTATGGGTGCGGCCATAAGCCCTCAGGTACCTGGTTTGCGTTAGAAGTTAAAGTAAAGTAAAAGTAAACTAAATAAAATATAAGTCGTTTCATAATTGTACAAATGCTGTAATGCAAGTAGACTAAGTAATCTTGAAGGCTGGCTATACATAGTGGATAGACTGCAGGCGGTGCCGCCAATATTTATATGTATAGAGTCTGGATGTTCAACGGCGCAACTTTAGTAAGCCAGGACCCGTGAAAGAGAAGGGCTGAAAGTGTGGCGCAGCAGAAAAGCAGCTGAAAATCAATGAAGGATCAAGAAGGCTGTCTGGCCCAGTGTCAAGGGTTGGGCAGCCAAGAACTGGTAATCTATTCAAAGAGATACAATGATCGTGAGAAGCAGGCGAGCTCCTGTTAAGGTGCGACAGAAACACTATGAAAGCCAAGTTTTATTCATTTAAAATCATAAATGTGTAAGTGATTTCAACCCGGCACTCCACCTAAGTCAATGCCTAGCATGTGATGGACAGCTATAAGTAGACTTATAAGTCTATAAATTCTTTTATTTCTGAATGATATACCTTTATATCACGCCCCTCTCTTTGAATCCCCCCCCCCGGTCACACTGAACCAGAAAGCAAGATGTTTTGCAAAGTTAAAAAGATTTATTTTAGGTATTTTCACACTATTTAATGGTTTATACAATGATCACCAATGGGGTGATGTCACAATAAATCTCTTTAATCACACAGAGTATTGGTAGGAAAATAATGCAGCATAGAAATAATACTTTGGTGTGGGTTATATCAAAAGGCAAGTGATACTCTTTCCCCCTGCACACTACTCAATCCCCCCAATATGCAGTATAAAGAGATGGAAGGGGAGAAAACAGGTTTCAGGAATACACACTCAACAATTACAGTATCAATCCCAATTTCCCCCCAGCAAACTCAGGGAAAAACAGGAATGATTGCAACTTGTCAAACTGGTTTTGAATGTGGCTTTGAATGGAATGGTAAAAACACAGAAAATTGATTTAATTCACTAAAATGGTTTCAATACTAGTGGGAGCCGCATTGTACAGTTTCAGATAAACACTAGCAATGATTATTGAATAACCAGTAGATTGAAAACTTAATACGGAGGTCGGATGCAATGTACAGCTGTTTCACACGTGATAGATTTGAGCCAAATGAAAATTTGCGGCAAACTTTTCTATGCGCACTAAGAGTTGGAAAGCTGAGGGTGTTAGCTTCAAGTGGACATTTAGATTTTGTTTCTAGCATGCACGGTGAGGAAGTTATGAAGGTTTTTGTAGAGCTTGTTTTTTTCAGAAAGAGTCCAAATTTGTAAAACAGGGTTGCGCTTTTTTTAAAATTACAAACAAGGGTTCTTATACTAGGGATACTATGAAGCCACAAACTACACAACAGTACAGCCACCAGTTCAGCAACGCCTGTGTCTGGATTTTGCCCGCGGAGACGCTTGTCTTTCTCAGCAAATATATTAGCGCAAAGATGATTTTAACACTACTATTACCAAAGGACTATAGGGATGAGAGAAAGATTCAGGTAAGACCAAAGATTTTCTACAATGCAGTTCTGCATATAAGAGAGTGGGTTTGGATAGGGATGACTTATGGATAATACATATGCTAGAGACAAACCTGTGCTATGGATACTCACTACCACTGTTTGGAATGGACCCATCAGGGATGTGGTCAGGATACTTTCTGGACTGGAATTCTGCTAGCACACGGGACTGGACTCAAGGCGCTCTGGTTCTGCACTCAGCACGGCACTCTGGACACTGCATGGCAAAATTGGACTGGATCTGACGGGTTGGTTCTGGTTCGCTGCTATCTGGTCACAGCTCAGCTCTACTGGGTCGGATCTCTGAATTCTGGCAAGAATTCTTAGCAAGGAAGCAGCACAGCTCAGCCAGGCTGTTCTTTTTTTTTTTGTTCCCCTTGGAGGTCTGGGGTAAAATCTGGTTTCAGGATTTTAAAGGCCAAGCTGAGAATGGTTCAGCTTTGGAAATGGGCCTTTCTGCTTTCATAGTTCTGGAGTCTGGAATATGGATTTCTATTGCAAAGTGCTTCACCAGCAATCAGATGGTGGGTGAATGTGTGTGTCCTTCTAGGTCCTAAGCTGTCTCCATTTATGTATTTTCTAAATGGGTGGGTATGCTGACTTCTACTAGGCACACCCCTAGGGATTCCAATGGTTAGGGTCTTTCCTCTCCCCTGATTTGAGAAGAAAACCTGGTGTCATGATGACGCTGTATTTTGTAATCCAGGGAGTACCTCCCCTTTGTTTCTGCACATGAAATCTATTTTTCATACAAGACAGAATTACCATTTTACAACCTTAATACCAATAGCATATTTATATCAGATATTTGTTGAAGCAAGTATTCATCCGAGCCCTGTCACGGTGAGAGCTTGGGTCTAGATTTGGCAATTTTTCACACTTTTGGTCTGGTACCCAATGTCAGATTCGTCCACATTTTTACACATATGTGCGCATGACATCTGGGCATAATCATGTGAAGTTTCATGTTTCTGGCATCACCACACTTGCTACAAAACCACAAATTCTGTAGTCTTGTCCCTGAACAAAGCACGGAGCTCTGAGTAGTTTTAAAACTTGACCAGCATGTTCATATTAACAATACTGTTATTTTACAAATGTTTACAATTTTGCACAGTCCTCTGTCAGTCTTTTTCAAAAATATACTTTCTTGTGCTTTAAGAATACACATAACTGTCTGTCCCGCCTCGAAAGTTTTGGTGAGTCAAGAGCAATCCCTGCCTCTTCCCCCCGGCAAAAGTTTCTGTTGACAGTTGCATCTGCATATCTTTTCAATCAAGGGAGTCTTTTGCCTCTCAACAGAGCAGCAGAACAAAATCTCCTCCCCTCTTCATTAACATCTGACTGGGAGTTCCTGTGGCAGAGATCAGGAGGAAGGTGACTTTTGTTTGGGGCACGCTGTGGAATTTGCTTTCAAGTTCTGTGACTGGCATCAGGGGTTGACTTTAAAAATCCACTTTGTTTAAATTTTTCTCTGATGAAAATAAACTTACATTTTCAAAACAGGCAAACATATCACCAATTCAAGTCTTTTTAAACAAAGAAATTAAATAATGGCAACCTATATTGTTTTTAATGGAAAGTCACTTCATTTCAACCATTTGATTTTACTGTACAAGTTTAAGCTTCCAGGTTAATTAAATGACAGCTTTCATACAGGCGGCCAACCGTACTGCACCCATATCTGACAGATTTTCCCAGGCAAGCACCTTTTTTTTAATGTGGATGTTCTTGTGATGAAATCTGCTTCTCCTGACATTGTGTGCTTATGTGGATTCTTTAAATAAAGTGACGGGTAACACCCAGCAAGGATGTTGGATCTTTTCCGATGTTTGGGAACCATTATTTTGTCATTTCAGCAACCAAGGAAAAATGGATTTCAGAGCACTTCTGGGTTTCCTTGCAATGAAGCAATGCCTTTCATGTAGTTTCCATGTTCACTCTGTGGGCAGCCCAATGACAGATTTCAGTAGTGTGGTCTCCTGTTCCACTAATGACACAAGCAAAGTAGATTGGCAGCCAACATTCTGGTTTCACTGCGGAATTCTCAGAGGTTTAGCGCCCATACGGCTTTTTGCGGCCATTTTGTTGGTTCTGGTGCCACCAGCACACAGTGATGTCGCAGGGCAGAGCCTAGTGGGTCAATGCATCCCACAAGTGCGAGGATAGGAGCTCAAATGTGGTCTCCTGTCATGTGGGATGGATAGAAATAGAAAATGGGCAAGCTACATCGAGACTGAAGATAAGAACGTGCTCACACTCCCTTCTATTCTCAGGCACAGTGATAGTCTGCAAGGCCAAGTTCAAAGAAAATTTGAATAACAGACGGCATGAGTGATGATAGATGGTGGGCTAGTTGGGTGGGGAGGCATGGTCAAGTCCACCCACAAGCACCTGGGGTACTAGCTTGCATGCTGTTAGCGAGTCGAATGTTCCAGAAGGGTCCAAGTGTGCCAACAAATTATAGAGGACCATGTATTGAAGAGCCCTATAGTTTAAGAGCCAACGATGTGTTGTGTATCAAACAAATATTGAGGGTGACTTGCCCAAGGGGTAGGCATCAGTTGTCCACCTGACAACAGAGACCCAATCACAATCATATCACATATAGAAATTATACTTAGATGTTCTCCGTAAACCTATCACAATCCCAAGTAAGTTTTCTTAGTTTGCCACATAATGTGACGTCACTTATGACAAGCTTTTGCTATAAAAGATGTTTTTTCATATGTTGCTTTGAGATTATGCTGTGAGATGTCCGTTGAGGTCTGTTGTACTCCCCGTTTTAAACAATTGAAAATAAATCTGTTATTGTTTGCCAGCTTCCTGAGTCGGTCTGGATATTGGTGTGAGAGCTATTCTGCACCCCCATCCATGTAATGACACGCTTCCTCATTTAAAAAGGACCTAACAGTTCATGTGGTAGCATGCTGGATGGTTCAGACCCATCAATTAAGTAAAACTCCAGAACATCAGATGATGGAGCACCCTTCACCATCTAGCCGGGAGATCGTGGGGTTTCCTGTGGAGAGCGTCTGATATAGAATTCGTATAAGAAAATTGATATTGGTTGGACAGGCCCCTCTTTGATGAAATCCCTCCTGGTTTCCACAGGCGTTTTGCGAATGTAAGGCAAAAGTGGTCGATTGCAGAGGGGAGCCGATACCAAAGGCTTTGAGTAGAACGAGCGAATGCTGAGTAGACTGAGGCAAATGGCAAATTGTGTGGATGGGATTGTGGTAGTTTAGAAAAGTAACGGGGGTGATTATAAAATAATAAATGAAGAGTGTTTTGAGAGGTAAAGCCAGGGATTCCAAACTTGAGTTTTAGAAGAACTCATCTCACACCCCATTGGAGGTAAAAATAGGCGGCGCATAAACAGGTTTATGTTAGGAGATGAGTTAAACTCCAGTCTGAGTATTTTTACGGGCAAGACTGAGAAAAGGAGTACCATGGTTTAAATATAAGAGTCGACTAAGTCTGTTTGTTTATGTGTTTTTCTTAAAAGGCTGTTGAAGAACGACAAGAATAAGTTGTGTGAAGTTGAAGTAGAAATAAAAAAGTTATTGCCTATTTTAGGTCATTTTCAGCGCCGACCAAGAAGTAGGTTGAGGTTATTGGAAAACAGAGGTTTGGAGTGGCGAGTGTTGGAGCGCGCTCATATTTGTTGTTTTTATAAACGTATCTGAGTAAAAATCAGTAAGTATTGACTGTCAATGGAGACTTGTCACAATAGGAGATATGACTCCACTGATGCACCTAGGTAAAACACTGCCAAAACACATGCCTAAGCTCAAACAGTATAGTGTGGAGTGGGTAAAGGGCACAACAGATAAAATGCTCATGCCAAGGCCACAAGGAGGAATCGCTGTCGAAGGCAGTATTGCAACACATGACGACATATTTGCATGCTGCATACACAGGGAAAAAATTGGAAAAGAGGTTAGCTATTTTAGAGCTCTGGAACATGTACCAAGAGGAGAGAGAAGGTCCACCGTCTGAAGAATAGATGCTTACTCAGTTTAGGGGGGAAGGCGTGGAGCCTTCTGCTCCCTTTACCTCGACGGAAGTGAATGGTGATATTACAGGAGACGTAGGATTGTATCAGTTAAAGGAACTAAAGGCGGCAACAGGATATAGTAATCTGATATATGAACCGCCTGCTTATAGCAGTGACAATAGTCCAGAAGAGACCAGAAGGAAAGAGGATATCTTTAAGATCATACAGAATAAAGAGGAGAAAAGTGAGCGACCAAATATGACAACAGATATATAACAAGAGATTAAGAGATGGAAAGGAGAGAAAGATAAAGCTGACGAGGTAGCGCTCGTACAGAATGAATGGATGGGAGGACAGATATTTCTCAAGCTTTATGGGAAATGTATTGAGGAGGTTAGGCAAAGGGAAGATCAAGACGAACATGACAGAAAAAACAGGGAACAAGAAAAGAGACTGAAAGAGGATGAATATAAGAGAAAGAGCAGCCAGAGGCGAGAACAGATGTATCAAGAGCAGCAAAAGAAAGAAGAAAGGGCAGAGGAGCAAAGGAAGTAGGACAACAGGCAGAGAGCAATCGAAGAATGCGATAAACAAGAATGGAAAAGAGAAGAGGAAGAAGCACAGAAATGAAGGGATAAAAGGATAGAGACCAAGGGAAGAAGAAGAGCATAGAGCGAACGAAATAAGAGAAGAGAAAAGATAAGAAGAGGAAAGAGTTAGATGGGAAGCGCGAAAGTGAAGAGAATTAGACGAAGAATTGGAACAAAAAAGGAGGCAGCAGGAGCACGACATTGATCGCATTCAAAAGGAGTTGATGGAACCAAGTCCATTTATATCATGGGGGAACATGGAGGAGTTTCTTCTATTAAAGGAGGAACTGCCTAGACCATCTAGAGTAGCCCTAGAAGAGAATTTTAACATAGGAAGCATTGGAGATAGGATCGATAAAGCCTATCAAGACTTGAGAGAAGGTAGCAAATCGGGAAGCCGAGGGAAGGGAGATCAGTCCCTGGTCTTCAAATCACGAGGCGAAGAGATAGACCTGTTTATTTTCAAGCCTAGAGCCTTGTTCCTAGACAGACTAACTTTGGAAGGGTGAAGGGGATGAGAGTTATACTAGTTAGGGGCTAGATATGTCGGACGAAGAGAGAGAAACCTTCCGTGGGGAAGAAGGTGAAGGTGCATGCGGTCCCGAGGGATATCTGTTAACAGACAAGGAAGTGAAATGGTCTGATTTAGAGCAACCTAAGGTTATGATGCCAGATCCTGTAGCATAACTGGAGCATCATGTCAGGTAGAAGGCGATCAGGAACTATTGTCCCCACTATGGATAGGCAGACGATGGGAGCTGATTGCGGGTTGGGATTTACGCAGTTCCCTTTATTGGAGAAGGGAGGGGCTAGAACACAGTATAGTCCTTGGCCACAAATGGATAATGATAATTTAAGGTGTAAACTTCCTAGTTTAATGTCGGGTAAGGGAAAATGGATTTATATATGAAAGAAAATGACAGGGGGAAATACATTGGCAATAGGGGACATTAAGGGTCTCCTAGCAGCCATTCCTGGAGAAAGAGCTGATGACATTTGGACGAGAGCAGGCTATTCAAGTGTCACCGCACAGAACACAGCCCACAATGGAGCGCCATTTAATAATTGTAGAGCAGATTTCTGAAAGTTCTCAGGGTGTAGTATCCTGATACATCAGATATGCGTGCAATTATGGCACATAAGATGAAAGAAGATGAAGATCCGCTTGCTTACATTCAGGACATTCAGGAACAGTGGACTATTGAAACTCAAGAGCGGTGGAGGAAAACGGTGGCAGTATTTTGTATTTTACCACATTTTATGTCAGGGGTTGCCCGATCCAGTACAAAGGCAACTCAAGAAATTAGTGGCAATGGAGGTGAAGCCATGGGAAGAGATACAGTTAACCATAGTGCATCACTGTCGGCTGTTACAGGAGAAAAATAGGAAGAAGGAAGATGCTAGAAAACTTGAGAAAGCCAAATGAGTTCAGAAGAAATTGTCAAAGTATGCCATAGAAGGGGCAGTATTGACAAGCAGAGAAGGACTGGGAATACAGCAAACAGTGGGCATGTCACAGGTGAATAATCAGCGCCAAATGGACCAACGAGGGAGTGGGTTTGTGCCACGAGGCAGAGGAATGGGCTACAGGAGGAATGGGTGGTTTTCTGAATAACCAAGATGGTTTCTGGAATATGCAGAATGATATCAGAATGTGCACGGAGGATTTAACCAAGTGGGACTAGTCAGAAGAGCTCCTCTTGTATGTTGGACTTGTGGGATGACAGGACACATTGCGCGTGTATGTGGGAGCCAAGGGTATGTACAGAATGGGCAATTCTCAAGAGAGAGACAGCTTATCCTCCAGCATATATCTCACAAGCTAGGGATGGTACTGCCCAAGAAAAGAAAGTGTATGAAGCTCAAGTGCCGCAAATGCAACAGGCATTGTAGCCACAGCAAGCACAATTAAATCCACTGCAAGGGCAGTCACAGCATGCACCCATGCAGATGCAGCAGAATGCAAACACAAGACAACTATTGACACCTAGAATAGGGGGTTTCACTGTGGCCGGGGTAAGTCCTTTCACAGGTGCAAGGGTATGCAAGTATCCACAATAGGACAGCTCACAGGTTGACTTGATGTATCAGTGACACCTGAACCCCAAGGGCAACAAAGGGTTGATGTGACGATAGGAGGCATATCTTTTTCTTTTCTAGTAGACACTAGGGCTACTCGTTCATGTATATGAGAGGGAAAATACCCAATGTCGGGATTACCATGAATGGTCAAGCATTCTCTGGAGCTACGAGTCGAGTCCCTTTTACTAACAAATTTGTCTGTTCCATTATTGTATTCAAGACAGACACCAGTTAATATTCTAGGACGAGATTTAATGACGAAGCTTAACATGACTATTTATTTTACTGATGAAGGCATAGTGTGCTCTACTCCAGGGATACATTAAATGAATGTGGGTGAATTTATATTGGCTTTTAGAGGGCAATTGTCTCTGTGTGGAATGCCACTGGAACCAGAAGTCTGTTCTTTTTGGGGTATGCATTTTGTTGATGTGGCTACCCGGCTTAATGGGAAAGATTATGAGAATACCTGATGAATTCTTGTTCAGGCCACAGGTACCCATGGACGAAGTGGGGGGACAGACTATTCCCCTCCAGTTGAATGCAGCCATAGTGCAAGGGGAAATGGCAATTCTCTAAGGAACAGATGACGAGGGCAGGCCATGGAGAACAGCGATTGCTATTGGGGAAGGGTGTAGACTGACTGATGTCAGTGACAATGATATGTTTAAGGACGATCCAATGGATGATGAAGTAATATTCGAGATGAGTATTACATATTGGATTAGAATAGAAAAAAGAGGAGAGGTCCCACAGCGAATGATGATGGTGCGACAACATCCAGCATTTTTTGGTGAGGACTTAGAAAAGGTGCCAAGCACTTTAAGGACTAAAGGCCCCTTGACGTAGGCCTATTGAAAGGGGTTGGGGTGGTCAAGATAAAGTTGAAGCCAGGAGAAATTTTACCTCAAGCAGAACAGTACCTAAAGTCTCAAGAGGCGGATGGAGGGATTTGTAAGTCTATTTCAGCACTGATGGAACAAGGGATTCTGGCACCATCAGAATCATTGTGCAATACCACAGTGTATCCTATCAATAAATCAAAGGGGGGGTCATGGAGATTCATACAATACATGTGACAGATTAACCAGATTGTAGAGGCAGAGTATCCTTTAGTTCTTAATCCAACGACGATACTATGCAGTATCCCAGTAGAGGCACGATATTTCACAGATCGAGTTGAAAACATTGTGTTTCTCAATCCAGTTGCATAAGGACTCACAAGACTTGACTTCCATTTCGTTCCATCAGACTCGTCTGAAACATACGAGGATGCCCCAAGGGTACTGCAAGTCCCCATCAATCTTTAATAGGGTCCTTCATATGGACCTAGACAATATTGATTTGAAGACCATTGTGATACAGTTCAAGGATGACATTCTGATTTGTAGCACCACAGAAGATGAATGCAGTCAAGATTCAATTCAGTTAATGACTGGATATAAGGTAGACAAGGAGAAGTTACAGTATTGCCAAGAACAGGTGTTGTACATAGGCCAGTTGATTTCACATGAGGGAAAAGGGTCACACCTGAGAGAGCTGAGGCGATCATGAAAACAGCAAAACCGCACACAGTGAAGCAAATGCAGTAGCTTTTGGGACTATGTAATTATATCAGAGCATGGGTGTTTGATTATAGTTTGTATATAAGGCCTCTTTTACAGGCTGTAAAGGAAGCACAGGTAAACAATAAAAAATAAAATGGTCTGAAGAAATGGAGGGAGGGTTTGAATAATTGAAGAAAACAATTTGTACTGCTCCAGTTTTAGGAATTCCCAAATATGTGTTCCTTTTATTCTCGCACAAGAATGGGACAGTTATGACAGCAGTACTTGCACAGAGGACTACACTAGGGTATAAACCTCCGGCATATTATAGGGGGATTTTAGATCCAGTTATGAAAGGGTGCTTTCCTTGCGAACAGTCGCTGGCAGCAGCCGCATTCGCAATTGAGAAGTCTACCAGTATTGTGATGGGGTGTTCTACGACACTCTTTGTAGAGTATGCTTTGTTTGCTATTTTGGAGAAGCCTAAGGGTACATTGACATCTCAGAGAGCTTCTGCGTATGAGGTGGTTATATCGAATCCAGCAATTAAAACAGTCAGATGTAAAATAGTGAACCCTGTCATGTATGTAGCTGAGCCTGTGGCAGAGGGTGAGCATGTGCATGATTGCACCAACTACAAAGAATTCTACAACGACATCCCGTGCGTAAAGGAAAATGCATTAGCAGGAGGGGAGATTCTCTTTATTGATGGTTCTTTGAAAATCAATCAAACTAGTGGAGAAAGGCATTCTGGCACAGCTGTGGTGAGACATAGAGCAAATGGTGCATTTGAGGTTGTAGTAAGGGCAAGACTACCATCTCACTTTTCGGCGCAAGCCGCAGAATTGGTAGCACTTATTGTCGCACTTGAAAATCATGCAGGGAAGGAAGCGACATTGTACAGTGGCTCCGCCTATGTGGCGTCAACCGTGCACGCAGGATTAGCACATTGGAAAAGGAGGGACTACCTTTGAGTGGATAGCACTCTAGTGCAGCATGCAGCGTTATTGGACAGGCTTATTAAGGCACTACAACTCCCAGTAGCCACAGCGATAGTTAAATGTGAATCACATAATAAACAAACTGACTTTATATGTCGCGAGAATGAAGCCACAGATGTAGAGGCCAAAAGGGTTGCATATTAGCCAGATATTTCGAGTTTTGATACTCCAGATGTAAAGAAAAAAGAAGTCACGATTATGGTAATAAATGAAGGGTTTCATCATTTACCAAGAACACAAATGATGGAAATTCAGGGAAGCGCACCACAAGAAGAACAAGAGCTATGGAAACTAAGGGGGTGTTCTTTATCCTCCTCAGAAGTATTATGGCGGCAAAACAGCACTGGAAAGCCGGTGATGCCAGTAGTTTTGTTAAAGGTAGCGCTTGAACAGCTGCACTACCCTGCGCATGTAACAAGGGAAAGACTTGCAGACTATTGCAGAGATTTGGTTTGTGCCGAACCTGTTAGAACACATTGCATTTTATGTAGTAAATTGCATCGTATGTCAAAAGTTTACCACTGGGCATACACTGTGAAAGATTAGAATAGTGATTCCTCGATCGAATGGTCCTTTTCAGCATTTACATATTGACTATGTTGACATGCTGCAAGTATGTAGTGGATAAAGGTATATGACAGTGGTGGTGTGTCCCTTCTCCAGGTGGATCGAAGCAGGTCCTTCTACACACCCTGATGCCACTTTCACAGTGAAGATTTTTGTATGAGAAGTCTTTCCAAGGTGGGGAGTGTGTGAGGTGCTGAGATCCGATAATGTGACCCATTTTGTTAATTAAGTATTTGCACAGATTAGCCTGTTGTTAAGTGTTAAACACAAGTTTTCTTCTGCTTTTCACCCGCAAGCGAATGGGATATGTAAGAGACTCAATGGTCTCCTTAAAGAGAGAATCGTTAAACTAAAATTGACACTGAAGAAGGGATGGCTATATTGTCTTCCCCTACCCTCATACGTATTAAAGAATCAGCCTGGGTTGGACCACCACTTCACAAGTTAGTAACAGGGAGGCGAATGAGAACGCCTTTGTCTCCTCCATCGAGGAGCAGAAGTGATGCCCAGAAGACTGCAGAAATGTTAGGAAATGAGTTGCGTGCATATTTAACATGTATGACGGCTAGTATCTCTGTCATTTCAGATCAACTGGAGCGCCAGGGGGGGTCGGTCTCAGGCCACAGATGATCACCATTCAGCAACCAGAGTTCCAGAATTATTACCTGTACCTAGACTTTTTATTGAAGATCCAATCTTAATACGGAATTTCACCAGAAAGTGGAACAAGCCACGCTTTAGTGGTCCCTACTTGGTGGAAAACATTACTCCCTCAGCAGTAAAAGTCCAAGGGAGACGCTCTTGGTCCATTTGAATGACGTAAAAACACGCTGGTGAGGGCGACGCACCCCCAACGATTGATTCAGAAGCAAGACAAGGAGAAGAGGTTCAGCATGTGGAGACTTGATCAATGACGAGGAATAAGGACGCTAAGGTTGCCGATTAAATAAATGCAAGTGTCAATTTAGACTGTGGCTCACCTCTGACACTCTTTATAGATATTATAGCAGGAGTGCAAACTCGGTTCTTGAGCCGCAGGAATCTTTTGAAAATTGAACTTTAGAAAGTTGATTGATATGTTGTGGATATGTTTGAGTGACAACATCTAATCAGAGATTGGAAGCGTGAGCAATACGCTGATTTCTTTCACACCAAGCAATTGTTTAGTTGAACTTATAGTTTTGACAAATGATGATGCACATAGGATCCTTATCGCTGTTTTCATATTTGTTCTTAGAGCTTATCCTGCTCTTCTTGGGCGTAGTGTCAACATACCTACCTTTCTGCATGATCCTAAAAATTGCTATGCAAACAGGAGGTTACTTCTGGCTGTGGGATGTATTGACCCACTCAGCTATACTATGTGGCCTCTCTGCTATCTATGGTACGAGAAACAGCAAAATGGCAGCAAAACCCTTGTACATGCCAAAACCTCAAAAACTGCGTTTTTCAACACACAAAAAGATGGCTGAACAACCTGTCACCCATGGTGCATGTGTGGTGGAACAGAGCACACGCTGCAGAAAGTGCCAGTGGGCTCCATGACATGTAAACAGAGTACAGAGGGAGAAGCAGCGCTTTGCAAATGAAACTCCAAAAATATGCCTGTAAATGACATTTACTGTGCTGCTGAAACTAACAAATGCCTGTACATAATACTTTTTCAACACACAAAATCCTGCTTGGCATTAAAATTCATTTAATCTAATGAAGCACTGTGAATTTACAAAACCCTAAAATGTTAAGAGCAAAACATTTCTCAGCAAAACTGGATTGCCTGGGAATGACAGTTCCTGTCAAAAATCTGTATGCAGCCACACTGAACTACCTGTGAATGACAGCTCCTGTCAAATGGGCTTTCTTGATTAAACATTAAAGTTGGCTAAAACTAAAGATCTGCGGGATTAGCAAATATAAAAGGACTGTTCCTGAAAGTAACACAAATCTCAGTTGTTTTGATCCCACAGGATTGAAAGCTAAGTATGTAATTTATCTATGTCATCTGATGC
Organism: Ambystoma mexicanum; assembly: GCF_040938575.1. Lineage (NCBI taxonomy): Eukaryota > Metazoa > Chordata > Amphibia > Caudata > Ambystomatidae > Ambystoma > Ambystoma mexicanum. The sequence goes on along the minus strand of NC_090923.1, from coordinate 488,130,852 downwards.
AACAAGTTTGTTTTGTGCTGGATTTTAAGTCAAGAAATTAACAGGCCGATTCATGTAATTCCCCTCAAAAGTGTCGCACGCGACTGGCGCACAGCGTGCCCGTGCGAATGTCTGCACCAGCCGCGTGCGATGAAATCAATTTCCGCGCACAGCGTATTCATGGATTCCAACCTCCAAAAGCAGACGTGGCTCAGCGACCCTGCAGCAGCGCCAGTTACGCCCCCAAGAACGCCCTCGTGCAAGGAAAAGCCACCAAGATCGCAAAACCATCGCAAAGGGCTGCGCCAACCCTGTACCAGTTTACCGGACTGGCAAACAGCAAACGCAAAGCGGGGAACGTGTATTACGGGTGTCGGAGACACGCGTGCGCGAGAAGCTCCACACGCGACCTGGCCTGGAGGAGCGTGTGCGTGTATTTCAGGGGTGCGCGAGAAGTATGACACGCGAATGGCCTGGGTGCGTGTATTTCAGGGGTGCGCGAGAAGTATTACACGCGAATGGCCTGGGTGCGTGTATTGCAGGGGTAGGCGAGAAGTTCCACACGCGATTGGCCTGGGCGCATGTATTTCAGGGGCTCGCGAGTGGTTTCACACGCGATCGGGCCTGGGGGAGCGTGTGCGTGTATTCCAGGGGTGCGCGAGAAGTTCCACACGCGATTGGCCTGTGCGCGTGTATTTCAGGGGCTCACTGGTGGTTTCACACTTGATCGGGCCTGGGGGAGCGTGTGCGTGTATTTTAGGGGTGCGCGAGAAGTTCCACACGCGATTGGCCTGGGCGCGTGTATTTCAGGGGCTCGCGGGTGGTTTCACACGCGATCGGGCCTGGGGGAGCGTGTGCGTGTATTTCAGGGGCTCGCGGGTGGTTTCACACGCGATCGGGCCTGGGGGAGCGTGTGTGTGTATTTCAGGGGCTCGCGGGTGGTTTCACACGCGATCGGGCCTGGGGGAGCGTGTGCGTGTATTTCAGGGGTGCGAGAGAAGTTCCACACGCGATTGGCCTGGGCGCGTGTATTTCAGGGGTGCGCGGGTGGTTTCACACGCGATCGGGCCTGTGGGAGCGGGGTACGTGTATTTCAGGGGTGCGTGAGAAGTACCACACGCGATTGGGCTGGGTGCGGGTATTCCAGGGCTGCGCAGGAAGTTTTACACGCTCGCCTACAACACGTATTCATGGAAACGAACATGGCCAATCCGGAAACACGTACGCCAGCAGGAAGTAGGCGTACGTCCACCCGCACAGCATAAAAGTGCACGCAAACAACAAACAAGCTCAGACGCCAGGATGAACATACCGTTCCTAGCAGCAGTGGCCGTGGGATACCGCAGGAGGAGGAGGATAGTCCGGGCCAGAATTTTTACACCCAGAACCAGCCTTTTTGGGATGCCTGATGACCATGTGTATGGGAGGTACAGGTTTCCACCACACAAAATACTCGAACTGGTCAGTGAGTGGGAGGATGACCTCACATCAACCACCCTGTGCTCCCAAGCACTCAGCCCCCTGGAGAAGGTCCTCAATGTACTGCACTTCCTGGCCACTGGATCATTTCAGCGGACAAGTGCCATAGTGGGGGGGGTGTCACAGGCCACGCAGTCACGCTGCCTACACCAGGTCTTGGCCATCATCACTGCACGCCCATCAGTCCGCAGGCACATATACCTGCCCAGAACACCTGCAGAAAGGCAGGCTGTTGCCCAGGACTTCTACAGGGTGGCACAATTCCCCAAAGTGCTCGGTGCCATTGATTGCACCCATGTGGCTCTAAGTCCCCCCAGGGCAACTGAGCACATCTATAGAAACCGCAAGCACTGGCATTCCATCAACGCCCAGGTAGTATGTGATGCCAAGGGAATCATCACCTCAGTATACGCCAACTATCCAGGCTCCACCCACGACAGTTTCATCTACAGAATGTCTACCCTAAACCGGGACATAGAAGCTGGGCGGCATGGCGATACATGGCTGCTCGGTGAGTATAAATGCCACTGCGCATGCATGCATGTCAGATACTGAGTAATGTCACAACCCCACTGATGATACCCATCACCACCTCCCCAGGGGACAGTGCCTACCCTCTCAGCACCCACATGATGACGCCAATTCGGAACCCCACCACGCCACCCCAGGTAAGATACAACACAGCCCACATTGCAACCCGGGGCATCGTGGAGCGCACATTCGGAGTGCTCAAGTCACGCTTCCGCTCCCTTGACCGTTCTGGCGGGCAGCTGTTATACGCTCCCCCAGTAGTGTGCAGGATCATAGTGGCAGCATGTGTCCTGCACAACGTTGCAACACGCCGGGGCCTGGCCGTGGACATGGTGGTGCCCCCACATCCCTAACCACATGCATGCCCACTGCGCATGGGAGGGGAAGGGCACGGGGTGAGGCAGCCCGTACGCAACTCTTGGCTAATTACTTCACATAAAATCACAACCCTGTGGAGTCCACACAGCCTTGGCACATACCAGCTGACAATCAATGATGATTGTTACTGACAATTATGATGTGTCAATGGACAGTCAACTGTCACAACCATACCAGCCTGAGATTGTACATCTGGAAGTGTTCCATTGTGTGCTTCCCAAACTACACAAACAGCACCAATGCTGTGTTCAAAAGACACACTTCTATGCTGCTGAAATCATTACCCCCTTGCAAGAAGCAACATGACAACAGTGCCATGTTACCCAACCCCTCCCCAGCACCGCCACCCAACACACCATGGCATGACATGCCATGTGAGAGCAAACAAAGTCATCCCCCAAACATGACACGTGTCACAAAGTACAGTGTCCCTAATGGAAACTGGCCACACACAATATGCCCACATGAATGTAGAAACAACAACACACATGACCAAATACTTACCACAATACAATCGACATAGCATAAACATGACAGTACTAAGGCAAAGGATACGTAGTCTTACAACATGAGAATTCCAGCACATCCACCACCTCCAACTGTACAGTGTTGTTGCCACGCACATCTGGAAGTCCACTGCTCACAACATGAGCCCCATCTCCAAAGTGGACGGCCTTGTGAAGACATGAGGAATGAACCTGCAAATCAGGAGGGAGACATGGATGCACAAGCACACATCAATACACCATGCAGTGCACAATACAACAACAATATGCACTAGGAATGTATACACAGTATTGACTACAGACTGCCCACACAGCTCATGGGAGTCCAACGTCACTGTGTAATTCACTGTCACTTGGGCACACCCTTTGCAAGCCCATGGAAACGGGAAGCAGGAGGGGTGTGTGTCTCACTGACCCAAGCATCTAACCCAAACTCAGGACAAGCCTGCATGTGCCCAGCTGGAATACAGTGGATGCCCACGGGAGCCACACAAGGCAACACACTGCAACAAAAAATAAAAAATCAAAAATCAAAAATAAAAAATCAAAAATGGCCATGTGTGGGCCAGGGGGGGTGGGGGAGGCCACCCAGGAGGTCCGAGGACAGGGTGCCCACCAACAGTCACCTGCGTGAATGTTGCGGGAAAAAAAAACACCTCCATGGGCTCATGGCCTGCACGGCTACTAAATAGTGGGAGATTCACTGCTGGATTCGCTATCCTCAACCTCTGCTGCTGCTGCCGCCACAGGAGGTGGTGGTACCATGGGAGGCAGCCCACGCAATGCCCTAGTTTGGTCCTCCATGGCAGCAAGCATGCGGGCCTGGAAGGCCTCGTTCTGGAGGGATATGGTGCGGAGATCCCTATGCAACACCCGACGTGTTGCCCGGACCTCCGCCCAAGTTGCCTGCATCTCTGCTGAGAGCGTACGGGTGACGTGCTCAAGCAGCTGTTCCGTCCTGATGACAGTGGAAGCCTCAAGGTCCACAAGAGTCTGCCTGAGGTGCCGGACCTCTCCCCTCAGGGCTTCCCTCTGTCCCTGGGCATCTATACAAATTGATTCCCTCAGATTGTCCAGGGCCGCCTGTCTGTCCCTGTTGGACGCCAACATGTCCTCCCTGACTGATTGGCAAATGGAGTCTGTTGCCTGCTGTAGTAGCTCCATCTGCCTTTCTGGGGGGACAATGGAAGTGGCCACCCTCTCCATGGCACTAGCAATCATTTCGGATGATGCTGCCTGTTGGTTGGCCATACCATAAATGGATTGCTCCCATGCGGTATTGCCTGGTGGTGGACGGCCACCGCGTTGGCGGGCACCACACCTGTCTGGGGCAAGGCGAACTGCGCCTTGCTGTGTCGGCACTGCCTGAGGCTGCAGGACTGCATTTCCCCTCTGAACTGCTGGCCCAGGAACGGGATCAGATGTTGCGGAGTGTGGCCCTGCATCCGTAACCACCACAGGCGCACCTACCAACACTGACATCCCCATAGTGGGCTCTACCCCTGGTGCAGGTGGGTCGGACAGAACAGTATCCCTTCCATGAACACATACCTGCGAATCCACATATGCCTCACCCGAATCAACACCTGAAAAGAGTTCTGGGGAGGTGCAGCCAGGGACACCCCGGGACAGTATGGCCTGCAGCAAGAGAGGGTTCTCCCCCACCACCAAACCACGTCCCCCACTGGTGCCTGGTCGTGCTTCAGATCCCTCCTGGGCCTGCACCATCTCCTCTCCCTCAACAGCATCAGGTGCGTCATCCTCTGCAAAAACAAGAAAGACAAAAAATGGAAACAGGCATTAGCACCATGGCACGCTATTAGGCCAGACAAGCTACAGTACCAGTACTTGATTTACACATGTCCCACATGACTATAACCCTCCCATGCATGCACTGTCCATGAGTTGGAAGGGGAGGAAAATGTCAGACACTGATGACACCAAGATGGGAGAGCAACACATCAGCTGCATGCTGGCTAGCAGTGCCATCACACATTGGCCTGTGAGTGGCATGTCCAATACACATACATGACACATGCCATCACACAGATGGCATGTATCATGGGCATGACATATATGTGACAATGGGGCAGAGTGATGCGCAGTAGAACCAGGTGAATTCCTACAATCAGCCTGAATGAACACAGCTTAATATGGAACAATGTGGTAGCAAGATGCCACTTCAAGGGCAACTGGCGCAATGTAGTGCAAAACGCCTACTTTGGCCAGAAGGGACACTGTAATACCCAAATCCCGGGGCGCAGAATGCATTGGATGAAGCACATGGGTGGGACAAAACACTCAGGCACACACACCCTGACCTGGCACTGAACCGAATCCCCTCCCACAAACTACATACACATGGATCACACACACATGCATGTGCACTCACCGGACAATGCCTCGTAATCTGGCAGTTCTCCCACACCTTCGATCTGCTCCTCTGTGACGTAGGTCCCAGCAACATGCTCATGTAGAGTGAGTTCTATGTCCTCTTGTGGAGACCCACCTCCAGTCACCAGAGTTGCGGCATGACTTGAGGCCAGCTTTTTCTTTGCCCTACGCTTAAGGTCGTTCCAGCGCTTGTAGCACTCAACAGCTGTGCGCCTCATAAACCCAAGGGCACTTATGCTGTCCGCGATGGACTGCCAGTGTGCCTGACGTCGAGCAGGTGTAATCCTACACCCTGAAGTGACCAACATTTCGGCGTCATGTTCGGACACATACTGCACAAGTGCATCCAGTTCGGCATCATTGAAGCTAGGCTTCCTTGGCGTGCCGGACCATGTAGTCGTGTCGGGGCCATCAGCCTGACTGGACGAGCACTCTTCCTCTTTCTTTTTGTGGGTGGTGGGGATCGGAGTGCCCTACGCCGCTCTGGACACTAGAGGCAGGAGCACCGGTGGACTGTGTAGTAGTAGTGTCCGATGGCACACTGACCACATGACTTTCTGCAGGTATTAGCTGAAGTGTGATGATGGCAGGGGGAACCTCAGTCTGATGTACCGGGACCAACACTGTCCTTGCTGGGGGAGTCAGAGATGGGGTGGACGGAGCTGCAGCTGCCCCTGCAGCCTCCCCACCCCACCTACTCGGGGCAGCAGATGACATGGCTGCCCCTGTACCACGTGGCCTGGTGACACTGGCTTGCGCCGCCACCCGTGGCCTAGACTTGGCGACCTGGAAGTCAGCCTGGGAGTCACCCTGTGCTAGGTCAGGTGCCACAATGGGCCGGTCCAACAAGGGCTGAGCAGGGATGGTGTCAGCCACGTTTCCCTCAACCATGGGGGGGGGATGTGTGTCCCTGACTGGTCCTCCACACGTGGGGGGCTTGGGGGAGTCTGCAAATCCTGGCCACGTCCCCTACCGCGCCCACCATGCCCACCTCTTGAGGCTCGGCCACCTTTGCCACCCTTACCACTTGCTCGCCTCCCAGCCATGGCACTGATGGAGTTGTGCGTATGGGAGTTGCAGTGGACAATTGTCCTGGGCAATTGGGGGTCAAAGGGGTAGGGTACTAGATGGAATTCGTACCCAAGTGCTCTAGCAAGGCTGTATGTAACCCCTGGGGAAAGATGACGGGTCACGCAACGCACAGGCACCCCTATAACAGAAAATGACGTGCACGCGACCCCTCGTAGACCACGTGCGTGGGAAAAGGAACCTGCACTACGCTGTGGCACCCAGGAACACAAAAATGAACGTATGCGTGTCACACGCAGCCTACAATGACCTCTGAAGGGGTACGGTACACACGGGGCTAGCACAGTTGGTAAATACGTGCGCGACTCACCGTCTGCCTGGGAAAAGAGTGTGAAAAATATGCGCGTGTGCGCGTTGGCAACACCCCCGCCAAAAGAAGAATTGTACACTGTCTGAGGAGACAGGACAAAAGGAGAAGTCAATGCTGTTTGAGGAAACAGGTCGAAAAGAAAATCAGAAAAATACTGACAGAGGTAACAGGGAGTACGAACTGGAAACGCTGTGAAGTAAATCGTGTGTGAACCGACAAGAAGTACAGATTTCACCCACTCGCTCTCCACGGGAAGCACGTACAAGGAAATGACGTACTACACGCACCTTTTAAACCGCACCACACGTCCAACGTCACTTCCGCGTATACGCACTGAGGCATTATCCTCCAATCACGCAGGCTGACACTCGGACGTGCAGTTTTTGGTCTTGTAACATTCCCCCGGGTCAGGGACACGCCCGCGCGTGTCACGTCACAGACGCGCCTGTGCTGTCAGGGCCTTTGGTCCAATGGAATTGCGTACACAGGCCAATCGCGTGTGGAACTTCTCGCGCACCCCTGAAATACACGCACACGCTCCCCCAGGCCCGATCGCGTGTGTAAACACCCGCAAGCACCTGAAATACACGTACCCCGCTCCCACAGGCCCGATCGCGTGTAAAAACACCCGCGAGCCCCTGGACTACACGTACCCCGCTCCCCCAGGCCCGATCGCGTGTGATAACACCCGCGAGCCCCTGAAATACACGCGCCCAGGCCAATCGCGTGTGAGAAGCTTCTCGCGCACCCCTGAAATACACGCGCCCAGGCCAATCGAGTGTGGAACTTCACGCGCACCCCTGAAATACACACACACGCTCCCCCAGGCCAGATCACGTGTAAAACTTCGCGCGCACCCCTGAAATACACACACACGCTCCCCCAGGCCCGATCGCGTGTGTAAATCCCCGCGAGCCCCTGAAATACATGTACCCCGCTCCCACAGGCCCGATCGCGTGTAAAAACACCCGCGAGCTCCTGGAATACACGTACCCCGCTCTTCCAGGCCCGATCGCGTGTGTAAACACCCGCGAGCCCCTGGAATACACGTACCCCGCTCCCCCAGGCCCGATCGCGTGTGAAAACATCCGCGAGCCCCTGGAATACACGTACCCCGCTCCCCCTGGCCCGATCGCGTGTGAAAACACCCGCGCATCCCTGAAATACACGCGCCCAGGCCAATCGCGTGTGGAACTTCACGCGCACCCCTGAAATTCACGCACACGCTCCCCCAGGCCCGATCGCATGTGAAAACACCCGCGAGCCCCTGAAATACATGCACCCAGGCCAATCGCGTGTGAGAAGCTTCTCGCGCACCCCTGAAAAACACGCGCCCAGGCCAATCGCGTGTGGAACTTCACGCGCACCCCTGTAATACACGCACACGCTCCCCCAGGCCCGATCGTGTGTGGGCCTTCTCGCGCGTGTAGGACTTTGGCGCACATTTTTTTCCTGCGCAGGGACGCTACCGCCTGCTTTCGTGTGGCGGACATGTATGGGCCTGTGAGTGTCTTTGGCCGTGCTCTGTTTTTCCCTATTCGATTCCATGAATACGTGTTGTAGGCGAGCGTGTGGGCGTTCTGCGCACTTGCCTCCTGTACTTCCCCCGTGACGCCCACATTTTCACGAGTTGTTCCCCATTCTGCGTGTGACGCCCCGTGTTACGCCTACTTTTGTTATGTGCGCCGCGCTATGTGCAAATTCGCTGTGGCCTTATCGCACGGCGTTCGTTGACCTGTGCGCCAGCGTGCGCCACGCACTTTCTCAGTGCACATCCCACATTTTGCGCGTGCACGGACTTCCATGAATTGATGTGCAATGTTTTCTGTGCGACAATCGCACTTGCACTACGATTTTCGCTCTTTCTCTGCGAATCGCACGTTTTCGCACGCGTGCGCCGTTTTTTCGGCACACGTTGATTCCATGAATCGGCCTGTAAATCTTAATTTAGGCTGGCTGGGCCTGCAAGAAGTTGAAAAACAGGTTTCCACCCAAGGGGAGGGCATTCCTCACAGCAGATGCTCACTGACATATGATAATTGTGGGGTAGGACAGACTGGTTTCTGCTGCCAAGGACTGAACAATGGCAGATTCTCCAGGCCAGGAAATGGACGTGTGAAAGGGTCGTAAACTAGGCCTGCAGAAGGAAATCTCAAAAAGTGGGGGCTACTCCTTGCTCTAGAGACAGACAAAAGGCGGACCATTTGCTGCTTAGAATATGTAATGAACAATTTTTAGAGACTTTTAACTCGCTATCAGAAATGGTGAAAAATATAAAAAGGGCAAGTTTGTTACTCTAATTTTTGGCCCTACATTGCACAATGTAGTGGCACTGTGTAGCATATTCTGAACAGGAATGGAAATATATGTGGTTTTATGGGAACGGTATTTATGCTAGAATTGTTAAACTTTGCACATACATTCCTATGGTAAACACGCATATGTGTGGACATTTTGAGAATGTTTGGAAAATGTTTTCATGGAGAAATGGACACAATGCTGCAAAAAGGCGAAACAAGGTCTCACAGCTTTGGGATTTTGAGGAACAGATACTCCATAAAATATGTAATTCTTGTATGTGGTTTTCATAGAGGTTACAAATGTGTAAATATGTATTTAGGACAAAATTCGATTTTAATACTAGTGGCTAGGGGAGGTTTCTAAGGATTGGAAAAACCAAACCATAGATTTGACATCATCTGCCCTTGATCCAATCACTTGGATACAAGGCGGAGATGAGGCTCTGATCCAATCCCAGTTCACAGGGGCAAGCTTAGTTAAGCCGGCCCATACACCCATTTTTGAGATGTCATTGGAAAGGATAAACAGAGACAGCTGACAACACATAGACACTCTCTCTTCTGATTCCAGCGAAGCACTCTGATCCAGCATTCAACATCCAGCTTTCAACATCCTTCCAGATCCAGATGCCAATCACTAGGCCAAGCAGTAGCTGAACCATTTTCAGCTAGGCCTCAATTAATCCTGAACTAATCCTTACAACCCAGTGGAGCGCTGTGGTGTAGGGAAGCATCCTGAAACTACCTGGCTTGCTACCATAAATGCTTGCCTGATGAACTCGCAATCCCACTGAATTGAAATATCCAGAAACAAGAAGGGCAGATCCTGTGCAGTTCTGGTGACCGGCCTAGCTGATCCAGTCCCGCACCTGATGTGCAGTCTTTCCCTGTTAGACCCGATCCATTGACAAGAATCTTGACAGGCCTACAATCTTAAATCCCAGGGGATTGTGAGTATTAATAGGACACTAGAGAACTATTGTATACCTTGCTTATCTTGTGCCACCCTAAATCTCTGAACTATCCTTACTTTCATTACCAGTAACAGTGTCAAAATATTTAGTGCTACCTTATTCTGTCTAGTTGCTGAAGTGTCATTTTCATAGTCATTTTTATTTGTGTAACTCTCATCCAAAAACCCCACTTCAAGTGTGTGGACTGGTTCCGCCGACGGAAGGTGCTGGGGATCTGTTACTGAAGTCATGACTCAGTCTAAGAGCTTACGACGGCCCAACCTTGTTGTCTAGTCTGCATGCTCTAATCTTGCTTCCCAGATTGGATGCGGACTCCAGCCCCGTTGATGTCCTTGTTTCTAGAAGACTTGGACTCTGATAGCCTAGTGACGGAGGTTTCTGTCGCCTTTAATAGTAGCCTTCCGCTGCTTACTTTAAGGTTAGTTTTTAGAAAGAAACCTTTCTTTGAGTATGGCTTTTTGGTCATTTGCTGTCAGCCTTAATTGTCGATTTCTAAACTTCTAAGCAGGCCCTCGGTATATGGTAAAACTGTAGTTGGGGGGCCTCCATGAATGTAAAGCTTTTGCACTTTAAATTTAAATTATTATTCTAAATCTCTGTTCACCATTACCTGTCCATCCACTCTACTTTAGGGCACTAATTTTAGACGGTAGCACTTCCTGTCTGACATCTAGGGTCCACCTCTGAGCTACTTTCTTGGGGTGGGAACAGGACAATGTCTGGAATAATAATTGTAATAATGGTGTAATCACTGGCTATTGTGAGAGGTCTCTCCTTAGGGGGAAGTTCCACTCACTGATCAATGTTGTTATCTGAAAGTAAGGGGCTCGTGAGTTTTATGTCTCCCTTTCTTTTACAATATATGTTTGTCTCCTGATGAAGACGTTACTTAAATGATGTAAAAACTTCGAAACCGGTTGAGAAATGTGGGATGAGGATGTTTTGGATTCCTACTTGACCCACCCCAATATCAGATCACTTGTACAATTATTGTGATCACGTACATTGATTGCACATTTTTATAAAATCAAAAATTAAATTGTTTGCTGTGATTTTTTTACAGGTTTTATTTTACATCTATTGTTGTTTTGTATCAGTGTATGGATGCAGAATGGATGTGTGTGGACAAATGACTAAGTGATTGAATAGGATTTGGATGAATTGCTCTTATTTTGTATATTCTTAATTCTCCTGCTATGTAAATAATGTTTGTAGTGCTGATTAAATCATGATTAAATTCGTATATTGAAATAATGTATCAGGTATAATAAATCTCTGGACTTCTTTTCCGAGTTAATTAGTAATACTAATACCCTAGCCCATTGTGGAGTGTTTCCTGTGTCTTTCAGAAATATCTAGCCTTGAGTAGAAGCAGAAGCAATATTTTTTTTGATTTTGAACTGAAGTTTTTGTCCAAATTCGTGTCTTTATTTCCGAAAAACATCTCTCACTAAAGCCTCCATAACTCCCTCAATTTTCAAGATAAAAGTGAAATGTCAATTCCCACTGATACCAAACATCATTAGCTACATCCACAACCCAAAACCACAGTGCAAAACAGTGCGGTTGACCCGTTATATCAAAAATTACATAAGTAAAAGTTTGCCACAAATGTACATTTTGCAAAAGTTTTACACGTGTGAATTGCCTTTAAATTATTTCCAACTCTGCTTTTGAGAGTCCAAATGTTTTCTTTTGATTAAATCATTGCTTTTGCTTGCTTCCGTTCAAAGTGACACCCGTAGAAATTTATAATAATTTAAGCATTTTTGACCAAATTTAGTGTTTTTGCTCAGCCACTTTCAAAGCCATCCTGTCAGTTGAAAAGTCAATTCTGTTTTTCTCTTGTGTTTACGGAGGGGAAGGTGGGAGTGATATTCTGGTTAGTCTGTATTATTCCTGAGTACCTGCTCTCTCCTCATATCTATTTAAATTGCCTATTGGTGGGTTGAGGGGTGTTGCAGGGGGAACTTCTAACCACAGAGCTATCTGTTCCAAACCAACCCAAAAGTATTCTTTTCTGTGCTGCGTTCTTTTTGTGTTCATTACCCGATTCCCAGTGCATTAAAGATATTATTAATTGTTCTTTTCCCCCATTGGTGATTGTTGCTACCTATTAAAAATATATTGTGACTTTAAATTCTAAATAAATAAATATTTACCATTGCAAACTAGCCTGATTCCTGGTTCAGTGTGACCAGGGGGGTATTTTGAGAAAGGTGTGATATGAGTGGCATATCATTCAGAATATTGAAATTATAGACAAAAATAAATAAGGGTTTCATTTGTGTACTACATGTTGAGCGAGACTTGGGTGTGTGCCTGATTGAAATCACTTACATGGCGACAGTTGAGCAGATCCTGTAGCTACCTGATTTACCAGAATTGCCTGATTAAAAAGGTTTTTTTCTTCCTTAAAGGTAGTACACAGGCATAATGAAGAACATTGAACAGGGTACAGTTTTGGAAAGTGAGTAATCCCCATGAGGTGTGGAGAATCGTAAATGGTGGGGATTGCTGTATTGGTGTATAATATATGCATGCTCGCATTCATCTTGGTTTTCTTGATTCTTTCAATCCATACTGTTTACTTCATTGGTCCAAGCAAGGCAGAAATCCCTTTGATTCTTCCCACTCCAGTGGCTCACGCAGAATTGTCCATTACTGAAAGGCCAAGATCATTTGTGATTTTCTCCACACCAGTAGCTCATGTCAGGATGCCTATTGCTAAAGCAAATGTACTGATGATCTCCCCTATAGGAAGGACCATTACTGATATGCTTCTTGAGTATTATGCAAGCACTCAATTTGCGAGAGGGACACACCAGAAAAGCACATGGGAAGATGATTATGAATTAAATAATTATCTAGACAGCACAGCACACTTAGGTAATAACATGTGGTATCAGCACATGAAAAAGAAGGGAGAAAGAACCTCCAAGGAGAGTTGCTATGTTTGTGCTCTCATACCTAATGCTATGGGGACTTCTAAACTATTCATAGCTATAGAAGTAGCAGTCCAAAAAGCTCCTTGAATGACGCACATTGCACTCTGTCAGGCGAGAGGTCAGTTCCAGGGTCGAACAGCATCCTTGGTATGGGTGACTGGGGAGACGGCTCCAAAAGAAGATGACTATGTGCAAGATTTAAAAATAAGAGGGAAATCTGAGACAAGAAATCAAGTGATAAGATATGAACAGCCTGAAATCAATGGAGGAGGAATCAGAAGAGAAAAAAACAAAATGCTCAATTGTCAAGGAAAGAACCACAAGGAAATAGAGATGCAAGGAGGGAGGTCAGCTGCAAATCAAAAGAACGGTGCTGACTCCACAAGGATGAGAGGAGGTTTGATTGTATGTAATGCATTAGCAGTAACTGTAACGCTCACCTTGTATCCACGGGGATGCCCCTCGACTGGCTGGAACGCTTGCCGGGACTCCAAACCTTCACTGAAGTTCGTGCTGTCGAGGATCAGCTCTGGAAGACAGGATGTGAAGCTTAACTGCAATTCCTTCCTTTGCAACCCACCTCCCGGGTTCCCCTGGGGACCTCTCTCACCTTGCTTTCTATAAGGATGCGCTTTCCATCCTGCTGCGCTGGGCAGGGGCGCGCTGTCAATGGCACCATTCCGCCCAGTTGCTTCACTGGCATGGGCCGGAGTCCAGACCGGCTGTGACTCCACTTTTCAGGTAAGTCTTTAAGATGAGAGCAATATCAATAAGAGCAATGTCTGTATTGGTTAAGGCACCAAAATAACATTCTCCCTTTTTCTTGCAGATGTCGAAGGCAAAGGATGGATGCTGAAGCTTTGTTCGAGGAGGCAAGATGGAGTCCAGACCAGCTGCGACTCCACTTTTCAGGTAAGTCTTTAAGATGAGAGCAATGTCAATAAGAGCAATGTCTGTATTGGTTAAAGCACCAAAATAACCTTCTCCCTTTTTCTTGCAGATGTCGGAGGCAAAGGATGGATGCTGGAGCTGTGTTCGAGGAGGTAAGATGGATGCACCAAGCGGCGCTGCGAGCGTCCTTGCAATTGGTTAACCAGTGCTATTGTTTGTCTTGCAGGTCATGAAGAAATTCTCTGAGGAATGGGCCACCCGGAACCAAAGCCGTCAGAGGATGTTCAGAAGACGATGGCCTGTCAGGCGGACTGGTAAGTAGCTTACTCAATGTCTTGTTCACGCTGTACTCTCCAGAGATGATGCCGGAGGAAGACCCTGGATGCTGGACGACTTCGGTTGATGGAAGATGCCGCTAGGCAGGTAAGGATGACAATGGTTCTTGTCTTCTTTCGGCCGTGCAGGCCAGGATGGTGACGCAAAGCACGTGCCTCCAATCGGGTGTGGTTTAAATAGCCAGCAGGTATCCCAAGTGCCTTTGGGGCAGGCCCGCCCTGGATGCTAGACTGCTAGTTGCAGTTCCCCATTAGTCCGCATGTGGGTGGCCATGCTTGTCCTTTGCCTATGGAAGCTCTGTCCTAGCGTGTGGCTCCGATGCCAACAGTGCCAGGACTGACTCAAAGGGATCCCAGGGGGGCCAAATAAAGTCCTTAGGGACCCCTTACCATACGGTGGGGATAAGGTTGCGACAGCACACCCCCCCTAAGGCCCCTCTTAAGATGGTTCTCCGGCCCGGCCCTGGTTTGGAGGGAAATTCTCGGTGGAAACGCTGAAGCAAGTGTGGGGCATGGATGTTCTCACTGGGCTCCCACGTCCTGTCCTGTGGTCCATATCCTTTCCAATCCACTAGGTAGTAGAATTTAGTCCTCACATACTTAGAGTCCAGAATGTCCTTTACTTCGTACTCAGGTTCCCCCCGAACGACGACAGGCTCAGGTGGGGTAGTTATTCGGGTACCTGGCTTGACTGGTTTCAAGAGAGATACATGGAATACCGGGTGTATTCGCATGTGTGCTGGTAGTGTTAGTTTTACTGCTGCTGGGTTAATTATGGCTTCCACTGGGTATGGTCCTTAGAACCGCGGTCGAAACGTTTGTGTTCCTTTTATTGGTATATGCTTGGAGGCTAGTCACACCATATCTCCTACCTGGTAGACAGGGGCCTTGGTGCGGAGCTGGTCCGCACACTTTTTCTGGTGCGCCTTAGCTTGTTGCAAGTGTTCATGAGCTTTTGTGAAAGCCTGAGCGATGGTCGTGTGCAAAGTCTTGACG
Organism: Ambystoma mexicanum; assembly: GCF_040938575.1. NCBI lineage: Eukaryota > Metazoa > Chordata > Amphibia > Caudata > Ambystomatidae > Ambystoma > Ambystoma mexicanum. The sequence goes on along the minus strand of NC_090923.1, from coordinate 488,115,742 downwards.
GCCGGCATTTCCAGGGTCGTGGGGGCATCTAATTCAGAAGTACGTGGGTGTCTTCCATACACCGTAAAGAACAGCGTTTGCCCAGTACTGCTATGCAGGGAGTTATTGTAGGCGTACTCGGCGACCCATATAAGTTCTCTCCAATCCCCTTCTACCTGTTAAAGCATGCCGCGCAAGTACTGCTCGATAGTCTGATTCGTCCTCTCCGTTTGACCGTCGGTTTGCGGGTGATGACTAGTGGACAGGCGGATGTCTATCTGAGCCAATGAGCAACATTTCCTCCAGAAACTGGATACAAATTGGGTCCTTGGTCTGATATTAGGACAGAAGGGAATCCATGCAGGTGCACTACGTGTTCTAGGAAGGTTTTGCGAGTCCGGATGCAGTCGGCAGACCCTTGAACAGGAAGAAATGAGCCATTTTAGAAAATAGGTCCACGATTACTAGGATGTTGTTGTATCCTTGACATGGAGGAAGATCGGTAATAAAGTCTAAAGATAATGTGTGCCATGGAGCCGGGGGAATGTCCAAAGGCTGTAGGAGCCCGACTGGTCTTTGTTTGGAGGACTTATTTTGGGCACAGATAGCACAAGAAGAAATGAACTCAATTATATCCTTACGCCATATTGGCCACCAGTAGCTTCTTTTTACCTTAGCCAAGGTTTTAGCAATTCCCGGGTGGCCTTCAATGAGGGAGTCATGGTATTCAGAGATAACCTGTTCTTGCAATTCCTTCACTGGCACGAACAGCCGGTTTCTGTAATGCGGCAATCAGTTCTTAATACAGTAATGCTCCCCTCTGGAACCCCACTCTTGTAGTTGCTCCTGGGTCAAAACCTGCCGGATTTCGTATAAGAGTTTGTCCTGGGTCATGGTGGTTGTGATTCCTAGGATTCTGTTCTCTGGAATGATGGCCATAGGATCCGGAGATGTGTGTGCCATTTCATCGGTGCCCATGCGGGAGAGTGCGTCCGCCTTGCCATTTTTAACTCCAGGTCGGTACGTAATTACAAAGTCCCACTCTTGTAGTTGCTCCTGGGTCAAAACCTGCCGGATTTCGTATAAGAGTTCGTCCTGGGTCATGGTGGTTGTGATTCCTAGGATTCTGTTCTCTGGAATGATGGCCATAGGATCCGGAGATGTGTGTGCCATTTCATCAGTGCCCATGCGGGAGAGTGCTTCCGCCTTGCCATTTTTAACTCCAAGTCGGTACGTAATCACAAAGTCATACTCCGCAAAGAAAAGGGCCCAGCGCAGCTGTCGTGATGATTGAGCATTTGTACCCTTTAGATACTGGAGGTTTCAGTCGTCCGTTATCACAGTGAGGATGTGCCTGGCCCACAGTAGGTAGTGTTGCCAGGCCTTGAAAGCAGCTTTAATGGCCAACAACTCTTTGTCCGTGATGGCGTAATTGAGTTCTGCTGGCGTGAACATCCACAACCAAAAGGCCACTGGATGTAGTTTGCCTGTTTGTGGGTCCCTTTGGGACAGAACCGCCCCCATTGCTTGACTGGACGCATCTGTTTCTACAATGTAAGGGAGGTCTGGACGCGGGTGTCGCAGGATAGGAGCGGTGGTAAACCTCACCTTGAGTTCCACAGTCCAATTAAACGTCTTGTTGCATTTCCTTAGCAATGAAGTAATCGGGTGTACTATTTGGGAGAATCCGGGAATAAACCCGGTAGAAATTCACAAAAGCCAACATCCTCTGGACCCCTTTGACTGAACTTGGCGCTGGCAAATTGAGGACGTCGTCCACCTTGTGAGCGTCCATTGGTATTCCCTTGGGTGAGTAGACAAAACCCAGGAATTCCACCTCTGTAACATGGAACGAGCACTTTTCTAGCTTGGCGTAAAGGTGGTGTTCTCGAAGTTTGGTCAGGACCGCCCGTACATGCCTAATGTGTTCTTGCTCAGATGTTGAATACACCAGTATGTCATTGATGTACACTAGAGCGCAGACATCGATGAGTTCTCGAAAGACATTGTTTATGAAATACGGGAACGCAGCGGGTGCAATTGCATAGGCCGAACGGCATTACTTGATATTCAAACAGGCCATACTTGGTACGGAATGCCGTCTTCCACTCGTCCCCCTCTTTAATGCGTACTAGATGGTAGGCACCTCTCATATCAAGCTTGGTATAAATCTGGGCTTCCTTGACCTGGTCCAATAACTCTGGGATCAAAGGCAGAGGGTAGCGACTTTTGATGATAACTTGGTTCAATGCACGATAGTCAATGCACGTTCTCAAATCACCTTCTGTCTTCGGTACGAAGAATAACGGCGCCGCGGCTGATGACTTGGAAAGGCGGATGAAACCATTGGCAAGGTACTGCTTCAGGTACGTCTTCAAGTGTTGGTTCTCAGGCTCAGTGAATGCGTAAATGCACCCACATGGGATCCGGGCTCCAGGTAGCAGGTCGATTTGGCAATCATAGGGTCTGTGGGGTGGCAACCTATTTGCTTGCTCCTTTTGGAAAACATCTTGGAAGTCTTGGTATTGAATCGGCAGAGTAGCGACTCCTCGAGGACATAGGCCATTCCCTCCCAAACAGGAGAGCTTGCATGTTTTGCTTTCCCACCTTTTGGGTAACAGGTGTGCGTGCAGCTGTGGGCGAAAACCAATATGCGAGCTCGCCAATTGATCTGTGGGTTATGTGCGACCAGCCTTGGCATCCCCAAGATCAGCCGAAACTGCGGCGCTTTTATCAGATCGAATGCAATGATTTCGCAGTGTCCATCTTCGCACAAGAGGGTTAGTTTGGTGGTGCATTTAGATACAGGGCCCGATGCAATCTCAGTACCATCAACTGTGGTTACAGTCTCAGCGGTTGGCTTAGGGCAAAGAACTAGCCACATCTTTGCTGCAAGGTCTTGATCTATGTAATTTCCCACCGCTCCGCTGTCGATATAGGCTTCCAAGGAGTACCTGTTAGACGCTGCTGATGGGCGATTAAGATCACAGGTAGCGCAAAATGGGAGGTCTGTAGCTGGGTTTCTTCGCTCAACAATTGGACCCCTACAATTGCCGGGCTTGGTCGTTTCCCGACTCCTCATCAGAATTTTCCTCATCTGTGGCTCCCACTGTCCTTCTGGGTGGCTTGACCGGACACTCCTTTAGGAAATGACCAGATCTTCCACAATACAGGCACAACTGCAGTTCCCTCCTTTTTTCTCGTTCGGCTTTGGTCAGTGGAGGCCTGACTCCCCCTATCTGCATGGGTTCACTGGTTCCATCGGGTCCCGGTGGGGTTTGATCTTCGGGTCGCAGGAATAAAGGGCGTGAGCCCGACTTACTTCGGTCGTTCTTTCTATCTTGCAGACGGCGATCCAACTGTACCACTAAAGTGATGAACTCGGCGCAATCCCGGGGTGGGTCCACTACTTGAGCCAAAACATCTTTTAGTTCCCCTCGAAGACCCCAGTGAAACAAGGGGGTCTGTTTGTCCTCTAGCCAATCTGCCTCGACCACCAGTCTATTGAAAGTGGCGCTACACTTCAGCAGATCCTGGTCCCTTGACGGAGGGACAAGAGTACATTATCTAAAGCCTGTCCGTGGTGGCGTTGAGCGAAGAGTTGTTCCAGCTCCTGCTGAAACCCGTTGAAGTCCTGTAACAGAGGATCATTCTGACTGATAAACGGTACTGACCAATCTGCCGCACTCCCGCTCAGGTAGGATAGCACAAAGGCCACACGTGATTGGTCAGTGGGGAACGCTCCAGGCATGCACAATAAATGGAGGCGACACTGGTTCATAAAGGTAGTATATCGTCGGGGGTCTCCCGAGAATCTCTCCGGAGGAGCCAGAGGTACCTCTCCAGGGAGATTGATCTGGACCGGATTGCTTGCTGGAGCTGATGTAGACTGACCCATTGCAGGCAACGGGGCTTGTCCCGCTTCTGACTGAAGGAGCTGCCTCCCGAGGTCATCAGTTCTTTCCTTGTCCACAATTAGTTCCCTCCGCAAAGTGTTAGTTTCTTGCCACACAGAGTGGACCTCTGAGCGCAACTGCCCCAACAACTGGGCCAACTGGTCTGTTTCCGAAGTTTCCATACTAGGCGCCCGTGTGGATTATTAAGTTTAGGGCTTCACGTTCTGTAATGCTCACCTTGTATCCATGGTAAAGCCCTCGACTGGCTGGAACGCTCACCGGGACTCCACACCTTCACTGAAGTTTGTGCTGTCGAGGATCAGCTCAAGACAGGATGTGAAGCTTAACTGCAATCCCTTCCCTTGCGACCCACCTCCCGGTTTCCCCCTACGGTTCCCCTGGGGACGTCTCTCACCTTGCTTTCTATAAGGATGTGCTCTCCATCATGCCTCGCTGGGCAGGGGTGCGTTGTCAATGGCACCGTTCCGCCGAGTTGCTTCCCTAGCGTGGGCCGGAGTCCAGACCGGCTGCGACTCCACTTTTCAGGTAAGTCTTTAAGATGAGAGCAATGTTAATAAGAGCAATGTCTGTATTGGTTAAGGCACCAAAATAACATTCTCCCTTTTTCTTGCAGATGTCGAAGGCAAAGGATGGATGCTGGAGCTGTGTTCGAGGAGGTAAGATGGAGTCCAGACCGGCTGCGACTCATCTTTTCAGGTAAGTCTTTAAGATGAGATCAATGTCAATAAGAGCAATGTCTGTATTGGTTAAGGCACCTTCTTGCAGATGTCAAAGGCAAAGGATTAATGCTGGAGCTGTGTTCGAGGAGGTAAGATGGATGCACCAAGCGGCGCTGCGAGCGCCCTTGCAATTGGTTAACCAGTGCTATTGTTTGTCTTGCAGGTCATGAAGAAATTCTCGGAGGAATGAGCCCACCGGAACCAAAGCTGACGGAGGATGTACAGAAGACGATGGCCCTTCAGGCGGACTGGTAAGAAGCTTACTCGATGTCTTGTTCACGCTCTACTCTCCAGAGATGATACCGGAGGAAGACCCTGGATGCTGGACGACTTCGGTTGATGGAAGATGCCACTGGGCAGGTACGGATGACGATGGTTCTTGTCTTCTCTCGCCCATGCAGGCCAGGATGCTGAGCAGGACCCAGTGAACGTCACGCTGCAAGACCAGAATAACACGAAGCACGTGCCTCCAATCGAGCGTGATTTAAATATCCAGCAGGTATCCTAGGTGTCTTCGGGGCGGGCCCCGCCCTTGATGCTAGACCGCTAGTTTCAGTTCCCCATTAGTCCTCATGGGGGTGGCCATGCTTGTCCTTTGCCCATGGAAGCTCCATCCTAGCATGTGCCTCTGATGCCAACAGTGCAAGGACTGGCTGCAAGGGATCCGAGGGGGGCCAAATAGGGTCCTTAGGGACCCCTTACCATACATTGGGGATACGGTCGTGACAGTAACACAATTCTATGAATCAGTCATAGATACTGCAGAAAATAAATGCAATCATCATTGGTTGAATATTGTGAAATTGCTGACATGGGTCAATCATACAGGAGGACCTTTTCAGATAGTATCTCTAGCTAGTGCATCCTTGTGCTTCAGAAACAATGGCACCAGCAGTGTGGATGAATTTTCGATGTACCAGGAATGAAGGATGGAACAGTGGTGTTAATGGACCACTTCTGAGCCTGTGGATCCAAGGTTTATATGAAGTTGCCCAAGGATTGGGGAGGTTGGTGTTCCATAGTACTCAGTCACGCTCCAGATTCCGAAGAGTGACCTGAACATTGAAGAGTTTCCAAAAACAGATGCTCACATGAGGAACAGATCAATTGAATTTCTCAATGGAACAAAAAGGGAGAATTATTTTTCAGCTAAGTCTATAGAAGCCTTTGATTGTATTCCGTATGAACACAGGTTGTTCAGACAGACTGCTGAAGTATTTACGACTATCTTTATGCCCGGGATCCAGACGATGGCGAATGCAAAGTGGTTGCAAATCACATGCTGGGCGCTCCTGCAGACAATCAACTCTACCATAATGGGATTTAACGCTATCAAGGAAGAATAGAGAACCATAGTACTGATGACTCTCCAGAACAGATGGGTCCTGGACATGATTATGGCAATGGATGGAGGTGTTTGTGCCAAAATTGGGGAATCATGTTGCACATTCATACCTTCTCACGATGACAAGAATGGGACCTTGACAAAGGCCATAACGTTGCTAACGAACTTGCACATCAAGATGGAAGATGAGACAGAAGATATTGCAGATAACAGCTGGTTTACATCAATCTTCTCATGGGTTCCACAATGGATGGATAATATTTTCAAGTTTCTTGGAGCACTACTGGTGATGATCATTTTCAGATTGTGTGTGATCAGAATAATAATCACACAGTGTAAGAAGAAGGCAAGGAAAGCAGTATGAATGAAAGTTATGATCGACGTTGAGTCTGGGTTTGGATCCAAGGAGCTAACAGATGAAGAAATCAGAAAATATATATAAGCTAGCATTCTAGCACCCGAGGGAACAAAGATTCTGTATCCGAGAAACCACAAGATGTATGTGAGACGATGGATCTATTGCAGCCCGAAAGGACAATGTAGCCACATGACCTGGAATGTTGATGCCCATGTAAAATCAGCAGGATCTCTGAAGGGAGTAATGGAAATAGGGACTCCAAAAAAAGCACTTTTTCAGGCGAGGATGTCTAGATATGAAGACTGATGGGAGAGTAGTCGATGAATCAACCAGAGGGGGGCAGTGTAGAGGAGCCAAATGCCTCTACCAGAAATCCGCCCCTATTTTGCCTATATGTTGGAAGCTGAAAATTGCGACATGCACAACGCCAGTAATGGTATCTATCACGCAAAGAATTCTCAAAACAAGGTATACATTAGGAAAGTCCTACATGATGTACCTGCGAAGAGATGACAGTCTCTTGAGGAAGGTCCTTGAAGAGTGAAGCAATGAATGCAAGAGGTTGGCAATGTCACAAAAAATTAGAGCGACACACTAAAAAGGATGATCATGGAAGAGAATGCATAAACCTTATGAAAGCTGATGGCAAGATAAAGAATCGACTAACATTTAATAATAATAATCATATGCGAAATGAAGATTGCATGTGCAATGTATACTGAAGAAAATATAAGTCGTGTCATAATTGTACAGATGATGTAATGCATGTGGACTAAGTAATTATGAAGGTTGGCTATAAGTAGTGGATAGACTGCAGGCGGTGCTGCCAATATATATATGTATAGCGTCTGCATGTTGGACGTTACAACTTAAGTGAGCCAAGACCCATTAAAGTAAGGGCTGAAAGTGTGGCGCAGTAGAAAACCAGCTGAAAATCAAGGAAGGATTGAGAAGTCCGTCTGGCCCAGTGTCAAGGGTTGGGGCAGCGAAGAACTGGTTATCTATTCAAGGAGATACAATGAACATGAGAAGCAACGCAAACTCATGTTAAGATGCGACAGAAACACTATGAAAGCCAGATTTTATCCATTTAATATCATTAAATGCGAGGAAAGGAGCTCAAATGCGGTCTCCTGTCACGTGGGACGGATGGAAATAGAAAATGGGCAAGCTACATCGAGACTGAAAATAAGAACGTGCTCACACTCCCTTCTATTCTCAGGTGCAGTGATACTCTGCAAGGCCAAGTTCAAAGACAATTCGAATGACAGACGGCATGAGTGATAATAGATGATGGGCTCATTCGGTGGGGAGGCATGGTGAAGTCCACCCACAAGCACCTGGGGTACCATCTTGCGTGCTGCTAGCAAGTCAAAAATTCCAGAAGGGTACAAGTGGGTCAACCAATTATAGAGGGCCATGTATTGAAGAGCCCTATAGTTTAAGAGCCAATTATGTGTTGTGTATCTAACATATATTGACTTGCACAAAGGGTGGGCATAAGTTGTCCACCTGACAATAGAGACCCAATCACAATCCTATCCCATATAGAAAATATACTTAGATGTTCCCCGTAGACCTATCTCAACCCCAAGTAAGTTTTCTTAGTTTGCCATGTAGTGTGACCTCACTTATGACAAGTTTTTGCTATAAAAAGATGTTTTTTCATATGTTGCTTCGAGATTTTGCTGTAAGACGCCCGTTGATGTCTGTTGTACTCCATGTTTTAGCCAATTGAAAATAAAACAGTTATTGTTTGCCAACTTCCTGAGTCGGTCTAGTTATTGGTGTGAGAGCTATTCTGCACACCTATCCATGTAATGATGCACTTCCTCATTTAAAAAGGACCTAGCGGTTCAAGTGGTTTAATTATTTAATTTTGAAATAACAGTGCTGCCTTTCTAGATTAAGCATTCTAAGTGTAAGCCGTCTTGAAATGGAACAGCAGCACATTGTACCTAAAGAAACATCATGCTAAAAAAAAAATGATCTCTCTATATGAAAGTGAAATATGTATCTCTCACTTTGGTGCGTTAAATTGTAGTGTCTAGTTCAGAGAAACGTGCTTGGAATTTGTGTTGCTGTTTATTAACTGCAGAAAAACGATGGTTTCACTGTCTGCTTCGGAGTTCAAAATGCTTTGAATGCAGGCAATGGCAAATGTTATTGACTACATTACAACCATTCTGATTGTCTGAGAAGTCACAAACAACGTCAATATGCTAAAGATAAGTATAAGAATGGTTGTACTAATCATAATAATGTAAGAAATAATTTTAAAAATAACAATAAGAACCATGAAACATCTGGGAAAAGAAATGTGACAATTTCAGATCCATATTTGTATGCATTTTGTCCCCACCTAGAGAGGTAAGACACCATTTTGAGAAACACCTTGGCAAATGGCAATTTAAGTACGTTTTCAACTAAAGGTATACAACGGAACAGGAACCACGCAGAAAATGCCAACTTTTATCTTTAAATTCTTTGCCTATATAAATACAAGACTTTCTTTTTGGAGAGAACTCTTACATCAGACTCTGAGAAAATATAAAATAAGAAAACATAGAAGCAGAAAAGGAATACTTTAAAAACCGTTAAAGCGTTGTGGAAAAATCACTGATGAAATGTTCTCCTCGTTACATAGCACATCTCACTAAGAACTGTTCACCTAGATAGCTCTTACTGTCTCAGTCTCCTGATCACAGTGACATGACAGTGATGTCATGGGACAGAAATTATGCCCTGACCCCAAAAAGTGGCCCAAATTCACAAATCTCAATTTGTGATTTTAATGACAAACTTTGAGTCCCAATTAACGAGAACAGGTGTGGCAAATTGTGCATTTCCAAATGCAGTGAGCCAGTAGGGAAGGCTAAAGAGATGCAAACTGCACTGGCTGTTCACTCTTTCCCGGTTATCAAATGACATTTAGGTAATCTTCGTTTATTTGGCTCAGAAGTTAAGTATTTGTGGAGATGCAATCTGGTCGTCAAGGGTCCATTGTAATGCTTCACCTTGAAAATACTAAGCGAAAGTTGCTTTTAGGCAGCTTGGCTTTACTTTTATTCTCAGCATCCAATATGCCTGTAGAGATCACGGCCGACACAGGAGAATTATGTAGGTGGATATTTTATTCAAGTAAATGGGAGCAGGCAACAGCCACTGCACCCAGCACAACATCAACAGTAAAAGTGGTTTCACAACTAAAGTTAGTTTTGGAACCCTGACAAAAGAAAATATGAACATCACCACAAGAATCAACTCATCTCCCTTCTTATACATTGCCAAAGCACTAATGCCTAAGTACATTACTCACAACAGAAATCCTTGAAACAAATAGGCATGTTTTTGATTCTGCCTTTAGGCATGTCCATGATCGTGGCCTGATCATCCACACCACTTCTCCCATGGTGAAACTCATCCTCAACCACCTCTGTATTTACATTACCACTCTCCAACACCACATCACCATTCCTCTCTGCATAACACTTGACCAACCTCCCTTTTGACCAGACCTCACCTCCTTCTACAATCACCACGCTGTCACGACTGCTGCAATCCTCTTAGGCCCTACAAACTTGCTCTCCAGACACTTGGACCCAAATCTGGGATATTTTATCGAAGCTAAATCCCCCACAGCCCACTCCAATGTCTTGACATTGGCTTCCAGATCAAACCTGTGCTTATACTCGCTTTGAGCCTCTGTTATCAATTTCATAACTTCCTGCCGGTCAACATTTACACATCCCGATAACCCCAAACAACCGGGGTACAACTTGGTGGCTGGTTGGCGGCCCTTTAGTAATACAAAAGGAGAAACCTTGTTAATGGAGTGAGGTGTGATGCAGTAACTCCACACCATCTCTTTTAGGACCTCCGTCCACGAGAACCCCGAACCAAATGCCAACAGCATCCCTCCTTTTAGAAATCTATTGGCCCGTTCAACTAATCGATTCGCTCTGGGGTGATACGATGCTGTGCGCAAATGTCTGATCCCAAAGCGTGTAAGAAACTCCTTCATCCTCTCTGAGCAAAACTGGACACCATTGTCCGTAATAATTTCAGCTGGAAAACCCTCTCTGAAAAATATATCCTCAAAAAACATTATCATCTCACTTGTGGTAGCCTCCTTCAAAGCTCTCCACTCTAACCATTTGTAATGGTAATCGACCATGACTACAACAAACTTAAAACCCTCCCCTAAGCCTTGAATGGGGCCCATAAGATCCACTGCTACCTTCCTTCAAGGTTCACTTGGAACCTGTACAGGAGAAAGTGGAATCTCTCTCACAACCTTCCCTTTGTCACTCCTCTCACACTCCCTGCATAATCGGGCCTTCCTTTCCTCCTCGCTGTCCATTCCCGGCCACCAAAATTATTGCCTCAATAACCTATTCATGCCCCCCATACCTGGGTGGCCCTGATGAGCTAGATTAATCAACCTACCCAGACCCTTTCAGGGGGAACCACTTTGGAACCTCTCCTCAACCTACTACCATCCTCAGAAAGACTTAACTCATGTTTTACCTCATAAAATTGATTAAACCTCCGATCCAACACCTCTTTACCTGGCCACCGTCCTACAGTCCATTCCTTCACCTTGGCCACTGTCACATCCTCTCCATCTGCTTCACTCCACTCTGCTTTACTCACAGCACTCTCCCCCACATTGGCAATTATCATGTCCTCCTCCCTTGATCATTCCTACAGAATCCCCAACCACCTCAACAGGAAGACGAGATAGTTAATCAGCTACAACATTCTCTCTACCTGGTACATAACACATCTTGAAATTGTAACCTTGTAAACCAACCATCCATCTGGATATTCTGGGCGAGCCCTTTGCCCACCCACAGCTACTCATCAACTGCACAAGGGGTTTATGATCTGTCTTGACCAGAAATTCTTGATCCCACAAGAAAAACTTGAAATGTAAAATCGCCCAAAATACGGCAAGTGCTTCCTTTCTATCAGAGTAATTTTTCTCAGCACCCCTTAAGGGCCTAGAAACCAACGCAATGACATGTTCCACTTTTCCTGAATCAATCTGAAATAATGAGGCCCCCAAACCTAACAATATTGCATCAACAGATAGGACAGTCATTAAGCCACACACAAAACCTCCCAAGGACGGCGAATTCCCAATGCCTTCCTTGATTCTCATAAAAGCCATTTAGCCCTCCTCCGACCACTTGAAACTGACTCCTTTTTTCAGCAAATTTCTCAATGGACTGGATATGGAGGCAAAATTGTTAACAAATTTATGGTACAATTCAGCCATACCCATGAAAGATCTTAATTGCTTGTTGTTCAATGGCGCAGAAGCTTTACATATGCTCTCTACCAAACTAAACTTGGGAGACACTCTTTGCCCTGAAATTTTGTGCCCTAAATACTCCACTTCCTTCACACCAATCCTACATTCACTCCTCTGTACCATGAGCCCAGCCTTCCTCAATCTTTCCAGAACACACCTTAACACCTCATCATGTTCTCTTTCACTATCAGCATGCACCATTATGTCATCTGGGAACACTGCAACATTCCCCAATCCTTTCAACACTTCCTCCATCACCCTTTGGAACACTGAGGCAGCCGAAGCTAAGCCAAATGGCATACGTAAGTACTTAAATGTTCCTTCAGGAGTGACGAAAGCTGTGACATGCTGGCTCCTCTTGGACAATGGCACCTGATGATTAGCTGCTGAAAGATCGATAACGGAAAACCAACTGGATTCTCCAAGCGTGGCTAGTATCTCTGCGATAATCGGCAAAGGATGTCTCTCCACCAATATGTTTCTGTTCAGTTCCCTGAAGTCCACACACAATCTCAAATTCCTGTTGCTCTTGGCTACCAGAACCCCAGGAGATAGCCACTCAGTTCCTTCAATATGTTCAATAACTCCTTTCTGGATAAGGTTAACCAACTCCTCATGAAGTTGCTGTCTCATTTTCAATGGAACCAGCCTCACTCTGTGCACCACTGGTTGAGCCTTAGGTTTCAATTTAATATCGTGCTCAAAATCCCTCAGCTTTCCTAGATTCTCTGTGATCACCTCCGGGAATTCCTTCGACCACTTGTCATCCACCTCTGCTATGGTGACAGGCGTCCACGCACTTGCCTGGATTCTCACCCTCAGTTTCCTTTGCTCTTCCCACCCTAAGAGTGAGGCACCTTTTTTTACAACCAAAATATCTGCAGTACACTCTCTTCCTTTGTAACATAAATGGCCCTTGAATTCCCTGATCAGTTCAATGGCCGACCCCCCATAGCCACAGGGCTGAACTTTGGCTGGAGCTAGATCCTGCACTTCTTTATATAATGTGTGCTTGAGTGTCTCCTCCGATACTATGGTTCATGGAGACACAGAGTCAACTTTCATCGTTAGACTGCACTCATCTGCTGCTATAAAATCATCTACAGGACTACCTGTTTCACCTGACACAGCAGAAATCTCGAAAACATGTCTTGGTAATCCATCTTGACTGGGCGGGGCCACATTGGTTACTCTTGTTGATGGTTGATTTGATGAATTGCCATTGTTTTCTCTCTGATTCACCATGTTTATAGAAGACTCATTGCACATGTTCGTGAAATGGCCCCTACGTTTGCACTTGAAGCATTCCGCAAATCTGGCAGGGCAGGTTGCACTATTTGCAGAGTGTCTCATGCTCCCACACTTGGCACACTTCTGATTCCACCATTCTTTTCCTGGGCCGGGTGACTTTTTCTTTGGGCCAACCGCCCAAATACTTGTTTATCCACTTTCATTTCTCTCATGTATTGTGATGTCTGCTCAATGCTGCATGTGAGCTCCACTGCCTGTTCTAACGATATATCCTTGGCCATTAATTTTTCTTGCACTCTTAGCACTCTGATAGTGTATCTAACCAACTGGTCCCTAATTAACGAGTCAGTCAGGTCTCCAAACTTGCATGTGTGGCTTAATGTTCTCAAGGAGGCCACATACGATTCTACAAACTCTGCACAGTCTTGAGTACGCTGGAGAAACTGGTGTATCTCAAACGTGACATTCTTTTTGAGTTCAAAGTGCTCCTCAATTTGCTTGACAGTCAGAGTATATTTGTCGGTGTCACCTGCACCTTCCTCCTGACGAGCCACTAGTCCATCAAACACACATCGTCCTTCGGGACCTAGATTGTGCTGTAAGGGATTTCAATCAGGCAAACACCCAAGTCTCACCTAGCAATGTAGTGCGCAATGAAAGTCTTATTTATTTTTGTCTATAAGTTCAATATTCCGAATGATATACCACTCATATCACACCCTTCTCAAAATACCCCCCAAGTCACACTGAACCAGGAATCAGGCTAGTTTGTAAAGGTAAATATGTATTTATTTATTTTAATACACATAGGTTTACTATAGATATACATATGGGGCAGCAATCACCCAAAGGGTGACAATACAATTAAAAAATAAGCAAAGCAATGGAATTGACTTATACTAATGCAGAATGGAAACACAGGAAAGAGAACAGTTTTGTTTTGTGCACAGATAGCATTTAGATTACCATTTCCCCCTGCAAAACTTTGTTTATATACAAAGGAACAATCTGACACCAATGTGAGTAATCAGCAGGTATTCAGGAGTAAAAGACACGGTCTAAAGTTTATAGGCAACCCTCCCTCCCAAACAAAAGTAAAAAGCTTATTTTGCAAAATGACACTTTGAAAATGACAGGTGAAAATGGCTTTGTGGAATACTGCAAAAGGGTGCAAAAATATTTAAATAGAGACAAGTTCTAAAGAAAGCAACATTAATCAAGTCCTAACATACATGAGCTATAATATAAACAACAATATGCACTTCAGATCAGGATGGGATGGAAAAAACACTCTAAAATGGGGAAATGACACATGTAAACTTGTGAATTTTGCAAATTTACGGCAAACTTTTACAATGCGATACTGAAGAAAAACGGGTCAAACTTGTGGATGAAGCTAAGGATGTCAGGTATCAGTGAGAGTTGAAATTTTGTTTCTATCTTTAAAATGAATGAGTTATAGAGGTTTTAGTGAGAAGCGTTTTTGCAAAATAGGCGCGAAAATGAAAACAGAAATGCGCTTTTGAAAATGACAGATGGGTTTCATTACACTATATTATGACTATGAAAAAGAGAATGCCACATAAGGATCTTACAGCTACTTGATCGGCGTAACCCGTCCCGTTGTGGATACTCTACTTCTTCCTGAGATTTACTTTAGTTATTCAGAATCACTAGGGAGTTATGGTTTTGGAACACAGATGAGACAATCAGCGCAAGAAGGATTCTAGCAATATTGGAGTTCTGAATTAAAGATGGGATGGGTTGAGATAGGGATAATACAATGCAGATATACTATGGGTCACTGTTCTTCCTGTTAATACTTACAGAAGAAGTTATTAAACTGGACCATCAGCTCTTGTCAATGAATTGGATCTGGTCTACCGGCAGCAGGGCAACTCTAGCAGGATTGGATCAGCAAGGCGGTTTTGGTCAATCTGGACTGCTCCTCAGACTGGATTTGGAAGGGCCCCTTTTGCTTACTGGACACGGTAGATAGCAGGATGTACGTTTTCAGCAGGCAAGCCTTAATGGTAGCATGCCAAGCTGAATCAAAATTAAATCCCTTCAAGTTTGGTATGTTTGCAATTGGGTCAGGCTAGCAATAATTTTGCAATGCTAGAGTCTGGATTCTGCAAAGAAATCTGGATCTTTCAAAGAATTCTGGAGTCAGCTACAAGATGAGGAATTCTGCATTAAGTTGCTTTGCGGATATCTGGATGGGTTCTGGAAGCAGTCTCTATGTGTAGTGAAACTCCTATATTTATCCATTACAAAGTTCATGGCATGGGTAGAACTTCAAAACACACCCCCATGGTTGTGAGTGGCTACAGGCATGTGCTTTGTTTTGGTTGGCACCCTGAACTGAGCTGTCAACCTATGACAGGATTTATGAACTCCCACCTGGATTTTTACCCAAAACATACTTTTGCACAAATGTACATTTCTACCATTATGTACCCTCATCAAATTGGACACACATACTTTATATTCGATTGTCTACATTTACATTCATTTCCCATCTTTGTGAGAGCTGTATTGGTCATTCTATGGATTTTTATCAATTTTACCCATAACACTTTGGATTAATCATTTCTAATTAGATACAGCTATTAGCCTTCTTGTTCTCAAGGGAGTGTCAAGCGGAGATGTCAGATTTCCCAGGCCAGCCTGTCAGATCAGAATTAAATAATGGATTGGCCCCAGACTGGTCTCCTTGACATTAAAGTATTTTCATTTCAAATATAAAATATAAGCACCGTTTATAAAAGATTTAAACATTTTAAAAGAATTAGCCCTTCACAGACATGCTTGAAATAGTGGATTTTGCAATTTTTCAGGAAAAAGAAACTACATTTAAACTGGGTTTGACAGGCAATTTCCTTAGGCAGCTGTCAGGCAGTGATGCCTGGATTCCTCTGATTGCCTAGAGAATCCATGGTTTCAGCACACTTTCCATTCCATAATTCTCTGGGAAAGTGACAGAATTTTTAAGGGCATTTTCGGATTAGGCCCTTCTGTGGCCTTGTTTCAGGCGACAGATGACAGCAGAGATTCATGTTTTTACACCACTTTGCCTGTGTGTATGGCAGGGCGTGCAGCTCTTTTGGTGGTTTATGAACTCTGCACAATTTTGGAGATTTAGTGTGCACAGGGGTTATTGCCTCCATTTTTGGCAGTTTTCTTTCCCCATTGGCAAAGGGGTGCAGTGTGGCGCATTGGCGTGGATATAAATACTCCACAGTGCAGTAGCAGTGTTTTCCTCCTGTCTGCGCTATACCCGTCACCTCCTATGGCTATTAAGTAATGCTCAAACATGCGCCTCCACCTCTCCCATCTGACAGGAGGATTGCCAGGTTCTGCCAAGAGGCGGTGGAATCGCAGCAGCCATTTCCCTATGCTCAGGATTGCCACCTGATGTTAGTACAGGAATCGCTACTGTTGTAGTCTCTTACAAAGTGTATGCTTTCAGCTTTGACTAGGTTCAGTCACGTGTTGTGTTGAACAGGACTGATTACACCAGAGAGTTTGTGGCTTTAAAGGCTAGGAGCGCGGAAGTGTGCTTGACTGACTGGCCTTGTGCAACAATTATGATCCTTAACCTGCATGCATCCAATAATAGGCCCCAGTACAGCAGGCGTAGTATTTTAGCAGAGTGGAATCCTTCTGCTACGGTGAGACTTTAGTGTTTATGCAGCATCATAAACTAGACTGAGAATCTCCCCATTGTCTTTCATAATTCAGCTCCCAGCTGAAGTTGTTTACAGAGACGTGCTGTGTTGCCTGGCAGCCATGTCACAATCGGGGATGATGAACGCTGTGTGTTGCCTGGTAGGATAAGTCCCATTGGGGATTTCCGGCTGCACGCATGCGCAGATGCCACCTCTCGCGGCTTGGCCCAGCTCGCGGGTGTGCTAGAGCGTGAGCAGAATTGGGGTCTTCCACTCCTCCCACCTCCACCACGCAGCACCTGTTGCCAACTCTCCTCCTCTCTCTGCTAAGGGCCGCCGTCATCGGACTAGCTGCTTAGGGCTTTCAGCAGCACGTGCGTTCGCAGTGGATCTCCTTCCTTTTTGGGATACCTCGTCGCCTGTGTAGAGATCACGGCCGACACAGGAGATTTAAGCAGGTGGATATTTTATTCAAGTAAATGGGAGCAGGCAACAGGCACTGCCCCGAGCACAACACCAACAGTAAAAGTGGTTCCAGGACTAAAGTTAGTTCTGCAAACCTGACAAAAGAAAACATGAACGTCACCACAAGAATCAACTCAACAATGCCCATAATCAAGTTTTCCATAGACAATGAATCACCCCGTTTAATGCTGAACTTTTTGACATGGTGTAATTGCAGCATTTGAAAACCGACAGTTGTATAACTGACTACTTTGATTGACAGCTACAATTACAATATTCTGTTGTGGGCCGGTCAATCTTTACAAGGGAAAATAATAATTTTGCTGAAACATTGTCATAGAACAATGAGCTACTGCAATCACCCAATCAACCCACACAAACAGAGACTTAGAATCGAACCCCCAAGGTTTCATTTTCCATGAAGTTGTTGACATTTTTCTCAGAAACTATCTTTTCCCTTCAGGAGCATTTTTTTGAGAATATTAGTTTTACTTCCTTTTAATAGAAACAGGAACACTGAAGTGTGGCTAAGCAATAATTAATTGAAAGGCACTGTCCTTAAATTTCATCAATGTGTGCCTTCTCTAAGTTCTCTTAAAATCCCATGAAGTCACAAGTATATTCTACAAAAAAGGGCACGAAGCTGTGCTAAAAACACACTACATGCCGGGTCACAGTCACTGTGCTCTCACCTCAAATGGCACATTGTGGCGCATGCCTTGTAAGCGCTGCAATTTTGGGTACGAGAAAGGCGTTTTGCACTTGCAGGCGCGCGCAGGAAACGGGACATTCGCTGTAAGGGCGTTGCCCATGTATAGGAAAGGATTGCATTTGACGTGCTCGCATTGCCGAAGGTAAGGGAAGTTGACAAAAAAGCGCGGACTAGTGATTTTACGCAGGGCAGTAAAGGACATGAAAAACAGACTACTACCCACCATCCCAGAAAAAAACACCACGCATTACCCACTGAGGCGACTTTTTAACAATATGTTATGAATAAAGCAAATGTGAAGATTGCCCACATGGCTGGGTATTTTGCACACCCCAAAAGAAGTGCAGGTCTCACTTTTCAGGATACATGATCATTATTTCCAACTTTTCTGGATTCATTATAAGCCACCACATTTTCAGCATTCAATTTTTATAATTACTTTTCAATAAAAAAAAACCCTTACAGAAGGTTTTGCTCTAATTTCCTCTGTTCCTTTGTTCGTTTTATCCCTTTGAAACCCCAAAATGTGAAAACATTGTTTTTTTTTATTTCTAATTACCTTTGGCTTTGTGGTTGTCCTACCAGGACATTTGTGTTTCTTCATCTTAGAACCATGTGCAAATTCCCTTGCTTGACCTAGTCAGTGATTGTCTTTGTAACTTTTGTATATTGTTAGTTCTTCCTAAAAAGTGAATTAAAATCGTGAAGTGGGACAGAGATTTTAAGGAGAGAGAGTTGGATGAGAGCGGGATTACTGATTTCTCATGGGATAAGGATGTTTAACGGGCAGTCGTAGTTCTCAGAGGTTAACAGTGTGCCTCTTGTGTGTATGGGTCCTGTAAGATGCAGACTTCCAGAGCAGATGTTGTCTTAAGTGGGAAAGTCACTGCAGTGTGGCTCAGGAAGAGCAGACAAGAGGAGGCTAGCTGGGTTGGCAATATAGGGTTTGTCACAGCCATCTGGGGAGGATTACTAGAAGGATTTGTGGGGTTTAATGACAGACCCAGAATGATATGAACTGAAAGGCCAGGTTAGGCCTCTAAATGTGTAATACATTGGGCCTCATAACAAATTGGGCGGTACCTGGGCATAATTATCGCTGAGCGGTATTAGTGATAACACCAGTAGTCGTGGCGCAAACAGCGCCCTATCACGAGTCGGCGGGTAAGCGCACATGGACCCGGCGTTAACGCCAATACTGCTCGGCAGTAATAGAGGCTGGAAACATGAAAACCCAGCAAGCATAGTGCTAGCATCGGCGGCAACCCACAACGCATGCTAATAGCGTGCACCAATAGCATGTGCTAATACCGCCACAGAAAATAAGTCATCAGCGGAACGAGCAACAAAGCGGCAGCCATTTTGAAAATCACAATCTGCCAAAAAGCAGAGCTTCTGCAAGCCATCCACTGAAAAAGACCACTGAAAATGTCTGAGGGGCAAGTCTGGCTTGGATAGGCTGCGCAAGCACAGGTTCTCAGTGTTAGGGAGAATTCTCATTTCATGGCTAATTTCCCTTACCTAGTGAGTCCCTCAGCAGCTTTGCTGGATCTTTGGAGTTATTTCTTTCCACTTGGTAAGAGTGTGAGCTTTTCACCACTCTTACTTGTGTTTTGCTATTTGTTTTTACCTGTATTTATGATTGTGGACTCTGGAGTACACCCCTTCAGTAGCCACTTTCTTTTGTGTGTCACACAGCACCTTCTGTGCATTGACACAGGGTTGTCGTTCAGACTTCCCCCGACTCCATTTCTGAGGCTGACTACTGTCCCCCAGAAAAGGGTAAAGTTACCATTAACTTTACTTAGTCAAATTAACCACAGATCCAGTACACCCCATCTTACATGGAGTACTGGAAGGGTTAACTCTTAGCACTTTTTATCTGTACCTCATAGAGCATTGTTTCGCTCTTTTAACATTTAGACATGGCTGGTGGCAGTGGTATCTACCCTAATTTTCTACCGCAGTTCTTTTATATAACCGTGGTAATATTGTAGGCTATTGTGTTAGCCTCAAACTTAAACCCACTCGACCAAATACTTTTTCTTTTGGCTCCGGTGCGGTTTATTCGCCATTTCTTTTTGTTAAAATCCTTCTTGTGTTTTACTTTGACGGCAAACCAGGTTTGCCTTCTTTGTTCACTGTCTTTTGGCAGGCTTCTGCCAAGAAGCCCTCCTCAAGGCACCTGGGTGTCTAGGTGGGCTGAATGTGAGGGAGGGGTGTAGTCACCCCCTGCACAGGGTATCCTAGGAAACCCAAGTCACACTTTTTCATGATTGGCTGAGGTGATTGTCCGGGCTGGACAACCCCCCTGCTGTGTGATTGACAGCCAGGCTGTGTGAATGGGAGATTTTCGCATAAAAGGCAGGTCTCTTGGGATGGAAGTCAGAGAGTCGCCACTGGAACTACAAGGAACCGAAGAGAAGCGGAGGAGAGGTTGACTGCTGCAACTATCCCATACCGGTCAAGCCCTGCTGCAGTCCTGAGCTATCTACCCTTCAACGACTAAGAGGAGATCCAGTCCAGAGTCTTCTTCCCTTGAACTGGTGGGGATAACCAGCTCGTCTTCTTCAGCCAGAGGTCGCCTCCGTGGTCGAAATCTCTGCACACTGCTGTAGTGGTCCAGATAGCCACCTGAAGAGCCTCTCCTGTTTTTAAGGAGCGCACCTTTTATTCATTGTCGCTGTGCCGGCCTCATCCCTGTGTGGTGTAAACCCCCTTTATCGTCCTTCTTCGTGCCGAAGCTAATAATCGTGGGTCTATGGGAAACTACCAGGAACAACTGCCGTGGCACCAGCTTCTTCTTTGAAAAGGTACTGTGTCCTGCTTGAGGAATTTTGGGTGAAATCCCTATTTCTCACTTATAAGGCTTGCCCTTATTTTTCCCTCCTTCTTATAACTTTTGCTTCCGAACATTTGACAATATCTAAAGTACTCTTGGCAACTTTGAATCCCGAACTATCCGACGTGTGATCCTCGACACAGGAACCTGGTTCCAATTGACCCTGGCTCCGGCCTCTTGACTCTTGTATTTCTGTCTATGAGTGTTCTTCGATTCTGTCTGCCTATCTAACATATTGCTTATGATTTTTGCCCCCCAACTCTCTCTGGGTATCTCAGGTGCTAAGTGTGTTTTTGCCCCGGTAGCATTTCTTGCCGCAGATACGTGTTTATTTAGTAGACCGAACTGTCAAAAAGTGATCGCAATCATATTCACGGTAACGTGTATTGTTTCGTAACACCGGTTCTCTCAAACACAGGGTACTTACCTTGAATATACCATACAAAGTGAATTGGTCAGGTGTAGTGTATTTAACGTGTGGTTTTAAATTTTAATAGAAGTGTTGTGTTAATAACAAATGGTTTAAAAATAAATGTACTTACATTTTTACCTGAAACCTTGAGTCAGTGTTTGTTTGAGCCACAGTAATTGTGTCCCTTTGTGTAATCTCTGCTACTGCTCATATACTCTTGAGATAAGCCTGGCTGCTCCGCTACTGCTACCACTATAACCTAGTAGTACAGGCTTGTACCAAAGGTAAAACTTGTATTGCCACCTGTAGTCTTAATTGTGTGTAGTGGTCCCTAAGGGCACTGCACAGGATTCTGCCTAACACTCAGACAGTGAACTGGCAATACTTATGGAGGAGGAAGAACTATATGGGCCCCAACAAAAGAAGACAGGGTCACAGTGGGCGGAGATCAGTGAAAAGGTCACTGCGGTGGGCCATGTCCCCAGGGATGGCAAGGACTGCTGCAAAAGATACAACAACCTGTGGGTCCATGTCCGGGGCATCCTGGCACAGCATAGGAGCAAGAGCATGGTGACCAGGAGAGGTCCACCACCACCACCACCACCGCAACTGGGAGGAGCAGTGCACCACCGTCATAGACATGGCCTCCACATTGAGGGAGTGGGGGAGTGGAGGCAGGCCCTGGCACCCAGAACGCTGGAGGTGAGTCAACCCCTCATGCCAAATTGCAATGTGAAGAGGCCACCATTCCATCCCCCAGTGGGTGCATTGTGTGGGAGCGACCACAGGCACCCACAGCAGCACACATGTGCCTGTGCACCTAGGCCATCCGTGAGAGCATGAGTCGTGGGGTGGGCAGCCAATGGACACAAGCAAGCACCATGCAACACACAGTCATGGTGGGGTCACAGCATCTCCCCATTGCTAGGTGGGTGTGTGTAGTACCAGCCCCCCAACTGAGTATGGTAGGGTATTGTTTATTTATAAAGCACCTGTACACAGGCAAGTGTTTCAAAGCGCTCAAGGAAGGTGGGAACTTGAGGAAAAAAACAACAGTCGCTCAGAGCCCTTGAAATTCTTAGATAATAGTCTGCACTGGCAGAGAAAGTGCATAAAGTACATATACCATTTGAGACACAGCAAATAGGCCTGATGGCGATTCTGCAGTTTTACCAGTGCAAATAAGGGGTGAAGGAAAGGGGAACAGACAGACGATCTTCAGGCATGGTGCATACGGATTGTGCAAGTGCACAGACTGTCACAGGGGGGTCCAAGTGAACCGGTAGGTGGAGACTGGGGTAAGTGCAGAGGGGGGCACTCTCTTTCGTTATTTTTCAAGTGCAGTAAGTGTGGGTGGGGTTAAGGACCATGAGGTAAATCGAAAAGAGGACTGGTGGGGGTGCCCGGGACCTCTGAGACTCTGAGGGACACCAGGCGGATAGTCAGCAAGCTGTAAGGAAGAGGAGGAAAAGGGCAGAGAGGTAGGTTAGCATGGTAGAGGGAGAGAGAAGGAAGAGAAGAGGAAGGTCTTGAAGAGTTTCCAGAATTTAAGAAGATCAGATTCAAGACGGGCAGCAGGGAGGTTATATCAGAAGGAGGCACCTACTGAGGATAAGGATCTTCCTCCAAAGCTCTGCTTGGAGAACCGGCTCATTAGCAGAAGGTTGGAGGTAGATGTGCAGAAGGCTGATGAGGGACAGTATTTAGGTAGGCAACATTGCAGGTAGGTAGGTCCCAGGCCCCAGAAAGCTTTGTGGACAATGCAGAAGTCTTGAACTTGATCCTTGCAGCCACGGGGAGCCATAGAAGGGATTTCAGCACCGGAGAGATGCGGTCCCTGGGCTTGAGGCCAAGGATAAGTCTTGCTGTTTTGTTCTGGGTGAGTTGCAGAGGGCGCACGGCAGAAGGCGGGAGGTTGAGGAAAAGGCTGTTGCAATAGTCCAGCCTAGAAAGAACCAGGGCTCTGGAGACAGTGACCCGCTGGGGGAAAGTGAGAAACGGTAGAGTACCTCTGAGGAGGTGTAGCTGATAGTTGTACTTTTTAGAGATGTCCGAAATGTGAGATGAGAAGGAGAGAGTGGAGTCAACAATGACCCCAAGGCTTCTTGCCACACAGGTGGGTGCAGGCACAGGGCCAAGGGAGGCTGGCCAGAGTGAAAGTGGGAAATTAGGAGCAGGGGTCCCAATGCGAACAGGCCAGCTCTACCTGTGCATCATACGCATGCAAGACATGAAATGTCTAGACCAACAATACCCCCTGCCATACCACCATGGGAAATGCACATTTCACACACCAGGCCCCAGTAATACCCACCCATTGCAAAATGCAAGCAGGCCAGGCCCAGGCATTAGTTAAACTGCCCTGTTCAACCCCCCCAATAGGTACTGAAATGCATGCAATATATGTGAGGGACTGCATCTTCATGCTCCTATGTTCCCTACCAGTACACATGCATCAACCAAGGTTAACGTGGATGACGAGGAAGGGGGGCCATCCCAACGTGTGCCCAGCTGTTCCTCCACCAATACCACCACGCTGCGAAGGGCCCAGCAGGACACACAAAGGCAGAGGACCCACCCCACTGCAGCAGTGTCACACCACTACGGCAGTCTCAAGCCACCAAGGCCTCACCACCAGGGCAATCTCAAGCCACCATGGCCTCACCACCACAGTGGTCCCAAGCCACCAGGGCCTCACCACCAAGCCGGTCCCAAGCCACCAGAGCCTCACCACCAAGCTTTTCCCAAGCAACCAGGGCTGACCAGGATAATGTAGTGGAAGTGGTCATGAGTGCAGTCACCCCGGAGGAGGGAGTGTCAATCAGCGAACATCAGCAGACTGTATCTGCCCTGACACAGGTACACATTCTGGTGCAGGAAATGGGCATTCCAGAAGGGACCCCTGACCATGGGGAGACGCACAGCCCAAGTCCACAGGGCCGTGCACACTGCCGCAACACATGCACACCAGTGGCAGATGAGGACACTCCACAGTATGCCTTATCTGTGGGTAGCCCCTCAATTCACAGCAGCCCCACCATACCCGCTCCATTCACAGCAGCCTAACACAACAGCGCAGCCCTGCATGGGCCTCAGCAACAGGTCCTGCAAGCACTGTCATGACACGGCTGGACGTCATAGAGGCACGCCAGAGGAAGATCGAGGGCATGGCCAATGCACAGAACGGCACATCAAAGCCATCAGCTGTGCAACTAGGGGTGCAGAAAGGACCATGGCGTACGGCCGTGGAAGCATGCACTGCAGCCCTCATGGGGTTTGGCAAGTGAGTCCGTGAATTGTGTGTGGGACAATCTGCACATGCAGAACAGTTGTTTGTGTCAAACAAACTGCTCCACCAGCAGCTGCATTTGGCTGCATCTGTGCCATCTACCTCCATCACCTCCACAGAGGGGTCCCAACAGGGGTCACCAGGCGGAGGTCACATCGTCAGTTGCAACACCGGTCACCTGATGCCGGTGCAAGAGGGAATCATCCACGTCCCCATTAGATGGACACTGCACTGTTGGCCTGAGTGCCGAACACATGGACCCATTGGCACTGGGTGGGGGGGTTGGGTCTGTGTGCTGCAAAGTTGGCACTGGGTGGAGGGAGGGAGTTCTGTGTGCTGGGAAGTTGGTGGTGGGTGGGGACAGGGTGTTAGTTTCACATTCATTAAAGCCTGTTGAAACCTGAGAAAATGCAAGGACAATCATGAGTGTGTACAAGTGCTCTTTATTTTATATGTGAAGGTCGAGGTATGTGCGCATTCACCATGCTAAATATAATTGTCTATCAGCGCCTGTCTGGCCAACCTCCGCTCCATCACCCCATCCCTGTGTGCAGGAGCCCTGGCCCCGGCCACGTGCTTATCATCACTGTCATCCCGTGGGGGTTGCCTGTCTTCATCGGGGGGTAGTGGCAAATTCCTCCGGCAGCAGATGCTGTTCTGTGAAAATGCATCAATTTTGTGTCATTTATTAGTTATCCTAGGCACACATTGAACTGTGGTTCCCAGACTTCTTAGTTATTTTGCTCACTTGCTAGGTTTCCAATTCGCATGCAGAATCTAGTCACTACCTGAAGGGCTGGTAAATGTGTCTTTGCACAGAAATGCAAGGAATACTAAGCACATTATTTTGACTTAGATTTGGGCCTTGAATAACAGGCACGAACGTAGATAATCAGTGTTTCATGAGCCTTCCTGTCTTCCTGGCTCCTGACTTTCCAAGGCTAATTGTGCGACTAAAGATTAAGAGGAGCACAATTCATGCCATGTATATTTCTGAAAGCCTGAACTACCGGACCGAAATGCAGAATGACCTTTTAGTAAAAATCACCATATAGCTAATGAAGCGCAAGGAATTTTACCTTGTGCTGAGAACAGGATGAACTCCTCTGCTCTGCTCTGGGACAGTGAATTGTCTGGAGAATGACGCAGAGCAATGCACCACATGTTACCATGGCAAATGCTCGCGTTACACGGGTCATAACTAGATATTTTGATGAACAACCGAGGCTGGTTAAAAGTGTATTTAAGGCTGCCTGTCCCCCATGTGCTTTACTCAATTTCTCTATGACTGTTGACAGTTTTAGATGAACCTGGGTCCCGCTTACACGTGGAAATAAACACTGTTATATATTTGTTTTGTGACTGGTGTGTTCTTCATTAGTTTGCAGTTACTCAGATTTGGGACTAACAAATTGCGCCCAACATGGAGCAATTTCCTGATGACAACCCATCACTTTGCGAGGATGGAGCGGCCGGACTGAGACCAGAGTATTGGTGGCCTCTGCACCTAGGAGACACTGTTTCTCACAGTCTGCTACTTGTGATCTCCGTTCTCTCCGCTTCATCCAGAGGTCGTCATGGCAAGATTCTCAGACCAGATG
This sequence comes from Ambystoma mexicanum, assembly GCF_040938575.1. Classification (NCBI taxonomy): domain Eukaryota; kingdom Metazoa; phylum Chordata; class Amphibia; order Caudata; family Ambystomatidae; genus Ambystoma; species Ambystoma mexicanum. The sequence goes on along the minus strand of NC_090923.1, from coordinate 488,089,861 downwards.
TAGCGACTGTGTTTCGCTTTTTGGGAGACCACCAGGCACAAAGGAAGGGGTTCAATTTGATGAGGGATTGATTTCATTTTAATCAGGTGAGTTTGTTTCAAACTGAAACTGTTTAGATAATTGTTTTGAAAATATATTGCACAAAATATTTGCCAGATAAAAGTCATTATTTTTGAAACATGCATGGTTTTTGTAAGCTTTCGACTTGTTGGGCAGCCCTTTGTTGCAACGGTAGACAGCAGAATGACTTAGAGTATAGTCATCCGGTGCCGCCGGAAGGATCACCTGCATATGATATGTATGTGAAGTTCGGACTAGGAGAAATAGTGTTTAATAATATTTGGCACCACCAGACCAGACATGAAGCGGAACTTCAGTGGCCGTTGTTAATACGTTTTGAATGGTCTAGAATTCAGTACCTTGAGTCAGTACTATTGAGGAAGAAAGGGAGACCTGCAGCCTTTTACGCCATTAGGGACTGGTTTAAGGAAGCCACCCAATGCCTCAAAAGCAGATAGATATTTGCACGTAGACATATTACCCAGGCTGCAAAGGCTTTAGCGCATGATCAACAGAAACAAGAAGAGGCATTAAGGGCAATGGATAGAGAGTTCAAATGTTAGGTACAAAAAATATACCCATCAAAAGAATTGCATGCATCTGATGAATTGATAAATAAACTGTTGAATGAAAGGAGAACACCTCCTACCGCACCTTCTCCCTATGTTCCGCCACCTGCCCTGCCAGCACAGACACCATTACCAGCATCCGACACACACTCTGACAGTTGGACACTACCCCCTACCTCACGAGATGTACTTTTTCCATCAGCTACCTCTACCACTTCTGACATTATGCTTGTTGCGCCTATTAGCTCAAGAACTGTGACTAGTAGTGCAGTACCCCCTGGACGGAGAAAGGCTTTACAGCAATGGGCAGAATTATATATACAGGACGGTGATGTAACTGCCGCTTTAGGTTCCCTGACTGATCATGGAGGTATCCCTGAACAAAAGGTATTGATTGAACAAATGGGGCAATACGTGGCTCAGATTTGGGGTGATCTTACTGATACCATTGTTCCACATGTACTAGAGATACATCAGCGACAATACATGAGAAAATGTCAAAATTATTTACCTTTAAACAGGAACTAGACCAGTTGCACCAATTGAAATTAGAGAATTGCCACAACCATCCTATGTCCAGAAAGGATTTTTAACCGCACCAAAAACGGTTAGTGAAGAGATACGCATTAGCACAAGAGATGCACTTAGAAGGATCACAGATGCCTCTATATCACCTATTGATATTTATGACACTTTTAGTCAAAATTCTCCCTCCATGCAAAGAAAGGTATTACAAGTTATGGTTGAATATTTACAAGACGAATGTCTCAAGAAAAGATTATGCTGTCCTGCAGATATTGTAATATACAAACATAATATTTCTAATGATACTCTGCTAACCTCATTGTCTTTTGACCTAGCCTAGCTCCTTAATAAACGCTCTGAGATTCCCACTGCAAGTTACCTATGAGAGAAGTTCCCTCTACACTTTTGCCCCAAAAGGAGGAAGTAGCCATATATGGTGGGGCTGTAACAATTACCCCAGCACATTACATTTCGCAATTTGTGCATGTTCCATTCTGACGGCAGGAAGTTAACACTTTTAAACAATCCATCCCTGACATTAGGAAGAACCCCAGAGGGTTCTATAAAGAAATAGAGTCTGTTCTGAACTTGTCAGTCTTTACCTTAGGAGACATACTTGCTATTCATCTTGCCGGCGGATTTATGGAAACAGGTTAGATCCGTAGACAATCCTACTGTTATGGGCGATACATGGGCTGTACTCGAACTAGCTGATAGGTCAAGAAAAGCTGGCAAGAAACCCCCACAGAATATATTAATGTTACCAAATCACATTGTAGCAAAACAAGACTTTGGTTCTCGAGAAGAGAATAATTTGGGATAAATAAACTGTATGCATGCAAGGGAAAACAGAGGGAGACACAGAGTATTTTGACAGGTTTGAGCAAGTATTTTCAGATTTCAGTGGCCAGGATTTGAGTTCTGAACCAGGAAAGAGATTGTTTGTTGATACATTTGTATGTGGGTTATTGCCCAACATTCAGTCTCAAATCACTGCCTCTGATGGCAGACTAAGTTGCAATCTGAAATTTTACATATGGTTCAGTTTCATTATTATGAGAATAGGGTGAACAATGAGAAGGAGAAGATTGAAAAGAAAAAGGTGTCTTAAAAACTAGGGTGCTCTTGCAGCAAATTGCAAGAGGACTACATGGAGGGAATACTCAACAGAGAGAACGGTTTATCCCACAACAGGGACCGTGAATATAAATCAATGTGCATATTGTAAGCAGGAGAGCCACTGGAGGGCACAGTGTCTAATCGATCCTCCAGCAGAAAGCAAATAGGATGCCAAATATAATACCGAGAGCAGGTAGCAATGGCATGCAAGGGCCAAATAGAAATCAGTTTTCCCAAAACCAACAAGGTGATAGCAATACGGGGAACCAAGATGGGCAGCAAAATACTAGAAACACAAATGTTTTTGACAACGCTACACACACATATTTTTCTGAAGATTTTACATCCAATGACATTCTGTTTCACTAGGACAGAACGGAGCAGGGTCTGGAACCTACTCCTATCCCCGTAGCGTAGACCAGAAAGGACCCTACGTAGAATTGAAAGGTGGGGATAGGGCGCACACATTTTTGGTGGACACAGGAGTGCAAAAATGCTCTAATGACCATGCAAAGGTTCCAGATATCCCCTTGTCAGGGCAATAAAATGTATCAGTAGGGTTCTCTGTTACCCCACTAGGAAGCCCAATCTCTAAACCGGTGCCAATTTCTTTAAGACCTTTGACTGACTCATGTCGATTCTTATTGACAACCAACTGCAGTGAAATTCTGCTGGGATTTAATTTTTTGAAAAAAATGTATGCAGTGATTTACTGCTGTCCAGATGGAGTCTACTTGACTATTTCTCCCCCAGCAGTATTCCACCTCACAATTCATGACTTTACCTTTACCCAGTGAGTTGCACCAGGTGCCTACACGTTTAAAGGTGATAAGCGACAACGATGTAGGGATTCTAGACATTGAACCTGTGCATATTGTTTTAAAAACTGGTATTACATTGCCTCGTATTCCACAATATAAAGCTTCAGTTGATGGTTAGCATGCACTTAAAAGTATTGTCTCTGATTTAATATATCAAGGTGTGATAGAAGAAATCTCTGGTAGCACATGCAATAGCCCTGTTTTGCCTGTTTACAAGAAAGGTGACAATGCTTAACCGTACCATTTTGTTATCGATCTTCGAGCGATTAACAAGGTAGTAGCACCCCACTTTCCTATTCCTGACATCACTACCATTCTCACTATGATTCCGGCATTTGCATTTCTCAGTCATTGACCTGAAAAATGCATTTTTTAGCATCCCCATTCACCCAGATAGCAGATATTTGTTTGCTTTTTCCCTTGGGGGACACTCTTTTACTTTCACCAGAATACTGCAAGGGTACACTAAGAGTCCTAGCATTTACAGTAGGGCCCTCAACGAACAACTAGACATGCTTGAATTACCTTCCACTTACACACTCGTACAATACATTGATGACTTACTTATTGCTGCAGATTCAGAAAGCGGTTGCAAGGAAGGTACTCTTTTGTTATTGGAACATTTAGCCGATAATGGTCATCAAACCTCTTTGAAGAAATTCCAATATTGTCAACAGGAGGTCGCCTATTTAGGCTATATCCTGTTGAAGGAGGGTAGGCGCCTTGCACCTTAAAGAATACAAAGCATCTCTGATATGGCAATACCAAATACACAGAAAGAGGTTAAGGCATTTATCGGGATGGCTTCCTACTGCAGGCAATGGATTCCAAATGTTTCACTTTTCATTAAACCTTTGTTGACATTGACAAGGAAAGATGTAGCGTTACCTCTGCCTTGGGATACGGATTGTCAAACTGCTTTTGATCTGCTCAAAAGTGTCCTATGTTCCGCACCAGTATTGGGCACACCAAATTAGAGCAAGGAGTTTGTGTTATTTGTGCATGAGAGAGATGGATGTGCTTTGGCTGTTTTGACACAGGAACATAGAGGAAGGAACCATCCATGTGGCTATTTATCCTCCACATTAGACCCTGTTGCATGCGCTCTGCCGAAATGTGGCTGCGGCTGCTGACTCAGTTAAACAATGTGAAGGTATGATTTTGGGTCACCCCTTAACCATGATGGTGCCTCACTCAGTAGATATACTACTGAATAGAATGCAAACTCAGCATCTCACATCTGCCCGGCTCACGAGATGTGAGCTCATTCTATTTGCACCCCACATCAAAATTAAGAGATGCTGTTCTTTGAATCCGGCTGAACTTTTACCTCCTCTAAACGAGGACAGTACTATTGACACGACCCATGATTGTCTTTATCTCACTGAACAAGACACCAAAGGTAGAATTGACTTGAGTGGCACACCCTTGCCATCCCTGGATGGGAAAATATTTTGTGATGGTTCATGTTTCAAATTCCCAGACGGCACTTCTACCGCTGCTTATGCAATTACCACCTTAGACACAGTTATTGAAAGTAGGAAAATTCCTCACAACTGTGCCCAAGCTGCAGAAATAATTGCTTTGACTAGACCGTTTGAGATATCCCAGGGGCTTGGAGTGAATATTTATACTGACAGTCAGTACGCCTTTGCAGTAGCTCACAACTTTGGGAGACTATGGGCTGAGGAGTGATTTTTAACTTCTCATGGTACGAAGATTCAACACAGTCCTTTAATAGTGCAACTGTTATCAGCACCGGCTCTGCCTAAACAACTAGCCATAATGAAATGTGCAGCACACCAGAGAGTGACTGATAATATTGGGAGGGGCAATGCATTCACAGACAAGGTAACCAAACAAGCTGCCACAGACACGCAGTCAAGAATGAATGTGTTAGACTCTGCTAGGTGGGTTTCTGAGACTGGGATGATGGAAGAGGGCATTAGTAGTGTGAAAGAAATTCAGGCCGAAGCCACAGCAGAGGAAATGAAATAATGGGGTTCTGGTCCAGCAGAGTTGGATAATGAGGGTTGTTGGGTTAATCACGAGAAGCAGAGATGGATGTTGCCTAATGCTTATGTAACAGCTGTAGTTACTAGGGCACATGGGCCAGCTCATATCAGTGCCAAAGGCATTTGTAAACATCTAGACCCAGTATGGAATAATGACAACATTCCCAAAATTGCAGAATGACTAGTTCAGAACTATATGATCTGTCTACAGCACAACATTGGAAAGGGAACACCAGTACCTAAGGGTAGTTTTGGACCTCCTTCCATGCCATTTGAAGTAATTCATTTTGATTTCATTGAGATGGAGCAATGCCAAAACTACAAGTATGTGTTAGTAATAATATGTGCATTTAGCAAATGGGTAGAGGCTTTCCCTTTGTAGGACAATACTGTCATGTCCAGCGCAAAAGTCACGCTAAAAGATTACTTTTCTAGATTTGTATTACCTAGAGTAATATGGTCCGATAATGGAACTCATTTTATTGCCGCTATCATACTACAGGTATGTGAGGGGCTACAGATTAAGATGCGTTTCCATACCGCCAGACATCCTCAGAGTGCCGGTTTAATTAAACGCCACAACGGCATCCTTAAGAAGAAGCTCCCTATTAAAAATTGATGGGGAGATCTGCTAATGTATGGAATTCACCTAGACCTAAAAAGCTGTCCGATATGGAGTATCCACTATTGCCTGATTACTGTGATCAATTAACTAAAAACCTGCGTTTGATTCACCAACAGGTTTGTGCAGCATTGCCCGAGAAATACGTGGGTCCTGGCCACCGCGTCCGACCTGGTGATTTCGTGCTTGTGAAGTACTTTGACCAGAAGTCCAGTCTTGCCGCTCGCTGGAAAGGTCCCTTTCTGGTGCTACTGGCTACTCAGACGGCTGTTCGGGTTGAAGGGAAGAAGCACCTGAAACGAGTGCCTTGCATTTGCCCTATGACAAATGCGAGAAAGAGGAGGGTAAAGATCTTGAAACCAAGTGTGTGCCTTTCAGTGACGGCACATGTCCGGGTCCTGAGACCAAGCAACCTGATCGCCCAACACTTTCACCACTTTCTTTGGATACTGATCCTTTGTTCATAGATCACTCTGTGCCTAGCGTGCCTAGCGTGCCTAGGTACAACCTTCAACCATGGAATTAGCTAGAGGATGACATTTTTTAGTTATGAAAGCGTGATAAGAATACTGCACCCACAAGAAACCCGCGATTGTTCCCTCCATCCCTCCCCCCCCAAGACGCATTTGTTTTGGAGCAGAAGAGGGGCTGGGAAGAGAAGACTGACAAACATTGATTGAACTAAAAGAAAACTACAAGCAAGATTGGCCAAGTGGTCCGGTGCCATCCACGGATGAAATTATAGAGCCTGGGCAGTGAGGCTTCTTAACAGACACTGAAGACTATGCCACTGTTTGGGGCACGGATAAACGAAGACATGGAAAACGTCACCACTGGAGTCTCCAAATCTAAAGGGCTTTGGTCCACGAGAGACAAATGCATAATTATAATTATTGAAGCATCCATTATGCTTGCACTGATACCTGTGTTATGGTTTGTTTTTGGAAAGCTGATACCCTCTCAGCACACAATTACCTGCGGTCAGCACCAGTGCTTTGTCTTCTCTCTACATACATTCCAATAGTCTTTGTCCCCTTGATCTCGGACACAGGGAAGGGTATCTCAACAACACCCTCATACGTATCATGAATGATACACATGCTATCCTAAACAGAACAAATTGCTGGGTATGTTCTCACCTACCACAACACAGTGAGAAAGGTTTAGGCTGGTACGTCTATTCACTCCCATTGTCAACAGCTTGTTACGCTTCTTTTAGAGCTCTATTCTTTGGTAAACGGAATGATAGTACCACTGGTAACTTTGATGGGACAAACATCAATGAGTTTGATCGACAAGTATTGCTGCCTCTAAGATGCTCTGTCTATGAAAATAAAAACACAACTAATGTTGCCTCTACCAAATATACAGATAAGAGATCTCGACCCTACCAATCCATGATATCATTTAGAATGTCACCAGAAGGAAATAGGGAAGCAACTCCACCATCCTACACCATAAACTGTGATCCTGACACAGTACCATTCTGTTTAAAGAAAGCAAGTTCACGTTATATGGGTACCTATGACAAATGTATGCACACTGCAGTGTTGATGAATGAGAGAAGGCCCTTATACATTGGAGGGTCCATTTACTTTGTCTGTGGGAAACGAGCATATCCATGGTTACCCAAAGATTGGCAGGGAACATGTTACTTGGAGATACTGTTGCCAGGGGTTTACATAACTTCAACTGCAGACATATTGAAACATCGCCCTAGGAGGGGGATCAATGATGATACACCTCTTCAGATATTAGGGGATGTAGCAAAATCCATGATTCCATTTTAGGGACAGATAATTAACTCTCAAGATATTAGAAGGTTGGCCAGGGTATTAGAGAAAACTATCAATGAAACCACTGACATAATGTTTAATATGACACGGGAACAAAGAGCCATTAGGTTAGTAGCTCTTCAAAATAGAACGGCCTTAGATGCCATTTTAGCTGAGCGTGGAGGAGTATGCAAATTGGGCAGATCAGCATGTTGCCTTTACATACCTGACTCCACCCCTACTGTGTTTCAGGCTATCAAAAGATTGCATACATTAAGTTCTGAAATTCATGTCAATGATGGTGGTTGGGACACTGGGACATGGACTTTGGACCTGTTTATAACCTGGGGTTGGAAGATATTCTCTGCCCTTGCCATTATCATTGGGGTGATCTTGTTTTGCTGCTGCTGTATGCAGTGCATAGCAGCTTCAGGTTCTTTACTAGGTAACTGCTGCTCTAGAGCACTGGGTAAATTGAAACATGTACCTTATTCCTCCATTAACAAATCGAATGCCTTGCTCATGCAAGATATAGAGATTAGACAATTTATGGTTATTGATATATGTGATAATGATAACGTATGACTTCAATGTGTTAGCTAGACTAAAAGTAGGGTTTGTGAAAATGCAATCATTTTGTGTCATTTATTAGTTAGCCTCGACACAGATTGAACTGTGGTCCCCAGACTTCATCTTGGTTTTTTTGCTCAGTTGCTAGGTTTCCAATTCGCATATAAGGCTGGTAAATGTGCACAAAAATCCGAGGAATGCTGAGCACATTATTTTGACTTAGTTTCGGGCCTTGAATAGCAGGCACGAACGTAGATAATCAGTGTTTTACGAGCCTTCCTGTCTTCCTTGCTCCTGACTTTCCGGGGCTAATTGTGCGACTAAAGATTAAGAGGAGCACAATTCATGCCATGTATTTTTCTGAAAGCCTGACCTACCGGACCGAAGTGCAAAATGACCTTTTAGTAAAAATCAACATATAGATAATGAAGCACAAGGAATGCTACCTTGTTCTGAGAACAGGTTGAACTCCTCTGCTCTGGGACAGTCAATTATCTGGAGAATGATGCAGAGCAATTCACCACATGTTACCATGGCAAATGCCCATGTTACACCGGTCATAACTATGTATTTTGATGAACAGCTGAGGCTGGTTAAAAGTGTATTTAAGGCAGACTGTCCCCCATGTGCTTTCCTCAATTTCTCTATGACTGTTTGCAGTTCTAGATGAATCTTGGTCCTGCTTATGCATGAAATAAACTCTGTTATATATTTGTTTCATGGCATGTGTTCTTCATTGGTTTGCAGTTACTCATATTTGGGATTAACAGTGCAGCATAGCACAAGTGAGGACAATCTTCCCGACTTTGTCCGGCACATACATTTGTGCCCCTCCAGTACAGTTCAGGCACCTGAATTGTGCCTTCAATAGTCCAAAGGTCTGTTCGATACAGATGTGTGTCCTACTGTGGGCATGGTTCTATGCTTGCTCTGCAGGTGTGCGGGGATCCCGCACAAGGGTCATCAGCCATGGGAGCTGCCAGTATCCTGAGTCACCTACATGGGATGAAATTAATACATCAGGCCTACATCGCTTGAATGGGTGTGCAGTGACAAAGCATTATTACACTATGAACCATGGTCCTCCTTGTGTGCAACAGGTACATGCAATGTGATTGAGTGATTGGTGTACATCCATCAAGTTTCATGCCATACATCATCTGACCCATACACCCTGTGTGGTTGAGTGGGCTGTCCTGTGGCGGCTGACAGTCGCCTGCACATGAGAAGATTGTCTTCTGTGCCTCTCCATGTAGGCCAGCAGTGTGCTGTTGCGCAGCACCATGGAGTCGTGGGAGGATCCAGAATAGCGGGCGCAGCAGTTGCTGATGGTGAGGACAGGTCATCTGGACATTCATTGAGTGGAAATGTTTTCTATTCTGGTACACTGCCTCATGGGCCTGGGGTGCAACCAGTGAAACATGTGTGCAGTCCAGGGCTGCAATTACGTTGGGCAATTGTGCAATCCCATAGAATTGTGCCTTCAGTTCATTCACCTTTGCCTGGGTGGTGGGCAGTGCCAAATGCTGGTTCATATGGCACTGCAGTGCATCCATCACCTGGCCCAGTACTGCACTAAATGTGGACTGGACCATGCCATGCATAATTGCTACTGAGTGCTGAAAGGTGCCCGTCCCCAGGAACTGCAGGATTGCCACCAGCTTGTTGAGCGGGGGCTCAGCAGTGCAGATGGCAGCTATCCTACTCCCAATGTCCCCTTCAATTGTGGCCAGCAACTGGGTGATGGCAACCCTGTCCAGTCTGTGCTCTGCTACCAACTGGCCATCAGTCAGGGCCCAGGTTGATGGCCTGTCAATGAGGATGTCTGCACGCCTTTCTGGGGCTGGTCTCCTCCTGCTCCTCCTCCTCCTTATCATCCCTCACCTCCCCTGTGCTTCCTGTACCCTGGGCCTGGTTGTCAAGTCTCTGTAGATCCAGGCACAGCATGTGGAAATCCATGTTAAGCTCCCTGCACAAATGGCATCATGGTGTTGGGAAGTGCGTTTGGTGCCTGGGTGGGTCTTTTGTATCCCTCTGGTGTGCATTGTTTGCACCTGTGGCTTTATTCCTGTCACCTATGTTCATTTACCTCAAGCAGGTGGCTGGGTGTATTTCCAGCGGGTATTAGCGCCGGTTTTCAGCACTAATAGAGCTGGTACTGTACTTGTGATAGGCCTGTAATAGCGCTGTGTGTTGTCGGTGCTATTACAGCCAGTGCTATTACAGGCAGCTGTAATAGCACCAGCAGGATTTACAGTCGTGATCCAGTGGAGCGGTATTGGTGGCGCTAATACCGTTACCACCGGATGTAAGGGCTACTGCCCAACTCGTGATGAGACCCATTGTCCTTATGGAAAAGACACATTGCGAGCTGACAGACAAAAAGGCAGCCTGTTAATTTCAGTTGCCACATTAAAAGGCTCGGTAAAAAGCAAGGGTAAGACGTTGACTCCAAGAGCCTTGTATGTAGTTGATAATGACAAGAACAAGTAAAAAATAATTCTACATGAAAAGCAGGGTTTATCAAACACGGAAACTGCAATGTTTAGAAGTGTATGCATTTCACAGCTGGAAATAAAAGACCTGAAGAAAAATGTTCCCTTGCTAAAATGAACATCATATGATGATAAAATGAACAGTGATGTCTAGATGCAAACATGTTAAAAATAATAGGAAGGCCTCATGTTGAAAGAAAGCTATTGTGACATGCAAAGTACACACTTTTGGTCAATGGGGCTGACTTCAACACTGAGATTCAAAGGTACCTTCCCCATAACATGTAATGCTCTGCTGTTTAGCGGAAAGACCTATGCTTTGAAGCTTGAGAGGAGGGATGCGCTCCTGCGTGACAGGAATTTATTGGGCTGTTGGATACACAGAGAGACTGCTATTAAGTGGAGTTAACTTTGTAAAATAACCCAAATTCAAGAAATTGTGTGGACTAAGCCTGGCCTGACTTGGGTATGGCCTGCCATTAAGAGTGTCACAGGACATTAGAGACCCACCTGGCTTTAGAGATAAAATCTCTTCTGCATCCATTAACTCACCTTTTGACTTCACTATAATGATTGATCATTTTATACCAGGCTAATGTCATCTGAGAGCAGAGAGGCCTGGGACACATGTTTCAAGAGAAATGAAATTTAGAAATATGTAAATATGTGGCCATAGGCTTACATTAGAAATGGACACCTGTCATTTTAAAACTTGTCCAGAGCCCGTCATGTTGATGTCATTTGTATCTACATTTGATTTTTTGGACGCAAGTTAAAATCGAAAAAATGTGTTTCTAGCTTCCCAGAAAATGTTCTGAATCTGAAAGTTGGGGATCTGGTGGCTTATTATATTAGATATCTGGGTAGAAAATGCCACATTCACAACCGTTATACTTTTTGTGTAAAGGGCGAAAGAACACAGGTTGCATGTGCAAGACCCTGCTGAAAAAGAAATCATTTTCATAGATCCGTCATGATTAGGGGAACATTCATATATAGATATTATGATGTGTATTTGTAAATTGTGAATTATTGTCTTTTTGTGACTTTTTGGGTGAAAACTCTGCAAAAGTTTAAGTGGTAACTTTGGTGGGTGGATCCATCCTTGGTATCAATTCATCTTAAGAGCTCTCAGAGCCTATCAGTAGATAGGGGTTGAACATTGGAGAAGGAGAGGACCGTAAAGGTCCAATGAAAATTCAGTGCAAATAGGTTAACACCTCCTGATTTCAATATGTTTGGGGTATGGCTTATAGGGTAAAAGCCCTAGCTCTATGGGGAAAGGGAGAACTGGCCAAAATTCTGGAAGGAGTCTTGCCTATAGTCCATCTGGGTGAATCCTGACCCGCTGCCTGACATTACCTGGTTGGAAAGGACTGGAGATTTCTACAGGAGTATTTTTTTTTTTTGTTTATTTGTTTGTAACCTCATAGGTTTTTACAAAACGTATTCGAAATTCGCATTCCCTGTTGCGCAGTTTGTGTACTTCCCAAGGACACCACTCCTGGGGACTCCTTTCAACATTTCTCTAGACTTGAGAACAGGCTTGACGTGGGTGCCTCTTCAGGGGATACCTGGAGGCTCTTACAATTAGGCCCATTAGCTCTTTGCAGGGCGACAGTCAAATATTTCGCGGCTGTCCTGGACCATTTAGCCGAGTCCCCGGCTATCAGCCGTGACCAGGAGGTTTCCTCATCCAACGTCTTGGCTTCGTTGAAGAGTGGTGTCAGATAGGATTGTCTCTCATAGGATAAGGCTGGACAAATCATTAGTAGATGTCGGAGTGATTCTCGGTTGTCCGGCACACTGCATAGACGACACTCCGCTGATGGGGACAGCGCTCTACTTGATAGAATTTCTCTAGTAGGCAGTAAGTTTAGCCGTGCCCGCATAAAAGTTCTTCTTAGGTTTTTTTCCGGGAACTTATCACAGTACTTTAAAGGTTCCTTTAGGCGATTGTGAGAAGGAGGTAGGTGCTTTAGTGATTTGTATGAAAGAGCTTTTTCATTTGTACAGATCCAATCTTGCTGCTCTAACTTTGTTTTGACACGGCATGGATTTGAAATCAGTGTTTCTTCATCACACACTACCGCCTCCATAGCAATCTTGATTTTTTTTTCCCAATCTACCAAGGGTTTGCAGTTCCGTCCTTGTAGTTCAGCCGCCACGATTTTAAAAATCGGGGGAGAGCTTTGGAGCAGGATTTTCCTGTATAGTTGGGTTGCACATATGGTCACCACCGCTCCGAGAGATAGCAAGCCTAATTCTTGACGGATTGCAGGAAGGGGAGCTGACTTAGGTAGGCCTAATACAGATTTCCAGATGAAGCCTTCCAGACGTGGCCATAGTTCATCCGGGAGATTGAGGTTTGCCGCCATGCCATAAGTAATGGTTGGAACTACTTTCGTTTTGTAGAATTGCAGGGCGGGGAACCAAGAGAATTTTCCAAATTTCCCATCGACTGCCCGCATTTGAGAAGTTAAGTTTCGCACTTTGGACCAAAGCGAGTTTTGCAGTGAGTTTTCACGGAGCGTGTTGTCGAGCATTACTCCGAGATATTTATATTCGGTTATGACTTCGATTTTTGTTTGTCCCAAAGCCCAGCCGAAGGTTGATTTAGTGCTCTTTGTTGATTTTGAGAGAATCAGGATTTTGGTTTTCGTTTTGTTGATTTGCAAATTGTTCGTGCTCATGTAGGCCGCCACGTTGGTCAACTTGCGCTGAAGGCCGATTGCTGTTTGGTCCAGCAAAACCAGGTCATCGGCATACCAAAGCCTAGACACTTTCTCCCCTCCTACTTTTGGAGGGAATGCTCTCACCATTTTCTCAGACTCTTGATAGTCCCCGATAAATGCAATAAACAGGGCAGGGGGCATCCCTGTTTGACACCCCGTTTGGTCTAAATCATGTCGGAGAGGGCCCCTTGCTGGTTTAGACGGACCCTTAACGATGTTTCCGTGTGAAGTGCCAGAATGGGGTCGAGAACTGGTCTCGGACAGTTCCATGCTGTCAGTTTGGCCCATAGCTTAGTACGATCTACTGTATCGAAGGCCTGCGAGAGGTCTATTAGTGCCATGTAAAGTTTAGTAGATCCCCTCTTTACGTTGGCTTTGACTATACTCAGGATCAGAAGATTAATTGCCGTTCCTGCACCTTTTTGGAATCCTGTCTGTAAACAATCCATGGCTGGGGAGATGGCAGCCCAATCCTTGAAATGTTGTAACAGCAACGAGGCAAAGATTTTGCCAATTATATCTAGAAGTACAATCGGTCTGTAGTTAGCCGGTTGGTTTCTGTCACCCTGCTTGAAAACTGGGACTAAAACTGCCTCTGTCCAGGATTTTGGAACTTGCCTCTGGGTCTGGCATTGGGTAAAGAGTTCGCAAATTGCCTTTGCCCATGCTAATGGATGCCTTTTGATATCAACATTTGTCAGTCCGCCCGGGCCCGGTGCCCTTGAAGCTTTTAGTTTGGCAATTGTTCTTAAGATATTTTCCTGATTCGCTAAGTCGATCCATGGGTATTCCCCTCCTTTTTGAGTCTGTTGGGGCGAGTCCCCTGGTACGCGGTATAAGTCTGAGTAGTGGGAGATCCAGTTTTGTTCAGATACTGAACTCGAGAGTGGTGGCGCTTTTTGGCAATTTCTATTTCTGAGCAATGTCCAAAAATCTTTGGTCTTTCTTGTAATCCCAGTAACCAGCATGGCTTCCGCATCCTTCTGGTAGAGTGCTTGACGATGGTGTTTTAGCCATGCCTTGTAAATGTTCTTGCCCGTGTGGTATTCAGTCCATGCCTCCCCCTTCCCTGCCTTGATCGCTTTCTTTTTTAGCTTTCTCAGCTCCAATCTTTTTGTCACCACCTCTTGATTGAACATGTGGACATGGTTGGGAGAGTTTCCCACCTTTCCTCCAAAACTTGTTTTGTAGGGCACAAGTAGCGATACATATTCAGGTCTTCCCTCTGTTAGATTTTCCGGAGGGACCCCTCCTTTTTGCTTCAGGGCGATTTCCAACCCTCTCACGTTGTTAGATGAGAGGCGAAGTCGGTTTTGCTGCATATTCGAACTTACCACTGGTAGATAGTGCGCTCTTTCCTTCATGAGGCCTCCCCAGGACATCTGCAGCAGATTGTGGTCGCTTTTTGGTGTCCGGTGTACTGTGAAGTCCGTCAAATACGGGATCAGACCTTCGGTGATAAAAATGTAATCGAGAGTAGCCTCCGCACCCGACCTTTCCCATGTTGGAATTTGGGATTTATGCTCCACCAGTTCTGCCACATTGTAGAGTTTTCGTGATTTCATTAATTCTGACCACGCTTTTCCTCTATCGTCTGCCACGAGATAGGAAGGCTTGTCATCTTTATGTTTGCCAGTCCCACATTTTGCGTTCAGATCGCCGCATATTATTACGTGGGGGACCCTTAGGTCGATTGTAATTTTGTCGATGATGTTCGCAATCGCTGTGCAGAAGCCCTCGGTGGAGACTCTGTCCGGGTTCCAATATAGGTTGATTATTGCTACTTCTGATGTAGCATCTATGGCTACATTCCGGGAACGATGATTCCAAGATACAAGAGTTGTTAACATGCCGTAATCTTCAGCTACCTTCTTTATACTCGAGATTCCTGATCCCACCCGGATTGCCGTCAGCAGGCCAGCCGATGGTCGTCCCTGCAAGGACCTTGTTGCTGGGGAAACTTCAATTTCATAGCCGTCTAACACCGGTTTTCCCAAGAGCCAGGTTTCTTGAAGGCAAATAAGATCGAAGGCTCCTAAGTCAGTCTCACTTTCGGTCATTAGATGGCGATGGCCTCTTGTGTTCCAGGATGCCATATGAAGGGGCAGTTCTTTTTGCTTTGTGGGCGGCATTTCCTCCCGTCCCATAGTGGCGTTGGAACACGCTGGTGATTGCTATGCTTTGTGTGGGCGGGCAATGAGGTCTTGAACCCACTTCCATGGTTTCAATTGAGTTCCCTCTTTGTTAGACGCTATTTTCGTCTGTTTGCCTAATTCTTCCTGATATTGCTTCTCATCACTTTTCCCTTGAGCTTTCGGTGACTCTGTGGATCGACTGTTTCTGTAATTACTGTGTTCTTTGTTTTCATAATGGTTAGACGGCCTGAGTTCACCCCTTACGTTTGTCCCTGAGGACCACTTAGGTTTATACGGTGTCTTTTCTGCAGTGTATTTTGCGCCATGATGTAAGTCCGTGCCATTTATCTCTCTCTCGTGGATTTGGTGTGAGGGCAGTGGGTTTCGAAGTTTTTCTATTTTCAAGCCCATACGGTGGAGATCCTTTACAACTTCTCTAGAGAGATCGAAAGCTGCCTTACTATTCACATGGAGGTAGGCTTTGGCTCTGTGGTCTCGATGGTATGGTTCCACAAGGATAAAATCGGCTGATCTTAAATTTCGCAGCGTGCTTATCTTTCGCAGCAATTTCAGGACTGTACCTCGGTTCAGTACTAGATAGGTATCCTTTGCAGAGGTTTGCTCTAATTTGAAGAGTGTTGAGCCGTGTAGCTTTTCTTGTATATTTTCCTTGGACTTGTGGTGCCTACCCCTCGATTTGTGGGATTGTAATCGAGTTTTATCCTGGTGCTGCCGTTGATTTAGGCCACAAATTGTGTCTCGATCTGATTTGCATGTTCTTGGTATTTCTTGTTTTTTAAGGGTTTTTAAAGCCTCCAGGGCGACGCTTGGAGAATTTGCCGGAGAACTATGGGTACAAGACCTTCGGCCCCCCCCATTGGTGTTTGTTACCTCATTTGGTGGTGGGGTCGATTTCCCCGACGAGGGTTTTTGTGAGCTTGTCGTTGGGGAACTGATCTTTTCCGATATTGAGGGCCTCGCCATTTCACCGACAGAGTGTTGCGAAATGGTCAGTAGATCCTGATCGAACTCATTCCCACTGCTTACATCAAGAGTCAGAACTGGTCTCAAGACAGTTTGGGGTTTCTCTGGCTGCACGACGTTATTGGGATAAGGTTTTGAAATCCCTTCATCTCGACTTTTCTGTGATTCTGGTAGTTCCCCTTGAGTGCTCTTTGCTTTTTTGTCCATTTCCAGTACGCTTTTCCCCTTTGTTTGCTTTAGATTAGTCGTAAGCCGACCGGCTATGACCTGTTCCTGTTCGTGAAGTGCAGTTTTTTTTGTTGACTTTTTGAAAATGGGGGCGGTACCCATGCTGTTGCCACGTTCAGTTGTCTGTGTAGCCTTAGAAGAGGAAGTAGTCAGGCTGTTTTTTGCTTCTAACTCGCCTCTCAGTAAGTCAATTTTCCCCTCAAGGTTTGTGGCAAATCTATTTGAGTTTCGCTCAACGGCCGTTAGATATCCCTCGATGAAGTTTAGTTTTTCACTCATTGAGCTTATCATGGACGAGTTGTCCTTGAGTACTTCATGAATTGACTCATACAATTTGCAAAAGGGGTTTAAGGCTATTGTCACCGCCGACATTATCGACAGTAGGTCGGCTTTATTTTTGGAAGGGGTGTCTTTCTCTGTCATGCTTGAAATTTCACTTGAGCGCCTCGATTCATTGGGGGTTTTTGTCTCTCTCTCGATTTGGTGATGGGCCGGTCTTTCTGTTTTCCCTTTCTTTGTTGGCGTCGGTGCACCAAGAATGATTAAGTGGTTTTCCCCTGGTGGCCTCCCAGAGTTCCCTAGAATGTGTGGGTGTATCCATGCATATTGGTCCTTCGCGGTGGATGAAGTCTGCTCTCCTCTTTCACTAGGGGTTGGTGAGCCACCATCCCGGGGTTTTGAGAGCGCCTCCTTTGCCTGTAATGCTTTCGTAGATTCATGCACTTCACCTCTCTCAGTCGCTAGGTGAGCAGAAGTTTCTTTAGCACTTTGCTTTGTCCTTTGATGGGACGAGATATTTTCTAAGTCACTGCTCTCCTAGTTGTCTATAGGTGGGACAGGGTTCACTGAGATGCTATTTGCGATCCCTTGAGGGATACCATCAATTTTTCTAGATTTCAATCTTGGAGAGGGTTCTGTGATAGCCTCAAGTATTTCAGCATCTGAAAGTTCCGGCTCCACCTCATGTTTCCTTTTGTGCTGTTGAATAAAATAGTCTTTGAGAGATGTCGATATCAGAGGAGTTGCTAAGCGTTTGATTCTACCCTGTGCTCGTGCCGGGGCTATGCGGGCTTTTTTCCCTAGCGCCTTTTCCAACCTTGCTTTTGCTGTTTTTCTTTGCTTTGGGGGAACTGTTCTGCGTGGTACTGGAGATTTTACAAGTGGGTCATCCAATTTGGGGACCTCGTGCTGAGGGGCTGAATTCTGGTGGCTAGAGCCTCCACTGTCACTTTTGTGTAGTTCCTGTGTTTGTGGCATGAGCTGTGGGACCTTCTCTTGTGTTTTCCCCCCAACTGCTGCAGATGGGGTGTGTTGGTCTGGATTTTCACAAAACGAGTCATCCTGGGCTGTAGTCGCCTCTTCCTCCGGTACTTCAAATACTGAGTCATCTGATTGACTCTCGCTCATTGCTGATTTTTCAGCTTCCTGGTCGGTGCTCTCTGCCAGGTCTGAGCTGTTTACCCTCTTTACAGTTTGGGTTGCATTGGCGTTCGGTAAATTTGACTGGTTGGGACAGCCAATAGGTGAATATGTACTTTTCAGTGACTGGTGCATTTGGACGATAGTAGGGAGTTGGAATTACTTGGTGGTTGGAGGCGCCCTCCGCATTCGACTTGCGGACGACTGCGTGAAAGCGCACTCCTGGCTCTGTAAGTCGATCCGCAGTTCTTCTGTCTTGCGAACATTTTCGTGATGATAGCTCAGGGCGTATAGATTCCTGCCTCGCCCATCCTCCGACAGTCTCTGGCTGGAGATCACTCGCCATAGCGGTCGAACCGCCGGGCGTTCTGTACACAGCAGTTTTGAGGGGACTCCGCGCGATAATAGGGGGAGGAAGGGCCCCCTTCCACACTGCACCGTTCTTTGCCTCCCCTTGCCTTTTGTCACTTTGATCTGTTACTGGTAGCAAAGGACCGTCCAAGTACGTGGGGTCCACAGTGGGACTCTTGGAGCCACCTGTTTCCTTTTGCCTGACGTCAGCCCGCTGCCTATTCAGGGGTGAGTTCATCTGCGTAGGAGGCACGGGAGATGATGGGTGTGAGCAGGGAAGATGTAAGGGGGTAGCATTACTCCCAATCTGTGGTTGCCCCTCTCGTGGCACAGCTCTCTGTGTTTTCAGAGAATGTTTATTTAACTGGGTGTACGCCTGGCACTCTGGGGGGTCAACAGTGTCGAGTGCCAGTTTACTGCTCCGCAGACGGCGACTTATATCGTCTTCCGATGGGGGTGGACAAGCCATCTCACTCTAGGAGAGTTCGTGAGTGGGTGGTACACAGCTTTAAAGCTAAGTGGAGGACGGGACGGGGAAGAGGGGTTATCCACGTAAGCCACCAGAAGATAAGAAAAAGTGGCTTACCGTCTGCTGCTTCCCGACACCCTGCTACACACACTTGCCTATTCTTCTCCAGGGACCAGCGTCATCCAGAGCCCAACAGCAGCCAAACAGCTCTTTATGTATATGGTGCAGTGCCCTTTACTCCGCAGTCGGGCTTAACCAGGAGAAGAATACAGGAGTATTTTACCTGGGAAACATCAACTGGGAAAGCCTAGAAGCTGACTGGGCCCTCTGGTTACGGAGAGCCAAATGATGGTTGATACTGGTGACTATCTTTGACTATAGTGCCCTCCCAGACCCCTGTGCTTACCCCAAAAGAAGAGCCCTGCTGACTCTCCTAGGCATCAAAACCAGAGAAATCCAATGTAAATAGATTAATCGAAATTAAATCAAGTGTGTGGGGGATCTGCCTGCCTTAATATTTTCCCTTACTAGTGGGTATTGGGGGCAAACTGTGTAGACCCATAGCATTTTTTACAGAATAATAATTTAATTACCTCCCATATAGATTGATGCATGGGGGGCCTCAGGAACGCTTAAAACCTCCACCCTCTTTCCTAGTGGTAAGTTAAGTAATAGTAATTGAAAGTAATTGGTGCATCTATTTTTCCTGTCATCCCCACATAAAGACAAGGGGTGCCCTTGTCCAAAAGCAAAATTCCTAAATATCCTCACTCCCTGACCTTGCCTTTCAACAGAGAGCTGCTGAATATAACTGAAAATTGACAAGGGGGGGTCCTGGAAGTCTCTCTGCCAGACATTAGTCCTGGTTACGAGAGACTTACCCAGAGTCTTTAGCTCACTATCTCTCACAGAGAAGAAATATCCCAAACATATCAGTCTTTGTCCTGGGGTAGTCCAGCACCGAAATGCTAGGCAATTCTACTCTGAACAAGAGTACCAACAGCATCTCCAGACACGTGTTTCGGTCTGGTTGGACCTCATCAGTAGGGAGGAGCTGTGCCTCTCTAAGAATAGTGAGCAAGGGGTCTACGTCTGGATTCCCCTAGTAACTTAGGGTGAGACACAAAGTTACTTGAATTTGCAACTTGACAAGGGGGGTCCTGGGAGTCTCTCTGCCAGACATTAGTCCTGGTTACGATGCTAGGCAATTCTCCTCTGAACAAGAGTATAACTGAAGCCTGGGTTGGTGCTGGGATAAGAAGTGCTTTGCCAAAGGAAACCAAGTGTAATTCTCTATAACATCTCTTTCCTGAGAGTAAGTGACCCTGATAGAAGAAAGATTTTTAGTTCTTTGGTGTGAAGAAGGAAGAAGGGTTCTATCAAACAAAAGTATTCTCAAAAGTTTGTGTGATTTCAAAACTGCTAGCATTTTCCAGTGTGCAGGAAAATGACACATACCAAGTGCTGCATGTGAAATTGCTTTGAAAACCAAAACTGTGCATTTGTTTTAAATCTAACCCTTATCAAGAAATGTTTATATTCATGTTCTAATAATGTGCCAATGTATTATATTATTTTGACATAAAAGGAGTTTGTGGAACAAGAATTTCGACCTGTTTATTTGGCCTGTGTTCTCGGTATCTGAGAAAAAAAGGAAAACATGTGTTTTGTATTGAAGCTTTGTTTTGTGCCGCAAAGACGGTGGCGTGTATAACCATTTAGTAAAAAAGCTACAATTTAAATAAATATATATTCTTCTATACCACAACCTCGTTCTTGGCTCATTGTTGGCACAGGGGGAGGGATCTGTGTGGCTCTATATGAGTTAGAGACAAAGCTAGCTGAACACAAATAATCAATGTGGTGTGGGCCATCTTGATTGGGGAGGGAAGGAACTACGCATGTTAAGCGTGGTCTCCCAATATATTGCTAGAGAGGCAGGGCTGACTCTAAAAAGGTTTTCCACTGTCATAGAAGGAAAAGGTGGAGGGCAAGGTGGAGTAGTCAGTGCCAGTGTTGGAAGACGTTACGTTAGAGGTGGTGAATATGACTGGGAGGACTGGCAGGCACTCCTTGACTTAATTCAAGAGAAGGGCATTGCTGGACAGCGCCTTAACCAATGTTGCTGTTGTAGAAGAGATGATGGTAACAAAAGAAGAGGGAGCAGCAGAGTTGTCGGGCTACCCAGAGACAGATGATGATTGGTTGGAGGTGGAAGAATAGAGATGGAAGTGCAACTGGTGCAAGAGACAGATGATCTAGAAGAAAGAGACTGAGGCCTCTGCACCTGTGCCTGCTCTTGCATAGGGAGAAAGGCAGCCACGTGCCCCTTGTCAAGTTTCAGATAATACTGAGGACATCGTGCCCTGGTTCCCATCCAGCAGTTGGTTTTAAGAGCCCTTCTGCTTACCTGAGTGGAAGACTGTGATGTTGCAGGAAGACACTGAGATATGCATCCTATGCAAGACACCAGGAAATCTAGGTCTAACAAGGAAGGGTTGCTCTTTGGGGACCAACCAAATAAGCACGCACATGGCCTAGAAGCATGCTCTGACTAGTTTTAATGCACATATGCAAGCTTTCAGAGAACCCTCTTCCACAGCACCCTCCAGCAGTGGGCACGGCAAAGAAGGGGTGTTCTCGCCGGAAGACGCATCTGCCTGTAAGCAATCCCTTACATACTTGCACAAGAAGCAGCAGAACAGTCTAAGTGTGCAAGAAGATCAAAATTAGTTAAAGATGTTTGCTTATTTCAACACTGCTGTCAGCGCTGGGAAGGGAGTGGAAAAACTTGATAAGCTTTTAAATTCAGTCTTCGAAAGGATCCCTTGTTAGTCAATCTCCGTCATGATTGAAAAAAAGGACAATGGGCCTCATTATGAGGCTGGCGGCCGCGGAATGAATGGTGCCAGTAAGGTACCTGCACCGTTCATTCCTGGCCGCCACATTATGAGTTTGCTCGCGAATGGCGGTATGCACGTCTGGGCCAGACAAGACGTGCATACCGCCACCCGCGAACAGACCAGGATGCTAACAACAGACCCATCATTAACAGGTCCGTTGTTGGCATCCTCCCCATTCCCATTGAGCCCTATGGGGGCTCAAATGGGAATGGGGATGTACTGGGTCCGGGTCCCGAGAAAAGGGAATTACCGGGCTCGCAAAAGTCAGAATGGCCCGGTAACTCCCTTTTTTTGGGACCCGGACACGAGTTTGGAGGCAGCCATGCAGCTAAGAACGGCATGGCTACCTCCAAACTCGTAATGAGGCCCAATGTGTGTTTGACTGTGGCAGGGTGAGGACCCATGAACAATCCCTTAAACCCCCCTGAATGTCAATATTACCTGGGATTAATAAAGTAGAATCCAACAATGTATTCCAATCTCTTACCTTCCTCCCAATAATTATGCGCTGTTTATTTCCTCACACCAACAGAAAATGACATGAAATATGTCTATCCCATTTCTATTTTCTACATGTCCTTCAACTAAATCCTATTTAAATTTTCTAGCTGTCCATGAAAAAAAGCCTATTTCCATATTGTACCACTTCCACAACTAAATACTGTTAACAAATAAAGCTGTTGCCTTAACTACTATCTAACCACCTGACTTTACCTAAACAGACTGACCCCAAAATTAAACCATGCATGCTCAATACTCTTAACACAAACCACCTGAAACCCTTTGCCCAAAACACTGATAAAACAACTCGATTCATAAAAAAATGTGTAATATTTGTGCATTTTGGCTCATGTTTAAACTGTTTTACCCAGGCTTGCCGCCCAGCAATCTACTTCAGAAAACCCATTAGAGTGAGTAGTCCACTAATAACCATAGAATGTATCATCCATGTTCATCAATGTAGGCAACTGAACAGGCTTCACATGACTGCAAATGTATTTCTTGGAATCAATGGCCTCACATCGCTTTCACACAAAAGGCCCTCCTTCAAGGGCATTCCAGCTTTCCTATCAAGCTCTGCCATCTTGGCTTTTGAGCTATCATTATCTCACTAAATACTCCCCCTCCAGACCTCTACGTTCCTCTGGCACCAACTCTTTGTGTGTAAAGCGCTTTACAAAACAAAGGGCAGGAGTTTGATCACTATCCTCAGCTGGCTCCCTACTATGAAACAGCCTCCCGCTCCCTCAGTGCCTTGAACAGGACTTCATAAAATTCTGGAAGCTCCTCAAGACTTTCCTCTGTACCTCCTCCTTCTCATCTTCTCTCCTCTGCTAATCTCAGTTGCTGTGATTGGTGTTGTGGGCCCTTATGCATCCTCAGCGCCCCTGACCTCCTACACCCAATCGTACTAGCTTCTGCCTACGCCCAGCACTTGCCTTGGCACTCCCTCCACTTGGGAGGCTCGCACTTACACCCAACACAGCTCCAGACCCTGTAGCACTTACCTCACCAAGCACTTCATATGTTGCTCACTCACGAGCACAGACACTCCAGCACCTACCCCCTTTGCCCTTTTACTTGCTGCACTTGCATGTTCTGAATCCTCACAAGGCATAGTCGGTTCGCCCTTTTCCTTTCCCCTCCTCTGTTGTGCATTCAATACGTATCACCCCCTTGTTCCCTCCCTTGCCCTGTGGGCGCTTTGCAACAGTATGTACTTGCTGTAAAAGCACCTAACAAGCGAACAATACCATAAATTCAACCATTATATAAAGAATGTACCCAGAGGAATATGCATCCATCTTTGCCACCTATGCTACTTGCTCCCAATGGGTGTACTGCGTCATGCACTGCCATGATCCTTGCAAAGATTGCTCCATCTGTAAACTACTGCCATAGAGTATACCACAGTCGGCAGATCAAAACGAACAACATTTTATGCAGCTAGTGCCATCAGACAGGTTGCAGGAGTACTTTCGAAAAAAATAAAATAATGAAATTAGCAGAATCTAAAAATATTTCCTGTGCGGCACATCGGGGCATCTGGGGAGTGTGCCAACATAAATGGTGGCCTCCATCATGAAGAACAGAAGCCAGAGATCCAATCTCACACGTGAATGATAAACGAAGCTGAAGTGGTGCACCTGGGAGTGCAGCTGATTGGGTAAGTAAAGTGTGTGTCATAATAGGAGTCTCTTTGGTCAGGGGAAATTAAAAATACACGTTTATAAAACAGAACAATTGCTCATCATCCGCTTTTTTGACGACTTTCTGAAGCCTTATTCTGTACCTGCTCTGATGCACCTGTATGTTTTAGGAGTCAGGGTAAGTATAATTTGTTTCTGGGCAGGATAATGTTTTTTCCTTTCTAAATGTAGAATGTTCACCAGAGACAGGAGCATATTTGAGCTTTTTTTCCTCAAAATGATTGCACGCTGGCTTTCAGTTGATTGTCCCTTGAGGACAAAAAAGCAATTAGCCAGTTGCTTCAGTGGATAGATAGACAAGATTAAAAAGCAACTGACTTAATTTTCTTTTCACCCAATTACTGTATCGACGCTGTTGCTAAATATATGTTCTGCTTTGAGTAGCGGAGTATCCTTAACTTGTATCGTCAAGGAAAGAAGGTGGAAAAAAACGAATAACAGTTATAAATAATGGCTGGATAATTTGGAAAGAAAGGGTCACATCATACAAGTCCAATGATCCTATAGTATCAGGGTCATTCAGAAATGAATGCACACTTCAAAGTTTCGCTAACGGGTTAAGTTCTCACCCCTAATCTGGGACAAGCCCACAGGTTTCAATCCCAGCAGTGACATCATTCTGAGGCTGATATCATTAAGTTGGGTGATCATTACAGAGCTTAGAAGCAATAGGAATATGGCATGAAGCGCTATTTAAAGGCATTATTAATGTGCCTTCTTGGACTTCTGCTTACTTACCAAATCGCTTAACCCCCACTCTTTTAGATGTCTTTCTTAACACTTGGAGCAATGAGCTTCTTTGAGTTAGTGGGCGGGTCTGCTCCCCTCCATCTGTGCTCCAACAGGTTGCTTAGTCACCTAATGCAAGGGTGGATCGCCTCAACCTCCTAAATATTAGGAAAATCAGGAACATCCTTCTTTTCAACACCGCCAAGCGTCTCTTAACCACTCTTGCCCACTCTAAACTGGACTACTCTGCCACCATCCTCTTCGTCTCCCCAATTATGCCGTCTGCCCTCTCGACAAGATCATTAACTTCGCTATCAGGACTCTCTTGGAACTCCCTCAGTTCACACCTACTTTCTCTCACCATCCAATGGCTGACGATGCAAAACAGGGCCAGATTTAAATTTCTTCTCTTGGTTCACAATTCTATCCATGGTAAGGCACCACCATATCTATCCTCCTCTATCCAACTCTACAAGCCTTCTTGTGATCTCCACTCTGCCTACTAGACTACCCTTGTGGCACCTCTCCATCCCTGTGCTTCCTCTCACTTCCACTCTTTCTCTCTTCTTGCTCCACTTGCATGGAATTCTCTTCCCCACACATTAGAGAAACAGTCCACAAGTTAAAACCAAACTTAAAGCCTACCCCTCGCCTTCGAGTTACCCTCTTAACCTACCTCGCATCGGTCACCTAGCTAACATTTTTCCCTCGCTCCTATCCTGCCGCTGTCCCCCACTTTCTCTACCTCCACTCTAGCACTTCATCCATCATGATCATAACCCTAACACAGCTGGCCGTAATGCCTTCCTGTACTTAAAAATGACTAATATTTGTAATCCTTAATCTATGCATGTCCACCAAGGTATTGTCCCCAGTCACTGTTCCATTTCCAATCCTCCACAACCTGAATGTCACTAAAACTCACCCCATTGTAAGAAGCTCACTGCTTCCTATCAGATCTGATTTCTTATCTGCTGCACGCTCTTTGTTCCTCCCTGTATATAAATACATGAATAAATAATGCAGGTGAGGACTCGAATGGGAGTCTGGTCTTCCAGTTCATGGCTAGAAATTGAGGACGCTACCCAAGAGGGTGTCGAGAAGAGAAATGCTTACCAGCATTATTTATGTATGGATAATTTGAGGTAAATGTGCAAATGTTTTTGCAGACTTGAAATATACACATTCAAGATGTGTACAATGATACGAGCCTGGCGGTAACCCTGCCAGTGCTACTGGCGGGTTGCCGCTGGACTCGTAATGATTTACCGGCACCTGACTTCCCGGTGCCACTGGCTCATTACGAGTTCGGAGGCCGGGAAGACAGGTGCCGGTAAAAATGTAAGTCTCCATTCCCGTATGGGAGTGGGGACATGGATGCATCGGCACCATTGCTAGCGGTGCTGGTGCTTCCATCACCAGTCTGCCTACCGTGACCGCTGCGCCCAGCAGGGTCAGACCTGTCGGGCACATCGGCCATGGCAGTCAGACTCGGAGTTTGCCGGCTGGGAAAGAAGGGTGCCAGTGAGTTTACTGCCACACTTGTTTCCGCACCGGCAAACTTATAATGAGGCCCCATGTGTATTTAAACATTTGATTTACAAAATGGTAGATATATTGGCCCTCATGCCCAGGTCTGCGTATATTTCATGGAATGGACTGGTTACGTTTGCACTTGGGAGCAAACAGAACCCCTCTGGGCAATGTTCGTCATTTGCACTACAAAGTGCAAAGACATGTTATAATGACAGGCAAAACCACCCTAACACCTTCACGTTACTGAGCAAAAGCCCCTTTCCATGTATGCATGACAGGCACGTTTACAATGGATTCCATAAGCATAGACAGCATTATGCCAGCATGAAAATGTCATTCTGGTGTCAATGCTGTTTCAATTGTATGGAGCAGAGATTGGAGATAGAATGAATAGAAATTGTGTTCCGTGCCCCCTCACCACTATGCACATTAACGAAAATATGGCATGGTATATAATGCCATAATGAACACGAGATCCGTGATGAACTCGTTTCATGTTATTCTAGGTTGGGGCGCATGAACACAGAGCAAGAAAAGAAAACCATAAAAATTGTGTTTATTTGAGGAGCTATGCCCCAAGCACTATTTTACAGATATATCCCGAAGACCTGTTGTGACACAGGAAACAAGTAAGCTGGCCACTTTGACCAGCTTTTTCAACTCACAGTCATACAACAAGCAACACAGACAACTGAACTCTTTCATAACCCCTAAAACACGACCTAGAACTCCAGCACTCATCTATGCTCCCCTAAAATAAGATCCTAAACGTTTAAACCGTGTCACTGACTCCCATTGCGAGACTGCTAATGACTGTGTATTAGCATTGTTGTAAAGCTCTTTAACAGTAGTAACACCAACCACTTGGTCTGTAGTGCTATGTACAATCGTAGAAACGAAAACAGGTGGGAAGGGGTGATGATTTCAAGAGTCTGGCTGCTGTCACTACTCAGAATTTAGTCTAAATGCCCACAAGCTACTCTAGAGAGGGTGCACCCTCTCAAGGAAGGTGAATTGCTGGTGCCAAGGGTTGTGGAGGAGAGCATGACGCGGAGAATGACGGGAAGCATTAAGGTGTAGCAGCATGGAACTCGAGGTTGGTGCCCTCTTCCTGGACGCTTGTGTAGCATGTGGGCAAGTGATCTGTGTGAAATTACCGCGGCTGATTTTCCCACGACCGAAGTGTTCGCATGGGAAATGCAAGATTACAAAATGTTCTTACATTTCCCATGCGAACATACAGGGGTGTCCCCCGCAACCCCCCCACCCCCGCTCACTATACTGTGCACTATAGTGAGTGCACACCCCCGCAGCCCCTGTTTTTTTTTCTTGTTCTGGCGGGCTGTCTCCCGCAACTCCCGCTCACTGTAGTGAGCGGGGTGTTGCGGGGGACAGACCCCGCAGTCTTTTTTGTTCATTTCTTTTTCATACCGACTTCACCAAAACACCTAAACACATACCACAAATAGTTTGAACTTTTGGTAGTTAGACTTTTCGTGGTGTGTGTTTTAGGTCTTTTGGTGGGGTCAGTCATTTTAATTTGGACATTTCATCCTAACCCGGGGCAAGTGCTCTGAGCAGGGCAGGTACTTGCCGTGTCCAATATGTTCATAAAAGGAATACCTTGATAGGGGTTTATCACAGAGGAAGAGTAGTGTCTGTGAATGGAAAGTTAATGGTAGGTGCACCCATGGTCTGTTTTGGTCCATATATTCTGCAGGTGCGAATATCGGTTAGCACCGCTGAACCAGAAGATCTCCGGAGTGCTGACAACATGGATTTCCATCAGACACTGACAGATCAGTTGTGATTCAACATTTCGGGGTGATGCCATGATGCAGTAAGCCTGTGTGCATGTTTTTAAAAAGAACAGTTATTTGCTAATTGGAAGTACATGTGATACTACACTATACAGAAGACCAGAGTGGCCTTTGCTGTTTAAAGAATGGGGTTCTCCTACCACTGTTGCATAGTACCCCTCCTGGGAGCATTGTAGCTCCCAGGATGCTGTCATGGGTCACGTGGCAGTAGCCACATGACCAACATAATAAAAGTAACGAGCCGCTTCCGGCTCGTCAGTCACACTCCAATCTGGCTCCGGTGTCGTCCTTTGTGTGCCTGCCTGGCACAACACCGCGTGGTGTAAGCCCAAGGACCGGGCCCACCACAAGGCCGGCACCCCTGCTGGGCAAGGCCGACCTCCACTACGTGCGAGCCATGTGAGCATGGTTGCTGGTGGCGACCCCGGCCTGGGTGCCCCCAGAGCCGGGGCCGTCCTGTGCTGGGTGCCCCCAGCCAAGCGTGGGCTCCAGTGATCTGGAGCGCAGTGGGGTGATCCCCACTGCATCATCCGCGGCGTGATCACCGCACAACGGAACCTCGTCAGGTGCTCCCTACATGAGAATGGGGCCTGCCCGGTGACCCCGACCGAGCAGGCCCCCAACAACCACTATCGTTTGCTAGAGTTTCTCTTCTTAGAGTCCATGATAATGATATGATACGTGTTAGGAAAGATTTCATAATTGTATGTAATTTTCCCTCCATGTGGCAACCCCCAAACTTTTTGCTGTTGTTTTACACCCTGATCTAGACTTTGCCAGAGAAGCGCAGCCTTCGGCCGCACTCCTCTGGGCTTTCGCTGAATTCTTATGGGGAAACTGACATGCCCTTAAGACAATCAGTACTGGGAGACTTCGTTTCCCTTAGTCCTTTCCTCATGTTGCAGCTTTTGTGCTTACATTACCGCGCTCTTGGGTCTCTAGTCATTCCAAAGGCCCTAGAAACTCTCGCTGGACTTATCATGAACTGTGCAAGTGTGTCATGGACGGGACTGGTACCAGCTATCGTTTCTCTTGTGTTTTGAACCCTTTTTCGCCATGCTATCCGCGCTTACCGCGTTTGGCACAAATGAGTAGCCTGGCTCCAAAATGGCCATGCCACGAGGTTCTTTGTCCTGTCCGCTGACCGTCTTGCCCCTTCACCTTCCCCCCGGTCGAGCCGACCCAGGGCAGTCCTTATTTGGTCATGCACTTTCCCATGAAACACAACGCTTTCGCGGGCTTCTGCATGCCTTGTGTGTGCCTCCAGGATGTGGGCTGGGATGTCTGTTCCAGAGAGTCTAGAGTGCCCTGAATGCCTGGGACCACTGTGGTCCATGATAGGTCCGCGTATGGTGTGAGTGTTTGTGAGCAGATCTTCCATTGGGTCCTCTCCGTTTTGGCGCAAAGGGAACTTTGGATAAGAGGAGGCTGGAAACACCACTACCATGTCGATCTCCTGAGTTCACACCGAACAAGGGATAAGGAGCCAAGTATCCTGCAACAAGAAGCTGAGTCGAGGAACCGCTGGTGACCCGCTGAAGGTTTGGCACCCTGAACTGCTGTCGTCCTGCGAGACCCCTCTGCATCTGATCGTCCTAGAAGGTCTGCGAAGGCGCTTCGACCCATTGGAATAGTGGGATCAACTATTCCCGGCACCTTCATCAAACTCTGCAAGTAAGCCTCTTCAGAAGTGTCCCTGGGCCAACCAGTGGGCTGACCATCTTACGCAGGACGCTTTGCTCTGTCACCGCCGCGGTTTCGGTGGAAGCCCTCGAAACTTGGTCTACTGCTTGCTCGGCGTCCATGGCACCCTCACCGCGAATTCGTACACTTGGAATTCCCAGGTCTGAAGTGAGACGAGTGCACCCGGACCAGAGTAAATGCGGTGGCCGTGTTGCCCTGCTGTGGTAACAACCTGTGCACGTCCACTGCATTTGGGACACCCTCGACCCTGCATCCTGCTACGCAGAATCTACACGGTGTCGAGACGTCCCGATCATCGCAGCTGAATCTGCCAGCAACGTGAACTGAACTGGAGAAGTCTGGGTCTGCCTGCGTCGGGGACCGGTGAGTAGTCCATACCCCAACCGGTGGCCCCTCGCGCAGGAGCCCGTTTCTTTTCTACTGCTGTTGCGAAATAGCGACTCTATCCCGCACTCTCACCCTGCATCTGCCCACAAGTGGAGGCCTTGCTTGAGTAGTGCGGACTTGTTCTGCATCGCTTCATTCACCTTCCTGAACTGCCTGATATACTCGAAGAGGCCCTCCTTTGTCCATTGGCACCAGCGCGTGCAGGTACTTTTGAGCATAAGGCTCCTCTCTTCGTAGGGCTCAGACTTCCTCCTAGTTAGGTGTATTTCAGATGTCGAACTGGGTCTAACGATTACTTGCACTGCCTGTTTTCCTCCCCATCTAGGTTGTCTACATATTACGTGCTCCTAACTCCTTAGACCCCTCGGTCTTGTATATATATTGTATTGATTGTGATGTGTTGGTTTACTTTAATATTATTGTCATTCTTTGCTATGGTCAATGTTACAAAGACCTTGTAATAAATGTGTCTATATTTTTAATATAACACCTGTCTGGAGTAATTTGTAAGTGTCCTTGCTTTGTGTGCTCATTGAGGTCTTTCCGTCACCCTCACTCCTCTTGAGACTTAGTCTTGACCGCCGCCATCGCTACCCTGATTGGTCTGGCTTGTCCAGAGGTTACCCTGTTCCAAGAAACTAGGCTGGCCTTCTGAACCTCTGCGCCTCCAGGTCAGAGTTCAGAAATCTATCTTAACAATATGATTTGGTATTCATAACGCGCCTGTACACAAGTGTTTCTAGGTGCCACAATACAAGGAAGGGGGGACAGAGGGAAGTCAGGACAACGATCCTACTAGGCCTTGCGTCATTTGGATCGTTCAAGTGCGACAACAAAAGTGCAAGGGGGAAAGGCAGATGGGCAAGTGCAGAAGAGAGGGTAGAGGAACATGCAGACAGGACACCAAGGCTCTGAATAAATGTAGCCAGGGGTCACTCAATAAAATTGAAGCCTATTCCACTAGGCATCTTATGTAACTACAAACGCACACTAAGTGTTTTTGCAATTCTCGCGGACTTGCCATTAAAACCAAAAAGTGATGACTGCTAGGTTTTTAATAAATCATAACCACTGACATTTCTTTTGGCTTCCTTCTGCATCTCTGTTCCATGTCACAGATTGGACATTACAAGAAGTATGCCAGGATCAGGTGTTTAAAGTTTAACATATTTATTAGGGACTGTATATAAGGATCGGACAACTAAAATAAAGACAAGATCTCCTCAAAGAAAAAACAAAACTTTGATGACTCGCCCCTTAACACTCACACCAGAAAAAATACAACCCGCTAGGGGAAAAGGGCCCAGCGATCCTTGCAAGGATAACGAGATTTAATTATACAAAAAATAGATATGCCAGCAAAGAACTCTCCTGCCAAGAACGTTCTAAGCAAAAAGGGTGAAAGCAAGAGCTTAAAAAGGGGCACAGTGGGGGTCATTACGACCCAGGCGGTAAGTACGCCAACTTTACCACCATATTCCAAGGTGAGTGGGGCGGTAAATCCCCATTTTACCCTTCCCCATTCCCATTTTTGCCCCATATGGCATAATGGGAGTGGGGAAGGCGCTAATTTCGCCACCGTAAATTACCATGGCGTAATTAGCACCAAGGCGGTTTAGCGCCATGGATTTTAACGGCTGCTAAAAGCAGCCGTTAAAATCGGAATCAGGCGTTAAGGGTTAACGACGGCGTTAACCCTTAACGCCTGAGTTGTAATGAGGCCCAGTGTCCTCATTATGCAGTAAAAACTGGTGTGGCTGATTATTGAGACCTAATACATTGTCAGTCTGCTCTATAGGAGATACCAGGCTATTGGCCCCAGCCCCGTCCCTCTTCCATCACGTGGGGTCTACTGGGCTCATCTCCAGGGGACCAAGGTCGGGTTGGCAGTTAGTTACAATATGAAACAATGCTACTCTATCATTATGCCATGCACCTGGGAGGCTTGGGGACTGGCACAGAAGGAGTCTTGAGGTCAGGATAACCCACACATCCTTCACTCATTCTGTATTGCACCATCCACACTCAAGGCTTCCACCCTCATTTTTTACTATAATGTATTCCTCTCTGTACTGCGCATTACAGATTTTGTCATTATGAATTAAGATGGAATGGCCGAGTTCTGTAGATCTTTTATAGCTAGTGTGTTTATGGTTGGTGGTCTGGGGTCGTTTACTATTGTGGAATTCACGGGTCTTGGGACTGGGGCAGTCGTAGAGACTATAACTCATAGTTGGCTGGGTGGGGGTCAGGGCCTGCGCTGGCCTGGCTGTTATGATTGTGCAGGCCGAGGCTCCTGGTACTATCTCCTGGTCTTTTCAGCCGCATTCCTTCTCGGTATAACACATATTTGGCAACAGTTGTAGAACAAAGGGAAGTTTCTGTGGAATACTAACAGCATGGGTGTCTCTCATTAGTGCTTGGGCCTATTCAGGTTTGTTCATTAGGTTTGTGGTCTGTGTCTACCGCGCTGCCATGCAGGCCCAAATGTTTCTACCATAGCTACAAAAATGGCGCTCGTTTATCTGCGCGCACCAAGTGTAAACCTCTACAGTTTGTGTAATATTCATGTCCGCGCAACATCGTTTAGCATGCCCCACTCCTCCCTGGCACATCACAGGTGTCTTCATGGGATTCACCTCACCCTAAAGCGCCTATAGGGGTGGGATAGGTTAATTTCCTTCCCAACAACATAGGATAACCTTCTTCCACAAATATCTCTTCTGACAGAATTCCCAATCCCAGGGTAAGAGATCAGGCCTTTGAGTATCAGTCGTTTACTGTTTCAAAGTCCCTGAGGCGTTACCTCACTCCTCCTTTCAGTATGTAGTAAACCCTTCTTCTGCTCCTCTGAGCCTAGGTTCAGGCTCTCTGGGGTCCCACACCCCAACACTAAACCATTCCTTGATGCTCTGCAAGACTTTAAGGAACTCATGGTGGCAACAGTAAAGACAGACACAAGTGATCACAGTTCAAGATAAACGCCTAACCTAAACCTAAATCTAAGATGAGAGCAAGCTACAACCATCAAATAATAAGGAAGCCCTAGTGGCATCTTGTCAAAAAGGACCTATACTTAAAATAACTATTGCCAATCCTTACTACTAGTTTCAAAAAAAGAGTGTGGGATAATGTTCACCAAAAAAGAAAGAAGCGTTCACAAAATAATAAGTCAGCGTTGTATGGCTGGGTCTTCCTTCCCCATGTTTGAAGTACAGGACAAGGTGGGACTCTCAAGCACAGCACACTCCTGTGCCTCGACAGCACGAGATTCACAGTTCGGTTCATCAATATCAAAACCCCTTCAGAGACTAAGTCTCTTTCCTGCAAAAGTATCTTGCCTTAGAAGGTTTGCTGATTAGAAGTTCTCTCTGTGTTCTTGCACCTTGGATGATTGCTCTTCGCCCCTAGGATCTCCCTCTGTGGGCTCGGATCCTCCTTATAAAAATGGGCCTCCCTCTGTCGGGTTCACTATGGCCTTTCTTCTACACAGTTCTGGGCGATTGCTCTTCGCCCCTGGGATCTCCCTCTGCCGAGCTCAGATCCTTTCTTTAAAAAACGTGCCTCCATCCAACACAGTTCATGTATTGCTCAGTTTTATCATAAAGTGGGGTTTCTTTATCTTTAGCTTTCTTTCGGCAACCCTCTGTCGGATTCACATTTGCCAACTATCACAGTTCACAATTGTAGTGGAAAGCAAGGTTCCCTTCCCCTAGCTTTCCTCTGGCGACAGGGTCAGAGACTTTAGATTGTACAAGGGATTTGATGTGGACCTTGTAGGACCACTCATACACCTCACGCCACCGTTTCCTAGGGCTTTCTGGTTCTTGTAGTCTCAAAAACAGGTCCCAGTCAGAGCCTTCGAATGATCGCCCATGTGGCGGAGGACCCCTCTGCACCAGTACCTCAATTGGGCTTTCTTTAAAGTTCAAACATACACACAAGTCCTTTCTTCTTGCATTCAAAATGATGCCACTTGCAACCTTGGGCTTAACACAGTTCAGTTTGATATCAGCTTCCTCCAACTCACCGGATGTGCTGAACCCGTTGGCTTCTTTGTTCTCTGGAGTCAAGGATAGTACCATGGTAACCAGCTTGCCTCTCTGCCTGCGTTATCAATGAGAGAGGCCCCAGTGTACCATTGACCTCTATTACTCTGCACACCAGCTGTAACTCCCAGTATCATGATTTCCCTTTTGGAGGCTTTGTGGATCTGAGTTGACAAGGGCAAGGGCCATTCCCCTTTCGTCGTCCTTCCAGGTTTCACCGCTTATCCTATCCCTTTGTACCGCTGGTTTGGTGTGGCTGTCTCCTTGTGCATTCGGCCTTGCTCGAAGTGTGCTTTCCGGTTCTGCCTTTTATCCCTGTAGGGAGGTAAAGGGCCATCAGGTAGGCATGGTTATTGTCAATTGCCTAACTCTGCCTGATCGAGTGTTGGGACATGTCAGGTAAACGGATATGGTGTTAGTCCATTGTCTGTTACCGTGTAAGAAAGTGTTTGTGTGGGAAAAGGGGGGTAGAGCTTCTTAATATCTTACAGGGTAGGATAGGAAAAAGTTGTTACAGGGAAAGGGATACTGCGTCTCAGCCCTTGGTGCCCAACTCCCTGAAGACCCTTCGCGCAGGTGATCCTCCCTGACTGGCCCACCCCCAGGAACTGGATCCAGTAGCGATGGCTGTGTCCTGGCCACCTGGACGACAGATCTATGGAGACCACCGGGTGAGACATCGTCAGGTTTCTCACATACCCTTCCGGGACAGGAAATCTACATTCCCCTTAGTCTTTTCCTTTACGGTGTTCCACCATGAAGCAGTAGGGCTGCAGGTCTAGAAACCATTGCATGACGCATAGGTTTGAGTCTTTGCGTTAGCTAATCCAAGCTAGGGCAGAATGGTCAGTGATCAATGTAAATTTTCTTCTGAAGAGGTAGTATCTATGGTGGATAATTGCTCACTTGATGGCGAGGGCCTCCAATTCCAGCACAAAGTAATTTGTTTTCACGTGTCCTGAAGGTATGATTTCATTTCCCTGGGCCATTCCGGGTTTTTCTGTTGGGACAGAAGGCCACTCTGGGAGGTGTAGTTCATCTGAAGGTGGTTTGCCTGAACAATTTCAGTTTTTTGGACATGAGGCAGGTTTTCTGATGCCTTCCCTGGCTTAAGTGACCTGTTTGTTTAGTTTACCATGTTAAAATGTCTCTCAGTCCCTGATTCCGCTTCTGGATTCGGTCCAGGTTTTGTTCTTGTTCCTAAGGGGCATTATGGGAAGTGTATTTTTCTGTTGCAGGTTTGTCTAAGCACCTGGTTCCAGACAGGGAACATCATCACATCCATTACAGAAGACCACCACCCATAGGTTTCATCTGCCTCCACCTGAAGCAGCACAGCCTGGACTGCTAGGTCATGTCCTTCTGCACATGAACATCCTCATCAACGCAAGACATTTTTGACATTATTATATCTGTATAGCACCCCCACCCCTGGCACTGGTCCTCAAAAAAAGTTAATTTTAAAATGTAAATGAGACCTAGCTCTACCTAAAATTACATAAAGGTGATGGGGGTCGACAACGATTTGACACTGTCTACTTCATATCCATTGATGGCTAATAGCCTTCCTTGCCTAAAAACTGGGGCAACCCATTCTCTATTCCCCATGAATGACTGATTTGAAAGTATCCACATTGTTGTGGTTCAGGTATGCAATCTGAGGTCATTGTTAGCAAAGACCTACCCTTCCTGCCAAAAAAAACTCATTTACAAAACCAGGGGCGTATCATTCACAAAGGGTGACAGGGAATTGACTCGCCACTCATTATGCATCAGCCAAGCCAGAGTAGCGAAAGCACGGAAAGGTACCTCTGCTGTAGCAAGCAGATGAGGGAGCATGCCTGGGCTGACTTTCACTGAACTGTCAAACGGAAACCTGTTTTGTTTACTGGGCATCAAGGCTGAAGGCAGCATAATTAGTGTTCTACTAGGGGGTCCAGTCTGGAGATTTCTTTAATGTGGCATGGCATCTTTGCTGAGCATCAAGGGTGAAGGCACCATGAGTGTTCCTACGTGGTACTAGCCCACATCGATGGGGCCAGTCTGCACATATTTCTTTGTTGTGGCAGGGCATTTTTTACTGGGCATCAAGGTATACTACAGCATGATATGTTTTCTTACGTGGCACTGCTGCCATTGATGGGACCAGTCTGGACATATGCTTTTTACTGTGGCATGATAATTTGTAGCTGTCATCAAGGATAACTGCAGCATGATGAGTGCTCCTATATGGTACTGGCCCACATTGGTGGGTCCAGTCTAGACATGTTTCTTTACCATGGCATAACATCTTTTACTGGCCATCAAAAGTGAAGGCACCGTGATAAGTGGTCCTACATGGTACAGGCCCACATTTGTGAGGCCAGTCTACATATATTTCTTTATTGTGGCATTGCGCCTGTTACTTAGCATCAAGGGTAAAAGCAGTATGAGTGTTCTCACGTGGTACTGGTCCACATTGACAGGACCAGTCTAAACATATTTTTGACTGTGAAATCACTTTATTCACTGGCATCATCATCATCATCACCATCATCATACATGTTTATTTCGGAAACTCACCATAGGATCCATAAAAACAGATTACAAAAATAACAGTATCAAACATCAAAACATTTACATACTCAATAAAAGTCATAGAATACAGTTACACATTTTCCGATCACACTCATAAACATGTCATTACATGTTTCCTGGTAAGCAGTGTATTCTTCAAAAAGGGTAAAAGTGCCACCCAACACGGGGTGATTCTGCCCGTAGCAAGTAGGTCAGAGCTGGTCGATACTGTACGAATCCCTTTTCCCTCAGCAGTGGTTTGAGTGTAGACCCTCTCACTCTCGCAAAGGCGGACAAAAAAATAAAACGTTGGGCAGATCATGCCTGGGTGCATCGTACAAAAGGCACGATTCATTAGCAGTGTCTCCAGACCATTCTGCCACCACTGTTCTTAGGAAGACACAATCGAAAGTGCCCTTGTTATGAGTATTCGCTTGGAAGGATTCTAGGCCCATACCAGTTAAGTCTGTAAGCCAGGTGTCACTGGGCATCAAGTGTGAAGGCAGCATGAAAGACGGGTGTAATTATGTGGCTATCCCAGCCTACATTTGTGCAGCCAGTCTGAATATATGAGCTTACTGTGGCATGACATTTATTGTAAACCTGAAGGAAAAAAACAAACATAAGTGTTATTACCTGGCTAGACAGGCAAATTACGGGTGCAATCAACCTGCACATATTTTCTTATTGTGGCATGGCATTTTGTAGTGGTAAAGCCAAAAGGAGCGTGTTCATATATGGTAATACTGGCATATGTTGGCCCAGCCTTAATAGACATGTATGGGCAGCCAGCATGAACATATTTTTCATACTTGCATATATTGCGGGCAAAAGCATCATGAAAATGAGTTGGAAAATGTTCCTATGCAATGTTGGTGACTTGCCCTCTACTGGATTTGTTTTACCCAGGTTTTCACAGAAATAATTTTAACATTTCTCAGATGGAGAAACCTTCAAATCACCATATTTTGTCCGGGCTCCCTCACCAAGCTCGGTCATTCCCACATGTTCAGCGGAATCATTACACCCCTCCAATTAAAATAATTACCAGCTGCCATTGTACAAAACCAGCCTTTCACCAACTAAGACTATTACAAGGGCTCCTTTGTCTCCTCCAGATACCCACCACAGATTACCATGGTACTCACAGAAGTCATATGCCTACAT
This sequence comes from Ambystoma mexicanum, assembly GCF_040938575.1. Lineage (NCBI taxonomy): Eukaryota > Metazoa > Chordata > Amphibia > Caudata > Ambystomatidae > Ambystoma > Ambystoma mexicanum. The sequence goes on along the minus strand of NC_090923.1, from coordinate 488,051,908 downwards.
GCAAGTTGCCACCGAATCTACCCAGTCCTCCCATACAAAACATCAGACTTTTTGCAAAGAGTTCAGAACAATGCAGTACGACTCATCTTTGGTCGGTGCAGATCAGATGAGATCACTAGGACTCTGAAGCTCCCACACCAGCTAGCTCTGCAGCAACCCTAGATTTAAAGTTCCTTAATGTGACCGATAAAGCAATCCACGGGCAGGCACTGCACCACCTGTCGAACATTCTGACAAATTAGAAGATAACTTGCCTAGGGTCGGTTTCCTATATAACCTGCTAGTCCTTCACTGGTAAAAATATATCAATTGTGGGACTGGATCTCTCCATCATCAAGGCTTCTACCTTTGAAACACACTCCCAGATCCTCTCTGCAGATCCATACGAGATTCAGACATGCTCTCATGACACACGTGTTCATTTGTGCATACAGATCTTCATTTCCATTTCATATGACTCTTTGTCTATTCCTTTCTTCAATCCATTCCCAAGGTTACTGTACAGTGCAATTTAGCATTAAACAAAACCCCCAAATTAAATGAAAATAAAATAAATACATTTTTGGCATCATCAGTGAGGTCCAGGTTGATGAGCAAGGGGCCCACATATGGGCATATTCTCTTTCACTTACAGGGACATATTAAAACCAGCTTCCATTGTTTAGGCAGCTTTTTTCCCTGTGCCACAGCAAGCTACAGACATGACAGGAGACCATCACAGTGCCTCACTACAGGCCAGTCTTTTGGGCCCAGACTCCACATTCCACCAGTCCATTGGGAAGAATAGCTTGAAAGGACTTTGCCCTTAAGATGCTGTGCAGTGCAATGATAAGCACCCCTTCCCAACTGAGAGATAAGTGCCAGCATTTCCACTGTATGCTGACTTCACCAAAAGAAAACCTGTAACCATGTCTCAGCACTATTCAACAGTGATGTATCCCTTTCATGCTGGCTGAGCCCAAAGAAAATCGTGAGGTTTGTCTAAACAACATATGCCAGCATTGCAAATGAAAAATGGATTTGATGAGGCTTGTTGCCCCGGTTCTGCCCAATGCCACTCTCCATGTTATGTTATGTTATGTTAAGTGCATTTATGTAAGCGCACGTACACCCGAGGGCATCATGGCGCTGAGGAGGTAAGGCAAGAAGCCATAGCGCAACTAAAAAAGCAAGGTTTTTAATCCTCCCCAGAAGGCAAGGTGCTCAGAGATGTCATGCAAAGGAATAGGAAGGTGGTTCCACGCTCTTGCAGCAGCAACTGAGAAGGCACGGCCACCCTTACGGGCCAGCTTAAACGAGGCACAGCCACCCGCCGGGTGGTTAGAGAACAAAGAGTATGGGTGGGTTGGTAGGGAATGGATTTTCTTTGCAGATATTCCGCTCCCATTTCATGGAAGGCGCTTTGACCAGAATCCGCTGCTAAGGGAGCAACAGGGAGCCAATGTAGTGGTCTTAGTATGGGAGTCATGTGGGCTCCAAAAGGCAGGCGGATGATAGAACGGGCAGCAGTATTCTGGAGTAGCTGCAGACGCCCAATAAGATAGCTGGGTTGGGCCAGATATAATGAGTTACAGTAATCCAGGACACCAAGAACCAGGGCCCCACCACAGGTGCCTGACTAGCCGTGGGAATAAAAGGGAGGACTTTCCAGAGGTCCCCGAGTTTAAAGTGGCCCGATTTGCAAACTGCTCCAACCTGCTCATCCATTGTCAGGATGGCCGAGAAACGTACTCCTGACAGACAGAACAGGTATAGGGAGAGGACATAGTGAAGGGGGACAGAAGTCAGACGTCCAGAACACATGAGGGGTAGAGGTACCCACAAGCAGAACTTCGGTTTTAGTACCATTTTGCTTGAGCCAGTTCAACGTCATCCAAATTCCGAGTTTCTCCAGGTACTTTTTTTAGCATGTTAGCTGTTTCCGGTTTGTAAGGTCCAAACAGACCAGTATCTGGGTATCATCAGCGTATGAGTAGAAGCGAACCCAATGAGATTCGATCAGAAACAGTATGATATTTTATGTAGATATTGAACCGAATAGGGGAGAGTGCCGAGCCCTGGGGGACACCAAAAGAGAGAGAGGCAGGGGCAAAGCAAAAAGGAGGAAGAGAGACTGACTGAGAACGACCAGTCAGAAAAGCTATGAACTATTTGAGAACCTGGCCAGAGATACCGGCTTCAGAGAGCCGGGAGATTAGAAGAGAGTGATCGATGGTGTCAAACGCATCCGACAGATCTAAAAGCAGGACTGCTCCGACAGCGCCCTGATCGACAAGACACATAAGGTCATCCATCACCAAATTAAGAACGGATTCAGTACCTCTACCAGGCCGAAAGCCAGATTGAAATGAATCAAGGAATTGTGTAGATTCTAGAAACGTGGATAGCAGTGCCTTCAAGACCTTCATCTGAAATAGGAGAAGTGAAATCGGGCAATAATTGACCATCACTTCAGAATCCAAAGAAGGCTTCTTGAGCAGAGGGATCACTAAAGCATGTTTAAGAGAGTCTGTGATCATTCCCGTAACGAAAGAGTTATTGACCGCTGATGTGACTGATCAGATCAGCGGACGTCCCTGTAAAAGAGCCAGTGGTATGGCATCTGTAGGGGATGCAGATTTAAGCTTTTGGATCATAGATAGAACTTCTGCATTGGAGAAGAGGGGGAAGGAAGACCAGCAACCTCCAGTAGGGGGGATTTCACAAAAACTGGGGCAGCCACAATTGCTGCAGCCTCGGTCTTGATATTTTCTCAGATGGTTATTTTAGAAAGAAAGAAGGTAGAGATGGAGCTCCAAGTGCTGTCCCATGTCCATACACCATGTGAATCTCCCTGCCCAGGCTCTGCACCATTTGGCTGTCAATGCCCAGAACTGCCCCAGAGTCACCTCAATCCCCACTTTCGGCCCCATGTGACTCACAGTGCTCAGTTCAGCCTCCCATGTGGTTGTCCCTGTCCCGTTCTGCCACAATATGACTCTCAGATTCCAAGTTCTGTCCCATGGTGCAATTATTGCCCACTTCTGTCCCACATTGTTCCCAGCACACAATTCCACCCCATATGGCTCTGAGTGCCCAGTTCTGCCCAAATGTTGCTTTCAATGGCCAGGTGTATAACCAGAGTGGCTCCTGCTGCCGCCAATAGTTAATACGGCTTCCTCCACAAATAAACATACATAGATATACACAGACACACAAACATACATGCACATACATTTTAAAAATGTGTTCACCGTTTCTCTGGTATGTCTGTTAGCTACACACTTGTCTCCCCCTGGGCTTGTCTTTGCGGGAGCAAGAAGGAAGGATGTTGAATGACAACTTTCTACCCTGATTCCAGACTCTTCACAGTCCATTGGAGGCTATCATGGCGTCAAATAGACTTCATCTGGATTGGACCACACTCTTTCATGTTGTCTTGATTGTGTATATGTCTGCGCCCCGATGCCTGCGGGCTTTCAGCCGCAATATAAATATATAAATAAAATAAATACGGCTTCGTATTGTCTCTGCATGGGCACTGGCCCTACAGGCAACTATGTAGGACAGCAACCTTCTCATAGAGATGTATGTCCCTGTGAGCACTAAGTGATGCTCTCATGTTGACCGATGTGCTCTATGTATAACAAGCAGTGGTAGTCCCTCCCTATTAGGAGGACACTGCCTCATCAACCATTATAGAAGGTCGATCACTGAATCACGACATTCAATTGGAAATACACATTTCTATGGGTGGTGCGTTATGCTTTCACATACGCATCTTACAAAACCTCCAAAGTTTAATGTTTATGAATTTTCAACGCATGGGAGGATCATAGTGTAACTGGAAGCACTGTGAATGAAAAAGCAACCATTATGAACAATATAACCTTGCATGGAACATTACATATATTTCTTTTGGGGCCAGATTTTAGATATAAGTAGTACGGATGCTATGCGCACTCTTTTCAGTGGTGTAATTGGGGAAAGGGAGTCAGTGGTCCTGCAGATGGTTCTTTTTGGGGGACCCTAAATGCAATCTCGCTTTCCTGCACTGCCTGCCATGCTAATCCTATAATTTCTTGAAAATGGTGTCCACTGTTTTTGTCTTGTTTAGTTTCATCTTTTAAGCAAGCCATAGACACTGGGCATCCTCTTTACAGCTCACCTTGCTAAAATGGCACTGGTTGGAGGACAATCATCCTGGTGTACAGGATTTGAGGTAGTGTCAACATTTCAGGATTTCAAGTAATCAGATGTTGCATGAAAGTGTGGTCTTGTTAGTGGTTCCTACCCAGATGAAACTGTCAAGCCCAGGGTGCGTACCCCAATCCACAACATCAACATCCAAGACATCATATATAGTTTATGCTGTGCATCGGTTATTTGATTTGCTAAGCCACATAGCAACCGACCGTGAATAAATAACTGAGGAAATGTGCACATGAAGCTTAAAATAGCCTCCATGTAACAGTCTTTTAAAATACTTTCTGGCTTTGAGATAAATGACTTAATAAAAGAGTTAGTTGCAACTGTGTACCTAGATGCTGGTAGAAAAAGTGCTGCTATCCAGTAAAATAACATTATTTATTTTAGAGCTATCTAAGCCCCAAATTGTCCTTCCACAGAGTGAAGTTTATTTTAACAGTGAAGCCTCAGCCATTTCATTTTAACTTACATTGGCACTGTGTTTTATTTGGCATACATGCCAAGTGTGTCCCTCCAGACTTGAAATTGAAGACTACATATCTGGCAACCTAAAGAATAATTCACTCAAGCGATGTAACTATAAGCATGCACAGAAACAAAGTTATGACCAATTTCACATTTATCTTTTTTTTCTTTTTTAAATAGGCAGATTAAAACCTGAAAGCCATTTTTCAAGTTAACAGATTGGTTTTCAATTAATCTTCACACATGGCCATAGTCTCATTTCAATTGGAGGGTAGGTCAAAATAGAGATAACACTATATCCCACCAATAATTGACATGGTGGTATGAAGGGAATTGAAGTTGTTGAAGTTGTGGTTAAAAATATGTGTTTTCCAATGTGGGATCCACGTATTGGAAGAGCAGATGAAAGAAGCATATGATGAATGCCTTTGTTCTCTGGTGGCAACTGCAACAACATAGTCCAGATCAACACAGGAATTATTTTGTATTGCCCAGTGATAAGCAGACACCTCCTTCCCATGGTGAGGGGTAATTTCTTGAAAAGTTTTGAACCATGTGACCTTCAAAGAGAGTTGCAAGGCTGTGGGTGGGATACATTTACATAGGAGACTTTTTATCTACAACTCCCATTGTTGGGAAAGCAAGGGGAATAAAGACAGTGGTTAAAGCCCACCCAGAAAGGGCACTGCTTGACTAAGTCCTAAGCTATTAATTTAGCGTCAGGAGTCTTTAGGATAATTCTGGTGTGTATTGTGTTATTCCGGACGGGATCTCTCCTGTGAAAACAATCCAGTGGCTCCATGCGTGGTGCTTACAAGAAGAGTACACCCTCAATTACGACGCTCACATATTCACAGGTAAGCACAAGATTGGTTCAATTACAGCACATATAAGTATAGTTATAAAATGAAAGGGGATAGACAACATTTAAAATCGTGTTTATCATCTCCAAGGACAATACATGAAATGCCCTGTCTTTACTGCCATCTAGACTATTGTAGTAGGCTACTAATGGGCATCCCGGCCAAACAATTGCACAAGCTTCTAAAAGGCCAGAATGCGGCTGTTAGAGTGGTCGGCCGACTAGGTATATCGGATCATGTATCCCCTTTTTGTCAAACATTGCATTGGTTGGCAGTGGAGGACCATATCAAATTTAAGGTGGTGTGTTTGATTTTGAAATGTTTAAACAGACTGGCCCCCGACTATTTGAGAGATAAAATGTGTCACTACCAGCCAACCAGAATGCTACAATCTAGAGATCAACTGTTGCTGACTGACCCCCTGTCGGTATGCCTCTCAAGAAGAGATAGAAGGTTCGCTGTAATTGGCCCACGGTTATGAAAAAGCATCCCCAGTGTGATTAGGGCCTTTGAGACAATTTATCAGTTCCATAAGGCACTCAAGACCTTTCTCTTTAAAGAAGAAGGGAGGAAGGGTGTTTTCATCAATCAATAGGGAATTTGTCGGTGCACCATTTCTCTGTCATCACCGTTTTGATACTAATTCCGCCGCTATAAAGTTAAGTCCATCCTGTGCGTATTATAAATATTCAAAATCCAATCAAAAATCAAAATTCAATTTTAGAATTGTTCCATACAAAAATGGACCCCCGGGATATGAAAATTTTAAAGCTCAATTGAACATGGATCGTGGTAATATTAAGTGTGACTAGTATAACTAATAGAAACAATTTCAGGTAAGCAAGCTCAATGGTTTACAAAATCACTCGATAGCACCTAATATCAAGTGACCACATTCTAACCATGTAAACTATTATCTATATATATACATATATATATATATAAAAGAAGAAGTCCTGACTGACTGACTCATCAACGCTCAGCTCAAAACGTTTAACTTAGGAACTAGAAATTTCAAAGGTATATTGTTTTCATGGCGTAGGCACCCACCAAGGAAGGATTTTTGGACATTCCGTCTCCAAGGGGCTAAAAAGGGGGGAGAATTTTTTAATGAGGATAACTATATCTCAAAAACCAAAGATGTTAGAGACGTGAACACTGGTATTTAGATTCTTCTTCACAAATAGAGAAACACTTGCTTTCACCATTTTCCAAAAATCCAGTTAAGGGACGTGGAAAAGTGTGAATTATTTTTGTAGGATACCCATCTCTCACAAACTGAAGATGTTAGAAAAGGTCACATTGACATTTAATGTCTTCATTATGAAGTAAGTCTACGTGCCAAATATCTTGCTCCTAATGTCAGTAGTTCTCAAGAACTGGATAGCACTAAATAAATTACTACTCTTTATTCACATCTGACAGTTGAGTCATAAAATATAATTACAGTGTAATGTTGTACTATTACAATTTAATATTACAGTAATTGTAATATTCACAGTCAAGGTTTGTTTCACCATGACCCTCAACAAATCTAAGGGGCAGACTTTAAACGTAGCAGGGATTAAACTAAGAAGACTGCTTCTCGCATGGACAGTTTATGTGGCCTGTTCAAGAGTGTGCTCACCTAACTCACTGGTAATCCTATCACCGGAAGGGAGAACCACTAATGTAGTTAACAAAGAAGTACTCAAATATCATTTTCTGTAGGTTGCAGTCGCCAAATAAGTAATTTTCATGATTTTGTCTGTCTCATTGTCTTTTTGTAATTACAACCCATAAAAATGTCTGGAAGCACATCAATGAAACAACTATCTTTGCTTTGTAGCCAATATGCCCCGACTTACGCCTTCAATAAACATTGATTATTATGTTAAGACATCAACCTGTAAATTATATTTCACACAGTTTGAACAAAAAACAAATGTGTCTTTTAAAAACAAGTGTACCAAATCACAAAATCTATGCGAGCGAAGGAGAGAGCAACAGCGAGTCATGAAATTTAAAATACCTTCAATAGATTGTATCCATTTCCATTGCAGCAATCTTAGCCTTCACTATGACTGAAAGGATGTCATAAGACAAACATGAAGCTATCGCTTTGGGAATAAGACAATAAATAGTTATTGGCTCATGAACTGCCAGTGCCATTTTTCAAGATAATTGTTCATACTCATCAAATTATGCATTTAACTATTTCAGGACTCTAAATCATATCCAACTTAAATTTCCAACATCTTTATTGATGAGGAGGAACAGACATTATATCGCCTTTAAGCAGTACCCACATTACGTCCACAAATAGACAAAGCAATACATTTGTGGCACACAAACACTTCCAAAATGTGATAACAGAGCAGAGATGACACCTGTCCTTTACATTGGGGTGAGGGAAAGGCACCTGAAGACCAAATGTTGCAGAGGAAGGTGAAAACATAAACCAGTGATGAGGACAGGACAGAATGACAAACAAACGGCAAGGTGGAGGAAGTGCTAACTTAAGGATGGAGGGGTGACTTAAAAGGGCTTTAAGGTTGTTCATCAAGAGTAGGGCGAGAGGAAAACAGGGTAATGCAGTAGCATAGACTGCTACTAACAGGTTCTTCAGAAAGAAGGAGGGCTTTGAGTTTGGGTTTACATAGAGGTAGAGTTGGAGTAGTAGGAAGATGGAGAGGAAGAGCATTCCAGATTAGGGCAGCGAGGAGAGAGAGCAGAAACAAGATGGTGTTCGAGTGGTGACAAGGAGGTAAGGCAAGGATGACTGTAATGAGCTAGAACGAGAGTAGGAAATTAGATGAGCAGATAGGCAGGGTGGGAGAGTGCATGGATAGTTTTGAAGATGAGAACAAGAGAAGTTTATAATTAGCCCTTTGTTTCATAGATAGTCAGCCAATCTGGGGACGGGCAGAGAAGGTAGAGTTAAAGCGAGAAAGGTTGAAAAGTGTGCAGACCGGGAGTTGAGGACTTTATCCAGAGGTGAAAAAGCATTGTTGGGAAGGCCACAGAGGAAATTGGCACAGTAGTCAGATCTAGAAAAGACTAAGGAGATGAGCTGTTTAGCAGTATTGAAAGGAAGATGATGACAGATTTTTCTGATACCGAGGAGGTTGAGTCTGGCTACATTGGCAGATTTGAAGATGAGGAGCGAAATGTTGGGTGATGGGTTGAAGATGACACCAAGGTTACGAACAGAACAGAAGCATAGTAAGGAAGGTAGTCAGGAGTGAAGAGAAGAAGAGGGAAGTAGAGAACTTCAGTCTTAGTGGAGCTAAGCATGAGCGAGTGAGACAGCATCCAATTTTTGATGGCAGAGAGAGAGTTTAACATTTTTGACAACCGCTTGTCGGACAAGGAGAAGAAAATCTGAGTGCTGTCAGTGAAGAGTTGATAGGAAAAGCTTTAACAAGAGATCAGGTAGTTATGCGCTCTTAATAGTCAGCACCAGTAGCTGAAGGGTTCATTATTTTGATTGGCTAACAGAATATATTTTTTGATATAACACCCACACTATGTCAGGACCTATTCTGGAACACATTTCCCCTCTCGTCTTATGATTCATAAACATGCTTGTCTGCAAAATATCTCGATTTTGAGGAAAGTGGCTTTGCTGCCCTTAAATGGATGTAAACAGGTTACTAAAACAAACCAATTTAAATGACCACTAATTTATGTGTGCTCTGCATGTGCCAAGGATGCTGCTGCATTTGCAGAGGCCATTGCAAAGCATCAAGCTGACTATATGTTCACAACTGAATCCTGGCTCCACTCCCTACACATTTTAGATGGTTTAGTCCCACAAGGATATAGGCTGTTCCGCAAAGATGGAGCTGGGGGGAAGTTTCCATGACAATTTGAAATCACTTGAAATGTTCCAAAGTTAATATTGAGACACTGGCCTCATTCGAGTGCATTGCATTGAAACATTCTCTCAATGCTTTGACAACTCTAGATATTTATGTGATTTATCATCCACCAGAAAATAATGAGATTTTTACATATGATGGACATTGTTGTCAATGTGCGACTCCTCTCGCCCCATTGTTTCGTAGGAGACTTTAAAGTTCCATGGGGAAACACGTCTTTTCTCCAATCTTAATCACAAGCATTTTTCTTAGAAACAAGCAAATTCCAGCAGAATGGCTGGTTTCCCATGCATGACAAGGAAAATATTTTAGATTGGATCATCAGCCCCTTAGAAATCAAATTTTTCTATTGAGTCTACTACAGTTGATTGGTCAGATCACTCTCTGTTAGCATTCTCCTTGAGTAAGACAAATCTTGTTTTTCAAGGATAAGTGAATAGAATTATGATTTTCAAATGTGATCTGAAGCTGATCAATCAAACATCACTGACTCTGATCTCGAAAAAAGGTGATCATCGGAATCACAGGGACCAGGACCATTGATGATGTGTTCAGGAGGATTAATGATGATTTGAACAGCTGTTTCGATGACATTGCCCCAATCCAGTGGAAAAGTCTGTAGACAAGACCTTCAGCCCCCGTGTTCTCATACTTTAAATTCATTGAACAGAGGAGGGGGTTGCCCCCTCTGTTGAGAACCTAAATCAATTAAAATTGTCACGATGAGAATATGCATGTATCATAGTTGATACTAAGGGCCTAATTCACAGAAGCAATTAATAATGGCAAAACCCCACTGGAAAATGCTCTGTGAATCAGGGCCTAAATGTTCTCATTACAAACTGGCTATCGAATCAGCAGCAAATTAACCAAAAGCATTATTTGCCCTGGTTAAAGTAATGAAAAATTCCATTCTAGTGATACAAACTAATACCTCCATTGAAGACTGTCAAAAATGTGCTTTGCCCGACTGGGAGAAAATTCGAACTATTAGGAATTAATTTCCCAAACTATCCTCAAAACCATGAGGTTCAGCTGCAAAGCAAATTGATATTGGGTTTCTTTTATGCTTCTCGATTATGTCAAACTCAAGACTCTGATATCAAAGACCAGAGAAACATTATTCAGTGATGGCATCTTCCCAGCTCTAAAATAAATGAATATTTCTCGATCTTTCTCCCATATTATAAACACCTAGATAATATATCTATTGAGTCAGGCTGCTTCCTGGATTCTCTGTAAGTTGGCTAATGACTCCTTTCAGAACCTTTTAGCCCCGCCCCAATCTGGCTTTTGTTCAGAATGCAGTACAGAAACTGCAATCCTACACATTCTGGATGATGTGTACATGATCCTGGACATGTGTTTTCTTGTCTGCTTTTTCTATTGGACCTGTCCCCTGCATTTGATACTATTAATCATACAATTCTACTTGACACTTTAGAGCAGCGGATGGGAATCAGAGGCCTGGTTCTGCATTGGTTCAGATCCTTTCTGAATGCCCAACAGCAGTTAGAGGTACTGGATCTGAATCACTCTGAACCCTTCAGTACCCCTTTCAGCACCCTTTTTGGAGTTCTCTGGGGTTCTAGTCTTGCGCCTCTGCTATTTAAAAGCTATATGGAGTCTGTGGTCAACTTAATTGCCAAATTTGGTATAGATATGCATCAGAAAGCCGACGATACCCAATTTTATCTTAGAAACTCGTCGGACAGGGTTTAGAATTGATTACTCTAAATTTAGGAAAACTGTTGTAAGAGGAAGCTGTTGACATTGTGTACCTGGAATGTGAAGGGTTTGACTTGCCCAAAAAAAAGTAAGAACGTTTTATCTAAACTTTGGGGAACAAAGGTTGATTTGGCTTTTTTGCAGGAGGCACAACTAGTAGAAGGAACTGATAGCTTGCTTACCAACTCAAAGTACACTAAGATTTTGTTTAACTTTCACTCTTCCAAATCAAGAGGAGTAGGGATTTTGTTTAAGAAGGGACTAGGTATGTGTATAGCTAAAGTGAGTATGGATGGGTAAGAAAGGGTCATATTAGTTGATCTGAGATATGAGGGTAAGACTATCACGCTAGGTTCTATACATGACCCATGTGTTGGATGGGGTACGTTTTTTAAATCCTTAATTGAACTAGTGCGTGATATGAGAGTTGAGTCATTGATCTTAGGAGGAGACTTTAATTGTATAATGAATTATAAAATTGATAGGTCTTTGACATGCCCTTTCACAGGACAGAAAAACCAGTAAGGAGCTCCAGGATTTTCTAGTGCTGTTTGACTTAGTTGACATTTGGAGAAACTTGCACCCAGGGGAAAGGGATTTTTCATTTTATTCCCCAGCACAAGATTCTTACTCTAGAATTGATTACATCCTTGTTTCGATAAGGTAGTTGAGTCTGTGATTGAGGCAATTATGGGGGAAAGGAACCTCTCTGATCACTCAATGGTGGAAATAAAATTGAATCTTATTCCGAGAAGATGAGATTTCTATAGATGGTGACTTAAGCCCCTTATTCTATGGGAGGAAAATGCTTAAAAGGCTCTTAGTTGCATAACAGATTATTTTACGGACAATGGGCCTCATTACGAGTATGGAGGTAGCCATGCTGCTTGTAGCGGCATGGCTACCCCCATACCGGTACCGAGTCTGGGTTCCAGGAATAGGGAATTACTGGGCCATTCTGACCTTGGAGGGCCCGGTAATTCCCTTTCCTGGGACCCAGACCCGGTACATCCCCATTCCCATTTGAGCCCCCATAGGGCTCAATGGGAATGGGGAGGATCCTAACAGCGGGCCCGTTAATGACGGGCCCGTTGTTAACATCCTGGTCTGCTAGCAAGTCCCGCTAAGGACGCCTGGTTTTACCAGACGTCCTTAGCGGGACCCACGAGCAGACCTCATATTGAGGCGGTAGAGGGTTAATGGCACCAGCAGCTCTACCAGCGCCGTTAACCCTCTACCACCTGGGTCGTAATGAGGCCCAATGTAGGATCAGCTGATAGTGTAATGGTCTGGGACTCCTTTAAAGCCTCTATTCGAGGGGAATTGATGGACTGGAGAGCTAGAGCAAGGGGAGCGGGCAAGGCAAGGTTACATGAGCTCGAATTAGAGCTAGGAGAATTGCAGAGAGCTTATGCTCTGTCAAGAGCTAAAAAAGATCAAATACAGTAGAATAAAGTAAAGGAAGCCTTGAAACTCGCATACACACTAATATACAGATTGAAAAAGGTATATTTTTTATAAAGCAGCGATAAAGGGAAGAATGAGATCGAGGTGGTAGGTTATTGGGAAATAAACAGAGGCTTCGCGGAAAGGTAGTTTATTCAGAAAATAGATAATGGCTCGGGTAATGTAGTTATTAAGAAGAAAGAAATGGGCGACTGTTTCCGTTCATTTTATGCCGATTTGTATGCCGATGATTTTGACCCATATGAACATGAATTGGCTGCATTCTTCGAAAAAATGGATATTCCTTGCCTACCTGATGATGGGAAATCGGGAAATCTCTAGGTATAGATGGACTACCGATTTAATTTTATAAATCTTTTAATGATCAATTAGCGCCAGAGTTATGTGCGTTATATAACTGCTTCCTGGTGGAAGGAATTTTGTGTCCTTCAATGAAAGAGGCAATTATTTCAGTGATCCCAAAATCGGGGCGAGATGCATCCAAGTGTTGTAATTACCGCCCTATATCCCTGCTCAATGTAGATGTGAAGATTTTCAGATTTTAGCGAGTAGATTGGATAAATATATATGAGGGCTAGTATATTAAAACTTAGGTAGGATTCATGAAGCAACGATATAGTTATGATAATATTAGAACACTTTTAGATATACTGAATCTACCTGAATCAGAAACTGGCGACATTCTGCTCATCATTCTAGATGCTGAAAAGGCTTTTGACAGAGTGAATTGGACTTTTTTAAGTTATACCTTAACGAAAATAGGATTTGGACCCTTCTTTATTAATGCTATTGGAGCTTTACAGTTGGATATAATTGATAGAGTTTGGGTTAATGAGGAATTGTTGGAGCATTTTCAATTATTTAGGGGTACAAGGCAAGGGTGCCCAATGTCCCCTTATCTCTTTAATTTGGCACTAGAGCCCCTATTGGCCTACAATCGACAGACAGATTCTCAAAGGCCTAAGGGGAGGAGACGAGGAGATAAAAGTTTTAGCGTATGCGGATGATGTCACTGTCATTTTAAGTAATCCAGGAGAAGGAGGTCCTATTTTGAGAAGCACGATAGAAGAGTTAGGGAGGTTATCAGGCTTCAGGATTAACTGGGAGAAGACAGTAGTATTTCCTGTTAAGAACACCCGATACGTAATCATATCATAATTTGTAATTGTATGTAGGAAAATGTAAGTGTAAAATATTTAGAAGCGCACCTTATTCGAGATATAAAAAAAAAGTTTAGTTTAATGTTGATAAGTTATTAGAAACTCTTAAAAGGAATATTCAAAAATGGAGATGATTACGTTGAGTGTTTGGGCAAAGACTAATGCCATCAAAAGGATGTTGCATCCAAAAGGTGTATATATTATTAATTCGCTCCCTCTGCGTTTTACTAAAAAAATCCTTGGTCGCATAGATAAAGTATTTCAGCAATTTTTATGGGGGGTGGGGAAAATACCTAGAATACCTAGATATATTGTGGTCCGTAGTATCCAAAATGGGGGATTTGGATGTCCTATACTTGAAAACTATTGTAGAGGGTTTGTGTTAAAGAAATCGGTTAGTTATTTTGCTATGGATAGAGGTGTAGTGCCGTTGTGGGCACTAATTGAGAGGCAAAAGTTGAAGCCATATAGTATGGGAAGTTTATACTCTTTGGGGAAACTACCTAAATGTGACTCTGACTTGCAATCAATTGTGGTTACTAAACATGCAATGATATCATTGATATTGGGAAGTGGACAAGGACTGTACATGTATAAGGATGCTTCACTCTGACATTATCCAGGATTACAGGTAAATAATAAAATGTTATACTGGAGGAGTTGGATTAACAGAGGTATACTGTTGATAGGTGACATCTGGGGGGATGTGGGAGTTGTGTCCTTTCAGTGTTTGATGGAGACATTTGGCCTGAATAGGAGATAACTGGGAAGATATAACATTTTGGAGTTTGTTTGTTGTTTGTTTGTTTATTCATTTTTTATGCGCACCAGACCCGTAGGTAAAAGGGCGCAGCAGTATGAAGATGCAAATCTTACATAGTTACAAATATACACCAGGTACAGACATTACATAAATACAGAATATACAGAATGTGCAAATATATACAGAAGTAAGATGGCCTTTATAGTTATAGTTATAAGAATAAACCATGAACAGTGTGCAGAAATTCAAATTGCATAGTCATACCCTCCGTGTATCACTAAGGCTCGCACGTAAACTGGAAAAACGGGCATAACCTAAAAGGTCGGAGGCTAAGGGTCTGTAGCGATAATGTGTTTTATAACCTTTTTTCTGAAGTGTAGGTAGGGTTGGTCAGCTCTCAGGTCTTGAGGCAGAGAGTTTCAACATTTAGCAGCCTTTACAGGGAAGCTATTGCCACCAATAGTGGTAAGCTTGTATTTAGGTATGGTCAGGCTGTTAGCATTGCCAGCTCTGGTTAGTCTATGAGAGATTCTTCTCTGAAGTTTGGCTGTAAGGTAGCTAGGGGCAGCGTTATTAAGAGCTTTATGAGTCAATGATAACGTCTTTAACTGTATTTTATTGCCCGTGGATAGCCATTTATGATGGCGCCTAAGAGGGGAAATGTGGGTTCTTTTGTTTATGCCTAAGGCTGCTCTTAAGGCATTATTTTCTAAGGTTTTGAGCTTCTGGGTAGTCATTTTATTAGCACCACTGTAAAGAGCATTATATTAATCAATTCTGGAGAGTACTAAAGCTCTAGCCAAGATCAAGCAGCTGTCGTCAGAGAGGAATGTCTTGCACGTGTAAGCCGTGGAGGATGTCAGGGATTTGATCTGTTTATCAAAAGACAATGTGGAGTCCAAGTAGAAGCCAAGGGTTTTTACCTCCTTGGAGACTTTAATGGAATTCCCGTCAATACTGAATGAAGAACATTCCTGACCTAGTTTTTTGATGTTAGCCTGTGAGCCCAGAATTATCAACTCAGTCTTTTCATCGTTCAAACATAGGCCATGAGTGGCCATCCATGCTTGGATGATAAGATATACTTTGTTCGCCAACCCCGTGTCCTTACTGTGATCCCCAGAAAGCAGAAGGAGAATCTGGGTATCATCTGCGTAATTGGTGTAGGTAATACCCAGATGGTCCAGATCATCGAAAAAGGGTTTGGTGAAAATATTGTAGAGAGTTGGTGAGACACAGGAACCTTGAACACCGCACAGGATAGGGGTTGGGTCTGCAGCTGCCGAGGGAGAGAAGACTCTCATGGTTCTCTCGCTCAGGAAGGATTCAATCCATTTGATAGCTTCCGGGGAGAAGTGGGCAGCAGAGTCAAGGTGTCGGCAGAGGACTTTGTGGTTGACCAGATCAAATGCGGCTGAGAGATCAAGTAGGAGCAGAAGTACTGACTTCCCTTTGTCTCTCCGCTCGTCTATTTGGGTCTTTAAGTCGATTAAGGCTGTTTCTGTTCCGTGTAGAGGGCAGAAGCCGGATTGTCTGTTACCAAGGAGTTTATGTTGTTCAAGGTGTTTTTGAATTTGGTTGTAGGTGGCTTTATCGAATATTTTGAGTAAGAATGGGACCGTGGTAATGGGCCGGTAATTGGTGGGGATGAGCGGGTCTAGAGTCTGTTTCTTAAGGAGAGGGAGCACCCAAGACTGTTTAAGGTTGGCTGGGATAGTACCTGTGGTAAAGGAAGCATTAATCAGTTTGGTGATGAATGGGGATAATTCTCTGGCGGCATCCTTTATTAGTTGTGCTGGGCAGATGTCACCTTTGCAATTAGAAGGCTTCAGTGACAGGATGATTTTTTCTACCTCCAGGGTAGACATTTTGGAAAAATTGAAAATATTATGGTATGCCGGCGGTGAAGCACTAGGCATGGGAATGTTGGGCGAGTGCTCTAGGTTCAGTACTTCTTTTTTTTGCTGAATTTTATTTTGGAGCTTGACAATTTTATTGGCTTGTGCATGTTGGATGTCTGTACACCAAGATTTATCTTTGGTACAGATGTCGTGTGTAGCTATTGGGGACTCTAGTTCTTTAAGTATGGAAAAGAGTTCTTTCATACTAGAATTGGATTTGGCAATACGCTCATCATAGGAGTTATGTTTTGCCCGGCAGGCATCCTTCTTATAATGTGAGGAGAGTGAGGTTAATTTGGCTTTATTCTCACTGGAGGGGGAGAGTCTCCAATTAGTTTCGCTTTTTCTTTTTAGGATACGAAGGTCTTTAAGTTGTGGCGTAAACCATTTGTTTAAGTGGGCCATAGGTTTGCTGGGTCGGAATTTGAGAGGGGTAATTCTGTCCAGAGTGGTGAGCATAATATTGTTAAATTCGTGAATTAGGATGCTAGGATCAAGATTTTCTGACAATGTGTTAAGGGTGGGAAGGATAGCAGGGATAATTTTCTCTACTGTGATACTTTTTTTATTTCTGGTTAAGCATGGTGGCACTACTGGGAGAGCCAGTGGGGTGAGTCTTATAGTAGACAGGTAGAAGGACACCAGTGAGTGGTCTGTCCAAGAGAGTGGCAGGATGGATGAGATAGTAGGTGTACAATTGTAATCCGCTATCCAATCCAATATTCTCCCTTTTTGGTGGGTGGGTTAATTAACTTTTTGGGATAGACCTAGTGCGTTAATTGTATTGACTATATCTGTGGCGTTTTTTTTTTCCATTTGGTCCTTAAAGCCAATGTGGAAATCCCCTAATAAGAGTATTTGCGAGGAGGGTTTGAGGTTGTTGGTAAGTATATTGTGCAAATCCTCCTCAAAGGTACCAAGTGGACCAGGCGGTCTATATATTAGGTGAATGATGAGTGCTTGTGAGTTGTATATCTGGAATTTGACAGAGGACTTCACATGACTGTGACAGATAGACAGGGGCTAGTCTTAGGCATAGACATGTTTTATAGATGATGGCAATGCCGCCTCCTCGGGCGCTATCACGGTCTTGTCTAGCTATAGTGTAGCCATCAGGGATAGCTAACATGAGTGAAGGTCTGCTGCATTATGGAGCCATGTTTCCGTAATCGAAAGGAAATCCATATTGCCTTCTGTGATTAGTTCGGCAATGTCAGTGGCATGGGCGACAAGCGCTCCTTTGAGGGGGGGGGGGTCTCAGTAGCTACATTGACTGGGGTAGATTTGTCAGAATTATTATTGCATGATTTACACTTGTGATTATTGTTCTGAGGGACATTCGTAACCAAGGTGGATAGTGGTGGAGACAGATTTACATGACAGGGCGTCAGACTAAACTTAAGGTTAGTTTTAAGGTTGGTAGTCGGAAGGGATCTTCCTAGAGTTTCGTATAATTTGGATAATCTGGCGCGGAATCTAGCATTTCTGTTGGACGTGGCACAGGGTAGAGAAGCGTAGGCAGCTGTCACACGGGCCCTATTATGTAAAGGTTGGCTCATGGTAACAATGTTTGTTACTATGTTTGTTAAGGTAGGCGGGCTAGGGTCCAAGATAAGTGCTAGCGGGAGTTGAGCAGAGTGTACTTGGCTTCCAGGGTTGGTGTAACTGGTAGCCATCATTGTGCATAACAGTAATGCTAGGATTAACATCTTTCCAATTACAATGTCAAAGATTATAGTCTAGCACGTGGAGGCGCTTATGCAAAGGTGCAACTTTAGCTAGACATTCGCAGATTAGGTAGATTCAGCTTTAGCTAGATGGTCACAAATAGGCAGATTTGATTTAACTAAGTTCACAGAAATAGGCAGAATCAGTTTGGCTACGAGTACACAAAATAGGCAGATTCAATTTAGCTAAGAGTACACAAAATAGGCAGATTCAATTTAACTAAATGTTCGCAAACATAGGCAGATTCAGCTTGGCTAGGAATGCACAAAATAAGCAGGTTCAATTTAGCAAAGTATTCACAAAAATATGCAGATTCAACTTGGCTAGGAATACATAAAATAGGCAAGTTCAATTTAGCAAAGTTCAGAAAAGTAGGCATATTCAACTTGGCTAGGAGTACACACAATAGGCAAATTCAATTTAGCAAATTGTTCACAAAAGTAGGCATATTCAACTTGGCTAGGAGTACACAAAATAGGCAAATTCAATTTAGCAAAGTGTTCACAAATGTAGGCAGATTCAATTTACCTAGGAGTACACAAAGTAGGCAGATTCAATTTAACTAAATGTTCACAAAAGTAGGCAGATGTACCTTGGATAGGAGTTGTCAAAACAGTCAGGTTTAACAATCAGACTCAACAATGACTTCGGAGTATATGGATAGGGAGTTATACCTGCTGCTGTAACTTGTTACGCTCTGTGCACAATTGTTGCTATATCTAGAGTGCAAGAGACTAGATACTCCATGGATCATGAGGCACGTGGACATTAATGCATGGGTGAAGCAGCCAAGTAATGGAAGCTGGGGCATTAAAGTGAAAACCTTAGGTACTGCACTTATTTACACATATGGGACTAGCATTAAGATGAAGATTTCATTTGGGGCAATTCCAAATACATATAAAGTAAACAATGCATTTAGCATCAGGCTGCGGTGACTTGGATAAACATACTGTAGATTGACAGTAGTGTCCACAGAGCAGTTGTGAGCACATTTTGTGGATACAATGAACGCTACGTGAGGGCAATAGCTATAGTCAGAATTGTGGCATGATTCACCCTTGTCTTACTGTGAAGGTGGCCTTGAGCGTGGGTGGGTCAGCTGGTCTGGGATTAGCACGGCATTATACCTGCATAGTGCAACTGCCGGGTAATGGGAGTCGTGAAAGTGTGGCACAGGGCAGCCTTACACATTGAAAGGACGGTAGACATACGTTATACAATTTGTGTGGATAGTGCAGCCCTCGCTCGCAAGCGTTACTAATACAGGGAACGGGTACTTATAGGCGTGGGCTCTCAAATGAATCGCGAGCGGGCAATAGGTTGCATTGTTAGTGGAGCAAAGTACTGTATTCAGTATTCAAAGTGTCACGTGCGGGATAGGGCTGAGGACTGTGAAAGTACCTGTAATGTTCACAGTAGTAGAAGGTCCTTGGGCATTATGAGCAGCTTTGACCAGGGTTCCTGGCTAACGGCTTGGAAGGCTTGGACAGGAAGTAGCCTTGGTTCACAGGCCTTAGTGATTGAGGGCCGGATTACGCCTGCCGGTTCCTCGTTGGTGCATAAATTGCACACTGTAGCCAATCCGATGGCTGGCTGGCTACTTCTTTAGGAAGTTAAAGCACCTACTGTGTACATCTGGTGGGGGCGGCCATTTTGGAGTGGCCTTCCTCGTGGTGCAGTTACAATACTGCAATAATGCCGCGGAGTGGATTAACAGGAACAGACGATGCAGAACAGCGATTCTGTAATTTAGAAGCGCTTCCTTGGGTCGCACTTACTGTATTTTCAAATTTAGCAGATTTTCTCTTTTTTTTAAAGGAAACGTAAAATGAATGCGTAGCTGTAGAGTGCAGCAGACTGAAACACTTTCTCACCGTGTGGGTCTGACACGGTGAAGGTACTGTACCAGGAGTCTTTGATACTTAAAAGGCAAGAAATGTTGCATGGCCCAATGATGCAGAATCCTGATGCATGTAACCTGCTTGTGGCAATACAGCAGAAAATATCAGGCTTTTTGAAGCTGACGTGGTCTGAGGGATTGGGCAGAGTTATCTCGACAAGAGAGTGGGAAAGCCTTTGGAACATTCCTATTAGGGCGAAGGCTGATTTGAATTTACGGTATATACATCAGAGGATATTGGGGCACCTTTTCTGGACACCAGTGCAGATGAGTTCATTGGGATTAATTGAAAGTGATAAATGTTGGTGTTGTCAAAAGAACAAACGTATCTGGTTACATATGCTGTGGGGCTGTGTTAGGGTAAGAGTGTTCTGGAATGAGGTGTTAGATAGGATTGATAGGGTTTGGAATATTGCTTTTCCACGAAACTCATTGGCAGCGATTCTGCAGCCGCCAAATTCTGGACAAAATATTGATTGTGTGGCATTAAGTTGGATCAATAAGGCTCTCTTAATTGCTACCAGACAGAAACTAAAAGTGTGGAAAACACAGGAAAAGCTGTGTGTGGAAGGCTGGCTTGGAGATCTGCAAATTCTTTCAAGTCTGGAGAAAGTAATGTTTCATAGACAATGTCGAGATGATTCCTATGAAGGGTGACCTTTATGAGTAAAGTTAGATCAGAGGGTTTATACTGAAACCTATAAATGTTGTAAAGAGATGGGATTTAATTTACCTTATTTGGGGATGGGTGTTCGTTATGTCTGATGTACTGTATTTATGTGGGTTTTATGTGTAGTTCTGTTATGCTTTAAGCTATGTTTGATTTGTTGGATAATTTGGTTATAGTGCATTTGTAATATGGATTTTCTAATGTTTTGTGGATTATTCAAATGGGTGTTGATAAGGATCTACAATGTTTATAAGACTTGTGTAACCCTTTGTTAATTTATTGAAGATTTTAATAAAATCAATTTTAAAAAAAATAATTTTGTCAGAGAAAGATAGATACAAACTTGGATGCCGGAAGATTTCCTAAAACCTAATAAATCTAAGACAGAATTTCTTCTTGTATCTCATTCGGGTAGTAAACCGGTTTTCTCTACCTGGTGTGTAAAGGCTAATATCCCAGGCTCACAATCTGGCTTTGCCCAGTCAGTCAAATGACTGGGACTTTTGCTGGACTCTCAACTTGCTTTGACACTACATATAAATGCCTTAATAAAATCAGCAAACTTCCATCTTTTTGCATTGGGGACTGTCAAACATTTTGTCTCATGTAGCCATTTCCGTACTATGTGCAGTCCCTTGTTTTATCCTGTATAGATCATGGGAACACTATTCAGTCAGGTGACCACTAGTTCCTTTTGGCTCTGTTAAAAGTGTTTTTTAATGCTGCAGCCCGACTTGTGGTGGGAGCATGGAAATGTCATCATATGACACCAAATTTAATCGATTTACACTGGCTGCCGTTGGCGACAAGAATTACCTTTAAATTGCTATGTATTTTATACAGGGCAATTAATTGGTTAACTCCTGGTTACTTGGCCAGGGAAGTAAACATTTCAGGAGACTCGAGAGGTCTCAGGACTCAAGACTCTCTTCACCTGGAAGTTGCAAAATTCAAGTCAAGCTTTTCCAAGAAGAGATCCTTCTCAGGAGCTGCAGTGTCAGCTTGGAATGCTCTGCTGAAGTATCTTCATGTGAAAACCAACTATCTGAAATTCAGAAAGAATTTGAAAGCCTGGTTATGGCAATCAATTTTTTAGTTAAAAAATGTGTTGCTGGTTGGTTTTTGTAAACTTAACCGTTTCGTCTGTACCTCAGCTAGCTTATCCCCCTGTCATGGTCACTGCTTCCAAGGAGTCAGGACCAGCCCAACGTCCTTGGAAGCAGGCCCCTAACCCTGATCCTAGGCACCAGCCGGTCCCCACAGGGACCTTTTGGACCTTGTCCTGGCGCCGGTGGCACCAGGCTCATCAGAAGCATCGGTCCCGGCACTGGAAGCGCCGGGCTCATCATTGGTGTGAAGGTGCTTGGGTGGACTTACCTGTGGCAGACCATGCTGCTTACTTACCAGACTCTTAGAAGTCCTCGGTGAACTGGGACTACTTTCTTACCTGGGTGGGGCAGCTCCACTCCCTGGATACAGCACTGGAACTCTTCTGGAAGCAGGAACTCTTTTCTTACCTAGGCGGGGCCGTGGAAGGAGACGCCTCATCACTCCTAGGCTATTTAAACCACACCCGATTGATGAAATGTGCTTCGCGTTATTCTGCATCTGCAGCAGAACGCTCACCGAGTCTGTTCCAGCCTTTCTTCTTTGGATCCTGAACCTGCAAGAATTATACTTACCATTCCTGTACCCGATCAACATCAGCACCTGCAAAAGACCAGAAACAACAGGTTAGCAGAACGAACTTTAACACGCAGTGTTTACTTACCTGATCCATCGGCAGCGGCCGTGCCTCACGCTGCACCTTCGCCTGCAAAGATAAACAGCATTATCATACTAACTGGCACGCTGTGCATTCCGGCATCTTCACGCTGCATCTTCACCTGCAAAGATAAACAGCATTATCATACTTACTGGCACGCTGTGCATTCCGGCTTCTTCACGCTGCATCTTCACCTGCAAAGATAAACAGCATTATTCTACTTACCGGCACGCTGTGCATTCCGGATTCTTCACGCTGCATCTTCACCTGCAAAGATAAACAGCAGTGTTACACTTACCGGCACGCGCCGAATTCCGGATTTCTTCATTCTGCATCGTCGCCTGCAAAGACAAAGAAAGAGACAGTAAGAGCGCTTGCCATACTTACGCAATCCCAGGCGCTTCATCGCCATGCATAAAAGAGACTATAAAGAGTAAAGGTGTCCAGAAACTTACCGGTCGTGCAGACGACGGTACCCATCCTCTGAAGTCAAGAGGCCAACGTTTCACCAGTGAAGGAACTGGCAACGGCACCCTGCACTAGACGCAGATGGAGAGCCCAGCATTCACCTATCTAAGGTGAGCACGTTGACCTGGGAGGGGGGCTCAACAGTCAGGCTGAGAGGAGAGAGATAGGGACATTCACAACCCAGACCTTTAACCCCCATATTATTTCACCTGCAGAAACCTCACCCTTCGAGTCCGACACACAGTGCGGAGAGGTTCGACCCCAGAAGCCAACCGAATCCTGCACATCACGTTTCGTGTTACAGACACCTTCCTGCCAAGACCTGCGCCTCCGTGGGAATCAGGTGAGCGTTACAGAACGCGAAGCCCACCACAAAACTCCTACCCAGGCGCAATGGAAACCTCAGATACTGATCAACTAGCCCAGTTGCTTGGGGAATTAAGAGCAGAAGTACATGCAGCTCGCCAGGAAACGAGCTCTCTAAGAAGAGAACTGATCATTTCTAAGGAGCGAACAGAGGACCTTGCTAGGCAGTTGTTACAAACGCAGGCAGGACAGACACCTTTGCCCGTTCCAGGAGGGAGTTATCCTTCTGCATCAGCTTCAAATTAAGTGCAAATCAATCTGCCCGGTAATGTGCCCTTGGCTCCGCCCGAACGCTTTGCTGGTGATCCAAAGAAATTCGCAGTGTTCATCAACCAGTGCCGCCTGCACTTCTTATGTCGACCAGCTGCATTCCCAACAGACCAGGCCAAGGTGGCTTTCGTGCTTTCTTATCTCAGTGGCAGCGCTGCAGATTGGTCGATCCCTTTAGTCACCCAGGATGATCCGGTTTTACACGATTTTCAAGCCTTCCAGTCCAGCATGGAGAAACTGTTCGCAAGACATGCACAAGGGCAGGCCTTGGACAATGAACTTCTCTCATTACGACAGGGTAACCAAGACCTCTTGACTTATATAGCCTCTTTCAATGGACTCATAGTGGAAACACAATGGCCCGAGGACAAGAGAATAACGCTTTTCTACAGAGGCCTGCGTGGAGAGCTCAAGGATGTGCTAGCGCAAGTTGTGAATCCTCCACAAGAATGTTCGGACTATATTGACTTAGTTGTCCAACTGGACCATAGACTACAGAACAGGAAGGCAGATCGTTCCAGATTTGATACCCGAGTGTTTTCTAAACCACAGACCCCGAATAAGGGAGCTTGCACTGTGGAACCCATGCAAATAGGGGGCATGAGAGGACCTTTAACCCAGAAAGAGCGGGAAAGAAGAAGGCAGCTGCAATTATGCCTCTATTGCGGTAATTCAGGACACTTTCTTCGGGACTGTCCCGTGTAACCATCTAAGAAGACTGTAGGAGCCGCGGATACCTGTACCACAAATTCTGAGCAGGGAAACGACCTCGCCCGACAAGAGTAGAGGTCCTCTTGCCGAGCGTTAATATCTGTCCCGTGACCTCGCATTTCGTGATACCCATGGTCCTCATTAGTCCTGAACGTCCGGATCGTTTGCATGCATTTGAAGCTTACATTGACAGCGGAGCAATCGGTAACTATGTGGACCGTGAAATGGTATCAAGGATGAATCTACCCCTTGTCCCTAAGGCAGTAAAAGACGTCATCACTACTGTGGATGGCACGGAGATAGCCTCCGGACCAGTAACGCATGCCACCCAAGAAGTGACGTTGTTGAGTCACAATGGACACCGGGAGAGAATAGTGTTCAATGTAATCAAGGCCCCTCAGTTCCAGATCATTCTGGGAATCCCTTGGTTAGAGAAGCACAATCCTCAGATTGATTGGCGAGCAAAGACGGTTCAGTTTCCAGAGTGTTCTACCACTTGTTATCCTCGACCTGATGTTTCATTAGCGGCGATCTCTTCTGAGGAGATTCTCAAATTACCTCCCGAATACCAGGAGTTCCAAGACGTCTTCCAGAAGGATCAAGCTAACACTCTACCTCCTCATAGGTCTTACGACTGTCAAATAGATCTGATACCTGGAACAACTCCTCCTTGCAGCAGGATCTATGCCCTCACCGAGCCAGAGAACCTTCACCTCAGACAGTACCTGGACCAATACCTAGCTAACGGGTTTATCCGTCCTTCAAAATCTCCAGCTTCATCGGCTTTGTTCTTCGTTCCGAAAAAGGAAGGAGACCTTAGGACTTGCATAGATTACCGCGCCCTGAATCAGATCACTGTTAAAAGCAGATACCCGTTACCTTTGATCCCTGAACTCCTGGACCAAGTCAAAGATGCATGTATATACACAAAGCTGGATCTCAGAGGAGCCTACCACTTGGTACGGATCAAAGAGGGCGATGAATGGAAAACGGCCTTCCGCACCAAGTACGGGCTATTCGAATATCAAGTGATGCCCTTTGGACTGTGTAATGCTCCTGCTGCTTTCCAATATTTTATGAACAATGTCCTTAGAGAGCTCATTGACGTGTGTGTAGTTGTCTACATTGACGACATCCTCGTATATTCATCATCTAAAGAAGAACATCAGAGACACGTTAAAAAGGTTCTCGAGAGATTGCGTCAACATAGTCTTTTTGCTAAGCTTGAGAAATGCGTTTTCAACGCAACGGAAGTCGAGTTCCTGGGATTCATATTGTCACCTAACGGAGTCCATATGGATTCAAAGAAAGTTGATGCAATTATTAAGTGGCCATCACCAACCTCTGTAAAAGGAGTTCAAAGCATGTTAGGATTCGCTAACTTTTACCGCAGATTCATTCCTGAATTTTCCCGGATAGTCCAGTCCATCACCGCTCTGTTGAAAAAGAACAAACGTTATGAGTGGTCTTCTGAAGCGGAACAAGCTTTTCAAGACTTAAAAGCTAAATTCATTTCTGCACCTGTTTTAAAACATCCTCGCCCAGAACTTCCTTACATCATGGAAACGGATGCTTCTAGTCTTGCTATGGGAGCAGTGTTATCACAAAGAGATTCGGTCACAAACCAACTACATCCGGTTGCCTTTTGGTCCCGCAAGTTTTCGCCTCCTGAGATCAACTATTCAATTACTGACAAGGAACTTTTGGCCATCAGATCGGCCTTTAAAGCCTGGCGGCATTATCTTCTTGGAGCCAGACACACAGTCACCGTAATGACTGACCACCGCAATTTACAATATCTAAAGACAGCCAAAGCTCAGTCTTCCAGACAGCTTCGCTGGGCTCTGTTCCTAGCAGAATTTGACTTTATAATTACTTATCGACCAGGTAGTAAGAACGGAAAGGCGGATGCCCTCTCCCGGATGGGAGTAGATGAACATTTGAGCAATCCAGATCCAATACCCATAATCCCAGAACAAAGGATTTTGGGTTTGGTCAGCACTCAATCTTTTGAAGACATCAAGACCACAGTGAAATCGCTCCTAACTCCGACCGATTTGCAGGACTGGCAATTAAAGGGAAAATAATTCTCAGTAGATCAAGACCTACCATATTTCCGAGGACGATTACACTTGCCCTGTGAGAAACTACAAAAACAAGTAATCTCCGGTTATCATGATTCTCTAATGGAGGGGCACCCTGGCATTACCAAAACCATGGAAAAGATTAAAAGACATTTCTGGTGGCCATCGTGGAAAAGGGATATTAGAGACTTTGTAATCTCCTGCAGTGTGTGTGCCCAGAATAAAAGTCGAAAGCAAAAACCAGCCGGCCTATTACAGCCACTTGACATTCCTCCCTGTCCATGGCATACCCTGTCCATGGATTTTATCACGGACTTACCTCCATGCTTGGGATATACTACCATCTTAGTAGTCGTGGATCTATTCTCGAAAATGGCTCACTTCATAACCTTGAAGGGTTTGCCTTCAGCCTCAGTATTGGCCCGGGAATTCTTGGCAAACATCGTTCGCTTACACGGTTTTCCTTCGGTTTTAGTCTCCGATAGGGGAAGTCAATTCATCTCCCACTTCTGGCGCAGTTGCTGTCGTCTAGCCCAAGTTGATGTAAGACTTTCGACCAGTCACCATCCCCAAACTGACGGACAAACCGAAAGGACAAACCAGACATTAGAACAATATCTACGCTGCATGCTCCAACAAACAGAAAAACCCTGGAAGGACATTCTTTGGATTGCTGAATACGCTTACAACAATTCGACTCATTCTGGAAGCGGGAAGACTCCTTTTTTCCTATTATATGGACACCATCCTAGAACCTCCAACCTGGATCCTCCCCAAGAAATTGAAGCACCTGCTGTGCATCACTTGCATTCGGAGATCACCTGTGCCTTTAAGGAAGCCACTGCCCATCTGCAAAGAGCTAAAGCTCAATTCAAAAAGGCAGCCGATCGGCACCGTAAAGAGGCCCCTCACTACGCTGTAGGAGATCAAGTCTGGTTATCCACTAAGCACCTGCCTTTAAAAGGACCCCGCACTTTCATCCCGAGATACCTTGGGCCCTACCTCATATCTGCCATAATAAATCCGGTGGCTGCCAAATTGGAATTACCTACGCATATGAAAATACATCCAGTATTCCATGTCTCCTTATTAAAACCAGTACAACCAGAAACCCGATTGACTAAACTCCCAGAACCCGTTTTGGTAGACGGAGAACTCGAATTCGAAGTGAATAACATCCTAGACTCCAAAATTTCCAGGTCTAAATTATACTATCTGGTTGATTGGAAAGGATATGGTCCCCAGGAAAGGTCTTGGGAACCCTCAGAACATGTCCACGCAACTCGTCTGGTCAAGAGATTCCATCTGAATCACCCCGACAAGCCAAAGCCCCCGGGAAAGACACACTTAGGAGGGGCCTTGAGGGGGGATACTGTCATGATCACTGCTTCCAAGGAGTCAGGACCAGCCCAACGTCCTTGGAAGCAGGCCCCTAACCCTGATCCTAGGCACCAGCCGGTCCCCACAGGGACCTTTTGGACCTTGTCCTGGCGCCGGTGGCACCAGGCTCATCAGAAGCATCGGTCCCGGCACTGGAAGCGCCGGGCTCATCATTGGTGTGAAGGTGCTTGGGTGGACTTACCTGTGGCAGACCATGCTGCTTACTTACCAGACTCTTAGAAGTCCTCGGTGAACTGGGACTACTTTCTTACCTGGGTGGGGCAGCTCCACTCCCTGGATACAGCACTGGAACTCTTCTGGAAGCAGGAACTCTTGTCTTACCTAGGCGGGGCCGTGGAAGGAGACGCCTCATCACTCCTAGGCTATTTAAACCACACCCGATTGATGAAATGTGCTTCGCGTTATTCTGCATCTGCAGCAGAACGCTCACCGAGTCTGTTCCAGCCTTTCTTCTTTGGATCCTGAACCTGCAAGAATTATACTTACCATTCCTGTACCCGATCAACATCAGCACCTGCAAAAGACCAGAAACAACAGGTTAGCAGAACGAACTTTAACACGCAGTGTTTACTTACCTGATCCATCGGCAGCGGCCGTGCCTCACGCTGCACCTTCGTCTGCAAAGATAAACAGCATTATCATACTTACTGGCACGCTGTGCATTCCGGCTTCTTCACGCTGCATCTTCACCTGCAAAGATAAACAGCATTATCATACTTACTGGCACGCTGTGCATTCCGGCTTCTTCACGCTGCATCTTCACCTGCAAAGATAAACAGCATTATTCTACTTACCGGCACGCTGTGCATTCCCGATTCTTCACGCTGCATCTTCACCTGCAAAGATAAACAGCAGTGTTACACTTACCGGCACGCGGCGAATTCCGGATTTCTTCATTCTGCATCGTCACCTGCAAAGACAAAGAAAGAGACAGTAAGAGCGCTTGCCATACTTACGCAATTCCAGGCGCTTCACCGCCACGCATAAAAAAGACTATAAAGAGTAAAGGTGTCCAGAAACTTACCGGTCGTGCAGACAACGACGGTACCCATCCTCTGAAGTCAAGAGGCCAACGTTTCACCAGTGAAGGAACTGGCAACGGCACCCTGCACTAGACGCAGATGGAGAGCCCAGCATTCACCTATCTAAGGTGAGCACGTTGACCTGGGAGGGGGGCTCAACAGTCAGGCTGAGAGGAGAGAGATAGGGATATTCACAACCCAGACCTTTAACCCCCATATTATTTCACCTGCAGAAACCTCACCCTTCGAGTCCGACACACAGTGCGGAGAGGTTCGACCCCAGAAGCCAACTGAATCCTGCACATCACGTTTCGTGTTACAGACACCTTCCTGCCAAGACCCGCGCCTCCGTGGGAATCAGGTGAGCGTTACACCCCCATTGACAGCTCTGCGTTTGTCCTAATCGTTATATACATAATTTCATAAAGTGCTCCAATGCACTCGTGCCTGGTTCACGCTATAAAAGAACTGTTAACAAATTTAAAAAATGTGCTAGAAAAATCTAGTCAACTTTCTTTTTCTTCAAATGCCTAATAACCTGATACACATCCTATGAGTGATTTTTAAGGAATATGGCAATCATTTCCTTGTAACATTTAAAGGCAGAATAATATTTAAGTTTTCTTTACATTTTGAATAAACAGATAAGCATATTATGAGTGAATTGTATGGCATATGTACAATAATCGTACATTATGCAATGTACAATACAGGTCAGAAATTCTCCTGCACAGGCTTTGTTAAAATCTTAAATGAAAAGTTAAGCAAATTAATTATTTAACCTTGATGCGATGAAGAGTAAACTATTTTCTGAAGTGAATTATTTCATAGTGTTTCTCACAAAATTACTGAGGGAGGTATGGCCAGCAGCCTGTAAGATGGCTGCTTAATCACTTCTTTCCTACCCGAGTATATCATATTACTTCATCATTGGTGTGACTATTATTAATTGGGGCGTATTCCTTTCATCTTACTTACCTGTCCAATGTCCATTGTCTGTTTGGTCTCTGTTTAAGTCTGTCCTGTGCTTTGCACTTTGCTGTCAGGCGGGCACTCCTCTGAGCTACGGCTCGCTCTCCTCTGAGCTTCAAAAAGAAAGTGGCAAGAAAGTAATAGTAGAGAGAGGGCAGTTTGTGTTTGTTTTATTTGTATAGCGCTCCTGGCCCAAAGGCATCTTGGCGCATATCTCAGGTTACAGTTACATAATCAAACAACAAGAACAATAGAACACAACTAGAACATGGATTAGAATACAACTGGTGGAAATAAAATGCATATGATGCAAGGTATTCCACCACCGAATTTAGTCTGGAGACACATGGGAGGCAGTGATACCCTGGAACTGTTCGACCATTATGTGCAAGCAGTACACGGCCCCAATGTTTCCAGTGAAAGAAAGAAATGCCTATTAATGCATTGCATTGACAACTATGGCTAGGATCAATTTGAATATCTGCCGGCTTTATTTGAGGAAGAGTCTGCCAATATGAGTATGAAAAATGTGTTTGAATGTTAGACAAACATAACGAGAAAACCAAGAGTATTGTTCGGGAGAGATATCATTTTGATACGATTAAGCAAAAGCAAAATGATTCAGTGGAACAATATGTGATAACTCAGAGGGGGTGGACCTCCACTTGTGCATTTGGGAGCACCCTTCAAGAATGACTGAGAGACCAGTTTATGTTCGAATGTAGTGATGGTAAAGTGAGGGAGGCTGTCTGGTAAAAGAACAATCCATCTTTGTAGGGAGTGATTATGGTGGCGAAGGTAGTCGAACATACGTACAAGTGTGTAAAGGAGCTGGAAAAGAGAACCGAGCCAGAAGCAATAAAGTCGAAAGGGGTGCATGCTGCAGAAATACTGGCTGTGCAAGGAAGAAAAATGGAGAAGAAGAAACTGTTTGTAAAGATAAAACCTACCAGATTCAAGGAAAGGAAGGATGAAGATGAGAGAAAGATCAGCTTTTGTTACGACAGCATGTATCATTTTACGAACACTGACAAATGCTCGGGCTTGAAGGCCCTATGCAAGAAATGCAACAGGAAGGGGCATTTTACAAACTGCTGCAGGAGCGAAGTAGAATCTAACGACTGTGTGGATGAGTTGTGTGAAGAGCTGGAAGAATGCACTTATGCGGTGGAAGAACTATCGGAATCTATTGGAACAGTAGATGGTGATGCCGACAATGAGAAACCCATGGTAGTGGATCAAGATAGAAGGGAAGGAGATAAACATGGCAATACATTTGGGGGCCAAGTATACACTAATGCCCAAAAGATCTTTGAGAAGCATATGAGTGATAGAGGCATTTTGAACGAAGTTGATATTGTTTGTTTATTTATTTATATAGCGCACCAAACCCATAGATATCTAGGCCCATTCACAAGGTTGCAAAATATTACAATAATGAAAATACAGGTACATTGTTTACATTACATAGTTAAGTTTATAGGTACGATGCTCAAAATGACAGTACAGATATATACAGAAATGGTGTAGACATGCAGAATAGTCATACAGTATTAGACATCGTGTGAGAAGAGCCATGTTTTGGTTTTGTTTCTGAAACTGTGGAAGGAGATTTCTGACCTGAGAGAGGCAGGCGCGGAGTTCCACAATTTAGCAGCCAATACTGGAAAGCTATTTCCTCCTGCTTTGATGAGTATATAGCTAGGAATATTGAGGCAATTAGAGAAAAGTGTTCTAGTCGGCCGAGTAGAAGTCTTTTTAGAGAATTTCTCTGCTAAGTATTACGGGGCTGAGTTGCAAGGCATTTATGGGTGATGGTTAGAGATTTGAAGTTGATTCTGTCCTTCACTGATAACCATTTATTAGTATGTCTGATGGCTGAGATGTGTTGTGTTCTAGGGATGTTTAATGCTGTTCTTAGCAAAAACAAAGAGGTGATGGCTGGAAGCTTTAGACTGAATCTTAACTACTGGCATTGCTCGGGGCAACGCTCCAAACCATCGTTCTTCGCCTGCCAAGCCATTACAGAAGGGGAAAGACCATATGCAAATCAGGCTTGGTCCCACCCCAAAAGGGGAAGTCCAGCCCGAACTGCTAGGTCACATCGCTTCTGCACGAGACCACAAGCATCCCCAAACATGTTTCACCCTTGTTGGGCCTCATCAGTGAGGAGTAGCTTGGGTCTCTAGGCCCAGCAGGCACGGGACCCACGTCTGGGCATACCCGTCCCACTCGGGGTGACAAAGCAAAAACAAAGAGGTGATGGCTGGAAGGTTTAGACTGAATCTTAACCACTGGCATTGCTCGGGGCAACCCTCCAGACCATCGTTCTTCGCCTGCCAAGCCATTACAGAAGGGGAAAGACCATATGCAAATCAGGCTTGGCCCCACCCGTCCCACTCGGGGTGATGGCTGGAAGGTTTAGACTGAATCTTAACCACTGGCATTGCTTGGCCCAGCAGGCACGGGACCCACGTCTGGGCATATACGTCCCACTCGGGGTGACAAAGCAAAAACAAAGAGGTGATGGCTGGAAGATTTAGATTGAATCTTAACCACTGGCATTGCTCGGGGCAACCCTCCAGACCATCGTTCTTCGCCTGCCAAGCCTTTACAGAAGGGGAATGCTGTTCTTAGAGTATTATTTTGCAGAATTTGCAGTTTGTTAATATTGTATTTGCTTGAGCCTAGATATAAGGCATTACAGTAGTCAATTGTAGACACAATTAGTGCTCTTGCCAAGGTGGTACAGCTAGATGTAGAGAGGAAGGGTTTACAAGCATTGATTAACTTGCAAGTGTATGCTGTGGAAGAGGCTGTGGCATTAACTTGTCTTTTCAAGTTAAGGATTGAGTCCAGATAAAACCCCAGGGTTTTTACCTCCTTGGAGACTTTAATAATATTGCTGTCAGTATTAAATGCTGTGAATTGATTACTTAATTTGCTTAGTCTTACTGTGGAGCCAATGAGCAGGATCTCTGTTTTATCCTTGGATAGTCAGATAGATTCTGTTGGCCAAGGCTGAGTCAGTGTCATAGTCACCAGTGATAGGGATGATAATCTGGGTGTCGTCAGCATAGTTGGTGTAAGACACATCCAGATTATTTATTTTTTATTTTTTTTATTTTACCTGTAACATTTAGTTTACATATAAACTTTAATGACAAAATCCAAGACATCAAACAATTTTGTTCTCTGTTCCGGGGGGGGGGAACAAGAGGAAAGAAAATAAACAAAGAGAAGAAAGGAAAAAAAGAAGAAAAAACAACACAGATCAGAGCAACTTCTGTAGCTGCGATAAGAAAGAGACTCTATTCAGGCAAATAGACTACCATGACACCAGCAATACTCGTTAGGCATAACATCTCATCTGTCAATAGTATCATTCTTTTTCTCTATAGTAATTGTTGACAAAGGCACATTTTTCTCTAGAAAATCAACCACAGCAAAAGTCATTGGAAAATGATTACTAGATAACAGATAGAACCACCAATCCTCCATATTTCCGTTACTAGGAGCATATTTCCCCAAATACAACGATCTTGAGTTAGAAAGTATATGGCATTCCGTAATTATATGCTTTAGGGATTCCACTGCAGAATTACAAAATCTACAGCAGTTATCATTAGTATCTTTGTCACGTCTATGCCACAATACTTCTTTCGTTTTGTATGTGTTCATCCGCAGCCTTAGAAAACGGTTGCAATGAAAACGTGAGGGGAATTTTGTTAAGTATTTTGGTAAATGGTCTAAAATGTTTGCTGCTATACCCATGTATAAAGAAGTTTTTAACTGAGACCTTCGTTCATCATTTTGCAGCCAGTTCCATAGTCTTAATTTTTTTGTTGCTATTTGGGGGGTGGACATTACTGTTTCCCAATTTATCGCTGCACAATGCAAAATGTCTTATTTTGGCTGGCCAAATTTGTAAGAGTCCCGAATGAGGAGATATTGGAGAAGATGCCAATATTTGATAGGCTGGGGCTTGATCAGTCAAAGACATTTTCCTTAAGGCAGTGATCGATCTCCATAGGACTGCATCGTGCATAGAATCGAGTCCAAGCTCATGTCTAATGAGGGTCATGGAGACATAAGAAGGCAACCTAAATACTTGTCTCCAAAACAGACAGTCAAGGGTAGTCCATAGTTGACGTCCTAGGTTCCAGCCTGCTTCTGCTCCAAACGTGATAGCTGGAATCACTTTTTGAAGATAGAAGGTCAAAACTGGTTGAATTGAAAATTTACCATAATCAGCGTGCAGCTTAGAGCCTTGAAGTGCAAATGTAGTCATCCGACTTTTCAGGTCTTCTACCCAATCTCTTTCACAGATGGAATTATTGAATTGTATGCCCAAATAGCGAATAGTGGGAACCATTTCAATTGGTATACCTTCAATAAACCACTTAAACTTCTTATCTTTCTGTTTCAATGCCCCCCCCCCCCAACAACCAGGATCTTGGTCTTTCCTGTGTTCATTTCTGGCTCATTAGTTTTGAGTATTCCTGGAGCTTGGATAACAGTCGCTGTAGTCCGATTGGTGTTGAATCTAGTAGGACTATGTCGTCGGCATAGATTGCCCAACTAATTGAATGTCCATTTATTTTTGGCAGGAAGCAATGGACCTCCTTTAGAGCATCAGAGACCTCAGAGATGAACAACTTAAAAAGGAGTGCTGCCAACAGGCAACCCTGTTTAACTCCTTTATTGGTCTTGATTTCACCTGATAGTTCACCTAACTGATTGATTCTTACTCTGATTGATGTGTTCTCATACAGTGCCATTATTGGCTGAAGCAAAGTCGATGGACAGGAGCAATATCGTAACTTTCCTCATAGTTCGTCACGATTAACAGTGTCGAATGCCTGTCTCATGTCGACAAAGGCAAGGAACACTTTTTTTTCCCTTTAATAGCATCGAGTTTCAAGATGTTAAGTATCAAGAGGTTTAATTCTGTTCCTTCAGCCGTCGTAAACCCCATCTGGCGAATATCCATTACACCGACGTTTGTTGCCCACACTGGTAGTGTCCATTGTAAGAAAGTGCCAAAAATCTTTCCCATCATATCTAATAAGGCAATTGGCCGGTACTTTGCCGGGTCTTCACAATCGCCTTTCTTAAAAATTGGAATGATTAATGCTGTTCCCCATGAATTTGGAATCTGCATTGTTCTTGCAATTAATTTGAATAGCTCTTCAATTAATGTTGCCCATTGATCTTTCTTCACTTTTAACATTACATTGGTTAAGCCATCTGGGCCGGCTGCTCACGGATTTTTCAATTTTCTTATCGCTAATGCAATGTCATCAGCTGATTTAGTGACATCCCAATTAGTACTTACAGGATAGACAGACTTACTTTGTTGGGGCTTATTGTTTGAGAACACTTTCACAGAATGTTCATAACCGAGTGCTTTGGAGATTGCATGCGTAAATTTTGCTTCATGAAACACTGAATTATTGTTTATTATGTTCCATATGTCCTTTGACTGATGACATGTAATCAATTTTCGGATTTGTTCCGCTCGATCTTGGTCTCTCGTTGTAGCAGCAGTTTTTAACCAATTTCGATACTTCATCTTTCGCTGTTTGATACAGTTTGCCAGCGGCTGATTCACTTTTATTTTTCTCTGCTGTCGAATGTCTGTGCATTTGTTTCTTTCGTTGGTTGGCTGTTTCACTAAAAGTATACAACTTCTTATATGAACAGGTCTTCGCTTGTGTAGCTTTTGTTTGAAATTGTATAAGGAGTGATATGTAGTTTATTTTACTCTGAGTTGAAACATGATTTGATAACATGTTTTCTCTTAGGGTATTAATTTGGTGATTATTGATTTTTAATCTTTTAGCTCCTTGGTTTATTTCAAGTGGTGAAACAATAACCACTTCTGTGATCTTCCTTGCCTCCAACGATTTTAATAACAGGATATTGTGGTCAATATATGATGATTCTTGTGCTTTGAATTGTTCAATTTTTGACCACAGGGTGTTTGAAAACCAGATGTAATCAATGATTCCTTTACTTGCTCCCCGCTTCCAGGTGTAATTCGGAAGGATGTCACCATTTATCCTTCCATTCAACATTTCGCAATTTCTTGCTGTCAATGCAGTTTTGAAGAGATAACCTCTATCTGACTGCAAAGTTGAGTTGTTTGGTTTAATGTTTGGGAGCTTTTTGTCATCATTGAACCAAGAAAAATTCAAATCACTGCATAGGATGACAGACAAATTGGTGTATTTTGTCATACAGGAGTCAATCAAATCAGTTATTGAGTTTATGAACTCTTGCAATGCTATCATCATTGAGTTCCAATATGTATTGATTATCAGTAGTAGTTTTATGTTTTTGCGGTCACTGCCATCAAACTGCAGTCTTGAACAAAGAGATTGGGATTAGAAATTTGCACTATGGTCCATCCAAGTGCATTATTTACCATTTCAAGTAGTCACGAGAATGGTCTACCACATAGATTTTTCCCTGAAGGATTTAGTAGAACAGAGTAGCCACCTCTCTGGGGTACTTTACACAGCCAAGTCTCTTGAAGGCAAATAACAAAGTTGTCATCCAATTTTAATTGACAACTCGTGTTCCAAGATATTAGGCTGTACAATGATGGTTAGTTTGGGCGTGACTCTCCATGAGGCGCTGACTTTGTACATAGATTCTTCCGCTTGATCTGAGGATCTTCATAAGTATCTCTGTCTTTTATTTTAAATTGGTTTCTCAGGGTGTCACGTCTTAATTCATTTGTTGATCTTGTCTCAACGTTCAATCTCACATCATGTATTAGTGTATATTGGTCTTTCTGAACACTCAGGTCAAAGCCGTAAATTAGCAGCTCTTCCTTTGCAGCCACCAATGTATTTTCCACTGCTTGAGAATGAATGTGTAAAAGCACTTTATCAGAACAATCTTCTGCTAAATATTCAACAATCGCAATATCTTCCGATTTAATTGTTCTTAGCGAAGGAAAGTTGTGCAGAAGAGACATTATATCGCTGCGGTTTAGGTTGACTTCATTCTCATCTGGAAAGATGTTTTCTACTCGAATCTTCCAGGTTTTGGACCTCTTCTCCATCGTCCGTATCAGACGTTCTATGGGTTTAAGATGGTTTTGTTTAAGCCGTTGTGCTGCGGTCATTTTTGGATTTAGTGACATTGACTGTTTTCTCTCCTGTTTTGACTTTATTTAGGTTTGTATGCCAGTCAATTTTATTATCAGAGCCAAGGATGTTAGGGACTGTAATTGCAGCCCCATTGGCCTTGATTGTTGGGTGTTTATTTTAAGAGATTGAGGACCATTTTTTTTTTCTGCGGTGAGGGTTGAGTCAGCTGTACCACTTTTTCTTGGTGAATTGTAATTTCTGGTTTCTGGTTTCATCACCTGACTCAATTGAGTAAGTTGAACAATCGCGTAGGTCAAATACGCCATCTGTCGAAGCCACTGAACACTCTTCGGAGTCTATCCTTCTCCGTTTGTTTGCATTATTTTGAGTCTTCAGTGGAGATTGATGTCTGACTTTGGATTTTGTAATGCATAAAGATTTTCTTTTTGAATCATCCAGACTTTTTGTGTTGGAGTTTCTGTTGAAGAGACCTAATTTCCGAGGTGAGGATACATTTCTTACAAACTGTTTTGTCTTTATTGAGTTGTGTTTCAGGTTAGCTTTCGTTGTTTCCCTTTGAATTTCAGGTCTCTTCAGCATTCTTTGCGCATTACAAACACTTTGTCTGCTGGTTAAAGATTTTGCTGAACCAGAAAAAAATACCAAAAGTGTTTAACCCAGCTTTTGTAGCCGGCACTTACAACTCTGAATTTTGTATGTTCGCACTTTTTTTTTTGCGAAGTCGGTCAACTTTGATCCAATTGAGCATTACCAAGAGGCAATGACTGTGGGTCAACAGACGAAGTGGAGGCCGGATGTCCAGCAGCCTCCGTTTCAACAGGTTTCACTTGTCCATCGTTCTCTTTCAATTCTTTGCTTGAGTTTTTTATGTCTGAACTTGCTGTTGCATGAGCATCGTGACTATTTGCCACCAGGTTTGGTCGAATAGCAGATGTTTCCCGGCCTGATTTTCAGCATGGCGAAGCCATTTCATACATTCCAGGACAGCATCCATGAGAATTTCTTTCTCCGAATGCTCCTTCATTGCTAGATCGCCCAATCAACGTTGACATTGAAAGGATATTTCCGATTCCCGTTCTAGCTTTTGTTACAACAGGATATTACTCTGTTCAATTATTACCAATTTTAAAGATACATTTTGCAGCTGAGTACTTTGATCTTTCATTGTCTCGCTTAGTATCTCATACAGTTTCACAAAAAGGATTAGTGCTAGAGAGGTCGCAGCTAGCACGTTATTGTGAATCTGAATCCCTGCTGCAACAGATACATTTGATTTATCAATCTTACCTGGAGAAATCTCCTGAGTTTTTGCATTATTTGAGGTAGATAAACGATTTGCTTCTCCAGAATATCTCAAATTGGGGATCGACATTCCTCAAATTTTTATCAATGCTATGCACAGATTTGCAATTTGATTGTGAGGTCACTGGCGTCTTTGTATTATTTGAAAATGAGCCGTTCCAGTGCGGTGTGCCTGTCCTTTCTAAATGCGATGCTTGGTCAGTTGGCCACAGGAATGTGGATATATTACGAATAGTTCTGTTCAACTCTTGAACCTCTGTTGGAGTTTTTTCAGCTGCAGTAGTAGCGAAACTGTCAATGAGTTTGTCTTTTAACTCACGGAAATCCGCTGTTAGCCGTTCTGTTAACCGTGCTTAACCGTGCTTCACGGCGGCTAGATCAGCTCCTATCCTAACAGGCGTTTCAGCATGTTTAACAATTTAACAATTCCTGTCACCTTTCCAAGCCCTGTACACTGTTGTTCGGCCAAGGGAGTGGACC
This sequence comes from Ambystoma mexicanum, assembly GCF_040938575.1. NCBI lineage: Eukaryota > Metazoa > Chordata > Amphibia > Caudata > Ambystomatidae > Ambystoma > Ambystoma mexicanum. The sequence continues at coordinate 488,013,244 of NC_090923.1, read as the reverse complement.
TTGCAGACGGAGTCTGCTGACTTGTCTGATGACTGGTGCGATGGATTGTCTCATTCACGGGTAGAACAAATATAAAATCACTTTGTTCTGTCGTAATGGATGGGATTTGGAGTGCTAATAGTTTGGTATCTGTGACATTGAAAGGAAATTGAAAAGAGGCCGTATCAACTTCAACAACAATTATATTTTGAAGCTCTGTTGGTTTGTTACAAAAGGAGGTTTCAACATCAAGTTTGCTGCACAACATGTGCGATTCGTTTCTACAAGTCACAGGGCTCTCCTCGGTCATTATTACCTGTGAGGCCCTCGATTAACACATGTTTGTCTGTTGCTGGTAATTTGGCATTTGCCAGCATGGATAAAGCAGCTACCCGCCTCTGCAAGCCATCAGATGACAGCAACATTCTCGCTGGTAAGGAGGTTTCCATTGCATGTGCATTTGCATTTGCTTTAAAGGGTCTTACCGCCACTGCGGTATCTCCTGTTGCCGTTAGTACTTTATTTGCGCATGCAACGGCTGCCACAGCTGATGTTAAGTCAGTGTCAGCATCAGAGGCTACAAGAACCTCCGCATAATTTGCTGATTCAGTGCGGCACGCTTGAAGTGTTTGTTGGAGCGTCTGCGGGCGGGATGCCACCATTCTTTATCTCTGCACCTCTGCTGACGAGGCAGACTGGGGCAGGCGGGGACTCGCTCTCGGACTCCGTGCGGCACACCGCGCCAGCTGACACCTTTTAAGTTGGAATTTGGGAGTTATAAAGAGCCAGTCACGAAGAAAAGGCAAAATCCACCAAAGCACGAGTCTTGTAGCTTCAGCTCCTCTCACATGGAAGACTGGGGCAGACTTGGACTCGCTCGCGGCGCTCCGCGCCAGCTGACACCATTTAAGGTGGAGTTCGGGAGTTAAAGAGCCAGTCACGAAGAAAAGGCAAAATCCAACAAAGCACGAGTCTTGTAGCTGCAGCTCCTCTCACATTGAAGACTGGGGCAGGCTGGGACTCGCTCTCGGACTCCGCATACAAGGGCACATTTTTAATTTTAACATGTGATGAGTATGATACAACGAATTACAGCTTCAGCTGCAGCTGCAGCCTCTTACTTCCACATGCGTTTCCAGAGGTTGGAATGGACGCTAAAAGAAATGCATATAAAAATCATTAAAAGAGCTGGATGTATGTCACCCAGATTATCAAGGTAGTTGAACAGAGGCTTGGTAAAGATGTTGTACATTGTAGGTGAGACACAAGACCCCTGCAGAATTCCACAGATAATCGATGCAGGTTCCGCTGAAGCAGTAGGTGAGAAGACTCTCGTGGTGCGATTATCCAGGAAGGATTATATCCAAGCAGTGGCCTCAGTGGAAAAATGGGCAGCCGATTTTAGTGATTACATAGGACTTTGTGATCCAATAAATCAAATGCTGCTGAAAGGTCTAAAAGGAGTAGGAGAGCACATTTTCCTTTATCTCTTATGTCCTCTGTTAGGGAGAATTCTCATTTATGGCCAATTTCCCTCTCCTAGTGAGTCCCTCAGTAGCTTTGCTGGATTTCTGGGGTTTATTTTTTCCACCTGGTAAGAGTGTAAGCCTTTTGTCCCACTCTTACATGTATTTTGCCATGTGTATTTCTACTCTGTGTGTGATCTTGGGCTCTGGAGGACACCACTCCATGAGCCCCACTTTTTGTGTGTGTTACACAGCACCTTCAGTGCAGTGACACAGGGTTGTCTTTTAGACTTCCCACTGACTCCATTTTTCTGGGGCTGACTCCTGACCCCAGAAACATGTAAAGTTGCCATTAACTTTATATAGTCACTTTAAAAACTACAGACCCAGTACACCCCATCTTTCATGGAGTTTTGGAAAGGGTTAATTCTTATCCCTTTTTGTCTGTGCCTCTCTGAGCTTTGTTTTGCTCTTTTAACATTTAGACTTGGCTGGTGGCAGTGGTATCTACCCTAACATTTCTACCGCGATTATACTATGTAAACGTGGTACTGTTCCAGGCTACTGCATTAGCCTCGAACATAAACCCGCTTGCCCAAATACTTTTTATTTCGGCTCCGGTCGGGTTTAGTCGCCATTTCTTTTTGGTAAAGTCCTCCTTGTGTTTTACTTTGCGTGGAAAACCAGGTTTGCCTTCTTTGTTTGCCGTCTTTTGGCGGGCTCCTACGGAGAAGCCCTCCTTTGTTGCCTGGGTGTCTAGGTGGGCTGAATGTGAGGGAGGGGTGTAGTCACCCCCTGCACAGGGTCTCCGTGGTGACCCAAGTCACACTTTGTATTGATTAGCTGAGGTGGTTGTCCGGGCCGGACAACCCCCCTGCTGAGTGATTGACAGCCAGGCTGTGTGAATGGGGGATTTTCGCATAAGAGGCAGGACTCGTAGGCTGGAAGTGAGAGTCACCACTGGAACTGCAAGGAACCGAAGCGAAGCAGAGAAGAAGACGGCTTCTGCACCCCAGAGTCCCGGTGAAGCCCTGCTGCAGTCCTGAGCTATCTAACCTTCAACGACCAGAGAAGATCCAGTCTGGATTCTTCTTCCCTTGAGCCTGGTGGGGTCAACCAGCTCATGTTCTACAGCCAGAGGATCCTCTTCGTGGGCGAAATCGCTGCACACTGCTGTAGTGGCCCGGATAGCCATCTGAAGAGCCTCTCCAGTTTAAAGGAGTGCACCTTTTATTCACTGTCGCTGCTGGCCTCATCCCTGGGTAGCGCAGATCACTCCAGATGCCCTCCTTCTTGTCTGCATGACTGAAGCTCCAGGAACGGTGAGTCTGCAGGAAACTACCAGGAACAACTGCCGTGGCACCAGCGTTCTTCAATGAATAAGGTACTGTGTCCGACTTCGAGGAATTGGGGTGATCCCTTCTTCCTCACCAAAGGCTTGTCCTTTTCTTCCTTCCCTCTTATAGCTTTTGCCTCCTTTTCTGACAATATCTAAGTGATCCTGGTAATCTTGAATTATGAACTGTTCTAACCATGTGATCCTCGGCAACAAGAACCCTGTTCCACTTGACACTGGCGCAGGCGCAGGCCTATTGACTTTTATCTTCGTGTTAGAAAGTGCCCTCCGATTCTCTCTGCCTTGACAAAAGTATTGCATATGATTTTTATCCCCAACTCTCTTGTGTTAATTCATGTGCTAAGTGTGTTTGACTACGGTTACATTTCTTCCCACGGGTACGCTTATCTTTACCGAACTGTCAATACTGTCAAAAAGTGATCGCATATGTACTCCCGGTAACGTCTTTGTTTCATAACACCGGTCTGTCAAATCCTAAGGTACTTACCTTGAATTGTTCTACACAAGGGGAATTGGTTGTGTGCAGTGTATTTGAAGTGTGGTTTTATTTTTACTAGAAGTGAAGTTTTTTGTGAACAGATGGTTTAAAAATAAATGTACTTATATTTTTTAACCAAAAACCTTGAGTCAGTGTTTGCTTGAGTCACAGTAATTGTAGTCCTTTGTGTAATCTCTACTACTGCTCATTTGCTCTTGAGATAAGTCTGGCTGCTCAGTCACTGCTACCACTCTCTCTGTGTAGTACAGTCTTGAACCAAAGGTGAACTTGTATTACCACGTGTAGTCTTAACTCTGTGCAGTGGTCCCTAGGGGCACTGCATAGGTTTCTGCCCAACATCATCCATTTGATTTTTCATACCAATTAGAGCCGATTCTGTTCCATGTTTGGGTCTGAAACCCGATTGTCAAAGGCTTAGGAGGTTTTTCGATTCACAGTGAGCTTGTATCTGAAGATAGGCTGCCTTATTGAGTATTTTAAGAAGAAAGGGAACAGTTGTTATTGGTCTATAGTTAGTTGGGATGTTTGGGTCAAGGTTCAGTTTCTTTAAGAGAGGGAGGACCCATGAATCTTTTAAATTTGGAGGGACAGTACAAGTCTTGAATGAGGAGTTTATGAATGTCTTGATTAAAGGTGCTAGCTCCCTAGCTGACAACTTAATTATTGGTGCCGGGCAGGTGTCTCCCTGGAATCTAGATGGTTTGATTGAAGTTATTATATTCTCTGCGTCAAAGGTAGAGATAGGGGGGAATTTGAAACTGTTGCATGGATTAGTTGAAGTCGTCTGCGGTTTTACTGACATGTTATCTCCTGAGATATTCCATTTTTTGTTTTTGATTTTCTTTTGGAGGAGCTCAATTTTATTGGTGAGAGCTTCTTGAATGTTTGTGCTTCTCCAGCATGGGGTCTGGCATGGATTCACATGCTCATGAATATTCCCCGTCGTCAGGCTGGGAATCCTCGGTAAAGAAAAATCAGTATCAGTTTCGTTTCTGATCTGTCTTTCGTAGTAGTAACCAATCACTGATCTCTGCATCATACTGACCATAGCCAATGACTGCCCTCTACCTAAGCCCCGCCTCTGGCAGCCATCTTCAGATTTTTACCGCACGTTCAAGTGTTGGGAGTCCTCGTGCTTAGCTCTCGAGCTCTTACTGCGTGTTTCGTGCTTTTTCAGGTGAATTTTCACATTTTTCCGGTTAATTGTGCCTCAAGCTCCACTGTTTCGGCTACCCGTTACGGGATTTTCCTACGCCCCTCAAGGGTGAAGATTTCATCGAATCAACTTCTTGGAGGATTCCAGAAGATTCGTGGCCTACTTTGAGACGGCCCAGGACGCGAGTTCATCACCCGGACCCAAGCTGTTTCGCAGCTGCCCTGGATGCGGGCTGCAGAATGACGAACATTCGCGATGCCTCTACTGTCTTCATGGGGACAAGACTCATGTAGAGAAGGACTGCCAGTTCTGCAAGAACTTGTCGGAGCGGACCATGAGGGACCGTCGATCCTGTCTCTCCAGCTGGTTGGAGAAGGGCTCAACGGGTGAGAAGAAGAAGAAAGGGTCCGAGCGGGCTTCTAAGTCCTGTGGGGATGCCCCGGCGACGGGGGCCCAACACCAGGCCAAGCGCCGCGAGTCCCCTGGCTCCGGGAGCGCCGAAAGGTTGGGCTCTTTGGTCACGAGGCAGGGCGCGCCTTCCCCGGCACCGTCAACCACGAGCCAGCGCTCCGGTTCGGGGAAGAGGAAGTCCGAGACCCCGGGTAAGCTTTGGGAGAAGCCCCGTCCGATCTCGGAAGAGGAGGAGCGAGGCGTCGCCCCTCCCCCTAAGGAGAAGGCCCGGGACCCACCTAAGGTGGTGAAGGCCCCTACCCAGCAGGCAAAGGCCTCTATCGAGGCGATCGTGGCGACTCTGGCCAAGCCGGCAGAGACCCTGCCAGCGGAGACTGCCTCCGGGACTAGAGTTTCCCTGCCGCCAAGGAGGGAATCCTCTTTTCAGCCCATCGCCATGGCCACCATGATGGAAGAAGCGAGGGGGGGCACAGTAGCCTCCTCGAACTCGGTGTCAGCCTCGGAGGAGGAACTGACTGAGGCCGTGAGGAATCTCGAAGTCCAATTAAGATCCTCGGGAGGAAGAGCAGCCTTCCATTCCGGCGCAGCCGGAACCTAGGCCTCAGGATAGCTCGGCGGCCATTTTGTCTGCGATCCAGTCTTTATGCTCTGAGATAAGGATGAGATTACCACGACCCAGGCCGGAGGACCCGCAACCTGGCCCGTCGGGAAGTCCTCAGAACAAACGAGGACCCATCCCTCTCCTCCACTCGCCCCCGTAAGGCCTACAGTTCCCTCCTCATCCTCCCACGAGTCGGGAGATGACGGTGCGATGGGCTCGACGACGGGTTCTGAGGGCAACGGAACAGGTCTCCCGTCTCCTGTCGCACGGGCCTCGCCGCCCAACGAGATTGGCTCATTCCACGCCATGATCGCCAGGGCGTCCAAATTGTTCCAGCTCTGCCCAGAGGAGCAGAAAAAGGAAGGTTTCCTCTATCAGCGCCGGGAGGCCAAGAGGAAGACTGTCATCGCGGTGCCTCTAATCGATGACATCTGGGAGGAGGGCCTGTCGGTTCTCAAGAACCCCTCCACGGCACCAGCCAAACGGGACCGGTACGAGAAGAAGTACCAGGTCCCCGAAACCGTTCCCCTGTGTCTCAGGGCCCGGCCAACGCCAGACTCGGTCGTCTCGGTGGCGGCGAAGAAGAAAGCGGCAGGGTCAGGAGCCTCGACGTCGAATTCCCCGCCGGACGGCGAGGGAAAGAAGTTGGACGCCATGGGGCAGCGGGTCATTTCGTCGGCGGCGACGACGATGAAAGCGGCCAACGCCCTGGCGATCGTGGCCCGTTACAACAGGGAGCTCTGGTTTCAGCTGGCCCCCATATTGGACTTCCTACCGGACGACAAGAGGTCCGAGGCCCTGGAAATACTTCAGGACGGCGAGGTGGCGTCGGACCACGGCATAACGGTGGCAACCGATATTGCCGATACCGGGTTCCGCCAGCTGGGCAATGGTGTTTGCCTACGACGACGGGGTTGGCTCCGGGCGACCGACTTCCGCCAGGACGTCCAGACCAGGGTGTTGGACATGCCGTTAGACGGCAGCAACTTGTTCGGGAAGGCGGTGGACGAATCCCTCCAAGCCATAAAGACGGTCACGGAGACGGCCCGCGACCTAGGAGCCCTTCAGCAACGATGGCCCTTTCGGAGCTCCGGAGGCAGACAGGGTGCCTCCAAGGGATCCAGCGGTGGCTCGTCCTACCGCCAGGCAGCACGCTCCTCGTCTCAGGAGGCCTACAGGGGTTGCGGCAAGCAGGGAGTGCCTCGCCGCCATCGCCAAGGTGGCCAGAGCGGCAAGGCCACCACCTCCAAGCAGGACTGAACCGGCCGTGGTCTCCGGCCCCCAACGAAGCACCCCGGTGGGAGGCCGGCTGAGGAAGTTTGTCGGCGTGTGGAAGTCCATCTCCACCGACTGTTGGGTGCTGGATACCCTGGCAAGAGGACACTCTATCGAATTCCTGAAGAAGTGCCTTCACGTTCCACCTGTGGCCAGGAAGGAAAGTCACGTCCCGCAACTGCTGTTGGAAGTACGGGCGATGTTCAGGAAAGGCGCCATCGAGCTTGTCCCGAAGAGACTCCGGGGCTCCAGGGTGTACTCAAGGTACTTCCTCGTCAGGAAGAAGACGGGCGGCTGGCGCCCCACCCTGGACCTTCGTCGTTTGAACAAATACATCAGGTCACAAAAGTTCAGGATGGTCACCCTCCAGCACGTACTGGGACAGCTGGAGGAAGGCGACTTTCTATCGTCGTTGGACCTGGAGGATGCATACTTCCACGTTCCCATCCTTAAAAGTCACCGACGGTTCCGAAGGTTCGCCGTCGAGGGACGCCACTACCAATTCAGAGCACTGCCGTTCGGATTGAAGTCGGCCCTCAGGGTCTTTACCAAGTGCCTAGCACCTGTGGCGGCGCGGCTGCGCCTGCAGGGGATTCAAGTCTACCCCTACCTGGACGACTGGCTCATCCGCTCAAGGACGAGGGAACTCGCCGTCGAACACACTGCGAGGACCGTCCAGCTACTCACAGACCTGGGATTCGCCATAAATTACCCAAAGTCAGACCTGGTGCCGTCGCAGGTGGCCCTGTTTCTGGGAGCAAAGCTCAATACAGTGAGGCGCCCGACGGCACCGTCGGAAGAACGGACGAAGACCATTCTAGGCAAAGTGCAGCGCCTGCTAGCCATGGACGTTGCCAGGGTGAGGTCCATCAAGTCCCTCCTGGGGATGATGTCCTCTTGCATCTACCTGGTGCGCCTCTGCAGACTACGGATGCGCCCTCTTCAAGAATTTCTCGACGCCCGTTGGATGCAGGCGACGGGCACCTTCGAAGACAGGGTCCCCCTCAACGAGGTGTTCCGGCGGGCGATTCAGTGGTGGGGCGTTTGAGCGCACCTCACGGCGGGCAAGGACTTTCAGACACCGGCGTACCAGGCGGTGACGACGGACGCCTCCCTGGAAGGTTGGGGCGCCCACACCGGAGATCTCCACGCAAGAGGGCTCTGGCTCCCGGAGGAGAGGCTCCTGCACATCAACGTCCTGGAACTCCGAGCCGTGTTCTGGGCTCTCAAATCGTTCCTCCCGTCGCTCAAGGGCAAGGTGGTGCGGATCTTCACGGACAACACCACGACAATGTTTTACATACGGAAGCAGGGAGGCACCAGATCCCCAGCCCTATCCAAGGAGGCACAGGATCTGTAGCACTGGGCGGTCGCCCAGGGGATGTTCCTGGTTCCCTTCCACCTGGCAGGAGAAAGAACCACCATCGCTGACTCGCTCAGCAGGGAGCTGCACGCGTGTCACGAGTGGGAACTGCGCCAGGATCATGTGGATCAACTCTTCCGACAATGGGGCAAACCCCAAATCGACCTGTTCGCAACAGCGACGAACTCGAAGTGCAAGAGGTTCGCCAGCAGGTTTCCCCAGCCGAGAAGCATGGGCGATGAGTTCTCGTTCCCCTGGGACGGCCTATACCTCTATGCGTTCCCTCCGTTGCCGTTGCTGCTTCGACTCATCAACCAGCTCAAGAGGTCCCGGTGCAGGATGATCCTCGTTGCACCGGCGTGGCCGCGGCAGATCTGGTTCCCGGACCTTCTGGACTTGTCAACGTCCCCTCTCATCAAGCTGTCGGCGGACGTGGACCTTCTCTCCAGAGAAGGAGGCGCCATCTTCCACCACGACCCGGCGTCGCTGAACCTGCAGGCTTGGCTCCTGCAGCGCTAGAGTCTGGAGGCTACAAAATACCGGCCGATTGCAGAGAGGTTCTTGCAAAGGCCAGGGCGTCCTCGACTCTCAAATGCTACGGTCATAAGTGGAAGAGGTTCTCCATCTGGTGCCGAGCACAGAAGATCAACCCCCTACGGATTAAGGCCCCTCAAGTGCTGCCGTACCTGCTATCATTGGCAAAGGCTGGGCTAGCCCATGCCTCCATTAAGATTCATCTGGCGGCGATCTCCAGATATACCAGAACCACAGGACGGACGTCCCTGTGGTCCCATCGACTGGTAAAAGAGTTTATGAAAGGACTGTTCCGGTCGTTCCCGCCGGTAAAGGCCTCGGCCCCGGCGTGGGAACTTAACGTGGTGCTGACCAGGCTCATGGGGCCCCCATTCGAGCTGATGCACTCCGCACCGATGAAGTTTGTGTCGTGGAAGACTGCATTCCTGGTGGCCATTACCTCGACGAGTGGGAGAGATCCAGGCCCTGTCCTGCAAAGCACCGTACTTGACTTTCCATGGCTCGAGGGTGGTGCTTAGGACGCACCCCTCCTTTATGCCCAAGGTGCCGTCGGACTTCCATCTTAATGAGCCCTTGGTGTTACCGGTTTTCTTCCCGTCTCCTTTGTCGCCGGCCGAGAGGACTTTGCACTCGCTGGATGTGGCTAGAGCGCTGAAGCTCTACGTGGACCGCACAAAGAGTTTTCGGAGGACATCACAGCTATTCGTGAACTTTAAACCTGTGAATCAAGGGAAGGCTCTCTCGAAGTCTTCTATTTCCAGATGGCTCTCCGGCTGCATCATGCACTGCCGCCGGTTGGCTAACCGACCGCTGCCAGGCCGTCCGAGAGCCCATTCGACCAGAGCGATCGCTGCTACTACGGCGTTCTTATCTGGTGTGCCCCTGCTGGACATCTGCAGGGCTGCTACGTGGAGGTCGACGCACACCTTCACGAGATTCTACTGCGTCGATCGGGATTCCAGGGAGGAGTCCAGGGTCGGTCAAGCAGTGCTGCGCAACCTGTTCGCTTAAGGTGAGCCTGGTGAGGAGGTAAGAGATGCTTAATGTTGAGTTTTTTGTATTGCTTAATGTTGAGCCTTTTGCCACCCCCCGTGGTTGTGCATGTGTGTACTGCTATTTACTCTTATATTCATGAGCATGTGAATCCATGCCAGACCCCATGCTGGAGAAGGAACAAGTTACTTACCTGTAACTGTTGTTCTCCAGCATGGGTCTGGCATGGATTCACATCGAACCCTCCCGCCTACCCCTCTGCGGCTCTTCACTTGGTCATACTGCCACTTCACGTGCTACCAAATCTGAAGATGGCTGCCAGAGGCGGGGCTTAGGTAGAGGGCAGTCATTGGCTGTGTTCAGTATGACGCATAGATCAGTGATTGGTTACTACTACGAAAGACAGATCAGAAACGAAACTGATACTGATTTTTCTTTACCAAGGATTCCCAGCCTGACGACGGGGAATATTCATGAGCATGTGAATCCATGCCAGACCCATGCTGGAGAACAACAGTTACAGGTAAGTAACTTGTTCCATCTTTCCATTAGCAGAATGGGGGACTCTGATTCTCTTAATATGATGAAGAGTTCTCTAGTATTTGAGTTAGATGTGTTGATTCTATTGTTATAAATGACTTTTTTTGTTTGAAAGATCTCAGTTTTGTATCTAGTGGCGATTCTGGAGAGTTTTTCCTTGTTCTCTATTGTAGGGTTGTTTTTCCAGGCGGAATCTGCACTCCTTTTTTCGTTACATAGTATTTTAAGGTTAGGAGTCAAGAGTTGAGGTGAGCTCGAGGCACAGTTTTAAAGGTGCAATTTTATCAATGGCTTGCTTAATTGTATGGTTACAGAGTTCTACAAGAACTGAAGTGTGTGGGTTACAAGTTGTGGGATTGGTGATGGGTTGGAATAGTGGTAGTAAGTTTTCTACTGTTATATATTTTTTGTTTCTTGTGAGAGCCAGGTGTGCCAAAGGGGTGGCAAGATTGGGAGGGAGACTGTCTTGTACCGTAAAGGAGATGAGGTGGTGATCCATCCAGGTACAAGGTTCGTTGGATGTGATTCTTGTATCACAGTTGAAGTCGGCTAACAAGTCTAAAGTTGTACCTTTAGAGTAGGTAGGAGAAATGATACGGTGGGTAAATCCTAGTTCTAAAATCGTATTGGCTATTACTGTAGCATTGTTGTCTTTAAGGTCATTAAGGCCTAGATTAAAGTCACCTAGTACAATGATTTGTGAGGTCGGTTTAGTATTTAAGGTGAGTAGAGAAGTGGTATCTTCTTCAAAGGATAAAAGAGGGCCGGGTGGTCTGTAAATAAGATACATGGTAATGGTATGTGCCGCTGTGAGAGGCAGTTTGACTGTAAGAAGCTCTCCAGCTGCAAAAGAGAGATGTGAGCAGACCCTTAGCTCTAGTGTGTTTTTTGCGATGAAGGTGATGCCGCCTCCTCTAGCATTTTCCATGTCTTGTCTGAGTATGGTGAAGTTGTCAGGTATAGAAAGTGAGAGTGTTGGGCCTGCAGCTGAGTGCAACCAACTTTCCGTATAGTTGGGAAATCTAGTTGATTAGAGACTAAGAGGTCAGCAATATCTAATGCATGGATCTAGCCTTTATCAGGGCACCTTTGATGGTAGGGGTGTTGGTATCCGATAGGCTAAGGAGATGGGCCGACATTTCCTGTTGTACTAAGTATTTGGTGTGCGTCTTAGAGTTCGGTTTTTGTTTGGTACTCTTTTCCGGTGGGATAGGATTATGTAAGTTGTCGGTGATATTAGTTGATGGTTGCAAGGCCAAATTCAGTCTCGATCCTAGTCTATAGTTTCTCAGTTTAGTGGCGGTTGGGTAGGTGCGTGCCTGGTAGCGTATAATTGGATCCATTGAGCTGGTGACAGTGGGCAATAAGGATGCATAGGTAATTTGGCATTAATGGTCAGCTTGCTTGGGAGAGGAAACAAGGGAGGCAGACATTTAGTTGGTGAGATACAAACTGCCTGTGGTACTGGCGTAGTCATGGAGAGAGAGAAACTCCTGGCATAATGCGGGACTTTAGTTGTAATTGAAGTATCCAAAGAGTTGTGTGTTTGGAGGTTGGACATAGTAATTATGGTGCATAGAGGTAGTATAAGTATGAGGAGGGAACTGGTCGAAAACAGAAAGAGTGCTATGTAGGTGGTGAAGAGGTGTCAAGACAATTGTCAGGCCAAGATTTTATGTAAGGAGCAGACGTAGGTGACTACATTACTAGGTGGTTAAGTGAACTAGCCACATGGAAAGGGCTATATGTGGGCTAAGGTCATCTGTTACATGACATAGTAGGCAGTAGCATAGGATAGGCTGGAATTGTTAGATAGCCCAGTGTACAATAGCTTAAACGCTGTCAAGATGTAGTAGTCAAGTACTAACAACCTTATGTAGCTAACCAGGCGAATATGCAAACCTGTCATAAATCCAACCTAGTCATAAATCAATGCAGCACAGGTACTGGTAAACACAGGACTAAGTTATATTTGTGCAGTCTGAGTGTAATACATTCGGGGTGATTCATAGAATTTAGCACAGAAGTAGCGCACGCGGCTGGCGCAGAGAGGGAGCGTGCGCCAGCCTGTGCCAGCCGCGTGTGCCAAAACCCATTTTCACGCACAGCGTTTTCATGGATACTTACATCCATAACCAGCCGTGGCGTAGCGACTCTGGAGCAGCTCCAGTTACGCCCCCAACCACGCCCCGTGCACCAAAAACATTGCGAAAATCCCCTACATGGCGCAAAGGCCAGTGGACCAGCATACAGACCTCCAATCCAGAAAAAGCACTAAAAACACCACTCAGCCCTCACATGCCTGCAAAATTGCATGTAAAACTCCCTGCGCACCCCAGGAATACGCGTACCCCGCTTGCGCCTGCGAAATCGTGTGTAATTCTCACTCCCGTACCCACAGATTCACGCAGCAGTGTGGTGAGAAGCCACATGCACCCCCTGCAGCCAGACCATGCCACAGGGGTCCACTTTACACCCCTCCCCATGGCCGCAGGCAGCCCATCCACCCTGACCATGCCTCGCAGGCAGACCATCCACCCTCCCCGTGCCCCGCAGGCAGCCCATCCACCCTGACCGTGCCCCGCAGGCAGCCCATCCACCCTCCCCGTGCCCCGCAGGCAGCCCATCCACCCTCCCCGTGCCCCGCAGGCAGCCCATCCACCCTCCCCGTGCCGCGCAGGCAGCCCATCCACCCTTCCCGTGTCCCGCAGGCAGCCCATCCACAGTGACCGTGCCCCGCAGGCAGCCCATCCACAGTGACCGTGCCCCGCAGGCAGCCCATCCACCCTCCCCATGCCCCGCAGGCAGCCCATCCACCCTGACCATGCCCCACAGGCAGACCATCCACCCTCCCCATGCCCCGCAGGCAGAACATCCACCCTCCCCATGCCCCGCAGGCACTTGGGAGCCCCGACTCATATCCCCCCACACCCACATTGACAGGCACCTGCCAGCAGGCCCCGACTCATCCCCAACACCCCCCCCCCCCATTGACAGGCACCTGCCAGCAGGTCCCGACTCATGTCCCCCCACCCCCCATTGACAGGCACCTGCCAACAGGCCCCGACTCATGTCCCCCCACTACCCCCATTGACAGGCACCAGCCAGCAGGCCCCAACTCATGTCCCCACCCCCCCCAATTGACAGGCACCTGCCAACAGGCCCCGACTCATGTCCCCCCACTACCCCCATTGACAGGCACCAGCCAGCAGGCCCCGACTCATGTCCCCCCAAACACCACATCATAACTATACAGACCCATGGCCCTAATGCCAACCCAAATCCCACACCCCCACTCCCCAGTACAAACACCCAAAGATTCACTACACCCACTCCCTACTCAATCACCCATTCCATGATAGTCTGAAAAGAACGAGCATGCCTTCAACAAATGTCCTACAGAGCCACACAGTGGCAACACATGACTGAGCCAATGCCCATGGAGACATGCACAAATGAAATCATAGTAGACCACACCAAAAATGAAGAATTATGAAATGTATTAAAAATAAAAACAAATGACAATATGCAAATCACACATACAAATAAAGAAATAATGAAAGCAATCTGAAAAAGAAAGTGAAATCCAAGGAAAAATAAAAATCCAAAACATGAAAAAATACCCGAAGTCCACAGAAATAAAGGCCAAGATGAAAAGCATAAAAAACATTACTCCATGTGAAAATAAAAAAATATGTACAAGTCGTAATAATGAAAACAAAAGTCTGAAGGGTCCATTATCCCAAAACAAAAGGAAACCTACCTAAAACCCCATCTAAAATACAACTATATAAAAAAAGTGGAGCAAAGTCCGCGAACTCCAAATAAAAATATAAACCAAATGAAACCTAAACCTAAATAACTATATACAAAGGTGGCGGGCTAGTCGATGGCTCACTTTTTGATGTTCCGTGCCAGGGCATCATTGAACTCCACGTCGATGTTCTGGAGGCGGGCCTCTTCCCTGGCCTCGAGGTCTCGCAGGGATGCAGCCATGGCCGCCTCCAACTACCTGCGAGTTGCCTCGAGGCACTCAGCCCGCCTCAATGCCCTGTGCATGGAGTTCTCCACCCTGATCATTGTGAGCCATGACCTCTCTGCCTGCCGCCGCTCTGCACCTATTTGCTGGCCCAACCGCTGCCACACGGATGACACTCCCAATACTGGGTCCTCCTGCCCGCCGGCTGATGCCTGCCGCGATGATGTAGATGGCCCTGAGGCCACATGCCTCCTAGGCCGAGCCTGCCGCCGCCACCACGACTGCCTCCGGGTAGATTGCAACACCAGAGGCTGTCGTGCAGGTGCCCTGCTTAAATGTGCCTGCACATCGTCCGTTGACAGGGATCCAGTTGCTGGGGTGACAACCTGTGCTGGAGCTCCGACTCCCGACTGTGGCAGGGATGGGATCTCCACCAGCCTGGCTGCGTTGGTTGGAGCAGGTCCACAGGGGGTCCTGGTGTCATCCGGGCCGGAAGAAGGCACGGAGAACGACTATGTTCCCCAGGGAAGTGGGCATTTCAGTGAGGCTCCACCTGATACAATACAACATCTTGCACCGAGTGTACTATTTCCGTATGATGCCTTTTGCCCGGGGGAGGGTGGAAGATGACAAATGTTTAAGAATGCAGAGGGGATGAGGGCACCTTCTACCATACCATGTCGGCCTTTCCACAGGTACAAATCTTTTGGAAGAAATGTTTTCACAAAATGTTGGTGACGATACACACTGAAATACTAATTGATCCAAAATGCGCGTTACTGGGAATATGGGGTGAGTCGGGGTACACGAAATTTGAGAGGTTGTTCCTTTCAGTCGCCATGGAGCAGGTTAAGAAAATTATTGGGATGCTGTGGGGGGCGCTGTCCCGTCTTCAAATGTCTTGATGGCTCGCAGAAATAGACAGATGCATGGCAATGGTAAAAAGGTTATATAATGCCTGGGGTTGTCCAGGGAAGTTTGGGAAAGTATGGGGCCAATGGGCGGAGGATCCATGAGTGGTGAGGATTGCAGGATGTTCCTTACGGTTACGAGGGATCGTGCCCACTGCGTGGCACCCCTGTGCCCTTACAGAGTATGATATTACTTTTCTAATGTATTGGTGCTCACCTTTGTCGCTATGTCAAGCCCGGTTTGTGGTTAGATGCATTGTTAAACAAAACACAATAAAAGGTTGTAGTAAACACCAGGAGGGCGTGGCTTGCAGCCATGGTGTAGGTCTCTTTCTACGGTCGCTCCTGCCAGATCCTCAGTGATCCGTGACAAAATCAAGCTTTCCAGTGTGACATGCAGGCTGGAAATCGGTGTGACTGCAGGTGAACATGACCAGAGTAGCCAGCTGAGAAGAGGTGTGCAGGGCAGCAATGGAGCAGAGTAAAGGAGCGAGGAAGAAACAGACTGCGGTTGGCTCCAGAAAAGAAGATGGCAGCCGCAAGTGAATGAAGCAGTGGAAGAGAGGTGGATCCCTGGGAGATCGAGGAAAGCCCAATGCATCCATGTGGACTAGCGGGGAGGCATCCGATGACCTGGTAGAGTTGGTGGACTGCAGAGGGACATGCAAGGCTTAGAAGATACAGCCTGTGGTCGGTTCCAGGAATAAAGAGGGCGGCTGTGTCGAACGGAAAGGCAGAGAGTGCGTGTTGGTGCCCAGAAGAAGGAGAGAGGTCAGCCACACGTGTAAGGCCTACCAGGGAGACATCCAAAGTCTCAGGAGCAAGGGCGGACCGCAGAGGGGCACGCAATGCAGGAGCCAGAAGATTGCGAGCTGGCGCGTCCATACCGGCGAGGAAGAAACCGTCCGCAGCAGGCTCTGGAAATAAAGATGGCAGCCGTGAGAGAATGTAGGGGTGGAAGTGTGGCGCACCCTAGGAGTTCGAGGGAAGGCCGATATGGCCATGCGGACTATCTAGGAGGCACTAGTGGCGGACCGCAGTGGGACATGCGCGGCAAAGGAGATACAGTCCGCTGCTGGCCATCAGAATTAAAAGGGCGGCCATGTGGGGAGAGAGGTGGTGAAAGAGCATGGGAGCCCAGGAGAGTGGGGGATGCTCGATTCAACAATGAGGCCTGCCCGAAAGACATTGGAGGATGCAAAGCAGCGGGGGAAAGCAGAGGGGCACTCCCTTCAGGGACCGAAGGTTGGGAGCTGTTGCGCCCATTCTGGAGAAGCCTCAGAGGGAGGTGTGATGGTGGACTCCCTCTGGCAGCTAGGCGGGCGCAACAAACCCAAGGCAAGTGCGGCCCCAAGCCCCTCTTCACATTTCATGCTCCTGTATGTGAGCTGCAAGCGACATAATTGTATGGCGGCTCACCCGCGGTGTGCTGCGGTGATGTATACTTGAAAGGGGAAGCTCCGGAAAAGAACAATGGAGACATAAGCCCCAAGGATTAACAACAGTGATTTGAATTGTGGCTTGACTGGGTGGACCAGGGCAGTGCGATTGACTCAGCAAGGCAGCCCCTATAACCTTGGAGTCGCAAGACGCCTAGTCGGTGCTGGGTCAGACAACTGCTGGCTAGACACCAATCAAGGTGCAATGAAGCGGGAGGACCCAGGCATAGGACTGTGGGTGAAAGGCTGTTGGGGCACATCCACGGTAAATAGCGTGAGACTTGTTGGGGTGTGCTGGGAATACCAGCACCTGGAGAGCTAAGTTAACCTCAACCCTCTGTTGCACACGCCAGGAGACCGAGCCATAGTATAGCCATAACCAGTATATACGGATTCACGCCTTGTTCCTCACGTGGGGTGACTGGGAAAGTGAATGATTGCGACTAGCCACGAGCTGATTCAACAGGATGGATAACTCCCAAGGTGGCTGAAACAAAGCCCATCCAATACACATTAGACAGATTCACCAGGTCCAGGCAGCAGGTTGTGGGGAGTGACATGGACCCGGAACAGGAGAAGAAGGGTGAGACCATAGAGTTACATTATCAAGTGATGCGGGCAATAGCAGACTTGAAGGCCTCACTGGGATCACAGATTGCAGCGGTGCAAGGAGCTATTGGGTTGCTGTGCTAGTATGTGCGTTATTTGGCTGAGCATACAACCACCTTAGAGACCCAGACAAAGGAGAAATCTGGTGCGCTCCGTGAGACGCATGTGGAGGTCCATGTCTTGAAGCAGAAGGTCAGCTTGCTGGAAAACAGAGTGGAAGAAGCGGAGGGACATGCCAGGAGGAACAACATTGGAATTGTGGGCCTGCCGGAGGGCAAAGAGGGCTCAGACCCCACTTCATATATTGGGAATATGCTACTTTAGGAAGTTGGGCCCGGAAATCTCACGCAGGGCTTCACAAGTGAGAGGGCACACAGAGCACTATCCAGATGTCCCCCCTGTGGCACTCCCGAGACCAATTATTGCTAAAGTCCTGAACTATAAGGACAGGGAGAAAATACTGCCCTATTCCAAGCAAGGTGGCGAATTGAAAAGGGCATCGGCAGTGGCGGAGTGGACGATGGAGGGGGACAACGCAGCTGGCGGCCAGGAATGCCTAGGGAACTGTAGACAGTACGAGAACTGAGAGGGTGTGCCCCGGTTAACCGTCCGAATATATAACCTACATTAAACCAACGTTCACTAGGAGAACGGTTCTCCCAGGAGCAGATTGTGGATGCTTGCTTACTTTTTGCTTCATAGTACAATGGCAGGGCCTCCCATTGGTCGGCATCTCACACCATGTTGGAGGAGCCCGAACCAGCGGCTGCGGTCACTACACCGTCCAAGTTTTCTTTTTGGGGGGCACATGTTTTTGTGCTCTACCGCTGTGCATTTGCCCCATTGAGGTTTGCTAGGGGCGAATGCGAGAAGCGGGGTATGCCCGAGCAAAGGCGACGCTGCTGGGCAGACGTATATAGTTGGGGATGTTCTGAGGGGAGGGGCCTGTTTGCACGTAGGTTTGAGTGGCTTAGCAGCAAGACTGTTACTACTGGATCACCTCATGGGGAGAATGTAGTGCTGAACGCTGCGTCAAGGTGGACACACCCATTGGGAGGAGATAAAAGCTAATGGCAGGGGGTGAAGGTCCTCACGTGGAATGTGAGGGGCTTGAACACCTATGTGAAAATAAATAGGGTTTACTCATCATCCAAGAGAACAAGGGTGGACGTAGCCATGTTGCAGGAGACACCCTATGGCTGAAAAACTAGCATTGCTAGCAAATAAATGGAAGGTGCGGGTATTTGGTTCCACATACTAGGCCTTCTCTCAGCTAATTGATCTTAACCCAAAAATGTTGAGGACAAACTCTAATTTACCTATGAGTACAGTAGGATCTGTGACGATGTAGAATGTTGTAATAGAATTTTAGTACTGCTGCTCTGCTGCTATTTTGTATTTAACTTAGTTTGTTCAAAGTATAAATGCATGGATGAGGTATGTTCCTTAATCCACTGAATATAGTGATCTTGCCTTTCCGTACAGTCTGTATCACAAAATCAAATAAAATGTGAATTACAAAAGGAAAAAAAGTGCAAATTGCATGCAGGGGACCGGCAACAGACAATATCCAACTTTTGGAATTCAGATGACAAAAGAAAACGGAAAATTACCTTTAGTCTTGCTTTTACACTCCATTTTGTACAATGTATAAAAGCCTCTGTAAACAGATGCTTTGTATATGTTCTTTACACTTGATTACTATGGAATCTACCTGCTTTTAGTAGGTGCTAAAGAGGGGCATATTCCATGGCAATCCATTCCTTTTATGCCTGGATGAAACTCTCATGCAGGCATAAACCTATGTGTCCTTTGAAGTCGAGGAGGAATGTACAGTGGACATGTTAAGTCCATTTTGTGCTCTTTCTCTACCTCCAAATGGCTTTTAAAAACCCTTTGCTGTAAATGGAAGGCCTAAATAGATAACACCTTCCTGTAGAAGCTTACCTTTGCTGCCCGGGGCTTTGAAAATAACCCTCTCTGTAGCCATTCTACGGACACAGCTGTTGAGAATGAAGGATAATACTTGAATCTGCACTGTATGTGAGCATGAGTGTACTCTGCTGTACCGTTTTATTAGAATGTGTGCTGTGTTTTATCTTATGGGCCCCTCTTCCGCCTATGACGACAGGAGGAGGCACTGTAGTTCTAGGTCTGAATTAATGACCTTGACGAAATTACTGCCCTGCCGTAGTACAAAGATGAATAATGGCTAAAAATGCCCACTCAAAACTCGCATCTACAAAACAAGAGTGACCCGATCATAAAGGTAAAACAGGCACAGTTAAGAGATGTACCTCTTTCTGGTTTTGTGGTAAAGTTGGCAGAGGGAAAGCTATACTCTCAAGAGGGTTGTGAATGTGATCCAGGAGCAACCCAAACAACAAAGTAAAACATTGCAAAATAAAGGCAATGTCCAATCGAGATTCTATAAAAAGATATATACTTTAATTAAACACACCATCTGCAATAACTACATAGAAAAACATTACACAAAAGTCAGCCCTATGGAAAGAACACAGGATCTGCAAGGATAGAAATATGCAGCACCCTGTGTAGCGAAAAAGTGGGGACATGCAAGTAAAAATCGGAATGTTTTTAAAAAGCATATGTTCTTATGCAAAAATGAATTAAAGGTGATCCATCTAAGGCCCAAATATGGACCAAGAGGGCAGTTATCGGTCAATAATATCTTTCACTGTTCTTGGCGATTCGACCACCTTGAATCAGGCTCTTCAGCTGTTTGCACGGTTTTGAATCAGGCTTGAATGCAGAGGGTGCGTTGTTCCAGACAGGGAGGAGGTGTCGAGCTGGGGTCGAGCTGAAGTTCATTTCAATTCAAAGAAGTACGCATCATGAGGGCCCCAGGGTCATCAGCTTCATAGTTCATGCATCGGCAAAGATGCTGGTGACTGGATGCGCAGATCAAGGCGGCTGTTCAAGGGTAGTGGTTTGATGAGGTCACCAGGATCTGTTTGACTAAGTCTGGCAACCAAGAAATTAGTGGTTTGAAAAAGGGTTCAGAGAGTAGTTTAACGAAGTGCGGATCGTGAGGTCCATCCGGGTGGGCTCAACAGTCAGTTCGTGACGAGGCGGTTGATGACTGGATGCACAGTTTGATGCAGCTTTCGTGGGCCGAGATTCTATGAGGCCACTAGGGTTGGTTTGACTGTTGAAGATCGACAAAGAAGATGCTGGCAGTTTGAAAGGCTGTCCGGAGGCAGCGGGTCCAACTATTAGCTTCATGTTCAAGCCGAGACAATGATTTGCTCAGCTGACATGGTGTAGCGGCGAACTGGTTCGAGAGTACATTATAGCAGCTCCAAGATTGGTCAAGTACCAATGGCAGCTCCGGAGAGTGCTGTTGTTTTGACATGGTCAAAGCGTCTTTAATCACAGGTCGCAGCTGTTCGACGTGTGAAAACACAGGGATCATGGCTGTATTGGGTCATCAATTGCTGCGAGTACCCCTCCAGTACTCAAGGCTAAAATTAGTCTTTGTCCTTTGGCTTCCAATACAGTGAAGGCTGGCACACCTGCGAAGTGAGGTAGTGGGCACAAGTGTGGCTGGCAGAGAGGCAGGTCTTGCTCCAGCAGCAGATCACCCCCATGTGCCCTGGGGATGGTTAGGGAAGAGAGCTTTTTCTCTTCCTTGGACACTCAGTCGGCACCTCACTAGTGGAGGGCTTTGGAAAGTCAACTCTCCCAAAAGAGGTCCAATGAAATCTTCCTTTAGTGTTTGCCCAAAGGCGAATCAAAGAAGGAGTGGGAAGCTCCCTCTTTTATAGAGAAAAGCCCACAGGTGATTGACCTAAAGAAAGCCTGACTAAAGGGGTTCAGTCCCTGGCCTTGAGACAAGTAGTCTTTGCCTTTTGACATTGCACCCAAAGTGCTTTGTAGTGAAGGAAGTGGAGGGGACAGGAAGGGGAGAGAGAGATATAAGGGGGGAGGGGTGATTACAAGCATGCCAGTCTGGAAATATGGTGTCGGTAACAACGTGTACCAGCATCTTTTCTGGACCGGCATACTCTGAGTCTGCCAGTAGGAGCACTGAACTACCGGCAGGCCTGACTTGCCGGTAGTGCCAGCCACTACTGGTAGTGAAATCATTTAATCACCAGCACTGTTAACAGGGGTGGCAGTTATTCAGAGGTTCCCATCCCATGGAGTCCTGGAGGACTCCATGGAATGGGAACTTACTGCCATTGCTGGCGTCCGTAATATCCCAGCAACACCGGGATATCGGCTGCTAGTATCTAAAAGGCTAGAGAGGTAACTCGCCAGTAGCACCAGCGGGTTACCATCAGTCTCGTAATGAGGCCCATAGAGAGAAACAATACGGTGGAATCTTCCTCCAATTATGCTGGGTTCCCTCTATTTACACAAAATCCTCTCCCTCCATTGTCAATGGCATCTAAGGCCATTTGGTATACAGCACCCTGGTGTGAGGCTAGATCTTTTTGGGATGTATCTGTCCTTTGATTCCTGTGTCTCAGGACAGCTCCTGTGTGGCGTCTGTTCTGATGGAGAGATGTGTTACCAGACCTCACAAAGGATCAAAGAGGAGGCTCAGCCCTCCAGTTTTGTGCCCTGTAGAGTGTCAGGGCCAGGTTGCCTGACCACAATACACACCATCCTACCACAGCTGGCCAGGGCTTACACGTGTGTTATCAGTCTGATATGGCTTCCTATAGTTATGTGAATTACAATCCACCATGACCTAAATTCAAATATGACTTGATGTTTAAAGGTTAAACTGCCACCAAAATAGTTAGTCATTGTGATTATATGGTTTTGGAAAAGAGGTGCAGAATTTAAATGCTGCCCCTGTGCTCAAGTGATTTGGCTGTCACAGTGGCTGTCAAGTGGCCACCAGTGACCTCTGAGTCTGCTTTGTGCCACTTGAGAGCAGGCGCCGCAGATCAGGCTACTGATTCAGCAGGGCACAGGTATGCACAATGCTTTTGGCGTGGAGTTTATGAAAACAAGATCTGATTAGCAGATTACCCTTTCTGAGATGGGATTACAAGCATCCATTAATTAATACAAATATTTAAAAAGCAGGGACTTCCACGCCCTTGCCAGATGGCATTAACTCATAATGCCACATTTGTTATCCATACATTGGTCACGATAAAGAAGGTGAGAGGGTACAGAAGTGTAAACAAAATAACTCAGGTAGATACAAAGGTAGATATAAACCGTGCAACCAATGTAGCGCCTAAAAGTATACTCATAGGAGGTTTCACTGCACTAAATATGGCAACTGCCTACCAGAAATGGCTATGGGGTCTTTGCTTTGTAAAATAAACCATGGTATCTCCAAAAGATAGGTGATGCTGCCAGAAATGTTGTCAGTCGTGTCATATGACTGACCTGGGGACAAGTATGTTTCTATGTCAGCGCTACAACCTACATAAGCATATGTTGTTCGATTGCCCCAAACTGGTCTGCGCAGACTTTCTTAGGGATAATATTTGGAGGGTAGGAATATTATCAACACTTCTTGTAGTTTTGCTCTGGTCTATTCATGGATAAACCTGTTGGGCATTGCTTTGAGAAGCCCAGCTCAAAACCCGTGAAAGTGCGCAGAAACTAGCAACTGTCAGAGTAGATTCAGTGAAAGCTCACACGAGATTACTTTTAATGACTGCGTTGACATAAATTAATCACAAACACTGCTCTAAGACGTTCTGTAATTAGAAGGGGCGTGCTAGTCAAAGCCCTTTATTCTTTAATTGCAGGGTTTGGGAACGAAGCTGAAGCAGCAGTGTATTGTGGCGCCCTGTTTCTAAGCAGCCCTCCTCACTGCTTCTTCAGTACCTAGGAAGCACGACACAGATGTTCCCAATCTGTCAGTTCATGGTTGCCTTCTCATTTATCATATACTTAGAACAAAAGCTGCGGGGTGGTTAATGATACATAATTATTGAGCACATCAGATCCTGAAGGATAGAAAGGTTACACGCAGCAACCGATACTGTAGGCTGAAGAGATTGTGGGCTAATATCTGCATATCAATGGGGTTTATATGATATGGGAAGAATATGTCATGTTATTCATCACAATGGTTAATGAACAATAGGGCAATTGTGCCGTAGAATGATATCCACAGGTTTTTATATTGCGCGTCATGCCATAGTATTCCAGTTTGCAAGCTGCTAGCAAAATTAAGATAATTGATTGAGGGACAGGTAATTCCTGGGATAAAGCCTGCCCCCAATTTATTGCCCAATCCAAAGGTGAGGCTAGTAGCACTTTAATGTCAAATAAAAAAGTGTATGCAATGCCAACTGTCAGGCAGCTGCTCAAGTCAGGATGTCTGTGATGAGGGTTCTCAATGTGTTAACCTTGGAAGGATAATGGGATTAGAACGCCCTAAATGGAATCAAACTTGCAAGAGGCTAGGCTGCCCTTGAGCTTAACACACGGGCGATCCACCGGATGTAAAGGACCTTTAGCCTCAAGCTTCTATGGGGAGTCGCTAGCTATCAGCTCTGTGATAGTATGTTAAAACCACGTGACGAGTTTAGGAAAAAGGAAATCTTACACTTTCTGACAGTACCCGCGGCCAACCTGAAATAAGAAAGGGATGAACACATTATACATTTAAAAGGTAACCAGAAGCAGCAACTATCTGTCTAAAGATTAGTTTTTCTGAAAGATGACACGAGATGGATGACATTCGGGTGTGAAGTAAAGAGAAAGCATTCCTGAAATAGTTCCAAGACTTTAAACAGCATTGGTAACTTGATATATCTGAAAGTCTGCATTGTGCATGGAGGCTTCAGGTATGTATAACACCTGACTGCGCACGGTGCAGAGGGATTCTGGTGTATGTAAAAAAAGGTTGTATTCTTCAGCTGCTCTTCCTATGATATATCTTAAGATTACTTAACTGCACATAAAGACAGGAGGCCCACACAGGCCACCTCTTTCAAAGCAGTCCAGCGGCAACTGCCACACACACAGAGAACATTCGTTCAAACCCACTCACCCAACATTCTCTGAGCTAGCATTCCCTCAGCACACATCAACATACCATCTCCCAGTCATAATCATAGTGGCCAGCAAGACAAGCAAATAAGGCATAGCACTTCTTTGACTTTTATGTCATAGAACAAGCACATAGTCACCCACTGAGGCTAAAATACATGCGCACAGTCACCCACACATGCACAACATGCCTTCTCATATAACAAAGACACTGGCTACGTCCATAAATGGAACAACAGGCAGTGGTGACCTAAGGACACAGACAGATTCTCTAAAGTACCCCCTACAATGCCAGGGCACATTGAAATATGCCCCACCTGAACACAGTCCGAGTCAGAAAATGGAGGGACAACCTAAAACTTACAAGCCACACCAGAAACTCTAAGGGCTGTAGAGCATATGGTCTCCTAGTCTTGGGTCCTGTAAGACTTAGGACCTTGGGAAGTTTAAAAAAGAAATTGAAAACCTCTTAGTATAACCATCGAGGCAGATTCCTAAATTGGTCCCACAATGCTGGGACAAACGTATATTCATACATTGCATCTAAACCTGCCCCAACCAGGACGCCAAGGCTCAAATGTCAAAACCAAACACCATGCCGGGAGAAGAAGAGGATTATCAACCACACCTTAAAGAAATCACAACAACCTCCAACAATACACAAACCGGGCTGCAAGCAGGTCCACGACCCACGGGACACCATTGCAAACATTTGTGTCCACAGCCGCCCATTAGTAGTTCCACAATGAAGGGACAAACCAAAACAACATGGAAGCTCCGCTGTGGGGAGATCATGACATACTTCTTGCAAACCTCTGTCATGCACATGCTTAGTGAAAAACATCTCAGTAACAAACTCACTGCAACACCTAATACTCGAGATACACAGGCTCACAAAACGACGTGTACGACTCACTGCATCAGATACGCTGAGCACACAGAGGCACACAACAACATTCTTGGAGATACACAGATATGCGCTTGCAACCACATCACAGCATTTTTGTAAATATTGGCTGCTGCAAAAAGTGAGCAACTGTGTGGAAAACAAATTTCAGCATTCTTGAGTACTCAGTGCAATCTATATGTATATATTTTTTTTTTTTTTTTTTTTTTTTTTTTTTTGTAAATTATAGTTTATTACAAACTTTTGTTACAAAACATTCACTTTGAATATGACCTTTGGTGCAACTAATCCCATTTTCACTTTCCCATCTCTATTTGTTTGTATTCTGGAGGACATGCCGGTCTTCACTGTCGTCGACATCACTGTCTTTTCATAGACAATGTATCACTGAATCCATAAAGTTTACGACTGCACATGTCAAGTGGACTGAGCTTCCACTTAAAACATGAAACCACCACTCATCCATATTCATGTCCAAGGGTGCGAACTTCGCTAGATGGAGTGATCGTAGATCTTTAAGCGTTACACATTCTGTTATTAAATGTCGAGAGGATTCTACTGCAGTTCCACAATATCTACAGATGTTGTCCATAGCAGACTGGTCATGTCTCATGAATAGCATTTCCTTTACGTTGATGACATTTAATCGCAAACGGAGAAATTTATCTCGATGGTAACGTGATGGAAATTGCACCAAATAGTTTGGCATTACGTTCCGTTGGTTCTTGATAGGTCCAAGTTTTAGTGCAGATGCTAGCTTATCTAGTTTTTCTAAGTTTAACATCCAAGCCCATTCATGTATCTTGCGTTTTGCAATTTGTGGTTGCGCAAAGAGCAACTCCATCTTAATGTCTGCAGCTAGCATGATCTCCCGTAGGCCTCGGACCCATTTTGAGGTTACGTCTGTATTTGGATGTCCAATTGATGTGTCAAATATTTCATATGATGGTTCAGGATTTGGGATCTGCATTTTTCGTAAGAGCGCCAGAGATTTCCAAAGGACACTCGAGTATAATTCATTTAAAGCCAACTCGTGTCTGATGGCGATAATTGGAGCATATTTTGGTAGCTGTAGCACTGTCTTCCAAAACAAACTTTCTAGTTTGGGCCAAATTTGATGATCCAAGTTCCACCCAGCTTCTGACCCAAAGGTGATGGCGGGGATTACTTTTTGGTGGTAGAATATTCTAACGGGTGTTAGCGAAAATTTTCCGTAAAGATTATGAATTCGGCGCCCTTGAAGTGCCAACGTTTTCATGCGTTGTATGATATCCTGGACCCAGCTCCATTCTCGGATCGATTTATTTATCGTTATCCCAAGATATCGGATATCATTGATTTCAGCAATTGGATTATCGTCGATCTTCCACACAAATTTTTTGTTTTTGGTGCCTTTTACCGATCCAATTTGCATTATTTTGGTTTTATTTACATTTATTTTTAAGTCATTTATTGTCAGGTAATGATGTAGTTTAGTTAAAAGGCGTTGAAGTCCTATCTGGGTTGTGTCGACTAAAACAATATCGTCGGCATACGTTAAGCAGTTAATGTGCTGTCCGTTTACTTTAGGTGGAAAACACTTTACATTTTTCAGTGCCAACGGCATGTCTGCAATGTAGAGTTTGAATAAACACGCAGCAATTGGGCATCCTTGTTTTACCCCCCTATGGGTCATCACTGAATCCGACAGGTTTCCTTTTTCGTTTAATCGGATCTGTATAGATGTCGACGTGTGTAGAGCTTTGATGGGTTCTACTAAGTTCTCTGGGCAGCCCCACGTAGTTAATTTCTGCCATAGTTTTGTACGGTTTATTGTATCGAATGCTTGATGCATATCGATAAAGGCCAAGAATAACTTTGAACGTTTTTCAAGGGAGTTCAATTTTAATATTGTTACCAAGGTCAAGTTGATTTCTGTGCCGACTCCTTTGGTAAAGCCAGTTTGACGGCAGTCATTGATGTTCGTCGACTTGGCCCAAGCAGAGAGTTTCTTTTGTAGGAAGCCAGCAAATACCTTTCCGATTATATCGAGTAAAGCGATTGGGCGGTAATTTGCCGGATCCGTCCGATTTCCCTTCTTGAAGATGGGTACTATAATCGCTGTTGTCCACGAGGGCGGGATTTTTCTGAGCTCTGCAATCTTTATGAACAGCATATAGATGAACGCCGCCCATTCTTGTTTGTTTGCTTTTAACATCATATTTGTAATACCATCTGGACCCGCTGCACGGGAATTGTTGAGTTTTAGTATGGCAGCAGTGATGTCTTCGATGTTCTCAACGCAATCCCAATTAGCTTTGGATTCTATTTGTGCTGGGGTCATGTGGGTAATTTCGGTCGCAAACACTTTGCTAAAGTGGTTCTTCCAGTCACTCTCAGCGACTCCACTAGCCATTGTGTCGGCTTGATTGCGAGAACATTTGTTCATTATTCGCCAAATTTCTCTACAGTTGTTTGATTTTATAAGCTTCAACATGGCTTCACCGCGTTCTTGATCGCGCATAAGGGAATAGGATTTCACCCAATTACGGTATTTTTGTTTGCGTTTTTTTATCCTTATATCAATGCCTACCCCTCCCTCAATTTTTAGTCTGTGTATGTCTTTATATAATTTCTTTTTTTCCGTCTTGACTTTAAGACTCCAATCATGGGCGTGCGTTTTGTCTGATGGCAACTTCCAAAGAGAAGTTTCTTTCTTGCATGGTAAGAGCGCACAATAATTTAACACTGTGTCCTTGGACCGTGTCATATTTTGGAAGTCTTTGTGCAGCTTATTTATTTGTTTGCTGTTTATTCTTATTCTATTTCGTCCATTATTTATCTCTAAGTTCTGGTTCATTTTCATAGCTGTAGATTTTGAAGGGAGAGTCATGGATAGGACTAGCGCATCGTGATCGCTATTTATTGTCTCCAGAATTCTCAAGTTCTTGATTTTATGCCATGAATGCCTTGATATCCAAAAATAATCCAATATTTTTTTGTGACCCATATTATTCCAGGTATATTTCGGTGGTATGTCGCCCTCTACACATCCGTTTATCATTTCGCAATCTCGTGCGTCCATTGCGAGTGACCATTGTACACTTCGCGATTGTTGGCATGGCAATTCTTTCCTGGTTTCTGCGATGCGACTTCTATTTGAATCAAACCAGGATGTGTTCATGTCTCCGCAGACAATAATGCAAATTTCACCATCTAATTGTTGGTATTTGTCTATGGACTTTGTTACAGAAGATATGAATTTTTCTGAAATTATCTGGGCGGGGTTCCAGTATATGTTGATTAACAGGATGTACTGGCTATTAGAGTTTTTCCCATTTTGATGTTGTAATAACGTACTTTGGACGAATATGTTTGGGTTGTCCGTTTCTATAATTTCCCAAGCGGTTCCAATTTTGATCATGGTTATAAGTCCTGAAAACGGGCGGCCCTGTGTATTTTTCTTTGCCGGATTCAACAGAGTCACGTAACCATCTTTGATCGGTAAGGTCCTCATCCATGTTTCTTGTAGGCAAATTGCTAAATTGTTGGTCAAATCAACTGGGAAGTCAGCATACAAGTGATGGAAACCTCGAGTGTTCCAGGAAATCAGTGTTAGCGGGATTTCTTCCCGAGTCTGGCATAGCTAATAATTAGACCTTCCTGATTTCCATTTACTTGTCGACGGTTGTGATCCTGATACAGTCGATAGGTGCTGACGTAGCTCATCACGACGATTAGCATTGACCGATGTATTCATAGTTTTTTGTTTATTTTCTGTCTGGATACAAGAATTTTCAGTCCGCACTTCTGAGACTTCAAAGCCCAGAAACAAGAGTTCATCTTTTGCCGATACAATGGTCTTACGCACCGCCTGTGATTTTATGTGGAGGTAGACTCTGTCTGCATACGTCTCAGAGATGTACTCGACGATTTGGATGTCCTGAGAGGACACAGTTCTAAGTGCTGGAACTGAGTGAAAAAGCCGAATGACGTTTCCTCTATTTAGATT
Organism: Ambystoma mexicanum; assembly: GCF_040938575.1. NCBI lineage: Eukaryota > Metazoa > Chordata > Amphibia > Caudata > Ambystomatidae > Ambystoma > Ambystoma mexicanum. The sequence continues at coordinate 487,984,238 of NC_090923.1, read as the reverse complement.
GACCTCGTTTTCATCTACAAAAACATTTTCAATAAGAATTTTTGTTACCAAGGCATTGTTCTCCTTGGGCATTACATGATCGATATGTTTTTGTGCTTTAAGTCTCTGTGAGGCCGTTTGTTTCGGGTTCAGATTCTCTTTCGTTTCCGGAATCTGCGCAATACTGGCAGGGCGTTGTACTTGTTTGGCTGCATGGCGGAGGGCTACTGGTTTTCCCGTTGGTTGTGTTTCAGGTGCTCTCGGTTTCGCAAGTTCAGCTACAGTTTCGTTTTTACTGGTCTTTGGAATGGCAAGCCAAGGATTAAGTGTAGTCTTCCTAGCCATTTTACCCGCGCCTTCCATTTCATTTTCGACGATTGAATTGTCAGAGTATGCCTCACCGCTTGACTCTTCCTCAATCTCATCGTCGTATGTAGAGAGATTGCATAAATCATCAGTTGACGACTGTGAATGAGCGGATTCGACATCTGAATCTATTCTCTGACGTTTTTTAGAGTTGTTTTTTTGAGAAGTCATTGATTTGGATTCCGCTAATTTCGAAGCTTTTATGTGACTAGATTTTGCTGACTCGCCATTTGTGCCTCTTTTGAAGAATCCAAGTTTGACAGGTGTGGTCAGATTTCATATGAACTTCTTTGATTTACTGGTTTGCTTATTTGCAATGCAGTGCTTCTTTTTTTCTTTTTGTTTCTTGTTTATTGGTCCAGAGCTGCTCCCTTGTGGATTCTGCGTTGGTATCTGCGTCGTCAGCGTTTTTGCTGGCCCGTTGAAAATTCCAAATGATGTTTTTACTGCCAGACACGGGGCAACAACTTGAGACTGAGGTATTTCGATTATTTCATGGAGCTGTTTGCTTGCTGGTTTTACTGCATTGACGATTGAGTCTAGGGCAGGTACTTCCTTCGAACTGCTGTAAGGTTGATTGGCAGTGCTGCCGGTACTGTTGTTACTCGAAATAACGGTGCACTGATCCGCGGAAGTCACAATCCGCTCAAGGATCTTTATGCCCTTTCCAAAGTTTGGCTGATAACTCCCGTCAGTAAAGGTGGGCGCTGCATCAGCTTCAGGCAAGTTTGGTGTAGGAATCGAATTTTTGGCTTCATTGGTACTCAAATTACTCGAACTGACTTGCTTTGCACATTTAGCATCTAATAGGTGTGTTATACATGCAGATAGTGTGTCCATCATTATTTTTCTGTCCGCAGTGTCCTTTCCTGTAAATTCGTTCAGTCTGTTGAACCACAAATTAGTAATTTCTGCTTCTTTGTCGAGACGGTCTTGTATCATTGAATTCATGGTTTCTAGTTTGGAAAGCTTATTGCTAAGCTGGACCATGTATGCACCATTATTCTGGACTGCTTCGTGGAGATTCTCATATAATTTTGTAAATGGAATTAGCGCTATTGAAGTAGCTGCGAGAACGTTGTTGTGTATCTGTATCGCGGCAGCAGCTGACAGATTTGATTTTGAAAATGAAAGGGCCTCCTTTTGATGATGGACAGAGTTGTTTTCATCAGGCAATGAGCTTGATTCAGAAATTTCTTGAGCTCTGAGGTCTGAGGTCCCTTTCCCTGACTTGGATACTCTATTAATGTGTTGTTGAGTGTTTGGAGTAGAGCACTGCGAGGAGATCATTGCTGTCGTGGAATTTGTGGGACGATTCAGGTTAAGAGTATTTACTTGATTGATGGTATTTTGATTCCGGGAGAGTGGACTTTCACCACAGTTTGCATTGCTAATTATGTTCTGAGTTTGTCCATCTGAACACTGGCGAGCAATACTGTTTGAGTGGTCATGTGACCATTCATCCATCCGAGATTTGACGTTTGAGGAGCACACTGTTTTTTTTTGTTTGTTTTTATCACTTATAAAGCTCTCTGACAGGCGTCCCTTCATTATTTCAAAGTCGGCTTTTAGGCGTTCAGTCAGCCTAGCTTCTCGGCCTGCTAAGTCTATTCCAAGTGTGCTTATCTTCGGAAAATAGGACTCAGATGAAGGCAATTTGGCGTTTAAACTTAACAACGTGTTTTGTGTTGGGCTGCCGAGTACGCCTTCTCCTCTCTTTGGTTTTAGTTTGTTCAACTCCATTATAGGCTCTTGACTTAGATTGAGTGTATTTGTCACTTGTGGGATTTTAAATATTTGCTCCCGGTCTTGGTTTGCATCACGTGTTATAGGTGCAGAGTGTACAAAGTTGGAGCGGCTTGCACTGACATCATGGACATTACAGGGAAAAGTGAATTTGACCAGGTCTGAGTCATGCTGGTTTGCAGGTACTTCTAATTCTAGTAGCTCAATGTCAGTTACATCAAACGGCGATTGAAAGGCCGTTATGTTCACTTCAATCACAGTAGGAACGCTTTCCATGTTGTTCGCCATAATCCCGCAGGCCCCGCTATCGGTCGATGTCTTAGCGGTGGGGTTAGAGTCCACTTGCACTGCTACCGCACGGGACAAGACCTCCGCCTCACCCGGCAATGCGCCATCTGCGTCGGCTGGAGGACCAAGTGGAAGCTCATTTCTTAACAATGGTCGTGAAAGAGACATATCAATAGCATCAATTGGTCTGGAGGCTATTTTTGGGATTGTTAGTCTCTCTGACACAATGTGTGCCAGAGTGTTTGGTTGTTCACAAATTTGATGCGGAGCTAGTGTAGAGCAGACTTTCTGGTTTGACTCAGTGAGTGCATTACATAAAACTGTTTGGGCTTCCTCACGCTCATCGAGTTCTCCTCTTGACCAATCGTACCCTTCTAGCGACCCTGTTTGATCAGGTCTGCCTCCTAGCTCACATTGTGACCTCTTGTTGACATCATCGTCTCTCCTATGTAATGAATGCTTTAGTTTAGCACGGGTTTGTGGGCCTTGATCAGCCATTTGGAGGACTTACCTCTGGTCTCTCGATTTCAGCACGGTTCGGTTCTTACACGATTCTAGGCTGTGATGTTTGCTTGCAGCTCGCCAAACAGCCGCACAACAGCCGACGCCCTCCACTCCTGCCGGGCTCAACGCCGCGAGGGTGACCGCGGGTGCTTTTTCAGTCTGTATCTTGTCACGTGAAGGATCACGTGATCTCCAGCAGGCTCCGCCCCTCCAGGGAACGAAGCGGGGATGGAACGGCGGTCAGCAGCTCCAAAGGACCAGGTAAGCACCAGCAGAGGTTTGTTTCTGAAATGAAACGCTCCGCTCGCCTGACCGCGGGTGCTTTTTCAGTCTGTATCTTGTCACGTGAAGAATCACGTGATCTCCAGCAGGCTCCGCCCCTCCAGGGAACGAAGCGGGGATGGAACGGCGGTCAGCAGCTCCAAAGGACCAGGTAAGCACCAGCAGAGGTTTGTTTCTGAAATGAAACGCTCCGCTCGCCTGACCGCGGGTGCTTTTTCAGTCTGTATCTTGTCACGTGAAGGATCACGTGATCTCCAACAGGCTCCGCCCCTCCAGGGAACGAAGCGGGGATGGAACGGCGGTCAGCAGCTCCAAAGGACCAGGTAAGCACCAGCAGAGGTTTGTTTCTGAAATGAAACGCTCCGCTCGCCTGACCGCGGGTGCTTTTTCAGTCTGTATCTTGTCACGTGAAGAATCACGTGATCTCCAGCAGGCTCCGCCCCTCCAGGGAACGAAGCGGGGATGGAACGGCGGTCAGCTCCAAAGGACCAGGTAAGCACCAGCAGAGGTTTGTTTTAGAACTGGGCACAAAAACTAGGAACCAGGAACAAGGGACCAGTCACGACAGGAACGCTGCAACAATGACCATATGTATATATTTGTGAAAGTGTGTTTGTATATTCGGGGTTGGCTCCAGCCTCATAACAGTTGGTGGGTGGACATTTTGGCCCAAGGTCGGTATACCAGGCTGGGGTGTACTGGTGATACTGAAATCTGACCAACCCCACCCATTCACCCTGCACAGGCCAGGGTCCGGCCCTGTGCTATCAGTATAGGCGATTCAGGGAGATTGCAGATTTAGCCATTTTTCAAATATAGGTGTTTAGGACAAAATAAAACATACACAAAGCCATAGCAGACCCCCACGTGCATGTCAGCTACATACGCGGCAACACTGGGGGGTATGGCTGGTGTGAGATAAAATAAACTCTTGAACCAAGAGAGGGGCCACAACAAAACAGGCACTCATCGAAACAATGGCACTTAACAGTTTACACTAGTTATTTGCCCCTAATGCTACCCTATACTAAATATAATTACATTACCAAAGTGAACAAATGAACAAACTTCTGAAGGCGTCAACACTGACTCTCTGAGAAACTTACACACTGTCTCGCATCAGAACTGCGTTGCTAAACACACTAAACACTAAGCTTCAGATAACTAACTTCATGCAACAAAACAGGATCCTGTGAATGAGAAAACATTTTTTTTTACTTTACATGAGCCAGCTAAACTGAAACGCTCCATGCTGCGAGTCTTTCAAATATGGCACAACAAGCCATCTATTTCAGCATCAAAGTGTGTTGGCCCTCCAAAACCAAAAGAACCACTTAGCAGACATGGAACCTCCATCTCAAACAATGTTCATACAATTCGCGCTCTTAAACACTTGTCTACGAGCACGATACAAATAAAATATCAATATCAACATCCGAAAGTATGAAAGTTCTGGGGCTCCACTCTGTGCAATCTCCCAAAGTATCTTCAGCGTGGGATTACATTTCCGCAGAGACCCTCCTCCGCCACTCCTCAGAACCATGACAGCAGCCTCTGCTGGTGTCGCCTAACACCAACTTTCCATTCTTATGCGCCACTCATACAATGACTGCCGGAGCCAGGTGTAGAGTCGACCTTCCCTTTATTATGCTAACTCCAAACTGACTCCCTTTCCCCTTTGTCCCTCCCCTTCTGCCCTCCACCGGCTCCCTCCCGCCTTGGCGTGCTCACCTTTCTTAAAGGGACCGCTTTCCTTTATTCACCCACATCATCTGCCGAGGTACTCTGTCAATGCAGATAACATTCACACAGGCTTAAAGGTATGCCTGTTGCACTCTCGGAAGGTTCCAATGATTTGTTTTTCCGCTCAAGAGGGACAACTATTGCACACTATACGAGTGAAACGGAAGAGGAACGCTGAGAATGATAGTTCCTCACAGAGCGAACCTTCCAGTTCGTCATCATTTCATTCCAGCTGCCCCAGCGAGCTCTCCCCTGAGCCACCTGGGTTCAACACTGAGCCCTACACACTTCTACCCATGCAGTGAGCCAGCAGCTGCATTCTAAATACCATGGGAAACACAGATGAAGTAATATCTAGTATCCCACATGAACAAAAAGGGGAACTGGCACTACCTTTCGCAACCCAGACGCAGACCCTGATGCAGCGTATTTCACACTTGGTGTGAAGAATTGACATCTGGCAAAGGTGGGAAAGCCTTGGCTTTTTTATTTTTATTAATGATAAAGTGGTGCAAGTAATTCTGTCTACAAAGAGTGGTTTGCTAACCATATCCCCTTACATCAAACTCCATGCCAAAATCATAGTATACCTCTGTCTCCTGCTGCATCCGTATTCTGCTCTGCAGCACCAGCTCTCCAGTGGCACAGATCGGATTCAGAGGTCAGAGGTGCCCTCTTGACAGCTAGGGTGACATCAATGTCACTTCAGCACAGAGGCTGCATTTAATGTATGCACCTCTTTTCGCAATATTACATAATTATAGCGAATTACCATCCTGTTGTCAGTTTAATCTTTGGACACAAGCCATACCTGAGCGTGAGATATATGATATGATAGGTTATTTATAACACGCTTAATACCCAGTGGTGTCTAGGCACGGACCGGGGATCGAACCTGTGTTGCTTCATGTCGTCTTGCTCCCAAGGCGGGCACGTTGCCGGTGAGCTATCCTCCCGAGACTATATGGTGGCTGGTAATTCATATAATTATTAAAGCCACATCTGATCTCTATAATACATATGTCATTCCTGTGAACCCAGGTCCACCATGGACCCAGCAGGACCATAGCCTGTGGGGGTTGTCTCTCCTTTAAACATTTGCAAGATCATGTAACACTTCTCACCAGCAAGACAGCCCTTCAGCAGAAGCCATGTTGGGAAACAGGAACTAAAGGGCACACCCTAAACAAAAGGACTATCCTAGGGTGTGGCATACGCAATGCGCTTTGATTCAAGGGGTTTGGGATGAAGCTGGGGTTAGTGTAGTCGGAGGGAGCTCAGCACAGTTGGGGAAGGATTCCACCATTTTGATTCTCTGTTTCTTCTTCCTTCCTGTTCCCTACGCTTCCTTTAACCCACAGAAATGTGGGTATGATGCAACCAGGCAAAGGCCACTTGTCACAAGGACAGTGAATAAAACCCTTAAAACAGGCTTGTTTTCATCCAATCCTGTGGGACCTTTTCCCCATAAAATAGGGGGTCTGCCACCCTTCCTTTGATTCACTTTTGGGTCATGCAGAATCCAAGAAATAAATCATTTGGACCTCTTCTGGGACAGTTTATCTTTCCAAAGCCCACAGCCATTGAGGCGAAGGAGGAGTGTTTCAAGGCAGGGGCAAGCTCTCCTCTCTACCCACTTCTGGGGCACACTGGGTAGACTCTTGCTGGGGACCAGGGCCTTCCACTCTGCTTACAAACCTCTGCAGGCTGGGAGAGCAGAATCGGAAAATGTCTCACAGCATCCAGAGGGCCAGAAAACCCAGGATCCATGTTTTCACCACCTGAAACTGCATTTGAGCAGTGTCCGCTGCATTTGAACCAGAACGATCTGCCGGTGCTTCCTTTGGCACCCACTCGATTTTCAAACCATCATGTTCAATTCATCACCCTAGCAGAGCCTGTCACTTTACCAGTTTGAGCACCAGTGCCCATGCAGAGTATTTTGAGTGGCTGCATTGAACCAAGCATTAAACTTCCAGGACTTTGCATTGCAGCTTGACTTGAAATGCTAGACCCATACGTCAATGCTTGGAATCAAGTGGAGGTATTCATCATTTCAAACCACGCCCAATTGTAGCACTGCTCCTGTTGACCCATTCGACGTGCATTGCTCTAAGCCACGTCAAACCGTACAGAGCACCGATTTGAATCTGACTCAATGCCGGTTTGCCATAAATTGTGGTACCGTTATTGACGCCAGTATGCCTTTGTGTGCCAGTCCTTAACGCCTAGTAAAACCAGGCGTTAAGGGAGGGACCTGCAAAGGGACCTTGGAATAGGGCGCAAAGGGATTACCAGCACTGGTGCCATTAGCGGTGCCCGGTATCCCTTTGCGCCCAGGTCGTAATGACCCCCATAGTAGCCCTTTAGCAACACCCAACGCTAATTGCTACTACTAATAACGTTAGCAAAGTGCCTACTGCCCACAACCACCCTGCTTAACATGAGTAAAAAAATAAATACCCAGACTCTCATGCTCACGATTGGTCTCATCACAATCATGGCCTCAGCTACCTATAGCACAAGTCCACCCATAGACAGAAACATGAGACTTAGGTCAAGATCACCCTGCATTTATGAACCCAAAAGAAATAAAATAAGTACCACCACTGGACTCCTCTCCACCCCTGACCACCTGGCCAAGACAGCACAGGTAGCTAAAACAGACACCCCAAACTCAGTGCCTGCCCACTCTCACACAAAGAAGCATTCAAGCCAAAACAGGCCCATAACTAAACCTTCTCACAACCCTAACCCTAAGAGCACCTTAATGCTAACAGGGTCATTCATCAACGCTAGATCCTTGGTTCCCCACGCCACCGAAATTGCGGACATCCTAAACAATGATAGTCTGGACCTACTCTCCATAACAGAGACCTGGCTTCATGAAGCTGCAGGACCTATTCTGATGATAGCCATACCTGACAGCTACCAGATCCTTAGGGTAGATAGACCCAACGCCAAAGGCGACGGCCTAGACATCATCTCCAAAACCACCTTGCCCATTAGGCTTGCCACTTCTCCTCTGTGTTCTTCCTGTGAAATACTCACAGCCAAACTGCTGTTACCGAATAACCGCACGCTGACCATCCATTTGATTTACAGGCCCCCAGGACCACTTTCGAAGATGACCTCACTAGCCTTCTAGCGAACAACACTCAAAACCACTCCCAAACCTTGCTGATGGGCGATTTCAATATTGCCCTTAAGGACCCAGAGAACAAACATGCCAACTCAATAGCAGCTCTACTTAATGAACACGGGCTTACCCAAAAAGTCCTCTCCCCTACCCACATCAAAGGTAGCACCCTCGACTGGGTATCAGATCTCAACTGTAACATTGCCATTACTGACATTGTCCCACAACTCTGGACGAACCATTATCTAATAAACTTTACCGCCACACTTGATCTCCTCAGCCCTAAAACTATCAATATGATACACCCCCCTCCCTAACAGAAGTAAAAAAGATATTACTGCCAAAAACTCATCCCTCTCCTCCTCCCGACTATTAATAGCCTGGAAAACTACACCGACCCAGACACCTTAGTGGACACCTTCAACAAAGCTATGACCACTGCACTAGACACTATTGCACCAACCAAACTGCACAAAGGTAAGCAGGAAGCACACCTGAATGCCTGGTTCACGCCCCAACTCAAGGACTTAAGAAAACAAAAAAGAAAGCTTCAAGCTATCTGGCGCAACTCACCTACCACAAACAACAAAGTTAAACTAGCCCAACTATCCAAGCTCTATAAGAAAGTAATCATTAACACACCAAAAAAAAAATCTATTCGACGATAGTATCACAAAAGCCAAATCAAACACCAAGGAACACTTTTCCATCCTCCGGGAAATTGAATCCCCCTTACAACCAGCAGACGGCATTCCCAAGGACAAGATATGGTGTACTAACGTACAAAATCACCACCATTCAACACAAAATAACAAAAGAAAAGGACTCTCTGCCCCTCTCTGATAAACAATCACCACAGAGTCCAATATTATCCCTCCATTCAGCTTCAAAACAATCTCCATTATTGACACTGAAAAGGTCATTCTCTCCCTGAAACCTTCCAACTGCAAGGGCGACAGCTGCCCAGCGCAAATAATAAAGGATGCATCTAGGGACATAGCCCCTTTTACCTCGAAGCTCATAACCTCCTCTTTTAAATCAAATACAGTACCCTCTAACCTGAAAGAATCTTGGGTCCTTCCCTTACTCAAAAAACAAACCCTTGATCCATCCATCCCAACCAACTACAGACCCATCACTACCGTGCCGTTCCCTCTCAAAATCATTGACAGAGTAGCCTACTTACAAATTCAGGACTACCTGGAAGCCAACCACCTGCTAGGCTCTCGGCAATCAGGTTTCTGCCCCGTCCATGGTACCGAAACAGCCGTGCTAGACCTCAAGACAAAAATTGAGGAGTTAAAGGATAGTGGAAAAACAGCTTTACTACTTCTACTGGACCTGTCAGCAGCCTTCGAACTGGTGGATCATGCAGTTTTATGCAACCACCTCAGGGTTGCTGCCAATTTCACAGGGGAAGCTATAGCATGGGTCCAATCCTTTCTAGCTAACCAGACTATGAGAGTCTTCTCAACCTCACCCTGCGCTGATCCCATCCAAATAACATGTGGAGTCCCACAGGGATCCTGTGTCTCACCCACTATGTATAACATTTTCACCAAGCCACTGTTTAACAATCTGGACAGACTGGGCGTCACCTACACTAACTATGCAGATGACACCCAGATCCTCATACCCCTTTCGGGCAACTATGAAACAGACTCGGCCTTGGTGAATAAGATATACATCCTCATTCAGGCATGGATGGCGACCCACGGCCTCTGCCTGAATGACGATAAAACCGAGATACTGCTCCTCGGATCTGACACGAACCTAAAAAAAGACCCCCAAACTACGCATCCTTTAATATTGATAACAATATCATTAAGGTTATGCCTGTAGTAAAAACCCTAGGATTCTATATAGACTCCTCCCAGACCCTTAAAAAACAAGTCAGCTCCCTCGCCTCCACAACAGCTTACACTTGCAAATTAATCTGCGCTGCCAGACCATTCCTCTCCAGTGCCAGCTGTATCACCCTGACCAACACTCTTATGTCCAGACTAGATTATTGTAACGCCCTGTACTCGGGAGCTAATAAATATGTCACTGACAAACTTCAATGATTGCAAAATAATGCCTTAAGAGCAGCGCTGAACGTCGCAACTAGAGACCACATCACTAAATTCAGGAAAGAGACCCATTGGCTAAAAATAAAAGACAGAATCCTCCTAAAAACCATTTCTATCACATCGAAATGCCTAACCAATCTAGCTCCCCCGTACCTAGCGGAAAAAATCTCTAGGAGAACCACGACCCGGCCCACCAGATCTGCGGTCTCATTCATGCTCGAAAACCCTGACCACGGCTGGAGGAACCAGTTTCCCAGTCAAAGCTGCGCAATCTTGGAATACACTCCCAATTGACCTTAGACGTCCCCTACTCTACGCCAGATTTAGACAACGCTCTCAACTGGCTCTGCACCAACGACCTATAACCTTCTCTTCCCTGCCACGCTACTCCCACCCTAAACATAGCAATGTTTAGCCTTTGGTCCGGGCTTTGCACCTTTGATCAGCTAGATCTTCTATTATACACTGTATTATATGTTGTACTCGCATGTATATACCCACCCTAAACATAGGCAATGTTTAGCCTGGTCCTTGATTTGCACCTTGATCAGCCATATCTTGTATTATACACTGTATTATATTGTATTGTATTATACTCACATGTATGTACCTGCCTGAGACTGGCACTGTAACTAAGCTTCGAGAATTCTTGTACTTTTGCGCCCAGCTACCTAAGGGTTTGGCGCGCATTATCAAATTAATAAACAAACTTGAACGGCGCAGACCAGTTGTATTTGCAAATGCTCCTCCTTCATAGAAATGCAACAAACAATCCTACAGTGTCTCAGGAATAAGGCAGGAATTGGATTACTGTGCGGGAATGGTGAGATTCACCATAAACACACAAGAAAATCCACAAGAATTTCTAATGTACTTACTGCATGTTCTCAAAAGCAAAAATATACCTATCAATGAAATCTTCTAGATTTCATATATGTGGAAACATACATGCACTCTCTGCAACCATGGCGTGCAGGATCAAGTCCCTAATGAATGCTTTGTGTATGTATCTATACCTAATTGGGAATCCATTCCATTTCAGCAGCTGGTGCAAAATGCAAATCATGGCATATCATGTACCGTTTGTAATTCAGACCATCGTTCCACCTTACACATAAACTTGCATAGCCAATACGTAATAGTAATGGTTTTAAGATACAACACAGATGGTACCAAAAACAACTGCAAGCGTACTAGCTTCACACACGGGCAAGTATCGCTTGGCAAGTAATCCTTTACAACAGTAGGCATAATCTACCACACAGGTTCCACAACCAGTGCAGGTCACTGTACTGCATACATTAAAAAGAAATATGGGTGATTTGAATGCAATGATACTTCTGTTACCCTGAAACAGAGATTGTCAGCAAATCTAAAAAAATGCCTACTTAATATTCCTGAGACCTAAATGTACTCACTGACCTGTAAAAGTAGCATAACCTACTGCCCTATAGACACCAACAGGTATGTAAGTGCAAAAGAAAAATACCCTTCTGTCCTGTGAAACTGTAAGAATTTAGCATACACCAACTGGTCTGGGAATACATCAGTTGTACTCTAATGCGGTTTCCAAAATGGAAAATAGTTTAAATGTGGGAACAGATGTGCATGTTGTTCATTTATCATAATGCTATACAGTTTTTTCCCCAATGACCCAATGATTATAGACCCAGAAACAACAACTGTGTAAAACACGCACCGATGTTGTTTCACGCATAGTACTTAAAAAGTACCGACTATGAGGGCTTACAAACTGTCCTCACTAAACTGTAAAACTACCAACAGTTGGAATATGCCAACTGCTGTCTAACTGTGCCATACCGCTGCGATGAATACAGCAACTGGCATCTAACTGCACCCATAATACTGCAATGCAACTTGCCAATAGCGGAAAACTTGAAATCCACCAATGGGAATGAAAGTAATTCAAAACATACCCTGCGAAACTGTGAAACTATGAACAGTTAGGATATACCAACTGGTATCTAGCTGCACCATAATACTGCAATATTACTTTCCATTACTATAAAAGTTAAAATCCACCAGAAAAAATGAAAGTTCTTCTGAAGATGCCCTTCAAGTGCCTACAGTACTTGGAATATACCAACAGGAATCAAACTGCATGAACGGGTAGAGTTAAAAAGTGAAAAAGGATAAACCGTTGAAATAGGCAAACTGGTATCCAACTGCAACCATGCCACCACCGCTGTCCCGATAACAGACCTTAATCCCATAGGCCTGGTCTCCTGCCCCCGCCTTTGGGCCTCAAAGCATCATTCAAGGCACTATGGTTGGCCCCAGTCCAGGTTACAAGTAAGAGCAAGTTGGGCTAAAGCATGGAGGGATTGGCGGCATGCCAGAAACCATTGAAGGGAATTAGCAGTGTGGGCATTCATGGGTTAATACTAGAGCCTGGGACAGATTTTCAGGGGTTAATAAATGACATTGAGTACATCCAGTGGCTCCTGTTCCCCCTTCAAGATGGAGGTATTGCTTTTTCTGGCAACTTGGGTTGCAGGCCAGTCTTCTGGGCGTGGCTGCTGGCTTACTATATATTGCCATGCCCAAGCCGAGATCCTCGCTTTGCGTCTTTCTGCTTATGCAGCGTGACGCTCCCGGCATCATCCTGCAAGGGAAAAGAAAAGCAACAAGTTAAAGGTTGCACGTGTGCAGCCCTCCGATCCCCAGCAGCTGTTTACCTGAACCTGACCTCGCAGCAACGCCTCCAGGAACCTTTGTCTCCACAAACGTTGCTCCACCCGTCAGCTGTTGAAGCCGCGTTCCGCGCTCTCCCTCCTGTGAGCGGCTTCTCCCGGCGGAATTCCAGCTGCACAGCACGGCTCCCTGCATTAGAAACAAAAACACAAAGAAAGGTTAGTGAGCAGCGGGAAGAACCACGAGTGCTCCCTACGAGCACAGCATACTAAAACCATCAGTGCCTAGGCAGTTCAAGACAGAAGCGCTTTAGTTCATGATAAGCAAAAGCGGTTTAATTAAAGGCACAGATTTGGACATTAAAAATCACTAGGCTCCAATACGTAGCATCAAGATAGTGGCACCAGGACAATTCTGAAAGGCGCAGGACCACGAATCAGAAGACTACATAAAGGGAATTCTCCTTGGAACATTTGCATCCAACAGCTTGTTAGAACTATCAAAATCAAAGACATTAAAGAACTTTCACGCCGTAGCTGGACTGGGCGGAAAACAGCTAGTGAAGTAAACTGGCTGCATCGAAAAGTGCCCCTGTAAAGACATAGCAGGATGGAGAGCTTCCTGTAACAGTAACACCGGTGAGAGAGGACCCTAGAGGCTGGGTGTTGGGTGGTACTGGGTGGCGGTTTCTTTCTGCGCCCCGCAGCAGCTGACATCTCTGTCCATTCTCTTCCAGATACATGTTTCGTAGGCCAGTTTCCAGTCCTACTGTAGGATACAATAGTGGAGGATTCCAGGTGCCCCTGCAGAGCAAAGTTGAGCATTACACCACTTCCGAAAAGCAAAACACACACCGTTTCAATTCCTCCTACCGCAACAGTGCTTGTAATAGCAAAACCACGTAGTTGTGCACCTTAAACATTTCTTTAAGTACTGCACACTTCAATTAAACATAGTGTGACACATAATGTCAAATAAATGTACTAGGGTTTTTTTTTAATCCTGCATGGATTTTTTTCCCACAGACCCAATGATTATGCAACCGAACACAGGAACTGAGCACATTGCACAGTAAAGTTGTTTGAAGCATAGTACTTATAATGTACAAATTATGAGGGTCTACAAAGTACATGAATATGTGAAATTGTGTAGAATATGACATTATGAAGTACCTTACCTAAGATAATATGCTGTTTTTTTCACAGCCAAAGAAACAAAGATTTCTCCTGCATTTCCAGATGCAAGAAACAAAATGTGTGCCCGCAATGGGACACTATTCAAAAAGGCTACTTGCACTTCAGTGGTATTCTGTCACTGTGTTCCAAAAATAATAATGAGTACACGCCTATTAGTGCCATGCTTCTTTCCAATGGGCAAATTGCATTTCTATACACATATTTGTGCAATGCTTATGCCAGTGGGCACATTCTTGGATGCATGGCCGTATTATGCTTTGGTGGTTGTGGCCAGCCCCTAGACTCTTGGGTGCATGGTCTACGGCCTCCGCCCATGCACCCAAGAGTCTAGGGGCTGGCCACAACCACCACAGCATAAAACGGCCGTGCACCCAAGAATCTGGCCAGTGGCCCCAACCCACACACCAATTAACCCTCACCTTCCCAATTTGAACACCATCTGCACTTATTGAAGTAGACTGCCAACCCTATTTTTCCCCAATGCCAATATAACCATATCATCCAGAATCCAATCCCCTACTGTTAGAAGCCCTCATACAGTCACCAAAGAAGTCCAAATATGTGCCTGCAACTGCACACCAAACACTAGCTACTGCAATAGTTGTGGGAAAAGTCTTGGTTGCACGGCCGTATGATAGTGCAGTCGTTGTGCCAGTGCCTAGATTCTTAACCGAATGGCCTATTTGTAACCTATCCAAACATCCTCCTATCATCTATATTCCACTCCCCAACCCTCATTAAGCTTGCCACATAAGCCAGCCACCCAAGGCCTTGTCCGTGGACTACTGCAGTGTCCGTGGACTGCCGCGCTCTGCACGGTCTTCTTCCACCTAACCAAATACATCATATCAACCATCTTTCACTCCCCCACGCTTCCCAGCCCCTCTTCCCAACACCAAATGCCCCAAAACATGTTTCCCAGCCCTATTCCCCACCGCGCTTTTCGCGGACAGCCGCAGCTATCCGCAGATAGAAAATGGCAGGCGTTTTGGAAAAATATGACGCAGATCACGCTTTCCACCAGCCAATCAGCGGGCAAATTGGGTGTCTGCGGACATCACACTGCCCTCCGGACCAATCGGAGTCCTGTCTGCGGAGCGAACAGGGAAATGGGTGACGGACACATGTTTTTGGACCTACATTTTTCATGTTTTAAAGAAAACTACAGGATGGATTTACACCAAATTTACAAAAGCACACTTTTGGGACCAAGCCGCCGCTCTTGCCGCACATTTGGTGAAAATCCATCCAGTGGTTTGGGCTGTAGGCATGAGCAAAAAAATGTTTTCCATTGCATTTGGGTTCCGCCCTATAACTTTGCCCACCCCTTCACGAAACCTCACCATATTTGAGCGGGCCATATACTTTTTTTTGCAAAGTTTGGTGAGGATTCGTCCAGGGGGAGCAGAGTTATAAGCTGCCCAAAAAGTGCTGCTCTTATGAGTTGAACAACTAAACCATAACTACACAACCGTTACCGCAGGCCGTGTAATATATATATACACACACACATATACCACAATCCCTCTGCACCATCCGTGCAAAATCCCAAAACTCAGACATAACAATTGGATGAAGAGCTGTTAAAAGAATACAGATGTGTGCATTGAAAAGAAGTTTGTCACAGACGAGAACCCCAAAGTCCAACCAGTACCACAGAGGTTTGCTGTGCTGAAGTAAAGGCTGCCTGTACTGTGGGATCCTTGTCTCTGGGCTGTTAAAACCATTGTCAGGGAGCCAGCACAGTCCAAAATGATGAGCCCAGCATAATATGGCTATTTGGGCTGCCAGCAATTGGGAAGTGCACAAGAAAAGTGCTCCACTGCAATACTATAGCTTCGGAAGTTTGAGACTTGTCAGCACCTTGAGTTTAATTAGGTAGTGACGCCGCAACAGATGACAGTATCAATTAAACCAAAGTGCCGAAGTGTGATGAAATTACTTCTGCTCCACAGGAGTACAAGGGTGGCTAGTGGCTAAACCACCTAGTCAGCCACCACACCTCTACAAACCAACATAGATCACAATCCTAAAAGTAAAACAGGTACTGCTAAGAGATATACCTCCTTTGTCTTTTGTGGTAACATTGACTGAAAGAATGCTATAGTTTCGCTTTTGTCTCCCACAGACATTTTGGACCACCTGCTCTTCCCACCCCCTTACTTACCTTCTGGCGGCACACAGCGAAGTGTACCGCTGGCTCCACAATCCCCCTGTGATGCTGGTTCCCTTCACGCACATGGAAGGGAACAGGTCCTTTCCTTTGATTTATTTTTTGGTGTTTTTTGTTTGCTTGCCCCCCTTTCCTTTATATGGAAGCGGGAATACCCCTGCAACCCCAAAGGCCTGGAATGTCGATCAAGGGGGGTGGGGGACAACCCCCCAAACCTCTGCTCCATTTGATCGACATTTTCGGAATTCATTTTTTTTTTCCAACACCATTTTTGGCACTGTCTCCCTTTGGGTTTTTTCTCCATTCTTTTCTTTGGATTCTGTATGTGAGCCAGTAGTAACGCAAACAGCAAAGTACAACAGTTCCAGAATATAAGAATGTCTAATCAAGATTCTATAAAAATATGTATTTTTAGTTACCCAAATCAACTGTGTACTCAACTATCAAATCACTATAAACATCAACTCTAGGAAGACAGAAAAATACAGCATGTAATGATGCAGCACTCTGGGTACTTAGCAAGGAGGAAAGACAGACAAGAAGTGCAACAGCAAACAAATAAAGGGTATGCTATCAGTGGAATAAGATGCAGAAGGGACTTAGCCAACCTTTAGGCCCCAAACGCCGGACTAGGAGACAGGGTCAGTTCAAAGTACCGTATTCCAGTGTTTGGCAGATGGACAGTGTCATGCCAGGCTTTGAGCTGTTGTGCTGGCAGGTCGAACCGGGTTCTGAGGCAGCAAGATGTTGATCACATGGGAATGGGGAATGGCTTTTGAAATGGGGACTTACCGGTCCCGCCAAGGTCGGACTGGACCGGTAGATCCCCATACCACCAAGTCGGTGGCGGTACCGGTATTGGTGCTAGTCATAGCGCTAATAGTGCCATGACTAGCACCAACCTCGGAATGAGGGCCTATATATCGATGGCTGGAAGTAGTTTTGGCAGAAGGGGATCACCTAGGTTGAACTGTTTCAGTAGAAGCTGAGAGTGCGATGTACAGAGGGTAGGTGCGGTTTCAGCAGGGGGGATACACCGAAATTAGAAAATCATAGTATGATATGATTGTTTATTTATATAGCGCCTATACACAAAGTGTTTCAAAGCGCTTCAAGGAGGGAGGGAACATAGGAAAATACAGTACATTCAGTTAAAAGTCCTTGAGGCAATACATAATGTGAAAAATAACTATCGTAATAGGCCTGTTGACATTTCTGATAGTGCAAGTGCAAGAAAAACAGGTAAGGCAAGAGGTAATGGAAAAGAGGGATAACAAAGCAAGCAGTAACATTACTATGTCTGACGACAATTGATGTAGTGCAGGGGGTATACAAGAGGAGGGTTGGGAGGGGGGGGCACGGTGGGATATGAGGGGGAGAGGAGAAGAACAGGGCACGCTACTGAGCAAATTTATCAGAGATAAATTTAAAAAGCAGGGGAGGGGGATGGAGAACAAGGGGGTAGGAGGGGAGACAGACAAGCTACTATCAAGAGACAAGGAACAGATGATAGGAGTAAGTGCTAGGGGGGGAAGGCCTCGAGAGAGTATCCAGGTCCCCGGAGGAGGGGGAGATGCAGGCAAGTGAGAGTAGGAAGTAGAGTGGGTAGTAGTAGAAGGGGGTATGTGGTACCCAGCACAGAGAACAAGGAGGCAAGCACCCCAAGAAAGCGTGAGTAGAGTCTACACGAACAGAGGACAGATGGTCACGTATGGTGGGGTGTCAGGTGCATGCCGTAGACATAGGTTTGGCATTGCCAGGCAATAGCGTGGACCAAGTCTCGGCAAAGGCGGGCAGCTGACACACTTACAGGGGTGAGATGAGAAGGGGTGGCAAGATGACCAGAGGGGAGTGGGAGTAAGGCAAAAAGGGGCAGTGGGGGGGGGATAAGATGCAGATGGATCGGAAGAAGTGTACATGGCACGAGTTATAGCTGACACATGTCGCACAGAAGCAGCAGTTCACGGTAAGTCAAAACAGTGATTGCAAACGGTGGAATCATGCATGGATAATGGACAAAACCTTTGCAGTGCGTCTGATTAGAGGAATGGGTGAAACATGCATGAAATACGTGTATTTCCCACCAATGTCATAAGGGCAGAGGTGCGGCATAGAATAATATTAAAAGCACATAAACAACTTCCTACAGTATTTGACAGTGTTGGCCTAACACCGTCCACAGGGTGAGCCTCGATCAGAAGAACTTGGGCCCCCTGAGCGACGCCGTGGAGTCTGTCTCCTGTACGTCATATTTCCCGCGCCCGCCGGACGGGGATTCGGCGCTGGGCTCTTCCCTCTTCACCCGCCGTTACTGAGGGAATCCTGGTTAGTTTCTTTTCCTCCGCTTAGTAATATGCTTAAATTCAGCGGGTTGCCATGTCTGATCTGAGGTCGTAGTCGAGGGAGCCGTGTGAGCTCCGTGGGGCGGCCGCACCTCGGGCCCAGGGCCGTGCAGGGGGATTAGCCCCTGGCACAGCCCCGCGCCTTCCGGCAGCGGCCGATCATGCGATTTCCCGATCCGCTGAGGCCGAAAAGCCGCCTGGTCGCGAGGCCCGTGCTCCCGGGCCATCCCGCGCCGGCAGCCCTGAGACACCACAGACAGCCACACGTGGCACGGCCCGGTGCCCCGGGGCAGTGGCGGAGGCGCGCCGGGCTTTTTCAAGGCCCGCCGCCACCTCCCGCCGCCCGCCGCCGGGGCCAGTGCGGCCGGGTCCAGGGGGATCCCGCGCCGGTGCTGATCGGGGTCTGACCTTAGGGGGACGAAGGGAACGGGGTCCCTGCGACAGCCCCAGCTGCGCCCCGGGGAGGGGAGCCCGGGGCGATTGACGTTTAAGCGACCCTCAGACAGGCGTAGCCCCGGGAGGAACCCGGGGCCGCAAGGTGCGTTCGAAGTGTCGATGATCAATGTGTCCTGCAATTCACACTAATTCTCGCAGCTAGCTGCATTCTTCATCGACGCGCGAGCCGAGTGATCCACCGCCAAGAGTCACAGGCAACTTTTTGTTTGGTTCCAGATGTCGGCCCGAACCTGCCTCCTGTCTAGCTGCCCACTTGGGAGTCGGCCGAGACCATCGGGGGTTTTAAGAGAAAAAAAAAATAATAGTATAGGATGCAGGTGGCTAAATTCAATAGTGGGGGTTGACCTAAAAATAAAGATCATAATATAGGCTGCGAATGCATGTAACTAGTTTTAACAGTGAGGGTTCACCTAAGTTCGAAAATCACAATATAGTCTGAAGATGCATGCAAGTAGTTTTAACAATGAGGGTTCGCCTAAATTCAAAAATCACCTAAATACGAAAGTCACAATACAGGCTGAAAATGCATGTAACTAGTTTTAACAATAAAGGTTCACCTAAATTCGAAAATCACTGTGTGGGCTAACAATATAGTATGCAGGTGGCTAGTTTCAACAGTGAGGGTTCAGTGGTTAAACAGTTAGTCTGTGACTCCTCTGTGGATGCACCTAGCCGGTATCGGGATGGCTGAGCGGGGTGTGGGTAAGCTGGGCCCAGAGAATACCACAACTATGGCTAGTATCAACAACTGAAGGCTAGTGCCAGATCAGCAATGCAATCGTTATAGCCAAGTCCACATCTGTGCAGATGGCGCCTGGCCTAATGCTACGTTTTCAAACACAAGAACTCAAGTACAGGTACTTAATAGTCAAGGTGTGTGAGCAGACATAAATTACAATTGCATAGCAGTATTGCAGATAGTGGCATAGGCGCGAGTCTCATAATCGCAGTGATGAGAAAGAAAACAAGAACGGCTGGATGCGGTAACTAGCAGGAGCAGGTAGGTGCGCTGGTCATTTCTGGCAGTGTGAGCAGGACAAGGTCTAGGGAGTGCTCAGGAGGGGGGGCAAGGACAGTACCTTTTGTTGGGACCTCGGTGGAAGGCTCTGTGGAATCGTGCAGGGATTCTGGCAGAAGGCAGTTCAGGCAAAGGACAGGCATCGACAGGCCTTGTGAAAGCAGGCCTTAGGAATAGGAGGCCGGCTTCCGCCTGCTGGCGGCTGTAGTTGGCTCTTCTGGGGCAGGGCAGTCAATCAGGCGATGCGGCAACAAGGACTCAAACTGCTCAGTGCAGTTGAAATTATTGCGGCTGTAGCATAAAGGGGTTCTTTAATGTAAGCAGGGACCAGTCAGGAGACAGGCAGGTACAAATGGAAGTAGGCTTTATTAGTTTCAGGGTACAGTTATGAAGAGGGAGTAGGAGCTATAAGGTATACATCTTACTTCATGTAATCTCCCATCCTGAATGCTTAACTGCCATTCATGGAATACTGAACCAGCAGGGTTCCATGCTTACCTCATACATTCTACTGCCTGCATCAGTGCACTTGATGCAGAGCAGCTACATCCCAACACAGGATACTACACATCCCTTTCCTTTCAACAAGCACACACAACCATAACAAAAGAACAGGCTCTCTCCACAACACATCACATCCACCCAAAACCAACCCAACACAACTGCTACACTCAAAACTATCACGGCGTTCCACGTAACTAACATTCCCCATCAATCATAATACACTAATCCACCATTTACTCAGACCTGCCACACCTGAGTCTCACAGTTGCCACCTGCAAGCACTAACCAACAACAAACCACATTCCATCACCTTTGCAGCTCTTACGTCAGACATACACTCCTTCCACTCCGCCTGCCACACGGAGAATCGGGCCTGCCACGCCCGTAGCACTAAACTTCATCAACCACAACTTACTAACAATCAAATACACACTAACATACATCATCTGTCCTCACCAAGATCACCACTCATCACAACAATAGAAACCTGTCAATAGCATGGCATAACACTTCGACAACCATTCTCACATTCGCTCGCTAACTACCCGGAAGAAAACATTGAAAAGTAGGAAATATAAGAAAAGTAACCAACAACACAAAGATCACATAAAAACAGCGTACCTGCAGAGACACAGCACGTGAAAAGAACACACCATGACAGAAAGTTGGCCAAACTACCGCCATGTGTACAGATCACTCCATTAGAATTAATGCATCCACCAACATACGCGCAATTTTTCTTTTATACTTAATCTCACCATAGATTTATAAATATATGTTATACCATATAACCAATATCCATACACATTAACTCAGAGCTCTTCCACAAATTACTCACTTGGGCATCACATACATCCAAATAACACTTAACTCAGGCTCAATTTTGATTAACATACTAACATACCTCACATTGACCAGGAGCACCTACCACCCAGACAACATAATTAATGCTGTAATCACAATGGCAATTTACTAATGCCTACTCTTACAATGGCATTGTAATTTTAAACATGCCTAAATCATTTCACTATGACCAATATTCACCTATACACCCAATGTCATGGTCATCTATTTACTAAACACAAACATTACTATAAGCCCATATGCATTATACTCAAAATACAATACATTTTCTATATTTCTCATGTAAATTCACTTACTAACACATTTCTCAATATTTCTTCCCATTAAAAATGCATTAAAATGGAATCAATAGGTCCCTATAAGTCCAGGGTGCATATGCATAACACCATAAACCTGCAAAACCTCAAATTGGTTAAACACTGAACATCCATAAAAATTAATATTTAAAATACAATTCTACAATTCACCTTAGCGCACATTCTAAAACTATTGTGCACCAAATAAAATCCTCAAAGAGGTTAAATATATTTATTCACAGTGCAAACATATATATATATATATATATTTCTTTTTACTTTAACCATACAGCACTCACATTCACTCTAACAGCATGTATTCCGAACCTTCCCAGCCAGGCCAGACACATAACTCACTAGATCAACAATAGTACTTCATCTGTATATTTGAACCAAAGTGATCCTTTGCACAGTACATATTCTTTTCCAAGTGCCGTGAATACACTTTTTGCATTTTCCAAATGTCGAGAATGCACTTGTTGCACTTAAACATTTTAAACCATGTCACCCTGCATTCATATAAATACGAATCATTACCATGAGTCCTTAAATTACTCGTAGTATTGCCATCTTCTAAATCTAACCAGCATCCATCGCAGTAATTTGCATTTGCATTAGTGACGAACGAAAAACAGTACCTTCACTCTATTTACTTAATCCGACGCAAAGTATCTCATTCCTGAAGAGGGATGCACTGATCGTTATCAGCATGCCTTGCTGGTAATTGTCCAGACATTCCACAATTATCTTTATGGCCTTGACATAATGCCCTAATGTGCCACGTTGCTGCCAGCCAAACATTCTCCTTTTTTTTTTATAGCGAACAAAAACACAGCTGTAGTCATCACCACGCACATGCACGTAGCAATCACACTATCCATGCACGTAGCAATCACACTATCCATGGATTATATAAAGGCTCCAATGCGCACAAAGCCATCCATTACATTGCTTTAGGCTTTCGGTCTTTCCCTGTATTTCTTCGGCGTGGCTCGAAAACATCAGATGAAACGTTCACTTCGCAATGACGTCATCACACCAACGACCTCCACACATCCTTTCTTCTAAAGGATTGTGTAGTAATCTGCTTTCAGGTTAGGTGGGTGTGTGACATCACCTACTTGGAATGTTTATGTAGAATGTTGGTGTGCAGGGTTCTGTGAGTGACGGTTGGGAGTGAGAGTGAAGAGTGAGCTGAGAAGATGGGTGTGGGGGTGAGCCCGGTGTTTCCCTTGTCATCTTGTGTCCCCTACCATCCCTGTGTCTTGAGGAAGAGTACTGGACATGGACAATAAAGGAACCTGTAACTTACCTGAAGTACTGGAGGTCCACTTTGTTACACTGGCGACGAGGATGGGATGGTAGGTGGACTGCCTACTCGGCGCTGCTGGGGGGGGTGCAGCACCCCTGGAACACCGCCTCTGTGAGCCCCCCCCACACCCAGGCGGGTCCGTGTCCAATTGCCTGCCGTGTGCAGTTTGTGGCCCCTCATGTGTAGAGAGGGGCAACCTGGTGGCAGATGGTGCCTTGGACCTGGCCGTTGTCCCAGTTTGACCCGGAGCCAGGGCTTCTTCAGGTGTTTCCAACGCAGTTTCAGGCGAGCACAGGAGTGGGAGGGCTGCTGAAGCTGATTATGATATTCCTGAGGCAGCAGCCGGATTTCCCCAGCAATGCGTCTTTTTGGTGCCTTGTCCGCGTTGTGGAGCCGGCTACCAGTCTATATCCTGCGGCTGAGCGGAGCGGTGCTTGTGCCTGTCTGTTGTCCTTGGCGGAGCCCATGTCATCATCTGGTCCAGGGAGTCTGCTGTCGGGGTGTGCGTGGATCCTTGACACAGCGTCTCAAGGCTGACGGTGAGTGCCGCAGATCGTTGGGCACAGGGCAGCCTTATGACAAAGATCCGAGAGACTTGTGGGTCTGTACTTTTACTGTGATTGGCCCGAATCTGACGGCGCCCGAGGATAAAGGTTTGCGGTTTCGGGTGGTGTTTACGGGTCGACAGCCAAGCGGATCTGGTGACATCATAACTGTCAGAGGCATCTACATCAATGTCACGTGCGCAGCAGCGAATTCTTTTGGTCCTGCGTGTCTGCCTGTGTTCCCCAGCTCCCGGCCGTTCCGGATGTTTTTAAAGTTATTACGTAATGTCGTATAGAGAGGCATCGTCATTGATCTCGTGGCAGGGATCATTTACTTCCTGCGTTGCAAGCCTCGTTCCCAGGAGAGAGGAGGAAGGAACTCATTTCAGACGGAGTGCACATTGGATCAGAACACGATCGCACATTGGCTCAGAACACGCCTCGAGAGTTCACCACTGGTTGGAGTGGTGTTGTTGAGTGGCGGGTTCATTGCCTGTCATTTCTTTGGAACTGCAGCAGTTGGAGCAATTTATTTATTTTTTTTTTTTTGCAGCTTTCTTTGATTCCGTACTGGGCAACAATAAGTTTGGAATTTGCCTGGTGCTTAACATGGGACTTTTGTCAGGTTAGTGTGGGGCCGCGTGCCTGTGTTTGAGTGTTGTATCTGTTGTGGCCCATTTGTTTAGAGATATAAGTGCCTTTGATTAGTCTCAATGCGGGGATTTCCCTCACTTAGGTGTAGGTGGCCGTTGTTTGTTTCCTGTGGTGTCACTGTGTTGTGGCCCTGTGGGGAATCTGTACCCTAGTATAGGGGCTCGGGGTGGTCCCTTTTTGCAATTGATGGGTTGGTGTGGGTGGTTTGTAATTAAATGCTCTTCGGAGGTGTACTGATTACCCACTTTTGCGATTCTAAATGCCAATGCTATATTAATGTTTCACCTGGTGGATGGAACGTTACTGGGACTAATGTTAACCCCTTGTGGTGTAGATTGGGGTGCGTTCTTACTTATGAAGTAAAGTGTAGGGTCTAGAATTTTCATGGACTTGAGGGTGGTGGTCCACGTGTCAACTTTCATTGGGAACACTGATTTCAAGCAAGCAACAGTGACATTGTCTTTGCACATATTTTTAGTGCTATTTTACATCTGAGGACTTTGCAGGGGGGTCATCATTTAATCTATTAACATGTTTTGTGCAATGTTTTCAACATGTGTTGTGCAATGTTTTCAATCTTGAAATGTGTTTTTATGATGCCTGCATTAATGCTTATTGCTATGGCATGTTGTGTATGGTTAATGTTATCAGTGTTTGGTCCGAGAGTGCACTGTATGGGTGCGTGCAAGTCTTCTGGCGCATCTGAGGTCATGTGTTTACAACTGCATTTGGTTCTTAGTGCCTGGCATTGGTTGTGCTAGGGTTGGTCACTATGTTTGCGTGTGTTGTTGATCTCTTGACCTTTGGTTGCATCTACCTGTGTGGTTTCAGGTTAGGTGTCTTGGAGTGAGGTGTGATTATGGTCTTTGGTGCCTGGTCTTTCCAGGGTAGGTCACTTTAGATTTAATATCTCCCTAATTACTGCGGTGATTAGTGCCTGATAGTTCAGGTTTGGTCACTTTGGCCTGTATGTTGTGGTCATTAGTGCCTGAGCTTAAATCAGGGTAAGTCACTTTTGGCGGAGTCTTATTCTCAGGGCAGTTGTTCGCTGTAGTGATTCATAGCGTTGTCATCTCTGTTTTGGTCGCTATGCCTGAGTTGAGTGGAGTTTTTCTTACTGTCCATAGTGTTATCCTATTGGACGAGGTGGTGTCAATTTTGCTTTGCCAGTGTGCCTCCTGATTCCGAGTCTGGTATGTCAGGTTGTCTCCTGGTGTGTTTGAAATGGATTTTGTGGATAGAGGGAATGGCCAACGGTTTTGTGCAGAGTAGCAGCCTGGTGTTGTGGTTCTTCCTCATACTGTTGTCAAAGTTGTTTAAGTGGTCCCTCGGTTTGTTGGGCATTTGTTGTTGCTTCCTTTGGGGGCGGTTGGTTAGCGCTTGGAGGGGCAGCTCTGAGACTTTGGGGTGGCAGACCGAAGTGGAAGGTGATTTGTGCTAAGGTGGGTAGGTTGGTTAGGTGTTAGTTGTGTTAGTGTTCGCTAACAATAGTTTTGGCTAGGGGTGGCAGCCCTAGGTCCTGAGGGCCGCTCAGGACAGGCGTAAGTGCTCTGTTTTTTATTTTTGTGGCCTCGAGGTGTGACCGAGGGAGTGGTGTTGTTTTGTTTTGGTTGCATGCCGTTGGCAATCTTTCCTTCTTGGTCCGTTGGTGTCCAGTTAATGCTGTCCTTTTGTTGGATTCCCGTTTTTGGTTTTGCCAGAGGTTCTGCACATAGGCGGCCGCTGTGTTGTGGAATTTCTGGTAGCGTGGTGTCTTGGGGTGTTAAGGTCCCGTGCTGGTCACACTACCTTGTCATTCCTTTTTGTCTTCCCTGGGAAGCGTTGGCGTAGCAGTTGGCTTTTGTGTTTCTAAGGGGGGGGAGAAGTGTAGTAATCTGCTTTCAGGTTAGGTGGGTGTGTGACATCACCTACTTGGAATGTTTATGTAGAATGTTGGTGTGCAGGGTTCTGTGAGTGACGGTTGGGAGTGAGAGTGAAGAGTGAGCTGAGAAGATGGGTGTGGGGGTGAGCCCGGTGTTTCCCTTGTCATCTTGTGTCCCCTACCATCCCTGCGTCTTGAGGAAGAGTACTGGACATGGACAATAAAGGAACCTGTAACTTACCTGAAGTACTGGAGGTCCACTTTGTTACAGATTGCTTTTATCATACGGAAATCAATAGGCCACGCAAGAACATTTTCTTTTTTTTATAACTGTCACTGCCTTGTTCGGAACGCTAGGACAATGG
Source organism: Ambystoma mexicanum (assembly GCF_040938575.1). Classification (NCBI taxonomy): domain Eukaryota; kingdom Metazoa; phylum Chordata; class Amphibia; order Caudata; family Ambystomatidae; genus Ambystoma; species Ambystoma mexicanum. The sequence goes on along the minus strand of NC_090923.1, from coordinate 487,957,878 downwards.
CGTTCGGGGCTTCACAGACACCCCCCACGGCATTCCAAACGTCATCATTTCTCCCAGAGGTACTAAGCTGCATAGAGCTCCGTATTACGACCATTTAACGGTGATGCAGCAGTCTATGTGCACCACGCTCCACCCCATAGAGTCCATGTACAGAGCAGGCGTTCACAAAAGAATCATGACATACTAGCCATAGTCATTGAAGTTAAACAGCAGACCTCATCACTTCAACTGTATATTATCACCTCATCAGCACATTAGCAGTGCCCATCCAGCATATTGCTTATGTAACAGTATCACAATTTAAGCGCTGCTTATGCCCATGCTTCAGGCTGTTTACTATCTCTGGCGACAGTCTCACTCAGCGACAGTACCTGATTACTGACAGCTTTCAGGGAGCTTGTAACCTGGGGCACTCTTCGTACATTCAAGGGTTAAAACTGTCCCTTAATACTCCTATAGTCCATAACAGCTGCTTGCACTCCCAGCATATTATCAGCCCCAGACAGCCCATTTACAGTACCTTTTTGTTTCTTTGTGAACAAGGGGCATTACCACTCATAACTTCTTTGGCTGCCTGCAAGGGAGAGTGTGTCCTCCCATCCCCAACAGGACTTAGACCACGTCGCTGCTCACATAAGCTGTGTTTTCCTGGGCCTATTTTCCATTGCTGGCTTAACCAACTTCTTATTTTCTGCTATACCAGTGGGCGCCATCTCACCACTGAGTTTCCACTGCCATCACTGCCATCTGCCATCTTTGGACTCTCATTTCCAAACATCCTCGTCACCACTTGTAGCATAAAGGGGTTCTTTAATGTAAGCAGGGACCAGTCAGGAGACAGGCAGGTACAAATGGAAGTAGGCTTTATTAGTTTCAGGGTACAGTTATGAAGAGGGAGTAGGAGCTATAAGGTTAACATCTTACTTCATGTAATCTCCCATCCTGAATGCTTAACTGCCATTCATGGAATACTAAACCAGCAGGGTTCCATGTTTACCTCATACATTCTACTGCCTGCATCAGTGCACTTGATGCAGAGCAGCTACATCCCAACACAAGATACTACAGTGGCCATTTTGGAGGTGCTATTTTCGAATAAAAAAAATGTGGGGCAAAGGTTTGCCAGATCTCATCTGCACTTTCACGTTATACATAGGCAGTAGTAGTAATGCATGGCAATTGTGGCGCAATTAGGGCTGATGGTGTGCACATCGATGCACGCTGTTTAACCTCACCAGAATGCAGCATGAGCGTCAGGCTGCTGTTTCTATTTCTGCCGGGCGCCGTCGTGTGTGCTGGAGAAGGGCTCCTGCCCTCTCTTCTGCGATGCGCGTAGCTGGAGTGGAGGGGGCTGCAGGATGCAGGATGCAGGCATCGACAGGTAATGTTTTGAACAATTGGTGGCAATTGGAACAGAACATTGATTAATACATTTGCATAGCAATGTACACCAGTTGTGTTGGGAAATTTGAATGGACCTGACAGTTCTGTGTCTGTTTCATTTGCTGGAGCTCCATTTGTTTTTTTAGAAGACATACTTCTCTTTCTTCGTGACGTTAGATGTGCACTTGCGTTTGCACTACATCCTTTTGTGGTTGTGCTACTCACGATGCAAGGAATGTCAGCCTTGACTTTGTATCAAAATTGACTAGAAATAGTCCTTCAAGTGTACGTAGTAGTGACAGTGCTACGTAACTCATACCTTCTGTGAAGACTGTGCTGCCAATGTCAATCAATGCCTGATCTAGGGTTAGACCTTGCGATGGATGAATAGTTTCATGTAAATGTTGCGCACTGTTACCTGAGGGTATGCTCGCGCACACAAATAATAAAACAAACAAACAAACAAATAGTGACTGCATATGCAAAAGACAGAGAACTGTTCTCTGCGTACATACATGTCTTTGAAAAGAAGGAATCGGCTATTGAGCGTCCTATCCTTTTAACTTCTGAAAGTTTGTCAAAGTGGATGTTGACAAACTGAATATTGTTGTCATGTGGATATATCTGGAAGCCCACAACTGTGCCAAGTGCTCCATTAACTTAACATTGCTCCACGTCAAGGTTACATTTTGGCATTACTCTACAGTTTAAACACAATGTTAAAAAACTTTCTCCGAACCAGCTGTGTTGGAGATCCAGTATTCTAAGGTATTTAGTCATGCTGTGGTTTGTTGACACATAGGCAGTGTCATACCGGGCACTTCCAGTTTGTCCATGGGGTTAATTTGCACCATTGGTTGCATTTCTTTTTTTAACATTGTTTCGTTGAATTGTGTACAGCTTTCTATGGTTGTCATTAAGGACATACATTTCAGATTTGTGTGTGCTAATTGTTCCATGCCATCAGCAGCATATTTGTTATGCGCGTATAGCTGAAGGATGAGTCTACTATTTAAGAAAGGCTGTGCATCCAGCAGACCAATTTGAATGCTTTTTAAAATGTTAGCATAGTTGCGGTCTGCAGACTGACGCATGTTTTGAATTAGTACTCTGTATTGGAAATGTTGCCAGAGATTGGCATTTCCTATGCTGCCAAGTGTGTTACGGCACAGTTTGTGTCCTAAGGTTTTAAAAATAGGTCCACCTTTCACTGGTGTTAATTGTAGAAGATCTCCAAAAACAATAACGTGTTTTCCTCCAAAGAGTTCTTCGTAGTACGTTTTAAGGACCTCTTACAATCTGAGGTGAACCAAAGTCAACATTAGGTTCGAGACCATGCTCACCTCATCTAATAGGAGCATTTTCATTTGTTTCAGAATTCTGCATAGGTCCATAGCAGCTTCTGTTGAAAGTTTGTAGTACTCTAATTTGTTTTGGTGTTCTACTGGAAGGAGCAGCAGTCGGTGTAAAGTAACACCACTTATGTTGTAGCCAGCTAAACCTGTGGGGGCTGTTACAACAGCTGAAAGCTTGTTGTTTGTCAATTTTTGGAGGAACTTGCTGATGATTTGTTATTAAGAATGTTTTGCCTGAACCAGCTTCACCACTTACATGCATGAGTACAGGTTTATAATTTTGACAGCTACAAGTTTTAGTTTCGTGCTGCACACCATGTTCAATTTATTTAGTTACTTCCAGGAAAATGCTATGCTGTTCATCTTGAGTTCTGATTTCAGTAGAGCAAAGTTTTCTCCAGATTCCTCATATTGACACATGGTGCTTTCTACTTCAGTCATGGGTAATTCTTCTATTTTTACTATGAGTGGCTCTCCAAGTAGTTCTTGGCTTCCTGTAACAGAAGGTTAAAAGCCCTCAGGAGTCTCTTCATTTAGTTGTGCTTGAACATCTTCCTCTTGTTGGCGTTCAATGTCCAACATGTTTTTGTACTTCTTGAAATTGATATTTGTTATACTGCTTTCATTTTCATTGAATATGTCCAATAAATCATCTTCTTTTCTCCATGGTTTAAAAAGTTGGAGTAGGGGATTTTGTAAAGTTCTCTATGTTGAGGAGTTTTAAATGATAGCTTCATATGATTAATCAGACTGGGTTTGGTAAGTTTAAGGGAAGGAGGAGAGGGAAGGGGCACCGACCATAGTGACGAAGGGGCAGGTGAAGATAGGAAAATGTTGGATGTGCCTCTCGGAGGTAGGGGGCAGTGTTTCTCATTCTCCCGGACTGTAGCCCTGAAAGCACTTTGAAATTGCTCCTCCCTGCAGAAAACTGCATTGCAGTACATACACAGTACAGTGACCCTCGAAAGACAGGGGTCCAATGCCTTATGTATGGCCTGTGAGGCCTGGTCAGGGATCTGCTGCCGACAGGAGTGTCTCTTGTGGTGACAGGAGCAGATGCAGAATATGTGATAGAGGAACTCAACCTACCGCCTTCGAAGGGTATGACCCTCCAAACTGCTGCCTTGTGGTTCGCCCTCAGGTGTCACTGCATGGAGGTGGTCCCATAGCTTTACAGCCCAGGCTTACCGTGACTGAGTACCATGCTCAGTGCAGTGAACCTTGGCCACACGCGCCTTGGGTACCCACCCACGGTGGTAAAGAGCCTCCACATTCAAGATTCACGTTGGCAGTGGATAGTGGGGACTTCCACTACCTCATCCTCTTCTGCTCCATGCGTGTTCCCCTCCCCAGGACCTCCAAAAGGTGGTGGTGTTAGTGATGGGGGTGGTGCTGAGGAGGCAGCAGAAGTCATGGTTGCCATTTGGATCAGCACACCAAAAGTAGGACAGCACAGTAGAAAAGCAATCCCAGCAAACCAGCAATCTGAAGCAGTGATCTGTCCTGGTGAGCCAAAAATAGAATGAGGAGCAGCAGTGGGGTGAGGCCTCTTATAAGGGTGCAGGGGATGCTCCGCAGACAGTCACGCACTCCACGGACACTTCAAACCCCAAGCAGGGCTCAAAAAGTTGCAAAAAGACTTTAGATTGACATGGGCAGGGTCTAGGGTGAAGTTTCACCTTAAATCTCCTTGGATTGCTCCAAAAAGCACTTTTTGTGTATCCGGGGGTCCGAACAGTGTCCGCGGATACGGACGAACATTCGGCATGGGTGTGGTCACATGATGATGTCACGCAAATTTGCGAATGGGATGGCTGTCCGTAGGACACCTATTGTGCGGGCTACGATGTGCGCTTCCGCTTAGGTGTCGGTAGGACAGGGGCAGGATCCCCAAAATAATTTTGAAGTGCGACACGTGGAGTGGACAGGTCCTGACAGGCACGGTGTTCAGAGGGCACAGTGGATCAAATGCGCATGCGCTCAGGTGTCCGTAGGACAGGGGCGGGTTCCCCAAACTAATTAAAAGTGCGACATGTGCAGCGGACAGTTCCAGACATGTGCGTTATTCCAAGGGCACAGGGTATTAGATGTGCATGCGCCCAGGTGTCCATAGGACAGGACCCGGAACCCGAACTAATTAAATTATGTCACGTTTGTACAGATAGCTGCAGACTCTATCTGTGGTGTTCGAAGGGCACAGGGGATTAGATGCGCATGCACCCAGGTGTCCGTAGGGCAGGGGCTGAATCCCCCAACTAATTAAAAGTGCAACAGAACTTTATGGGATTTTGCAGACAGGCTCAGTGTTCGGAGGGCCCAGGGGATCGAATGCACATGCACTCAGGTATTCACAGGACAGGGTGTGGGTCCCCGAATCATATAAAGGTGTGTCATGATTTTGTGGACATGTCCAGACAGGACACCTCCATTAAAAAAAATAACTACACACACACACACACACACAGAGCAACAGTAAATACACAGAACTTTATTAACACACACTTAAACATTGCATTAGGAAAGGGAAGGGGAGGGGTAGCGGAATGGGAAACATATACAGGGGAATTGGGGATTTGCACAGGCTGGTCATAAGGGAGGAATGTATTGAGGTCTCATCATACCATCTTTGACTAAAGGTAATTTGTGGGGATGTTTGGCTGGGACAGGGGGAAGGGGCACAGGTACAAGTGGGGCAGTGGTACTTCATATTGTCTATCATATGCCTTTCTACAAATGTCTTTAACTCTGCAAAATTGCTGTTCAACTGATCCATTTTTGCACACAGGCTTCTCAGTACATTTTGCCCATTTGCACTTTGGGTGTGTATGTGCCCATCCTCTTGTACATTAGTGGGTGCTTCCGGTCCAATTCCTTCATTTGCAATATGTACTGTTAAAAAAGAGAAACGCACGCATGTGATGTCCTCAGTGATGTCATCAATGACATTTGTGATGTTATTTTTCATGTCATGGTGTTAGTTTTAGCAGTACACAGTGGTGGTGCAAGTTATGGTTGCTTAGCTTACCATAACTGGTGAATTTCTGGGGGTTTTCGGTTTTACTTGTAACCACAATATGGATAGGTTGTTATTAGTGCAAACGAAGTATAACGTTCCTTTCATGTACTTTTTGTAATGATAGGTTTTTCTTAGGGCAACTGAACCATAACATCCCTGTAACAACGTTTTTTGTCAGTGAATTTGATAGGTTTTTAGTAGTGCGCTGTAACCAGAACATTCTTTTAACATAGTTTTTCAGTAAAAGTAATAGGTTTTTAGTAGCGAAATGTAACCATAACGTCCCTTTAACAATGTTGTTGTTAGTGAATTTCATAGGTTTTTAGTAGGGCACTGTAAGCAGAACGTTCCTTCAGCATAGTGTTTTCAGTAAAGGAGATAGGTTTTTAGTAGCGCAACTTAACTATAATGTCCCTTGAACAATGTTTTTTGCCAGTGAATTTCATTGGTTTTTAGTAGGGCACTGTAAGCAGAACGTTCCTTTATCATAATTTTTTCAGTGAAGGTGATAGGGTTGTAGTAGCGCAACTTATCCATAACGTCCCTTTAACAGCATTTTTTTCACTGAATTTCATAGGTTTTTAGCAGGATACTCTTATTTTGCATAGATGTACTGTACAGCATACTGAAGCCGGTGGCTCCATACTGATAGCCACAGTGGTTGCGAACAGTGCGTCTGTTCGCGGACATCGGATGGCATCCAACCTCCCGAGAAAGGGAGGTGTGGTCATACAAAGTGATACCATGCAGCAAAGACAAGAAACATATACAAACAGCAGCAAGTGCGTGAATGGGAAGGTAAAATGCAGTAGGTGCACAAAGTCTGTACTTTCGAAACAACAGCGCAAAGGCATAGGGTAGGCAGCGTAATGGAATGCACCAACAAGAGAAGTAACGTCTGCCTTCAACAATCTTACCGCACACCTGCTTCACATTCTAACAAAGGACGAAGAGTCAGAGTTAGGGACCCCAACTACTGAGAGCATAAAGTCACTGCAACGTGATAAGTACACTAAAGTTCATGTTATAATTGCACAGGTCCTATAGTGTACAATAGTAGGAAAGCATAATGTTTTCTTTTTGTGTGCAGCAATGGCACACCATAAAATGGCTGGAAGATAATTTTCCGCATGAAGAAATGAATGAGGATAATAACCCCATTGAAAGAATTACTTTAAGTGCAAGCACCCTAGAATGGTTGGAGGCGAATTTCCCGCATGACGAAATTAGTGACCATAGTAACCCCATAGGTAGGGAACGCAGTGTGAAAAGTAACAATTACAATATATTGTTTCATGTATACTAAACACATTTGTTTTTCTTTAACAGAAAATACGGGAATATAAAGGAGTACACCAGAAGCGGCACCTCTTCCTCAGCAGCATACGGCCACAGAAACTGAAGGAAACACTGTAAATATTAAAGTAGACTGCCTGAACGCCAAAATGGATGAATTGCTGACCAATTTTGCCACCTGGAAACATTTTGTACAAGAACATATGGAGAAAATAAAATTACTCTGCCCCACCTGCACATGCCCCCTTCCCCATTTCCCAGCCCCCATCCCTGCAAATTGGTTGTCAGGAGAGATGCTTTGATGAGACCTCAATCCCTTCCTCGCCTGACCATCAACTTGTAGAAATGTGGAAATCCCCAGTATATGTATCCGTTTCTGGTCCCCCCGTCCCTTTCCAAATAGTGGCTATGAATGTGTGCAAATAAAGGATATGTAAATTGTTACTGAATTTATATGTGCCTTTTCTTGTTTTAAGAATCCCATTGTATCTCTGAAAGGCACAGCACTGGTGGGGATGATCGCAACTGAGGGAAATAAGAGGAACTGGAGGAGTCGTACAACCGCCACACCTGGCTGGTCTCTGCACAATCACAATGGAAGCATCTGTAGGATGCCACTACGGGCCGTATGTTTGCATCCACAGAAACGCCTGTAAGTAGTTGTAGGACCGAACGTTTGTTGGACGCACAACTTTGCACATGTGTATCTCTTCCAGTGACGCCTGGTAACACCGCCCCTGGCCAAGATATGCGAAGAAACGTGGGATGTACTTTTAGTAGGTGGAAGCCCTCACCCACATCCTGCGGGTACCTTTGCACATGAACATTCCACCTACTGTACCGTTCACACACCCAGCTCATTTAGAAATGTTCAGTGCACCTGTGCCATACATTTAAGTAGTTCGGGGATCCCAAGGGTATCCGTTGGAGAGATATTCACATGGGCACAAAGTATTCCGGCCACTAAGCGTCCCACAGACAGCCGTCCAAATGGAGAACAATGGTGATGTCAACATGGGAATGGTCGTGGGCCCTTTTTTGGCGGACACGAACTGGGCCTGTGCACATCGAAAAAGTACTATTTTCTTCAATTTATGGAGTCTTACAGTGAGAGTGCACCCTTACAGAGGTCCTACACTCTCCCTTCTGCATCTACTTGTTGTAGGGAAAGATTTAGTGCCGTTTTTCGGTTGCACATGCTCCACAACAGTCCTGTAAAAGGGCACACCACACAGCTGCGCTGCAATCCATGTTTGGCTTTCCAGAGCAGAACAGCGGTGCACATTGCTTCATGCAGAAATTGCTTTCTGACCAATTCTGTGCCTGGAAAGCACCTTTCAAAGTAATGGCCACCAGGGCTTCTGCTACTACCTCTGACTCACCACCACCTCCTGAAGGGCCTGAGCAAGGGAACAGGCGTGATAATGTAGATGGACATCAAAAAGGAAATGAGGATAAAGTAGAGGGAATACCCATTGCCCATTGCCTGCAACCAGCGTGAGTCGTGGGTGTGGAAACTATTTACCACCGTTGAAGATGTGTCCAAATCTCGTGCAAACCAGATAAAATGTACTGAGTACTCAGTCGCAGAAAACCTGGCTCATACAGCTACGGCACCACCTCCATGCGGCGACACCTGAAATCGAACCACAAGGCAGCTGTTCAGAGGGTTGTCCCCTTCCAAGAAGGCAGTAGGTTACTTTACTCTGCAGCATCCTCTGCATCTGCTCCAGCCACCTCTAGGGACACTCCAGTGGGCCAGTGCATCCCGCAACCAGCCCTGCAGGCCATACGCACAGCAGCAGACCCATACCTTTCAAAAGTCACTGTATTGTGCATGTACTGCGACATGGTACTGTGCAGGGGGGAACAATTTCAAAGTGCTTTCGAGGCTTCGGTCCGGGAGCATGACAAAGAGTGCCCCTTACCCAAGTAAGGTCGACCCAACATCTTCTGCTCTACACGTGCAATTTCTTATCCTGGTGGTTGCCAAACCTCCCTTCCATTCATGTCCTTCTGTGGCATGTTTTATAACAACAGGAAACAGGAACTAGAAGGGGGGGACAAAAAGGCTCTTTTCAGAGCCACCTTGCACTGTTCAAAAATAGAATGAAAGCATGCAAGCGGTCCCGCAGTCTATGAGCACCGCGTACAGGGTGGTGAACAATGGGCGGCGGGACTCTGCGAAAAACATTGCACGGATTTTCAAAATGAAGTGGTGGCTCTGAAAATAGTTTTTTTTGTGCACTTTGTGTTTGTAATGTTTGAAGTGGTGAACACCCACAGGGGAAATGCTTGCTAAACTTGCAGGAAGCGCTGCATTGCATTTTAGATATTATGCAGAAACAGCTCATTGCCAGCATCCGTCAAATGAACTCCATCTGACCGAAAAATGTCAATGTCTCACAAAAAAGCGCAAACAGCCTTGTTCACATTGCGCTGCGCTTTCTCCATTTGTGGCCCACACGAGGAAGAACGCAGCCACATCTGTCTCTGGGCAATGCGAGAAAAAATTATGTGTGACTTTGGAAACATTTCCATGAGTTGCCAAAATGTCTCCTTCATCGCAAACTGCAGTGCGATGCCACTAACATGTCCTAAATGATTCCATCCACAATGAACAATAATAATGCCTGGATGAGCGAGCATCATCAAAGTGACCCACATGGAGCCACTTTATCCCACGTATTCGGTACCAGTGGGCATCAACATTATGTTACCCAAGGTGTGCAGCCAGTGCACAGCGTTCAGCATAAACGTTTACCCAATGTATACAGGAGCCGCCTTAAAGCCATTTAGTCCACCTACTGAACGGCACAACCATACCCGTAGCCATCTACACTCCTATTTGCAAACACACATTCTGGCACAATCTGCTGTTACACACTTTACCCAGGAAATCTTATTGAGCAATCCCAACTCCTGCACAGTCCCATTTCCATGCCAGCCACCCTGAAAAGACCCGGATGTAGCATGTATGCACCTCCAAATGCTGCGGCTTTTGCAAACATATTGTCCTGTGTGGGGGGGTGCAAACACATTTGAAGCAGGATAGAGAATGCCCTTTTTGTTGGTACTTGTGAAAAGGGTTTATTTTTGTTACACTCACCTGGTCTCTGCGGGGGTGTTGCGGCACGGTTGCAGCCCTCCATGGAAGTGGATCACCCTTGTCAGGCTTCTTTCCCTGCACATATGCTGTGGACTGCGACAATTGGTGGAACTGCTCCTACGTGGATATGAGGGATCGTGAGAATGCTGCTATGTGACTGTCTCTCTCAAACCCTTCTTCCCAAAGTATGGTGAGCATGCACCAACCCATATAGGCTCACCTGTTGATTAATGATGATGAGCTTTCCGACCTGCTTCTCACTGCAGGGGTGCTTCTTGATGGACTGAGTTTCTTCACTGGCCCATTGTACATGGCAGCCCAGACCAGCTGTGGCTTAGCCACTGCTGATGGCAAGTGTGTTATGGCTTTAAAATATTGTGATGTTAGTTCCTGATTATTGTCCGTGTCTTTTAATGATGTCTCTCTTCTGCTTTCTCCCAACAGGTGAAATTGCGGCCCTGCGGTAGTTGCGGTGCAAGAAGCGAGGCCAAAATGGAAGAGAAAGGAGCCCACGATGCTCCGACAGTAGGTGAGTGTTGGTTTAAGGTTGTGCGCAAAGATTTGTCAAAAGCGTGACCTTAAACGGAATGTCTTTGTAATTTTTAACCTTGTCTATCTTTTTCTCTTGCAGGTGCCATCCTCGGCTGAACTGCTCGCCGTGCCGCGATGTCGGTGTTGAAGTGCTGCTTTCCAGAGGTCTGGAGATGGATGATGAATGCCAGAGTCAGCGGCGATGCGTGCTGATAAGAACATGTCCCAAGGTAAGTGCTGAGGCTGGTAGCTGGAATCAAAGGTAAGATGCTCTCAAGCGGCGGTGAGCGTTACACTGCCGTCAATGCATAATAACGCAAAACGCTTACATGAAGGCTGGGTAGATTTATATAGTCTAGCTCTGGTCATGCACATTAGCCTTGGCTTACCGGCCCCATCCTGCCACTCCTAAAGGATGCTGCATGTGCAATCCAGCTTTCCCAAGCAGCCATGCCTGAATAAATGCATGTGGAAGTTCCTATAGGTGAAATAAAATACTTTTGCACCAAATAAAGTGTGTCAGCTTACATTTGTTCATGAGCCTGGCGCCAAAGGTGCCAGGACTGAGTCCAGCTGGACCCTCTATGCTTTATAGTCCCAAAAGGACAATTAAAAGTTGCGTTACCCCTTGCCCTCGTCCCCCGATGGTGCAGGGTCTGTGTTTTCGGGCCAATGGCCATGGCAATTATTTATTTTTGTAAAGCGATGTGTAAAGAAACACCTTTTTGTTTGGTAGTTGTTGGGGATTGCTCTCTGCTTTTCCTCTTTACATTATTACACGAGTTTCTGCAAACTACATTTTACATTGTGGAACAGAAGACTACTTTCAATAGGGGGAAAAAAAAAGATCAGCTCCACTGACAAACGTCACACTAGAAGCACTAAGGTTCTCATGGGCACAGAAAAGCATCCTAGCATGCAGCAGAAAAGCAGACATACCCCTGATTTCATAATCCGTAGTCCCAATTCCATGGCAAGCATATTAAGGAGGACAGTATGTAGCATGTGCGCTTTTCCCAACTACCGCGAGGACCGCAACCCAGTAAAGCCGGGCAGTTCTTTTTCCCTTTCCAGTAGTCTTTCCCCAGCACTCCTTCATTGGCTACTTTTAAACGGTAACATACGCATCCACCAATTACATCCAAGAATTCTGGATCTAACGCTATCACCTGTGTTGAACAGTCCATACTAACTGTTAAACACGCAGAGTTCAAGTGTCCTCTGAATCAAAAAATACAACCTGCAATAAACCTACTCTCACCAAACAACAAAGTACATACAATACCATCATAGTGTTATACCTCTTATTGGAAGAGTGCACTATTGTTGTATTGTTGAATATAGATTTGCAGCAATCCACCAGTATTTACTTAATTGTTACTCATGACACCTCTACAGGTGCTCAGTGTTTATTATGTCACCACCATTAGACTAATCCCTGCATAGTAACGTACTGTCCCCAACCGAAAGTTAGAGGCCATTACACAGTGTCACACTTCCATTTATATGCCTAGCCTCCTATTGACCCACTTGTGCACATTGCACACATTCCCTTTCTTCGCCAACAGCTACTACACAATGCCTACCAAACTGCAACTCTGTAGAAGCAATGCAGAAAAAGAGCCGGGAAACCCAAAAAACATAGAAAGTAGCCATCCGCTGCAAGCGGAACCTCTACAGAAAGTTGAAAGAGAAGAGCTAATGCAGTCATTAAGGAAAACTGATGCATCTACCAGTAAAGACAATGTAATTCATCTGTCAAAATGTGAGAATGAAAAGAAAAGCACTAAAAACAGTGCAACGCGCACTACTGCTAATAGAGCACACACAAATGGTAGTGTAACCACAAGCAAGCATTCCAAAAAATTCATTTTACAAAAAAATGTCCATCACAGAGTCATTCAGAACCTTATAAATAGAGGGCAGAAATCACGCTCAACCCTCAAAGCGTACCGCAGAAAAGTCATTATGGAAGTTCTTGTAGACAGTGCAATGATCGTGAAATGGAAATTGTTTATAGTAATTTTAAACAGAATGAAACCACTAACAACATTAATTGGTAAATTACAAGCACTACTTTGAAACAAACGCAATATCAGAATAGATACCTTTAGCCACATCTGTACAGGTGAGTGGAGTCACACCCTCAACACAGAGCCATACTTCAATGAAGAATCATACAAACAAGAACAAACAAACCAAATTGCCTTACATCAGAGTGGACGAGGGTATGAAAAGATACACATTACCATAATGGAAGAAGAAACACTGCTTTCAGAAATATCCCTATCAAACTTAGATGTCACTCTCCATTCCACCAAACCAACACGCCTCACCTAAAAATGGCCTCGCACATCAATGTGTAATGCTCACCAATGCTTAATCAAATCTTTGCAGCAGTTCCTCAACCACTGTATCAAAGGCAAAGAGAAAAGAAAAAGAAAAATACTGCAAACTATGGACTCCTGTCAAGTGTGCAACTACACAGAAATACAAGGACATTCCTTAGCCTGTATTTGTGGACCTGCTTGCAAAAGCACCTTCCACCGTATCAAAATGTTAGCAACCCACCATTCAAAAGTCAGAAATCTAGTTTACAAACTGTACTATGCAAAAAGTCCAGCTTTAGCACTGCAACATGTAAATGATATTATCCTACACGGTAGCCAAACAAGTGCTCGAACAAATAGAGCACATCCAAAGGAAATATTGTGGAACTGAAGAGCACTTAAAAACTCCAATATTTTCAGACAAAAGTACTGATAACATTGCAGCTACCATCTTTTTATATCACACATCCAAAAAAGAAATACAAATGTTCAAAAGCACATCCGCTGAAATGCCAAACCAAGTATGTGTGTGTTGTCGTAGAACTTTCTATAGAAAGAGCGCCAACACTATAGATATAATGCAGAAAATAGAAGCCAATGAGGAATCCCAATTGTTTCAATTAGCTATGTACCTTATAGCTGAAAACAAATACGAAATTACGAACACATCCATACTGTGCACATACCACACTGCAAAACTTGACAATAACCAAAGGACTTCAAGGGCGATCAGTAATCATTTGGAAGTATTTCCACTGCCAAACATACTGGAGCAGCTTAATTTATATGAGAGCATTATAATCCAAACAGTGCACCCATTTCAAACAATAATACAACTTCAACCAAAAACTGCAAAATTGCGTACCACCGAATTATTGAAAGGCATTCGTGGGAAAGTAGTCTATTTGCCATTAGATCTGAAAGAAAATGTATACACTCTACGAGTGCGAAGGCCAATAGAAGAATATTTGATTATCCTAGTAAATGGTAGACCTACAAAAGACAAAAATAATTGGCAGCAACTAGTGGACTTAAAGTTAGGGAAGCCTTGCAAAACCCTAAAAACCACAATGAATACTCCAAGGAAATAAACGTTGAAGAAAACCTGAGAGAAACGACCGAAATAATTCAGGACTCCTCAACAACTGTCAATTTCAACATCTAGATCCTACTGCAGCCTCCAATATTTTAGACCACTATTCAATTCTCCCACTGCACTCCAAAGACACCATAGACGATGCACTATAAATATATCAAATGTAGCAAGCCAAAGGAGCGCCAATCAGCATATAGTAAAAAAGTGTAGAAGCACAAGCCTTTCCTCTACTCTTCCCGACTGGAAAAGGTGGAAGATATGATGAAAGATGCACACAAATAACAGCATCAGAATACCGCTGCTTATGAATGTATTCTGAAGATCCTAGATTTAGACAGAACGTGCATAACATATTCCACCTCCTCTTTGAAAGCAAACTGGCAACGCTATGTTATGGAGTTGCACACACATTGAAAACAGGCTCCCATTTTCAAAACATGTCTGCTACACAGCTACTTCAAAAGATGCAAGACAAGGACGAAGTTTTACAGTCAAGTATTACAAATCTCTTGGCAAACGTGTTGTACGAAAGAGTACTGGTTCCGACGGCACTCGGATGTACGGTATATGCTATGCAACCTTGGCCCACCCACATGGTTTGTCACTTTAAGTGCAGAGTATGCATGGGAATACTTGCACACTTTCCTACGCATAGCAAACAAAAACAAAACAGGTGTAGACATAAAAACACCAGGAGAACTCTGCTCGCTTGATCCTGTAAATGTTTCACGCTACTTCCATCATCGCTTCCTTGCCATGCTGCAATTAATTTGCCAAAAGCACTTACTCCCCTTAGAGAAGTGGAACACTTCTTTTGGAGAAAAGAATATCAATCCAGAGGAGCACCACAAATGCACATTATTTGTGGATTAAAAATGCTCCTAAATTTGATGAGTGTGATGAAACTGTTTTGCAGTTCATTCAAAAATACGTCACTTGCGAAATCCCTTCAGAAAGCACACATAGCGACGTACATGCACACATTTTGCAGTTCCTAAAGACAAAAGTGTGGCAAGTATTGTTGGCGCAAAAATAAAAACAGGCAAATACTACACCAAATGCCGCTTTGGTTTCCCTAGACCAGTTTCGGAAACAGGGCAAGTAAACAGCTTCATGTCTTCGGTTGAACACATTGTGAAAGGGAAATCTCCTAAGAACACATACTGCATTAAAAAGGAGCAAAGCATCAAAGTACATCAATGATTACAATGCAATAATTGCCCTCCTATGGAATGCCAATGTTGATGTACAGTACATTGCAGACAATTCCACTGCAGTTGCAGGATAAGTCACAGACGCTTAACCAAAGCAGAAAAAAGATAGCTGAAAGACCTCAGGGATGACATATCATCTGACAAAACACTGCCACAAAAATTGTACAGCTATGGCATACAAATGCTGTCCCATAGAGTATGTGGCTCCTACGGAGCCGCAGACCATTTAACTGGCACTGTCTTATACTGGAAATCCGAAAACATAGTGTGGCTAAGCGTTGGTCCTTCTGCATCCAGAAGGAGACTACTGAAATCATAGGAAGACATCCCAACAGCCAGGGCATTTTGAAGAACAACTTATTGGACACATACTACCCAAACAGGAGTATTACTTTAGAAGGCATGTGCCTGTACCAGATAGCCCAATACTTCTCATACAAAAATAACATTAAACCAGATGAGAAAAAAGGTAGACACAGAGTGGAAGGTTGTGAAGGCAGCCTGGTGAAACTTACCAAATACAGCCTCATTAATCATATGAAATTGTCATTAAAAACTCATCAACACAAAGAACTATACTACAGGGCTCTACTGCAACATTTCAAACCATGGAGAAAAGAAGAAGATTTATTAGCCACCCACGCCTCCTATGAAGATGCTTTCAATGCAAGTGAAAGTACAATTACAGATGGAAACTTTACAATACTGGACAATGAACACCAACAAGCAGAACTTCAAACACAACTAAATGTAGACACTTCTGAGATCAGTGAACCTTCTGGAACAGGCAGCCAAGAACCACTTGGATAGCCACTCTTAGCAAATGAGGCAGAATTAGCCATGACGGAAGTAACCACCACCATGTTCCAGTATGAGCAATCTGCAGAAGAGTTAGCTGTACTGAAATCCCAACTAAACAATGAGCAGCGTACCATTTATCTAGAAGTAAGTGAAAAAATGTAACATGGTATACAGCACGAAAGTAAAACTTGTACCTGTGACAACTACAAACCTGTACTGCTGTATGGAAGTGGTGAAGCTGGGTCAGGGAAACATTCTTAATAAAGATTATCAGCAAATACCACCAACAATTAAACAACAACCTTTCAGCTGTTGAACTGCCCCCACAGGTTTAGCTGCCTACAACCTAGGTGGAGTCACTTTACACCGATTACTACTCCTTCCAGTAGAACACCAAAACAAATTAGAGTACTATAAAATTTCAGCAGAATCTGATATGCAGAGTTTTGAAACAAATGAAAATGCTTGCAATAGATGAGGTGAGCATGGTTTCTAACCTAGTGTTAGCTTTGATTTACCTCAGATTGCAAGAGGTCCTCAAAATAGACTACGAAGAACTGTTTGGAGGAAACATGTCATTGCGCCTCATTATGAGTCTGGCCGTAAGCGTGCCGGAATCACTGGGGCATTCCAACCAAGCATTGGGAAGGTAAATCTCTGGCAAAATTTCCAATACAGAGAACTAGCTCAAAACATGCGTCAGTCTGCAGACCTCACCTACGCCAACATTTTGAAAAGCATACAGATTGGTGTACTATCAAAGGAGGCGCAGTCTACCCTCAATACTAGGCGCATCCATGAGCTGTACGGGCATAACACATGTGCTACTGATGTCATGGAACAATTTGCTTACATAAATGTCACCTGTATAACCCGGTAATACCAGAGGCGGCATTCTGTAAATCCCCATTCCCATGGAATCCGATAGGACTCCATGGGAATGGGGACCATGGAAACAATGGTTCCGTCTACGACAGAGCCTGTGTTTCCATGTCCGCCTGCAGGCGGGTAGTGTTAATCCCACCTGAAGCAGGAGACCAGGTGAAATACCCAGTCATACAGCCGCTCTCCGAGATCCCAATCTGGGTAATAATTAATTTCAGATCCTATAGGAATTCAGTATCAACTGTAGAGGTAATGTTCAAAAAAACTCAAAAAATGCTGTTGTGTTTCAACGATGATTTTATCTGTCAAACCATAGTTTTATGAAAAAGTAGAAGGTTGTCACTAATGACGTTTTAGTGAGGAAGAATTTGCCACAATAACTCAATAATCAGACTAAGTTATGCCAATGCATTTCAGAATAGATATTCCTTCATCAGGGCAAGTCTGAGAATGGGAAGTCAAACGTAGCAAATTGAATTAGGGCTGTCATAGTCAAATAAGTCAATGCCTTGTCATGAGAGACCCTATTATCTTTCTCCTACGACTGTCACTGGGTTGTGGCAGCTCCCTCCCTGGAGCTTGCGGTTCCAATACAGAGAACTAGCTCAAAACATGCATTAGTCTGCAGACCTCACCTATGCCAACATTTTGAAAAACATACGGATTGGTGTACTATCAAAGGAGTCTACCCTCAATACTAGATGCATCCATAAGCTGTACGGGCGTAACACATGTGCTACGAATGTCATGGAATAATTTGTTCACAAAAATGTCACCTGTATGTCCTTAATGCCAACTCTACCAAGCTGTGCACAATTCAATGAAACAATGCTGAAAAAAGAAAACCAACCAATAGTGGAAATCAACGCCACAGACAAACTAGACGTACATGGTTTGACAATACCTATGTGTCAATAAGCCATAGCATGACTAAATACCTTAAAAAACTCTACTTCCAACACAGCTGGTTTGGACAAAATTTTAACATTGTGTGTGAACTGTAGAGTAATGCTAAAGCGTAACCTTGACGTTGAGCAAGGTTTAGTTAATGGAGCACTTGGTACAGTTGTAGGCTTCCAGACAAACCCGCGGGACAACAGCATTCAGTTTGTCAACATCCAGTTTGACAAACTTTCAGAAGTTAAAAAGATAGGACGCACAATGGCTAGATTCCTTGTTTTCAAAGACATGTATGTACGCAGAGAACAGTTTTCTCTGTCACTAGCTTATACAGTAAGTATTCATAAATCGCAAGGTCTAACCTTAGATCAAGCATTGATTGATATTGGCAGCACAGTCTTTAAAGAAGGATGTGTTACCTGGCACTGTCACGGCTACGTACACTGGAATGACTATGGCCCTCATTCCAAGATTGGAGGTAGCCATGGCGCTATTTGCGCCATGGCTGCCTCCAATACCGGGTCCGGCACTGGTCTGGTTGAATGGGGACTTACCAGGACATTCCGACCTGTGCGGACCCGGTAAATCCCCATTCAACCAACCATTCCCCATTCCCAATTGAGCCCCCATAGGGCTCATGTAACGCTCACCTGATTCCCGTAGAGGCGCCGGTCTTGACTGGGCGTATACCGTATCTTCAAAGGTGATGTGTAACACACGGCTGGCTCTTTGGGCTGGACCTCTGTGCACTGTATGTTTGACTCGAAGGGTAAGATGTCTTAGGTAAGTGAACGCCGTGCTCTCCGTCTGCCTCGGGGCAGGGTGCTGTAACCAGTTTCTTCACTGGATAAGGGGAGCAGGCCTCTTGACTTCAGAGGACTGCTGTCCATCGTTTACTGCACGAACGGTAAGTTTCGAGTAATTCTAATGTCTTTAAAGTCTTTAGTAATGATGTCTCTTGTTTTGCACGGTTCCGGCGATGGTGGATGACGGGCTGAAGTGAGTTGAAGATGGAGCCCGTGTGATGAATAGAAGCGCCTGGAAGCACGTAAGTAAGCGCTTGTTGCCTGCTTCACGATGCGCTCTAACTGTCTTTTTATTTTGCAGGTACAACTTCGGAGCGGCTGCAGGGTGCCGGAATACCCACTGGGTTAGATGTGGAAAGGAGTAATGGCACGTGAGTATTAAAGTTCCCCAATGTCTTTAAACGCACCTTGTTTTGTCTTTCAGATGCGGGATGCAGCGCCGAAGGCCTCCGGAGCGTGCAAAGAGTTGGTAAGCTTTTGTCTTTCAGATGCCGGAATGCAGTGTGAAGACCTCCGGAGCGCACGAAGAGTAGGTAAGCCTTTGTCTTTCAGAATGCAGCGCGAGGCGTTGGTGACAGCCGATGGCCCAGGTAAGTGAAGAGCTGTCACTGAAGACCGTAATGCTAACCTGTTCTTTCTTGTCTTTATAGGTGTTTCTGAAGACTGGATTCAGGATGGTAAGCCTTTTTCCTTAGGCCCAGGATCAGATGCAGAAGACACGATGAGCGTTCTGCTGCAGAGGATGCAGAATAACACAAAGCAAGATTCATCCATCGGGTGTGGTTTAAATAGCCTCCTGTAGTGCTTAGGTGTCTCCTTCCATAGCCACGCCTAGGTAAGAAAAGAGTTCCTGCTTTCCAGAAGAGTTCCAGTGTTCTGAACCTAGGGAGTGGCTCCTGCCCCACCCAACAGGAAAAGTAGTTCCAAACAGATGAGGATCAGAGGCTCAACTGGCAGGCAAGTAAGCAGCATGGTCTGCTGCAGGTAAGTCCACCCAAGCATTATGAGCCCGGCGCTTCCAGCGCTGGGACAGGGCATATTTATGAGCCTGGTGCCACTGGCGCCAGGACTGGGTCCAAAAGGTCCCAATTGGGACTGGTTGGCACTCGGAACCTGGGTTATGAATCTGCTTCCAAGGGAGTTGGGAAAACCCTGACCTTTTGGAAGCAGAGATCATGACAGTACCCCCCCTCAAGGCCCCTCCCAAACCGGGCTTCTCCGGGGGTTTTGGCTTGTCAGGAAATGTTCGGTGAAATCTTTTCATTAGGCGAGGAGCGTGGACATATTCAGCAGGTTCCCAGGATCTCTCTTGGGGGCCGTAGCCTTTCCAGTCAATTAGGTAAAATAGTTTAGATTTGGAGATCTTAGAGTCCAGAATGCTTTTGACTTCAAACTCGAGTTCCCCATCAACTAGGATAGGTTTTGGAGATTTAGTTAGTCGGGTTTGAGGTTGCACGGGTTTTAATAGAGAGACGTGGAAGACCGGATGTATCTTCATGTGCGGGGGCAAGTCCAACTTGACCGCTACTGGGTTTACTATGGTAGTGATGGAATAGGGACCAAGGTATCTTGGGTTGAATGTGCGTGGCCCTTTTAGAGGTAGATATTTGGTGGATAACCAGACTTGATCCCCTACTCGATATTGAGGGGCTTCCTTCCGATGTTGATCTGCTCCTTTCTTGTGTTGTTCTTTAGCCCTTTGAAGGTGAGAAACAGCTTCCTTAAAGGCTTGGGTGATTGTAGAATGCAGGTAGTCTACTGCTGGTGTTTCAAGATCTTGGAGGGGATCCAACTCCGAGGTTCGAGGGTGACTGCCGTACAAAAGAAAAAACGGGGTTTTCCCAGTTCCCGAATGGACAGAGTTATTGTAGGCATATTCGGCTATCCAAAGGATGTCTTTCCAAGTTTTTTCAGTTTGTTGCAGCATGCATCGTAAATACTGTTCCAGAGTTTGATTGGTCCTCTCGGTTTGTCAGTCGGTCTGAGGGTGGTGACTGGTCGATAGTCTCACATCAATTTGAGCCGACCGACAGCAACTTCGCCAAAAATGAGAAATAAATTGACTACCTCGATCCGAAATTAGAACCGAAGGAAAACCGTGCAGTCGGACGATGTTTTCGAGAAATTCTCGGGCCAGAGTTGCTGCTGTTGGCAAGCCTTTGAGCGGAATGAAATGCGCCATCTTGGAGAATAAGTCCACGATTACTAGAATCGTATTGTATCCGGAGCATGGAGGTAGATCGGTGATGAAGTCCATAGAAAGCGTATGCCAAGGGCGAGGTGGGATGTCAATAGGGCGTAAGAGGCCTGCTGGTCTTTCCTTTTGACTCTTGTTTTGGGCGCATACTCCACAGGACATTATAAAGTCTCTGATATCTTTTTTCCAAGACGGCCACCAGAAGTAGCGCTTGATCTTTTCTGAGGTCTTGGCTATACCGGGATGTCCTTCCATTAAAGAATCGTGATAACAAGAGATTACCTCTTTCTGTAAATCTGTGCTGGGTAGGTATAATCGTTCTTGGAAATACAATAAGTTGTCCTTTAATGCAAAGTCCTTTCCTTGCAGATGCCAATTCTGTATGTCTGCTGGAGTTACAAGTTGTCTGGCTTTATCCTTAACTTCCTCTATGGATTGTGTGGCGATTACACCCAGAATTCTTTGTTCGGGAATGATTGGTACAGGTTTAGGGTTGATCAAGTGTTCTTCCACTCCCATCCGAGAAAGGGCATCAGCTTTACTGTTTTTTGTACTAGGTCGATAGGTAATTATGAAGTCAAACTCGGCAAAGAATAATGCCCAACGGAGTTGTCTAGAGGATTGGGCTTTTGCGGTTTTCAAATATTGCAGGTTTCGGTGATCCGTAATCACAGTAACGGTGTGTCGGGCCCCCAGCAGATAATGCCGCCAAGCCTTAAAGGCAGACTTCATAGCCAGAAGTTCCTTGTCAGTAATCGTGTAATTGATTTCAGGAGGCGAGAATTTGCGGGACCAAAATGCCACGGGATGCAACTGATTGGTTACCGGGTCCTTTTGTGATAGAACTGCCCCCATGGCAAGGCTTGAAGCATCAGTTTCCACGATGTAGGGGAGTTCGGGGCGAGGGTGTTTTAAGATTGGTGCAGAGATAAATTTAGTCTTCAAATCCTGGAAAGCTTGTTCCGCCTCGGTAGACCATTCAAAACGTTTGTTTTTCTTTAACAAGGCAGTGATGGGCTGGACTATTCGAGAGAATTCGGGGATAAACCTGCGGTAAAAGTTAGCGAAGCCTAACATGCTTTGCACACCTTTTACGGAGGATGGTGATGGCCATTTGAGAACTGCATCGACCTTCTTTGAATCCATACGCACTCCGCCAGGTGATAATATGAATCCCAAGAATTCAACTTCAGTCACGTTGAAAACACATTTTTCCAATTTAGCGAAAAGTTTGTGTTGACGCAATCTTTCGAGGACCATTTTCACATGTTTCCGATGTTCAGATTCCGATGAAGAATAAACGAGGATGTCGTCAATTTAAACAACAACACACACATCTATGAGCTCTCTGAGGACATCGTTCATAAAATATTGAAAGGCGGCCGGGGCATTGCAAAGTCCGAAGGGCATGACCTGATATTCAAATAGCCCATACTTGGTGCGGAAGGCCGTCTTTCATTCATCGCCCTCTTTTACTCGTACCAAGTGGTAAGCTCCTCTAAGATCCAGCTTTGTATATATGCATGCTTTTCTGACTTGGTTCAGGGATCAAAGGTAACGGATATCTATTCTTAACGGTGATCTGGTTCAGGGAGCGATAATCTATACAAGTTCTAAGGTCTCCTTCCTTTTTTGGAACGAAGAACAAAGCTGAAGAAGCAGGGGACTTGGAAGGATGAATAAACCCATTTGCCAGGTATTGATCCAGGTATTGTCGAAGGTGAAGGTTCTCAGGCTCGGTGAGGGCATAAATTCTACTACAAGGAGGAGTAGATCCAGGTATCAGGTCTATCTGGCAGTCATAAGACCTATGAGGAGGTAGAGAGTTAGCCTGATCCTTCCGGAAAACATCTTGGTATTCTAGGTATTCGGGAGGTAACTGGGGAGTCTCTGAAGAAATTGCTGCCAGTGCAACACCAGGTGGAGGGTGACAAGTAGAGACACATTCTGGAAACTGGACCGTTCTTGCTCGCCAATCGATCAGAGGATTGTGTTTCTCTAACCAAGGTATTCCTAGAATAATCTGAAACTGAGGGGCCTTGATCACATCGAACACGATCTTCTCATGGTGTCCATCTTGACTTATTAGCGTCACTTCTTGAGTGGTATGCGTTACTGGCCCGGAGGCTATCTCCGTACCATCCACCGTAGTAATGACGTCCTTTACAGCCTTGGGACAAAGAGTTAGATTCATCCTCAAAACCATTTCATGATCCACATAATTGCCGATGGCACCGCTGTCGACGTAAGCTTCAATTGCATGTAATCGATCCGGATTATCAGGGCTAATGAGGACCATAGGTATCACGAAATGCGAGGTCACGGAACTGGTTTTCACGCTCGGCAAGAGGACCTCTTTTCTTGTCGGGCGAGGTCGTTTCCCTGCTCAGAGTTTGTAACTTTGGTAACTGCAGCTCCTACTGCCTTCTTAGCAGGTTTCACCGGACAGTCTCGAAGAAAGTGCCCTGAGTTTCCGCAATAGAGGCATAATTGCAACTGTTTTCTCCTTTCCCGCTCCTTTTGTGTTAGAGGACCTTTCAGACCCCCTATTTGCATGGGTTCCCCGGAGTCTACTCCTTTGGAAGGAGTTGGCGGTTTGGAAAATACTTGAGCATCAAACTTGGAACGATCGGCTTTCCTGTTCTGCAGTCTGTGATCTATTTGAACGACTAAGTCTATATAGTCCGAACAATCTTGTGGGGGATTCACTACTTGGGCTAACACATCTTTGAGCTCTCCACGTAGACCTCTATAAAACAGCGTAATCCTTTTGTCCTCAGGCCATTGAGTTTCCACTATCAGTCTGTTGAAAGACGCAATATAAGCCAAAAGGTCTTGATTACCTTGTCGCAACGAAAGAAGCTCATTGTCCAAGGCCTGCCCCTATGAATGTCTTGCGAACAGTTTTTCCATACTGAGCTGAAAAGCTTGAAAATCATGGAGGACCGGATCATCTTGATTTACTAGAGGGATCGACCAGTCTGCCGCATTGCCACTAAGGTACGAAAGCACGAAAGCTACTTTATCTTGATCAGTTGGAAAGGCTGCTGGCCGGCATAAGAAATGCAACCGGCACTGATTGATAAATACTGCAAACCTCTTTGGGTCACCAGAAAATCGTTCGGGCGGAGCCAGAGGTACATTCCCAGGTAGGTTGATCTGCACTGGATTCATAGAGGATGTAGAAGGAAGATTTCCCCCAGATGCGGGTAACGGGGTCTGTCCGGCTTGTGACTCTAGCAATTGTCTAGCGAGATCATCTGTTCGCTCCTTGGAAATAATCAGTTCCCTTCTTAGAGCGTTCGTTTCCTGACGGGCTGCATGCACTTCTGCCCTTAGTTCCCCAAGTAACTGGGCTAGTTGGTCGGTATCCGAGGTTTCCATACGCCTGGACGGGAGTTTTGTGGTAGGCTTTGTGTTCTGTAACGCTCACCTGATTCCCATAGAGGCGCCGGTCTTGACTGGGCGTATACCGTATCTTCAAAGGTGATGTGTAACACACTGCTGGCTCTTTGGGCTGGACCTCTGTGCACTGTATGTTTGACTCGAAGGGTAAGATGTCTTAGGTAAGTGAACGCCGTGCTCTCCATCTGCCTCGGGGCAGGGTGCTGTGACCAGTTTCTTCACTGGATAAGGGGAGCAGGCCTCTTGACTTCAGAGGACTGCTGTCCGTCGTTTACTGCACGAACGGTAAGTTTCGAGTAATTCTAATGTCTTTAAAGTCTTTAGTAATGATGTCTCTTGTTTTGCACGGTTCCGGCGATGGTGGATGACGGGCTGAAGTGAGTTGAAGATGGAGCCCGTGTGATGAATAGAAGCGCCTGGAAGCACGTAAGTAAGCGCTTGTTGCCTGCTTCACGATGCGCTCTAACTGTCTTTTTATTTTGCAGGTACAACTTCGGAGCGGCTGCAGGGTGCCGGAATACCCACTGGGTTAGATGTGGAAAGGAGTAATGGCACGTGAGTATTAAAGTTCCCCAATGTCTTTAAACGCACCTTGTTTTGTCTTTCAGATGCGGGATGCAGCGCCGAAGGCCTCCGGAGCGTGCGAAGAGTTGGTAAGCTTTTGTCTTTCAGATGCCGTAATGCTGTGTGAAGACCTCCGGAGCGCACGAAGAGTAGGTAAGCCTTTGTCTTTCAGAATGCAGCGCGAGGCGTTGGTGACAGCCGATGGCCCAGGTAAGTGAAGAGCTGTCACTGAAGACCGTAATGCTAACCTGTTCTTTCTTGTCTTTATAGGTGTTGCTGAAGACTGGATTCAGGATGGTAAGCCTTTTTCCTTAGGCCCAGGATCAGATGCAGAAGACACGAAGCAAGATTCATCCATCGGGTGTGGTTTAAATAGCCTCCTGTAGTGCTTAGGTGTCTCCTTCCACAGCCACGCCTAGGTAAGAAAAGAGTTCCTGCTTTCCAGAAGAGTTCCAGTGTTCTGAACCTAGGGAGTGGCTCCTGCCCCACCCAACAGGAAAAGTAGTTCCAAACAGAAGAGGATCAGAGGCTCAACTGGCAGGCAAGTAAGCAGCATGGTCTGCTGCAGGTAAGTCCACCCAAGCATTATGAGCCCGGCGCTTCCAGCGCTGGGACTGGGCATATTTATGAGCCTGGTACCACTGGCGCCAGGACTGGGTCCAAAAGGTCCCAATTGGGACTGGTTGGCACTCGGAACCTGGGTTATGAATCTGCTTCCAAGGGAGTTGGGAAAACCCTGACCTTTTGGAAGCAGAGATCATGACAGCTCAATGGGAATGGGGAAGGCGCTAATAACGGGCCTGAGAATAGCAGGCCCTTTATTAGCGCGCTGGTCCCTTAGCGGGACCCGTAAAGGATGTGTGGTCAGACCACACGTCCTTTACGGTTCCCTCTAAGGGACCTCGGAATTGGGCGGTAAGGGATTACTGGCACCGGTCTCCTTACCGGTGCCCGGTATCCCTTACCGCCCAACTCATAATGACCCCCTATATCTAGTGAATTTTGATGCAACTTCAGTCAGTGCATACATTCCTTGCATCACAGAGTACAATAGACTACGTGCACCATCCACACCCCATCTGAAAATGTACCCTGTTCCTCACAAAACCAACGGTTTGAAAAGAAAGCTCATTCCATCAGAAGTGCTAAATGATTTGGCAACAGTACCACCAAAGAATTTGAAATCAGCTCATACTACATCAGCTACCAAAAGCACAGAAAAGGAGTAAAAAAAGACAAGACATACCCAACTGCGCACACAAAAAAAGTGCCTCTTCAAAAACACCATGTACCCTTCCATCAAAGTACTCACACAGAAGGACCTGGTCCATTCAAATGTCTAACACAACAGGTGTTAATTACTATACAAATGTCACAATGAATGTTCTATTCCAAATGCCAGCAATTGTGGAAAAAATGTATTTAAATGGCGCAGACCAGTTGTGTTTACAAATGCTCGTCCTTCTCAGAAATGCAGTAATCTTGACAACATTTACAGTGTCTCAGGAGTAAGGCAAGAAGTGGACTACTGTGCTGGAATGGTGAAATTCACGTTAAACCGACAAGAAGATCCACATAAATTTCTAATGTGCTTACTACAAATACTGGAAAGGAAAAACATACATATAAATTAAATCTTTCACATTTCCTACATGTGGAAACATACATGCAGTCTTTGCAACTATGTCATTTAGGAGCAAGTCCCCAACGAATGCTTTGTGTATGTAGCAATACCTAACTGTCACTCCATTCCATTTCAGCAACTGGTGCAAAATGCAAACCATATCATATTGTGTACATCGTTCAATTCTGATAATTGTTAGACGCTACATATACTCTCACATAGTCAATGGGCCTCATTAGGACCCAGGCGGTAAGGGGTTTACGGCGGCGTAAACAGCGCCAACCCTTACCGCCTGATTCCGAGGTCCCTTAGCGCCATGGAGGATTTAACACCTGCTTTTAGCAGGTGTTAAAATCCATGGCGCTAAGGGACCTTGTTGTTAATTACGCCACCGTAATTTACGGTGGCGTAATTAACGCCTTCCCCACTCCCATTATGCCCTATGGGGCAAAAATGGGAATGGGGAAGGGTAAATGGGGATTGGGGACTTACCGCCCCGCCAACCTCGGAATGGGGCGGTAAGTCCGCCAACCACCATGGCGTAAATGTAGTTTACGCCATGGTGGTAAAGGTACGACCCAGGCGGTAACTTACCGCCTGGGTCGTAATGAGGCCAAAAGGGCCTCATTACGACCAAGGCGGTAAGGGGTTTACGGCAGCGTAAACAGCGCCGACCCTTACCGCCTGATTCCGAGGTCCCTTAGCGCCATGGAGGATTTAACACCTGCTTTTAGCAGGTGTTAAAATCCATGGCGCTAAGGGACCTTGTTGTTAATTACGCCACCGTAATTTACGGTGGCATAATTAACGCCTTCCCCACTCCCATTATGCCCTATGGGGCAAAAATGGGAATGGGGAAGGGTAAATGGGGATTGGGGACTTACCGCCCCGCCAACCTCGGAATGTGGCGGTAAGTCCGCCAACCACCATGGCGTAAACGTAGTTTACGCCATGGTGGTAAAGGTACGACCCAGGCGGTAACTTACCTCCTGGGTCGTAATGAGGCCCAATATGTAACCGTAATGCTCTTAAGATACAATGCTGATGGAACCAAAAACAACTGCAAACGTACTGCCTTGACACATGGGCAGGTAACACTTGCTAACAAAACCTTCAGAACAGTAGCCATAATCTAAAACACACGCGACACAACCAGTGGAGGCCATTATACTGCATACCTTAGAAAGCAATGCTCATGGTGGGGATGCAATGGTACATCCATCATTCCAAAGAAGAGATTACCTGCAAATCTTGAAAATGTCTACTTAATATTCTTGAAGCCAAAATGTAGTCATTGATGTATAAAACTACTATACCTTAAAACCAGCACCCTAGTAATGGCACAAATAAAGAATTACCTTTCACTGTCACCCTAAAGCAACTTAGCATACAGCAAGCATTCAAGAAATGCATTAAAGTGTGTGTTGGAACATTGTATCACCAATGAACCCAATGAGTACACTCAGACAAACAATACATGTACACAAATGACAGTAGCAGTCTTTTCCACATGATACTTAAAAGGGAAAGTCCTAAATATGAGGGTTCAAAACTATCCTCAGTCACCTTTGAAACCACCAAGTACGCAAATGAGTCACTGCCTCTCTAAGAATATGCAGACAAATGCTATACATATAGAACTATCACAACGTAAACCCATAGTGGTACACCACCACTTCAGAATGTACACAGATGTGAAAGTAGCAACAAGAATGCACAAGCTTGTAACCGTAACCTATAGGAATGGGACACTGTAAAAACAGTTAGAATACGCCACCTGGTATCTAACTGCAACCAGATTACTACAATGTTATTTGCAGCATTACAACAACCCAACTCAACCTTCAACAACCACTGTGCTACAAACATATCCTCAAACACTTCCAAAGTATGAGCAGTTACAGTACGGCAACAGGTATGTAACTATCATCACAATTCTGCAGTAGCACAGTACAATGCCACAATACTTGGAAAACACCAGAAGCAACCAAACGCATAAAGAAACGGCTACAAAAAGGAAGCAGGTAAACATTTACAAAACACCAACTGCTATACAACGCCACCCATCCTAACAACATGTATAGGGCAGAAATTGTGAGCCATTACATTTCCTCCTACTTCAAGAGCACACCTTAAAAATTGCTATAACCACTGCAAACGTTACTGTAATTCATTGTGCACCATAGCAGCAAAGAAATTTGGAAGGGTTTTTTTTTAATCCAGCATGGATTTTTTCCCCCAAAGACCCAATGATTATGCAAAGAAACACAGGAACTTTGTACATTGCACACTACACTGGTTCAGAGCATAGTGCTTATGAAGTACTAGTTATGGGGGCCCACAAAGTAAATTAATATATGCAATGTTGTGGACTGCAAAGTAACGAAATACCTGCTCTAACATGTTCTGTTCTCTTTTCCCACAGATAATGGAGTAACAATGAATACAACATTTCACATTCAATACACAATAAACAGCACATGCCCTCCCCAATTCAAACAGAAAGCATGAAATTATTGGTACCATACTTCTCTACAATGTCCACAGTGCAATGTGTGCACTTATTTCTGCAATGCACTTAGCAATGCCACAATTTGCAATGTACACCTAAATTACAATATGCAGCTTGTGCCTACGCCCTACACGCTTCACTACACCCAGTACAGTGTACGGGCTCCAGCCATGCACTCAATATTGCAGACCCTGCCACAACTAGCGGTGCAATGTACAACTATGCATACAAGCATCTTTTTTTTTTTTTTTTTTTTTTATTGTATATGGTTTACAAAAAACCTTTACAAATAGAACAAACTTTATAATTAGAAAAACAAGATAGTAAAAGAGAAGATAAACATTCATTGCTTTGCATTTGCATTTAGAAAAAGAGAAAAAAGAAAAATACCCACTAAAGAAATATGAAATTACAGATTTACATAAGTTGCAAAAGTTTGCAAATTATACAGAAAAGGGACAAACAATAGATAATCAACCGGTTTCAGATTTAAAAATTTGATTGTCTAGGATTAGTCAAGTCAATACAAAGTACTAGTTATAGAGAATAACAAATAGAATAAATGCAAGGTATAAAATACAAAATACATTGCTCATATTAAAAACACTGTGCTCATATAGTAAAAAATTCATAATTCCAAAAATAGGAGCAGGAATCAGACCAAAGGGGCATATAGGTCAAGGGCTCTGATAAAGCCCGCCACAGCCAGACCAACCTTGATGTTCGAGATTGAGAGACATTGTGACCAAATCCAATTGTCTACCCCCAGTCGCCCCATAACATTAAAAATGCCTAGATATTTGTCCCTTAAAGAGGTCAAGGCCTTACAGTCAAGAATGAGATGCCGAGAAGTTTCAGTGACCCCCAAAAGTTTGCAAAAACGACAGGTGGGATCCAAATCAGAAAACTTCTTCCTTTTGCATAGGACTTCCCGAGTGGGAAGAAGGTTCCATCTGAGTTTAATGAGAAGAGAGCGGTAATGTCTATTAGGAAATTGGCTCAAAATAAAAGACAACACACCTCTCTTCTTATGATCAAATTGAAGATCACTCAGTGAGGAATAACCATGAAGTTTTTCGATAGTGTTGCTCCAATCATGGCTGAAGAGGGACTCCTTAACCTTATTAGGGTTTGTAAGTAGTGTATCCCTGTCGGAGGATATATCCATCAGGGTCTTATCGCAGAGAGTGGAGAAAAGATGGAGATATATGTTGTGGCCCGAGTGTGTCTCGGAAAAAATCATGCGGCCCACATCAACATATAAAGTATCAGGTCTAGGGGAAAGCAAGGCTGAGAACAGTGAGAGAACCCTCCAAAGAATCCTAGCTCGTAGAGAAACCAGACCCAGCTCATATCTGATGGCAACAATAGGAATTGAATTGGGCAGTTTTAAAACTTTCCTCCAGTAAATGCCCTCAAGAGAGTCCCAGAAGGGCAAAAGTGTAAAGTAATGGAGTTCCATACCATACAATAACTTTGGAGTCACCTTACCCTTGAAAAAGTCTACCACGGGTTTGAGGGAAAACATACAATATTTATTCTCCAAAGTACGTGATTGGGAGATGAGAGGGAGCAGTTTCTGTCTAAGAAATCGTCTCAGTTCTATCACCGATGGTTGGGCCAAGATCAAAAAGCCCAAATAGACGATTTTGTTAACTCGAGAAATATTTGCTCCCCCCATTTTCCATACTTTGTTGTTTCGGGTTCTCCCCTTTGAGAATTCCATGATACGTGTTTTACCAGGATTGATCTTCAGCCCATTTAGCAGTGCGTACTGTTCAAATTTACACAGGAGCCTCTGCAGGCCCACTTTGGTCTGGTCGAACAAGAGAAAGTCATCGGCATATGCCAACCAGGAGAATCTCAAGTCCCCAAGTTTAGCACTAACCATGCCTGCATTTTTCAGGAAGTTATCCACATCAGCCAAATAGAGGATAAATAGACAGGGAGCTAACGAGCAACCCTGTCTCACCCCAATACGCGTCCTAATCCTCCTAGAGAGAGTACCAGCCAAATCAAGCCTGATGTGTACCCCCGAGTTTTCATAGAGGGCCATAATAAGAGAAAGGAGGCCCGCCGGGATGCCCCATTTAGTTAATTTTTCCCATAATCTGGATCTAATGACCAGATCAAATGCATTAGATAAATCAATAGAGGCAACATACAGAGGACCGTCAGATTTTCCCCAAGAGGAGGTCTGAAGGGCAGTTATAATAAGACCATTGAGATTGGTAGAGTGGCCGGCCCTGAAGCCAGTTTGGTATTTGGGGAGAATATGATTTTCCCTAATCCATGTGTTAAGATGGGAAAGGAGCAGAGAAGCAAAAAGCTTACAGTCCGCGTCTATAAGAGAGATCGGTCTGTAATTCTTTACCTCGGAACGTAGGCCTCTCTTAAAGATTGGGACAATATGGGCCGTATGCCAACTCATAGGGACCTTCCCGGAATTTACTACGTCCTGAAAAAGCAGGAAAAGTAGATTGGCCCAAATCTCGGGCTCGGCTTTGAATGTATTGTTCGTAAGGCCATTTGGACCTGGCGCCCTAGATTTCTTAGCCTTAGAAATAAGACAGAACACTGTCTCAAGATCAAAAACTGGTTTCCATGCGTCTTTCGATGGGTAAATCATCGATGCATCCGAAGCCAAGTCTTCCTCCCCAATATCAAAAAGTTTAGAGTAGTAGTCAAACCATTTGGCCTCTGGGATTGCATTAAGCTGATCAGCCATCAATGTGTTATCTAGGCTGGAAACCGAAGCCCAGAAGGCCCTCACATCTCGTTTTATTAATACTGCAAGCATATACTGTGCGTCATTTTGAATCATAGTAATTTTTCTATGCTTACAGTAGTTTTTGTATTTTTGGCGGATGGTTTTAATTTTTGTAGTTTTATCTGCCCAATCCATATCTAGGGCTTGAACATCCCTAATAAGTTTCTTAGTAAGGGCCTTTACATCGGCCAATTGTTGGTCGAAACTATGATTGTGGAGTTTTTTGAAGACTCCTTTCCTTAGCTGGCCATAAATACTACTCTGTAAGACATTGAGAAAGCTATCAAAAGAAGAGGTGTTAAAGACTGCTATTTTCCAGCAGAGCGAGGTGTGGTTAAGGGAAGAGATCAGTTTGTTATTAAGAACACTGATGTTAAAAGGAGACCACCTTATCCCTGTCCCTTGCCTAACAGTATAAAGCTGAGTGGGTCCACCCTCCGGCAGAAGCTTGGTAAAAAAGGGGCATAGAAATTGAACCCGGAGAATACCATGGTCACTCCATGAATTGAAGGACACCTCGACATTAGAAGAAAATGGAATCAGGGAATGGTCGACAAAGACGTAGTCTAAGGTGGAAGATAAAGACGATCTACGCCAAGTTGGGCAGGAAGGATTAGTAGCATCATAATGGCTGTTAAGACAAGTTAGGCCAATTGAATCCAGGGCCAGATTCCAAGATCGACCCCATGTAAGTTTTAGTCCTGTACGTGGATCGTCTTCCATAACCAAGCCCAGGTCATCATAATTGGATTCCAGACAGAGAGTACAGTCTGAATTTAAATCGCCCGCCAGAATGAGTTTACCCATGGGGTGCAGATATCTCCAGGCAATGATTGTATCAGTTAACTTCTCCAGAAACAATTCAAGAGGAGAGATTCCCATATGCCAGTAAACATTGACCAAGAGGAAGTAACAATTAGAGTCCGGAAAAAACACCTCTAAGGCCATAAAGCCAAAAGGTGTATCCGAAAGCTCCTTAGCAACAGAACCGAAGGAGGTTCTTACCCCTATAATGAGTCCCCCCGATGCGCGGCCTCCCAGGCTAGGTTTGGCACATTGAGAGAAAATATCGAATCCATCAAGAACTGGAGTTGAAAGTAGCCAAGTTTCTTGGAGAAAAAAACAATGCGAAGCCTTAATCACGGCAACCGTTTCTAGGTTCGTGAACAAATGAGAGTTACCTCTAGAGTTCCAAGAAAAGAAACCGAAGCTATATAGAGGTCGGGCATTCGAAGAGGATTCTGATTTAGCGGGGGTTAAATCATTTCCATAAGCCTGCGGTGACATGTGCCCAGCTCGCGAAGTCTCCATTAGATTTGGGCAAGAAATGCCTCCGTTGGGGTGGGGGAGTTCTTTCTGGATGGTAGACCATTGTGAGGTTACCTCTATATTCCTCGCCCTCTCCTTTATTTTTGGCAGATTGAGAAGAGTCCACTATTTTTGCTTCAAATCCTAGTTGCTTCAACCCTTCCATATGCCCCATGATCAAGTCTAAAACTACCTTCGATCTAAGAATGATATTACTAACATCTACCCGATCATGGAAAGGGAATAAGATGCAATCTATGTCATAGCTAGAAATAAGCGAAAGCGAAGGGAGTTGGTGAAAGATTTTAAGTATGTTACCACGATTTAGACAGATTGGCATATCTTCGCCCCAAAGACTAGAAAGCTGTATAACATCACCAGAAACTTTTGTTGTTGCAGAGACAGGTAAGGACTCAGTGATTTTTTTGGTAAAGTGCCCAAAGGGGTCAGCCGCCAGATCACAACCCCTCGCCCCTCTTAGTATAGTCCTATTATGGTTGACATTTGGCCCCAGTGGAAATCTTTCCCAAGAATTGGAAACGTTCTTGTTATGGGCAAAGTCAAACCCAGAGGGGACCGCTTCTCGAACCGCAGACATGCGCATATTTGAGATGCTAAGAGAAGCATGGTTAGAAGGGGGGAGAGTCGATAAAACATTGTCTGATCGATCTGTCATATCTCCATCCCTCTTAGTGCAGCCCATATTAACAGGGGGCTCCTCAGAAGCAGAGAAGAGTGCCGGGTCAAAAGAAGAGAGCCGAGTAGTAGGAACCTCGTCCTGTGGCAAGCTTACATTTGAATTAGACACTGTCACCTTGCAGATCTTGGGAACAAGTAGCGACTGAAGTAAATGTTTAGCCATATCAATGTTAACCATATTAACAGTCGGCGTAGTTAGAGAAGTGTCCGGGTGATTCAGACTTTTACCAGAAATAGACTCCAGAGAAGTAGAGGGGAGAATTGCTTCTGGGGCAGAGTCCATAACCTCCGCTGCAACAATATCAGTTGGCAGTGCTACAGGGTTAGTACTAGTGGATGCTGGTACAGTAAGAGGTGTTATCTGAATGCTAGAAACTGCAATTTCACCAGTACCAACAATCATTGGGCCCGCATCTATAGAAGCAGAGGTGTTAATCAGCATACCCACCGCATCCGTTGAGACAGATGCGCGTGGTAAAATAGGTGGAGCATTGGCGGTATCTGGAGTGGTCACATGGATGGGAGAGGGGATTGGTTCAACAGAGTTATCAGTCCCCTGTGGAACTGAAAGAATGGTTGAAGGGACTAGAGAGTTTGCCATAAAGAGGTTTTTGAAAAATTGATTAGTATATGAAGTAATCTTTTTGACATTCTTCTGATTTTTTGTTTTCTTCATTTGTTGGGTCATTTTCCTTTTCTTTCCTAGACAGGGGAGGACTTTTGGACAAAAAGTTTCCACTGGGGGCTCAGAGGAAGTTGCTGCGATCTCTGGAGTTAGGATAGTCATGTTTTCTCCTGAGGATGCGACATGATCACCTTTAGAACGGACGGCCAACTCTGCAGTCCCACCTGCACATGGATGGTCTTGTATAGAGGGTTTGAGGGATACCCTTGGCAGAACCTCCTGTACTTTGTCCTCTCCTCTTTCCATAGATAATACAGTCGGGACACTAGGAAGTATATCTGTAGGGTCGTCAGCCTCTTGCAAACCATCAGAGGCAGCACGGGGAGTCATAGAGGAAGAGCCCCGGGAATCAGGATCTGGAGGTTGGAGGACCAGAAGACCCAGGGCCGCATTGGGGACCACCCCTAAAGTAGTTGCCGTGATCCCTGTAGGCCCCTGATGAAAATCGTGTGTAGGGGCCAAAGGTGGATTGAAAGAGGTAGGGTCAAGGCCTTGAGTGGTCAAAAATTGATTTTCTTCTTTTATAATTTTTACTAATTCTTCAAATCTATCTAGGCCCTCCAGCCTAGAATATATTTCGGTAAGTATACGTGAATGGGATCTAACCTCTGACCAGATGTTATCATAGAGACTCACAAAAGAACTCAGAACCATATTCAGCGCAGAGATAGTTGGATGGGAGAGTTTAATTCTATCATCAACATCTTTAAGGGTATGATGTAGAATAGACTCACTGGGCGGATCAGTTTTGAAGTCTGGAAGAAGACCTCTTTCTTTTAACCAGTTTTGTTTTTCAGTATACTCGTCAATAAAGTTGGTGAGATCTGAAGGGGAACCTGCCAATGATTCATCACAAATTTGTTGTGTTACATTATTTGTTTTGTTAAGATGGGAGTCCAAGTGGGTATCAGCAATTGCCCTATCTGCACATTCTATGATACTGATATCATCAATATCCTGGACTGAAAGATCTTCAATATCCAGTTTCTTAGCTACGTTAATTAAGTTAGTATGGACCGGGGTATATACTGAAGGAAGAGGGTGAGGAGATTTAGCCAGAGTGCTAGAGACAGATTTCTTACCAAAAAAATGTGTGATGTTTTTCCCCTGGATTGGATTACCCTGGGTACCTAGATTAATTTTTATTTTTGATATTGAGTTGCGGGGCTTGTTAAGAGGGGTTTTGAACGGCAAAGAGATCCCATTAGGGGAGAAGGGAGTTCCCACCACGCTAGTAGAAAGGTTAACGTGAGAAAAAGATGTGTGCTTAGAATCACTGAGTAGAGCTTTGGATCCTAAGGAGGGTAGAGTGTGAGAAATAGCAACGCTCCCAATGTCCTTCTTCTCTAATAGTTGTGGTACAATAACTTCTGATTCACCCACCATGACTGGGGGTATGGGCATACTAGGATTCAGTGAGGGAATCGATGGAACAGGGATATTAGGCAGAGGGTTGTTGTCATAAGCCATGTTAGTTTTAATCTTTGAGAAACTGACCCCAACCAAAAGATTGGAGGCAAGAGTAGCAGCTAGACGTTCTTCCTGAGTATCTATAGAAATGTCATGTATTCCATTGAAAATACAGCTATTATACGCTGTATTACGTGAAGTGATACCCATAGCATTGCAAGCCTCGGACCTCTCTCTCAGATGAATTTGGGCCTGGGCTATGTCCCTTAAAAGGAGAGGGTTATAATGGTCCTGAAGTGGAGCATCATCAGAACTCCCCCTAGCAATAGGAATGGGGGTTTCTGGCACAGTAACTGTAGATGGGATGGAGGGCATACTGACAGTGGGCGAAGTGGACAAAGGAAGTGAGACCTCCATAGCAGTCTGACTTCTAAGTCCCCTACGTGTCATTCGAATAGAACCTCAGCCTAACAGTAGGGAGAAAGAGAAAGAAAAATAAGAGTTATGCCTGGGAAGGTACCCAGAAATACACTGGAAATAAGCCTAGATGTCAGGGGAAGTTAGACATAGAGACACACAGCAAAGAATACTAGGCAGTTTTTTTTTTTTTAAAATTTTTTAAAAAGTGCAAGTGTTAAAATATGGCACAAATAGCAAAAATCAAACTCTAAAAAACCAGTACATTGTTTAAAAATCCTACGAAATATATATGTAGCCTAGCATTAAGACCAAATTAAAATAGAGAGCAATGTTACACACTCAATTAAATAATAATTTTAGTAAGTGAGTTGTGTCAGCGTAATAGTCATTTTCTGGGAAGGGGACGCCCGACGGCTTGTGGAGCTGCCAGAGTCCGACTCTCCACCCCAAACCCTCGTAATAGGAATGCACTTCAATTGGATTGGCTTAGGAAGGGCCAGAACAGTGTACTCACAGATCACAGCCAAACAGCAAAACAGTATCTCCAGCCCTTACAGTCTCCAGGGCTTAACGCCGCAAGGGTGGCTGGGCGCTGTTTTTAAAAGCGAATCCTGTCACGTGATTGGTCACGTGTTCCGCAGAAGCTCCGCCCCCTTGAGGAAGCGGCCGGCAGCAAGAGCAAGGCTCGCAGTGCTGCTTGAAGAGCAGACTCGCTTAACACAGGAGCGAGTGTTCGGGTAAGTAGAAGCACCTTCCCAGTCTCAAGAAACACGCCGCAAGGGTGGCTGGGCGCTGTTTTTAAAAGCGAATCCTGTCACGTGATTGGTCACGTGTTCCGCAGAAGCTCCGCCCCCTTGAGGAAGCGGCCGGCAGCAAGAGCAAGGCTCGCAGTGCTGCTTGAAGAGCAGACTCGCTTAACACAGGAGCGAGTGTTCGGGTAAGTAGAAGCACCTTCCCAGTCTCAAGAAACACGCCGCAAGGGTGGCTGGGCGCTGTTTTTAAAAGCGAATCCTGTCACGTGATTGGTCACGTGTTCCGCAGAAGCTCCGCCCCCTTGAGGAAGCGGCCGGCAGCAAGAGCAAGGCTCGCAGTGCTGCTTGAAGAGCAGACTCGCTTAACACAGGAGCGAGTGTTCGGGTAAGTAGAAGCACCTTCCCAGTCTCAAGCATCTATCAACATACCAAGAACCCCACACAACACAGGCACCTAACCCTTAGCCACTGCAGTTGACATTGCCTGGCATTTCTTCCACACAGTAGATAACATGTTCCCTACGCACACTGTTCACCTAAGCCTATAGTAAGAGGACACACTGAATACACAACAGTACCGTAACCTACCCAATAATCTGCACAATCCCAACAATGAAAACTGAACAATGCATCCATATGTCTTGCGTAACTGTCCTAACTGCTGCAACTTTTTCCTCCTCACATTCCACTAGCACCATTTAGGGCATTAGGTCATCTTCATTGTTATGTACACCATTTCAAAAGAAGGTATACAACACAGATTTCACTGGAGCACATGGTACATAGATGAGCAGCCATATTGCGAACACTGCGTTACTCCTTAAACTTTCAAACTTCTGGTTCCCTTTCTTATTGTGTAATGCAAACATCATTTGAACAACATACCCGCCTTGCAATATTTGAAGAAGGTACAAAGTATTTCCTTTTCTTTGATCAATGACAGCCCTAAACATGTTCATGCTGCAAGACACCAAACTACGTACGATGGCCCAGCCACCCACGTATGCTGATCCAGTGCACACACAGTCTGTCATCGTCCACCGTTGCCTCTTAACACACTGCACATATAAATGTTCCTTAGGAACTGTAAATGCACATTTTATGTTCTTGCCATCTGTGCATTCAGTGCAGCATGTGTACGGCACCATCATCTCTCCTTACACATCGTACTAACTTCACCATAATAGCACTACCAACATTCGGTAATGTAT
The DNA here is from genome assembly GCF_040938575.1 of Ambystoma mexicanum. Classification (NCBI taxonomy): domain Eukaryota; kingdom Metazoa; phylum Chordata; class Amphibia; order Caudata; family Ambystomatidae; genus Ambystoma; species Ambystoma mexicanum. The sequence goes on along the minus strand of NC_090923.1, from coordinate 487,919,599 downwards.
GGTACAATCGAAACACGCTGCCGCCTGGATCCTTTTTTTTTCAGCATCATCTCCGGAAAGCAAAACCTAACGGACCTCTCCTTCAACAAGACAAATGCTCATTGTAAAACAGCTTTGAGTGGAAAACATGATTAGCTCCAATGGCAGACATTGTATGGAATTGTAGAAAAAAGGGAAAAATAATTTACAGTGCAGTTGCTCTGCCCATGTGCCCCAAAGGTAGTCTGCAACGATTCAATACGCTGTACACTGCAATTTGTCGTCCACCCAATACAAGCATGGAATATTCCGAAGTTATGCAAGTACAACTTTATATCACATGTGTATTAGGATTAAAATGTATTAGGCTGCAGTTCTGTTGGCATAATTATGAATTTACTTTACTGCACACTTTCTCTGTGTGTATTGTATGGAGGCTTGTGACGGCAGTCATCACGCACTGTTACAGTGCCATGTCTCCACCATTCCCCGTACATTGCAACTGTGATTGTACTTCGTTTTCTTGCCATTCTTCCCCAGCCCTCGTTTATCCAGACATAAAGGACAAGACGAAAAGGGAACGCAATTCGTGCAGTGAAACAGCACACCTTATGATCAGTCGTGCAGCGCTACATTCCCTGTTTTGCCCTTACAAACAATTACCAGTTCTACGCACCCTCATTGTATTGAAAGTAATAATGGCCAGAGGTGCACGCAGCAGTCAACCGGCACACAAACATCGAGAGGTCACATTTCAATATTGCATTTATTAGCAAAACAGCTCCTCTATTCTCCTGCAATCCGAGGAAACCCCCAGGAGGGTTTTTTTTTTACTTTTTTACTTTTGACAAACCCCCAGGAGGGTTTTTTTTTTACTTTTTTACTTTTGACACACACAGAGACATTGTGCCGTGGGTCTAACAACACTCGCTAGCACTATCATTTTTTATAAAAAGGAAACACATGAAAGGAGCGTCTGGTGGCAACGTTTCAAAGACATTTCGCTTGTATGGAGCCATACAAGGGCAGTATCACCTACAAGGCAGAGAGCAAGACAGTGGTTTAACATATGACGCTACTCAATTACACATAGAACAGGGTCCATGCGGCAGCCACCTATTACGACATCCTACCCGCAAACTCTTGTCATGTACGCTGCCACTAATAACGGCTACTTACATCTATTCTTATTCCTGTTTCTTCTCAGATACCTCGCACCTTACTGCGCATGCTTCCCCCTTCCACCTTCCGACAGACAAGCATAGCAAGATTACCATAAGTAGTGTGTTTTTGTCGTCGTTATCTGGGCCGACCGATATGGGCCTATATGTCAATTTGCGGTTCCGGCAATGTGAACCAACCTGCAAAAGTTTATGATGTAAGGCATCCCAGAAGCAACAGCTGCTACCTTGTCTACCTTGCAAATAAAATTCCTTCTTCCACACGGCCCACCAAGGACCATAAATGAATCCTTTTTCCACTTTGCCAGACTACAAAAGAAGTACAGAAGTGCATTGACGGCATTGCATACTGGATTTTGTTTGCGAAATAAAAGATCAGTGATTGCAGCCACCTTACACGTTATCGTGATCATTCTGTAGAAAAATAAAGCAGTTGCAACAATTCACAGTGTTGTTCGTAAAGTATGGGAATGTTCTGGAACCGTATGCTCTGTGTGCGCATGTCTGCTTTTGCTTATGTTGTTCCTTTCCGGAGCTAAGTACTCACATGACAGAGTTAGCTACGCTTGGCACACACGTTACGAAAGTACCTGGAGTGCACGCCGTGAGCAAAGACTCTCCAACATCTAAAGTCAGGTATGTCAGTGACTCTTGCAATGGTTTATCTTGCCCACACGTATAGGTAATGGAAGCGATGCACACATAAGAATTGCACACAATAGGAACGCCAACCGCATTCTTTGGCCATGTCAACAAGTATGCAAAAGAAAAGCTAACAGTCAGATGGCCTGCCATCCTGTATATAGCAGGACTTAGCGGCATAGATGGTTTTGTCTGGTGCAAATGTATGTGGGTCGGTCTGTACATTATCCATACTTTAAATGTGTGATGCTTAGTAACTTGTGTCATGTTGCAACATCTTTCTTAACTCTCAAAGCACAGGGTATTATCAGGAGCACATCATTTCAAACAGAAATGGTGGCATGTCAGTCTGTGTACGGCAACAAGTCCAATGGCATACACCATATGCAAGTGCAGGCACTGCACACCACCTCTGGTGGTGTACCAACTACAACATGTCCTCCACAACCATTCTGTAATGGTGACCACCCACAGGAGAGATGAATACTTCCAATAGTGTACACTGGAGTTACATATCCGTATAGGAACAGACCCAAAGAAGGCAACATTCTGAAACCTACTTCCAACCAGTGTCCAGACTGTTAGTTCAAAGGGCCCTAGGCATGGACACAAGGTAGTAGGGGCTTCCCACTCCCCAATAGTGATAGAGGCCAAGGTAAGTAAATCCAGAGTAAACGCACACAGTGCCCTGCTCCCATTCAAACACCACCGAAGTGTCCGCAAATGTCATGCACTCACCTGTCCATGGAACTCACCTTCCTTGCACACGATGCACACCATCAGGAGGCATTTTACCTAAATGTAATGTAATGCAGAGTAACAACACAAACTACATGCACATACATGATTATAATTCATCACCAAAATAAAATATGCATACAACACAGAGTGCAGGAGCAACACAGGGTGACACAGGGAGAATGATTATAGATATAGATTTGTACAGGAGTACAGTGTACCACCCCAGAGAAAGGGAGAGCGAGTACCAACGAAATGACAGATCAAGGAGTCCATGGCCTGGTTTTCCGATGTACAATGACATGCTGTGCAGCACAGTCAGTGAGCCCATTGAGGTATCCACATAGGTAGCTTACACAGTGACATGAGCTCTAATCGAATTACCACAATGCCATGTGAGCATGCAAAGGACATACAAGACAACCGACAAATGCAGGAAAGATGCCCAACAATGAAGCATGCCCAACATGAAAGTGCAAACGCTTACCAAATTACTGTGTCTCCACGTTGTAAATCCCACATGACCTTCACCAGTAAGTGTGTTTCCTAATTTGTCAAAGGAAGGACAGTGTCTGGTGGAGGGCATGAGGAGTGTGGACTTCGAATGGTGCAGGATGTCTCACCTGGGACAGCAATCACTGCCACATCACAGATTACTGGAACAACATGGGAGAACATATTAAAACACCTTTGTGCAGTATCATTGACACAGCACACACCTGCCATGGAACAACAAACCTATAATTACCCACCCATGCCATCCTGTGCACCCCCATGCAAACATGCTAGATGACTTCACTAGGCATGCCTGCACGTACACCACTGCACATGTGTAGTCCATGAGGAGTTAACGGCACACCTCAAGGGCAATCAATACAAAAATTAACAAAGACCACAACCAGGAAAGGGCAAAACAAAATATGATAGACCAACATCTGGCTGTGGGGGTGGAAATAAAAAAAGAATACAAATGTCCATCTTGGGAAGGGGCACGGTGCACATCAACTCCCACATGGGTGGATGTTGAAAAAAACAATTCCCTCCATGGGCTCATGAACCGCACGGCTATCTTGGATTGGGAGGGGTGATCATGGAATTGACCACCCTATCCATGCCCTGAGCCAACATCTCATAGGAAGCACCCTGGTGCCCATGGACTGCTACCACATTGTCTCCCCAGCCACCACATGTCCACCACGCCCTGCCTGACCCAAGGGAGCATGGCCCTTGATGTGATGCCGTAGTCTGTGGATGCAGGCTGCATTCCAACCTTGGTCATCTGTCCCAGGACCAGAAACCAATACCGTGGATCATGACCCTGCAACCATAACCACCACAGACGGATGTGACAACACTGACTGGCCCTGTGAGGGGACGTGACCCCCTGCATACGAACCGGCTACAACAGCTCCTACACTTGATGCACTCGCCTCCGACAGCATAGAGGAATGGACATCGGGTTTACCACCAGAGATACTGGCTTCATCTGAGTCGGATACATACTGAGACGTGCCCCGGATGGCCTGTAGCAGCAGTGTATTTTCATGGGCTACCACAAGGCGTCCTCCACTGGTGCTCTGTGCTGGCTCAGGATCCCGGTCCTCCTCAACCTCCTCCCCTGCATCTAGTGGCTCATCACATGCACATTGACATATAAAGACATGAAGAACAATGTTAATTGCATCAACTACATACATAGGTATCACAATGCTGTCCTGCAACACATTACCATGCATGTTACCATGCCATTAATTACATTCACTCACTATGTACAAAAAGCTCAGAGATCATGGTGTATGCAGACTTGCCACTACATCCCATGACCATGTAAGCACTACACACATTGCCAACACATGTATCTGTGGACACACATCCTGTCCCATGGCACAGCAAACAGTAGAGTGTAGCATGCTAATTGTGACTCATCAAGTGGATATGCAATGTGCCATTAAGGTACATGAGAACATGTCCACAAATAATCACAGCCAAGTACACTACAATTGCATCTAACACCAGTGTACCACTGGCACAGCAAGTGCACACAATGTGGAAATGCCCCGAGTGTGGAGTCTCAGGTGTGTGATGTGGAGAGAGTAATGACATGCGCTGGGAGATAGGAAGAGGGGACAGTGACACCCAAGAGAGACAGGGCCATGGAGTGTGTGTTGAGTGTGGCAGGTCAACAGGGATGACTCCTGACAAATATTTCACAAGGGGGTCAGTGCCATAGCTGCAGCTGGGCTTTGCACAGTGTAATAAAATGCTATGTCCCTCCTGGCACAATGTCACGGCATCTGCCAATATTCATGGAAGGTATGGGTAGCATGAAACCACCTACGGACATGTGTGGATGGACTGTCTACTACATGCAGTGCATGATGTGTAGCAAGTGCTTCAGACACAAGCACTTGACTGGCATAGCTGAGTCACTAACATCACTGATGAAAATACCCAGATGGCACGTTATCTCCTAGCATGCCGGAAATGTCTTTTAGTATCTGACGGTTGTTGATTACTACTGTCCCAAAGCCATGTTCAACAGATGTGCAGCACATGGCTTGTATGCACTCTGCAGTACACCAAGCATGGGTCAGTACACCATGACATGGTTCACTCAGGATGCACATGCTTGATCACTCACCGGACGTTTCCTCGTAATCTGCCATGCCTCCAACGCCTTGCACCTGATCCACATGAATCAACTCGATCATGGCCTCTTCATGTGGTGTGAGCTCCAGCTCCTGTATTTACCCACCTCCAGTCACCAGAGCAGAGGCGAGGTTGGCACCCAGCTTGTGTTTGGTTCGATGGTGGAGGTCATTCCACCGCTTCATGACCTCATGAGTGGTGCGCCTCTAATTCCCCAAGGCGTTCATGCCATCTGTGATTCGCTGAGAGTGGACCATACACTGAGCAGGTGTATGTGTGCTCCCTGGCTGCATGCACATTTCACGGTGGTGTTCGTGCAAGTAGTCCACGAGGATCTGGAGTTCTTCATCATTGAAGCTCCTCTTCCTCGACATGGCGGTGTCCTGTGCCATGCTTTGGAATTGAGCCTTTCCCTGTTCTGCACGCTTTTGTTTCTTGGCATGCAGTACAGACCCTGTGTGGCTGGGACCACTCAGGGCAGTAGGGGCTGCACCACTAGTGGCCTGGGCCATACCATCACCCACTGCTGTGGGGTCATTATCTGGCCCTGCAAGTCCCTCAACATGGGAGCTGGGGACAGGACCCGGACATCCCTTCCCCTTTGGGGCACTGACAACAGCTGCCCCTGCATGTCTGTGTACCTGGGGGGTAGGACAAGTGCTACTGCTGTAACTCCCTGACCCTGGGTTCTGGGCACGGCAGCTGCATCTGCAGGTGTCTGACCCTGGGAGCTAGGGACAGCAGCTGACCCTGAAGCTCCCTGACCCTGGGTGCTGGGGACAGGTGTTTTGCATGGACGTCCCTCCCTTTTGAGGGACGGACATCATCTGCCCTGGCATGGCTACAGCCATCACTGCAGATCACTGACCCTGGGAGTTGGGGACAGCAGCTGCCCCTGCAGCTTCCTGATCTTGGGTGCTGGGGACAGCAGCATCACCTGCTGCTCCATGACCCTGTTGGGGGTGGGGCACAGCTCTCTCTGCATGTCCATGACCCCGTCACCTCTGCCACCTTTCCATCTTGTGGCCTTCACACTCATGGTGCAGATGGATATGTACAATGGAAGGCACACCAAGCAATTGTACTGGGCAATCAGAATGAGGGGGCAGGGTACGTGATGTAAAACATACTAGTGTGGTTCAGCAAGGCTCAATATTACCCCTGGTGAAAAAATGAACGGGGTGCTGTTGAGAAGCTACAGCAATGGTTGCCTAGTTGTGAAGCTCCATCTGAGGGAAAAATCCTGGTGACAAATATCCTGCTTTGCGTTTACCAACAAACTCCATAACTGCTGGAGACCAAGATTGGAACAGCGTGCCACATCTGGCAAACTCCTGAGCCGTATGGTGGGAAGGAACTGGAAATATTCCACATGGCTGGCAGTCCGACTCGCCGTGAGACAGACACCCGTTACAGAATTCCAGAGCGCTGATGCGGTGTGAAGACGAGAGCGCGTGGACTGCAGGTGGGCGGAGCCAATACCTGTGGACCCCGACTGCCATATCCTTAACACAGAAGCTCTGAAGAGACCGTCTATCGCCAAGAGCAAATCAGCATACTAATAGTAAACGGCACCCGGACTGTGAAGCATTGCTAGCCGGTCACAGTTACTACGTGAACGCTCAGCCGAGGCTCACAGGGGCACCACGACGCCTCCCAGGCTACACACACCCGGCACCAGGCCCAGCCTGGCGAGGCGACTGCAAGATTTCTGGATGCCGCCAGTACGGCAAACGCCTGTGGTGCAACTGTGCACCCGCTCACCAATCAACGCGACCCAACGGTCTGAGCGAGCCACGACGGGCATATCCCCACCACTGCAGCCCGCCTTCAGACGGCATGCGGACCCCGGCCCTAACCACCAGATACTGCTACTCAGGACCTACCCCACTCTGCAGCTTCGGAGGTGGGGGACCGGTCCAATCGCCCAATAAATAACCAACTGCACGACTGCCTTGCCCCTGGCGAGTGAGATTCGAAGAAGGCCATCGAGTAAACAGCAGCGAGTGGCTGGAACCCACTGATGGGCATGGGATTAATGACTGCATAGGGGTAAGCCACTGGATGCAGAGAACGACATCCTAGTACTCTCCTGAAGTGCCGTCCCATACAGCTCTCCTGTAACAAAGTGGGACACCAAGAGGCAGCAAGGACTCAAACCCACCCAGGCCCCCACGCTGTTGTGGGGTTGCATACGAGGCGGACTCTGTGGTCACAAATCATCCAAAAATTACTTCCTGCTCGCCCGTGCCCAATCTGCCATCGCTGGACGTCTGGGGGACCTCACCACTGCTTGGCCTGGGCGACAGCTGCAGTGACGACCTGAGTGGACACTCCCCCAGCCTCTCTAACCGGGAACTCTGTGCTGGCGTATCCTGGTGAGACAGCAAGGTAAGAGATAAAACATTTGTTGCCCAGTAGATGCCCAAGAGCCAGGCCCCTGGAGCACACGCGGGAACTATACCGCGAATCAACACGTATTAACACCCGACACACTATGGTAGCAAACCACTGAAGATCAATCCAATAATCCACACTATGAGCTACATCTCTGGCCTGGACAACAAACATTGAACAACTATATTGCTACAAGGCGAGACCCACATAAGGTGGCAAACAAGGCACGTAGACCACGTGGGCGAGTGATGCCGGGGGCCCACATAGGTCCACATGACCTACGGATCCCCCACATGCACCGGGTGTAACTACAACCTAACCTAAAGCAAAGGAGCAACCAACCGCAAGTACAATACACCCCAGACCCCAGCGGAGGGCTCCCCCCATTATATCACAACACCACAACCGGTCTGCTTGGGGGAACCAGCATAGCTACCAGGAACAGTTCACAGACCGAACACCCTCAGTGCCACACATGAGCTGTGGGTTAACCACGATGGAGAGAAGAGAAGCCACAAGATACACTAGAGGGAACAAGCACAAATTCCATGACCAAGGGAGCCAACAAGAAAAAGGGTCTGATGGACACTTTCACAGAACCGAGACCTTCACCCACTGAGGGCCACCCCACCCCCGGCAACTCACAGACAACAGAGGGAAGCGAGATATCGACGAATGACCATCTACTACAGATGTTGCAAAATGGGTTCCTAGCCATTAATGTGAAATTAGAAGACATTGTGGGAACGATAAGCTCGCTGAAAGCCAAAATTGAAAAAGCAAGCGGCCGGATCATCGAGGCTGAAGGACGCATCAGCACAAATTAAGATACCATCACAGCCATGACTGCACATTGATTTCAATGCAAACGGAACTTAAGAAATCGGCGAACAAATGCGAAGATTTGCAATCTAGGTCCTGTAGAAATAATATCAGACTGGTCGGAATTCCCAAGGTAGCAATGAAGGGACCCATGGAACCTTTCATCGAAAAACTCCTTCAAACGCTCTTCGACCCCTCGAGGTTCTCTTTGCAGTTCCGGTGGAGAAAGTTCACCATGTGCTTGGCCCACCTCTGCGCCCAGGTGCTCCCCCAAGGACAATAATTGCAAGACTACTCAACTACCGAGATAGAGACTTGGTGCTCAAACTGCCAGAGAAAGCGGCATGCTACAGTTTGCATCCAGCAGAATCCACGTATATCCTGATTTTGCAAACACCATACAAGCACAGATAAGATCCTATGACAGCGTGAAGCGGCTTCTCCGTGCACAGAAAATCCTGTACTGAATGAGGTTTCCTGCTAAACAGAGAATCCAGCATGACGGGAGGGCCCAGTTCTTCGAGAACTCTGATCAAGCATTGGCCTATATGGAAGAGAGAATACCCATGCCCATAAAACAACCACACCCTGAGGCCAATATACCACGCAACAACGCGGGGGAAAACCCGAATGAAAACGGGTGAGAAAGACAAATTCATATCCAGACAAACAGAACACCACATTGCCCCGTAGTAATGGAAAGGAAAAGACAAAATACTATCCCAAGGATGTCGAGCCAACAGGAAGACAAGCTGTCGACATGCCCCCCCCACAGGAGTATACCAAGTGTTTGAATGGGACACATCATCAAGTTGGGGTAGATGGTGAGTGAGGAGCGAGTGAGGGTGGCAGATCCCAGGAACCTAGACATTCAAAGGGTCCGGTTGGGAACCAGTCCGAAGGTTGTGGGTTACAAAGTTTATAAAAGTTGTGGCAATAGGCATTCAATCCTATAAAGCATCCTTCATATCCGAGCAACAGCACCACTGAGTGAAAGGAACAAAGGAACAATCAAAGTGACATGGCTCTCCAGCTTAAAGCAATCTCATGGAACGTGAGAGGATTGAACAATCCCATAAAACCAAAAAAATCTGGGCATACTCAGACCGATACTCACCCAATGTTGTGATGCTTCAAGAGACCCACTTACTGGAACCAATTCACAAACAGATGGCGCACAAATGGGGAAAGAACATTCTACACCAACTGCTCTTCCCGATCGAGAGGTGTAATAGCGCTCATTCATAAAAGCATAGAGTTCAGAGTAAGCACCACTGGCATAGACCCTGAGGGCAGATACTTCCTGGTGTCGGGCACCTTCAATAACAGCCCAGTGCTCCTCATTAATACGTATGGCCCCAACGCAGATGACCCACATTTCTATGCAAAAATAGCCACTCTATTGGGTCATACCCCGAACATTCCCATCATATGGGGGTGACTTCAACACAATCCTGAACGTATCCATGGATAGATCAAGCACTAACCAAAGATACGAAACTAAGACAACTCAAACACTGCATCAGATCATGTTACAATACGCACTAGTAGACATCTGAAGGACAGAACATCCGACTACAAAGGAGTTCACATATTATTCCACAGTGCACAATGCTCATTCCCTAATAGACGTATGGCTAATATCAGAGAAATGGACAGAGGTAAGATGCAAATCCAAGATCCTGCCACACACCTGGTCCGACCATTCACCAATAGTACTGGAAATACAACAGGATTCCACCATCGGACCAAATCCCCCATGGAGAATGCCCCAGGCCGCACTACTCGATGTCTCCCTTGTGGAAACACTTAGGATAGGCATCGGTGCATTCTTCGGCGATAACAAAAACTTTGTCCCCAAATACTCCACAGTGTGGGAGACGTTCAAAGTCGAAGCACAATCATTGCTAACACGTCCGGAATACTGAAGACCATCAGAGCTGAAGTGAAGGAGACAGAAGGGGATCTCAGGAAACTGGAAAACGAATATGGCGACACAAACGACAGAACTCTATTCGGATTAATCAAGGGCAATAGACAGAAGTTCTGGGATCTGGCAGAGCGTGAAACATGTTTTATGCACAGAGCAGCGCAAGCAAGGAGATACGGAGAGGCAGACTGCCCAGGGAGGCATCTAGCCGGAATACTCAAAGGGGAGCACCACACACAGCACATTAGAGGCATAACCAAACCGAGCGGTCAAACCACCATTGAACACGAAGATATAAACAATATGTTCAGAGACTACTATCAAACACTTTGCTCACACAATGATAGTGTGATGCTGGAGGAAGTTTTAAATAGTCCAATCACAGTTGAGGAAATAGCAGACGTGATAGCCTCCCTGATAACAAATAAAGCCCCAGGCCCGGACGGCATAGGCATAGAACTGTACAAGACTTATAAAGACTTCCTGGCACCAAGACTCCTGGAGGTGTGGGTGGCGGCAAACACAACTGGATCACTCCCTCCTTAACAGAACTGTGATAACGTACTCACCAAGCCTGGGAAACCCACAAACGAAATGGCCTCATATAGACCTTTATCCTTGATCAATTCAGAAACAAAAATTCTCGCCAACAGGCTGATGCCATAAATGCCTTACCTGGTACATTTTGATCAGTCTGGATTCGTCCCCAGCAGATCAACAGCTTTAAACTTAAGGCGACTATTCAGAACAATGGCACAAATCAACCCAGATCTCCCAGCAGCGGCATTCATTTTGCACGCTGGGAAAGTATTTCACTCTGTGTCCTGGAACTTCCTATTTGGTGTCTTATAATGCATGGACATGGGCAGAGAATTCTGCAAATTTGTCAAGCTACTGTACACCGGCTCGAAGGCCAAAGTCTGCACTAACCGAAACTACTCGGCAACCCTCCACCTTTCCAGGGGAACCAGAAAGGGGTGTCCCTTCTCCACAATCCTGTTTGCATTGACAAATGAACCCCTGGCGAGCAGGGTCCGGGAATTTCATGAACATAGAGGCATCCACATACAAGGACCACTTCAGATCATTTTATTATATGCCACAACACTTTAATTTACCTGAAACATCTTGAAGAAAACATGCCACCAATAATGACAGAAACCGAAAACTTTACCCAGCAGTCAGGTTATAAAATAAACACTGCGAAATCTGAGGTATTTCCTCTCAATAACAAAACCAAGGAACCTAAACAATTACATGGTATGAAATGGGCAAGCACGAAAGTCAAATACCTAGTAGTGCAGGTGGCGAGATCGTAGAAAATTCTGCACAAATATAACCATGCAAGCTACCTATCCACACTGGAACATAAACTCACCTTATGGAGTAAACTGACAGCCCATATCATTAATCGGTAGAGTTGCGATCCTGAAAAATGACCGTTGCCCCGAAACTGCTCTACCTTTTCAATAGCATTCCGATAAGGCCGGGACGGCAGTTCTTTAACACTCTCTGCAGCCTGACCGTGGGATTTGTCAGGGCCTGCAAGATGGCTAGAGTTAAATGGGAATCTCTAACAGAACCATACCACCGGGGCGGTCTCGCAGCTCCCGATCTAGAGCTGTATTACTTGGCTGCATGGGCACAATACGCCGGAATTATGGTTCACGCCAGACACTAAATACTCGCACGTCGAAATCGAACAACGATCTGCAGAACCATATAATATCAAATCCACACTAATCAGCTAACATAAGGCCGACCCCTGCTTGTTCGATCCACTCCGCACGACACTCAACGCTTGGAGACTCAAAATCACCAAACCATACAGTAGGATTATTCTGCTATGGGGTAACCCAAATGTCCCCCCCACAATGGATGCTGACATCCAGACATCATGGGACCTGGATAAAACACTACAACTGGGAGACCTCTTCCCTTAGGGTAATTTCGTTACCCTGGCCGAATTCAAGGAGAAACTGGAGGGCAACCCTATTATGACATTACAATATTACTGTATGAGAGCCGCAGTGCGGCGACAATGGCCATCCAATCTGAAAGAACCAGAGACTAATGAATGCATGGAATTGATAATACACAACAACAACAGAAAAGGACTTCTGGCTAGGCTACATGCTAAAATACAGACCGAAACTCCAATCCAATCTGAGCTCCGAGAAAACTGGGAAAGAGACTCTGGCTCAGGGATCGATGAAGTGAAAGGGCAGATGATGTGCTCATTGACCAAGGAAGTATCGCTGAATTCCAGACTAAGATTAATCCAATATAAAATCCTGAACAGACTACATTATACTCCCAGACACATCACAAATTTTAACCCACAGAACATAAAAATCTGCCCAAAATGCAATTCTGAAAACACTGATACACATGCTGTGGATCTGTGGCCCAATCGCTGACTTCTGGAAGCATGATTCACAAACCCTATCTGGTATGCTGGCAATTCCGCCTACAACCCACCGTTGAAATACCTCCTGGGGGACATCGGTAAAATAGATGTAAAAAACCTGTAGACTGTTCAATCTAAGCTGTATCATCGCCAAGAAATGCATCCTGTTAAAATGGAAATCAAGAGAGGCCCCGACACTTAACCAATGGCTCCGGGAGCTGGCACAAGTAAACGAAAACGAAGAGGGATATTTACAGACCAGACCTTCTACTTCAAGACCAAAATACATATGGGCTCCATACTGTACTTTTCTGGAAAAATAACTTTGATCCAGACTACAAACTATATCACCACTACTTACTCTACAACACAACAATACACTGCAACCTGATCTGCTCTCCTACAACATCGACGAATGCATATATGTCAGTTATTATGAGAAAAATAACTTGTTTTAAACTTCAGAGTGATAACAACATGTATTGCATGCTGATGCCACGTGTTAAATAAAGTGAAAAAAATATATGTTAAACAAGAAATGAATGCGACTCGTAACGCACAGGCACCCCAAATATCAAAAATTCTTGTATGCGACCCCTCAGTAGGTCTGTGAATAGAAAAAGCAACAAAAAGCAACACAGAAAATGCATACATGAAGCCCATGGAAGCTACTGTGATGTTAATAATGGGGGCACGTAATACACAGGGGCACCCAGAGTATGAATAATGCATACACGACTAATCGCTAGTCTCAGAAAAAAGATAAGTATAGGCGCCTTTGAGCGGAGGATCAATAAGAAGTTTGCACTGTCACAGTAGTGAACAAATTGCGTGGCACCCTAAAAATCTCTGAAGTCCACTCGTCCGCCCATGGCAATTTGCACGTGTTCTCCGACGCACTCCTTTATCCCGAATCTGAACACCAACGCCCAGCGCGTGTCACGTTACTTACGCGATGAGGCTCTTTCCTCTGATTTCAAATGTAGGTGCTAATTTTGAATGCGCAGAGTAACCGTCACTCTGCTTCTGGCTGCCCACGCAAGAGACATGGAAGACCCACGCTTCTGCCTACAAGCCTTTTTGAGTGCCTCCTGTAAGCCATCTGCTGCTGCCTGACCACTGTGTGTGCCTGCTGCCCACCTGCTCTGCAATTTGAGTGCCTGCTGTCCAACCATTGCCAGTGCTCCTGTCCTTGGCCCTGTGACCACCCCAGCTGATTCCGAAGACTCCCAACGTGCCATTCCATCACTACCGCTCCACAGCCCAGCCCCAGGACCACCAACACCTGCCGCGGGGGTCACCATGTCTCAAGCAACATCTTCTGAGGTGAGTGGCAACCCCACGGCAGCAAGGCAGAGAGCTGTCAACTTCACTGCCAGGGAAGTTGACATCCTGGTGGAGCATGTCCTGGGGCATTATGATGCCCTCTTCAATGCCCCAATGCAAGTCGGCAAGGAAGGACTGAAGCCGATCTGGGACCGGATTGTGGATGCCATCAACGCGGAGGGGGTGGCATACTGTGACTACCACCACATGCACAAGTGCTGGGAGGACCTACAATCCACGACCCACAGCAAGGCCTTGCGCTTCCTCCCGGCTGGTGCCAAATAACACCACCAACATAGGGGTCCTGGAGAAGCTGCACACCAAGGTCAGCAATTTTCAGCAACGTCTAGAGTCGTCAGGTCAGTGTCCATGTGTTGCTGCGCTACACAGTGCATGTTCATGTATGGTGTAAATGTGCACCTTGGGCTTACAGCAAGTATGCCTCTTGTACCGATGTCTGTGTGCATGTCCCAGACAGTGCTCTACATTTGTTCAGTGAACCATGTGTGATTACAATGGTCTTACATTTGCATTGTGTGTTGTACTGCAGCATCTCACAACGTGCACGTGGTGTGTTACATGTGTCCGAGACGTGCCGTGTGAGAGGTGTGAGGTGGTGATGTCAACCTCATTTGCATGCATGGTATGTCTATGTCTATGTGTCTAAAATGTGACTGTGGGATTGGCCATCACTCCTGGATGGATGTAACAGGTGCTTTTCAATGTGTGACCTACTCATTTTGCGTGATTGCTGTTGAGGGGACTGATGTGACTGCTCAGTGCACTGCTTGAGGACTGTCAGGTGATGTGTGTGCATGACATGTGTATGAACCCATGATTCATGTGTGTGTAGCATGCGCAATTGACAGGTTGCGACAGCGCCATGTCCACGGATGTGATTGCTATGAAGGACAGACATTTATGTGTATGAGTGTAGATTGCATGTACCTGTGTGTTGTGGAGAGTTATGATGGTTGTACCCTTTAGCAGTGTACTCAATGCAAACTTTTTTGTTGTGAAGCACACATCTGTGCACTACCCTGATGTTTGTGGTCTATGTCTCCTTATCTGCAGTTGCATTGGAAGAAGAGGGCGGAGACGGTGATGTGGAGCAAGTCAGCAGGGATGCCCCCACCAGGCATAGGCGCAAGGCCCAGCCACATTCCCTATACACAACATCAGAGGGGAGCGAGGAGGCTGGTGCCGCGTCTGGACCATCGGCCACAGCTGCTGAGGGAAAGTCTAAGAGGGTAAAAGTGGACGTGGACTCCTCGGCAGCGGGGAGGACAGGTGAGCAGACAGAGGGGCCTTCCACCACGGAAGACACTTGGGAGGCATCCTGGATGGCAGAGGAGGAGGAGGGGGCCGCAGTAACCCAGTCCATGGGGTCAGGCGGGGGTGGTGAGGTGGATGTGACTGCTGCAGTCCCAGGGGCATGAGGCTGTGTAGGTCACAGTGGAGGTGTCTGTGCTAAATCCTGTCCCTATGTCAGAACCAGCAGCAGTATGCAACTGCCGGCATGCCCCAGGCCATACCCATCCCCTCCACCCAGACCGACACCCCAATGCCTGTGGATGTTGCCATTCGGGACAGAGTGGTACCCCTGCTAGTCGGTATTGGGGGGGCGTACCGGCGTCATTCGTGATGATGTACAGGCTTGCACTTGTGTGCTTGCACATCATCACAATGAATTCTGGCATCTCCTGAACTGGCTAGCAGCCTTCCTGGTCTTGGGTGTTCTGCATGGGCTGACCACTATTGCGACCCCCTCCTCGTCTTGCTCCTCTATACTTCAGTTGTCCTCCTGGGCCCCTTTCAGAGCCAGATACCACAAGGGCCCCCTGTGCACCCGTCCCACCCATGTTGGCCCATCTGGTGGGGCAAACATCCCTGCATGAGTTAGGAGCAAACAGTGGATCAGCTGAGGTGGTCACTATGCCGATCCATGCAACGACAGAAGCAATGGAGGGAGAGCAGGCACCCAGGTGTAGGGCACGGGCCAGACACCCCTGGGTAGTGTCATCAGGCCGGAGGGTGTCCATACGAAGCAGGCACCGGGCGCTATGGCAACAGCAGGCTCCTTGGAGGATGTTTATGTACTCAGGGCATACCATCGCAAGGAGGCATGTAGCTGGCATCAGGCAGAGCGCAAATGTGGACCTCAGATCGAGGATGTCTTCCGTGTTCATGCGATATGGGCAGCGAATCGAGGCAGAGAGGCAGTGGGCTCGGGAGCCGAGAGTCACCATGGCCAGGGCGGAGATTGCACTGCCTCTGGCAAGGAGGCAGGCTGCCATCCTCGAGGATACTTGCAGGGAGTGGGAGGGGATGGAGAGGTCCATGCTGGTGGCCCTGCAAGCCCTTAAGGCAGTGGTCTTTAAACATTTTTGGCCTGGGCCCCCCTGAGCAAAGTTTGGGCGGGCCGGTCCCCCCAAAAGTGCCAGATTGACAGTATGTAGAAATAGCTATGAACTTTTGCGTGCCGTCACCGCACCCTACTCCCAGTACAGACCCTGGGCTCTACCCACTCTATTCCCACCACTATCCCAGTGCTGCCGCCCATCCTGCTCCCACCACAGTCCCATAACACAAGCATACACACATCCATACACATTTAGATAAAAAATAAATTGCCACAAAGGTACCTCCAGAAGGGGCCTGCATGTGGTTGCTAAAATGCCCTGCTCCAGGTTGCTCTGCCCGTATGTGCGAGGAGGCACAGGAGCACCCCCTCGCACATACGTACATGCAGTGCCCCACTCAGCATTTCCAATGAGCTATGCAAGGCTGGTGAAGCAAAACGCTGCCAGCGTTGCATGGCTCAGTGATCATGTGCGGCTGGCAAAATGAACTGTCAAAGGCAAACAGTGCCTCCCTTTGACAGTACAGCTAGCCCAGGAGCACTCCCTCAGCTGGAAAAAGCATCTGAGGGAGTGCTCAGTGTTTCACTGGGCTGGCTCCTCGGCTCCTCCATAATGGGTGAGGTGGCCAGTGGGCGGACGCACCCTCACCCATTATGGAGGAGCCGGCAGGCTTGGACTGGCCTATAGAGCAATAGTGTGATGACCGTACCAAAAATACAAAATGCTAATGTAGGCCAGTCAAAATGGGCCACTTTTTTGGCCAATGTGGGCCAGTTTGAGGAGTTACTTCACTATGCAGCTAGTAGTTTTGACCATTGTTGCTCAGCTTAAATAGCTTAAATATTCTTTAAATATCACAATTTGTTTACATTTGAACAAAAAACAACCCCTTGGGTACTAATCAAACAGTCTGTGACTAAAGGACTGTTTCATTGGTGCCTAAGACCGTGCCTAAGAAATGTGAGCCTCCCCTTCCCATTTTCTCCAATCTAAATTTTTTTTTTTTTTTTTTTTTTACACATTTCATGCTCTGGCGCCCCCCCTGGGATGTGGCCGCACCCCCCTGGGGGGGCGCGCCCCACAGTTTGAAGACCTCTGCCTTAAGGAGAGAATGGGGGCCTGCCTTGGGGAAGTGGTCGCAGTGCTCAATGATGCCCTGGCCCAGACATTGAGTGAGATTGGTGAGGAGGAGGACTAGCCCGCTGCCTGTGTACATAGTTTTTTAGATGTAAGTTTCCATAGATATTTGTTATTATTTGGAGCTTGGATTTTGGACATTACTCAATTTTTTTGCACATAGTTATTTATGTGTAGGTTTCCTTTTATTTATGTCTTTATTTGGAGTGGACTCTGGACTATCCTCCATGTTTATTTTGTACCTAGTTTTTTAGTGTGTGTTTTATTGATCCAGTTCACCATGTGTTATTGGTATTTATTATTTTATTTTATTGTAAATATTTTTATACACATGAACATTTTTATATTTCAAATTTTTACAGGGACATTTTTAAAATTTTGATTTAGAGTCTGTATGAAATTAATACAACCGTTAAATATATTTTTTTTTCTCTCACGGTCATTGTTTGTCACAGTTATTTTTGCAGTGTGCCGGTTTGTTAGTCCATTTAGTAGCCCTGATTCTGACCATTGTTAGCCATGTGTGTGGTTCCTTACATGCATGTGTCATGTTCAGGGTTTATTTGCGGGGTGAGTATACACATGTGGCTGACTGGTGGTGGTGTGTGAAGTGAGAGTTTTGGTGTGCACGGTCAAATGGCATTTCCTTTCACATGTGCAGCATCACTATATATTAGCCCTCACTGTGTTTGTGAGTGGGGTGGGTGGGGTGACTGTGGGAGTGTTACATGTTCAGGATATTGCCACATGATTTGCTTGATGCTGTTTAACACAGATGTAGTGCTTTCCTCTTCAATAGCATGCGTTTGTTCACTTATAATTGTTTCTGGTGTTGGTCGACCTCTTGCACTGGCATACAATATTGGCATTTCTTTGTATTTGTCACGACTCATGGCTGACCATCTTACACCAGTACCAATTCCACAGCATACGCATACACACACACACACACACATAGTTCTGGGTCTCCCCGAGGGACATGTGTTCTTCTAAAACGCCACTGGGTTAGGGGACAGCGAAAGGGTGGTTGGGCCCAAGCTTGGCGCGCCTGGCATTATATGCATCACCCTTTGGATGAATAGGAATCCAAGTACTTCCTGTTTCCCCCAACATGGAGGAGAAATAGCCTAGACAGAACAGAAGACTGCAGTCCTGCCTTTTGGGTGTGGCTGGGTGTGACTGGCTATATAAGCCACACCCAGGCATGCAGCCCTTGTTTCACATTGCTCTGCTCAACGCAGCATGATGCTCACCGGCACAGCTCCTGTGTGCACTGAAGATACTTACTCAAGGACTCCTCGTTAACTCTCATCTGCTCCATTCCAGTCCATCGTCACGAGCTATACCACGGTCTCTGGAATACTTACGCGGCTTCGTCCAGGCAGTCAGCTCTGACCTCTCTCCAGTTCCCGTTATCACAGCTCTGGTCGGCTCCTGCCACAGCTGCAAGTCCACTACGCTCCATCAACGCGATTTCGGCAGACACCTGTAACAAAAAGAACAGTAAGCAAAAACCAGGCAATAAAGCATTGTGCGCATTCAAAAGCACTGCGCATATACGAAAACATTACCCGGCTCTTATCACAGCTGCGGATTCGCTCTGCTCCATCATCACGACTTCGGCAGACACCTGTAAAGAAAAGAACAGTAAGCAAAAGTCAGGCCATAGCAATTATTACGTGCATACAGAAGGCATTACGCATTAAACAGAAAACATTACCAGGCTCTTGTCACAGCTATGAACTTGTTCGACTCCATCATCACGGCTCCAGCAGGCATCTATAACATAAAGAACAGTATGCATTAGAGAGACACTAAGTGCATGAAGGCAGAAAAAGCAAAGAAGTCAGTGCATGAAGACAGAAAGCACAAAGAAGCAGAGAACAAGCGCTGAATAATTGACACAAGAGGTAAACAGTAAGAAAGCAGCACATAGAGAAAAGAAGGAACAAGTAGAAGATACGAGCATGAAAGGCAGTATGAACAATCGCTGAGGAATTGCTTGCATTGATATCAGACTCACCTGATAAACAACACTCATCCAATGCCGCAGCAGGACTGGGCTTGGAAATACAAATCAGTGACGTAACTGGTTCCACCTTGAACAGACTTGCGCCCCTGCTAAAGTTACAGCAGGACGGAGAGCCATCCTTCCACATATACCTGGTGAGTCAAAACATACAGTTATCCTGCTAACACTAGGGGTGACATCAGGGGGGATAGAGATAGTCCCACACGCATCGGAATTGTAACCTTGTCCCTGTACCCTCATTCGTAGGAGCAGCCGCAGAGAATCCAGGCTTCAGAGGGTCCAGGCTTATCTCATCGTAGTGAAGAGGCGCCGGGCGCTCCTGCAGAGCTATGGTGAGCATAACAGTATTTACACATTGGCTGCCCAATGCAGCTGTCTCTGTGCATGGTGCACTGTCTGATTGCCATGTCCTTCACACATGGACGAACCATGTATGTAGTGATGTATTTATTAGGAAATCTCTTCTAGAAATAGCATCTCAAGGAGTCTCAGGCAGTGAGACACCTGGACAGTATTTGTTAATGTGGCACACATTGAGGGTGGTTTCAATTCTGTCATTGTAGAACTGTTTGTCCCTGTGGATTGATGACATTTTCATATGGCCAGCAGGGCCTCACTTTAACATTAACTTGTTACATGTGTATGTTGGGAGATGGTTGCGGACAGCAATTGTGTTTGAGCAGCTGCCACACTCAGGGATGTGGTCCAGGTGAATGCATTCATTTTGGTGTGCAGGATACATGTTCTGGTGGATATTCTGGGTGTTGTCCCAACACAACAGTCAAGGTGCACAACACACAATCGATGGACTGATGATGTGTCACGATGTCAGGGTACAGCATGCAGGTGATGTCCCGTCTGGAGGGGACTGCCTGCAGGGTGGGGTCAAGGGCGATGGGGACTGGGGGGGTCACATCTGGAGGGGGCTGCCTGCAGGGTGTGGTCATGGGTCATGGGGGCTGGGGTGTCCCATCTGGAGGGGGCACCTGCAGGGTGGGGTCATGGGTGATGGGGCTGGGGTATCCCATGTGTAGCGGGCTGCCTGCAGGGTGTGTTCATGGGTGATAGGGGCTGGGGTATACCATGTTGAGGGGCTGCCTTCAGGGTGGGGTCACGGGTGATGGGGGCTGAGGTGTCCCATCTGGAGGGGGCTGCCTGCAGGGTGGGGTCATGGGTGATGGGGGCTGGGTTGTCCGATCTGGAAGGAACTGCCTGCAGGGTGGGGTCACGGGTGATGGGGCTGGGGTGTCCCATGTGAAGGGGGCACCTGCAGGGTGGGGTCATGGGTGATGGGACTGGGGTATCCCATGTGTAGGGGGCTGCCTGCAGGGCGTGTTCACGGGTGATAGGATCTGGGGTATCCCATGTTGAGGGGCTGCATGCAGGGTGGGATCATGGGCGATGGGGGCTGGGGTGTCCCGTCTGGAGGGGGCTGCCTGCAGTATGGGGTCACAGGTGATGGGTGATGGGGTATCCCATGCAGAGGGGGCTGCCTGCAGGGTGGGGTCACAGGTGATGGGGCTGGAGTGTCCCATCTGGAGGTGGCTGCCTGCAGGATGGGGTCACAGGTGATGGGGGATGGGGTATCCCATGAAGAGGGGGCTGCCTGCAGGGTGGGGTCATGGGTGATGGGGGTGGGGGTATTCCATCTGGAGGGGGCTGCCTGCAGGGTGGGGTCATGGGTGATGGGACTGGGTTATCCCATGTGGAGGGGGCTGCTTGCAGGGTGGGGTCATGGGTGAAGGGGGCTGGGGTGTCCGATCTGGAGGGGGTTGCCTGCAGTGTGGGGTCATGGGTGATGGGGGCTGGGGTATCCCATGTGGAAGGGGCTGCCTGCAGGGTAGGGTCACGGGTGATGTGGACTGGGGTGTCCCATGTGGAGGGCCTGCCTGCAGGGTGGGGTTACGGGTGATGGGGGCTGGTGTATCCCATGTGGAGGGGGCTGCCTGCAGGGTAGGATCACGGGTGATGGGGACTGGGGTGTCCCATGTGGAGGGGGCTGCCTGCAGGTCGAGGTCATGGGTGATGGGGGATGGGGTATCCCATGTTGAGGGGCTGCCTGCAGGGTGGGGTCATGGGTGATGGGGGCTGGGGTAACCCGTATGGAGGGGGCTGCATGCCACGGATTGTGAGGTGCAGACGCCCAATTTGGCTGGGGTGCAGCCGGGGATCGCAGGGTGTTTTCATGCAATTTGGCTGGGGTGCGGCCGGGGAATCACAGGGTGTTGTGGCGCGATAACGCTGTGGTGCGGCCGGGGCTCGCCGGGTGTTGGTGCACAATTTGTCTGGTAGAGGGGCAGGCCTTGCGTGGGAGGCCACAGGTTTTCTATGGGTGCGCCCAGGGATAGCGGGCTGTTTCGGTGCAATTTAGTTGGAGGCCTGTATGCTGGCCCAGGGATGGCATGGAGGCTTGCGCAGTGTTATGGATTTCACTTGCTTTTTACAGTGCGTGGGGGCGTATTGGGGGCATAACTTGCGCAGCTTGCGGTTACTTGCGTGACGGCTACTGATGCCTCTGGTAGTCCATGCATACACGTGCCATGCAAAGATTTCTCAGCGCGCGGTTATTGTGCCTTTTATGCACCTGATTCTGTGAATCGGCCCCTATGTGTTCAGATTTGCCATATGAGGCTGTGCCTGTTAAACGGTCTGCAGTTTTGTAGCATCCACATTCTCTATGGGAGAGCATTTTTATGCCAAAGCTGTAGAAGTTTTGTGACAGTGTTTTGCCAGATGATTTGTTATCCCGGAGGTCTTTTAGCTCTGTTTTCTCAGCTTTGGTGAGGTAGGCTATGACATATCGTGCAACAGCAGTGGAATTGTCTGCAATGTATTGTATATCTATATTTGCATTCCACAAGAGGGCAAGGATTGCATTTTAATCATTGATGCACTTTGAAGCTTAATTTCTTTTAATGCAGTATGTGTTTTTTAGGCGATTTGCTTTTTACACTGTATACCTAACAGAAGACAGGGGCGTGGCTAACTGGCCATGTAGCAAGACGTGCCTGAGGGGAGCTGCTCCGGAGATCCGACATTGATCCGTACTTGCACATGCTGGAAATGATCATCCGACTTCAATAATGGAAACACGGGCGTGTGAGAGGGCGCTAGAGGGCCATCCAAGATGGCCGAGCTGGTCTAAAGCTCCCGCTTCGCCCCGTATTAATCCTGCGGAATCCGTCAAGTCCCGGCGAATCTGTGCAGCTGCCCACAGATCCTTGTCCTCCCGGTCTCCCCAGCGACCGTTCTGTGAAATCTGGAGCCAAATCGGTGCCGCCAAGCCAGTGCACGGCCCACGCGGCTCTGTCCCCGAGCCCCGCGTGGCTGGCTGGCGGGGCGCCAACCATCCAAAGCCCCACTTCCTCGCCAGCGGTAACCCCCCCACCGGAGGCCGAGCCGGGGCAAGGGCGCCAAGAGAGCCGACTACAATTCCGGGCGGGCACCCGCCAGCTGACGGGGTGTCGGCATGGACACAGGTGCCCCCCCCTCCTACCTCCTTCACCATCAGACTCCGGCAGCCGTGCAAGGACCGCGGCCACAAGCTACCTCAGCGCCCGGCGTCGGCCTCAGTGGTGACGGCGCCCCGAGACAGGAACAGCGGCTCCCCATACGTCGTCACCACCCACCTCTGCCGCGCCCGCTCCGGCACCCAGCTCCGAAGTTGGGGGCCGTGGAGCGAGGGCCGTAGCGGCAGTCGGAGGTCTGCACCTTTTCCCACCTCCAGTGCCCTCTTGCCAATACAGCCTCTGCTGAGCCCGCGGAGATCACCGTTGCCCCAGCGTCGACACCGAACCAAGAGCCAGGATCCCCCCCCCCCCCAAGGCTCGAGTGCACCCAGCGCAGAACACGCCCGGAAGAAAGAAGAGGCTGAGCGGGTGTGGAGGTAAGGAGTCAGGGGGAAGACTTCATCACTCCCCGTAGGGCGCCGGACCAGCACGCGGCCGCCCCCTCCCCCCTCCCCCGGCCTCCCCTCAGGCAGCCGGGATCACCATAGAGCTGGGAAGTTGCCCATCATGACCCTGCTCCGGCTGTGACACTTTAGGCCTCACCGCACTAAGGTGGGCAACTCCACCCCGCAGCAGGAGTGTCAACTGCACCGGATTACATAGCCCACCCCACTGAAGCTCTCAGAGCCCTTCCCCACTGCCCGTGAGTGCCGGATGGTGACGCTTTATCCTGTGCCACCCGCAAGACCACCACCCACATCAACCTGCGATCAGGCCAGTCCGGGGAAAGGTCCCGCTGGCGCCCCTGGTATAGTCTGGATAGAAGTAGCCGACAACAGCCATCCCCACTCCCGCTGCCGACACCAGTCATTCCCACACCCGCGGCCACGATGGGGAAGACTGACAAGTACCAGAGGAAGCTAAACTTTGAAAGTGGCACGACACCCAGAGCACCACTCCCCCAGGAAGACCTTGCCTCAATGTCAGTCTGCCCGCAACAAGAAGATCCTAGTGGTAACCCCTCCGAAATCAAAGAAATCCTCCTCGACTTGAAGGCTGGAATCGGCAATCTGAGCAATAAAATGGATGGTCTTGCATCTAAAGTCGACCTTTTACAACATCGGATGGACTCACAAACTGAACGCATGAACGACATAGAGCAGAGAGTGTCAAATCTCGACGACAGCTCAACGACTCTAACCAACAAAGTCTCCCTACTGGAATCACAACCATTGCTAAGTGTGAAGACTTGGAAGGTCGATCAAGAAGGAACAACCTTCGGATAGTGGGAGTGAGAGAACAGCAAACGCAGGAGAAAATGGAGGTATTTGTCGAGTCCCTTTGCATAAACCTGTTCGGACGGGAGGCTCTATCACATCTCTTCATCATAGAGAGGGCTCACCGTGTTCCCACGTCTAGACCAGCTCCGGGCTCGCCACCCAGACCAATAATAGCAAGGCTGTTGAATTACAGAGATCGGGACTCCATACTCCGGCTGGCCAGAGAAAAAGGCGAGCTGCGCCACGAGGGGGACATTATTCACTTTTTCCCCGACTTCTCCCCATCAGTGCAGGTACAACGGAAAACGTTCGCCAGTGTCAAGCAGAGACTCCGAAACAGTCAAATGATGTACTCAATGCTATACCGTGCGCGCCTTAGAGTCCAGCACGAAGGGAAGATCCAGTTCTTCCAAACCCCGGATGAAGCAAATCTATTCTTGGACCGTTTGGGATGCCCGGACCAGAACCAAGCTCGCCCCAGACCGCAGAGAGAAAGAAACCCCAGGAATCCTCCATAAAGAGTGATGCTGGGCGACGACTCAGTAACCAGCCCACTGCACAGAGTTAGCCGGAACTTGCAAGCTAAGCTAAAGACGGGGCAGGGACACCTGGAGGGCCCCGGGCGCCCCTAGCTCAGCCACTGTTAAGTTTAGTTTTAGTTGAGTTTGTTCCACTGAGGTGGAGGTTCATTCCTCGGCATGGAGATGCCATGGGCCGTTTGGGTTAACAGTTGGACAATGAAGGGCCTCTCGGTGGGCCAGTTGGGGGTTGCCCACCCTTCGGAGAGGAAAGTCTTGGGCCAGTTGGGGTTTGCCCGGGGATCGTGCCCTCAGAGGGCATTGGAAATGTTCAGCGCCGCCAGATCCCGACCGTCCAGTTCCCCGCTTGCTCCCTGCTCAGCGTCAATCCCGCCGCCTCAACTAGGCCCCCCACCCCAGAACACTAAACCTGGCACTAGACCATATATTGCCAAATCAGCGCAGCAGATCGGAAGGACAACGTGGTCTGATATAACAATCTACTCATCCCATTCAACGTCCTAACGTGGAATATAAGAGGCGGCAATATTCCAGCAAAAACCAGAAAAATCCTGCAGTACCTCAGACGCCATGAGGTGGATGTGGCCCTGATCCAAGAAACGCACCTCGGCCCTGGGAAAGATCATCAGTGGGCCAAGAGCTGGGGATGCCACAGATATTTCTCATCCTATTCTACGTACTCGAGAGGAGTCGCTATACTCATACACAGGAGGCTCGGTTTCCGTCTACTCCATTCGACAAAGGACGCCGAGGGAAGAGCTGTACTGGTATGCGGCATCGTCGCAGGTCAAAAAATGACCTTCATTAATTCTTATGCGCCGAATGTGGACGGTCCCGACAATTTTGGATGGGTGATGAGACAGCTCTCACGACCATGCAACAATAATTTGGGGCGGAGACATGAACTCTGTTTTAGACCCCATGAGAGACAGATCAAGAGCCACTCCGCTGCCGCCCTCGAAGGCCAGTCTCCAAATAAAGGAAATTTGCAAAGCATTTAATCTTCAAGATGTCTGGAGAATTTCTAACGGAGAGCTGCGGGACTTTACCTTCCACTCTGCGGTCCACAACACGTGCTCCCGGATCGACTATCTCTTCACCTCAGCAAATGGCCCCTGGACTCGTGGCCGGTGTTGCATTCATCCGAGAACGCTCTCAGACCACTCACCGCTTTTTCTCAATCTCAAGCCGTCCAACCCCACGCCACCCCTGCAGCGCTGGCGCTTCAAAACGGGCTCTCTACGTGACGATGCCTTTGCCTCCGAATTAAGAGAAGAGATGGACGTGTTTCTTGAAGCCAACCTTGGCTCTGTCCCCTCATCAGGCACAATCTGGGAGTCTTTTAAATGCTTCATAAGGGGAGTCTGCCACGCCAAAGAAAACGGCATCCTCAAGCTCATCAGGAGCGAGCTTACTGCCATCGAAAGTAAACTGAAATCTCTGGAGATCCAGAACACGAACTCGACCGACCCAAAGACAGCGGCAGCTTTGAAAACAGAACTGCAAAAATTCAATGCCACCGCAGAGCGAGAGGTCAAATTTTTAGGCCGCACCAGTCGAGTCCGCCAATATGGCGAGGGTCAAAAACCGGGTGCACTTCTAGCGAACCTAATCAGAGCCGACAACAAACAATCCCAAATCGAAAGGATCCGAACCAAACAAGGCGAGGTGATCCACACCGACGATGAGATTGCAGAGGAATTCAGACTATTCTACCAAGACCTCTACAGTGCGAAACTCCCAAATGATTCGAACGCCCCATCGGAATATCTAGAAGACACCGAGCTCTACTGGGTCGAACAGCACCTGCGGGAACCTCTGAATGAACTGATCTCGCAGGAAGAGATTAAAGCAGTCATAAAGGCCCTACCCTCTTCCAAGGCGCCGGGCCCAGGTGGCCTAACGGGAGAATTCTATAAAGCATTTGCGGACACCCTGGCTCCTCTCCTGGCGGCGGTGTACGAAGAGGCACTGGAGGTTGGGACTCTCCCTCACTCCGCCTGTGAAGCCAATGTCATCCTGCTGCACAAACCAGGCAAACCGCCAGAAGATTGTGCATCGTACCGCCCTATCTCGTTACTTAACCTCGACAACAAAATACTTGCCAAGGTCCTAGCCAATAGATTGATGCCCCTGATGCCCGCCCTTGTACTAGCAGACCAAGCCGGCTTTATCCCAGGCCGCAACACGACCTTCGGCATCCGGAGAATGTTCGGCATCATTGAGGCACTAGACCCCTCAAGTCAGGCAGCTGCAGTACTTCTAGACGCAGAGAAGGCGTTCGATTCAGTGGAGTGGCCGTTTATGTTCAAGGTCCTCACCAGGATGGGTCTGGGAGCCCGTTTCATCAAGCTCGTCTCTCTCCTGTACACCAAGCCACAAGCAAACATCATTGTAGGCTCCGCAAAATCAGCCTCAATAGACCTGCAAAGAGGTACGCGACAAGGCTGCCCTCTGTCAGCTTTAATCTTAGCCCTGGTGATGGAGCCGCTCGCCTCTAACCTTCGGGAACTCAGACAACAGAGGGGGCTTATCATCGGCCCACACAGGCTCATCGTCTCCCTATATGCCGACGATGTGGCCCTATTCATTCGTGACCCCGAGGTCAACCTGAACCCAGTCATGAGGGAAGTCATTAAATTCGGGGCGGCCTCTGGGCTAAAAATTAATCATTCTAAATCCGTCGTCTTTCCACTGACCATGGCCACAAAACAGTTTACAGACGAATTCAATCTGACGTGGAATACTGCCAGTGTCCGGTACCTGGGGATACAGCTGTCCCTGGACAAACACGAGGTGTTTTGCAATAACTACGAGGAAGTGGTCAAGGCCCTCCAGGACAAAGTTGCACGCTGGAAGACGCTTCCACTAACGCTCTGGGGCAGGGCCTCCCTGGTCAAGATGGTGGTCCTCCCGAAACTACTGTATCTCTTTAACAATATCCCCCTGTTACTACCGAAAACCTTTCTGAAAAGGCTGAAAAGCTTGGTTCTTGAGCTTCTCTGGGCAGGAAAACCAGCCAGAGTGGCATACTCAACATTGACTCTTCCAGTGCCCAACGGGGGACTGGCCCTCCCAGACTTGGAGAAATACTTTTGGGCTGCCCAGGCACAATACCTCAGCCATTGGTATGCGACTCACACAATCCGCCCTCATGTACAAGTGGAGCGAGCCCTGGCAACGCCCAATCTTCTGACTGCAGTAATCTTTGGCCAGATCCCCGTTCCCAGCCACACGATGAACGCGATGCTCACGACGTACAAAGTCTGGTCAACCTTAGCCCAAAGACTCGGGGTGCAAACACGGTACTCCCCTCTTTTACCAGTCAAGTTTATACCGGGAATCCCCCTAACCTCGGAGAAGGTCTTTTATCAATGGGTCGAGAAGCTTCATATTCATACTCTAGGAGACCTCTTCACGGAGGAAGGCTTTCTGACACCAGCCCAAGCAAAAATGAAAGGGGGCAACACCGCACTGGACGTCTTCCTCTATTTCCGAACTCGCTACACATTTCAGTCCCTCCTGCCGGGCTTCCTGGGCCAACCGCCTACCTGGCAATTGCTGCATGATGTTATTCAAGCTCAAGGTGACGGCAGGCTGGTGTCACAAATATACAAAGCACTAATCTCTAGCGCGACCCCAGCCATCACTCGTGCAAAATCCAGATGGGAAAGTGCACTAAACACAGTCATTTCAGATGAGGATTGGTGCTACGTCCTGAATCAGAATCAGAAAATCGCACTTAACTCACGCCTCAAACTCATCCACTTCAACTTCCTCCATCAAACCTACCACACACCCGAAAAGACCAACAAACATCACCCTGACGCGCAGGCAGAGTGCAAGAGATGCGGTTCCCTATCCGCGAACTTTGTCCATCTGGCCTGGGAGTGCCCTGAAATAGCCCCTTTCTGGAACCGAGTGCTAGATACGACGACGGCGATTGTTGGTGAAACCATACACCCGAGACATACAGCAGCGTTGCTCGGCATGACGAGGCTGCTTTCCGTCCCATCCAGGAGGTTGACGGGGGTCCTGTTGACACTTGCTCGAAGAAGAGTGGCCATGACGTGGGGCCGGGGTCCCCCTCCTTCTTACGCAGCCTGGCGCAAAGACTTGCTCTACTACCAGGATGTAGAAGCGGACTTTATAAAACTCCTACCTCTACACGCTCGCCCACCTGACATTTGGGGCCCGCTGACATCATTCCTGATAAGTGAGGCGGAGCCTCCCTCAATTGGCACCTCTGAGTCAGGAGACACACCCTGACGGAATCTCTCCCTGGACAACCTTTCCTCAAGCCGTGGTTCAGGAGTGGAGAGACGAACTTCTGCAGAGACTGGGCTCGGGTGGGGTGGGGGTGGTGGGGTTGGCGGGATGTTCTAGGACGACGGCGCAAAGTTACTTTCCACCCTAATGTGGGTGTGTAGTTGTATAGTGTGTTAAATACCAAAAATAAAGAGTTTAAAAAAAGAAACACGGTCGTGTGAATAGATGCCCTGCCACTGCTGGAAATATTGAGCAGATCGTGTGAGCAACAAGGAAACTGACGTTGGAACATTCGGCGACCCTGATACAGTGTATCTAAAATGGCAGACAACAATGGGCAAGGGGCCTTGGATGCTGGATTGGCAGAATGAACTGTAATGCGGCGTGTATAAGGATACACTATTGCTTGGAGTTTGATCGGATCCCTGCCGATTGAACGGGGAGCGGCAACTTGGTGCGAGGTCGCGCTGCCTGAGGAGGCCGAAAGTGCGGGTGAGCCCAGGCTGTGGCCGCAGTGGCCGAGTGTGGAGAAGTTGGGGGCCGGTGACTGGAGTCTGTGCGGCCCCCCCAACAGCGTAGGATATATAAAAGCACCCGGGCCCGTGAGAGCGAGGACTGGAGGCTTGCTGCCTTAATAACAAACAATACCTAGACTAAATGGAAAGCAGGACCGGTGTTGCTTGCAGGACTTTCTCCCTCACAGCAGGCAAGCTGGAAGGGAGACACCTGTAACGAAGCACTGCTGACAACGAGGGGGAGCTATCCTTGGTGTTGACATAGGGGAGACCTAGAGCCTGGGGTCAGACAATAACTAGCAGCCACTGGACATGAGAGGTCACTAGTGGAGCGCCTGATATAGGTGGATTGCGCCACTGTGTTCGAGGGACAAAAAAGTGTGGGAGGCAGAGGAAGAGAGAAGGAATTCCTGCACCGTCTGGGGCACGACGGCGTGGCTGCTGCGCCACACGAGCCCCGAGGCGCCGGGGGAAGGTAGATAGCCCGCAAAACAAAGGGGCTGTGCTTCAAGAGCGGATGCTGGAAGGCTCAAAGTGTGGAATTGCGCCGGAAGGCAGATGAGCTAACATATGTGGGAGGACATAACCCACTCGAGCACAATGCTCAGTGCGCAGGAATCAAAGAGGGCACCCCGAAATAATAACTAGATCCAGTAGTAACCCACAGACAACACGGTGGAACAGAGCAACAGGCTTGCTGTGCCATGGACGGAGCGGCGAGGGACCCTTGCCCTGGATCACAAGATGACTAGGAGAGTGGCAAGAGCAAGCAACCCACGATGGAGGCATTTGCCAAGACACTGCAGTCTCCAGCTGCGTCGGCGCAAGTGGGTCCACGGGAATCCCCCCTGGGACTGAGAACCACCATATATTGGCAGCCATAACAGAACTAAAGGATTCCTGGGGGATAGCAATGGCGGACTTAAGGACCTCCTTAGAGGCTAAAATCGACGCGGTGGGGATAGATGTCAACTTGCTGCGACAAGATGTCAGGGCGCTGGCGGACAGAACAAGCAGCCTGGAAAGTGCTGTCAAAACTAACACGACCGCCAGCACTGATAATGCAAAGGAAGTCCACATATTAAAGCAACAAGTGGCTAACCTGGTGTTACGCTCACCTGGTTCCCACAGGGGCGTCGATCGGACCCGGACAGCTGCGGTCTCCACCAACGTGATGCGTAGTGAAGAGATGACAGTCTGGACTGGCCCGCCTAATCTTGTCTGCTGGACTCGTAGAAGTATTCTCCTGCAAGTGGAGAAAGGGATTTAGCCACCCGTGGACTTTAGTGATGGCCCCCCAACAGTTCTCGTTCTCCCCACTAATCACCTCTGATATCCCCTTTTGGTAACGTCACCTTATGTTTTTAAATGAGGAGCTCTCCATCCTGCATGGCATGCAGTGGCGCGTAGATACCAGTTACTTCACTGGGTTGAAGGTACTGGAGGAGTTCCGGAGGAATATTGACTCCAGTGTCTATAAAGTTCAAAGAGTTCAATATGTCCGATGTTCACTCTTGTTCCATTCCCTCGTTAGGTTGCAGGTGGGTCCAAAAGAATATTGCCTGGAGGCAGCTGATGGCGTTCAGGTAAGAGTCTGTATTACCAAACACTGTCCGGTAAAAGTTGTATGAGTTTAACTTGCTGTTTTCTCTCCCTTTATAGGTGCGGCATAGAAAGATGCAGCGAATTAAAGCATAATACCTCCGGTAGTAAAGCAGGTAAGCCTATGGTGGCAAAGAGATTGTCTTTGTCGGTTTTCTCGGCTCACCTTGTTATTCCTTTTGTTTTCCCCCCAGGTGCTGGATTTTGATGAAGAAAATGATGGAGGCAGCGCCGAGTCGAAAGATGCGGTGGACTGTTGAGTATAACGTGGCGCTGCTGCTGGCGAAGCGATGCATGCTGAAATAATGTCTTTTCCAGGCTCGGAGATGTGCTGGGTCCGGAATCAGATAAGGAATCAAATAATGTCCGTGATCTAACCTCTTCTCCTTTCTTTTCCTTTTGTCTAGGAGCTCCGGATTCGAGGCGGGCGTGGCAGAAGACTGGATGCTGACTTGCAGACACGGTGAGCGTCACGCTGCTGGATGCAGAATAACGCGAAGCATGGGCTGCTGTTCGGGCGTGGTTTAAATAGCCTGCAAAGTAGTCCCAGGTAAGAAGTTCCCCAGAACCACACCCGAGTGAAAAATAGTCCCTGTAATAAAATAGTCCCATCCAGGCCTCACGTTGGCTTGGACTCATTTGCAGCATGGTCTGCATAAGGTTAGTAAAGTCTATGAGCCTGGCACCTAAGACGCCAGGACTGAATCCAAACAGCCCCCAGCCGGGGCTGTTGGGGTTTTAATGAGTATCTGTATGCCTGCTCCCGGGGCTGATGGACTCGATCCGGATGCCCGGGGTAGGCATGATGACACCTGGAGAACCATGCAGAGGAGGCGGAAGGGAGAGCGAGAAGGAACAACACTTGAGTGGTTGGTCTGCCAGAAGGAGAAGAAGGCCAGGATCCTACAGACTATGTGGAGAATATGATCCTGCAGGAAATAGGAGCTGACAAACTCTCACAAGGACTCACAGTAGAGCGTGCACATGGAGACCTCACTAGGAAACCAAAGCCCGGAGCACCTCCCGCACAATAATTGCCAAGATTTTGAATTATAGAGATCATGAGAAGATTTTGGAGTATTTCAGGAAAGGGGGAACGATAGATAGAGCCTCGGCACCATCACAGCTTATCCGGATTATACAATGCTGGTCCAGAGGCAGAGGTATAGCTATGTAGCGGTGAAGAGACGGGTGCGTGCGGCTGGCATCAAACATATGCTTCTGTACCCTGCAAGATTGAAAGTGTTACACGAGAGTCGAATGTTCTTCTTTGACACCCCAGAGGAGGCTACCGCATGGCTCGACCTACAGGGGTGCCCGGAACAGGATGCTGCACGAGCCCAAGGAGAACAAGATAAGTGACTGAGACAATTCATGCATACTGGTATAACACACTGTGAGGTATCCCAGCAGAGGCTCGATAGAAACATTTAAAGATGAGTAGGGATGGGAAGTGCGGAAGCTAGGTTTGGATATCCTTAACTCTATTGAGTGGCAGTGGACTGGAATATAGAGCTTTGATTACATAAGTAAATTGGATACTAGTACGTGATGAATTGTGGCAAATAGGAGCGGCAGAACACAGGCACCTTACCCCCCAAATAGGAGTAGAATTAGCAGGATAGCCATTAGGGCTACCTCACCCTGCTGAGCTTCAAGTACAGGCTATTGCCAGAAAGTGCTAGATGCAGGGGTGCCTGAGATCCAGGGATGGAGCTGGGCAACTGTTGGGGGGGGTGAAGTTGGGGAAGGGAAGGGTGGCGGGAGGGAGAGGGGGAGGGGTAGTTGGGGTGGTTGGGGTGTTTGTAGTTAAGGGTAGTGTGAACTGGGGAACGAGTCTATATAGACAAGAACGGGAGAGGGAACTGGTTTGCACCGATGAGGGGGAATGGGAACTCTAACAAGCCATGGGGGACCTTAAAATAATTACATGGAATGTCAGGGGCCTCAATAGTTATCTAAAGAGAA
This sequence comes from Ambystoma mexicanum, assembly GCF_040938575.1. NCBI lineage: Eukaryota > Metazoa > Chordata > Amphibia > Caudata > Ambystomatidae > Ambystoma > Ambystoma mexicanum. The sequence continues at coordinate 487,886,371 of NC_090923.1, read as the reverse complement.
ACAAGGTTATGTTGTACTTGCGCAGACAAAAGATAGATATTGCACTGCTGCAGGACACTCACCTGACACGGGAAAAGCTGGGAACAGTTGTGAAAAAATGGAAAGGGTTTGTGGCGGGCTCGACATATTCTGCCTATGCTAGAGGAGTGCTCATCTGGGTGGCACCGCATGTCCCATTTCACTTGTTGCAGGAAACTGCAGAAGCAGATGGGAGGATGGTCATACTGAGGGGATTGGTGGAGATTAGGGAGATAAGCATTGTGAATACATACGCCCCCAACCAGAATACGGCAGCATATTTCAGAACCCTGAGTACCAATCTTAGCAAGTGTATGGGGAGTGCGGTGATCTGGGGTGGGGATTTTAACTGTGTACTAAACCCTAGGGTGGACAGATCGGATCGGAAGTTTGATAGACCTGCCCCGGCTGCTTAAGCGCTGCAGACATTGCTAGACGACTTTAGTCTGGCGGATGTGTGGAGAATGAAACACCCCCAAGAAAGGCAGTACTCGCACTATTCTGCCCCGCAACAGTTGCATACGAGGCTGGGCTATGTCTTTGCCACGTCGGAAATAATGATGGAGACGGTGCAGGCAGAATATAAGGCGAGGGCCCTTTCAGACCACTCGCCCCTGGTTATTGGCTGGCAATACTGCCCCCCAAGAGCAAGGATTCCGACATGGCATCTTCGGGCAGAGGCGCTTAAGGATCCCCTGTTTAGGGAAGATATAAGGGAGGAGATTACAAACTACTTTGAGGTGAATATGAGGAGCGTGGACTCAGTGAGCACGCTATGGGAAACTTTCAAGGTGGTGATGCGGGGCGCAGCCATAGCAAAATCTAAAAGCCTTCAAGGCGGGATCCTGGCCGATCTACATGAAGCAGAAAGGGAATTGGAAAAGGCGCTGAGGGGAAGAGATGACACTGAAAGAGACATGGAGCTGATACTTAAACTGCAGCAGACATGTGCGGAGCAATGGGATAGACTGTGTAACCTTAACTATAAAAAATATATAGAGAGACAGCATGTGGGAGGAGATAAAACAGGAAGGCTTTTGGCATGGTTATACAAGAGCGAGATCCCCAGACCCACCATTAGTACATTAACAAGAGAAGATGGCAGTGTAGCTGACACCCAGGATGGAGTTAATCAGGAGTTTGCAAATTACTACAGGGAACTATACAGGGATGAGGAGAGAAGCAGTTATGAAGAAATAATAGAAACACTAGAAGACATAGGTCTGCCTACAATAAGTGCTGAAGAAAGAGAGGAGCTAGATACACCGATTACCTTGGAGGAGTTAGAAGAAGTGGTGAGACAGCTACCTACTAGTAAGACCCCGGGGGCGGATGGATTTCCAAGTGAGTTTTATAAAGTGTACAAAGCAGAAGTGCTCCTGCCGATGTTGGATATGCTAAATGAAGCGTTTGAGATGGGACGGCTGACAGAATCACTTAGAGAAGCGATCATAATACTGCTTCCCAAACCTAACAAGCCTGGGCATAGCTGTGGCTCCTATAGACCATTGTCAATGCTGAACCAAGACAGCAAGATATTGACGGCTGTCTTGGCAAGCAGACTGCGAAGAATCATTGGCAAACTAATACACCCGGACCAGATGGGCTATGTCCCAAATAGGAACATAACTCATAATCATAGACGACTCCATCGGGTTGTTGAATGGAGGAGCAGGAATGAGGGTGAAATGGCAATAATGTCCCTAGACGCTGTGAAGGCCTTTGATTCTGTCAAGTGGCCATGGCTGCTGGCAGCCTTGGCGGGCTATGGTATGGGGCCTGGATACATAAGATGGGCAAAGATGCTATATAGTGAACCGTTGGCCAGAGTCAAAACAGGAGCATTGATTTCCGAGAGATGGAAACTAGGCAGAGGTACCAGACAAGGGTGCCCATGGTCCCCTATGCTGTACATATTAGCTTTAGAGCCTTTGGCGATATACCTCAGACAACAGTATGATACTATAGGCATCGAGGTGGGAGGGGAGCGACACTTGATCTCCTTGTATGCGGATGATTTGCTGCTGTACCTGAGGCACCCGGAGGAGAATCTCCAGTACATCCTGGAGATGATGGATAGGTATGCAGGGCTGTCTGGCATAGCAGTGAATCCTCAGAAATCTATTATTTTCCTACTAGGCAGTTATAAGGGGATCCCTGTCGGGCGGTTACCAGTGCTGCAAACTCCTTGGGCTGTTGGTACTTTTCGGTACCTTGGGATAGATGTGTACCACACGGTGGAAGAAGAACATAGGCACAATACCGAGGTAGCCATAGAGAAAATTGAGAAGAGTATGAAATTCTGGGTGAAGTTGCCTCTCGCAATGATGGGACGAGGGGCAATGCTCAAGATGGTGGTCTGACCCAGGCTCCTGCATCATTTCGGGAACATTCCGTACCTGATACCTAAGAAGTTCTTCACCAGACTGAACGGCATGTGTAGGGATTTCCTGTGGCATGGCACCAGGAATAGGGTGGCACTATGGAAGCTGCAGAACCTTTATGAAAAAGGGGGAATAAAACTGCCTAACTATGAGGTCTATTACGTAGCAAGCCAACTGCAATATGTCATTAAATGGCTCTCAGATGAAGCGACCCCTGAATCCAGGTTGTTTAGAACGGATTGTGCCCCATTTTATTTAAAAGAGATGATTTGGCTGCCCAAGACAGAAATGAAAGGGCACCCTAAAATGATGATGCTTGGGTGGAGTGTGTGGCGCCGAGCATGCCAGATGATGGAAAACCCATTCCCATGCTCCCCGCAGATACCGTTGGTTGCGTTGGCTGGGGGAAATGAGCAGCTACAAATGACAATCAGAAACCACTGGGAATGGGTGGGGTTGGTAACGATGGGAGATATCTGGCGGGAGGGGACTATCATAAATTTTGAAGAGCTAGGAGAGGAAATGGGGTTACACGTGGGCCAATATATTACATATCATAGAATGGTGCAGCAAATTAAGAAAACTTGGCCTGAAACAGTACTGGAAGAAGAGCCAGATGTTACCATAGACACGATATACGATATAGCGGAGGGAGGGCATGAGATTTCTAGATTGTATGAGATGATGATGTCTAAGGTCGGGAAAGAATTAACGCAACTGAGACTAGACTGGGAAGCGGAGGTGGGAGCCCCGATAAAGGACGGGATGTGGGAACGTGCCCTGGGGTACCACAAAAAGGTGTCAAGAAACGCAAGATTAAAACAGATACAATTATATATTACACACAGGGCATACATGACACCCCTGAGGATATCGAGGTTTGAAAATGCCGGAAGACAAACATGTCCCAAATGCGATGAAGAACAGGCTGATATGGTACATATGTTCTGGTCCTACCCGGTGATTGAGCGCTTCTGGGGTGAAGTAGCGTGGAAACTAACGGAAAGGGGGGTCACTTTTGTCATAGATTCAGCCTGGGCCTGCTTGCTGGGGGGGTTCCCCAGATCGCAGAAACTGAAGCATGTCAATAAATTGAAAGATTTAGCATATGTGCTCCCAAAAAGGAGGATTGCCATGGGATGGAAGACTTGTCATAGGCCACGGGTGGAGGTGTGGTGGAAAGAGTTGCAGAAGTGGGCGGAGGCGGAGACCATGGTATGGGAGGAGGCAAGTAACATGGGGGAGAGGAAGAGGTGGGAACCCTGATGGCATGGAAATCGTTGATAGCGGAACTGTTTGGCATGATACAAGATCTGACAGAATCCACTGAAAATGAGACTCCACCACAGGGGGCGGATACAGAGGGAGTGGAATAAATAGGCTCCTAAAGGGGGGTGGGATAAGGGGAGCAGTGACTAAAATTATGTAATGAACAATGTGAAAATTGTACTATTGACATCTGCATTGCGTGTTTGGTTTGTATTGGTTTTGTTTGTTTGAATGAATATGCAATAAAAATTGTTTAAAAAAAAAAATACCTAACAGAAGACATGAAGCTGTTTACTTGTCCTTTTGCTGAAACTGCTCCAAGGAAGCCAAAGCGGCTTCTGTGTAGTATTTGCTTTTGTTTTTATATCTGCAGTGACAATATTTGCCACATTTATGTCTTTGGAAGCGTAACATTTGTGTATGGAGCTCACTATGTGTGCTTTCTGGAGGGATGGCAGGGGTTACATATTTGGGAATGAACTGCAAAAAAGTGGCATCACTGTCCTGACCAAATTTAGGAGCATCTTTTATCCACAAAAGCATGTGGATGTGTGGTGCCCCTCTGGATGGATATTCTTTTCTCCAAAAGAAGTGTTGCACTTCTCTGAGGGGAGGAATTGTTTAATTACAGATGAAGTGCAGCATGGCAATAAAGCAGTGGTGAAAGTATCTTGATACATTTACAGGGTCAAGAGAGCAGAGTTCTCCTGGAGTTTTTATGTCTATCCCTTCTTTTTTTTTGGTTTGCTATGAGTAGGAAGTCGTGCAAGTCCTCAAATGCATTTTCTGCACAACTTAAAGTGACAAACCATGTGGGTGGACCAAGGTCCCATGGCATACACCATACATCAGCATGACGTCTGAACCAGTACTCTTTGGTACCACGCATGTTTGCCAAAAGATTTGTGATACTTGACGGCAAAACTTAATCTTTGTCTTTTATCTTTTGAAGTAGTTGGGTAGCAGACATGTTTTTAAAAAATTGGAAACTTTTTTCAATGTGTGTGCAACTCCATAACAGAGTTGCTAGTACACGTTCAAACAGGAGGTGGAATATGTATTCAACGTTTTGTCTGAATTTGGGGTCTTCAGAATACATTCGTAAAGAGAGGTATTCTGATGCTGTTATTTGTGTGCATCTTTCATCATACCTTCCCCCTTTTCCAGTAGGAAAGAGTAGAGGAAACGCTTGTGCTTCCACACTTTTTTCCTATATGCTGATTCCAGCAGGGTTAGATAGTTACACTCTGACTGTTGGCTCCCCCCCCCTGCATTTATCCTAACAACTGTGTGAGATGTGAGCTTCACACTACATACAGCCTTTCTCTTAAAAATCGTTCTTAATGTGATATAACATTGTTGGTATAACGATTATGGAATGCAATCATTTCTACTTTTCCTTATGATTTACCCTGATGTCTCACCTTGGATTATAATGCTCTCATACAAAATTAGCTGTTGGAGATGTTTTGGAAGTGTGAATATTTCCAAGATATTAGTGAAAGCCTGTGAAGGCATTTGGTTATCATAAAGCTTTGTATTGCAGTATGTGTAAAGTATCAAGGGGTCAGTAATTTTGTATTAAGTATTTATTTTCTGCTATTAGAGCTAGTTGGAACCATTCGGATTCCGCATTGTCTTCTATTTTGTATGTTATCTCTACAATTTTGGTGCTATTTGTATAAAAAGTTCTGCGACAACACACACATACTTGGTTTGGTACTTCAGCAGATGTGCTTTTAAACTTTGCTATTTCTTTTTTTACATGTTTATTAGAAGATTGGCATTTGTAAGGTTTTCCCTACTCTTTTCTAAAGTTACTGGATTTTCTAAGTGATCTTCACTTCCAAAATACTTGCTTTGGATGTGGTCTATTTCTTCAAGGAGTTCTTTGGCTCTGGCATGTAGGAGAATGTTATTAAAATGTTGCAGTTCTAAAGCAGGACTTTTTGCATAGTACAGCTTCTGGACAAGATTCTGTCGAGTGGAATAGTGTGTTGCTAACATTTTGATGTGGTGGAAGGTGCTTTTGCATGCAGGTCCTGAAATGCAGGCTAATGAATGTCCTCGCAGTGCAGAGTAACTGCGTACTGGTCAGGAGTTCATGGTTTGCCAAGTTTCTATTCAAATTTTCTCTTTTACTTTCACATAGCGATTGAGGAATTGGCATAAAGATTTGAAGGATTGCTTGCATACGTTACACATTGAGGTACAGGGCCATTTGTAGACTGGATGGATTAGTTCGGTGGAATGGAGAGTTGATTGTACGTTTGTTGGGGAAATTTTTTTAATGAGGGTTTCTTCTACCAATATGGCGTTGTCTACCATTTCATACCCTCTGCCACTGCTATGTATGGCAATGGGTTTTTCTTCTCTTGTTTGCATGCCTCTTCATTGAAATATGGTTCTGTGCTGGTTGTGTGTATCCACTCACCTGCACAGAAGTTTGCAAAGGTATTTCTGTTCACTTTGCGCATGTTTCAAATACCTTTCGTAGTTTACTGATTCATTTCGTTAGTGGTTCCATTCTGGTTAAAATTAATATAAACAATTTTCTTTTGAGGAGCATTGCACTGTCAATGAGAGCTTCCAGGATTAGTCTGCTGTAGTAATCTTTAAGGGCTATGTGGGATTTCTATGCTGTTTTTATTAGATTGTGGAGTGCTCTACAGGGGAACATTTTTTATAAATTTAATTTTTTGGAATGCTTAACTGTGGCTATGTTAAAATTGGTAGATGTAGTGCTAGGGCCATTAGTAGTTTTATTCGTCTTAACACATTTCCTTTTATTTTTACTTTTTGGAAGAGGGGCCATAGTTTTTTTACTGCTAGCTGGTTCGGTTTTGTTGATTGACTGTATTAGCTGTTTTGTTTGAACATTTGCTATACATTATGCTAGGGGTGGATAAGTATTTTGCATGCTTTTAGTTTTATCTGCTCTATTTTTTCATTGACTTCTACAGAGTTGCTTTTTGGTAGGCATTCTGTCCTGTCTGTTGGAGAAAAAAGGAAAGTGTGGGTTTGAAAGTTGTGCAATGTATTTGCATGCAATGCATCGTGAATGAGTGTGTGAATATCAGGGCAGGCATAAATAGAGGGCTGTGTGATTGTGCAATGGGCTGTTGGTTCTGGTTGGGAAGGTTGTAATAGTATGTGTGTGTGTAGATATGTGAGGGGCTTGGTTCAGTGCGTATGACAGTGTACTGTGCATGAATAAGTAAGGACATTATGATGTTTTCATGATACTAGTGGGTGCAACGATACTGGTGTTCAAATGAGAATAGAAAGCTTATACCTGCCGAGGTGCAATGAGTACAATGGAGTACATTCTGTTGGTTTGGATAGAATTTTGTAGGCTACTATACAGTTACACTGCACCGTATGAGTAGCAGAAAGAATACTACTACACTACTGCTCTTACTTTGTAGGATGTGAAGAGTAGTTTCCTTCTGGTTCTTATCTTCTAGGGGAGATGTTGCTGTCTTTTAGGAGGCTGTTCTTCACTGCAATTGGGAAAGAAGAAAATTAGTGGATATGTGTGGTAATGGCAAAAGAATTGTAGTCCAAGAAGATATTATTGTACACTGTAGGAGGAGTTGTTGGGAAGGAGAGTTAGTAACATTGCACGTGATTATGAGTATGGTTGTAACACTGCTGTTCCTGCAGACGGGTTGCCACCAGATTCCTAAACATTGTTTGGCAGCTACCTTCCCAGTGTCACTAGGTCATTACAGGTCATGTTGGCCTGGAAAGTCAGGTGGTGGAAAATGTTAGTTTCTATTTGTGTGCAGTTGCATAGCACTGTATGGGAATGGGGGTATGGGAGCACCAGCATCATTGGTATTGCAGCCAGTGGTTCCGTGATAAATATGCCATATTGGGCTGGAGTTTTGAAAGTGTGAGAGTTGCTGTTGCACTCTTTGTATTAGAAATGGAGTACTGCATGTCCTAGTATGCCGAGAAAAATGGAGACGCCAAGAAGCATGTACAGATTAGAAAGGAGAATGTTAGTGTGTGCAATTTCATTAACTTTCCCATACATGCATGCTTGGTATGCGAGTGCTATTCCAGAAATAGTTTCCATTTTCGTTCATTCATTTACAAAAAATTAAACACAGCACTGCTGTAAATGTACACATGCATTTACTAGGTTTCTTTCAAATGGTGCTGCAATTAATCGTTTTAAACACATTGGATTTTGTCATTTTTCAATCCATGTACATGGCATGCTTCAGTAACATACATCCAGTTTTCGGTTTCAGTGTGCATTGTCGAAGTTTTAGTGCAGCTTTGTTAGTGGGAGAAGTGATTTTAAAAGTGACAGATGCACATTAGAATGGGTGATATGGGCAAGCATGCATGTTGTGGTAATATATTGAAGTTTGTCCAAAAAGAAAGGAGTGGGCACTACGTATTGATTAATAAGGTAGTCTGTACTTGGTAAGATATTTAGTCCTGTAGCCAGATTCCTCCCCGTTGCTTAGGGAGGTAGAAAATACTAATATGCTGTTGACTGGTTAATTATTGCCAGTCAGCTGGAAGGACTTGTGTGGGTATCCCACTAAATTTCTTTTAAAGAGTGTTTAGTTTCTTCAATAGTTCTTGAAAAAGTACTGATAATTCCGATGAATTTATAATAAAAGTATTTTTATTCAACCATTTGCATCTTTCCGAGGCCTTTTGCAAACGTTATATTGTTCAATGCATTTCGGTCAATGATAGACCTTCATCAGGAACTGTTAATAATAAAGAAATGAACAATAAAAATTAACCAAGGTATTTGTATAACCTTACATTAACAAATGAACTAATCATATATTTTGAATTATGCTTAAAGTCAGCTCTATTATACATATTACAAAAAGGGTACCTGTGTAAAACGTTGCTTTAAATCTTTGGCCTGATTTACTGTGCTTCCTTATTGGTAATTTGTCCAATTTCTCTTCACTCAAGCGTGCCTGTTTGTGTTAGCTGTTGCATGTCCTTAATATGACTTCTTTAACTTCCTAGTAATATAAACAATAACCAATGTCCGTTCAAATTCTGACAAATATTATTTGCAAATTGCTCTATCAGCTAGAGCTCAACCTCCCCACAGGGGGAGTCTTACCTGTTATATAAGCCAAAGTAGTAGCAGCGGGGCACCTTGCTTCCAAGCTTGTCACCACTTTGTACCGCAAATCCAACGATCGTAACAACTTACTACATCGTTTAAGTTTTCACCTTCAGAACACTCTTACCAGCCTCCCTTACAGTCAAATGTTAAGGGTTAAGAAGATAGTACAAGATGAAGTGGAATGTGGAAAACAAATACAAGAGATGGCAATGAGATTCTCACAAAGAGGGTATTCAACACAAGAGATCAACAAATCCATTTCTAATGTGGCAACAATGGACAGACAAGAGATTCTTGCAAAATCACCAGTAACTAAAGAAACTCTGCTTATCTATGTTACTAAATACTCTTTAGAAAGTAATAAAGTTAAGAAAATTTTTTGAAACATTGGCATTTCTTATCAGAAGACAGGACATTGGGATACCTCTACACTACTCCACGAATGTTTGCTTACACTAGAAGTAAGAACATCAAGGACATGCTCATACGTAGTGATGCTCAAGAGCAAAGATCAAAGAAGAAGGGAACTTATCCATATTTAAACTGTTCAAATTGCAACATGGTTCAGAAGGGGGATGTTGTGTTTCATCCAAAAACAGGTCGTAAAATTTACTTAAAAAAATGTGCAACATGTGATACTACGAACGTCATATACAGTATTAAGTGCCCATGTGGCAAATTTTACGTGGGACAGACTGCTCGCAAAGCAAAAATCAGATGGAACGAACATCGTTCGAACATTCGTACAGGCAACATTAAATCTCCAGTAGCGAGACATTTCAAAGAAGCCCAACACCAGATAGCGCAATTAAAATTCCAAATTTTGCATGTACTTGAAGTTTCCCAAGGACAGAGAGTGGACATCAACAGACTCTTAAACCAGAAAGAAACTTTCTGGATTGAAAAACTCAACTCCATGCAACCGGATGGTCTTAATGAGGAATGTAATCTTGCATGTTTTCTCTGAAGTAAATTTAAAATGATTAAGTCAAAATTATACCTTGCATTCTAGAACGTGAGTATGCCGTTAACTATTGAATGTCCAACAATATGTGTAAAAGGTTGAATCATACGGTAATAGAGTTTGAACAAGTATGTAATTTGTTTGTATCACTAGGAGTTCATATTGAAGAACGTCAAATGTACATGGTTGTGCTTTAATGATTTAGAAAACACATGTATCACTTTAAGTGGAGTTACAACAGTCAACATAATCATTAGACCATATTTTTAATTTGTGTTTATTTTTATATTGAATTGCCAAACATGTTAATTCTTAGGTGGTTTCTCTAAGTTTGGTAATGAGAAGTTTTTATTTAAGGAGTTTAACACATGTGTAGACAATGCATGAATATAAATACTTACAATGATCAAACAATGACCAAACAACGTTTTTGACCAATTCAAAATGGCGCGTTAAGTGCCAGCGCCATTTTTTTCAATATAAAAGCTGGCGGGGCAACCAGCAACGCGTTTTCACGCGAGCAAGGTGCCCCGCTGCTACTACTTTGGCTTATATAACAGGTAAGACTCCCCCTGTGGGGAGGTTGAACTCTAGCTGATAGAGCAATTTGCAAATAATATCTGTCAGATTTTGAACGGACATTGGTTATTGTTTATATTACTAGGAAGTTAAAGAAGTCATATTAAGGACATGCAACAGCTAACACAAACAGGCACGCTTGAGTCAAGAGAAATTGGACAAATTACCAATAAGGAAGCAGAGTAAATCAGGCCAAAGATTTAAAGCAACGTTTTACACAGGTACCCTTTTTGTAATATGTATAATAGAGCTGACTTTAAGCATAATTCAAAATATATGATTAGTTCATTTGTTAATGTAAGGTTATGCAAATACCTTAGTTAATTTTTATTGTTCATTTCTTTATTATTAACAGTTCTTGATGAAGGTCTATCATTGACCGAAATGCATTGAACAATATAACGTTTGCCAAAGGCCTCGGAAAGATGCAAATGGTTGAATAAAAATACTTTTATTATAAATTCATCGGAATTATCAGTACTTTTTCAAGAACTATTGAAGAAACTAAACACTCTTTAAAAGAAATTTAGTGGGATACCCACACAAGTCCTTCCAGCTGACTGGCAATAATTAACCAGTCAACAGCATATTAATATATTGAAGTTTCACATAGGATTGTGTACTTAAACATGCTGTGGAAATGTTCCCAATGTGTTTTTTTTAACAAAGATATCACAGAGTGCTGCGAAAAAAGAAATGTGTGTTTTGAAACTGTTATGAAAGTGCTAATTACAAGAAAACTTGCTAAGCACCCAGCATTTAAGTAAGTGCCACTTGATGTCAGGAGATGGGACAAATGAGAGTATGATTATTGAGTAGGCCTCCTGCCTGGCTAACTATTGCCCAATCTCCATCACTCCCTTCCTGGGCAAGGTCCTGGAGAAACTGGCCATCTCCCAGCTTAATCTCTACACTGAATCTGTTGGTTGTGTTCATGACCATCAGTCTTGCTTCAGAGCTGCCAGAAGCACGGAAACTGCTCTCCTGAACATCCGTGAAGACCTTCTCTCCAACCTTGACTCTATCTCCCCTTGCGTCCTCATCCTGCTTGATCTCTCTTCTGCCTTTGACGCTGTCAACCATGCCATCCTGCTCAACCATCTCCATGATAACCTGAGTATCACTGGTCAGGCTCTGGCGTGGCTGACCTCTTTCCTCTCTGACTGACCCATCCCAGGTCCAACTTGGGTCCTTCCTCTCCGCTATCATCTTCTCTACCTGTGGTGTCCCTCAGGGGTCTAACCTCTCTCCCTGGCTGTTCAACCAATACCTGGTACTCCTTGCCCACCGCATCGCCGTTCTCTGCCCCAACTTTCAGTGCTATGCGGATGACACCCAGTTAATTTTCAAGCTACCCTCGGGCTCTTCCTCTCCTTCCCTCATCTCTGACTGTCTGTCTGCTATCCAGGATGGGTGTGCCGCCAATGACCTCTGCCTTAAAGCCAGTAAGACAGATTCTTCTCATCGGCACACCCACTCCCTCCTTTCCAGTAGCTCTCTGGCTAGCGTCTCTTGGCCCTTTCCTGCTCCCACCTGCAAGGCTAAAAACCTCGGGGTCATCTTCGACTCCACACTCTCCTCACACCTCTGACGTCTCTAAGAAGTCACACTACCAGATGGCACCTCCTCAGAGGCATTCTTCCTTTCCTCTCCTTCCCCCAGAAGCTCACTGTCTCCAGAGCTCTGGTTCTCTCTAGGCTGGACTATTGCAACAGCCTCTTTCTAAATATGCCTGCTTCTACTCGCCACCCTCTGCAACTCATCCAGAACAGGACTGCAAGACTTGTCCTTGGCCTCAAACCCAGGGATTGTATCTCTCTAGGACTGAAATCGCTGCACTGGCTCCCAGTTGCTGCGAGGATTAAGTTCAAAACCCTGTGCATTGTCCACAAAGCCTTCTGGCGGCTGGGGCCTCAATACCTTCAACTCTCTCTTCCTAAATATCTTCCTTCTTGAGCTCTTCGCTCATCCGCCTCCAACTCCCTCAGGGTCAGTCACTTCTCCAAGCAGCGAGTTGGTGGTAGATCTCTTTCTTTGGCTGGTCCCTCCCTCTGGAACAGCCTCCCTGCCTCCCTTAAACTTGAGGAGAACCATCTCCGGTTCCAGAAGCACCTCAAAAGCTTTCTCTTTGCTTCTGCTTTTTCTCCTCCTCTCCTCTGCCGACTTCCTGTCTGTAACCGGAACTGCACTGGCTACCTGGACACCCTCTGATCTCGGGCCCAGGTCCCTCCCCCGCCAGTGTCACACACCTGCACTGCCCGCCTGGCAACCCCTACACTTGGGGACTGTTTCTGTATCCCTACAGTCCCCCTAGCAGCCCTTGACACCTGATGTCTGTACTTACCCATGCACTTGACACATGCTGGCCATTACTTTACTTATTATGATCTATTCCCATGTACTGCACTGTCCCTGCCCCCTTCCCACACACTTGCGCAATCTGAATGACACCCGGCATAGTATGATCATTGCATGTCTTCCCTTTGTTCCCCTCCCTTGCCTCGTCGCGCCTTGAAACACGTGTGTATAGGCGCATTATAAATGCCATATCATATCATATCATATATCATTGGTTATGCAGGGTAAGTGGCAGAATCTCTGTTCACATGCATTTGTAAAAGAGTTGGAAATGTACTTTACAAAATATATGCATGCCTGTAGTTTGTGTTGATGGATGCAGATGTGGATGAATCTGGAAGTAGAACTCTTGGAGAGATTTACAGTGGTTTTTGATGCAGGTGCTTGGGAGTAACATGAGACATGTACTCTAGTGTTGAACAGTACATCTGAAGTGCTGAACTGAGATGACAAAGTTAGATATAGAGTTCTTGGTTGTGATGGTAGATGGGTGTGTGACTGCTTAATAGTAGCCAATGAGAAAGTAGTGCAAAGAATGAAGTGGAAAGGGAAGAAAGGGCTGCCCTGTGTTACGGGGCCCGCAGACAGGCCGTGCCACATCCAGGTCTTCTCAGCATGCCTAGCATGGAAATGGGATTGTGGGGAGTAGACAATCAGGTGTTCAGGTTGTGCTTTAAAGGCAGCGAGGGTAATACTTTTTTTCATTGCTGTGTGTAGTGAAGATGGCTGTGGTTGCAGAGATGGAGAGACTCATTGTCTGGATGGTGGGAGATTGTTTTGTGACTGATCTGCAGAGGTATGCAGAGATAAGTGGCATGTCTGCCACCCTTGTATTTGAGGGAGTGGAGGCTTTGTGGCGTGGTGTGTCTGGCCGTAATTTGTGAGTTGTTCTTGCACTTTGTTGAGAAATGGCTACTTTCAATACTCCAGATGTTCTTGTGGTGCACTGTGGAGGACTGCATTTGGGGTACATCAGTGCAGTAAGTTTGCAGAGTGCACTGAAGGACTAAAGGCACCAACTTGTTTTTTTCCATGTGCAAAGGTGCTGTTTTCACACGTAGCACCTAGAGCACTATGGACCTGCCCCAATGCCTTCTGTCCTCAGCACGATGCAGGGAGGTGTCTTGTGAACAGAGGCATATGTTCTTTTTTGTATATATGTTGGGATGCTCTCTTTTGAGAATGAGAACATTAATTCTGAGAGCATCAATTTTTTCACTGCAGTTGGCATTTATTTGTCAAAAATTGGGAATGCATTTTTCTTTACAAAGTAAGAAATGCTCTGAAGCGGTTCATGTACGCCTGTAAGGCAAAAAAAAACAAGAGAAAAGCCCCCAAAAAAAGAAAAGAAAAAGGTGTTTGTTTACAAGCACCTTAAAAAATTGGCTCTTTTCAGAGCCACCACTAAAGAGAAAATCTCCTACCTTGGGTTACATTTCTCTCCCCACCCTCTTGAATTGGATGATTTATCCATGTGAAACTGTGGTAGTCTGCGGACAGCAGGTGCCAAATCCGGGGATTTTCTGAATGGCAGGCATGGAAATGGGACTGTGGAGCCCATGGATTGGTCAATAAGGTTTCCTGGGTGTGGTATGCAAGGAGAGAGTGTGACAGAAGGTCTGTTTGCTAAGAGGAGTGCAGATTGCTATGGCTATGGCTATGGCTGTGTCTTTCAGGAGACAGTGAGTGTGGATTTTGGGGGACTCGTGGATACATTGGTTGCAGGTTTATGCAGAGCAGTGTGAAGTGGCTGCACATCTTGGATTGGATTGTGCTGATGTGCAGTAGTATGGAGTGTGCGGAATGAAGTGGGTGTACTTTCTCCCACTTTATGCCATTTTGGTGACGCTCTAACATCCGGCCCTTATTATTGTTCATTGAGGAAGGAACAGTTTAGGCCCAAACTCCAGAGTGATTTTTTCTTGCATTGCCCAGAGACAGATGTGGCTGTGCTCAGTTCATTTAGTCTGCAAATGGAGAAAGCGAGGCGCAATGTCAACAAGGCTGTTTGTGCATTTTTGAGAGATGTTGGCATGACGTCTTTCCATAATGAAAACATTACATTTCACAGCACCAATATTTTACGCAGAGATGGAGTACATCTTACTGATGCTGGTAATCAGCCATTCTTGCAAAATATCCTAAATGCTTTGCAGCCCTTTTTGCAAATATAGCAAACATTTTGCAGTAGGTGTTGCCTACTTTACTCTAAAACTTGAAAACAACCTTCCAAAAACAAAATAAAAAAGGCTCTTTTCAGAGCCACCACTTTCTCCTGCAAAAGAGTGGAATGGTTTAGATGCTGCCACCACCCACATTTTTTGAATGTCTCTGGACTATAGTGCTATCCGCAGACTTCACAGGCTGCCCAGGGGCCTGCACCTTCTTTTTGGTACTTCTATTTTTGAACTGTGAAAGGTGGCACTGAAAAGGACCATTTATTTGTTTATGATTTTTTGGGCTTTTTTTAAATAGGACACACACAAGGGAGTGAAGGGAATGGAGGGTAGGGAAGGGGCACCAACCACAGGGACAAAGGGGCAGGTGGAGAGAGGAAGATGTTGGGTGGGCCTTACGTAGGTAGGGGGCACTGTTTCTCTTGCTACCAGACCACACCCTCGAAAGCACTTAGAAACTGTTCCTCCATGCATAGTACTGCATCACAGTACATACAGACTACAGTGACCCTCGATAGGTATGGGTCGACTGCATCATGTATGGCCTGCGAGGCATCCTCTGGGATCCTATGCACCAAAGGACTGTCTCCTGTGGTGGCAGGAGCAGATGTTGAGGATGCAACAGTGGAAGTCAATCTGCTACCGCCTTTGAAAGGGACGACCCTCCGAACCTGCAGCCTTGTGGTTATACCTTAGCAGGTGGTCCCGTAGATATATAGCCCAGGCTTTCCGCGACTGAGTACAACAGTGCATTGAACCTTGGCCACACGCGCCTTTGGTACCTCTCAACAGTAAAACATTCTCCACACCCAATACTCACATTGGCAGATGGTAGTAGGGACTTCCACTACCTCATCGTCTTCGTCTTCTCATCCTCGTCATCTTCTTGATCCCCCTCTGAATCAGCATGCCTGTTCCCCTCTCCAGGCGGATGTGGTGGTGGAGGAGGTGCTCATGAGGCAGCTGCAGCAGCGATGGATGTCATTGTAAAAGCAGGAATCCAGCAACATCAATCTCCAGCAATTGCTCAGTCCTGGTCAGCCAGAAACACAATGAGGAGCAGTAGTGGGGTGTGGCCTTTTTAGGGTGTGCTCCGCAGACACTTCAAACCTCAGGCACAGCTCAAAAAGTTCCAAAACGTCTCAAGATCAATCAGGGCATGGTGTGGACCTCTGCAAGGGTGAAGCATCAGCTTAAAACACCCTGGATTGGCCATTAATGTACTTTTTAAGTGTCTGGGGGTTAGGACAGTGTCCACAGATACTCCTGATGCTCAGCGCGGGTGTGGTCACATGATGACATCCCCAGACATCCACGGATAGGACGGCTGTCCGTAGGACACCAATTGAGCAGGATGCAGTGTGTGCATGCGCCTAGGTGTCCTTAGGACAGGGTTTGAGCCCCCCGAACTAATTAGTGCGACACGTGCGGCAAACAGTTCCGGAGAGGCGCAGTGTGGGGAGGGCACAGGGCATCAGATGTGCATGTGCCCAGGTGTCCGTAGGACAGGAGTGGGCCCCCCAAACTAATTGAAGTGCGTCATGACTTTACGGACATCTGCGGACAGACACAGTGTTCGGGGGCACAGGGGATCAGATGCACATGCACCAGGTGTCCGCAGGACAGGATTGGGACCCCGAAATACATAAAGGTGCGCCGAACTTTGCAGACATGTACGGACAGGCACGCTGTTCCAGGGTACCTCCATTTTGGTTACCGATAGCCTGGACAGTTGCGCTGTCCGCGGACTCCACAAAGGACTTTTTTTTAAAAACACACACACACCCCCACCAACAGTAAACACAGATATTTATTTACACACAGAAATACACTCAATTATAAAAGGGAAGGGGTAGCAGAATGGGAAACATATGGGGGAATTGGGGTTTTGTACAGATTGTTCATGAGTGGAGGAAGGGATGGAGGTTTCATCATAGCATTGTTCATTGAAGGAATTTGGTGGGGATGATTGGCTGGGACAGGGTCAAGGGGTGCCGGAAGAAGTGGGGCAGTGTTAGTGAATATTGTCTGTAATATGTCTTTGCACAATTGTCATTAACTGTGCAAAGTTAGCATTCAGTTAATCCATTTTTGCAGTCAGACTTAACAGTTCATGTGCAGCGTTTGGACTTTGTGGCTGTCTGTAGCCATCTTCCTGCTGATTTTGTGGTAATTCCGGGCCACTTTCTCCATTTGCACTACGTACTGTTAAACAGAAAACCATGTTTTAGTGGCATGTGAAACAATTTACATTAATTTTCCCACTTCAAAAATTGTATTCTTGCCCATTAGATTTATTTCCATCACGCATTTCATCATGGGGGACATTTTCTTCCAACCACGCCAGGGTGCTTGCCATTTTTGTATAAAGAAAATAATACTGCTATTTCTTACAAGTCATGTAGATACAACAAACTCTACTGTTACAGGAAGAAATATAGCGTACTTACTAGTCTTTGTAAGGGTTTCTTCTGAGTAGCTTGGAGTTGCTTCTGAGTGTGTACGCAAGGTTGTACTGAGGTAATACTGTTAGATGTACAGTTTACTTTTGTGCTTTTTGCATTCCATTATGTTGCGCAACCTATGAAATTGTACTACTAGTTTCATAAGTATAGAATTTGTATACACATTTAATTTGTGCATGTGCTACATATATCTGTTGTAGTTTAAAATACATTTCTTTTTTTGTTGCAGGATATAATAATGTAAGGTAACCCCTGTGCTTTTGGGCAGTGTAAATGCTGACCGAGGTTCCTTAGACAGTCGCTCAGTCTGCAGACTCTGTGGCTATCGTGTTGGGGGTCAGGGGTTCACTATGATATAAGGGACATGTAGAAACGTTAAGGGTATCCTGGTAAAAACCCATAAAATTCAGTGTAAAAACGTTGTTAGAGGGATATTATGGTTACAAGTAAAATCGAAAACCCCCAGAAATTTGCCATTTATGGTAAGCTAAGCAACCATAATTCACGCCACCACTGTGCACTGCTAAGACTAACACGCAGGATATCAAAGATGACATCACTGATGACATCACGTGAAATTAATTTTGATGAAGTCCCTACAACGGGTTGTGTTTATAATGTTGGTAACAAGATGCCAGGGGTGATCGGGATATGATATGATATGATATATTTTATTTGTAATGCGCTCGTACACAAGTGTTTCAGAGCGCGACTAGGCAAGGGAGGGGAGAACACAACACAACAACAACGATCTTACTAGACCCAGTGACATTGAGAATGCGCAAGTGCATGGGAAAGGGAAAAGGGAAAAAGTGCATGGAAGGGGGAGAGTGGAAAGTGCGTAGCAGAGGAGAGCAGATAAATAATAATAAATACAAATAAATAGAAAATGTAGGCAATAAACAGTGGTAGTGTAGCCAGCAAGTGGCAAGTGCTGTGTTTAAGGCAGCAGACTGGGTAAGTCTGATAAGTGCAGAAAAAGAAGAAAAATGGGGGGCTGTATAGGTACAAATACAGTCCCTCGTGCAAGGAATGGCCAGGATGCAGTGCAGGAGGGTGGCAGGGTGAGCAGGTACCTGGGCCCAGGGGACAGAGGGTGGCCAGGTGCACAGTGCCAAGAGAGCAGATCAGCAGGGGAGAGGGGGAGCGTAGGCAGAACCAAAGAGGAAGGTCTTGAGGTTCTTCTGGAACCGGAGATGGTTCTCCTCAAGTTTTAGATTGGCAGGGAGGCCGTTCCAGAGGGAGGCCCCAGCCAAAGATAGAGATCTACCCTCAGCTGGTTTCTTTGAAAAACGATTGACCCGGAGGGAGTTAGAGGTAGAGGAGCGAAGAGCTCAAGAGGGGAGGTATTTGCGGAGGGATAGCTGAAGGTATTTTGGACCCAGGCCCCAGAAATCCTTGTGGACAATGCAGCGGATTTTGAATTTAATCCTGCATCAACTGGGAGCCAATAGAGAGATTTCAGGGCTGGAGAGATACGATCCCAGGGATTGAGGCCAAGGACACATGTTGCAGTCCTGTTCTGGATAAGTTGCAGAGGGCTGAGAGGAGAGGCATGTAGATTTAGAAAGAGGCTGTTACAATAGTCCAACCTAGAGAGAACCAGAGCTTGGGAGACAGTGAGCTTCTGAGGGAAGGAGAGGAAAGGCAGAGTACCTCTGAGGAGGTGCAGTAGGAAGTTTGACTTTTTAGAGACCTCAGAGATATGGGTGGAGAAGGAAAGTGTGGAGTCAAAGATGACCCTGAGGTTCTTAGGCTCACAGGTAGGGGTAGGAGGTGGGAGGTGGGCCAAGGGAGGCCGGCCAGAGGGTGAGGGAGAAGGATGGAGATGGTGTGCCGATGAGGAGGATCTCAGTCTTCCTGGCATTCAGACAAAGATCATTGGCGGCACACCAATCTTGAATGGCAGTTAGGCAGTCAGAGATGAGAGAGGGAGAGGAGGTGGCCGAAGGCAGCCGGAAAATGAGTTGAGTGTCATCAGCGTAGCACTGGAAATCTGAGCAGAAAAGGGCAATGCAGTGGGCAAGAGTTGCCAGGTATTGGTTGAAGAGCCAGGGTGAGAGGTTAGACCCCCTGGGGAACCCCACAGGTAGAGAGGAAGATAGATGATAGGAAGGACACCAGTTGGACATGGAAGGGTCAATCAGAGAGGAAAGAGGTCAGCCAGACGAGAGCCTGATAAGCGATATCCAGGTTATCACAGAGACGGTTGAGCACGATGGTGTGGTTGACCGTGTCGAAGGCAGAAGAGAGATCAAGAAGGATGAGGACAGAGGGAACGTTAGAGTCCAGGTTGGAGAGCAGATCTTCACGGATATTCAGGAGAGCAGTTTCCGTGCTTCTGGCTGCTCTGAAGCCAGACTTGTGGTCATGGAGACAGCCAACAGAATCTGAATGAAGGTTAAACTGAGAGATGGGCAGCTTTTCCAGGAGTTTGCCCAGAAAGGGGGTAATGGAAATTGGGCAATAGTTAGCCGGACAGGAAGGATCAGCTGTGGGTTTCTTGAGAAGAGGATGCCCAAGGGAGTGCTTCAGCGAGGAGCGGAAAGATCCTGAGGCAAAGGAGTGGTTGCAAAAATCAGCAAGGGCTGGAGCGAGGGTGTCAATGTGGTCCTTGATGGTTTTAGAGGAACAGGGATGAACCTGTTTTGACAAGGCTTTCATAGATCGGACTTGTCTAGAGACCTAGACAGGGGAGAAAATAGGAAGAGAAGGAAGGTGAGGGGTGGTTAAAGGGGGGTCTGCAAGCACAGACTGAGAGGGAGTGGGAGGGGCAGGGGAGGAGAGGGTGGACAGAATGTCCAGGGTTTTTGAGATAAAGGCAAGGGCATTGCAGAGAGCCTGGGAGACAAGTGGAGGGGTGGAGACTGCCACAGGGTTGTCAAGATCCTTGCAGATTTTAAAGAGTTCGGCCGAGTTGTTAGATGCCACAGAGACACAGGCTTGAATTTGGGCTCTCTTCTTAGTACGGACAGTGAGTCGGTATTGCCTTTGGAGCAGGCGACAGGCCAGTTTGTCAGAGGATGACCAAGATGCCCTCCATTTCCTCTCAGCCGCCCTACACCTATGATTAAGTGTAGCTAGGTCGTAGTCATTCCAGGAATTGCACTTGGCTTTGGACTTCAAGCGGATCCTCATGACAGGAGCATGAGCATCAAGAGTATCAGAGATAGAAGACTAGAGAAGTTTCAGGGTTGTGTTGGGGTGTGAGTCAGCCAGAGGAGGAGGAGGGGGAGAGAAAGTGGCTGCGAAAGCCTCAGCTGACACACGCTTCATATGTCAGATGTCCGAGAAAGTAAGTGGCAGTGTTGGGGTGGGGTTGGCTTGGGGGGAAGAGAGTGAGAGATGGGAGGAGAGAAGGCAGTGGTCACTCCAGGAGAGAGGAGTGGCCAGAGGGATAGAGAGGGGGAGGCCAGGGCAGATCAAGACATCACGTTTGTGTCCTGCAGAGTGCGTCAGGCCAGAGGGGAGGCTAGAGAGGTAGAGGGAATTGCAGAGGTTGTGAAAGAGCAGAGATGAGGGACAGGGAGAATCGAGGTGGATGTTGAGGTCACCAAGGAGGAGGAGTTGAGTGGTTGAGGCCAGGAGGAGGAGGTCAGTCTACTCATAGTGAAAAGAGGCGATTTTCCCGGGGGGCCGGTAGAGAAGAGCAACAGTAAGGGAGTGGCTGGGAGAGATTGAGAGCCTGCAGACAAAGCATTCAAAAGAGGAGTAAATCTGAATTGGAATAATAGTGGCGGGAATCTACTCAGGAAAGATCAGGGCTACGCCCCCTCCAGGTCGAGTGGATTTGGGTCCGGAGAGGATATTGTAGCCCTCAGGGAGTAGAGTGCCAAAGCTTGTAACAAAGCTGGCCGTGAACCATGTCTCCGTAAGACTGAGGACATCAAGGTCCAGTTCTTCAAGGAGGTGGCAAATGTCAGAGGAGTGTTTGACAGCAGAGAGAGTGCTGACAGTGGCAAGATGAAGAAGGTTGCTGGCCTTAAAGACCTTCCGGGGAAGGGTACAAATCAGAGGTACGCTCTGCAGAGTTGTGGAGGTAGCCTGAACAGCGGCAGAGGAGGAGGAAAACGTGAGCAAGGTAGCCAAGGAGTGGGAGGAGGGGACAGCTGGAGATGAGAGGAGGAAAGGATAGTTGATAGAGAAGCAGTTGGAATAGATGGGGGAGACAGAAAGCGCCATGAGTGGAAAAGAGTGGAGGCAGAGGGAGGAGTAAGCAAGTAAAGCAGTATTGAACAGTCACTGGGCTAGCAGGTTACAATCAATGGCCAAAGTTAGATGCAAAAAATACACCGAAGTTTAACTTTCAACTAAATACAAAAATACACTCAGGTTTGACTTTCGAGTAAATGCAAAAATATACTCAGGTTTGACTTTCAAGTTAAATGGGAGACCAGTAGTTAAGGAATTTAGAGTGGTAATCAGATGGTAGAGGTGAGTAAAGATAAAGCTTCAAATGAGTACATAACAGGGAGGAGTTGAGAGTACTCTCTGAGAAGGAAGTACAGGTAAATCAAGAAGGAGGGAACTAACCCAAACAGAAAATGGTAAGAGAGTCATGGCAGTCCAATAGTCCAGGGGTAGCAGCCTCAGTGAGGGTTTGGCTGTTGCAGTAATCCCATGTTGCAGCCTGTAAAGCAGACAGGAAGGTGACAGGGGCCTTAGAAGTGGGCGTTTGTAGATGGTGCCGGCTCCCGCCTCCCGGTTGCTCCGATTGGGCCATGAAGGCCCAGGCAACCAATGGGGGTGGGAGTCAGAACGAAATCAGACACAGAGGCGAAATGAGGCCATCTTGGAAGGGCCTCAAAGAACAGTGTTGCCCAATGGATTCCCACAGTCTCAAAGGCACAAACCCACAAGATGGGTACAGTTCAAAGGATTGTTTGCTAAGAGGTGCAGTCCGCCATCAGCCGGGACATAAATCCGAAATGATTAAAAATAAAAATGCAATTTTTTTTTAATCCAAGAAATTCACACAACACGCACGATCTGTAAGCTTATTTTCGGGTTTACCCTGCAAGACCTTTCATAAAGTACTTAATCTATTAAAGAATGTACTCATCTGAACAACATTGTATTTGAGTGTTGCTGTTAATATAGGAACCTAATCATACATAAACAGACCTCTTTAATTTTAACGAATGCTACCTCATCAGAGTTTAGCGTAATGTTGAATATGTAACAACTAGCTAACAATTCAAGTCTTACTAAACACTTGTGCTAGTACAACCAAAACATATGAAGACCCACAATGCATACAAATCAGAGGTACATGCAGTGAAACTAAAATAAGGAAGACAGAAACAACGTCATCAGAAAATGTTAATAACATTTAAGTTTATCTGCTTATTTCCCCGTGTATGTGCACCATGAGCTGAGACCAAACCCTAAGGAAAGTACTTTAAGAACATATGAAAAGTTTAACATCTAGATATATAGCACCTTTTGAATTTTAATATACTGACGGTCAATGAACAAAACCACCTGGCCTACATATGTCAGTGAACAAAAACAAGTGGGACAGATATGTGATGGCATCAGTGATGTCATTAATGACATTTGTGATGTCATCTTTGATGTCCTGGGAGTTAGTCTTAGCAGTGCACAGTGGTGGCGCGAGTTATGTTTGCTTAGCTTACCATAACTGAAGAATTTATGTTTTTTTATTTTACTTGTAACCATAATATCCCTTTAACAAAGTTTTTCTACTAAATTTGATAGGTTTTTATTAGTGCAACTTAACCATAACGCCCCTTTAACAAAGTTGTTTCACTGACTACATATATAGAGATATTTCCTCATACTCCTCTGACCTGTTCTGGCTCTGCATTTTAAACGCTCAGGAAATGTTATGTATGGTGGTGCTCGGTTTTCTTAGAGAGGTATTGACATCTTGCATGTTTTTAAATGTAAGCTTTTTGCCTATGTTTCTAATGATATTGGGCCTCATTACGAGTGTTGCGGTAAGGCAACAACAGCGCCGGTAGTGCTACCGGTGCCGTTGTTACCTCGCCGCAATATTCAGAGTTTGCTCTTGGGTGACGCTCTGGACACCTGGTCAGACCAGACGTCCAGAGCGGCACCCGCTAGCAGTACAGGATGCTAACAACAGTCCCGTTATTAACCGGACCGTTGTTAGCATCCTCCCCATTCCCATTGCGCCCAATGGGGACTCAAATGGGAATGGGGAAGTACCAGGTCCGGTTCCCGCAAAATGGAATTACCGGGCCCTCCAAGGTCGGAATGGCCTGGTAAGTCCCCTTGTGTGGAACCCAGACCTGCGTTTGGGGGTAGCCATGCCCTTATTAAGGGCATGGCTACCTCCAAACTCGTAATGAGGCCCATTGTATTACCATGTCTAAAATTGTCAAATATGTTTCACTATTTTAGTGTGATTTTTTTTTTTTTTGTAATCTGTGTGAAAAGTTTGCTTCTAACTGTATCGCCCAATCTCCATCACTCCTTTTCTTGGCAAACTCCTGGAAAAGCTGGCCATCTCCCAGCTTAATCTTCACACTGAATATGTTGGTTGCCTTCATGGCCATCAGTCTGGCTTCAGAGCTACCAGAAGCATGGAAACTGCTCTCCTGAAAATCTGTGAAGACCTGCTCTCCAACCTTGACTCCAACACCCCCTTTGTCCTCATCTTACTTGATCTCTCTTCTGCCTTTGATACGGTCAACCATGATGCCATCCTGCTCTATCGTCTCTGTGATAACCTGGGGATCACTGGTCAGCCTCTGGCATGGCTCACTTCTTTCCTCTCTGATCGACCCTCCCAGGTTCAGCTTGGGTCCTTCCTCTCCTCTATCTCCATCTATACCTGTACTTGTGGCATTCCCCAGGGGTCTAACCTCCCCCTGGCTGTTTAACCAATACCTGGCCCACCGCATTGCCGCGCTCTGCCACAACTTCCAGTGCAATGCGGATGATACTCAGCTAATTTTCAGGCTACCCTCAGCCACCTCTTCTCTCTCTCTCATCTCTGACTGTCTGTCCGCCATCCAGGAGTGGTGTGCTGCCAATGATCTCCGTCATAAGGCCAGTAAGACTGAGATTCTCCTCATAGGTACACCCACTCCCTCCTTTCCTGTCACTCTCTGGCCAGCCTCTCTTGGCCCTCTTCCTTCTCCCACCTGTGAGCCTAAAAACCTCAGTGTCATCTTCGACTCCACTCTCCCCTTCTCTCCTCACATCTCTGACGTCTCTAAGAAGTCACACTACCAGCTGCACCTCCTCAGAGGTATTCTTCCTTTCCTCTCCTTCCCCCAGAAGCTCACTGTCTCCAGAGCTCTGGTACTCTCTAGGCTGGACTATTGCAACAGCCTCTTTCTAAATCTGCCTGCCTCTACTCTCCGCCCTCTGCAACTTATCCAGAACAGGACTGCAAGACTTGTCCTTGGCCTCAAGCCCAGGGGTCGTATCTCTCAAGGACTGAAATCTCTGCACTGGATCCCTGTGGCTGCGAGGATTAAGTTAAAAACCTGCTGCATTGTCCACAAGGCCTTGTGGCACCTGGGGCCTCAATACCTTTAACTCCGTCTTTCTAAATATCTTCCTTCTCAAGCTCTTTGCTCATCCACCTCCAACTCCCTCAGGGTCAGTCGCTTCTCCAAGCAACGAGTTGGTGGTAGATCTCTCGCTTTGGCTCGTTCCTTCTGGAACAGCCTCCCTGCCTCACTGAAACATGAGGAGAACCATCTCCGGTTCCGGAAGCACCACAAAGCCTTTCTCTTTGCTTCTGCTTTTTTTCCTCCTCTCCCCTGCTGAATACCTGGCTAAAACTGCACTGGTTACCTGGCCTCCCTCTGATCCCGGGCCCAGGTCCCCTCCACCGGCAGTCGCACATCTGCACTGCCTTCCGGGCAACCTCTGCACTTGTGACTGTCTCTGTATCCTACAGTCCCACTACCAGCACTTGACACAAGATGTCTGCACTTACCCTTGCACTGCCTCCAGCTGGGCGTACTTTACTTACTGTTATTATTCTTCATCCCATGTACTGCACTTTCCCCTCCCCCTCTCCTTTGCACTACCCCGTCCCATGCACTTGAGTAATCTGAATGACACCTGGCCTAGTAGGATCGCTGTCTGACTTCCCTCAGCTCCCCCTCCCTTGCCTTGTCGCTCCTTGAAACACTTGTGTATAGGCGCGTTATAAATGCCATATCATAATACAATAAACAATTATATAAAACGCAGGCAATTTCTGCAAAAAGTCAAACAGACAGCATTTTCATTGACATGAGAAGAGGCTTTTAAAGGAAAGAAAAGTGAGTGATAGGTGCTTTTAATTAAAATGACGTGCATTGTACCTCTATCTGTATTTGGTGGGGGCTGAGTGCTGACACATGGTTTTGAGGCTTGTACGGTGGGTCTCAAATGTATCACCCCTCCTTTCAGTAGCCGGTACATGTTACAGCAAATAACCCCTAGTTCAGCTGTTTTCTGATATACATGTATTAGATTGGTGGCATGAGTGGGATAACAGTGGGATAAAAAAACACGCTGATGAGGCCGTTGTGCGGTATTCCCTCACTAATGTAGTAAAATCATGAAATTCAAAACATGACAATGGAGAAATTACTTAACATAATGATCTTTCTATGGATTCTTCTCGCACAGATTTCTCATCTTGATAGATATCCTCATCCAGCTCTGCTGCTCAGAAACCTTTTCGACAAGGGCAGTAGTGGATTTCGACTCGGACGTCGATGGTTGATCCGTCTTGCTTGGTGCCCTATCGTCCGCTCCGGACGTGACATCAGGCATCGTATATATAGCACGTCACTACACCCCATGCTTCAGTTCCTTCCTTTTTTCCCCCCATGCCCGAATGCTGCAGAGGAAAAACAACTGGTGGGAAGGCTAACCAGCCTATAAAAACGTATGGGAAGCATCCTAAGGGGGAGACCCCCAATTGGAATATTACATTTTTTTTTTTAACCAAGTGTCCAGCCAATAGAAGTGGTCACCTTAGAGCCATTAAAGCCATCTTTCTCTAAGGCAGAGCGTCAAGCCATAAGAGCTTTCTGAGTAGGGATGGATGGGAGGGGCGATGAGGAATCTGTGGTAGAAGAATCCATAGAAAAATCATTACAGCAGCAATTTCTCCTTCAATGGATTGCTTATCTCCAACAGATTTCTCCTCTTGATAGACTCCCCAAGCAGTTAAGATAACAGAAGAGAGCAGAAAGTGTTAAATGAGTGGATTTTGCAGAACTGCTCCACCAAACCATGCCTCAGCCCCGCGTGCAACATCCAAAGAATAATGCTTGGTAACTGTGCGCAAGGATGACAATGTGGCCGTACGACATATGTCCCTAACAGGAAACCCCCCCCCCCCCCACTGTAGGGCTGTAGAAGCAGAGACCCCTCTGGCTAAATGTGCCCTGATATAGGGAGGAAGCTCCTTGCATTCAGATATACACAAATAATCCAACGTATCAGGGTTTGCTTGGTTATAGCGAGACGATAATGAATGGGCCACAAACAACTGGTCAGTCTTCCGAAACTCAGATGTATGGACAACATAAAAGCTTAAGACTCTTTTTGGGTCAAGACGGTGGAACCGCTCTTCCTCTTTCGAGGGATGTGGTGGAGGGTAAAAGACAGGCAAATCAATAGATTGAGACTGGTGAAACTACTCTAGGAAGGATGCCAGGCCCGACTTTGAGAGAAACATTCTCTTGAAAAAAACCTAGAACCTGAGGTTTGCAGCACAAAGCTTGCAACTCACTATCCCTCCTGTTCAGAAGGAGTCAAGTACTCCCACCTCAACCAGCTCGCCCATATTGCCTATATGTTGGGAACCAGAGTGTGAGACACATGCAGTACCAGTGAAAATACCAATACCGAGGAGACTCCTGGAAGTAAGGTTCCCATTGAGAAAGCCATGCATGCATACACAACAGTATGATGGCCATTTGAAGGAATTCCCAGAAGAAGCAGGACCAATGAACGAACAAGCAGAATGGTGAGGTCACACGAAGCAAGCCTGACGTACATAGAAGAGATGCAGAGACACAGAGAATGCAGATATTGTATAAGGCATCAAGAAAGTATCAAAGATAAGTGACATCTTGGGCTCAATATGAAGAAACTTCTGCTACAGAAACAATGAAGATATCAAGTCATTTTACACGTGTACATATGCAAAGAAACGCAAGCAGAAAAAGTATTCTTGAGGCTAGCTTTTTAGTGAATAGATTGCGGGATGCGCCAACGTATACATATATAAGAGTGAGTAAAGAATGGATGCTTCCACTTTGTATTATTGCAGTGCTGGACAAGAAAAGGAAGGCCTTTCCAGTGTGTCACAGTTGAAAAAGCAATTGAATTACAGAAGCAGATCTCAGAAAGGCGTGGCTGGATGAGCCCCAAGAAGCCAAGGTCGTACTACACTGGGATGAACAGAAAGTAGTTAAAAATTGTGTGAAAGAACAAAACTCCTGTTCAGAAGGCATGGACAAAAACATGGAAGACATCAGACGTTTATTAAAAAATAGTATTTTAAATGCGCTAAGGCTCAAATATGTGGTCTTCAGTCACGTGGAAGGATGAAGTTGGACAAACATGATGAACCACACCTACACATGAAGGCAGAGTGTGCCTTAACTCCCCTGAATTCTCCAGAGCAAAGAACATTTTCAAGGCCAAGTTCAAAGCCTTAATTGACAGCAGACTACTGAAGTGATGCTATGCTGATTGGTGCGAAGCAATGGTTATGACTAGCTCACCAGCACCTGGAAGTCCAGCCTGCGTGCTGCTAACGTTGGTGGAAAAGTACTTACGGATGTGAGAGTGCCAACCAATTGTAGGGGGCCGTGTAATTAAGGGCTCTATAGTTTGTGTAACCAATGGGATGTTGTGTATTTAGTGACGTTCATAGTGACCTGTTTGAGGGGAGGGCTTGCCCCACCTGATGTTAAGGAGCCTATCACTTTCTTAGACTAGTATGGAACGTATTCTTAGATGTTCCTCTAGACCCAATCACAATTGCCACTGGGTTTTTGTAGTTTGCCACGTAGGATGACATTAGTAAATACATAGGTCAACGTCATCAATGACGAGTTTTTATTATAAGATGTTTTTTCTGAAGCAAATTGAGAAACCATGCGGTGAGACGTCCGGTGATGCCGTTGTCAGTCAAGCTTTCTGCTAACTACCCGAGTCATTTTTATTATTGATGTTTGAGTAACTTCTGCATCCCCATTCATCTCACAGTATTGCTACCTTGTCTTAAAGGGCTGGGGCGACTACCTCAGTTCACGTGGTAGCAGAGGTGATGGTTAGAAATCCATCGAGATAGTAAGCTTTGGGTTCCCGGAAATATCAAACATCCTCTGCCATTAAACTGGAAGGACGTGAAGCTCCCTCTAATTCGTTTTTAAAAAACCTAAACCTAAGCCTTGCAAATGCAGGTGAGATGGGTCCCTTGTTTTGGGGCAACATCCCCCTCCCGACTTCTACAGGAAGCTGAATGGACGAAAGGTTGAAGCGGCTGATAATGAGGCGTCGAGGCGTCGGTCCCGAGGGTCGGAGGTCGAAAAAGCAAATGGTGAATAAAAACTGAGTGAGGTGGCATAATGGTGAATGGGCAGTGAGTGGAGAAAGTGATAAGGGGAAAACGAGTAACAGAAGGAGGCTGGGGTAAAAGTAACTCGAGACGATGAGCGTTGAGTTATTAAGTAATTGACTTGAGGAGAGGAGCAAAGCAATTGAGAAATCGTGATGAAAGGAGCCACGATAAAATAAGCCCAGTAGCCTGCGTTGTAAAGACGTAACAGAAGGAAACGTATCTAGAGTCCCATTTGTGGATGACGTAGGCTACAGACTTGTTTAAAGACAGTCCAAAGAGAACGGTTTAATATCCAAGTTGGGGCATTTATTAGGGGCAAGGATAAAAGTCTCGACGATCGTAGACTAAGATGTATGTGGCCGGTCGAGTATGTCTGTCTGTTTTATGTGATTGAATAGACATATATGTGATGAAGAAATAATGGAGGAGTTAAGAAATGTGAAAAGGAAAACAAGAGATTTAAGAGTTAATTATTTATTTGTTAGAATTGAATTGATGGTGTTCAGTGAAATAAGTAGATTGGAGTAAAAAGTGATATAGAGGGTTTGGAGCCTATGACGATTGGTGGACGCTTATATTATATTATTTTCTTTAAACATATTGATTTGAAAAAAATGCAAAGAGTAAAAGTGAGTATTGATAGTCAAGTGTGACGAGTCAAAATGGAGGATGTTACTCCGCTTACACATCTGTACAAACAGTTGCTGAAACACGCACCCAAGTTTAAACAGTCTAGTGTGGAATGGGTTAAAGGCACGTCAGATAAGATGTTCATGCCGTGGCCACAAGGGGGATCATTATCAAAGGCAGTTTTGCAGCATATGATGACATATTTGCATGCAGCATACAAAAGAAAAAAGTTAGACAAGAGGTTAGCGAGCTTAGAGCTCTGGAAAATATACCAGGATAAAAGTGAAGAGCCACCTCCTGAAGACTAAATACTTAATATATGCAAAGAGGAGGGCAAGGAGCCCTCTGCTCCCCCCGCTGCACCTGAAGTAAACGCAGATAGTGGGAAAGATGACGGATTGTACCCATTGAGAGAACTTAAGGCAGCAACAGGGTACAGCAATCCGGCATATGAGTCACATGCACAAAGAAGCAACAAGGGTGCAGAGAACATTTCTGAGAAAGAAGTAACCACTAAAGTCCCATGGGACAAAGAGAGACGTGACAAGGAGAGAAGTGATCGACCAAGCATATCCTTAGATATAGGAAGGGAAATAAAGAGATGGAAAGGAGAAAAAGATAAGGCTGATGAGGTAGCGCTCATACAGAACTAATGGATGGGTGGCCAGATTTTGCTCAAACTCGATGGTAAGAGCATCGAGGACGTAAGGCAAAGGGATGAAAAGGAAAGATATACAAAGACGGGAACAGTTGTATCAAGACAAACACTAAAAAAGCAGGAAAGAGCAGAGGAACAAAGAAGATATGACAACCGACAGAGGTCAATCGAAGAGCAGGAAAGGATAGAAAGAAAGAAGAAGAAGAACAGAAAATAAGGGATAAAAGAATACAGAGACGTAGAGATGAAGAAATACGAAGGGAAAATGAGAGAAGAGATATGAAAAGAAAGGAGGGAGACAGGGTGAGAGAAGAACCAAGGAAATGAAGAGAGCCTGCTGATGAAATAGAATGAAAGAGGAGGCAGAGAGCACACGATCTTGAACACGTGGAAAAGGAATTAATGGATTCTAATCCAATAGTGGCATGGGAGGACATAAAATAATTCTTCCCAGCACATGAACCAGTAGCAGGTCTGTCTAGAGCAAATCTAGAGGATGAGTTTGACTCTAGAAGCATTGGCGACGCAATCGATAAAGTCTATTATGATACGAGGACTAAAAAAGAACTGAAGGGAAAGGGTAAAAACGATCGACTCGAGAGTACGCAGCTGTACGACAAAGACAGAGGCTGGTAGTTTTGAGCCTAAAGACCCGTCTTTAGATAGTCTGACTCTGACTAGAGACGAAGAGGAGAGGAGCCACACAAGTTGGGGACAGGATATGTTAGACAAGGACAGAGAAAACTTCCGTGGGAAGGAGGGCGGTAATGCATGTGGTCCTGAAGGATGTTTCTCAATGGACAAGGAAGTAAGATGGTAAGATGGTCAGATCTAGATCTATTGTAACACAACAAAGGAGGGCAACACACAACTGTGTATCATTTTAAAAGGGCAGTAGAGAGACCCATTAGGTATAGAACCGAAGCACTATGCAGAATGTGGCCAAAGGAGACACAAGGTTATCTTAGAAAGACAGTAGGACAGAAAGAAAGATACTGTCTATCCCTATCCCTAACCTCACTCAAAAGAGTTTCAAGGAACCTTTCCCTAGAAAGCGCTGATGTGCCGCTTACAAATAGGGGGAGATAGTAAAAGAGGTCAAACAGAATTCATTTTTGAATAACCGGAACACCATAAAGGTTGTTCAACTCTTGTGTGTCCTTGGTCACCATGAATAGAGTGTCAGCGTGAAAGTAAAGTTTACACCTGGGACTGAGTATACATCTACTAAGTAACAGATCTGAGCTGTCTATTACAGGTACTATATAACTTTACTATCCCATAGACAGATCAAGATTTCCCAAGGTGGCTCTACAGATAAAAAGGCCCCACACTGGAAACAGGTTTAGAGCAATGTCATTCTACTGCTGAAACCCATATTCATGAATACAGCAGGTACCCACTATTGGGAATATACCCGTTTTCAAGTGTAGATCAAGTGAAGACAAACATGTAGGCTACGTAATCCCTTCAAATAAAGTGTTTTTGTAGTAGAAAGGGACGTCAGGCTACGCTAAAAAACATAAAAGGTTGTTCATGGTCATGGTAGAATATGTTTTGGTTCTCCGCCACGTCACAACCGCTGTCTACCGGTTTCAGTGGTGTATTTTGGGTGTAACCACTTTCTTCAGGACAGTCTTCTAAAAACAAGGGGGAAGGAGTCTATAATGGTGCATGGTGTTCAATCACCATATTTCTGCCAATGGGGTTTGTTTTTTATACATTACCCCAACTTCCAGTGCCAGAACAGGAAAAAGTTCCCAGGGGAAACCTAAGGAAAAACAAAGACAAAAAAGCCTATGTAACTCCCAAAAACTGCCTTACGCACTAAATGCTAGGAGACTGCAGGTGAAATCACTGTGTCGCCTTTCAAAATACCAGGGACAAACCTAAAAGGTCAAGTATACACAAAAAAGATACATGTAGAAATAGGGTGACCATCAGACAGTATAGTAATCAAGTCTGTGGTTCCCTTATGTCATAACAGTTGTGATGAAAGAATCAATGACGTGTGGTTTTCTCTTAAAGGACCAAACCAGAGAATTTTTTTTTGAAACATACAAGTGGATCTACAGCCTTTAGTTATTTAAATAGGAAGATAAAGCACCACGTGTACTAACCTTCTCGCCTGCCAAGGCTATCAATTTGTTGTTGTAATAGGCAGAGACCGCAAGATAGCCGAGTAATGGTGGCTGAAACAGAAAACAGCAGGCACCACTCAGAATGTGTATTCATTTTTTCAGTTCTGCTCTGGGCTTGTCTATTTAAAGCAGGTGCTCTATATTTAGAACACAAGCCTCCTGTCAAACGCCCGCTCCATCCACACTCACACACACGGGGGAAGCAGACACCGTGCTTTTTACTTTCCCTTTGAGTCGTCCCTTCAAAGTGAAAGTCAAATCAAAAGCATGCGCTCCCTAGGTTTTCAAAAGATGGTGATAAGCGGGAGCGAAAAGGAAAAGAGAACTTCTATCTCTACTGGGCGGAAAACCGAGTTAGCGGGGTAACGCTTATTTGTTATCCAGAAACCGCGGCTCCGCTCCTGCAAACCCTGAAACTACGGAGAAGCCGTAGCCGGGTCTATGATATATAGACGCTACGCCAGGGACACGTGACCTCCGTCACGTGAGCGTATTCCCTTTCGCGTATGCGTCCGAGCGAGGAAACAGCTGTGCACGGTTTTTCCTTCGCGTACGCGTCCAAACAAGAAAAAAGGCTGTACATGCCAGTGAGTCACGCAATATGTGCACCCTAGCAAGGGTGGTGAAGCTATATATTAATTAATGACCAATATGTACTCTCTCTATCCCTCAATGCCGCCGATGCTGGCAAATGAAGAAAGCGGCATGTGCTGTGGTAAGAATAATGTTCTTCTGCTGGCAATACTCCAAAACACAAATAGATATTTATTTTTTTTGGATTGTATTTATATGCTGAATCGCATATATGATGGAGTGTCATTTAATGGACATGGCCAAAAGTCAACTAGCGTGTGGCCCCATTTTTAGCAGTTTTGTTTTAAAGGAAGAGAATACCTGTCTGATCATATCATAACAGAGAGGGCTTGCCAAGGAATGGATTCATTAAGGCCCCTTGAATCGGTTTTGAGGCGGAAAATCCAGTTTTGCTCGCGTTTAAGGAGCATACTGACAACATCGCTCCTCTTCGTGGGCACCTGATCTTTTCTATTACATTCCATCTTATATCCTCGGGTTTGTGTTTTAGGGCCAGAAAATGGGCTACTAGAGGTGCATTTTCCTGCCTAGTTCTAATGCAGGACATATGTTCCTGTATCCGTTTTTTTATAGCTCTACTGGTCATACCTATATATAGCAGATTGCAAGGACATGTGACCATATAGATCACGTTTGCTGTATTGCAATTTGTCAGGGAGTTCTGTTTCCAGGGGGTGCCAAGCCCCAGATCTAAGGATTTGGTGCGTGTGGTCAGGTCACACACATTACACCTGCCACATGGTGTGTGTCCCGTAGCCGGTGCGGTGTTCTATAGGGTGGTGGAATGAACTAGGGTGTCCCTGATATTTTTTCTTTTTCTGATGGCAAAACGTGGAGGGGCAAGATCTACTGCCCCTACATTCAGTATGGGCCAGAGCCTGAGGATTTCCCTTTTAATTTGGTTGATTTTTGAGGAATATCCAAAGATTGCTGTGATCGTTTGTTGTCCCTCCGGACGTCTGGCCTGTTGTAATGTGACTTCCCGGGGAATGTTTCTCACCTGTTTTCTGGCTTGTCTGATGATTCTAGTCGGATATCCTCTTTCCAGAAGACATTCTTTCAAAACAAGAGATTGAGCGTCATATTCTAGTCGGATATCCTCTTTCCAGAAGACGTTCTTTCAAAACAAGAGATTGAACATCATACTCTTGTAGACTAGAGCAGTTTCTTCTATATCTGAGGAACTGCCCGAAGGGCAGATTATCCCGCAAACTTTTAGGGTGAAAGCTAGAATATTGTAACAACGAATTTCGGTCTGTAGGTTTTCTAAAGACCGTTGTGGTCAATGCTCCAGAGTTAGCACTTATCTGTACATCAAGAAATTGTGTGGTCTGTTTTGTCGCACTATGGCTGAATTTCAGGTATCTATTTCTAGAGTTAAGCCAAAGAATGAACTCATTTAGTGTGGCTTCCTCCCCCGTAAACACAAAGAGAATGTTGTCAATGTATCGAGCCCATACTGTGATGTTATTAAAGTATGGGTTCGTGTGGGGGTAAATGTGTGTTTCCTCAAAATGAGCCACATATAAGTTGGCCAAAGACGGAGCGAAAGTTGCTCCCATCGCAGTACCCGAGCACTGTTGGAAAAATGTTTCCCCATATAGGAAGACATTTTTTGTTAGTGTTATTTCTGTTAGTTGTAAAATAAACTGGGCTGGCATTTCCAAACTTGGCCCCATTTCTTGTAGGGTTCTCTCCACTATACGTAGGGTCTCCATTTGTGGGATGTTGGTATACAACGCCTCTATATCTAGAGTGACTAAGAATTGTGTCGTAGGATTAAATGGTAGGTCCTGCACCAGTTTCAGGATGCTCATGGTGTTCTTGAGGTAGGACCATATCTTTTGGATTTCAGGCCTCAGAAAGAAATCCACGAATTCCGAAAGGGGTTCTAGAATAGATTGTATCTCCGCCACGATAGGGCGACCCGGTGGAGGTGAGGTCCCTTTATGCACCTTGGGTAATGCATAGAAGGCTGGTAATATCGGGAAACTGGGACACAGTGTCATGATGCCTACCTCCAAGGAGCCAGGCCGGGCCCAGCAACCCCAGAGGCAGACATCATTTTCCCCAGGGAAGTCTCAGCAGGCCCAAGTCGGGGCCCTTTGGACTCAGTCCTGGCGCCTTAGGCGCCAGGCTCATAGCGGACCCCAGTCCTGGCGCCTTAGGCGCCAGGCTCATAGAAGAGGATATGTGTTTAAGTGCTTGGGTGCACACTTACCTGATGCAGACCTTGCTGCTTCATCCAGGCCCTCTTGAGGCCTGAATGGGACTACTTTACCTGTAGGACTACTTCACCACCCGGGTGTGGTCGGGGAAGGATACATACCTGATTGGTGGAAGGATACATAACAGGAACTTCTTCCAAGGCTATTTAAACCCCACCCGAACAGCCACACGTGCTTCGCGTTGTTCTGCACCTAGCAGCTGGACGCTCACCGTGTCAGCTCCTGCATCCTGACTTCAGCCACGCCTGCCAGCACCCTGGAACACCTGCAAGGGGAGAAAGGAAGAGAATAGGAGAAGAAAAGCCCTTACCTGCTAAATCTGCATCCCGGAGTCATTTCTCCAACGGCCCTGAAAAGGAAGACATCATTTTAAAGGCATTTTGTTTCGATCGCTGCAGCGCTGCATTTTACTCACCTTTGCAAGGCGCTTCCATCTTCAGCAGCGATCTTCCGGATTCAGCTACGCCCCGGTGCCTAGAGGAAAAAAGACAAGAACAAAAGTGAGAGGGAGAAAAGGAATAAGGAAAGCTCAGTTTCCTTTTAAGTCTTACCTGTTGGATTATTCCCACTGCATTTCGGGTCCTGCCGCTTCCTGGCATCTCCGGACCCCGGCCCCTATGGGGAAAAAAGACAAAGACATTGAATGAGCGAATGCAAAGACATTACCTGAGCGCTCATCCAGAACTGTTTCACTTCGGGTCGGCGCCATATCTCCGGCACTCCGAACCCCGGCCCCTAAGGGGAAAAAGACATAAGCATTAGCGCTTGCTGCAATTAGACAACGAACATTATTATTAAGCTTGAACTTTTGAACAGAACTTTTACAGCGCCTTACCTGAACAGTCAAGCTTACCTGAACTCCCATCAATCCTCAATCCAGTGAAGTAACTGGGTTTCAACGCGCCCCTGCATCAGAAGCAGGATGGGGAGCTCATCCTTCCAAACCCTAAGGTGAGGCTTCACGGGGAATCGTGGAGGAGGTATCGTGGAGGGTTGGAAGGGAGTGGGAGGCTCGACCATTGTTCCACAGTTGGTAATACTCCCTTTTCACGCACAGGAGGGTATCCAACGAGCCAGGGAAGCCAGAATAGAGGGGCCCTTCCTGTCCATCTTCAGAGTTCTGCGCCTTCGACGCCGCGCCTCCGTGGGAACCAGGTGAGCGTTACAGACAGAAATGCTGCTTCTTGGGAGCTTATGTGGCCTTCACAGGCAGCCTCTTCTACAATCCCTGTGATCAGAATGCGCAACTCTTCGGTGGGGTCGCGAGGTAGAATCTGATAATGGGTTCTATTGTCTAGTAGTTTGTTAGCCATCAGTTCATAGTCCACGGTATTAAGGATGACTATAGAGCCCCCCTTATCTGCTGGTTTAATTACGATAGTTTGGTTCGCACTGAGGTCCCGAAGTGCTTCACGTTCTTTCTTTGAGATATTCTGGGAGTTCGTTTCCTCCTTTCTTTCTATTTGCTCCAGTTTTTTCAGAATGGCCTTCTCAAAAGTGATTGATTCTGCCGAGATGTTCTGTGGATACAACCTGGATTTCGGATGCAAACCTGTCGTATCCTTTCTGGAAGTGGTATCTTGTTCCATATCCTGGGTGCCAAAATGCTGTTTAAGGCAGACTTTCCTCATTAGTTTAGCTAAATCTAATCGCGTCTGAAAAGCATCATGTCGTGCCATGGGTACGAAACTAAGACCCCTTTGTAAGACCTTCGTTTCACTGCTGGTAAGTGTGTGGGTGGAGAGGTTAATCACTAATAGTGCTCCGGCGCAACGGGACCTCTCCCCCTGCTCCTCGTGACTCTGTCGAATTCCTGGTTGTGTCCTCTGTTCTGGCCTTTTCCTCTGCCGCCTTGGCCTAAAAAAGGCTTCCTTTGGTTTCCCCTCTGATTATGTTGATCCTGGAACTGAACTCTTCTGTCTCCCGATTGACCTCGATTCCTGGAGTTGCTCCGTGCCGTCCTCCCGATGGCCCCGGTCCAACATCTTCCTCAGAGCTACCGCTTGAGAAACTCCAAGCTGCAGGTGTATTGGGCTTCTGGTTTCTCCTTGGTTGGTGGGGGGGATCGTCATAGTAGCTGTCTAGGACATACGGGTAAGTACGTTCATGGGAAAAGGATGCAATGTCTTTTTTCAGTTTTTGAAACAGGGGCCTTAATGAATCCATTCCTTGGCAAGCCCTCTCTGTTATGATATGATCAGACAGGTATTTTCTTCCTTTAAAACAAAACTGCTAAAAATGGGGCCACACGCTAGTTGACTTTTGGCCATGTCCATTAAATGACACTCCATCATATATGCGATTCAGCATATAAATACAATCCAAAAAAAATAAATATCTATTTGTGTTTTGGAGTATTGCCAGCAGAAGAAAATTATTCTTACCACAGCACATGCCGCTTTCTTCATTTGCCAGCATCGGCGGCATTGAGGGATAGAGATAGTACATATTGGTCATTAATTAATATATAGCTTCACCATCCTTGCTAGGGTGCACATATTGCGTGAATCACTGGCATGTACAGCCTTTTTTCTTGTTTGGGTGCGTACACGAAGGAAAAACCGTGCACAGCTGTTTCCTCGCTCGGACGCATACGCGAAAGGGAATACGCTCACGTGACGGAGGTCACGTGTCCCTGGCGTAGCGTCTATTTATCATAGACCCGGCTACGGCTTCTCCGTAGTTTCGGGGTTTGCAGGAGCGGAGCCGCGGTTTCTGGATAACAAGTAAGCGTTACCCTGCTAACTCGGTTTTCCGCCCAGTAGAGATAGAAGTTCTCTTTTCCTTTTCGCTCCCGCCTATCACCATCTTTTGAAAACCTAGGGAGCGCATGCTTTTGATTTGACTTTCACTTTGAAGGGACAACTCAAAGGGAAAGTAAAAAGCATGGTGTCTGCTTCCCCCGTGTGTGTGAGTGCGGATGGAGGGGGCGTTTCACAGGAGGCTTGT
The DNA here is from genome assembly GCF_040938575.1 of Ambystoma mexicanum. Taxonomy (NCBI): domain Eukaryota; kingdom Metazoa; phylum Chordata; class Amphibia; order Caudata; family Ambystomatidae; genus Ambystoma; species Ambystoma mexicanum. The sequence continues at coordinate 487,848,260 of NC_090923.1, read as the reverse complement.
GTTCTAAATATAGAGCACCTGCTTTAAATAGACAAGCCCACAGCAGAACTGAAAAATTGAATACACATTCTGAGTGGTGCCTGCTGTTTTCTGTTTCAGCCATCATTACTCGGCTATCTTGCGGTCTCTGCCTATTACAACAACAAATTTATAGCCTTGGCAGGCGAGAAGGTTAGTACACGTGGTGCTTTATCTTCCTATTTAAATAACTAAAGGCTGTAGATCCACTTGTATGTTTCAAAAAAGAATTTCTCTGGTTTAGTCCTTTAAGAGAAAACCACACATGTCATTGATTCTTTCATCACAACTGTTATGACATAAGGGAACCACAGACTTGATTACTATACTGTCTGATGGTCACCCTGTTTCTACATGTATCTTTTTTGTGTATACTTGACCTTTTAGGTTTGTCCCTGGTATTTTGAAAGGCGACGCAGTGATTTCACCTGCAGTCTCCTAGCATTTAGTGTGTAAGGCAGTTTTTGGGAGTTACTTAGGCTTTGTTGTCTTTGTTTTTCCTTAGGTTTCCCCTGGAAACCTTTTCCTGTTCTGGCACTGGAAGTTGGGGTATTGTATAAAGAACAAACCCCATTGGCAGAAATATGGTGATTGAACACCATGCACCATTATAGACTCCTTCCCCCTTGTTTTTAGAAGACTGTCCTGAAGAAAGTGGTTACACCCAAAATACACCACTGAAACCGGTAGACAGCGGTTGTGACGTGGCGGAGGACCAAAACATACTCTACCATGACCATGAACAACCTTTTATGTTTTTTAGCGTAGCCTGACGTCCCTTTCTACTACAAAAACACTTTATTTTAAGGGATTACGTAGCCTACATGTTTGTCTTCACTTGATCTACACTTGAAAACGGGTATATCCCCAATAGTGGGTACCTGCTGTATTCATGAATATGGGTTTCAGCAGAAGAATGACATTGCTCTAAACCTGTTTCCAGTGTGGGGTCTTTTTATCTGTAGAGCCACCTTGGGAAATCTTGATCTGTCTATGGGATAGTAAAGATATATAGTACCCGTAATAGACAGCTCAGATCTGTTACTTTGTAGATGTATACTCAGTCCCAGGTGTAAATTTTACTTTCATGCTGACACTCTACTCATGGTGACCAAGGACACACAAGAGTTGAACAACCTTTTGTCATGATCTCTGCTTCCAAAAGGTCAGGGTTTTCCCAACTCCCTTGGAAGCAGATCCATAACCCAGGTTCCGAGGGCCAACCAGTCCCAATTGGGACCTTTTGGACCCAGTCCTGGCGCCAGTGGCACCAGGCTCATAAATGTGCCCAGTCCCAGCGCTGGAAGCGCCGGGCTCATAATGCTTGGGTGGACTTACCTGCAGCAGACCATGCTGCTTACTTGCATGCCAGCTGAGCCTCTGATCCTCTTCTGTTTGGAACTACTTTTCCTGTTGGGTGGGGCAGGAGCCACTCCCTAGATTCAGAACACTGGAACTCTTCTGGAAAGCAGGAACTCTTTTCTTACCTAGGCGTGGCTGTGGAAGGAGACACCTAAGCACTACAGGAGGCTATTTAAACCACACCCGGTGGATGAATCTTGCTTTGCGTTATTCTGCATCCTCTGCAGCAGAACGCTCATCGTGTCTTCTGCATCGGATCCTGGGCCTAAGGAAAAAGGCTTACCATCCTGAATCCAGTCTTCAGCAACACCTATAAAGACAAGAAAGAACAGGTTAGTATTCCGGCATTTGAAAGACAAAGGCTTACCTACTCTTCGTGCGCTCCGGAGGTCTTCACACTGCATTCCGGCATCTGAAAGACAAAAGCTTACCGACTCTTCGCACGCTCCGGAGGCCTTCGGCGCTGCATCCTGCATCTGAAAGACAAAACAAGGTGCGTTTAAAGACATTGGGGAACTTTGATACTCACGTGCCATTACTCCTTTCCACATCAACCCCAGTGGGTATTCCGGCACCCTGCAGCCGCTCCGAACTCGTACCTGCAAAATAAAAGACAGTTGGAGCGCATCGTGAAGCAGGCAACAAGCGCTTACTTACGTGCTTCCAGGCGCTTCTATTCATCATACGGACTCCATCTTCAACTCACTTCAGCCCGTCATCCGCCATCGCCGGAACCTGCAAAACAAGAGACATCATTGCTAAAGACTTTAAAGACAATAGAATTACTCGAAACTTACCGTTCGTGCAGTAAACGACGGACAGCAGTCCTCTGAAGTCAAGAGGCCTGCGCTACCGATCCAGTGAAGAAACTGGTTACAGCACCCTGCCCCGAGGCAGATGGAGAGCTCGGCATTCACTTACCTAAGGTGAGAGCGTTAACCTTTGGGGGTCTACAGGAGAGCAAAAAAGGGAAGAGATAGGGACACCCCAATAACCCCAGTTCATTAATCCCATATTTTCTGTCTGCAGACATCTTACTCTTGAAGTCAGGCATACAGTGCACAGAGGTCCAGCCCAAAGAGCCAACCGGGTGCTACACATCACCTTTGAAGATACGGTAGTCGCCCAGTCAAGACCGGCGCCTCTGCGAGAATCAGGTGAGCGTTACACCTTTATGGTGTTCTGGTTATTCAAAAATGAATTCTCTTTGACCTCTTTTACTATCTCCCCCTTTTTGTAAGCGGCACATCAGCGCTTTCTAGGGAAAGGTTCCTTGAAACTCTTTTGAGTGAGATTAGGGATAGGGATAGACAGTATCTTTCTTTCTGTCCTACTGTCTTTCTAAGATAACCTTGTGTCTCCTTTGGCCACATTCTGCATAGTGCTTCGGTTCTATACCTAATGGGTCTCTCTACTGCCCTTTTAAAATGATACACAGTTGTGTGTTGCCCTCCTTTGTTGTGTTACAATACTATTCTGTTAGAGCTTCACCCTGCTTACTGCACTTGTAGTGCCCTTTATGGTTTATAACAGATCTAGATCTACCCAAATCTCGGGCGTCGGAATCTCTGACGCGACTAGATCAACCTAAAGGGTGATCCCATGATGAGAGGGGGGAATCGCCACCTTATGTGAACAGGTTAAGGTCGATGTCAGGAAGGCGGCGGTGCAGACCGATTGTCCCTGCTATGGACAGACAGACGATGGGGGATGGGATGAATGTGATTTTGGGGTTTCGTAGTTTCCTTTGTTAGAGAAAGGAGGAGCCAGGCCATAGTATATACCTTGGCCACAGATGGATAAGGATAATTTAAGGTGTAAACGCCCGAGTTTAACTTCTGGTGCTGGGAAATGGATACAAGAGTTAGAAAAGATGACAGGAGCAAACACGTTAGCTGTAGGGGACATTAAAGGTCTCCTAGTCGCTATCCTTGGGGAGAGAGCTGATGACATTTGGTCAGGAGGAGGATGTTAGAGTGTTACCACGTTGAGCCTGGCTCATGATGGAGCACCGTTTAACAACTGCCGGGCGGGAGTCTGGAAAGCGCTTAGAGTGCTGTATCCGGACATGTCAGATATGGGAGCTAATATGACAAAAAAGATGCAGGAAGGGGATGATCCTCTTGTTTACATTCAGAATTTTCTTGAGGAATGGAGCTTGGAGACGTAAGAGCCTTGGGGGAAATCTATACCTGTATTTTATCACATATTATTCCAGGGGCTGCCAGAACCAGTGCAGAAGCAGCTCACGAAGTTAGTAGGCATGGAAGCAAAGCCATGATCAGAAATTCAGCTGACCATTGCGCATTATTGCAGACTTTTGCAAGAAAAGAATTGAAAGAAAGATGATACTAGGAAAGTTGAAGAGGTGAAATTGGTGCAGAAAAAAATATCAAAGTACGCCATTGAGGGGTCGATGTTGACTAGCGGAGGACCAGGGTCACAGCAATCAGCAGGCAAGCCACAAGTGAATAACCAAAGGCAGTATGATCAAGGTAATAGTGGATTCGTACCACGAGGTAGGGGAAACTTCCAGAATAATCAGGGTCATTTTCAGAATAACCAAGGTGTGTTTCAAAATACGCAGATTGATAGTCTAGGCATACAGGAAGGGCAAACTAGGAGACCTCCTGTATGTTGGACATGTGGTATGTCAGGGCAATTCTCAAGAGGGGGACTGCATACCTGCCTACATACACGTAACAGAGTGGAGATGTATTAGCTCAAAATCAGACAGTGCAGCAAACACAAGCGACGAGACAGCAAGATTTACAAACGCAGCAAATAATGAATCCGCTACAAGGGCAGTCACAGCATTTACCCATGCAGATACAGCAGGGCACAAGCACGGGACAATTGATGACACCTAGGATAGGGGGTGTCACCGTCGATGGACGGAATCCTTTCACAGGTACACAGCCCCTTTTTTCTCTTTTTCTATGATAATAGAAATATGTTTGTAATTAAAATGTATTTCTCTACAGATTCCTCAAATGAAACAGTGGAAGGGAAGAATCGGTGGCCAAAAACCTAGCCACAGGTCATAGCAGATTTGTTGTTTACTTATTTACAGTAATTTAAAGATGTGAAAGATTCAGATTAGAAATACAGAATTTATATCTATTATTCTTTTCGTTTAAACATATAGAATTCCAATATCTGAATAATTCTTACCTGAAGAAGGGCAAAATGACTCCAAAACACGTAGTAAATGGTAGGAGTATAATATCCATCAACCTATCAGAATATCAGGATAATTTGTGTTGAAAAAGGGAAATATTGTGAATAGCAGTTAGATTGTGAAAACAAACAAAAGTTATTACCTAATTGTGATGTAAAGGACTATATCTCATGTGATTTGTAAATTAATGAGCATATGCATGTCTGTAAATTCAAAATGCTGTTTGGGAAGAACACATTGAATTTGAATCAAAAAATCATATAAAGCAATATATATGTGATGTTGTGTTGAGAAGAATTTTGTTAATTAATGTCTTTAACTTGCGGGTTACTGTGTGCGCCCCTATTTGTATCCCGTCTAGTAAGGGGTGCCCATTTTTGCATAGTAATCTGATCTGGTAGTACAGATTTAGTAGGGAGCACCGGGAATTGGTACATTGAAACAAACATTGTTTATAGGAACTAATAGATTTACTCTATTTGAATACGTAGGAGTGCACTTCTACACCTAACTCTGCCAAGCTTTAAAGAGAGCACAAGCGAATGGGGACAGAATTATCTGGACTGGGGAAATGGAAGAAGGGCTTGATGAGCTGAAAAAGGCAATCGGCACAGCCCCAGTTTTAGGGATCCCCAACTATGCAAAGGAATTATTTTTATTCTTGCATACAAATGGTACAGTGATGACAGCTGTGCTTAGGCAGAGGACCACGTTGGGTACACACCCCTGGCTTATTACAGTGGAATCTTAGATCTAGTAATAAGGGGTCATTTTCCGTGCGAACAATCTTTGGTGGCTGCCGCTTTCGCCATTGAGAAAGCTGCCAGCATGGTAATGGGATGTTCTATGACATTATTTGCTAGCAACAGTGTACAGTGACTCTGCCTATGTGACGTCGACAGTGCACGCAGGGCAAGCACGTTGGAAAAGGAGGGGCTACCTCCGAGCGGACGGCACTCCGGTGCAACACTCAGCTTTATTGGATAGTCTCATTAAAGCGCTGCAAATCCCAGTAGCTATCACAGTGGTTAAATGCGCCGCACACACTAAGGGAGCAGATTTTATTTCATGTGGATATCAAAAGGCAGATGAGGAAGCCAAACGTATTGCATGTATAGACTATGTAATGACTTTTGAAACACCTGATGTGAACGAAAGAATGGTGGTAATGATAAGTGTGTCTGAGTGTTATAGTAATTTGTCTAAAACTCAGTTTATGGAGGTCGTTCAATGGAGCCATTCAATTGGAGCCAAGTTTTTTGGTCTTTAAAAAGAATGTTAAGTAGAAAATTCCTAGCTCCAGGTTGTCCAATTAAGGTAGGCTAAAGTAAATTAGTTTTGTCTTGATTTGTTTTACGTGTTCTATGTAATGTGCCATGATGCCTGCAGGCTTTTGGTGCTTTAAAAGCATTTAACCAGTCAATCAGTCCAAGGGGAAGCGCCTCAGGATTAGAAAAACCTGTGGACGCACAGAGGGTGTTCCTTATCCCCTTCTGAAGCACTATGGAGACAGAACAACACAGGTAAACCGGTGATGCCTGTAGCCTTATTAAGGGTAGCTTTGGAACAACTGCACTACCCTGCACACATCACTAGAGAGCCTTGCAGCAACTATTGCGAAGGAATGGTTTGTTCCAAATGTGTTAGAACACGTTGCATTTTATATAGTAAACTGTATCGTATGCCGCAGTGTGTGCCCAGTTTACTGCTGGGCACACACTGCACAGAGATAGAGGAGTTATTCCAAGGCCTAATGGCCCCTTTCAGCATTTGCATATAGACTATGTCGACATGCTGCAAGTCTGTAATTGATACAGATACATGATTGCAGTAGTTTGTCCCTTGTTTACTAGATGGTGAATATGTGAAGTATTAAGATCGGAGAATGGCCCTCATTTTGTTAAGTTTTTGAGCAGATTAGCTCGTTACTTAGCATAAAGCATAAGTTCTCGTCTGCTTATCAACTGCAAGCAAATCGGATCTGTAAGAGACTCAATGGCTTGCTTAAGGAAAGAATAGCCAAATTGAAGCTCACCCTGAAGAAAGTCTGGTTGCATTGACTACCACTGGCATTATTTGTGTTGAGAAATCACAGAGATAGTGACAGGGAGGCGAATGAGGACACCCCTCACACCTCAATCGAGAACTATAAGTGATGCCTAGTCAACTGCAGAATTATTAGGAAAGGAGCTACATGAGTATCTTACATGTAGGACTGCAAGTATCTCTGTCATTTCAGATCAGCTCAAGCGACAGGTGTGTAGGGCAGCGCGGAACACAGAAGAAGATGAGGCAACGAACTAAGTTAAAGGACTGTGTCTTCCAAAACTCTTTCCTGGATATGAAATTTTAATTTGTAACTTTACGAGGAAGTGGCATGAACCACGCTTCGACATGGCTTTCATTGTGGAAGAGTCACACCGTCTGCAGTCAAAGTACAAGGCAGACGTGCTTGGATCTTATTTTGCGCTCTTATCCTTCACTCGTGGGAAGAACTTTTGATGTATGAAATTTTCTGCAAGATTCTAAAAATAGCCCAATTGTGAGGAGACTGCTCGCGGCTATTATAGAGCAAGTGCTCCAGCTTCCTGAGTATCGTCCAAAAAATAGTACAGATATCCCTATCTGAGGACAATGTGGCGAGACTGGTTGGCATGGTCTTCTATTATCTTATAGAGGAATGCCGACATCTCGTTGGACGATCGACTGATGTCCGAACTTTTCTGAGAGACCCAAACAATAATGCATCATTGAATCAATTGCTAAGGGACATTGTTGTGCAGGTGAATCATTATTCCGAGAGGACACCGAGACCTGAATGAAGCTTCTAGGTGTGGACACAGAGAACATAGTTTCTTTAGTCTTCTACTATCTACTGGAGAAATATCCTCATTACATACGGAGAAAAGATGATGCTTTTGTGTATATCAGAAATCCAGTGAATCGTCCTGTAATCAGCCAGCTGATCGAGGAGCTTGTAGAGAAGATCGAAGAAATTCCTGCGTACTTTATGATGTTGCCCCAATAAATGTCATTTTTTCCTCCCATGAAAAGAGTAAGAATGGGTGGCAGCAGTAGTACCAACGTAGTGACTGACATCGACAGATGACCACAATGGGCAAGAGGCCATTGCTGCAAGAGGTGGACCTACTTGTATTTGATTTATTCATGCATTTTGTTCATAATGGTATTTCTTTCTCTTACAGTACGCACTGCTTATAATTTTGATCCCAATAAAGTAAAAGGTCAAGTTCATCTTGTGCCCAAGGAAGGTAAAAGTATGGCAACTACTAGACAACAGAGACATTATGTGATTATCCCTACTGTAAAGGCACATGTGCAGGTAGTTAAGCCTGAGATAAGAAAGCCAGGGCTTCCTTTTAAGGAAAGGTCACGTACGGAGGCTTTAGTAGAATCTTTATGGCCCTCATTTGCTGCTGCCAGGAGATGGCATCAAAGTAGGCAAAGGCTTCTAGAACACTCTCCTACACAGGTAGCACTTAGCTTACTGACAAATGATACTAGAATTGGTCCAGTAAAAAGAACATACAGTGAGATCCTTCATGATTACTGAGGCTCATGAGAAAAATTAGACCTAAAAGAAGCATTAGGGGGTATGATCACAAGTTAAATGATTACCTGGACAGTACAGCGCATTTGGGGAATAACATATGGTATCAGTATAAGAAAGAAGTGTGAAGGAGTCCCTTGAAGGAGGAATGCTTTGTATGTGCACTCCTGCCTTATAGTATGGGAAAGTCTAAAATCTTTATAGCCATAGAGGTAGACGTTCCAACTGTACATTGTCTATCACACCTTGCATTCTGTTGTACAAGAGGCCAGTTCATGGGTCGAGATGCCTATCTCAAATGGGCAACTGAAAAGACAGATCCAGATGAAGATGATTATATCCAGGATACGAAGACAAGAAATAGGGCACATACCAAGAATCATGTAATCAGGTATGAAGAGCCTGGAGTGAAAGGAGCAGGAATCAGATGGGAAGTAAACCGAAGACTTGAGAGTCAAGGAAAGACTGCTGAAGACATTTGGATGTGGAAAAACAGAAGCCAAATGCAGGTCTCGGGATCAGTGTTATCACCAGATGGATGGGAAGGAGGAATAGTTATCTGCAGAGCCTAGATGATAACGAATCGCCCTGAATCAACTGCTTGGAATGCACAAGTGACATGCAGGTCACTGTGGCCGAAACTTGCTAAACTACTGACCTAGGTCAAAGACAGAGGAGGACTTTTGCAGATAGTGCCCTTGGAGAGTGCAAAGCTGTGCTTCAGAAATAATGGCACCAGGAAGTTGGAGAGAATCAGAAATGCAGACGAATCTTTGAAGCAACAGGAATGAACATCGGGACAGCAGTGATCATGGATCACTATTGGGCTTGTGGAATCAAGGCTTACATGAAGCTACCCAAAGATTGGGGAGGAATATGCACACTGGTGAATGTTCATGTTCCAGCATAAGTGAATCCAAAAAGTGATTTGAACATTGACAGTTTCCCGAAAGCAGACGCTCACCTGGGGAAGAAGAGATCTGTGGTGCTGATACATCGACTAAAGAGAGGGAACTATTTCTCAGCCAAGTCAAAAGAAGCTTTTGACTCTATTCCTTATGAGCACAGGTTATTCAGCCAGACGACTTCGTCAGTATTCACGATTATCTTCATGCCGAGAATCCAGGTTGGAGCAAATACCAAATGGCTTCAAATTACCAGATGGGAATTGCTGCAGATGATCAACACGACCATAAAGGGATTCAATGCTATCAAGGAAGAACTGAGAGCTGTAAGACTGATGACTCTTCAGAACAGATCCGTCCTGGATATGATTACAGCTGGATGGAGGTGTTTGTGCAAATATTGGAGAATCATGTTGCACATTCACACCTTCTCATGATGACAAGAATGGCACCTTGACACAGGCCTTAGAAATGCTGAAAAAACAGCACGGCCAGATGATAGATGAAGTAGAAGACATTGCTGCTAATAGCTGGTTTGGATCACTCTTTTCTTGGATTCCACAATGGATGGCAGACATGTTCAAATTCCTTGGAGCACTGATCTTGTTAGTGTTGCTAGGATTCTGTGTGATCAAGATAATAATCTCACAATGCAGGAAGACAGCAAAGAAAGCCATAGGGATGAAGATCTTGATCAATGTTGAATCAGGATGGAAATTCAAGCACTTGACAGATGAAGAAATCAGAGACTTTGTGAAGACCAGTATCCATGCACCTTAGGGAATGAAATTCCTGTATCCAAAGGACCATAAGAAGTATGTGGGAAGATGGATCTACTGCAGTCCAAGTGGACAGTGTATGCTTATGGCCTGGAACAAGGATAAGCATGTGAAGACAGCTGGATGTCTGAGGGGGGTCATAAAGATATGGGTCCCTAAAAAGCATTTCTTCAGATGTGGATGTTTGGATATGATGGATGAGGGAAGAATGGTTGATGAATCGTCCAGAGGGGGGAGTGTAGAGAAGGAGCTAAGTATACCCACCCCAACCACCTCGTCCATACTGCCTATATGTTGGGTGGCAGAGAGTGAAACTCGAGAGTACCAGGAGAAGTGCCTATACCCAAGAGAATCCTGGAGGCAAGGTTCCCGTTGAGAAAACCATACCTGCATCAAAGTCAGTATGATGGCTATTTGAATGAAAACCCAGAAGGAAAAGGATGAAGGCACAAAAGAGCAGATTGGTGACATTATGCAAGAGTCGATCTGATTTACATAGAAGAGGTGCAGAGACGAGGCAATGCAGGTATTCTATAATGCATCAACGATAAGCAAAATCTTGCTCAAGATGAAGAGGCTTATGTTGAAGAAACAATGACATTATTAAAGTTAATTTACAAGTGTACAGATGCAAAGTAACGCAAGCAGAGGATGTTTTCATGAGGCTAGCTTTGTAGTAAAATAGATTGCGGCAAGCGCCAATATATATATATATATATATGTATAAAGTATGAGTAAGGAATGGAGCCTTCCACCACGCATTATAGCAGAGCCGGACCAAAAGGAGGAAGAACGTTCTTTTCCAACTGTCTTGCAGTAAGAAAATAAGTGAATTACAGGTGAATTTCAGAGAGGCGCGGTTGAACGAGCCAAGAAACCAAGGTCGTTTCCGGCTGGAAGGGGCAGGAATTAGTTGCAATCTGTGAAGGAATGAACCACCTGTTCTAAGGCGTGGATAAGAACAAAGAAGACATCAGAGGCTCATTGGAAAATAGCTTTTTTAATACGACTTAGCTCGATTTTGTGGTCTTCAGTCACGTGGAGGGAGGAGGTTGGACGAGCATGATGGACACACCTACACACGAGGAATGAGTGCATCTCTAGTCCACTGTATTCTGCAGGAACTTAGAACATTTTCAAGGACAAGTTCAAAAGGCCTAATTGACAGCAGACCACTGAGGTGATGATGTTCTAATTGGTGAGAAGCTATAGTTATGACCAGCTCGCCAAACACCTGGCAGTCTAGCCTGCGTGCTGCTACTGTGGGTTGGAAGAGGGCTGACGGAGGTTAGAAATCAGCCAATGATAGAGGGCTGCATGATTAGGAGCCCTACAGTTAAGTAACCAATGGGACATTGTGTATTTAGTGACGTTCATAGTGGCCTGTTTTGAGGGAAGGGCTTAGTCACCCCACCTGGTGTTAAGAAACCTATCGCCTCTTTCACGCCCATTAGTCTAGTATGGAACATATACAAAGATATTCCCTTAGACCGAATCACACTTGCTAGTAGGTTTTGTAGTTTGCCACATAGGATGACTTAATAAGCAGGTTTTGCGTCACCTATGACAAGATTTTAGTATACAAGAGTGCCTTTTTGTGAAGTTCATTGAGTCCTTGCTATGATACGTCCGATGACGTTTGTTGACTCCCTGTTTTAGATAATTGACATTAAAACAGATATCTTTTTGCTTACTTTCTGAGTCGTTTGATTATTGATGGTTTGAGTAATCTCTGTATCCCCATTCATCTCAGAGTATTGCTACCTCATCTTAAAGGGCTGTAAATTCTCCAGTTCACCTCTGAGTGGAAGGCACTCCAGCGAAGCATGCTGCCTTATTGGATAGGCTTATTAAAGCACTACAATTCCCAGTAGCCATCGCAGTCGTTAAGTGTGCAGCACACACTAAAAGGGCAGATTTTATCTCACGTGGAAATCAAGCAGCAGACGAGGAAGCAAAACATGTTGCATATTCAGAGAACATAATGAAGTTTGACAAGCCTAATGTGAATGAAAGCAGGGTGCTGATGATGAGTGTGTCTAATTGTTATAATGATTTGTCTAAGACTCAGTTGGTAGAAATTCAAGGGGAAGTGCCTCAGGATGAGAAAGAACTGTGGACATAGAGGGGATGTTCTTTAAGCACTTCCGGGGCATTGTGGTGATAGGAAAGCACTGGTATACCGGTGATGCCTGTACCCTTATTAAGGGTGGCGTTAAAACAGCTACACTACCCTGCGCATATCACTAGAGAGAGGCTTGCTACAACAATAGCGGAGGACTGGTTTGTGCCAAATTTAGTAGAACATGTTGCATTTTATGTAGTGAACTGCGTCGTATGTCAAAGGTTTACTGCTGGGCACACACTGTGCACAGTTAGAGGAGTTATTTGGAGACCCAATGGTCCATTCCAGCATTTTCATATCGACTATGTCGACATGCCTCAAGTCTCTAAAGGATACAGATCTGTGATTGTAGTGGTATGTCCCTTTTCAAGGTGGATTGAAGCTGGTCCGTGTACAGATCCAGATTCCACCGGCGCAGTGAAATGTCTAGTACGAGAAGTGTTTCCTAGATAGGGAATATGTCAAGTATTGAGATCAGATAATGGCCCTCATTTTGTTAATGAAGTCTTTGAACAGATAAGCTTGTTGCTTAGTATAAAGCACAGGTTTTCATTGGCAAGCGAATGGGGTCTGTGAGAGACTCAATAACCTGCTTAAAGAAAGAATAGCCAAATTGAAGCTTACCCTGAAGAAAGGGTGGTTGTATCGCATACCACTGGCATTGTATGTGTTGAGAAATCAGCCAGGTTCCGACCACCATCTTACCTCCACATGAAATAGTGACAGGGAGGCAAAGGAGGACACCCCTCACACCTCCATCTAGAACTAGAAGTGATGTCCAGTTGACAGCAAAATAGTTAGGAAAGGAGTTACGTGATTACTTAACATGCATGACTTCAAGTATCTCTGTCATTTCAGATCATCTCAAGTGGAAGGGGTGAGGGGCACAGAACACAGAAGGAGATGTTACAACAACCGGAGTTGAAGAACTACATCTTCCCAAACTTTTCCCCGGTGATCAGAACTTCATCAGGAACTTTACTAGGAGAAGGCACGAGCCATGCTTTAATGGGACTTTCATCGTAGAAGACGTGATACTGTCAACACTGAAAGTGCTAGTCAGACATGTGTGGATATTTATCTCAGACGCAAAGATCGACGCTGGAGAACCCGCTTCACCCCCACCCCTATCGGAAGGAAGCATCAGGGAAGAACCTCAGCACGTGCAAACTAGGTCCGTGATGAGGAAGAAGAATGCAGAAGCTGGAGTAGACAAATATAGAGTATATTGGACTGTGGCTTGTTTCAGTACACTCATTTTAGCTACTATAAAGGAGGTAAGAGAAGCTATTTGTTCTTGAGCCACAGGAGTTTGTTGGCATTGGACTGAAATATGTTTGAGTTTTGATCGAGAAGGAAAGAATGCCAGATTTGGAGTTCCTTTTCGACGACTGGAAGAGGGAATAGATCCCCGATTCGTTTCTCACTGAGTTTCTTTTCGGAGGTGTCCATGGTAGTGCCCAATGAAAACGTTCATCGGATCATCCTTGCTGTTTTTATCTTCATTCTCCACTCTTGCCTTGCGCTGGTGTGGAGAACCTTTGGTGTATGGCATTTTCTGCAAGATCCTAAGTCTGGTCCGATCGTGAGAAGATTGATCGCAGCTATAATAGATCAGGTTCTTCAGCTTCCTGAGTACAGTGAGGAAAATGCAAATGCCTGTTACGCTCACCTGGTATCCACAGGGACGCCACCCAGCCGGGTTACTCGCTGGTATACTTCAGTGGTGCCCAGATGTGGTCTGCGGGGAAGGTTCTGCCTGAAAATACAGGAGGACTGTGTTCAAGACTGGCCGACCGGGGTAAGTATCCTCCCTCCACCCCCGTATGATTTCAGCCCCTCTGGGGCCCTCTCCTCACCTTGTGATACAGTTAGGCATGCTCTCCGTCCTGCCTTCTTTGCAGGGGCGCGTTGTCTTTCGTGGGCGTGTGCGGTCCAGTTACTTCACTGACCCCGGCCCGTTTGATATCATTCAGGTAGGTCTTATTGCTGTGCTTTAGTATTGTGGAAATCCTGCATGCCTTTCTTTATTTCATAATGTCTCTTTTTCTCCCTTAGGTATGCGGAGCTTCAGTGCGGCGAACTGGCTTGGTTGAGCCTCGCTGGTAAATGATGGCGCATTAAGAGCGCTATGGTGCGGTAAGTAAGCACTATGCGCAGCACTGCGATGTCTTGCCTTTGCTAACCTGTTTTTTTCCTTCTTTCCTTGTAGGTCGCGGTGTTCTTCAGCAGGAGTGAAATTTCTGGAGTGGTGCCAGCCGAGAGGCGACCAGCCAGGTAAGCCTTTAGAGCAGTTCGTAATTTTCAATGTCTCTTATGCTTTCCTTAATGTTGCCTCTATCTTCCTCTTTCAGGTCGTTCAATCCGGGAGGCGTGCAGATTCAAGGAAGCTGTTCTCAGGAGCTGCGAGTAGCTAAAGATGAAGACTGCAGGTAAGATACTGCTGCTAATGATGTTCCTTTTGTCTCCTTGCAGGTTCTGCTTCTCCGAGGTTCGTGGGAATAGCTGGACACGGTGAGCGTCACGTTGCAAACTGCAAAGTAACGTGAAGCGTGTTGTCTTGCTCGGGTGTGGTTTAAATAGCCCCACCATAATAGTCCCGGTAAAGTAGTCCCTAGACTACCACACCCAAAACACTGCACCGCATAGCTTGGTTCCTAGGAACCAAGCTATGTGGATGCCTCCATGTTGGCTGACAAAAACAATAAAGTAGTTCCTAAGCATATGTTTTACATGGTGTATGAGCCTGGCGCCATTGGCCCCAGGAGGGCTTTTGAAGAGGATGCCAGACTCTAGAGGCCCGATTCCTGACCCCACCTGGCCAATGGGTTTGCCAGAGGGGGTTTTGGGCGAGGGTCGTGACAGCGCCCCTATTGGATGATAATGCCCATAGACTGGTGGGCATGGTGTTTTACTATTTGACCGAGGAATGCCCACATCTTGTTGAAAGACAAACTGATGTTTGCACCTTCTTGAGAGATCCGAGGAATAAGGTGGCACTTAATGAATTATTACGAGACATCATTGAGCAAGTCAACATGTATTCTGAGATAACACCGAGAACTGAATGAGACTATCGAGGGAGGAGATCTAAAAGTCTACTGGTTAAGGTACTTTATTTCTTGCTTGAGAAGCAGCCGCATTTCATTTGGTGAAAGGACGATAAATTTGTCTTCATTGGGAACTTTGTTAATCGTCCAACAGCAGCCAGCTGATTAAGAAACGTGTGAAGCAATCTCAGCAGCTTCCAGAGTACTGCATAATGTTGCCCGATTAAAAAATGTTTTTCCTTCCTTAAAAAAGATTTAGAATGGGCAGCGTCAATAGCAACAACGTAATGGCTAACAACGAGTGACCCTCACAATGTGCAAAAAGTTATTGTTGTAAGAAATGCACGTCCCTGTATGTTATTTACACATGCATTTTCTTTGTAGTCATACTTCTTTCACTTACAGTGCTCACTGCTTACTATGTGAATCCAAACAGTGAAAGGATTTCTGTGTATCTTCCTATGCAGAAGGAAGGTACAGATGTGGCAACTACAAGGCAGCCGAGACATTATGTGATTGTCCCTACTTTGGAGAAACGTTTAAAGGCTCCTAGTCCTGAAATAGACAAATCTTGGTTACCTTTTGGAGGGAGGTCACGTACAGAGGTTATAGTGGACTCTCTATGGCGTCATTCTCTGCTGCTAAGACAAGGCATCAGGATAGGAAGAGGCTTTTGTAACTTTCTCCTACACAGGTAGTACATGTAAAAACACCAGGTCCACTCACAAATGTTTCTATGATTGGTCCATTAAGAAGGAATTATCCTGACATATTGCATGAGTGGAGAAGCTCATAAGAAAAGAAAGAGACCTAAGAGAAGTGCTAGGGAGGATGATCATGAGTTAAATCATTACCTGGATAGTACAGCACATTTGGGGAATAACATATGGTATCAGCATATGAAAGAAGGGGGAAGGAGGTCCTCGAAGGATGAATCTTTGTATGTGCACTCCTGCCTTATAGCATGGGGAAGTCTAAAGTCTTCATAGCTATTGAAATAGACATCCAGACAGCACATTGTCTATCACACATAGCATTCTGCCATACAAGAGGCCAGTTTGTGGGCCGAGATGCCGATCTGTAATGGGCAACTGAATGGACAGATCCAGATGACGATTATTTCCAAGACACAAAGACAAGAAACAAGGCGCATACCAAGAATCACATGATCAGATACGAAAAACCTGGAGTGAAAGGAGCTGAAATCAGATGGGAAGTAAACAGAAGACAGAGAAGAGAGTCCATCTGCAAAAGAAGTTCGTAGATGGAAGAACAGAGGACAGATGCAGATCTGGGGATCAGTGCTGTCACCAGATGGATGGGACGGAGGAGTGTTTATCTGCAGAGCCTGGGTGATCATTGGTTATCAGCCAGTCATTGACATTGTTCAGAAGGGATGCACACCTCTATGGCCAAGACTTGCTAAATTATTGACCTGGGTCGAAGATAGAGAAGGACCATTGCAGATAGTGGGGGTCATTACGAGGTTGGAGGTAACCATGGCGCCATGGCTGCCTCCTAAACCTCACTGACTCCGCCCTGGTGAATTGAGCTATTATCGCCCCATTCCAAGGTTGGCGGGGGCGGTAATTCTCCATTTACCAGGGCCCTTCCCCATTCCCATTTGAGCCCCCATAGGGCTCAATGGGAATGGGGAAGGCGCTAATAACGGTACCGCAAATTGTGGTACCGTTATTAGCACCAAAGTCCCTTTGCGGGTCCCGTCCTTAACAGACCCGCAAAGGGAGCTTGTAATAGGCCGGTACCGGTAATCCCTTACCGCCCGGGTCGTAATGAGGCCCATTGCCTCTGGAAAGTGCAAAGCTGTGCTTCAGAAACAATGGCACAACAAAAGTCGGAGAGAACCAGAACTGTGGTTGAATCTTTGATGTACCAGGAATGAAACTTGGAACAGCAGTGACAATGGATCACTATTGGGCTAGTGGATCCAGAGCTTATCTGAAGCTACCCAAGGATTGGGGAGGATGATGCTCACTAGTAAATGGCAATGTTCCAGCATTGGTGATTCTTAAAAGTGACTTGAGCCTTGACAGCTTTCCTAAAGGAGATGCTCACTTGTGGAAGAAGAGATCTGTAGAGCTGATAGAATGAAGAGAGAGAACTATTTCTCAGCCAAGTCAATAGAAGCCTTTGATGCCGTCCCATATGAACACAGACTGTTCAGCCAGACTGTCGATATTCACATTGATCTTTATGCCGAGTATCCAGGTTGGAGCAAATACTAAATGGTTGCAAATTACCAGATGGGAATTGTTGCAGACAATCAACACTACCATAAAGTGATTCAATGCTATCAGAGAATAGATGAGAGCAATACGACTCATTACTTTTTAGCATAGATACATCCTGGACATGATTACAGCTATCCTGGACATGATTACAGTTATGGATGGAGGCGTTTGTGCAAAAATCGGGAATCATGTTGCACATTCATACCTTCTCATGTCGATGAGAATGGGACCTTAACAGAAGCCATAGAGATGCTGACAAAGCTACACGTCCAGATGGTAGATGAAGTGGAAGACATTGCTGATGATAGCTGGTTTGGAGTGCTCTTTTCTTGTATTCCACAATGGATGGCAGACATGTTCAAGTTCCATGGAGCCCTGATCGTGATGGTGTTGCTTGGATTCTCTGTGATTCTTCCACTACGTATTATAGCAGTGCTGAACAAGAAAAGGAAGGCATTTCCAGTGTGTTGCAGCTGAAAAAGCAATTGAATTACTGAAGCAGATCTCAGAAAGGTATGGACAAAAACAAGGAAGACGTCGGGGGTCTATTAAAAAATAGTGTTTTAAATGCACTAGAGCTCAAATTTGTGGTCTTCAGTAACGTGGAAGGATGAAGTTGGACAAACATGACGAACCACACCTACGCGTGAAGGCAGAGCGTGCCTTCACTCCCCATGAATTCTCCAGAGTAAAGAACATTTCCAAGGCCAAGTTCAAAGCCTTAATTGACAGCAGACTACTCAGGTGATGATAATGATATGCTAATTGGTGGGAAGCAATGGTTATGACCAACTCACCAGAACCTGGAAGTCCATCCTGCATGCTGCTAATGAAGGTGGAAAAGTACTGACGGATGTAAGAGTGCCAACCAATTGTAGGGGGACGCCTAATTAAGGCTCCTATAGTTTGTGTAACCAATGGGATGTTGTGTATTTAGTGACTTTCATAGTGACCTGTTCGAGGGGAGGGCTTAGTTGCCCCACCTGATGTTAAGGAGCCTATCACTTTCTTAGACTAGTATGGAAGATATACTTAGATGTTCCTCTAGACCCAATCACAATTGCCACTAGGTTTTTGTAGATTGCCAAGTAGGATGACGTTAGTAAATACGTAGGCTAACATCATTAATGATGAGTTTTTATTATAAGTAAGATGTTTTTCTGGAGCAAATTGAGAAACCATGCAGTGAGACGTCCCGTTGCTGTCTGTTGTACTCCCCGTTTAAGATAATTGATATTAAAACAGTCAACCTTTTTGCCAACTACCTGAGTCATTTCAATTATTAATCTTTGAGTAACTTCTACATCCCCATTAATCTCATATTATTGCTACCTTGTCTTAAAGGGCTGGGGCGATTCCCTCAGTTCACTCTTGTCTGACGTGATTGAAACAACAGCCTTGAGGAACAGAAGTGCATGGGCTCGAAAGGAGCCACCATCAAATAGGTCAAAACCAGATTAAGATCCCAATCTGGGACAACAATGGGAATTGGTGGAAACTTATTGAGAAGGCCTCTCAGGAATTGAGCCATGACCGGAATAGTGAAGAAAGAATTTTGATCCGGGGACCTTTTGAACACAGACAAAGCTGCCAAATATCCTTTCACTGTGGTAACCTGACGACCCGCTGAGGCCAGTGACAGAAGGAACTACATCAGTAGTAGTAGTAGTGGGGCAAGAGATGGGTTCAATCATGCGTTCCCTGGCACGCCTCAAATCTTCTCCACCTGCACGTGTACAAAGATCTTGTAGAAGGTCTGCGTATAGCCAACAACACCTGAAGTACCTCCTCTGAGAGGTCCCAGTCATCATACCTCATCCTCTCAAGAGCCATGCATGTAGGTTGATGGAATCTGGGGTCGGTGAAGCACTCAACCTTCCGACTGGGTCAGGAGATACAGACGCTGACTCAACCGGTGAGTTGGACAGATGGCCATATCCAAGAGATCGGAGTACCACGTTCTCCTCGCCCAGTCTGGGGCAATCAAGATCATGGTCACTCGAAATATTTTCAACCTCCTGAGAACCCAAGGAATGATGGGAATCGGAGGGAAGGCGTAGTGGAGAGGGAACATCCAGTCAACCGTCCCTGAATGCGCCGTTTGCTGGGAATTCCTTCTAGCAAAACTGTTGCTCTCTGTGGTGAAAAGATCCGGGTACCTCAGCGAAAGAGGACCTCTTCCAGCACACTTGCCAATCATTTGAAACCATGCTCTGCTTGCTCAGAGCATTCACCAAACTGTTCTCTGTCCTTGCCAGATAAACTGCCGAGACTGAGATCAGGTTCTCCAGTAACCAGAATCAGAGCTGCATCGCGTCTGTGCAGAGGGGATGGGAGCGTATGCCACCTTGTTTGGTAAGGTAGTGCATGGCCACTGTGATGTCTGATTCAGGACAGGCTCCCAATGAGAGACAGGGTAAAGGCCCTCGAGGCTAGCCTGATGACTCGCAATTCTAGCCTGTTGATGTGCCACCTGGCTTCTGTCGCTGACCAAAGGCCTGATCAAATGCAAGTCCTCGCAGTGATCGCCCCAACCCTTCAGAGATGCATTCATGACCACTCGGGTCTGAGGCCAAGGAGGCCAGAAGGATTCCCCCGTCATAAGATTACTGCGGTTGTCCGACCAGTCAAGGTGGAGGACCACTTGGTTGAACGCTTTGAGAGAACCCATGAGTGCTCCCAGTAACTGAGACCACTGCTCCCTTAGGAGCCACTGAAGGGATCTCATGCGCTGCCTGACCTCTGGCACTAGAAAAATACAAGAGGCCATGAGACCCAAAAGGCAGAGGAAGCAAGCCGCTGGTAAAGTGGCATGGTTCTTGAAAAAATTTACCATCTGTGCTATGCTGTCAGATCTCTCTTTGGGAGGGTAAGACTTCCCTATCCGAGTGTCTAGGACTGCTCTGATGAACTGGAGCCTTTGGACTGGTGTCACATGGGACTTCTTCAAGTTCAGGGAGAAGCCCAGCCTGTGCAGTAGTAGGGGTGTGTGCTCTAGATGAGACAAAACCTGCCCCACTGACTTCCTCCGCATCAGCCAGTTGTCCAAGTAAGGAAATACATGGACCCCGGATCTCCTGCGGTGAAGCGCGACAACCGCTATGAGCTTGGTGAAGACTCTTGGAGCAGCGGTCAACCCAAAGGGAAGCACTTTAAACTGATAGTGGTTGTCCCCTATGAGGAACCTTAGAAACTTCCTGTGCTTTTGATGTATCAGCACATGGAAACAAGCGTCCTGTAGGTCTATTGACATCAGCCAGTCCTGAATTTCGAGAGCGTGGAGAATTTCTCTCAACGTCAACATCCTGAATTTGTCTTTCCTCAGGAACTTGTTTAGAGCCCTTAGTTCCAGAATGGGACAGAGACCTCCTCCTTTCTTGGGTACCAGGAAATAACGGGAATACCAGCAAGGCCCTCTCTGATCGAGAGGTACCGCCTTCCACGGCACCCTTCGACAACAGGGCTCTCAGTTCATCCTGGAGCTCTTGTCCCGGTAGGATCTGAGGTGGTGGGGGTCTGTCCAGTGACTTTATTAGAACGGCCAGACAATAACCCCACCAAATTGTCTGCAGGGCCCGGAATTAGAGGTAATCTCTTGCCACTGGGGCCAATGTCCTGCCAACCGTCCACTAATCGCTAAGTAATTGGAGGGGAAATCAAAGCAGCTTAGAGGGTGGAGCCACCCCTGCTGTCTTCTACAAGCCCCTCTGCCCTTTCCAGGATGCAAAAAATGCCAGTGCCCCTGCCTGGCTTGCAGGAGCTGTGCCTTCCTGCCATAGGGTCCATAGCGACTATAACTTCTGGCTCTTGAGGCAACGCTGAAGGCAGACTTGGCTGGCTGCGCAGCTAAACCCAGAGATTTAGAGGCAATCTTAGACTCTTAAAAGCTTTCTAAAGAGTCATCAGCTTTTTGACCAAAAAGCCTATCTCCCGCAAAGGGCATGTCCAGTAGCCTGTTCTGAACATTTGGGGAGAAGCCAGAGGTTTTCAGATAGGCCTGTCTCCTCATCACTACTGCCAACTCCATTGACCAGACATAGCAATCCACCACGTCCAGGCCTGTTTGCAACAACTGCTTGGTTACATCCTTCCCATCCTCCACTAGCTGTATAAAACCATCCTGCGTTTCACCCTCTGGGATATACTGGGTACCTTGTTCCACAGCTTTCCTCAGACCAAAAGAATATTTGGCAAAACCGCAAGACACATTAGTGGCCTTTTGGGCGATACTGCCTAAAGTAAAAACGTTCTTGGCCATGGCATCCAGTTTCTTACCCTCTCTACCCGGAGGCAGACTGAATGTGGATGCCATAGGAATGGTGGTGATTGTGGAAGGTTGCACAACAAGCCCTCCTGGTGAAGGATGTGTAGAGAGGAAAGAAGAATCTCTTCTTGCCGGCCTGTATTTTCCCATGCAATTGGAGCTTACGCAGGCATTGCGGATGGGTGTTGCCATAAGGAGGCTAGTGGGTCAGCTATAGCTGGGTTAAAAGGCATATTAAGCTATACTGTAGGAACTTCATCCAGAATGTCTGAGTTCGTACCCCTGAAGGGGTGCAGCAGAAGATGCACAAGCCTCAGTGTATGTGACTCGCACCCTAGATCCACAGACAAACGTCATGAGTGTCGATCACCAACATTTTGGCCTGGCAATCGGTGCACCTCTTGAATCCTGAAGCCCGGTGGGTTGACATTGCGGTCGAGGTTTTCTGAAGAGAAAGTCAATTTTTGACAAAAATACATTGAGTGAAACTGAAGGTTGTGTTCCCGATGCAGCGTGCAAGCGCAAGGGAAAAAAGGAAATGAGGCATTGGGCGTAGTTATGTGCTATATATAAGACACCTGACGTTGTGTCCGGAGCCGACGATCGAGCACCGAGCAAGACAGATCGACAATCGACGGGCGAGTCGTGGTGCGCTTTGCCTCCCTGTCGAAAAAGTTTCCAAGCAGCAGAGCTGGACGAGGATATCTATCCAGGTGAGGAATCTGTGGGAGAAAAGCAATCCATTGAAGTGATGTTTATATTGGCTAACAATGTTTTCCCTGCTTTTTCACGCTGTCCTTACTCTATAAAATAACAGGTACAGAGACTGCACAGAATGGGCATTCGGCTTTGTGTGTGCACAAGTGCATGGTACTTTCATTTGTTTTCTGACTTTTGGGGCAAGAATTGTATTCCATTATATTGGGCAAGTCACTAACACCCTCTGCCACAAGTGGTCAGCTGCAAATTGAATGTCCACAGCACCAAGAGTCTCTGGCGTTTGCCTTAAGGCAGGGCTCTGCAGCTTTTGGCTCTGCAGATGTTTGGGCGTCAACTAACAGTCCCAGCCAGCATAGTCAATGGGGAGGAATCATAGGAGTCATAGTCCAAAACATCTGGAGAGCCGAAGGTTGCAGAGCCCTGCCCTAAGGGCTTAACAATAATTCTAAAACACTGTGTACACAGTGCTGTAGAACACAATATCACACACCACAAAACATGCATGGGTAGTGGTGGAGGGTTGAGGAAGGGAGGAGAAGCGAATGGCCTGGAAAAACATAAGCATACTATAACAATTTGTCCAATAATGGAGGAGGCATTAGCAAAAAAAACGCTTTGGAAAATGTCAAGGTTGGAAGCTTATGCATTTTCCAAGGACATCAAAAGTCAATCTCTATAGTACCGCTGAGAAGCAAGATTGTTAATAACAATACGAAAAAAAAGCTAATTAAAAATGATTTTCTGTTCTCTTATTATATCAGTGCACTTTCTAAAACAGCTGCTTTGAAATGAGACGTCAACATGAATTATGAAAACTATTTCACTGCTACTCAACCATACATGCGAGGCAACCTTTTTTTCTTTTTTTCTGTAAATGGCAAAGTGTATTATTCACGTTGTAATGGAATAATTCTAGTTGATCATTTTGAACGCAGTGAAAGGCAGCATTAATGAATACAAACTAAACGAACCCACCTGCTCGACGACAACTCATTACCAAACAAGTCTGCAATGCTTCTGGCAGATAAATAGTGAATTTGGGAACTGCACAACTCTGAAAGAACTGGCAAAAAATAGGGTACTTGCATGATTTGTGTTCTCCTTAAACGTTGTCTTTCAGAATGCTTTTACTCATGAGGAATCTCGTATCAAGCACTGGCAAAGCCAATAGGTCTGGGCTGTCATCTGTCAAGTGTAGCCACAAGTGCACCAATAAACTGTATGATGAAACATAATTAAAGTGTGTAACACAAAACAGCCCCACTTTTCAAATCAAAAAGTCAAGCAAAATAAACAGAGTATTGTCAAGCCTCAAACATCTGGGACTCTCCATTAAATTGGAACAGAGATAACAAATTGCAACCAAGGCACACGCACAATGTTCGCAATGTCGGACATATACAAAAGAAGGCAATAATGGCTTCGCTTTGCTGGATTTATAGTCATACATATTCGTCATCTACCACTGTCCATAGCAACTGTTTTTGTTGTGTCGTTGATTGCACGCCTGCAGTGCACTCATATTAGAATTTGAAACTCCATGCCAATAGAAACCATGCATACATAGATGGGCAAACTCCTTCAAACTTTTACACCACCAAACTCCAGATGGAAAAAACAGGCTCACCCCTATACACCGGTAATGTAGCCACACAACCCTTCAACACTAAACCATGGAGGGAGCCCATTTTATTGCTATGGGCTAAATGGCCGACCTAATTGTTGAAATGTTGCGGTGTTTTGGGTGTCATGCACGGTCAACCCAAATGACAATCATGGGTGACCCAAAGTCAGAAAATACTATCCGTACTGCGTTTCCTGCTCTGTCCACAATTCCTAAACATCCTCCATTTTTCTACTTATGGGTTCTTTCACAGTATCATTACCCTAACACACGAAATAAGCAAGTCCGCCTTCTCCAAAATTGTAGTTCAGTGGTGAGTGTGAGACCACATTCATTTTGCTACATATATGTTCACAATCAACAGGGTTGGCCTTTAGGTACAGTTGCCTCGGCCCGAGCTTTCCCCATCATCTGGTCTCTAGAACCTCATTCTTTTTACTATGGCCTCCTAATATGTTACATTGGCATTCTCTGTAACATAGCCTCCGTGAAGGTGTTGGCTGTCTTCTGGGTCTTTTCTATCGGTTCCACCTCTTTCTCGATATGGGTCATTATCCCAACAAGGACTCCCACATTTTGAGCCAAATGCTTTGAACAAACCTGTTTCATTTCACTCCTGGCCAGCAGCAGTGGCAATGCTTGCCCAGTTTGATTGGTGGTGCCATGGACTTCCCTAGGAGAATCTAGGTCTTCTTGAGGGCACTCTTTAGGATTGGCCTCGTGGAATGGTATGGTGGCATTCGCCATTAGCACCAACATTACTTTGCCTGGCCTTGGTTTCTGCAGCACCCGCAGCACTGCAGGGAGGATGATGCTGTGAGGCTCTGAAGGGGGAGAGGGCAATAACTGGTGGCTACCGCAGGCTGAAGGATGACATTGTTGGGGTCCAACTCACCAGTGTCACTGGAATATCAGTTAAGCTGGGATGTTATTGCCCATCAGTGCACCTGCTCATTACCCTCCCGTACACATTTCCGCATGCCCTCTGTAAGAAGGAATAGGGTGTCCGTATAACTCACATCTCACGTGGGGGCAGTGAATATGCATATATTGGTTGGTATGCATGTGTTGTGAATATATTCATTGACGGTCAATGTATCCTCAAGCCTCTGGCACCCTTAAGCAAGTAAGGAGAGAAACGGGGAGGCCCTACCCCTTCTGCCAGGAGCATAAGCTCCAGGCAGAGTGAAGAGCCACCTGCTGTGGCAAAGGACAGTAGAAGCGCAGCACCTTTTCAGGTTGTCCAGATCTGTGGGATGCATCACCACCAAATTCATCTGATTGCAGGTGATCATCCACAGCCTGATCCTGATGTTTCAAGTGATCTTGTTCCTCCAAGACCCAATGGAGCCGTGGTTCCACCTTCAGTTTCACAGGATTACAAGTTGTTCCTCTGAAAAGTTGGTTTTCCTTGTTTTCCCAAACATGTTTCTGATGTATTCCCTATTGTATGGGGATGTGGCAGCATGATGATGCAGGTGTCAGCCACATGCAATGGGTGCTTGCTGCAGTAGAAGGAAGCCAGGAGTTGAGGGTAGTTCAGCCAACCAGGAGCAGATCCCTGTAGAGGCATAGGAGGCACAGAGTAACAATCTTCAATTGAGCAAAAACGAATTCAGTGGAAATGTAACAACCCACTGCCAAACCAGATTCACGCAATACATTGAGTCCTTCTCAGAAACATGGGCAACTCCAGTTTAAAAAGCACTCCCACCGACTGGGAAAAAAAAAACAAGCTGTGTGGCAAATTTCAATACCACATTTCTTTTGTGTAAAACATGTAAAGAAGGATTCATGTATTTTTTACAGCCCATTTCTTAAGATGCTTTTTTTCAAATTTTTATCGCAAAATGTGGAGGACACTCCCTGGTACCCATCATTGACACTCAACCACACATATCCACTTCTGTTGACCCAAAATCCCCTTTCACAAACCATTCACTTGTTTTTTTATTGTAATTTTTTTTTTCACTTAATATATTGAACCATATTGAACTAAAAAGTATGTGCAGTGAACATACAGCAGACAATTGACAACTACAGGCCCCCAATATAGTTTACAATAATCCAATATAGTCAGCCTGGCGTTATCCTTCTACCGAGTACATAAACAGTACAATATTTAAGCGGCATAACATTCAAAAGAAACACCACCCTTCCAAACAGCATGACAATGATTACTCTAAATAGCACAATGGCTAAATAGATTCACACTAAATGGCAATGGCAGTATTCACAACATTTTAATTATCATATACAAGGCTGTTCGTGCTGCCCTGACGTCCCCAAGCTAACTCACTGAGAAACTCAGCATCTCTGGAGGCCTATGACCCACCAAAAGTACAAGCATGTGCAGACTTGAACTTCTGTGGTGGAGGAAGGAAACAACCAGAAGACGCGCGTTCTATGCCTACACCCTCAGACTCTGGATCTTCCGACCCATCAACAACAGACTCGCTGACTCACTTCTTCATTTCAGGATGGAGCTCAAGTCTGCATTTTCAAGGAATGGCTCTGCATTTTCAAGGAATGGCTGCTTCCTCAGACTCTGGATCTTCCGAGGAATTTCTACCCCTGGGTCAACCTTTCCAGGCGCAGACTCCTTTTTACTTTTAGCCTCCTTCCACTGGGCATTCTATGCCTACACCCTCAGACTCTGGATCTTCTGACCCATCAACAACAGACTTGCTGACTCACTTCTATATTTCAGGAAAAAGCTCAAGTCCACATTTCCAAGGAATGGCTCCTCCCTAAAACCTGGGTGCTGTAAGGAGCTCATGGTGGCAACAGTAAAGACAGGCACAAATGATCATAGTTCAAGAGCAGCCTACCTACAGGTACAGAAGTATCTGGAAACTAATAACCTACTAGGCACAAGACAATCTGGCTTTAGACCCAAACACGGGACAGAAACAGCCTTATTAGATCTCAAAACTCAAATCGAGGACCTAAAAGACAATGGTAAACTGGACCTCCTACTATTCCTGGATCTCTGCAGCCTTCGATCTGGTCAATCACCAAATCCTCTGCAATGACTTGAAATCAGCTGCCCATTTTTCTGAAAACGCCACCAATTGGATTAGCTCCTTCCTGGAAAATAGACACATGAGAGTATTCTCACCCACCTCTGCGGCAGATCCAACCCCGGTCCCCTGCAGAGTCCCACAAGGGTCTTGTGTATCCCTACACTTTACAATGTATTTACCAAACCCTTGTTTGATGTGCTTGACTATCTGGGTTTCACCTACACCAACTAGGCTGACGACACCCAGATACTCATCCCTATCACTGGGGACTACATCGCCGATTCTAAAGCTTGACACCTCGTTTAGCACTTTCAACATCAATGGTAATTCCAACAAAGTATCCAAAGATACTAAAACCTTGGGAATCTACCTCGATTCCACACACTCCCTCAACAGACAAACAAAGGCGGTCGTTGCCACCTCTGCTTACACATGTAAGTTGATTACAGCCTGCCGTCCATTCCTCTCCACCCAGAACTGCATTATCCTTGCCAGGACTCTGGTTATGGCCAAACTGGATTATTGTAATGCTCTATCAAGGTACCAACCAATGCAACCTCAACAAACTCTATATCACCCAAAATAGTGCTATAAGAGCTGCCCTCAACATCCCTAGATCTGCACATATCACTGAAACTAGAAAGAGTCTATATTGGCTCTCAGTTGCCCAAAGGATATCACTGAAATCCATGGCCCTTACTCACAAATGTGTAAACAACCAGGCCTCCATCTACCTAGCCTCTCAATTCTCTCAGTATATACCTTCACGGTCACTCAGATCTTCCCGAGCACAATGCCTCACGATCCCCAGACACAAGCTACAGACAACTGGAGGTGCTAGTATCCCAGTCCTCGCCACCAAACTCTGGAACATACTGCCACTTACCATCAGAACCCTGCCTTCTCCTACCTTATTGAAACACAAAGTCAAGCTCTGGCTATCCGCTATACCTGACCAATTGCCATCATAGGCCACCTGATCTTCTCCACCTTATTTCAGTTGTGCCAATCTGCCTGCCTATCTGCATTGCTTTGAACTTTAATGCTCTTGTGAAGGTAACTAATCGATTGTAACTGTACTCCATGCCATTCATGTACATGTTTGCTCTAAGATATGCACCCGGTTGCCCTTGGGCCTGGTGCGCTATACAAATGAATAAAATACAAATACAAATACAATGCAAGAGTGTTTCTTAGACTGTATGCAGGTTGGAAAAACACCTAATCTAAACCTAAATCTTAGAATGGAGCAAGCGTCGACCATCGAATAAAAATAAGGCAGTCCTAGTGGCATCATGTCAAATAAAAAGGGCCTATACTAAGAAACCTATTGCCAAACCTTACAACTAATACAAAAAGGGGTGTGGGATAGTTCACAAGAAAAGAAAGAAGTGTTCACAAATAATATGTCAGGATGCGGTTGCCAGGGACTCCCTTCCCAACGTTTTGAGCACACGGTAAGGTGGGATCTTGGAGCAGAGCACACTCTCAAGCTTCTCCAGCATGAGACGACAGTTCCACTTGCAGCTCCCAGGACCGTCGATGGCCAAGTCTCATTTCTCTTGAAAGTCTCTTGCCTTTGAGGGCCTGACATGTTCAAATAACAAAATAAAAAATTCCTTCAACACAATGAAAGTTAATTTCTTGGTTTCACTTAGGGTGAGGATTTTTCACCCATGGGTTCCCAGCTTCCGAGCACTGACCCCTTTTTAATTTTAGCTCCCTCCACTGGGTTCACTTATGCCTTTTCCTTCCTTCACAATTCTTAATGTATTTTCAAACAGTTCCAGTGGACATCCCTCGACCGGGCTCACTGTTACGCTCACCTGGCCTCTGCGGGGACGTTGGGGCACGGTTGCAGTCCTCCCTGGAAATGGCTTCCCTTTGTCAGGCTTCTTCCCCTGCTCATGTGTTGTGGACTGCGCTGGTTGTTGGCACTGCCCCTGCGAGAATATGAGAGGTTGTGAGAATGCTGTGAACCCTTCTTCCCAGAATGTGGTGAGCATGCGCCGACCCATATAGTGTCACCTGTTTAATGATGATGGCGAGTTCTCTGTCCTGCTTCTCACTGCAGGGGCGCTTTAGATGGACCGAGTTTCTTCACTGGTCCATGTGCGTGGCAGCCCACACCGGCTGTGGCTGAACCACTCCGAAGGTAAGTGTTCTTTCAATAGTGTCTTCCTTGATTATTGTCTGTATCCTTTTATAATGTCTTTCCTTTGCTTGCTCCCAATAGCAGCCCAGTGGTAGTTGCAATGCAGGAAGTGAGCCCAAGTGGAAGAGAGTTCACGATGTTCCAATAGATGGTAAGGTTGGTTTTAAGGTGAAGCGCAAGGATTTGTCTGAGCACGACCTTTTTCTAATCTTTTTTGTCTTTTTCTCTTGCAGGAATTGTTTGCCGATGTCGGACTGCAGTGCTGCTATCCGGAGATCTGCCGGCGAATGATGGATTCCTGGATAAGTGTAGTGGCTGGTAGCCGGAATCAGGTAAGGATGTGCTCCGACTGCGGTTGTTGCTGGAATCAGGCAAGGATGCGCTCCGACTGTGGTTGCTGCTGGAATCAGGTAAGGATGCGCTGCAGGCGGCGGTGAGCGTTACGCTGCCATAAGCAGATTAACGCGAAGCGTTTACATGCAGGTGGGGCAGGCTTAAATAGCCTGGCTCCAGCCATGCCCATTAGTTCTGACTCATGGCCCCACCCTGCCACTCCTTGAGGATGCTACACGTGCAGCCCAACTCACTCCTATGGCCACAGCCAACCTGGAGGCGCGTGGAGGGCCTTCAGGGGAAAACCAGCACTTGCACCAGAATAAAAGTGTGCAGGGCACACTTACTCATGAGCCTGGTGCCAAAGGCGCCAGGACTGGGTCCAACTGGACCCTTTAAGTTGTGGAGTCAGTGGTCCGTGCCCAGTGGCCATGACACTCACGCTTGTCAACACACTGTTTCAGATGACTTTATACCTGTCGCCTTCTCGTCAGCATCCCTCTTACGGGTTCACACTTGCCAACTTCACATTCACTTTGCTTTCAACGATTTGTGGGATTCACTTCCCTTGCTTTCTTTATGGTTCTTAGGTCAAAGGCTTTCGACTGTACAGGGATTTTGCTTAACCTCATGTGTGACCACTTTGACCTATCTAGGTGGCTCTCCTACGGCCTTCTGGTATCTGTAGTTTCACTCAGACGGGGATCAACTAGAATTTCTCGAGTCAACACCCACGTAGGGCCAGTTCCCTCTGCAGCTGGTCTCCCCTCAACACTTTTACAGTTCTTTGAACTTAGTTATACTTGCCACTTTGTGTCTTTCATTCACCACCGCCCGGCTCTTATCGGCTCTCCCCTAGACTCACTGGCTGTGATGAACTGCTTGGCTTTCCTCGTAACTGTAGTCACTGCTGCTTATCAGCATAGACACGCTCTGCATACTGTTGACATCTGTTGCAGCACACTTGGGCTATTGTCCTCGGTCTTACGATTCCCTCTGTGGATGTTTCGCGGGTCTGTGTCGAAAAGGGCAAGGTCATGTCTTTCCTTGTCAGCCTCTCTATATTCGCCACCTTTCTCCTCCTCTAGAACTTCCGGGCCTGGGTAGCTTTCTCGGCATGCGGTCTGCCTTGCTCGTACTTTGCTCTCTTGCTACACCTTTTATCTCTGTGGGGAAGGGAATGGCCGGCCAGGTGTGTGTGATTCTGGACAATTGCCTGACTTTGCCTGACCATTGTATTGGGACATGTCAGGTAAACGGCTGTGGTGTTAGTCCGTTCTCTGGTGTGTTGTGCAAATGTGTTTGTGTCTGAAAAGGGGTGTGGGCAGGCAGTGGTTTTGAACACCCTACGTGGTAGGACGGGGAAAAGGTTTTGACAGAAGTGGGCTACCTCGTCTCACCAGTCGGCATCCCACTCCCCGAGGACCCCCATCCAGGTGATCCTCCCTCAATGATCCACCCCCAGGAACTGGATCCAATAGCAATGTCCGTGCAATGGCCACCTGGATGACAGATCTCCGGGGATTAGCTAGGGAGAAACCTTCAGGTTTCTCACAGTGCACACACACTCCACTCCCCCACAGATCCTGAGACTGGGCCATTTGATCCCCCTGTGGCCTCCCCTGTTTGATTGTAGAGCGCTTGCTGCCAAATTGCCACTGCGCCCTCTCGAGTTGTTAGCTCCCCACTCCATTGTATCTCTGCTCCCGTCATCATGATTCCCCCCTATGACTTTTAAATCACTCCATTGCTTCTCAAAACTAGGTTGTGCTCAATAAATACCCTAATATTAACTTTAAAACACATTTTCTTCAAAATTCTGTGAATTGGTTTAAACATGTCAAACCTTACACAGTTTTAAATGACAGCAAAAACGGAAGAAAATAATTATCATAATGAAAAATAATAATCAGTTGGCCCTTCAATGTTAATAGAAAACATATACTACTTTTGGAATCTCACAAAGTCACAAGTTTATGGAAAGTCAAAGTAGTAAAGTATAGGTAAATCGTTCAATGCTTGGCCTAAGGGGTTAACTTATAATAAAGCACTTTCACGTCTGTATTGCTTCAAATTGCAATGCTGCTGAAAATGGTTGGCTTTAAAACACTACTTTCTCTTGGATAAATTAAAGGGAGAATGCGACTCGCTCCATTGGTTCCATGTCTTAAAATCGCGGCGAAAATGGCTGTGAATACTAAATATTGTGGTTTTGCCACCACAATCATGTAAAGGATGCAGGGGACACCCCTTCAACACCCGCCCCGCTTAAACGGTATAATCTGTATAATGGGGTACACCTTTACAGGGTCAAAACAATTTTTGCCATGATTTAGTTTACTGGCGGCATTTGACACAATTTTATTACCCGATACCGCTCCACTGAGTCTATAAATCACATTCCCTCTACCACCATCACTTTTTCAGCTCTTCTATGAGCTTTGCAAAATACGTTAATTCAAGATTTATATTCAAACTAAGTTTTGCAATGTGGCAGAGCCTTCTAAATCCACTTCTCACCTGGGACGTCTGCTGGCCAGTCTGAAATCACAGATTCAATAAGTTCTGTTAGCCGCTACAACTGCCAGGAGAATAGGTATAATTTATTTATTTATATACATGAGGAACAATACTCTTTTGATCACAAAAGAACGTACAATAGCTAAGAAATCGGAAGGAGTGAGCATCTTACAATGCGCTGAGTTTGAGGGACATTCTAACCAGGTTGTGGAAGGTAGTAAATGGTACAGTCACCGGGGACAATACTTAAGTGCACATACATAGATTAAAGACAACCAACATTGCACATTTTTAAGTGCAGGTATGAGTTACGGCCAGCTGTGCTCGGACGCGACCATGATGGGTGAAATGCTAGAAAGGAGGCGGCAGAGGAAGTGAGAGACAGAGGCAGGTTAGAGGCGAGGGAAAAATGTTACCTAGCGGGCAGATGAGAGGTAGGTTAAGAGGGTAGAACTCCGAGACGAGGAAGTAGGCTTTTAGTTTGTTTTTTAACAAAACTCTGTGGACTGTTTCTCGGCTGTCCGGGGAAAGAGAATTCAATGCAAGTGGAGCAAGAAGCGAGAAAGAGGGGAAGTGAGAGGAAGCACAGGGAGGGCCACAAGGGTAATCGAGGAGGCAGAGCAGAGATTATGAGAAGGCTTACAGAGTGGGTAGATACAGTGGTGCCTTACCATGGATAGATTTGTGAACCAGAGGAAGAAATTCAAATCCTGTTTTGCATCATCAGCCATCCAGCCTGGTGACAGGACGAGAAAGTAGGTGTGAAGGGAGAGAGGTAATAGAGTGTCCTGGTAGCAAAGTTAATGATCTTGTCGAGAGGATAGAAAGCATAGTTGGGGAGACCAAAGAGGATGCTGGCAAAGTTGTCCAGTTTAGAGAAGACAAGAGTGGTTAAATGATGCTTGGCAGTGTTGAAAGGAAGGCGATGCCTGATTTTTCTAATATTTAGGAGGTTGAGGCAAGCTGCTGTTCCAGGTTTGGTAGAGTTTTTGGTAGAGTTTAACATCAGTGAGTGTGAAACCATCCAATATGTAATGTCAGAGACACAGTTGGATATTTTGATAGAGAGATCAGAGGAGAGGTCAGGAAAAGAGAATATTTGTGTATCGTCCGCAAAGAGTTTGTACGAGAACACAAAGGAGGCGATTTGTGCCCCAAGAGCAGAAGTGTAGCGTGTAAAGAGGAGCCGACCCAAGACAGAGCCTTATGGAACAACAGTTAGATGAGTGAGTTGAGAGGTGTTGTTGCTCCAGGAGACGGAGATCTGGCAAGGTAGGATTAATTTCAGGCAAGAGCTTCACCACGAATCCCACGAAGAGTATTAAGGAGATCAGAGTGATCGACAGTGTCAAAGGCATTAGAGAGGTCAAGGAGAATTATGATAGAAGATAGGTTTTTGAGTGCTCTGCAAAGGCGATGAAGTTGGGCATATTCATGAGAGCAGTTTCCGTGGAGTGGCAGGAGCGGAAACCAGCTTGTAGGGGGTCTCGTAGGTTGTGGATGTCTAAGGCATTGGTAAAATGGTTGAACACTGAGGAAGGAGAGAGAAAGGGTGAAAGTTAGCCAGTAGCTTTGGGCAGCCCCTTGCTTTGTTGGGAGAGGGATGACTTTGGCTGTTTTGAAAACCGAGGGAAAGCAAGTGGAGTCGAAGGACAGGTTGAAAAGTTCAGCAAGGTGACAGCCCACTATAGGGGAAATAGGCTTGACTAGCAGAGGATCAAGAGGGTCTGATGAGGCACAAGAGGGGTTAGCCTGCAACAATAGAGATAGCACTTTGCCAGTATTAGTGTGACTAAAGTGGGAGATGGAGACAAAGGATTATGGTAGAGTAGGCAGAGTGTAAAATGTAGTTGGAAGGAGTGCAAAGGTGGTCAGGAGAGTCTCTCATTTTGGTAATTCTTTCAGCGAAGTATTCAGCTAGGTCATTAGCTGCGAGAGTGGAGTTCACAGTCATAGACTTAGGAGGAGTGAGGAGTGAGTTTAGGGTGTCCTGTAGCCGACGAGGATGGTTGATGTGAGAGTCAATGAAGGTTAGGTAAAATTCCCTTTTCGCTCTATCAAGAGTGGACTTGAGAGTGTTCAGGGCAGAGAGGTAGAGTTGCAGGTCCTCCTGTGAGTGGGTACGCCTCAATTTCCACAGCAGCCGACGCATGTCTGTGTGTAGAAAGCATATGAATGGGGTGACCCATGGTTGAGGATGCTAAGACTTAGGGGTGAAAGTAAGCAGTGGGAACTGAGAGGAGAATTAGTCATATAGTAGGGATTGGAAACTGGAGAAGGCAGTGTTGGTGGAAGAGGTATCACATTCTGAAGCAGGAGAGTGAGAACTGTAGGTCGGAGAGAAATGGGGAATGGCAGAAGGTTTACATTTTCTTTCAGTAACAGGTGAAGCAAATGGTGAGGAAAGGTCAGAGGGTGGAAAGGAGATTTGGAATTCAGATTTCTGAGAAGTGATTGGATAGGGAAGGCTAAAGTCACCCAAGAGAATGAGGCAATGTTTAGTGGAAAGAGAATCAAGGAGTTGCCCAAGGTCATCAAAGAATGGTCCAGTGGGACCAGGAGGGCGATAGGTGGAGATGATGTGAACCAAGTGAGGCAGAGTAATGGAGATGGTGAATTCAAAAGATGTAGGAGAGGACGTGGCATTGTCGATTTGTGAGGCATTGAGGCAGGAAGAGAATAGGTTTCAGACGCCTCCACCTCTGCTAATCAGTCGAGGCAAGTGAACGAAGGATAGTTTTGAGTTGTGTAGGGCTGCCACAGTGGCAGTGTCAGATGGAGAAATCCAGGTTTCAGGGATAGCAAGAAGGTCAAGGAGAAGAGAGCTGGAGTGTACGTGGTCAGTGATAAAGGAAGTTGTGTTGCATACAGACTGAGCATTCCAGAATACAATGTTCAGTTAATGAGGTAAGGAAGAGAAAAGAAGTTGAGTCTCAGAGGAAGCGAGGATAGGGGGATACGTGTTCGAGGAGGTACGGCTAGCTTGTCGCCTTTGTTTGTTGGAAGGAGGTGGAAGAGAAATTAAGTAGTGGGAGTTTCGAGTTGTGAGTTTTATAATAGGGATAAGAAAGGAAGAAGTTGTAGTGTGATTGGAGAAAGCATAGAGAGGTGATTAGGAGGAGCATGAGTGCATGTATTATAGATTAGTAGCGCAGAGTGGAGAGACAGTGCAGTAATTAGGAAACTTGGGGTACTCACAGGCGCAACAGGGAGAAAGGCAAAGTCTCATAGGCAAAGAGGCTGGTCAAAGGCTGGTCTTCACCCTTCACTGTTCCGTCCTTAACTGGGACGCCCCTGGCTGGACGCCCCAAGGAAGTTCAAAGAGATGACACACGCTTTTTTCACCTGATCGCCCAGTCCATCAGTGCTTGGTCTCTCTGATATTATCCCTGCTGTTGCTGGGATGAGGCAATTTCTTC
Organism: Ambystoma mexicanum; assembly: GCF_040938575.1. Taxonomy (NCBI): domain Eukaryota; kingdom Metazoa; phylum Chordata; class Amphibia; order Caudata; family Ambystomatidae; genus Ambystoma; species Ambystoma mexicanum. The sequence continues at coordinate 487,812,956 of NC_090923.1, read as the reverse complement.
CTGATTGGTGTTGCCAGAAGAGCCTCTTGTGGCTTTTGGCTGGAGATGGGTAATGAGAACAGGTAACTCTCCACTGTACTAAATTTTGATTCTATAGGACTTAAGTATTCTTTAAGGGCATGAGTTCACATACTTCTAGGATTTCTTGAACGGGACCTGGACACCACAGCTCTGGGCTGACATGTCACTTCTGGATTACCCCCATCAGAAAACTGTCTCCTCCCAGGAATCATACCCACCAGTAGACAATCTGGTAGTAATTCTAAACAATTAACTCCCTTAGCTTTTGTTCCAATCACAATGGGGCCTGACCAAAATGGTCTCTTTATCCCTTATTCAGAACCGCTCCATTTTTCCCCTGTTGACTTTAGTCAGTATTCCTATTATATTCCTGATAATCTTTCTGGACCTCTGCTTTTCTGCCTTGGATTTTTAACAATTCTGTTTCTCTAACACCCATACCGTTAGGCTATTTAAAGGCTCAGCACTCACTTTCGGAGAAATATGTGATGTGGGCTTCTTTCCATTAGGGAGGATAGCTCAGGCGCAACACGCTCGCCTTGGAAGCAAGACGACGCAGAGCAACACAGGATCGATCCGCGGGTCCGCGCTTAGAAACCTCTGGGTATTAAGCATGTTATAAATAAATAAGTAACCAATTACAATTACAGTTCAATAATAGGGTTAATTGCGGTCTGCAGAGTTGACACAGAGTTACAGTCTGTGCAGTCTGTCCATTGTGTTTGTCCAGAAAGGAGGGGCCAGCTATCAAAACCCCTTTCCGCCCGTGGAGCGGACTTGGAGTTGAGACAGAGTTGCAGTCTGTGTCAGGCGGGAGCAGGCGAGACAAGTTGGAAAGTGCTATGGCCACGAATGCCCAGCAGAAGCCTAAAGCTGTTGCCCATTTTGGCCCAGGTCCCAGCAGATACTCTGAGAGGCCAGAAGACGCTCTAGTGTCTGGTGTGACGAACGTAGGAAGTGGAAGAAGGAAGACAAATTGAGCGCTGTAAAGCCCAGAGGCGAGTCGAGCCCACCCTCCTAGTGGGGGAGGGGGCTTCAATGACTATAAACTGTGCAGCGGCGTGCTGCCGGTCTTGGGGGAAGCTGACTGCCCATTTGACATTCAGGTTAAGAATGGGACCAGCACAGCCCTTTTTATGGAAAAAACAAATGTGTGCTGCACTATGGGGAATCTGCCCGCATGTATTCAGAGCAGCACAAATTGAGACCATCTAGGCAACTCCACTTGCATTCTTGTTGCAGAGACGGCTGTTACCAACACAGTAACCAATGAAGTAACCTCACCAGGCAGGTTTACCCACCCCCCCACCATCCAAGACTCCTATGGATCCTACGAGTGATTTACACCTTGAGGTGCTACAAAGACTTAGTGCCGAGCAGAGTTCCCAATTATCAGTGACGCATCCCAGCTGGGTTCTCAGAGCATGTATTCACAGCTCTTAGATCAGGATCGAGGGGGTAAGGGTCCAAGCATGCCCTCAAATGGAGAAGGGGGGCCTTGTAAATTGACTGAAACCAAGACCCCACCACCTCTCACCTTTGTACTCTATTGTTTTAATGCATCTAAACGATGCACAAACACTTCAGAACTTGACTGGACAGAGGCGGCCAGTCGAGATTTTATGAACCTCTCTGAATGGCCTGCAAGACTGAAATCCTCAGCGTGTCTAGTAAAAACTCCTCTACTGTCTAACGAGCTAAACATGCCAAAGTACCCCGGGGCTCAAAGAAGGGCGCTGCCTCGTTAAACTTCTCCAACCAGGCATCAAAAAACATATGTAAACCAATGGGTTTGACGTCAACATCCCAACTAGCAAGTCAACACTTCTTTTACAGGAAACCACCAGCAAACAGCAAGCAAGGATGTTTGACTTTTTCAAAAGGTGTGGGTTAAGATCTGAGCCTCCGGGGTGAAGTGTCGGGTCATAGCCTGTTGGAGAGCACCTTAGCTAGCTTACCTGGTCAGCTTTCCCCTAAGGGCACAAGTTTCATTGAGGATGGGATAATGCCCGATTGCCTATTGGAGTCATCAGAAGCATGCCAACCTGTTGACTCCTTTAAAGGTATGGAGCTTAGACTCCTCCAGCATGCCATTAACAAGACATCAAAGTATTTTCAACAGGACTAACGAATACCTAGAGACATGGGCAGCTGACCTAGCAGCTGTTGATTTAGGGTTCCTGATACCCAACAGCTACTCTGAATCACACCTTGATAATTACTTGGAGCATCAACATACCAAGTCTCTAGAAAAGAAGGGGAGCAGGCGGACACAGCGGATCTTCCAAAAGAGCATGGACTGCTTCGAGTCTGGATGAATTCAACCTCCCCCCCCCCCCCCGTTAGGCAGAATCCTGTGCAGTGCTCTTAGGGACCACTACACACAATTAAGACCACAGGTGGCAATACAAGTTTTACCTTTGGTACAAGCCTGTACTACTATGTCAGAGTGGTAGCAGTGGCGGAGCAGCCAAGCTTATCTCAAGAGTATATGAGCAGTAGCAGAGATTAGACAAAGGGACCACAATTACTGTGACTCAAGCAAACACTGACTCAAGGTTTCAGGTAAAAAATATAAGTACATTGATTATAAACACAACACTTCTATTAAACTCAAATAAAAACCACACGTCAAATATACTACAACTAACCAATTCACTTTGTACAGTAAGTCTCAAGGTAAGTACCCTGTGTTTGAATGAACCGGTGTTACGAACAAAACACATTACCGCGAATACGATTGCGATCACTTTTTGACAGTTCAGTCTCCTGAATAAACATGTATCCGTGACATGAAATGCTACCGGGGCAAAAACACACTTAGCACCTGAGATACCCAGACGGAGTTGGAGGCAAAAATCACAGGCAATATTTTGGTTAGGCAGGCAGAATCAAGAAACACTCAGAGACAGGAGTTCAAAAGTCAAAGGGCCGGAGCCAGGGTCGAAAAACCCTGGGGCCTGTTGCCGAAGATCACACAGTCAGACATTTCACGATTCAATGTAGCCAAAAGTACTTCGATATTGTCAATGTTCGGAAGCAAACATTATAAGAAGGAGGGAAGACAAGGGCAAACCTTGGAAATGAAAAAAAGGGATTCACCCAGTTTCCTCAAGTAGAACACAGTACCTTGTTCCAATGGTGCAGCTGGTGCCCTGGCAGTTTCCTGTTGGTTTCCCGCAGACCCACGATTCCTGGAGCTTCATTGTGAAGGACGACGTCTGAAGGGGGTCTGCACCACACAGGAATGGAGCCGGCAGCAGCGACAAGGAATAAAAGGTGCGCTCCTTAAAAGCTCTTCAGGTGGCTATCCGGACCACTACAGCAGCGTGCAGGGATTCCGACCAAGGAAGAGGATCCTCTGGCTGTGGAAGATGAACTGGTTATCCCCACCAAGCTCAAAGGAAGAAGACTCCAGACTCGATCTTCTCTGAGTGGTTGAAGGGAAGATAGCTCAGGACTGCAGCAGGGCTTCATCGGGACGGGGTAGTTGCAGCAGCCGTCGTTCTCTCCGCTTCTCTTCAGTTCCTTGTAGTTCCAGTGGCGACTCTGACTTCTAGCACAAGAGACCTGCCTTTTATGCAAAAACCCCCCATTCACACAGCCTGGCTGTCAATCACCCAGAAGGGGGGTTGTCCAGCCCGAACAACTACCCTGGCCAATCATGACAAAGTGCGACTTGGGTTTCCTAGGATACCCTGTACAGAGGGTGACTACACCCCTCCCTCACATTCATCCCACCTAGACACCCAGGCGCCTTGAGGAGGGCTTCTGAGCAGAAGCCCGCCAAAAGACAGTGAACAAAGAAGGCGAACCTAGTTTGCCGTGCAAAGTAAGACACAAGAAGGACGTTAACAAAAAGAAATGGCGAATAAACTCAACCGGAGCCAAAAGAAAGACGATTTGGTCAAGCGGGTTTATGTTCGAGGCTAATATAATAGCCAAGAACAGTACCACGTTTATCTAATATAATCGTGGTAGAAAAGTAAGGGTAGATACCACTGCCACCAGCCAAGTCTAAACGTTAAAAGAGCGAAACAATGCTCTAGGAGGTACAGATAAAAAGGGATACGAATTAACCCTTTCAAGTACTCCATGGAAGATGGGGTGTACTGGATCTGTGGTAGATTGACGTGGTAGATTGACTAAGTAAAGTTAATGGTCACTTTAACCTTTTCTGGGGGACGGTAGTCGCCTCAGAAATGGAGTCAAGGGAAGTCTCAAAGACAACCCTGTGCCACGGCACTGAAGGTGCTGTGTGACACACAAAAAGAAGGGGGCTACTGAAGTGGTGTACTTCAGAGTCCACAATCACAAAAACAGGTAGAAACACATAGCAAAACACAGGTAAGAGTGGGGAAAAAGCGCTCACTCTTACCAAGTGGAAAAAAATAAACTCCAGAAGTCCAGCAAAGCTGCTGGGGGACTCACTAAGTGAGGGAAATTAGCCATAGATGAGAACTCTCCCTAACACCCACCACTAAATAGTGCTGACCAAGCAACCCTCAAGATTATTCCTCCATGTTCGGAGTTTAAGATCATTGTCATCATACGACGTTGATATTATCGAGTTTCCAGAGGAAGAGATGTTGCATAAGATGATTGTCTACCTCACGTCAACATTAAACAACTCGTACTGAAGGAGGCCCCTCATCTGTTACCAATGGGCTTCGACTTGATGACAACAGAGAGTCCACCAGTTAGGCTTCAGTAAGCCTCAAACGAAATCTGGACTACAGTGGGAACCAGAGATAAATTGCAGAAGGAAGAGGGTTATCCAACAAGACCTAAATAAACCCAATTTCCCAAAAATGAGAAGAACGGTGGAGGGCCGTAGGAAGGAGTCAGAACCCAAGGAAGGACAGATTCAAGAGAGCGAGAAGAGGGAAGAACAACATTGGTAAAAGGGTTGGCAGGGTTTCAGGCAGACAAAAAGCATAATATCAGGAACCCATCGCCAACAACGAGTTTGTCTTCGGGAGCTGGAGCACACAGGGTTTTGCTAATTTATTTAGTCAAGGCGAATTCCACTTTGAAACATTCGATATAATTTGTCTTCAGGAAACACGGCTGCGGCATATCCTCACATTAGAAGGATATACCATGTATCTAAATCCAGCAGTAAAAGGTACCAAAGGCAGACCTATGTCAGGTCTTCTAACTGCCAACTTCACATTACTATGCAGTGATAATCCGAATCCCTACACCCAAGTGATACGCTAGGTGTGGGGCTAAGGGAGGCCATAAGGCAAAGAACTTTAATTATCTTCACCCTCTACTGGAATCCTGAAGCAGTGGAAACTCTGCATTTGTCAGATACTATAGCAGACATGATTGACAAACTAATAGAGCGGTGGCCGGACCCCTGGTTTATCATCAGTGGAGATTTGAATATCCATTGTTTTGATCAAGACCATCACTTGATCCAGAGTGCCGATGTATTGGCAGGGCAGTGATAATAAGAGGTTATGAGTGGCGCCAGATCCTTAATCTAAGAAACATTGACATTATGAATGGGCACACTGAAGAAGACATTCCAGCACAAGTGACAAAGAAAGGAAGAAAGAATGGTCAGATCCTAGACTATATTTTTATGTCCAGAAACATGACCTTGTTGGTAAGTCAGCTTGAAGTGAAGGTTATGATCACAAGTAATAACAACCTGCTGAAACTCACCTGCTCATCCCTGATCAAACATCTAAGAGATTATCATCTGGGCGAAATGGGAGTCACGCCCGTAAGAAATAGGCTATCCATTAACCCAAAAAGAATCAACCTTCTGATAAAAAAATTAAGAACCCTTGTAGGGCAGAAGATTAGGGATGCAGTAGGACAACCGATTAATTACTCCATTATGCTGAAGGACTTTGTGGAATATAAGAGCTTTAGCAGTAAAAATATCATCCGCTAGCGCCACAATCATCACATAGCGCTGGCCACACGGAAGAAGATCCCAAAATCCACAACACGTAATCTCCAAAAGGATGGTACAGTGGAAGCGCAGTTGGTCATAAAAAAGCAAACTCAATACTACTGAAACTGGGTGTACTGGCATAGGAAGATGATGCTCCAAAAAGACACTGAAGCCATGTTAGCAAAGATTGCATCTAAAAAGATGCCTTAATGACAAATGCTTTAGCACCAAGTGAACGGGTAGTCCACTTTACTCGGCTATTCGAGTGCAAGGATGAGGCCTTGATCCAAGACGATTCATTGCATAATATCCCATGGAGCTTTGCTGCAAATTATGAGGATATCCTAGGCCTCATCAAGAAAGCTAGTATCTCAAGGGCGGCTGGCCTGGGCGCGATGTCAAATGCCATGCTTAATAAAGATCCAGAGCTATGGGCAACATTCTTAAATTAACTTTTTACCTATGTTAAAAAAAGATACAAGTTCCATTGTCCTGGAAGTCTTCAGTGGTGGTCCCCATCTACAAGAAGGGGGATAGGTCAGATCCTAAGAACTATCGGATTATCGCCCTACTGGATGTAGCAGGAAAAATATTTGCGTCACTGATCCTAAAGGATGTCAGTTTGGAGCAGCTCCTCTGGACATCGGGACATTTGGCAAGCAGGTTTTGTCAAGGTTGTCGGCATGCCTCTTAACGTGTTCCGATTTACATCTTAAAGGTGTGGGCTGAAAGACAGAAAGAGGCGAAAACCTACATGGTGTTTATTGACTTGATACAAGCTTTTGATTCTGTAAGCAGGTCTCAGTTGTGGAATAAACTAAAGGGATGGGGGATGTCCCTGTGACATCAGAGAAGCGCTAAAAGAACTCTGCAGTGGAACCACCTTAAGGGTCAGACTGGACAGGAGTGGTCTCCTCCCTGAGCCAATTGTAACTGGTAAAGGGCTCAAGCAAGGACATCCCCTCGCTTGGGAATAGTTCAATTTGTTCATTTCGGATGCAAACATTTTTTTTCTCATATCTGAGATGCTTTCCACCCAAATCGGCTAATGAGGCCATTGGTAGACTGCTGTATGCCGATGACGTGGTGCTAATGGACCAAACACTGATAAGTCTACAAAGACAGCTTGACACCTTGCAAGAATATGTGGAGAAAAATTGTCTTAAAATCAATCCCAAAAAAATCAAGGATCCTAACTTTCAGCGGGAAGGGTGGAGGTAGTCAAAAAAAAACTAAAAAACCTGTGGTATATCAATGGAGAAAAAGTAATTGTGGTCAACTCGATTACCTACTTGGGTGTGTTTCAGAACACAAGCATTAGAGACGCCCAGATTAGAATTATTTTAAGAAGTAAAGCCAAGAATCTGGCTGCACAAGGTAGGATGCTGCTTAATAAATTATGTGGCTTCTCCCTGATCTCACAGATTTCATTCTACCGTATGAAAGTGATACCTATATTTACTTATTTTTAAATTGTGTTATAGTCAAAGAATAGACTTTTCACAACTACATGGGAAGAAATTAAACACTAAAAAATCCAATATTCAGAACCATAAAATGAGAATAGCTACATTCAACACAAATTAATATATCTAACTTTAAAATTTGATAAAATGTAAAACATTTAAAAATCGTCCAATACCACACTTAATTCGTGCCCTGAAGCCATTCTCTCCCAGAATGGGAGCGATGTGAGCCTCTCCTCAAACAGCGCAAAGCAAGAAAACGTTTTACACGCAGGATACGGAGCGCACTACATTCTATTAGAATGTGTCTCAAAGTTTGCACCTGCTGAGCGCTACAAAGGTTACACCCTTGGAATGACCTCTCCCCTCTAGATCTTGCCCGAATCCCCCTTATCTCTCCGGTAAGTATGACATTCATCCTAAATCCTTGGACTTCTATTCTCCACCTAGAGTTAAGATCTATACTTCAATATGGAGGGGAAGCTTCGTTAGCACTACCAGGAGAGACCTGGCAAAGATTAGAGGTATTATTTTGGAAGAGTGTTCTAAGCCTGCCCAAAGGAACCCCCATCCAAGCTATCAGGATGGAACTTGGATTAACATCACTACATACTATAGTGGTGTAGAAATCGCTAGCCCTATATCACAATTGTGTTTTGCCTAACCCACCGGGAGGCTTCTCTGTGTTGAGTAAAGCTCTGAACAAGAATACTGAAAGATCATTGGTGGAATGGAGAACCATCTGTCAGGCAATCTTGGGAGAAACAGAAAATTGTCTGATCGATAATCCTTTGGGAACCAAACAAATTGTACATGCATGACTGGATCAACACTCAACAGGAGAGGCATGCCTACAAACTCTACGGAAAAAGACCCTACTTGAAGCCAGGAAGCTTAACGCCTTATCAAAGTATCTTTAGAAATTTCCAAATCGTCATTTTAGAGCTCAGTCCATGCGCTTTCATTTAAATATGTTCCCTACAAAAGAAATACTGCGACCAAAAGCGCCTGACAGGGGGCGGGATACATCAGGCAGACTGTGCTTAAATAAAGACTCTAAGGAATCTCTGAAACACCTGGTTTTATTTTGCCCTGCTATAAGAGACATAAGAACCAATAACCTGGGCAGATTCATTAAGGAAAGTGAGTCGAGGGCAGCTGATGACTGGTGGACTGTATTCACGCAGGGTGAACTGATCTCTGTGACATTGGCACTGGTCAGGCTCTTAATAAAGATATTTTTAAGAATTGAAGGGAATAAGTGACTGAATATTTGACAATGATTAATGAATGAAAAGTGATAATTGTAATGAAGGTTTAAAGAGGATGAAAAAATGTATGTTTTGTAAGATGTTCAAATAGTTTGATGGTATCCGGTTTTTCTTTGTAAAACCAGACACCTAATTAAAAAATAAATAAATAAAAGGGTTAGATCGTCAGACACTGACATATTGATAAGCCCACCTCTACCGCCTGATTTGCTAGGAGCATGACAACTGGTTGTAGTGGGTGTATTTCTTTCAGCTCTGATGAATCCGATGGTGTCATCACTCCTTTCCCAGCAGTCACCACTCTCAATGTGGCCACAGGCCAGCAGCCGCTACCTGATCCTGACCCTGGGGGCGGCTATACGAAAGAGGATCGCATTGGGGGAAGGCAACCCTCAGGGGAGTGACATAACATTATCGGATGAGACATGGTATCCCCCTTTTTCTTTTGTGGATACCCCCTCCATTCCCCATGCCTTAATGGCATATTGTAATAATGCCCCTCATTCACCTTTCAAGGCTGAGAATACTTCTCCATGCTCTGTATGCAAGTCATCAAGAAGGAGAAATGACTTACCGTAATGTTCTTTCTATGGATCCTTCTCCCACAGATTCCTCATCAGATAGAGAACCCCTTCAAACTTCAGCTGCTCGGAAAAAACATCGTCAGGGGGTGTAGTGGACCTCGACTCAGCCATCGATCCGCCTTGACTCAGTGATCGTTCGTCAGCTCCAGGCATGATGTCGGCATTGTATATATACTGTGTCACTACGTCCCATGCCTCAGTTCCTGTCTTTTTTCCTCTGAAATCAGTCGCTGCAGAGGAAACTAGTGAGAAAAAGAAAGCCAACTAGCCAATTGGGGGTTAGAAAAAACAAGATTCACAGCAAGATTCACAGAGTGTGTAGACTCTTTTTTTTTTTAACAAAGAGAGAGGCATGCGGTTTGCCAGCCAGAAGAGCAACCGACTCTAGGACCATCAATGAGACTCCCCTCACCCTACGACAGACATACACCAACTGCTAACTCTTCGGAGCGGGGAGAGATGGGAGGGATGATGAGGCATCTGCTGAAGAATCCACAGAAAGAACATTACGGTAAGTCATTCTCCTTCAATGGATTGCCTTTTTCACAGAGATTCCTCATCAGGCTGTCACGATGCCTGCCCCCAGATATCCAGAACAGATCCATCTATCCAGGGAACAGGCATCCATGAAGACCCAGGAATTCCCAAAACCCCGTCTAGGGGCTATATGGGTTCAGTCCTGGCGCCATAGGTGCCAGGCTCATATTGCCATCTTTAAACTGTGCAGGTCAACCTGCAAAGAACTCACGTACAGGCCATCATGAGGCCATGAAGAGTCTACTTTCCTTTAGGAACTATTTTACCACTTGGGTGTGGTACTGGAACTCTTTACCTGGGAACTACTTTTTTGATGCTATTTAAACCACGCCTGAAGAGCAGCACACGCTTCGCGTTATTCTGCATCTCAGCAGCGTAACGCTCACTGTGTCTGCAGTCCAGTATTCAGTCTACAGCTACACCCGTTTGTGTCCGGAGCCGATCCTAGAGAAGAGGAAAGAAGAAGAGAAGGTTAGAACAGGAAGATTCCCATTTGGTCATCATTTTCTCCTGGAGCAGCCGCACCTGTCAGGAAGGGAAAAAACATTTGAAACAACCGCGTCGCATTGCAAGCTGCAGCGCTGTGCCATACTCACCTATCATTAGAGCATCTTCACGACCCAGTGCGGTGCCCGTTGAATCATTGCTCACAACATCAGCATCTAAAAAAAACAAGAACAAACAAAAGGTGAGCGGGGTTCCGCCAAAGGCATTCACTTACTTACCGCAAGATACTTGGCATATTACCGCTTGAGGCAGCGCTGGTCACCATTCTACGCTCAACATTTTCGCAAAGGCGCCACACCTGCAATGAAGATGGAGAACTATTGATTAATCGCACTTGGAACAGTATTACTTGCTAACAGTGCTTGGTGCAAACTGACTCTTACCAAGGCGCTACCTTCATCCATCGAGGCAAACTCGCTCCTCGGACCACGCTGCATGGGGAAAGGTATGAAAGGAGCATGAGTGAACAAACAGACATTTGAACTCTAAAAGAACTATACATTTGGTTTATACACAACTTACCTCGGAGTCATTATTTGTCTGGAATTCTGCCAAATACCTTCGTATAAGTGAAGTAACTGAAGTTCTACGCACCCCTGCACTCCAAACACAGGATGGAGAGTTCATCCTTCCTAACTATAAGGTGATACTTTACGAAGGGGAATACTAGAAGTTGTCGGGAAGATAGTGTTAACCCCTCTACCACGGATGGCTAATTCCCTTTACTGCTTCTAGGAAAATCCTCTTGCAGGCCAGGCAGACGAAACTGAGTGGGCAAGTGCAGTCGATCATCACTTCACTACAAGTCACACTGGTGGAGACCAGCAGTCCAGCTTCATTCGGCGCCCCCGTGGAATCCAGGTGAGCGTGTCACAGATAGACTCCCTAAGCAGTGGAACAATGGAGATGGGAAGAAAGCTCACAGCAACACAATTTGCAACACCACCCTACCGAAGTGAGCATCAGCCCCACGGGCGACATCCAGGCTATAGTGCCTTGTAGATGTATGAAGCAAGGACTAGGTTTCCGCCTGGCAGATGTCCCTAACCGGAACCCCCCCTTTGCAAGGAACAACAGTGTAAAGGCTCAAAGGTGAGAACCAGGTTCAAATGTCAATCTGGGACAACAAAGGGAACATGCGGAAACGTATACACAAGGCCCTTCAGGAATTGGTCCATAACTGTGATTGTGTAGAAAGAGCCTTGATCTGGAGACTAATTGAACACAGACAAAGCCGCAAAGTATCCTTAGACTGTGGTGACCTGAAGGTCTGAAGAGGCCAGTGACAGAAGGAACGTCATCACTGTAGTGGTGGGTCACTATCATATTCCCTGCACAATGCCTCTAATCTTCTCCACCTGGTCTGTGTGCAGCCAGCAACACCTCATGCACCCACTCATAGAGGTCCCAGTCATATCTCATGCTCCCAAGAGCCACAAATGTAGGTTGAGGGATTCCGGGCTCACATGGTGCACTCGACCTTCCAACTGTTATGAGATCCGAGCATGTTCTAGAACAGCCCCACCATCTGCGCAATGCCGACTACTCTCTCCTCAGGCAGGAAGGCCTTCCATGCCCAAGTGTCTAGGATTTCCCGGATGAATTGGAGCCTCTGAACTGGTGTCGTGTGGGACTTCTGCAAGTTCAGGGAGAAGCCCTTCCTGTGAAGTAGTGATCAAGTGTCCCTGAGATGGGATGAAACCTGCTCCGCCGACCTCCATCGGATCAGCCAGTTGTCCAAGTACAGGAATGCATGGACCCTGGAACTCCTGAGGTGAGCTGTGACTGCCAGCATGAATTTGGTGAAAACCCTCAGTGCCGAGGTCAACCCAAAAGGGAAGCACCATGAACTGATAGTGTTTGTCCCCTATGAGGAACCTCCTAAACTTCCTGTGCTTTTGATGTATTGGCACATGGAAGTAAGCGTCCTGAAGATCTATGGACGCCAGACCGTCCTGTAACTCGAGAGTGTTGAGAATCTCGCTCAACATGACCAGCTTGAATTCGTCTTTCCTCAGGAACTTGTTCAAGGACCGAAGGTCTAACGTGGGACAGAGATACCCCCCCCCTTCTTGAGTACCAGGAAATACCGGGAATACCAGCCACCCTCTGTGCATGGGCGGTACCTCATCCACAGCACCCTTCAACATCGGGGCTTGCAGTTCTTCCTGGAGATCCAGTTCCGGCTGATAAGGGGGTGATGGGATCTGCTTCATGGTTTTTCTAAAGAAGGGCAGACAATAACCCCACCACACACGCTCCAGAGCCCAGGAGCCGGAGGTAATCTCCTGCCATTGAGGCCAATGCTCGGACAGCCATCCTGCAACCGGTGAGTTGTGGGATGGGAAAATCAAAGGGGCTTTGAGGAAAGAGCTGGGCCGGTCACTGCCTGCTGGTCTCTAGAAGCCCCCCTGTCCTTTCCAGAGTGTGGGAAAATCCCCTGCCCATGCCTGGCCTATGGCAGCTGCATCTTCCTACTATAGGGGATGTAGCGCCTGTAGCCTTTGCCCCTAGAAGCAAAGCTGAAGGCAGGCTTGGCCAGCTGTTGCGCAGCTAAGCCTAGCGACTTTGCAGCAAGATTGGACTCAAATTTCTCCAAGGAGTCATTAGCTTTCGGGCCAAAGAGGTCTTCCCCATGAAAGGGCATGTCCACCAACCTACTCGGGACATTAGGAGAAAACCCAGAACGAGTGCAGGTAGGGCTGCCTCCTAAGGTCCATGGATGACACCATCGACCATCGCAGTACGCCACGTCCAGGCCCATTTGCAAAGACTGCCTGGCCACCTCCTGTCTGTCACCCACCAGCTGCATGAACCCGTCCCGTAATTCCCCTTCAGAGACATATTGGGCCTCTTTCCGACCTGTACTTGCTGGTCGGGTTGGAATTAACCGAGGGAATGGACCAAGGCAGTTGCCACAAGGAGGCGACGGGTCGGCTATGGCTGGGTTGAGTGGTATATTCCTCTACATGGTAGGACCCTCATCCAAAATGTCTGTGAGCTTGTAGCCCTGGCAAGATACAGTAGAAGACTTCAGCCAGGGTGTCAACTACTCTGTCCACAAGTGACCTGAATTTGGCATGAGTATGGGCATATGGATGAGATGTTACAACAATCTCCAGCCCACTGGCATCATACAGTCCTTCTGCCAAAGCCATGCAGTCTGCCTGAACAGCGAAGTAGTGCACTCCGCCAGCCCCCGAATACATGGGGGTCAACGCCATCCTGGTCTTCCTCTTCTTCGGCGCTGAAAATCAGCACCATTAACCCGAAGAAATCGGAGGGAGAAAGAGGTGCAAAGAATCGATCAAGGGCTTGTCCGTTGACGTCGAGAGAATGACTGTCTGCGTCTGCCAAATCGCCAAGGATAATCGGGTCCTTAAGTTTGCTGGAAAGTCCCGGCATCGGAGGCCTAGCCGCTTTGCTCGGTGCAGAGCCTGAAGGCTCTCCTGACGCCAATGGTGTCAGTAACAGTGCTTTCTTGGGGCCAGAATCACTGGGTGCCACAGGAGCTACCCGTGGCTGCTGTTTTGGGGGCTTGCCTGCATCCACAGCCACCTTCTCGAACATAGCCAACATTTGTGACTTAAAGTCCTCCCACTCCTGCCTGGACATCAGCCCTGCTGACGACATACCTCTTTCCGAAGATAACTGAGTTGCGTTGGTGACACCACTTCTTTTTGTGAAAGGACGACAAAGATGACTAGCTCCGCAAGTGGGATCTTTTCTTCGCCTTGCGCCGGTGCCTACTCTCTTTCTCGGGTATGAGCCCCTCCGTTTTAGCCTCTGAAGACAGAACAGTCGACTTCGCGGGTGACATAGATGGTGGTCGGCCCACCGCAAGCTTGGCTGCCCGCTCCGGAAGAGTCTTCGGGTTCATTTTGCCACAGGATCCGCACCCCTCTGTGTTGTGACCTGTGCCAAGGCACCACACGCAGATGTTGTGTGGGTCAGGCACCGACACCTTGGAGCCACAATCAGAGCAGCGTTTGAACCACGAAATCCGAGGCACGGACATGGCAGCTTGAAAAGGCAACATTGATGAAAAACTCGAAAATATTTGCTACCGTTCCACAAGAGTAGCGTGCTGAGCGTGCGTAATAAAGGCAGGAAATGAGTTACCAGGCGTAGTGATGCAGTATGTATACGATGCCTATGTCACATCAAGAGCTGACAATCGAGCACCGAGTCAAGGCGGATCGACTGCCAAGTCAAGGTCCACTATGCCCCCTGTCAAAGTTTTTCCAAGCAGTTGAAGCTGTAAGGGGATATCTATCTGATGAGGAATCTGCAGGGGAAAGGCAATCCATTGAACCGACTTTCCTTTCCCTGAATACAAAATTACTGTAAAGAGGAAGCTGAGCCGAGTAATGAAGATCAATGGATGCCAGGAGCACAAGCTATTGTTGCAAGCACATACTTGATTCTGGGATATTTAAACCAGTGAAACAAATGACAGGAGAGAGAAGCTGGCTGGAGAAGTCTTGTCCTCTCTGTGTTGACTGAGGGAATGCTGGGCCAGTGCGAGGTCCGTGGAGCCAACGAGCTCGCAGAAGAGGCCGGGGAGAAGAGACTGCAGGAGATGGTATGCTGAGAGGATGGCAAAAGAGGAAGAAAGGCTTACAAGCATTTGCAGGTACTGAAAGGCTGCATCCACACCTCTTGAGCATGGTAAAACCTCAGAGCAGGGGAACTGGTGCCGTGAGGGACTCAAGAGCCACAGAGCAGAGGCGGCGAACCCGGAGAGAAGGAGCGGGACGCTGAAGAGCTACTGCAGGCTTGCCATGGGAGAACCAACAAACGCCACAGAGAGCCAGTGAGTCCACCCAAGGGAAGCAGGGACACTGGGGCATTTCAGCAACCATACCAAAGGCAAATAAAAGTAAATTAAGCATATGGGAAAGAATGAGAGAGTGAATATTTTTTTAAAGAGACAGAACAGAATAAATATAAGAGACTGTCAAGTGTGTTAGTGTGTGCAGTCTACCTATGATAAAGTACTGGCAGGAAAGTATACCAAGCAGATTAAAGTTGCAAGTGTATTCATATTAGTAATGCCCTGGCAGGAGAGCTTACCAGGCAGATTAAAGTTGCAAGTGTGTTCATATAAGAAAGCACTGGCAAGAGAGCCCACCAGGCAAGGTCAAGTTGGACAGTGTGTAAAGTACATCACATAAGGAAGTCCTGATATGTATACATCAGGAATAGTCAAAGACTTTGTTGAAATATATCAAAGAGGAGAAGAAACCCGACAGGAGAGTACACCAGGTATCCTACCAAGATTCAGCCTAACAGACAAGTTGTTTTGCATACTAGGTGTTGGTGATCAAAGACAACTCAAGGAACTGATATTCTTAAAAGTGTAAAGCAGAGTGAAAAGGAATCCAGGGGAAGGGAACCATCCTCTGGAACTGTGAACTTTATTCTTCTGGAACTTTTGTGTTGGAGTTACGCATTTCCTTTTTTAACATGTGTACACTACTCAAAGCCAAAGACATTTCCCTTTTCACCTTAGAGTTGATTTTTAGAATGTGAGAGCCAGAATAGTACTTTGGGCACAGGACATTTTGCTTGGACATCAGTCCTGCACCCCACCCAGGAAGTCTTTCAAATGTGACAGCCTGCTCCACATAGCTAATCTCAACTCTGGCTCTGCTGTCTAACATTCCTCTGATATCTGCCACCTCCTCTAAGACCTTGACCTGGATGTCCTCGCTCTCACTGAGACATGGTTCACGGCCAGCTCTGTCACAAGTTTTTCCACTCTCCTCCCTGAGGGCTACAAGATCCTCTCCAAGCCCAGAACCAACTGGCCTGGAGGTAGAGTGGCCTTGATCTTTGTGGAATTGGTGCCTGCTTCTGTCATTCCTACGCAGGACGACTACTCCTTTGAATGCCTAGTCTGCAGGATCTCTACCTCTCCCAGCCTCTCTCTGACTGTGGCTACCATCTACAGGCCATCTGGCCAGGGCACCCTCATCCTCTCAGAATGGGCTGAACTCTCTTCTTCCCTCTTTGCCAGGACCTCTCAACTTCTCCTCAGAGAACTCAACATCCACCGGGATGCTACTAATCCCTCCTCTTGGCTTTTGCGCAAACGATGTGAGACTCTCTACCTTTCCATTCTACCATCTGGCCTGACAGACTCTGCTGGACACACCTTGGATGTTCACATCTCCTCAGACATCCCCTCTCTCTAACCCTCTCACCACTCCTCTCTCTTGGACTGACAACTTGTTGCTCTCTTCTCACCTGAAACTTCTTCCCATCAAGCAAATCTTACCCCAGCACTGCCACCTTCCTTCTCTGTCATTTGGTCCATAAAGCAAGTGTTAGTTGATGCCCTTGCCTCTACTTTCTCTGCTCCTCCTACTCCTGCAGCTGACTCGCTCCGACACAGCCCTCTCTAACCTGCATCTCTCTATCTGCAACACCCTGGACATTCTTGCCCCCGTCATGAGAATCCGTCTGAAGCCTACCTCCAAGTGCAACTATTTGTATGACTTTGTCCTTGCTGCCCTGAAACGCAAGTGCAGGGTAGCTGAAAGGAAATGGAGGGCTTCAGGTGCACTATCTGACAAACTGGCTGGCCGCCTGCTCTGAAGGCAATACAGACTCTGTCCTCATTATCAAGAGGGTCCATATTGAAGCCCGCATCTCACAGCCTCTAACACGGCCGAGCTCTTTAAAATCTCAAAGGATCTGGCCAATCCTGCTTCAGTCTCCAACTCTCCCCTTCCCTCTCAGGCCCTCTGCACGACTTTGGCCTCTCATTTCACCACTGAAACTCAGGACATCCTGTCCTTCGCTTTCCTCTTCCTCTCTCCACCTCTCATAGGCCCCCATTTGGCCACCTCTCCCTCTCTTCTTCCTTTTGCCTCCTTTGCCCCAACAACACCCGACAATGTCTCTAGACAAGTCCCATCTATGAAAGTGTTGTTCAAACAGGTTCTCCCCTGCACCTCCAGAACAATCAAGGACCACATTGCCACACTTGCCCCTGCCTTGGCCGATTTCTGCAATCTCTCTTTCACCACTGGATCTTTCCCCTCCATCCTCAAACACTCCCTTGTGTACCACCCCCTAAAAAAGCCTTCTGCCGAAACTACAAACTATTGCCCGATTTCTATCACTCCTTTCCTGGGCAAACTCCTGGAAAAAACTGTCCATCTCCCAGCTTACACTCAACACTGAATCTGTTGACTGCCTCCATGACCATCAGTCTGGCTTCAAATTAACCAGAGGCACGGAAACTGCTCTCCTGAATACCTGTGAAGATCTGCTCTCTAACCTCAACTCCAGCTCTGTCCTCATACGCCATGACCTTTCCTCAGTTTTCGACATGATCAATCAAGTCATCCCATCAACAGACTCCGTGTGAACCTGGGCATCATCGATCAGGCCCTGGCTGACCTCCTTCCTCCTGGACAGTCCCTCTGAGGTCCAACTTGGGTCCTTTCTCTCCACCACCTCGCTCTTCACATATGGTGTCCTCCAGTGCTCTATCCTCTAACCCTGGCTCTTCAATGTCTATCTGGCCCCTTAGGCCCACCTGATCTCCACCTTCTCTTCTAACTTTCAGTGTTATGCGGATGACACTAGGCTCTCTGCCTGTATGCCAGTAAGATGGAGATCCTTCTCATTGAGAACCCTGCTCCCGCTTTCCCACTCTCATTCTGTGTACCCTCCTTGGGCCATCTACCCTCGACTTCCTGAGGCAAAAAACCTTGGAGTCATCTTCAACTCTACTCTCTCCTCACATCACGGACCTTGCCAAAAAGGCCCACTTCCAGCTTCACCTCCTCAGAGGTATTTCCTCACTTTCCCCCAGAAGTTCATGTCTCCAGAGCCCTGGTTCTCTCAAGGCTGTACTACTGCAAGAGCCTCTTTCTCAATCTGTCTAACTCTACTCTTCGCCCCGTGCAACTAAACCAGAACAGGACTGCAAGACTTATTCTTGGTCTCAGGCCCAGGGACTATATCTCTCCAGGCCTGAAATTTCTCCACCGGCTCCCAGGGGCTGCAAGGATCAAGTTCAAGGCCCTCTGCATCATCCACAAGTCTTTCTGGGGGCAGAGTCTGCATTACATCCAACTCTCTCTTCCAAAATACCTTCCTTCTAGAGCCCTTCGCTCAGCTACCTCCAACTCTCTGAGTGTCAGGCGCTTCTCCAGGCAGAGAGTGGGGAGCAGATCTCTCTGCTCTGCAAGTGTCTATCTGGAACGGCCTGCCTACCCCTCTCAGACTTCAGCCGGACCACCTGAAGCTCTGGAAGCAATTAAAGACCTCCTTTTCTCCTCTGCCTTCTCTCTCGCTCCCTTGCTAATTTATCTGTCTACTGCGCCGTCTGGTTGCTTGGTTCCCTCAGAGTGTCATTGGGAACCAGGCACCTCAGCGACCAGCCTTCCATGCAGTGCCTCCTGCCCTACCACGCACCTAGGGCTGTAACTGTAACCCCTGCAGGCCCCTGCCTCTTTGCACTTACCCAAAGCTGCGCTGCCCTGACTGCACTTACTCAGAGCCATGCTGCCCTGTTCGCACTTCCCCCTCTCCTTCCCCTTGCACTTCTACTGTCGCACTTGCACGAATCCGAATGACACAAGGCCAAGTGGGATAGTCTGCCTTGTCTTCCCTATGTCTCCCCTCCCTTGTCTTGTGACACTTAGAAACACTGGTGTACAGGAGTGTTATAAATGCCATATCCTTGACATTGGACAGACACTTAGTTTTGTTTTGGGTAACAAAATGCCTTTTAGAGTAGGGACAGAGTGACATTGTCCAATCCCTTTTTGTTTCCATAAAAATGCATGGCCAAAACCATGAGTCCCCTGTGTCTGCACCTCATTCCCGGCTTCTCACAAAGCCTTAGACCTCTTCCCAGGGAAATACCACGTGGTTAATCAGTCCCTCCCACTAGAAAAATCCCTTGGTTAGGACAAACATTTGTTGTGAAAAAGTCAGCAGTTCAAACATATAGAACCTTATTTAAAGTTACATTCTGGGTACATCTGCTTCCACTAGACAGGTTTTTACAAAATTCCTTTCACAATTCACGAGAAGGTGAAAGATAATTTCTAAATACATCTAGGGTGTATGGCAACTAGTCAAAAGGCAACGCAAGTCAAAAAGGGCAAACAAAGCACATGCTCTTTCTCATGATCCCGAGAGCTCCAAGGTTGGTGGGTTAGGAAGTTGATGATTAATCCGTCAGAAAGAAAATGACCTGGTGGAAGCAATGTTTTCTTCTAATGGCAGTGGTCAAAGTGTACGAAAAGAAGTAGTGGAGCTATGTTCCCTTTCTTTTTAGACAATAGGGGTAGTTTGCACATACCAACAGCTTACAGTAATCATTAAATCAGAGCTGTAGTTATCGCATGGTCAAAAAATACATTTATATTAATAGCAATAGTTAAACAAAAACACAATTCATTTGATAAAAAACAAGAGTTTAATCAATTTCACTAAACAGTTATAAAGACTAAAACACTGCCTAAAATCTGACAATAAAGTCGTGACATATGGGCCTAAATAAAGTGAGGTAACACGTTATTAATGGTCGTTAGAAAGATATTGAGAGGGGTGTTGGGGTAGTTGGCCGACTTAAACCTCTCTCGGCTCTTATTCTCAAAGTGCGTTGATCATCTAGAGGTTACTTATCTAGACATGGGAACTCGACATGTTTCAGTTCTCATATAATAATTTTGGAACTTTCTTCAGGAGATATGTCACTGTAATTATGGGTTATACAGTAGAGACAGAAAATATTATAAAAACAGTAGTAGTTGTAAGTCGTTCTTGTTTGGTGTTTCAAACTTCAGAATTTTCACATTCAAACTGTAGCTGTTGGTATGAAGCATAAAAACAATGAAGGTGAGCTATATTTGCTTGAATTCTCCATATAATCTTATTTTATATCCAAATTGGGCTCGGCAAAATGGTCACCTAGTCCAAGGATTTTGAGTGTATCCGAAGGGATGTTATCCTGAATAAAGCAGGGAATAATCCTTGGGGTCAACTAAAGACTCTGAATTCAGTCATGTGCGACCTGCAATTTAAATTTGCATCTTTTTAGAAAAACTGCTGTAAAAATGACTGGGCTACATCACAGTGGGTGACCAAAGCAATACATTCAATTGTGTTAAGGCTTACCTAATACATAGGGGCCAATTTAAGACGTAGATGGTTCTTCAGTGTATTTATCTTCTTATAGATTTTTTATAGAGAAGTCAATCCTTTCTTTTGGGCAGTATACTAGGCACTCTTGGTCAAATATCTAAGTGGAATGAATAAATGACGTATTTTACTGGTCTATCATTATTTTGCAAAAGTATAGCATAAGTCAGCTTCGGAACTTACCTTATTTGTAAGCATTAACGCTACATCTGGTAAGGTGGTGATACCGCCTGTTAGTCGGTTTTCCTGGGGTTCCGACTTCTATGCTTAATAGATCCTATTGGGTCTTAATATGGGGCCAGATCGAATTCTGATCTGTAGGGTGTAAAAGCACAAAGGTTTTCTTAGCTCGCTTATAAATCTGTTTATTTTTTTATACAGTTACTAGACTGTGCGAAGCAGAATGTAACTCCTACATTAAGCTCTTACGGTGTTCAAATTTGAAATGACCGCCTAGTACAGGATATTAAGATTGAGTGCTTACCTGGATGGGGAGGAGTAACTTCTTAGTCTGTGCTTCAGGTATAATTCTAGCGCGCGGGACCCGGGCTCCTTTCTGATAAGTAGAGAGTCGCGGGCGCCATATTGGGAAAGTCTTACTTATAAGGAAAGGTGCCCTTTGTTTATGTTGATAGCTATACTTGTCATAGGTTGCGCCGTGTCCATGTTACAGACGGCACATTATATTAATATATTCTCTTTTGCTCGTAATACTGCTTAAGGTGATAGCTCGACATGCTCTTCATTGCTGTAGAGAAACGGTCTACCGCATAAGCAAACGGCTCATTTCTAATACACAGAAATTCGCAGGTGCCATGTTAAGAGGTTTCTTCTAGCTGGATAGTGTGTCCTTTATTTATGTTTACAGCTGTGCTCATCGTGAATCATGCCGTGTAAGAAAGGCAACTGCCTTATTGAAAAAGCATAATGATTTTTATTCTTATGCTTAATTCATAGTGTGGTAGCTTATACTGGCTCAATATGCACTTCAGTGTAGTTCGTAATTGAATTATCAATCTTGGAGACAGGAGGAAAAACAAAATTATTAGTACTATACTTTATTGCGGAGTATCCATTAGGAGTACAGAATTATGCCTTTAGCAGTAAAGTAGTATGTCTAAATCTGGAATAGGCTACGTGGTCTGCATTGATTTTAAATATTCATGGCTCCAAAGGAAAGTTTAGATTTTATTCAATTCAATGGCTTCATTAAGCCCTATTTGATCACTTTTAGTTACGAAAATAAGTCTTTGTTCTTTTTCTAATAACGTTTTTTTCTTTATGTTAGTGTCATTTCCTAAAAGTGTCATAAGGACAGTCAATCGTAGATCGTCACTTGTATGGTTGAATTCCAAAAAATGTTTTACCATTGGAGCTAATATAGTTTTTTTTTATACAGCTCCTATGTTCTATAATACGTGTTTTTACCTTTCGTATCTTTTGCCGATATACTTACGCTGGCATGGGCATGTTATCATGTATATAACGTACTCCGTATTACAATTAGTAAAATGTGACTGGTGCCAGGGGGTGTTTAAACCAATATTGCCTTTAGATTTTGTTGTATACTTACATACTGAACAGTGTCCGCAAGGGTGATGACCTAAAATAGGGGTGAGTCCCCATGCTTCAGTGATCCTTTCAACTCAAGGTTGTTTAACTCCGAGTTTACTGCTACTCACCCGGTTGTCTATGGTCGTCTATGGTCGTAGACTTTCTGTACGCGAAAAGTGGGCACAGTAATTTTATAGCAGAATGTTCAAAGATCTTCCATTGTTTTCAAACAATGTTGGTAAGAGAGAGACTTAAATTAGTGAAGGTATTAACACTCACTATTCTTTCGTCTGGTTGTGTATTAGTTTTTTCTTCCAGTAGAGCCTCACGGTTATTGTTATAAGCTCTTTTAACTGCCTTTCTTATAAGTCTCTTTGGGTATTTCCTCTCACAAAGTTTTTTTGAGAGGGTTTGTGCTTCTTCTTCATATGCATCTCTTGTACTACTATTTCTTTTTAACCGAAGAAATTGTCCATAGGGTAAGTTGTCTTTCAGGTGTTTCACGTGGTGGCTATGGTAATGTAGAAGCAAATTTGTATCCGTTTCTTTATGGTATGGCTTCACTAGTAGTGACCCATCTTTGTGGAAAATCGTCACATCTAGAAAGTTTATTTCCTCTTTGTGTATAGTCATAGTAAATTGCAGATGTCAATTGCATTGATTTAACCAAGTCAAAAATGTCTTTGCTTGATTAGCTGAGCCTTGCCAGATGACGATGATATCGTCTCTGTATCTAGCCCACGAAAGGAGATGTTTTTCAAATGGATTGTTGATATAGATATGTCTTTTTTCAAAAAATACTACATATAGATTGGCCACACTAGGGGCCATGGTAGCTCCCATCGCCGATCCGTCAGTTTGGTGGTAAAATTGACCTTGAAATTCAAAAAAAGTTTTTAGTAAGTGAAACTTCTATGCACCAAAGTATAAACGAAGTGGGAACTGGGTTATTGTCTAGCTCCCCACATACCCCATCACAATCCAGATCCCCAAAACAAATGTGCCTACTGTTTAAGGGAACGTTAAGTGCATTGCAC
Organism: Ambystoma mexicanum; assembly: GCF_040938575.1. NCBI lineage: Eukaryota > Metazoa > Chordata > Amphibia > Caudata > Ambystomatidae > Ambystoma > Ambystoma mexicanum. The sequence goes on along the minus strand of NC_090923.1, from coordinate 487,789,892 downwards.
TGAAGCGCAAGTTTCAACTTCTTCCTACACTTATTTTAAAACAAAGCCATTCTGGAACAGTTTCTTTTCAAAATAAAAGTGTAGGAACAGTAAAACCTAATAAAAAACAAAGTAGAGGAGCACCACTCCCATCCGCTACTGCCCACTTTGACCAGTGTTTAATGGATTGGATCTTCTGATTCCCCATCTTAAATGCACTCCTATAGCAGTAAAGAAGAGCAAGACAAACATCCAATCAAACAACCACATATTGTAGAGGCAGCTGGTCTTGTGGCCAGGTCTTGCCAGTCAGTTACTCTGCCCACCATCAGGTTTTGAGTCTTCCAGGTAGCTACTTAAGGACTCAAGGCAGACCGCATTGAAGAGGCTGATGGTCACATGACCACATTCTGCAACTCATTTGCTCCACCCAACACCACGTTTCACGCCTTCCAGGCAGATTTTTAAGGACTCAAGCCCAGCTCCAAAGGTCAGAAATGCTATTCTGCATTTCACCTACAAAGTAGTCACTACTGCTTGTCAAAAGACATCACCATGTGCCTCTTCCTTCCACAGCCTATACCTACCCTCACTATGGTTTGAATGGCCAAGGGCCCTGGGCACCCTCAGCAACCTCATCAGTATCACCCTTGGCCCCATCCAACACCCATAGACTTCAATGTTCAATCCTTAGAGATCGCTGGCCTCATCTTGTACAATAAAACATGTTTTACCCCATCGTCCCCCCCTGTTTTCGATGTACTCCTAACCCCATGTTCCTGAATTCAACATGTTGACCAGCCAGGAATGGCAGGAGGCAGAGTGGCAATCATCAACAGGAAAGATTGGCCATGTTCCAAAATACCATCTGCCGCAGAAGGCTTGTTTGAAACACCTGCCAGTTCCCTTGATCTCACAGGGATTCCATAACCTTTCACCTCATCTGCAGACCACCTCACAGGAGTGAGTTTTGCATTGCCGACATCTCCAACTTACTCTCTTCTTCAAAATGATCACACAGTAATAATGCCTTTCTCTGATATTTTAACGTTTAGAGTCTCACGCCAACAACCACACTCAAAGCATGCTTTTTGCACTGACCTGATCCATGGACCTTAAGAAAATTGTGCTCTCCCCCACACACAAGAAAGGCAACACACTAGATTTAATCTTTACGTTGTCCCCCGCATGACCTGCACAGACCCCATCCTACCTGACTGGTCCGATCATGCTGCCATCCCACTGTCAATCATCTACTCGACCATGGCCCACAAAGATCAGGCTAAACAGCCACCCACTCAGCACTGCTCATTCAAAACCTTTCCAATCAATGAACTAGAAGCAAACTTCTAGTTAGCACTGTTAGTGACAGCAGTACAAGGTGGAGAGGGACTCCTGAAGGGAGCATGAGAGGAAGGAGGTCAGGCACAACTGGGGGCAAGGAAACCATCACCCCAGAAGGGTGGGTCAGTGCTGGTGGAGAGGAGGGACCAGCAGTTAGGTGCAGCCTGGGTCCTCAGATGCCCCAAAGGGAGCGTTGAACTGGGGGGACCATCTGGGGGGGGGGCCACCAAAAGCGACATACAGATGATCCTAGAAGAAATCCATTTTATTTTTTATTTTAAAATGTTTTTATTGGCATTTGATTAGGTACAACAGTGCTTTTCAGAATGTCATTTTCATTCAAGTCTTACATTTTTGCCAAGATTAAACAATAACCTACGAACAATAACCAAACAGTTTCCTACACAGGTCTTATGGTGCATTTCATAATTCAGTGGAATGGGGTAGGCATCCTGGTGCCGGGGATATAGATTTTACCCCTCCTTTCCTGGCAGCCATTATCAGTTGGGTGTGGGTGGGCGGCTATACAGGCATGGGGTAGGCATGGTTCACAGTGCATGGCTCACTCAGGGGGGGTTTATCGTCAGATGGATAGAACATATCCCAAACCAGTGCCTTCCATGCAGCCCATTTATCGTTGCCATCCAGTTCCTATCTGTTGACCCCTTCCAGCCACACCTTGGTTTCCGCCTCTGCCCACCTCTCGAATTCCCCATGCCATTTTTCATATTGTGGCCCCCCCTGCCTTTTTCCAAGACATGGCAATGGTTCTTTTGGCTAAGACGCATGCCAGGTCCATAAATCTGAGCACTTGCTTGTATTTGCTGACCCTGGGGTAAGCACCGAGCAGGTATTCCTTTGACGACCATTCAAACCTTGCTACACCAGCTACTCTGCAGGCTTGTTCTATGCGCACCCAAAAATCTCGCACACACCCACACCCCCAGAAAATATGTATCATGTCGGCACCTTCTCCTCCGCACCATGAGCTACTGTTCTTATTGAATGTGGCCACCCTTTGAGGAGTCATGTAGTTGCGATATAGCACATTTAGTTGTATTAATTTAAAGCAGTGGTTCCTTGATACTGCTTTGGGGTAACCTAGTATTCTCTCCCATTCCTTCTCTGTTATTTCAGTGCCCAAGTCTGCCTCCCACTTCTCTTTTAATGTCGTGCTCTTGGGATTGGGTGCATCTATTAACATGTATCCTAGAAGGAATCCATGGGATTCGCACAGACATTGGACCTAAAGTGGCAAACCTGTCAGCACAGGTGGTCACACTAGAGGAGCGGTTAGATGGGGTGGAGGTGAACTAAGCCTCCTCGGGGGTGTTGGAATCCCAGATCGAGGTCCTTCGCTGTGACATCGAGAGGAGAGAGGTGGACATAGGGCTCAATGTGGATGATATCGAAAACAGAGAAAGACGAAACAACCTTCGTTTTTTCAGTCTGAAAGAAAAGGAAGAGGAATCGATGGCCAGGCTCGAAAGGAAAATCTAGGAAATAATAGGAATAGTGCTAAGATCTAACGAGGGTGAACGAGTGACCCTGGACCGAGTGCACTGGGCGGGAGGTGGCGCCAGTCAGTGCTGGACAAGCTGCACTATTACCGTGACAAGTCAGCCATCCTGGAGAAGGCACAGCGAATGGGAGCCATTGACTATGAAGACTCAAAGGTGTCCATATTTCAAGACCTCTCAGTACAGACCATAGCGAGACGTAAGAGGTGTGGCCCCCTTATGAGGTGGCTGCAGGAGAAGAGGGTGCGATACAGGTGGGGACATCCCTTTGCACTTATATTCGAACTTAAAGGAGAGAAAACTCACCTGGTGCTGGAGAAGGACATTGAAAGGGCCACAGAGGAACTCACAAGAGAAGGGAGGGCTACCATTGAGGCAAGAACTCAGGGGCCCAAGGTCTGAATATGGAAGGCACAAAATGCAGAGGGCCAGGAAATTCCAGAAGCTCAGTACCCCCCCTCCTCCAGAAGCGAGACCAACGAGGGGAGCCTGGTCGACTGTGGACCGTGTGGTCCCAAAAGCCCCTGTGTACGAAATCCAGTTGCCACAAATCTGTTTTGTAGGGGCTCTCATAAAGGCCTTGGCTAGGTCCCTTGGAGGAAGAGGAAAGGAAGGGAGGTGGGAAAAGGCTGTGGCTGATCAAATGGGGAAGGGAGGTTCGAGTGACGCTAAGATGCTACATATAAAGGTGAGGTATAGGGAATAATACTGGGGACAAGACAGGGGCTGCTACCTTGGTGGTTTGGCCGGTAAGCCTGGAATTTATTTTCAAAACGGGTGGCCGGACGCCACTAGCGGGAAGGGAGGGAGACAAGGAGGGTGGGTGGTAGGGTGGGTGTGTTGAAAGGGGGGGCAGGATAGGAATGGAGAGGAAGTCTCAAAGCTACAGAGAAGAGGGACGGAAGGGGGTTAACATGCAGTACACCATCATAACTGAATTGGGGGAGAGGACCGGCTGAGGGCGGAGGAGGAGGAAGGTCTCAGCGATGGGACAATGGTTAACTAGAAGGTGGCAATGTTGAATGTGAAAGAGATGAACTCCCCGAACAAAAGGCCTCTCACTGTGAATATGCTCCGCAAATCCAAACTGGCAGTGCTATTCTTGCAGGAAACGCATTACAGACAGGGGATGGAATGTGCCCTGAAAGGGCTAGAAGTTGGACAGACTACTGGGCCTCACACAAGACAAGCAAATAGGAGGGGGTGGGGATTGTGTAGTCGTGAGTCATGCAACTGCGCGAGGACCAGGTGAAGAGAGGGTTTGGTGGCAGATTGGTGGCAGTGAAGGGACGCATGGAAGGGAGATTGCTCACCCTTGTAACAGTATACGCACCGAAAGTGAACCAGATAGCCTTACTTCGGAAGGTGTTCTCAGTGCTAGAAAAATGGGGAGAGGGCACGCTCATGGTGGGAGGGGACTTTAATCTGATTGCTGACCCGGCAGTGGACAGGTGGGCAGCGAGGGGTGACAAGATCAAGGTGAGGGGAAAGGAACACTAAGCATTCCCAAATGTTACAGGACCACTTCTGGGTGGATGTGTGGAGGTCCAAGTTTCCCCAAGCAGGAAGGTATACCTTCTTTTCACCCCCACATCACACATACACTAGAATCTATCTCTTGCTGGTCCCAAGGGAACAGGAGGCCATGGTATCATCCCAGAGGGTAGAGACTGTGATGTGGTCGGACCATGAGGTGGTCCCGACCAACTGGTGGATAGATGAGGGGAGGAAGGGACGGCCACGCTGGAGATACAATGACAGTCTCCTCCGAGACCCAGTGTTTGGGGATTTCCTGCGAACTGAAATCACCCATTACTTTGAAATAATTGAAAATGGGTAGGTGCTGTTGAAGAGAGTGTGGGAGGCGGCCAACACAATGGTACAAGGTCTTCTTATAGCTGTAGGGGCCCGTGAAAAGAGGGAAAGAGCACTGATAGAGGGAAGGATATGATATGATCGGTTATTTATAACCCGCTTAATACCGAGAGGTGTCTAAGCGCAAACCTGGGGATCGAACCTGTGTTGTTCCGTGTCGTCTTGCTTCCAAGGCGAGCACGTTACCCCTGAGCTATCCTCCCAAGACCATGGGAGAAACTGAGAGGTATGAGAGCAAGGTTAACAAGACCAGGAGTGGATAGAGAGGGGTAAATGGAGACGATGCAGGACAAAAGACAGGAACTACACTCACTCTTGATAGGAGAAGTGGCAAAGAAGATGAGCTATACCAAACAAAGTTTTTACGAGGGGGCGATCGAGTGAAAACACTGTTGGCAAATAGGATTAGGGAATGCAGAGTTGACAGGGGGGGGGTCCATAGGCTGAGGGAGAATGGGGAGGTAATTGTGCCCAAGGGCAGCATCCCAGAACGTTTTGCGGACTACTACGAAAAATTGTACACACAATCAAATACACAGGGGGAGAGGGAGGTTGAGGAGTATCTGAGTAAACTCCCCATCCCGCAGCAGACGAGAGGGGATAAAACATTACTGGAAATGGAGATCACAAAGGAAGAGGTCAAGAGAGCTAGAGGCCAGCTAAAGTCAGGAAATGCACCAGGGGAGGAAGGCTACATGCAGGCTTCTGTAAGCAGTTTCAAGAAACCATGGCGGTGCCCCTGGATGGAGGATATACCACCTACGTTTTGGTAAGCACTCTCAACAATAATCCCCAAGCAGGGCAAAGACCAGACGAGCTGTGCCTCATATAGGTTTATATCCTTGCTTAATGTAGATGCGAAGATCTTCACAAGAATCCTAGCATCTCCTCTAGAGATACATCTCCCCGCCTGATACACCCAGACCAGACGGGATTCATCGAAAATAGGCAAAGCTCTGATAACCTAAGGGAAACCCTACATATTCTGAACGACCCCAGGACACAAAGAGAGGGGGCCTTGGTCCCCTCCCTAGAATGCCGAAAAGGCATTTGATAGAGTCAACTGGGCCTTCATGGAAGGGGTCCTTGAGGAGATAGGTATGGGAGAACGGTGGATGGAATGGATTAGTGCCCTGTATAATACCCCAAGGGCAAGAGTAGTGGTTAACCGAGGCATTTCCAGGGCAATAAAGCTGCATAGAGTGACCAGACAGGGTTGCCCCTTATCGCCCTCACTATATGCACTGGTTATGGAACCATGGGTAATAGGCCTGAGGGGCTGTTGGGCTATAACAGGGATGCATATAGGTGGACAGGAATATAATCCGAGCTTGTTCACGGACAATGCACTGCTCTACCTCACCAACCCACTGTCCTTGGTACCAGCCCTTCAACAGGGCTTGGAAGAATATGGGGGAACTATCGGGGGTTACGGGTCAATCTCGCTAAGTCAGTAGCATTTCTAGCAGGAAACTGGAGCCAGAAAGACAGTGAGTGGATAGGTAGGTGGGAATTCAAGGCGAGACAGAAGGGCGTTTGCTACCTGGGGATCGAAATCACAAGGGAAACTTGGTACCTATTCGAAAAGAACTACATTCCGCTGTGGAATAAAATAAGGGAGGACATGCAACGCTGGGTGACGGATTGGGCTCTCCTGGATGGCAAGGCTAAACTGTATTAACATGGCAGTCCTCCTCAAGCGGTTGTTCCTTTTCCAAATGCTCCCAACGAAGGTACCAGCCCACTTCCTAACCACCGCACAGAAGGCCCTCTTAGGGTTTTTGTGGGCAGGAGCAAAACCCTGGGTGGTTTACAGGATGTTGGTGTTGCCAAAGGGGTAGGGGCGGTGGGATTCCCAGACCTGGGAGCATACTACAGGGCAGCCCAGTTGAGGATAATGGTGGACGATCTAGACCCAGACATAAGAAAGCAATGGGTCCACATGGACAACGCAATTTTACAACAGGTAACATTGGGTGAATGGATGTGGGTCCCATCAAAAGAGATTCCTCGGCGAGTATTGGTACACCCCATCCTGGAGGTATTTTTGGACGATTTGGCGTGAAGGGAGTGCTACCCAATAGTTGTCGACATGGCCTCTCCCCTTAGCTGTATCTGGGCACCACCCATACGGAACTTCATCATAGAAACTCTTAGGTTTCAATGTTTGTACGAAGCAGGGCTCTCGAGGGAGGGACAGCTATGGGATAAAGGCAAGTGTAGTACCTGCAGCTGAAGGAGACCCTGTTGGAGCCAAACTGGGGAGATAATCTGTGTCGAGAACTCACCCCCCCCTTCGAGAAAGTACTGCTACTGTCAAAGGTTTCCCCCGGCTCACCTGAGTTCTCTTCTTGTGGCGTTCCGCGGAGGACTCCTTCTCCCGGCCGGACCGGGACTTGTATAAGTGCGCGCGAGTCGAGTCTGACTCCAGCACGAGCGTTCAAAGTTCCAGGAAGTCGCGTGTTCCAGGACGTCCAGGAAGAGGATCGAAGAAAGGTAAGAGATACTGGAAACAGGGGAAAAGGGAAGAAAGAATAAGGGAGTTGGCCAGGAACTTGGAAGGGTAATGCCGAGCAGCACACACACATCGAGACACTACCTAGAGATAGCGTTGAGACGCGCGGAGGCGTGGCCCATTTATAGAACGTGCCGTGTCCGATGTACAGGCTAGTACGGAACACGGCACTGGGCACGGCCAAGTTGGAAGTATCAAGGAGCACACTCTCCGTCTGGACCAGGACCAGGAAGACCAGAAGGGGCTATGTCCATGGTTCATGACAGCATGCCTCCTCCGAAAACCCAATCCCACCAGGCTTGCCAGGGTGTATGAGATGGAATCTTCTCAGCAATCGAGGGGTGTTTAGGTTGGATAGTGGTTCCCATGTTCTCTCGCTAGGAGGATAGCCTTTCCACTCGACCAGGTATTGAAGCCGACCCCGTTTGTACCTGGAGTCACATATTCTGGATACTTCATATTCCAGCTGATTGTCCACAATCACAGGACTGGGTCTGCCGGTTTTCCGGGTGGAGTGGATGTAGGGTTTGAGTAGACAAGTGTGAAAAACTGGATGTATTCTCTTCCAGTAGTCTGGTAGCTTGAGCCGATAAGAAACAGGATTGATGATTTCTTTTATGGAAAATGGACCATAATGTCGGGGGGCTAACTTGTTAGGGCGTAGATGTCGTGGTAATAGTTTAGAGGACAACCAGACCTGGTCACCAATAGAATAGGAGGGTGCTGGTCTTCTTTTGGAATCAGCATATCGCTTAGTGCGAATCTGGGCCTTTCCCAATTGTTCCTTGGCTTCCTTGTGGATGTTGAGGAGAGTTTCAATCCAGGAATCAAGTGAAGGTACTGGAGTTGGATGTGGTAGAAGTAAAGGTAACACGGAGGGATGAAAACCTTGACTGCAATAGAAGGGGCTAACGTTGATCGCTGAGTGATCTGAATTGTTATAGGCAAATTCGGCCAAGGGTATAAGGAGGGACCAATCATCCTGTACCTTGGTTGCGAAACAACGAAGATATTGCTCCAGGGTTTGATTAACACGTTCTGTGGCCCCGTTGGTCTGTGGGTGATATCCAGATGAAAGAGCGCATTGAATCCCTAGAACACGACAGAGATGTTTCCAGAATTGTGAAATATATTGCGGTCCTCGGTCCGATATGATCTTGGAAGGGAGTCCATGAAGACGGAAAATGTGTTCTAGGAAAATTCCTGCGAGCTCTGAAGAGGAAGGAAGTTTATAGAGAGGCGTGAAATGTGCCATACGAGTAAACAAGTCTATGGTTACCATGATGGTCGTGTAACCCCGGGAAGGTGGTAATTTCACGAAGAAGTCTGTAGCTATACATTCCCATGGTCTTGTTGGCAGTGAAGGTTGCAATAGAAGGCCCGCCGGTCTCTTATTATCGTGCTTATTCTGACTGCAGACAGTACAGGTCTTGATGTACTCTTGTACCTTGCATTTCATTTCCGGCCACCAAAACTGTCTTTGTATAAGACGGAGCGTGTTGGTTACACCACGATGTCCAGAATGAAAAGTATCATGGCAGAGAGTTATTATTTTATGTTGAAGTTTCAGTGTGGGAATGACCAAGGCATTGTCCTTGAATAAGTATCCTTCCTTGATTCTTAAGTTCCAGGGATTCTTCCTAGAGACGTCCTTCCAGAGGTCAGAGGACTGGGTTTTGGCTCGAATCTCTTCCAAGAGGTTGATCGCTTGAGCTATAAAGATTGTTTTGGGAAACATTGTAGGATAGGTCCTATCTTCAGTGGTTAAATAGTCAGGACGTCGGGACAAGGCGTCCGCAATCACGTTTTGTGATCCAGGAACATGAGTGATTTGGAATTGGTACTGGGCGAAGAAGTAGGCCCAACACACCTGACGACTGTTCCTGCACTCCATAGATTGGAGAATTTGTAGATTTCGATGGTCCGTACGGACCTGGACTGGATATCTAGCACCCAGGAGTAAATGTCGCCATTCTGTGAAGGCTTGTCGGATTGCCAACAGCTCCTTTTCCAGGACGGAGTAATGGGTTTCGCTGGTTGTTAGGGTTCTAGAGAGGTAAGCCACTGGGTGGTCCATTTTGCCCTCAAGCACCTGTTTCAAGACTGCTCCTATGGCATGGTTGGAGGCATCCGTTTCCACTATGAAAGGGCGATCTAAGTCAGGCTGAGCCAGGACGGGGGCTTGCGTGAATCTTGTCTTCAAGAGTTGAAAAGCCTTCTCTCGCGAGGAAGACCAGATGAAGGGAACATCCTTCTTCAGCAGAGCAACGATCGGTTGGACGAGCTCAGAAAAGGTAGGAATGAACTTTCGATAAAAGTTAGCAAGTCCCAAGAAAGACTGAACCTGTTTCACCGATGTAGGAGCAGGCCAGGCCAGTATGGCCTTTACCTTTGAAGGGTCCATTCCAACTCCTTCTGGGCTGAGGATGAATACAAGGTAATTAACTGAAGTCACGTGAAAAAAACATTTCTCAGGTTTGACCAAGAGCTTGTTTTCACAGAGCCATTGTAGTACCGCCATGACATGTTCTTCATGTTTCAAGGGATCCTTGGAAGAAATCGAAATGTCGTCTAGATAGACAATGACAAAGAGAAAAAGCATGACAGAAAACACCCTATCCATGAAACGTTGAAAAACTGCAGGGGCATTAGCTAATCCAAAGGGCATGACTAGATATTCAAAGTGACCAAAGGGCGTTCTAAAGGCGGTCTTCCATTCGTCCCCTTCCCGGATACGGATTAAGTGATAGGCACCCCGGAGATCCAACTTCGTGAATATTACGGCGCCTCTGACAGCTTCCAGGATATCTGAAATCAGAGGCAGAGGGTACCGATCTTTGAGAATGCATTGATTTAGACCACGGTAGTCGAGGCAGGGTCTGAGTTCCTTGCAATCCTTCTTAGGAACGAAGAACAATGAGGCACCCGCTGGAGATTTTGAGGGTCTTATGGTGCCATTTTCCAAATTGATGTCCAGGTATTCTCGGAGGGCCTTTTTCTCAGGTTCTGAAAGGATAAACATTCTGCCATAGGGAATTACTGCCGAGGGATCTGTCTCAATGGCACAATCTTCGGGTCTGTGAGGGGGTAAAGCCTGGACTATGGCAGTCGAAAAGACATTAGTATATCCTTGGTAGACCTCTGGGACTTGTACACTGTTGGAAACCATGAGTGAGGTTTTTTGCTCTCCTGAATGTTCAATAGCTGGTGTTAAGGAGAGATCCAGGGATAAACAGTGGGACATACAAAACTCAGAGCCCAGAAACAATGACCCTGCTGTCCAATTAATGTATGGATTATGTCTTTGAAGCCAGGGTATACCTAGAACCATTTGGTAATGGTCTGATTTGATGATGTCGAATGTAATCTGCTCTTGGTGGTGGTTTATGGAGAGACAGACCTCTTTTGTCTGTAGGGTTATGGGTCCTCAAGAGAGAGGTTTCCCATCAATTGCTTCTACCGGCTGTTTAATGTTCTGTGACTCATATGGTATTTTATGTCCGATAACCCAGTCTTGATCAAAGAAAATTCCCATAGCTCCACAGTCCACCAGGGCCAGTATGGGATAGGTCTTGTGCTTGGAGGGCGATAGAAAGGCCTGTAGCACCACCAGGTTATTCTGTCCAGGAGAGTTCAAGGATGTGATTGATGTGGAGCAGACTTCTTTCTCCCGAAACCTCGCTCCATCTAGGGCCCGGGAGCTGGCGTTTCCCGAACGCCGTGGAGGGGCTAAAGGACATTCTCTAACAAGATGCTTGTCTGAGGCGCAATACATACACAGGCCGGTGTGAATTCTTCTCATCCTTTCTTGTGGAGTAATTGGCCCAAGAAAGGCGCCTATTTGCATTGGTTCGGAGTCGTTATCAGGGGTTGAGACAGGATCGGATTTCGCAGTCGACTCCGGAGGGGTTCGTTGAAAGGCAGTCTTAGCCTTTTTCCTTTCAGCCCTTCTTTCCTAGATACGAAAGTCTATTTGTAAGGCTAGATCTACCAAAGCCTGAAACGAACTGGGGCGAGCCACTCTGGCTAAGTCATACTTGATATCGTCATTTAGACCCCTGCGAAATAAGGTGAAACTCGCTTCAGGGCCCCAATCAGCCTCCTTTACTAGCTGTTTGAATCTGGTAACGAATGTTAGCATATCCTGGGATCCTTGCCGAAAATCAAGTAGGTGTTCCTGGGCGCTGAACACTTGTTTGGGGCGGTCAAACATAGATTTGAGTGCCTGGATAAATGCATCATAATCGTCCAGGAGGACGTCTCTAGAGTTCACTAGGGGAGTGGCCCAAGATAACGCATTCCCTGTAAGATGGGAGATTATCAAGGCCCACCTTGGCCCTGGAAGTTGAAAAATAATAGGGCTTGAATGTAAAATGCACCAAGCAGGAATCCAGAAATCCACGTAAGGATTTTGGCGAGCCATCGTATTTGTCTACCACTCCTCCCAGTTTCACGCTTTCCTTATTGGCAGAGTCACGTGACAGCACTAATTGTTTCAAGGCTGCGTTATCTGCCTTTAAGTGCTGTACCTCGGTTGTTAGCTCCTGCATGCCGCGCATGAGGTCCTGGACCGCTTTCTCCATAGCGGTATCAATGTTGACCGTTTCGCGTCTCAATCTGTCAAAGGTTTCCCCCCGGCTCACCTGAGTTCTCTTCTTGTGGCGTTCCGCGGAGGACTCCTTCTCCCGGCCGGACCGGGACTTGTATAAGTGCGTGCGAGTCGAGTCTGACTCCAGCGCGAGCGTTCAAAGTTCCAGGAAGTCGCATGTTCCAGGACGTCCAGGAAGAGGATCGAAGAAAGGTAAGAGATACTGGAAACAGGGGAAAAGGGAAGAAAGAATAAGGGAGTTGGCCAGGAACTTGGAAGGGTAACGCCGAGCAGCACACACACTTCGAGACACTACTTAGAGATAGCGTTGAGACGCGCGGGGGCGTGGCCCATTTATAGAACGTGCCGTGTCCGACGTACAGGCTAGTGCGGAACACGGCACTGGGCACGGCCATGTTGGAAGTATCAAGGAGCACACTCTCCGTCTGGACCAGGAAGACCAGAAGGGCTATTGTCCATGGTTCATGACAGCTACAGGAACCCAATACGAAGGGGAGCATATCCAGTCCATATGGGGAACTAGGAAGGGGGGAGCCCACTGACATACTACTTACGCGTACGAAATGGGCCAAGGATCTGGGAATTCATCTGACCGACCAACTGTGGGGTAAAACGTGCTGGGGGATGAAAAAGTCCACACTGTCTCCGCAATACAGAATGCAGGCATTCAAACCGATACATAGGTGGCACTACCCAACAGCAACACTAGCAAAAATGTACCCGGACGTGAACTCAAGCTGTTGGTGCTGTAAAAGAGCAAACAGTGACTACTACCATATTTGGTGGACATACCGCTTCCCCCTAGCCTCTGTGATCCTTTCTTCCCTCCCCTCAACGGTGTCCCTTACCCACTTGTCTAACTGGGTGATTTCAGCCTGCAACCTGTTCTCAATCAATTTCCGCTTTTTCCGAGCACCTTCCCTAATCAGGATCCCCCTCCATGTCGCCTTGCCCGCTTCCCACACCATTCTCCTGGAAACCTCTCCTGTACTATTTATCTTGGAAAATTCAACAATCTCCTCAGTCATCTCCCCATGGAACACTGGGTCTTTCCATAGGGACTCTTTGCACTTCAATTTAGATCCCCTGGGTACCATCCCCTGCCAATTAAGGTCCACTAAAACCAGATCATGGTCTGACCACATAATCTGGGAAATCTCTGCACTCAGTGCATCCTGCCATAGACCTCTTGAGATATATAAGTAATGAATTCTTGTGAAAGTGCCATGTGGGACTGAGTAAAAGGTATACCCTCTTACCTACGGGCGCAAGTACTGCCATATGTCCCGTAGCCCATAAACCTCCAACATTCCCAACACCTCACGAAGCGCAGGTCCCAACACTTCCCCTGTCGCCCCTCCCGTGTTTGTCTATCAGTCCTGATATCTGCCCACACATTGAAATCTCCCCCAATACAATATAGCCTGATTGCTTCAAGCATTATTTTTGAGGGAGTTTTCAACAGAAACCTCTGTTGTCCCTGATTAGGGCAGTAGAATGCAGCAAATGTGAAACCCATCTTGTTTATAATCCCAGAGACCACGAGGGCCCTTCCCTCTTTATCGGCCAGACCTTTGTGACCTCCATTCTTGTCCTCTTATCAATAAGAAGGTTACGCTCACCTGGTATCCACGGAGGCGCCACACGATACTGGATGGAGGTCTAAGCGCTATCCCGGACCCCTCTCTGCTTGGTTATGTGCCAGAAGTTGGGTAACACCTATAACAGGAGAATGGAGGCTTAAGATACTGGTTCTGTGATGGGTGGACTCCCACCTCCCTCTGGTCCAAATCCCCTCCCTTGGGGTTATTGCTCACTGTTAGGGAGAATTATCATTCAATGGCTAATTTCCCTTACCTAATCCCTCAGCAGCTTTGCTGGATTTCTGGAGTTATTTTATTCTACTTGGTAAGAGTGTGAGCATTTCCCCCACTCTTAACCATGTTTTGCCATGTGTATTTCATCTGTTTTTGTGATAGTGGGCTCTGGAGTACACCACTTCAGTAGCCCCCTTCTTTTGTGTGTTACACAGCACCTTCAGTGCAGTGAAACAGGGTTGTCTTTTAGACTTCCCACCGACTCCATTTCTGGGGCTGACTACTGTCCCCCAGAAAAGGGTAAAGTTGCCATTAACTTTACTTAGTCATTTAACCACAGATCCAGTACACCCCCATCTTACATGGAGTACTGGAAAGGGTTAATCCTTAGCCCTTTTTATCTGTACCTCCTAGAGCATGGTTTTGCTCTTTTTAACATTTAGACTTGGCTGGTGGCAGTGGTACCTACCCTAACTTTTCTACCGCGATTATACTATATAAACGTGGTACTGTTTTAGGCTATTATATTAGCCTCGAACTTAAACCCGCTTGACCAAATACTTTTCCTTTTGACTCCGGTCGGTTTTATTTGCCATTTCTTTTTCTTAAAGTCCTTCTTGTGTTTTACGTAGCGCGGCAAACCAGGTTTGCCTTCTTTGTTCACTGTCTTTTGGCGGGCTTCTGCCAAGAAGCCCTCCTCTAGGCGCCTGGGTGTCTAGGTGGGCTGAATGTGAGGGCGGGGTGTAGTCACCCCCTGCACAGGGTATTCTAGGAAACCCAAGTTGCACTTTGCCATGATTGGCTGAGGTGGTTGTCCGGGCTGGACAACCCCCCTGCTGCCTGATTGACAGCCAGGCTGTGTGAATGGGGGATTTTTGTATAAAAGGCAGGACTCTTGGGCTAGAAGTCAGAGTCGCCACTGGAACTACAAGGAACCGAAGAGAAGCGGAGAAGAAGTCGGCTGCTGCAACTATCCCGTCCCAGAGAAGCCCTGCTGCAGTCCTAAGCTGTCTACCCTTCGACGACCAGAGAAGATCCAGTCCGAAGTCTTCTTCCCTTGAGCCTGGTGGGGATAACCAGCTCATCTTCTACAGCCAGAGGATCCTCTTCATGGTCGAAATCGCTGCACACTGCTGTAGTGTTCCTGATAGCCACCTGAAGAGTCTCTCCTGTTTTTAAGGAGCGCACGTTTTATTCACCGTCGCTGCTGCCGGCTTAAGACCTGTGTGGTGCAGACCCCTCCAGACGCCCTTCTTGCCAAAGCTCCAGGCACCGTGGGGTCTGCAGGAAACTACCAGGAACAACTGCCGTGGCCCCAGCTTCTTTATTGAATAAGGTAGTATGTTCTGCTTGAGGAAATCGGGTGAATCACTTTTTCTCCTCCTACCAGGCTTGCCCTTAGAGCCTAGAAGGCTCCCTCCTACTTATAACGTTTGCTTCCTCCATTGACAATATCTAAGTACTCTTGGCTACTTTGAATCGTGAACTGTCCAACTGTGTGATCCTCGACAACAGGATCCCGGTTCCACTTGACACTGGCTCCGGCCTATTGACTCTTGAATTTCTGCCCATAAGTGTTCTCTGATTCTGTCTGCCTTGACAAAAGTATTGCCTATGATTTTTGCCCCCAACTCTCTCTGGGTATCTCTAAGTGTGTTTTTGCCCCGGTAACATT
The DNA here is from genome assembly GCF_040938575.1 of Ambystoma mexicanum. Taxonomy (NCBI): domain Eukaryota; kingdom Metazoa; phylum Chordata; class Amphibia; order Caudata; family Ambystomatidae; genus Ambystoma; species Ambystoma mexicanum. Next base: position 487,774,558 of record NC_090923.1, on the reverse strand, counting down.
TCTTGCCGCAGATACGCGTTTCTTTAGTAAGACCGAACTGTCATTACTGTCAAAAAGTGATCACATATGTATTCACGGTAACGTCTTTTGTTTCACAACACAGGGTACTTACCTTGAAGTTATACCGTACAAAGCGAATTGGTTGGTTGTAGTATATTTTACGTGTGGTTTTGAATTCATAGAAGTGTTGTGTTTATAACGAATGGTTTAAAAATAAATGTACTTATATTTTTTACCTGAAACCTCGAGTCAGTGTTTGCTTGAGTCACAGTAATTGTGGTCCCTTTGTGTAATCTCTGCTACGGCTCATATACTCTTGAGATAAGCCTGGCTGCTCCGCTACTGCTACCACTTTAACATAGTAGTACAGGCTTGTACCAAAGGTAAAACTTGTAGTCTTAATAGTGTGTAGTGGTCCCTAAGGGCACTGCACAGGATTCTGCCTAACACTCACCTTAGCTTTTTATGCGTTGAATTCTCCGTCCTGTGTCTCTGTGGGGGCGCGTGGTTGGTGCGGGCGTTCCATGAACCTAGCGTTGCTTCACTGGTCCTTGTGCCCTTATGTCGGGTCCAGACTGGCTGTGACTCCGACTCTGCTTTCTGTCTTCCAGGTGAGTTATAATGTCTTTTCCGTCTTTATTCTGTCTCTTTCTTTCCCTCCGTTTTCTCCGTCTTCTCGGCGTCTTGCTTCACTACGCTGTTCCCTAACAATGTCTCTTTTTGTTTTCACAGGGATGGTTGCGATCTCAGAGTTGCCGTGCCGATGGGCGAAGACCACGGTAAGTTAGTGATGCGCGGAGAGCTGTGCTGTTTATTGGTGTTAATTGCTAACCTGTGTTCTCTTCTCTTCTTTGTACATGTTGCAGTGATGTTCCGGAGTGATGAGCTATCGAAGCACTGCTTACCTAGGTAAGTGCTTTGTTAATGCTGACCTTGTTCCTTCTCCCTTGCAGGTTGAAGTGAAATCCGGAGATGGGCGAGGTAAGCGAAGCGCAGGATGGATTCAAGGCCGGTTACTTCATAGGTAAGTGTTCTTGCTCGCTAATGCGGTTCTTGTTCTTCCAGGTTAATTGAATCTGGATCTAGGGCTTCAGGATCGGGCCACCGGAGAAGCAGATGAGCAGGAGCTGGACACAGTGAGCGTTACGCTGCAGGAGTGCAGAATAACGCAAAGCGTGTTCTGCTGTTTGGGTGTGGTTTAAATAGCCTAGGTAAAGTAGTTCCAGGCCAAGTAGTTCCAGGCCCAGCCACACCCAAAACACTAGACTGCATGGCTTGGTTCTGTGTAATAGGCCTCCATGTTGGATTAAGGTCCAAAACTGGTATTGCTTTATTCCCGATAATGAGCCTGGTGCTAAAGGCGCCAGGACTGACTCCATGTATGTTTCTGATGGAGCTTTAAGGCCCTTGGGGCGGGTGTGAAGGGCTTTAGCCCCACTGCTGCCAGGCGGCCGTTATACCTGAGGGGGTCAGGGGCATGGATTGTGACAAAGGATTCCAACTCCTGCCTTTCTTAGGGGGCTTGACCCCCAGTATTCCTGATCCAGTGCCCTGCCTGGGACCCTCTGTTCTTCACCTCTAGCGTATTTAGTCTCCTGAAGGAACATCACATCAAAGCCAGCTCTACAGAACTCCCTAGCTACTGGAGACCTCTTCATGGGTGAGTTCATCCCCTTTAAATTCAGCATCCCCGCCCTCAGGAGGCCCATCCTCTTGTGACCCAGGACTACAGCCATCCTCCTTTTTTCCAGAACCCAAATCCCCCAAGCGCATTGGAGGCTAGTACACAGCAATCCATCCCACTACAAGTAAGCACCATTTTGAGAAGACCCATACCCCGCCCCATTCAAAAGTACCCCCTCACCCCCCCTAATAACACCCTGCAGTGCTCGATTCCCCCAGTTAACATCACCAGAGTAACTTCGGACCACCAGTGGGAACCTGCTCCCTTCAGGTCCGGTGCAATAGTATCTCAAACTTTGAGCCCCCCCCCATAACACCAACATCAAACCACCATCTCCCCATTCCCCTCAATCCAGCCTCCCTCCCCCAACACCCAGTCCCCAGTTTCAGGTAACGGCCTACCTCCTCCCAGAAGGCCCACATCCTCAACATGTAGACAGTGTTAGCCGACTGCCTCAGCGACCTACTTGATCATATATCCCCCAATGGCCCTCTCATGAGGAGCACTCTGGTCCCATGTCCACTTCCCAGGTGGCTTTCAGTCTGGGTCAATTGTCAGCCATGGGCAACATGTTCAACATCCTATATTTCCTGAATCCTGGTATCCGTTGTCTCCCAGGCCCCTGGATCAACCACTACCCGTCGCCTGCCTCCTTGTCTCCATGCTTCTCTGAAGTCCCAGCTTCTCTTAACAACTCTCCAGTGACTTTCTGGATATCTTCCTCCGTTGTCAACCTGTATTTGTGGCCATCGAATTCAAAAGAAATAAAGAACGGGAACCCCCACATGTACCTCACTCCCTTCTCATTCAGCCATTTGGTCAAGGGATAGCACAGTCTCTGGTTGGTTAAGGTCAGGGAGGACAGGTCCTGAAAGATCATCACTCTGGCTATGCCGTATGTGACTGGGCCTCTCAGCCTTGCTCTCTCAAGAATTTTCACCTTGTAGGCGTAGTTGTGGAATCTGGCGAGGACTGACTTCTGACCTTCCGTGGCCCCACCTGCCCGGTGAATCCTTTCGATCTTGGCTTTGTCAATAGTGTCGTCTTCAAAGATCAGTTTTGTAACCTCCTGTAAGGCTCTCTTTAGATCGAGTTCCATTTCCCCCTCGTGATCCAGGATAGAAAACGTCTGAGGTTGTACCACCTCTCCTGATTTTCCAGATCATCCATCTTCATTCTGACCTCTTTCTCGCATCTCAACCTCTTTCTTGCGTCTCTCCATGTCGGGAACTGCATGTCCCTTTGTGTCTCTAGGGTGTCGAGATAGGATTGATTGTGTTCGACTACCTCAAGTATCTCCTCCATTTTATCTATTCCTTGGGTGATTCTATCTACCCTGCTCCCATTGCCTGTCCTCATATTTCTCATTTCCTCCATTAATGCGGCGACACCCTTCTTAGTTGCTGTGAATTCCTCTGGTACAGTGGCTATGGCAGGCTGTGCTATGTCTCAATCTCCTGGGCCGCTCAAAATATATTTATAGGCTGTCAACTTCTTCCTTGCGCCTCTTCTTCCTGTCCCCCTCGGGTCTTCCATGGGATGCCCCCCTCTGTGGTCAGTGGGCACCCGTGGTTGATGAACCACAATTCTATGTACTTCCTCTTCCCACTTACTAGCGAACTTGGCAATGAGCTCTTGGCTGCATTGGCGAGGACAGTTCCCTCAGTGGCCTGGTCCCCTCACTCTCCCTGGGGAGGTGGGCACACACCCCTAAGAAGGGGGCCCTCCCCTTCCTCTGGCTACGGCTGTGGCATGCAGAGGGACTCCTCCCTACTAGCACGACCTCTCCTCATGGACTTCCAAGAAGGCCGCCGCCCTTGCATGCACAAAGCATGACCATGTATCTGTAATTACATCAGGGGCTGGCAATCACATAGTAATTTGTTTACAATTAGTAGGTTACTACATGTCCTTCTGGGTAACACATGGGCAGCCAGGTCTAATGACATGCAGTGTATAGTGTCCTTGTTACTCCTTAGTAGACTGCGTGTGGTTGTGCGAATGATGTGGTGGTTTCCCAGCTCGCCTCAGTTACTGGCACGAAAACCACAGGTTAATGGGGCGGGTCCTTGTCCTGATGGGATGACAATCACCCACCCACCTGCAGCTGGATGTACTAGTAAGGGAACCCGCACGGAGGGCTACCCGGGTCCCACAGTATTATGTAGGCAGCGGTTATCCTCCAAGGGCTCAGACTTGTAGTGGGGGGTTTTGACACAAGTATTATCCGTTTGCACCCACCTTGCCCAAGGCAAATTGTATCTTTGATACATCCAAACCCAAAATAGGCCTGGTCCCCTTAGGTTCTCACAAGGGGAGTTATCCACTTTTTGGATTGTGGCAGCAGCTTTTTATTCCCACTCTTTGTGTTTCTCTTGCATTCTGTTCCTGGAAATATCCGAGAATGGCGTTAGCACTTGCTTCTCCCCCCCACCCCCCTATTAAATCTAGTTGGGTTCCCCTTCTCACTAGGAAATAGTGTAAGATGGGTCCAATTTTGTAGGAGGTGAGCCGGTGTGGGACCCTTGTAGTACGTACGTTCATAATATAGTAGTTCTGCAGGGGAAATTCCCTCAGTACTCCAAAGGTAGGGCACGTGTTATGAAGGCTGTGATGGCGTTTACATGTGTCCTCCTTTCCCAAAACAAAGTCTTCTATTCTCTAACCTCCCCTCTGTAGTTGGTGTTCCAGCTGCTCCCTGCCCATGCCACCAATCAGTGACCCACAAGGGGGGGGGCACCAAACGGGTTCAGCAAGTGTAACTGAGTAGCAGGGGGTTCAGAGCCAATCGTGGGAGGGTGCCCAGGGCAGCAGGAGCTCACATGTGGATGCAAGACGGTTATTCCCAGGAGCCGGGCTTGTATGGATTACCAGGGGTCCACCTCACCTGATTCAGTCTTTCTTCACGGGGGAGCGGCACACATGTTGCACCTCCTCTCCTTAGGCCTTGAGGCGCGTCTCCATGGAGAACCTGTGGGCCGAAGGCCACGACGCAGGCCAATAATGGCACCCCCTCCCAACCTGGGGAACAGGGTGGCAGGTCCCGTTCAAACTCCCACAGCGCGCAGCAGCAAGCAGAGAGGCCAGCGGGGTGCATTCAGGCTGGACTGGCCATTCCAGTTACATCAGTGTGGGAAGGGGCCTGGCTCCACAGCGTGCCGCCTATGCGTTGCTTACTTGTTGCTGTCTCAGTGCACCGAGAGGCCCCGCGCCAACACGCAGACCACAATCGAGGCAAGGGCGAGGCGGACCGAACTCCTCTGATCCTTGGTTGCCCGGCCACAACATACTCTTCTTCCCTCGCCCAGGCAGGGAGCAATGCAGTTCTCTGAACTCCACCCTGCTCAGAGGTCACCGGCTCACCACTTCTCTATGGTGGGTACATTTCCCCTGACTCCTGCGGTCCAGTGAGACCAGATCTGGACCAGGGGTGCACAGTCATTTCAGGCCACACCAGGGGGTCTGTTCACTTTTCCAGGGGCTTTCTGGGGGGGCTCTACCAACAATTGAGCTCGTTAGGACGGAACAACTCTCAGGAGCTGTGCATTCCTGCCTTTAGAAAAGATCAGCCCGTTTCCTGTCCCAGATCGTGGAGATATTAAATTAATTCTTCTGTTAAAAAAAAATCATAAAATAAATAATATGCCACAAATGGAGGTCAGTACACATTTAATAGAGATTTAATTGGAACTTGAAACATCTGGTCACAATATTGATACAGAACAAATGGAACTTTAAGAATTGACTCCTTATGCTGCTCATTTCGTACCACACCATTCCACACAGTAGCACAGAGACCACCCTGTAGAGATATCGCGAGACCTCCCAGTCTCGCGAGATCTCGAGCGGGAACACGGAAGTGCGGCCCCGCGCTTCGAAGAGAGATGAGAGCGGAGAGCCACGGAGCAACATCAGCTCCTGTGCGCTCCTCCACAGCAGAGGCTTCAAAGTTTGAACAAAGACTCCAAAGACTCATACCAGCTGCACAGCAGTTCCGGGGCCTGTTGCCCCTTTATTAAACATATCCTTAATGATGCAGATTTTCCTTGATGTCACTTATGAATAAAAAGACATCTCCTGCAATCATTTGGCCTCATATCTTTCATTGTGAAAATTATACAACATAATTGGCGACGAGGATCACCACTAAAACCCATGCGGAGCCATGCAAGGAGCGACACCATGATTGACCTGCCATTCCGTGGCCACAATGGCAACCGTTATTTACAACGTACGTGGAGGCCTTGGGCTGTGCGGGCTACTCAGCGGCGAGACGCAGGGCGATGTTACTTAATGCCCTGGGCGTCGAAGGGCAAAGGTTGTTTGAGAGTCTCACCCCGGAGCTGGTGACCGGGGACAACGATGATGTATTCAAGGAAGCTGTAAGAAGAATTGTCAAAAGGTTTGCCAGCAAGGAGAATACCATCCTACACAGGATACGGTTCTATAGCCGCAAACATGAGGCGTCTGAACCCCTAGATGACTGTTACCAAACTGAGTGAACTGGCGGCTCTCTGCAACTTTGGTAACAACGCGGAGAGTCATCTGCGACATGCTGGTTGTCCACACCAACAGCAGAAAAGTGCAAGACAAGTACATTTTAGAGAAGGAACTACAGCTGGAAAAAGCAATTGAAATAGCAAGAGCAGTGGAGGAAACGGCTGGTAGAAGGAAAGAATTTGCAAGCGGCCACAGCCCTGCCGAAGTACAAGCGGTGGCATTCCGCCCAAAGAAGGAGAGGCTGGTCCTCGATGCGAGAGAAGGGAAATGGGGGAGAAAAGAACCGTTAAAATGCCACAGGTGCACCAGCGTGAAGCAGTATGCAAAAAAATTGGTCACTTCTCAATCGTGTGCCGTTGGCGCAACAAGAAAATCACGAGCATCAACGCCGAACACAATAAAGAGAGGGAATCGTCCTCAGAAGATGAAGGGAGACGTACAGTCATAATGGTGAACAGCCCACGGGCCAGAAGAGAAAAGCCCCATTGTGCAATCAAAATCAATGGGTTGGAAACAAGAGTCATGGCCGACTCGGGTTCTGATCTCACCATAATACCCCTGCGCACGTACAAAGAGATGATGGGTATCGAGACGATCCAAGTGCTCAGCACGCGGCACAGGCCTACGGTTTTCGGCGGTGCCTCAGTAGACCTGCTGGGTTACATCAAAGGGAAAGTAGAGTTCAAAGGAAGAGAGACCACCACAAAAGTTTATTTCAGTCAAGAAGGCCCAGCGGTACTAGGGTGGGACGACCAGGCAAAAATGAAAATTAAGCTGGACCCCAGCTCGGAGGATCAGGTACTGTCAGTCAGTTGGAGAGGAGCACCAGTAGCGAAGGAAGATTATCCAAAACTATTTTCGGAAGAACCAGGACACATCAAGGACTTTGTCCACAAAATATTACTCAAAACCAACGCAGTCCCGGTCAAGCACAGAGTAAGACCAGTACCGCCAACTGCAAGAGACACACTCAGAAGCCAATTGGACAGAATGAGGAAAGACGGCATCATCGAAGAAATTGAAGCATCTGAGTGGCTAAGCCCAGTGGTACTCATAAAGAAACAGAATTCACAAGAGCTAAGAGTATGCATTGATCTACGCAGCCTAAACTTGGAAGTTATCGCAGACAGCTACCCACTGCCGAGCATCAACGAGTTAATCCTCATGATGAAAGAAGCAAAAGTGTTCTCAAAATTGGACATGAGGAATGCCTACCATCAAATACAACTACACAAGGAGTCCAAGCCACTCACCACTTTCATCACCCTGTTTGGCATGTATCAGTTCACCAAGATGCCACTTGGCTTATCATCCACAGCCTCAGCGTTTCAACGCATGATGAATGCTCTACTGAGGAACGTCAGGAACGTGTCCTACTTTCAGGATGACATCCTTGTATACGCAGGGGATGAGCATACGCACGATGTCACATTGAGAACAGTCCTCACCAAACTATAAGAAGCGGAGTAAGATTAAGGTACGAAAAATGCATATTCAAAGCAAAAGAAGTTGAGTATTTGGGGTACAAGATATCAGAGCAAGGTATAAGACCCAAGCAAAACTTACTTGCGGCCATAATTAAAGCTGCTGAACCCACCAACAAAGACAAAGTGAGGTCATCCCTCGGGTTGGCGGAGTATTATGCAAAATTCATCCCCAAATACTCGGAAACCTCAGCACCCCTCCGCGAGCTTCTCAAAAAAGGGTCAGAGTACACGTGGCAAGAAGCCCAGAAGAAAGCGGTGGAAAGCATCAAACGACACATAGTAGAAGCGCCGTGTTTGCAACTGTTCAACCCAGAGTGGAGTACAGTGATCACTACAGACGCCAGCGCATATGGTTTAGGTGCTGTCCTCACCCAGAAGAAGGGCGACACGGAACACGTGGCAGCATTTGCCTCGAAAGCCCCATCGTCGGCTGAACAAAACTTCTCCACCATAGAGAAGGAGATGCTGGCGTGTGCATGGGCTGTGGAACATTTCAGGACATATGTGTGGGGCAAAAAGTTCAAGTTAGTCACCGACCACAAACCCCTCATCCATATGCTCAGCCCAGGCAGCACCAAAGTGTCAACGCCCAGATTAGCACGCACAGCAGCAAAACTGCAAGAATACACCTTCGAGTGCAACACATCTCGGGATGGAAGAATTTGCAGGCGGACTGCATGTCAAGATTGCCAGAAGGCAAGGACAATGCCACCACCCTCTTGCAGGAAGAATGCATTGCAGCATCCATTACAGATCTCAAGGCGCTAGACTACCTGGAACTCGGTGAAAAACACTGGATGGAAGAAGACAGAAAAGATCCCACCATGGTAAGAATCAGAGAATGGATCAAGAACGGATGGCCAGATGAAAGGGCAGTGCCAGAAGGAATGAGATCTTATTGGAAAGTGGCAGATGAGATCTCAGAAGCCGACGGCATAATTATGAAAACGGACAAGGTAATCCCGCCCACTGGCATGAGGAAGACCATTCTGTGCAGAGCCCATGCAGGCCATCTGGGGAACATGACACGTCGCAGAGTGAGAGAATCCCACTGGTGGCCGTCCATGGATCAGCAGATCCGCACCATGATCGAGAGATGCCATGAGTGTCTCAACAGTGATAAGTACCTGAAGATCACACAGGCGCCCATGATTCCCACAGAAACCCCAGAAGCGGTGTGGTCAAAAGTGGGTCTGGACTTTATAGGACCATTGGAAGTGATGGTGCCCGAACATCATTACGGCATAGTGCTAGTGGACTATTTATCGAAGTGGGTCGAGCCGAGTTTATCCCTAACATCGCGACCACCACCACAATAGAGGTTCTCACTGCCATATTCCAGAGGTAAGGACTCCCCAATGAGTTAGTAACAGACAACAGGGTACAACTAATATCCAGAGATATGGAACTGTTCCGGAAGAAGCACAATATACACCAGAAGAAAGCAGCACTGTATCATCCCCAATCCAATTGGCTCGTAGAGAGGGCCAACAGTTTTATCAAGGGAGCCATCCAATTAGCGACTGCCTCGGGAATGGATCCCCTCAAAACGACAAAGGAGGCCATCGCAGCTCACAGACTGACTCCCAATGGGATCACCCAAATCTCCCCTTTTTGGATATTGAGAGGGAGGAGAGCAACCTCCACACTAGTGCCACCAAGGTTGGCCAGAGTAAGAGAAGACGAAGAAGTAGACATGTTGGAAGTGGTGTGGAGAATAGAGAACAGCAAGGCATGCATGAAAAGGTGGAGTGACGGAAGAAGGACAAAACAAGGGTCAGACGTAAAAGAAGGAGATTGCATCAAAATACGGCTACCAACCAAGGGACAAGTGACAGGCTCAAGATTCAGCAGACCTGTGAAGGTGATTCACAGAGGAGCCAACCACGTTCGCACCGAAGATGGGCGCACATGGAACATGTAAAGAGTAGCCATGTTTGAAAAGAGGCAAGAGAGAAAAGACCCTTGAAAGACCCGAAACTCAAAGGGTAATGGACAATGAGAGAGAGGAAGAACAAGAGCCACAGACAGATAGAAGAGAAGTTGAAGAAAATGAGTTTGAAGCGGATGCAACCACAGTAGAGCGAGAAGATGACCAGAAGCAGGATGCATGTAGTGGGAGAGGGGACCGGCCGCAAAGGGAACACAGAAGACCGGTGACATACAACGACTATGTCCTGCAATAAACTGTTTTTGCATTATCAGAGGGAGGTGTGTAGAGATATTGCGAGACCTCCCAGTCTCGCGAGATCTCGAGCGGGAACACGGAAATGCGGCCCCACGCTTCGAGGAGAGATGAGAGCGGAGAGCCACAGAGCAACATCAGCTCCTGTGCGCTCCTCCACAGCAGAGGCTTCAAAGTTTGAACAAAGACTCCAAAGACTCATACCAGCTGCACAGCAGTTCCGGGGCCTGTTGCCCCTTTGTTAAACATATCCTTAATGATGCAGATTTTCCTTGATGTCACTTATGAATAAAAAGACATCTCCTGCAATCACTCCGCCTCATATCTTTCATTGTGAAAATGATACAACACACCCATTTGAGCTTCTGTATGGGGAGCTTCCTTGTCCCGACATATAGTTGTAGGACCAGGATGGTTACGGTATATGGGGGAGCAATTTGGAGTGGAACAGAATTAGGGAGCATGAGCTAAGAATTGGGTTTGGAGGGCGCAACAAGCCAGCCAGCAAAGTCTATGCAAACACCAAATGTGTGCCAAAACTTAGCATATTAAAGAGGGTGAGTGGGTTTATGTCAGGTGATCTGTTGGGGTGACCAGCGGCTACTCCTGATTTTCTAGTGCCTGAAGGGAGCAGGAGCAGAGGGGAAATTCAGTCAAAACTCGACAAGAATGGAATGTATGTCAAGTGTTTGTGTGCCTAACCCCTGAACATGCTAGCGAAGGGAAAATTAATTTCCTGAAATTTTCTTTCGATGGATTCTCCTCCTGCATATTCATCATCTAGATATATCTACTCCAGTGCAGCTGTTTTTGGAAATTCTTGACAGGGGGAGAAGTGTGGGTTAATGACACCTTTGTCAGCTTCCATGCTCTTCGATGTATGAAATGACGTTTGTATTCATATATATACTGCACTACGCCCCCCCCGCCTCAGTGCCCCACCTTTTAGCCCCATGCTCACAAGGGATGCATGAAATGACGTTTGTATTCATACATATACAGCACTACACCACCCCCCCCCACCCCCACCTCAGTGCCCCACCTTTTAATCCCATGCTCACAAGGGGATAATTTTCTCATAATAAGAAACCAATTCTGGAGAAAAAAAACCTTGATGCTTATCTGTATTTTTTGTTTTAGTGAGTAAATAAAACACCGCAAAATATGCCAATAGTTTTTTTTTGTTGTACTCCACTTTAAACTCGTACACAAGAAGAGCTTTCAGAGGCGGTGCGGGTTGGAAGGGAGATGAGAGATTGGTGGTAGTAGAATCCATACCAAGAAATGTACCATTATTAATATAGATCCTCACTGCCAGATACTTGGAACAATTCGACAGGGAGAATAGTGCGGCTCAACGTCATCTCATCGACTCTTTTGCGCCTCGGATATGATAATCCGAACAAGACGCCAACTGTATAGCATGCACTGCGCCCTCTGTTCCCTTTTTCCACACGCTCAGCACTCTGTTCAGGACATGGCTCGTTGTGACATTTTTGCATCAGTATGTTGGAGCCCGAGCCTTCGGGGTTCAAACGCTGCCAGAACGGTAGTTCAAAAATGTCCAGTACGGACCCACACAAATTCTTTGTGCGCCATCTGTGTATGGAACATGATGCGGAGCCATGAGACTACGGTCAGACCATGACCCCTGAAGGCCTTGATGGAATGGTTGGCCAAACTGGTGCTAGGGAGACTTCCTTCTAAGTTTGAACAGGATGTTTTAATAGAGCAGACATTCAGAGTTTTCTGGTGTTGGTGGTGTCCTTACTCTACTGACCCCTCCAGATCAACCTACTGCTATGGTAGTCTATCAAAGATGAGGAATCCATAGGAGGAAGGAATTCATTAGAAGAACAAATGAGTTACCTCGCTGTAATGTTTTTTCTCATGAATGCTCCTCAAACAGATTCCTCATCACCCTCCCCACTTGCCTCACTTGGTGTATAGCCAATTACAACTTAAATAGGGAGGAAGCCCGGTATACGGTTGACTGAAATAGGTTAGCAACGTATACTCTGTCTAAGTCCGGGAGGACAAAGGTCCGTGTTTAAAGAGGAGACAGAGCTATAATCTACAGAGTATTAATACTCTGTACTGTCACCAGAGTCACCAATTTGTTGACATACTAATTCTAATTACTGTGGGGTACGTTGCACTATTTGTAAAGCGTACCTCCTGATGTTGAGTGTATCCCTGTTTTGATACACTGTCAATTAGCTAATCCTAGTTTATCACGTAACGACTGTTTGTTTTGTGTTAAAATGTTTATGAATTGTATGTATTGTGGACCGCACTATTTAATCACTTTTTAGGTCGTAATTCTATTAAATCTGATGTTTATCATTTTAACCACGACTGGTCCCTTTGTGGTTCCCCTACTATGGGAGCTCTTTATATGTGTGGCATCTACATTATAGCTCTGTCTCCTCTTTAAACACGTATAGCCAATTACACCTTGCTTCTGAAGTCACTCAGCTTCAGAGTGCTAGGGAAAAAGGGTGCAACTAAGGTCACAGTAAAGTGCCTTATTATATAATGGCCCTAAAGTCACATCCAGTGCACAGTGTGCAGAGGTGTTGGGGCAGAGCCTCACTGCAACTTCGGGCAACAAAAAAGTTGCCGAAGAGCAGCTGGATAGGAAGATACATAGCAGAGATGAGGAATCAGTGGGAGGACCATCTATGTGAAAGAGCATTACCGAAAGGCAAGTCATTTGTTTTTCCACCATCTTTTATGCCAAAGGTTGTGTCGGAGTATAATGTCAACCAGAAAATCGAATGACCTGTTTTTCCCACCACCTCTACCCTAAAAAAAGTGACTTTACAGGTTAGACCCAAAGAGGGTACTAAGTTACTATGTGACCAGGAGAGCATCCTTTCACAGAGAAAATCAGTGAGTGGAATTCTCTCAGGCGCGATTTGGCTGTGCGGTCACCAAGGAGATGCTCTCAGACTAAATTGTATTGTTTGTAGCGGAGTGTTACGCGAAAGCGGCAGATGCAGGCAGTGAGCACCAGAGCCTTTATGGGAAGCATTCATGACCACTTGAACCTCCGGCCAAGGAGTCCAAAATGGTTCGCCCGCCATCATTTTGTCCCTGCTGGCCCACCACGAGAGGTAGTTGGCCACAGTGGTAGATATCAGGACATCGTACAACATGCCACCCGAATATTGCGACCACTGGCTCATGAGAAGTCACTGAAGAGAGAACATCTACAGCCTGGACTCTGACACAAAGAAAATGCAGGAAACCATGAGAACCAGAAGGTGGGGAAAGGGATGATGCTGGTAGACTGCTAGAGTTCCAGAACCATGTGACCATTTGTCAGACGCTTCCAACTCTCTCCTTGGGGGTAACCTTCCCCAGCTGAGTGTCCAACTCTGCTCTGATGCATTGGAGCCTATGTGCCGATATCATGTGCGAATTCTGCAAATTCAGCAGTGAGTAAGTGTCCACAGGATGGCTTGAGACCGGCTCTGGCTATGATCTGACAGGTACGGATGATCCGGAAGGTCTCAGGGTTCATTTCACCAGAGGGTTGACTGCCACCTCTGCTCTGCAACATGTACCATACAAAATGATGTGAGAGAGCAGAATGGGGAAGACTGCACTGTTGCAGAAAACATCCTTCCCCATTCTGCTCTCTCTCCAGCATGTTTTATGATGGTGGCATTAGTAAGCTCTTAATGCTCACACCAGCAACAGGAGACAAGGGCCTATACTCTTAGCTGATCACAAACGCACCGCCACACTCATTGCAGGCGATATGTACCATTCCACGTGCAGTTTAGATTTTGCTCACTGTCCTCCATAAGCCCCCAGTTTCTTTTCATAATATGTATGCATATTTAATTTTGTTAGCGATACATCATCTTGTCCCAATAATAAGGGCCATAGCATCATATAATAGAGCAATTGGATAACTGTAGAGAGCATCCAAAACACAAAGGACATAAAGACAGGTAATGAAAAAGACCAGAGGTAATTATGATAATGAGACAACTAAGCAAATACCTAACATGATCAACAAGTTAAACATACGCTCAGAGTGGTGAACATTCGTTAGAAAAGATATGTACTCCATTCTCCAGTCCTTACATGTGAGATGAAAGTTGGAGGGCTGGGTATGAACTATATGGAATAAGGGACTTACCTGTAACTCTTGTTCTCTAGCCTGATTATCTTTTGTTTAGATTTACATTCTGTTTTAATATTGCCCGTTGTCAGGCTGGTAATCCTCAGTAACATTAAAGAAGCTTCCTTTGAAATGACGAAACTGGAATCACTTTATTGTTCTCTCAGTGTTTTGGGTCAATTACCACTTAGCCAAAAGGCAGTACCTCCCATAGCTCTTCCTCTGGATGGCATCTTCAGTTTCGCATAACGCCAGAAAAGTGCCAAAAAGAGTCATGAAGAGCCATATGCGAGGTAGGCGGGAAGGTTCTATCTGAATCTATGAAAGATGCAAATGCTGGAGATAAGGAATTAAACATAAGTAACGTATTCTTTCTCCAGTGTTGGATCTTTCATAGATTCACATGCTGTTTAAATAGACTACAAAGCAGTATGTATACATTGTCATGCATACTATACCAAAATGGGGGGGGGGGTCTGCTGGGAAGGGTGGGGAGGAGCTAAGGCTCATCTTCAGGATTAAGAGTACCTTAGGTGTAAAGATGTCGAAGGACAGCCTGTCCAACTCTGGACTCCTCCGTTGAGTCCCTTTCGATACAGTAGGACCTGGTGAAGGTGTGAAAAGACATGAAGGTTGCTGTCATGCAAGTGTCCATGAGGGGATGTCCGTGGTAGATGAGACAGCCCTCAAGGAATGCACCCAAGGCCAACCAGGAAGCGGCCTGATGGCCAGTTGATGACAAAAAGAAGGGCAAGTCCAAAGCCATCAGGAGATGGATGACTTGGACAGCCTGTTGCTGCTGGCCGTGGGCTCAAATGCTACGGACAGCTGCACTGACTTACAGAATGGCATACTATGGGCAACAAAGTACTTCAGCACTTGCATGACATCGAGAGATTGGAGGGAGTGCTCAGCACAAGTGGAAAGAGAGCCTAAGAACACTGGCATTGAGGTGAAGCAACAAGGGCACCATTGGCGTGAAGGTAGGGTTCGTTCTCCGCAGGACCTTAGATTTGTGGAAGATAAGATAAGGCAGCTTGGTGAAGAGCACATGGATTTTGCCAACCCTCCCAGCTGAGGTTATGGCGACCAAGAAAGAAGTCTTCCAGAACAGAAATTTGATTTATGCCTTATGTAGAGGCTCAAAAGGATCTCCCATCAATTTGGAGAGCACAACGTTGAGTTCCCAGGTCGGAGCCGGTGCACACACTGGTGGAAAAGCATGGAAGAGGTGCCAAAGAAATTACTTGATCTGTCGATGAGACCACAACTAAGGGGTAGTAGGAAATTGCAGATAAATGAACTATGAACAACATTTCCATTTGCTGTGGTAACAGGGGATGGTAGCAGGTGCTCAAGCTTTCGCCAAGATGTCCATGCCAAGATGGGGCATGTCTACATAGCTGAACTCTAAGGAAGGAGGAGCCAGGCTGACTGGTTGTGCGAAGTTGAGTCATGATGAAGGCTTGCTCTCCTGTTCTTGTACAGGTGGGTGTATTTTGGTGGAAGTGGCTGGCTGCAGCCAGTCAAAGAGCGACAAGTTGCGGAAACCAAAACCGTCTCGGCCACGCTGACACCAGCAAAACCAGTCTGCATTGCTGATTTAAAGACTTCCAATCTAAGACCTGCAAAAGGTTGTCCATGTTTCCCTGAATCGGAGACCAATGACATTGAAGCAGTCACTGGAGCAACATCATGCACAACTGGGCCACTGGCACTGCCAAGAAGCATAAGGCTCAAAAAGAGCAGAAAGGCAAAGGCATGGAAGACATGCTCTATCTGAAATATGCTCGCAAGTCGTGGGCATTTCCAAACAAAGCTTATTTTGGTGCGTAGGATGGCCAGGCAACAGGCAAGTAGGCATCCTGGAGATCCAGTAACACTAACCAGTCCTGCAGATATGGAAGATCTGGGCCAGGGTAACCATCTTTAACTTGACCTTACACAGGCATATGTTATAGAGCCTCAGATCCATGATGGGACACAGGCCCCTGTACTTCTTCGGGACCAGGAAGTACAGATAATATCAACCCAGCCTTTGTTCCAAATGCATAGAACAGGTTAAAGTCCCACTCAACAAAGCTTCCTGCAGAACTCTCTGCCATGGAAATTCCCTGAAGCAGAACCATCTGCCTTTCCTGTTCACACTGGAAGCAAAGCGGTTCACCTGAGGAGTCCCCCAACATGAGAGCACCTCCTCCAGAACTTCCTGACAGAGCTCCCAATCGTGGGAAGCCAAAGTCTGTCTGCTCAATGCAGGCAATCACTTTCTCTCTCCCAGCCAGATGAACAGCCATCAGGGAGACATTCTCCAGAACCACAGTTGCATAGTTTTTCTGCACAGAAGCAAGTAGCCCAAAAAAACCTCCTTTGTTGCGTTAGTATAGGGCAACTGTGTTGTCTGTCAAGACCGGTACAGCCTTGTCCTGTACCGAAGAAAGGATAGCAACCACAGCCAGCCTGATTCCGCTCAACTTCAGAAAATGGGTGTGTTTCTGGCATTTAGGTTGCTCAACGTCACGTATTTTAGGTGAGCGCCTCATCCGATTAGGGATGCATCTATGACTAGAGTCAGATGGGGCCAGGAATGTCAAAACAACACCCCTTCACCAGGTTGTCTCTCTGTTTACCATCATCCTTGGTCTCTAGAAACTTTAGCTGAGACCTTTAGATTTGAGTATGCGTCCGTTGAACTGAGACCACCAACAACTGAGAAGCCACTGCACAGACCTCATTCATAGTAGGCCCACTGGCCCTACAAGGATGCATGAGGCTATAAGACCAAGCAAGCACGGAAAAGCTGAGGCAGGAACTCTTTCTTGCTATTGGAAGATATATACCATCTTGGTGATATTCACTACTCGAGGCCCTCCCCAGGTGAATATCCAAGACCAACCCGATGAACCAGAGGTACTGGGATGGTGCAACCTGAGACTTGTTGAAATTAACAGAAGCTCAAGCTGTGCAACTTGGATATACAAGCGACATAAATGTTTAAGGCTCTTATGGGGTCAAGATGGTGGAACCGCTTTTCCTCTTTCGAGGAATGTGGAGGAAAGTGTAACTCCAAAACTACTTTAGGAAGGAAGCCAGGACTGACTTTGAGAGAAACTTTCTATACAAAATAAAACAGAAACTGAGGTTTGCAGCACAATGCTTGCAACTCACTAACACTCCTGGCTGACGTGATTGCAACTAAAAAGGCTGTTTTAAGAGACAACAGCCTTAAGGAACAGGAGTGCATGGGTATGAACGGAGTCGCCATCAAATAGGTCAAAACCAGATTAAGATCCCAATCTGGGACAACAAAGGGAATTGGCGGAAACTTATTGAGCAGGCCCTTATGGAATTGGGCCATGGCTGGAATAATAAAGAAGGAACCTTGATCCGGGGACCTTTTGAACACAGACAAGGACGCCAAATATCCTTTGACTGTGGTAACCTGAAGGCCCGCTGAGGCCAGTGACAGAAGAAACTCCATCACTGTAGTGGTGGGGCAAGAGATGGTGTCAATCTCGCATTCCATGCACCACACCCCAACTCTTCTCCACCTGCACGCATGCAAAGATTTTGTAGAGGGTATGCAAGCAGCCAGCAACATCTCAAGTACCTCCTCTGAGAGGTCCCAGGCATCATTTCTGATCCTCTCAAGAGCCATGCATGTAGGCTGAGGGAATCCTTGGTCGGGTTAGGCACTCAACATTCTGACTGGGTCAGGAGATTGGGATGCTGAGGCAACCCGTGAGGTGGACAGATCAAAGATCGAAGTACCACATTCTCCTCACCCCGTCCGGGGCGATCAAGTTCATGGCCACACCAAATCTCTTCAACCTCCCGAGAACCCAAGGAATGACAGGAATCGCAGGGAAGGAAAGGGAAATTCCAGTCTACCAGTAACACGTCCCCCAGTGTGCTGCTTGCTTGGAATTCCCTCGAGCAAAACTGCGTGCACTTCCTGTTGGCGAACAGATCCACTGCTGGGGTACCCCAGAGAGAGAAGACCTCTTCCAGGAGTTCCTGGCACACTTACCCATTCGTGTGAGATCGTGCTGTGCATGCTCAGACCATCAGCCAAACTGTTCTCTATCCCTGCCAGATGAACTGCTGAGACCGAGATCCAGTTCTACAGTAACCAGAACCACAGCTGCATCGCCTCTGTGCAGAGCAGATGGGAGCACACGCCACCCTGTTTGTTCAGGTAGTGCATGGGCACTGTGTAGTCCGTTAGAATCAGGACATGTTTCCCCTTGGGGGACGGGGCAATAGCCCTCAGGGCTATACTGATGGCTCGCAACTCCAGCCTATTGATGTGCCACCTGGCTTCTGTCGCTGACCAAAGGCTGCTCACCTGCAAGTCCTTGTACTGAGTGCCCCAACTCTTTATAGATGCATCCGTGACTACTCGGGTCTGAGGCCAATAAGGCCAGAAGGGTTTTGTCTGCCATAAGATTGCTGCAGTTGTCCCACCAGTCGAGGACCACTTGGTTGGACACAGAGGATCCATGAGGGCTCCAAGGTACTGAGACCAATGGTCCCTTAAGAGCCACTGAAGGGATCTCATGCACAGCCTGACCTCTGGCAATAGAAAAATACAGGAGGCCACGAGACCTAAGAGGCGGGGGAAGAAAGTCGCTGGTAAAGTGGTTCCGGAATAAATGTACCATCTGTGCTATGCTGTCAGCTCTCTCTTCGGGAGGGAAAGCCTTCCCCATCGGGTGTCTAGGACTGCTCCAATGAACTGGAGCCTTTGGACTGGTGTCACAAAGGACTTCAAGTTTCTGGGAGAAGCGCAGCCTGTGCAGTTGTATGAAGGTGTGCTCTAGATGCCCGCTGACTTCCCCCGGATTATCCAGGTAACGAAATAAATGGACCTCGGATATGAGGTGAGCCGCGACACCTGCCATGAGCTTGGTTAAGACCCTTGGAGCGGAGGTCATCCCAAAGGGGAGCACTTTAAACTGATAGTGCTTGTTCCCTCCTATGAGGAACCTTAGGAACTTCCTGTGCTTACGAATTATCGGCACATGGAAATAAGCGTCCTGTAGGTCTATTAACACCAGCCTGTCCTGAAGTTTGAGAGCGTGGAGAATTTCTCTCAACGTCACCATCCTAAATTTGTCTTTCCTCAGGAACTTGTTTAGAGCCATGATGTCCAGACGCCCTCCTTTCGTGGGTACCAGGAAATACCTGGAATACCAGCCCGACCCTCTCTGATTAGGCGGTACCTCTTCCACCACACCCTTCGACAACACGGGTCTCAGTTCTCTTGTCCTGGTTGGATTGGAGGCGGTCGGGATCTGTCCATGGCTTTTTTTTAAAAAAAGGGCAGACAATAGCCCCAATGAATTGTCTGCAGGACCCAGGCATCGGAGGTAATCTCCTGCCACCGGGGCCAATGTCCTGCCAACCGTCCACCAACTGGTAAGTCGTGAGGGGGGAAATCAAAGCGGCTTAGACGGCAGAGCCACCCCCACCGCTGGCCTCTAGAAGCCCTTCTGCCCCTTCCGGGATGGGAAAAACGCCTCTGCCCCTGCCTGCCCGGTGGAGCTGTGCCTTCCTGCCATAGGGTACATAGCATCTATAGCCTCTGCCTCTTGAGGCAAAGCTGAAGGCAGGTTTGGCAGGCTCCACAGCTGGGCCCAGCTACTTAGCAGCAATTGTACTGTAAATGTTTCTAAAGAGTCAGCTTTTTGACCAAAAAGCATATCTCCTTCAAAGGGCATGTGCAGTAGCCTGTTCTGAACATTTCGAGAGAAGTCAAAAGGTTTTCAGATAGGCCTGTCTCCTCATCACTACTGCCGACCCCATTGACTGGCCTATGCAGTCCGCCATGTCCAGGGCCATCTGCAACAACTGCTTGGCTTCCTCCTTCCCATCCACCACCAGCCGTATGAAACCATCACGCATTTCACCCTCGTGGATGCACTAGGTAGATTGTTTCCATAGCTTTCCACTGACCAAAAGAATATTTGGCAAAACCGCAAACAGCATTAGTGGCCTTTAAGGCCGTACTGCCTAAAGTAAAAACTTTCTTGGCCATGGCATCCAGTTTCTTACCCTCTCTATGGGGAGGCAGATTGGATGTGGATGCCGCAGGTCTGGTGGTGATAGTGGCAGCTTGCGCAAGCCCTTCTGGCGAAGGGTGTGTAGTGAGGAAAGAAGGATCTGCACTTGTTGGCCTGTGTTTCCCTGTGCAAATGGAGTTTACGGGAGGCATTGCACATGGGTGTTGCCATAAGGAGGCTAGGGGGTCGGCTATAGCTGAGTTAAAAGGCATATTAAGTTCAACTGTAGGACCTTCGTGCAACAGAAGATTTTAAGCCCAGGGTGTCTACCACCCTGTCAACTAAGACTCTGAATTTAGCATGGGTATGCTTGTAGGGCTGACCGTGCTGAAACTCTAGATCTGGAGATGTGTCCAGTCCACTAGCATCTTATAATCCGTGGGCTAGTGTTAAAGAAACGCATTGAAACACTTGTGTATAGGTGTGTTATTTATGTCATATCTTATCATAACAAATCGGCCTGGTCGTCGAAGAAATCGACACCACCGGGGCCAGAATAGATAGGGTCAACATCCTCTTGGTAATCAGGCTGGTTGACGTCGAAGATAGACCGCATGGACTCAAAGAATCCCGACCTTCATAGTGGTAAAAAGGAACCGTCGCCAATAGTTGGCGTCAAGGGCTTCCCAGTGGATGTCGACGTGACAGCTTTTAGCGTTGAGGAAGACTAATGGACTTCATAGACATCAGCCTTATGCTGGGCAACCGATTACTGTTTTCGTGCCTTTGCCAGCGTCGAGCCTGAAGGCTTGGTCAACATCGATGATTCAGTCGATGGACTGGCTAAGGTGGTGACCACCCACCGGTTGCCACTTTTGCTGCTAAAGGTTGCTGGTCGGGGTAGGGGGAATCCGCCCCTAGAGCAGCTTGTTTCCAGCATTTGCGTTTTAAAACTTTTCCACTCTTCCTGCCGAGGGCTTACCTCGTTCCGACGACGAGTTAGACTTGTGTCGATGATGGTGGCGCTGCTTCTTTCGCGAGGAAGACTAAGAAGAATGGCTTCTTGAATGTGACCGCTGCTTGCTTTTCCTATGATGCTTTTCTTTCCCCTTTTCGGGGGTCGACTCCTCCGTCTCAGCCTCGGAAGACCAGACGAATGACCACGCCAGAGATTTTGGAGATGGTCGGCCCAATGCCAGTTTTTCCGACCCTCTCACGTAGGGATTTCGGCTGCATTTCTGAGCACGACGCACAGGCCTCAGTGGTGTGACACGCACCCAAGCACCACAGACAAACGTCATGGGGTCGGTCACCGACATTTTGGCCTGGCAATCGGTGAACCTGTTGAAGCCTGGCACCCGGAGAGTTGACATTGCAGTCAAGGTTTTCTGAAGAGAAAGTGAACAAAAAAAAAAAAAACATTGAGTGAAACTCGAGGTTGTGTTCCCAATGCAGCGTGCAAGCGCACAGAAAAAAGAACTGAAGCATGGGGTGTAGTGACGTGCTATATATACAACGTCGGACATCACATCCAGGGCAGACGATCTAGCACTGAGCAGGATGGATTGACGACCGAGTCGAGGACCACTATGCCCCCTGTCGAGAAAGGTTTCAGCGCAGTAGAGCTGGATGAGGATATCTATCACGATGAGGACTCTGCAGGAAAAAAACAATCCATTGAAGTAGGCACCCTGAAGGTCCAGGGAAAACAGCAAGTCCTTCAGATCTAGGGCTTGCAGAATCTGGGTTAGAGTAACCATCATTAACTTGAACCTTGCGTAAGAACAAGTTCACCAGATCCAGAATGGGATGCAAGCCTCTGTCCTCCTTTGGTACCAGAAAATAGGTGGAGTACTACCCCCTTCCTTGTTCTGAGCATGGAGCCAACTAATTTGCCAAAAGCGGATGAACCTCCTCCAGGAAGACAGGATCGGGGGACAAGGGGATAGCCACAGGACTATAGTCCGGGGGGGCTCTGTAGAATCAGGAGACAATCCTGTCAGGTGACCTGTAAAGCCCAAGCATCAGAAGTGGTTTACAACCATTCTCTGCTGAACAAGGAGATCTTTACCGCCACCAGAGACGTGTAGAAAAACAAGTCACTGAGGTTTGGCACTCTGGGGTGTGGCAGGGATGGTGGCTGTGGAAACACCACCCTTTTGGGCACCTCGTGCCCTACCTCTCGGGAAACGCCTTCCTCTTCCCAGAGCAAATTGGCCACAGCCTCTCGTGGCAAAGGAGGTTAAGGGACAAAACCCCCCACTGAGACAATAGTTGTGTGTACGGCTGTTGCACGGCAATCCCCTAGGATTTAGCTGTCGCCTTTGATGTCTGGACCTTCTGGAGGACATCATCAGCCTTAGCGCCAAAAGCGTTGCCATCATCAGAGACCAGGGAGTGGAAACTGTCCCTCATTTCTCGGCCTCAATGGCCACTGCCGTCCAAAGGCCAAAGGAAATTCATGGCACGCAGTGTCACGTTGCCTGATGCGAAAACGCTTCTTGCCCCATGCGTCAAACCGCATATTCTCCCTGTCTGGTGGAAGGAACGGGAAGGTAGATTTTTGTCAGGCTAGCTGTAGTAGCCTGGAACACCAAGCTCTTCGGTGAAGCATGTGAGGAGAGAAAAACTGGACCTGACAGGGCAGGACAGTGTTTCATTGCCATGTCTCCTTCCATAGCTGCGACAGAGGTGGACTTCTTCCACGCCTCAAGTACTGGTGCTTTCACCGTAACATTGAAGGGCTGGAGTGTCTCCTTTTTGGGTGCCTCACTCAGAACGTCACAAAGTTCATAATGAACCTTGGACCTGGAGGGAGCCGACCATCCCAGATAACTGACCACCTTAGCCATTAAGTGCTGGAACGCAGCTTGGGGCTTTCCTGGTGTGGGTGTTGCCAGGAAATCCATCTCTAGAGAGTTGTTGAGACCTCTGGCTACTTGCAGATCCTCAGCTAGTGCCAGCACATCCTCACCTTCCCAGTAAAATTCTTCTTTCGAAATCACTTGCTTCCCTAGAGTACATAGGTTCCAGCCCAAAAGGGACCTTGTCACTCTTGTCATAGATGTCATACATGTTTGACATAAAAGCATCCA
Organism: Ambystoma mexicanum; assembly: GCF_040938575.1. Lineage (NCBI taxonomy): Eukaryota > Metazoa > Chordata > Amphibia > Caudata > Ambystomatidae > Ambystoma > Ambystoma mexicanum. Next base: position 487,751,464 of record NC_090923.1, on the reverse strand, counting down.
TAGGATGTGGAACGTATTCCTGCGTAGCTGTTGCATCACAGTGCTGATTGGCACCAATGCCCATGCTGAGGCCCCCTAAGGCAGGGCCTGTCAGCACTGAGTGACCTCTGCTTCTTTTTGGTCAAGGCCCGAGCCCTTAGACGTGCAGAAGCAGTCCATTGAGGGTACCCTGCTGGTTGCAACAGAAGCAGGTGTTGAGGCCGGAGCCACCAGTGCCTTGGCTAAGATGTTTAGCATCTTCGCTACCATTCCACATGTGTGGAGGACTAGGTCGGAGAAGGAACCCCTTCGTGCTGCCCAGGCAAATCCCTGGAGCAGTGGCTATTCTTTTTTGAAGAGGAAGACGAATGGGAGCGGGACCTCTTCCTCCTCCTCCTAACTCTTCTCCTTTTCCTTGTGTGGAGCCTCCTGCTCTTTGGATCACTGATCCACGCCGTGTGACCTCAACCAAGATCGTGGAGCCCAACTCTTCGCCTTGTGGACCAAGGTGGATCTTTTCCGTCCTCTCCTGGAGTGCCTTTGGTTGCATGGACTGGCATGACGCACAGTCCTGGTCCTCACACAAGCAGTATAAACAGATCCGGTGTGGATCTGAGACCGACATCTGTCTGACGCAATCTGCAAAACGCTTAAATCCTGAGGCTTTTGATGGATTACGTATGGCCTTGGAGAAAAATATTTAGCTCAACAAGCGTGTTCCCGATTAGCAAAGTGTGCAAGAAAAAAAGAACCAAGGTTGTGGAGTGAGGCGCAGGGCACGTAGAAGCATCAAAAGAGCCGACTCGGAGTGGGGTTGCACCCCAGTGGCAGCGGAAATGTTTCTGGAGAACAGCCTCGCTGGGAAAGGGATGCCACAGATGAATCCGTGGGAGGAAGGAACCCATTAGAAACTGCGCCCACTGGCAACAGAAAAAAACATTGCGGCAATCTCATGCACAGCCTCACCACCGGAACGGCAGGAAGCCATAAGGTGCAGAAAGGCAGAGGGGGAGTCTTGTCCCGGAGATCGAAGGACATTGACCATCTGAAAGATGTTTACCGCTCGGTCATAGGGCGGGAAAGCCCTGCCCAGACGAGTGTCCAAGACCACCATGATAAATAGGTTTTTCTGTACCTGTCCCCCCTGAGACTTTTTGAAGTTCAGAGAAAAGCCCAAGCTGTGCAACAAACTGCATGGGCAGAGAAGACGCTCCAACACTAGCAACACTAGTTCTGGGGAGCAAGCTAGGATGAGCCAGTTGTCCAGGTAGGGAAGGACATGAATGCCCTCCTTCCTGAGGCGAGCCGCCACCACTCATTGGCATAACAGGGGCCCCCGCACCCCCCGCGGTGTGGGGGGCCCCGCGACCACATGTTCTGGAATAAAAAAAATGTTTTCACATTTTTTTTTTAAATTCACTCTGCTTTTCTAAAGAAATGATTTCTGTAACAGAAAAAAATTCTTTATGAAGGCAGAGTGAATACAAAAAGTCCGGTGGCTACCCCACCCCATGACATGAAGGCCATAGGCTGGAGGCCTTCATATCATGGGGTGGGGGAAGCCCTATGACTTCAAAAATAAATATTTTATTTTTGAAATCACTCTGCCTTCATAAAGGCATTATTTCCGTTATGGTTTCCTTAACAGAAATAATTTCTTTAGGAAGTCAGAGTGATTTCAAAAAGAAACAATGGGCTTCATTACGAGCATGGCGGTAGCTGTGCCTGTATGGCAGACACGGCTACCGCCATGCTTGCTACCGGCACCGCCTCCCGCGATTGGGCAATACCGGCCCATTACGAGATGAATGGGCCGAGAATTGCCCATTTGCGGGTGGCGGTATTGCCGGGCTCCCGATCCTCATTCTGCCCAATAGGGCAGAATGGGGGTGGGGAGCATGGTTGCGCCGGCACCGTTGATAACGGTGCCGGCGCAATTATGAGTTATGCTTGCGGGTGCTGCACCACCCGCCAGGTAAGACCTAGCGGGCTGTCAGGAACCCGGGAGCAGAACTCGTAATGCGGCGGGACAGTATGAACGGTGCCGGTGCCTTACCGGCACCATTCATACCTTCACCGCCAGGGTCCTAATGAGGCCCAATGTATTTTTGAAGTATTATGGCTCCCCTCAACCCATGACGTGTGCGTGTGTAAGTGTATGGTGAATGTATGGGTGGCTGGGTATGCATGTGTGCGTGTACGGTGAAAGGATGAACAATTAAATGTATGGGTGGCTGCTTGGGTGTGCCTGTATGGTGAAAGTGTCTACACTTAAATGTATAGGTGGCTGCCTGTGTGAGTATATGGTGAAAGAGTGCACACAAATGTATGGGTGGCTGGGTGTGCGTGTACGGTGAAAGGTTGCACACTTAAATGTATGGGTGGCTGCCTGGGTGTGCCTGTATGGTGAAAGGGTGCACACTTAAATGTATGGGTGGCTACCTGGGTGTGCCTGTGTGGTGAAAGAGTGCACTCTTAAATATATGGATTGCTGGGTGTGCGTGTGTAAATATGGTGAATGGTGTGTGTGCTTGTGTTCAGGGGCGCAACAAAACCTACATTTCAGGGGGGCTAACTTTTCAAATGTTGGGAGAGGTGCTAACTTCACGTGTGGTGGGGAGCAGCAAACATATTTGTGTGGGGGCATCTAACTTGTTTACGCATTTTAATGAGACTATTCTAGTGCAGCTTCAATGTTACAAGCAGTTAACTCTCTCCTTTAGGTCTGAAAGCACCTACTTATGGGCTGCTGTGAGAATGACTGGTCTCCTGTTTCCACTCTATCCTTCCAATCACTCCCATGCCATGCAAGTACTAAACCCACATGACAATTTCAGTTTCTTAAAACATTTGGCATTCGAATGCAGGTACAAACAGTGAAATGCTGTACATTAGTAATTACTTGGCCGGGCCCTTGTTAACGGCAAAACCCAGGTGCCGTTTAACATCTGTGTCCTTTTCTGTCCTGCAACTTCTCTGTAGGTCAGCCAGGTCAAGTCAACATAGCCCACAATTTCAGTGTGGGGGCGGGGGAGTGCTGCAGCCCAGTCAGCTCAATGGTGTTGCACCACTACTTGTGTTTAATGCCTTGATTAATTATTGGTAATCTTCTTTACACCTAGCCCTATTCTTCCTCATCCCAGTACTTGTGTATGAGGCAGTACTTGTGTATGAGGCACTATGCCTCATACACAAGTACTGGGATAGGGTAGAGGTACATGAAGGTAATGCCTGACTTAGCTACCTGTAATCTTCATTACTCCTACTCCCACTCTTCCTCCAGTACTTACCAGTGAGGCAGGAGCCTCAAACGTAAGCACTGGGACAAGGAAGAGGGACAGAGGTAATTCTGGGCCAATGAGCTGATTTTGAAGGTTGGGGTAGGGGATGGGAGGGAGAAGGGATGTGTGGGGGGGGGGTTGGCGTTGTGCAATAAATCATAATGGTCGTCCATGCTAAGCAGGCACGATATGTGGTATTAGTGGCTAGAGAGGCATTTTGGTGCAGCCAGTCTAGTCATTCCTCAGTTTGGTAGGACTTTTTTTAACTGGGCATTTCTGATAAAGCAGTCCTGCTAAGTGTAATTACCTGGCTAGATTGGCATTTGGGTTCTGCCAGTCTAGCCATTTCTTACTGCGGCACTGTATTTTTCTGGGCATCTGTGATAAAATATGTTATGATATGATAAGTCATATATAACACACCTGTACACAAGTGTTTTTAGGCAAGACAAGAAAAGAGAAGGAAAACTGAGGGAGGACAAGGCAAATTATCTTACTAAGCCTTGTGTCATTCAAGGGGAAAGGGAGGGGGAAGTGCAAGGGAGAGGGGAGGGGAAAACAGGGTAGCACCGCTCTGAGTAGGGTTACAGTTACAGCCCCTAACTGCGTGATAGGCCTGGAGGCAGTGGAAGGGTGACTGATCAAGAAAGAGCCTGAACTCAGTGAGACAGAGGGTAGCCAAGCAACCAGTTGGTACAGTGGACCGGTAGGTCAGGTAGTTCAGCAGGGGAGGGAGAGAGAGAAAGCAGAGGAGAAGAGGAACGTTTTGACCGGCTTCTGGAACTTCAGGTGGTCCGGCTGAAGTTTGGGAGGGTGTCATGACTTCAGTCGGGCGGCGTTTCTTTTCTTTATGGAGACGCCATTAACAGTTCCACCACGTCTGACGGCCGTTCTGAGAGCACCGCTCTAGTGTTTTTTCCAAGATGGCTGCCGGCGTTTACTACTGCCGGCTCATTGTGGCGTTCCTCGCGTTGCACCTTCACTGTACTCTGCGTCTTGAAGGTAACGCTAGTGTATCCATCCTCCGTGTGTTTTCCTCCTGTATCCCTTCCCTTGTTTCCCCGTCTCCCTTTGGTCTCCCGTTGGTTTCCCTTTGGCTGTTTCGATCCGTACTGCTTGTACTGGTCTCTCGCTCTCTCTCTCCGTTCCCTTGCCCTTCTGACTTTCAGCCTGCCTTTCCTCGCCCTTGCTGCTATTCCCTTACCTCCTGGTCGCTGGTAGTTCCAAACTACCTGTATTCAATTGTGCGCCCTTCCGGCCTCCTAAGGTACACCTACCACAGCTGGTTCTCTGGCGTCTCCTCCGTCTACTGGTGAATTCTCCGTTTAACCATCATATTGTGCCGCCTCCCCGCTGAAAGAACATTCTCCTGGACTTCGCATTTCCACTCACTCCTTCACCAGCACAACTCCTGAGCAGGGTTTTTTCTGCCCTTTCGGGCTTTTTCCCTGCTCAGGGGGCCGGCTCCCAGGAGTCCCCGCTGTTCGTGTTCTCTATTTACCCGACAGTGTGGCATCCCAGGGAGCTCGCCCCTACTTACGTCAAAAGAAAGAAGCAAGGAGGACTGATAAGACTCAGACCCGAAGACGTCCTGGAAAGAGGCCGGAACTACAAGAGAGGTCCACAGACGATTCAGGTGAGGAGGAAGGAGGGGAACGTTCGATCAACCCTGATATCCTTGACAGAGGGTCAGGGGGGCCATTTCAGAGAGAGGCACCTGCAGGGGAGAAGGACCTACCCAACCCCCCCCCCCCCCGCACTCTCTGCCTGGATAAGCATATAACCCCTAGGGCTCTAGAAGGAAGGTATTTTGGAAGATAGCGTTTGATGTAGTGCAGATCCCAGCCCCAAAAAGCCTTGTGGACAATGAAAAGGGTCTTAAACTTGATTCTTGCAGCCACTGAGAGCCAGTGGAGAGATTTCATGGCTGGAGAGATACAGTACCTGGGCTTGAGGCCAAGGATAAGTCTCGCAGTCCTGTTCTGGATTAGTTGCCGAGGGTGGAGAGTAGAGGAAGGCAGATTGAGAAAGTGGCTGTTGCAGTAGTACAACCTAGAGAGAGATCCAGAGCTCTGGAGACAGTGTGCTTCTGGGGGAAAGTGAGAAATGGAAGAGTCCCTTTGAGGAGGTGCAGCTGGTAGTGGGACTTCTTGGCGACGTCCGAGATGTGAGGAGAGAAAGAGAGAGTGGAGTTGAAGATGACACCAGGAATGAGCGAGAGAGGAGCGTAGGCTGAGGGGAGCCTGAAGGAAAGCGGAGTGTCATCCGCATAACACTGCAAGTTAGAGGAGAAGGTAGAGATCAGGTGGGTCAAAGGGGGCAAGTAGAGGTTGAAAAACCAGGGTGAGAGGATAGAGCCCTGGAGAACGCCGCATGTAGAGAGAGGTGGCGGTCTGAAAGGGACATAGTTGGACTTGAGAGGGGCTGTCCAAGAGGAAGGAGGTCAGCCACTCCAGGGCCTCATCCATGATGCCCAGGTTCTCTCAGAGTCAATTGATCAGGATGGTGTGGTTGACCGTGTCGAAAGCAGAGGAAAGTTCCAGGATAATGAGGACAAAAGGAATATTGGAATCAAGGTTAGAGATAAGATCTTCACAGGTGTTCAGGAGAGCAGTTTTCAGGCTTCTGGCAGCTCTTATGCCAGACTGATGGTCATGGAGACAACCAAAAAATTCAGTGTGGAGAGTAAGCTGGCAGTTGGCCAGCTTTTCCAAGAATTTTGGAGAGGGGAAAGTTCCAGTGGCCAAAGGATGATTACAGAAATCGGCCAAGGCTGGATCAAGGGTGTCAATGTGGTCCTGAATGGTTCTGGAGGAGCAGGCGAGCACCTGTTTCGACGACAAATCCATAGATGGGACTTGTCTTGAAACCTCGTCAGGTGATAGAGAGAAAGAGGAGAAAGGAGGAGGAGAGGGAGAGATGGCCAAAGGAGCCGAGCGAGGAAGCGGGAGAGGAGATAGTGGACAGGATGTCCTGAGTTTTAGTGGAGAAGCGAGAGGCCAAAGCCGTACAGAGGGCCTGTTGAGGGAACAGAAGAGGTAGAAACCTTAACAGGATTGGCCAGTTCCTTGCAGATTTTAAAGAGTTTGGCTGTGTTGTTAGAAACCGCAGAGACTCGGACTTGAATGTGTGCTCTCTTCTTGATGAGTCTTATTACTTCGACTGACATTTTGGTGCAACCAGTCTAGGTATGGCTTAATGTGGCCTGGCATGCTTTACTGTAATGTTATTATGTGTCTACACTGGTCTACATTGTGCAGCCAGTTGGACATGTTTTGATTTTGGCATGGCATTTGTAATAGCAAAGCATTAATGTTCATGTGCACTGTTGGTGACTTACATGTTTTGGATTGCTGTTACCCTACACAACAATAGCAAACACTGTTGCTTTTTAGTAAAATTTTCTCAGAAAGTGTGCTGTATATTGCATTAAAACACATATTTATATCTTTCTCCTAGTACAGTGTGTGGCATACCCCTTAAGCAACACGTTTTTGCCTATTGCGCAAGCGGGGTAATCTAGGGCGACCCAGAGTGTGGTGCGACTCGTGATTTTTTGCAGAGTTGCGGGGGGGCCCCCTCAGCATGGCTTTGCAGGGGGGTCCCCAGAGCTTGTGTTACGCCACTGCCACCACTGCTAGCAGGTTGGTGAAAACCCTGGCAGCCGAAGAAACTCCGAACACCAGGACTTGGAACTGGAAATGGCGTTGGTCCACATTGAACCTCCGGTACATCCTGTACTTCTGATGGATCTGCACATGAAGTAGTGAAAGCAACCAGTCATGCAGATGGACAGTATCTGGGTAAGAGTAACCATTTTGAATGCGTCTTTGAGAAGGAACAAATCCAGCAGCCACAGATCCAGAATGGAATGCAAGCCCCCGTTTTTAGGTAACATTTCATGTACTGCTATTTTACCTCTATTTGTGGACCCCCCCCTCTGCCCCCCAAACTTTTTGCTTTCGTTTCAGCCTCCTGTCCTGACTTTTGCCAGTGGATCACAGCCTTCAGCTGCACTCCACTGGGCTTTTGCTCATCGTTATGGGGAAACCGACATGTCCTTCAGACAGACACTACTGAGAAACTATGTTTCTCTTAGTCTTGTGACTATGTTGCAACTTTAGGTAACTGTATTTCATTGTGCAAAGTACATTACAGTAGCACACAATGGGGTCCTTGCGTATTCGGGCCCTAGACATCCACTAAGGGTTTTTTGGTAACTGGATAATATGCCTAGGAGTAGACTGTGGCAGCAGAAGATTTTTCATGTGGCTCATGACTGTGGCTAGTGTCCACCATGGCCGTGCAACAAGGTATTTTGTCTTCCCCTTTGGCCATTTTGTCAGTTGGCCTTCCTCCTGTTCTGTGACCCAGGGAGTCCTTATTTGGGCATGCATTCACCCATGAAAGCCACTGGTTTTCACAGGCTAATGCATACCACGTGTGTAGGTACCCAGGAAGTGGGCTGGGACTGTCTGGTCCCAATTCACACTACTGGTGCCAGGATATCTGGTGTGCACGAGGACCGAAATGGTCCTTGATTGGAACACTGCTGGCGTGTGCATGAGTGGGGCAGATCTCCTCATTGGCCAGCTGGGTGTGAGCACTCACTGGACTTGTGGATATGAGGAGGGGTCCTGAATGCAGACCCGCAGGTCACCCATACATCCAAATCGACCTTTACATATAGCCATGTATCCAGAGGAACAAAGCTAATCCAGGGACTATCTGAAACCATGCAGAAGAAGGTTGGCACCCCGAGTCCACTATTGTCCAGGTAGAGCCCTGCTTGCACTATCTCCAAAGACCTGCAAAGGTGCTTGAACCCCTTGGAGTGGTGGGGCCATTCACTCTCAATGCCTCCTCCAAGCCCTGCAAACAATCCTTCTCAGAAGTGTTCCTGGGCCCTCCAGTGGACTGGGCACCCGTGCTCGAGCATGGTTTCATTGAGTTTTCTCTTGAGCTTTGGGGGAAACCTAGTTCGCAATACAAAGCACCTTCTTGCCAAATCTTGCCACGATAGAGAAGCATGCGCCAGACCGTGAGACTTGGATGCCCCTGCGCCACTGTGCGAGAATGACAGTCGCTGCCGGTGACTTTCCTGCCTTTCTTCAAGTGTCCTGAGACCAGCTGCATCAGTGCTTTCTTTGTCCTGCAATCAAGACTAGAGCTACAGCTCCAGTTGTAAACTGGACCCGCATCTGCACCCACAGCGCCTGTGCACTTCGAAGCTTAACCAAGGGTGGGATTACGTACTCCAGGCAACCCTCTCCAGACCTGCCAAGTTTGGACCCAGAATGAGCCAAGGACGGTGAGTAATCATACCACTTAACGGTGGCCCGTAGTTCATCCATACCCTTTTTATGCACAAAGCATCCCTTGTGGTCCTTGCCTTGGCTTGGGTGGCCTAGGCTCCCTAATGCCGGCAGTAAGTTGGGAAGCATTTTGTTTGCAGCAGATCCTCCCCTGACTCTTGGAACCATGATTTTTACTCTTCAGAAGCCTCTAACTTTTCCACCCCCTTGAAGATTTATGCACAACCAAGCACTTTTAGGCGTGGACCGGACATTGAGCACAGGGCTCCAATCTTTGTAGGGCTGGACCTATAAAGTTAGGGTAATCCATCTCTAGAGTTTGCCAATGTGATAAAGTGTGTCTGCTTTCCCTCCTTAAAGGTTTTGTCAGGAATCCGTACTTTATTGCATTGACCAAAAGTGGCTGTACATATATTTTACATAGTGTGTGTTTAAGTAGCAACATTACTGTGTTTTCCATTATTCACTTCTATTTGTTCTGGGCCTAATACATTGGGTATTTTTGATATGCTACTAAGGGTAATTCTTGTCATCCTATTGTGTGTGCTCTTCCAAGACCACAGATCACCTCCACTACTCCCGAGACTTAGCCTTGGCTGCTCTCCAAGCTACCTTGAATTGTCCTGACTAACTTGAATTTCATCCAATGTCACACCTTCCTTTTCTGAAGTTGCTGGAATCTCTGATCTTTCCTTAGTTCTTTTCTTGAATCTTCAGGGTTCTTTGACCCATTCCAGTCCGGATTTTGCCCTGGCCGGGGTACTGAATCAGTTCCATGTAATAATGTCCCCTCAAAAATATCGCCATGCAAAAATGTCACCGAAAAATGGCAGTTTTTTGTGGGGACATTATTGCATGGAACATGCGGGGGACACCCCCGCAACCCCGAAACCCTTTTATGTACGGCGACCATATATATGGGGATAATATTACCTGATACCACTGAATCGGTTCTTGTCTTAGTGGTGGACGATTTGGCATGCCCTGTTGATCAGGGTGGAGTTGGTACACTGATTGCATTAGAACTATCAGCTGCTTTTGATACTGTTGACCACTCCACTCTGATTTCACTCGGTTAGCTGGTGCAGGCATATCTGGCCAGGTGCTTACCAGGTTCTCTTCTTTTCTTTCTGGGTGCTCTCAATCCATTTATCTCCCTCCTTTTAACTCTAAACCAGTGCCTCTGACTTGTGGAGTTCTGCGTTTCAGCAGGTGTCCGGCCTGCGAGGGTTCCTTCCCCACATCGGATCCCCACGCGCTCCTCCTCCGCAGTCTTGGCCCCAACCACAGCTCGGGTGGCTGTTCTGCATGCGACGCATTGATGCTGCAAGCTCTGAAGAATCGTTTGGCCAGGTGCAGGGAGCTGTTTGAAAGATCACCTCCAGAGGACATCAAGATATACGTGAGGAGGAAGACCATGCCCAAGGTAGGTGCCCGTTCTCTTCTGAACTCCTCCGTACTCCGCAAGGGCGACTCCTTCCTTGGGAAGCGTCCAAGTGGGAGGGGCCTTCCAGGTGCTAAAACCAGCAAGGGACTGAGGCTCCCAGAGCTACCGGTCACAAGATCCTCCCGGTCCCACGTTGAGGGGCCGCAAGGCTCTGGAACCGGGGACCTCCCCGAGGGGCTTTGCTCTAACACCAGGCTCACGCCCGAGGGGGCACCTATACGCAGCAGTTGCACTACCAGTGTCATGGCCGAGGGTACTCCGCTTCCAAGGTTTCTACTTGAGGTGCAGGGAAGGTCTGAGCCTTCGTTTCTAAGTGTGCAGGCGGAGACTGGGCCCAGCTCATCAAGCACCACGCAGCAAGCACAGGGCATGACAAAATGGCTTCCAGGCCAGACAAGGCCAGACAAGATGGCGGCTCATCTGGAGATGCCTCCTTCTGGAGAGCAGGCATGGGACTGCATGTCTAGAGGGGAATGGACAATGCCAGTTACCTGGTCCACGTCATACCTGACCACATCGGCACGGGGCGGTACGAAGCCCCCAGCTTGGGGCGACTAGAACCAGCAAGACCCTCAGCAGCCACAGGGCCCAGCTCCTACGTCTCCAGGCACTTCACGCGCATGCGAGGATAGGTTCTTCCAAAGGTTTCTTACCCTCATGAAATCAATGCAGATGGGCACCATCCTCAGAGGGGTCATCAAGGACATGCTCCCTCTGGTACCACCTCAGGCTCAGACCGTGGTAGAGAATGTGGTTCCAGTTGGTTTGCGTGCTCACACCAGTCACGGTGGCTCCGCCTCTGCCACAGCTGCCCGAACCCAGCATCCTCCGACAGCTCCCAACCTGCGGGACACAAGGGGTGACACAGACGACAATCAGGATACTCATTTGTCAGCTAAGGCTTTTCACAAGAGGCTGGCTGGTGTGGCGGAATACCTGGGATCCCACAACCTCAAATTGAACAACCTGACGTGGGGTCCTGGCCGAGGTGCAGACCCTACGCTCTGCCACAAGAACTGGCATCCCTCTACAGAAGGATGTAGACTCCATGGCCAAGAAGGGATGGGTGAAGCCGCACTCCATGCAGCCTACCAATAAACGCCTTGATGCCAAGTATAGGCAGGCAGAGGGGGACTCACTCCTACTGTTGGTGCATCCTCAACCACACACCTGATATAGCTGCAGCCTCCCTTTATTGCAAACCGCAGTCTTCTGCATCTGCCCCCACATCAGCACTCCTAAGGAAGGAGGAAAAGCTGTTGGGAGTCCTACAGCAAAAAGATTTGCTCTATTGCCACACTCCACCTGCGCCAGGCCAACATTGATGCCAGCAGCAGTAAATCAATAGCTTTGGCGGGAGATTGCAGATTTTCTTACAGAGCTCCCTGTGCATAGTCAGGTGTGATTCAGGGCTGGGCTGTCAGAGGCGAAAATTGTGGCCCAGGATATCATGGAGTCTACAGTGGCTCACATCGCCACGGTCATGAAGAGGACAGCTTGGTTAAGGTGAACAAGTGTAACCCTGATGTGCAGGAGTGCATTTTTGACCTGCCATTTGAGGGGTTTTGGGGGTGGGGGGCCTTGTTTCACTCAACCACGGACGAGGAACTTCACAAGAAGAAAAATAGCTCGTAAACAGCTAAGTCAGTAAAATGTACTCCCTTTTGGCCTCATTTCGGGCCCGAGGGTCTTTACAAGATTAATGAACTTGGTAGCAGCCCTGCCCAAGGAGGAGGGTCACCACTTTTATCCATACCTCGATGATTGGTCCGAGCGGAACCACACAAGGCAGTATAGGGCACAGCTTCAGCACTTATGCACATGCTATACGATCTGGGGTTCTCTATCAACCTCAAGAAGTTGCAGTTACTCCCCAACTCAGTCCTTAACACTCCTGGGGCTAATTTGGGATAAGGGCGTGGCGAGGATCTTCCCTCTCGGCAGACAAGATCACGGCAATCAGGAAGGCCACCAGGTATTTTCTCAGCAGACCATTGACCTCAGCGTGGTGGTACCAGCACCTGCTTGGAACAATGGTGGCTTGTCTCCTGCATTTCTCAGCCTCCTGGAATCAGGAGACAGGCTACCAGGCAGCTCTGATCAGAACACCACAGCACCTACACTAGGACTTGGAGTGGTGGAGTGCAGTAGGTGCGGAGACCAACCCATAGAGGGCAGTTCAGGCAGCCTCCCCCAGAGATCACCATTACCACACACTCATCCCTAGAGGGATGGGGGCTACACTGGACAACCACAGTGTACATGGAATATGGGCATGACGGGAACAGCTGGAACACATCAACGGGCTCAAGATGATGGCCATCTGGCTTGCCCTCAAAGTGTTCCTCTCCATTGTCATCAGCAAATCGGTCTGCATCCAGACAGACAGCTCCATGTGCATGTATTACATTGGGAGGAAAGCTCAGGGACAACATGCTCACTTTGTAAGCCAGACGACACGGAGCAACACAGGTTCGATCCCCGGGTCAGCGCTTAGAAACCTCTGGGTATTAAGCGTGTTATAAATAACCAATTACAATTACAACAAACAGGGAGGCACTAGGTCCCCTCTGCTCTGCCTACTGACCATCGACATCTGGCAATGGGCACTGTCAAAAAGCATTTACTTATCAGCAGTCCACCTGCTGTTGGAGTCCAACCTGGAGGCAGACTGGCTCAGTAGGCTGGGGATAGACGAGTGGCAGTTGAACAAAGCCGCCATGAGGGGGATCTTTGACAGGAGGGGCCACCCCCATGTAGACCTATTCGCCACCATGCCCTCAGTTTGCTTCCTGGCTGGGGCAAAGCAGGGGATCTCTGGGGGACGCGTTGCAGATCCTGTGGAAAGGCATGAATGCATAAGAGTTTCCCCCACTCTGTTGATTCACAGGTTAATATGGAGGATCAGAGAATTTCAGAGCCTTTGACACCTCTTGATTGCGCCATGGTGGCTGGCAAGACCCTGGTTCTCAGACCTCCTCTGTTGGACCAACCTCCAGTACTCCCCTCCCGCTGGGTTGAGCTCACTTACTCTCCCAGCAGGGGGGGCACAGTCGTTCACCCCACTCTGCAGAAGTTAGCCCTGGCAGCTTGGTCCCTGAACAGATCACCCTGAAGCATTTACACTTATCACAGGACAACCTGGCTATCAAGGGGCAAGAAGCAAATCTACTAGGAGTCAATACAGGAGCTTCCATAAATCGGATGCCTTGTTTACCACTTTTGGTGGATCAAAACCAGGCTGTCAAGCCGCCAAGGCTTCCATAGCAAGGCGGATGGTTATGGCCACATGCCTTTGCCAGCAAACATGCATGCTCACGCCATCAGAGTCAAGGCTACGATCGTGGCTTTCCAAAGGCATGTCCTTTGGCAGACTATCAGCAAGGCAGCCACTTGGGCTTCCCTGTCAGCATTTTGCAAACACTTCTGCTTGGATGCCAGCGCCAGATCTGACGCAGCATTTGCCCAGGCAGTTTTGAAGAACTTGTTTTCTTAGAGGGGCAACTCTCCTCCCCAGGGCTGCATTCAGTTGTAATCGCCCATACAGTATGGAGGAAAGGGGACGGGATGTAGGAGTAATTATTAGGTACTCACTGCAGTGACTAACGTACACCTAGTCCATAGTCTCCTTTCCTCTATACATCCCACCAACCTCCCCTGTAACATCTCATTGTCATTAGGCAATAATGATATTGTCGACGCGTCAAAGGGGACTGAGGAGTGGCGCTGGTGGCAGAGTCAGGGAGCGCTTGCTCCCAAGGCTGCGCGCCTGCGCGTATCTAAATTTAAAGGTGAAGACAATTTTTTCTGGTGAAAAAGTTTCTGTTTCCTGTCCATAGCAATGGAGGCCCATACAGTATGGTGGAAAGGGGACTGTTAGGGAGAATTCTCTGTAAAGGCTAATTTCGCAAACCTAGTGAATCCCCCAGCAGCTTTGTTGGATTTTTGGGGTTTTTATTTTTTCTCCTGCTAAGAGTGAGACTCTTTTTCTCCCACTCTTAGACATGATTTGAGGTGTTCCTTTGACTTTGTATGTGTACTATGGGCTATGGGGTTCATGTGTTTTTGATATGTGGGTTACACAGCACCCTCCGTGCAGTAACCCAGGGGTGTTGTAGCGACCCCCAAACAGACTCCATACCCTGGGACCGACTACTGTCTCCCAGGGCATGTAAAGTCACCATTGGCTTTACTAGTCTCAAATTGTGAACAGAACCAGTACAAACCATCATATTGTGGACGTACTGGTCGGGGAAATTCGATTGCCCCGGGGTCTGGTTGTTCGTCGGGGCACTGTCCAGTTCCCCCGACCGAGTTTTGGCTGGTGGCAGTGGATACTACTTTTTATATTCGACCGTGAATATATTCCTATGGGATTTTCCCATTGTTCGAGGCTACCACTTTTTAAAATAGCCTCGAACATACCGCCGGTTAATTAAATTAATATAAAATCACTGGTTGGTATTTTTTGCCGAAACTTGGTTCCAAAATGGCGTTTGTGTTCGCTTCTGTGACTCCAACCCAAGTCGAGCCCTTTGTTCCACTTTTTGGCGGGCTTCTCCACAGAAGCCTCCAAAAGTGGTGCCATTCTGGGTACCACAGGGGGTGTGGGAGGGGTTTTAGGCACCCTGGACTGAGTTGCCTGGGCAACTCAAGTCGCACTCTTGTGTGATTGGCCCAAGTGGTGAGCCGCCCGGCTCACCACTTAGCATGTTTGAGTGACAGCTATGCTGAATGAATGGGGGTTTTCTGCATAAAAGCAGAGCTTTGGGGACTGGAACTTCAGAAGTTGCCACAGGACCTAATGAATCCGAGGAGGGAGAAGTCGAGCCGACCTGCAACGACGACACCACCGGTTGAGCCCTGCTGAACCGTCTCACCACTTTTCCCGACGACAGAGGAGATCTCCAGTCCGGCGAGTCTTCTTCCTTTGACTGGTGGGGATAACCAGTTTGCTCATCTTTTCGCCTTCCTGGACCATCTCGTGGCCGCCTTGCCCGTGCCAAGCACCCCGGCAACCGGAATACCACAGTTTACCACCACCGCGAAGAAAAGGGTAGTACCTTGTAACCGGGAAACTCTGCGGCTGGTTTCTTCCCTGGCAGTGCGACGACTTTCATCTTTCCTCCACGTCAAGATCTCCTCTTCCTCTGGACGAAACACCGACTTGCACCCGCTGCCAGGAACAACTGCCCCCGCTGGAGTGTTTTTCCCATTTCAGGTACTGTGTCCCACCTGGCTTCTTCCCTTGCGACAGATAGTTCGGGGTGACAGTAAATCCTCGACTTTCTAACCTGGGTTAGCCTGGGGCCCGTTAACTAACTTTTCCTGATTTGATCTCAATCTTTTGTGAACTATCTACCAAGACTCTTTGGGCATAACCCCACTGTGTGATCCTGGACACATTTCGCTTGCTCTCTCTAAGAGTGGGCCTGGCATTTGAACTTCCTTGCTCTCCAGTAGACTTTGCCTAACCTACCTCTCTGTAGTTCTTTGAAAAGTATTGAAATTTGTTTGCTTTCATAACTCTGCCTTTTCCCTCCCTTTTTATATAACTTATTAGAGTGCCATCTTAGGTTAAGCGCTCACCTCTGTCTGAAAATAAGTGGTGTTTCTCACTTAGACTTGTCTAATAAGTAATTAGGGTTGTATATATATAATAGTGACTGTGTGTTGAATTTACTTCTCTCTTTTTGTGCTAGTGTAATTTACAAGTGTGTCTTTAAATAAATAATTATATACTTTTACACCAAAGCTCTGGTCAGTGTCTGCTTGTGCTACTGTATCTCTGTACCTATTGTGTATACTCTATATACTGCCTAACTCATCTTGAGAGAAGTCTGACTGCTCAGCCACAGCTACCAGGTAAATCTGGGTGGTACAGACTGCTACCAATTGGGTTTACTGCCAACCACCTGTAGTCCTAAATCTTTTGCAGTGGTCCCTAAGGGAACTGCACAGGTTTCTGCCTAACAGGGACTATGGACTAGGAGTACGTTAGTAACTTATAATTTATGCATTGTCCACATAGCTTTCAACAAAGTTGGGGCTGAATATCTTCGGGACAAATTCTGCCCCTATGTTCCCACTAAAGGGCATCATTCTCAGACATCCCCGACCATACAGGTTCCGGTTGCAAAGCGCTCCCAGGTCAGTGGGCGGACGTTTTCAGTGCCAGCTTCTAAAGCATGGAATTCTATTCCGCTTATGTCACAGGCTACCACGAATCACCTATCATTCTGCCGGCTGCTGAAGACTTATCTGTTCCGATTATTGTCTTTCGTCGTTTGGATCCTATCTGCTGTTTTTAACACTAAGATGCCCTTGGATGGATGTTGTGCTTTATAAATTTGTATAACATAACTAACTTCACATAAGTGTTCCCTTTTTCACTAACAAGGGTGGCCTCCTAAACCTCTGTTCGCCAGAGCAGAGTTTAGAAACCCATTCTTACATCTGTTCTCCTTCTGCACCAGAAAATAGGTGGAGTACCACCCCTGCCTTGTTCCGAGCATGGTACCAGTTTCATCACACTCTTTGAAAGAAGCTTATGGACTTCCTCCAGAAGGATAGGATCCAGGTACAGGGTGGCATCCTGAGTGCTTTGGTCCGGAAGGCGTTCACGGAATAGGAGGTAATACCCCCTATGAATGACCTGCAAGGCTCAAGAGTCGGTTGTTGTCTTTGACCATTCCGAGCTGATTAGGGAAAGCTCGCCCACCCCTGCCACCCAGCATTCAGTGGAAAAGTCAGCCAATGAGGTTTTGCACTCTGGGCGTGGAGGTGACAGCGGCCATGGACACACCTCCCTGGCAACATCTACCTCTTCCCCTCTGAAAACATCTGCCCTGGATAGAAATGCTGTAAGAGTTTTGCCGCCCATTCCCAGAAGGCCTTTGGTACATGGACTGGCACAAACCGCAATCCTGGGTATTGTGCTCCTCGCCCAAGCAAAATAAACCAATCCGGTGTGGATCCCAGACAGAAAACTTCCTGCTGCAATCGGCACATGGCTTGAAGCTCAGGGCCTTCGACAGAGTAGGCATGGTGTAGGATGAAAAACCTGAAGAGCGTGTTCCGATCAGCGAACAGAGTGCATGGAAAATAAACGGAGGTTATGGGGTGTGGTGCCTCAATATATTCTGACCCTGACATGTTCGGCATGGGTGCATAGAGCAGAGTCGAAGACCAATAATGCAACCCCCTTGGTGGCGTAACATTTGCAGAAGAACAGCTGCGGTGCAATAGGACTGTCATAAATAAGGAATCCGTAGGATGAAGGCATCCATTTGAAGGTCTGTTCTCAGCAGAATATGCCAGGGAGGGCCAATGGCCATGTCCAGCAACTCCGGGTAACACGTTCTCCGGGCCAATCAAGATCATTGTGGACCTGAACAGACGCAGTTCTCCCGAGAACCAGCAGAATCAAGGTGGATCGGCAGGAATACAGAGAGCAGGTGGACCATCAAGGTGTCCCTTAGAGCTCACTACCAAAAAAATTCCCTGGAGCAGAACCACCTGCACTTTAAGCTGACACTGGAAACGAAGAGGTCAAACTGGGGAGTACCCCAATGGGAGACAATCTCAAGAACTTCCTGGCAGAGGCTGTCTGCCTACTCAATGCATCCGCCAGAATGTTCTCATTGCTGGCCATATGGGCCCGAGTCAGAGACATGCTGGTCTCCAGAGCCCAGAACCACAATCGCATTGCTTCGTTGCAGAGGAGCCCACACAATCCCTCTTGTTGAGGAAATGAACCCGTGCAGTATTGTCCGTCAGAATGAGCCAAGTCTTTCTCTTTACAGAGGGGACCACCAGGCCTGCGTGATCCCCCTCAGCTCAAGCAGACTGATGTGTTCCCGGGACTGATGGGGACCACTAACCACTCACCATAAGGTCTTAGAAGTGGGTGACATAGCCCTTCGGGCACGCAATCATGACTAAGTCACTTGTAGCCAAGGTTGACGAAAAAGCAACGACTTCAGGAGCTTTTCTTTCACAGACCCCCCATTGCAGGTCTCTGCCTACACTCTCCAAGACTTGAAGAAGGTCCCAAATTCATCCCTGAAACAGAAACCAATGTGAGTCCAAGTGGATGCCAAGTGGAGCTGTTTGGTTGTCCTCGCTGCCCCTTCCCTGATCTGGACTCACCCTGCTCTATGTGAGCCTCATGGATTGCTTCTAGTCGGCAAGAGGAAGGTGAATGAGGCGAAACCATGAAGGGAAACATTGAAGTTATTACGAACTTTGCCTCCTCTCTTTGGTTTGACTTTTAGCTGGTCTCTAGCTTCTTAAGTGTATCCAAGTGCCTTTAAGGGGTCTTATGCGGACATCTTTATCCAGCTTGTATACGCTCAACCTGTTCTTTCTCTTTTGTTGTAGCGTTCTGCCGCCTAGCGGGCTCCGCCCCCCACACTGACGCTCTACAACTGTAGCGGGCTCGCGCACCCAAGTGGACGCCAAGTGGAGCTGTTTGGCTGTTCGGGTGTGCGGTGGGTGCACGGGGCCCGCTATGAGTTGTTAAAGGAGCTGGATTGGACCTTAGCATTGGCTACCCAGTTTTTGCCCTGGAGGAGGCTGGAGACGATCAGTACATGGTATGACTGATACAGGCATATAACCCTTATGGTGTAATACAACATTTTTATTTAGGCCTGTAAACGATTGTACCCTTAACGTGACTGGCTCTTGAGAGATAAAGTCTGTACCCGCCTATGCTGAAATCCCAGCCCATCCCGAAGTCTGTATTAGTGCATGCGGAAGCTACGCTGCCAAGATAACCGTATTGGAGGGGTGGAGGAGGGCCAGATGATTTGCGGCTTATGTCTTAACCCTGCAATCCGGCACTAGAAGAGAAAATCGGATGTGTTGCAGTGACGCGGAAATATTGACATAACTAGCCCATACTGGGTATCAGTAAGCACGTGAATCTGTGTTTGCCCAAAATTGTGTTTGACTTATATAGCCTTGGAAGGGTAGGCGCAGAGCATTTGAATTACGTTAATACCACTGCCAGAGTGTACTGTATTTGATTTTATTACAGTTGAATAGTAGCCCAAGATCTGAGTTTGCCATACTAAGTGTGTGTATTGAAAGACATTCAGTTGCTGCTATGTCAAGATGACGAAACAGCATTGAATATGTATATAATCGGGCTAATTCCACAGGCCCAGCCACGAGGAGCGCCACAACACAGGGGCTAAGACTGATGATATACTGTCTGCCCCCCTGATTTTTACACCGGTAAAAAACACATTAAGAATGGCAATGATTTTGCCTTTGCCTCCTTCTCCACCAGAACCTAGCGATTTGCTTCTATTAGATTCTGAGGCAATGGCGCATTCCTCTATGTTATCAGCGGGTGGCATTGCGCAAGCACTGCAGGAGGAAGCCTCCAGCTCATGCATGTTTGGATCTTTACCCAAGAAGGACATGCGCGTTTTGCCAGAGATGTCCTTTTTGGTGATACACCTATCTTCCAACCATCCCAGCACCCTGGTCAGACATTGGGGGGCTTCTCTCCTTAATCTTACAAGAATTAAAAGTACACTCTACTGAGTTCATGGAAGTAAGAATATTGATGGAGAGACAAAACTCCCAATCTAAAACTTGTATAGAAGCACTTGATCTTCTGCCCACAAAAATTGTGATGAGAATGCTGGCTCTGGGAATGCTTACACCTAAGGCAACGGAGGAAAAACCAGATCAAAAAGCGATCCTTCCTATCCCCCCGATTATTCCTCCACAAAATATAACTGCTCAGGAGCCGCCGGCATTGAATAAAATCTTGACAGGAAAAAAGGGAGCTACTGATCAAAAAAACAAAAATAACCAGAAAAATATGAAAATTGGGAATTCATCTGTTCAATCAAAGGAACACACTTCACCTCACTGATGATGCCCAACTAGGCTGAAACACGTGTATGGGGTTGCTGTGGTACTCTTGTTCAGAAGAGAATTGCCTAGCATTTCAGTGCTGGACTGCCCCTAGGCAGGACAAAGACTGATGTGCTGTGAAATTTCTTCTCTGTGAAAAGAACAGTGAGCTGAAGACTTGGTTGAGACTCTCCCTGAGGCCATCCACCCAAGAACAAGTCAATGGGCTGTGTTCGTGCTGGTAAAGAGTTTCCCAGACCCCCCTCTGTTTTGCACTTCCAAAACATAACTGGAGAAACTTTATTGGAGAGGAAAAGGCGCAACTCTCTGATGCCCTTGGATCTGTTCAGCAATTCCAAGGGGGGTGCATATAGCCTACCGACCAACTCCCTATCAGAAGAAATGACTCACAAAACGTCCCCCTCTAAAATGAACAAGGTCCTAAATGATAAACAACTAGTAAGGGATAAATCTGTCCCGATAGTGGGCCAGAAGAAAAGTTATGGCCTTTTTTCGAAGCCAAATTTATTCAATCAAGGAAAAATGCCTGCTATATTGAGCTCTTTAGCAAAAGAGCCTCAATCAAATGTGAATTTATCGGGGTCCGCAAAATCGAATTCAAGTCAGAGCAGGCGAAAGACAGTGGACCCCTTAGCGGTTAAAGTAACAGAGTGTTCCACTGACTGGGATGCAAGATAAAACTGTATTGAGCAACAATGATGTGGCTCTGCTGATTCGTACAGCAGTGGAAGAAGCACTGAAGGACAGGCTTCCCTTGGAGGACAGAATTTAAGCCTACCTTCCAGTGACTATTACAATATGGCCCAAAGATCAACAGGCGATGGGGGTAGTACTAGCTGTTCCTAGTATTTCGAATCTGATTAGCGCGTCCACTGTAGAGGTGTTGGATAAAGTCCTTCCAGTTGATATGCCGCCAAACACCAATCCCATAATGCCCCCACCCATGAGAGTTTCTCTGGGGGAGGCAGAGACAAGGTTTCCGAAAATGTATCGGGACACGGAATTTAAACATATTCCATGGAGGAATCTGTGTCTTTTAAATCTCCCATGTATTTTAGGTACTTGTCACTTTTGAATGATATTCCATCTTTGGCAAATTTGACCTCGACGGACATTAAAAGGGTGGATTTTATTCATCCTCAGTGTTTCAATCACATGAAAATAGTTTTTCACTCCAAGCTGGTATTCCAAAGTGTCCTAGTGGAATTGGATCACTTTAACAAGAGGGGATTCGATATACTGACTTTTGGCGATGGCTTACAACAGCAAGACGGACCTAGCCAAAATGATTTCCCTCGATCGGGACACTTGGGGGGGACAGAGTAAAAAAAAAAAGAGCTAGATAGCCTTCAGGAACTGGACTCAAGCTGGAGATGGCTTACCCTGAGCCTTCGAGACTATCGCTCAGCTCCAAATCTTAAAACAACAAATTTAGAGCAGGATAATATATTTTCCATACTCTCTTGGAATTCACGTGGGCATTCCCACCTTTTCTATTCCTCAGAATGATGCTCTATATTGAGGACCAGAAGAATTATTTATATACAGGAAACATGGATGACAATCCATGCGCAGCTGGATGGATTTGAGTGTCATCATCTCTTTGCCTTTAAGGGCAGACTAGGTCGTCCTAAGGGGGGCCTGCTATTGGCGGTGAAGATTGGTTTGGGCATTTGCATGATAGACATTTTCACAATTCCTCCCCATGTTTTGGGTACGCTGCTAGAGGTGGATAGTATTTCTCATGTACTAAATCTGGAATATCAATTTGTCGCTAGGTTCTAACTTATATGAGGTGACCACAAAAATGGAAGAGATCATGGAGAACTGTTTACATAAATATTCAGGGCTTCAAATTCTTTTGATGGGGGATCTGAACACTAATTTGATGCTTGTGATGGACAGTAAAGGGGTATTATGTGCAGATCCAATGAATGCGATGGGCGAGTACTCAGGGACCACAAATTTCAGTCTAAGAACCCGTTATACAAAAAATGCGATTTAATGTGCTGGAGTATGTTATGTAAAATCTGGGGTCTCAAATCGGTACACCAGATGACGAAACAGGTTGAACCATATATAACCTGGTCACTGGGAGATAGGTCATCAGCAATTGACTATATTCTGGCCTCAGAGCACATCCTCAATTTGATTTGGTAGATAGTTTTACAGTGCAACCTACGTGGATGAGTGATCATAGGATGCTCGAGTTGAACCTGCTCATTCCAAGAGCGAAGGTGGTGACTGAGAAGCTGCCCAGTGAACTGGTTATGAATCCGGGTAATAACAGGATTATTTGGCATCCGGAGAATGTTCAATCTTCTAACAATTTATTCTGTAAAGATCATGCTGACTCTACTTATGAGGAAAAGAAAGTAAGGTTTACTCACAATCATTTTGGCCTTTACGTAAAAACTCTCAGATAGCTCAGTAAAGACAATAGGGAAAAAACAGGTGAATACAAGACGTACTCATAAATATGACTTTACTGTGCGATATAGTAAAATGCTTTTACGAAGCTCACTAAAGCAACTGAGATTGTTAAACATTTCTGAAACTTCTAGGAGAGAGGGGGCCAAACATTTGAAACAAACCTACAAAAACTGGATAAGAAGCTACAAAGGCAGGATGCTTCAAGCAGATGAGGAAATGCTGTATTTACTGAAAGGTAACTCTGTAAGACAATTCTGGCAACTCTTAAACAGAACCTCTAAATCCGGGGTAGAACGAAATCTAAATCCTATTAACGAGCAAGTATGGATGGGACACTAAGAATTTGTATGCCAGCAGAGAGCGGCTAGAGGGATCATCTCATTCTTGGGTAGCCGTCAAGTGGAAATGTAACTTCCCGATTTACAAGATTAGGAGAGGATTGTTTTGGCCGGCAGTTCTAGAGCTGCGGGCATAATGGCCTATCGAATGCTCTCTTTAAGGGTAATCCGGATTCATGGTCAAAGGTCTTATTTCTTCTCTTCAAAGATATACATCTGAGTTACATGGAATATGAGTTCCATCATTCCAATATATAAGAAGGGGGATAGATCATTACCGTCAAACTATAGGCCAATAGCTCTTTTAGATTCGGAATCCAAAATCTATGCGAGTCTTCCGTTAGAAGAAATTGAATTGTGGGCATCAAAAATCAGATCCTTTCACCATCTCAATTCGGGTTTAGGAAAGGAATCAGCACCATGGCTGGGGGGTCTCTTGATCTCCCTCCTACAAGAAATGGGTTGGAAAAAAAGGGGCAATTCTGGTGTATTTGGCTAGTATGAATCTATCCTTAGCTTTTGATTTGGTGAATAGAGCAATACTTTGGATGAAATTGGATCTTTTGGATAACCTGATCCATTTGCATGAAGGCTCGATGATTCAAATTCACCTAAATAACAAAGGCCTCTTGTCTCTGCCAATTAAAACATCCAATGGACTAAGACAAGGTTGCATTTTTGCTCCGACATTGTATAATTTGTATACATCTGACATAGGCCCATCGTTACAAAGTGCTTCCCTCATTCAACCTAAGTTGGAAGGCACACAAATGTGCTGGTGTTCCTACACAGATGATTTTTTACTGTTTGACAGGACTCCTGTAGGGCTTCAGCATTTGTTAACAGCCTTCACAACTTGCATGACGTACAATGGTCTAGCTGTAAATGCTCAAAAATCACAAATGTTGTGTTTTAGTGGAAAGAGAAAGCCTCCACAGAAAAGCTGGTTTTTGAACAAGATTAATTTGGGAATCAAAAACTCGCTGATATATCTCAGCTTTTTTGTGAGTACTAATTCAAACGCCACTCAAATATTACACCATTTTTTGACGAAAGTTAAAGTATTCATTACTCAAACGCGTATAGTGGACTGTAAATTCGGTAGATTTTCTTACATACCATATCTAAGATTTTACCAACAAAAAACTATTCCTAAAGCTTCATATGGTTTTGAAATTCCATTCATAACGGGTAAGCTGGATGTGAACAAATTGGAGGCGAACATTCTTCGAGAAACTATCTTCTGCCTCCTGAAATGTGTTCCATTAGTAGCCATTCGTTATGAATTTGGTTTACAATCACTTAAGAGGTTTGTAGAGTGGAAATGCTTACTGTTATTTCATAATCTTATCACCCAAACCGAAAATAATTTGTACAATGAACTTTCTAACATGCTTAAACAAGGCACATCAAAATCAATATGTTTGATTAAATTAATGGAAATCTGTAAGAATTTATTGAGCTACGTCGGAGTATCTATGAATATTCTCATATTTAATGTTAAAAAAGTGAAACAGTACTTCAAAATAATGATTGGGCGAATACAATTCAGAAACTGTCTCAATATAGGCTGTATTCACTTATGGTGTCCTATTATAAATACATGGGTTGCATGGAACCATATTTAATTGCCTTTCCGAACAGAGGATGGAGAAATCTGTATATGAGATTTTGATTTAATGCTTTGCTCACTGGAGAAATAATTGCGGTAAGAGCAACATCTTTGGTACCCACTATACTGTGTAGATATTGTAAGGATTTAGAAGTAAAAGAAACACTGAGACACTTGATGCTTGAGTGCCCGGCTTTCAGCATGAAGAGAAGGCATTACTTCTCTCGCTTTGTCCCCGATGTATCAAATGTGGACTTGGATCTGGTGTGGAAATGTATATTATTTGATAAGAAAATCCTGTTGCAATTATCGGTTGTAAGATTTCTTAAGATAGAGTGCGGTCTTTGTTAGGCCTGTGTCTAGGCGATTGTCAGGAAAATGGAATTATCCTCAGTCTCCGAACTTATTGTAAATATGTAGATGTATTACATTATGAATTAGAGTACCTGCATGATTACAATTGTCCTTTGCAGATTTGGCAATTTTTTTGCTCGTTTTAGATAAAGCGTTTTGGTGAAACGATGTCTAATTTTAGATGTGAATCGATTATTATTATATCTTTCTAGATAATTTGTCTCAGCGAAATGTCTAATTTTAGATGTGAAAATAAATGTTTACTATTGTATCTCCTTGTACACATTTTGTAAAGGTTTTTTTTAAACCATATACAAATAAAATAAATGAAAAAAAAATGTGAGCCTTTTATTTAACTTGCACATATTTTTCACATTATATTGTTCCTAGTTGTATTACTTATTTGTTACATTTATACAGGTGTGTACATAGTTGGAGTTTATCATGCATACATTATCACATTTCTTCATGTTCGTCCTCTCTTATGCTTTTATCTACTAGGTATTGCCTGAATATTCCCCAGATATCTTTCGGGCGGCATGTCATCGGCAGTAGGCTAGAGTATACTTCCTCGTTATCATTCACCCAGGTCATATCATTCTCCCATTTTTCCAACACTGGGGTTCCCTGCTTTTCCAAAGCAATAGTATAGCACGCTTTGCTAATAACAGACCTAGATTTAAAAGTCTACGCTGGACAGGGCGGCTCATTTTACACACAAGGCCCAACACACATGACCCAGGGTCCTAGTTTATAGGCTGGTCTGACATTTCGCTAAGTACTTTGCACAAGTCAGCCCAGTATTTAGCAAGCATTCTGCATGATCACAACATGTGAAATGTGCCTGCCTCTTCGCTCCCACATCTCGGGCACTTTCCCGTCACTGTAGCATATATGCTTTTGAGTCGGGCTGGGGTGAGGTAGACTCTATTCAATATTTTATAATGTATCAGACGGTACCTGGAGTTGCAAGATATATTTTTTGTTAAACCGCATAATTGTGACCAGTGCGCTTCTGTGAGGGTGAACCCCAGGTCTTGTTCCCACTCTCCTTTAACATCTGGGGCTTGAACCTCCATGGTTGATAGCGTTATCTTGTAAAGTGTAGAGGCTGATTTCTTTACTGTGCTAGGGGAGAGTACATACCCCAAGCTTGGGTGTGACCGGGGCTCTTCGGGGAAACCTTTCCATGTATTTGCTATCGCCGAGCGCATTCTGAGGTATTGTAATTTCTGCAGCGGGGTATCGTCTACAATTGTTTTTATAACATCCCAGCTAATTAATTGCTTATCAAGAAATAGGTCCCTGAAATAATGTGTGCATCCCATATGGTCATGTCTGGGTTATACAACACAGTGTTTCAATCAAAGTTGGCCTGTTAGCCTGGTCCATGCCTGGCAAGTTACCATTTTAGGGTTCATGGGATTGTCATTCCTTGATTTCCCCTCCACCAGCTCGTGTAGAAGCATCGCTGGGTCCTCCCCCTTTGTTTCCCGTGTCACATGTGATGCAGCAGGACCCTCCTCCGCCCAATACACGGCATAGTAGGCCTGCGCTGAGAGAAAGTACAGCTCGAAAGCGGGGGGCAGCCAGTCGCCCTGCTCATATGGCCTAGTGAGCCGTTTCCAGCTTGCCCTTGTCTGTCCTTTCTATATGAACATTGAGCACGCTCCTTAAATCTTGGTGAGGAAGCATCTGCCCGGCCACACTGGCACTGTGCTGAACAGGTAGAATAACTTGGGGAGTATAATAATTTTAATCAATTCTAGGTGACCCATTAGCGAGATCGGGAGGTGATTCCAACGGCTGAGTTTAACACAGAGTGTGTCTATGAGTTCACCATAATTGAGGGTGTGTGCAAGTTGTGCCGTGCGTGTTATTTCGACTCCCAGATATTTCACCTTCTGGGGCACCCATTTGAGCCTATGTAATTCCACAGGTCTTTTAGTTGCATCCGTTAGCGGAAATATCTCAGATTTAGCAGTATTTAATCTTAGACCAGAGTACTCCCTGAATTCTCGTACAGCTCTTAGTAACTTTAGCAGGTATCGCTCAGGGTCCCTCACATATAGCATTATATCATCCGCATAGAGAGTTATGAGCTCTACTCTACCTGCCAGCGTTATCCCTGCTCGACTGTGTCTCGCCTTCAGTAGGTCAGCCAGTGGCTAAATCACTAAGGTGAATAGTAGTGGAGACAGTGGGCAGCCCTGTCTTGTACCCCCGGCTAATGCCAAAATCTATGATGCTGTCCCATTAACGCATACCCTCACATAAGATTGTGTGTAAAATATACAGACCCACTTTATGAAGTTTGGCCCAAATCCATAGTTGCTTAGGACTGTGAACAAAAAGGGACAATATACAGTGTCGAAGGCTTTTTGCATATCTAAAGGTATTGCGACCCCTTCAGTGTCTTTAGGGATCTTTGCCAGTATATTATAGCACCGTTGAATGTTAGACGGTGTTGATCTGCCTTGTACAAATCCTGCTTGGTCTTCGTGGACCATATGCAGCATTAGGGGGTTCAAACAGGTGGCCAGTATATTCACAAATATCTTCACATCCGTATTTATGCGGGATAGTGGGCGATATGAGCCACAGCCCTCAGGCAGTTTCCCTGGCTTGAGTAGCAGGGTTATGACCGCCTCAAGCGTTGTGTCCGGTAGCCTGCCTGTTTCCAGCGCGTTGGTCCACATTGAGTGGAGATGGGGAGCTAATACCTCTATGAACTCCTTATAAAATTCCACGCCCAGTCCGTCCGAGCCAGGAGCTTTTCCACCCGGGAGGGCCTTTATGGCTTCCTTGATCTCTTGCAGTGTCAAGGGGTATTCAGGGTGTCCCTGGTCTCCCCAGACAAGACGGTGGTAAGTATTTTAGCTAGATAACTGTCTATTTCACTTTCTGTGGCTCTCCTTTGGGGGGGGTGGCGTTTGGGGAGGGAAGGGAGGTTAATTTAGCGTAAAAGTCATAGAAGACCTCACTGATTTCCTCCTGTTTCGTAACAACTCTGTCCCTCCTGGTTATACATGGGATACCCGTGTTCCCCCTTTCCCCATGCACCATCAGCGCTAACAGTTTACCCAGCCTTTCTTGCTCCCCATATCCCTGTGCAGCCGCTGGCCTATCAAAGTAACGCAGTTCCTGGTCTGCTGCTGCACGGAATTAGTCTAGTTGTGTTTCAATGTCAGTTGCCGTCTGCCCTGTTGGGGCGGCCGGATATTGCTCTTGAAGACTGGCTATTGCTTGATCTCTTCTCCCCAGTCCCTCCTTATATCTCGGAGTACTCCCAGTTCTGTGGACATGGCGATACCCCTAATATAGGCTTTGAATGCCTGCCATAAAACTGCCTGATTGGTGAGAGATCAGTCATTCTCAAAGTATTTGGTGACATGCTGCGACAGGCTGGTTTTGTATACTGGGTCTGCCAACTCAGCTGCCTTGAAGCACCACAGTGACTTTGTGGGGCACCCTCATGGATAACCATCGAAAGTAGCACCAGTGAGTGGTCTGACAGTGTCCTAGGCAGTATTTTAGCCTCCGGTGCTCAGCCCAAGGACCTCTGAGATAGTGGCCATAGGTCCACCCTGGAATGCATATCGTGAACCGATGATTAAAAGGTGTATGCCCTTTGTGGCCCATGTGGCGATCGCCAGGCGTCTTTCAGCCCCAAGTACGCAATATGCGTACGTATAATACGATCTGCACCAGTCAAGGGTCTAGGGGCAATTGATGTTCTGTCCAGGCCTACATCTAATATAGTGTTGAAGTCCCCCCCCACAAATGATTTGGGCATTTGGGTATTTAGCGCATTTCTGAAAGACCTTAGTATAATATTCTGGGTCGTCAATATTGCGGCCGTATATATTTATCAGTAGGGCTTCGGTGCTGCCTAATTTGCCATGTACAACCAGATATCTGCCACTCGGGTCACTTTCCGTCCCGAAATGGATAAATGGTAGTGTTCTATGCACCAATATCATGACTACCCAGGCTCTAGTTGTGTAGGACGTGTAGAATTGGTGATCCCCCACACCCTGGTGTGATTTTACATGCTTGATGCTCCAGTAAATGTGTTTCTTGCAGATATAGTATCTGTGCTCCTAGTATGTTGACATACGCCATTACTTTCTGCCCTTTCACAGGCATTCAAAGACCCCTAACATTCCAGCTTGTTTTATCTGCACTGGCCCCTTATCATCCATCTCGTCTCATTCCTACTCGCCTTGCTTCCATACTCCAATATCCATTGTCATCAATGCAGTAACATATGACTGTCTATGCCCCCTCCCTCATAGTTCCCCACCTTCAACTATGCATGTCCCCTTGCTTCCACCCCTGCCCCCCTCCCTTAACCAATATACTAAATCATGCACTCGCATGGGGGGACCGATACAGTGGCGGTCAGGGTCCAGGTGTTGACGTCAGTATCTTATCACTTACAGTTTCTGATCATTAATAACGTTACCAGTACACATGATGAAGTATGCCGATATACGAGGAGCTGGCAGGTCAACATGGTATTTTGTACTAATCGGCAGCAGTGTCCGACGAACACCTTATGCTTGCAGGTCCGTATCGAGAGTGTAGTCAGGGAATATGTGGATCACGCTAGATCCCAATTTCAGTTCTTGCTTGTCTCTAGCAGCCCTTAACACCAGGTCTCTGTCCCTGTAGTTCATAAGCTTTGCTATTATCGGTCTTGGGTAGGCACCTGGCTTCGGTGGTGCGGCAAGTGATCGATGTGCGCATTCAACAATGAACATCGCAGACCAACATGGATCTCCCAGCATTTCCTTTAACAACCCTTTGACTGCTAGTTCCATCGGACCTCTTAGTGCATCCTCCCGTACTCCCTTACTGTGCGTATGCTGTTGCGGCGTGGCCTCGCCTCCAGGTCCTCGCACTTCAGTTTGACTGTGCCCAAATCTTTGGCCATGTTAGTCACCACGGCCTGTAGGGCCTCCAGTGTATTTTCTGCAGTGCTGATCCTCGTTTCTGATACGGTTCGTGGCTTTCTCCAGCTGGTTACAGATTGTTGCGACATTAATATTAATTCCATTGAGCTTGTCATTAAGTGAGGTGAAGCCTTGTTGCATTGCTGTGAAGACCCCTTGTATATCCATGGGAGCCGATGTCGGCGATGGGGGTGGATCAAAGTAGCTAGAGCTACCATCTCCCATGGTGTTCTCCTTTGAGGTCGGTTTTGTGAACTTATCCATCGCTCCACTCTTCTTGGCTGTAGCTCCTTTGGGCATTATTGTGAGCTTTGAGGGTGTTTTCCCTCTATTGGCACTATTTCGCAGCATTGTGTGTTTCTTTCGCTTGTGTGAC
The DNA here is from genome assembly GCF_040938575.1 of Ambystoma mexicanum. Taxonomy (NCBI): domain Eukaryota; kingdom Metazoa; phylum Chordata; class Amphibia; order Caudata; family Ambystomatidae; genus Ambystoma; species Ambystoma mexicanum. The sequence goes on along the minus strand of NC_090923.1, from coordinate 487,721,474 downwards.
TCTTTATCGTTAGCAGGGGGTCTGGGCAGGTGTGGTGTGTGTGGATTTGCACGTGCCAGTATTCTCGTGAGCTGGGTTATCCTCCTGTTGCCCCTGCACCCATTTGTGAGTAGATGCCTAGTATTCGCCCTTGCTGGTTCCCAGTCTGGCCCGTTCACCTTTATATGTTGGGTAGTTCTTGGAGCTGTATAACCTTGTGTCTCCTAGGCCGGATTTGAAGAGCGCTTGGCTCTGCGCCGGAAGTTCCAGGAGGAAGTCTGCAATTTCATGCCAGAGCCTTTAGTTAATGGCTGCCAGCATGGCATCCGCGTTTGCTTGACGCAGGTGCAAGGAGGCATTGGAGTACGACTTTTTCCCGTACGCATCCAAGATCTTCTCCTCCTTGCCTGACAGCGTCAATGACTAGGTGGCCGAGGACGGCTGAGGCTTACAGTAGAGTGACGTTGCAGCGATCACGGAAGAGTGCGGGTGAGGATATGTATCCCCTTTCATCTGCCTATACTTGGCATTGAGGTGCCGATTGACAGGTTGGGCCGACCGTGGCTTGAGGATTTGGCATTGCGACTTATATGAGAGATGCAACAATAGAATCCGGTAACAAATAGAATTTGAGGGCAGTGATCTTAGAGCGAGTAGTGTGGGCTGAAAAGAGGCACGCAGGTCATGGGGCGTGGCACCTCTAAATATATTGAGGAATCTCTAAATCAGAGGAGGAATGTGAAGGATGAAGTCCATTAGGACTATCAGCATAGTAGAGTCTTCTCCGGTGTCACTGCCAGTCTGCTCCTGCTCTATGCCTACCAGAGATTCAAGTGATATGACAAATTTCAAACAGCCAGTAGACATCTCTGCTCTTCTGAGAGGGGGTGGGAGGGACTGTGCTATGATGTAAAAAAAAAATGCAGCTGAAATCTACATACTCTGTGCAGTTACAACTCCACTGTGAGTGATGTTTGCGCTCAATTAAACCATATTTAGGCCATTCGGTTGCAGTCAGTTACAGAGCCTAATGGTAATGTGGCCATTTTTTCCAGCTGTTCACCAAACTTACACCCAGGTTGAAACATTTAGAGGACAACCTCTCTTCCTCTTACAAATTGTTATTCAACATACGTTATGCAACATGAGGGTACAGGTATGTAAGGTGAATAGATTAGTTGGTGCTCTCTTCCCTTTCTTACATGTCGTTCTTTATTTCAACTGTGCATGGGCCCATAGCTGCATGGCTACATAGAGACTGGTATCCACCGACCAGTCATAGGGTCAGTAAATGCAAGTTTGGGATTCTATGAATGCATGTGCGCTTGGTATTCTACTTCCTCCGAGGTGGTCCCTTAAATGAAAGAGTTTAAACTTTTGCTAATTTATTAAAATCTTCAAATGTATGCAGTAAGATTTTTAGTTTCTAATTAGACGTATTGCAAAAGTGGTGCCAACAAAACTCAGCTAGGAAGCACATGCGTGTGTTTCATCCTTCCTCAGACTTTTTCACAGCACTAATAAGACAATTCATCAAACAGTTATAGGTTCATTTTTAACATGTGACTATTGACATATTGTTCGCCTTATTCAACATAATGTCCATATTGCAGAAACAGTTTTCTATAATTTTCCCAGTAGTTTGTGATGCTGAGTGGACGAGTGTTCTGTGGTTGTGAAGAGTAGGGAGGGAGGGAGGGAAAAGGAGGATAATTAGTAATTAGTTCCGTACTGGGATCACATGAGCATGTGTTAGAGCTATAGCAATGGTCACTTCTGACATTGCTTACCTTAAGCATAAGGTAAGGTTGCTCCAAAATGGTATTAAGCCATTACTTTTCAGGTTTCCTGGTGTCCAATGTTCTTAGTGGTTGTAGTAGCTTGGTAAATTGGTTCTGGTACTTCGTGTGCTATAGTCGTTAGTGTTATTGAACTGGAGGTTGGATTAGTGTCTATCGCAACGTGATGTTTAGTTTACTGGGAATAAGCGTTAGCAGTGCCTTAGAGGTGCGTGTTTAGTGCACACGCGGGGATAGAGTCTGCAACAACGTATCATGATTTAACTATCAGAGACCGCATTGACCCTATGTGTTTAAAACTTTGCGCCAATCCACATCACTGGTGGCTATGTCTTATGATGCTGATGTGTTGGGAGCCCTTCTCTCCCCACCCATATCAGCAGCTTCTTCGTGATCAGCCAGCCTGCTGACTGCAGCCGCGCAACCACAAGCCTGCATTGCCCAGTGATTGACCTACAACAACAAGCGATCCACTTCACACACTCTTATCTGCATCGGAGTGTTGTGGTGAGCCTATTCAAAATCTCTATCATTTGAAACCATCCAACAACTTGAATTGCACTGAATGCCTGCTCACGTGCACCATGATCAGCTGATAGTGTAACCTTGCCTGTTCCCAAAATGGCCGGTGCAACGCGGCCCCATAACAAGGCTGTTTACAGTGGCTAAGGAACTGGCCTCTATTTATCTCCAACTATATCCGCCGGCAGGTGGAAGCCGGCCCTCCGATGAAAAAGGCCCTGTTCGCCACAGAAGCTACATACCCTCCCGACTGACCGAGGTAAGAGCCTGCATTGATTTTGCCCATATTATGTACTAGGCTTCAGGCCTCCATCTAGAAGTATGAGCCATACCACTTATACCCCCCCTTGATGACATCGTGACAGCGACACGACCATATCAGCCATTTGTCTTTGAGACCAGAAGAACCTAGCTCCTACCTTGCCATAAGGCTGGCACAACACATCCATGCCACACTACTGCCCCAAGCTGGTAGCTCCCAGTCACATTAAACTACAACATGTGATCTCAAACTTCTTAGACACGCCAACATCTAACTGACACCCCCCCCCATCCCCATCACCAACCTACCTGGCTGTTAGGCAGAATCATGTGCAGTGCCCTTAGGGACCACTACACACAATTAAGACTACAGGTGGTGATACAAGTTTTACCTTTGGTACAAGCCTGTACTACTATGTCAGAGTGGTAGCAGTGGCGGCGCAGCCAGGCTTATCTCAAGAGTATATGAGCAGTAGCAGAGATTACACAAAGGGACCACAATTTCTGTGACTCAAGCAAACACTGACTCAAGGTTTCAGGTAGAAAAATATAAGTACATTTATTTTTAAACCATTTGTTATAAACACAACACTTAAACTTCAATAAAAACCACAGATTAAATATACTACAACTAACCAATTCACTGTGTACAGTAAGTCTCAAGGTAAGTACCCTGCGTTGGAATGAACCGGTGTTAGGCACAAAAACACATTACTGCGGATACGATTGCGATCACTTTTTGACAGTTCGGTCTACTAAACAAACGCATATCCGTGACATGAAATGCTACCGGGGCAAAAACACACTTAGCACCAGAGATACCCAGAGGGAGTTGGAGGCAAAAATCACAGGCAATATTTTAGTTAGGCAGGCAGAATCAAGAAACACTCAGACAGGAGTCCAAAAGTCAAAGGGCCGGAGCCAGGGTCGAAAGATACCGGGGCTAGTTGCCGAAGATCACACGGTCCGACAGTTCACGATTCAACATAGCCAAAAGTACTTGGATATTGTCAATGTTCGGAAGCAAAAGTTATAAGAAGGAGGGAAGACAAGGGCAAGCCTTGGAAATGAAGAAAGGGATTCAGTTTCCTCAACAGAACACAGTACCTTGTTCCAATGGTGCAGCTGGTGCCTGGCAGTTGTTCCTGTTGGTTTCCCGCAGACCCACGATTCCTGGAGTTTCGTCGAGAAGGACGACGTCTGAAGGGGGTCTGCACCACACAGGGATGAGGCCGGCAGCAGCGACACAGAATAAAAGGTGCGCTTCTTAAAAACAGGAGAGGCTCTTCAGGTGCCTATCCGGACCATTACAGCAGTGTGCAGCGATTTCGACCATGGAAGAGGATCCTCTGGCTGTAGAAGATGAGCTGGTTATCCCCACTAAGCTCAAGGGAAGAAGACTCCGGACTGGATCTTCTCTGAGTCGTTGAAGGGCAGATAGCTCACGACTGCAGCAGGGCTTCAACGGGACGGGGTAGTTGCAGCAGCCGTCGTTCTCTCCCCTTCTCTTCGGTTCGGTTCCTTGTAGTTCCAGTGGCGACTCTCTGACTTCTAGCCCAAGAGACCTGCCTTTTATGCGAAAAACCCCCATTCACGCAGCCTGGCTGTCAATCACCCTGCTGGGGGTTTGTCCAGCCCGGACAACTACCCTGGCCAATCATGACAAAGTGTGACTTGGGTTTCCTAGGATACCCTGTGCAGGGGGGTGACTACACCCCTCCCTCACATTCAGCCTACCTAGACACCCAGGCACCTTGAGGAGGGCTTCTGGGCAGAAGCCCGCCAAAAGACAGTGAACAAAGAAGGCAAACCTAGTTTAACAAAAAGAAATGGCGAATAAACCCAACCGGAGCTAAGAGAAAGACGATTTGGTCAAGCGGGTTTATGTTCGAGGCTAATATAATAGCCAAGAACAGTACCACGTTTATCCAATATAAATGCGGTAGAAAAGTTAGGATAGATACCACTGCCACCAGCCAAGTGTAAATGTTAAAAGAGCGAAACAATGCTCTAGGAGGTACAGATAAAAAGGGATACGAGTTAACCCTTTCCAGTACTCCATGGAAGATGGGGTGTACCGGATCTGTTGTAGATTGACTAAGTAAAGTTAATGGTAACTTTACCCTTTTCTGAGGGACAGTAGTCGCCTCAGAAATGGAGTCGAGGGAAGTCTCAAAGACAACCCTGTGCCACGGCACTGAAGGTGCTGTGTGACACAAAAAGAAGGGGGCTACTGAAGTGGTGTACTTCAGAGTCCACAATCACTAAAACAGGTAGAAACACACAGCAAAACACAGGTAAGAGTGGGGGAAAAGCCCTCACTCTTACCAAGTGGAAATAAAATAAACTCCAGAAGTCCAGCAAAGCCGCTGGGGGACTCACTAGGTGAGGGAAATTAGCCATAAATGAGAATCCTCCCTAACACTGGCGCCTTTGACATTCTGCACTCCGCGATTTTACAGCATCTCAATGTGCTCTGAGCATCTCATATGTTCAACGCTCAGCACTGCCTAAATTGCTACTGTCTGCCTGGCATATTTCAGCTGACCTGCATTGCGGTTTGCCAGGGAACTTAATTCCTATGTTTCTGAATCGACTGTTTTGCTATCTGCATTGCTTTGTTATTGTACTAATTTAGCCCTGTCCTGTGGTAATTAGCCCACGATTGTTGAAATAACTGCCATGCCACTACTATAACTGAGCAACCTTTATGTCAGCTACTGTGCAATCTACCTCACTAGGACATTATGTATGCTAGCTAACTAAGTTATCCTACCTTCATCAAGGTGTCTCATGTAGCGGTATGCAACACCATTTAACCTCTCCATTATTGTCTGTGGCAAATTAGCACGTCTGCATCTGTGTAACTAGTTGCATTATCTAACCTACAAGCGGAAGCTATTTTTAGCTATGTTACAGAATTTACTGTTGCCATCTTTACTTTATGCTATTGCTCCAATTTAACCCCTGCATTAACTGTATAACAATGTTTATCTACGTTAGCCAGAGTTGACAATCAGTGTTACCCCGAGTCACTAACTTGTGAAAATATTGTGCTCCTAGACCGAGCGTTAAAACACAATGCGGTCACTCCTCTATACTACTCAACCACTCTGAGACCAGCACAAATTGCTCCTATATCCACACCTGCGTATGCAACGTTAAACCTGCACGCCACTTCCTCTGACTGCGCATATCCAGCTACCTTGAACAAACGAGACTTAACTTAGCCATGCAGCCATCCCGCCTAGCCATATCGCTCTTAACAAATTTCCTTATCTGCCCAACCTTGTCCATACGAGTATTCACTTCAGCTTTTCCTCATTCACCACCGATGATGCACTCCCATACTAGTCCAAGAGCATCCTTTTACCGCATGTCTATGGCATCTGCCAACATTCTGCCATCTAGCTTCCTACCACCATGCCTACAGATCGGATCTACCTTTTCACAAGCGATCATGACACAGAGGACACTACCCCCCTGTACACTTACTGAACCGAAAAATCTGTACAGGACAACGGCATCTCCCCATCACAATGTAAGACCATTCCATTCAAGTAATCACCTCTGTGGTACAAGTGCCCAGCCACCGCTACCTACTACAGTAATACCACTGATCACTTCAACGTGCTCCACGCTACTCAAACTATAAACTAAGCTCCAGATTCCTGCAACGCCACAACACTACCATCACCTAAGGCATTATTCCAGTAGCTAACTTCCCTATGAACTCAGCTACTACATTCCCAGTTCCTTAGCTTAGCCACATTCGACCCAATGGTAAATGAGAACACCCCACCTCAAATTAAAGCTGGTCTCATTAACGCTAGATCTCTACCTGCTCACACATCAGATATCTCTGAGAGTATAACTATAAACGACCTCAACTTTATTGCCATCACAGAGACCTGGCTACAGGCAGCATCAGGACCATCTTTGGCCCTTGCAATACTTGACAACTATTCCATCATCCAAACTGACAGACGCCAACCTTTCCAAAGGAGGGGGCATTGCATTCATCTACAAAACTTCTCTAGGCCTAAGAAAGGTCAACAACTAACCCTTGCCATCTGCTGAACTATTATCTATCCACTACACCCACATCTACTACTACGACCCACCTCATTTACTGTCCCTACGACCGACTACCACCTTGAAAAATGATCTCACATTTACTATCGACAAACACCAAAAAAATTACAAGTCATTATCTTAGGAAACTTTAACTTATGTTTCCAAGACATTAAAGACCCCAAAGCCAGTGCCCTGAAGGACACAATGACTGAATTAGGATTTACACATTGCATAACCAAACCTACTCGCAACAAGGGCAGACCCCTTGACTGGTTAGCTGACCTAAATTGTAGCATTGATGTCATATCTAACACTCCCTGTGCATGGAGTGACCATCACCTTATTCTGTTCACTATAAAAGATTCATCATCACCCAATACTCAAAAACAAGCACCATCTATGATGACCAGAAATAAACACAATCTAACCTTAGAGAAAATAATTCCATTACTTCAACCTATCTTATCAACCCTACCTTGACACTTTCTGATCCTACAGCCTTAGTTGACCATACTATCCCTCAAGGCCATTCATACTCTAGCCCCACTGAAATTACGTAAAGCTAAACCATGTGCACACCATAACACCTGGTATACCCCACACCTCAAGGCTCTCAGGAAACTGAAAAAAAATGCAGAGGCATTGTGGAAAACCACCCCATCTTTAGCAAATACGGACAACTTCACCAGAGAATCCCTCCTCTACAAAGAAGCTATTGTTCAAGCAAAAAAAGATAATTAAAACGGCCGTATATCCAAAGCTAAGTCCAGCACTAAAGAGCTCTTTAACATTTTAAAAGAGCTATAGTCACCTGCCCCACCTCCCGATACCTGCACCAAAGATATCCTGTGGTGCACCAACATCCAGAACGCCCTCCAAGATAAAATGACCATGCTCCAAAACAAAATAGAAACCAAAAGAACACTCCTCACTAATGTTGTGCCCACTCCGAATCTACCTCCTCCCACCAGTACGACATGCATTACTTACCGTAAAAGCATTTCTGATGGTTGTATCTGCTTAGATTCACATGCTGTGCATACAGTCCGACATCCAGTGGTAAACGCGGAGTATTGCATCTCGTCTTTCGAGAATCGAAAGGTGATGTCGACATGGGCGTGCCTGTAACACTATCCCTAACGTGACGTGTAGTGTACCCAAAATCCCTCACATTTCTGCTGTGAGGGAGCCTTATGACTATCGTGAGTGAGTACAGAAAAGAGAAAAAAGCAGCAGACGTCTATGTTCCTTCCATCCGAGCGGGGAGGAAGGGTGGGCGCATGTGAATCTAAGCAGATACAACCATCAGAAATGCTTTTATGGTAAGTAATGCATGTCGTCTGATACTTGTTAATCTGCTTAAAATCACATGCTGTGCATAAACTAGCGAGCAGTACACAAAGTTAGAGGTGCGCTCGGAGAAGGAACATTAGCAAAAAGATGTCTTAGTACTGCTTGGCCTACCTGAGAATCAGAACTAGAATGAGTGTCTAAGCAATAGTGTTTTGTAAAGGTGTACAGAACTCCAGGTTGCCGCTTTGCAAATGGACTATAGGGGAACATTTGCAATGAATGCTATGGAAGCCCCCGTGCTTCGAGTAGAGTGTGCTCTAGGCTTGAAGGGCAGTTCTCTCTTAGCAAGAGTGTAACAGAGGGTGATGCATTTGACAACCCACCTTGAGATAATAGATTTGGAGACAGGGTCTCCCTCTCTACCTGCTGCCACTGAAACAAAAAATTGATTTGTTTTTCTTAGTGGTTGAGTTATTTCCATGTAGAACATGACTGCCCTGCGTACATCCAGTGTGTGCAGGCTTCTTTCTCCCATGCTTGAGGGGTTCTGAAAGAACGTTGGTAGTCCTATGGCCTGGTTCACATGGAACCGTGAAATGAATTTAGGCGCAAACCTAGGGTGAGTGCACAGAACCACCTTATCTCTGAACTGCAACAAAGGGGTCTAGAACTGAGAGGGCCTGTAGTTCACTGACTCTCCTTATGGTAGTAATAGCTATTAAAAAGGCAGTCTTGTAGGTGAGATCCTTGAGACTTGCTTTATGCATTGGCCCAAACAGAGACCCCATAAGTCTAGTCAACATCACATTTAGGTCCCATCCGGGAGCCGAGTTAGAAATGGGAGGGTGAATTCTCTACTCCCTACATTAAAGCCTTAACACCACCTTCTGTAGTGACGTAGTGTAGGCTAAAAGAGCAGCTAAGTGAACCTTTAGAGAGTTAAAAACCAGGCCGGAGTCTAGTAAATGAGTCGGGTACACAATATGGGTAGGTGTCATGATGCCTACCACCGGGGACCCAGACCACGTCCAGCAACCCCGGAAGCAGGCATCAAGTTATCCTAAGCAAGCCCAACCTCTGCTAGGGGCTATTTGGGTCCAGTCCTAGCTCATATGGAGAGTCAGTCCTGGCGCCACAGGCGCCATGCTCATACATTAAAACTTACCTGATGCAGACCATGCTGCAAGAGCTCCAAGCCAAAAGAAGCTTGGAAGGGACTACTTTACTTAGGGACTATTTTTTACTTGGGCGGGGCTCGGGAGGAATACTTACCTGGGACTACTTTGGAGGCTATTTAAACCACGCCGAAGAGCAGCACACGCTTCGCGTTATTGTGCATCCAGCAGCGTAACGCTCACAGTGCCTGCAAGTCTGCATCCAGACTTCTACCACGCCCGCCTCGAGTTTGGAGCTCCTAGAAAAGGAAAAAAGGAGAAAAGGTTAGAACAAGAGCAATACCTTTAATCCTTACCTGAATTCCCGATCCATCGCGCCTTCGAGCTGGAAGAAAGAAGTTATTTTATGCGCGTCGCCTCACCTGCTGCAGCACCGCCCTGAACTCACCGGCCTTCGCAGCATCTTCACATTCCACCGCATCCTCCTGCATGTTCCCGCCGCACTCCGGCACCTAAGGAGAAGACAAGAACAGCAAGGTGACCCAAGGGAATACACAGAGGAATATTAGTTACCCCCCCATAGACTTACCTGATTTTACCACCGGGGGTACTATTCCTCTTCACGGGTCAGCGCAGCTTCCACTGCATCTTCGCCGAACCCCGGCCCCTAAGGGGAAACAAAAGGACAGCAAGGTGAAACAAAGGGACTAACAAGAGAACCCTCCTCACCACAACAGACTTACCTGATTTTACCGCCGGAGGTATTATTCCCCAAGACTTCATACATTCTTTCAGCGCCTGAATAAGGGAGAAAGCAACAGGTTACATATTGACATTATTTTATCGAACTGTGTTGGAAAATACAAATCCTTACCAGAATACTACCGGTTGCCACGAGGAACTCTTCATTAGGGTCAAGCTGCAACCTGCAAGGAATCGGACAAGAGTGAAAGTCAGGCATTTGAACTCTTACGAACTTTATACTTACAGCGTCTTGCCGGGAATCTCGGAGTCAATATTGTTCTGGAACTCACCAATTCCTTCGAGCCAGTGAAGCAACTGGTTATCAACGCGCCCCTGCGCTCAATGCAGGATGGAGATTTCATCGTTTCAAACCATCAGGTGAGACTATAAGAGGGGACATCAAAGGCGATCTGTGGGGAGAACAGCGGGGGTGGGGGGATTTACGCTCAACTCCACGGGTGGTTAATTCCCTTTCTCCATTTGCAGAAGAATATTCCTACAGGCCAAGCAAACAAAGCTAGGTGGGCCAGTCCAGTCTGTCCTCTCGGCCCTAAGCGTCACATTGGTGGAGACCGCAGCTGTCCAGTTCCGATCGACGCCTCTGTGGGAGCCAGGTGAGCGTAACAGTAGGAGAGCAGTCAATGGGGTTGATGCTCTGAGAATTGCATCAGAGGACAAAACGCTTCCACTTACTGGAATAGCAATATCGTGGCTTCCTTGCCTCACTGAGTATTTCCATACATCTCTGAGGGAGTTGCAGGTGCCCGAACTCTATGACCTCAGGAGCCAGGCCACTAACTTCAGTGTTTGCAGGCATGGGTGAAGTGTCTCCCCTTTGTCTTGAGAAAACATGTTGTATGGGCAAGGCACTTTCATTGAAGGAGATAGGGACATCTCCATCAGATGAGCAAACCAGGGTTGGCGGGCCCACATGCGGGCCACCAATATCATGGTGCCTGGTTCCTGGTGAATCTTGTGCACTATCTTGTTGAGTAGGGGAATCGGGGGGGGGGGGAGCGTAAACAAATTTCCCTGACCATGTGATACAGTCTGTCCTCCTTGGAACGGTTCTGGGGGTACCCGGAGGCGTAATCTTGGCATTGAGCGTTCTCCAAAGTTGAGAACAGGACGATCTCTGGGAAGCCCCATTCTGCGAAAATGTTGAGACAATGTCTTTGTGTAATCCCCATTCGTACTCCAAGGGTGGTGGGAAATCTCTGCTGAGTACGTCCGCCAGAAGATTGGGTTCCCCTGGAACATGCAGTGAGCCCTGGAGAGTGATATGATATGATATGGCATTTGTAACGCGCCTATACACAAGTGTTTCAAGGCGCGACGAGGCAGGGAGGGGGGAACAAGGGGAAGACAGACAACGATCCTACTAGGCCAGGTGTCATTCAGACCGCGCAAGTGCAGGGGTAGGGGGAAGGGAAAAAGTGCAAGGGGAAGGGGGGGAGAGCAGTACAAATAAGTAGAATAGAAATAAAATAATAAATAAATAGGGCCAGCTGGTGGCAAGTGCAAGGTAAGTGCAGACAAGTGCTGGGGGGGGAGGGGGGCTGTAGGGATACAGAGACAGTCCCGCAGTGCAGGGGTTGCCAGGGAGGCAGTGCAAGTGAAGAGTGACTGGTCCCAGGACCGAGGTCGGTGAGAGTGGCCCAGTTGCAGAATCAGTGCAGTTTAGGTGAAGAATTTAGCAGGGGAGAGGGAGAGAGAAAGCAGAAGTGAAGAGGAAGGTTTTGAGGTGCTTCCGGAACCGGAGATGGTATCCTCAAGTTTCAGGGAGGCAGGAAGGCTGTTCCAGAGGGAGGCCCCTGCCGCGGAGAGAGATCTACCCCCAGCTCGTTGCTTCGAGAAGCGGCTGACCCTGAGGGAGTTGGAGATGGATGAGCGTAGGGCTCGGGAAGGAAGATATTTAGGAAGAGAGAGTTGAAGGTATTTAGGCCCCAGGCACCAGAAGGCCTTGTGGACAATGCAGAGGGTTTTGAACTTAATCCTCACAGCCACTGGGAGCCAGTGTAGAGATTTCAGTCCTGGAGAGATACGGTCCCTGGGCTTGAGGCCAAGGACAAGTCTCGCAGTTCTGTTCTGGATGAGTTGCACAGGGCGGAGGGTGGAGGCAGGCAGATTAAGATAGAGGCTGTTACAGTAGTACAGCTTCGAGAGAACCAGGGCTCGGGAGACAGTGAGCTTCTGGGGGAAGGAGAGGAAGGGAAGAATACCTCTGAGGAGGTGCAGCTGGTAATGTGACTTCTTAGAGACGTCAGATATATGAGGAGAGAAGGAGAGTGTGGAGTCGAAGATGACCCCGAGGTTTTTTGCCTTGCAGGTAGGAGCAGGAAAAGGGCCAAGAGAGGCCGGCCAGAGAGCTGCAGGGAAGGAGGGAGTGGGTGTGCCGATGAGTAGGATCTCAGTCTTACTAGCATTAAGGCAGAGGTCACTAGCAGCACACCATTCCTGGATCGCAGACAGTCAGAGATGAGAGGAGGAGGCTGAGGGTAGCCTGAAAATGAGCTGGGTATCGTCCGCATAGCACTGAAAGTTGGGGCAGAGGGCGGCGATGCGGTGGGCAAGGAGTGCCAGATACTGGTTGAACAGCCAGGGAGAGAGATTAGATCCCTGGGGAACGCCACAGGTGGAGAAAAAGATGTCAGAGAGGAAGGACCCAAGTTGGACCTGGGAGGGTCGATTGAAAAGGAAAGAGGTCAGCCACGCCAGAGCCTGACCAGTGATACCCAGGTTATCACGGAGACGGTTGAGCAGGATGGCATGGTTGACAGTGTCAAAGGCAGAAGAGAGATCGAGCAGAATGAGAACACACGGAGTGTTGGAGTCGAGGTTCAAGAGCAGGTCCTCACGGATGTTCAGGAGAGCAGTTTCCGTGCTTCTGGCCGCTCTGAAGCCAGATTGATGGTCATGGAGACTATCAACAGCTTCAGCATGGAGGTTAAGCTGGGAGATGGCCAGTTTCTCCAGGAGCTTGCCCAGGAAGGGAGTGATGGAGATTGGGCGATAGTTAGCCGGACAGGAGGGGTCGGCAGAGGGTTTCTTAAGGAGAGGGTGCACAAGGGAGTGCTTGAGGGGGGATGGGAAGACTCCAGAGGCGAAGGAGTGATTGCAAAAGTCAGCCAGGGCAGGAGCCAGGGAGTCGATGTGGTCCTTGATAGTTTTGGAGGAACAGGGGTGAATCTGTTTAGACGAGACTTTCATAGATCGGACTTGTCTGGAAACCTTGTCAGCAGAAAAAAGGGGAAAGGCAGAGAAGGAGGGAGGAGGGGTGGCTGCAGAAGGGCCAGAGGAAGAGCAGGGAAGAGAGGGGGGGAGGTGATTAGAGGAGAGTGAGGACAGGATGTCCTGAGTTTTAGAGCTGAAGTGGGAGGCCAGTGCAGTGCAGAGGGCCTGGGAGGGGACAGGAGAGGTAGAGACTGCAGCAGGGTTGGCAAGCTCCTTGCAGATTTTAAAGAGTTCAGCCGAGTTGTTTGATGCTGCAGAGATGCGGGCTTGGATAAGGGCTCTCTTCTTGGTGAGAACAGAGAGACGGTATTGCCTTTGGAGCAGGCAACAGGCCAGTTTGTCAGAGGATGAACATGAAGCACGCCATTTCCTCTGGGAGCCCTCTTGTTTGTTCAGATAGTACATGACCGTGGTGCTGTCTGTAAGGATCAGGACCGTCTTTCCTTGCAGTTGTGTCTGAAAGGCTTTCAGAGCTTTGACTATCGCTAATAGCTCCAACAGATTTATGTGGTTGGATGCTACTTCTGAGGACCAGACTCTGTGCGCCGTTTGCTGAAGCAGGTGAGCTCCCCACCCGCGAGAGATGAGTCGTTGATGGAGTATCCCAGGCTGAATAAGGGGTCTATCGTCTTTTGAGTATTTGACAGGGATGTTCCGTAGGAATCCCCTGTTATGAGTCAGTCGTCGAGGTAAGGATAAACTGGGATGGATAGCCTGCGCAGGTGTGCTGCTGCCACTGCCAGTACCTTTGTAAATACCCTTGGTGCTGAGGCAATGCCGAAGGGTAGTACTTTGAACTGATAGTGTGTTCTATCATGAACCGGAGGTATTTTCTGTGCGCTGGCAACATTGAAATATGAAAGTATGCATCTTTCCTGTCCAATGTTGCCATGTAGTCTCCTTGTGTGAGCAGGGGAATTACCTCCTGCAGCAAGACCTTACAAAACCATCCCTTGAGGTTTGACACACTTGTTCGCTGGGCGCAAATCTAGTACATGGCACATGGTGAGATCCTTTTTGGGTACAAGGAAGTACACTGAATAAATACCCTTGTTTACCTGTAGAAAAGGTCTGACTTATTTGGCGCCCTTTTCCTGAGGGACCTCAACCTCTTGTAGCAGGATGCGCAGGTGTTCTGGCGTCTTGATCGTGGAGGTATGAATTGGAGGGTTTGGCAGAATTCTATGCAGTACCCATGGACGCCAGTGTTGAATACCCACCGGGCTGTTACCCCCTCCCATGCTTCAAGAAATGTTAGCCGGCCCCCTAACGGAGAGGCATGTGAGGGGACACGGATCTGCTGGTCATTTCTGACCTGAGGCTGGGGAGCCTGTAGGGGTGGAATTCCGGCCCCTTCCCTTTCCACGTCGTTGACCTCTAGGGGGATACGGGGTAGCGTAGCTGGTTCCCTGGGGCAAGGACCAGTTATTTCCCGAGCCATATTGGTTGTGAGGGAAGCGAGATTGGCCACGAAGGGAACGTCTAGAACCACTCCTTCTCCTTGGGGAAGGCCTCTGAGTGATTTGATCCAGGGTCTTGAGGGTGTCATGCTCCTTTTTAGCTGTTTCAAGCGCTTCGTCAACTGCTTTCTCAAATAAGTTAGTCACCTTCACCGGCTTATTTATTAATGAAGCTTGGGTTTCTGGTTTGAAACCAGAGTTTTGTAACCATACATGCCTCTTTAGGAGGGTACCTAGTGCCATGGTCCTGCTAGCTGTTTCTGCTGCATCCATAGTATTTTTGAGAATACTGATTAACCTGTTTGCCCTTAGCTACAATGGAAAGCAGACGAGCCTGCAGCGGTTCAGGGACTTCTTGAAGGCCCTCTTGTAGCATGTTCCAGTGTGCGTCTGAATAGCTAGCCAACAAAGTGTTATTAGCTATGCGAGTGGAAAAAGCTGCGGCAGTTGTGACCCCTTTTCCCTAGCGCGTATAACCTTTTGCACTCCATGTCAGGGGGTGCTTCCCCTGTGGACAGGGGGACCCCCGCCCTCTTCCTTGTTGTAGTTAGTACCAGGGAATCTGGAGTAGCTTGTCCCCTGATGTAAAGGGGATCAGAAGGGGAAGGGCGAAACTGTTTTTCTACTCTAAGATTGATTGCCCTTGTTAGGGCGGGTGTCAACAATGAAGGAGCCAAGCGTTTCTTGATTGAATTCAACAAAGGAATAGCCTGGTTAGCCGGTGGTTTTTCTTTCAAGATGTCCTCGACAAAATCAGCCTCTGGTATAGCTTCCTGAGTAGCAATCTTGAAATGTTCAGCTGCCCACCTTAAGATGGCATTAAACGCCATCTGGTCGTCAACTGGGGAGGCCTGTCGAGTAGGTGTAGTAGGGGGGGGGGGGGGAATCCATGCACAGGGCGCCGCAAGGTTCTGGTGTTGGAGTAGGTGATGCCCAAGGTTGAGAGTCGACCAGGTCGTGGTTGTCCTCCCAACCCTCTGTGGGGTCAATGGGATCATCCACAGGGTCCTCAAACGGATATTCATCCTGATTGAATTGGTCTATAGGGATCTCATCCTCAGTGAGGTCATAAGTCTGTTCTTCCTGAGAAGGATCAAAGGTCTTTTGAAATTTTGCAACAGGAGGTCTTGAGGCCTTTTGGGTGTGGACTTCTCAGCGTTCCACAAACCTCTCTAACCTATTCATACACCCCTCAAACTTCTCTCTGGTCTATATTGAGGAACCAGGGGAGTCTAGGGGTGGGAAAGGCTGTTCTAGTTGATCTTCTGATCGAAAACGTTAAGATTTTTCTTTAAGCGTCGAATAACCCAGGACCCTCTGAAAAGTCTTTCGAATTTCCGGCGGTTGTGGCGTATCTTCGGACGTATCTTTAGGCCTATCTGTAGGTTTCGATGAATCCTTAGGCCCCTCTCTAGGTTTCAACAAGTCCTTAGGTTTATCCTTCGGTTTCGACGAGCCCTTCGACCGTTCTCTTTGATGTGCTGCCGAAACTATTTTAGCAATGCTTTCGGTAATACTTGGTGTCACAGGAGTGTTTTTAGTCTGTGCCTGCGGTTGCATGTTTTTTTTCCCGGCATAACCGGGGGCCTTCTTTTCAGCCGACACCTTCTTCTGATGCATCTCGGCGGTGCTTGAATATTGGTGGTAGTGCCCTTTGATTTAGACTGCCTGGTCACATGCCGCACCTGCGGTTGCAGGGAGGGCTGCTGATCCCGACCATCGGCGGGCACTGCCGAACTATCCGGTGTGCCCGTTGGCGCTATGGAACGCTTCGACTGTTTTGTTGAAGACAGACCGGGGGTTGTGTCTTTAGTGTGGGAAGAATGTGTGTCCTTGTCGCCGGGATGTACAGTCCCCATAGCAGGGCTCATGTCATTCCTGTTGGGGCCGGGGACGGACGACACGGAGCGGGAGCACTCCGCTGTGAGGTCAATGGCCTCTGATTCGGAGCCCTTGTTATCACTAAGCCCTTCGTCACACTCGGCGGCTGTGGGATGGGCGGTGGGGAACTACTCTTGGCCTGTGACATCCCGTAGGCCACCCACCGCGTAACATGGTGCTTCTTTAATGTCTTCGGATGCAGGAGTTTACAAGCCGCACATGCCACCTTGTTGTGGTTAAGGGGAAGACACCTATTACACTTAAGGTGTTTGTCTTTCCACAGGAATTTTGCCTTGCATGAAAGACAAAACCTAAATGGAGTCCTCTCCATAGCGGAGGAATAATACAGTGACGACGAGACCAAGGGAACAAAGGGAGAGGAAAGGGAAAGGCATTATTACAAAGGAAATGTCCACTCCAATCCCACTCTCCCTACTGTGTAGGATGGCCAGAAGGCGACCGGATCACTTTCCGTCGAAGGTCCGTGGAGCAGGCTTCTGCATAGGTCAGGTAACAGCCGTCGAGGGAAGAGACGGCAAGATAATAAATTATAAAACGACCAAAGGTCAATAAGTATAACAATAGCAATGTCTCTGGAAGAGCTCCGCATAAGGCGACCAGTACACTGGGGGGAGAAAAGCAATCTGAGGGACCTCGACGCGTGAGGGATTTTTGGTGCACTACATGTCACCTTAGGGATAGTGTTACAGGCACCCCCATGTCGACGTCCCCTTTCAATTCTCGAAAGACAAGATGCAATACTCTGCGGTTACCACTGGATGTCAGACTATATGCACAGCATGTGATTCTAAGCAGATTAACAAGCATCAGATTATAGACACAATTTAACTTTACACCTCTCTCGATAAAAGTTGAGACCATCATCATGAAACTTAAACCTTCAAATTGCCAGGGTGTCACATGCCCCACTCCGCTTATTAAGGAGGCTGTGACGAAACTGGCCCCTTTCGCTTGGGTTCTCCCGCTTCTAAAAAAAAAAAAACATCTTTAGACCCCAATAATCCAAATCTGTTGAAAATACTGGATCGTGCGGCCTATCTAAAGATACAGCAATACCTTGAACTAATAACTTGCTTGGCCTTAGGCAATCAGGATTCAGACCCTGACAAGTGGGTCTCAAGCACCCGGCAGGCGAGAGCCGACCAGAGAAGTAAGGCAGAGAAAGAAGGCTCCATTACTGACGGAGCTGACCGAGCGTACCGAGTTGCGCTAGGTCATTCGCAGGTTACCTAAAACAGATTTACACACCCGCCCGCATTGGATGACTGCTACCTTCGTCCAACACACGGTGAGACTCACACGCCACCCAGGCTCATACTCGCCTGTACTGCTGCGAAGTACAAATACAGAGACTTGAACATTGTTGTCAGCCCGTACTATCTCCTGTTTTCCTTATGAGGCATTATACGTGTGTCTCCTATCTTTGGCGTTAGTCCAGTCTACATCCGCCGGCACGTTACGCTGGCTCTATAACGTATAGATTCACAAATGATTTACTAAGTCCCCACCCCGGCCGCCACGCGCCTACTATCAACTGTAGCCTCCTTGTTTTAAATGCCTTATAGGGTAATGTATTTGATTGTTACACCTATATACTGACCCTAGCCTACTTGCATTTTACGAGGTGTTAATCACTTATATGCACGCCTACAGCCGATTGACTGTTCAGTACCTAATGTATTGCTACCGTGGTTAATGTTATTGTTGCTTAACATTGTGTGCATGCCATTGCATCACTCAGATGAACTATCTGCTATCCTCCTTTTTTCCAACTACCCCCCAGCAGTTTTGGTAGGCATCTGCATTTAAGTCTGTATTATGCCAATATGCCCTCCTCTAAAAGCCTAATAGCCACGTACACGTTCCAGACCCCCCTCACGAATCTATTTGCACGTATACTGCCCATCCTACTCTACCTCACACGTTACACCGGTGGGACCGTAATCAACTACACCACCGTCTTCCTTCCACACCCTCACAACACCATAACTATGCCCTCCATCGCTCACCACACCAACCCTTACCTTAACCCAGCCTTATGGTTCCAACATTTTGCATCCAGACCCTCACCAAACATACTATGCTCCATCACCATGAGAAATGCCAGACTTGGCTCACGACTCACTCACGCCTCCCACCACTTTGCGCATCTCAACAAACACCCTCAGACTACCGCCTCGCCTATACCCATGCCATACCCATCATCAACACACTCTAACCTCCCTAATACCAGCAATATCAAGGGAGCGTTAATCAATGTCAGATCACTCACTGCACACGCACTCGAAGTGGCCGACCTCATCCTAACTCTTGACCTCGACTTTATGGCTATCACCGAAACTTGGCTTCACGCAGCCTCCAGCCCACTACTCTCCCTTGCCATTCCCTCCAGGTTATAACATTATCAGACTTGATCGCAACTCAAACCAGTCCAAAGGTGGTGGTATTGCGTTCATCCATAAAAATGCTCTAAACTTCCACCTCTCCTCAGTGCTTCCATAGAGGAAATATGATGCACAAACAGCCAAACTAGCCGTCCCCCCTAACCACACCATCACCTTCCATCTACTTTACCGGCCACCTGGGCCGCTATCCACCTTCGCTGAGGACCTTTCTAACATCATCACTCACAATACCAAAACCAAATCCCAAATCTCGATATTAGGGGACTTCAACCTTGGCCTTACTGATCCCAATGACACTGCTGCCACAACTATTGATAGCATGCTCACGAATGCAGGATTCATACAGCTTAGTAACCAACCTACACACGCTAAGGGTAGAATCCTTGACTGGCTAGCCGCTCACAATTGCCCCATCAATATCATCTCTAACCAACAGTGTGCATGGACTGACCATAACTTAATTGCGTTTAACATTCTGCCCAAACCTGTCTGCCTCACTCCCACCATTGCACCTGCTACTGCCACTCGTAATAAATGCAACATTACCTGCGACAGACTCCCCCTCATCCTCCCTGTTCTCAATGACCAGGCTCGTACATGCTCTGACCCCACGGCTCTGGTTGACAACTTTAACCTTGCTATGCAAAAAGCCTTAGGCATCATCGCCCCATCTAAACTGAGAAAACCCAAACCTCGAGCCCACCTTAATTCTTGGTTCACACCCCAGCTCAGAACCTTGCGCCAAGAAAAACGAATTGCGGAATCACATTGGAAAAGGAACCAGTCCGCAGCTAACAAATCTTGTCTCTTCCTGGCCATCCTTAATTACTAGGAAGCCATATTACAGGCTAAAAAAGACACTGACAACAAATGCATCGAACAAGCCAAATCCAACACCAAAGAATTGTTTAGAATCCTAAAAGAACTTGAAACTCCTGTCACTGCACCAGATACTTGCACCAAAGATAGCACTTGGTACACCAAAATCCAAGAGGCTCTCCTCGGCAAGATTGCCTCTCTCCAATTTAAAATCAATAATAAACAAACAAGCCTACAACCTAACCCCATCCCTACCCTAAACCATTCCATCCCATCCCGGATTCTCTGACCCCCTTTAGCTTCTCTCCACTTTCCATTACTGAAGTGGAACAAATCATCGTCAGCCTTAAACCGTCCAACTGCCTCTGCCCGGCACCCATTATCAAGGACGCAGCTCATGACCTAGCGCCATTCATCACCACGCTCATCAACTCTTCCTTTAGCCCTGGGATTATACCCGACAACCTAAAGGATGCGTGGGTTATCCCTCTTATGAAAAAACCTACCCTGGACGCTAGCATACCCACAAACTACAGGCCAATCACTACGGTCCCGTTTTTACAAAAAAATCCTCGACCGAGCCGCATACTTACAAATTCAAGATTACCTTAAATCTAACAAACATCTGGGACTTAGGCAATCTGGGTTTCGGCCACGTCACAGCACCAAAACTGCCCTTATAGATCTAAAAACACAGATCAAAGATCTAAAAGACAAGGGCAAACTTGCTCTCCTACTCCTCTTGGACCTCTCGGCGCCCTTTAATCTCGTCAATCACCAAATTCTTTGTCACCACCTTAAATCAGCTGCACACTTCTCCGACAAAGCTACAACCTGGATTAATTCCTTTCTAGAAAATAGATCAACGCGCATGTTCTCTCCACTAGCAGCCGCCCCGCCTGCACCTGTCTCCTGTGGCGTGCCACAAGGATCTTGTGTCTCGCCCACGTTGTATAACGTGTTCACTAAACCTCTTTTCGATATCTTGGACTATCTGGGTGTCACTTACACCAATTACGCTGACGACACCCAGATACTAATCCCAATCTCAGGCGGCTACACTGCTGACTCCCTTGCCATCTACTAGATCATCCAAGCATGGATAGCGCAACACGGACCCTGTCTAAATGATGAAAAGACAGAGCTCCTTATTCTTGGCTCGCCACTAACTTACCAAACTTGACCCTCCGTTTAAGTCCTTCATCATCGATGGGAACACTATCCTAACCGCCAAGGACACAAAAACCCTAGGGATCTACATTGACTCGACTCTATCCCTGGCTAGACAAACCAATTCAGTCTCATCCGCAGCTGCATATACCTGCAAGCTTATCACAGCCGCCGCCCTTTTCTCTCTTCAGAAAATTGTGTTACCTTGCTAGGACCCTTGTATTGTCCAAGATTGATAACTGTAATGCACTTTACCTGGGCACTAATCGCTGCAACCTAAATAAGCTACAAATTGTCCAAAACAATGTTATTAGAGCTGCCCTCAACATTCCCAGGCGCCAAAACATATCCGACACCAGACGCAACATTCACTGGCTCTCAATCCCACACCAGATGTCCCTGAAAACTCTGGCTCTCACTCACAAATGCCTTTATAACCAAGCGCCCTGCTACCTGGCCAACCGATTTGCCCTCCACAACTCCACCAGACCTCGTAGAATGGCTCAAACCAACTGCCTTGTCGTTCCACGTTTCAATCTCCAAAGATCAGGTGGAACTAGCTTCCCTATTATGGCAGCTAAATTATGGAACAACGCTTCCAAATGAGCTTAGAGCAGAACCTTACTTCTTGAGATTCAAACACCTTACCAAAGCCTGGCTGTCCGCCAGGTTCACTGCTTAACTTGTACATAGCTGCATCCTTGTAAATGCAATCTGCGTTGTCTTCTAATTGTTATTTTTATACTTGTAAACTATGTAATTATTGCTCTGTCTGCCTTTTCATGCTGTAACTAAGTGATGTGCCCGGTTGCCCCTGGGCCTGGTGCGCTATACAAATAAATGAAATACAAAATACAAGTGACTGAAACTGTGCTGATTGACCTTAAGACTCAAATACAGAACTTAAAAGACAAAAAACAAAGGAAAGAACAAGTTACTTTCTTACCTGGTAACGTTCTTTCAATGGGTTGTTCCGACGACGTATTCCATATCTATGACAGGTAATCACCACAGCTGTGCTGCTTCGCAAAATCTTTGCAGTCTGCGTCGATGACGTAGATATGCTGTCCTCGAGGGCCTCCGTCGGGGTGACGTCACCGGATGTTATAAGTAGGACGCACGACACCCGTAGCCTCAGTTGTAGTTTTTTCCACGAACTTGTGGCACCAATCTTCTGCCAGTATGACCACAGAAAGCCTTGCGGAAATGTAAGCTGCAATCACATAAGAAATTCTGTAGCGGGGCAGGCTGGGAGGGTACGATATGGAATACGTTGTCGGAACATCCCATCGAAAGAACGTTACCAGGTAAGAAAGTAACTTGTTCTTCGAGGGGATTGGTTCCTCTGACATATTCCATATCTATGATAGACTCCCAAAGCAGTACCAACGTATGAAGAAGGGAAAAGAATTTAGAATTCAGAAATTTAGAATGCCCAATTAAATTGCAGAGTAAAGGACTGCCTTGAGTAGTGTCTTACAAAAGTATGGGCCGAAGCCCATGTGGCTGCTTCACAAATGTTACGAATAGGAACACCCCTCTGCAGAGCAGTAGAGGCAGCCCCCTAGTAGAATGGGCCCGTAAGCCTACCGGAGGGTCCTTACCCGCCAAGCAGTAACATTCAGAAATAATCCATCTAGACAAACTTTGCTTAGTAACAGCTTGTCCCAAACGCCTTCCAGCGTATCCTATAAAGAGCTGATCGTCCACTCTGACCCGGGACATGCGTGAAATGTAGAAACTTAAAGCTCTCCTAGGATCCAACCTATGGAGCCTCTCCTCTTCCTTACGGATGCGCAGGAGGATAGAACGCCGGAAGAATGACCTTCTGGCTTAAATGAAATTATGACACAACTTTCGGAAGAAAGGAAGGACAAGCGCTAAGGACAACCCTGTCCTTATGAAACACAGTGAAGGGTGGCTTAACAGAAAGTGCCTGCAACTCACTCACTCTGCGAGCGGAAGTAACCAAACTAAAAATACAGTTTTCAAGGTTAGCAGTCTCAAAGGACAAGAATGTAAAGCAAATATTTTGCAGTATTAAATCTCTTTAAGCAAGTGATAAGTCCATATATGTATAACAGGAAATGTTTATTCACATTCCTGTTATAATTTCTCAAAATAGCGCTTATTTTCAATGTACAAAGTTGAGCGATCATCTCAGGCTGCCATAAGTATACATTAGCCAATGCATTTAAGAAAAAAACCTTCATCATGGCTGTATGGGCAATATCTCTCTCAATGTGACTCACTGTTTTAATGCGATATATAATTTTTACAAGATAAACAACTCGAACGCCAGGAGATTCTGGGCATGTGAAACTCATGCACCATCTGCAGAATGTGATGAGCCCTTACCTGGGGAGGGAAACACTGTCCAGGGATGTGTCGAGCACTGCTCCGGTGAACTGGAGCCGCTGGGTTGGCATCAAGTGGGACTTCTTTAAGTTGAGGGAGAAGCCCAGCTTGTGAAGGGAGGGGCAGGTGACTGACAGATGATCCAGGACTTGCTCGGGAGAGCACGTCCTGATCAAACAATCGTCCAGGTAGGAGTAGACGTGAATCCCCCCTTTCCTAAGGTACGCTGCCACCACCACCATGAGCTTGGTGAAGACCCTCGGGGCGGAGGTCAATCCGAACGGCAGGACCCGAAACTGAAAATGCGAGTCGCCAACCACAAACCTCAGGAACTTTTTGTGCTTGGGATGAATCGGCACATGAAAATAAGCGTCCTTGAGGTCGAGAGACTCCAACCAGTGATGAAGTAGAAGGGCCTGGAGGACTTGAGAAAGAGTAACCATCTTGAACTTGTCCTTCCTGAGGAGCTTGTTCAAACCACGAAAGTCCATGATGGGTCTCAATCCCCCCGTCTTTCTTCGAAATCAAAAAATAAGGAGAATACCATCCCTTGTTTCTCTCAGCTACAGACAACAGTTCTATGGCGCCTTTCTCCAGCAGGGCTTTGATTTCCTGAGCAAGGAGCGGATCTGGACTCTTCAAAAGAGAGATTCCCTGGTGAAATGTCATGAGGCCTCTGCCAGAAAGGAAGACAGTAGCCGTGGGCTATGATCTCCAGAACCCACACACCTGAAGTAATGGCACGCCATTCTACAAGATGCTGCGCCAGCCTTCCCCCAACCATGGGACATGGCCTCATGACTGAGCAGAAGAGGCTGCGGCATTGCCTGAAGGTAAAGAGGCAACTGCCCGGGCGGCCTTGGCACCTCGAGTACCTGGTTTTTCACCTCTGGAACTCCTACGGTGGCCCCTTTGACTTACAGCCCCTCTCGATCTACCAAAGGAAGAGTAGTATCGAAAGGAACCTCCCCTCCATTGTTGTCCCCTGGGACGAAAAGGCAGAGGTTGGCGAACTGCAGTGCTCAACGACTTCACTGCAGCTTTGGAGGTCTGCAACCTCAAGGCTCTCATCAGCCTTGCTGCCAAAAAGATGTTCACCATCAAAGGGCATTTTCAGAAGCCGGGCTTGCACATCAGGAGCAAACCCCGACTTCCGTAACCACGCAAATCTGTGCATTACGGTGCTCGCTGCCATGTACCAGCTGACTAAATCTGCCATGTCCAGACCCGACTGAATGGATTCACACATGGCATCCTTGCCATCCTGAACAAGAAAGCCATCCCGTTCCTCCACTTCGGGAATATGTTCAGCCGCCAAAGCGACAATTCCACAGAGTATGAGTGAAACGTGCTAAGGCACACACAGAGTTGGCTGCCTGTAAAGCCATACCCCCTGAAGAAAACACTTTCTTCGCCCAGCCATCAAAACGCTTGTCATCCCTATCAGGAGGGATGGTATTTTTTCAGCAAAGACTTGCCCACTGCCGGGAGACTCTCCGGAGCAGTCCAAGCCACTGACACCCTTCTTTGCAAGGCCATATGGAATGGCAGTACCGGGTCAGTTGGTGGTCCTTGGTCCAAGATGTCTGTCAGGTCATCCTGCAGAAAATCCCCTGGTGGCGCAAACCACTCCAAGTACTCTGTCACCCCCGACATGAGGCGCAAGTATGAGGATTCAGCATGTGTACCCGGCTCAGGCCTGCCAAACTCAACGTCCGGGGAGGTGTCCAGACCACTGGCGTCATGCAAAGACTGACACAGGTCTTCTAACTGGCTATGACCAGATAATAGGTCATCAGGAACCTCCTCAGGAACCAGACCTTCATCAGACCCTTCATCCACCTCAGAAATATAGTCAAGAGGCTGGAACAAATCCCTGGATGAGGGCACGTGTTTGGACTTAGCCAGAGCCTTCCTCAGGGTTTCCACCGGTCTCTGGGGCACCTCAGAGAAATCCTCCTCGAAAGGCACTGAGGGTGTCGACGGAATCAGCGTCGATGTTGAGCATGGCGCTGATGGCTTCGACACAGGCCTTGAGGGCAGAGCCCCGAGTGTGTCCTTCGACAGCCTCAGCGCCGATGGCTTCGTCGGAGGCGGAGCATCGAGAGAGTCCTTTGACGGTCTCGGCGCTGACGTCTTCTTTGAAGACCTCACAGGCTCCGACGGTCTCTATGGCTCCGACGACCGGGACCTGGAGCGGGCATGGCTAGAGCGATCCACCTTGTCCGACCAGGACCTCGGAGGTTCCCGGTGATCGCGCCGACCGCTCGAGCTTGAAGGCGTGTGAACGGTGACTAGCACATTCCCTGATGGCGTCTTTCGACGGCGCGCATGGAACCGAGCCCTGCGACTGAAAAATCACCATCATATCCTTACGAAATGAATCCCATTTCGTAGGCGAGGAATGCTTGTTGGGACAAGCAACCCGCCGACGGACAAGGATGGGGAAGCCGACCGGTGATGGCGCTTCCGTGAGTGCCTCGAAGAGGCAGAGGAATGGCGGGACCCACTCCGGGAACGAGACCCCCTGGATTTGCGCCGACAATGCAGAGATTCACCCCTCGAATAGTCAGTCGAAAGCCCAGTGGATTTCGACTTCCGGGGCTTGGACACCTTACCGACAGAAAGCTTCTTCTTACGCTCCTGCAAGGCCTTCGATGTTAACGACTGGAATCATCACAATTGTCCGTGGCATGGTCCTCACCGAGGCACCAGAGGCAGGCGTCGTGCAGGTCTGTCAGCGACATCTTGGAACCGCAGTCCCGACACTTCTTGAAACCCGGCCGTGGGGTAGAAGAAGACGAGGACATCAGGAAATCTTCACAAACGGGTTTGAAGAACCGATAGAATAACTCAGAAGAACCGAGGTGCGCCGAGATCTCCGAAGCGAACACGTTAGTGGAAAAAACGGAACTGAGGCTATGGGCGTCGTGCGTCCTACTTATAACATCTGGTGACGTCGGCTCGACGGAGGCCCTCGAGGACAGCGTATCGACGTCATCGACGCAGGATGCAGATGCCGAAAATGTTCCGAAGCAGCACAGCTGTGGTGATTACCTGTCAGATATGGAATACGTCGCAGGAACCAATCCCCTCGAAACTGGCCTTACTCGTGCTACTTGATTTATACCTTTGTCTTTATACCTTCAGCCTCTGCGCTATCTACACCAGTTAAATGTGGGGTCCCTCAATGGTCTTGTGTATCTCCTACTCTCCATAATGTGTTCACTAAACCGCTTTTTGATGCTCTATACTATCTGGGTGTCACCTACACCAATTATTCGGATGACACCCAGCTACTCATCCCCATCACCGGTGACCACACTATAGAGAGCAAAACACTCAACATTTACTTGATTATACTAGCATGGATGGCGAGGCACGGGCTCTGTCTTAACGACAATAATACAGAGCTTCTTCTTCTAGGATCACCCACCAATCTGAACAAACTTGATGCGCTATTCAATTTTTTTTAACATTGACAGTATATAATTAAAGTCTCAAATGTTGTGAAAACTTTAGGCATTTACATAGACTCTGCATTAACCTTAACAAGACAACCAATGCTATGGTGTCATCTACAGCTTATACATGTAAGCTCATTAATGCTTGCTGACCTTTCCTGACATCACATAACTGCCTCACAATAGCAAGGGCCCTAGTCCTCACCAAGCTTCAGTATTGTAATGCTATCTATCTAGCCACTTCACAACAGAACCTTAATAAAGTCATGCAAAACAATGCTATTAGAACAACCCTGAATATCCCTAGGAAACAACACATTTCGGGGAATATTTGTTTTTATTGTTGCATATATAGCATACAAAAAACCTTACACAACACATTCTTTCAAATAAAGACAGAAAAAAAGTAAAGAAAAAGGAGAAAATAATTTTCCATAAAAAAACAAAAAATAGTTCCATAAAAGTATAAAAAGTAACAAATTGCAGAAATCACATATTATGTTACAATAGTTAAAATACAATCCATACAATACATTTTGTTCAACAGAATAGAATCAATTTAAAGTACTCAGTTCTAGATTTTTCAAATTCAAAGCTAGGACCAGAGAAATAGTAGTGCCCCACATGCAACGACACTAAAACAGGTTCCTGGACACCTCTGAACTACCCGCGATCTTGTCCTTGAATAGCTTGGTACGTTCCTTATCAAAAAACGTGCAAACAACAACCAAGTGTTTCAAGGTTTCACAAGAATCGCTTACTCCACAGAACCTGCACATGCTCTCAGGTGCATGCAAATCAACATAAATATTCAGGATGCTCCAATGCCTACTTTTCACATGGACAGGCAATTGATTTAACCTGAAAAGCATATAATCCATACTTATATTGGGGCAAGGGAATTTCTGAAGGTACAGCGGTAGACATTCCCTTGCATGAACAAAAGGAGAGTATTCCTCAAAGCTGGCATAAGAGGATATACAATCCACTGTCTCAGCCCAGTCATACCTAAACAAAATCTTTATGATCTGTCCTGGTCTTAGAACCATATCGTCTTCGGAAGCATTAATGCAAGCCAGCACGGAAGTCATCCGATTTCTGAACTCTCTTATGGACAGAACAGTGCCGGCGAGCATGGCTTCCTTTAAATTCTCGTAGAGGGAATTCTTGGGACGATCAATCACTCTTCTAAAGAAGGAGAGCCGTCTCCAGACATACCTTGCCTTCAGTGACACAAGACACAGCTTGTGTCTGATGATCGCATTAGGAATAGTCATGGAAAGTCTGAGAACATCCTTCCAGAGCTTTCCTTGAAGAATGTTCAGAATATTACCCATATTGTGGGAACATAGGTCAAGACCGTACAGGATAATAGCTTCAAATTTGGCCAGATAATAGCACCTCAAGGGCTACAAGGAAAATGTACAAACATTCTGCTTTAAAAACTACGTTTTTTAGCTTTGTCATTCAAGATGGTTTTGCAGTATTCAATACTGACCCCGTTTGCCAAATGATAACCCAAATAGATGACCGTCCTGACCTGCTCCACACTATCGGGTCCCATAGACCAGGCATAATGCATGACCTTAGTTCTACAAGAAAAACACAAGACTTTCGACTTGGATGCATTGGGCAAAAGAATGTTGTCCTGGGAATATTTAAAGAAAAGATGCATCTTTGCTCTAAGACCTCGCAGGGTTCTGTCGAACAGTATGAAATTGTCTGCAAAGGCCATCCACTCCAGCCTGACACAACCCAACTTTGTCGGTGCGATGGAGAGACCCTGCCACAGTCCCCCAACATTGCATACGTAGAGGTTGAAGAGCGTAGGTGCTGGGGTGCACCCCCGTTTTACCCCGTAAAGGTGAATATCTCTGAGGAAAGGACACCATCCTCAGACAAGCAAACACAAATGCAGGTGTTAGAATGTAAAAGGGCAATCAACTGGACCAGTTTACAAGGGATGTTCAGAGAAAGAATGTTGTGCCAAAGCCTGGATCTTTTAACCCCATCAAAGGCGCTAGTCATATCTAGAGAGGCTGGATAGACTTCACCCACCCTAGAGTGATGGACATAATGTGACCGAAAGGACGCGTTGAGTGAAGTACCCAACTCTTCACGAAACCCCACCTGAAACTTACTCAGAAGGTCAAGTTCCCTAATAGCACTTTTGTGATCCATTGAAGAAGAATGGAAAAGACCTTACTAGTCGCATCAGTCAGTGCAATAAGTCGATAATTAGACAAGTCTAGTTTGTCCCCACTTTTATGAATTGGTACGAAGATGGACTTGACCCAGGAAACCGACACAGTATGTGACAGAAAAATATGGTCGAACATAGGTTTTAAGAGCTTGGGCCCATGTACCGGGGTCCTCTTCAAGAACAAACAGCGGTATACCGCCCGGACCCGGGTCCCTGGATGGATTGAGCCGACCAATAGCCCACACTATATCTTCCCTGTCCCAATTGCATAAGCCCTTCACATGAGAGCCCAGGTCCAAACCATCAGAAGCCCTAAACTCCTCAGGCAAGGCATATTTGCTAGTATAAAAGGACACCCAGTTGGCAGAATCTATAGGGCAGTCCAAGCTCCCTTTAGCAGTCCCCAGTAGGCTAACAGAGGACCAAAAATTGCCATCTTTACCCTTACACAGATACTTCAGCATGTGTTGATGGCACGCATGATAGGCATTCATTGTGAGAGATTTAACATAGTTCTTATGTCTCAGGAGGACTTTACGCTTGCGTGTCACTTACTTGGGGGCCAGCAGCCCCGATCTTGTCAGCTCGGCAAGTTCCTTTCTTTTACGAGACTTACATAGTAGGATTCTATCATCCCTCAAATAAACTCACTTACTAAAGCTCACGGAGCTGTATTGATCTCTAAATTGTCGGATACAAGCAAGAATGATATTATAAGCCAAAGCCCCCCCCACCTAGCCCAGGCTCACAACTGGGGGAAGTAATAACAGAAACCTTCAGAGACACAAGCAATAGTTGATTACATTTATAAACCGTTTTCCTGTTCCACAACACTTTAGTTCCCCAGTTGTTAGACTCCAGACCTGCCAGGTCAGGTATGATACAAGGGATCAGCATAATGATGGACAAGAAAAAAGAAAGGGGCAGATGACCCCCCACCCCAAAATCAGACTGAAGGTGGCTCAGACGACTACAGTAGTTCCTAATACCATTAGAGATGTAGAAAAAGTCAATTCGGGAGATAAGATACCCTCTATGCCAAGTGTGTTTAGAGGAAAGTGAGGAGGGCAGATGGCCCAACAATGACATGTCCCAATCACCCAGAAAAAGATCCCACCAAATACCTCCTCTATTATTAGCGTGCTGCAAGGAAGGCAGAGCCCCCTTGGAATTCCACTGTTCGCCATCTGCACAGGAGTTAAAATCACCTCCCAGAATCACCCGATAACCACATCCCCTCTGAATCCACTCATACATAATTTCTCCCAAGCCATCCTCAATAGTTTCAAAAGTAACTCTGATGGGATTCCAATAGAGATCGAGTATCAATATAGGAGTGAGGCCAAGCCCCAACTTTAACCCAATTGCCAGAAGCCATTCAGTACTACATATGACTTCCCATGAAAAACCCAAATTATAGTCTATAGCGATAAGGCCTCCTCTCAGGCGACCCCCCCCCTCGCCCCTAACAGCAGGACAGGAAATAGTATGGTAACCATCTAGCAGTGGGTAAGACATGAGCATAGACTCTTCAAACAAATAGATTCTTGGAACTCTGATATCAGTGGGATTAAGCATGAATTTGTACAAATTGGAGCTACCGCAGGTATTCCAAGATATGACTTCAATATCAATTCTGTCATGCATGACCCGGACCTTGCCTCAAGCTCTCTAAGGACTTGAGAGCCGGCTGAATCCAAGACCAATCCTGGCCATTGCCCAGGAGGTTAGACATAAGAGACAGCACAATGCTAGAGTCACCGGCGGTACAGGAGGGCCCCTCATCTCTGCAGCTGGGGTAATTGGTACAAGTTCCTTTAAAAAAAAATGTATTGGCTTCAGCAGTATTTTGTATTTCTACAAGATCGAATCCCATGGACTGGAGATTGAACTGTTGGTCCCTTACCATGGTTGCAGCCATGCCCAAATGAAAATCACTGACCATTCTGCCATTATCAATTCTAGGAAGGGATATGGCATCTATATCATTAGTAGTTCTTGTTCTAAGAAGCGGAACCGACCTGAAGACAGACAATAACCCTGTCCTGTTAAATTTAGTCCCTTTAACAAACTTAACATTAGGTACCCAGCCTATGATTTTACTGCTGGGACGTGCAACTTCTCTTACCACCGGCACATTTGCCCCCATGTGCATCTGTTGACCCAAACAGGCCCCAGAGCTCTGGAGTGCCCCTACTGCCAACTTGTTGCACCTGAGCAGACCCACCAGCCCCAACAATCGGAGATGCAATCTGCCCCACAGCTGCATGGGGAGCAGACATACAGCTCCTAGATAGTTCCTCCGGTCTGTTCACCGGAATCACCACAGGCAAACTAGTCACCACAGGCAAACTAGTCACCGGAGCGATGGAAGCAGCACTGAGATGCAATGGACCAGAGGAGGTGTGTGCATGCATTGTACTAATAACTTTGCCAAAGGCGGTCATCTTTGTCTGCTTTGTTTGAGGACGCTCCGGCAAGTTCTCACCTCCCGCCCCCCTGTTCGCTCCCATTGAGATACCAAGGCTCTCTATGTTCATCTCACCATGTGCACCTGTACCTCTGACCATTCCTGGATTTGGAGTTGTGCACTCTTCCTCTGGATCCCCATTAGCAGGCTCATCACAACCATTGTTGTTATACCTACATGTATCATGCTGATGTAATTGGCGTAAGGCTTTGAGATTAGAATTTCTCCCCCTGATTTTCAAAGGGGGCATGTATTTGTTTTTTAGTGTGTTTGGCCTTCTTCCTACGCTTTTTTCCCCTTGTTGGATTGTTCGTTGCTGGCTCTGCATCAAATTCATTTTCATTAGAAGAGGGATTTGTGTCAGAGGGACTGTCTGGGGCACTTTCAACCTGATTAACCAGTGGCGTTTCCCAAGCAGTCTGCTCGGAATGGCCGAGGACCCTACACTGGGATCCACGGTCTTCCAGGTCCACCTTGGGTCTAGCTGACAGAGCCTCCAAAATAGCAGACACTTTCTCATCCAATATGGTCAGTCTACAATTATAATCATCTTGGGTACACATTCCTGTCGGTACAATTCTGCTGGCAAGATTCACATTACCAAGTAGATTCTCAAGACAAGACCTCCGTTCAAGGAAATCATTAAAAGCCCTTTGCTGACTGGCCAGAATCCCCCCCCCCAAATTATCCTGTGTATCGCATAAGGTTTTTAGCGCCAAACTTAAACTAATATGCAGGTTGGACAAAAGGGGGGAAATTAGCTCACAGATCCCCAAACACGGCCGGATTTCAGAGCCCAGCTCCAGATTTAAAGTACTGGGAGCAGTAGGAGGATTGATTGCTGTCGACATTTTTGGCAAACCATTCACATGATTAGGTGCTGCCAAAGCAGGGGCTATGTCCAGATCAATAGTGTCCCTTAACAAATCCCAAGTGGCATTAGCAACCATGTGGAATGAGTCCTCCAGACAGATTTCCTAAGTCGGTTCTTGATGACCAGGCTCTAAAGCAACAGTAGAATTGCTCCCTCGGAGAGGACCCTGTTGGCTCAAATGACCACTGGTACTTTCCAGCACGCATCGATGCTCATTGCTAGATGACCCTCCCTCATTAGATTTTCCAACGATGAAGACTTTAGAGCGATCCGATGTAGAGGTCGCTTTAGAAGCTCCCCAATCCACAAAGGAACCCCCTCAACCTGCCAACCTTATGCAATGTTTTGCTGCTCGAGAAGCTGCCTGCTTCACCAAATTTCTAAGATTCACGTTAGGCTGCGGAGTAGAAGCATGGAACCTAACTATTTTCCTCATAGGCAGTGTTAGGCAGAATCCTGTGCAGTGCCCTTGGGGACCACTACACACAATTAAGACCACAGGTGGCAATACAAATTTTACCTTTGGTACAAGCCCGTACTAGTATGTCATAGTGGTAGCCGTGCCGGAGCAGCCAGTCTTATCTCAAGAGTATATGAGCAGTAGCAGAGATTACACAAAGGGACCACAATTACTGTGACTCAAGCAAACACAGGCTCAAGGTTTCAGGTAGAAAAATATAAGTACATTTATTTTTAAACCATTTGATGTAACCACAAAACTTCTATTAGATTAAAACCACACGAAAAAAATACTACAACTAAACAATTCACTTTGTACAGTAAGTCTCAAGGTAAGTACCCTGTGTTTGAATGGAGCGGTGTTACGATCAAAACATGTTACCGCAAATACAATTGCGATCACTTTTTGACAGTTCGGTCTAATAACTAAACGCGTATCCGTGACATGAAATGCTACCGGGGCAAAAAAACACTTAGCACCTGAGATACTCAGAGGGAGTTGGAGGCAAAAATCACAGGCAATACTTTGGTTAGGCAGACAGAATCGAGAAACACTCAGACAGGAGTTCAAGAGTCAAAGGGCCGGAGCCGGGGTTAAGTGACACCGGGGACCTGTTGCCGAAGATCACACGGTCAGCCAGTTCACGATTCAACGTAGCCAAGAGTAATTCGATATTGTCAATGTTCGGAAGCAAAAGTTATAAGGAGGGAAGACAAGGGCAAACCTTGAAGATGAAGAAAAGGGGTTCACCCTGTTTCCTCAAGCAGAACACAGTACCTTATTCCAATGATGTAGCTGGTGCCCTGGCAGTTGTTCCTGTTGGTGTCCCGCAGACCCACGGTTCCTGAAGCTTCGAGGTGAAGGACGACGTCTGAAGGGGGTCTGCACCACATAGGGATGAAGCCGGCAGAAGCGACAATGAATAAAAGGTGCGCTCCTTAAAAAACAGGAGGTTCTTCAGGAGGCTATCCGGACCACTACAGCAGTGTGCAGTGATTTCGACCACAAAGGCGACCTCTGGCTGAAGAAGATGATCTGGTTATCCCCACCAGGCTCAAGGGAAGAAGACTCCGGACTGGATCTTCTCTAGTCGTCGAAGGGTAGATAGCTCAGGACTGCAGCAGGGCTTCACCGGGACGGAATAGTTGCAGCAGTCG
Organism: Ambystoma mexicanum; assembly: GCF_040938575.1. NCBI lineage: Eukaryota > Metazoa > Chordata > Amphibia > Caudata > Ambystomatidae > Ambystoma > Ambystoma mexicanum. The sequence continues at coordinate 487,687,708 of NC_090923.1, read as the reverse complement.
TCATTCTCTCCGGTTCTCTTCGGTTCCTTGTAGTTCCAGTGGCGACTCTCACTTCTAGTCCAAGAGACCTGCCTTTTATGCGCAAAACCCCCATTCACACAGCCTGGCTGTCAATCACCTAGCAGGGGGGTTGTCCAGCTGGGACAACCACCTCAGCCAATCATGACAAAGTGTGACTTGGGTTTCCTAGGATACCCTGTGCAGGTGGTGACTACACCCCTCCCTCACATTCAGCCCACCTAGACACCCAGGCGCCTAGTGGAGGGATTCTGGGCAGAAGCCCGCCAAAAGATGGTGAACAAAGAAGCCGAACCAAGTTTGCCGCCCAAAGTAAAACACAAGAAGGACTTTAACAAAAAGAAATGGTGAATAAACCCAACCGGAGCCATAAGAAAGACAATTTGGTCAAGCAGGTTTATGTTTGAGGCTAATATAATAGCCTAAAACAATACCACGTTTATCTAATATAATCACGGTAGAAAAGTTAGGGTAGATACCACTGCCACCAGCCAAGTCTAAATGTTAAAAGAGTGAAACAATGCTCTAGGAGGTACAGATAAAATGAGATACGAAATAACCCTTTCCAGTACTCCATGGAAGATACGGTGTACTGGATCTGTGGTAGATTGACTAGGTAAAGTTAATGGTAACTTTACCCTTTTCTGGGGGCCTGTAGTCATCCTCAGAAATGGAGTCGGGGGGAGGGGGGAGTCTCAAAGACAACCCTGTGCCACGGCACTGAAGGTGCTGTGTGACACACAAAAGAAGGTGGCTACTGAAGTGGTGTACTTCAGAGTCCACAATCACAAAAACAGAGAAATATACCTGCCAAAACACAGGTAAGAGTGGGGGAAAAGCTCACACTCTTACCAAGTGGAAAAAAATAAACTCCAGAAGTCCAGCAAAGCTGCTGGGGGACTCACTAGGTGAGGGAAATTAGCCATTAATGAGAATTCTCCCGAACAGGCAGAGGAACTGACAGGACTTCAGCTTCTTGGAGACATTCTGCATCAGTTAGTTCCACCAACCCTTCGCCTGATGGCACACTTGCCAAAGTATCCATAGCCCCTCTATATGAAGATGAAAGATTCAAGGGAAGGACACCTGAGGCCAAACTAGGCAGCATTGGGTTAAGGCAGTTGTTAGGATTAAGGACTTGCCATCTGTCCCCTTCATTGCAGCACCCCTGCACAGTAAGCTGTTACTTGCCGCAGATGCGGGTATAAGCGGAGCGTCCCGTGTTGATTTCTCATTGGAGACTGGTATAGCCCCCAGATCTAGTAGTTGTTTGGGATCCAGATCACAATTACTGGCCCCAAGGCCGCTCCTCAGGGCAACCATAGTGCACAAAAACAAGTCTTGAATAAAGGTAAGAAAAAAAAAAAAAAGAGGGAAAAAAATAAAAAAGGTGGAAAAGCGGTTCAACGGCCGTAGGACAACAGTCACTGTGATACACCTCAAGAAAAAAGAAAAATAGATTAATAAATGAGTCCAAAAAAAATGAGACACGCACAGTTCAAAGCCAGCAGTCACTGCGTCGCTCCGAAACACTTCAAAGGCTTAACAGGGCTCACAGTTGCGGTGTAGCAGTTCAATGTCGCAATTTAGCAACGTGCTAGTACTATGCATCTGCACCTTCACTTACCGAAGAAGTGAGCTATCAATATTAGCTCTGTTCCCATGAGGATGGCTTGTGAGCTAGGAGGTTGGCTGTAATAAACCACAGCCGAGCGCACACTTCACAGGGCCGGAGCAGAACTGGACGTTAACTCCTTCCGTACTCTCCGCTGCTTCGCTCCACTACTGCGTGCAATTCTCGCCCTTCCGTGACTTTCGAGGAAAGAACCTGCATGTGCCGCATAACCACGCAGACGTTGAACTGTCAAGCCGCATTGAGCCGCTTCCGACAGGCTCCTTGCCTTGAAGATTGCCTTCGAGGATATGCTAGACACACACTCAATTGGCTTAACATCAAACAAAGAATTGCACTCAAGCCACTGTCCCTCAGCTACAAGTGCTTATACAATGAGGCGCCCATCCCATCCAATAGCATCACCCACTTTTAGGGAGAATTCTCATTCTATGGCTAATTTCCCTTACCTAGTGAGTCCCTCAGCAGCTTTGCTGGATTTCTGGGGTTTATTTTTTCCACTTGGTAAGAGTGTGGACCTTTTTCCCAATCTTACAGTGTATTTTTGTGTGTTGTACCTGTTGTGCTCATGGCCTATGGAGTCTCACCAACTCCGTAGGCATCATCTTTTTATTTGTGTGTTACACAGCACCTTCAGTGCAGTGACACAGGGTTGTCTTTCAGACTTCCCACTGACTCAATTTTTCTGGGGCGGACTACTGTCCCCCAGAAACATGTAAAGTTACCATTTACTTTATATAGTCACATTACCACAGATCCAGTAGACCCCATCTTACATGGAGTATTGGAAAGGATCAACTACTATCCCTTTTTATCTGTGCCTCTTGGAGCATTGTTTCCCTCCCTTAACATTAGTGGTATCTACTTTAACATTTATACAGCGGTTTTATTATATAACGTGGTAATGTTTTAGGCTAATATAGTAGCCTCGAACATGAAACCTGCTTGACCATATTGGTTTTAATTTGGCTCCAGTTGGGTTTCGTCACCATTTCTTCTTGTTAAAATCTTTCTTGTGTCTTACTTTGCACGGCAAACCAGGTTTGCCTGCTTTGTTCATCGTCGTTTGTCAGGCTTCTCTCGAGAAGCCTTGCTTTTGGCGCCTAGGTGGGCTGATTGTGAGGGAGGGGTGTAGTCATCCCCTGCCCAGGGTTTCCTTGGAGACCCAAGTCGCACTTTGTGTCCATTGACTGAGGTGATTGTCCGGGCTGGACAATCGCCCTGCTGTGTGATTGACAGCCAGGCTGTGTGAATGGGGGATTCTGGCATAAAAGGCAGGACTCTTGGGCTGGAAGTCATAGTCGCAACTGGAACTGCAAAGAACCGAAGAGAAGCAGAGAAGAAGACGTCTGCTGCAATGCCGCATCCCGGTGAAGCCCTGCTGCAGTCCTGAGCTATCTACCCATCAATGACAAGAGAAGATCCAGTCCAGAGTCTTCGTCCCTTGAGCCCGCTGGGATCAACCATCTCATCTTTCTCCAGCCAGAGAATCCTCTCCTGGGTCGAAATCACTGCACAGTGCTGTAGTGGTCCGGATAGCCATCAGAAGAACCCTCTCCTGATTTAAAGGAGCGCACCTTTTATTCATCGTTGCTTTTGCTGCTGCTGGCCTCATCCCTGGGTAATGCAGATCGCTCCAGATGTCGTCCTTGTCCCCACGACTGAAGCCGCAGGACCGTGAGTCTGCAGGAACTACCAGGAACAGCTGCCGTGGCACCAGCTTTCTTCAGCGGAATAAGGTACGGTCCACATTTGGTCGCTCTCTCCGTCTGACCTTAAGGTTCTGGGGAGAACCCTTTTCCTCCACGAAGGCTTGCCCTTTCTTTCTCCCTTCTTATAACTTTTGCTTCCCTTTGACAATATCTAAGTACTACTGGCAACGTAAATCTCAAACTGTTCGTACCGTGTGATCCTCGACAACTGAGCATCTGCTCCACTGACACTGGCCTATTGACTTTTATCTACATCCTTGAACGAGTCCTCTGATTCAATTGCTTTGACAAAAGTATTGCCTATGATTTTATTCACTATTCCCTTGTTTTAATTCTAAAGTACAAAATGTGTTTTAACTTCGTATGCATTTCAACTCGCGGGTACGCGTTAGCTTCGCAACACCGGTCTGTCAAATCCTAATGTACTTATCTTGAATTTGCCTGAAGTGGGATTGGTTGTGTGCAGTATATTTTACAGTGTGGTTTTGATTTAATAGAAATTAAGTGTTTTATGAACAGAGGGTTTAAAAATAAATGTACTTATATTTTTTTACCTGAAACCTCGAGTCAGTGTTTGCTTGAGTCACAGTAATTGTGGTCCTTTGTGTAATCTCTACTACTGCTCATTTGCTCTTGAGATAAGTCTGGCTGATCAGCCACTGCTACCACTTTTTCTGTTTAGTACAGGCTTGTACCAATGGTGAAATTGTACTGCCACTTGTAGTCCTAATCTTGTGTAGTCGTCCCTAAGGGTACTGCACAGGATACTGCCTAACACCCGCCACACCACAACACGTCCTACCAGAACAGCCCAATCGCACTGCGTCATTGCCCCATGCATCAAACAACAAAGAGCAGGTGGAGTCAGCTTCCCAGTCCTAGCTGCTAAGAAATGGAATGCCCTCCCCACCTCATTAAGAGAGGAACCACCCTACCTCCTATTCCGGAATAAGGTCAAAATACCTAACTAGCATAACTATATCCAGCCTTGTATATATGTATGTAAATTCCTATGTCTGTTGCAGATATGTAATCCTTATGCATCATTCTGCTGTATGGCTTACCATGTATATAAGCTTGTAAATCTCTTTTTGCTGCTGTACATCTACAACTTTCTTGTAGTATATTGCTTTATTCCTCCTTTTTACTTGTTTGTAACCTGAAAGCAAAGCGCCCAGATGCCTGTGGGCTTTGCGCGCTCCACAAATTAATAAACTAAACTAACCTTACCTAAACAGGTCGAGTGTTCGTGATTACGGTTCTCCTGATCAGAGTCTCGTTCCTCCAGCGCTGTAGCTACTCTGTAACGGTCATGTGACCTCTGTTTATGAGGCGCATTCCGTGATGTAATCCGGAAGTGCCTTGCCGTTCGTCACTGCCCACCAGGTCACGTGGGAAAGTCAAGTTTATTTATGAATGAAGCCCTGTTTCATATGCCTCATGTTTATATTATCTTCTTGCCTAGCAGCTAATTGTATAGAATCAAAGTAATTCTATCAGAGCATTATTTTCCAAACGTGTATCCGGCAACCGATCAAGTCTCATTATACGAATTGCCCTTAAATTCGTTTTTTTGAAATGATGTATCGTATGTTAGTGTGTCTCTCTGGTGAAGGAAGGCTAATTTCCATAGGTGTGCTTAATTACTGGCAAGGCCCCTCGATGTAGTTATTATATTAGTGCACCTAAAGTAAGCAAAACAGTATTATTCAGTAACTTTGTATGGTCAGAGTTGCAAAATCTTGGCAATCCCACATGCTAGCGTGTCGATTTCAAATTAATTGTCTGATTGCGGGCGGAACGGTGTTGTATAGGAATTTTTTTCCTGTTGTAATACCGTTAGGCTTCATTAGGTGGATAGTGTGTTACACTAATAGGTGTTACGCTCACCTGGCATCCACAGGGACGCCACCCAGCCCTGGTTGGATGATTTGCACTCTCGAACCCTCTCCCGGTCCCTTGGTAAGGCATTTGGTTAAAGATGGGTCTGCAATATAGGAGAGCTGGATTCAATACCAGATTGTCTTTGTTTTCCCACCTCCCTAGGTCTCAACTCCTTCCTCCCCCTTGGGCCCTCTCCTCACCTTAATATTGTACAAGGTGGATTCTCCGTCCTGCTCCTCGTAGCAGGGGCACCTAGATGTGGGGTACGAGCAGCTACCAAGTTACTTTACTGGTGCAAGCCCCCCTGTGGGAATCCAGGCCTGCTGCGTCTCCGTAGGTTTGCTGCTTTACAGTCTTGATTTGCAGTTCTTATGTTCCTCTTAGTTCGAATAATAATGTCTTGCTTCTTTCCATTTAGGTATGGAAAGGTATTTTGGTGTGCATGCAGTTTGAACATGATCATGGGCCGGTAGGCGAAAGCGCAGTATGCGCAATGCTGTCCGGGGAGTAATGCACAATGCGCTGCGCTGTTTCGTCTTTTATAGTGCTAACCTGTGTCTTTTCTCTCCTTGCAGGTTGCGATGTTCCTCGCAGAGCGCCGTAATGTTCCAGCAATGATATTGACCAGGAGATGACTACCCAGGTAAGAATTGTGTGGCTTTCTTCATCGGGAGGAAACGTGGGTAAACGCTTACTAATGCTTTCTTTCTCCTCTTTCCAGGTTATGGTATTCCAGGATGCATGCGGTGCCGGATGTTGGAGTTCGTACCTTGAGGTGAGTGGAAATGAAGTCGGCGATGGATTGAAGACAGGCTACTGTTCCAGGTAAGTTTCGTGGTGTTCTCTCTCTCTCTCTGCAGGTCCTTGGTTTCAGGTAAGCTGGCATCAAAGAACTGGACACGGTGAGCGTTATGCTGCCCACAGAAGGCTGACTTGCCAGTGAGGGCTAGGGGCAAGGGTCATGATAATAGGGGTCTCATCCCTGCTATAGTTAGGATTTAGGTATGAAGCAGGGGTTAAATCTGGATGTCCCCTACTCCTCTAGTGGGTTCAGATCAGGAGTGAGGGTCAGACCGGGGTGTCAGATACCCACTTTCATTCTGTCCATTCATCATTCTCATAAGAAATGGTGCAATTCGGTGTCTGTGTTTAGACCTTCAGTGATCGCTCTTAGGTTACATATTAATTTGCACTCATGTTGCACTCAGATCCAAACAGGTAGCGTTTCAACTTTTTATTGTATCTTGGTGCATGGGAGGCGCTCCGTTTGGGCATATTTGCACTGCACCCATTATGAAAAGAATGTATTACCTTTATATTCCACACATGCCATTTTATAGATTTTGCATTGTGCACTTGGACAAGGAAAATCATATTTGCTGAAAAGGAGAAAATAATAAAATCAAGTGAACTTTGGAGTGGTACTGTCATTTATCTTTTATACAACATCTTTGTGGGCGTTCCATGTACCTGTTTGGACTTGCAACCTCCAAGGGCACTAACTTAAAAGAGAAGGGAACTTCTCAGAGGGCTTGAGGGGTGCTACTGTTTCACAACGGCCTCAGGCGCCTGGATACCTCTCTGGGCCCGATTGTGTACTGACCAACATCAGGAGTGGTCACATTATCTGTGTGAGTAGAGGTACTTCCGTATTTCTACTGCGAAGATGAGCTGCCCATATGCACCTAAGGGAGTAGTTTCATGCTGCTCCCCAGATGTTTGTCTTTCTTCATCCCTGTTACCTCATCAGAGGCAGGCCCAATGTCTGCTTTCCAGCGTCTCGGTCTAGAAAGCAACCTGCTAGGCTTTCTAGATATCTTGGTGTGTCCAATAGTTAAGATATATGGCAACTGTGTAGTTAACATTTGATATCAACGTGGAAAGAAATGAGGTATAACAAATAATTTTCTAGAGGCGTACATTGGCATTTATCACAAAGGGATCTTTTATTCTTAACACCAGGTGTTAGCAGCATAATAGACATGAGCTGAGAAAAGAATATGCAGTGGGCAACTGTTACAAAAAAATACAGAACTAGTGTGTTTATTTCGATCAAAATTCGTATTGAGTTCTTCTTGAGAGTCCATTACAGTGCATAAATAATTTCTTCAGCATTCAGCAGTTGTTTGTAAAACACGGACAAATACAGTCTTCATGTAAAGGGCGTCCATTGGTGTACCATCTGTAATTTCTTAAGAGATAAAGTTTGAGAAATTGTCAGATTTGATATAAATAGCTGTTACAAACAAGCAGTGCATCCAATAATATTCATATTTTACTATACAATATTGTCATGTTTTATGAATACGTATTCAGTGTGCGCTGTAAGGGAAGCATGGTATCACAAGTATGATACTGACACAATGGGTACAATTTGTAAAACCTTTATTGAAATGGGCGGGGTTGGAGAAACTCCTATGTTGCCCTATAACTAAACTGGGAGTAGTATTGACCATCAGATAATAACTAACGCAGTCCCAGTGGAGTCTGTCAAATCAAAATGGCCTATGCTAACAAAACCTAATGCTTGCCCCATCACTTGTACAAAAAAGTGTAAAAGGAGAAATTTGGTTAAAGAAGCTCTCCTCCCCAGGTTCGACCTCACGGAGTAAGGCTGTCCTTGCAGACAGGATGACACACTGGCTCGGTTTCCAACACAATAAACAATTCCAAAACATGGACCAAGGCCTGTCTGGCCTTCCACGTTAAAGTCTCTTTTCTTGACTTCCAAAATAATGTTTCAACCAAAAAGTTCACAAAGGACTCCCCTTCTGTCGAGCTCAGAACTTCTCACCACACAGTTCTCAAAGGTTCCCGCCCCCCTGTCATTTGCAATATAATGTTGCCATTTCAAACTTTAACACACACCAGTCTTTCAGGTCGCTTACCAACTCACCGGCTGTGTGCGTCTCTTTCTTGGTTTTGCGATTCCCAATTCACTAGTCAAGGTTAATATCACAGGCTTGGCCTCGCCTCCCCAACTCTGCCGTTCACCCCGCAGGGTCGCTGGCACACACAATGCAATCTTCACTTGTGGGATCTGGCCTTCTCCACATGTCCCTTGTGGCCCGTGGAATTGTATGATCGGACCAAAAAAAGTTCAGACCGTACAAAAAGTCAGAAAAATGTTACCACCAAAAGATCGAACACCAAAATTCAAACCTTTGGTGGTAGCATTGTAGGTAAGTTTAAAAAAAAAAATACTGCGGGGGTGTCCCCCGCAACACCCCATTCACTATATGGTGTGGTATAGTGAGCGGGGTGTTGCGGGGGACACCCCCGCAGCACACCCAAGAAAACCATGCAGCGCTGGTTCCCGATCACGGAAGTGAAAGGGAACAGGCGTCGCAGGGTCACAGCCTGAAGAAAAGGTAAGTAGGGTTTGTTTATGTTGAGGGTGTAGGAGGGGGGTGTGTCATGGGTATGTAGGGGTTTTGAACGTGTTCTCGCATGGGAAATGTACAAACCTTTTGAGGTTTGTGCATTTCACATGCAAACTTTTTCAGCCGCGGGAAAATCAGCTACGGTCGGATCACGTAGATCTGTGGCTCGTCAGAGGCAACGACCTCCAGTAAGGAACTCTTGGGGTTCTCGACGCTCTGCTCCAGTAGGTATGCATTCTTCCCGGAAACCCTGCTCGTAATAGTGTTCCGCCTTGCTCAGAGTGTGTCCTTGGGTTCTGCCTTTTATTCGTGTGAGGAGAGCTAATTGTTATCAGGTGTATGTACTTAGAGTTAAGTGCCTGACCCGGTTAGCGGGACATGTCCAGTACGATGTGTGAACGTTCATGTTGTTACGGTCAGTCATCCTCTCCCTCGTCCCAGTGTTTGTGTAAAAAGGGGGGCAAGGGGAAGTTGGGACCTCGCAGCATCCTAAAACATAGGATGTGCTGGATAAACAAAATATTATAAGTTACTCACCGTAGTGACTAAAATACTCTTGGTCCTTAGTCCCCTTTCCTCCATACTGCATGGGCGTCCCTTCCAAGGGACGGGAGACAGAACCTTTTTCACTAGAAAAAACCTTCTGCCCCTTTAAATTTAGAGGCGCGCAGGGGTGCCCTGGGGGCATGCGCTGCCCTGACTCTGTCGCCACACCTCAGTCCCCATTGACACGTCGACAATAGATTTAACATTGCCTAGTGACACCATTATTATTAAGGGGGAGGATGGTGGGGTGTATGGAGGAAAGGGAACTAATGACTAAGAGTACGTTAGTCACTACGGTGAGTAACTTATAATTACTCTTACGTCCCGTCCCTTTTCCTCCATACTGCATGGGCGATTACAATGGCGCTGGAATGTGATGGCCGTTGCCTTGGCCCTCACTGCGTGGGCATGCATGTTGGCCGGGAGCGGCTTGTGCTGGCCCTCGTATGCTTCTTTGATGGCCGAGACCATCCAGTGGGATTTGGAGGCCTGATAGCCTGGTCTTGAGCCTCTGAAAGTGACAAACAGGGCGTCCTATTTGCGGAAGCCCTTTGTCCTGTCCAGTATAATTTCTGGGCACGCCTAACATCCAGGCAGTGCAGCACTCTCTGTGCTTCATCCTTAGGATTGGAAAAGAACGTAGGAAGGACTATTTCCTCGTTCAAGTGGAAAGCAGACGGCACCTTGGGCAGAAATGCTGGGTGTGTCTTGCGTGTCTCCCTGTGCAAGGTAGTATATGGTTTCGAGGAGACCAGCTCCTGTATTTCGCTGACTCTACGAGCCGAGGTGAGGCCTACTAGTAAGGCCATCCTGATGGTGACCAGCCTGATGTCCGCGGTCGCCACTGGCTCGAACAGTTTGTGCGCTAGGCCGCCCAAGGTTATGTTAAGGTCCCACACCGGGTGCAGCCTCTTGATGGGCGGTTAGAGCCTTGCGAGCCCCGTCAAATGTTTCTTGACAATAGGATTGGAGGAGGAGAAGATCCCCTCCGAGTACCTGTAAGCCCGGATGGATGCGAGGCATGTACGTCAGGTGTCCCACTGCACCCCAGAGTGGGCGAGGTGCGCTGAGAAGGAGAACATGTCGTCCAAAGTACATGCCAGGGGACGATTTCCTTGTAGCCTGCCCAATGGCAGAACCTGGTCCATTTGCTCTTACACTGGGCCCTGGTAGCCTTGCTCCTTGCGCCCTGTATGAGTTCCGGATTAGCCTGGGAGAGGTTGAGGTGCCGCAGCTTTACCTGCTCAGGCACCACGCTGTGAGGGCTAGTTTCTGTGGCGATGGGTGGACGACCGTGCCCCCCTGCTGCACCAGAAGATGTGCCTGGCCCGTCAGGAGTTGAATCAGAGGCATCTCCGAGAGGCTGAGAAACTGCGAAAACCATGGCCTGACCGGCAACCATGGAGCGATTAGGATGATGTTGAGTTGGCGAGACTCCTTGATCTTGCAAATCACTCTGGGAATCAGCATCATACCATTACACTGAAGCCGAAATGTGTCGCCCAGGGAGCCGGGGCCCTGTCCCTGCCAGGAGGCAAACTGGGGGCATTTCTTGTTGTGCCAGGTGGCAAAGAGATCCACATGGGGATGACCCCAACTGTTGAAGATCTCCTGAATAATGAGGTTGTTTAGCTGCCACTCAATCATCTGCTCGCAACCTGCTGAGCCTGTCCACCTTCAGGCGGGATTCCCCCCGGGAGGGGGACTGGCATGAGGTAGATGCAGTTTTCCAGTGCCCACTCCCACATGCTGATTGCCAGTCTGCACAGAGGAGGGGATCTGGTGCCTCCCTGCTTGTTGACTTAGTACATGCTGATCGAGTTGTCTGTCTGGATGAGGACAACATTGCCCCTGAGAAGTGGTAGGAAGCTCTGTGCGCTAGCCAGATGGCGTTCAGCTCCAACCAATTGATGTGGTATTCCTTCTCCTGTCGAGTCCAGGTGCTGTGGACAAAGATCGCCCAGGGTGGCTCCGTAGCCCTCAAGCGAGGAGTCTGTGGTGATGGTGACCTGCATGGGGGGGGCCGAAAGAGCTTGTCCGTTCATAGGTTGAAGTCCCTGGACCACCATGTTAGGTCCGGGTGAGGAGATGGAGGAACGTTGATCATCTCGAATCGAGAGCCCCGCTCCTGGTTCCATGAGGCCGCGAAGTGCAGCTAAATCTTCTTCATCTTCAATCTCGTGTGTGGGATGGCTAACAGGACCGCCGCCAAGAGACCCAGGAGATGCTGGTACCACCATGCCAAGGTCACCTCTCTGCTGAGGAAGTGGGTGGTGGCCCTCTTGATTGCTGCGATCTTGCCCTTCGACGGAAATACCTTCTCGGAGCATGTGTCCCGATGAGGCCCAAGAACGTCAGAGTCTGCATGGGCTTCAGCTGCTACTTCTTGAGATTGAGTGAGAAGCCCAGATCGTCCAGCGTTTTCATAAGGGCATGGGATAAGTGGTGAACCGCTTCCGGAGATGAAGCCCTGACGAGGCAGTCGTCTAGGTATGGGCAGATCTGGAGGCCCTGCACTCTGAGGCGATCAGCCACCGGATTCATGAGCCTGGTAAAGACCATGGGGGCCGAGTTGAGGCCAAAAGGAAGGACCTTGTATTGAAAATGGTACCCCATGATCCTGAACCATAGGAAAGAACGATGAGGCTGCCAAATCAGGACGTGTAGGTACTACAGATCCAGGGAGCACATCCAGTCTCCCCTGCACAATGTCTCCGTTATAAAAGCTGGCATAACCATCTTGAATTTTTGTAGGGGTAAGGAGAGGTTGGGGGTGGAAAGGTACAGCACAACCCTCAGGCCCGCCTGGTTCTTCTTCTGAATGGTGAAAATCCTGGGGTAAAAGCCCAAACCTCGCTGGGAGGCTGGGACTTCCTCCACTGCCTGGCTCTCTACGAGCGACAGGATCTCTGCCAGAAGAGTTGAGAGAGTGGAGGGCAGGAGGGAGGAGAGGCTGGGATAGATACGCAGTACAGCTTGGATACTAAAGAGGATCCAGGGGGGCAAGAAATTCTGGCACCAGAAATGTGCATGGAGAGCAAGCTTGCCCCCCACTGGAGACACATAGACCCGAAGGGGCGTGTCATGCCTTCTTTCCCTCGGAGGCTGTCGCAGAGGAGGGAGACTGGAAAAAAGCCTTAGTCCCCCCCCGCCCCCTTTTTGTTGCTTGCACCGGTTCTGAGAGGGCGAGCGGGCAGGCTGCCTGGATCTCTGTCCCTGGAACCCTCCATATGTACGCCCCCTGTCGGAGCGCTGCTGTGACTGGGTGTACGACCTGAGCGTGGTCTTTGTTAAGATGGATAAAGACTTGGCCGTTTGTGAGATGCTTTTCTTCTTGTACAGCTCTTCGTCCGTGCTGGACGGGAAGAGGCCCCCCAACCCCCACGAACGACAGATCCAATATGCATTCCTGGACGTCCGGGTTGAATTTTGTTGCCCTGAGCCAGGCTTTCCTGATCATGTCCGTGGCGATACAGATGGCACGGCCAGAGGTGTCAATATGGGCCACCGTGGATTCCATGAGGTCCTGCGCCACCAGTTTGGCCTCAGCCAGTCCCGCCTTAAAACAGGACTGGCTCTGCATAGGGAATTCCGGGAGGAAGTCTGCAATTTCCCGCCATAACCTTTGGTTAGTGGCGCCAGCATGGCATTGGCCTGCGAAGCTGCAAGGATGCGTTGGAATACAACTTCTTCCTGTACGCCTCCAAGATCTTCTCCCCCTTGCCTAGTAGTGTCGCTACTGTGGAGGTTGACGACGACTGAGGCTTGGACTAAAGTGATGCCGCAGCCATCATTGAGGAGTGTGGCCGAGGATGGGCCGAGAGCAAGAGTGTATCCCCCTCCATCTGCCTGTACTTGGCGTCGATTGACCGGCTGGACCGAGTGGGGCTCGAACCAACCCTTCTTGGCCAGGGAGACATCGGCCTGCAGTGGAATCCCTGTTTTGGCAGAGGGGCATTGCGTGAGGACTTCAGCCAGAACGCCCTCTGCCGGCTGCTCAACCTCAGGTTGGGATAGGCCCAGGTACTCCGCCAGCCCTGCAAGACGTTTGAGGAAGGCCCTGGCTGAGGATGGCTCATCAGGATCTGTTGGGCAGACTCCTGTGCAGTGCCCTTGGGGACCACTACACACAATTAAGACTACAAGTGATTGTACAATTTCACCTTTGGTACAAGCCTGTACTACTATGTTAAAGTGGTAGCAGTAGCGGAGCAGCCAGACTTATCTCAAGAGTAAATGGGCAGTAGTAGAGATTACACAAAGGACCACAATTACTGTGACTCAAGTAAACACTGACTCAAGGTTTCAGGTAAAAAATAGAAGTACATTTATTTTTAAACCATGTGTTATAAAACACTTCAATTCTATAAATGCTCACAAAGTAAAAACACACTTTGTACCTTAGAATTTCAAACAAGGGAAAGTGGATAAAATCACAGGCAATACTTTTGTCAAGGTAAGGGAATCGGAGGACTCATTCAAAGATACAGATTAAAGTCAATAGGCCTGCGCCAGTGTCAATGGAGCAGATGCTCAGTTGCCGAGGATCACACGTTGAACAGTTCGAGATGCCAAGAGTACTTAGATATTGTCAGATGGAAGGAAAAGTTATAAGAGGGAAGGAAGAAGGAACAAATCTTCGAGGAGGAAAAGGGTTCACCCCGATTCCAGATGGTCAAATGGAGAGAACAACCAAATGTCCACAGTCCCTTATTCCGTTGGAGAAAAGCTGGTGCCACGGAAGTCGTTCCTGGTAGTTCCTGCAGACTCACGGTTCCTGCGGCTTCAGTCGTGGGGACAAGAAGGACGACGTCTGGAGCGATCTGCACTACCCAGGGATGAGGCCAGCAGCAGCGAAAAAGACAATGATGAATAAAAGGTGTGCTCCTTTAAATCAGGAGAGGGCTCTTCTGATGGCTATCCGGACCACTACAGCACAGCAGTGATTCCGACCCAGGAGAGGATTCTCTGACTGAAGAAAGAGTGAGCTGGTTGATCCCACCAGGCTCAAGGGAAGAAGACTACGGACTGGATCGTCTCTGGTCGTTGAGGTTTTGATGGCTCAGGACTGCAGCAGGGCTTCACCGGGACTCAGGGTTGCAGCAGCCGTCTTCTTCTCCGCTTCTCTTCGGTTCTTTGCAGTTCCAGTGGCGACTCTCCCTTCTAGCCCAAGAGTCCTGCCATTTATACCAAAATCCCCCATTCACACAGCCTGGCTGTCAATCAGTCAGCAGGGGGGGTTGTCCAGCCCAGACAACCACCTCAGCCAATCAACACAAAGTGCGACTTGGGTCTCCAAGGAGACCCTGTGCAGGGGGTGACTACACCCCTCCCTCACATTCACCACACCTAGACACCCAGACGCCAAAGGAGGACTTCTGGTCAGAAGCCCGCCAAAGGTCGGCGAACAAAGGAGGTAAACCTGGTTTGCCACGCAAAGAAAGACCCAAGAAGGATATTAACAACAATAAATAAAACCCAACCGGAGCCAAAATAAAAAGTATTTGGGCAAGCGGGTTTAAAGTTCGAGGCTACTAAAATAGCCTAAAACGTTACCACGTTATGTAATATAATCGCGGTAGGAAAATTAGGGTAGATACCACTGCCACCAGCCAAGTCTTAATGTAAAGGGAGCGAAACAATGCTCCAAGAGGCAAAGATAAAAAGGGCTAAGAATTAACCCTTTCCAATACTCCATATAAGATGGGGTGTACTGGATCCGTGGTAAAAGTGACTATGTAAAGTTAATGGCAACTTTACCCTTTTCAGGGGGACAGTAGTCAGCCCCAGAAAATGAAGTCTGTGGGAAGTCTAAGTGACAACCCTGTGTCACTGCACTGAAGGTGCTGTGTAACACACAAAGAGTGGGGTTACTGAAGTGGTGTACTCCAGAGTCCACAATCACAAAAACAGTTGAAATACACATGGCAAAACACAGGTAAGAGTGGGGGAAAAGCTCACGCTCTTACCAGGTGGAAAAAATAAACTCCAGAATTCCAGCAAAGCTGCAGAGGGACTCACTAGGTAAGGGAAATTAGCCATAGAATGAGAATTCTCCCTAACAGGATCCTTCTCCTCATCCGTATCCTGTGGATCAGGAGGATCCTGTGGAGGAGTAGCTGGAGCTGGAGGCTGGGGTAGGGGGACCGCAGCCGGAGGCTGAGGAGGAGGCAGAAACCGCCTGAGGAATCGGCTGGGTAGCCAGCGGCTGTCCCGGGCCTGAAAGCGCCGGGGGAGGAGCTTGCGGTGCTGCTAGCATCATAGGGAGGACATCCCTGATGGCGTCCTTGAGGATAACCCCCATACGAGGTGACTTCATGAGCCAGAGGAACCTCTCGAAGAACCCCTCTTCACTGGCCAGAGGAGGTGGTGGGGGTACTGACGGGCTAGCTGGGGGCTGCTGGAGCCACTGCATACACTGCCCGTAAGGACGAAGAGGGAAACTGCCCTGCGCATAAGAGGTATAGGCTGTAGGCCACGTACCTGGTTGAGGCCAGTCCTACCTGGACACTCATTCTTCGCCGAACTCCTGGAATGGCGTCAGATGGGTGCCTCTGTCTGGCACAGCGGCCATCTTGTTGAGCTGCCTGCCACGTGCCTGCGACGTGTTGCTCGGCTTACTGGGCCCACCCTCCTCCAAGACTCTTGCGTGTGGATCATGAGGCCTACCCTGCTCCTCGGGCCTAGACCCGGTAGGTGTGACACCCTCGACCCAGGGGTCGGTAGAGCTGCGTTTAGGCGCCCCCTCGGATGTATTGCGGGTACTAGGGTGTAGCCCCTCAGCCTGATTTCTGGTACAAGGGCGGAGCCCGTCGGATGACAATCCGGTACAAGAATCTTCCGGTCTCTCAACACTGTCACCGGAAGAATCTAAGGATCCCTCGGCCCGAAGGCCGTCTGTGGACGTGCTGGTACAAGGACCTGAGCGGTCCCTCCCGCGCGGGCGAGTCCTTGGGATGGAGTCTCCCTTGCGTGGTGTGATGGAAAATAGAGGCCCTACCTTGGGCCTGGCACAATGTTTCACGAAGTTCTTGAGGTCCTCTGGAGGAGACTTCTGGAAGAGCTCCCTCCACCTGCCTAGTCTGTTCTTCAGCAATTTGGGGTGACAGGGCGTCACATGCTGACCAAGCTTGCTAACTGTGGTTTGGGCCAAGGCAACATAAGCAGAGGCCGTAGGGGTCTGAAGTTGGGAAGAGCCCATTGGCAGGAAGGACACCTACTGAACCCTGTAGAAGTCGACATGCGCCGGAGAGGAGAGTGGCTCCGGAGGACCGAGTACCTGAATGAGAAGAAAGACAAAAAAGTCAAAGAGAAGAAATATCAACACGTGGATTTACATGGCCGAAGCCAAACCCAGGAGCGCTCGTGAATTCGGCCCGTTCCCGTCGACGTGGAAAAGGAGAATGGGGTGTGGCGCCGGAGGGCAGAGTAAGGGCAGCGCTTGGTCCCAGGGCCGCATCCCTGTGCACCTATAAATTTAAAGGGGAAGCAACAAGTTACTTACCTGTAACTGTTGTTCTCCAGCATGGGTCTTGTTAGGCAGAATCATATGCAGTACCTAGACTCCAAGTCATAGTACAATTTCACCTTTGGTACAAGCCTGTACTACACAGTAAAGTGGTAGCGATGGCTGAGCAGCCAGACTTATCTCAAGAGTAAATGAGCAGTAATAGGGATTACACAAAGGACTACAATTACTGTGACTCAAGCAAACACTGACTCAAGGTTTCTGGTTTAAAAATAGAAGTACATTTATTTTGAAACCATCTGTTCACAAAACACTTCACTTCTTTTACATAAAACCACACTCTAAATATACTACACACAACCAATTCCTCTTGTTCAGGTCAATTCAAGGTAAGTACATTAGGATTTGACAGACCGGTGTTTCGAAACAAAGACGTTACCGTGGGTTAATACGCAATCACTTTTTGACAGT
Source organism: Ambystoma mexicanum (assembly GCF_040938575.1). Classification (NCBI taxonomy): domain Eukaryota; kingdom Metazoa; phylum Chordata; class Amphibia; order Caudata; family Ambystomatidae; genus Ambystoma; species Ambystoma mexicanum. The sequence goes on along the minus strand of NC_090923.1, from coordinate 487,670,593 downwards.
AATGATAGTTCGGTCTTACGAAAAAGCGTACTCACGAGAAAAAATGCACCCGAAGTCAAACACACTTCGCACATAGAATTAAAACAAGGGACTAGTGGATAAAAATCATAGGCAATACTTTTGCCAAGGCAATAGAATCAGAGGGCGTTTTCTAAGAGGCAGATAAAAGTCAATAGGCCTGCGCCAGTGTCAAATGGAGCAGGGGCTCTGTTGACGAGGATCACACGGTTAGAATAGTTCAAGATTAACGTTGCCAGGAGTACTGGATATTGTCAAAGGGAAGCAAAAGTTATAAGACGGAAGGAAGAAAGGACAAGCCTTCGGAAAGGAAAAGGGTTCACCCCGATTCCTCAAGGTCAGACGGACAGAATGACTAAATGGACACAGTACCTTATTCGGATGAAGAAAGCTGGTGCTATGGCAGTTGTTCCTGGCAGTTCCCGCAGACTCACAGTTCCTGAAGCTTCAGTCGTGGGAACAAGAAGGACGTCGTCTGGAGCGATCTGCACTACCCAGGGATGAAGCCCGCAGGAGCAAAGCAACGATGAATAAAAGGTGCGCTCCTTAAAAACAGGAGAGGGCTCATCTGGTGGCTATCCGGACCACTACAGCTCAGTGCAGCGATTTCGACCCAGAAGAGGATTCTCTGCCTGTAGAAGGTGAGCTGGTTGATCCCACCAGGCTCAAGGGAAGAAGACTCTGGACTGGATCTTCTCTGTCGTTGAAGGGTAGATAGCTCAGGACTACAGCAGGGCTTCACCGGGATCTAGGAGTTTCAGCAGCCGTCTTCTTCTCCACTTCTCTTCGGTTCTTGTAGGTCCAGTGGCGACTCTGACTTCCAGCCTAAGAGTCCTGCCTTTTATGCCAAAATTCCCCATTCACACAGCCTGGCTGTCAATCACACAGCGGGGGGATTGTCCAGCCCGGAAAACCACCCCAGCCAATCGACACAAAGTGCGACTTGGGTCTCCAAGGAGACCCTGTGCAGGGGGTTACTAAACTCCTCCCTCACATTCATCCCACCTAGACACCCTGACGCTAAAGGAGGGCTTCTTTGCAGAAAACCGCCAAAGGACGGCAAACAAGGGAACCAAACCTGGTTTGGCGCGAAAAGCAAACAACAAGAAAGACCTTTCCAACACGAAATGGTGAAAAATCACACTAGGACCCACGATAAAAATGATATGGGGTAGCGGGTTTTATGTTCACGTCTGTCACCACAGCCAGTACACTAACACGGGAATCCGTGTAAAAATGATAGTTACCACTGCCACCAGCCATGTTGAGTCGGGAAGGGGGACACAAAGTGCCCTTTGAGTTACAGAAGGACAGGGGAAGGAACAAGTTACTTACCTGTAACTGTTCTCCAGCATGGGTCTGGCATGGATTCACATGCTCATGAATATTCCCCGTCGTCAGGCTGGGAATCCTCGGTAAAGAAAAAACCAGTATCAGTTTCATTTCTGATCTGTCTTTCGTAGTAGTAACCAATCACTGGTCTATGCGTCATACTGACCACAGCCAATGACTGCCCTCTACCTAAGCACCGCCTCTGGCAGCCATCTTCAGATTTGGAAGCACGTGAAGTGGCAGTATGACCAAGTGAAAAGCCGCAGAGGGGTAGGCGGGAGGGTTCGCATGTGAATCCATGCCAGACCCATGCTGGAGAACAACAGTTACAGGTAAGTAACTTGTTCCTTCTCCAGCATGGGGTCTGGCATGGATTCACATGCTCATGAATAAAGAATACCTAGCAGTACACACATGCACAACCACGGGAGGTGGCAAAGGCTCAACATTAAGCATTACATCAAACCCAACATTAAGCATCTTACCTCCTCACCAGGCTCACCTCGGGCGAACAGGTTGCGCAGCACTGCTTGGCCGACCCTGGACTCCTTCCTGGAATCCCGATCGACGCAGTAGAATTTCGTGAAGGTGTGCGTCGACCTCCACGTAGCAGCCCTGCATATGTTCAGCAGGGGCACACCAGAAAGGAACGCCGTGGTAGCTGCGATCGCTCTGGTGGAATGGGCTCTCGGACGGCCAGGCAGCGGTCGGTTTGCCAACCGATGACAGTACATGATACAGCCGGAGAGCCATCTGGAAATGGAAGCCTTCGAGAGAGCCTTCCGGTGATTGACAGGTCCAAAATTCACACAGAGTTGTGACGTCTTCCGAAAACACTTCGTGCGGTCCACGTAGAACTTCAGCGCTCTAGCCACATCCAGCGAGTGCAAAGTCCTCTCAGCCGGCGACGAAGGCGACGGGAAGAACACAGGCAACACCAAGGGTTCGTTGAGATGGAAGTCCGACGGTACCTTGGGCATGAAGGAGGGGTGCGTCCTGAGCACTACCCTTGTGTCGTGAAAAGTCAAGTACGGGGCGTTGCAGGAAAGGGCCTGGATCTCTCCCACCTGTCGTGCGGAGGTGATGGCCACAAGAAACGCTGTTTTCCATGACAGAAACTTCAACGGGGCCGAGTGCAGAGGCTCGAACGGAGGTCCCATGAGCTTGGTCAGCACCACGTTCAGCTCCCACGCCGGGGCCGGAGCCTTCACCGGCGGGAACGATCTGAACAGTCCCTTCATGAACTCTTTCACCAGACGATGAGACCACAAGGACGTCCGGCCCGTGGTCTTGGTGTATCGGGAGATCGCAGCAAGATGAATCTTGATGGACGCGTGTGCCAGTCCAGCTTTGGCCAGCGTCAGCAAGTACGGCAGTACCTGGGGGGCCGTAATCCGTAGAGGGTTAATCTTCTGTGCGTGGCACCAGACAGAGAACCTCTTCCATTTGTGTCCGTAGCATTTAAGAGTCGAGGACGCCCTGGCCTTTGCAAGAACCTCTCTGCAGTCGGCCGGTATGTCGTATCCTCCAAACTCTAGCGCTGCAGGAGCCAGGCCTGCAAGTTCAGCGATTTCGGGTCGTGGTGGAGGATGGCGCCTCCTTCCCGGGAGAGTAGATCCGCGTCCACCGGCAGCCTGATTGGCGGGGACGCTGATAAGTCCAGAAGGTCCGGGAACCATATCTGCCTCGGCCACGCAGGTGCGACGAGGATCATCCTGCACCGTGACCTCTTGAGCTGGTTGACGAGCCGGATTAGCAGTGGCAAAGGAGGGAACGCGTAGAGGAACAGGCCCTCCCAGGGGAACGAGAAAGCATCGCCCATGCTCCTCGCCTGGGGAAACCTGCTGGCGAACCTCCGGCACTTGGAGTTCGTCGCCGTCGCGAACAGGTCGATCTGGGGTGTGCCCCACCGTCGGAAGAGGCGATCCACTAGATCCTGCCGTAGTTCCCACTCGTGGCACGAGCGCAGCTCCCTGCTGAGTGAGTCGGCGATGGTGTTTTTTTATCCCTGCCAGATGAAACGGCACCAGAAACATCCTTTGGGCGACGGCCCAATGCCACAGGTCCTGCGCTTCCTTGGACAGTGCTGGGGACCTGGTTCCGCCCTGTTTCCTGATGTAAAACATGGTGGTGGTGTTGTCGGTGAAGATCCTCACCACCTTGCCCTTGAGGGACGGAAGGAAGGACCTGCGGGCCCAGAACACTGCACAGAGCTCCAGGACCTTGATATGGAGGGACTTCTCCGTCGGGAGCCAGAGGCCTCTCGCGTGCAGATTTTCGGTGTGCGCTCCCCACCCTTCCAGGGAGGCATCCGTGGTCACTGTCTACTGGTGGTCTGGGGTCTGGAAGTCCATGCCCGCCGTCAGATGCGCGCGGGTGCCCCACCACCTGACCGCTCGGCGGAAACTCTCGTCGAGTGTGATCCTCTCCTCGAAGCCGCCCGTCGTTTGGATCCAGCGCGCGTCCAGGAGCTCCTGCAACGGGCGCATCCGGAGCCTGCACATGGGAATGAGGTAGATGCAAGAAGACATCATTCCGAGGAGGGACTTGATGGACCTCACCTTGGCCGCGTCGGAAACCAACATCCGCTGTACCTTGCCCAGGATGGACCTGGTCCTTTCCTCCGACGGGGAGGCCAGAAGGGACACTGTGTCGAGCTTCGCTCCCAGAAACAGTGCGTTTTGCGCGGGTACCAGGTGGGACTTGGCGTAGTTCACGGAGAATCCCAGGTCCGTGAGAAGTTGGACTGTCCTTGCCGTGTGCTCCACGGCGAGCTCCCTCGTCTTGGCTCGGATGAGCCAGTCGTCCAGGTAGGGGTAGACGTGGATCCCCTCGCGGCGCAGCTGCGCCGCCACCGGTGCAAGGCACTTGGTAAATACCCTGGGTGCCGACCGTAGTCCGAAGGGGAGGGCTTTGAACTGGTAGTGACGCCCTTGGACCACAAACCTGAGGAATTTTCGGTGCCCCCTTAGGATGGGAATATGGAAGTAGGCATCCTCCAAATCCAACGACGACAGGAAGTCTCCTTCCTCCAGCTGACCCAGGACGTACTGGAGGGTGACCATCCGGAACTTCTGCGCCTTGATGAACTTGTTCAGACGTCGCAGGTCTAGGATGGGGCGCCATCCTCCCGTCTTCTTCTTCACGAGGAAGTATCTCGAGTAAACTCCGGAACCCCGAAGCCTCTTTGGGACGAGTTTGATGGCGCCCTTCCTGAGCAACGCCTTTACCTCCAGGAGAAGCTGAGGGACGTGAAGCTCTTTCCTGGCCACGGGGGGGACGCGCGGGCACCTTCTTTGAAACTCGAGCGCGTGGCCCCGGGCTAAGGCGTCCAGCACCCAACGGTCGGTGGAGATGGACTCCCACACGCTGACAAAGCCCGCCAGCCGGCCTCCCACCGGGGTGCTTCGGTGGGGGCCCGACCCCACGGCCGGTTCAATCCTGTTTCGACGAGGCTTTGCCGCCTTGACCTCCTTGGCGACGACGGCGGGGTCCGCCAGACTTGCCTCGTCCTCTGTAGGCCTCCTGAGACGACGAGCGGGCCGCTTGACGGTAGGTAGAGAAACCGCCGCCGGAACCTTTGGAGGCGCCCTTGCCTCCGCTGCTCCGAAAGGGCGTCCGTCGTTGCTGCAGAACCCCAAGGGCCCGGGCCGTCTCAGTGTCCGCTTTAATGGCCTGGAGGGAATCGTCCACTGTTTTCCCAAACAGGTTGTTCCCATCGAACGGCATGTCCAGGACTCTGGTCTGTACGTCTTGACGGAAGTCCGTAGCCTTGAGCCATCCACGCCGCCTAAGGCACACGCCGTTGCCCAACTGGCGAAACCCAGTGTCGGCGATGTCCGTCGCAATAGTGATGGCGTGGTCCGACGCCACCTCACCTTCCTGTAGGATCTCCAGGGCATCCGCCCTCTTGTCGTCCGGTAGGAAGTCCAGCAGGGGAGCCAGTCTGTACCATAGCTCCCTGTCGTAGCGGGCCACGATAGCCAAGGCGTTGTCCGCTTTAATCGTCGTCGCTGCCGACGAGATGACCCTGCGTCCCATAGCGTCCAATTTCTTTCCCTCGCCGTCCGGTGGGGAAGTCGATGTGGAGGCCGCACCCCCCCCCCGCTTTCTTCCTGGCTGCCGCGGAGACGACTGAGTCCGGGTTAGGCTGCGCCCGGATGCACAGGGGGGCCGCGTCCGGGACCCGGTACTTCTTCTCGTACCGGTCTCTTCTAGCTGGCGTCGTGGAGGGGTTCTTGAGGAGGGCGAGGCCCTCATCCCAAATGTCGTCCAGTAGAGGCACCGCGAGGACCGTCTTCCTCTTGGCCTCGCGCCGTTGATAAAGGAATCCTTCCTTTTTCTTCTCCTCAGGGCAGAGCTGGAAAAGCTCGGATGCCCTGGCGATCATGGAGTGGAACGATCAAATCTCGTCGGGCGGAGAAGCCCTGGTGGGAGGTGACGACGGGAGATCCTCGTCGTATACCTCGTCCGTACCCGTCGCTGCCATGTCAGTCCCCGTATCATCCCCTCGGGTGGACGGGGAGGAGGGCTGGACGGGTCGCGATGGCTGAAAAGGAGGTGGAGGGTGAATCCTTCTCTTCTTGGGCGGGGGAACACCCGAAGGTCCCGGTTCTGGATCCCCCGACCGGAGAGGTTCCTCCGTCGGCAACAGTAGTCTCGTCCTTATCTCTGAGCATAAGGACTGTATAGCCAAGAAAATGGCCGCCGAGTTGTCTTGCGGCGCTGGCAGAGGGGAATCCGACGGGCGATCAGGGGCCCCGTCTTCACCCTCGACGCTGTCGTCGTCACCTGCGTCGGGATCCATCCCGACGGGCCGGTCTTCATCCACGCCAAGGCCGTGGCTTAAGACCTCGATCAGCTCTTCCTCTGAGGCCGAATCTACGACGACGCCCTGCCCCCCCCTTTTCTTCCCCGCCGGGGATTTCACGGGGGTCCTATCGATGGGCACAAAAGAGGACTCCCTCCGAGGTGGCAGGGAGACTCTGAGCCCCGAGGTCGCCACCACTGGTGTAGCCTCCACAGGCTGAGCCAGGGCCGCCGCGACAGTATCGATAGAGGGCTTGGCCGGATGGATTAAGGCCTTCACCACCTTAGGTGCGCTCACCGCCTTATCCTTGAGGGGGGGGGACACTGCCTCGCTCCCCCACCGATGGGGCCTTCGAGCTCGACCGGGGCCTCTCCAGGAGCTTCGCCGGGTGCTCGCCCTTCCTCTTACCCGACCCAGAGCGTTGGCTCGTGGCTGAAGGTGCCGGGGAGGGTGCGCCCTGCCTGGCGCCCGTAGAGCCCGACCGTTCGGCGCTCCCAGTGCCAGCGGACTCGCGGTGCTTGGCCTTGTGTTGGACCCCCGTCGCCGGGGCGTCCTCAAAGGTCTTAGAAGAACGCTCGGATTTCTTCCTCTTCTTCTCGCCTGACGGGCTCTTCCCTTCCAGCCAGTTGGCGAGGCGTTGGTGGCGGTCCTTCATGGTCCGCTCCGACATATTGCCGCAAAACGCACAGTCCTTCTCCACGTGCGTCTTGTCCTCATGTATGAAAAAATAGCACTAACGCTCGAGAGCAATAGCACAAGGATCCCAACACATGAATATGCGGTAAAAATCTGAAGCTGGCTGCCAGAGGCGGTGCTTAGGTAGATGGCAGTCATTGGCTGTGGTCAGTATGACGCAGAGACCAGTGATTGGTTACTACTACGAAAGACAGATCAGAAACGAAACTGATACTGGTTTTTTCTTTACCGAGGATTCCCAGCCTGACGACGGGGAATATTCATGAGCATGTGAATCCATGCCAGACCCCATGCTGGAGAAAGATATTCCCCTCCAGTACGCCATTGTAAGATGGCTTATACTGGATCTGTATTTTAAAAGGACTAGTAAAGCCAATGGTGACTTTACATGTTTCTGGGGGACAGTAGTCATCCCCAGAAATGGAGTTCACAAGGGAAGTCTAAAAGACATGAGGTTCCCTCGCATCAGGTTCCCTTCGTTGGCCCACCACAGAAGATCTTGGGAGACCCAGAGAGGAATCTGAATGGAAACCGACATCTTGCCGGAAAACTGCGACCACTGCATCTTGAGGGCCCACTGCAGGGATCTCATCCGCAGCCTGGCCCCTGGGACCAGAAAAATGCAGGATGCCATGAGGCTGAGCAACCTTAATAATTCGAAAGCTGGGTGACTCTGGGCATGTTGAAACTTGTCCACCATCTGCACAATGTGATGAGCCCTTACCTTGGGAGGCGAACACTTCCCCAAGGACGTGTCCAACACAGCCCTGATGTACTGGAACTGTTGGGAAGGGTTCAGGTGCGACTTCTTGAAATTCAGGGAGAAGCCCAGCCTATGGCGGGTGTAGCAGGTGACACCAAGATGATCCAACTCTAGCTCGGGAGAGCACGCCCGGATCAGCCAGTCGTCCAGGTAGGAGTAGACGTGAGGGACAAGAATTCCTGCGCAAGGAGCGGATCCGGAAGCTTCAAAGAGAGTTTCCCCTGTGGATTGTCATGAGGCCGCTGAAGGAAGGCAAGGCAGTAGCCGTGGGCTATGGTATCCAGAACCCACGCATCTGAAGTAATGGCCCGCCACTCTTCAAGATGCTGAGACAGTCTGCCCCCAACCGGCGAACCATGGGACATGGCCTCATGACTGTTTGGAAGCGGCTGCGGCAGTGCTGAAGGCAAAGAGGCAGCTACCTGAGGGCTTTGGCACCACGATTTCCCTGACCACCACGGGTACTTTTCGCTGGCCCCTTTGACTGGCAGCCCCTCTCGTTCTAACAAAGGAAGAGTAGTAACAGAAATAACCTCCCCTCCACTACTGTCCCCTAGGAAGAAAAGGCAGAGGTTGGCACGACGCGGCGGTCAAAGATTTTGCCGCAGCTTTTGAGGTCTGCAGCCTCTCAAGGCTCTTGTCAGCCTTGCTGGCAAACAAATGTGTGCCATCAAAGGGCATGTTCAGAAAACGGGCCTGCACATCCGGAGCAAACCCCGACTTCCGCAACCACGCAAATCTGCGTATAACGGTGTTTGCAGTTATGGATCGGCTAACACTGTCGGCCGTATCCAAACCCGACTGAAGGGATTCGCACATGGCATCCTTGCCGTCTTGCACGAGAGCAAGGAACCCATCCCTTTCTTCCCCCTCGGGAAAATGCTCAGCCACCAAGGAAACAGAATTCCATAGAGTGTGTGAAAACCTTGCCATGGCACATGTGGAGTTGGACGATTTGAAGGCCATGCTCCCAGCAGAAAATACCTTCCGGGCCCAACCGTTGATGCGCTTGTCGTCCCTATCGGGAGTGATGGTAGGGTACGCCGCCTGCCTCGAGGTGGCCGTAGCCGCCTGAACCACCAAACACTCGGGAGTGGGGTGAGTAGATAAATAGCTGGGGTCGCTAACGGAAGGGCAGTATTTCTTAGTTAAAGATTTATTAACAGCTGGAAGAAATTCCGGGGACTGCCAAGCAGCTGCCACCCTTTTCTGCAAGGTAAGATGAAATGGCAAAACAGGGTCGGAGGACGGACCTTGATCTAAAATGTCAGTCAGATCATCCTGCACAAAGTCTTCAGGAGTACTGGACCAGCCAGATACTTTGAGACCCTCGCCATGAACCTCCTGTACGAGGACTCTGCATGAGCCCCAGGCTCAGGTTTACCGAATTCCACTTCCGGAGAAGTGTCCAACCCACTGGCATCATGGAGGGTCTGCCGCAACTCCTCTAACTGACTGTCTCCAGAAAACAGTGGAGCCTCATCGAGGTCACCAGGGTCCTCAACCTCGGACCTTTCTTCCTCTTCAAAAATGTCATCCAGAGGGGGTTGAAACCCAGGCCTGGGGACAGAAGAGGGCCTGGAGGCCAAAACTGGCCGCACAGACTTCCCAGTAGCCTTCCTTGGAGGATCCACGAGATCCGGGTACTCCAAAGCCAAATTTCAAGAAATAAAATTGCTGAAGGCGGCGAAGGCTTCGACGCCAATAGAGCGTCGACAACCTCGACGTCATGAGCGCTGAAGGCTTCAACGTCGACATCAAGCCCTCCTTAGGTAGCTGCAGTCTCGCTGGGGATGAGGACCGAGACAGACACGTCCTGTTAGGGAGAATTCTGATCTTATGGCTAATTTCCCTTACCTATAGAGTCCCCCAGCAGCTTTGCTGGATTTGAATGTTTTTTTTTTCCTCCTGCTACGAGTGAGACTCTTTTTCCCACTCTTAGGCATTTTTGCTATGTGTGTTCCAGGCTATTTTTGTGTTTAATGCCTATGGAGTTTCTCTCCCCTCCATAGGAACCATCTTTATTCACAAGTGTTACGCAGCACTGTCCGTGCAGTGACACAGGGGTGTCGTAGCGACCCCCAAACATAGACTCCATACCCTGGGACTGACTACTGTCTCCCAGGGCATGTAAAGTCCCCATTGACTTTACTAGTCAATCTCTGTGAACAAAACCAGTACAACCCATCTTACTATGGAGGTACTGGAAAGGGTTAATAAATGTTCCCCTTATGTCAATTTTCGAGAGGGTACCGTACAGTCCCTTTCTCAAAAGTTTCTGGCTGGTGGCAGTCGTTACTACCAAAAATATTCACCCGGGAATATTTTCCTATGGGATTTTCCCATTGTTCGAGGTTACCACTTTTTCTGACAGCCTCTAACATACCGCCTGTGTATTTTAATATTAACTTTACTCCGGTAGGTTTTATTTGCCAGAACTTTAATATAACTTCTTTCTCATGTCTTTCTCTAAACTCCTAACCCAGGTCGGGGATCCTTTGTTCGTCCGTTTGGCGGGCTTCTGCCTAGAAGCCCTCCTTTCGTTGCCACTGAGTCTGGGGTGGGTCCATTGTGTGGGAGGGGGAGTAGGACCCCTGGACAAGGTTGCCTCAGCAACCCATGTCGCACTCTATCCTGATAGGCTGGAGGGTCTCCCGCCAAGATGACCACTCCACTGTGTGAGTGACAGCTAGGCTGTATGAATGGGGATCTTTTTGCATAAAAGCAGGGTCCCGAGGACTAGAGGAGCAAGACGTTGCCACTGGAAATAAGCAGCCGAAGAGGAGAGAAGCCGAAGATATCTACAATAACTGAACCACTGGTGAAGCCCTGCTGCAGCGTCTCACCACTTTTCTCCACACGATGAGAGAATATCTTCACCTGCAAGAGTCTTCTTCCCTTGAGCTGGTGGGGCCAACCAGTTTGCCAATCGCCTTCCCGGACCTGCCTTGGTCGAATCTCCCGTACCCTGTACTCAGAGGCCGGATAGCCAGGCACCAGTTCACCCAGACCGTGATTTAAAGGAGCGTGCCGTTTATTTGTCGGGCAGCACCGTGGCTGGTTTCATCCCTGGGTAGTGCAGTAACTCGAACCTTCCTCCACGACGAGTGCCTCTCTTCCTCTGCTGGAACACCCGAACTGCAGGAACTACCAGGAACAACCGCCACCGCAGGAGCCACTTCTTCATTTTAAAGGTACATTGTTCCGCCAGGCTGCCCTTTCTTCGCGGTAGCACTAGAGGTGTTTTAAATCCTTTACCTACCTGTTGGGTTGGCTGCCCCTCTCTCTTAACATTGTCTTTCAACTTCTGCATCCACCTTTTCAAAATCGTTAACAAAAGACTTGGCTGCAGCTACAAGAACATTTCGCTCCTCGGCCCTTGCCCTGTACCACTGACTCTGGCATAGGCCTACTGACTCTGGCTACATTTGTTAGAACTGCCTTCTTTAGATTGATTCTCAACTAGAACTGTGTTGATGCACCTACTTCTTATAACTACCCTTTTCTAAACCTTGTGAAATGCCATTTTGCTCAGTTTTCATTAATTATTGCCTATACTGATACACTATCTTGCTTAATCTGGTTCACAATCTTATGGGAAATGTTGCTAAGGTGTATATGACGCTATTTCTATATAACTTGTGCTTCCCCTCCCTTGTGAGAAATTGATAGAGTACCCCTTGTGTGTAGTTTTCACTGTGCCGTTTCGCTCATTTTTCACTCTGGTTCACTTGGTCTACAATTTAACTAGGGAGTGTGTATATTTTTCCTCTGACTTATTTAACTTGCTTTAAGAACTGTGATAGATGGGTTTATCTAGAAGTGTATAAAATAAATATATCTACTTTTTAATACAAAGCTTTGGTCAGCGTTTCCTTGTGCCATAGTACTGTAGGCCTATTGTGTAAACCCTGAATACTGCTCATCTCCCTCTTGAGATAAGTCGGACTGCTCAGCCACAGCTACCAACCAAACCTTTGTGGTACAGACTGATACCAAAGGGGATTTATTGCTCCCACCTGTAGTCCTAATCTTGTGTAGTGCTCCCTAAGGGAACTGCACAGGATTCTGCCTAACACGCCCCTTGCGACTTTTTGATTCCTTGTCTGTACAGGACCGTGAAGGCTCCCCATGTGAGTTGCGTCATAGACCTGAGTCAGAAGGCGTGCAAGCCGCGGTACGAGACTGATCCTTCGTCAGAAGGCACGACCGGACCCGTGACCTGCGATTGAAAAATCGCTAACAGATTCTTTAAACGTCACCCATTCCTATGGAGTCCAGGACTTTGTTGGGCACGTAACCTTCCTCGAGGCACCATCCTCCGAGAACGACGGGGAAGGCGACCGGTGACGGCGCTTCCTAGAGTGCCGGGACGAGGAAGAAGAGTGGCAGGAACCACTCCGTGACCGAGATTCGCAGGACTCATTCCGACGTGGAGTCTCATTGGTGGAAACACCCCTGGACGTTCAGGACATAACAGGCTTAGAGCCCCTACCTACCTGGAGCTTCCCCTTCCGCTCACGCAAGGCCTTGGTGTTAGGCAGAATTATATGCAGTACCCTTTGGGAACACTACACACAATTATGACTACAAGTGACAGTACAATTTCACCTTTGGTACAAGCCTGTACTACACAGTTATAGTGGTAGCAGTAGCGGATCAGCCAGACTTATCTCAAGAGTAAGTGAGCAGTACAAATAGTTACACAATGGACAGCAATTACTATGATTCAGGCAAACACTGACTCAAGGTAAAAGAATATATATTTATTTACTCAAAAGTTGTATAACATTTCACTATTCTAAGCAAGTTAAAAATCACAATCATGAGTACACCATACCACTTCCCGTAAATTCCAGACAAGTTAAGCTCACAAAATGAAGTGGGAGCAAAATGGCACACCAGCAATTTAAAAGGGAGGGTAAGACAAAGTTACTAGAAATTAGGCAAAACCAAAAGTTAAGTACTCAGGGCAATTGAACAAGAGAGACTACAGTGAGGAGATCAGCTAGAAAAGGCTTAGTGCCAAAGTCAATGGGTCAAAAGTCTTTCTCAAGATCACACGGTTCAGGGTAGTTTGTGGTAAAGTTCGTGGCACAGATTCCGGACGAGGTTGGTTGGTAGAAAAGTTAGTTCAAAGAGAAGAGAAGGACAAACCCTCAGTTTGGAGAAAGATTTCAAACACTTTCACCGCTTTACCTTAAAACGGAGAGGGAGCTGTACGTTCCTGGTGGTTCCTGCAGGCTCACGGATCCGGAAGCGACTGTCGGACTGACGAGAAGTAGGAAGACTGGAGGGTCCTGCGACACCCAGGGAAGGAATCATCAGCAGAGCAAACAACAAATAAAAGGTGCGCTCCTTAAAACCCAAGCAGGGTCCGACCTTCCTGGCTATCCGGCCACTGTAGCTCTGTACAGCGAATTCGACCAGAGGAGGGGTCCTGGCTTTTAGTTTGGGCGAACTGGTTGGTCCCACCAGCTCAAGGGAAGAAGTTTCCTGAAGGATTTTCTCTGTCGTCGGATTTTGGCGATTCGGCCCTGCAGCAAGGCTTCACCGGGCGGTTCAGTCTTGGTAGGGGTCCTCTTCTTCCAGTTCCTCGTTGGTTCTTTCGTTCCAGTGGCGACTGCTCTTCCAGTCCCAGAGACCTGCTTTTATGCAGTTTTCCCTCATTCATACAGCCTGGCTGCCAATCAAACAGCAGGGTGGCTGGCCTGGCAAGGCCAGTCCCCTTAGCCAATCAGACAAGAGTGCGACTAGGGAACCCATGGCAGGGGTTCAAAGATCCCTCTCTCACATCCTGCCTACCTAGACTATCAGGGCCTTAAGGAGGGCTTCTGTGCAGAAGCCTGCGAAAAGACAGCAAACAAAAGGGTTCATCCCCGGTTTGGCGCACAGAGAAATACACGAGAAAGACTAACAAAAAAACGGCGAAAAAACCCAGCCGGAACCAAAATAAAATGTATTTGGTCAAGCGGGTTTATGTTTGAGGCTAATATAATAGCCTAAAACAGTACCACATTTATATACTATAATCACGGTAGAAAAGTTAGGGTAGATATCACTGCCACCAGCCAAGTCTTAATGTTAAGGGTGCAAAACAATGCCCCAAGAGGTACAGACAAAACGGGATAAGAGTAAACCCTTTCCAATACTGCATGTAAGATGGGGTGTACTGGGTCTGTGGTTTAAAGTGACTATAGTAAAGTTAATGGCAACTTTACCCTTTTCTGGGGGACTGTAGTCAGCCCCAGACAATGGAGTCGGTGGGAAGTCTAAAAGACAACCCTGTGTCACTGCACTGAAGGTGCTGTGTAACACACATGAACAATATGGTGCCTTGGGGTAGGTGAGGCTCCAGTGCCCAAGATCACACAAAATAGAAATACACATAGCAAAACACATAAGAGTGGAAAAAAGGCTCACACTCTTACCAGGTGAAAAAAATAAATCCTAGAAATCCAGCGAAGCTGCTGAGGGACTCATTAGGTAACAAAATCAACCATTTATGAGAATTCTCCCTAACAAGACTCTCTGGGAGGCTGGTACTTCTTCCACTGCTTGGCTCTCGACGAGCGACAGGATCTCTGCCAACAGAGTTGCCGTCCAAATCTGTGGGAGAGTAGGGAGGTAACGTTAGGCGGTACCCCTTGGATACTACAGAGAGCATCCAGGGGTCCGCAAAATTCTGGTGCCAGAAATGCACGCGAGAGTCAAGCCTGCCACCCACTGGAGACACGTGGACCCGAAGGGACACGTCATGCCTTTTTACCGTCTGAGGCTGTTGCTGAGGAGGGGGACTTGGAAGAAGCCCTTGCCACCCCCCCTTTTGTTGCTTGCGCCGGTGCTGACTCGGCGAGTGGTCAGGTTGCCTCGGCCTCCGTTCCTGAAATCCCCATAAACCACCAAACGCCCGCCCCTTGTCGGAGCGTTGATGCGACTGGGTGTACGCCTTGGGCGTGGCCTTCGTCAGGATAAAGACTTTGCAGTCTGCAAGCTTTTCTTTTTATCCAATTCCTAGTCGGTGGTAGAGTGGAAGAGGTCACTACCCTCGAACAGAAGGTCCAATTTGTGATCCTGGACGTCGGGGTTAAACTTAGTAGCCCTAAGCCAGGCGTCGTCCTCATGTCCGTGGCGATGCAGATGGCCCGACAAGAGGTAGCGATGTGGGCCACTGTGGACTCCATGATGTCCTGCGCTACCAGCCTGGATTCTCGTAGACCCAACTTGAAGCGTGCCTGGCTCTGCACCGAAAGTTCCAGAAGGAAGTCTGCTATTTCCCGCCACAACCTCTGGTTAGCAGCTGCCAGCATGGCATCCGCTTTGGCCTGATGCAGGTGCAGGGAGGCGTTCGAGAACAGCTTCTTCCCGTACGCCTCCAAGATCATCTCCTCCTTGGCAAGCAGTGCCGAGGACGAGGTGGCGGAGAATGACTGAGGCTTAGAGTCGGGTGTCGCTGCAGTGATCACCGAAGAATAAGGCTGGGGGTGCGTTGATAACAAGAGTGTGCTCCCTTCCCTCTGTCTATACTTTGCATCGAGACGCCGATTGACAGGTTCGGCCAAGTGTGGCTTGAGCCACCTTTTCTTG
Source organism: Ambystoma mexicanum (assembly GCF_040938575.1). NCBI lineage: Eukaryota > Metazoa > Chordata > Amphibia > Caudata > Ambystomatidae > Ambystoma > Ambystoma mexicanum. The sequence goes on along the minus strand of NC_090923.1, from coordinate 487,655,387 downwards.
GCCAGAGCCACGACGTCCTTCTGCATCGTGATACCCGTTCTGGTAGGTGGTCGTAGGGTGAGGACTTCTGCCAAGACCCCCTCCTCCGGCTGCTCGACCTCAGGTTGAGGAAGGCCCAAATATTCTACCAAACCTGCAAGCCTGTCGTGGAAGGCCTTCGCTGGCGACGGCATGTCAGGGTCCTACTTCTTGTCTGTGTCCACCAGAGTGTCCGGCTAGTCCAGAGCGGGTGGAGGAGTGATGGGCGCTGTGGGCTGCGGTGTGGAGACCGGAGCCGGAGGCTGGTGTGGAACAGCCTGTACTGTAGGAGGCAGGGAAGCCGGAATCAAAGGAGCCGGCAGGGGCAGCGGGGGCTGCGCCGGGGCCTGTGGCGCTGGAGCCATCGGATGAAATGACTGGGTGCTGGTGGAGTGGCCAGAGGCAGCAAGTCCCTTACAGCATCCCGTAGGATGGCCCTCATCTGGGGGGGAGAGGGGGGTTTTGTATCAGTGACAAGAACTTTTAGAAGAACCTGTTTTCGGAGGAAGAAGAGGAGGCAGGAGATAGTGACGGAGTGGGTGGGGCTGCTGGGGCCGGAGTGCACTCTGTCTAGGTAGCAGAGGAAACCTGCCCTGCGCTGCGGATAAACTGTAGGCCACGTAACTGGTTGACACCAATCCCACCATGAAACTCGTTCAGCTGCCTGCTCTGTTCCTAGGGGTGGCATCGGACGAGCGGACATGTTCTCTGGTGCGGTGGCCATTTTGTCGAGCCGTGTGCCAAAGTCGTGGTGCCTGGCTCCCTGGGCTCGGTCTCCTCCAGGACTCTTGGTTGTGGAGCATGAGGCCTACCCTGCACCTCAGGTCTGAGCCTGGAAGGCTTGTTACCCTTGGCATTGTCGCCGGTAGTGCTGCGTTCAGGCGCCCCTTCAGACATTGAGCCGGTACTAGGGAGCTGCCCTTCAGGTGTACTACCAGGAAAAGAACCTTGCGGTCCCTCAGCACTGATTCCGGAGGGATCTGGCGACCCCTCGACCGTGAAGCGGGTAGCTGGACTAGCCTCGGTTCGTGTATGCAGTATGGAGGAAAGGGGACTAAGAGTACTTAAGTCACTATGGTGAGTAACTCAATTAAATTTTTGTGGCACAATTGCTTTCCCGCTTATTTGTTAATCCTTCACCGGCCTCCTGTACCTCGGCTACCCCGGCGAATGTCTGCCCCTTCAGGCTTCAGTAGGTGCGATGGTTGATTCCCTGCATTGGACCCACGCGCTATGCCTCCCGTGTTTAGGTGCGGACCATCGGTGGGAAGACTACGTATCGTGTGACTCGCATACTCCACGCTTTCTGAAGAACTGTTTAGCAAGGACGAAGATCTTCGCCGCAGCCCCTCCAGACTATCTTAAGCACTTAATACGACACAAGAGCATGTCAGACAAGGTAAGTGCTATATTTACTAAAGCACTTCCTAGGAATCCTCCCAGCAGGAGGGTTGCAAAGGATACTAGCACCAGTAAAAGTCTTCAGGCTTGTAGAGCTACCGGGCTGGGGGCTTTCGGGCCCTCTCAAGGCAGCGTCTCAGGGGAGAAAAATTTCTCACACTGACCTGACCGACCTTTCGAAGAAGGCGCCAGAAAAGAGCATTGAAACGGGTGTGGTGGTCGACTGGGTTTGAGTTTTTTGGCATCGACTTTGTGCCTGGGCTTTTTGGCGCACAGGACATTTTCTAGAGTTCCTGCTGGCTTTTTGTGGGTTCTAAACCCTTTTTTGCCTTCAACTCCGAAGAGGAGGTCCAGGGGGTTTGGCTTCTTGAAATCCTTGAGCATTTTAAGTCAAAAATATTCCCTTTCCTCAAGCAAGGCCGATTTGGATGGAAACCTTACCTGGCTTTCCTGCGAGGACTCTGACAAACAAAGTCTTCTCCTCTTCTCCTTCCTCAAAGACAAAGATGAGTGATGAGAATCACTTCGGGAGTGCATCTCATTCTAGGTTTCCTCAATCTCCACTAAGTTCTTTAGGGAGATCGATCGGTCAATTTGGTCTCCTTTGCCTCTAAAGGTCTTTTTTCTTTGAGGGGTGGTGCTCAGAGATTACAAAGCTAATCGACTAAGTGTCCATTTTGACCTTTTCTCTCAGCACCTTCGGTTTCACTGACTGACGCGAGTCCTATCGACCATCCCCTTACTGGATCCAAGACACCAAAACAGACCTTTCTAGTGGTGATCTTTTAAATGGTAGATTCTGTAGAAATGAGGATACAACAGAAACTCAGACATTGGGTCACTGCATGTCTGTATTTTGTGACTACTAGGTCGTCCTGTTTTAAGGGCAAAGGTGATGACAATTCTGAAGCATCTATGAATTTGTTTTGGTGTAGGTTAATGTGGGAGACTAATGTTTAATTCATTTTAGCTTTGAATAATTTCTTTATTATTTTAGATCAATTGAACTCTAATGTATGAATTTATGTTTATTTTGTATTGATTTAAACTAGATTGTAATTTTCTATGTTATGTAAGGTATCCTGTAAACCATAAATGCAACAACAAAATAAAAAACAGACCGTATTAGGGTCTGTTTGACATTTTTGCATTACAATCTTTATAACTAGTAAATATGACCTACAGCACAGATTATTTTCACTGATAACATAACAGAACATAATGGGAACATGTTATACTTACCATGTCTTTGACCTTCATCTTGATAGAGTTTTATTCTCCTGCTCCGAAGACCGAAGACCTTTGCACTTTCAGAAATAAGGCCTTTATATGTAAGCTCATTTTGACTAACTGGGTTTTCCACCAGAAGAGTTCCAACTGTGCCCTTTAGGCATTCTAAAAGAAATAACACGTGTTATTTTTAAATTATAAAACAAAGACAATCAAAATAACAACCTCAAGTGTATGATGGTCACCCTATGAAGACAGTTACGTTGTAGAGCAAAAGAGCAATATTCTAAACACCATTTATAAGAGGTGGATTGGGGAGTATGTAGACCTCTTGCTGGCCTACCAACTAGAGGTTGTATCGGAACTTTGACAGAACACCCTCTTCTCAAATCAGTCTGAGCAGATAACATTTTAATTGGTTAGAGGGGCAATTGGTTGTGTCTGGCCACACCCGGAATCTCCCCTTTGGGGAAGCATTCTGGGCAAGCAGCTGCCCAGGTGTTAAAATCTCCATCTAGAACTACCACTCAGCCCTGCATGCCCAGTATTATATCAAGCGCTTGCATGTAGAAAGTTTACTGCCCCTGGTCTGGCACATATACTGCAGCAAGCAACATCCGTGTTTATTTTTATTCATTAAGCATTTATTTCAGCGCACAACACCCTGAGGGATTTGGGCACTAGTTACAGAAGTGTATAGTACATTTAGAAAAGTGAAGAGCACGCATAAGAGTTACAGACATAATTGATGTGTACACCAACTGACATGCATCACCTCTTCATCACACGTACAGACTGGGAAAGCCTTGCCTCATCGTACAGGGGCAACATCAGGCGTGCAGACAAGCATATGGGACAAAGTAGGTGTGTTGTGATATACCTAAAGGTATTCTCCTACCTACTGCCCTGGGATCTTCCATTGAGGTGGCCAGGGAAGGGTCATCACTTTTGGATCCTGTCCGTGGGGGTGGACAAGCGAGGGAGGATCACCTGAGCGAAGGGTCACGGGGGATTGGAAAGAACACCTAAAAGGCGAAAAATGGTATTCCTCCTTGACCAATTGTACATCGGCACACTCTCCATCAGCCTTCGTGGGGTATTTTCAGTCTCACACCATCTCCCCCTCCCAATATCCAACATGTACTGGGACGAGGAAGAGGCACCCGAGAGCTATTAAAATAACCCATAAGAACAACATTATGAAGGGAGAGGCTTTTACATTCCATAACGAGGCTGTCCTGTTAATAGTCAGGCAAGATCAGGCCCCTGACATCAACCATACACACCTGACTCCACCTGACTCCCAGTTAGGGTATAAAAGGTGTGGTTCTGTCAAGAGAAATGAGCGAGCTGGGGTTGCTGGATGGACTGTGGAAAACAGGAGGCTGACCCAGTGTGTAGAAGGGGCTGCAGCGTGGCGAGTGAACCGTGTCTCAAAGCAGCTGGATTGGGGAAAGCTGTGAGCTGTTGGCCGTATCCAAGCCAGTGCTCATTCCCCTGGGACATGTGCAGGTTCCAGGGGTTAGTGAGGGGCAGGTGGTGAGACCCGGACCTCGACACATCCTGAGAAAACTACCTGCCAGCGCCCTGCTACTTGGTCAGTTTAAAAAGAGAGCAAGAGAATCTCAGAAGTGTGCGGGTGTCTGGAGCAGTAGCAGTGGACTGTGCAAGCGGCATGATAATTCATTGCTCTCAACTCACACGCTTTTGGCGGGTGTCGCCCACCTTGTAAAGAGCTGACTCATCCGCCAAGCCTCCTGCACGCCCATTCATTTCAATGGGCTCTCACCCGACAAAACAAAATCAGGTCTTTTCACCCACTTTTGCGACACAAATGGTTGAGTGCTGTGGATAATTGAAAAGCAAGAGAAAGTATGAGAAATAAAATGCGCCAGCAGCACGAAAGCAGAACTGTGGAATGGAAAAAAAAAGGAACGAGGCAAGCAACCCGACAGAGAAGGAAAGCTGAAAAAGTTGCGGGCAATACAAGGCAAACAAAGAAGAACTGTGCAAGTGTGCACAGCAAATTGAAAGAAGTGTGCAAGAGGCACGCAAAGTAATATAAGTGTGCAAGAGGCACAGACAGACAAAAAGTGGAAGAAAAACAAGGACAGAGTGAAAGACACAGGAAGGCAAAAGTGACAGAAGAAAAGTACAGAGTGTAAGGAGAGGGGCCAGAAATCAGAGTGGTTGTGCATGGGAGGAGCCAAAGTCCTGCGTTCTCGAAAGTTTCTGATATTGCCATGTGACAGAACTATGCTGTGAGAGGTACATCATGACAAGGTGAGCTTTTGTTTGAGACCAGAAAGGGCAAAGCTTGGGGAAGGGATCCCTAAGAAGCCTAAAGGAAACAGTGAAAGTAACGGTGTATCTTCATTTGAGACAAGAGAGGCCTAGCCTTGGGGAAGTGAACTCAGAGGGCTAAAAGGAACTGTGCCTTTTCTTTAAGAACTGGAGGGGTCAGAGCTTGGGGAAGGGAACCCCAGAGACATTGTGAACTATCTTGCTGCAAGAGCCCTACCTAGAAGATCCTGAGGGCACCCCTTTTGTATTGCACTATTTTTAAAAACCAGCCTTGATTTGTATTTCTTTTTGATACACCATTTTTCTTTAAGACGACCCAACATCACATTTGTTTGAAGAATGAGGGCAAGCATAGGTTTTGACATAGACATGCTTTGGTTTTGGACATCAATGGCCCTTAAAAGCATCAGATGAGGGAACAACCCCATTAGTGTTAGGGCCCGTTAAGCATTACACCAACCCTACAAAGTTATATAAATAATAAGTTACTCACGGTAGTGACTAACGTTAGTCCCTTTCCTCCATACTGCATGGGCGTCCCTTCCTAGGTACGGGAACCTTTTTCACCAGAAAAAAAACCCTTCAAATTTAGAGGCACGCGGGGGCCTTACTCCGCCCAACTGCGCCACACCTCAGTACTCATTGACACGCTGTTAGGCAGAACCCTGTGCAGTGCCCTTAGGGACCACTACACACGATTAAGACTACAGGTGGTGATACAAGTTTTACCTTTGGTACAAGCCTGTACTACTATGTCATAGTGGTAGCATTGGCGGAGCAGCCAGGCCTATTCTCAAGAGTATATGAGCAGTAGCAGAGATTACACAAAGGGACCACAATTACTCTGACTCAAGCAAACACTGACTCAAGGTTTCAGGTAGTACATTTATTTTTAAACCATCAGTTATAAACACAACACTTCTATTAAACTTTAAATAAAACCACACATTAAATACACTACAACTAACCAATTCACTTTGTACAGTATGTCTCAAGGCAAGTACCCTGTGTTTGAAATAACCGGTGTTATGAACAAAACACGATACGGCAAATACGGTTGCGATCACTTTTTGACAGTTCGGTCTACTAAATAAACACGTATCCGTGACATGAAATGCTACCGGGGCAAAAACACACTTAGCACCTGAGATACCCAGAGGGAGTTGGAGGCAAAAATCACAGGCCATATTTGGGTTAGGCAGACAGAATCAAGAAACGCTCAGAGACAGGAGTTAAAAAGTCAAAGGGCCGGAGCCAGGGTCGAAAGACACCGGGGCCAGTTGCCGAAGATCACACGGTCTAACAGTTCACGATTCAACAGAGCCAAGAGTACTTTGATATTGTCAATGTTCGGAAGCAAAAGTTATGAGAAGGAGGGAAGACAAGGGCAAGCCTTGAAGATGAAGAAAACGTATTCACCCAGTTTCCTCAAGCAGAACACAGTACCTTATTCCAATGGTGCAGCTGGTGCCCTGGCAGTTGTTCCTGTTGGTTTCCCGCAGACCCACGATTCCTGGAGCTTCGTCGAGAAGGAGGACGTCTCAAGGCGATCTGCACCACACAGGGATGATGCCGGCAGCAGCAACACGGAATAAAAGGTGCGCTCCTTAAAAACAGGAGAGGCTCTTCAGGTGGCTATCCGGACCACTACAGCAGTGTGCAGCGATTTCGACCACGGAAGAGGATCCCTCTGGCTGTGAAAGATGAGCTGGTTATCCCCACCAAGGTCAAGGGAAGAAGACTCCGGACTGGATCTTCTCTGAGTCGTTGAAGGGCAGATAGCTTAGGACTGCAGCAGGGCTTTACCGGGACGGGGTAGTTGCAGCAGCCGTCGTTCTCTCCGCTTCTCTTCGGTTCCTTGTAGTTCCAGTGGCGACTGTCTGACTTCAAGCCCAAGAGACCTGCCTTTTATGCGAAAAACCCTAATTCACGCAGCCTGGCTGTCAATCACCCAGCCCGGACAACTACCCTGGCCAATCATGACAAAGTGCGACTTGGGTTCCCAAGGATACCCTGTGCAGGGGGTGACTTCTGGACTTCTGGAGTTTATTTATTTCCACTTGGTAAGAGTGAGAGCCTTTCCCCCACTCTTTCCTGTGTTTTTCTATGTGTTTCTATCTGTACCTGCTGCAGATACTCACCACTTTTCTGCAACGACTCGAGAAGATCTTCACCTGCAAGAGTCTTCTTCCCTTGAGCTGGTGGGGTAAATCGCCTTCCAGGACCTTCCTTGGTCGAATCACCAGTGCCAAGCACTAGGAGACCGGATAGACAGGCACCCATCCACCACGACCGCGATTTAAAGGAGCGTACATTTTATTCCGTTTTGGCAGCACCGCGGCTGGTTTCATCCCTGGGCAGCGCAGTAACTCGAACCTTCCTCCACGACGAGAGCCTCTCTTCCTCTGCTGGATCTCCCAAACTGCAGGAGCCTCTTCCACTTTTAAGATGCATTGTTCCGCCAGGCCTCCCATTTCGTTGGGTATTGCTAAAGGCGTTTTAAATCCTTTACTTACCTTCTGGGCTGGCCGCCTTTTCTTCTAACATTATCTTTCTGCGTCCTGCAACCGCCTTTTCAATCGTTTAACAAACACTTGATTGCAGCTACTAGAACATTTTGAACCTAGGCACTTTGCCTTTTACCACTGATCTGGCACAAGCCTCTTGACTCTGGCTAAGTCTGTTACAACTGCCTCCTCTAGATTGTTTCTCAACAAGAAATGTGTTGGTGCACCTAAAACTCTTATAACCACCTTTCCTTCCCCTTTATATATTGCTGAAGTGCCATTTTGCTCGGTTTTGCCCGGAATTGCCCTTAAAAAACTAGCCTTGACGCATAAATGCTTGGACAACAATGCCCCACCCTACCTCTCCTCTCGCCTTACACTCCACACCTCCTCTCGACCCACTAGATGAGCTCAAACTCACAGCCTAATCCTGCTTAGATTTAAACTCCAAAAAGCAGGTGGTGTGAGCTTCCCTGTCCTAGCTTCAAAACTTTGGAACTCACTGCCTACCTCCATCAGAACCGGGCCGTCGTTCCTAACTTTCAAGAATAGTACCAATTCTTGGCTGTTCACGCAGAATCGATGAAGCTCCTTTCAATTAAGAGTTTCTACCGACTGGTAATATTTCTTAGTTGTGTATATACGCTCTTATGTACTTATAATCTGTAAATTGCAATTTGCTGTACTGTATGTATTTAATTTGTTTATATTGTATATATCGTAACCTGTATCTAAGAATATGCGCCCGGATGCCCAGGGGCCTGGCTGTGCTTTAGAAATGAACTAAACTTCAAACTTTTCACCAAAGTATTGTTGATTCTAAAGTGCTGCCTTGCTTAACGTGTTCACAATCCAATTGGGAAGTGTTGCTCGTGTGTTTAAGAGGCTACACCTGTATAACTTGTTCTTTCACTGTCTCTGAAGAATTTGTTAGGGTGCCATTTTTGCTTAGTTTAACACTGTGCCGTTTTACTCAGTTTTCACACTTGCTCAAACTTGTCTACAATTTAAATAGGGAGTTGTGTATACTTTTCCTGACTGTTTTAACTTACTTTAGTACTAGTGATTTGTGTGTGAATATCAGAGTGTGTAATATAAATATATATTATTTTTGATACAAATGTTTGGTCAGTGTTTCCTTGTCCCATAGTATTGTAGTCATATTGTGTAAACCCTGAATACTGCTAATCTCCCTCTTGAGATAAGTCTGACTGCTAAGCCACAGCTACCAACTAAATCTTTGTGGTACAGACAGATACCAAAGGGGATTTATTGCATATACCTGTAGTTTTAATCTTCTGTAGTTCGAGCTGTAGTGCTCCCTAAGGGAACTGCATAGGATTCTGCCCAACGGGGACAGTAGTCATCCCCAAAAATTGAGTTCACAAGGGAAGTCTAAAAGACATCCCTCTGTCACTGCACTAAAGGTGCTGTGTGACACACAAGTAAGAAGATGATGCCCAGGGAGTTGGTGACACTCCAAAGCCTATGAGCACAAAAGGTACAACACACAAAAAATACACTGTAAGAGTGGGAAACAGGCTCACTCTTGCCAGGTGGAAAATATAAACCCCAGAAATCCAGCAAAGCTGCTGAGGGACTCACTAGGTAAGGGAAATTAGCCATAAATGAGAATTCTCCCTAACATCTGAGAAAAATGGGAGGAAAGAGAAGAGGCCCCAATACCACACTCCTGGACAGCCTTCAGGTAAAAAAAATAAAAAAAAATAAACATATGACAGCTGCCCGATCCCTGGTACAAGACCACCTTGGTAAAGCCCAAAATCAACAAAAGGTGTTTTATGACGAAAAGGGTTCTCTTAGATCATGTACCATTGGGAAAAAGGTCCTAGTGCTTCTGCCTACCTCAGACAACCAACTTATTTAAATGACATGGGCCATATGAGGCATTGGAAAAGAAAGGGCCATGCAATAATAAAAATCGCTCTACCGGACCCTCACCAGAGGACAAAGGTCTATGTAAACTTGTTGAAGCAGTGGAAGGAGAATATCTGAGTCTAATGCCTCCGTGTTATCTTGTTTAATACCTGAAGAGATGAATAACAACACTCCAATTCCCTCTGATATTACTAACACACAACAAGATCTCTCTTAGGGAGAATTCTCTTCTAAGGCTAATTCCCCTTACCTATAGAGTCCTCCAGCAGCTTTGCTAGATTTGAAGCGTTTATTTTTTTTCTCCTGCTAAGAGTGAGACTCTCTTTCCCACTCTTAGACATGTTGCTGATGTGTGTTTTAGACTAATTTGTGTGCTTATGGTCTATGGGGTATGGGGTTTTTCTCACCCTCATAGGCATCATCTTTTTACATGTGTGTTACACAGCACCCTCCGTGCGGTAACACAGCGGTGTCATAGTGACCCCCAAACATAGACTCCATACCCTGGGACTGACTACTGTCTCCCAGGGCATGTAAAGTCCCCATTGACTTTACTAGTCAATAATTATGAACAAAACCAGTACAAGCCATCTTACTATGGAAGTACTGGAAAGGGTTTTCCCCTGATGTTCATGTTCGAGGGGGTACCGTCCAGTCCCTCTCTCAAAAGTTTCTGGCTGGTGGCAGTGGTTAATACTGTAAATATTCAACCGCAAATATTTTCCTATGGGATTTTCCCATGGGATTTTCCCATTGTTCGAGGCTACCACTTTTACTGACAGCCTCTAACATACCGCCAGTTTATTTTAATATTAACTTTACTCCGGTAGGTTTTTATTGCCAGATCTTTGATAATATTTCTTTCTCGTGTCTTTCTCTGAAATCCTAACCCAGGTCAGGGATCCTTTGTTCCTCCTTTTGGCTGGCTTCTGCACAGAAGCCCTCTTTTCGGGGCCACAGAGTCTGGGTGGGAGGGGGAATAGGCACCCTGGACAGGGTTACCTAGGCAACCCAAGTCGCACTCTGCCCTGATAGGCTGGGGGGTTATCCCGCCAGGATAGCCACCCCAATGTGGGAGTGACAGGTAGGCTGTATGAATGGGGTTTTTTCTACATAAAAGTAGGGCTCTGAGGACGTAGGGCTCTGAGGACTGGAGGACAAGACCTCGCCACTGGAACTAAGAAACCCAAAGAGGAGAGAAGCTGAAGACATCTGCAGCGACTGAACCACCGGTGAAGCCCTGCTGCAGATCCTTACCACTTTTCTCCAACAACTCGAGAAGATCTTCACCTCCAATAGTCTTCTTCCCTTGAGCTGGTGGGGCCAACCAGTTCGTCAATCGCCTTCCAGTACCTGCCTTGGTCGAATCGCCAGTGCCAAGCACTAGGAGACCGGATAGCCAGGCACCCGTCCACCACGACCGCGATTTAAAGGAGCGTACCTTTTATTTGTCTTGGCATCACCGCGGGCTGGTTTCATCCCTGGGCAGTGCAGTAACTCGAACCTTCCTCTCTTCCTCTGCTGGATCTCCTGAACTGCCAGGAACAACCGCCACCGCAAGAGCCTCTTCCACTTTTAATGTACATTGTTCCGCCAGGCCTCCCATTTCGTTGGGTACTGCTAAAGGTGTTTTAAATCCTTTACTTACCTCTGGGTTGGCTGCCCCTTTCGTCTAATGTTATCTTTTTACATCTGCAACCACCTTTTCAACTCATTAAACAAAGACTTGACTGCAGCTACTAGAACAGTTTGATCTTGGGCACTTGCCTTGTACCACTGACTCTGGCACAGGCCTCTCGACTCTGGCTAAATATGTTACAACTGCCTTCCCTAGATTGCTTCTCACTAAGAAATGTGTTGGTGCACCTAAACTCTTATAACCATCCTTCCTTCCCCTTTCTATATTGCTGAAGTGCCATTTTGCTTGGTTTTCATCAAAGTATTTCTTATACTAAAGTATTGCCTTGCCTAACTTGTTCACAATCTAATTGGGAAGTGTTGCTGGTGTGGTTAGGAGTCTAATCCTGTATGACTTGTCCTTTCCCTCCCTCTGAAGAAATTGTTAGACTGCCATTTCTGCTTGGTTTACACTGTGCCGTTTTGCTCAGTTTTCACTCTTGCTCAAACTTGTCTACAATTTAAATAGGGAGTCTGTATACTTTCCTTGACTGTTTTAATTTACTGTACTGATAGTGATTTGTGTGTGAACTTAAGAGTGTGTAAAATGAAGATATATATTCTTTTTGATACAAAGCTTTGGTCAGTGTTTGCTTGTTCCATAGTAATGTAGTCCTATTGTGTAAACCCTGAATACTGCTCATCTCCCTCTTGAGATAAGTCCGACGGCTCAGCCACAGCTACCAACTAAATCTTTGTGGTACAGACTGATACTAAAGGGGATTTATTGCATATACCTGTAGTCTTAATCTTCTGTAGTGCTCCCTAAGGGAACTGCGTAGGATTCTGCCTAACAATCTCCTTGAGTGGATAGATCAATTCTGAGATGTTTCTCGTGAAGAGCCTAGCAGGCTGAAAGGAATATGCAATCATATCCGCACCCCTGCAAGTAAGGTAGTGCATCTTAAACCATATCGACAACCTGAGGCCCGTAGAAAAATTGTCAACAAGGAAGTAGAGAAAATGTTCCAGGCCAACATAACTGAGCCATCTACTAGTCCCTGGTCCTCTCCCATTGTTGTGGTTGAAAAACCAGACAAAAGTTGGAGATTTTGTATCAATTTTAGGAAACTGAACAACATCAGCCTTTGACGCCTACCCAATGCCCCGTATTGACTATCTTATCGATAAATTGGGTAGTAGAGTCTATTTTTCTACCCTAGATCTGACCAAAGGTTATTGGCAATTCCCACTGTATGGACCACATAAAGAAAAGACAGCCTTTGCCACCCTGATAGGTCTAAAACAGTTTAAGGTCTTAACCTTTGGGGTTACATGGTGCCCCAGTAACTTTCCAAAGGTTGATGAATACGATTTCTCTCTTACTCAGAAAGTTTGCGCTGCATACATAGATGACATCGCAATCCAGAGTAAAACTTGGCAAGACCATCGGTATACTGTAGTAAGAGCCTTAAGAATAGCAGGATTAACGGCCAAGCCCAAGAAATGCAAATTGGCCCAATCTGCAGTAAAAGAAATGTTTTCATTTTTTTTTTTTTTTTTTTTTTTTAATCAGAAATGGCAGTTTTCAATGTCAAGCGGAAAAGGTTACAGCCGTCCTTTAATCACTTACACCCAAGAACAAAAAGGATTTAAGATCTTTCCTAGGGTTAATTGGATATCACTGACAATTCATACCTACCTTTTCCAGTAAAACTGCCAGGTTGACAAACTACTAAACACAGAACCCCAGAAACTTAAATGGGATGAAGGGGACGAAGTATGCTATCAGTCCCTCAAACAAACATTATGTCAAAGTCCTATTTTAAAGGTAGCAGACTTTTCCAAGGACTTCATATTAATAATAAGTTATTCACCGTAGTGACTAACATACTCCTAGTCCATAGTCCTCTCTCCCCCATACTGCATGGGCATCCCTCGCTAGGGACGGGAGACTGGACCTTTTTCACCGAAAAAATTATCATCTTTAAATTTAGATGCGCGTGGCCCTGGGAGCATGCGCTCCACTGACTCTGCCCACTGGCGCCACTCAGTGCCCTTTGACGCGTCGACAATATTACCATTGCCTAATTACACCAGTTTTATTAAGGGGGAGTATGGTAGGACGTATGGAGGAAAGGGGACTATGAGAACGTTAGTCACTATGGTGAGTAACTTATAATTACTCCTACGTCCCGTCCCCTTCCCTCCATACTGTAGCCCCAGGGTGGAGAGGTGACCCTCCTAAGAAAACAAGTTCCTTAAAACTGCCTGACCAAATGCTGCGTCGCAGCTGGAGCTTGCATACAAGCCGTAGTGCTTTCAGAATGTCTAATGAGTAGCCCATGTAGCTGCCTTACTGATGACCTGCCACGGAACATGCCTCTGGAAAGCCACAGCCGTGGCCTTGGCTCTGATAGCCTACTTGATGGCCGCAACCATCCATCTTGCTATGGAGGCCATGGAAGCTTGATAGCCTGGCCTTGACCCACATGTTTGGGAGAATTCTCATAAATGGCTAATTTCCCTTACCTAAGGAGTCCCTCAGCAGCTTTGCTGGATTTCTAGGGTTTATTTTTTTCACCTAGTAAGAGTGTGAGCCTTATTCCCACTCTTACATGTGTTTTGCTGTGTGTGTTTTTACCATTTATGTGATCTTGGGCTCTGGAGCCTCACCTACTCCATGTGCATCATCTGTGTGTGTCTGTTACACAGCACCTTCAATGCAGTGACACAGGGTTGTCTTTCAGACTTGCCAATGACTCCATTTTTCTGGGGCTGACTACTGTCTTCCAGAAACATGTAAAGTTGCTATTAACTTTATTATTTTTTATCACTTTATTTTTATTTTGGACGAACATACAAGGAACAGAACCATAACACAAATGCAATACCAATACAATGCTTCTAGATTGTAAAATGCAGAACATTAACAATATTCATACAGTATTCTTGATAATTCATGAAACGGAGAAAGGAACAAGTTACTTACCTGTAACTGTTGTTCTCCAGCATGGGTCTGGCATGGATTCACATGCTCATGAATATTCCCAGTCGTCAGGCTGGGAATCCTCGGTAAAGAAAAAATCAGTATCAGTTTCGTTTCTGATCTGTCTTTCGTAGTAGTAACCAATCGCTGATCTCTGCGTCATACTGACCACAGCCAATGACTGCCCTCTACCTAAGCCCCGCCTCTGGCAGCCATCTTCAGATTTGGTAGCACGTGAAGTGGCAGTATGTGATCCATGCCAGACCCATGCTGGAGAACAACAGTTACAGGTAAGTAACTTGTTCCTTCTCCGGCATGGGGTCTGGCATGGATTCACATGCTCATGAATAAAGAATACATAGCAGTACACACATGCACAACCACGGGAGGTGGCAAAGGCTCAACATTAAGCATTACATCAAACTCAACATTAAGCAATTCTTACCTCCTCACCAGGCTCACCTTAGGCGAACAGGTTGCGCAGCACTGCTTGGCCGACCCTGGACTCCTCCCTGGAATCCCGATCGACGCAGTAGAATTTCGTGAAGGTGTGCGTCGACCTCCACGTAGCAGCCCTGCAGATGTCCAGCAAGGGCACACCAGATAGGAACGCCGTGGTAGCTGCGATGGCTCTGGTGGAATGGGCTCTCGGACGGCCAGGCAGCGGTCGGTTTGCCAACCGATGACAGTACATGATACAGCCGGAGAGCCATCTGGAAATGGAAGCCTTCGAGAGAGCCTTCCCCTGATTGACAGGTCCAAAGTTCACAAAGAGTTGTGACGTCTTCCGAAAACACTTTGTGCGGTCCACGTAGAACTTCAGCGCTCTAGCCACATCCAGCGAGTGCAAAGTCCTTTCAGCCGGCGACGAAGGCGACGGGAAGAAAACAGGCAACACCAAGGGTTCGTTGAGGTGGAAGTCCGACGGCACCTTGGGCATGAAGGAGGGGTGCGTCCTGAGCACTACCCTTGTGTCGTGAAAAGTCAAGTATGGGGCCTTGCAGGAAAGGGCCTGGATCTCTCCCACCCGTCGTGCGGAGGTGATGGCCACAAGAAACGCTGTTTTCCACGACAAGAACTTCAACGGAGCCGAGTGCAGAGGCTCGAACGGAGGTCCCATGAGCTTGGTCAGCACCACGTTGAGCTCCCACGCCGGGGCCGGAGCCTTCACCGGCGGGAACGATCTGAACAGTCCCTTCATGAACTCTTTCACCAGACGATGAGACAACAAAGACGTCCGCCCCATGGTTCTGGTGTATCGGGAGATCGCAGCAAGATGAATCTTGATGGACGCGTGCGCCAGTCCAGCTTTGGCCAGCGTCAGTAGGTACGGCAGTACTTGGGGAGCCGTAATCCGTAGAGGGTTAATCTTCTGTGCGTGGCACCAGACAGAGAACCTCTTCCATTTGTGTCCGTAGCATTTAAGAGTTGAGGACGCCCTGGCCTTTGCAAGAACCTCTCTGCAGTCGGCCGGTATGTCGTATCCTCCAAACTCTAACGCTGCAGGAGCCAGGCCTGCAAGTTCAGCGACTTCGGGTCGTGATGGAGGATAGCGCCTCCTTCCCTGGAGAGAAGATCCGCGTCCACTGGCAGCTTGATTGACGGGGACGCCGACAAGTCCAGAAGGTCCGGGAACCATATCTGCCTCGGCCACGCAGGTGCGACAAGGATCATCCTGCACCGTGACCTCTTGAGCTGGTTGATGAGCCGGATCAGCAATGGCAATGGAGGGAACGCGTATAGAAACAGGCCCTTCCAGGGGAACGAGAAAGCATCGCCCATGCTCCTCGGCTGGGGAAACCTGCTGGCGAACCTCCGGCACTTGGAGTTCGTCGCCGTCGCGAACAGATCGATCTGGGGTGTGCCCCACCGTCGGAAGAGGCGGTCCACTAGATCCTGTCGTACTTCCCACTCGTGGCACGAGCGCAGCTCCCTGCTGAGTGAGTCGGCGATGGTGTTTTTTATCCCTGCCAGATGAAACAGCACCAGAAACATCCCTTGGGCGACGGCCCAATGCCACAGATCCTGCGCCTCCATGGACAGGGCTGGGGACCTGGTTCTGCCCCGTTTCCTGATGTAGAACATGGTGGTGGTGTTGTCGGTGAAGATCCTCACCACCTTGCCCTTGAGGGAGGGAAGAAAGGACCTGAGGGCCCAAAACACTGCACGGAGCTCCAGGACGTTGATATGGAGGGACTTCTCCGTCGGGAGCCAAAGGCCTCTCGCATGCAGATTTTCGGTGTGCGCTCCCCACCCTTCCAGAGAGGCACCCGTGGTCACTGCCTACTGGTGGCCGGGGGTCTGGAAGTCCATGCCCGCCGTCAGATGCGCGCGGGTGCCCCACCACCGGATCGCACGTCGGAAACTCGTTGAGTGTGATCCTCTCCTCGAAGCTGCCCGTCGTCTGGATCCAGCGCGCGTCCAGGAACTCCTGCAACGGGCGCATCCGGAGCCTGCACAGGCGGATGAGGTAAATGCAAGAAGACATCATTCCGAGGAGGGACTTGATGGACCTCACTCTGGCCGCGTCCGCAACCAGCATCCGCTGCACTTTGCCCAAGATGGCCCTCGTCCTTTCCACCGACGGAGAGGCCAGAAGCGACACTCTGTGGAGCTTCGCTCCCAGAAACAGTGCATCTTGCGCGGGCACCAGGTGGGACTTGGCGTAGTTTATGGAGAATCCCAGGTCTGTGAGAAGTTGGACGGTCCTCGCTGTGTGCTCCACGGCGAGCTCCTTCGTCTTCGCTCGGATGAGCCAGTCGTCCAGGTAGGGGTAGACGTGGATCCCCTCTCGGCGCAGCTGTGCCGCCACCGGTGCGAGGCACTTGGTGAACACCCTGGGTGCCGACCTCAGTCCGAAGGGAAGGGCTCTGAACTGGTAGTGACGCCCTTGGACCACGAACCTGAGAAACTTTCGGTGTCCCTTTAGGATGGGAATATGGAAGTAGGCATCCTCCAAATCCAACGACGACAGGAAATCGCCCTCCTCCAGCTGACCCAGAACGTGTTGGAGGGTGACCATCCGGAACTTCTGTGCCTTGATGAATTTGTTCAGTCGTCGTAGGTCCAGGATGGGACGCCATCCTCCCGTCTTCTTCTTCACGAGGAAGTATCTTGAGTAAACTCCGGAGCCCCGAAGCCTTTTTGGGACGAGCTCAATGGCGCCCTTCTTGAGCATCGCCTTTCCCTTCTTGAGCATCGCCTTTACCTCCAAGAGAAGTTGAGGGACGTGATTTTCTTTCCTGGCCACAGGGGGGACGCGCGGGCACCTCTTTAGAAACTCGAGCGCGTGACCCTGAGCTAGGGCGTCCAGCACCCAACGGTCGGTGGAGATGGACTCCCACACGCTGACGAAGCTCGCCAGCTGGCCTCCCACCGGGGTGCTTCGGTGGGGGCCCGACCCCACGGCCGGTCCAGTCCTGCTTCGACGAGGCTTTGCTGCCTTGTCCTCCTTGGCGACGACGGCGGGGTCCGCCTGACTTGCCTCGTCCCCTGTAAGCTTCCTGCGACGACGAACGGGCCGCTTGACAGTAGGTGGAAAACCCGCCGCCGGAACCTTTGGAGGCACCCTGTTTGCCTCCGCCGCTCCGAAAGGGCGGCCGCCGTTGCTGGAGAACCCCACGAGCCCGGGCCGTCTCCGTGTCTGCCTTGATGGCTTGAAGGGAATCGTCCAC
The DNA here is from genome assembly GCF_040938575.1 of Ambystoma mexicanum. NCBI lineage: Eukaryota > Metazoa > Chordata > Amphibia > Caudata > Ambystomatidae > Ambystoma > Ambystoma mexicanum. The sequence goes on along the minus strand of NC_090923.1, from coordinate 487,637,748 downwards.
TGTTTTCCCAAACAGGTTGTTTCCGTCGAACGGCATGTCCAAGACTCTGGTCTGCACGTCCTGACGGAAGTCAGTAGCCTTGAGCCATCCACGCCGCCTAAGGCACATGCCGTTGCCCAACTGGCGAAATCCAGTGTCGGCGATGTCCGTCGCAATCGTAATGGCGTGGTCCGACGCCATCTCTCCTTCCTGCAAGATCTCTAGGGCTTCTGCCCTCTTGTCGTCCGCTAGGAAGTCCAGCAGGGGGGCCAGTTTGTACCACAACTCCCTGTCGTAGCGGGCTACGATAGCCAAGGCGTTGGCCGCCTTAATCGTCGCTGCAGACGAGATGACTCTGCGTCCCATCGTATCTAATTTCTTTCCCTCGCCGTCCGGCGGGGAGGTCTACGTAGAGGCTGCGCCCCCCCCCCGCTTTCTTTCTGGCCACCGCGGAGACATCCGAGTCCGGGGTCGGCTGTGCCCGAAGGCACAAGGGGGCCGCGTCCGGGACCCGGTACTTCTTCTCGTACCGATCCCTTCTAGCCGTCGTCGTGGATGGGTTCTTGAGGGCGAGGCCCTCATCCCAAATATCGTCCAGTAGAGGTACAGAGAGGACCGTCTTCCTCTTGGCCTTGCGCCGTTGATAAAGGAAACCTTCCTTCTTCTCTTCCGGGCAGAGCTGGAAAAGCTCGGATGCCCTGGCGATCATGGAGTGAAACGATCCAATCTCGTCGGGCGGGGAAGCCCGGGTGGGAGGTGACGACGGCAGATCCTCGTAAACCTCGTCGTCCGTACCCGTCGCGGCTGTGTCAGTCCCCGTATCATCCCCACGAGTCGTGGACGGGGAGGAGGGCTGAACAGGGCGCGATGGCTGAAAAGGAGGTGAAGGATGAATCCTTCTTCTCTTAGGGGGAGGGCTCCCCGAAGGGCCTGGCTCCGGGTCCCCCGTCGGGAGCGGTTCCTCCGCTGGTGGTAATGGCAGTCTCGTCCTTATCTCCGAGCATAAGGACTGTATAGCCAACAAAATGGCCGCCGAGTTGTCTTGCGGCACTGGTTGAGGGGAGTCCGACGGGCAGTCAGGAGCCCCGTCGCCACCCTCGACGTTCTCGTCGTCTCCTACGTTGGGGTCCCTCCTGACGGGCTGGTCTTCTTCCACGCCAACGCCGTGGCTTAAGACTTCGATCAGCTCTTCCTCAGAGGTTGAGGCCGAATCCACGACGACCTCCTGCCCCCCCTTTTTCTTCTCCGTCGGAGGTTTCACGGGGGTCCTGTCGATGGGCATGAAAGAGGACTCCCTCCGCGGTGGGAGGGAGACTCTGAGCCCCGAGGTCGCCACCACTGGTATAGCCTCCACAGGCTGAGCCATGGTCACCGCGACTGTCTTGATAGAGGCCTTGGCCGGATGGATTAAGGCTTTCACCACCTTAGGTGCGCTCACCGCCTTTTCCTTGGGGGGAGGGTCACTGCCTCGTTCCCCCTCCGATGGGGCCTTCGAGCTCGACCGGGGTCTCTCCAGGAGCTTTGCCGGGTGCTCGGCCTTCCTCTTACCCGAACCAGAGCGTTGGCTCGTGGTTGATGGCGCCGGGGAGGATGCGCCCTGCCTGGCGCCCGAAGAGCCCGACCGTTCGGCGCTACCGGTGCCAGCAGACTCGCGGTGCTTGGCCTTGTGTTGGACCCCCGTCGCCGGGGCGTCCTCAAAGGTCTTAGAAGACCGCTCGGACTTCTTCTTCTTCTCGCCTGACGGGCTCTTCCCTTCCAGCCAGTTGGCGAGACGTTGATGGCGGTCCTTCATGGTCCGCTCCGACATATTGCCGCAAAACGCACAGTCCTTCTCCACGTGCGTCTTGTCCTCATGTAGGCAGTAAAGACAAAGGAAGTGTTCGTCCTCCTTAAAGACATTCTGAAGCTGGCATCCAGGGGCAGACCCTGAACAGCTTTCCGGGCGTCGAGCTTCCCTTCTCCTGGGCCATGTCCGAGATGGGCCAGAGAAACTTCTGGAGTCCTCCAAAAGCGTGGCTCGACGAAATCTTCACCCTTGAGGGGCGTAGACGAATCCGACACAGGTCCCCGTTGATCGGATGAAGAAACGGTGGAGCTTGAGGCTCTTTTGACAGAACAATAGAAGTTTTTTGAGAAAAAACGTGAAAAAATAGCACTAACGCTCGAGAGCAATAGCACGAGGATCCCAACACTTGAACGTGCGGTAAAAATCTGAAGATGGCTGCCAGAGGCGGGGCTTAGGTAGAGGGCAGTCATTGGCTGTGGTCAGTATGACGCAGAGATCAGTGATTGGTTACTACTACGAAAGACAGATCAGAAACGAAACTGATACTGATTTTTTCTTTACCGAGGATTCCCAGCCCGACGACGGGGAATATTCATGAGCATGTAAATCCATGCCAGACCCCATGCTGGAGAACTAAGCGCAATCACAAAGTACTATTTTACAATCAATGAATAGCTCTTGAACGTACAACAAGCAAGACAACATTAAAAAGCACAACATACAACGATATATCTATCAATCCAACCCCCTAACCAATCCAAATAAACTATTATATGATACAGGAAGTCTAGATATACAATTAACGGACCCCCAAAGTCGCGAATAATAACCCTCTCTTCCTTGTTTTAAAAACATAACCTTTTCAAAGTTTGACAGAGTTTTCACATCCAATAACAATCTTCCACTTTTGGTTTCTTTCTTCACTTCCAAACCCGTAGTATTTGCTTTGCCGCTATTACCAAAACTCTATTAATCCAGTCCGTTTTATCCCTGGTCTTATCACCCCTACCTCTGTATGACAATAAAATTGTTGAACAAAAAGTATGTGGAAATTGCTCCTCCATCACACTGGCCAATCTATCTAACACATCAGACCAAAAGTCAGATACTCTGGAGCATACCCACAACATATGCATTAAAGTACCTCTGCCACATCCACAACCCCAACAGGAATCAGTTTCCAAAAGTCCCAGCCTTGCCATCCTACACGGTGTCCAATACAATCTGTAAAGGATCCTCTGCCTAATGTATCGTAGCCCCAAATCCATTTTTGCTTGTACCCCTATGTGAAGCAGATATTCCCATTCCTTTACAGGGATATCAATATCAAGGTCCTCCATCCAAGCCTGGCGAAGCTTATCCCATACCTCCACTTCCGGCCTTTCCCTCGACATTAACTTTATATATTTGGATACAGCACACGGGTAAGAGCGAATAATCTCACACACTGAGGGTCTCTCTTTCATTACGTCATTCAGCATACTAGTCCGTTCAGTCAAAAGAGCTTTCAAAGTCCTATAACGATCCCGTTCCCTACTCCCAATCCCGAAAGACACTCTCAGTTGATCGAAGGGAATCATATGATCACTTTGCCACACATCGCAAATCTTAAGTATACCCTAACTGATCCAACTTTTCCAGCATAAAGTTTTATTCGCTATTGGCAGCCCCATATTATGCCACAGAGATGCATCATAATACATCCAGATATTGTCCTCCACTATTTATCATAAAGCTTTGTAATGCCTCCCTAGTAGTGCACATAGTCAGTAGCTTCACTCCTGAATTCGGCAGCTTCGACAGAGTATATATCACTTAGAGCATAAGGCGAAAACTGAGAATTCTCAATGATATGCCAATTGGGAACATAATTGTTTACTTCGGAGAAATAAGAAGTTGATTTTTTCAGGACAAATCCAGTACAGTACTTCATCAGATTTGGGTACCCAAATCCTCCTCCTCTCACAGGACGCGTCAATATAAATGTAGGCACCTTTGGCCTATTACCATCTCCCCAGAGGAATGACTGAAACACCTTATCAATAGAACAAAGGACTTTTTTAGTGAACTTTAGCGGGATGGACTGTACGATATAGAGAATCTTTGGCAAAAGAACCATTTTCACTGCATTAAGCTTAACCCATAATCCCAACTTCAGTTGGCCCCATTTTAGTATATCCCTTTTTATATTCTCCAATATTCTCGACACATTGTATCCAGCCATTCTTTTCAAATCTCTGACTAAATAAACAGCTAGATATTTCATTGCACCCACTTCCCAACGACAATTCCATGAACCTAAAACATTTTGTGGTTGTCTAACATCTAGAGGGAAGGCAACCGTTTTTCCCCAATTTATCCTATGGCCAGATAACAAACCCACCTCATCAAACATACTTTTAAGCTTCTCACACACCTCCGCCGGATTAGACAAGACAATAGTCATATCATCAGCGTAACATAAAACTTTTACCTGATCGCTCCCAAATCGAAGGCCATGAAGACTCGGTTCTTGTTTTAGGTATGCAATGAGCGGTTCCAATGCCAAATTAAATAGATATGGTGACAATGGGCATCCCTGTCTTGACCCCTATACAGGAAAAAAGAAGAAGACATAGCACCATTCACCCAAACCTTTGCATTGGAGTTCAATGCCTGAAAGGTTTTTATGAATGTGTCCCCAAATCCCATTGTTTTAAGGATATGGTACAGAAAAGACCAATTGACTATCAAAGGCCTTCTGAGCATCCATAAAAATTAATAGGGTATCCCAGGTTTTCGCCTTTGGTAGTCCCACAATGTCAATCAGTGACCTAATATGAACATACCCATATCTACCTCTCATAAATCCAACTTGGTAGCAGCTTATTAGTTTACCAACACATGCACCCAATCTATTAGTCAATCTCCTTGTGAATATTTTAAGGGCTACATTCAAAAGCGAAACTGGCCTGTAACTTTCACATTTCTTACAATCTTTCCCCGGTTTTCGAAGAACGACAACACAAGCTTTATGCAGTCTTTAAACCACAGACCCAGTACACCCCCATCTTACATGCAGTATTGAAAAGGGTTAATTTTTATCCCTTTTTGTCTGTTTCTCTTGGAGCACGGTTTCGCTCCCTTTTCATCGAGTCTTGGCTGATGGCAGTGGTAACTACCCTATTTTTTCTACGGCGGTCATCTTATATAACCATGGTATTGTTTTAAAGTATTATATTAGCGTAGAAAATAAACCCGCTTGACCAAATATATTTTATTTCGGCTCCGGCTGGGTTTATTCGCCATTTCTTTTTGTAAAAGTCTTTCTCATGTTTTTCTCTGCGGGCCAAACCAGGGTTGATTCCTTTGTTCGCCGTCTTTTCATGGGCATCTACACAGAAGCCCTCCTTGAGGCGCCTGAAAGTCTGGGTAGGCAGGATGTGAGGGAGTGGTCTTAAGACTCCTGCCATGGGTTCCCTTGGTAACGCAAGTCGCACTCCTGTATGATTGGCTGGGTGACTGTCCTTGCCAGGACAGCCACCCTGCTGTGTGATTGACAGCCACGCTGTATGAATGGGGGAAAACTGCATAAAAAGCAGGTCTCTGGGACTGGAAAGGCAGAGTCGCCACTGGAACAAAAGAACCAACGAGGAGCCGACAGAAGAGGACCCCTACAGCGACTGTACCGCCCAGTGAAGCCCTGCTGCAGGTCTGAATCTTCAGAATCCGACGACAGAGAAGATCCTCCAGGAATCTTCTTCCCTTGAGCTGGTGGGACCAACCAGCTCGCCCAAACTTCAAGCCAGGACCCCTCCTCTGGTCGAATGCGCTGTACAGAGCTAAAGTGGGACCCAGGAAGGTCGGACCCTGCTTGGGTTTTAAGGAGCGCACCTTGTATTTGTTGCTTTGCTCTGCTGCTGGTTTCTTCCCTGGGTAGTGCAGGACCCTCCAGTCTTCCTACTTCTTGTCAGTCCGACAGTCGCTTCAGGAACCGTGAGCTTGCAGGAACTACCAGGAACGTCCGCCTCAGCTCCCTCTCTGTTTTAAGGTACTGTGCAAACCCGGTTGTTCCTTTCGTTCAGCCATGGGGAAAGTGTGTGAAATCTTTCTCCAATCCCTGGGCTTGTCCTTCTCTTCTCTTTGAACTAACTTTTCTGCTGACCAACTCCGCCCGGAACTCGTGGCACGAACATTACCGTGAACTACCATGAACCGTGTGATCTTGAGCAAAAGACTTTTGACCTATTGACTTTGGCCTTAAGCCTTTTTTACTTGATTCCATCACTGTATTCCTCTTGCTCCATTGCATTGAGTACTTACCTGTTGGTCTGGTTTAATTTCTGACTAACTTTGTCTTTCCCTCCCTTTTAAAATTCTGGAGTGACATTTTGATCCCACTTCATTTTGTGATCTTAACTTGTCTGGAACTTATGGGAAGTGGTGTGGTGTATTAAGAGTGTGATTTTTGGAACTGCTTTACTTAGTGAAATGTTATATAACTAAAAAGTAAATAAATGTATATTCTGTAGAATCATATTAATTGCTGTCCTTTGTTTAACTATTTGATACTGCTCCCTTACTCTAGAGAAAAGTCTGGCTGCTCAGCCATCGCTACCACTTTAACTGTGTTGTACAGGCTTGTACCAAAGGTGAATTTGTACTGTCACTTGTAGTCTTAATTGTGTGTGGTGTTCCCAAAGGGTACTGCATATAATTCTGCCTAACACCACCGAAGGTGACAAAGAGCACCTCCGATTTGCAGAAGCTCTTGGTTCTGTACAGGTAGAATTCTAACGCACGCCTGACATCCAGACAGTGCAGTACCCTCTGCGCTTCGTTCGTGAGGTCCGCAAAGAAAGTAGGTAGCACTATCACCTCATTGAGGAAAATGAGGAGACTACCTTATGTAAGAATGCAGGATGAGTTCTAAGGACCACCTTGTCCTTATGAAAGGTAGCATAAGGCTCTGAAGCCACCAGTGCCTGGATTTAACGGACCCTGCGTGCAGACGTAAGACCCACCAACAGGGCCGTCTTAATGGTGACCAGCCTGATGTCCGCGGACGTCATTGGCTCAAATGGTTTATGCGCCAAGGCATATAAAACTACATTGAGGTTCCACAAAGGTGTGTCTTCTTGATAGGTGGGTAGAGCCTGGTGAGGCCCGCCAAATGTCTTAACTATCGGGTCTGAGGATGAAAAGACCTCCTGTTCAGACAGGCTGAATAGTTCCGAGAACCATGGCCTCGCGGGCCACCACAGAGCTATCAGGATGACACGGAGGTGCCGTGTCTACCTGATCTTGCAGCTTACCCTGTGGACCAGGGGAGTGGGAGCGAAGGCATACACGTTCACGTTGTCCCATTGTATCTGCATCGCATCACCCAGGGAGCCACAGCCCTGTCCCGGGACAGGAAGCAAACTGGGGGTACCAACTGTTGGACCAGGTGGCAAAGAGATCCACCTGAGGATGACCCCATCTGTTGAAGATCTCTCCAAGGACGTGTTTGTTCAACTTCCATTCGTAGTTGTCGGCACCCAGTCTGATGAGCCTGTCCGCCTCCAGGTTGGACTCCGCCGGGAGGTGGATTGCCCTCAACTGCATGTTGTTCTCCAGAGCCCACTCCAAAATGCTGCAAAGGTGCATAGGGGAGGAGACCTGGTGCCACCCTGTTTGTTGATGTAATACATGCTGGTGGAGTTGTCAGTTTGAATGAGGATTCCCTTGCCACTGATCAAGGGAAGGAAGGATTTGAGAGCCATTTGATATGGGCCTCCTGTTCCTGAAGAGACCAATCGCCATGGACGCTGTAGTTGTCCAGGTTGGCTCCCCAGCCCTCCAAGGAAGAGTATGTGGTGATGGTAACCTGCGGTGCTGGTTGCCTGAACGATCTGCCTATCCTCAAGTTGCAGTTTGTGCTCCACCAGACAAGGTCCTGGTGGAGAAAGTGAGGAATGCTGATGAGTTCCACATGGGAACCCCGCTCCTCACTCCATGAGACTGCGAAGTGAAGTTGCAATCATCTCATTTTGAGACTCGTGTATGGCACTGCCAGTAGACATGCCGCCATGAAACCCAAGAGGTGTTGGTACCACCATGCGGAGGACACCACTCTGCTGAGAAATTGACTTGTGACCCTCTTGATGGCTGTGATCTTGTCTTCCGAGGGGAAAACTCTCTGAGGGGGAAAAAACTCTTGGAGCGTGTATCCCAGATGAGGCCCAGGAATGTTAGATTCTGCGTAGACTCCAGTTTCGACTTGCTCAGATTGATGGTAAATCAGAATTCGTGCAGCGTATTCCTGAGGGCGGAGGAAGTGTGATAGACCGCCTCCGATGAACTCACCCCGACGAGCCAGTTGTCTAGGTATGGCTAGACATGGTGACACTGGGCCCTAAGCAGGGCTGCCACCGCATGAGTCTGGTAAAAACCATGGGGGCTGCATTGATAGGGTAGAACCTTGTATTGGAAATAAAAGCCCATGATCCTGAACCTCAGAAAGGACCGATGAGGCTGCCAAATCGGGACGTGTAAGTATGCGTCCTTCAGATCCAGTGAGCACATCCAGTCTCCCCAGCACAGTGTCTCTGCAATAAGCATTGGGGTAACCATCTTGAACTTTTGAAGAGGGAGGGAAAGGTTCAAGGTGTTGATGTCCCAATCTGTGGGAGTAGAGAGAGAGGGGAGAGAGGAACCAGTAGGCGGTAGCTCGTTGACACTACAGAGAGGAGTCAGGAGTCCGCGAACCTTGTGTGCCAATATTGTGCCTGAAAGCCTGCCCCCCCCACCAGAGACATGTGGACCCGCAGAGGGGTGTCATGCCTTTTTTCCCTCTGAGGCTGGTGATGAGGAGGGGGACTGAAAGAAGGCTGTTATTCCCCACCTTGTGCTGCTTACGGCGGTGCAGACTTGGATATCAGTCTGGCTGTCTTGACCTATGTTCCCGGAAGCCCCGGAACCCGCCGACGACCGCCCCGTCAGAAGGCTGGTGCGTCTGGCTGTAAGTCTTGGGCGTGGACTTTTCTGAGGATAGATAAGGATTTTGCTGTCTGGGAACTGTTTTTCTTCTTAAGTTCCGCATCGGTGGTGGAATGAAAAAGGTCGCCACCCTCGAATGTAAGGTCCAATATACGCTCCTGGACGTCCGGGTTGAACTTAGTAGCCCGCAGCCAGGCAGTTCTCATGTCCGTAGCGATGGAGATGGCACAGCCTGAGGTGTTTATATGCGCCACTGTGGACTCCATGATGTCTTGAGCCACAATCTTTGCTTCTGCCAGCACCGCCTTGAAGCGCACCGGAAGTTCTGGAAGGAAGTCGGCTATTTCCCGCCAAAGCCTTTGATTCACGGCTGCAAGCATAGCGTCCACATTAGACTGACGACGGTGCAGCGAGGCATTGGAATAGACCTTCTTTCCATATACCTCCAAGATCTACTCCTCCTTGGCTAGGATCGCCGAGGACGAGGTAGCCAAGGAAGACTGCGGCTTGGAGTAGAGTGAGGCCGCAGCAATCACCGGGGAGTGTTGTTGTGGGTGTGCCAACAGCAAGAGTGGATCCCCCTCCAATTACCTGGACTTGGCGTCCAGGCGCCGATTGGTAGGCTGCGCTGAATGGGGTTTAAGCCATCCCTTTTTGGCTAAGGCGACAACATCCTTCTGCATCGGAATCGCCATTCGAGCCGCAGGGCATAGAGTGAGGACCTCAGCCAGGACCCCCGCCTCTGGTTGTTCAACCTCGGGTTGTGGAAGCCTGAACTATTCGGCCAGACCTGTAAGCCGTTCATGGAATGCCTTGGCCGAAGAGGGCGTGTCGGGGTCCTCCTCCTTATCGATGTCCAACAGGATGTCCTGATGATCCGGAACAGGTGGAGGAGTACTGGTCGCAGGAGGCTGAGGTGTGCTGACCGGAGCCGAAGGCTGGTGTGGAACGGCCTGGACGGCAGGAGGCAGGGGTGCCGGAACCGTGGGGTCCGGCGTGGGCTGCTGGGGCAGCACAGGGGCCGGAGGAGCTGCAGCCATAGGAGGAATGACCCTGGGCGCTAGAGGTGGGACTGGAGGCAGCATGTCCCTGATCACATCCCGAAGGATGGCTCCCATCTGAGGGGGCCTCATAAGAGCGAGGAACTTTTAAAAAAACATGTCCTCACATGCCAGTGGGGAGATAGGCAGTGCGGGAGTAGGAGCAGGGCCTTGAGGTTGCTGAGGCCTGGGCGTACTGTGCCTTGCTGCATGCGGGGTGTATCTGACCTGCGACACTGAAGGATATGCTGTAGGCCACGTACCGGAAGACCAGTCCCACCTGGAAACTTGTTCTACCACCTGCTCCACAAAAGGGGGTGCCATTGGACGAGCTGCCATTTTGTCTGGCGCGGCAGCCATTTTGTCGGGCTGCATGCCACGTGTCTGCGTTGTGGTGCTTGCCGCGCTGGGCCCGGCCTCCTCCTGGACTCTTGCCGGTGGAGCTTGAGACCTACCCTGCACCTCAGGAGGGGGCCTGGTAGGTGTTGCGCCCTCGGCTGAGTCGCGGGTAGTGCTGCGTACAGAAGCCCCCTCAGACATTTGTCCGGTACTAGGGCATAGCCCCTCGGGTGGACACCCGGTAAAATAACCCTGCCGTCCCTCAGCAAAATCACTGGTAGGATCTAGCGACCCCTCTGCCTGGCAGCCGGTAGCTGAAGCAGCCTCAATACGTGTGCTGGTGTTAGAACCTGAACAGTCCCTCCCACTCAGACGTTTCCTGGGGAAGGAGTCACCCCTGTGGGGTGCGGATGAACAAAGTGGCCCTACATTTGGCCTCTACTTGCGCTTGACGAAATTCTTTAAGTCCTCTGGAGGCGATCGTTCAAAGAGCAAAGAGCTCGCTCCACCGAGCTAACCTGTTCTTCAGAGCATGCGGTATAAGCATGTCACACACGGTACAACCCTCCCAGCCGTGATCGGGGCCAAAACAGCGTAGGCAAAGAGCATGGGGTCAGACATAGGGAAGAGCCCCTCGCAAGCCGGATACCTGCTGAAGCACAAAGACGTTGACATGCGCCGGGGAGGAGCGTGGTGCCAGAGGACCTAGTACCTGATTAAAGACCAAAAGACAAAATCCGGGGAAGAGCACGTGGAATTACAACCCAGGAGTGCTGGTAAAAGCGCTCCGCTCCTGTCGGGGCAGAAAAGAGGACTGGAGAGTGGCGCCGGTGGGTGAAGTCAGGGGAGCACATGCTCCCAGTGCCATGCCACTGCGCGCCGCTAAATTTAAAGGGGAAGAAGATTTTTTCTGGTGAAAAAGATTCCGTCTCCCGTCCCTAGCGAGGGACGCCCATACAGTCTGGAGGAAAGAGGATGGGACATAGGAGTATGAAAATGTTTATGTTCTCCAGCATGGGTCTGGCATGGATTCACATGCTCATGAATATTTCACATGCTCATGAATATTCCCGGATGTCAGGCTGGGAATCCTCCATAAAAGAAAAAAAAAATGTTCACTTTAAAACGGTATTTCTTCTCTAAATCAATCAAGATGGAAGATGTCTGTTAGCCAGCCGATGACAGTGCATGATGCAGCCAGAGAGCCACCTGGAGAAGGAAGCCTTTGACAAGGCCTTTCCATGATTCACAGCTCCAAAATTGACAATTGACAAACAGCTGAGAAGTCTTCCGAAAGCTCTTCATGCGTGCCACGTAAAACTTCAAGGCGCAACAACGGATTCGGGAAGAAGACGGGTAACACCAAAGGCTCGTTGAGGTGGCACTCCGACGGTACCTTTGACATAAAGGTGGGTTGCATACACACTACCACCCTTGAAGCGTGGAAGGACAGATATGGCTATTTGCATGCCAGTACGTGGAACTCCCCGACCCGCCTGCCTGAGGTGATCGCCACGAGGAACATTGTCTTCCACGATAGGATCTTGAGAGGGGCCTGATGCATCGGCTCAAAAGGTGCAACCAATAAGCTTAGTCAAAACCACATTCAGTTCACAAGCCGGGGCAGGAGCCGTCACGGGTTGAAAAGTCCTGAACAGCCTTCGAAGAACTCCTTGACGAGTCTGTGAGACTTCAGAGAAGGCTTACCCGGTGCCGTGGTGTAGCGGGATATGACTGCCAGGTGTACCTTGTTAGAGGCATGAGCGAGTCCAGCCTTGGCCAAGGAAAGCAGGTATGGTAGGTGATGCAGGGCTTTGACACGCAGAGTGGTGATCTTCTGGGCCTTGCACCACACGGAGAAACGCTTCCACTTATGGCCGTAGCAAGTCAATGTTGAAGAGGCACTGGCCCTTGCAGGGATGTCCCCGCACTCCAGAGGTGGTAAAGCATGATGTCCAAACTCTAGGGCTGCAGGTGCCAAGCCCTGAGGTTCAGCGATGCTATGTCGTGGTGCAGAATTGCTCCTCCCTCTCTGGACAGAAGCTCCGGCAGTCGTGGCATCTTGATAGACTGAGCCACCAACAGATTTAGCAAATCTGGATACCAGATTTGTTGCGGCCATGCCGGAGCAACGAGTATTGGCTTGCAGTGACACGGAGTGTGCCGCTACCGAAGCCAGGCATTTCGTCAGGACCCTCGTACCGATTTCAGGCCGAAGGGAAGCACCTTCAACTGATAGTGCCATCCCTGGACCACAAACTGCAGGAACTTCAGGTGCTTCCGAAGGATGGGGAAGTATGCGTCTTCCAAGGCCAGAGATGCGAGGAAATCACCTGCCTCCAGTTGGCCGAGCACGTGCTGCAACTTAACCATCCTGACCTTCAGGTAATTGGGGCGTTGTAGGTCCAGGATCAGTCTTCACCTTTCTATCTTCTTTCGAACCAGAAACTATCTGGAGTGCACCCTGGAGGTGCTGGCAGACAGGTTTTATTGCGCCCTTTTTATTTTTTCAACATGGCTTGGACCTCCTGCAGTATGCGTGCTGCATATTCTTGATGCGCTACAGGGGGAATAAGGGGACACCTGTGCTGAAACTGCAAGGTGTACCCTTGTCCAAGAGCTTCCAGCACCTATCATTCAGTATTGATGGGCTTCCACACTCTGGCGAGTGACATGGTCGTCCTCCTGGACTCGCGCCTTTAATAAAGGAACTATTCCTTTGCTGCCGGTCATATGCCTCCTTGATGGTCATAACCATCCCCCTTGCTATGGAAGCCTTGACAGCCTGGTTTTGACGCGCCAAAAGTGAACAAGGCAACCAATTTACGGAAGCTCTTTGTCCTGTACAGATAAAATCATAGAGCACGTCTGACATCCAGACAGTGCAATACCTTCTGAGCTTCATCCTTTGGCTTCGCAAAGAATGTTGGGAGTACTATCTCCTTGTCAAGGGAAAGGAAGGAACAACCTGAGGGAGAAAGGCAGGTTGCGTCCTAAGTACCCCCTTGCCCCGGTGAAATATGGTATAGGGCTCTGATGCCACCACAGCCGGAATTTCGATGATCCCGTGTGCTGAAGTAAGGCCAACCAGCAAAGCAGTCTTAATAGTAACCAGCATGATATCTGTTGACACCATGGGTTCATAGTAGAGTTTGTGTGCCAGAGCGGTCAACACCACGTTAAGGTCCCAGACCAGATGTGGACGTTTGACAGGATATAATCTGGTGAGTCCGCTAAGTGCCTTTTGAGCACCGGTTGGAAGAGGAGAAGCTGCCCTCTCTGGAATTCTTGTAGGCCCCTATGGCTGCCAGATACGTACGGAAGGGGTCTATCTGGACACCGGAGTGTGCCAGATGTGGAGAGAAGGCTAACATCGTCCAGTGAGCAGGTCTGCGGATAAATCTTGTTTATCTTTGCACTGTGGCAGAACCTGGTCCACTTGCTCCTGTACTGACCCCTGGTGGATTCGCTTCTTGACGCTTGCATGATAGCCAGGTTGACCTGTGACAAGTGTAAATGCTTCAGGGTGATCTGTTCCGGAACAAAGCTGCCAGGGCTCACTTCTGCGGAGCGTGGTGAACCACTGTGCCCCCCTGCTGGGAGAGTAAGTGGGCTGGACACAGCGGGAGGTGTATTGGAGGTTGGTCCAATAGTCGGAGGAGCTCAGAGAACTAAGGTCTTGCTGGTCACCATGGTGCTATAAAGATGAGTCGAAGGCTCTGTGACTCCCTGACCCGGCAGATGACCCTGTGAATCAGAGGAGTTGGGGGAAACGCCTATGCATTAATCTGCAACGCGACACCCAGAGATCCCCTACCTTGCCCCAGCCAGGAAGGAAAAAGAGGGCACCTCCTGTTCAAGGTGGCGAAGAGGTCTACATGAGGGTGGCACCCCCTGTCGAAGATCCTCCCTTAGGACCGCTTCATTCAACTGCCACTCGTAGTTGTCGATCCCCAGCCAGCTGAGCAAGTCTGCCTCTAAATTGGATTCCCCGGCAGGTGGACTGCTGAGAAGTGAATGCTGTTTGACAGTGCCCACTCCCAAATGTTGATGGACAAACGACAGAGTGGAGGGGACCTGGTACCTCTCTGCTTGTTGATGTAATACATGCATGTGGAGCTGTCTGTCTGGATGCATACTGACTCGCTGTTGACAATGGGGAGAAATGCTTTGAGGGCCAGCCAGATGACCATCATCTCAAGCCAGTTGATGTGTTTCAGCTGTTCCTGTCGTGACCATACTCCATGGACACTGTGGTTGTCCAGTGTAGCCCCTCACCCCTCTTGGGACGAGTCCGTGGTAATAGTGATCTCCGGGGAAGGCTGCCTGAATGATCTTCCCCATCAATAGGTTGGTCTCTGCACTCCATCACTCCAGTTCCAGATGTAGGTGCTGTGGTATGCTGTCTAGAGCTGTCTGGGAGCCAGTCTCTCAATGGCAAAGGCTGTGAAATACAGCTGCATCCTCCTCATTTTGAGTTTTGTGTGCGGCACTGCCAGGAGACAGGCCGCCATTATTCCAAGCAGGTGCTGGTACCAGCACGCTGAGGTCGCTGGTCTGCTGAGAAAATACCTTGTGGCCTTCCTGAATGCCGTGATCTTGTCTGCCAAGGGGAAGATAATCTCCACCTCGTATTCCAAATTAGCCCCAGGAATGATAAGGACTGAGTGGGAAGTAACTGCGACATCTTGAGGTTGATGGAGAACCCCCCAGATCGTATAGCATGTGCATAAGTGCTGAAGCTGTGCGCTGTACAGCCTCAGTCCATTCCGCTCAGACTAGCCAGTCATTGAGGTATGAATAAATGTGGCGTCCCTCCTCCCTAAGCAGGGCTGCTACCAAGTTCATTAGTCTTGTAAAGACCCCTGCGTCCGAATTGAGGGGGAAAAAGGGAGGACTTTGCATTGAAAGTGGAAGCCCATGATCCAGAACACCAGGAAGGAACGATGGGGCTCCCAAATCGGGACGTGTAGGTAAGCATCCTTCAGATGCAGGGAGCGCATCCAGTCACCCCCAAACAGTGTCTCCGCAATGAGTGCTGGAGTAACAATCTTGAACTTTTGAAGAGGTAGGGAAAAGTTCAAGGAAGAGCAGTCTAGTACAAGTCTCAGGCCAGCCTACTTCTTCTTCTGAATGGCGAATATCCAGGAATAGAGGTCAATGCCTTGCTGTGAAGCTGGCATCTCCTCTATTGCGTGATTCGCAATGAGCCAGCAGATTTCTGCCAAAAGAGTTGCCGTCCCAATCTGTGGGAGTGGAGGGGAGAAAAGAGCAATTGCCAGACAGAAGCACGTGGAAACTATGGAGAGGATCCACGTGTCTGCAAACCTTGCCCTCCAGGAATGGATGTGAAGGGGAACCATGTCCCCCACCAGAGACTTGTGGATCTGGACGGCATCCTCACAGTTTTTTACCCTCAGAGGCTGGTGCCTGGGAGGGGGACTGGAAAAAAATCACTTGTTTGAGAATTTGTGCTGCTTGCACCTGTGCTGGCTAGAAGACCGGTCGAGCTGTCTAGCGCGTCAGTCCTCAAAACCCCTGAAGCCACCGAAGGTACGAGCTCTGTCAGAGCGTTGGTGACTTTGGCTATGGGCATTGGGTGCAGATTTTGTCAGGATTGACAAGGACTGAGCTGTTTGCGAGCTATATTTTCTTTTTGTCAAGTTCCTCGTCCATAGTTGAGTGAAACAAGTCCCGTCCGCCCGCCCAAATGGCAGTCTAGAATGCGCTACTGCACATCAGGGTTAAACTTGGTTGCTTTAAGCCAAGCTGTCCTCCTCATGTCGGTGGTGACAGATGGCTCTGCCCGCTGTGTCAATGTGAGCGACTGTGGACTCCATGATATTCTGTGCCACTATTTTCGCCTCTGCCAACCCTGCCCTGAATCATGCCTGAGTGGCGCGGGAAGCTCTGGGAGGAAGTCCACAATCTCCCGCCAAAGCTCTTGGTTCACTGCTGCCAACATGGCGTCCGCGTTGGCCTGGTGCAGGTGGAGCGTGTCATGAGACTATCTTTTTGCCATATGACTCCAGAAGCTTTTCCTCCATCCCTAGGAGGGCTAACGTGGGGGCAGATGAAGAAGCCTGCGGCTTAGAGTAAATGGAGGCAGCAGCTAAAACAGAGGAATGAGGATGGGGCGCACTGATAGTATGATTGAGTCCCCTTCCGCTTGCCTATACTTGGCATCCAGGCGTTTATTTGCAGGTTGCGTGGAATGCAGCTCCCCCCAGCCCTTTTTGGCCAAGTATTCTACATCCTTTTGTAAAGGTATGCCTGTTCTTGTGGAAGGGTGGATGGTCAACACCTCAGGCAAGACCCCCTCCTCAGGTTATTCAATTTGGGGCTGTTAGATCCTCAGGTACTCTGCGACACCCGCCAGCCTCTCGTGGAAAGCCCTAGCTGATGAGGCAGTATCCTGATCCTCCTCGTCGCCTGTGTCCCCCGCTGTGTCCTGCAGGTCGGGAGCTGGTGGTGGTGGTGTGCCGGGTGCAGGCAGCTGTGGCATGCTGCCTGGCAGTGCTGGGGGCTGCGCCTGTAGCAGGGCCACCATGACTGGTGTGAGCGCGTGGACCAGGGCCTGAACTGGAACCGAGGTCTGTACCACGGTCGGAGCTTGAGGTGGTATAGTAGGGAGCATGTCCTTAATGATCCCCTTGAGGATGGTGCCCATCTGAGGAGATTTCATGAGGATAAGGAACTTTTCAAAGAACCTATCCTCGCATGCTGGTGAAGGGCTCTGCTGCGTAGGTGCCAGTCCCTGCAGCTGCTGAGCTCTTGCTGGTCCTTATCACACTGGGCCGGGATCTGCATACTGCCCCTGTGGTGATGTGGTTGGCTATGACATGGACCAGGTAACTGGCATTGTCCAGTCCCATCTTGATGTGCGTTCCCATGCCTGCTCTCTCGATTGAGTCGACAACGGGTGCGCCACCATCTTGTCTGGTCTGGCGGCCATTTTGTCATGCACTGCGCCACGGGCCTGCTGCGTGGTGTCTGATGAGCTGAGTCCAGTCTCCCCCTGCACGCTTAGAATCAAAGGCTCTGTCCTTCCCTGCACTTCAGGTAGAGACCTGGGGGCAGAGTGGCCTCGGTCATTACGCCGGTAGTGCTACTGTTAAATAAAGGCGCCCCTCGGGAGCGCGCCCGGTGTTAGAGCAGAGCCCCACGGGGAGAACCCCGGTACTAGAGCCTTGCAGCCCCTCAGCAGTGGGACCAGCAGGATCCTAGGACACTCGACCCGTTGGTCGGTAGATCTCAGAGCCTCGGTCCCCTTGCTGGTTTTAGGAACTGGAAGGCCCCTCCCGCTTGAACGCTTCCCAGGGAAGGAGTCGCCCTACCTTGGGCCTGGTCTTCCTCTTCACGTACATCTTAATGTCTGTTGGTGGTGATCTTTCGAATAGCTCCCCCCACCTGGCTAAGCAATTCTTCAGTGAGTGCGTGGTCAATGCGTCGTACGTAGAACAGCTGTGCCAGCCGTGGTCGGGGACAAGGCACCAGAGGCAGTGTGTGTGAGGATCGACATGGTGAAGGAACCCCCGGAGGTCGGACACCTGATGAAACCGACAACATTCGACATGCGCCGGGGAGGAACGTGGCGCCAGAGGACAGAGTATTTATTATCTCAGATAATTGCTATGTGAAAGAAGGGAAATTAAAAATCCCAAGGAAGAGTGCATGGAAATACAAGGCCGGAGGCATAACCCAGGATGCTTGGTGAAAGCGGTCTGCTCCCGTCGACACAGAAAAGAGGACTGGGAAGTGGCGCCAATGGATGAAGTCCGGGGAGTGCATGTTCCCAGTGCTGCATGCATCTAAATGTAAAAGGGAAGACAATTCTTTCTGGTGAAAAAGGTTCAGTTTCCCGTCCCTAGCGAGGGACGCCCATACAGTATGGAGGAAAGAGGACAGGACATAGGAGTATATCAAGGATCAGAAATCTGTAGGAGGCAGGAGCATCAGAAGAACATTACAGAGAGGTAATCATTTATTTTTCCTTAACCTCTTTAGTGCCAAGGACGAGGTATCTCGTCCTTGACTCTACGTTCACAGTGCCAAGGACGAGATAGCTCGTCCTTTCTGGCACTCTGTTTTGTGCGATCGCTGCAAAGAGGGATCACACAAAACTTAAATCCAACCGCCGGGGGTTGGATTTCCTTCAGTTTCATGAAACAAAGTAATTTTCACTGCGGCAGCTGAAATGGCTGCCGCAGTGAAAATGAAAGGTAAGTCTCCACCTTTCCAACCCTCTACCGACGGCACTATTGTGGAGGTGTTGTTGGAAAGTGAAGACTCTCCCCTTTCCAACGACACCTTTTTTGAAGCATTGCTGGGCGTGGATCCCTCGATCCGCGCCCAGCAATGCCCACTAGACCACCAGCGATCTATTTGTAAAGTGCACGGGAGAGGGGCCTACTTACAATGTAAGCAGCCCTCTCCCTACCAGCCTCCAAAGGATGGGGCAACATGTTATGTCTGCCCCTAGGGAGTGGAAAGAAAAATCTATTTTTTAAAATAATAAATACAGGTGGGGGTTGGGCCCCACTAGACCACCAGGTATTCATTTATGAAAGGGGGTGGCCCTCTCCCCCCACCTTAGTGGATGGGGGGCACCTCATGAAGCCCTACCTGGGGGCAGATTTCCCATTTGGGGTGGGGGAGGAGAGGTCCACCAGAAAGCCCCCCCCCCCCCAAGCCATGGGGCTGCAGGTATTTTTAAGCTCTTTACCTTTGCGCCCAGGTAGGTGCACCCACACATGTGATGTACCGTTTTCGTCGGACACCTGTGGGAAAGCGGGAAGGTAGGCCCACCTGTGTTGCCGGTGTGTTTCGGTGGGCGAGCAGAGTGAAACATGCGAAAATTATATGTTACTCACTGTAGTGACTAAGGTACTCTTAGTCCATAGTCCATAGTCCACTTTGCTCCATACTGTATGGGGGTCCCTTCCGAGGGACATCAGATGGAACCTTTTTTATCAGAAAAACCATTCTTCCTTTTTAAATTTAGAAGCAAGCGGGCGAGCGGCCCAGGGAGCATGCGCTGCCCTGACTCCGCCCTCCGGTGCCACACCTCAGTCCCCATTGATGCGTCGACAATAGATTTAACATTGCCTAATGACACCAGTATTATTAGGGGGGAGGTTGGTGGGACTTATGGAGGAAAGGGGACTGTGGACTAAGAGTACGTTAGTCACTACAGTGAGTAACTTATAATTACTCTTAGGTCCTGTCACCTTTCCCCCATTCTGTATGGGAGATTACAACTGAATGTAGCCCCAGGGTGGAGAGGAGACCCTCCTTAAGTAAATAGGTTCCTGAGAACCGCCTGTCCGAAAGCCGCCTCGGATCTAGAGCAGGCATCCAAACAGTAATGCTTGCAGAAAGCCGAGCGAGAGGCCCAAGTGGCCGCCCTGTTTATGACTTGCCAGGGGACATGGCCCTGGAATGCGATGGCCGTTGCATTGGCCCTGACTGCGTGGGAATGCATGTTGGCAGGAAGCGGCTTGTGCTGGTTTCTCCTACGCTTCCTTGATGGCAGAGACCATCGAGCGGGATATGGAAGCCTTAGAGGCCAGATAGCCTGGTCTTGAGCCTCCAAAAATGACAAACAGGGCGTTGCGAAGCCCTTGGTCCTGTCCAAGTAGAATTTCAGGCAGTGCAGCACTCTCTGTGCTTCGTTCTTGGGATTAGGAAAAAACGTAGGAAGTACTATTTACTCGTATAAGTGTAAAGCAGACGGGTCCTTGGGCAGAAATGCCAGATATGTCCGCAGGACTACTTTGTCCTTGAGAAAGGTAGTATATGGTTCAGAGGCGACTAGCACCTGGATTTCGCTGACTCTATGAGCCGAGGTGAGGACGACTAGTAAGGCCGTCTTGATGGTGACCAGCGTGATGTCCACAGACGCCACAGGCTCGAAAGGTGTGTGCGCCAGAGCGCCCAAGACTATGTTAAGGTCCCACACAGGGTGCTGTCTCTTGATGGGCGGGTAGAGCCTTGCAAGTCCCATCAGGTGTTTCTTGACGAGAGGATTGGAGGAGAAGATGCCTTCCTCCGAGTTCCTGTAAGCCCCAATGGCTGCGAGGTATGTGCTGCAGGTGTCCACCTGTAAGCCAGAGGGGGCGAGGTGCGCTGAGAAGGATAGCGCATCATCCAAGGTGCACGCCAGGGGGTCGATTCGCTTGGAGTCTGCCCAGTGGCAGAATCTGGTCCATTTGCTTTTGTACTGGGCCCTGGTAGCCTTGCTCCTGGCACCCTGTATGATTTCCAGATTGGCCTGTGAGAGGCTGAGGTGCCGCAGCGTTACCTGTTCAGGTACCATGTTGTTAGGGCTAGTTTCCCTGGCGCAGGGTGGATGACTGCCCCCCTGCTGCGCCAGAAGATGTGCTTGGCCCATCGGAGGTGTACCGGGGGCACTTTGGCAAGACTGAGCAGCTCCGAAAACCATGGCCTGGCCGGCCACCATGGACCTATTAGAATGAGGAGGAGTTGGCGAGACTCCTTGATTTTGCAAATTACCCTGTGAATCAGGGGCGTGGGTGGAAAGGCATAGGCCTTCATGCCGGTCCACTGGAGGTGAAATGCGTCGCCCAGAGAGCCGGGGCCCTGACCTTGCCAGGATGCGAACTGGGGACACTTCTTGGTGTGCCAGGTGGCAAATGGATCCACCTGGGGGTGACCCCACCTGTTGATGATCTCCTAAATAACTAGGTCGTTAAGCTGCCACTTGTAATTGTCCGCTCCCAGCCTGCTGAGCCTGTCCGCTTCCAGGTTGGATTCCCCCGGGAGGTGGACTGCCGTGAGATAAATGTCATTTTCCAGGGCCCATTCCCACATGTTGATCGCCAGTCTGAACAGAGGAGGGGATATGGTGCCTCCCTGCTTGTTGACGTAGTACCTGCTGGTCGAGTTGTCTGTCTGGATGAGGAAAACCTTACCCCTGAGAAGTGGTAGGAATGCCTTGAGTGCCAGCCAGATGGCGTTCAGTTCTAGCCAACTGATGTGGTATCCCTGCTTCAGATGAGTCCAGGTGCCATGGACAGAGATCGTCCAGGGTGGCCCCCCCAGCCCTCAAGAGTGGAATCCGTGGCGACGGTGGCCTGCTGAGTGGACGTTCAAAAGGGCTTGCCCATCCGTAGGTTGCAGTCTCTGGACCACCAAGTTAGGTCCGGGTGGAGAGATGGAGGAACGTTGATCATCTCGGATTGAGGGCCCCGATCCTGGTTCCATGAGGCTGCGAAGTGCAGCGGAATCCTCCTCATCCTTAGTCTTGTGTGCGGGATGGCCAATAGGACCGCTGCCATTAGACCCAGGAGATGTTGGTACCACCATGCTGAGGTCACATCTCTGTTGAGGAAGAGTGTTAGGCAGAATGCTGGGCAGTGCCCTTAGAGACCACTACACAAGATTAAGACTACAAGTGGTAGAAGCATGTACTACACAGTTAGAGTGGCAGCAGTAGAGGAGCAGCCAGACATATCTCAAGACCAAATGAGCAGTAGTAGAGAGTACACAAAGGACTACAATTACTGTGACTCAAGCAAACACTGACTCAAGGTTTCTGGTTAAAAAATATAAGTACATTAATTTTTAAACCATCTGTTCACAAAACACTTCACTTCGATTAGATAAAACCACACTCTAAATATACTACACACAACCAATTCCTCTTGTTTAGGTCAACTCAAGGTAAGTACATTAGGATTTGACAGACCGGTGTGTTAGGCAGAAACCTGTGCAGTTCCCTCTGGGACAACTGCAGAAGATTTAAGACTACAGGTGTTTGGCAGTAAACCCACTTGGTAGCAGTCTGTACCACACAGATTCACTTGGTGGCTGTGGCTGAGCAGTCAGACTTCCCTCAAGAAGAGTTAGGCAGTATACAGAGTATTCACAATAGGTCAAAAGAACATAGTAGAACAAGTAAACACTGACCAGGGCTTGGTGTAAAAGAGATATAATTATTTATTTAAAAACCACATCTAGAAAAACACACAGGCACTAATAGTAAGCAATTCAAAAACACGGTCACTAAAAGATATACACTCCCTTAAAAGAATATTAGACAAGTCTTAAGTAAAGGCCCACTTATTTTCAGACAGCGGTGAGCGCTTAATGCAGATGGCACTCTAATAATTCGTTTTAAAAGGGAGAGAAAAGCAGAATATAATTTGAAACAGATCCCAACACTTTCATAAGAACAAAACAAGAGAGGAAGGCAAGTAAAACTGAAGTTAGTGTTCAGAAGGCCAGATCCACTTTGAGGATCAGAACGAAATGTGTCCAAGGTCACACGGTTGAAGTGCACAAGAGTCTTGCAAAGGTTCAAAAAGAGTTGGACCAAAAGAATGGGACCAGTTAGAAGGTCAAGGCGGCCAGCCCTATCAAGAAGGTTAAGGGATTATTATTACCTTGTAGCAATCTTTAGAAAGGGAGGCCTGGCGGACACAGTACCTTAGAGTGGTGAGAATACTCCAGCGGGGGCAGTTGTTCCTGACAGCGGATGCAAGTCAGTGCTTCGTCCGGGGGAAGAGAGAATCTCATCGGGGAGGAAGACAGGAGTCCGTTGCACTGCCAGGGAAGAAACCAGCCGCAGAGTTCTCAGGTAAAAGGAGCAGTCCTTTTATTCGCGGTCCAGTGGTAAGTGGCTATCCGGTTGCCGGGGTGCTTGGCACAGGCAATTCGACCACAAGACGTCCTGGGATGCGAAGAGAAGAAGGTAAACTGGTTGTGCCCACCAGTCAGGGGAAGAAGCCTCTCCAGCCGGGAGATCTTCTCTGTCGTCGGGAAGTGGTGAGTCGGTTCCGCATTGCTCCACCGGTGGTGTCGTCGTGCTAGGTCGGCTCAGCTTCTCCCTCGTCGGATTCTCAGGTCCTGTGGCGACTTCTGAAGTTCCAGTCCCCAAAGCCCTGCTTTTATGCCGCACACCCCCATTCACTCAGCCTAGCTGTCAATCAAACATGCTAAGTGGAGAGCCGGCCGGCTCACCACTTGGGCCAATCACACAAGAGTGCGACTTGAGTTACCAAGGTAACTCAGTCCAGGGTGCCTACCCCCTCCCACACCTCCTGTGGTACCCAGACAGAGTGGCACCACTTTGGAGGTCTTCTGTGGAGAAGCCCGACAAAAAGTGGAACAAAGGGCTCGACTTGGGTTGGAGTCACAGAAGAGAACACAAACGCCATTTTAGAATCAAGTCCTGGCAAAAAAATACCAACCGGCGAATTAATATTAAATAAATAAACCGGCGGTATGGTCGAGGCTATGAGAATTAAATAATTAAAGTTGGTAGCCTCGAACAATGGGAAAATCCCATAGGGATATATTTGCGGTCGAATATAAAAAGTAGTATCCACTGCCACCAGCCAAAACTCGATCAGGGGGGACGGAGACGTGCCCCCTCGACTAACAGACCCCGGGCCAATCGAATTGCCCCGACCAGTACGTCCACAATATGATGGTTTGTACTGGTTTCTGTTCATAATTTGGGACTAGTAAAGCCAATGGTGACTTTACATGCCCTGGTAGACAGTAGTCAGTCCCAGGGTATGGAGACTATGGTGGGGTGTCACTATGACACGGAGGGTGCTGTGTAACACACATAGTAACAACACATGAGACCCTATGGAGTAAAGGACCCCATAGCCCATAAAACACATTAACAGTCAAAGGAACACCATAAATCATGTCCAAGAGTGGGAGAAAGAGAGTCTCACTCTTGGCAGGAGAAAAAAAACAAACTCCAGAAATCCAGCAAAGCTTCTGGGAGACTCACTAGGTTAGGAAATCTCCATAACACGGTGTTTTGAAACAAAGACGTTACCATGGGTTAATACGTGATCACTTTTTGACAGTAAGGACAGTCGGTTTTACGAAGGAAAAGCGTACCCGTGGGCAGAAATGTAACCGTAGTCAAACACACTTAGCCCATAGAATAAAACAAGGGAATAGTGGATAAAAATCATAGGCAATACTTTTATCAAGGCAATAGAATCAGAGGACGTGTTCTAAGAGGCAGATAAAAGTCAATAGGCCTGCAGCAGTGTAAAATGGAGCAGGGGCTCTGTTGTCGAGGATCACACGGTGAGAACAGAATAAGATTAACGTTGCCAGGAGTACTGGATATTGTCAAAGGGAGGCAAAAGTTACAAGAGGGAAGGAAGAAAGGACAAGCCTTCGGCAAGGAAAAGGGTTCCCCCCGATTCCTCAAGGTCGGTCAGAGAGAACGACCAAAATAGACACAGTACCTTATTCGGATGAAGAAAGCTGGTGCTACGGCAGTTGTTCCTGGTAGTTCCTGCAGACTCTCGGTTCGTGAAGCTTCAGTCGTGGGGACGAAAAGGACGACATCTGGAGCAATCTGCACTACCCAGGGATGAGGCCAGCAGCAGCAAAGCAACAGTGAATAAAAGGTGCGCTCAGTTAAAAAAGGAGAGGCTCTTCAGATGGCTATCCGGACCACTACAGCTGTGTGCAGCGATTTCGACCAAGATCAGGATCCTCTGGCTGAAGAAGTTGAGCTGGTTGATGCCACCAAGCTCAAGGGAAGACTACTCTGGACTGGATCTTCTCTTAGTTCAGGACTGCAGCAGGGCTTCACCGGGATTCGGGAGTTGCCGCAGCCGTCTTCGCCGCTTCTCTTCGGTTCCTTGCAGTTCCATTGGCGACTGACTTCCAGCCCAAGAGTCCTGCCTTTTATGCCAAAATCCCCCATTCACACAGCCTGGCTGTCAATCACACAGCAGGGGGGGTTATCCGGCCCGGACAACCACCTTAGCCAATGGACACAAAGTGCGACTTGTGTCTCCAAGGAGACCCTGCGGAGGGGGTGACTAGACCCCTCCCTCACATTCAGCCCACCTAGACACACAGACGCCAAAGGAGGGCTTCTAGACGGAAGCCCGCCAAAGGACAGCAAACAAAGAAGGCAAACCTGGTTTGCCGCGCATAGTAAAACAAAAGAAGGATTTTAACAAAAAGAAATGGCGATAAAACCCGACCGGAGCCAAATTAAAAAGTATTTGGTTAAGCAGGTGTAAGTACGAGGCTAATACAATAGCCTAAAACAGTCCCACGTTTATATAATATAATCGCGGTAGAAAAGATAGGATAGGTACCACTGCCACCAGCCAAGTCTTAGTGTTAAGGGAGCGAAACAAAGCTCCAAGAGGCGCAGACAAAAAGGAGTACGAATTAACCCCTTCCAGTACTCCATGTAAGATGGGGTGTACTGGGTCTGCAGTTTAAATGACTACATAAAGTAAATGGCAACTTTAACTGTTTCTGGGGGACAGTAGTCAGCCCCAGAAAAATGGAGTCAGGGGGGAAGTCTTAGAGACAACCCTGTGTCACTGCAATGAAGATGCTGTGTGTGACACACACCAAAAGTGGGGCTCATGGAGTGGTGTGGCTCCAGAGCCCAAGATCACACAAAACAGTTGAAATACAGATGGCAAAACACATGTAAGAGTGAAAAAAAGGTTCACATTCTTACCAGGTGGAAAAAATAAACCCCAGAAATCCAGCAAAGCTGCTGAGGGACTCACTAGGTAAGGGAAATTAGCCCTAAATGAGAATTCTCCCCAACAAAGAAGGTGGTGGACCTCTTGATAGATGAGATTTTGTCCTCCGAAGGAAATACCTTCTGGGAGCACGTGTGCCCAAATGAGGCCCAAAAAATGTCAGAGTCTGCATGGGTTGCAGCTGCGACTTCTTGAGATTGAGCGAAAAGCCCAGATTGTGCAGTGTGTTCATAAGGTCATGGGAAGAGTGGTGAACTGCTTCCGGCGATGAAGCCCTAACTAGCCAGTCGTCCAGGTATGGGTAGATGTGGAGGCCCTGCACTCTGAGGAGGGCCGCCACTGCATTCATGAGCCTGGTGAAGACCCTGGGGGCCGAGTTCAGGCCAAACGGAAGGACAACATACTGAAAATGATAGCCCATGATGCTGAACCGAAAGGAAAGAACGATGGGGCTGCCAAATTGGGACATGTAGGTACGCGTCCTTCAGGTCCAGGGAGCACATCAAGTCTCCCTTGTCCAATGTCTCCGCCATAAACGCTGGCATAACCATCTTGAATTTTTGCAGGGGTACAGAGAGGTTGAGGGTAGAAAGGTCCAGCACAACTCTCAGGCCCGCCTGGTTCTTCACCTGAATGGCGAAAATCCTGGAGTAAAAGCCAAAGCCTCGCTGGGAGGCTGGGACTTCCTCCACTGCCTGGCTCTCTACGAGTGACCGGATCTCCGCCAAAAGAGTTGCTGTCCCAACCTGTGGGAGTGGAGGTAGGGAGGAGAGGCTGGGATAGGGAGGCGGTACCCCGTGGATACTACTCAGAGGATCTAGGGGTCTGCAAAATTCTGGTGTCAGAAATGTGCATGGAGAGCAAGCCTGCCCCCCACCAGAGACACGTGGACCCGAAGGGGCAGGTCATGCCTTCTTTCCCTCAGAGGCCGTCGCGGAGGAGGGTGACTGGAAAAAGCCCTTAGCCGCCCCCCTCCCCCTTTTTGTCGCTTGCGCCAGCTCTGAAACGGAAAGCGGGCCGGCTGCCTGTATCTATGCTCCTGGAAGCCTCGGAACCCTTTGTACATACGACCCCTATTGGAGTGCTGCTGAGATTGGGTATACGATTTGGGCATTGTCTTTGTCAAGATGGATAAAGACTTGGCTGTTTGTGAGCGGTTTTTCTTTTTGTCCAGCTCTTCGTCCGTGGAGGAGTGGAAAAGGCCCGCCCCTCGAACGGTAGATCTAATTTGCGTTCCTGGACATCCGGGTTAAACTTTGTTGCCCGCAGCCAGACTGTCTTTCTCAAGTCCGTGGTGATACAGATGGCAAGGCCAGAGGTATCAATATGGGCCACGGTGGATTCCATGAGATCATGCGCCACAAGCTTGGCCTTGGCCAGCCCTGACTTAAAGCGTGATTGGCTCTGGGTGGGTAGTTCCGGAAGGAAGTCCGCAATTTCCCCCCATAATCTTTGGTTGACGGCAGCCAGCATAGCATCTGCGTGGGCCTGACAAAGATGTAAGGACGCATTGGAATAGAGTTTCTTGCCGTACGCCTCCAAGATCTTCTCCTCCTTGCATAGCAGCGATGCAGAGGAGGAGGCTGGGGACGACTGAGGCTTGGAATATGGTGGTGTTGCAGCAATTACCGAGGAGTGTGGCTAAGGATGGCCCGAGAGCAAGAGCGTATGCCCCACCATCTGCCTGTCATTGGCGTCCAGACGTCAATTGACCGGCTGGGCTGAGTTTGGTTTGAGCCAGCCCTTCTTGGCCAGGGAGACTATATCGGTCTGCAGAGGAATCCCTGATTTGGCAGAGGGGCTTGTGCGAGGACCTCCGCCAGAACCCCCTCTGCCGGCTGCTCGACCTTGGGTTGGGGTAGGCCGAGATACTCAGTCAGCCCAGCAAGACGTTTGTGGAAGGCCCTGGCTGAGGATGGTGTGTCCCGATGCTCCTCCTCATCCGTATCCTGTGGATCTGGGGGATCCTGTGGAGGAGGAGGAGGAGTAGTTGGCGCCAGAGGCTGGGTTACAGGGACCGCGGCCAGAGGCAGATACGGAGCCGCCTGAGGAGTCGGCTGGGGAGCCGGAGGAGGTGGCTGTGCCACTGCAAGCTTTGCGGGAAGGACTTCCCTGATGGCATCTTTGAGGATAAGCCCCATCCGAGGTGACTTCATGAGGCCGAGGAACCTCTCGAAGAAGACCTTTTCACTGACCGAGGAGGTGGCAGGGGGTGCTGACGGGGTAGCGGGGACTTGCTGGAGCCGCTGCATACCCTGCCCATATGGACGCAAAGGAAATCTGACCTGTGCAAAAGAGGGGTAGGCTGTAGGCCACTTACCTGGTTGAGGCCAGTCTTAACTTGACAATCGTAATTCGGCAAATTCCTGGAATGGCGTTGGACGGGTGCCTCAGTCTGGCACGGCAGCCATTTTGTCGAGCTGCCTGTCACGTGTGTTAGGCAGAATCCTGTGCAGTGCCCTTAGGGACCACTACACACAATTAAGACTACAAGTGGTAATACAAGTTCACCTTTGGTACAAGCCTGTACTACTATGTTAAAGTGGTAGCAGTAGGGGGGCGCTGTTGGGCGCCGAGCAAGATGGCCGCCTGATACGTGTGCTCCGAGGCGGGCGGACCTCCAAATCCTGATTTAGGAGGTTTCCACGGATTACAGCCGGGCGCGGAGCACACGACTTTTCCCCTGCTGCTTCTGGGATCCTGGGGATCTGATCCCGCTTTGAATCGGAGCCGGGAAGTGCATCCCCGACTCCACGCTGCCCATCCCCCTTCCTGCGGCGCTCCTCCGCGCCTGAAATCCAGCCCCGGCGGAGGGTGGTCGTTCCCGCCGGGGGCCTGCTGCGCTCCTCCTCGCATTCGCCGGGCATCGGTGGGAGCTGGCGCGCCTCGACCTACCTGGTGGCGGGGTCGTCGGAGTCCTGGGACCGTGACCCGCCGGCCAGGCCGCTGGTCCTGCTGAGTCGCTGCTCCCGGGTCCCTGGAGGGACGTCGGCCCAGCGGTGCGTCCACCCTGCCTGCATCCGCTGCCTGCCTGCGCTACATCGGGGCCTCCCTGCCGCCCCCGCGGCTCCGCAGCCCGTGGTGAAGACCCAGGGCCCCCTCTTCCCCCCGACAGCACACGCCGCGCTGCTGGAGCGGCGCGGCGCGGCTCTCAGGTACGTGCTGCTGGGGAACTTCGCTCTTTGCTGGCCGCTCCTCCTTCCTGTGGCGACCCCGCGGAAGGCGCACAAACTCTCCCTGCATCTGTGCTCGGCTGGGGGGGCCGTGCTTTTATTCTCGCTGTTCCTGGCCTGCCTCTCCCCCCCCAGCCTGGTGAATCGCCGTGGGATCTCCTTTCTTCTCCTGTGGAATCCGGCGGGGGGGGTTGTGGAGACCCTTCCCCCCCCCAGCTTGCACGCGCCTCGCTGCCGGAGCGCTGCGGCCTCCTGGGGTGCGCAGGGGGGGCTTCGTGGACTGTTGGGCCTGGATACCTGCCTCCCTGCCTTGTGACTCCGGGGTCGCCCCTCTCTGCGGCGTTGTTGGAGGCCCACGGTCGGTGACGTCTGGATCCGCCTGGGGGGCCCTGACTCTCGTGGCTCCTTGTCTTGTGGCCCGGCGGCCCTCTCCCCCCGCTGGGAAGCCACTGGGCCCTCACTGCCCTCGCACGTCTGGAATCCCACGCCCTGAGCGACCCTACCGCTCACTGGGGGCTTGTTTCTCCTCGCCTCGCCGCCTTGAAGCTGCTGTCCCTACACCCGGATTGTTACTTGGCGAAAGGGTGCCGCTAACATCGCTGCTTCCTACCCTCCATCTTTAGGCACCCCCGCCCTCAAGGCCCCCTGCCGCCGCTTTCAGCGCCCTCCCAGTCGGGCTGTAGCCTTGCGGCCTACACTTCGGGACCGCTCCCCGCTCCCCTTTCGCACCCTACCTGGAGTATCGGCTCTCGCGGCCTGGGATCTCCCCGTCTCCTACTAGGGGCTGCTAGCGATCCCCCCCTTCTTTACCCCACACTACCATCACCCTTGTCAAAATGACTAAGGGAGGCGCGAGGAAGCAAAGCTCCATTAACATGTTTGCGAGGGCGGCTGTGAGAGCTCCGGAGGACCCTACTGAGCAACCACCTGTTGCGTCATCGTCCGCGGTGACACCTGAACCCCAAAACATGATGGACTTCATCAGGGAGGGCTTCACCGCCCTACACTCAAAACTGGATGACATGAACGGTACAATATCCTCGATCAAGGCCCACATGGAGAGGACTGATGGTCGCGTATCTGAGGTCGAGACACGGGTCGGCTCTGCCGAGGAGGCATTGGGAGCACTGCGCTCTGAGTTTGTCGCTCTCTCCGGCTGTGTCCTCGAGGTGGAGAAGAAGAACGAAGACTTGGAATCCCGCTCGAGGCGCAATAACCTGCGTATAATTGGGGTCCCTGAGGACGAAGTCCATGAGCCAATGGAGGACTTTGTTGAGCACACGTTAATGACGCTTCTGGACTCACCCAAGCTCTCCCCTCATTTTGCTATCGAGCGTGCACACCGCGCCCTTTCCGCCAAACCCAAGCCTGGGGCTCCACCCCGCCCCATCATCGCTCGAGTCCTGAACTACCGGGACCGGGACACCCTACTCAGAGCCGCGAGGGTCAAGGGCGAGCTGCTACTGGGGGGAGCGAGAATTCATCTTTACCCCGACTACTCGACTACCGTCCAACGGGAACGTAAGACTTTCCAAGCTGTGAAGCGCAGGCTACGAGATCATTCCATCAAATATGCCATGCTCTACCCAGCTAAACTGCGCATAGAACATGCTAACCAGGTGTTCTTTTTCACGATCCCGGAGGAGGCTTCCAAATTTATGAATGAACACTTCCCAGGTTGACTTCCCCCTTCTATCTACAGTCTTGCAGCTTCCCCCTCTGGGCCGTTTGGGGGGCGGCCGGGCCCGGCCTTCCCCCTGTACTGAGGCCGCATTGATCCTCTTTCCCGGATTCGACTTGTTCAAGATTCTCCTCTTATCTCAACTATGTGCTATACTGCTAAATGCAAAATGCCTTTCCTAAGTTGTATAAGTTATCGCAGTTGCACCTCGAGCTATACTGGTTCCGCTGCAGCCCGGAGCGCTGCGGTCAGCACGGCCTACAGGCCCCCAGGCGATGATGCCGCTAGTTTGGTTTTGGCTGAAGGGGTTTGGGATTGTCATTCCTCTGTTTGGGAGGGGGATGTGGGTGGGGGTGGGACATGTTAGGGGTGTTATTGTTAGAAAATTGGCACTGGCAGCGAAGGCGGACCGTGGCGCAGCACACACCCACTGGTCCTGGTCACCTTTTTCGACTCTACCACTACCACATCTATGGCTGAGGGGGACTTAACCTTTATGAGTTGGAATGTACGGGGGTTGGGGAATTATAGAAAGATGAGACAACTCCAGCTGCAGGCCGAGCGCCATGGGTCCAAGATCCTCTTTTTGCAGGAGACACACGCTAGATCAGCCCAATGCGTCCGATTTGCCAGGACCTGGGGCTCTCATAGATTCTTCACCGACTACTCGACTCAAAGTCGTGGGGTCATGACTCTCATTCATAAGAGTCTCCGGTTCACTCTCTTCTCCTCACACATTGACCCCCTGGGCAGGTATGTTCTGTTACACGCTACGCTTCAAGGGAGGGAGGTGGTCTTGTTGAATATTTATGGCCCCAATCTCGATGACCCGGAGTTCTACAGACAGATCACGTCTCTCCTAGATGGCTTCCCCCTTGTACCAATTCTCTGGGGGGGGTGATTTCAATACTATCTTCGACGTAGCCCTTGATAGATCTGGGTCCAAGCCCCGTCATCTTTCCAGGGCAGCCTATGCTGCATTATCATCCCTGCCCCGGTTGGCCATGGTGGATGCATGGAGATTCTTCTACCCCGATTCCCGCATCTACTCATTCTATTCCTCAGTCCACGACTCATACTCCCGCATTGACCGCTGGGTGATCTCCAATGTCTTGGTCAAGGACGTGAAACAACTAATGATTTTACCCAGAACCTTGTCCGACCACTCTCCAGTGACCATCACCGTGAGTTGGGCCCCTGATCCTGGCCGGTCCCGCTGCTGGAGATTGAAACCCCTAGCCCTGCTCGATCCAGAGTTCCACTCCGAGCTCGAGGACTCAATCGTGGAGTTCTTTGAGCTGAACACGGGCTCGGTATCATCGCTTGCAACACTGTGGGAATCTTTTAAGGCCTATGTCAGGGGGATTGCACTCTCCAAGGAAAACGGGGTTCTTAAGTCAATTCGGAGAGATATAGCCTTGAGTGAAGCTAGGTTGTTGTCACTGGAGGCTGCATGTTCACTCGATTCTACCACGGGTAACCTAGCTGCCATCGGGGAGGAGCTGGACACGTTTCGCTCCCTAGCCGACCGTGAACAGAAGTTTCTGGATAACCCAGGCATCGCACGGAAATACGGTGAGGGCGAACGCCCTGGCCGCTTCCTCGCGAGGTTGATCCGACACGAGACAGGTTCCCCACACATTCCCGGGATTGAGAGACCGGACGGCTCTTTGGCTGTCTCCTCCCGGGACGTCAACACGGAATTTTTCAACTTTTACGGGTCCCTATACTCCAACTCAGACGAGGTGTCAGTGGAGGAGATTGACTCTTTTCTCGACTCCCTTCCGTTGGCAACATTATCCCCTGAGGCCTCGGGCTCTCTCGACTCTCCGCTTACACAGGAGGAGCTCTCCGACGCTATCGATTCCCTATCCTCCGGGAAGGCTCCCGGGTCGGACGGTATCCCAGTTGAATCCTTCCCCACTTGTTGGCTGTGTGGGAGGAGTCGGTGGAGACAGGCGTGTTCCCCCCCTCACTGCGTGAGGCCACGATCACTGTATTGTTAAAGGCTGGTAAACCCCCTTCACGTTGTGGTTCGTACCGCCCACTCTCCCTCATAAATTGCGACGCCAAAATATACGCAAAAGCCCTGGCCCTAAGGTTAGCTCCCATCCTTCCATCCATCATTCACCCCGATCAAGCGGGCTTTGTTCCGGGGCGGTCTACCTCCTTGAACCTGAGGCGTATATTCAACATAATTGACAGAATTAGCCCGGAGACTTCGGCTGTGGCGGCCACGTTGGATATGCAAAAGGCCTTCGATTCGGTATCATGGCAATTCCTCTGGCTGGTTCTCGAAAACTGTAAATTTGGTCCCTCCTTTCTCTCTTGGGTCAGGCTACTCTATTCGCTTCCTGTGGCTAGAGTCCGCACGGGCGACCACTGTTCTCCTCTCTTTGGGATCGCCAGGGGAACAAGGCAGGGGTGTCCATTTTCTCCCTTGGTTTTTGCGGTTGCCATGGAGCCGTTTGCGGACATGCTTCGTCACCGCCATGCTCACAGAGGCCTCCGTTCTGCCGGGAAGGCAGACATAGTTTCCCTATACGCGGACGACGCGTTGCTGTTCATCCGCTCCCCATCTCTTAACTTGTCTCCGGTCCTTGAGGATATCATCTACTTTGGTCGGGTCTCGGGCCTCAGGGTGAACTGCTCGAAATCCACCCTCTTCCCACTCACGGAGTGCACTCTTCCCCCTCCTGACACTCTGGGATTCACTTGGGCTCAATCTGCATTCACCTACCTGGGAGTAGAGGTGACGCGTCAACAGACACTGACCCTCGAAGAGAACTTTCGGAAGTACCTTTCACATCTGTCCGTTAAGGTTGCAGCCTGGGACAAGCTCCCGATTTCTCTTGCGGGCAGAATGGGTCTACTGAAAATGGTGGTGCTACCTCAGTTGCTCTACAGGTTTGCCAACGTACCCTTGTGGCCAGGCGCAGACTTTTTCCGAGACTTGACTCGCACGATTACCTCCTTCCTCTGGCACTCGGGGGCGGTTCGACTTAAATATGAGACCTTGTCCACCTCCATGGCTAGGGGGGGCTTCGGGGCTCCGGATTTTCTCAGATATTGGTTGGTATCTCAAATTCAATATGTCTCTTATTGGTTCGACACAACTGACCCCCCCCCCTCATGTCCGGCTCGAGAAGTTGGCGGTCTGTGACCGCGAAATCCGCTCCTTACTTATTCAACCCGCTCCTCAGGTACTGGACTCACAGAGTCCGGTCGCCTGCACATCCCTGGCATTGGCCAAAACATGGAAACAGCTCGGAATAACCCAGGCTTTCCACGGCAACCTTCCCCTCTGGAACTTCCTCCCGGGGGTTCCTCAGGTTGCACCATCTACCGTTCGTCGCTGGGCCGAGGCAGGCTACGAGCTGCTGCGGGACGTGTTTGACCAGGGCACATTCATTGAGTGGGCTGATCTCCCCCTACCCTTGAGAAGTGACCGGAGCGTCTGGCTTCAATACGCGTCTCTCCGAAGGACCCTTAAGCGCAACTATCAAACATTCCCTGCGTTACCACCAGACGACCCGGCCATTGAGGAGCTCACTTCCCCTTCACCCATGAAAGGCAAAATCTCCAGGTTGTACTCCATGCTACAGTCCAGATCCTTTCCAGGATTTGCTAAACTTAGGGGGTCTTGGGAGGAAGACTTGGGGGTAGAGATATCGGACGATCGCTGGGCACATTTATGCGACCGCACTCACCGGGTGTCCTTTAACTCCCGATTTAAACTCATTCAGTTTAAAGTGTTGCACAGGTTCCACTACACCCCGGCCAGACTGCATCGCATGTCCAGCGGGCGTTCGTCTAGCTGCCCCCGTTGCGGGCATGTTGATGCGGACTACATCCACATGATCTGGTCCTGCCCCCGCCTCTCACAGTTTTGGGGTATGGTTTGTTCAACTGTTTCCGCTGTGCTCGATCACCCCATCGATCCTTCCCCTGCATTGTGCCTTTTTCACGACCTCCCGGGCCTTCCTCGAAACTCCAGGAAACTGGCCGGCCTCTGCATGCTCTTAGCGGTTCGGTCCATCTTGCTCTGCTGGCTTCGCCCCTCTCCCCCCCACGCATGCCCAATGGCTGAGGGCGGTCACTTGGGCCTCTGACACCGAGGAAACTTGGGCACACATGCAACCCACTCACTCCAGGCCTAGGGACGTCTGGCTTAGGTTCCGTTCCTACATGTCCGACTTCGTCACCTCTCCGGTGGCTTCCCCGCCTGCTCCTTCTCACTAGTCTGGCATATTCCCGGTGGATCCCCCACCACCCCCCCCTTCTCACTGGTCTGAGAGCTCCTCCCGTATCGTTTGGTTTAACTACTTTCCCTCATATGTGGATTGAATCTCTGTGCCCGTATCATATTGTATGTAATCTTTATGTGACCATATCATGAACTGTAATGCTAATCTATATTTGCTGGGCGCTGTTCGCCTGTTGTTGTGCTGCCATGCTGCCTAATAATAAAAAGAAGTTTAAAAAAAAAAAAGTGGTAGCAGTAGCGGAGCAGCCAGGCTTATCTCGAGTATATGAACAGTAGCAGAGATTACACAAAGGATCACAATTACTGTGACTCAAGTAAACACTGACTCAAGGTTTCAGGTAAAAAATATAAGTACATTTATTTTTTAAACCATCTGTTATAAAACACTTCACTTCTATAAATTCGAAACCACACGTAAAATACACTACACACAACCAATTCCACTTGTGTCAGTAAATTCAAGGCAAGTACATTAGGATTTGACAGACCGGTGTTGCGATACTAACGCGTACCCGCGGATAGAAATGCTCACAATGTTAAAACACACTGTGTACTTAAGAATTTCAAACAAGGGAAAAGTGAATAAAAATCAAGGCAATACTTTTTCAAGGCAAGGAGACTCAAGGACTTGTTCAAAGATACAGATTAAAGTCAATAGGCCTACACCAGTGTCAATGGAGCAGATGCTGAGGATCACACGTTGAACAGTTCGAGATTCGAGATGCCAAGAGTTCGTAAGATTGTCAAATGGAAGGAAAAGTTATAAGGAGGAGTGAAGAAAGAACAATTCTTCGTGGACGTAAAGGGTTCATCCCGATTCCGGCTGGTCAGACGGAGAGAATGACCAAGTGTGCACAGTACCTTATTCCGTTGGAGAAAAGCTGATGCCACGGCAGTTGTTCCTGGTAGTTCCTGAAGACTCACGGTTCCTGCGGCTTCAGTCATGGGGACAAGAAGGAGGACATCTGGAGCGATCTGCACTACCCAGGGATGAGGCCAGCAGCAGCAAAAAAGACAATGATGAATAAAAGGTGCGTTCCTTTAAATCAGTTACGGGCTCTTCTGATGGCTATCCGGACCACTACAGCACAGCAGTGATTTCGACCCAGGAGAGGATTCTCTGACTGAAGAAAAGATGAGCTGGTTGTTCCTACCAGGCTCAAGGGAAGACGACTCTGGACGGGATCTTGTCTGGTCGTTGAAGGGTAGATGGCTCAGGAATGCAGCAGGGCTTCACAGAGACTCTGGGTTGCAGCAGCTGTACTTTTCTCCGCTTCTCTTCGGTTCCTTGCAGTTCCAGTGGCGACTGACTTCTGGCCCAGGAGTCCTGCCGTTTATGCTAAAACCCCCCATTCACACAGCCTGGCTGTCAATCACTCAGCATGGGGGTTGTCCAGCCCGGACAAACACCTCAGCCAATAAACACAAAGTGCGACTTGAGTCTCCAAGGAGACCCTGTGCAGGGGGTGACTACACCCCTCCCTCACATTCAGCCCACCTAGACACCCAGACGCCAAAGCAGGGCTTCTGGTCAGAAGCCTGGCAATGTTCGGCGAACAAAGGAGGCAAACCTGGTTTGCCGCGCAAAGAAAGACCCAAGAAGGATGTTAACAAAAAGAAATGGCGATTAAACCCAACCGGAACTGAAATAAAAAGTATTTGGGCTAGCGGGTTTAAAGTTCGAGGCTACTAAAAAGCCTAAAACAATACCACGTTATGTAATATAATCGCGGTAGGAAAATTAGGGTAGATACCACTGCCACCAGCCAAGTCTTAATGTTAAGGGAGCGAAACAATGCTCCAGGAGGTACAGATAAAAAGGGCTAAGAATGAACCCTTTCCAATACTCCATGTAAGATGGGGTGTACTGTATCTGTGGTTAAATGTCTATGTAAAGTTAATGGCAACTTTACCTTTTTCTGGGGCAACAGCCAGCCCCAGAAATGGAGTCGGTGGGAAGTCAACCCTGTGTCACTGCACTGAAGGTGCTGTGTAACACACAACAGAGTGGGGCTACTGAAGTGGTGTACTCCAGAGTCCACAATCACAAAAACAGATGTAATACACATGGCAAAACACAGGTAAGAGGGGGGGAAAAGCTCCCACTCTTACCAAGTGGAAAAAATAAACTCCAGAAATCCAGCAAAGCTGCTGGGGGACTCACTAGGTAAGGTAAATTAGCCATAGAATGAGAATTCTCCCTAACAACGTGCCTGCGACGTGTTGCTCAGCCCGCTGGGCCCGGCCTCATCCAAGATTTTTGCGTGTGGATCACAAAGCCTACACTGTTCCTCGGGCCTAGGCCCAGTAGGTGTCGCACCCTCAACCCGGGGGTCGGAAGAGCTGCGTTTAGGCACCCCCTCGGACGTATTACCAGTATTAGGGCGTAGCCCTTCGGCCATGGTGCCGGTACAAGGGCGGAGCCCCTCAGTTGAAGACCCATTAAAAGAACCTTCAGGTCCCTCAACACTGTCACCGGGAGGATCCAAGGATCCCTCGGCCCGAAGGCCGGTAGCTGCAGTAGCCTCGGTGCACGTGCTGGTGGAAGGACCTGATCGGTCCCTTCCGTGCGGGAGAGTCCCTGGGAAGGAGTCTCCGTAGCGGGGAGCGATGAAGAATATCGGCCCTATCTTCGGCTTGGTTCGATGTTTCACGAAGTCCTTGAGGTCCTCTGGAG
The DNA here is from genome assembly GCF_040938575.1 of Ambystoma mexicanum. Classification (NCBI taxonomy): domain Eukaryota; kingdom Metazoa; phylum Chordata; class Amphibia; order Caudata; family Ambystomatidae; genus Ambystoma; species Ambystoma mexicanum. Next base: position 487,600,328 of record NC_090923.1, on the reverse strand, counting down.
GCGACTTCTGGAAGAGCTCCCTCCACCTGGCCAGTCTGTTCTTCAGTGCTTTCAAGGACAGCGAGCCACACGCTGAACAAGCTTGCCAACCGTCGTCTGGGCCAAGGCAACATAGGCAGAGGGCGTGGGGGTCTGAAGTTGGGAAGAGCCTGTTGCAGGCTGGACCTGTAGAAGTCGACATGCGCCGGGGAGGAGCGTGATGCCCGAGGACCGAGGACCGAGTACCTGAATGACAAAGACAAAAAAGAAGACAAAGAGAAGAAGTATCCGCGCGTGGAATTACATGGCCTAAACCAAACCCAGGAGTGCTGGTGAATTCGGCCCATTCCCGTCAACGCGGAAAAGGGGACTTAGGTGTGGCGCCGGAGGGTGCAGTCAGGGCAGCGCATACTCCCTGGGCCACACCCCTCTAAATTTAAAGGTGAAGAAAGTTTTTTCAGGTGAAAAAGGTTCCGTCTCCCCCCGTCCCTTGGAAGGGACACCCATACAGTATGGAGGAAAGGGGACGGAACTTAAGAGTATTGTGTTTTTGTCGCCACATTTCGTGATTTGCTGGGGGTTGTGGGTAATACATTCTGACCCGATTTGCGCAAGTCAGACCTCTGTGGATTCCCAGGGGTGTCCTCTTTTCGGAAATGCATGGGGTTCCCCGTTTTCCTTGGTGGGTTCGATACCCTACGCACAAATCTGTAGGTTGTCCACATGAGCAAAATTCCAGAAAATCTACTCTGCCTAAAGACTTGGGGTTACCAGTGTTTTAGCCTTTTCCCTTTGCGCCCTGTTAGGTGCACCCACACATGTGAGCTACCGTTTTCGTCGCAACACCTGTGGGAACGCGGGAAGGTACGACATTCGTTGCGTTTGCGTGATTTTCGTAACGTTTCGATCGATTTTCTGCTGGCCTTTGTCACACAACCCTTTCATTTCCCAAATGTGACCTACATGTAGTTGCTGCTTTAGGCATTATACTCTTTTGTAATCTGCAAAAGGTCTGCCTGTGCTCTTACAAAAAATGTATGCTTGCCCTTCCTCAACACATTTGTTTTCCTTATTTACACATGTGGCGTACGTCTGTTTAGGCCGTAAGCATAAAACTCCTGTGTACCATGGCTCCGTTTTTGGCTTGTGTTATTGCTTGTTTCGTGAAATATTACAAAAAGTCGGGGGAAGGTAGCGGAGCAATGTTTTTCTCAAAATTCGCAGAAGCCATTGCCTTACCGGGCCAACCATGAACATCACATAGCTTTTTTTTTCCTTTCTTTTTCTCGATTTTTCCCCAAACTATGGGATTTTTTTCCTACATAGTTGTTGCCTGGCCTGGACAAATCACTGCTTCCTAAACTTGGAATTTAGTCTACTTTTCAGAAATGTATGCCTTTCTGTCCTCCCATTCAGTTTTCCTACCCTTCTCTTCCATTCCGTCCGTGCATGTCCTATTGGAATTCAGCACAGCAAACCATTTGTTCCTAGCACTTACAAGGAAAAAACCACAGGCTTCTTTGTACATCATTTTATTGGCATTTTCTGAAGAAGAAAAAACATTTCTCCCTTTTTGGTTATTTTCTCTTAACCTCTACAGCAAATTAGGATTCCTTGGTGGCATTACAACCGCCTACATGTGGGGGGAAAAAAAGGGGGGCAAATTTGGCTGAGATATCTCACGTAACAAAAATGTTAAAAGGCATTGAATGGTGACATACTAAAAAAGACCTTGGCACGGGGGGGGGGGGGGAGAATAAGGAGGAGGGATAGGGCGGAGGACGACACACATGACAGTTAAGGGGTTAATATAAATTTGTGAACCGCTCCCCCGCACCTGGAGTACGATATACCTGTGTGTAGTATGGTGCAGTTAAGGGCATATCCTTAGGGCAATTGGAATAACCTGGGACAAAGTGGTCCATTCTTCAATAAAAATCAACATAGTATATGCCACTGTCCAATCAGTTCTAACCCTGCACCTACCAAAGGAACCCCAGTGCAAGAAAATATTAATCATAGCTACAAAACACAACACATACATATTCCTGTGAAAAAAAAAATGATTTTGACAATGAATGTTTTACCTTGTGGCTCTGCATTCTGCAGTTGTAAGTTAATGTATTGGCAGAAGATGCTTTCGCTACTCTTAACTACAGAGGGAGCTGATCCGGAAGTCACATGAAGAATGTTTCCACTAAGACTCAGCAAGTCAGTACTACTCGTCAACTCTGAAAAAGTAAAAACAGAAAATGAATATGTGGGCACAGCAAACGCATAGGAATCAGACTAGCAATTCATAAAAAGGCATATATAGGCTAGGAGGACAAACGTAGCTGGGTTGTCGATGACAGCCTAGAGTTCTTCCAGAGCCACGGTCCAACTTGGGTGTTAGAAGACCACACCACAGGCTCCTTGTGAATAGCACTATATAGTCCTTAGTGAGCCCCAGGTATGCAAGAACCTGTTAAGTTTGATTATAAGTTACTCACTGTAGTGACTAACGTACTCCTAGTCCATAGTCCCCTTTTCCTCCATACTGCATGGGCGTCACCCGCTAGGGACGAGAGATGGTATCTTTTTCACCATAAAAAAATCTTCCGCATTAAATTTAGAGGCGCGCATGCACTCCCCTGACTCCACCCACCAGCGCCACTCCTCAGTCCCCTTTGACGCGTCGACAATATTACCATTGCCTAATGACACCAGTTTTATTAAGGGGGAGGACAGTGGGACGTATGGAGGAAAGGGGACTATGGACTGGGAGTACATTAGTCACTACGGTGAGTAACTCATATTTACTCCTACGTCCAGTCCCCATTCCTGGATACTGCATGGGCGATCACAACTGAATGTAGCCCCAGGGTGGAAAGGAGACACTCCTAAGAAAACAAGCACTGCCTGACCAAATGCTGCATTCGACCTGGAGCTGGAATCCAAACAGTAGTGCTTGCAGAAGACCGAAGGCATAGCCCATGTAGCCGCCCTGCTGATGCTCTGAAAAGCCACAGCTGTAGCCTTGGCTCTGATAGCATGGGCATGCATATTTGCCGGGAGAGGTTTGTGCTGCCCCTCATAGGCCTCCTTGAAAGCCGCTACATCCATTATGCTATGGAGGCTTTGTAAGCCTGGTCATGACCCAATGAAGGTGACAAAGAGAGCCTCCGATTTGCGGAAGCTCATGGTCCTGTCCAGATAGAATTTTAGAGCGCGCCTGACGTCTAGTTGGACCAAGTGGCAAAGTGATCCACCTGCGGATGACCCCATCTGTTGAAGATCCCCATCTGTTGAAGAGCTCCCGAAGGACTGGTTTGTTCAACTGCCATTCGTAGTTGGCCGCACCCAGTCTGCTGAGCCCGTCTGCCGCCAGGTTGCACTTCCCTGGGAGGTGGATTGCAATCAAGGGAACGTTGTTCTCCAGAGCCCACTCCCATATACTGACTGCCAAGGTGCATATGGGAGGAGACCTGGTGCCACCCTGCTTGTTGATGTAATACGGGAGGTGGATTGCAATCAAGGGAACGTTGTTCTCCAGAGCCCACTCCCATATACTGAGGCCAAGGTGCATAGGGGAGGAGACCTGGTGCCACCCTGCTTGTTGATGTAATACAGGCTGGTGGAGTTGTCCGTTGGAATGAGGATCATCTTGCCATTGATCATCGGAAGGAAGGGTTTGAGAGCAAGCCAGATGGCCATCAACTTGAGCCAGATGATGTGAGCCTCCTGCTCCTGAAGAGACCAAACTCCATGGACAATGTGGTAGTCCAGGATGGCTCCCCAGCCCTCCAAAGAAGAGACTGTGGTGATGGTAACCTGCGGTGCTGGTTGCCTGAAGGGCCTGCCTATCCTCAAGTCGTAGTCTGTGCTCCACCAGACTAGGTCCTGGTGGAGATGGGGAGGAATGCTGACAAGTGCTGCCTGGGAACCCCTCTGCTGACTCCAGGAGACTGCGAAGTGCAGCTGCAATCGTCTCATTTTGAGCCTTGTGTATAGGCACTACTAGTAGACATGCTGCCATGATACCCAAGAGGTGTTGGTACCACCATGCCGAGGTCACAGCTCTGCTGAGAAAATGCAACATGCCCCTTTTGATGGCTGTAATCTTGTCTTCCAAGGGGAAAACTCTTGGAACCTGCATCCCAGATGAGGCCTGGAAACGTCAGATTCTCCTTAGGCTCCAGCAGTGCCTTCTTGAGATTGATGGAGAATCCCAATTCGTGTAGCATATTCATGAGGGCGGAGGCAGTGTGATGGACGGCTTCCGGGGATCTCGCCCGACAAGCCAGTCGTCTAAGTATGGATAGACATGGAGACTCTGGGCCTGAGAAGGGCTGCCACCGCATTCATAAGTCTGGTAAAGACGATGGGGGCTGGATTGAGGCCAAAGGGTAGAACCTTGTATTGAAAATGAAAGCCCATGATCCTGAACCTCAGGAAGGACCGATGAGGCTGCCAAATAGGGACGTGTAGGTATGCGTCATTCAGATCCAGGAGCACATCCAGTCTCTCCTTCACAGTGTCTCAGCAATAAGTGCTGGGGTAACAATCTTGACATTTTGAAGAGGAAGAGAAAGGTTCAAGATGGAAAGGTCCGCACTTTGTGGCAGCGGGCTAGTAAGTGTAAGAATATATAAGAATGTACCTATATACCAAACGAGTGTAGAGTATGTCCACCTCCCCCACTCTCCCTACTTGCAGGCCCAAATCCGTCGTAGGACCCTCAGATTGTATTTTTTCTGACATGAGGTAGCATGAGGAGAAGCGTGAGTACAGATGATCCAAGCAGAGGGATCATGGGTACAGTGGACGTCACACTAGGGATAGTATTACTGGCACGTCCTGTGTCGACGCCCATTTTCGAGTTTCGAAAAACAAACTAATACTTCGCAGCTTCCACTAGATGTCAGCCTATGCACAGCATGTGATCTAAGCAGATTCCACAAGCCTCAGAAATATATACATATATATAGATCTAAAGCTTGGTGAAGCAAGCCTGTGATGCCCCGAAAATACTGCATATTAACAGCAGAAAATATAAATACCTGGGTGGTGTTTGGGATTAAAGAAAGCGTACATGTGTCATTTTATAAGAAAGCATAAATATAGATGAACAAGGTGCATTTGAACAGTAGGGCTAATATAATTAGCACTTACATAGCGCATACAAGTACTTGGAGGAACAGGCGTTGCCATAGCACCTAATTGTTACATTGCATGTAATTACAGGCACTTAAAAGGCAGGGCCTGTATAAGGATCAAGTTGCTTACCTGTAACTCCAGTTCTCCAGTATTGATTATTTCCATAGATTCACATGGTGTGTGAATATGTTCCATCATCAGGCTCGATACCATTAAAGCAGTTTTCATTTGTATTTGAAAATGCGTCACTTAAGTGTTCTCGAAGAGTTTCTTTGGGTCACATTTACCCACAGCCAATAGGCTGAGTCTCCCTTAGCTGCACCCCTGGAGGCCATCTTCAGATTAGCATAGCACAGATGCAGGAGCCAAGACGAGCGTTTGTAGGATAGGCGGGAGGGTCGCATGTCAATCTATTAAAGATACCAATGCTGGAGAGTAGAAATAACAGAGAAGTAACATATTCCTTCTACAGCATTGGATCTTTCATAGATTCACAGGCTGTTTGAATACGCATTCAATGCAAAGAAGGGTGGCGTAAATAGTATCACCTTCAGGAAAAAACTCACCTTTTTGTGAATAGAGGGCAAAGTGCTGCTTGCCTAACCCTGGACTCCTCAGCTGAATTAGTGTTTACACAGTAAAGCCTTGGGATGATGTGGACAGACCTCCACATGGTTGTCATTCAGATATCCAACAGTGGGACACCTGAGTGGAAGACACTAAGTGGAAGAAACAGCCCTTGAGACTTGAGGCCGAAGGATAAGCCCATGGACTGATAGCGCAGGGTGCCACTGTGAACAGAATAAACTTCCAGTGGCAACGTTGGATAGGGATGTGGAAGTTCACATCTTCAAGTCCAGCGAAGACAGGAAAACCCCTTGTTGAAGTTGGGTGAGAATGTGTTTAAGTGTGATAATCCTGAAAGTCTGGAATTGGATATATGTGTTCAGTAGATAAAGGTCTAGAATTGGTCTCCAACTATCAGATTTTTTCCTCACAAGGAAATAACAGGTATAAATGCCTTAGCCCCAAAGGGTTTAAGGGAACCCGTTCTATGGCTCCCTTAGAGAGGTGGGCATGGACTGAGTCAAAAAATGTTTTTCCACCTTGGTGGTTGGAGGAATTTTGGGCAGTTGGCTCTGAAATTCTAGGGTGTGACTGTGATGGAGCAAGGACAGCACCCACAAGAGGTGGAGAAACCTAAGGCAATCTGCTGACACAATATAATAATTACACAGGAATCAGAATAATGGCGAAAAGGCGGCAGCAGGATTTATTAATTACAAACAGAAAATTTCGCTAACAATTCAGATACAGAAAATTATAACCAACAATCCAGATGTGTGCTTTTGGTCACATCAGGGTCAGTAAGAATGATGGCCCTTTCCTACGCCAGCGTTATTTCTACTCCCAGGTCCGCGTTAGTGGCGCCAGTCATAATTATCTTTACAGGCCTGTTGGAATGGGACCTGTCATTTTTATTTGTGGCTGGCGCAGTGTCTTATGTGTTGTGGGCAGTCTTCAGCCTGACCCTTGCTGCCATGTGCTTCATTACAACGTCCGTTGTCTGTGCTTTCTTAGTTCTTGCCCATCATTACCCTTCACTCCATTTCTCTTTTTTCACTGCAGGGTGGAAAAAGAAAATCCTCCTTCAGCTGCTAACACGCTCCATGCAGAACGTGTTGTTGGGACAACTGTTCCTGTATGCCCACTGATGCCCACTGACCCCGATATTTATGGGGCAACATAACCCTAAGGCAAAGTCCCTTCCAAGGTGCCAGGCGGCATGATCAAAGGGCCCTGTTATGTCCGCCCGGACCAAATGCTACTTCCCTTCCTTTGTATTTTTAAACTATCCCCTTTTGCTGGGATAGTGTGAATTTGTCGTCACGTGTTGCCACTGTGAGGGGTAGAGAGGAGGCAGTTGCCTGACTGCGCTGCCATTCCCAATCCCCACACTGGCCATTTGCCCTGCTGCCCTCTTCTTAATTCCTGTGCACTAACTCCATTCTTGCTGTCACTCCGCTGCATAGGGCATTTGTCTGTGGTGATGTTTGACAACTCTGAGGAAATGCAAAAGATGGCCTCCCACTGGGGGGTGGAAGTGGGGTTGGGGGCCATGGGCTAGCAGCCTGGTCAAGCCTGCTTACTGGCTTGCCCTCACGCTTGGGAGGAGCCGAGTCGCAATTTATGCCTCTGCACTTGGCTTCAGATGGGTATCATTAGAGGCCACAGAAGATACAATGCACTTTCTGAAAGAGTCTAGCTCTCTCCCTTCCTTAACAGGTTTTTCAGCACACACAGAAAAAAGGTTGGCTGAGAGTTTGCGAGCAGCCACAGAGACCACAGAATCAGGACTTGACTGGGTTTGCAGTTATTTGGGGCACTGTTTGGACCCCTGTATTTCTTCCTGTACCAGTCTTTTTTTCTTCTTTTTTTAGAGGAGCGATCAGAGGGTTATTAATCATTATGAGATAATCCTGCCAGATATCGTTGAGCACTGGAATGGAGAACAGTTTTACGTGCCTGTTCACTGCGATGATACAAGAAAGTTTTCCTTCCTCTGTTCTACAGAGATCAAAGCAAAAAGTTTAGTGGTCTTGGATGTAAGAGATTGAAAAGTCCCAATTTTGTCAGGCAGAGAATCTCTGATGGAAGGATCGTCAAGTTCACCATCTGCCTGAACTAGGTACTCAACCTCAATTAGAACAAGTTACTCTCTTACATGGTAACATTCTTTCGATGGGATGGTCCGACGAAGTATTCCATATCTATGACAGACTCCCAAAGCAGTACCAACGTAAGGAGGTGGGAAAAGAATTTAGAATATACAAATTTAGAATTCCCAATCAAATTGCAGGGTACAGGACCGCCTTGCCAAAGGCCAGATCCTGCCCATGGATAGAATCTAGGGAGTAGTGACGTACAAAAGTATGGACCGAAGCCCAAGTGGCTGCTTCACAGATGTTACGGATAGGAACACCCCTCTGCAGGGCAATAGAGGCAGCCATACACCTGGTAGAATGGGCCCGTAAGCCTACCGGAGGGTCCTTACCCGCCAAGGGGTAACATTCAGAAATTGCCAAGATAATCCATCTAGACAAAGTCTGTTTAGTAACAGCTTGTCCCAAACGCTTTCCAGCGTAACCAATAAAGAGCTGATCATCCACTCTGACCCGGGACATGCGTGCAATGTAGAAACTTAAAGCTCTCCTAGGATCTAACCTATGGAGCCTCTCCTCGTCCTTACAAGGATGCGGAGGAGGATAAAATGCCGGAAGAATGACCTTCTGGCTCAAATGAAATTCCGACACAACTTTCAGAAGAAAGGAAGGACGAACTCTAAGGACAACCCTGTCCTTATGAAACACAGTGAAGGGTGGCTTAACTGACAGTGCCTGTAACTCACTCTGCAAGCAGAAGTGACCGCAACTAAAAACACAGTTTTCAGGGTTAACAGTCTCAAAGGACAAGAATGTAAAGGCTCAAATGGAGCACCCATTAGAAATTTGAGAACAAGGTTCAAATCCCAACCGGGCACCTGGAAAGGTGACAGAGGGAACACATTATTGAGCCCTTTCAGAAACTGAGAAATTAAAAGGAATTTTAAAATAACACCACGTGCGCTTAAATATGGACAGGGCTGCCAGGTAACCTTTAATGGTACCCACTTGCAAGCCCCTGTGGGCTAAAGAAAGCAAAAAAGACAGAACCAAAGGAATGTCACATGAAAAAGGATCCACATTCTTAACCCTGCACCAGTCGCAGAACTTTCTCCAACGGCAACGGTACAGGGACTTTGTTGCCGGCCATCTGGCCGAAAGCAACACCTCCATCACCTCTTCAGGGAGGTCCCAATCCTTGTACCTCAACCTTTCAGAAGCCAAGAGTGAAGGTTGAAGGATCTAACATCTGGATGGAGAACCTGACCCCCCTCCCGTGAGAGCAGATGGTCTCGGTAGGGAAGACGACGTGAAGGGCAGATGGACAAGTCGAGAAGGTCCGGGTACCACATCCCCCGGGCCCATGCCGGAGCAATGAGGATCATCCGGGAACTTCCGTAACCTCTGCAGCACTTGCAGGATGACGGGGATTGGAGGAAACACGTACAGCAGTGGGAAGGGCCACTCCACCACGAACACGTCTCCTAAGGCTCCTCTTGGAGGAAATTCCCACGAGCAGAACCTTTCGCACTTTCCGGTTGACACTGGAGGCGAAGAGATCCACTTGAGGGGTCCCCCAAAGGGCAAAGATCTCCAGGAGAATCTCCTGAGCCAACTCCCACTCGGGAGAGATCGCGCTCCGCCGTCTTGTTTTCGTCCCCGGCCAGATGAACTGCTGAGATCGAAATTTCCTGCTGGATGGCCCAGAACCAGAGCCGCATCGCCTGCCAGCACAGAGGAAGTGACCCTGCCCCCCCACTGTGTTGTCCGTCAGAATCAGGACATTCTTCCCTAGCACAGATGGCAGAAAAGTCTTCAGGGCAAGCCTGACCGCCCTCAGCTCCAACAGATTGATATGGAGTCTGGACTCCGACAGAGACCAACGACCACTGACTGTCAGCTTGTGGCATGAGCTCCCCCTCCCGCGAGGGACTCGTCTGTCACGATCGTCACCTCCGGCCAGGGTAGCCTAAATGGAGCCCTCCTCATCAGATTGCCTTTGACGGCCCACCACAGAAGGTCCTGGGCGACCGAGGGCAGCACCTGAATGGGGTCCGACATCCTGCCAGAGGACTGTGACCACTGGAGCTTGAGAGCCCATTGCAGAGATCACATCTGCAACCTGGCCTCTGCCACCAGAAGAATGCAGGATGCCATGCGGCCGAGCAACCTCAAGAACTCGAATGCTGGGAGACTCTGGGCATGTTGAAAGTTGTGCACCATCTGCTGAATGTGGTGAGCCCTCACCTGGGGAGGAAAACACTGCCCCAGGGACATGTCGAGCACTGCTCCTATGTACTGGAGCCGCTGAGTTGGCGTCAAGTGGGACTTCTTTAAGTTGAGGGAGAAGCCCAGCTTGTGAAGGGAGTGGCAGGTGACGGACAGATGATCCAGGACTTCCTCGGGAGAGCGCGCCCTGATCAACCAATCGTCCAGGTAGGGGTAGACGTGAATCCCCCCTTTCCTGAGATACGCTGCCACAACCTCCATGGCTTGGTAAAGACCCTCGGGCGGAAGTCAATCCGAACGGCAGGACCTGAAACTGAAAGTGGAAGTCGCCAACCGCGAACCTCAGGTACTTCTTGTGCTTGGGATGGATCGGCACATGAAAATAAGCATCCTTGAGGTCTAGAGACACCAACCAGTCCTGAAGTTGAAGGGCCTGGAGGACTTGAGAAAGAGTAACCATCTTGAACTTGTCCTTCCTAAGGAGCTTGTTCAAACCCCGCAAGTCCATTATGGGTGTCAATTCCCTGTCTTTCTTCGAAATCAAAAAATAAGGTGAATACCATCCCTTTTTCCTCTCTGCTACAGGCACCAGTTCTACGGCGCCTTTCTCCAGCAGGGATTGTATTTCCTGCACAAGGAGCGGATCCGGACTCTTTAAAGAGAGATTCCCTGGTGGATTGTCGTGAGGCCTCTGCCGGAAAGGAAGACAGTAGCCATGGGCTATGATCTCCAGAACCCACACATCTGAAGTAATGGCACGCCATTCTACAAGATGCTGCGCCAGCCTTCCCCCAACCGGCGAAGCATGGGCCTCATGACTGACCTGAAGCGGCAGTGCCTGAGGGCAATGAGGCAACTGCTCGAGCGGCCTTGGCACCTCGAGTACCTGGTTTTCCACCTCTGGCACTCCTACGGTTGCCCCTTTGACTTGCAGCTCCTCTCGATTTACTAAAGGACGAGTAATATCGAAAGGAACCTCCCCTCCACTGCTGTCCCCTAGGACGAAAAGGCAGAGGTTAGAGAACTGCAGCGCCCAATGACTTCGCTGCAGCTTTGGTGGTCTGCAACCTCTCAAGACTCTCGTCAGCCTTGATGCCAAAAAGATGTTCACCAACAAAGGGCATGTTGAGGAGCCGGGCTTGCACATCAGGAGCAAACCCCGACTTCCGCAACCAGCAAACCTGCGTATTACGGTGCTCGCCGCCATGGACCGGCTGACGCAATCAACCATGTCCAAACCCGACTGAACGGATTTGCACATGGCAGCACAATAGCAAGGAAACCATCCCGTTCCTCCCCTTCGGGAATATGACAGCCGCTAAGTAGATATAGTTCCACAGAGTGTGCGTGAAACGAGACAAGGCACAAACCGAGTTGGCAGACTGAAGCGCCATACCCCCAGAAGAAAACAATTTCGCCCAGCCGTCAAAAAGTTTGTCGTCCCCATCAGGAGGGATGGTAGGATACGATGCCTGCTTTGCGGGGGCCGTAGCCGCCTGCACCACTAAACTCTCCGGAGTGGGATGCGTGGTCAAGTAGCAGGGGTCGCCACTGGCTGGGCGATATTTCTTCGGCAAGGACTTGCTCACTGCCGGGAGACTCTCTGGAGAAGTCCAAGCCGCAGCCACCCTGCTCTGCAAGGCCATATGGAATGGCAGCACCGGGTCAGTTGGTGGACCCTGGTCGAGGATATCAGTCAGGTCATCCTGCTGAAAATCCCCAGGGGGGGCAGACCACCCCAGGTAATCCTTGACCCTCGACATCAGACACTGGTATGAGGACTCGGCATGAGTGCCAGGCTCAGGCCTATCAAACTCCACCTCCGGAGAGGTGTTCAGACCACTGGCGTCGTGCAACGACTGACGCAGGTCCTCCAGTTGGCTATGACCAGAAACAATGTCATCAGGAACCTCTGCAGGAACCACACCTTACTAAGATCCCTCATCCACCTCAGAAATATAATCCAGAGGCTGGAAGGAGGACACAGAAAAAGGAACAAAGACTTGTTTAGCCTTGGCCAGCACCTTTCTGGGGGGTGCCACCGTGCCACCTCTGACAAAGCCGCCTCGAAAGGCGTGGAGGGCGTTGACGGAATCAGCGTCGAGCGCGGTGCTGACAGCTTCGACACAGGCCTCAAGGGCAGAGTCCCGAGGTTGTCTCTGGACAGCCTTGGCGACGATGGCGTCGACTACTTCCTCGGAGGAGGAGCCTCGAGAGAGTCCGTCGACAACCTTGGCGTCACAGGCGTCGATGTCTTCCTCGAAGACTTCACAGGGTCTCGTGGTCTCGAGGGCGTCGAGGACCGGGACCTGGAACGGGCATGTCTAGAGCGTCCATCCTTGTCCGACCGGGACCTCGAAGGCGCCTGGTGGTTGTGACGATTGCTCAAGCCCGAAGGCGGACGAGCAGTGTCTCTAGCATGGCCACGTCCGGCGTCCTCAGACTGTGCGGACGGACCGGAGCCCTGCGATTGAAAAATCGCCAACATCTCCTTTCGGAAGGAATCCCATTCCTTAGGAGTGGAATGCTTGTTGGGACAAGCAACCCACCGACGGGCGGAGTCCTCGGATGAGGAGGGGGACGGGGAAGGCGACCTGTGACGGTGCTTCCTGGAGCAGAGGAATGGCGGGACCGACTCCCAGACCGAGAACCCCTGGACTCACGACGACGACGATGCAGCGAGTCGCCCCTCGAATCATCCGTCGAAAGACCAGTGGAACGCGACTTCTGGGGCTTGGCCACCTTACCGACCGACAGCTTCTTACGCCCCCCGCAAGGCCTTCGATGTGAGCGATTGGCAGTCGACAAAGTCATGCGTATCGTGGTCCTCCCTGAGGCACCAGAGGAAAGCGTTGTGCGTGTCCGTCAGCGACACCTTGGACCCGCACACCCGACACTTCTTAAACCCAGACCGCAGGGTGGAAGAAGCCGAAGACATACAATATCAAGGAAGAAAACAGGTTCGAAGAACCGAAAGAACAGGATTCAGTAGAATCAAGGCGCGCCGAGATCTCCGAAGCGAACACGTTCACGGAAAAACCAGAACTGAGGCTACGAGCGTCGTGCGTCCTACTTATAATATCTGGTGACGTTGGCTCGAAGGAGGCCCTCGAGGACAGCGCATCGACGTCATCGACACAGGACGCAAACGCCGAAAGATTTTCCGAAAGCAGCACAGCTGTCATAGATATGGAATACGTCGGAGGACCCAATCCCCTCGAAATTAAAGTTACTCACCATAGTGATATAGTACTCATAGTCAGAGTCCCCTTTTCGTCCATCCTTGTGGGTGTCCCACAACATGGGGACCGTACTGGAATCTTTGGAAGCAAAAAAATGTGCTTCCCCTTTAAATTAAGTACAGTGCGCGGGGACGCAGCCTCAGTAACACCCCGCCGAGGCCCAGACCTCGGGTGCCTCACCACAGTCAGCATCAGATGCCTAAATGGAGAAATGACTTAACGTAATCTTTCTATGAATTCTTCTCCCGCAGATTCCTCATCTTGTTTGATAGAATCTTTGAGCTCTGTTGTGTAGAAACTTTGTCGACAGGCGGCGTAGTGACCCTCGACTCGGCCGTCGATCCGTCTTGCTTGGTGCGTGATCGTTGGCTCCGGACACAATGTCAGGCGTCGTATACATAGCACGTCGCTACGCCCCATGCTTCAGCCCACCCACCCTCTTGTCCCCCGTGCCTGAACGCTGCTGGGGAAAACAATGGGAGGGAGGCTAAACAGCCTACAAAAAAAAAAAAAAAAAACTTCATGGGATGAATTCCAAAGGGGAGACCCCACAGAATTAGAGAATATAATAGAAAAAGATTTTTTTTTTGTTTAACACGTGATCAGTAATATGGAAGTGGGCAGCTTAGAGCCATTATTAGATGTCTCCTCGCTTGGACAGAAGCGCTAAGCCACAAGGACGTACTGAGCGGGGATGGATGGGAGGGACCATGAGGAATATGCGGGAGAAGAGGAACAACCAATCGAAAGAATGTTACCAGTCGGTAAGTAACTTGTCCTTTTTGAGGAAGATTGAGGAAGATTAGAAGGCTTGAACAGTCCTTTGGGGACATGTTTTTCAACAGGTGAGATAACCCTATGATTTTGGACTTCCCAGCCAGTTTTGATGCAATATGTCGAGTTTCGACATTGGAAGGGACCTCCACCTCGTCTGTCAACATACAGCGTTCGGTAGAATGAGTTTTTTTGGGTGGCGTCCTTTGTCTTACGGGGCCTGTCATGGGGCGACCGGGATTTCGAGTGCCCAGGTGACAGGGAATCTACTGATCTCCGCCTAGACGCCGAATCTGGGCTTACGGTCGGCGGTGCCGACACATCACCGCAGGGTGTCTGCTTAGTGTGGGAAGAGGGAGTACTCGTGCCGCCGGGTGTCATCTCCACAACTGGGCCGCCGGCCTGTCTACTATGGTCGGGGGCTTGCACTTGGGAACTAGAATGTTCCCCTTCGAAATCACCGTCCATGAAGACGGCGACGCTGCCATCACTGGAGGCTCCTTCCAAGTCCATGGCAGCCTGGGCCTACATGGCGTGATGGGCCCAGCGCTTCGTTCTGTGATCTCGAACTGTCTTTGGTTTAAACAGCTTGCACGCTCGACTGTGCCCTTTGTCGTGGTTCAAACACAGGTTGCACTCTGCGTTTGTCGATCCACAGAAACATTTTGTTACATGTGGGGCAGAATTTAAAGGGTGTCTTATCCATGTTTGGGAAAGGCAGCCAGGCGATAAAGGGAAAGGATGGGAAAATACATTATTCAATGACCGCCCCCCACTCTCCCTACTGTATGAGCCTAGGCCCGGTGTGCCTTGCAAGGCTGAAAAGGTCAGTAAACTTGACTCCGTCGGATGGCGTTGTCTTATCCTTTGTCTTGACTCTTCCACCGCGTCGAAGAACTATGTCGGAAGAATAAAGGACAGAAAGAGTAACTATATTTAAACTTTGATAAGCAAATGGCGTCAGCCGAAATTGAACTCAGAGATGCGACCGCTCACGATGGTGGAAAAAAACAATTGGAGGGACCTCGACACGTGAAGGACCATGGGTACAGTGGACGTCACACTAGGGATAGTATTACTGGCACGCCATGTTGTTACGCTCACCTGGCTCCCACCGAGGCGTCGATCGGAACTGGACAGCTGCGGTCTCCACCAATGTGACGCATAGGGCCGAGATGACGGACTGGACTGGCCCACCTAGCTTTGTTTGCTTGGCCGAGGAATATTCTTCTGCAAATGGAGAAAGGGAATTAACCACCCGTAGAGTTGAGCGTAAATCCCTCCCACCCCCACTGTTCTCCCCACAGATCACCTTTGATGTCCCCTCTTATAGTCTCACCTGATGGTTTGAAAAGATGAGCTCTCCATCCTGCATTGAGCGCAGGGGCGCGTTGATAACCAGTTGCTTCACTGGCTCGAATGAATTGGTGAGTTTCAGAACAATATTGACTCTGAGATTCCCGGCAAGACGCTGTAAGGAACAAGTTACTTACCTGCAACTGTTGTTCTCCAGCATGGGTCTGGCATGGATTCACATGCTCATGAATATTCCCCGTCGTCAGGCTGGGAATCCTCGGTAAAGAAAAATCAGTATCAGTTTCGTTTCTGATCTGTCTTTCGTAGTAGTAACCAATGACTGACCTCTGCGTCATACTGACCACAGCCAATGACTGCCCTCTACCTAAGCCCCGCCTCTGGCAGCCATCTTCAGATTTGGTAGCGCGTGAAGTGGCAGTATGACCAAGTGAAGAGCCGCAGAGGGGTAGGCGGGAGGGTTCGCATGTGAATCCATGCTGGAGAACAACCGTTACAGGTAAGTAACTTGTTCCTTCTCCAGCATGGGGTCTGGCATGGATTCACATGCTCATGAATAAAGAATACATAGCAGTACACACATGCACAACCACAGGAGGTGGCAAAGGCTCAACATTAAGCATTACATCAAACTCAACATCAAGCAATCTTACCTCCTCACCAGGCTCACCTTAGGCGAACAGATTGCGCAGCACTGCTTGGCCGACCCTGGACTCCTCCCTGGAATCCCGGTCGGCGCAGTAGAATTTCGTGAAGGTGTGCGTCGACCTCCATGTAGCAGCCCTGCAGATGTCCAGCAAGGGCACACCAGATAGGAACGCCGTGGTAGCTGCGATCGCTCTGGTGGAATGGGCTCTCGGACGGCCAGGCAGCGGTCGGTTTGCCAACCGATGACAGTACATGATACAGCCGGAGAGCCATCTGGAAATGGAAGCCTTTGAGAGAGCCTTCCCCGGATTGACAGGTCCAAAGTTCACAAAAAGTTGTGACGTCTTCCGAAAACACTTCGTGCGGTCCACGTAGAACTTCAGCGCTCTAGCCACATCCAGCGAGTGCAAAGTCCTTTCGGCCGGCGACGAAGGCGACGGGAAGAAAACAGGCAACACCAAGGGTTTGTTGAGGTGGAATTCCGACGGTACCTTGGGCATGAAGGAAGGGTGCGTCCTGAGCACTACCCTTGTGTCGTGAAAAGTCAAGTACGGGGGCTTGCAGGAAAGGGCCTGGATCTCTCCCACTCTTCGTGCGGAGGTGATGGCCACAAGAAACGCTGTTTTCCACGACAAGAACTTCAACGGGGCCGAGTGCAGAGGCTCGAACGAAGGTCCCATGAGCTTGGCCAGCACCACGTTGAGCTCCCACGCCGGGGCCGGAGCCTTCACCGGCGGGAACGATCTGAACAGTCCCTTCATGAATTCTTTCACCAGATGAGACCACAAAGACGTCCGCCCTGTGGTTCTGGTGTATCGGGAGATCGCAGCAAGATGAACCTTGATGGACGCGTGAGCCAGTCCAGCCTTGGCCAGCGTCAGAAGGTACGGCAGTACCTGGGGAGCCGTAATCCGTAGAGGGTTAATCTTCTGTGCGTGGCACCAGACAGAGAACCTCTTCCATTTGTGTCCATAGCATTTAAGAGTTGAGGACGCCCTGGCCTTTGCAAGAACCTCTCTGCAGTCGGCCGGTATGTCGTATCCTCCAAACTCTAACGCTGCAGGAGCCAGGCCTGCAAGTTCAGCGACTTCGTGATGGAGGATGGCGCCTCCTTCCCTGGAGAGAAGATCCGCGTCCACTGGCAGCTTGATTGACGGGGACGCTGACAAGTCCAGAAGGTCCGGGAACCATATCTGCCTCGGCCACGCAGGTGAGACGAGGATCATCCTGCACCGTGACCTCTTGAGCTGGTTGATGAGCCGGATCAGCAATGGCAATGGAGGGAACGCGTATAGAAACAGGCCCTTCCAGGGGAACGAGAAAGCATCGCCCATGCTCCTCGGCTGGGGAAAACTGCTGGCGAACCTCCGGCACTTGGAGTTTGTCGCCGTCGCGAACAGATCGATCTGGGGTGTGCCCCACCGTCGGAAGAGGCGGTCCACTAGATCCTGTCATACTTCCCACTCGTGGCACGAGCGCAGCTCTCTGCTGAGCGAGTCGGCGATGGTGTTTTTTTATCCCTGCCAGATGAAACGGCACCAGAAACATCCCTTGGTCGACGGCCCAGTGCCACAGATCCTGCGCCTCCTTGGACAGGGCTGGGGACCTGGTTCCGCCCTGCTTCCTGATTTAGAACATGGTGGTGGTGTTGTCGGTGAAGATCCTCACCACCTTGCCCTTGAGGGACGGAAGAAAGGACCCGAGGGCCCAAAACACTGCACGGAGCTCCAGGACGTTGATATGGAGGGACTTCTCCGTCGGAAGCCAAATGCCTCTCGCGTGCAGATTTCCGGTGTGCGCTCCCCACCCTTCCAGGGAGGCATCCGTGGTTACTGTCTCCTGGTGGCCGGGGGTCTGGAAGTCCATGCCCGCCGTCAGATGCGCGCGGGTGCCCCCCACCGGATCGCTCGTCGGAAACTCTCGTCGAGTGTGATCCTCTCCTCGAGGCTGCCCGTCGTCTGGATCCAGCGCGCGTCCAGGAACTCCTGCAACGGGCGCATCCGGAGCCTGCACAGGCGGATGAGGTAAATGCAAGAAGACATCATTCCGAGGAGTCCGCGACCAGCATCCGCTGCACCTTGCCCAAGATGGCCCTCGTCCTTTCCTCCGACGGAGAGGCCAGAAGCGACACTGTGTCGAGCTTCGCTCCCAAAATCAGTGCGTCTTGGCGTAGTTTATGGAGAATCCCAGGTCCGTGAGTAGTTGGACGGTCCTTGCCGTGTGCTCCACGGCGAGCTCCTTCGTCTTCGCTCGGATGAGCCAGTCGTCCAGGTAGGGGTAGACGTGGATCCCCTCTCGGCGCAGCTGCGCCGCCACCGGTGCGAGGCACTTGGTGAACACCCTGGGTGCCGACCTCAATCCGAAGGGAAGGGCTCTGAACTGGTAGTGACGCCCTTGGACCACGAACCTGAGAAACTTTCGGTGTCCCTTTAGGATGGGAATATGGAAGTAGGCATCCTCCAAATCCAACGACAGGAAATCGCCATCCTCCAGTTAACCCAGGACGTGTTGGAGGGTGACCATCCGGAACTTCTGTGCCTTGATGAATTTGTTCAGTCGTCGTAGGTCCAAGATGGGACGCCATCCTCCCGTCTTCTTCTTCACAAGGAAGTATCTTGAGTAAACTCCGGAGCCCTGAAGCCTCTTTGTGACGAGCTTGATGGCTCCCTTCTTGAGCATCGCCTTTACCTCCAAGAGAAGTTGAGGGACGTGATGTTCTTTCCTGGCCACAGGGGGGACGCGCAGGCACCTCTTTAGAAACTCGAGCGCGTGACCCTGAGCTAGGGCCACCAGCACCCAAAGGTCGGTGGAGATGAACTCTCACACGCTGACGAAGCTCGCCAGCCGGCCTCCCACCGGGGTGCTTCGGTGGGGGCCCGACCCCACGGCCGGTTCAGTCCTGCTTCGACGAGGCTTTGCCGCCTTGTCCTCCTTGGCGACGACGGCGGGGTCCGCCTGACTTGCCTCGTCCCCTGTAAGCTTCCTGTGACAACGAACGGCCGCTTGACGGTAGGTGGAAAATCCGCCGCTGGAACCTTTGGAGGCACCCTGTTTGCCTCCGCCGCTCCGAAAGGGCGGCCGTCGTTGCTGGAGAACACCAAGAGCACGGGCCGTCTCCATGTCCGTCTTGATGGCTTGTAGGGAATCGTCCACTGTTTTCCCAAACAGGTTGTTTACGTCAAACGGCATGTCCAAGACTCTGGTCTGCACGTCCTGACGGAAGTCAGTAGCCTTGAGCCATCCACGCCACCTAAGGCACACGCCGTTGCCCAACTGGCGAAATCCAGTGTCGGCGATGTCCGTCGCAATCGTAATGGCGTGGTCCGACGACACCTCTCCTTCCTGCAAGATCTCTAGGGCTTCCGCCCTCTTGTTGTCTGGTAGGAAGTCCAGCAAGGGGGCCAGTTTGAAGCACAACTCCCTGTCGTAGCGGGATACCAAGGCGTTGGCCGCCTTAATCGTCGTTGCTGCAGACGAGATGACTCTGCGTCCCATCGTGTCTCATTTCTTTCCCTCGCCGTCCGGCGGGGAGGTTGACGTAGAGGCCGCGCCCCCCCCGCTTTCTTCCTGGCCGCCGCGGAGACGACCGAGTCCGGGGTCGGCTGTGCCCGAAGGCATAAGGGGGCCACGTCCGGGACCCAGTACTTCTTCTCGGACCGATCCCTTCTAGCCGGCGTCGTGGATGGGTTCTTGAGGAGGGCGAGGCCCTCATCCCAAATATCGTCCAGTAGAGGTACAGAGAGGACCGTCTTCCTCTTGGCCTCGCGCCGTTGATAAAGGAAACCTTCCTTCTTCTCTTCCGGGCAGAGCTGGAAAAGCTCGGATGCCCTGGCGATCATGGAGTGAAACGATCCAATCTCGTCGGGCGGGGAAACCCGGGTGGGAGGTGACGATGGGAGATCCTCGTCGTAAACCTCGTCTGTACCCGTCGCGGCCGTGTCAGTCCCCGTATCATCCCCACGTGTCGTGGACGGGGAGGAGGGCTGAACAGGGCGCGATGGCTGAAAAGGAGGTGGAGGATGAATCCTTCTCTTAGGGGGAGGGCTCCCCGAAGGGCCTGGCTCCGGGTCTCCCGTCGGGAGCGGTTCCTCCGCTGGTGGTAACGGCAGTCTCGTCCTCATCTCCGAGCATAAGGACTGTATAGCCAACAAAATGGCCGCCGAGTTGTCTTGCGGCACTGGTTGAGGGGAGTCCGACGGGCGGTCAGGAGCCCCGTCGGCACCCTCGACGTTCTCGTCGTCTCCTACGTCGGGGTCCCTCCCGACGGGCTGGTCTTCTTCCATGCCAACGCCGTGGCTTAAGACTTCGATCAGCTCTTCCTCAGAGGTTGAGACCGAATCCACGACGACCTCCTGCCCCCCCTTTTTCTTCACCGTCAGAGGTTTCACCGGGGTCCTGTCGATGGGCATGAAAGAGGACTCCCTCCGCGGTGGCAGGGAGACTCTGAGCCCCGAGGTCGCCACCACTGGTGTAGCCTCCACAGGCTGAGCCAGGGCCGCCGCGACTGTCTTGATAGAGGCCTTGGCCGGATGGATTAAGGCTTTCACCACCTTAGGTGCACTCACCGCCTTCTCCTTGGGGGGAGGGTCACCGCCTCGCTCCCCCTCCGATGGGGCCTTAGAGCTCGACCGGGGTCTCTCCAGGAGCTTCGCCGGGTGCTCGGCCTTCCTCTTACCCGAGCCAGAGCGTTGGCTCGTGGTTGATGGCGCCGGGGAGGATGCGCCCTGCCTGGCGCCCGTAGAGCCCGACCGTTAGGCGCTCCCGGTGCCAGCGGACTCGCGGTGCTTGGCCTTCTGTTGGACCCCCGTCGCCGGGGCGTCCTCAAAGGTCTTAGAAGACCTCTCGGACTTCTTCTTCTCGCCTGACGGGCTCTTCCCTTCCAGCCAGTTGGAGAGACGTTGATGGCGGTCCTTCATGGTCCGCTCTGACATATTGCTGCAAAACGCACAGTCCTTCTCCACGGGCGTCTTGTCCTCATGTAGGCAGTAAAGACAAAGGGAGTGTTCGTCCTCCTTAAAGACATTCTGAAGCTGGCATCCAGGGCAGACCCTGAACAGCTTTCCGGGCGCCGAGCTTCCCTTCTCCTGGGCCATGTCCGAGATGGGCCTGAGAAACTTCTGGAGTCCTCCAAAAGCGTGGCTCGACGAAATCGTCACCCTTGAGGGGTGTAGACGAATCCGACACGGGTCCCCGTTGATCGGATGAAGAAACGGTGGAGCTTGAGGCTCTTTTGACAGAAAAAAGAGAAATTTTTTGAGAAAAAACGTGAAAAATAGCACTAACGCTCGAGAGCAATAGCACGAGGATCCCAACACTTGAACGTGCGGTAAAAATCTGAAGATGGCTGCCAGAGGGCAGTCATTGGCTGTGGTCAGTATGACGCAGAGATCAGTGATTGGTTACTCTACGAAAGACAGATCAGAAACAAAACTGATACTGATTTTTTCTTTACCGAGGATTCCCAGCCTGACGACGGGGAATATTCATGAGCATGTGAATCCATGCCAGACCCCATGCTGGAGAAGTATAAAGTTCGTAAGAGTTCAAATGCCTGACTTTCACTCTTGTCCGATTCCTTGCAGGTTGCAGCTTGATCCTAATGAAGAGTTCCTCGTGGAAACCAGTATTATTCTGGTAAGGATTTGTATTTTCCAACACAGTTCGATAAAATAATGTCAATATGTAACCTGTTGCTTTCTCCCTTATTCAGGTGCTGAGAGAAAGTATGAAGTCTTGGGGAATAATACCCCCGGCGGTAAAATCAGGTAAGTCTATTGTGGTGAGGAGGGTTCCCCTTGTTAGTCCCCTTGTTTCACCTTGCTGTCCTTTTGTTTCCCCTTAGGGGCCGGGGTTCGGCGAAGATGCAGTGGAAGCTGCGCCGACCCGTGAAGAGGAATAGTACCCCCGGTGGTAAAATCAGGTAAGTCTATGGGAGGGTAGCTAATATTCCTCTGTGTATTCCCTTGGCTCACCTTGCTGTTCTTGTCTTCTCCTTAGGTGCCGGAGTGCGGCGGGAACATACAGGAAGATGCGATGGAATGTGAATATGCTGCGAAGGCCGGTGAGTTCAGCGCGGCGCTGCAGCAGGCGAGGCGACGCGCATAAAATAACTTCTTTCTTCCAGCTCGAAGGCGCGATGGATCGGGAATTCAGGTAGGGATTAAAGGTATTGCTCTTGTTCTAACCTTTTCTCCTTTCTCCCTTTTTCTAGGAGCTCCAAACTCGAGGCGGGCGTGGCAGAAGGCTGCTGGATGCAGAATAACGCGAAGCGTGTGCTGCTCTTCGGGCGTGGTTTAAATAGCCTTCCAAAGTAGTCCCAGGTAAGTATTCCTACCCAGCCCCGCCCGAGTAAAAAATAGTCCCTAAATAAAGTAGTCCCTTCCAAGCCTCTTTTGGCTTGGAGCTCTTGCAGCATGGTCTGCATCAGGTGAGTTTTAATGTATGAGCCTGGCACCTATAGCGCCAGGACGGACTCTCCATATGAACCTGGCCCATAGCCGCCAGGACTGGACCCAAATAGCCCCTAGCAGGGGTTGTTGGGCTTGCTTAGGATAACTTGATGCCTGCTTCCGGTGTTGCTGGATGTGGTCTGGGTCCCCGGGGGTAGGCATGACACCTGTCGACGTCCCTTTTCGAGTTTTGAAAAAATACTCTGCAGCTTCCACTAGATGTCGGCCTATACATAGCATGTGATCGAAGCAGATTCCACAAGCCACACACACACACCCACCCAAAGCTGACGATCGAGAGCCAGACAAAATGGATGGACGGCTGAGTCGAGATCCATTACAAGCCCTACCAAAATGTTTCCTAACAGCAGAGCTGGATGAAGAAGATCTATCATGAGGAATCTGTGGGAGAAAAGCAATCCATTGAAGCATTGTTTACCGTCTCCTAGTTACCTTACGCTTCTCTACCGAAGGCCTGTGATGTCATCATGCACAGCGTGGGACCCGAGGCTCATTTTAGGATGAGTTATGGAAGGTGTTGTACTTTGTACCGGCATTTCAGCGGAGGCTGGCCACAAGATGCTAGAACCAAGCAAGCTATTCTTAAACCCCTTGGGTTATTTTCAGAACTAGTTGAGGGGTTCAGACTGTGCCCCATTCAAAACACTCTCCAAAATGTATCTTTTTGTAGATGTCAGTTAATTATAAGTTACTCACCGTAGTGACTAACGTACTCATAGTCCATAGTCCCGGTTCCTCCATACTGCATGGGCGTTCCTCACGAGGGACGGGAGACGGAATCTTTTTCACCAGAAAAATCTTCTTCTCGTCTAAATCTAGAGGCACGCGGAGGCGCAGCCCTGGGAGCTTGCGCTGCCCAGACCCGCCCTCCGGCGCCACACCTCAGTCCCCATTTACACATCGACAATAGATTTAACATTGCCTAATGACACCAGTATTACTAGGGGGGAGGTTGGTGGGACGCATGTAGGAAAGGAGACTATGGACTAAGAGTACATTAGTGTTAGGCAGAAACCTGTGCAGTTCCCTTAGGGACCACTGCAAAAGATTTAGGACTACAGGTGTTGGCACAGTCTGTACCACCCAGAATTACCTGGTAGCTGTGGCTGAGCAGTCAGACTTCTCTCAAGATGAGTTAGGCAGTATGCAAAGTATACACAATAGGCACTCAGATACAACAATACAAGCTAACACTGACCAGAGCTTTGGTATCACAGTATATAATTATTTATTTAAAAAACACACTGTTGAAAACACTCCAGCACTCTTATTGTAAAATATTCTAAACACAGTTACTATTATAATATATACATCCCCTTTTCCTTATCAGATAAGTCACTGTAAAACACCACTTATTTTCATACAGAGGTGAGCGCTTAACTAGATGGCACTCCAATAAGTTTGTGAGAAACGGGGGGAAAAAGACAGAATATGGAAAGGTACACCACTCTAAGATTCAAGAACACGGTTAGCAAGGCAGAAGAGCAAAAGTCACTGGTGAGCCAAAGTCCAAAGGCTGGGCCCACTCTTAGAGAGAGCAGAGCACAAATGCGCCCAAGATCACACAGTTACACTAGGCTTAGAAAGTCTTGCAGAGGGTTCAAAACGAGTTGAGAGAGGCTTAGGAAAGTTTAGCCAGGGTGTCCCAGGCTAACCCAGGTTCGAAAGCCGGGGGCTAAATCTACCCCGTACAGTCGGTAGCAAGGGAAGCCAGGCGGGACACGGTACCTTAAGTGGGAAGGATCTTCCAGCGGTGGCAGTTGTTCCTGGTAGTGGGTGCAAGTTGCGTCGTCGTCCAGGGGAAGAGAAGATCTCGACTTGGAGTAAAGATGAGGGTCGTTGCACTACCAGGGAAGAAACCAGCCGTTGAGTTTTCCGGTTAAAGGTGGTACCTTTATTTCGCGGTCGTAGTAAAACGTGGTATCCCGGTTGCCGGGGTGCTTGGCAAAGGCAAGGTGGCCACGAGGTACGTCGGGAAGGCGAAAAGACGGTGAAACTGGTCATCCCCACCTGTCAAAGGAAGAAGACTCTCCGGCGGGAGATCTCCTCTGTCGTTGGGAAAAGTGGTGAGGCAGTCCAGCAGGGCTCCACCGGTGGTGGTGTCGTGGCAGGTCGGCTCAGCTTCTCCCTCGTCGGATTCTTAGGTCCTGTGGCGACTTCTGAAGTTCCAGTCCCCAAAGCCCTGCTTTTATGCAGCAAACCCCCATTCACTCAGCCTAGCTGTCACTCAAACATGCTAAGTGGTTGGGCCAATCAGGACGGAGTGCGACTTGAGTTGCCTAGGCAACTCAGTCCAGGGTGCCTAAATTCCCCTCCACCCCTCCTAAGTACCCCAGACAGAGTGGCACCACTTTGGAGGGCTTCTGTGGAGACGCCTGCCAAAAAGTGCAACAAAGGGCTCGACTTGGGTTGGAGTCACAGAAGAGAACACAAACGCCATTTTAGAATCAAGTTTTGGCAAAAAATACCAACCGGAGAATTAATATTAAATAAACCGGCGGTATGTTCGAGGCTACCGTAAATAATTAAATAAAGATAGTAGCCTAAAACGATGGGAAATCCCATAGGAAAATATTCGTGGTTGAATATAAAAAGTAGTATCCACTGCCACCAGCCAAAACTCGATCAGGGGGGAACGGAGACGTGCCTCCTCGACTAACAGATCCTGGGGCAATCGAATTGCCCCAGCCAGTACGTCCACAATATGATGGTTTGTACTGGTTCTGTTGAGAATTCAAGTCTAGTAAAGTCAATGGTGACTTTACATACCCTGGGAGAAAATAGTCAGTCCCAGGGTATGGAGTCTATACTGGGGGGTCACTATGACACCCCTGTGTCACTGCACTGAGGGTGCTGTGTAACATCACAAAAACACATGAAGCCCTATGGGGTAAAAGACCCCATAGCCCATTAAACACATCTAGATTCAAAGAAACACAATCAAATCATGCCCAGGAATGAGGGTAAAAGTCTCACTCTTGGCAGGAGAAAAAAATAAACCCCAAAAAATCCAGCAAAGCTGCTGGGGGACTCACTAGGTTAGGAAATTCAGCCTAAACAGAGAATTCTCCCTAACAATTAGTCACTACGGTGAGTAACTTATAATTAATCTTACGTCCCGCCCACTTTCCTCCATACTGCATGGGCGATTACAACTGATTGTAGAACCAGGGTGGAGAGGAGATCCGCCTTAAGCAAACAGGTTCCTGAGAACCGCCTGTCCGAGAGCCCCATCAGATCTAGAGCCAGCATCCAAACAGTAATGCTTGCAGAAAGCCGAGGCAGCGTCCCATGTTGCCGCCCTGCTTATGACCTGCCACGGGACATGACGCTGAAAGGCGATGGCCGTTGCCAAGGCCCTGTCCGCGTGGGCATGCATGCTTGCCGGAAGGGGGTCTATGCTGGCTCTCATACGCTTCCTTGATTGCCGAGACCATCCAGCGGGAGATGGAGGCTTTGGAGGCCCAACTGCCCCGCCTGGCGCCTCCAAAGGTGATGAATAGGGCATCTGACTTGCGGAAGCCCTTGGTCCTGTCCAGGTAGAATTTCAGGGCACGCCCGACATCCAGGCAGTGCAGCACTCTTTGAGGCTCGTCCTTCGGGTCCACAAAGAATGTAGGAAGGACAATCTCTTTGTTTAAGTGAAAGGCTGATGGCACCTTAGGTAGAAATGCTGGATTTTTCCGGAGGACCACCTTATCCTTGTGAACGGCTCTGAGGCGACCAGGGCCTGGATCTCGCCGACCCTGCGCACCGATGTGAGGCCGACTTGCAGGGCCGTATTGATGGTGACCAGCCTGATGTCAGCTGACGCCATAGGTTCAAATGGCGTGTGCCTGAGGGCGCCCAAGACTATGTTTAAATCCCACACGGGGTGTGGCTTCCTAATGGGTGGGTAGAGTATAGCGAGCCCGGCCAAATGTCTCTCGACTATCGGGTTGGAGGAGGAGAAGACCCCTTCCTCCGAATTCCTGTAGGCCCCAATGGCGGAGAGGTATGTGCAGCAGGTGTCCACCTGCACGCCAGAGTTGGCGAGGTGCGCTGAGAATGACAGCACGTCGTCCAGTGAACAAGCCAGCAGGTCAATATCCTTGGAGTGCGCCCATTGGCAGAACCTGGTCTATTTACTCTTATACTGGGCTCTGGTAGCCTTGCTCCTAGCCCCTTGTATGATTTCCAGGTTGGCTTGAGATATGTTGAGGTGGCTGAGCGTCACCTGCTCAGAAACCACACAGTGAGGGCCAGCTTCTGGGGGGCGGGGTGGATGAGCTTGCCCCCCTGCTGTGTCCGAAGATGTGCTGGGGCTGCCGGGGGGTGGATTGGAGGGACCACCGAGAGGCTGAGAAGCTCCGAAAACCATGGCCTGGCTGGCCACCACAGAGCTATCACAATGAGGTTGAGTTGGTGAGACTCCTTGAACTTGCAAAGTACTCTGTGAATCAGTGGAGTGAGCGGGAAGGCGTATGCAGACATGCCGTTCCACAGGATCCACAAGGCATCGCCCAGGGAGCCTAGGCACTGCCCTTGCCAGCAGATGAACTAGGAGCACTTCTTGTTGTGCCTGGTGGCAAAAAGATCCACCTGGGGGAGGCCCCAACAGTGGAAGATCTCCTGTGCAAAGAGGTCATTCAGCTGCCACTCTTAGTTGTCCGCTCCCAACCTGCTGAGCCTGTCCGCTTCCAAGTTGGACTCCCCCAGAAGGTGCACTGATGCGAGGTAGATGTACTCCAAGGCCCATTCCCACATGTTGATCGCCAGCCTGCTTGTTGATCTAGTACATACTGGTCGAGCTGTCCGTCTGGATGAGGACAACCCTTCCCTTGAGACGTGGGAGGAAGGCTCTGAGCGCTAACCAGATGGCGTTCAGTTCCAGCCAACTGATGTGGTATTCTTGTTCTTGAAGGGTCCATGTGCTGTGGACCGAGAGGTCCTCTAGGGAGGAGTCCGTGGTGATGGGCACCTGTGGGATGGGGGCCAGAAGGGCTTGCCTGTCCGGAGGTTGCAGTCCTTGGACCACCATGTAAGGTTCAGGTGGAGAGAGATGGGGATCTTGATAAATTTGGCCTGAAAGCCCCTCTCCTGGGTCCACAACGTTGCGGAGTGGAGCAGAGTCCTCCTCATTAGGAGTCTTGTGTGGGGGACGGCCAACAGTACCACTGCAAAAAGGCCTAGTAGATGCTCGAACCATGAAGCCGAAGTAGAGCTTCGGCTGAGAAAGTGGGATGTGGCCCTCCTGATGGCCGCTATCTTGTCCTCCAAAGGGAAGACCCTCTTTGAGCGTGCCCCCCAGATTAGGCCCAGGAAGGTCAAAGACAGCCCCCTGGGCCTGGAGGAAGGCTGCCACCGCAAGGCTGGTAAACACCCTGGGAGCAGAGTTGAGGCCAAAAGGGAGGAGCTTGTACTGAAAATGGCAGTGCATGATCCTGAACCGGAGGAAAGAATGATGGGGTTGCCGAATCGGGACGTGCAGATAGGCGTCCTTCAAGTCCAGGGAGCACATCAGTCTCCCCTGCATAATGTCTCCACAATAAAGGCTGGCGTCACCATCTTAAATCTCTGGAGAGTGCAGGAGAGGTTGATGGTGGAAAGGTCCAGAACAACTTTCAGGCCAGCCTGGTTCTTTTTCTGAATGGCAAAGATCCTGGAGTAAAAGCCCAATCCTCGCAGAGAGGCTGGGACTACCTCCACGGCCTGGCTCAGGACAAGTGACTGAACCTCCGCCAAAAGAGTTGCTGTCCCAACTTGCGGGAGAGGAGGGAGGAGAGGCAGGGATAGGTAAACAGTACCCTGAGGAGACTACTGAAAGCATCCAGGGGGCCGCAAAGTGTTGATGCCAGAGGTGTGAGTGAAGAGCAAGCCTGTGCCCTACTGGTGACTCGTGGACCCGTAGGGGGCTGTCAAGACGCCTTACCCTCTGAGGCAGAGGTGGTGGAGGTGGACTGGAAAAAGCCCTTGTGCCACCTCCCCCTTTGATGCTTGCGCCGACTAGGGCTTGGCGAGCATACTGGCTGCCTAGACCTCTGTTCCTGGAAGCTGCGGAAGCCTCCAGATGAGTGACCCTTATCAGAGCGTTGCTGAGACTGGGAGTACGCTTTGGGCGTGGTCTTTGTCAGAATGGATAAAGACTTAGCTGTCTGAGAGCTATTCTTCTTGTCCAGATCCTCATCTGTGCAGGAGTGAAAGAGGTCACCGCCCACGAAGGGCAGGTCTAAAATACGTTCCTGGACATCCGTGTTGAACTTGGTTGCCCGGAGCCAGGCCATCCTTCTCATGTCGGTGGCAATACAGATGGCACATCCAGAGGTATCAATGTGTGCCAGAGTGGAATCCATGATATCCTGAGCCACGAGCTTGTGTTAGGGAGAATTCTCATTTATGGCTAATTTCCCTCACCTAGTGAGTCTCCCAGCAGCTTTGCTGGACTTCTGGAGTTTATTTTTTCCACTTGGTAAGAGAGTTAGCTTTTCCCCCACTCTTACCTGTGTTTTGGCAAGTATATTTCTCTGTTTTTCAGATTGTGGACTCTGGAGTACACCACTTCAGTAGCCCCTTTCTTTTGTGCATCACACAGCACCTTCAGTGCAGTGACACAGGGTTGTCTTTAAGACTCCCCCCCGCCCCCCCCTCCCGACTCCATTTCTGAGGCGGACTACAGTCCCCCATAAA
Source organism: Ambystoma mexicanum (assembly GCF_040938575.1). NCBI lineage: Eukaryota > Metazoa > Chordata > Amphibia > Caudata > Ambystomatidae > Ambystoma > Ambystoma mexicanum. Next base: position 487,571,204 of record NC_090923.1, on the reverse strand, counting down.
AGGGTAAAGTTACCATTAACTTTACCTAGTCAGTCTACCACAGATCCAGTACACCCCATCTTCCATGGAGTACTGGAAAGGGTTAATTCGTATCCCTTTTTATCTGTACCTCCTAGAGTATCGTTTCGTTCTTTTAACATTTAGACTTGGCTGGTGGCAGTGGTACCTACCCTAACACTTCTACTGCGATTATATTAGATAAACGTGGTATTGTTCTTGGCTATTATATCAGCCCCGAACATAAACCTGATTGACCAAATTGTCTTTCTCTTGGCTCCGGTCGGGTTTATTCGTCATTTCTTTTTGTTCAAGTCCTTCTTGTGTTTTACTTGTGCGGCAAACCAGGTTCGCCTTCTTTGTTCACCGTCTTTTGGCGGGCTTCTGCACAGAAGACCTCCACCAGGCACCTGGGTGTCTAGGTGGGCTCAATGTGAGGGAGGGGTGTAGTCACCCCCTGCCCAGGGTATCCTTGGAAACCCAAGTCGCACTTTGCGATGATTAGCTGAGGTGGTTGTCCAGGCTGGACAACCCCCCTGCTGGGTGATTGACAGCTAGGCTGTGTGAATGGGGGTTTTGCGCATAAAAGGCAGGTCTCTTGTGCTAGAAGTCAGAGTCGCCACTGGAACTACAAGGAACCGAAGAGAAGCGGAGAGAACGATGACTGCTGCAACTATCCCGTCCCAGTGAAGCTCTGCTGCAGTCCTGAGCTACTTACCCTTCGACGACTAAGAGAAGATCCAGCCTGGAGTCGGAGTCTTCTTCCCTTGAGCCTGGTGGGGATAACCAGCTCATTTTCTACAGCCACAAGATCCTCTTTCTTGGTCGAAATCGCTGCACACTGCTGTAGTGGTCCGGATAGCCACCTGAAGAGCCTCTCCTGTTTTTAAGGAGCGCACCATTTATTCCTTGTAGCTGCTGCCAGCTTCATCCCTGTGTGGTGCAGACCCCCTTCAAACGTCCTCCTTCACAACAAAGCTCCAGGAACTGTGGGTCTGCGGGAAACCAACAGGAACAACTGCGAGGGCACTAGTTGCACCAATAGAATAAGGTAGTGTTCTGCTTGAGGAAACTCGGTGAACCCTTTTTCCTCACCTTCAAGGCTTGCCCTTGTCTTCCCTCCTTCTTATAACTTTTGCTTCCGAACATTGACAATATCAAAGTATTCTTGGCTACGTTGAATCGTGAACTGTCTGACTGTGTGATCTTCGGCAACAGGTCTATGGTGTCACTTAACCCTGGCTGTGGCCCTTTGACTTTTGAACTCGTGACTCAGAGTTTCTCGATTCTGTCTGCCTAACCAAAATATTGTCTGTGATTTTTGCCTCCAACTCCCTCTGGGTATCTCAGGTGCTAAGTGTGTTTTTGCCCCGGTAACATTTCATGTCACGGATAAGCGTTTATTGAGTAGACCGAACTGTCAAAAAGTGTTCGCAATCGTATTCACGGTAACGTGTTTTTTTCGTAACACCAGTCCATTCAAACACAGGGTACTTACCTTGAGATTTACTGTACAAAGTTAATTGGTTAGTTGTAGTGTATTTTACGTATGGTTTGTGTTTAAGTTTAATAGAAGAACAAGTTACTCTCTTACCTGGTAACGTTCGTTCGATGGGATGGTCCGACAACGTATTCCATATCTATGACAGTAATCACCATAGCTGTGCTGCTTCGGAAAAATTTTCGGCGTCTGCGCCTGTTAGGCATAAACCTGTGCAGTTCCCCCAGCAGCTTTGCTGGATTTTTGGGGTTTCTTTTTTTCTCCTGCCAAGAGTGAGACTCTTTTACCATCACTCTTGGACATGATTTGAGTGTGTTCCTTTGACTCTAGATGTGTTTAATGGGCTATGGGGTCTTTTACTCCATAGGGCTTCATGTGTTTTTGTGATGCGTGTTACGCAGCACCCTCAGTGCAGTAACACAGGGGTGTCATAGTGACCCTCCAGTATAGACTCCATACCCTGGGACTGACTACTGTCTCCCAGGGCATGTAAAGTCACCATTGACTTTACTAGTCTTAATTCTGAACAGAACCAGTACAAACCATCATATTGTGGACGTACTGGCTGGGGCAATTCGATTGCCCCGGGGTCTGTTAGTCGAGGGGGTCTCCGTCCCCCCTGATCGAGTTTTGGCTGGTGGCAGTGGATACTACTTTTTATATTCAACCGCGAATATTTCTCTATGGGATTTTCCCATTGTTCGAGGCTACTATCTTTATTTAATTACAATAGCCTCGAACATACCGCCGCTTTATATAATTATTATTAATTCTCCGGTTGGTATTTTTTGCCAAAACTCTGTTCTAAAATGGCGTTTGTGTTCTCTTCTGTGACTCCAACCCACGTCAAACCCTTTGTTCCACTTTTTGGCGGGCTTCTCCACAGAAGCCCTCCAAAGTGGTGCCACTCTGTCTGGGGTACTTAGGAGGGGTGGAGGGGGATTTAGGCACCCTGGACTGAGTTGCCTAGGCAACTCAAGTCGCACTCCGTCCTGATTGAGCCGGCCGGCTCACCACTTAGCATGTTTGAGTGAGAGCTAGGCTGAGTGAATGGGGGTTTTTCTGCATAAAAGCAGGGCTTTGGGGACTGGAACTTCAGAGGTCGCCACAGGACCTAAGAATCCGACGAGGGAAAAGCTGAGCCGACCTGCCACGACGATACCACCGGTGGAGCCCTGCTGGATCGTCTCACCACTTTTCACAGCGGAGATCTCCCGCCGGAGAGTCTTCTTCCTTTTACTGGTGGGGATGACCAGTTTCACTGTCTTTTCGCCTTCCTGACGCATCTCGTGGCCGCCTTGCCTGTGCCAAGCACCCCGGCAACCGGAATACCACGTTTTACCACGACCGCAAAATAAAGGGTAATACCTTTAACCGGAAAACTCTGCGGCTGGTTTCTTCCCTGGCAGTGCAACGACCTTCAGCTTTCCTCCACGTCGAGATCTTCTCTTCCCCTGGACGACGCTGAGACTTGCACCCGCTGCCAGGAACAACTGCCACTGCTGGAGGATCCTTCCCACTTAAGGTACCGTGTTCCGCCTGGCTTCCCTTGCCACCGACTGTACGGGGTAGATTTAGCCCCCGGCTTTCGAACCTGGGTTAGCCTGGGACACCCTGGCTAAACTTTTCTGAGCCTCTCTAAACTCTTTTCGAACTCTCTGCAAGACATTCAAAGCCTAGTGTAACTGTGTGATCTTGGGCGCATGTGTGCTCTGCTCTCTCTAAGAGTGGGCCCAGCCTATGGACTTTGGCTCACAAGTGACTTTTGCTCTTCTGCCTTGCTAATAGTGTTCCTAAATCTTAGAGTGGTGTATCTTTCCATATTCTGTCTTTTTCCCTCCCTTCTTCATGAACTTATTGGAGTGCCATCTATAGTTAAGCGCTCACCTCTGTCTGGAAATAAGTGGTGTTAACTAAGACTTATCTGATAAGGAATAAGGGTTGTATATATTATAATAGTAACTGTGTTTAGAGTGTTTTACAATAAGGGTGCTGGAGTGTTTCAAATAGTGTTTTTAAATAAATAATTATATACTTTGATACCAAAGCTCTGGTCAGTGTTTGCTTGTATTATTGTATCTGAGTGCCTATTGTGTATACTTTGGATACTGCCTAACTCTTCTTGAGGGAAGTCTGACTGCTCAGCCACAGCTACCAGGTAAATCTGGGTGGTACAGACTGCTACCAAGTGGGTTTACTGCTAACACCTGTAGTCCTAAATCTTTTGCAGTGTTCCCAAAGGGAACTGCACAGGTTTCTGCCTAGCAGCGCCCTGCATCGATGACGTTGATGCGCCGTCCTCGAGGACCTCCTCCAACGGCCGACGTCACCCGATGTGATAAGTAGGATGCACGACGCTCGTAGCCTCCGTGTAGTTTTTTCCCAGAATGTGTGAAACCAGTCTTCTGCCAGTCAGACACACAAAGCCTTGCGGAAACGTAAGCTGCAATCGCATAAGAAATTCTGTAGCGGGGAAGGTAGGGAGGGAGCGATATGGAATACGTCGTCGGACCATCCCAACGAAAGAACGTTACCAGGTAAGAGAGTAACTTGTTCTTCGGGGGGATTGGGTCCTCCGACGTATTCCATATTTATGACAGACTCCCAAAGCAGTACCAAAGCAAGGAGGTGGGAAAAGAATTTAGAAAACCAAATTTAGAATGACCAATCAAATTGCGGAGTAAAGGACTGCCTTGCCAAAGGCCAGATCCTGTCCTAAGATGGAATCGAGGGAGTAGTGATGTACAAAAGTATGTACTGAAGCCCAGGTGGCTGCATCACAAATGTTACAAATAGGAACACCCTTCTGTAGGGCAGTAGATGCAGCCTTACCCCTGGTAGAATGGGCCCGCAAGCCGGCCGGTGGGGCCTTACCCGCCAAGCGGTAACACTCCGAGATGGCCAAAATAATACAGCGAGACAGTCTGTTTCGTCACAGCCTGTCCCAAACGCTTTCCAGCGTAACCAATGAAGAGTTGATCGTTCACTCTGACCCGGGACATGCGTGAAATATAAAAGCTTAATGCTCTCCTAGGATCCAGCCTATGGAGGCTCTCCTCTTCCTTACCAGGCTGTGGAGGAGGATAGAATGCCGGAAGAACAACCTTCTGGCCTAAGTGAAATTCCGACACCACCTTCGGAAGAAAGAAAGGACAAACTCCAAGGACAACCCTGTCCTTATGAAACAGTGAAGGGTGTCTTAACTGAAAGTGCCTGTAACTCACTCACTCTCCGAGCGGAAGTGACCGCAACTAAAAATACAGTTTTAAGAGTTAACAGTCTCAAAGGACAAGAGTGCAAAGGCTCAAAGGGAGCACCCATTAGAAACTTGAGAACAAGGTTCAAATCCCAACCGGGCACCTGGAAAGGTGACGGAGGGAACATATTAGTGAGCCCTTTCAGAAACTGAGGAATTAAAGCGATTTTAAAATAGGAACATTCTTCAGACGAGCGCTTAAATATGCACAGTGCCTCCAGGTAACCTTTAATGGTACCCTCTTGCAAGCCCCTATGGGCCAAAGAAAGCAAAAAAAGACAGAACCATGGGAATGTCACATGCAAAAGGATCCACATTCTTAACTCTGCACCAGTCGCAGAACTTACGCCAACGGTACAGAGACTTTGTTGCTGGCCGTCTGGCCGAGAGCAACACCTCCATCACGTCTTCAGGGAGGTCCCAATCCTTATACCTCAACCTTTCAGAAGCCAAGCGTGAAGGTTGAGGGATCTGACCTCTGGATGGAGAACCTGACCCCCCCTCCCGTGAGAGCAGATTGTCTCGGTAGGGAAGACGACGTGGCGGGCAGATGGACAAGTCGAGAAGGTCCGGGTACCACGTCCTCCGGGCCTACGCTGGAGCAATGAGGATCATCTGGGAACCGAACTTCGGTAACCTCCGCAATACTTGCGGAATGACGGGGACTGGAGGAAACGCCTACAGTAGTGGGAATGACCAGTCCACCACAAACGCGTCTCCTAAGGCTCCTCTTGGAGGAAATTTCCACGAGCAGAACCTCTCGCACTTCCGGTTGACACTGGAGGCGAAGAGATCCACTTGAGGGTTCCGCCAAACGTCGAAGATCTCCAGGAGAATCTCCTGAACCAGCTCCTACTCGTGAGAGACCGTGCTCTGCCTGTTCAGAGCGTCCGCCGTCTCGTTTTCATCTCCGGCCAGATGAACTGCCGAGATCGAAACTTCCTGCTTGATGGCCCAGAACTCAAGCTGCATCGCCTCCCTGCACAGAGGAAGTGACCCTGCCCCCACCCCTTTTGTTGACGTAGTGCATGGCCACCGTGTTGTTCGTCAGGATCAGCACATTCGTTCCTCGCACAGTCTAGAGAAAAGCCTTCAGGGCTAGCCTGACCGCCTCAGCTCCAACAGATTGATATGGAGTCTGGACTCTTGACGGAGACCAATGACGGCTGACTGTCAACTCGTTGGCATGAACTCCCCATCCCGTGAGGGATGCGTCCGTCACGATAGTCACCTTCGTCCAGGGCAGCCAAAATGGAGCCCCCCCTCATCAGATTGCCTTCGTCGGCCCACCACAGAAGGTCCTGGGCGACCGAAGACGGCACCTGAACAGGGTCCGACATCCTGCCGGAGGACTGAGACCACTGGAGCTTGAGTGTCCATTGCAAAGATCTCATCCGCAACCTGGCCTCTGGCACCAGAAGAATGCAGGATACCATGAGGCCGAGCAGTCTCAAGAACTCGAATGCTTCGAGAGTCTGGGCAAGTTGAAACTGAGTTGGTGTCAAATGGGACGTTTTTAAGTTGAGGGAGAAGCCCAGCTTGTGGAGGGAGTGGAAGGTCACCGATAGATGATCCAGGACTTGCGCCGGAGAGCACGCCCTGATCAACCAATCGTCCAGGTAGGGGTAGACGTGAATCCCCCCCCTTTCCTGAGGTGCGCTGCCACCACTACCATGGGCTTGGTGAAGACTCTCGGGGCTGAGGTCAATCCGAACGGCAGGACCCGAAACAAAGTGCGAGTCGCCAACCGCAAACCTCAGGTACTTCTTGTGCTTTGGATGGATTGGCACATGAAAATAAGCGTCCTTGAGGACGAGAGACACCAACCAGTCCTGAAGTTGAAGGGCCTGGAGGACTTGAGAAAGAGTAACCATCGCGCAAGTCTATGATGGGTCTCAATCCCCAGTCTTTCTTGGAAATCAAAAAATAAGGGGAATACCATCCCTTGTTCCTCTCCGCTACAGGCACCAGTTCTATGGCGCCTTTCTCCAGTAGGGCTTGAATTTCCTGCACAAGGAGCGGATCCAGACTCTTCAAAGAGAGGTTCCCTGGTGGATTGTCGTGAGGCCTCTGCCGAAAGGGAAGACAGTAGCCGTGGGTTATGATCTCCAGAACCCACACATCTGAAGTAATGGCACGCTACTCTACAAGATGCTGTGCCAGCCTTCCCCCAACCGGCGAACCATGGGACCTGGTCTCATGACTGAGTGGTAGCGGCAGCAGCGTTGCCTGAGGGCAAAGAGGCAACTGCCCGAGCGGCCTTAGCACCTCGAGTACCTTGCTTTCCACCTCTGGCACTCCTACGGTGGCCTCTTTGACTGTCAGCTCCTCTCGCTTTACCAAAGGATGAGAAATAACGAAAGGAACCTCCTCTCCATTGCTGTCCCCTAGGAGGAAAAGGCGTAGGTTGACAAACTGCAGCGCCCAACGACTTCGCTGCAGTTTTGGACGTCTGCAACCTCTCAAGTCTCTCGTCAGCCTTGCTGCCAAAAAGATGTTCACCGTCAAAGGGCATGTTGAGGAGCCGGGACTGCACATCAGGAGCAAAACCTGACTTCCGCAACCACGCAAACCTGCGTATTACTGTGCTCGCCGCCATGGACCGGCTGACGCAGTCTGCCATGTCCAAACCCGACTGAACGGACTCACACATGGCATCCTTGCCATCCTGGACCATAGCAAGGAAACCATCCCATTCGTCCCCTTCGGGAATATGTTCAGCTGCTAACGCAACACAGTTCCACAGAGTGTGCGTGAAACGAGACAAGGCACATACGGAGTTGGCCGCCTGAAGCGCCATACCCCCTGAAGAAAACACTTTCTTCGCCCAGCCAACAAAACGTTTGTCTTCCCTATCAGGAGGGATGGTAGGATACGACGCCTGCTTTGCCGGGGCCGTAGCCGCCTGCACCACCAAACTCTCCGGAGTGGGGTGCTTGGTCAAATAGCAGGGGTCGCTACTGGCTGGACGGTATTTTCGCGACAAAGACTTGCCCACTGCCGGGAGACTCTCCAGGGAAGTTCAAGCCGCCGCCACCCTTCTCTGTAGAGCCATATGAAACAGCAGTATCGGGTCAGTTGGGGGACCAAGATCGAGGATGTCGTAAGATCATCCTGAACAAACTCCCCTGGGGGAGCAGACCATCCCAAGTATTCGGTGACCCTAGACATAAGGCGCCGGTACGAAGAATCGGCATGAGTGCCAGGCTCAGGCCTACAAAACTCCACCTCCGAAGAGGTGTCCAGTCCACTGGCATCATGCAGTGACTGCCTTAGGTCCTCAAATTGGCTATGGCCCGAGAGAATCTTATCTGGCACCGTATTAGGAACCATGCCATCATCAAAGCTCTCATCCACCTCTGAAATGTACTCCAGAAGGGGATAAGAAGGCACTTGGGAAACCAAGCCATGCTTGACCTTAGCCAGAGCCTTTCTAGGGGGTTTCTCCGTGCCACGGGGTACCCCCGGTACCACAGCCTCGAAAGGCATTGAGGGTGTCTAGTGACTCGGCGCCGAGTGAATCGGCGTCAGACGCAGCGCTGCCAGCATCGACACAGGCCTCGAAGCCAGAGCCCCGAGTGTGTCCTTTGACAACCTGGGCGCCGACAGCATCGACGACTTCCTCGTAGGCAGAGCCTCGAGAGAGTCCGCCGACGACCTCGGCACCACAGGCGTCGAAATCCCCCTCCATCTGCCTGTACTTGGCGTCCAGGCGGCGGTTGACTGGCTGGACAGAGTTGGGTTTGAGCCACCCCTTCTTGGCGAGGGATACCACATTGTTCTGCAGTTGAATCCCTGTTCTGGCAGAAGGGCGCCTCGTGAGGACTTCAGCAAGGATGCCTTCTGCCGGTTGTTCATCCTGGGGCTGGGGGAGGCCCAGGTATTCCACCAGGCCCGAGAGACGTTTGTGGAAGGCCCTGGCTAATGGGTGTATCAGTATCCGTGGGGTCTGGGGGATCCTGTGGGAGGAGGAGGAGGTGTATCCGGAGCCGGAGGCTGGGGCACTGGGACCACCACCGGAGGCTGAGGAAGAGGCTGGTATGGAAACACCTGCGGATTAGGGTGAGGAGTTGGAGGAGGCAGCTGTGCCGGGGCCGGTGGCGTCGCGGCGGCGTCTGTGGTACCGCTAGCATAGCGGGAAGGACTTCCCCGACTGCGTCTTTTATGATAGCCCCCATATCTGGAGACTTCATGAGGCCGAGGAACCTCTCAAAGATCTGGTCCTCGCTGGCCGAAGGAGGAGGAGGGCACTGAAGGGGTTACTAGAGGCAACTGAGGCCGCTGCCGACCCTGTACATACGGAAGCAAGGGAAAAAAGCCTTACGCATAAGAAGGGTATGCCGTAGGCCGCCTATCTGGTTGATGCCAGTCCCACCTCGATACTCGTTCTTCGCCGATGTCCTGCATAGATGTCGAATGGGTGTCCTTATCTGGCACATCGGCCATTTTGTTGAGCTGCCTACCACGTGGCTACGACGTGATGCTTGGCTTGCTGGGGCCGGCCTCTGCCAAGTCTATTATGTGTGAGGCGCGCGACTTGTCCCACTCCTCGGGCACATGCCCGGTAGGTGTACCAACCTCGACCCAGAGGTCATTAGAGCTGCGTTCAGGCGCCCCCTCGGATGTACTGCTGGTAGAAGGGCATAGCCCCTCGGCCATAATGCCGGTGTGAGGGCGGAGCCCCTCGGGCGCAAGCCCGGTAACATAGACTCACAGCCCCTCAACCTTGCCACTGGGAGGATCAGAGGACCCCTCAGCCCGATAGCTTCGGTGCGGGAGTTGGTGTAAGGACTTGATCGGTCCCTCCCGTGCAGGAGAGTCCCTGGGAAGCAGTCTCCCTTGCAAGGTGCAGATGAAAATATAGGCCCTGTCTCAGACCTGGATCGATGTTTCACGAAGCTCTTGAGATCCTCAGAAGGAGACCGCTGGAAGAGCTCCCTCCACCTGACTAGTCTGTTCTTCAGAGCTTTCGAAGACAGCAAGCCGCACGCCAAACAGGCTTGCCAGCCGTGTTCTGGGCCAAGGCAACATAGGCAGAGGGCGTGGGGATCTGAATTTGGGAAGAGCCCATTGCAGGATGGGCACCTGCTGAACCCTGTCGAAGTCGACATGCGCCAGGGAGGAGCTGTGGCGTCTGAGGCCCCAGTACCTATTGAAAGAAAAAGACAAAAGAAGAATTAGAGTAAGAATCTGCACATGGAATTACATGGCCGAAGCCAAGCCCAGGAGCTCTGGTGAATTCAGCCCGTTCCTGTCGGCGCAGAAAAGGGGACTGAGGTGTGGCGCCGGAGGGCAGAGTCAGGGCAGCACATGCTCCCAGGGCCGTGCCTCTAGATTTAGAGGGGAAGAAGATTTTTCTTGTGAAAAAGGTTCCCTCTCCCATCCCTCGCGAGGGACGCCCATGTAGTATGGAGGAAAGGGGACGGGACGTAAGAGTATGCTTAAATTACTATGTTAAACAAGCAGGAAGATCAAAGACACAGGTTAATATGGCCTACAACATGTCGGTAAACTTTGCTACTAAGCATTAGGCGAAATTGTAAATGTTTGGTTTTGTTTTTTAGTTTGTCAAAGGAGTGTTGACTAAGGTAATTGAACAACATCTTTCTGAATGAATTTTTTTTTTATGTATTCTTTCGAATGTAACACCATTTACTAATGTTGACCTTTTGTGTGTTTTCCCCATTTGTTTTTTCCCCTTGGGACTCATTTGTAATTTGTGGAATTATTTTCTTTGTGAATACAGGGTTCAGCCCTGAATATGGATACATTCCAAAATGCATAGGTATTGAATGAACCCTTAATTACTGCAACATTGCCTCATCTCTTTATACATTAAAACTTACTGTGTTATACATCGTGGTTTAAAAATTGTCTGACTGAAGAGAGTTAATACTGAAGGAATACTTGCATATGAGCAAGGTTTTGTTTGAATATTCAGCCCATTGGTCTGGGCCAATAGGGAGCCTGTGGTTCTTTCAGGGGGTAACCCTGTGAGTTTCCTCTGTGTATAATTGGGGCCTTATGCCAAGGAACTTTCTTTACCACAGAGCTCGGAAAACCTTATACATTAAAAGAATCAAAGAAAAGGTTGACTTTCACAACCGTAAGAGGAATGTTAAGTAGCAGTGTCCACCTGTACCAGGTTTTCTGTATTTTATTAAAAACCTTCACAAAGTTGTCAGCCTCACATTTCTGACCCCTCAAACTTCATACCAGTCATATGGGCATCAAGTGGAAGAACTGCATCCTGGATTCAGGAGCAGTAATGGCTTTGATCAAAGTCTACTACGAGGATCTGTGCTGAGGTCACCCTTGGTTCTTTTGACTGAATCAAAGGGGTTGGACTGTGGGTCATGCAACTGCTACTTTCGAAGACACCTCAGCTGGATTTCGGGGGCACAGGTGTGGGAGGGGGATGGTGGGGCACAGGGACAAGCAAGACCAGTCAAAACTGAGGTCAGAGCAATCAGTGTCAAACATCTTGAGCATCTGTGTTTTACACTTTCCCCACTGCTCATTGGATGCACTTTTAGCAGTGACTTTTTGTGCGAGGGTGAGGGAGAACACTGATATGATCTCTTTTTTTTTGTTTTTATGTTTTTTCCTCGTTGACTCCTTTTCCTGGAGACCGACCCTTTTGGTATTCAATGAGCTGGATTTTCTCTTAGAGTGGTAGTAATATGGAGGGTGGAGCAACAACTTCCCAGCCCACTCGCATTTCGCTCATGGCCTGGTAAGAACCACATTACTCAAAGTCATGCCCATTTCTCATACACCACAAACAAATATTTTGTGGTCAGTGATCGATTTCATCCCCTTCCAATCCCTACAGCGCTTGAATCTTTTATGGAGTAACCGATAAAGAGTTGATCGTCCACTCTGACCCGGGACATGCGTGAAACATAAAAGCTTAAAGCTCTCCTAGGATCAAGCCTATGGAGCCTCTCCTCTTCCTTACCAGGATGCGGAGGAGGATAGAATGCCGGAAGAACAACCTTCTGGGCCAAATGAAATTCCGTCACTACCTTCGGAAGAAAAGAAGGACGAACTCTAAGGACAATCCTGTCCTTGTGAAATACAGGGAAGGGTGGCTTAACTGAAAGTGCCTGTAACTCACTCACTCTGCGAGCGGACGTAACCGTAACTAAAAACACAGTTTTCAGAGTTAACGGCCTCAAAGGGCAAGAATGTAAAGGCTCAAACGGAGCACCCATAAGAAACCTAAGAACAAGGTTTAAATCCCAACCGGGCACCAGGAAAGGTGATGGAGGGAACACATTAGTGAGCCCTTTCAGAAACTGTGAAATTAAAAGGGATTTTAAAGTAAGAACACTCTTCAGACGAGCGCTTAAAGATGGACAGCGCCGCCAGGTAACCTTAAATGGTACCCACTTGCAAGCCTCTGTGGGCCAAAGAAAGTAAAAAGGACAGAACCATGGGGATGTTGTAAGAAGATTCAATTCAACACTACAGCTAAGTCAATGCCTAGTCTGGGATACTGAATGGAAACCCTTATTGATATATCTTTATGTCCAGTTCATGAGTTCTGGATGACTACCCCTATATAACACCCCTCTCTTAGAATCCCCCTGACCCCACTGAGCCAAGAAGTAGTTCTGTTTTGCAAGTTTAAAAGGTTTATTTGAGAATTTAAACAAAATATATATCACCCTTTATAATAAATTAATATCTGATAGTACACTTAGACATATGATGTTGATCAACAAAGGGTAATTTGGCACTAGCACACTTCTTTACAATCAATGAGGAGTTAGTATAGGATGGATAAAGTAGCAAAACTACTTTTATGATTTCAAGGGAAAAGCAATGAGGAATAAAATGCAGTACAGAAATACATGATATGATTTTAGCAAAAGATAAAATAATCACTTTTTCTCTGGCAATTCACCCCCCTCCCCTATGCAATGTAAGAAATGGAAGGAGATGGAAGTAACACACACAGTTCTTAGGAATGCAATCAAATATAATTCATTTCACCCTAGCAAGCTTAGACCACAGATAGAAGTTTGAAACACAGGCCCAAAATGCTTTTAAAAGGTTGAAGTGGGAGAATGGAAGACCAGGCTCCCGCCCTTCCCCTCTCGCGCTTGGCCTAGAGGATCACGGCCCAGACACCCGCCACGAGAGGAGTTTGCCTATCTACCGGACGACCAAATACCCTGGTACAGGAACATACGGATGTGTACATCTACCTGCCCAGCAGCCCGTCCTGTCCATGCCGACACCTGCGGCATGGATCAACTTGACTAAACCTACACGTCGTTAGAGATGCCATGACGACTTAGCCAACGGTCAGCACACCTGTGCAAATATACACACCGGACACTCCCGCACCAATCTACACGAATATACTCAGTGCTATAACGTAGGCGACAGACATACTCACGGACGTACATCTTTATTATTTTCCACATAGGCTCTCAAAATGCAGGAACGCAAGACGCATCATGAACTTATATAAAACGGCTTGCTCACGCTTCTTCTTCTAAGAGCCATGTACTATAATGAAGAATATAACGAGGACACGATACTGAGGATAAAGCAATATGATACCGTAACCTAAAGTGCCCTGCATCAAACGGTTCCACCTATGCACCAAGCAAAAGCTTCCATGAACATTGAATGAGCAAGAACTGGGTTGCTGACCCTGCAAAATGAGCCCGGCGAAAGCACACCGCCAAGGGCACGATGTTGCAATCTTGCACGCTGCAAGCCAACGCCAAGGTCGCACCTGCAAGATAAACCAGGCACACAGTAGGAAAAACAATATTAATTGTGTTGAATTTTGCCTCAAACACGGTCCCACCTCACGTGACAAAGCCAAACCTGACAAGATGCCAAGCCCAGGAGGAAGGAGACGCCTGAATCCCACGTTTCAAGACACAGGCAGATACAATTAAAAGACTCATTGGACATCTGCAGCAGTGGGAGTATTCGACCTCCCAACATATGAATAAATCCTCACATTGTTTACACCTACCCATATTAAAACATTGTTGCAAATGACAGGTACACCGCAAGCTGGGAACAGCGATAGTCCCAGACTGGGAGGCTCGCGAGCGGACCAATTAGAACATGGGGTTCTTATCACTGACGCCATTCACATTGACCAATCCTCAGAGGTCTTCATGTAACAATTTTCATGTATCAAATTGAAGGGACAGCCCAGGTATACCACCTGACTAACCCTCAGCCACTAACACCGTTCTCTATATGTGCGCTATACTAACCCTACCACTCGAGTAACCAATCCAGAGTGGAGATAGGTTTTTTGCTAAACTTTCCAAGTGACGCAAGTAGCGCGTCATACTAAGGTAAAAAGGGCCTGCGAGTCCCACGATTGTGTGTGTGTCAGGACGGACGCGTACGCTCCTTGACCCATCCCTGCCGTTTTGTCTAATAAACAGCAGAGTCACCTTGCTTCTTGCGTGTGTCTCATACTCTATCTCTTTTGGGATATACGGGAGGAGTTGGGGCCTCCCTGCCCGGAGGTCTGCGGACGGCCCGGCTGACCCCGGCAGAATTTCCCCCCGACAAGTTGGAGGCACTGCTGAGATCTGTTTAAGATCTGCTTTTTTTTTTTTTACTTTTTCCAGGTAATCGCGTTGCGAGGAGGCCCGGCGGCGCGGCCCCCTCTGCCGTTGCCCCCTTCTGAGGACTACAGGACCATCGCGGAGCTGCGAGAAGACCGGACAGCGCAATCCGGATATTGGCCCTCGGGAGCCGGATGAGAAGTATCCCGCCCGCGGTTGGCGAGTGTCCAGACGTGGTCCAGACGAGGGGAGGTGGCGAGCCGCTTGGTGGGGTGCACGCAGTCGAGCGGCCCCGCATCAAGAGAACTTGGTGAGCATGTCACGCACAACAAGCAATGTGAAATTGTGAGGGAGGGGGGAGGAATTAAATACGGGAGGTGGGAGGTGTTGCACTGGTGAGCGGCGAAGGTTTGATAATTTTGTGTTGGCAATGGAATGAATGGTAGCCGAACGAGTGCGAGAGCAATCGGCTACGTTGCGCGAGAGAGGGGGGGTGGAGCACGAAAACATCACGTGCGGCCGCTCGTAGACACTGATTGGCCTAGGTCGCGACTACGTGTAAGGGTGTGTGTGTGTGTGTGTGTGGTTTCCTTCGATTTGGCATTTATTGATCAATGAGTAGATGAGGATCCCTTTTGTTCGAGCAAGAAACTCGATAGGTAGATGACGTTTCCCTGTAGGCGGTAGCTAGTTAGTTGCCCAATACGGAAGATAATTGGCTGGTTAAGCCCTCCTGTCGAGGGGCGTATCACGCGCGAGGCGACGCAGCGTGCGCAGTCCGATTATATTATTGATTACCTTGTTCCAGGAGTGACAGGAAGACAGCTGTGAGGTTAACGGGGGTAGATTGCAAGTGTATTTTGAACTTAAAGAATATATGAAGAACTTACCAGTAGCTCGAAGAGATCGGTGACGTCACCAGTAGGGCTTTCATAAGATATCCCGAGCACAAGGCATCTTTCTTTCTGAGAGTGGTGGGGAAGAGAACTGTGGTAAGGGAGTGGAAACGGAGATAAACTGTAATGAGTTGATCGGGGAAAGGCGAAACGGGGGACGTGGCTGTGCACGGAGAACGCCGGCCACGGCAAGTGTAGAAGAAGGAGGAGGAGCAAGTGAAAATAGGACGACTGTATAAGAACGTCATAAGGGGTACGCAGCCGCAGGGGGGCTACGTGCGCCTCGGCCGCAGGGGGCCGTAAGGGTGTTGTGTAAAGGAAGACAGACAGAAGAAAATATACAAATGTAAATACTATATTCTTATAATTTTCCTTAAGCGGACTATCCCAAGTCCCCAAACTTACGGGGCCAGGTAACGATATAAGGTTGTATATTGTAAACTGCTAGTGAAATAACCGCTACCAGATAGGGGAAGGGTAACAAGTGGAGCGCTACAATGTCATACGGGACAGGATCGGGAGGGTGGGGGAACACCCTCACTACTCCACTACAACACATGTACCACACTGTCACCCCATAGGGAGAAACTGATTAAGTATAGCATAGAATGGACCCAGGGGACGGACAACAAAATGATAACACCGTGGCCGCCTAATGGTAGCTTCGATCCATATGCCCAACATTCACTATTAAACCATCTGCATAATACATACAAAGGGAAGAAGTTGGCAAACCACGTGGAGGTGTTTAACTTATGGAGGATGTTCCAAGGGTCCCGACCAGGACCAAATGGAATGTTCACTGTGGGGGAAATACCGGAAGAGAAAGAAATTAAGGAGGAAGGAGAGGATGGGGAAAAAGGGGAGTGAAGACCCAAAGAACACGGGGAACGGACAAGAGGGAGGAGAAAAAAATAATACATCAAATGAAATAAAAAAGGAACCGAGCAACGATACACCCCTAGCAAAGGGAGTGAAAACAGAGGGAGGGGGGTTGTACCCTTTAAGGGAGTTAGGAGAAATAGGAAGAGGTCAGTTAAGGGCGGCTGAGGGGTACTCGAACCCGGCATACAGCCCTCCACCATATGTGGCTCATAGGAAGATGCCAGCAGGGGAGGGGAGGACTGGAGAAGAACAAACTGTGGAAATAGGAAATGATGAGTGGGTAGCTGCACAGATACTATTAAAATTACGAGGTTCATTGAGAAGAGAAGGAGGTAGTAAGGAAAACAGACGAGGATAATACCAGGGAGAGTGAAATGAGGGGGGAAGAGCTGTTACGACAAAGGAGAGAAGCTGAAAGGGTAAAAGCAGCAGCAGAAAGGGTATTAAGAGCAGTGCTGCGAGAAAAGAAAAGGGAAGAAGAAGAGCAAGAAAGAGAAATGGCAATGTGGAAGAGGAGATTACTATCAGAAACGACTAAGAAATACGAAGAAGGGAGGGTGATAGAGAGTATATTAGAAAGGGAAAGGGTGAAATGGGAAAGGAAGAAAGAGGATGAAAGAATACTGTAACAGATGAGTAGTGAAGTAATGGAGGAATTAAAAAGGAAAAGGGAGGAAAATGGTAGGGAGATGGAGGAGAGAAATGAAGGAGAAAGAAGATAGGAGAAGGGAGAGTGAAGTATGGGTGGATGTATATAGAAACACAGAAGTAGCAACAACATCAGCGCAAAGGGGAGCGGTTGATAAAGGAGAAAAAGGAGAACTGGACCTAATAGACTTACAAACAGTAACAATGAAGGGGTAAAAGACAGAGTGGGGGGTGCCGTTTATGACTGACTTTTGTAGTGAGGAAGAAGAAGGAGTGGAGAAGGAAGGAAGAAACAGTGAAAGGGAAAGCCTAGATAAACTATACATCACCCGGACCAACACAGACTTCACCATGGATCCGTAGGAGAAAGGATGAGCTGGAGAATAGTGAGGAGGGAGAGCAAGGAATAGCGGAAAGACAGACACATAAGGCTGCACCGTCCCCATCACGCCCTCTCCCATCGCACTCTACATGCTCCACCACCTCACGCTCGTTACGCACAATAAAACTTGCGCCCTTCACAGACGAACTGACACCCTATGCATGTCGGCTTAGGGACCTCCCTAGACGCAGGCAGGAAAGACGAATACACATGCCCACATTAAATACAGGAAATGATGGAAGAAGGGGAAACGATGGAGAAGAAAGAGTTACGAGCAGGGGAAATACAGATGAAATTGACGATGTAGAAGAAAGGGAAGAAGAGGAAGGGTGTGAGGACTCAATTTTCTGGAACACAAAGGGTAAAAGGAGACATAACTTAATGCCACTTCTGGAGAGGGGAGGGGTTAGACCACAGTATGTCCCTTGGAAGCATACAGACAAAGAAAATATATAATGCAGGCTCCCATCATTAAGTGGAGGTGCGGGTAAGTGGATATATGAAATGGAAAAACACACCGCAGGACAGAAACTGGTAGTAGGAGATGTAAAGGGCCTTCTAATATCGATATTAGGGGATGCAGCGGATGAGATTTGGAAGAGAGCGGGATTCCCTGGGGTAACAATAACAAACACATCGCATGATGGGGCACCATTCGCAAACTGCAGACATGCACTATGGCAGGCACTGAGGGTACAGTACCCAGACACATCAGACATAGGAGCAATTACCTCCCGCAAGATGCGTGAGAACGAAGATCCTGTTGATTATATCCAGGAAATCCAAGAGAAGTGGCGCATGGAAACTAGAGAACAATGGGACAAAACACCAGCAATATTTTATCATATACTAGTACAAGGGCTCCCAGAAGGAGTTCAGAAACAACTAAAGAAAGTAGTGGGAATGGAAGCAAAAGCATGGCCAGAGATACAACTGACTATAGTGCATCATTGCAGGACATGGCAAGGAAAAATGAAACAAAAGGAAGAGGACAGGAAAACGGAAGAGGCTAAACTAGTACAGAAAAAGCTTACTAAATACACAATGGAAGGGGCATTAATAACTACGCCTACAACAATGACCCAAAACCCCACACAAGTAGTGGCTGCACAAGATTCCTCCCAAACACCACCTTCACAGACTATAACACAACAGGTGCCGCCACTCCAACCATACACGACCAACATGGGAGGAGGATACCCAATGCAGGAGCTGGGTATTATAATTATAACAGGGGGAGAGGAGGAATTATGAGAGGGAGAGGATACGGATATAACACCCAACAGCAGGTGGGAGGACTTAGAAATTCCTACCCCACAGGGCAACTAGTATACCAGGACAACACAGGGAGCTTTCCATGGCAGAGTAGGGAACCACCGGTGTGTTGGAGTTGTGGACTATTAGGGCACATGTCATGCACGTGTAGAGTTAGACCAGGAATACCATCATGGAGTGAACAGGGACAACCAAGGCCCTCACAGGAACAGCAGGGCATACAGCAACAGCAGACGTTGCAACAGGGAAATGAACAGCAACAACTAATAACACAACAACAGCCACAGACATATTCACTGCCACAACAACAGGTAGCGATAACACAACAACCCCAAGTACAACAAACACAACTGGGTAGAGTGACGGTCCTGGGACACAACCCTTACACAGGAAATGGCCAATCGTTGTACCCTCAATAGGATAGCCCACAGACAGCCTTGGTGTGTCCCATCCTGTCAGTAACACCTAATAGTGCGGAGGAACCACGCATAGAGGTAACGATAGGTGACAAAAAATTATCATTCCTTGTTGACACCGGGGCGACCCGGTCTTGCATAAGGGAAGGTAAATTTAAGATGTCAGGCGAAGCCATGAACACCCAAGGATTCTCTGGGGCTAGAGGGTTGGTTCCGTTTACTGATAACATTCCCTTATCTATAGGAGATTATGACCTGTCAGTTCCACTTCTATATTATAGTGCCTCACCAGTAAATATACTGGGGAGAGACATAATGAACAGGTTGAATATGACGATCTCTTTTACTGAGGACGGCATAATTTGCTCTACTCCAGGGATTAACATGCTCACAGCACGACAGATTATGCAAGCATACTGCGGACAGACAGCGATTAGGGTGGAGCCAGTAGATGGCGAACTCTTCCAGTACGGGACAGACATGGCATTTGCATGGATGCCAGGGATAGAAGGAAAAATACGGAGGAGGCCTGCAGCCTATCTGTTCAGACCAGAAACACCAGTTAATGAACCAGAAGGAAAGGTGGTTCCAGTGGACATTGAGAGCATTATAGCAACAGCTGATTACATTGCTGTACATGCCCAAGACAGAGAAGGAAGAGCATGGAGGGCAGTGATAGCACTAGCAGAAGGATGTAGGCTCACCCAGGTGTCAGATGAAGAGCTGTTCTCAGAAGAAAAGGAGGAAGGTGAAATGGTGTTTATGATGTGTGGAAATATGGCTAAGGGTGGCGTACAAACAAGTAGCACAGAAAATTGCAATGGCACTTGAGGCACCCGCATGCACCCCAGTCCCCATCATTGTGGACTACTAGCCCCTATGACGTGGGGGTGCATAAAAAGTATAGGGGGAGTAAGGATAAAATTGAAAAAAGGTGCAATACTCCCCAGAGTGAAACAGTATCCGCTATCAAAAGAGGCAGATGAGGGCATATATGAAACCATAACGGCCCTTATAAATAATGGCATATTGGTCCCCTCAGAATCACCATGTTACACGGCTGTATACCCAGTGCGCAAGGCTAAAGGGGGGTCTTGGCGCTTCATACAGGATCTCAGTCCCTTGAACAACATAGTAGAAGCAGAATATCCCATAGCAGCAAACCCGGCCACAATCTTGTGTGGCATTCCAGCAGAAGCATCACGATTTACAGTGATCGACCTTAAAAATGCTTTTTTCTCAATACCATTGCACCCAGACTCACAAGATCTGACAAGCTTCACGTACAGAAACACAAAGTGGAAACACACCAGATTGCCACAAGGGTATTGCGAATCACCCTCAATTTTCAACAGAGTAATACAGATGGATTTGGGTAACATTGAAGTGGAAAGCACAGTGTTGCAGTATGTGGATGACATAATAATTTGCAGTACAAACGAAAGAACATGCAGAGAGGACTCATTAAAGATGTTGACAATATTGGCTGAGAAAGGTTACAAGGTAGACATGGAAAAGCTACAGTACTGTCAAGAACAGGTACTTTACATTGGTCAGCTCATATCCCAACATGGAAGAAAGATTGCACCACAAAGAGCACAGGCCATTTCAAACACTCCAGTATCACAAACAGTGAGGGAACTGCAGCAGCTCCTGGGGCTGTGCAACTACTGTAGAGCATGGGTATTTGATTACAGTTCATACATAGGACCCCTGCTTGAGGCGTTAAAGGAAGCTGGGGTGGACGATGGAAATGAAAGAGGCTTTTGATGAATTGAAAGATGCGATATCAACTGCTCCGGTACTGGCATCCCCAGACTATGAGCGACAATTTTTTATATTTTCACATTGCGACTCAGCAGTAATGAAAGCAGTGTTGGCTCAAAAAACAAGCATGGGCTACAAACCAGTAGCATTTTACAGTGGCCACTTAGATCCTGTGATGTTAGGTCATTTCCCTTGCGAACAAGGTCTCGCCGCAGCTGCTTTTGCGGTAGAAAAAGCATCAGCAATAACCATGGGGTGCCCAACTACACTGTTTGTGGAACATGCACTATTTGCAATATTGAATAAACCTAAGTCCACCCTAACCACGCAGAGGGCATCAGGTTATGAGATCATCCTATCCAGAGCTGAACTATCAATTGTTAGATGTAGCACGGTCAACCCTGCAAGGTTCCTAGCAGAAGTACTTGAGGAAGGAGATTATGCCCACGATTGTACGCAAATAACTGAAATGTACTCATGTACTAGAAAGGTTGAAGAAAACGCACTATAGGGAGGTGAGCTCCTGTTCATTGATGGGTCATCAACTATCGACCAAAGGGATGGTATAAGGAGGACTGGGGCAGCAGTGGTAAAAATGATGGAGGTACCGGTGTGTGTGGCAATGAAATGTGTACAATTACCACAGCATTATTCTGCTCAAGCAGCAGAATTGATTGCACTGATCTTGGCGTTGAGGGAAAGCTTTGACAAACGAGTGACCATATACTCCGAGAGCGCGTATGTTACATCCACTGTCCACTCAGGGCTGTCGAAATGGAGAAGAAGAGGGTTTAGGAGAGCTGATGGCACTCCAGTGCAACATGCCCTCCTATTGGCTGAACTAATTGAAGCAATAAATGACCCCCAAGAATTAGCTTTGGTCAAATGCACCGCACACACCAATGGTGAAGACCACATCTCAAAAGGGAATGCAGCAGCAGACGCACATGCGAAGTATGCTGCATACTTTGGTGAGATATGGAACCCCCCCAGAGTCACAGAGAGGGAGAGGGAGGGGAATGGCTAAGGAGATGTTGATAAGAGAAGGGTACACCCATCTCCCAGCCACACAGATTATGGAGCTACAAGCGGCTGCACCAATGGCCGAAAAAGAAATATGGGTAAAAAGAGGATGCACAATGTCACCAACCGACGCACTATGGCGCCAGGGTGACACTGGAAAGGTTGTAATACCATTGGCACTTTTGAACACCGCCCTGAGCCAACTACATAACCCAGCCCACACAGGCAAGGAAGTAATTGCAGCACGAATTAGGGAAGACTGGTTCTGCCCCGAGTTAAATTCTCATGTGTCAAATTTTATCAGCAATTGTCTCACATGTCAACAGTTTACGGCCGGCCACACTCTGAAGGTGATAAGAGGTACTATACCCCGGCCAGAGGGACCGTTCCGGCATCTCCATATTGACTATGTTGATATGATCAACGTATGTCAAGGAAATAGGTATATGATTGTAGTAGTATGCCCATTTTCAAGATGGATTGAAGCAGGGCCCTGTTCACACCCAGATGCATTTAGAGCAGCTAAATTCCTAGTGAGGGAGGTCTTCCCCAGGTGGGGAGTGTGTGAGGTATTAAGGTCAGACAATGGCCCACATTTCGCAAACGAAATGTTCCAGCACATTACATCCTTGCTGAACATCAAGCACAAATTTGCATGCGCATACCACCCACAGGCCAACGGTAAATGTGAACGCCTGAATGGCCTACTAAAGGAGGCAATTGCAAAGATACAGCAAACAACAAAGAAGAGTTGGTTGCATTGCCTTCCATTAGCCCTATTTGAGCTAAGGAATAGACCAGGGTCCGACCACCACCTCACCCCTCACGTGGTGGTTACCGGACGTCAAATGCGCCTTCCCCTAACGCCAACATCAAGAGCATTTACCGACCACGAGAGTACTGCGAGTGTTCTTGGTGATAAAATGTACCAATATGTGTCTTCTTTGATTACTAGTGTAGTGTTTGTGTCTCAACAGCTCGAGCGCACGCGGGGCGGGTCTAACAGCAATCAACAAGAAGACGTGGATAAAGAATTGGAAAAGGAAAGACTGTGTAAAGTTGCTAAAGGTGACCACGTACTACTTCGCAATTTCAACAGAAAGTGGAACAGTCCACGATTCACTGGCCCCCATCTGGTAGAGGAAGTATCAACGAGAGCAGTAAAGCTACAGGACAAACGTGCCTGGAACCACCTACACGACGTAAAGATCTACAAACTCCAGACCCGCCCCAGCGCCACCGACAGGGCCACTGGAAGAACAACGACAGCATCACCAGCGGAGGAAGAGACTTCTACCACAACTAACGGCCTAAGTGTCCCTGTACCCTGCTACCCCCAGATTCCCCAGAGACAACTATTAGAGAAAAAAGGGGTGATCCCCATATCGCCCACCCCATGGTTACACGATCAAAGGGTAAAGAGACTTCCGCCAGCTGAACCCCAAACCCTCTGCCCATTGACCCCCTGCCCACTGTAGTAACAATTGAACTGAAGGACACTGTTTTTGGCACATATACACATGTAAACACCTGAATGTTCTCTTTCTTTTCTCTCGCACATGCAGGTAAAGCGTATTATTGTACTGTTAAGAAAGTAGATAACTAACTAATTCACTGCCCAGGAGTAGATGGTACCCTCAGACGATAGTTACCTGGAAGAATTGTCACACCAATTTGTATATGAAATGAAACGGCCAACGTACCTGAAAGGAAGGAGGGTACGTGTCTACTACACAGCATTCCTCTTGGCCATAGAACATTCAATGCCCCACCTCCAACCATACTTGCCTGCCCTAAGAGATAGATCGCCTAGATTGGCGTGGGAACAGCTCTTCGCCTGGGCACTGAATGACTACTTGATAGGGAGAGCTTAATAACAATAACTAACCTTAATAACGAGCATATTATGAATTTTCAGGCGGGCAACTGTAACGTCGCAAGAATAAGCTGCCGGACTGCAGCAACGTAAGAGCAAAATGCCGGTGAAATTAGCATTTGTAATAAAATTGATAGGGATTTTAATGATCACCGGGTTCCTGGCTGCCTCTGTATGGCAGTACAGCTATGCTATTGATATTATTGCTGTACCCAAACCTAATATAGCCCCACCCCCAGCTGCAACAGGTGTTATGTCAGGTGGTACTAGTAAAACCCCACACCAGGAAAATACAGTTAAACGCAGCACATACTCAGATAATAAAGGCATTGACAACTATGTACAAGATTCAGCACACGTCTCTAACCAACACATGACCAAAATAGGCAAGCAGACAACAGAAGACAGCTGCTACGTTTGCTCATTGATCCCATACGCCATGAGCGCTTCTCGAACATTTGTTGCTACGGAGATAGAGGGAAAAATAGCACGATGTATAATATACCTGGCACTGTTCCAGACGAAAGGGAGATTTCAAGGGACAGTGGTGCATCTGGTGTGGAAAACACGAGATACATATCCATATGAAAACAACTTCCTCAAGACTTATTTGAGTTACCACAAGAGCAGTTTACATGCTGAAGGATTCAAATACATAACAAGTGGTCCTGAAAAAGGAGTAACAAAGAAGGTAACACTGCAGTACCTACCATGTGATTGGTACCCCACTGAAGTCCCTGGTATAAACGGATGTTGGGAAAGACCACTGATGATAATAACAAGGAAGGTGTACATGGACAACAGATGGGACATAGGAGTGGTTGGCAGCAACATGGTAACAAGAGAAAATATTTCAACTATTGATGGACATAACCATAGATGCTGGATGACTTGGATCAAGTACGTACCCATGCTCACGTGGATGGAGAAGGATGAAGACCCAATAACAATACTGCCTTTAACTGCGCCTAAGGTATGCTACCAACATAAAGGAGTGGTGGATGTAGGATACAATACCAACTGTGAAAGCGTGATGGAGTTACCTGAGGGGGGAGCAGGAACAGCAGTAGTAATGGACCATTACTGGGCCTGTGGAGACAAGGCGTATCACACACTGCCCCCTTTGTGGAATGGTGTATGCACTATAGTACACGTTAATGTACCATCACTAGTGGTACCCCAGAAGCATGTGAATATGGCGAATTTCCCCAAGATGGATGAAGGGAACAAAAGGAAGAAGTGATCTGCACAGCCTCGGAAAGGGCCAGAGAACAGACGCAACAGCAACAACACTGTCCTCAACAGAAGGGAAAGACAAGGAGAACCTCTGACAGGAAATTACCTGTGGGGAAGGTCGGAAACAGCACTGACCTCAATACCGCCGGAACACAGACTATTCAGCAGAGCAGCTATGTTCTTCTCCTCAATAATACATCCTGGACTGCAGGCTTACGCAAACGCAAAATGGCTCCAGATAACTAGGTGGGAACTAATGATGACAATTAACTCTACAGTAAATGGATTCAATGCAATAGATATGTACTGGACCTCCTCACAGCAATGGAAGGAGGCGTTTGCGTAAAGATAGGACAATCATGCTGCACCTTCATTCCTGCTAACGATGCTGACAATGGTACACTCACGGAAGCTGTATCACAATTGGCCCAGATGCACTCAAAAATGATGGATGAAAGTAAAGGTGTAAAAAAGGATGAGAGCTGGTTTTCAATATTATGGTCATGGATGCCATCTTGGCTGTCAGATGGACTGAAGATTATAGTTGGATGTACTATTCTGGCTGGAGCTGCACTGATCATAATAAGATTTTGGAAAGCCCGGAAGGCACGCACCACAGACGAGATGATCGAAATGGTTGGTATACACCTCTTGATGCCAACAGATGACGGCCAACACACAGGCACAATCATAAAAGAGAGAGAGAGAAGTTGCGCAACCAGATCATCACCAACCACCCGGACCCACCATCTGTGAAGCTCGAGAACCCAAGAAACCCCAGGAGCTACATAGGGAAATGGGTATACTGCACTCCTGGAGGAACCTGTGAATATATGTATTGGTCATTTGAAGACCATGTTAACCACTATGGACATTTGGGAGGAATAACTAAGATATGGAGAGTAAGAGGAGATAAAGAAAAGGATATGTTTGTGGTCGACAAGTCGACCAGAGGGGGGACTGAAGTGGGAGAATGGAAGACCAGGCTCCCGCCCTTCCCCTCTCGCGCTTGGCCTAGAGGATCACGGCCCAGACACCCGCCACGAGAGGAGTTTGCCTATCTACCGGACGACCAAATACCCTGGTACAGGAACATACGGATGTGTCCATCTACCTGCCCAGCAGCCCGCCCTGTCCATGCCGACACCTGCGGCACGGATCAACTTGACTAAACCTACACGTCGTTAGAGATGCCATGACGACTTAGCCAACGGTCAGCACACCTGTGCAAATATACACACCGGACACTCCCGCACCAATCTACACGAAGAATATACTCAGTGCTATGACGTAGGTGACAGACATACTCACGGACGTACATCTTTATTATTTTCCACATAGGCTCTCAAAATGCAGGAACGCAAGACGCATCATGAACTTATATAAAACGGCTTGCTCACGCTTCT
This sequence comes from Ambystoma mexicanum, assembly GCF_040938575.1. Classification (NCBI taxonomy): domain Eukaryota; kingdom Metazoa; phylum Chordata; class Amphibia; order Caudata; family Ambystomatidae; genus Ambystoma; species Ambystoma mexicanum. The sequence continues at coordinate 487,545,083 of NC_090923.1, read as the reverse complement.
TCTAAGAGCCATGTACTATAATGAAGAATATAACGAGGACACGATACTGAGGATAAAGCAATATGATACCGTAACCTAAAGCGCCCTGCATCAAACGGTTCCACCTATGCACCAAGCCCAAGTAGGCCGCAGGCAAAAGCTTCCATGAACATTGAATGAGCAAGAACTGGGTTGCTGACCCTGCAAAATGAGCCCGGTGAAAGCACACCGCCAAGGGCACGATGTTGCAATCTCGCACGCTGCAAGCCAACGCCAAGGTCGCACCTGCAAGAACCAGGCACACAGTAGGAAAAACAATATTAATTGTGTTGAATTTTGCCTCAAACACGGTCCCACCTCACGTGACAAAGCCAAACCTGACAAGATGCCAAGCCCAGGAGGAAGGAGACGCCTGAATCCCACGTTTCAAGACACAGGCAGATACAATTAAAAGACTCATTGGACATCTGCAGCAGTGGGAGTATTCGACCTCCCAACATATGAATAAATCCTCACATCGTTTACACCTACCCATATTAAAACATTGTTGCAAATGACAGGTGCACCGCGAGCTGGGAACAGCGATAGTCCCAGACTGGGAGGCTCGCGAGCGGTCCAATTAGAACATGGGGTTCTTATCACTGACGCCATTCACATTGACCAATCCTCAGAGGTCTTCATGTAACAATTTTCATGTATCAAATTGAAGGGACAGCCCAGGTATACCACCTGACTAACCCTCAGCAACTAACACCGTTCTCTATATGTGCGCTATACTAACCCTACCACTCGAGTAACCAATCCAGAGTGGAGATAGGTTTTTTGCTAAACTTTCCAAGTGACGCAAGTAGCGCGTCATACTAAGATAAAAAGGGCCTGCGAGCCCCGCGATTGTGTGTGTGTCAGGACGGACGCGTACGCTCCTTGACCCATCCCTGCCGTTTTGTCAAATAAACAGCAGAGTCACCTTGCTTCTTGCGTGTGTCTCATACTCTCTCTCTTTTGGGATATACGGGAGGAGTTGGGGCCTCCCTGCCCGGAGGTCTGCGGACGGCCCGGCCGACCCCGGCCGAATTTCCCCCCGACAAGGTGATGGCAATGAAGTGAGAAATATGCTGAAAATGGTTTTAATTCCCTTTAGGAGGTTCAGGGGGAGTGAGAGTTACTTGGGATGAGTTCAGGCTCACTTTAGCAATGATTCAGAGATGGTGATTGTTAGGGAGAATTCTCTGTTTAGGCTGAATTTCCCTACCTAGTGAGTCCCCCAGCAGCTTTGCTGGATTTCTGGGGTTTCTTTTTTTCTCCTGCCAAGAGTGAGACTCTTTTACCCTCACTCTTGGACATGTTGAAGTGTGTTTTCTTGGTTAAACCTTGTGTTGAATGGGCTATGGGGTCTTTTACTCCATAGGGCCTCATGTATTTTTGTGATGTGGGTCACACAGCACCCTCTGTGCCGTGACCCAGGGGTGTCCTAGGGACTCCCCAACATAGACTCCATACCCTGGGACTGACTACTGTCTCCCAGGGCATGTAAAGTCACCAAAGACTTTGCTAGTCTTGAATCCTGAACAGAACCAGTACAAACCATCATATTGTGGACGTACTGGCTGGGGCAATTCGATTGCCCCAGGGTCTGTTAGTCGAGGGGGCACGACTCCGTCCCCCCTGATCGAGTTTTGGCTGGTGGCAGTGGAAACTACTTTTTATATTCGACCGCGAATATTTCCCTATGGGATTTCCCATTGTTTTAGGCTAACACATTTAATTATTTATTTACGGTAGCCTTAAACATACCGCCGGTTTATATATTTATTCTTATAACTCCGGTTGGGACTTTTTGCCAAAACTTGATTCTAAAATGGCGTTGGCGTTCGCCTCTGTAACTCTGACCCAAAGTGGAGCCCTTTGTTCCACTTTTGGCGGGCTTCTCCACAGAAGCCCTCCAAAGTGGTGCCACTCTGTCTGGGGTACTTAGGAGGGGTGGAGGGGGATTTAGGCACCCTGGACTGAGTTACCTTGGTAACTCAAGTCGCACTCCGTCCTGATTGGCCCAAGTGGTGAGCCGGCCGGCTCACCACTTAGCATGTTTGAGTGACAGCTAGGCTGGGTGAATGGGGGTTTACTGCATAAAAGCAGGGCTTTGGGGACTGGAACTTCAGAAGTCGCCACAGGACCAAGAATCCGACGAGGGAAGAGCTGAGCCGACCTGCTTCGACGACACCACCCGGTGGAGCCCTGCTGAACCGTCTCACCACTTTTCCCGACGACCGAGGAGAACTCTTAACGGAGTGGCTCCTTCCCTTGACTGGTGGGGACAACCAGTTTTCGCCTTCTTTTCGCTTCTCGAGGTATCTCGTGGCCGCCTTGCCAGTGCCAAGCACCCCGGCAACCGGAACCCCACCACTTTTACCCCAACCACGAAAGTCGGTACACCCCTTTAACCGGAGGACTCCGCGGCTGGTTTCTTCCCGGGCAGTGCAACGACCCTCTTCTTCTACTCTTCAGCGAGAACTTCTTCTTCCCTGACCGACGTCGAGCCTTGCTGCCACTGCCTGGAACAACTGCCACCGCTGGAGGACCCTTTTCGCTTAAGGTACCGTGTTCCGCCTGGCTTCCCTTGCCACCGACTGTACGGGGTAGATTTAGCCCCCGGCTTTCGAACCTGGGAGTGCCTGGAACACCCTGGCTAAACTTTCTAAGCCACTCTAACCTCTTTCTAACTCTTTGCAAGACTCTGAATCCCTAATAACAGTGTGATCTTGGGCACCTTTTCGCTCCGGCTACTCTAAGAGTGGGCCCTGCCTAGTGACTTTTGCTCACCTGTGACTTTGTGCTTCTTTGAGCCTATTGCAAGTGTTCTGGACCTTAGAGTGGTGTGTTTAACCCATTTCTGTTTCTTTTTTATCCCTTTCTTGAACCTACTAGAGTGTCATCTAACGTTAAGCACTCACCTCTGTTCGAATTATGTGGTGTTAACCTAGAGTTGTCTAGATAGGAGTAAGGGTTGAAACTGCTTTCATTATAACTGTGTTTGAAGTGTTTTTACTATATTTTTTCTAGAGTAATTTCAACTTATGTGTGTTTAATAAATAACTATATACTTTTGAAACCAAGCTCTGGTCAGTGTTTGCTTGTGCTATTGTGTCTGAGTACATATTGTGTATACTTTGCATACTGCCTAACTCTTCTTGAGGGAAGTCTGACTGCTCAGCCAGAGCTACCAGGTAAATCTGGGTGGTGCAGACTGCTACCAAGTGGGTTTACTGCTATACCTGTAGTCTTAAATCTTTTGCAGTGTTCCCCAAGGGAACTGCACAGGTTTCTGCCTAACAGTGATTAAGAGGCAAAGAAATTTTTAGCAAGGAAAGAAATGAGTGCTGAGGGTTACACGTGGCTGGATTTTTAACCAAATCGCAAATCGCGGTAAAATTCGCGAGTGCGTGAATCGTGATTACAGCAAAAGTATAAGGAGTTGCAAGTCGGTTCAAGGCTTGTTGGAAATCAGAGATTCCAAGCTTTCAGAGGAAAGTTAAACCAAGTTCCTAGCCCAAACGGTTCCAGAGATACGGACGATTAAATAAAGGTAGTTTTTCGGATTTAAAGTAAACTCAAAATGACAGGTGACAGCTTGCAGCTTCAGAATTGACAAGTGACAGTGGTGCAGCTTTACAAAATAACAAGTGACAACTTCTAGGAGGCAGTTCTGGTTAGATTAAAATAGTTTGGATTAGATTATTTTAACTAAGAGATTGGTTCTGCACAGTTCTGCTAGGTACTCACAATATAAATTTGAAATAGGCCTCGCCACGGATCTGGTCAGGTTTTGGACTGGACTCCGGTTCTGGTCTCGGCACTTCACAGTGATCTGGGTCAGCTCTCTGGTTCTGCTCACAGCGGTCTGGGTCACTCTGGATCTCTGGCCTCTGGTTCTGGATACTGCTCTGCTTTCTCTGGGTACAGTGTTTTGAAAATGGGGGCGTGCCTGGGTTTAGCTAAGCCTGCCCCTCTCTACTTGTCATTGGCCCGATTCTCCCCTCTCCCATGATTGGGGGAAGGAAATGTGAGTCAGAGTGATGCTGTAGGTTTTATGGGTCAGAGGATCCTCCCCTGGTCAGTTTGCCCACAAATCTATATTGGACCCAAATACATATTGCACAGATATACAGTTGTTTAAAATTACATGCACCCATCACATATCACATGGGGTATACTCTGTTCAAACTCTGCTCTTCCTGGGGGCTTGCATTAAGAAATGGCAACATTTTGCGCTTTTTAACTGCTTTTGCAATATCGGACATTTACCCAAATTTACACACATGTGCGCAAGGAGTATGGACATTAATTGATGAAGTGTCTGATTTTTAACATGCAGACATTTGGAGTGAGACCCTATTTTCCGCTAGCAACCCCCCAGAATACACCACAGGGTCCTAACGCATCTCAAAATATTCACAGAAAAATCACAAGAATTATGGTATCATTTAGATAATTTTGACAAGTCCGCACCATGAGTTATACATCTTTCTTAAAATCATATTCTGGCCAACAGGGGTGTGTCTTCCCAGGTCACATGGTGGAGAAACCAGTCTATCCACTTTCTTTAAGCTCAGCCTGTTCTCAGAGGCGGCTGCCCCTCCCCGTTTCTGCCAAGAGGAAGCCACTTTTACGACGGCCCCAATATAACATCTGCCTGAGTCAAGGAAGGGCTTTGTTCAAAAGGAAGCCATTTACGACCCCCCAATAAACCATCTGCCTGGGCCCTTTGTTTAGTTTCTTGCAGTCCCCAGCTGTTCCACCCCTAATCTAATCGGAGAGGTGACAACTCCTTTTGGCAAGGGGAAGAGTGGCTGAGCAGGTTTGAACTCCTGTGGGGGTAGATGTCAGGCCTGGGAACCTGTCAGGCAGAATTGGAATCTCCTTAAGCCAGTTTTCAGCTAAAATGTCACTTTTTGTTCCCCAGTTTAAATCACTTACGATTTTTACATACACATTAAATAATTACTTCCTTCCAGTCATTTCAGAATATAGTTTTACATTGTATCCACCTCTTAGCAAGTCTTTCCTTGGTCTGGTTTTGTTTCATTTGTTCAGTTTTACACAAAAGTCTGGTGGTTTTAAAACGCCGGCTTTCTGATAGTGGTGAGTACTGGTAATGCAACCATTTTTGGGATTTAAGAAAATGAATTCCCCACAGTTCTAGGTTGCTTTTGGCAATCAGCATTGCCATTCCCAATGGTTTCAGGCTACTGTGTGGGTAGCCCAATGGTGGTTTTAGGCAGTGCCCTCATGTGCTCACAACATAGGCAAAAATGGGTGGCAGCCTATTCTTCATGCATTTCCCTGTGCATTTTCTGGGAAGTTCTGGCCATCATGATGTTTTCCATGCCAGTACTGCACAGTTTTCCTATTCTGGCATACCTGTGGGCTTTTTGGCCATCTTGGATTTTCTAAGCCCACCGCACCAAATGTTGCAGCATGATAGCTCAAACGTGGGTCAAGACACCCAACAATGTCACATGCAAAAGGATCCACATTCTGAACTCTGCACCAGTCGCAGAACTTACGCCAACGGCAACTGTACAGAGACTTTGTTGCTGGCCTTCGGGCGAAAGCAACACCTCCATCACGTCTTCAGGGAGGTCCCAATCCTTATACCTCAACCTTTCAGAAGCCAAGCGTGAAGGTTGAGGGAACTGACCTCTGGATGGAGAACATGACCCCCCTCCCGTGAGAGCAGATCGTCTCGGTAGTGAAGACGACATGGAGGGCAGATGGACAAGTCGAGAAGGTCCGGGTACCACGTCCTCCGAGCCCACGCCGGGGCAATGAGGATCATCCGGGAACCGAACTTCCGTAACCTCCGCAGCACTTGCGGGATGACGGGGACTGGAGGAAACGCGTACAGCAGCGGGAATGACCACTCCACCACGAACGCGTCTCCTAAGGCTCTTTTTGGAGGAAATTCCCGCAAGCAAAACCTTTCGCACTTCCGGTTGACACTGGAGGCGAAGAAATCCACTTGAGGGGTACCCCAAAGGGCGAAGATCTCCAGGAGAATCTCCTGAGCCAACTCCCACTCGTGAGAGATCGCGCTCTGCCTGCTCAGAGCGTCTGCCGTCACGTTTTCATCTCCGGCCAGATGAACTGCCGAGATAGAAACTTCCTGCTGGATGGCCCAGAACTGGAGCTGCATCGCCTCCCTGCACAGAGGAAGTGACCCTGCCCCCCCCCCTTTTTGTTGAGGTAGTGCATGGCCACTGTGTTGTCCGTCAGGATCAGGACACTCTTTCCTCGCACAGTCAGCAGAAAAGCCTTCAGGGCTAGCCTGACGGCCCTCAGCTCCAACAGATTGATATGGAGTCTGGACTTTGACGGAGAGCAACGACCGCTGACTGTCAGCCCGTTGGCATGAGCTCCCCATCCCGTGAGGGGTGCATCCGTCACGATCGTCACCTCCAGCCAGGGAAGCCAAAATGGAGCCCCCTTCATCAAGTTGCCTTCGACGGCCCACCACAGAAGGTCCCGGGCGACCGAGGGCGGCACCTGAACCGGGTCCGACATCCTGCCGGAGGAATGCGACCATGGCGTCTTGAGTGCCCACTGCAAAGATCTCATCCGCAGGCGAGCCTCTGGCACCAGAAGAATGCAGGATGCAATGAGGCCGAGCAACCTCAAGAACTCGAACGCTGGGAGCGTCTGGGCATGCTGAAACTTGTGCACCATCTGCTGAATGCGAAGAGCCCTCACCTGGGGAGGAAAACACTGCCCCAGGGAAGTGTCGAGCACTGCTCCGATGTACTGAAGCCGCTGTGTTGGCGTCAAATGGGGCTTCTTTAAATTGAGGGAGAAGCCCAGCCTGTGAAGGGAGTGGCAGGTGACGACAGATGATCCAGGACTTGCTCGGGAGAGCTCCCCCTGAACAACCAATCGTCCAGGTAGGGGTAGACGTGAATCCCCCCTTGCCTGAGATGCGCTGCCACCACCACCATGAGCTTGGTGAAAACCCTCGGGGCGGAGGTCAATCCGAACGGCAGGACCCGAAACTGAAAGTGCGAGTCGCCAACCGCGAACCTCAGGTACTTCTTGTGCTTGGGATGGATTGGCACATGGAAGTAAGCATCCTTGAGGTCGAGAGACACCAACCAGTCCTGAAGCTGAAGGGCCTGGAGGACTTGAGAAAGAGTAACCATCTTGAACTTGTCCTTCCTGAGGAGTTTGTTCAAACCGCGCAAGTCGATGATGGGTCTCAATCCCCCGTCTTTCTTCGAAATCAAAAAATAAGGGGAATACCATCCCTTGTTCCTCTCCGCTACAGGCACCAGTTCTATGGCGCCTTTCTCCAGCAGGGCTTGAATTTCCTGCGCAAGGAGCGGATCCGGACTCTGCAAAGAGAGGTTCCCCGGTGGATTGTCGCGAGGCCTGTGCCGAAAGGGAAGACAGTAGCCGTGGGTTATGATCTCCAGAACCCACACATCTGAAGTAATGGCTTGCCACTCTACAAGATGCTGTGCCAGCCTTCCCCCAACCGGTGAACCATGGGACATGGCCTCATGACTGAGTGGGAGCGGCTGTGGCATTACCTGAGGGCAAAGAGGCAACTGCCCGAGCGGCCTTGGCACCACGGGTACCCTGTCGTCCACCTCTGGTACCCCTGCATTGGCCTCTTCGACTGCCAGCTCCTCTCGCTTTACTGAAGGACGAGTAATAGCGAAAGGAACCACCCCTCCACTGCTGTCCCCTAGGACAAAAAGGCGGAGGTTGGCGAACTGCAGCGCCCAACGACTTCGCTGCAGCTTTTGAGGTCTGCAACCTCTCAAGGCTCTCGTCAGCCTTGCTGCCAAAAAGGTGTTCACCGTCAAAGGGCATGTTTAGGAGCCGGGACTGCACATCAGGAGCAAACCCCGACTTCCGCAACCACGCAAACCTGCGTATCACGGTGCTCGCCGCCATGGACCTATTGACGCATTCAGCTAAGTCCAAACTCGAGTGAACAGACTCACACATGGCATCCTTACCATCCTGGACCATAGCAAGGAAACCATCCCGTTCATCCCCTTCGGGAATATGTTCAGCCGCTAACGCAACACAGTTCCACAGAGTGTGTGTGAAACGAGACCAGGCACAAATGGAGTTGGCCGCCTGAAGCGCCATACCACCAGAAGAAAACACTTTCTTCGCCCAGCCATCAAAACGTTTGTCACTCCTATCAGGAGGGATGGTAGGGTACGACGCCTGCTTTGCCGGGGCCGCCTGCACCACCAAACTCTCCTGAGTGGGGTGCTTGGTCAAATAGCAGGGGTCGCTACTGGCTGGACGGTATTTTCGCGACAAAGACTTGCCCACTGCCGGGAGACTCTGCAGGGAAGTCCAAGCCGCCGCCACCCTTCTCTGTAGAGCCATATGAAACAGCAGTATCGGGTCAGTTGGGGGACCAAGATCGAGGATGTCCGTTAGATCATCCTGCACAAACTCCCCTGGGGGAGCAGACCATCCCAAGTACTCAGAAACCCTAGCCATAAGGCGCCGGTACGAGGAATCGGCATGAGAGCCAGGCTCATGCCTACAAAACTCCACCTCCGGAGAGGTGTCCAGTCCACTGGCATCATGCAGTGACTGCCTCAAATCGTCAAACTGACTATGGCCCGAGACAATTTCATCTGGAACCTGACTAGGAACCAGGCCATCAGAATACTCATCCGCCTCTGAAATATATTCCAGGTGGCGAAAAGAAGGCACCCGAGAGTGCTTGCTCTTAACCAGAGCCTTCCTAGGGGGTTCCCCCGCGCCACGGGGTACCTCCGACACGAAAGGCGTCGAGCGAATCGGCGCCGGCGTCGAGAGAACAGGCATCGGCGCCGAGAGGATCGGCGTCGAGGCTGAGGAAATCGGCGTCAACGTCAGATGCAGCGCCGCCAGCATCGGCGGCGTCGACACAGCCCTCGAAGCCGGAGCCCCGAGCGTGTCCTTCGACGACCTGAACGTCGACGGCTTCGACGACTTCCACGAAGCTGGAGCCTCGAGAAAGCCTGTCGACGCCCTCGACGCCTCAGACGTCGATGTCCCCCTCGAAGACCTCACAGGTGCACACGGTCTCGAACGCGTCGAGGACCTGGACCTGGAACGGGTACGTCGAGAACGAGTCTCCTTGTCCGAACGGGACCTCTCCCGTGACTCGTGCCGACCACTCTTGCGAGAAGTGTCTCTCGACCTCTCACGACCGACCCCACTCGGGGGCGCGGACGGCTTAGTACCCTGCGACTCGAGAATCGCCAGCATTTTCTTCCCTAAGGAAGCCCATTCCTCCGGCGTCGCACGGCTGGTGGGGTAAGCAACGTGCCGGGCAGAGTCCTCCGAAGAGGACCTGGAAGACGACTGGTGTCGGCGCTTCCGAGAATGCCTCAAAGAGGCTGAGGAGTGGCGAGACCGACTCCTAGAAGGAGACCCACGAGACTTCCGACGATGACGCGGAGAGTCACCCCTCGAATCATCCGTCGAAAGCCCTGCAGACTTCGACTTCCGGGGCTTGGACACCCGACCTACCGACAACTTCTTCTTACGTTCGCCTAAGGCTTTGGACGTGAGCGACTGGCAGTCGATACAGTCATCCGTGTCGTGGGCCTCCCCGAGGCACCAGAAGCAGGCGTTGTGCGAGTCCGTCACCAACATCTTGGACCCACACTCCCTGCACTTCTTGAAGCCCGGACGCGGGGTCGAAGACGAAGTAGAAGACATCTTCACACAAAGGATTTTCACAAAAACGAACAGGCTCGAAGAACCGAGAAGAACAGATCTCCAAAGAGTTGAGGCATTAACCGAGATTCACGAAGCAACACGTTCGCGGAAAAAACGGAACTGAGGCTACGGCGTCGTGCATCCTACTTATCACATCGGATAACGTCGGACGAGGTCCTCGATGACGGCGCATCGACGTCATTGACGCAGGACGCAGAAAAAAGTTTCCGAAGCAGCACAGCTGTGGTGATTACATGTCATAGATATGGAATACGTCGGAAGAACCAATCCCCTCGAAAAGTAAATTCGGCACACAGTCACTATTATATAAATACAACCCTAATTACTCATTAGACAAGTCTTAATGAGAAACACCACTTATTTTCAGACAGAGGTTAGCGCTTAACATAAGATGGCACTCTAATAAGTTATTAAAAAGGGAGGGGAAAAAGGCAGAGTTATGGGAGCACACAAATTTCAATACTTTTTAAAAGAACCACAGTAAGGCAGGATAGGCAGAGTTCTACTGGAGAGCAAGGAAGTCAATTGCAAGGCCCACTCTTGGAGAGAGCAAGCAGAAGGGGTCCAGGTTCACACAGTGGGGTTATGCCCAAAGAGTCTTGTAGATAGTTTGCACACAAAGAATGAAATTAAAGTCAGGAAAAGTTAGCTAGGTTGTCCCAGGCCAGCCCAGGTTAGAAAGTCGAGGCTTTACTGTCACCCCGAACGATCTGTCGCAAGGGAAGCCCGGCGGGACACAGTACCTTAAGTGTGAAGGAAGCTCCAGCGGGGGCAGTTGTTCCTGGCAGCGGATGCAAGTTGGTGTTTCGTCCAGAAGAAGAGGAGGTCTCGTCGTGGAGGAAAGATGAAGGTCATTGCACTGCCAGAGAAGAAAAGAAGAAACCAGCCGCAGAGTTCTTCGGTTAAAAGGTACTACCCTTCTCTTTGCGGTAGTGGTAAGCTGTGGTATTCCGGTTGCCGGGGTGCTTGGCACGGGCAAGGCGGCCACGAGATGCTCCAGGAAGGTGAAAAGAAGGCAAAACTGGTTATCCCCACCAGTCAAACGAAGAAGACTCTCTGGACTAGAGATCTCCTCTGTCGTCGGAAAAAGTGGTGAGACGGTTGAGCAGGGCTCCACCGGTGGTGTCGTTGCAGGTCAGCTCAGCTTCTCCCTCTGTTCGGATTCTTAGGTCCTGTGGCGACTTCTGAAGTTCCAGACCCCAAAGCCCTGCTTTTATGCAGCAAACCCCCATTCATTCAGCCTAGCTGTCAATTAAACATGCTAAGTGGTGAGCCGGCTGGGCCAATCACACAAGAGTGCGACTTGAGTTGCCAAGGCAACTCAGTCCAGGGAGCCTAAACCCCCTCCGATACCCCTTGTGGTACCCAGACAGAGTGGCACCTCTTTTGGAGGCTTCTGTGGAGAAGCCCGCCAAAAAGTGGAACAAAGGGCTCGACTTGGGTTGGAGTCACAGAAGAGAACATAAACGCCATTTTAGAATCGAGTTCTGGCAAAAAATAGCAACCGGTGAATTCATATTAAATAAATAAACCAGCGGTATGTTCGAGGCTATAGGAATTTAATAATTAAAGTTGGTAGCCTCGAACAATGTGAAAATCCCATAGAGATATATTCGCGGTCGAATATCAAAAGTAGTATCCACTGCCACCAGCCAAAACTCGATCAGGGGGGACAGAGACGTGCCCCCTCGAACAACAGACCCTGGGGCAATCGAATTGCCCCGACCAGTACGTTCACAATATGATGGTTTGTACTGGTTTCTGTTCATAATTTGGGACTAGTAAAGCCATTGGTGACTTTACATGCCCTGGGAGACAGTATTCAGTCCAAGGGTATGGAGTTTATGTTTGGGGGTCGCTACGACACCCCTGGGTTACGGCCCATAGGGTGATGTTTAACCCACATCAAAAACACATGAAACCCTATGGAGTAAAAGACCCCATAGCCGATAAAGCACATGGAAAGACAAACGAACACCTCAAATCATGTCGAAGAGTGGGAGTAAAAAAGTCTCGCTCTTAGCAGGAGAAAAAAATAAACCCCAAAAATCCAGCAAAGCTGCTGGGGGACTCACTAGGTTTGGGAAATTAGCCTTTACAGAGAATTCTCCCTAACAGTACTAATGAAAGAACTCAGATGACTGCACACTGTATGACAAGAGCTGGAAGTGAAGCAGCAAAGTCATCCCAAACCATAACATGCAAGTGTCGCAGTCAAAAACACATAACAGAGAAGACCCAGTTTTCACCATATTCCAGCAACAAAGGAATTGAGGACCAGGAATCCAGGGGGGATCAGGCACAGACTTACACAAGCAACACAATACACTGTCCCATGACATCAGCAGATTTTAGGTTGGGTCCAGCTATTTGTAGCTTTCACACAAAGCAAGAAAGAAGAGAGCAAAGGAATGAATTAATGTGGAATACAAGTGGGCATAAATAAGGATAATTTTCTGCATATAATACACTTGCCTGTCATGCCATTGTAAACTGCAAAATTGTCATTCTTCAAACCAAATATGCAAGTGACGGCATCCTTAAACCTGCAGAAGTCAAGTTTGCCATCTCCTTTAGGATTTTCCAAAAGCAGCACACCATCTTGAAAACACAAAATGCAAAAGAAAATTCAGAATTTGGTCCTCATGTCAGATGATAACTTTTGTAATTATACTACATTAATATTTGAATAAAATTATAAAGCACAAATCAAAGCAATATCCGCCAATATGAACCAAGAAAGCCAAGTATTCTCAATTAAGGATTTGGGAAAAAATTGGAACCAAACCATCTAAAAAGTGAACTAACAAGCAAAAGCAAAAGCTAGATACACCGGTGATGTGATTGGAAGGCTGTTTTAGGTCAAACTGTGAGTGCATATATGATCATTGGAAGATGCTGCGAATATCACAGATCTTTTACCTGAACTTGAAAACTGCGGCCGAAGATCAGATGCTGTAGAAGACCCCGGAGTAGCCTTGCTCCCTGATACTCCTCTGCTGGTGCATTCCCAACCTCGGCTCTTCCTTCATATCCTAGCTGGCTGGAATGCTGTTCTTTCATGTGCCATCTTCTTGGTTTAAAGTGTTGTCTCCCTGGAAAATCCTTCTGGCCTAATTGCTTCAAGTTAAGTAAGGTTTAAGTTACTTACTTGTAAATATTGTTGTCCAGCATGGGTCTGGCACGGATTCACATGGTCATGAATATTCCCCGCCGTCAGGCTAGGCATTCTCGGTAAAAGAAAAAAACAGTTTTACTTTCACTTAAAAAGTGCATTTCTCCTCTAAACCAAACCCTGTCCTCTGCGACATAATTCCCCCCATCCAATGACAGTCCTCTCCCTAAGCCCCTCCTCTGGCAGCCATCTTCCGATTTGGTAAGCACATAAAGTGGCAGAATGACCAAGAAGAGCCGCAGAGGGAGGGTTTGCATGTGAATCCATGCCAGACCGATGCTGGAGAACAATAGTTACAGGTAAGTAACTTAAACCTTCTCCAGTATGGGATCTGGCATGGATTCAAATGGTCATGAATAACTAATGCATAGCAGTACAACATTACATAACCATGTGAGGTGGCAAGGTTCAACAAAAGCAATTAAGTCTTACCCCTGGAATAGGCTTACCTCAAGCAAACAGGTTGTGTAGCACTGCTTGGCCGACTCGGGAGTCCTCCCTGGAATCCATGTAAACACAGTAGAACTTTGTTATGGTGTGCGTAGACCTCCACGTAACAGCCCTACAGATGTCCAGCAGGGGCACACCAGACAGGAACGCCATTGTCGCAGCGATCACTCTGGTGGAGTGGGCTCTCGGACGGCCGGGCACCGGTCAGTTCAACAACCGATGACAGCATGTGATGCAGCCGGAGAGCCACCCTGAAACGGAAGCCTTGGACAAGACCTTCCCTTGGTTTACAGGACCAAAGTTCACAAACAGTTGTGAGGTCTTCCGAAAACTCTTTATGCATGTCACTTATAACTTCAGGGAACAAGCAATGTTCAGCGAATGCAAGGCCCTTTCCACCGGCAAAAAAGGTTTTGGAAAAAACACATGCAACACCAAAGGCTTGTTGAGGTGGAATTCCGACGGAACCTTCGCCATGAACGAGGTATGGTTGCTTGCAGGATAGGGCCTACCCTTCTGGCAGAGGTGATTGCTACAAGTAAAGTTTTTCCACAAGAGGAACTTGAGTGGGGCCTAATGCATAGGCTCGAAGGGGGGACCCCCCCGCCCCCCTTGAGCCTCGTCTGAACCACGTGGAGTTCCCACGCCGGGGCAGGAGCCTTCACCGGTGGGAAAGATTGAAAAGGTCCTTTGAGAAATGAATTGATGAGTCGGTGGGACTAAAGCAACGATATTCCTGGAGACATGGTGTAACGGGAGATAGCCGCCTGATGAGCCTTGACAGAGGTGTGCGTCAGTCCGGCCATGGATAGCAATATGGAAGGCTCTGCACAGCCGTCACCCTGAGAGGGGTAATCTTCTGAGACTGCAACCACGTAGCGAAGCATTTCCACTTGTGACTGTAGCACTTCAAAGTCTATGATGCCCGGGCCTTGGCGAGGACCTCCCTGCAGTCCGTAGGTAACTCATATCCTTCAAACTCTAGGGCTGTAGGAGTGAAGCCTTCAGGTTCAGCGATCCTGGGTCGTGATGAAGGTGTGCGCCTCCTTCTCTGATAAGATGATCCGGAACCACCGACAGCTTGACTGGAGGCGCTGCTGACAGGCTGAGAAGGTCCGGATACTGTATCTGCCCCGGCCATGCCGAGGCAATGAGTATCATCTTGCAAAGATATCGAGTGTGCTCACGACTTGTAGCAGGGGAGGGAACGGAGGAAACACTTACAGAAACAAGCCTTCCCAAGGGAATGAGAACGCACCCTTCAGGGTCCTCACCTGGTGTAATCTGCTGGCAAACCATTAGCATTTGGAGTTCGCCGTCGCAAACTATCTGGGGTCTTACCCCTTTGACGAATAGGCGGTCCAGCTGATCCTGACAAAGCTCCCACTGGTGGCATGAGCGCAGTTCCCTGCTGAGGGAGTCTGTGATTGTGTTCTTCACTCCTGTCAGATGGAAAAGGACAACGAACATCCCTTGTCCGACGGCCCAGCGCCACAAGTTCTGCGCCTCCTTGGAAAGCGCTGGGGATTGAGTGCTCCCCTGCTTCCTGATGTAGAACATGGTGGTGGAGTTGTCTGTGAAGAGACTCACCACCTTTACTTTCAGAGATGGAAGGAGTGACCTGAGGTGCCCAGAACACTGCCCGTAGCTCCAGGATGTTGATATGAAGATCCTTATCCTCTGCAGCCCCAGGCCACTGGTGTGCAGACGTCCGGTGTGCGCTCCTTACCCTTCCAGGGAGGTGTCCGTGGTGACCGTCTTCTGGTATGGGGGGGGGGGGGTGGTTCTGAAATACCGTGCCTTGGGCTATGTTGGAGCAGACACCCTGCCATCCTAATGCCCGACGGAACTAGTTGAGAGAGATCTTTTCCGTGAAGCTTCCCGACACCTGTATCCAGCGAGCGTCCAGGAATTCCTGAAGAGGTTGCATTTGCAGCCTGCAGAGCCGGATAAGGTAGATGCAGGACATCATGCCCAGTAACATCTTGAATGCTGTCAAGGTGGCCGTCTTCGTAGATGACAGTCGTTGCACCTTTCCTTGAATGGTTGCTACCCTCTCCTCCGAGGGAGACGCCAGGCAAGACATTGTCTTGAGTCTGGCGCCTAGGAACTGCGTGTTCTGTGATGGTGTTAAGCAGGACACTGGATAGTTGATGGAGAATCCCAGATCCTTCACTGTTGGGACGGTTGTCTCTGTGTCCGTCGAGCTGGCACGAATCAGCCAGTCGTCCAGGTACAGGTATACGTGTATGCGCTAAAGACGCAGATGGGCCGCCACTTGCACCAGGCATTTCGTGAACACTCTGGGGAAGGACTTCAAACCTCAGGGTAGAGCCTTGAACCGGTAGTGCTGCCCCTGCACAACGAAACAGAAACCTTTGATACTTCTTGTGAATGGGGGATGTGGAAGTAGGCACCTCCAGGTCCAACAACGTCAAGAAGTCTCCTTTTTCCAGTTGGCCGAGCACGTGTTGCAATGGGACCATCCAGAACTTTTGGGACTTCAGGCATTTGATTAGATGTAGGTCTAGGATGGGCCTCCACCCTCCTCTCTGCTTTCTGACCAGAAAATGTCTGGAACAGACTCGAGCCCCAGAGTCATTGGGGAACTAGCTCTATTGCCCCTTTTCGCAGCATGGCCCCTACCACTTCCAGGATCTGAGAGATGTGCAGATCCTGATGGGTAACGGGAGGGATTGCGGACACCTGCGTTGAAATTCCAGGGTGTGCCCTTGGGCAAGAGCGTCCAGCACCCATCTGTCAGTGGTGATCTTTTCAACTCGCTGACGAACCTTGTCAGCCTGCATCCCACTGGGGTGCACGAGTGGGTGTACGACATCGTGGCCCATTCAAGTTTGCTTCGGTGCCTGCATCCTGCCCTGCGGGTGATGGCGAAGTAGCCCTCTGGTACCGTAGGCCTGGGAATGGCCTCTGTAGGCTTCCTGAGTTGTGGATCTGGAAGACTGATGATACGATGTGGAGAAACCTTTTGAAGACCTGCTTGACTTTCCCCTGGAGAAGCAAAAAGAAGAGCGGTGGCTGCTGGAGAGTGCCCAGGGAACGAGCCATCTCTGTATCCGCTTTGATGGCCTGGAGGGACTAGTCGACGAGCTGTCCAAATTAATTTCTCTCCATCGTAGGGCATTTCCAGCACCTTCGCTTGGACCTACTGGTAGAATTTCGTGACCTTCATCCAGCCTTGGCGACGAAGGCAGACACCGTTCCCCATTTGCCGGAACCCCATGTTGGCGATGTTCCAATGCCACTGTGATTGCGTGATCATCCAGTGACTTCCTCTTCGAAGAGGAGCTTGATTGCCAGCTGGCAATGGAGGCGGAAGGTGATGTCAATCGTGCCCTATCCACCTTGGGATACGCTTCTGCAGCAAACCCGGTGGACACGGACTTGCAGCTCTTGGGCCCCCACGGATGAGGCACTCTCAAAGGGCTTAGAAGACCGCTCCTCGGACCGGCCGGTCCTGGGTGAGGCAAGACCCTGCTGGGAGCACGGGTCAGAGGCCTTGGCGTTAAGCCACGCCACAAGTCTACTGTGCCTGTCCGTTGTCTTCTTGGAGAACCCAAGACATATCTTGTACTCCACCGCCTTGTGGTTTGGGTGCAGGTAGAGGAGGCATTGCAAGTGCTTGTCCTCCACAAACACATTCCGTAGCCTACATTTGGTGCAGGGCCTGAAGAGGGACCCTTCCTCTGCCTCCTCCTCCATCATCATCATCATCAGGGTTGGAGGGCACGAATTGGGCCTGATGGCCTTGAATCTTCGACGATCTTCACCCTTGAGGGGCACAGAACTTCACCAACAATGGGTCCCCGCTGTCGGCAGGAGAAGCAAAGAGCACACAGGCTTCTTTGAAACAAAAATAGAACCATGGTACGGAGACTGCCCTTCTGGACCTCAAGTCTAGGCTACTTAGGTTTATGGAAAATGGGCAGACGGTTATGCTTATGCTACTTGACCTCTTCATCGCCTTCGACCTGGTAGATCATGCACTACTGAGCTCCAGGTTAAAGGAGGTGGCAGAGATTTCAAGGTCAGTGGCTTGCTGAGCTGAATCATTCCTCACCAATCGTCAATGCCGTATTAGCAGTACAGCGGTGGATGCAAATCCGGTTGAGTTCACACAAGGGACCCGTTTGTCTTCTGTATTTTATAATATCTTCACCGTTCCTTTTCTTAATTTTAGGAAAAAAATGATTGAGATTACAAATTACGCTAATGACACACAATGTGTCACCCCTCTTTCTGGCAACTTCCCTGAGGATGAGACCACTATGAATAGGATATATGGATTGATGAAGAGGTGGATGTGCAGTAATGGCCTCACACTGAATACCAGCAAAACTGAGTTGATGCTGGTCGGTACAGAGGCAAAAACCCGTAAGATGAAAGCTGAATATGCCCAGTTCCAAATTGATGGTTGTAGTATAAAAATAAAAAAACAAAGTGAAGACCCTACGGGTCTACTTTGATCATAACCTCAATATGAACTTCTGGAGTTTATTTTTTTCCACCTGGTAAGAATCAGAGCTTTCCCCCCACTCTTACCTGTGTTTTGCTATGTGTTTCCATCTGTTTTTGTGATTGTGAACTCTGAAGTACACCACTTCAGTAGCCCCCTTCTTTGTGTGTGCCACACTGCACCTTCAGTGCCGTGGCACAGGGTTGTCTTTGAGACTTCCCTCGACTCCATTTTTGAGGCGACTACTGTCCTCCAGAAAAGGGTAAAGTTATTATTAACTTTACTTAGTCAATCTACCACAGATCCAGTACACCCCATTTTCCATGGAGTACTGGAAAGGGTTAACTCGTATCCCTTTTTATCTGTACCTCCTTGTTAGGGAGAATTCTCTGTTTAGGCTGAATTTCCTAACCTAATGAGTCCCCCAGCAGCTTTGCTAGATTTTTGGAGTTTCTTTTTTTCTCCTGCCAAGAGTGAGACTCTTTTACCCTGACTCTTGGACATGATTTGAGTGCATTTCTTTGATTCTAGATGTGTTTAATGGGCTATGGGGTCTTTTACTCCATAGGGCTTCATGTGTTTTTGTGATGTGTGTTACACAGCACCCTCAGTGCAGTAAAACATGGGTGTCATAGTGACTCCCCAGTATAGACTCCATATCCTAGGACTGACTACTGTCTCCCAGGGTCTGTAAAGTCACCATTGACTTTACTAGTCTTAAATTCTGAACAGAACCAGTACAAACCATCATATTGTGGACGTACTGGCTGGGGCAATTCGATTGCCCCGGGGTCTGTTAGTCGAGGGGGCACGTCTCCGTCCCCCCTGATCGAGTTTTGGCTGGTGGCAGTGGATACTACTTTTTATATTCAACCGCAAATATTTCTCTATGGGATTTTCCCATTGTTCGAGGCTATCTTTATTTAATTACGATAGCCTCGAACATACCGCCGGTTTATTTAATTAATATTAATTCTCCGGTTGGTGTTTTTTGACAAAACTCGGTTCTAAAATGGCGTTTGTGTTCTCTTCTGTGACTCCAATCCAAGTCGAGCCCTTTGTTCCACTTTTTGGCGGGCTTCTCCACAGAAGCCCTCCAAAGTGGTGCCACTCTGTCTGGGGTACTTAGGAGGGGTGGAGATGGATTTAGGCACCCTGGACTGAGTTGCCTAGGCAACTCAAGTCGCACTCCGTCCTGATTGGCCCAAGTGGTGAGCCGGCCGGCTCACCACTTACCATGTTTGAGTGACAGCTAGGCTGAGTGAATGGGGGTTTTCTGCATAAAAAGCAGGGCTTTGGGGACTGGAACTTCAGAAGTCACCACCGGACCTAAGAATCCCACGAGGGAGAAGCTGAGCCGACCTGCCACGACGACACCACCGGTGGAGCCCTGCTGGACCGTCTCACCACTTTTCCCAACGACAGAGGAGATCTCCCGCCAGAGAGTCTTCTTCCTTTGACTGGTGGGGATAACCAGTTTCACTGTCCAAGCACCCCGGAAACCGGGATACCACGTTTTACCACGACCGCAAATTAAAGGGTAATACCTTTAACCGGAAAACTCCGCGGCTGGTTTCTTCCCTGGCAGTGCAACGACCGTCATCTTTCCTCAAAGTCGAGATCTTCTCTTCCCCTGGACGACGACGAGACTTGCACCCGCTGCTGGGAACAACTGCCACCGCTGGAGGATCCTTCCCACTTAAGGTACCATGTCCCGCCCGGCCTCCCTTGCCACCGACTGTACGGGGTAGATTTAGCCCCCAGCTTTCCAACCTGGGTTAGCCTGGGACACCCTGGCTAAACTTTTCTGAGCTTCTCTAAACTCTTTTCGAACTCTCTGCAAGACTTTCTAAGCCTAGGGTAACTGTGTGATCTTGGGCGCATTTGTGCTCTGCTCTCTCTAAGAGTGGGCCCAGCCTATGGACTTTGGCTCACAAGTGACTTTTGCTCTTCTGCCTTGCTAATAGTGTTCCTAAAGCTTAGAGTGGTGTACCTTCCCATATTCTGTCTTTTTCCCTCCCTTCTTCACTCACCTCTGTATGAAAATAAGTGGTGTTAACTAAGACTTATCTGATAAGGAACAAGGGTTGTACATATTATAATAGTAACTGTGTTTAGAGTGTTTTACGATAAGAGTGCTGGAGTGTTTCAAACAGTGTTTTTAAATAACTAATTATATACTTTGATACCAAAGCTCTGGTCAGTGTTTGCTTGTATTATTGTATCTGAGTGCCTATTGTGTATACTTTGCATACTGCCTAACTCTTCTTGAGGGAAGTCTGACTGCTCAGCCACAGCTACCAGGTAAATCTGGGCGGTACAGACTGCTACCAAGTGGGTTTACTGCTAACACTTGTAGTCCTAAATCTTTTGCAGTGTTCCCAAAGGGAACTGCACAGGTGTCTGCCTAACACTCCTAGAGCATTGTTTCGCTCTTTTAACATTTAGACTTGGCTGGTGGCAGTGGTATCTACCCTAACCTTTCTACTGCAATTATATTAGATAAACGTGGTACTACTGTTCTTGGCTATTATATTAGCCTCGAACATAAACCAGCTTGACCAAATCGTCTTTCTTTTGGCTCCGGTTGGGTTTATTCGCCATTTCTTTTTGTTTAAGTCCTTCTTGTGTTTTACTTTGCGCGGCAAACTAGGTTTGCCTTCTTTGTTCACTGTCTTTTGGCGGGCTTCTGCCCAGAAGCCCTCCTCAAGGCGCCTGGGTGTCTAGGTGGGCTGAATGTGAGGGAGGGGTGTAGTCACCCCCTGCACAGGGTATCCTAGGAAACCCAAGTCGCACTTTGTCATGATTGGCCAGGGTAGTTGTCCGGGCTGGACAACCACCCTGCTGGGTGATTGACAGCCAGGCTGCGTGAATGGGGGTTTTTCACATAAAAGGCAGGTCTCTTGGGCTAGAAATTAGAGAGTCGCCACTGGAACTACAAAGAACCGAAGAGAAGCGGAGAGAACGACGGCCGCTGCAACTACCCCGTCCCGGTGAAGTCCTGCTGCAGTCCTGAGCTATCTGCCCTTCAACGACTCAGAGGAGATCCAGTCCGGAGTCTTCTTCCCTTGAGCTTGGTGGGGATAACCAGCTCATCTTCTACAGCCAGAGGATCCTCTTCCGTGGTCGAAATCGCTGCACACTGCTGTAGTGGTCCGGATAGCCACCTGAAGAGCCTCTCCTGTTTTTAAGGAGCGCACCTTTTATTCCGTGTCGCTGCTGCCGGCCTCATCCCTGTGTGGTGCAGACCCCCTTCAGACGTCGTCCATCTCGACGAAGCTCCAGGAATCGTGGGTCTGCGGGAAACCAACAGGAACAACTGCCAGGGCACCAGCTGCACCGATGGAACAAGGTACTGTGTTCTGTTGAGGAAACTGGGTGAATCCCTTTTTCTTCATTTCCAAGGCTTAACCTTGTCTTCCCTCCTTCTTATAACTTTTGCTTCCGAATATTGACAATATCGAAGTACTTTTGGCTCCGTTGAATGGTGAACTGTTAGACCGTGTGATCTTCGGCAACTGGCCCCGGTGTCTTTCGACCCTTGCTCCGGCCCTTTGACGTTTGAACTCCTGTCTCTGAGCGTTTCTTCATTCTGCCTGCCTAACCAAAATATTGCCTGTGATTTTTGCCTCCAACTCCCTCTGGGTAGCTCAGGTGCTAACTGTGTTTTTGCCCGGTAGCCTTTTAAGGCACGGTTTGCGTTTGTTTAGTATACCGAACTGTCAAAAAGTGATCGCAATCGTATCCACGGTAACCTGTTTTTGTGCCTAACACTGGTTCATTCCACCACAGGGTACTGTCATGATGCCTACCCCCAGAGCACCAGGCCAGGCCCAGCACCCCCGGAAGCAGGCATCATGCCCTCGGGTAAAAGCCCAGCGGCCCCTTATAGGGGCTCTTTGGACTCAGTCCTGGCGCCTTTGGCGCCAGGCTCATGTTGGACATCAGTCCTGGCGCCATAGGCGCCAGGCTCATAAAGGGAGGTGTTTTGTGCACTTACCTGATGCAGACCATGCTGCACGCTTCAGGCCTCCCTGAGACCTGAAAGGGACTATTTTTTCATAGGGACTATTTTTTCACTCGGGCGTGGCCAGGGAAGGATACATACCTAGTTGGGGAAGGATACATACCTGGGACCTCTTTGGAGGCTATTTAAGCCACGCCCAGACAGTAGCTCATGCTTCGCGTTGTTCTGCTTCCTGCAGCTTAACGCTCACTGTGTCTGCTCCTGCTCCTGGACTCCAGCCACACACGCCTCGAACCTGGAAGACCTGCAAGGAAGGAAGAGATGAGAAAGGTGAAAACCAAGGACTATTTCAAACTTCTTACCTGCATCCGGAATCTTCTCGCCAGCATCCCTGAAGAAAGACTTCCATTTAAAAGCATTGCGTTGCTCGCTGCAGCGCCACGCTTCACTCACCTGTCCTCGAGACATCTCCCGGCTCCATCGCGGCTGTCAGCATCGGACGCCACATCTCTGCACCTAGGGGAGAGAGGAAGAAACAAAAGGTGAGCAGAAGGAACACAGAAGGAAAGCCTGATTAACAGCCATAATACTTACCGGCTTTTCTTCCACATTTCGGGTCGCCGCCGCCCCGTTGGCAGGTACCGTACCCCGGCCCCGATGGGGAAAGGACAAGAGGCATTTCTGGGGAATGATAAGGACATTTAGAGGGATCGACCGCATCACTACTCACCTCGGCAGTTTAACCCCTCAACGCATCGCCTTCATTCTGCACCTGAAATAAAGGACAGATCACAGGTTAGAAAGACAACATAAAGGGGGCCTCACTTGAACTTTCATACTTACGGCGCATCGCTCAGGAAAGTCAAGTGGATTTTGCCAGCACCATTCTGAAAACCAGTGAAGTAACTGGACGAACACGCGCCCCTGCACCAGAAGCAGGATGGAGAGTTCATCCTTCCAAACCATAAGGTGAGCTTAAACCGGGGTTTGGAGGAAGTTCGAGAGGAACGAAGGGGGAAGGTGGAAAGGGGGAAGCTAGCAAACTATTCTGCAGACTGTTAATCCCCTTTCTCATCTGCAGAAGGATATTCCTACGGGCCAGGCAAGCACGATTTGGAACTCCTGTCCAATCGGTGTTCCGGGTCCTGCGCATCACGCTAGAAGAGCCCACAGCAATCCAGACTAGAACAGCGCCCCCGTGGGAACCAGGTGAGCGTTACAGGTACTTACCTTGAGACTTACTGTACAAAGTGAACGGTTAGTTGTAGTATATTTAACGTGTGGTTTTTATTGAAGTTTATTAGAAGTGTTGTGTTTACAACGAATGGTTTAAAAATAAATGTACTATATTTTTCTACCAGAAACCTTGAGTAAGTGTTTGCTTGAGTCACAGTAATTGTGGTCCCTTTGTGTAATCTCTGCTACTGCTCATATACTCTTGAGATAGGCCTGGCTGCTCTGCCACTGCTACCACTATGACATAGTAGTACAGGCTTGTACCAAAGGTAAAACTTCTATCACCACCTGTAGTCTTAATTGTGTGTAGTGGTCCCTAAGGGCACTGCACAGGATTCTGCCTAACACTACCCATGAAAGAGAAGTGTTGGAATTAAAATCTAATACACATAACCTTAGGTCAAATAATACGATTCAACTAAGAACTCCAACCTGCAGACTGTAACCAGAAAAAAAGGGGCATTCTTTTTAGTAGCTCCTACTGGCTGGAATACAATCCCTCTGGACCTCAGCGAGGAAAGCTCGACAGCTTTGTTCAGAAAGAAACTCAAGGTATTTCTGTTTAGCTAGGTCACTCATTGCAATTTTGCAATAGGCTCCCTTTGGCTATAATGGACTTTGTTGGCCTCGTTTCCTCCTGGTTTTGTTTAGTTATGTTTTTGTTTTGTTGGCGCCCTTAATCCTCCGGGTCAGTGGTGCGCAGTACAAATCTAACAAAATAAATAACCTTTTCTGTCAAAAACACATTGGATGGGGGCAGTAAGACCCAGAGGACAGTGATTGGTTTAGAGGAGAAATACAGTTTTTAAGTGAAAGTGAAACTGGTTTTTCCTTTTACCAACGATTCCCAGCCTGACAACGGGAAATATTCATGAGCATGTGAATCCATGCCAGACACCATGCGGGAGAAGTCATCTTGGCCTGGAAACCAAGTGCATTACTGC
Source organism: Ambystoma mexicanum (assembly GCF_040938575.1). NCBI lineage: Eukaryota > Metazoa > Chordata > Amphibia > Caudata > Ambystomatidae > Ambystoma > Ambystoma mexicanum. The sequence continues at coordinate 487,521,102 of NC_090923.1, read as the reverse complement.
TGCTCTGATTCAGCTCTGTTTTTGGGATGTCTGGGGTTGCTTCCTGCCGTTTACCCTGTTAGGGGGAACTGATGCTAGTTGGATGCCCCTTTTAACTCCCCTGAGCAGAACTGGAATTTTGGTCAGATTCTTCCATGCGTTTGTCACAATCTTCGTGGCTGCTGGGTCTTCTGTCTTGTATGGTGTCCTCCCGGGTGTCACCATTGTTGCTTTTTTGGTACTCTGGATACCTGCTGGATTGCGGGTTTGAGTTCCCTGAATTAGGAGGCCCCAAACACAGCTAGCTAGATCTAAACTTGGAAGCCACATTTACTGTTCCTATACCATTTCTGTACTGAACTCTCCACATCCAGTGCCATAAGTACTTGTCCCTAAAGCCAGGCCTATTCCCCATGTCCCTCGATGTCCAGGGGGTGTGGGGGTTTAGAGTTCTGTTATGAAAGATTTTATTTTTGCACCTGTCCCTCCATAGATTTCTATGGGATACTGCATTACATCTGTTTGTTTTGGACCGTGTCTTGACTTTTTGGAGGCAAGTAGAGTTTTCTGCTTTACTTCCCTTGCCAGTTTTGCTCATTCTTATGGGGAAACATACTAGTCCCTAAGACTGTCAGTACCGAAAGGCTGTATATGAATTGTTGTATTTTTACAATTGCACACATCACCTTACAGTGAAGTATAGTTAGTATCTTGTATTTTTATAATGGCTTTTTGATTACTTTTTATGTGTGCCTAAAACAAGCTTGTGGCAGCTGTGAAATGTTGACAGTTTTTGTGTTATTTTATCTGTGCTCTTTTGGATTTACCACAAATGGCTGCTAAAGGTAGCTAGCAACCAGAGATGGCAGTGCCACAAGGTTCTAACTTGTTATTTCGACATATTGTTCTTTGGCCTTCTTCCTGGCCTTCTCAGGTCAGGAAATGCTTGGTATGGAAATCTCCTTTCCCGGGGAAAGCTGCGGCTTTCGTAGGATAAGGGACTTTGTGTGTGAACCAGAGGAAGGGAAGGGACCGTCTACTCACAATCAGCAATCTCTGGTGCCAGGAAGTCTATTGCTGCGCGGATGTGATGACCAGTGGATGTCCATGAGTTGACAACCCCAGCTGTTTGAACGGTGCAGGTCATTGCCATTGGTGGGCTTGCTCCCAGCCTGAAACCTGGATAAAAAGGAAGGCATCTGCGAATGTTCAGCCTATGATCATTGGAACCAAGACTTCTACGAAGAAGAGCAGCCCACTGATGACCTGAAGACAACCACTGTAGCTGGCCAGCATCGACTCCAGTGTTGTCCCGTTGAGGTCCTGCTCCTCTGTCCTGATCTCAAGAAGGCCTTCAATTGGTGGTTCGACCCCAAGACCAACCAGTCTCGACCACTGCTCGAGAATCTGTGCCTGCTGAGCCTTTGGAAGTGTCCCTGGACCTACCGGTGAACTGACCAGCTCTCTCATGGGCTACTGTTAGAGAGAATTCTCTGTAAAGGCTAATTTCCCAAACCTAGTGAGTCCCCCAGCAGCTTTGTGGGATTTTTGGGGTTTATATTTTTCTTCTGCTAAGAGTGAGACTCTTTTTCTCCCACTCTTAGACATGATTTGAGGTGTTCCTTTGACTTTGTATGTGTTCTATGGGCTACGGGGTCCTTTACCCCATAGGGTTTCATGTGTATTTTGATATGTGGGTTACACAGCACCCTCCGTGCAGTAACCCAGGGGTGTTGTAGCGAGCCCCCAAACAGACTCCATACCCTGGGACTGACTACTGTCTCCCAGGGCATGTAAAGTCACCATTGGCTTTACTAGTCTTAAATTGCGAACAGAACCAGTACAAACCATCATATTGTGGACGTACTGGTTGGGGCAATTTGATTGCCCCGGGGTCTGTTGTTCGAGGGGGCACTGTCCAGTCCCCCCCGACCGAGTTTTGGCTGGTGGCAGTGGATACTACTTTTTATATTCGACCACGAATATATTCCTATGGGATTTTCCCATTGTTCGAGGCTACCACTTTTTAATATAGCCTCGAACATACCGCAGGTTTATTAAATTAATATAAATTCACTGGTTGGTATTTTTTGCCGAAACTTGGTTCCAAAATGGGGTTTATGTTCGCTTCTGTAACTCCAACCCAAGTCGAGCCCTTTGTTCCACTTTTTGGCGGGCTTCTCCACGGAAGCCTCCAAAAGTGGTGCCACTCTGTCTGGGTACAACAGGGGGTGTGGGAGGGGGTTTAGGCACCCTGGACTGAGTTGCCTCGGCAACTCAAGGTCGCACTCTTGTGTGATTGGCCCAAGTAACCACTTAGCATGTTTGAGTGACAGCTAGGCTGAATGAATGGGGTTTAGTCGCCACAGGACCTAAAGAATCCGAGGAGGGAGAAGCCAAGCCGAGCCGAGCCGACCTGCAACGACGACACCACCGGTGGAGCCCTGCTGAACCGTCTCACCACTTTTCCCGACGACAGAGGAGATCTCCAGTCCGGAGAGTCTTCTTCCTTTGACTGGTGGGGATAACCAGTTTGCCCATCTTTTCGCCTTCCTGGACCATCTCGTGGCCGCCTTGCCTGTGCCACGCACCCCGGCAAGCAGAATACCACGGTTTACCACTACCGCGAAGAAAAGGGTAGTACCTTGTAACCGAAAACTCTGCGGCTCGTTTCTTCCCTGGCAGTGCAACGACCTTCATCTTTCCTCCACGTCGAGACCTCCTCTTCCTCTGGACGAAACACTGACTTGCACCCGCTGCCAGGAACAACTGCCCCCGCTGGAGCGTTCTTCCCATTTCAGGTACTGATTCCCACCAGGCTTCCCTTGCGACAGATCGTTCGGGGTGACAGTAAATCCTCGACTTTCTAACCTGGGTTAGCCTGGGGCCCGTTAACTAACTTTTCCTGACTTGATCTCAATCTTTTGTGAACTATCTACAAAGACTCTTTGGGCATAACCCCACTGTGTGATCCTGGACACATTTTGCTTGCTCTCTCTAAGAGTGGGCCTGGCATTTGAACTCCCTTGCTCTCCAGTAGACTTTGCCTAACCTGCCTCACTGTGGTTCTTTGAAAAGTTTTGAAATTGTGTGCTTTCATAACTCTGCCTTTTTCCCTCCCTTTTTCTATAACTTATTAGAGTGCCATTTTATGTTAAGCGCTCACCTCTGTCTGGAAATAAGTGGTGTTTCTCATAAAGACTTGTCTAATAAGTAATCAGGGTTGTGTATATATATATATATATATATATATATATATATATATATATATATATATATATATATATATATATATAATAGTGACTGTGTGTTGAATTTACTTACCTCTTTTTGTGCTAGTGTAATTTACAAGTGTCTTTAAATAAATAATTATATACTTTTACACCAAAGCTCTGGTAAGCATTTGCTTGTGCTACTGTATCTTCGTACCTATTGTGTATACTCTATATACTGCCTAACTCATCTTGAGAGAAGTCTGACTGCTCAGCCACAGCTACCAGGTAAATCTGGGTAGTACAGACTGCTACCAATTGGGTTTATTGCCAATCACCTGTAGTCCGAAATCTTTTGCAGTGGTCCCTAAGGGAACTGCACAGGTTTCTGCCCAACAGCTACTTTGCAGCAGCAATCATTTTAAGTAGAGCCTTGTAACTTGGCAGGAACCTGCTCCTGTGTGTTCAGCTGTCTTGCTCAAAAGGAAGCAGAGCAGTGGATGTTCCTGCATTTGCTGCTGTACTATATCGCCCGTCACCACCTGACCTTTGAGAACGCCATTGGCTCTTGTCTTCTTCGTGGCCCGAAGTGTCCTGTGATGGCCTCTCTCACAGAAGCCTTCACTTGTCTTCAACTAGAAGCTGTCCAGAACAGATCCCGGTGTGAACGACCAAAACTAAATCCGAGGAACCAAAGTATCTCTTCTGTCTAGCTGACCCTCAGGGTAGGAAAAAAACAAGTAAAAACCTGGAACTAAGTCTGGAACCACCAACTGTGGTATCCGGAGAACTCTGAGGCAGGGTGGACGCGGTCAGGGGCAAGTCTACTTGGCTGTTGCTTTCTCCTCCCGTCTATCAATAGGATATCTAGGGAGTAAAGTGCTGAACCAAAACTCTCTCCGACCTGGTCTTTAGTGGTGGAACATAGGTTAAGGTTCCTTTCCTACGCCTATCTTAGTGTGTTGAATTGAGCCGAGTGCTTACCTGAAAATGTATCTAAGTTTGTACTAATCGCCAGCACTGGCAACTGCACTCTTTACATATAAAGTTACCTGAAGCAGTATATACTTTGGAACTAATGACGTTTGGGCACAAGGCCCCAAAATATCTTATGGTTGGACTTGAATGAGTGAAGTGGTTTGTGTTCATTCTAAAGAGTTCTGGTTATATTCTATGCATCGGACCACCTCAAGTGTGTTACATTAGTAACAAATTCATATGCTCTTCTAATTCATTTAAAGGTGAATGTGTATATAGGTTTTACAATGATGTGTGGCAATACTCATCTTATTTCTATATAATTTGAGTCATTTGTAGAGCATACCGGGCAGAATGAACTGCATCTGGGCACAAGTGGAAGAAAAAGGGAAAATCTCATGTACATCAACACAACAGTTACTGCAAATTGAAAACAGCCCCTGAGGACAGTTATTTAAACAGTTATGTTTTTAGGGATTTCTGAGATTTTGAGAGCTCCACAGCGCTCCAAGCTCCCAAGGCAAAGAGCTCCACAGTCTGGGGCTATATAACACAAAGCACCTATCCCACTAGAGACACATCCTGCGGCTGGTAAAGCCAAAAGAAGTTTAATATGAGGAGCGATGCAGGCGTGTTGGTTCTTAACGCATCAGTTTATCAGCAAGGGATTTAAGCACAAGGTTGTAAATGCACCTAAAAACCATGTAGAGAATTTTAAAATCGATCCTTTCTTTAACAGGTAGCCAATGAAGGGATCTACGCAGAGGTGAAATAGCAGTAGCTTTCAATACTTTAAAAATAAGTCGAATTGCAGCGTTCCGAGACCCCTCTGCAGCCGTGACATTTGTCCTGCTAACAAGCTATTCCGATAATCAAGTCCTCAGTTGATCAATGTCACCACCACGGTTGAGTGGTCTTTTTGTGGGAGGAATGGTAGGGCAAGGCTAAACAATCTAAGGCAGTAAAACACTGAATGCACCTTGGCTCCAATCTGTTACCTAGTGCCGAGATCAGACTGCCAGATGCAACCCAGATAGGCTCAGTTTGTAAACTAAAGGCCTAATAAATCATTGTATTTGTATATCATTACTAAGTGGAATTACTGGTGTTGCTCTGTGTGGACTCATTGTAGCCCTAGACCAGTTTCACAGTTTCTGAAGCAAGCCTTGACTGCTCGGCTACCTTACCATGATTGGGTTTTGGCGAACCTCTCAGTGTCTTCCCGGGTCACCATAATGGGGTGGCCTCCCAAAACACTCCAACCAGGGCGGATTTTGGAAATCCTTCCTAACAAGGTACCTTCCTCTAATGTATACTCCTATTGTCTGGAGACGGTTTGTGCTCCCTCTTCAACCAATTCTTCCCAGGCCTGCTGGTTCTAGTACCCTTTACTAGAACTTTACTTGAGTGTCCCCATCTGGCAGTTTGCCCTTCTGCAGCACCTGTGGAGTAAAAGGAGAACTTACCTTACTTTCCCCGACAAGCACGACAGACCTATGGCGCTTGGCCTCAGTTTATTAGAAGAGAACTTTTGCAAACTCTATAAAATCTAAGTGACTCACTAAAGTGCTTACTTAAACTGAGATATTTACCACAGGTCCCAAATGGGGCCGCAGAGTTTTTTTTAAAAGAGAGGAATTTTAGAAAAGGACAGTGATTTATAAATCTGTATTCTGATTGGTCTTGGATAGTAGCACTGGAGCAAAGACAGCAGGCATGTCTTAGCGATCCAAAGAGGTGCCTTTGACGGCTTGCATAGGTGTTATGAGCCTTTACTCCACCACTGGCAACAGCCCTGGTATCGCTCCTGCACAAAGAGAGAGTGGGGATGGGACCTTCCAGGGTGGTGATTCCCCAGAAGAATCGATCTTATCTGAAAAAACGATTAACTCTTCTTTTGGAGGAAGAATTATGGAGTCCAGACCATTCACTCAGGGTGCATGACATCTTACGACACTGTCGCTTCTTTTCTTTATGGTCACCGTCATGTGAGCTAGACTCGTTGAGCAGAAAACATGGAGGGATTGTGCTCCCTGCGCTTGTGGAGGAAGGTGTACAATTCTGCAACAATCTCCGGTAGGCTTTTTCATGCATCATCCTCATCTTGTTCCCCCGCCTCCCAGGCAGTTAAAACCGACCATGTGGAGGTCGATGACACAGAAGGGGAAATTACTTACCACTAATGTTCCTTCTATGGACATGTCTTTCTAGGAGATATATCCCCTGCAGAGAAGACGCAAAAGCCCTGGCTAGTCGTACTGCTCGCAGCTCCAGCAGATTGATTTGGTAACATTTTTCCTTTCGGGACCAATGGCCGCTGATCTGGAGACAGCTGCAATGAGCTCCCCAGCCCTTTAGCGAAGCGTGAGTGAAATGCTTCTCGGGCTATGGTGCCCAGAAAGGTTCTCCCGCCAACATGTTCATCCTGCCGCTGCACCAGGTTAGATTGTTCACCACAGACCTCGACACCTGGAGTACATCCGACGGCTCCATGTCCTTTCATCGCCTGCCATTTCATCCCCGGTCATTTTAACGTATACATTCCAACGAAAATGCTCATTGTTTTCTTTTGTTTTTTTGGGGGGTTCCCCCCCGCCGCCACCAAGCTCCCCTCCCAAACTTATTTTTGGCTATTGCCTACCCGCCCAAACCCATATCTGCCCTTTCCCACCCATCTTAAAAAATGTGATGAACATAATATGCACGTTAAAATGCCAGGGGATGGAAATGCAGGCGATGAAAGGACTTTGTACCCATCCGACATCTTGCAAAAATACTGCGAGCACTGGCTCCTGAGAAGCCACTGAAGGGATCTCACCCGGAGTCTCACATGCAGTAGCAGGAAAATACACAATGGCATGAGGCCCAGCAGGCGCAGGTAAGCTGATGCCGGGAGATTGCTGGAATTCTGGAATAGACAGACCATGTTTGCCACGTTGGTGACTCTCCTAGGGAGGAAACGCCTTCCCCTACTGGGTATCCAAGACGGCTCTCATGTACTGGAGCCCTTGTGCTGGTGATTTCTGTTAAGTTCAGGGAGAAACTCAAGTAGTACAGAAGAGAATAAGTGTCCTCAAGATTCCTCTAAACTTGTTCCGGCAACTGTGCTCAGATCAGCCAATAGTCCAAGTATGGGAACACAAAGCCGCCAGCTCTTCTGAGGTGGGTCGCTACTACTGCCATCAGCTTGGTAAAGATCCTGGGGGCAGAGGTCAAGCCAAAAGGGAGAACTTCGAATTGGTAATGAGTGTCCTAGATGACTAACCTTGGGAACAGTCTGTGGTTCCTCAGGATAGGCACTTGAAAATAGGCACCCTGAAGTTCTAATGACACCAGCCAGTCTTGAAACTGCAGAGTCTTGAGAATTTCCCTCAATGCCACATTTATGAATTTGTCCTTCCTCAGGAATTTGTTCCAGTACCTGAGGCCCAGAAATCGACAGAGTCCTCCACCTTTCTTGGGGACCAGAAGTATAGGGAATACCAACCAAGCTAATTTCTCGGTTTGCACGTCCTCTACTGCTCCCTTCAAAAGAAGAGCCTGCAGCTTTTCCTGGAGCTCTTATTCCAGCTGTTGGGAGCTAGAGGCCTGTCCAGTGGTCTCTTCACAACCCAACCCATGCGTCAGAACTGATATCCTCCCATTTGCCCAAGAACCCAGAGACTCTCCCTCCAACTTGGGTAGTCGGGGGGGGAGATCTCAAAGAGGTTTCTGAGGGGCGGTCAACACAGCAACAGTAGCCTACTGTCTCGACCCTCCTCTACCTCTTCCTGGCAGCGGGAATCTATGTTGCCCCTGCTTAGCCTTGAGTGCTTGCACTCTTTTGGGAAAGGTGGAGTACCTCCTGTACCCAATCCTCTGGACCCAAAGGCCAAATTCTGCAGTGGAGGCTGCGGCACAGCAAACCCTAGTGATTTAGCTGTAGGTTTAGAGTCCTTGAATTTCTCAAGTGACTTATCAGCTTTGGGGCAAATACATGTACTCTATCGAAGTTCCAGTAGCTTCGACTGGGCGATCAGGGAAAAACCTGATCCGCTCAGGTAGGCTGACCTGCGCAGGACCGTCGATGTGCCGATGGCACGACCCATAGAGGCGGCCGCGTACAGCCCTGCTTGGAGCACTTCATAGGCCATTTCCTTGATATCAGCAATTATCCCAGGGAAACCACTCCTGATCTCTCCCTCAGGGAGATGATCTGATGCTTTTGAAATGGTGCTCCAGGGGACATGCAAAAATGTTGCGACGGCACAAGAGGCATTAACAGCTGTGAGAGCTTCTCTACCAACTTGCAGTATTGAGTGTTCGGGTACACTTATGGGTCCGACTGTTGGAACTCGACATCTGGGGACGTGTCTTGTCCACTTGTGTCATGTAGGCCTTCTGCCAGTTGCAGTAACCCAGCCTAGTCTGCCAGGAAATCTGGAAACGAACCCAAGGCCGCAGCCTCACCCCCTGAACCCCATCGGTAGCACTCGAAAGGTATCGGGTTTCCCTCATCAAAAATCAACGGCATCAGGTCAAAGAAAACAGATCTAGAATACAGTACAAAGTTTCTATCTTGTAGGGTTTCTGCCAGTCGAGGGGCTTCTTAGTATCTGCGCAGGAGCAGGTCTCTCCTTTGGGGTCTTGCAACGGGCACGGTTTGAGCCGAATCCTCCTGCAGCGTCGAGGCCAGCGTCGCACCAGCAGAGGCTTTATCATTAGCCTCTTGAAGTCCTCCCAGGCCTCCCTAGACATACCCTTCACTGGGTACGACTTAACCTTGTCGTCCGATGAGTCGGAATAAGGTCTGTGCTCCTTTTTGAGCAGCGACGAGTGGTGAAATTCACTACGCGAGTGCTTCTTGGACTTCCAGATGTTTTTTGTGAGTACGCCCCTCAGTACCGAGCACCAGTTTCGCAGAGTGTTCCTTCACCACCTTCGGATTCATTGTCCAACAAGAAACACATTGCTCGTTATCAAGTCTGACACCAAGAGGTACATTTTAGAGTTGCAGTCCTTGCATTGGTAGTGACCCAAACTCCCCCTCTCTTGTTGAGGTAGTAAACGGCCACTGTGGTGTCTGTCATGATCAGGACCTTCTTCATTTGTCTCAAGGGCAATAAGGCAATCAGCGCCAGACTGATCATCCTCAACTACAATAGGTTTATGTGGAGTGGTGCTTCTGGTGGGACCACAGTCCAATCACCTTGAGTACATTCAGGTGTGCGCCCCAGCCCTTCAGCGAGCCATCTGCCACTACTGTCACTTCCGGCCATGTTTGCCAAAATGGTTCTCCTGTCATCAAGTTCTCCTAACTGGACCACCACAGGAGGTCCTGTGATATTGTGGTCAGGACCGGCAAAAGATCTGCCATGTTGCCCAAGCACTGACCACTGCGATCTGAGAGACCATTGAAAGAATCTCATTCTCAGTCTGGCCTCTGGCACCAGGAAATGAAGGATGCCATGATACTCAGCAACCTTTATAAAGTCCTTAGCTCGTAAAAGATAGGGTGCTCTGGAATTTGAAGACCATCTGCTGGATGTTGGAGGCTCTGTCCTTGAGATGGGTTTTGAACCGCCCGATGAATTGGAGCATTTGTGAAAGTGGGACTTCTTGAAGTTGAGGGAGAAGCTAAGCATGTACAGGAAGTGGCAGACATGGCCTAGGTGATCTTGTGCTTGCACTTGCGAGTGGGCCCTGATTAACTGGCTGTCCATGTCCGGGAACACTATGAATTCCCTTGCTTTACAGACTGGCACCCACTACCGACAACAGCTTGGTGAAGGACCCTTGAGGCAGAGGTGAGCACGAATGGCAGTATCTTGAATTGGTAACGTGTACTGCCAATAGTGAATTTCAGGTAGTTTATGTGCTTACGATGATAAGCACATGAAAGTAAGCATCCTGAAGGTTTAATGACACTAGCCAATTGTGAAGCTCCACTGCCTGGAGCATCTGTGAAAGAGTTAGCATCCTGATTTTGTCCTTCTTGAGGAATTTGTTCAAGGGACTCTGGTCCAGGAGGGGTTGCAGTCCTTTTTTTGTAGTACCAACCCCAATTACTCTACGATAAGAGGCACTGACTCTATAGACCCTTTCTCTTGCTGGAGTAGCAATTTGAGTCGTAGAACATCTGACAAAGGGGAGCCAGCATCATTGTGAAACTAGCCGTTTTACCAACTTAATGTTGTGCCAATTCTTTGTATGCTGAGTCAGACGTTCTCCCATTGGGGAGATGGGAGAGCAGCATTTAAAAAGGTTTTGGTGGTGCTACTGAACCAGATGGGACAGAAGCGGTGGAGGACTGAGTGGGTTTTCATTCTCTACCTCTAAATCTCATTTGAAGACTGGCCTCTTCTTCTCTGGCTAAAAGAGTCATATCACAAAAAGGCTTCGTCTTCGAGGACAAGGACCCCAGTTGTGTGTTTTTCTGGCAAAGTGCAGCACTTTCGCCACTACCTTTGGTGACTGCAGCTTTTCAAGGTGGTCATTGGCTCTGGAGCCAAACCGACTATGTCCATCAAGGGCAGATCCAGCAGTCTGGCTAGTAAATCTGGCAAATCTGGAGAAACACCTTAACACCGAGATGGTGCCCTCTTGTATAAATGTATATAATCTTGCGTATCTTCATTGTGTTTATGTATATATTATGGCTGTTGTAACCAAGCTTCGCAAATTCATGTAAAGGCTGCGCCCTGATACCTGAGGGTATGCTCGCGCATTACAAATAATAAAACAAACAAACAATGCTTTGCTTAGGCCTGACTGTAGGCTCAGGCACATTGTCTCTATGCCATCTGAAACCATGTTCAGAAAACCTTCTTCTCTCTGCAATGTCTTCTGCAGCCTGCTCAATGATTGCACACAAAGCGTGGGTATATTTAAGCCAAGGCACAGGAAGCATTTACTGCATTGACTGTCATGCTTCCTGGTACAAAAACCTTCTTAGCTCATCCATCTACTTTTTTCTGCCTGGTTTACCAGACTCTCCAGGATTGGGTGTTTTGCCAGGAAGTCAGGGACTGGGATTCCGGCCTGTACTTTTTTGTAATATCCCTTCTCACTCACTACTGGCGCAGAGCAGGGCTTTTGCCATAGCTCAATAAGACGGTCTTTTAAGGCCAAATGAAAGGGCAGAATTGGCTCTTCTAATGGGCCTCTGTCCAGAATTTCAGTCAAATCATATTCCGTTACAATTTTGGAAGGAAATCCCAAACTCAAGGCCTCAGTCACCTTCCTCATGTCATTCTTGCATGGCACATTAGGGTGAGCATGGCGTCTTATTGGTAGGGATCTACTTCAGGGGAATGGGAGGGGTCAGAAATGCGAGATTGGCACATAGGTAGAGTTATCTCAAGTCGCCATTTTATTACATGAAAAGGGGTGAGATAAACGCCTATCTTTTCCTAACCTAACAAGGATTTCCTTACCTGACAAACTAAGGATAAAGGAAAGTGACGTAAGGTCCAAAAATATCTGTTCCTGACACTAATACATACAACAAAATCATACAGTACTTATCTGGCTATTTCCCAAAATTACAAATTCATAACATAAATGGTATAAACAAGAGTCCTTGTGACCAGGGTTGTATCCCCTTCTCCTGGATCAATTCATGATGTTTCAAACCAAAGTTCAATGTACAGAACGTTCTTTCCACTAGCCAAGTTCCACTCAGATATAATATAAAGTTATTTTCCTTCAATATGTCTTGTACTTGTCAACGTGAAAGTCATAGTTCCAAAGGGTTTTTCCCACTTAAAGAAACGTTTCCACAACCTTCTACTTGGCAAACCAGCAAGACTTTCTCTTCCCAAACCAAGTCAGAAGCCAATTTAATAGTTATTTTCTCTGAAGGCCGATAACTTTATCACATCTTATTGTCTCCTTCATAAACAATACTTCAGTCAGGATGGTTACGCAATAGTTCAGCAAACACAGTAGTGGAATTGCCACTTCTTTTCCAACACAATCGTAAACCACAAACCCAGTACATCAAAGTATCTTCTTCCTGGTCCACACACATGCCAGGACTAACTACTTCTTGTACCTTTCCTGGTTTACTTGCCTGCCAGGATAAAACTCCTACTACTACAACTTGTACTCTGTGCCAATGCTAGTTCCCAACTTTCCACACTTTATGATATGGCATTTGTAAAGTGCCTATAAACAAGTCTTTCAAGGCAAGGGAGGGGAGGGGGAACAGAGGGAAGACAGACAATGAACCTACCAGGCCAGGTGTCATTCAGATCGTGCAAGTGCATGGGAATGGGAAGGAGGAGAAGTGCGGGGGGAAGCGGACAGTGCAGTAAATGGGATAAGAAAATAAATAACAATAAATAAAAGAGTGGCCAGCAGGTGGCAAGTGCTGGTAGTGGGTCTGTAGGGATGCAGAAAACAGTCCCCAAGTGTGGGGGTTGCCAGGAAGGCAGTGCAGGAGTGCGACTGGCGGGGGAGGGGACCTGGACCTGAGATCAGAGGGTGGCCAGGTAACCAGTGCAGTTTCAGTGTCAGCCAGGAAGTCAGCAAGGGAGAGGAGGAGAAAAAGCAGAAGCAAAGAGAAAGGTTTTGAGGTGCTTCCGGAACCGAAGATGATTCTCCTAAAGTTTCAGGGAGGCGGTTCCAGAGGGAGGCCCCAGCCGAAGAAAGATCTATCTTAAATCCGCAATGGAGAAAGTTGAATCAAGATCTGCTTCTTGGGTTATTCTTTTGACTTATAATCCACTTGGCTGACATATACTTCCCCAAGTATACTGCAAACAAAATTACAATGATTCTTATAGTGATCTGGTTGCCATCAGCAGTGCAGGTTACAATTCTCTACTCCTTGATTCTTTTTACAAGTAGGTCTTTTCTCCTGCAATCTCGGACTTCTTTCTACACCAATTAGCTGCTGGCAATGTAGTTCACACCATTCTCCCATGGGGTATCTTGCGCTGGGACTGTTATATTCACATTGGCATGGTGTCACTCAGCTTTCTTTGGCAATGCAGGTTATAATGTCCCTTTATTGGAAGGTCGTATTCCCTCTAATTTATTATAAAGCCTCTTTGGCATTGGCAAAGCAGGTTAAAATATTCTCCTATTCGACATCTAATAAGAAAATTGCACCGTTTGCTTACATTCAAATGTTTAGCATTCAAAGGATTCACTCTTACACATTGGTCTACTTCGGAGGGCCCCAGGGTAACCTGTATCAGGCCCTGATTCTGAGCAGAAGCCCGCCAAAAGAAAGTGAACAAAGAAGGCAAACTAGTTTGCCGCGCAAAGTAAGACACAAAAAGGACTTTAACAAAAAGAAATGGCGAATAAACCCAACCGGAGCCAAAAGAAAGATGATTTGGTCAAGCAGGTTTATGTTTGAGGCTAATATAATAGCCAAGAACAGTACCACGTTTATCTAATATAATCGTGGTAGAAAAGTTAGGGTAGATACCACTGCCGCCAGCCAAGTCTAAATGTTAAAAGAGCGAAACAAGGCTCTAGGAGGTACAGACAAAAAGGGATACGAGTTAACCCTTTCCAGTACTCCATGGAAGATGGGGTTACTGGATCTGTGCTAGATTGACCAAATAAAGTTAATGGTAACTTTACACTTTCCTGGGGGACGGTAGCTGCCTCAGAAATGGAGTCGAGGGAAGTCTCAAAGACAACCCTGTGCCACGGCACTGAAGGTGCTGTGTGACAAAAAAAGAAGGGGGCTACTGAAGTGGTGTAATTCAGAGTCCACAATCAAAAATCAGGTAGAAACACATAGCAAAACTCAGTTAAGAGTGAGGGAAAAGCTCCCACTGTCACCAAGTGGAAAAAAAATAAACTCCAGAAGTCCAGCAAAGCTGCTGGGGGACTCACTAGGTGAGGGAAATTAGCCATAGATGAGAATTCTCCCTAACAACCACCAACGCGGGCGATAGACATATGGTTGTGGCATTATATTGGATAATAAGAAAGAATTTGAACCAAAAAGAATGGGGATACATGAAACTATATAGGCGAAAGATACAGGTACTCTTATGACCGTGACCCAGTGGTTGGCGGTTTGGAAGGGAATCCCAAAATTGATGCAGGCAATCCAAATACGTGAAATGAGGGTGAAGGTACACTGGCACCTAACGCCAGAGAAGCTCCATAAGTTTTATAAGAATGTTTCGGGTGAATGCTGGCGGGGATGCAAAGAAAAAGGAACATGGGTTCATATATGGTGGGAGCGCCCGAAAACTTCAGTTTTTTGGGGAAATGTCAACAAACCAATGTATGAGATTTTCGGTCTCCAGTTAAGAGGCGATGTTGGGTTTGGGTGACGTTTTGGAGGTTTTTTACTGAAATGAATGTCTAGGTTAGCCTGACTGACGCAGATGCTTTAATGTGACCTGCTCAGGAACCACGCTGCGAGGGCCAACCTCTGGTGGTCGGAGTGGATGACCAGGCTTCCCTGCTGCGATAGTAGGTGAGCTGGGGCCAGCGGAAGGTGAATCGGGGGCTGATCCGAGAGGCTGAGCAGTTCAGCGAACCATGGCCTAGCCGGCCACCAAGGTGCTATCAGAATGATGCTTAGTTGCCGGGACACTCATCTTGCAGAGTACCTATCCCGTGTACCAGGTGAGTGGGAGGGAAGGCATTTGCGTAGATGTTGTTCCACTGTTTCTGAAACGTATCGCCCAGAGAGCCCAAGCCCTGTCCGTGCCAGGACGTGAACTGAGGGCACCTCCTGTTGGACCAGATGGCAAATAGATCCACCTGAGGATGACCCCGTCTGTAGAAGAAACCTCTGAAGGATATGTTGGTTCAACTTCCATTCGTAATTGTCCGCACCCAGCCTGCTGAGCCTGTCCGCCTCCAGGTTATGATATAGGATATGACATGGCATTTATAACACACCTATACACAAGTGTTTCAAGGCACGATGAGGGAAGGGAGGGGGAAGAGAGGGAAGACCGAGACAACGAACTTACTAGGCCAGGTGACATTGCGATCACGCAAGGGGAGGAGGGGGAAGAGGAAAAGTGCAGGGGGAAGAGAAAGAGGGCAGTGCAGTGCATAAGATAACAGTAAATAAATAAGACAATACATAAAAAGTGCAGCCAGCTGGTGGCAAGTGCAAGGGTAAGTGCAGACAACAGGTGTCAAGTGCAGGAAGGGGGCTGTAGGGATACAGAAACAGTCCCTGAGTGCAAGGGTTAACTAACAGGGGGCAGTGCAGGAGTGCAACTGGCAGGCAGGGGGACCTGGGCCCGAGATCAGAGGGTAGCCAGGTAACCAATGCAGGTTCAGTTTCAGTCCGGAGATCAGCAGGGGAGAGTAGGATAGAAAGCAGAAGCAAAGAGGAAGGTCTTGAGGTATTTCCGGGACCCGGAGATGGTTCTCCTCAAGTTTCAGAGAGGTAGGGAGGCCCCAGAAGAAGAAAGATCTTCCACCAACTCGTTGCTTGGAGAAGCGACTGACCCTGAGGGAGTTTGAGGCAGATGAGAGAGAGCTTGAGACGGAAGATAGCGTTGAAGTTATTGAGGGCCCCGGCTTCAGAAGGCCTTGTGGACAATGCAGAGGGTTTTGAACTTAGTCCTCGCCGCCACTGGGAGCCAGTGCAGAGATTTCAGTCCTGGAGAGATACGATCCCTGGGCTTGAGGCCAAGGGCAAGGGCAAGTCTTGCAGTCCTGTTTTGGATGAGTTGCAGAGAGTAGAGGCAGGAAGATTTAGAAAGAGGCTGTTGCAGTTATCCAGCCTAGAGAGAACCAGAGCTCTGGAGACAGTGAACTTCTGGGGGAAGGAAAGGAAGAATACCTCAGAAGAGGTGCAGCTGGTAGTGTGACTTCTTAGAGATGTCAGATGTGAGGAGAGTGTGGAGTCGGAGATGGCCCCGAGGATTTTAGCCTCACAGGTGGAAGCAGGAAGAGGGCCAAGAGCGGCCGGCCAGAGAGTGACAAGAAAGGAGTGAGGCAGGTGTGCCGATGAGGAGAATCTCTGTCTTATTGGCATTGAGGCAGAGATCATTGGTGGCACACCACTCCTGGATAGCAGACAGACGATGAGAGAAGGAAACGATGTGGCAGAGGGAGCCTGAAAATGAGCCAAGTGTCATCCGCATAGCACTGAAAGTTGGGGCAGAGAGCGGCAATGTGGTGGGCAAGAAGTGCCAGGTATTGGTTAAACAGCCAGGGAGAGAGGTTAGACCCCTGGGGAACACCACAGGTAGACAGAGATAGAGGAGAGGAAGGACCCAAGTTGGACTTGGGAGGGTGATCGGAGAGGAAAAAAGTCAGCCAAGCCAGGGCCTGATCGATGATACCCAAGTTATCACGGAGACGATTGAGCAGGATGGCATGGTTGACCATGACAAAGGCAGAAGAGAAAACAAGTAAGATGAGGACAATCAAAGGTTGGAGAGCAGGTCTTCACTGATGTTCAGGAGAGCAGTTTCTGTGCTTCTGGCAGCTCTGAAGTGTCATGGGGACCACCAACAGATTCAGTGTGAAGATTAAGCTGGGAGACAGCCAGCTTTTCCAGGAGCTTGCGCAGGAAAGGAGTGATGGAGATTGGGCGATAGTTAGCCGGGCAGGAAGTGTCGGCAGAGGGTTTCTTAAGAAGAGGGTACACAAGTGAGTGCTTCACGGGGAATGGAAGACTCCGGCTGCAAAGAAGTGGTTGCATAAGTCAGCCAGAGCAGGAGCCAGGGTATCAATGTGGTCCTTGATGGTTTTGGAGGAACAAGGGTGAACCTGTTTTGACAAGACTTTCGTAGATCAGATTTGTCTAGAGACCTCGTCTGGGGAAAACAGGAGAACAGCAGAGAAGGGGGAGGAGAGGTGGCCGAAGAAAGGCCAGAGGAAGAGCAGAAAGTAGAGGGAGGAAGGGGAGGGGAAGAGAGAGAGGACAGGATGTCCTGAGTTTTAGAGATCAAATGAGAAGCCAGGGCCATGCAGAGGGCCTGGGAGGAGACAGGAGAGGTAGATTGGCCAGCTCCTTGCCGATTTTAAAGAGTTTGGCTGAGATGTTAGATGCTGCAGAGACGCAGGTATGGATGTGGGCTCACTACTTGGTGCGGACAGAAAGTCGGTATTGCCTTTGGAGCAGGCGGCAGGCCAGTTTGTCAGAGTGTGTACCGGAAGCACGCCATTTCCTCTCAGCCACCCTGCACTTGCGTTTAAGGGTGATGAGGTATGAGTCGTACCAAGAGTTGCACTTGGTTTTGGGCTTCAATCGGATCCTCATGACAGGGGCAAGAACATCGAGGGTATCAGATATAGCGGAGTGGAGCATGGAAAGGGCTGTGTCAGGGTGCGAGTCAGCCAAGGGGGGAGGAAGGGGTTGAAGTGGCAGTGAAAGCCTCAACTGACACACGCTTCATGGGTCGGATAACCGAGAAGGTAGTTAGCAGTGCTGGAGTTGGCTGGCCTGCGGGGTAGAGAGGGTGAACGGGGAGGAAAGGAGAAAGTGATTACTCCAGGGGAGAGGAGTGGTGAGAGGGGTAGAAAGGGGAAGGTCGGAAGTGATCAGAACATCCAGAGTGTGCCCTGCCAGAGGGGACAATAGAAAGTGAGTGTCATGCGATGAAGTATTGGGTGCTTGACAAATACCCTCCTTGGTTCCCTCCTCCTCCTCCTCACCTGTACTGGGTTCTTCTGAGGAACCGTCTGTGTCTATGGCTCTCCTTTCTCTCCAGAGGTCCAGTCCTTTCCTGTTGAGTTTGGGACGAGCTCCACTGGAAGCCACCCTGCCTGCTGGCAGACAGCAAGGCAGAGGGGGCCCTCAGGGAGTCCACCCCCAAAACCAGGGAAAAGCGTGGCTGAAAAACCCTGGTGTGCTGGAATGTAGTCAGCACTATGGATGTCAAGGCTGGAGGCTTTCCGTTGAAGTAGATGAGAGGACTTCAAATCCCAGAAGACACTGCTGGAGTCGGGCTAGCGTGGGTATCCTGAACGCTGCTTAAATGGATACAGTAGCCGAGGAATGAGGAAGAGGACTGCAGAAGGCTGCAGTGGGAAGGAGCGTACAATGGTAGATGTACGCACAAAACAGGGAGAGAAAAGCACTAGAGCGGGAGAAGGAACAAGGGCTACTCATGCGGGAGGAACAGAGGAGAGGAGGAAGCACCATGAGAGATAAAGGGCTAGGAGCTGAGCGGGCAATCACTGCAGACTGACAAGAGGAAGCAAGCGGGAATTCACAAGCGGAGCAAGAGAGGAGCACTAGCGTACGAACCTGGCGAGGAAAGCAAGGTTGCAACGCGTCGACTACCGCGTGTGACGCCTATTTGTATGCGTCATGACGGTGACGTGCAGTGCGTGGGAGACTAGACCGCTGGTGGAGGAACGGGATCAGCCCTTCCATTGGCTCCATAGCTTCCATGGAGCGCGCGTCATGACAGTGAGTCGCAGAGGTTGCGGAAAAGTCCGGAGGAAGGACAGAATGCATCCAGATGGATGTTAAAGTCTCCAAGAAGGAGGAGTTGAATGGCCGAGACCAGGAGGGAAGAGGAGAGGTCCACCCACTCAAAGGAAGGAGGAGATCTGACCATGTGGCCAATAGATTTTAGCCACAGTAAGGGAATGGCCAGGAGAGAGAGAGCTTGCAGACGAGGCATTCGAAAGATGAATAGGTCTGCGTAGGAATGACAGAGGCAGGAATCCACTCAGGGCAGATCAGGGCTACACCCCCTCCAGAACAGTTGGATCTGCGCGCAGAGAGGATCTTGTAGCCATCAGGAGAGTGTCAAAGTTTGTGACAGAGCTGGCCGTGAACCACGTCTCTGTGAGACCAATGATATCATATATCAGGTCAAGTACCCCCAGGAGGTGGCAGATGTCAGGAGTGGTTGACAGCTGAGTGAAAGTTTAGAGTGGCAATATGGAGAAGGATGCCGCCCTTGAAAGACTTCCGGGGAAGGGTAAAAAGCAGGAGGTACGCCCTGCAGAGCTGTAGACAAAGCCCAAGGGGGGGTAGGGGGGCAGAAGGAGGAGGAGAGGTCAAGATAACCAAGGAGGATACAGCAGGTTGGACTCCTCCGGGAGGTGGATTGCTGCCAAGTGTATGTTTACCAGAGCCCACTCCCAAATGCTCACTGCTAGAGCGCAGAGGGGAAGAGACCTGGTGCCACCCTGCTTGTTGACGTATACATGCTGGTGAAGCTGTCCATTTGAATTAGGATCGACTTGCCACCGAACATCAGGAGGAATGCTCTGAGAGCGAGCCAGATGGCCATCAATTCGAGCCAGTTGATGCAAGCTTCATGCTCCTGATGGGAACAGACCGCATGGACACTCTGGCTGTCCAGTGTGGCTCCCCAGCCCTCTAGGGATGGGTTTGTGGTAATAACCTGTGGTGCTGGTGGCTGGAAGGGCCTGCCTATCGGCAAGTTGTAGTCCGTGCTCCACCAGAACAGGTCTTGGTGGAGCTGAAGTGAGATGCTGACCAGTTCCGCTTGGGAACCCCACTCCTGACTCCTAGAGGCTGCAAGGTGCAGCTGCAAGCGACTCATCTTGAGTCTTGTGTGTGGCACTGCTAAGAGACATGCTGCCATGAGGTCCAGGAGGTGTTGGTACCACCATGCTGAGGTCACTGCGGCTCTCTTGATGGCTGTGATCTTGTCCTCTGAGGGAAAAACTCCCTCGGAGCTCATATCCCAGTTGAGGTCTAGGAACGTTGTATTCTGCATAGGCTCCAGCTGTGACTTCTTTAGATTGATGGACAATCCCAATTTGTGTAGCGTGTTCATGAGGGCGGAGGCAGTGTTTTGGACTGCCTCCGGAGATCTTGCACTGACGAGCCAGTCATCTAGGTATGGATAGACACGGTGTCCCTGGGCCCTGAGAAGGGCTGCCACTGCATTCATAAGCCTAGTAAAGACCCTGGGGTCTGTAATGAGGCCAAAGGGTAGAAACTTGTATTGGAAATGAAAGCCCATGATAGCTGAACCTCAGAAAGGGCTGCCAGATCGGGATGTGTAGGTACACATCCTTCAGATCCAGGGAGCACATCCTGTTTCCCATGCATGATGTCTCCGCAATAAGCGATGGGGTAACCATCTTGAACTTTTGAAGAGGGAGGGAAAGGTTCAAGGTGGAAAGGTCCAACAACTTTCAGGCCAGTGCATGGTGAAAATCTGTGAATAGAAACCCAGACCCCGCTGGGACTTCTTCCACCGCCTGACTCCACGAGCAATCGCATTTCCGCCAAAAGAGGGAGCAGGGGTCACGAGAGAGGGGACCGAGGGATCAGTAGGCGGTAGCCCGAGGACACTACTGAGAAGATCCAGTGGTCAGCGAACCTTGAGCACCAGTATTGGGAGTGAAGGGCAAACCTGCACCCCACCGGAGAACCGTGGATTTGGATGAGTGTGTCATGCCTTTTTTCCCTCTAAGGCGGGGGTGAGGAGGGGGACTGAACAAAGCCCTTATTCCCTGCCTTGTGCATTTTGCGACGGTGCTGGCTTGGAGACTGGTCCGGTTGTCTGGACCTTCGGTCCTGGAAGCATCGGAACCTGCAGAAGGCCCGACCCTTGTCGGAACGCTGGTGCGCCTGGCTGTAGGTCTTGGGCGTGGACTTTGTGAAGATAGATAAGGAATTTGCATTTTGGGAACCGTTTCTTCTTATCAAGTTCCTCATCGGTGGTGGAATGAAAAAGGTTGCCACCCTCTAATGGAAGGTCCAATGCGCTCCTGGACATCCGTGTTGAACTTGGTAGCCCGTAGACAGGCAGTTCTTCTCATATCCGTAGCGAGGCAGACGGCACGGGCAGAGGTATCAGGACCCCAGTATGTCCTGTGTGACAATATTTGCTTTCCGCCAGCCCCGCCTTGAAGTGCGCCTGACTCTGTACCGAAGGTTTCGGAAGGAAGTCAGCTATTTCCTGCCAAAGACTTTGGTTGACAGCAGTGGGCATAGCGTCCGCATTGGACTGACGAAGGTGCAACTAAGTGTTGGAATAGACCTGCTTTCCGTACGCTTCCAAGATCTTCTCCTCCTTACCCAGGAGTGCCGAGACTGAGGTAGCCAAGGAGGATTGAGTCTTGGAGTAGAGAGGCCGCAGCGAATACCTAGGAATGTTGCTGAGGGTTTTTTCCTGACAGCAAGAGTGGATCCCTCTTCATCTGCCTGTACTTTGCATCGAGGCGCCTGTTGGTAGGCTGCGCTAAATGGGGTTTAAGCCATCCTTTTTTGGCCAGAGTCACAACGTCCTTCTACAATGAAATCCCTGTTCTACCTGCAGGGCATAGAGTGAGGACCTCCGCCAGAACCCCTGCATCTGGTTCAACCTCGGCTTGTGGGAGCCCAGATATTCAGCCACACCTGCGAGCCTTTCAGGAAATGCCTTTGGCGGGGAAGGCATGTCCGGGTCCTCCTCCTCATCAGTGTCCACCAAAGTGTCCTGGTGGTCCGGTGCAGCTGGAGGAGTACCGGGCGCTGAGGTGTATTGACCGGAGATAGAGGCTGCTGTTGAGGCTGATCTGGAACCGCCAGGACTGCAGGAAGCCGGTACCATGGCAACAGGCATGGGTAGCAGACACTGCACAGGGGTCTGAGGCGCTGGAGCCACGGGTGGAGCAGCAGTGGGTACTAGCAGCAGAACTGGGGCAGGACTGGAGGGAGCATGTCACTGATCACATCCTTGAGGATGAGGCTCATCTGTGGGGACCTCATAAGCGTGAGGAACTTTAAAAAAAAAACCTGTCCTCAAAGGCCAGTGGGGCACTTGGTGGTGTGGGCGTAGGCACAGAGCCCTGAGGTTGCTGAGGCCTGGGAACCCTTTGCCTCGCTGCCTGCGTGCATCTGCCCTGCGATGCTGCAGGATACGCTGTAGGCCATTGTGAAGGACCATTCTTGACCGGTGTTGCTCTTAAAAAAAAAAAAAGGTCTTTATTGAATTAAATGAAAGAAAATGGCAGGATTTCAATTGTCCTTAATGTAGTCCAAAAATTATTTAGTTATTGGGCTTCTTAGGGGATATGGCTTAAATCTGGAACTAATTCTCATAAGCCCAACGGAACGCTGCAGCTTCTTCTTCGCCTCCGTCTCTCTTATGAAAAAAAAGGGAGAAGTGTACGTGAGTCCCTCATCTCTGTTTAACTGAAATAGGGGCTGGAGTACCCTAGTCCAATCAGAGTTCATCAGACAGAGGAAGCTTGCTAAGGCCCACCCCAACCCCGCACCCTTCTTTCCTGAATGTCGGCCGCCATGATGGAAACCGCACTGGTGCCTCGTGGGGACTGCCTTCAGTTACAGCGTGTGTCGGCGATATGTGTAAGTCACAATAAGAATTTGCACATGCTGCCTTATTTTCAAGGGTCTGTGTTTTCATTTTGTTTGTGGAACGGCATCCTGATGATAATTCGTATGGGTTACTCTCCCTTCCACGAGTCCGGTTATTGTCATGGGGTCCTGGTCATATCACTATTATGTTTTCAGCGACTTGTCGCACAGATTGTTGTTCGCTATGTTTGTCTGGGTCCATAATGTGTAGCCCGCTTTTACACCCCGCTAGCACCTCCGCCGGTGTTTCAGGTCTGCGATCACTCTTCACTCGTGTTTTATGTTTTGCTGTTGCTCTCTGCTCTTTGGGTGGGTGGTTCTGTCCCATTCCCGTCCATGCCCCACCACGTGGTGTCCTCTTCCTTGACAGATCGTTCCGCTCCGTTCATGTCCATGCCCCACCAGGTAGTGGTTTCCTTCTCTTGCTCGACAGTCCCCTTACACCCGGGGGTCACATTTGTTTCACTTTGGACGTATTCTGGGTCGAGCGCCTTCTCTTGACCAAGGTTCTCACAGCCATGTGCCTGTTGAATACCAGTCTCAACTAGAAACTCATTCTCCTACCTGGTCCCCGAAGGGGGATGGTGTCAGATGAACAGCAATTTTGTCTGGGACAGCTGCCTGTGGCGTGACGCTTGCCGTGCTGGGTCCAGCCTCTTCCTGGACTCTTGGCGGTGGAGGTTGAGGCTTACCCTGCACCTCAGGTCGGGGACTGGTAGGCGGTGTGCCCTCGGTAGTGGCGCTGGTAATGCTGCGTACAGGCGCCCCCTCGGACAATTGTCCGGTAGTAGGGCATAGCTCCTCAGGTGAAGACCCGGTAATAGAACCATACGGTCCCTCAGCTATGTCACCGTAGGATACCGCGACCCCTCGGCCTGGTGGTCAGTAGCTGAAGCTGCCTCTGTACCTGTGCTGGTGCTAGGACCTGACCACCTGCCCCTCCCGCTAGGACGTTTCCTGGGGAAGGAGACACCCTTGCGGGGTGCTGATGAAATCAGTGGCCATACCATGAGCCTTGACTTGAGCCTTGACTTGTGTCCGACGAAGTCCATCAAGTCCTCTCTCCACCGAGCTAACCTGTTCTTCAGAGCGCATGGTGTAAGCACGTCACACACAGAGCAACCCTCCCAGACATGATTGGGGCCAAGGCAGCGGAGGCAAAGAGCATGGGGGTCGGACATTTGGAAGAGCCCCCTCGCAGGCTGGACACCTGCTGAAGCCCGATGACGTTGACATGCACCGGGGAGGAGCATGCCGCCAGTGGACACAGGTATCTGAGTAAAAGACAAATATACTTCTCCGGGGAACAGCGCGTGGAATTACAAGGCTGAACCCTAACCCAGGAGCACTGGTGAAAGCGGTCCGTTCCCGTCGAAGCAGAAAAGAGGACTTGGATGTGGCACCGATGGACGGAGTCAGGGGAGCGCATGCTCCCAGGGCTGCGCGCCTCTAAATTTTAAGGGGAGGAAGATTTTTTCTGGTGAAAAAGGTTTCATCTCACGTCCATAGTGAGGGACGTCCATTCAGTATGGAGGAAGGTTTGATCAAATGGCAAGTTGCTAACTGGTTTCTCATTTTTCTCTTCCATTTTAGAGACTCTAATAGTCCTTCCATCATATGTTGATTCTCAAAGTGTTCACTCTGTGCCATATCACTTAGACGAGATTGTCATATCGCTGAGGTTTCAGCCTCAGCGTCAAGCCTATCTCGAATCATTGTTGTAAAGGTTTCTAGATGTAAAAGATTTGAATGAGTCATGGCGAGCAAGGTATCATGGTGTTTCAAACTGCTATGGATGTCCTCATATAACTAAGAATGGGGCAAGCGATATTGTAAGAGCTGCCATCACATTATTGTGAATCTGCATCGCTGCCTCATTTGAAACTTGCGGTCTGTCTGTATTTGATTTGTTCTCCCACGATTGACTGCTTGGTGGTGAAAAGGTCAGCGAGCACTGCACATTAGGTGACTCGATGTCTAAAAAAATGCCATCATGTGTGTCACTAATGTCTCCCGTGGGTACGTCATCTGTATTCACGTTTCCCACAGTTTCCACCTTATGACCTACCTCTTTAGTAACACCACTCAAATCTTTATCAAGAGCATTCCGAGCAGTTACACCTACCAAAAGGTGTTATTTTCCTTTAAATGTAGTGGTAGGTGTTGAAATGTAAATAGTGCCATCTTTACTTGCGCACCTTTCTTCAAAAGAGAACCGGAGAGACTGTTTGCATATGAGCCCTCTAATTTCTGCTGCGTCATCTCTTAATTTAGCCACAATATGCCTTTCTTGCTCCATATCAGTATTTTGTGTCAGATCTCAGGCGTTGCCATTCTCATTTATGAACTCATTAGTAAGTTCTAATGCACTTTCCGTGTTTGCAACCAAGTGCTTGCGTTCCGTACATTCCTTTGGCTCAGTGGTGTTAATCTCCACGGGTGTCATGGCATGTCCTAATCCATTGCTCTCAATTATAGTTGAATTGTTGACGTATCCAGTTTCTCGATCATTACTTTCATGCATTAAGGTATTACCCTGTCTTTCATTTCCATTTTGAGCTCATCTTTCATGATTCCACTCTCAAGATAAATGGACTTTTTAACTTTTTCAGACATCGTTTATTTGCAAAGCCGTTTGCCTACTATTCTTTTCATGGTAAATATCAACTTCTCGTATTAAAATCGAACTCTGTTGTTGGCGAGTGTTTGAACATTCCGAGGGTAAATCAGCCTGCAGCAATTCAGCGTCTGTTAGATCTAAGCTTGTCACTTTGTTTTCCATAACAATCTTACTTTATCTGGCATCAATAGATCTTGCCCAAGCTTCCGAAGTGAAAGACCCAAATTATGGGAAAAGTAAAAAAATAAAATGGAACTGCCCGGTTGACTTACAAGAAGCCCTAATCACCCAGCACACAAACATGAGTATGTGGGTCAGGCTTGACAGAAAAGGCAATTTCACAGACTCAATACCAACTACTAAAGGCCTGAAACAGGGCTGTAGACCGGCACCGATCATCTCTAACCAATTTGTATCAGACTTGCCCCTTGCCTTTGAAAAATGTTTGTTACCTCCTAGATTGGCAGGCACTACTGTAGGTCATCTGCTATATGTCAATGTTTCCAAATCAAAAATTTTGACTCTGACTGGAAAATGTGCACAAGGATCACAGGAAAAAAGAAATGTTATCTTAAGGGAGAAATTATCCCAGAAGTTTCAAGTCTTGTATTCCTGGCAATCTCGATTAGTAACAGCAAAGTTGCGGCACCCCAAGAACTTAGACTAAGAACAAAGATGAGAAGCCTTACTTCGCAGGGAAGAACAACCGTTGGAAAATACTGTACATTTACATTACAACCTGTAATAGATTTTTACAACATGAAGATTGTTCCTATTACATACGGCTCAGAAACCACCCCCATGCTGTCCAAGAATCTTTGGCCCAAATTGGAAGGATTATTCTGGAGGAAGATACTGGCTCTCCCTTCGTGTATTTCCATTGACCTTATACGAGAAGAGCAGGGCTTGAACTCTTTGCAATTGTCCAATGGAAAATACTTGCATTTGTTTCATAAATGCCTCCTGAATAATTGGGAGGGAGGTTTCAAACTGCTGAACAAAGCACTATTTGAGGACCTAGAACATAATATGCAGACCTGGAAAAATTACTGGCTGAAAATGTTTGCTGAATTGAGTACTTTAGAGGATGTTCTTATGACAAATCCTGCCAACAAAAAACCCTTAAACTTAAATTGGATCTACACAAGAGAGAATGTGAGATCACTGAGGCTGTACGACCAGAAAGACCAAGCACATAGAGAAAGAGGAACTCCTCAAAAATACCTAAAGATTCCCGTGCAGACAGCAAAGATACGAGATCATGAGACTTAGGTTGAACTTAATGCCAACAAAAGAAATCTTGGAAGTTAGGAAACCCAAAGCACTGAGAGACTATGCCTGCAGGTGATGCAGAAAGCAAAAGGAGAGACTGCATCACAAGATTATCCTTTGCCCTAGCCTGAAGAACCAGAGAAACAGATGGATGGGAAGATTTCCAAGGAAATCTGCAACAAGAACAGCTGATCACTGGTGGTCCGCTGTTCTACAAGGGGAAAGCATTGCGCTGGTGTTAGCTGTTCTGGGCCTTCTGAAAGAGGTTTTTTTCCAAACTCGAAAAGTTGGATGAGACTAAGGACTGAAGTTTGTTTTAGAAATGGTCCACTGTTTTCTTCTGCATGGTGTAATAACTATGACGAGACTGCATAGCGTTATTTGGGATCTGAATATTTTAAGTTTAAATTCTCATATGAACTTTTCAAGCTCCTAAAGTAGGTAGTTAACTAAGATGATGTTATCCTGTCTGATCTTTTTTTCTTTTTTTAAGGTAAAAAGAAAAAGTGTTGTGTATTAACTATTTGTATCAGCTTAAGGTTTTCAACTGTAAAGCCAAATGCTTAATACAAATAATTTTAAAAAGTAACAATCTTACTTTTCTTTGCACTCTGGTTCATGTTCGTGCCTATATCGCTCTTGTCATCACTCACGTTGGAGTCAATTTCCTTGTGCCTTGGTGAGCCAACACGCAGCTGTTGTTACTGTGTTCCCGGTCCCACTTGATCCATTTCAGGAGCAAGCAATTATGCGTGTTAAACCCAGCGGCAAAGTATTCTGAAATGAAGTAGGCAGGGCATCGGCTTGGAGTCGTGAAGGACTGGAGAAAGACTGGACTTGCAGTCGGACTCACGCCAATGTAAAATGTATGTTCTTCTGGGGAGCAGGGGAACATCCCTTGAGGCTCTGGTGCCATCTAAGGGGTAGCTGAGGTCAGAGGACCGAAGTTCGAAGATAGAACAGTGTGACTTTTGGACTGGACCACGTCTCTACTCGTGGAGTCCCTGGTAGCTCACGAAGGGGCGGTTGAATCCGCTGGCTTGGCCTTCTGCATCGAGACCGCTGGCACCAAAACCACATTGGCAAAGATGTCAAACATCTTCTGCCTGAAGGCCTCCCATTGCTCTGGAGTAGAGGATTGGGTTGGTAAAGGTACCTGCCTAGACTGCACCTTTGGGGCCTCCTTGGAGTGGTGGCCACTTTTCTCCGAAGACGAAGAAGAGTGGTGCCTTGAAAAGCTGCTTAGAAATCTTGATCTTCTGTGGTGCTTCTTTTTCTTGGCCATTCAGACACGGCACTGCACCTCTGTGAAGCAGTGAACGCCTGGGTTCCTTGAACGGGTTGGTCACCTCTCTCCGTGAGGAGAAAGGTGAACAGATTCGCCCACATCCTCGAAGCGCCTTTGGGTGTATCGAATGACCTAACATGCATTCCTGCATGTTGTGGCCTTCACAGAGACAGTAAAGATAAATGTGGTACGGTTCCGAAACAGACATTTGGAGCCTGCAGTCGACACACAGCTCTAATCCAGAGAATTTGCTGGATTCAACATGTTGAATGAAATGGGAAGCGCAAGATTCAAAAGAGCTGTGTTCCTAAAGTGAGCAGAATGCCTGAAAAAAAGGAACTAAGGGCAGAGGGTGCTGCACCTCTATATTTACTGGTCCCGATATCATGTCCAGCAGGGGGTTTGTAGAGGTGCCGAACAGAGCCAAGTTGCGGCCCATGGCGGCAGAAAAGTTGCTGAAAAGCAGCTGTGTTGGGAGATAGATATCAAAGATAAGGAGTCTGTGGGAGGAAGGAGTGCACAAGAAACACACTTAAGAAAGGAAGCAAACTACTGGGACTCGGGCACAGAGTAGCTTCCCCACTAGAGACAGGCAAACAAGTCAGAACTCACAGCACCTGGACCATTTAATACCTAACCTCACAAAGCACAGTAAACATTCAAAGCCCAGTTGGGCTGCATATGCTTCATTGATATTTGCTAATTTCTTATTCATCACAATGCCAATCGCACTCCATCACTAGAAGAGTGTGGCAGGTCTGTTGTAACATTAATTGTGGGCTCTGCCCATGGAAATAAAGCAGCAAGCACTTTCAGGCATCTGCATAGCCCTGTGTTGGCCTTGTTCCTTGTGGATTGTGCAGTCCCTTCATCTGCTCCCGTTCCCCCTTGCAAATATGGTACTCAATCTCTCCTATCTAACTGCTACTCTATCACTTTTCCTACCCCTTACTGGAAGCCTTGAAGGAAAACATTTAAGAAAGCACTCCTGGCCTCCAATCCAGGACTGCCCATTACTGACACCTACATCAACGCTTCCTCCAGGTAAACTATAACCGACATCCTCTCTACTGTCCCCTCTCTTAACCTATGGGCTCCCCATATGGTCTAACCTCTCCCCTTTTTACTCCTTACCTTAATGGTGGAACCTGATGGGAAGTTCTTCCGTCACACTTCCTATCTTCTAGGTGCATCATTCATGTCTACCAATATGGGACTATCATGGACCAGGGCTCTCAGCCCAACCCTCTCCATATTAATAGGCATCTTCAGTCTCTCATTAACTTCATCCCCTCTCCTGCCACTCTTCCGGCTGCCACCCCTATGGCCTCATTGTCCCTGACGGATGTACCCGCCTCGGAAAAAATGTAAAAGTGGAAACCAAATTCACCTGGCTACTCTTAACTCTCACTCTGCTGTTAAACATTCCTCAACTGTCATCTGCTTGAAGACCTCGATGTCCTCGCTCTCACTGAGACGTGGTCGAATGCCAGCCCTGTCGCTGCTTTTGACACTCTCCTTCCAGAGGGCTACAAGATCCTCTCCAAGCCCAGGTCTATCCGGTCTGGAGACACAGTGGCTCTTGTCTACCATGAATGGATCCCTGCTTCTATCAGAACCACTCAATCCTACTCCTCCTTTGAATGTCTTGTCTGTAAGCGGTGCGTCTCCCCCACTCTCTTGTTCACTCTTGCTACAATCTACAGGCCTCCTGGGGCTATCTCCCCCTACCTCTGAGTGGGCCGCCCTGGTCTCCATTCTGCTGTCTTCTTCCAAGCGTCTCCCCATTGGAAACTTCAATATCCACCTTGATTCTCCTGATGCGGCCACTATTTATTTCGCAACCTCTGCGACTCTCACCCACCTCTCCTCTGGCCCAACCCATTCAGCTGGAAACACCCTGGATGTGCTCATCTCAGCTGATATCTCCATCTCTAACCCTCTCACTAATCCTCTCTCCTGGTCTGACCATTCTCTCCTCCCACCTGGAGCTCCCGTGCCCCCCGGCTAAGCCTCTTCCCGCACTGCCAGTATCCTTCGATGTCATTCGACGACTGAAGTGAGTGTCAGTAGCTGCTTTTGCCACCTCCTTCACGCCGCCCCCACTCCTATTCACTCTCACACTGACTCAGCTTTTGCCTACCTTCACCTTTCCATCTCCAACACCATTGACATTCTTGCCCCTGCCATGAAAATCCGCATGGAGCCGGCTTCCAAGTACAAGTTGGTATGATTCCGTTGAAATGCCTTTTTGAAAAGCAAGTGCAAAGTTGCGGAATGGAAGTGGCTGGCTTCCAGCACATCCTCTGAAACTGGAATGTAGGCTGCTCCAAAGGAAATACAGACTCTATACATGCCAAGAAATGGGCCCATATCCAATTACGCATCTCTGGAGCCACAAACACCATGGCTGAACTTTTCAAAATCTGCAAAGGAACTTGTCAATTCTACTGCAGTCTCCACCTCTCCTCTTCCTTCTCAGGCCCTCTGCACTGCGTTGGCCACCCATTTCACAACTGAGAATCAGGATATCCTTGTCCTTCCTCTCCTCTACGCTCCTCCCTCCTCCCCCACCTGCATGTAGGCCACCCCCATTAGCCTCCTCTACTTTCCCTCTATTCACCTCCTCACCTATAGCACCAGACGAGAACACCATGACAGTCTGCTCTATGAAAGTCTCCTTAAAACAGGTGCGTCCAGCTCCTCTAGGACTATCAAGCACAACATTGCCTCTCTCGCCCCCTCCTTGGCCGAATTCTGTAACCACTCCTTTGCCATTGGTTCCTTCCCTTCACCCCTCAGGCACTTGCTTGTGCACCCACTCTTAAAATAAAAAGCTGTCAGCAGACCCTTTCTGCCCACTAACTACTGTCCTATCTCCACTACCCCCATCCTTGGTAAACTCCTAGAGATGTTGGTCATCTCCAAACTAATTCATCGCGCTGAAACTGTTGGCTGCCTTCACGACCATCAGTCTGGCTTCAGGGCAGCCAGAGGCACGGAAACTGCTCTCCTGAACACCTGCGATGACCTGCTCCCAAATCTTGACTCCAACTCTCCCTCTGTCCTTATTCTCATCAATCGGTCCTCTTCCTTTGATAAGTTTAATCACTCCACACTCAAAACAGGCTCTGTGACACCCTAGGCATCATGGACCGGAAACTGGATTGGGTAACGTCCTTCCTCTTGAATCAGCCCTCACAAGTCCAACTGGGCCGCTTTCTCTCCTTTACTTCACTCTCAACCTGCAACGTCTCTCAGAGCTCTATCTTGTCACCGTAGATTTTAAACATATATCTTGCCCCCCTTGATCTCCACATTCTCTCATTTCCAGTGTTATGCTGATGACACACAGATTTCCTTCAAGCTCCCCTCCTCTTCCTCTTCTCTCCTGTCTCCCGTTCCCGATTGTCTGACTGTTATTCAGGAAGGTTGGTGCTAATGATATCTGCCTGAACGCCAGTAAGGAACAAGTTACTTACCTGTAACTGTTGTTCTCCAGCATGGGTCTGGCATGGATTCACATGCTCATGAATATTCCCTGTCGTCAGGCTGGGAATCCTCGGTAAAGAAAAACCCAGTATCAATTTCGTTTCTGATCTGTCTTTCGTAGTAGTAACCAATCACTGGTCTCTGCGTCATACTGACCACAGCCAATGACTGCCCTCTACCTAAGCCCCGCCTCTGGCAGCCATCTTCAGATTTGGAAGCACGTGAAGTGGCAGTATGACCAAGAGAAGAGCCGCAGAGGGGTAGGCAGGAGGGTTCGCATGTGAATCCATGCCAGACCCATGCTGGAGAACAACAGTTACAGGTAAGTAACTTGTTCCTTCTCCAGCATGGGGTCTGGCATGGATTCACATGCTCATGAATAAAGAATACATAGCAGTACACACATGCACAACCACGGGAGGTGGCAAAGGCTCAACATTAAGCATTACATCAAACTCAACATCAAGCAATCTTACCTCCTCACCAGGCTCACCTCAGGCGAACAGGTTGCGCAGCACTGCTTTGCGACCCTGGACTCCTCCCTGGAATCCCGATCGACGCAGTAGAATTTCGTGAAGGTGTGCGTCGACCTCCACGTAGCAGCCCTGCATATGTCCAGCAGGGGCACACCAGAAAGGAACGCCGTGGTAGCTGCGATCGCTCTGGTGGAATGGGCTCTCGGACGGCCAGGCAGCGGTCGGTTTGCCAACCGATGACAGTACATGATACAGCCGGAGAGCCATCGGGAAATGGAAGCCTTCGAGAGAGCCTTCCCCTGATTGACAGGTCCAAAGTTCACAAAGAGTTGTGACGTCTTCCGAAAACACTTCGTGCGGTCCACGTAGAACTTCAGCGCTCTAGCCACATCAAGCGAGTGCAAAGTCCTCTCAGCCGGCGACGGGAAAAACACAGGAAACACCAAGGGTTCGTTGAGGTGGAAGTCCGACGGCACCTTGGGCATGAAGGAGGGGTGCGTCCTGAGCACCACCCTCGTGTCGTGAAAAGTCAAGTATGGTGGCTTGCAAAATAGGGCCTGGATCTCTCCCACTCGTCGTGCGGAGGTGATGGCCACAAGAAACGCTGTTTTCCACGACAGGAACTTCAACGGGGCCGAGTGCAGAGGCTCGAACGGAGGTCCCATGAGCTTGGTCAGCACATCGTTGAGCTCCCACGCCGGGGCCGGAGCCTTCACCGGCGGGAACGATCTGAACAGTCCCTTCATGAACTCTTTCACCAGACGATGGGACCACAAGGACGTCCGCCCCGTGGTTCTGGTGTATCGGGAGATCGCAGCAAGATGAACCTTGATGGACGCGTGTGCCAGTCCAGCCTTGGTCAGCGTCAACAGGTACGGCAGCACTTGGGGAGCCGTAATCCTTAGAGGGTTAATCTTCTGTGCGTGGCACCAGACAGAGAACCTCTTCCATTTGTGTCCGTAGCATTTAAGAGTCGATGACGCCTTGGCCTTTGCAAGAACCTCTCTGCAGTCGGCCGGTATGTCGTATCCTCCAAACTCTAGCGCTGCAGGAGCCAGGCCTGCAAGTTCAGCGACTTCGGGTCGTGGTGGAGGATGGCGCCTCCTTCCCTGGAGAGCAGATCCGCGTCCACTGGCAGCTTGATTGACGGAGACGCTGACAAGTCCAGAAGGTCCGGGAACCATATCTGCCTCAGCCACACAGGTGCAACGAGGATCATCCTGCACCGTGACCTCTTGAGCTGGTTGATGAGCCGGATCAGCAGTGGCAGAGGAGGGAACGCGTATAGGAACAGGCCTTCCCAGGGGAACGAGAAAGCATCGCCCATGCTCCTCGGCTGGGGAAACCTGCTGGCGAACCTCCGGCACTTGGAGTTCGTCGCGAACAGGTCGATCTGGAGTGTGCCCCTACCGTCGGAAGTGGCGATCCACTAGATCCTGTCATAGTTCCCACGCGTGGCACGAGCGCAGCTCTCTGCTGAGTGAGTCGGCGATGGTGTTTTTTATCCCTGCCATATGAAACGGCACCAGAAACATCCTTTGGGTGACGGCCCAATGCCACAGGTCCTGCGCCTCCTTGGACAGTGCTGGGGACCTGGTTCCGCCCTGTTTCCTGATGTAAAACATGGTGGTGGTGGTGTTGTCGGTGAAGATCCTCACCACCTTGCCCTTGAGGGACGGAAGGAAGGACCTGAGGGCCCAAAACACCGCACGGAGCTCCAGGACGTTGATATGGAGGGACGTCTCCGTCGGGAGACAAAGGCCTCTCGCGTGCAGATTTCCGGTGTGCGCTCCCCACCCTTCCAGGGAGGCATCCGTGGTCACTGTCTCCCGGTGGCCTGGGGTCTCGAAGTCCATGCCCACCGTCAGATGCGCGCGGGTGCCCCACCACCGGATCGCTCGTCGGAAACTCTCGCCGAGTGTGATCCTCTCCTCGAAGTTGCCCGTCGTTTGGATCCAGCGCGTCCAGGAACTCCTGCAACGGGCACATCCGGAGCCTGCACATGGGAATGTGGTAGATGCAAGAAGACATCATTCCGAGGAGGGACTTGATGGACCTCACCTTGGCCGCGTCGGCAACCAACATCCGCTGTACCTTGCCCAGGATGGCCCTGGTCCTTTCCTCCGACGGGGAGGCCAGAAGGGACACTGTGTCGAGCTTCGCTCCCAGAAACAGTGCGACTTGCGGGGGTACCAGGTGGGACTTGGCGTAGTTCACGGAGAATCCCAGGTCCGTGAGAAGTTGGACGGTCCTTGCCGTGTGCTCCACGGCGAGCTCCCTTGTCTTGGCTCGGATGAGCCAGTCGTCCAGGTAGGGGTAGACGTGGATCCCCTCTCGGCGCAGCTGCGCCGCCACTGGTGCAAGGCACTTGGTGAATACCCTGGGTTCCCGACCGTAGACCGAAGGGAAGGGCTCTGAACTGATAGTGACGCCCTTGGACCACGAACCTGAGAAATTTTCGGTGCCCCTTTAGGATGGGAATATGGAAGTAGGCATCCTCCAAATCCAACGACGACAGGAAGTCGCCCTCCTCCAGCTGACCCAGGACGTGCTGGAGGGTGACCATCCGGAACTTCTGCGCCTTGATGAACTTGTTCAGCCGTCGTAGGTCTAGGATGGGGCGCCATCCTCCCGTCTTCTTCTTCACGAGGAAGTATCTTGAGTAAACTCCGGAGCCCCGAAGCCTCTTTGGGACGAGTTCGATGGCGCCCTTCTTGAGCATCGCCTTTACCTCCAGAAGCTGAGGGACGTGAAGCTCTTTCCTGGCCACAGGGGGGACGCGCGGGCACCTTCTTTGAAACTCGAGCGCGTGACCCTGGGCTAGGGCGTCCAGCACCCAACGGTCGGTGGAGATGGACTCCCACACGCTGACGAAGCTCGCCAGCCGGCCTCCCACCGGGGTGCTTCGGTGGGGGCCCGACCCCACGGCCGGTTCAATCCTGCTTAGACGAGGCTTTTCCGCCTTGACCTCCTTGGCGACGACGGCGTGGTCCACCTGACTTGCCTCGTCCCCTGTAAGCTTCCTGAGACGACGAACGGGCCGCTTGACGGTAGGTGGAAAATCTGCCGCCGGAACCTTTGGAGGCGGCCTTGCCTCCGCCGCTCCGAAAGGGCGGCCGCCGTTGCTGGAGAACCCCGAGAGCCCGGGCCGTCTCCGTGTCCGCTTTAATGGCTTGAAGGGAATCGTCCACTGTTTTCCCAAACAGGTTGTTCCCATCGAACGGCATGTCCAGGACTCTGGTCTGTACGTCTTGACGGGAGTCAGTAGCCTTGAGCCATCCACGCCGCCTAAGGCACACACAGTGTCGCCGATGTCTGTCGCAATCGTGATGGCGTGGTCCAACGCCACCTCACCTTCCTGCAAGATCTCCAGGGCATCCGCCCTCTTGTCGTCCGGTAGGAAGTCCAGCAGGGGAGCCAGTTTGTACCACAGCTCCCTGTCGTAGCGGGCTACGATAGTTAAGACGTTGGCCGCCTTAACCGTCGTCGCTGCAGACGAGATGACCCTGCGCCCCATCGTGTCCAATTTCTTTCCCTCGCCGTCCGGCGGGGAAGTCGACGTGGAGGCCGCACCCCCCCCCCGCTTTCTTCCTGGCCGCCGCGGAGACGACGGAGTCCGGGGTAGGCTGTGCCCGGAGGCACAAGGGGGCCGCATCCGGGACCCGGTACTTCTTCTCGTACCGGTCTCTTCTAGCCGGCGTCGTGGATGGGTTCTTGAGGAGGGCAAGGCCCTCATCCCAAATATCGTCCATCAGAGGTACCGCGAGGACCGTCTTCCTCTTGGCCTTGCGCCGCTGATAAAGGAAACCTTCCTTCTTTCTTCTCCTCAGGGCAGAGCTGGAAGTGCTCGGATGCCCTGGCGATCATGGAGTGAAAAGATCCAATCTCGTCGGGCGGGGAAGCCCGGGTGGGAGGTGATGACGGCAGATCCTCGTCGTACACCTCGTCGTCCGTACCCGTCGCGGCCGTGTCATCCCCTCGAGTCGTGGACGGGGAGGAGGGCTGAACGGGGCACGATGGCTGAAAAGGAGGTGGAGGGTGAATCCTTCTTTTCTTAGGAGGGGGGCTGCCCGAAGGGCCTGGTTCCGGGTCCCCCGACGGGAGTGGCTCCTCCACTGGTAACGGCAGTCTCGTCCTTATCTCTGAGCATAAGGACTGTATAGCCAACAAAATGGCCGCCGAGTTGTCTTGCGGCGCTGGTAGAGGGGAGTCCGACGGGTAGTCAGGGGCCCCGTCGGTACCCTCGACGATGTCGTCGTCTCCTGCGTCGGGATCCCTCCCGACGGGCTGGTCTTCTTCCACGCCAATGCCGTGGCTTAAGACCTCGACCAGTTCTTCCTCAGAGGTTGAGGCCGAATCCACGACGACCTCCTGTCCCCCCCTTTTTCTTCTCCATCGGAGGTTTCACGGGGGTCCCGTCGATGGGCATAAAAGAGGACTCCCTCCGCGGTGGCAGGGAGACTCTGAGCCCCGAGGTCGCCACCACTGGTGTAGCCTCCACAGGCTGAGCCAGGGCCGCCGCGACTGTCTCGATAGAGGCCTTGGCCGGATGGATTAAGGCTTTCACCACCTTAGGTGCGCTCACCGCCTTCTCCTTGGGGGTTGGGGGGAGGACACTGCCTCGCTCCCCCTCCGCCTTCGAGCTCGACCGGGGCCTCTCCAGGAGCTTTGCCGGGTGCTCGGCCTTCCTCTTACCCGACCCAGAGCGTTGGCTCGTGGTTGATGGTGCCGGGGAGGGTGCGCCCTGCCTGGCGCCCGTAGAGCCCGACCGTTCGGCGCTCCCGGTGCCAGCGGACCCGCGGTGCTTGGCCTTGTGTTGGACCCCCGTCGCCGGGGCGTCCTCAAAGGTCTTAGAAGACCGCTCGGATTTCTTCCTCTTCTTCTCGCCGGACGGGCTCTTCCCTTCCAGCCAGTTGGCGAGACGTTGATGGCGGTCCTTCATGGTCCGCTCCGACATGTTGCCGCAAAACGCACAGTCCTTCTCCACGTGCGTCTTGTCCTCATGTAGGCAGTAAAGACAAAAGGAGTGTTCGTCTTCCTTAAAGACATTCTGCAGCTGGCATCCAGGGCAGACCCTGAACAGCTTTCCGGGCGTCGAGCTTCCCTTCTCCTGGGCCATGACCGAGATGGGCCTGAGAAACTTCTGGAATCCTCCAAAAGCGTAGCTCGACGAAATCTTCACCCTTGAGGGGCGTAGACGAATCCGACACGGGTCCCCGTTGATCGGATGGAGAGTCGGTGGAGCTTGAGGCTCTTTTGACCGAAAAAAATGAAGTTTTGAGAAAAAACGTGAAAAAATAGCACTAACGCTCGAGAGCAATAGCACGAGGATCCCAACACATGAACGTGCGGTAAAAATCTGAAGATGGCTGCCAGAGGCGGGTCTTAGGTAGAGGGCAGTCATTGGCTGTGGTCAGTATGACGCAGAGACCAGTGATTGGTTACTACTACGAAAGACAGATCAGAAACTAAACTGATACTGTTTTTTTCTTTACCGAGGATTCCCAGCCTGACGACGGGGAATATTCATGAGCATGTGAATCCATGCCAGACCCCATGCT
This sequence comes from Ambystoma mexicanum, assembly GCF_040938575.1. Lineage (NCBI taxonomy): Eukaryota > Metazoa > Chordata > Amphibia > Caudata > Ambystomatidae > Ambystoma > Ambystoma mexicanum. The sequence goes on along the minus strand of NC_090923.1, from coordinate 487,483,995 downwards.
GGAGAAAACTAAGATCCTTCCCATTGGGACCCCTACTCCCTTCTTTCCGCCTATACTCTGGCCGTCCTCCTTGGGCCCCCTTCCGCCACCCTTTTGAGAGGCAAAAAACATCAGTGTCATCTTTTGACTCCCCTCTCTCTCACCTTATATCGCTCTTGTTCTCTCAAGGCTTGATTACTTCAACAGCCTCTTCCTTAATCTGCCCCTTTCTTCACACCACCCTCTTCAACTAATCCAGAAAAGGACTGCAAGATTTCTCCTTGGTCTCAAGCCCAGGGTCTGCATCTCCCCAGCCCTAAATTCCCTCCACTAGCACCCTGTAGTTGCAAGGATCAATTTCAAGACTCTCATCCACAAGACCTTCTGGGGCCTGGGACCTCGCTACGTTGAACTCTCTCCCCCAAAAATACCTCTTTGCTAGAGTTCTCTGGTCTTCTAGCTCAAATTCTCTGCACATCAAACGTTTCTTCAAGCAGAGTGTGGGTGGTAGATCTCTCTCTTTGGAGGGAGTCTCCCTCTGGAACAGCCTCTCTGCCCCTCGTCTTGAGCCGGATCTCCTCAACTTCCGGAAGCTCCTCAAGACCTTCCTTTTCTCCTCCCCCTTCATTCTTCCCTCTCCCCTGCTAGTCTCCTGCTGCCACAACTGGATGCATGTGTCCCTTATGAGTCTCGCTGGGGTCAGGCTATCCCTCGGCCAGTCTCGCCTCCTCATCCCTCCACCAGCACTTGCCCTTGGGCTCCCGTCCCTGATCTGATTAGCCTTCCAGGTTGATTCCCCCCAACCCCTCTTCGCTCTATCTCCTTATACCATGGCACCAGCCCACTTGGGCACGCTTTGCACTTGCTCAGCTGTCCCCCGGTTACCCCCCCTTCAGCATTTCTCCCTCCCCTTTTCCCAGCCCATCCCCTGACCTTCCCCCCGCACTTCTTGATACTGTACTTTCACGATCCGAATGTCACCAGGCCAAGGAGGACCGTTATTGTTTTCTCCCATGACCCCACTCTGTCTTGTGGTGCATGGAAACACTTTCTGCTGTATAGGCGGCATACAAATGTTTAATAAATAAAATAAACAACAGATATTGAGCCTAAGAGGACCTGATGAAAATCAAGGGGGACTAATAACCCATCTGCAATATTTCTGGATTTGGGAAACCAAGTTCACTTATGTCATGGATAGTCCATGTCACATTTACACACAGCTCTGAAGAATTCATTAGCAGCACAACATCCTTGTTAGGCAGAATTATATGCAGTACCCTTTGGGAACACCACACACAATTAAGACTACAAGTGACCGTACAAATTCATCTTTGGTACAAGCCTGTACTACACAGTTAAAGTGTTAGCGATGGCTGAGCAGCCAGACTTATCTCAAGAGTAAGTAAGCAGTATCAAATAGTTACACAAAGGACAGCAATTACTATGATTCAGGCAAACACTGACTCAAGGTTTTCAGGTAAAAGAATATACATTTATTTCACTCATAAAATTACACTATTATAAGTAGTTTAAAAATCACACTCTTGATTCACCACACCACTTCCCATAAATTCCAGACAAGTTAAGCTCACAAAAATGAAGTGGGAGCAAAATGGCACTCCAGCAATTTAAAAGGGAGGGAAAGGCAAAGTTAACAGAAATTGAATCACACCAACAGGTAAGTAGTACTCAGGGCAATTGAATAAGAGAGACTACAATGATAAAATCAGATAGAAAAGGCTTCGGGCCAAAGTCAATAGGTCAAAAGTCTTTTGCTCAAGATAATACAGTTCAGGGTAGTTCGCGGTAAAGTTCGTGCCACGGATTCCGGACGAGGTTAGTTGGTAGAAAAGTTTGTTCAAAGAGAAGAGAAGGACAAGCCCTTGGATTGGAGAAATATTTCAAACACTTTCACCGCAGCTGAACGAAATGAACAACCTGATTTGCACAGTACCTTAAAACGGAGAGGGAGCTGTAGCTGAGGCGGACGTCCCTGGTGGTTCCTGCAGGCTCATGGTTCCTGAAGCGACTGTCGGACTGACACCAAGTAGGAAGACTGGAGGGTCCTGCGCCACCCAGGGAAGAAACCAGCAGCAGAGCAAAACAACGAATAAAAGGTGCGCTCCTTAAAACCCAAGCAGGGTCCGACCTTCCTGGCTATCCAGCCCACTGTAGCTCTGTACAGCGAATTCGACCAGAGGAGGGGTCCTGGCTTGCAGTTTGGGTGAACTGGTTGGTCCCACCAGCTGAAGGGAAGATGTTTCCTGGAGGATCTTCTCTGTAGTCGGATTCTGGAGATTCGGACCTGCAGCAGGGCTTCACCGGGCGGTTCAGTCGTAGGGGTCCTCTTCTGTCAGTTCCTCGTTGGCTCTTTCGTTCCAGTGGCAACTCTGCTCTTCCAGTCCCAGAGACCTGCTTTTTATGCAGTTTTCCCCCATTTGTACAGCCTGGCTGTCAATCACAAAGCAGGGTGGCTGTCCTGGCAAGGACAGTCACCCAGCCAATCAAACAGGAGTGCGACTTGGGCTACCAAGGGAACCCATGGCAGGGGTCCTAAGACCCCTCACTCACATCCTGCCTACCCAGACTTTCAGGTGCCTTTAAGGAGGGCCTTCTGTGCAGAAGCCTGCGAAAAGACGGTGAACAAAGGGACCAAACCTGGTTTGGAGCGCAGAGTAAAACACAAGAAAGAAATTTACAAAAAGAAATGGCGAATAAACCCAGCCGGAACCGTAATAAAACATATATGGTCAAGCAGGTTTATGTTTGAGGCTAATATAATAGCCTAAAACAATACCATGGTTATTTAAGATAACCACAGTATACAAATTAGGGTAGATACCACTGCCACCAGCCAAGTTTTAGTGTAAAGGGAGCGAAACAATGCTCCAAGAGACACAGACAAAAAGGGATAAGCATTAACCCTTTCAAATACTCCATGAAAGATGGGGTTTACTGGGTCTGTGGATAAAGTGACTATTGTAAAGTTAATGGCAACGTTATCTTTTCTGGGGGACAGTAGTCAGCCCCAGAAAAATGGAGTCAGTGGGAAGTCTAAAAGACAACCCTGTGTCACTGCACTGAAGGTGCTGTGTAACACACATGAAAAATGGTGCCCTGGGGTTGGTGAGGCTCCAGTTATCACACAGAAAGTAGAAATGCACACAGTAAAACACATGTAAGAGTGGGAAAAAGGATCACACTCTAACAAATAAACCCTAGAAATCCAGCAAAACTGCTGAGGGACTCAGTAGGTAAGGGAAATTAGCCATTCATGAGAATTCAACCTAACAGTCCTCACAAGCATGTCGGAGACAAAGTGAGGCACAGGTAGCAGCCAAAAGGACATTGTAGAACAATGTTAGGCAGAAACCTGTGCAGTTCCCTTAAGGACCACTGCAAAAGATTTAAGACTACAGGTGTTGGCAGTAAACCCACTTGGTAGCAGCCTGTACCACCCAGATTTACCTGGTAGCTGTGGCTGAGCAGTCAGACTTCCCTCAAGAAGAGTTCGGCAGTATGCAAAGTATACACAATAGACACTCAGATACAATAATACAAGCAAACACTGACCAGAGCTTTGGTATCAAAATATATAATTATTTATTTAAAAACACACAGTTGAAACACTCCAGCACTCTTATTGTAAAATATTCTAAACACAGTTACTATTGTAATATATACACTCCTTTTTCCTTATCGGATAAGTCACAGTAAATCACCACTTATTTTCATACAGAGGTGAGCGCTTAACTAGATTAGACTACAATAAGTTTGTTTGAAAGGGAGGGAAAAAGACAGAATATGAAAAGGTGCACCACTCTACGATTCAGGAACACTGTTAGCAAGGCAGAGAGCAAAAATTCACTGGTGAGCTAAAGTCCAAAGGCTGGGCCCACTCTTAGAGAGAGCAGAGCACAAATGCGCCCAAGATCACACAGTTACACTATGCTAAGAAAGTCTTGCAGAGGGTTAAAAAAAAAAAAGGGTTTAGAGAGGCTTTAAGAAAGTTTAGCCAGGGTGTCCCAGACTAACCCAGGTTCGAAAGCCGGGGGCTAAATCTACCCCGTACAGTTGGTAGCAAGGGAAGCCAGGCGGGACACAGTACCTTAAGTGGGAAGGATCCTCCAGCGGTGGCAGTTGTTCCTGGTAGTGGGTGCAAGTTGTGTCGTCGTCCAGGGGAAGAGAAGATCTCGACTTGGAGGAAAGATGAAGGTCGTTGCACTACCAGGGAAGAAACCAGCCGCAGAGTCTTCCGGTTAAAGGTGGTACCTTTGTTTCGCGGTCGTGGTAAAACATGGTATCCCGGTTGCCGGGGTGCTTGGCACGGGCAAGGCGGCAACGAGGTACGTCGGGAAAGCGAAAAGACGGTGAAACTGGTTATCCCCACCAGTCAAAGGAAGAAGACTCTCCGGCGGGAGATCTCCTCTGTCGTTGGGAAAAGTGGCGAGGCAGTCCAGCAGGGCTCCACCGATGGTGGTGTCGTGGCAGGTCGGCTCAGCTTCTCCCTCGTCGGATTCTTAGGTCCTGTGGCGACTTCTGAAGTTCCAGTCCCCAAAGCCCTGCTTTTTTGCAGCAAACCCCCATTCACTCAGCCTAGCAGTCACTCAAACAAGCTAAGTGGTGAGCCGGCTGGCTCACCACTTGGGCCAATCAGGATGGAGTGCGACTTGAGTTGCCTAGGCAACTCAGTCCAGGGCGCCTAAATTCCCCTCCACCCCTCCTAAGTACCCCAGACAGAGTGGCACCACTTTGGAGGGCTTCTGTGGAGAAGCCCGCCAAAAAGTGGAACAAAGGGCTCGACTTGGTTGGAGTTACAGAAGAGAACACAAACGCCATTTTAGAATCAAGTTTTGGCAAAAAATACCAACTGGAGAATTAATATTAATTAAATAAACCGGCGGTATGTTCGAGGCTACCGTAAATAATTAAATAAAGATAGTAGCCTAAAACAATGGGAAATCCCATAGGAAAATATTTGCGGTTGAATATAAAAAGTAGTATCCACTGCCACCAGCCAAAACTCGATCAGGGGGGACGGAGACGTGCCCCCTCGACTAACAGACCCTGGGGCAATCAAATTGCCCCAGCCAGTATGTCCACAATATGATGGCTTGTACTGGTTCTGTTCAGAATTTAATACTAGTAAAGTCAATGGTGACTTTACATGCCCTGGGAGACAGTAGTCAGTCCCAGGGTATGGAGTCTATACTGGGGGGTCACTATGACACCCCTGTGTCACTGCACTGAGGGTGCTGTGTAACACATCACAAAAACACATGAAGCCCTATGGAGTAAAATACCCCATAGCCCATTAAACGCATCTAGATTCAAAGAAACACACTCACATCATGTCCAAGAGTGAGGGTAAAAGAGTCTCACTCTTGGCAGGAGAAAAAAATAAACCCCAAAAATCCAGCAAAGCTGCTGGGGGACTCACTAGGTTAGGAAATTCAGCCTAAACAGCGAATTCTCCATAACAAACAATATTTACAGCACCTCTCCAAAGGAGGCCGGAACAGAAGAAAACCTCTCTGGTTTTCAAAATATCTAAGTGCAATTGTCTTTTTCAGTAGATCTTAACATTTTTCAGGTATGCTCAGGCAATTATGAACAATGCCGTACCCATTGGGTCCAAAAGATGGTCAGCTCCAAAGTGGTTGGGTATGCAGTGATGGAGTGGCAATTTACTTTGCAAATAAAAAGATTTAAATAATATTTGTACATGTTGATGGCATATTACAAGTAGTTGTAATAACATACATTGAATACTGAGCACACAAGCTGAAAGGTCTAGCGTAATAACAGAAAAAGTAAAATTTCACACACCGGATTAGCTAAGCCTGCCGTCGCAATGTTCAAGACAGGACACAACATGTTTTGACTTTTGCATGATAACTGGCAGTTGAAATTGGGAGGCACGGATAAAATTCCATTAATAACTTTTTTTTTCAAACCAGACTTTCAAGAATCTAAGCCTTACCTTGTTCTGTGCCATTAACAGAAATGTTGAGATTGACATACGCACATGCTGGACTAGCCAAGAACATCTCATCTGTTGGTGCACCTTTAACAAGTGTAATTTCTAGTTCCGATCCTTTCAGCTGAAGAAAAAGGGAAATTAAAACTGTTATATCCAGAATCTTCAGCAACATTTTGTGGGCAGGTCGGAGATCAGCAAATTAATATCGTTAGGGTCATTTATGCAATGGCCAATTATGGACATTCAATTTCATTACATTAAATTACAATAATATGAAACAACATCCGGATGTCGACCATTGGCATCAAAGTTAAGGCCTTTAAAATATACAACAACTTGTTTTATGGTAATTGACAGATACCAGGTAAAGATTAATCGGGCATTTATTTTTGCGAATACATCACTGCATTTCTTGGGGTCTCTCTAAAAAACTAAGGCGATCGCAAACTCTACCAGCTGAGTGATTAAAATGACAAATTACCTGCCTCCGAGTGATGTTCCTTCTGATATTCATCTCCCAGCACTGTTGCCCATAGGAAACGGGTCTACCTCGGGGGGCGGAGCGCAGCTACCTCCAGGACCCATACACACTGCACCCTCTGACCTTAGTTTCACCCTTTTTCGCTAGCATTCCGACGCTGAGAGATCATAGAACCATGGTGTACTAGCAATTCACCAAGAAGAGCAGGTAGGGAGGGTGATTAGGAATCCACAGGAGTAACATCCACCAGAAAGAACATAACCGAGAGGTAAGTATGTTGTTCTTATAATGGATTCCTTCCTACCATGGATTCCTCGTCTTTGATAAGACTCCCATAACAGAACGTAGATCTGGAGAAGGAAAGACACCAAATCAACCAAATTCTCTGCCAAAATTAGTGTCCTGTTTAGACTGAGAATCCAAGTTGCAATGTTTAGCAAAAATGTGCAAAGAAGCAATGGGCTGCCTGGGAGATGTCCAGAACGGGTACTCCCATGTTGCAGCACTGAGGAGGCAGCCAGTTCTCTGGTGCAATGTGCCCAGAGACCCTCAGGCACATGCTTTCCAGCAAGATCGTAGCAATCCAAGATGCAGAAAGTGATCCACCATGACAGGGTCCGTTTGATCACAGCCCTGCCAGCACGATCAGCAGCGTAATCAATGAAAAGGAGATATTACTTACTTCAATCTTCTTTCTATGGATTCTTCTCCTGCAGAATCCTCATCAGATGTATATCCACTCCCAGTTTCAGCTGCTCGGAAAAAACCTTGACAGGGGAAGTAGTGGACCTTGACTCAGCTGTCGATCCGTCTTGATTCGGTGCTCGATCGTCAGCTATGGACGGGAAATCGCGCGTCGTACATATACTGCGTCACTGTGCCCCTGTACCTCAGTTCCCACCCCCCACCATCCCTAAGCTCAACCGCTGCAGCAGAAAACTAGCAAGAAAAAGATGGCCAAATAGTCAACCACGGATTACAAAAAACAAATCCCAACTGGGATATAAAACAAATTCCCTTTTTAAAAAAAAAAAAAAAAAAAAGAGAAGGCGTGTAGACGCAACAAAAGTAGAGGACAAGAGACACTGGAACGATCGCTAACACATCTTTCTTAGGAGAAGGCAACCACCTACTGCAGACGTTTTCTTAGCGGAAATGGATTGGGTGATGAGGAATCTGCAAAAGAAGAATCCATAAAAAGAACATTACGGTAAGTAATTTCTCCTTCAACGGATTGCCTTTCTCCCACAGATTCCGCATCAGATAGATTCCCAAAGCAGTAGAAATAATGGCAGCAGGATGAAGGTTTTATAGCAGTAGATGCTGCAGTGCCGCCCTTCCAAAGTGAGCGTCAGCCACACGGGCAACGTCCAGACTGTAATGCTTCGTGAATGTATGAAGAGCAGACCAGGTCGCGGCCCGGCAGAGGTCCCTGCCGGGACTCATCTCTGCAGCGCCGTAGAGGAAGAAACCCCTCTGGTGGAATGGGCCCTGAAGCCAGGGATAACTCCTTGCCTGCGCTGTGGAAGCATTCAGGAATTAAAGTTACTCACCATAGTGACTAGTACTAATAGTCCTTAGAGCCCTTTCCTCCATCCTTGTGGGCTTCCCTCAACATGGGGACGGTACCGGAACCTTTGGCAGTGGAAAAATGTGCCCCAAGACCCCACCCCCCGACGCCTCACCTCAGTCCCCTTTTAACACATCCTACACTTTAATACCTGGCTACACGGAACATATTAGCCCCTGGCATACAAGCGGGGCAAGGTGGGTGCGACGTATGGAGGAGAGGCAATCGCAGGAGGCGGATCGCGTGAAGCCTCCTGCAGCTGACATGCGCTGTGGTAGGCGAGGCACAAAAGGGAGGTGAAGGAGATTCAAAAAATGAATAACAGGAAGCTAAAAAAGTCACTGCGCCTAGCTGTCAGGTCCGACACGTCCGTGCGGAAAAAGGGACTGAGGTGAGGCAGCGGGAACTCCGGGGCTCGCTCATGCTCGGTGTTAGGGAGAATTCTCATAAATGGTTGATTTCCCTTACCTACTGAGTCCCTCAGCAGCTTTGCTGGATTTCTAGGATTTATCTTTTTCACCTGGTAAGAGTGTGAGCCTTTTTTCCCACTCTTACATTTGTTTTGCTATGTGTAATTCTACTTTTTGTGTGATCTTGGGCACTGGAGCCTCACCTACTCCAGGGCACCATATATTTCATGTGTGTTACACAGCACCTTCATTGCAGTGACACAGGGTTGTCTTTTAGACTTCCCACAAACTCCATTATCTGGGGCTGACTACAGTCCCCAAGAAAAGGGTAAAGTTGCCATTAACTTTACCTTAGGCACTTTAAACCACAGAACCAGTACACCCCATCTTCCATGGAGTATTGGAAAGGGTTAATTCTTATCCCTTATTGTCTGTACCTCTTGGGGCATTGTTTCGCTCCTTTTACATTAAGACTTGGCTGGTGGAAGTGGTATCTACCCTATCTTTTCTACCACGATTATCTTACATAAACGTGGCAATGTTTTAGGCTATCACATTAGCCTAAAAAAAAAAACAGGTTTGTTAACCTTTGTTCATCTCTTTTTCGCGGACTTCCACACAGAAGCCCTCCTTTAGGCGCCTGAGAGTCTGGGTAGGCAGGATGTGAGGGAGGGGTTTTAGGACCCCTGCGATGGGTTCCCTTGGTAACCCAAGTCGCACTCCTGTCCGATTGGCTAAGGGGACTGGCCTTGCCAGGCCAGCCACCCTGCTGTGTAATTGACAGCCAGGCTGTATGAATGGGAGAAAACTGCATAAAAAGCAGGTCTCTTGGACTGGAAGAGCAGAGTCGCCACTGGAACAAAAGAACGAAGAACTGGAAGAAGAGGACCCCTAAAAAGACTGAACCGCCCGGTGCAGCCCTGCTGCAGGTCTGAATCTCCAGAATCCGACGACAGGAGATCCTCCAGGAAACCTCTTCCCTTGAGCTGGTGGGACCAACCAGTTCACCCAAACTGCAAGCCAGGACCCCTCCCTATGGTCGAATACGCTGTACAGAGCTACAGTGGGCCGGATAGCCAGGAAGGTCGAACCCTGCTTGGGTTTTAAGGAGCGCACCTTTTATTCGTTGCTTTGCTCTGCTGCTGGTTTCTTCTCTGGGTAGTCCAGGACCCTCCCGTCTTCCTACTTCTGATCAGTCTGACAGTCGCTTCAGGAACCAAGAGCTTGCAGGAACTACCAGGAACTTCTGCCTCAGCTACAGCTCCCTCTCCGTGTTAAGGTACTGTGCAAATCCGGTTGTTCATTTCGTTCAGCCGCGGTGAAAGTGTTTCAAATCTTTCTCCAATCCGAGGGCTTGTCCTTCTCTTCTCTTTGAACTAACTTTTCTACCAACCAACCTCGTCCGGAAACCGTGCCACGAACTTTACTGCAAACTACCCTGAACTGTATTATCTTGAGCAAAAGACTGTTGAACTATTGACTTTTGCCCTAAGCCTTTTCTATCTGATTTTATCATTGTAGTCTCTCTTGTTCGCTTGCCCCGAGTACTTACCTGGTGGTGTGGATCCATTTATGTTAACTGTTGTCTTTCCCTCCCTTTTAAATTGCTGGAGTGCCATTTTCATCCCACTTCATTTTGTGAGTTTAACTTGTTTGGAATTTAAGGGACATGGTGTGGTGTATTAAGAGAGTGATTTTTAGACTGCTTATAATAGTTTAATGTTATGCAACTGAAGAGTGAAATAAATGTATATTCTTTAACTTGAAAACCTTGAGTCAGTGTTTGCCTGAATCATAGTAATTGCTGTCCTTTGTGTAACTATTTGATACTGCTCACTTACTCTTGAGATAAGTCTGGCTGCTCTGCTACTGCTACCACTTTAACTGTGTAGTACAGACTTGTACCAAAGGTGAAATTGTACTGTCATTTGTAGTGTTAATTGTGTGTGGTGTTCCCAAAGGGTACTGCATATAATTCTGCCCAACACTCAGTGCCACGCCCCTGTGTGCTATACTAAATTTAAAGTGGAAGCTCAATTTTTCTCTGCCAAAGGATATGGTACTGTCCCCATGTTGGGGCAGGCCCCCCCCCCCCCCAAGGATGAGGAAAGGGGAGGGGATGTATGAGAACACAGTGATCCACCGTGAAATTGTTTGCTATGACACTGCCAAACCTTTCCTGGATACGAGAAGGCCACACACAATTGGTCAACCTTTCTGTACTCAGCCACAGTGGAGTAATTTTGTTGAAAAAGTTGGGGGGACATGACATCTGAAGAAAAGGAACCCCAGCCAAATGAATGGGGACACAATGGTGTGCCATGAAAGTTGGGGGAACAAACACCCCTGTCCCTCCATAAAATTACGCCCATGCTCAGCCATTATGGCTAATTAAAAGCTCAATGCTCTCTTTGGGACCAGCCTGTGAAAGCGCTCCTCCTCCTCACAGGGGTGCTGATGTGGGTAAAACACTGGAAGATCGAGTGACTGGGAGAGATGGAATTCAGACACAACCTTAGGCAGGAACTCGGGCCTCACTTTAAGGGAAACCTTTTCACGAAAAAAGCAAAGGAACAGTGGTTTACAATCATGGGCCTGCAGCTCGCTAACCTGCCTGGCTGAGGTGATGGCCACCAGGAAAGTGGTTTTCAAGGTTAAGAACCGGAGTGAACCAGAGCATAACAGCTCAAAAGTGGCCGCCATAAGAAATGTGAGGACCAGCTTCAGGTCCCAATTAGGAACAAAAGGAATATGCGGAAACTTATTCACAAATCCATTCAGGAATTGGGCCATAACCGGAATTGTGAAAAAAGACCCTTGACCCAGAGACCTTTTCAATACAGATAAAGCCAAGTATCCTTTGACTGTGGTGACCTGAAGGCCTGAAGACGCCAGTGACATAAGGAACTCCATCACTGTAGTGGTAGGGCAAGAGATAGGGTCAAATTCGTGGTTTCCTTCACCAAGGCCAAAATCGTCTCTACTTGCACGCATACAGTGACCTTGATGCCTGTCTGCGTGTAGCCAGCGGCACCTCCAGAACCTCCATGAGAGGTCCCAGTCATATCTCATCCTCTTTAGAGCCACGCAATTAGGGTAAGGCATTCTGGGTTTGGGTGGAGCACCTGGCCTTCCGACTGGTTTGGGAGATCCGGGGAGAGAGAGAGAGGCTACTGAAGAGGTGGGCAGATGGTCAATTCTAGAAGGTCAAAGTACCAAGTTCTCCTTGCCTAGTCTGGGTCGAACCAAGTTCAGGGTTGCTCAAAACCTCCTCAATCTCCCGAGAACCCACAGAATGATGGGAATAGGAGGGAAGGCACAGTGGAGAGGAAAGGGCCAGTTCCAGAAATGCATCCCCTAGTGCGCTGTTTGCTGGGAAGTCACTTCTAATTGGACTCTGTGGCAAACTGATCCACCGCTGGGGTGACCCAGAGAGGAAAGACCTCCTCCTGGACTTCCTAAAACTTTTCCCACTCATGTGAGACCGTGCTCTGCCTGCTCAGAGCATCCACCAAACTGTTCTCTGTCCCCGCCAGATGAACTGCCAAGACCGAGATCTGGTTCTCCAATAGCTTGAAAGCGTGGAGAATTTCCCTCTACATCACCATCCTGAATTTGTCCTTCAGGAATTTGTTGAAAGCCCCGAGGTCCAAGATGGGACAGAGACCTTGCCCCTTTTCTTACATGACACCCTCCAAAAGCAGGGCTCGCACTTCTTCCTGGAGGTCATGCTCTGGTTGGTACGGAGGTGGTGAGGGCCTTTGTAAGAAAGGCAGACAGTAACCATATCGCACGAGCTGCAGAGCCCAGGTGTCAGAGGTAATCTCCTGCCATTGGGCACAATGCTCGGTCAATCGTCCTCCAACCGGGGAGATGTGGGAGGAGAAATCATAGCTGCTTTGAGGGCGGGGGCGGACATGCCCCAGCCGCCTACCAACGCATGCTCGTCTCTAGTGTCCCCCTTACCCCTCCTGGGGCAGGGAATATGCACCTGCTCCAACCTGGCTTGGGGGAGCTGAGCCTTGCACCTATAGCCTCTGCCGCTTCAAAAGAAACTAAAAGGCAGGTTTGGCCAGCTGTTGCAACAGCTAGGCTGAGCAACTTCACTGCAAGTTTGGACTCTTTGAATTTCTCCAAAGAGTCATAAGCCTTTGGACCGAAGAGATTCTCCCCATCAAACGAAATGTCAAGAAGCTTATTGTGAACATTGGGAGAGAACCCTAAGAAGTGCAAGTAGGACCGTCTCCTGAGAACCATAGTTGAGCTCATTGACCTTCCAACAGTCTGCCACGTCCAGGCCCATCTGCAAAGACTATCTGGCCACCTCCTTTCGGTTGTCCCCCAATTGAAGGTACCCCCTTCCACATGTCCCCCTCAGGGATGCACTGGGCAGCCTGCGCAACCGCCTTACAAGTTGCCTTCAAGGCTGTGCGTCTAGAGGCAAATATTTTCTTCGCTACGGTATCTACTTTCATGCCCTCCCTATGAGTTGGCAAATTAGATGTAAAAGTGGTGGGCCTGGTGGACTGTGGCCTCCTGTACCACCAATCCTTCTGGCGTTGGGTGAGAGAGAAGTGAGGGATCTCCCCTTCCCTGTCTATATTTTTTGGTAAGGTCAGAGTTGACCAGATGTATGGTGCAAGGACGTTGGCATAAGGTGGCAATGGGATCGGTGATAGCCACATTGAAAGGCAGAGCCCTTTCTGTGGCAGGACCCTCACTGTCCGTAAGGTCATAACCTTGGAATGGCTGAGCTGGAGTGTTTAACCACAGGGTATCCACTATCCCATCAACTAGAGCCTTACATTTTGCATTAATATGGGCATAGGAATGGGCCTGTTGCATTTTGACGACCGCAGACATGTCCGGTTTGCTGGCATTGTGCAGTCCCTCAGCCACCGTTGTCAGGTCTGCTTGGTCGACAAAATAATTGGTACCACCATCTCCTGAGTAAATGGTGTCGACATCGACTTGATCGTCAGCAAGAATGTCTGCCATAATGCCGGAAAAGTCAGACCTAGATTTCGTCGCAAAAGGCCACTCAATGGCAGTTGGAGTCAAAGGTTCGGCGGTCAGCGCTGACAAGGCTTTGGGCGTGGATGGCGCATCGAGGATAATCCTGTTTGTGCCGCACAGGACTGTCCATGCGTCGAGGATCGTACCGTTTTGTTCAGCCTGAAGAATCAGCCAACGGCATCGAAATTGCTTTTGCTTTGGGGCCGGACTCCACGGGCATCGCTGGAGCTACAGGGGCCTGTTGTATTGGGGGCTTGCCCGGTCCCACAGCCGCCTTCTTGGACATAAGATTTGGGCCGGCCCTGCCGACTACTTACCACATTCGGAAGAAGAATTTGATTTGCGCTTGTGTGGTTTCTTCCTATGAGAGGAAGATGACGAGGGGCTCCGGGAATGGGACCGTTTTTTGACCTTCCGTCTAAGCCTATGTTCCTTCTTTGGGGTAGGCCCTTCCGTTTCAGCCTCCAAGTACCGAATGGCTGAATGTGCAGAGGGCGCTCGGCCTAATGCAGGCTAAGCTTGACTTCGGGTTCATCTTACTGCAAGACAAGCAACACAGGGTCATGACCCGTGCCAATGCACTACATGCACATATCATGCGGGTTGGTTCGAGAAGCAGTCTGAAGCGTGTGAAACCCAAGATCCGGTGCGTGGACATGGTCATTCGCGAGAATTAAAAGATTTAACAAGGTTGAGTGAAAAATTGGATGATCACTATGTTAGGGAGAATTCTCTCTTTAGGCTGAATTTCCTAAACTAGTGAGTCCCCCAGCAGCTTTGCTGGATTTCTGGAGTTTGTTTTTTTCTCCTGCCAAGAGTGAGACTCTTTTTCTCCCACTCTTGGACATGATTTATGGAGTTCCTTTGACTGTTAATGTGTTTTATGGGTTATGGGGTCCTTTACTCCATAAGGTCTCATGTGTTTTTACTGTGTGTGTTACACAGCACCCTCCGTGCAGTAACACAGGGGTGTCATAGTGACACCCCACCATAGACTCCGTACCCTGGGACTGACTACTGTCTCCCAGGGCACGTAAAGTCACCATTGGCTTTACTAGTCCCAAATTATTAACAGAAACCAGTACCAACCATCATATTGTGGACGTACTGGTCAGGGCAATTCGATTGCCCCGGGGTCTGTTAGTCGAAGGGGCACGTCTCCGTCCCCCCTGATCGAGTTTTGGCTGGTGGCAGTGGAAACTACTTTTTATATTTGACCGCAAATATTTCCCTATGGGATTTTCCCATTGTTCGAGGCTACCAACTTTAATTATTTAATTCTCATAGCCTCGAACATACCACCGGTTTATTTCATTAATATTAATTCACTGGTTGGTATTTTTTGCCAGGACTCGATTCTAAAATGGCGTTTGTGTTCTCTTCTGTGACTGCAACCCAAGTCGAGCCCTTTGTTCCACTTTTTGGCAGGCTTCTCCACAGAAGCCTCCAAAAGTGGTGCCACTCTGTCTGGGTACCACAGGGGGTGTGGGAGGGGGTTTATGCACCCTGGACTGAGTTACCTTGGTAACTCAAGTCGCACTCGTGTGATTGGCCCAAGTGGTGAGCCGGCCGGCTCACCACTTAGCATGTTTGATTGACAGCTAGGCTGAGTGAATGGGGGTATGCTGCATAAAAGCAGGGATTTGGGGACTGGAACTTCAGAAGTCGCCACAGGACCTGAGAATCCGACGAGGGAGAAGCTGAGCCGACCTGCCACGACACCACCGGTGGAGCCCTGCGGAACCGACTCACCACTTCCCGACGACCGAGAAGATCTCCCGGCTGGAGAGGCTTCTTCCCCTGACTGGTGGGCACAACCAGTTTACCTTCTTTCTTCGCACCCCAGATCGGTTTGTGGTCGAACTGCCCGTGCCAAGCACCCCGGCGGCCGGATAGCCACTTACCACTGAACCGCGAATCAATGGACCGCTCCTTGTACCTGAGAAACTCCGCGGCTGGTTTATTCCCTGGCAGTGCAACAGACTTCTGTCTTCCTCCCCGACGAGATCCTCTCTTCCCCGGACGAAGCACCGACTTGCATCCGCTGCCGGGAACAACTGCCCCTATTGGAGTATTCTCACCACTTTAAGGTACCGTGTCCGCCAGGCCTCCCTTTCTAAAGATTGCTACAAGGTAATAATAACCCCTTAACCTTCTGGACTGGGCTAGCCGACTTTTATGCACTGCAACTGTGGGACCTTGGACACATTTCGTTTTGATCCTCTTAAAGCGGATCTGGCCTACTGACTCTGAATTCACGGTGTTACTTTGCCTTCCTCCCTTGTTGTGTTCGTGAAAAAGTGTTGGGATCTGTTTCAATTTATTCTCTGCTTTTCTATCCCTTTTTAAAATGAAGTATTAGAGTGCCATCTATGTTAAGCGCTGACCGCTGTCTGAAAATAAGTGGGGCTTTACTTAAGACTTGTCTAATATTCGTTTAAGGGAGTGTATATCTTTTAGTGACCGTGTTTTTGAATTGCTTACTATTAGTGCCTGTGTGTTTTTCTAGATGTGGTTTTAAATAAATAATTATATCTCTTTTACACCAAGCCCTGGTCAGTGTTTACTTGTTCTATTTTGTTCTCTTGACCTATTGTGAATACTCTGTATACTGCCTAACTCTTCTTGAGGGAAGTCTGACTGCTCAGCCACAGCCACCAAGTGAATCTGTGCGGTACAGACTGCTACCAAGTGGGTTTACTGCCAAACACCTGTAGTCCTAAATCTTTTGCAGTGGTCCCAGAGGGAACTGCACAGGTATCCGCCTAACACACAAGATCGCAGTATTCCTCACTAAAGGCATTCTCAGTGCGTTGAAAATAGGAAATAAGGTACAGGGATGTATTGACAATACATGTATGATGCCCAATGTCCTGGCTGGAGCAGACGATTGAGCACTGAATCAAGACGGATCGACAATCGAGTCGAGGTCAACTACGCCCCCGTTGACTTTTTTTCAAGCAGATGAAGCTGTAAGGGGAGATGTATCTGATGAGGAATCTGCGGGAGAGAGGCAATCCAATGAAGCTGATCATCTTTTCCAAGCCTCTCTCATCCGAGAAGCACCGTAGCTGAGAGCCCGCACCGGGTACAACCACTGGCATTACTGCTCTGCATTTTGAAGGATGAGCCAGAGGAAAAAACACATGAAGATGGATCTTTAGACGGAGTTGAACATCCAAGACCACTTTTGGACAAAAATAGGGGCTCAATCTCAAAGTCACCTTTTCCTTGGAGAAAACCAAGTAGGGAGGTTTAACAGATAAAGCCTGGAGCTCACTGACACGTCCTGCGGAAGTGATGGTGTGGAATATTTTTTATCCACACCAATGAGCTACACTGTACCCCTTTGCCAATGGGGAAAGAAAGCTGCCAAAAATGGAGGTGATAACCCCTGTGAGCCCTAAATCTGCATAAACAACAAAAGAGCTGCACACCCTGCCACGCGCAGGCAAAGTTGGCGTAAAAACAGGAATCACTGCTGTCACCTGTCACCTGAAACAAGGCCACAGAAGGACCTAATCCGAAAATGCCCTTAAAAATTCAGTCATTTTCCCAGAGAATTATGGAAAGGAAAGTGTGCTGAAATCATGGATTCTCCATGCAGTCAGAGGAATACAGGCCTCCCTGCCTGGCAGCTGCTTAAGGAAATTAGCTGTCAAACCCATTTAAAGGTGTTTCTTTTCTGGAAGAAATTGCAAAGCATGTTTGTGAAGGGTAATTCTTTTAAATGTCCAAATCCCTTATAAACTGCGCTTATATTTTATATGTGTAAATGAAAAGACTTTAATTTAAAGGAACCCAGTCTGGAGCTAATCAACTATTTAATTCTGATCCGACAGCCCAGCCTGGGAAGATTCACATTTCACTACATTGCTACAGGAAGGCTAATGGCTGCTTAATGGTTCCCGCATAATGAAAACAAAGAGAGACTCAGAAATTGGTCTCGGGCTGTGCCAAGAACAATGGCAAGCTGCCCAACTGATCTCTACAGGGAAGCTTCCCTCTCCACGAAGGGGAAGGACAGGATGCTTCCCTTTACACCTCCCTGATCAAAAGACTGGTTAGCTGCTACCTGGGAAGGGGAGGTTGCAAAGGAGGACTGTGATGTTAAATCCTTATTTTTGATTAAAGCTTAGAACTCTTTAACTGATCAACCTAAAGAGGGATAAATCTGAAAATTGGTAGACATTAACCTAATTTCAGGCTTGTGATTTGAAGACATTGATGAAACCTGTACCATTTAAGGAACAAAAGTTATGAAAAATGTCTCATTGTAGCAGAACGATTAATGTTGCAAACCGAAAATTGTATGTACATGATCCACTGATAAGCGCCCAGAGATGTACCAAATTAGAAATGATTAATCCAAACTGTTATGGTTAAAATTGATAAAATTCCGTAGAGTGAGAAAGACAGCTCGCACAAAGATGGGGAGTGAATGTGAATATAGACAATCGAATATAAAATATATGCTTCCAACATATTAGGGTACATAATGTTAGAAATGTACATGTGTGCAAAAGTTATGTTGTGGTAAAAATCTACGTGGGAGTTCCTAAATCCTATCATAAAGATGACAGCTCTGTTCAGACCGCCAACCAGGACAAAGCATGTGCCTGCCGCCACTCACAGCCATGGGGGTGTGTTTTTGAAATTCTGCCCACACCATAAACTGGGGGATGGCATTTGACAGTATAAATATAGGAACTTCACAACACATAACACACACTGTTTACAGAACCCATCCAGATGTCCGTGCAGCACCTTGTTCCAGAACTCTTCATCTTGTAGCTGACTCCAGAATTCTTTGAAGATCCAGATTTCTTTGCAGACTTTTAGCATTGCTGAACTCTTGCTAGCTTGACCCAATTTCAAATACCCAAAACTTAAAAGAATAATTCTGATTCAGCTTGGCTTGCTACAATGAAGGCTTGCCCGCTGAAACTTGCATCCTGTACTCTACCGTGTCCAGAAGGGCCCATCCAAATACAGTCTGAGGTGCAGTCCAAAATTGACCAGAACCACGCTGCTGATCCTATCCCTCCAGAGGTGCCCTGCTGCCGGTAGACCTGACCCGACCCAATGACCAGAACCGGACGGTCCAAGTTAATTATATAGGACTGTAAGTATTAACAGGAAGAACAGTGACCCACAGTATATCTGCATTGTATTATCCCTATCACAACCCATCCCATCTTTAAATTGAGAACCCTAGTATTGTTAGAATCCTCCTTGCGCTGATTTTTCTCATCTATGTTACACAACCATAACTCCTTAGTGATTTTGAGTAACTAAAGTAAATCCCAGAAAGAAATTGAGTATCTACCATGTGAATGGTTGCGCTGGCCACGTTGCCGTGAAGATTCATGTGTGGCCTCTTATTTTCATAGTCATTAATATAGTTTAACAAAATCTGTCATTTGTAAAACCAAACTTCTGTTTCAATTTGCGCCTATTTTGCAAAAACGCATCTTACTAAAACCTCCAACTTCTTCAGTTTTAAAGATAGAAACGAAATCTCAAATCTCACCGATACCCAAGATCATTAGCTACATCCACATCGCGGAACGGTGTATTTGACCAGTTTTTCTCCAATATCGCATAGTAAAAGTTTGCCGCAAATTTCCAGTTTCCAAAAGCTTAAACGTGTCTGTTTCCCATTTCAAAGTGCTTCTTCAATTCCATTCTGATCTAAAGTGTTTACTGTTGTTTATATTATAGCTCATGTGTGTTAGGACCTGTTTAGTGTTGCTTTCCTCAGAATTTCTATCCATTTAAGCATGTTTGCACCCTTTTACATTATTTTACAAAGCCATTTTCATCTGTCAGTTTAAAGTGTCATTTTACAAAACGGTTTTCTCTCTTGTTTGGGGAGGGAAGATTGCCTATAAACTCTAGACCTTGTCTTTCATTCCTGATGATCTGCTGATTACTCACATTTGTAGGATTGCTCATTTGTACTTCAGTACTTTGCAGGGGGAATTAGTGACTTACACGCTATCTGTGCACAAAACAAAACTGTTCTTTTTCCTGCGTTTTCTATGCTACATCATTATAAGTGAATTCAATTGTTTCACTTATATTCTGAATTGTATTGTATGTCACCGTCAGGTGATCGCTGTCATATATATATATACACATATATATATATATAAAAAACTTGTGTGTGATTTGAATATTAAATAAATCAATCTTTACCTTTACAAACTAGCCTGACTCCTGGTTCAGTGTGACCTGGGGGGTATTTTGAGACGGGTGTGATATGAGTGGCATGTCATTCAGAATATCGAACTTATAGACAAAAATAAATAAGGGTTTCATTACGCACTACATACCAAGGCGAGACCTGGGTGTGCGCCTGATTGAAATCCCTTACAATGGCAACCAGGAAAATCACCTTAAGGAGTACATCAAGTACGTCATCCTACAAGTCCCACTCCTTGTATCTCAGTAGCCAAGCATGAAGGTTTAGGCTACTGAGGTTTGGGCGCAGAACACACCCCTCAGATTGGGAGATAAAATTGTCTCTCCTCAGAGGCACCAGGCCAGAGATGGCAGATGGATATTTACAGCAACTCCAGATACCATGTTGTCCAAGCCCAGTGCAGAGCGATTAGGTTCAAAGTCATTCTCAACAGGCACAATCTCCTTAGAACCAGTGGAATAGCAGGGATCGTCAGTAACACATAAAGGAGGCTGAACGTCCAGTCGACAGTCAGTGCATTCCACAGAGCTCATGAGAGTGTTTGCAGACTAACGGCCTTGTCCTTAGTTCAGATACTCTCCGGCACTTCCCACCTAGGAAACTTGCTGGCAGAATCAGGGCATGCTGTGTACTGGCTGGGCACTGGTTCTGGAGCTGCTGGAAGGGTCCTCAGAGTCCGGTATCGCCCTATGTTCCCTAGGAGATGTTTAGGGGAGGGATCTTGCTTCCCTCTTGGAACTCCTGACCTTCCTTCACTGGAACAAGATGTAAGGTAGACTTTACCTTCAGCTCGGGTGCAAATGAGTCCTTCTTACTCCTTTCGAAATCTTCAGATCTGCTAAGTGAGGTGTTCAGACCTCCTTCAAAGCCAAATGGGCCCCAGTGATTGGTGCAGGCTAAGCCTACCTTAATGAATCAATCATGGGTCCCCACCAACAATATATTCTTATGCATGAGGTCAGGACCAGAGTGCTCTGCAACAGGACAGACAAGGAGGTGACAACATACACCTTAGTCTCACCCATCTCCCTGTCTATTGTAGAGTATTGTAAGTGTCTGGTTAACTGAGCCCTCTGACCTTTGATTAATGTGCAAGTTCCCTTGAAGTTTGTGCTGGGAGCAGACTTCCTGTATCCTCCAAACCACATAATTCTCTCCTCTGAAAGGTGTCAGCTCTGCAGGGGTTTGCCTATGGTAAATAGTGGGTCCAGACATGCATTTCACTGCCTTTCATACAGAGCGACGGGAACTAGCTCCACGTTGACACATTGCATACCAAAGGGGTAATAGTCCCCGCTTTTCCCGTTGTCTATTCCTGCAACCAAGCCCCTTCAGGCTTGCTTCAATTATCTCTCATTAGTATGCACTGCCACCAATCGGAGGAGAAAAGGAATGCAGATCAATGAAGCCTTTGATATTTAAATTAGGCTGCTCATGGATGGAGGAAGGCGAGACTTCCCCCTTCTGAAGATGCTTTGGTGTACACGGGGCTGTCACATTCCAGTGGAATATGACAGGGGAAGGCTGTGCCGGTAGGCAGTGTCTTCCCAGAGTAAATGCGACTATGCATTTTGTGCGGGAAGCAGATGAAATGGCTGCAGAATGGGCGCACACATTTTGCGCAGGTTGGTCTCCCATCATTCATTTTCATTATTAAAAAATGTAAAAAGCTCAGGCGCGCACACTTCCAGTGCGGATGGTCGAATTCCTCACACTGGGCTATAATGATATTGAACTTGCATAGGAACAAGTTCAGCAGCCATAGATCTGGGCTGGGGGCAAACACCCATCCTTCTTCGGCACCAGAAAATAGGTGGAATTGCACCCCTTGCTTCGTTCTGAATGCAGCACCACTTTTATCGCACTCTTCAAGAGAAGCTGACAGACCTAATACAAGAGGATGGGATCTGGAGGCAAGGTGCCGGTGTAAGGGCAGTGATCCTGAGGAAGCTGTACGAAAGGGAGACAGTAACCCTGTTGAATGACCGGCAAGGCCCAAGCATCTGACATGGTCTTGATCTATTCTGTGCTGAACAGGGAAGTGTACCCCAAACAGGGGATCTGTGGCAGAAAACCTCAGAGGTTTGGACCCTTGAGGTGCTAAAGGGACATCATACGCAAAGCCAGATGTCCACATAGACAAGTGTTGCCTGAGCAACCACACCTGTGGCCATGGACCTGCGCACACAATCAGCTGTGTCAATCCAGGATTGAAATATCTAGTGGGAAATTTCTGTGCCGTCTGTCACGATAGTCAGGAAGCCGTTGTCATGATTCCTGCCCCCCATCTCCCCAGCCCTCCAAGATGTCAGGCTGGAGCCAGGCCATGATCACCTACATGGCCCTTAAGGGCCTCTCCATCCCTCCAAAGACCCATTTGGAGTCAGACCTGGCACTTGTGGCACCAGACTCACTCACTCTCATAGGATAACATTGGGGATTGGACTTGTAGTGCTTTGATGGGGACAGGATGGATGCCCCCACATATTTCGGTTCCCAGAACTGCATGTGCAGTCTAGTCCTTTGGGTGTGGTTCAGCCCAGAGACACCTGGGATATCCAGAGACTATTTAAGCCACGCCCAGGCTGAGAAACATGCTTTGTGTTTTCTGCACCTGCAGCGTGACACTCACTGTGTTTGGATCCGTCTCCAGTAGGCCTGCATCTTTCTTCTGCGCTCAGCTCCTGCAAGAACAAGGACACCGTTAGGAACAGCCTTACCTTGCAGCGCTTCTGCCCATCATTCATCGCTTCTTCTGTTCTGCGGGCATCTTCGGTGGTGTCATTCCCATCCCGGCACGCCGCTTCCTCAGGAAAAGGGAAAAGAACAGAAAAAAAGGCATTAGTAAGTATTCAGCAAATACAGGAGGCCACAAGACCCAAAAGGCGGAGGAAGGAAGCCGCTGGAAGAGTGGCGTGGTTCTGAAACAGCTGCACCATCTGGGCGATGTTAGTGACTTTCCACGGGAGCAAAAGCCTTCCCTACACCGGTGTCTAGGACTGCTCAGATGAACTGGAGCTGTTGGACTGACGTCAGATGGGCCTTCTTCAAGTTGAGGGAGAAGCCCAACCTGTGCAGTAGTAGGCAGGTGTCTTCCAGATGAGACAAGAGTAGCCCTGCGAATTACCCTCGGATCAGCGACAGAAATATATGGACCCAGGATCTCCTGAGGTGAGCCGCAACTACTGCCATTAGCTCGGTGAAGACCCTTGGCGTAGAGGTCATCCCAAAGAGAAGCACTTGAACTGATGGTGCTGGTCGCCAATGAGGAACCTTAGGAACTTCCTGTGCTTTTTGGTATCAGCACATGGAAATGGGCGTCCTGTAGGTCTATTGACACCAGCCAGTCCTGGAGCTCGAGAGCATGCAGACTTTCTCTCAACGTCACCATCCTGAATTTGACCCTCCTCAGGAACTTGTTGAATGCCCTGAGGTCTAGGATGGGACAGAGACCTCCTCCTTTCTTGGGCACCAGGAAGTAACAGGAATGCCAACCCAAACCTCTCTGATCAGGAGGCACCTCTTCCAGGGCACACATCAACAACAGGGCTCATATCTTCCTGGAGCTCCTGTCCCGGGTGGATTGGGGGAGGTGGAGGTCTGTCTGGAGGACTCTTCAGAAAGGGGAGACAATTACACTGAATCAACTGCAGGGCCCAGGCGTCAGAAGTAATTTCCTGCCACTGGGGCCAATACGCTGCCAACTGTCCACCAACCAGTGCATCGCGGGAGGGGAAAATCAAAGCGGCTTAGAGGGCGCGGTTGACCCTGCCACTGCTGCTTGTTGGTCTCCGGGGGCCCCTCTGCCCCTTGCGGGACGCGAGAAGCGCCTCTGTCCCAGCTTGGCTTGCGGGGGCTGAGTCTTGCTGCCATAGGGCAGTTAGGGTCTATAGCCTCTGCCTCAGGAGGCAAAGGCAGGTTTGGCTGGCTGCGCCTCTAGGCACAAAGATTTAGCAGCCAATTTTGACTCCTTGAATTTCTCCAAGGATTCGCCTGCAAAAGCATGTCACCTTGAAAAGGCATGACCAGTAACCTATTTTGGACATTTGGGAAGGAGAAGCCAGAAGTTTTAAGATGAGCGTGGTGTCTCATCACAACTGCTGAGCCCATTGCTCTGCCAACGCAGTCTGGCTACCTCTTTCCCATCCTCCACCAGCTTTAAAAAACAGAAATGTCTTGTATGGCACCCTCAGGGACATACTCAGCCGCCTGTTCTACTTTTTTCCATAAGCAAAACGATTATTTGGTGAAACCACATGCCATGTTAGTGGCTTTGAGAACCATGCTACCAGAAGTGTTCACCTTTCTGGCCAAAGCGTCACATTTTTTCCCCTTCTCTGTCCATAGGCAGATTAGAGATGGATGCCGCAGGTCTGGTGTAATCAGTGGCAGCCTGAATAACCAAACCTTCTGGGGAAGGATGTGTGGCGAGGAAAGAAAGATCTCCTCTTGCCAGCTTATACTTCCCTGTGAAATTGGACTGGTACGAGGGTGATGCCATAAGGAGGCTAAAAGCTCTGCAATGGCTGGGTTGAAAGGCATATTGGAATTGACAGTGGGACTCTCGTCCAAAATGTCAGTAAGATCTTAACCTTGAAGAGGAGCAGTGGACGCCTTCAACCACAGGGTGTCAACTACCCTGTGAATCTGCTCCCTGAACTTCACACTAGTATGGGTGCAGGGCTGTTTTTGCTGTAACTCCAGGTCAGGGGAGGTATCCAGGCCACTGGCATCATGTAAACCCCTAGCAAAAGCCAATAAATTGGCCTGGCAGTCGAAATAGTCGATGCCGCCATCTCCCGTGTAAACAGGGTCGACCGGGACCCAAGGTTCATCATTCTTCTCGACTCAAAAATAGAGTGCATGGAATCGAAGAAACCCAATCTCGACAGTGGCACAAAGGAACCATCGGCGACTGTCGGCGCAGAAGGTTTGAGGATAGAATTCAAGGCCAAAGTTTTCGATGCAGAGGGTTGTTTCGGAGCCGAGGAAAGCTGGGGCAACCAAGAGACGTCAGGAGCCTGGGCCCTACGGCCTTCCGGTGACTTATTCCCAACAGGAGTAACACCCAAAGACGTTTTTGACGCCGTCAACGGAGTGGCTGGCTTGGGCCGGAGCCGCACCTATAAACGTCTTGCGTTTTAAACCTTTCCAACACAGAGGTCTTAAAACTTTTCCACTCTTCCCAAATGGTCGGCCCTGCCGAGGGCTTACCACGTTCTGATGAGCTGGACTCACGTCAATGGCAGTGGTGCCGCTTCTTCTTCCGCAAGGAAGACGAGGAATGGCTCCTGGAAAGGGACCGTTTCTTGGTCTTCTTACGATGTTGGTCTTTCCCCTTGACGGGGGTGGGCTCCTTGGTCTCGGCCTCCGAGTACCAGTTGAGCGACCATGCTGGAAACTTGCCGACAGGTCGGCCAAAAGCCAGTTTCCTGGCCCTCTCCCATTTCAACTGCATCTTTGCACACGACACGCAGGCCTCCGTGCCGTGACTAGCATCCAGATACCATACACAGATGTCATGGGGGTCAATGAGACATTTTGGCCTCACGATCGCAGCATCGCTTGAAGCCCGAAACCCTGTGGGATGACATCACGTCCGAGGCTTTTGAAGAAAAAAAACGTACAAAGTACAATAAGAAAGTTGAGTAAATTCAAGTCGTGTTCCTGAAGCAACGTGTGGGGAAAAAAAAGGAGCTGAAGCATAGGGCGTAGTGATGTGATATATACAAGAAAGCTGACGTTACCTCCGGCACAGACGACAGAGTCGAGGTCTACTATGCCCCCAGTTGAAAAGTTTCCGAACAGCAGAGCCGAGGAGATGGATA
Organism: Ambystoma mexicanum; assembly: GCF_040938575.1. Taxonomy (NCBI): domain Eukaryota; kingdom Metazoa; phylum Chordata; class Amphibia; order Caudata; family Ambystomatidae; genus Ambystoma; species Ambystoma mexicanum. The sequence goes on along the minus strand of NC_090923.1, from coordinate 487,458,517 downwards.
TCTATCATAATGAGAAATCTGCGTGAGAAAAGGAATCCATTGAACATTACAAATCAGTAAGTAATTTGTTTTTTTTTCTCTTTATTAGTTTTACAGCATATTAAACGTAATTAACATTACCGCCTCCCCCCTGTCCCCCTCTTACTCCCCTCGCGGCAGCCTCTTTCTCTTACATGACTTCCGCTATGGGGTTCAGTTAGTTCAGGTCTAGGAGTTTTAGCCATTGGGGGGACCATTGGGCCCTATAGTCATCTTTCTGAAAGTCCACATTCTCTCGCCAGTCGGTTGCAAACTTTCCCAGGATGTTTATGGCATACAAGGCACATTCTAGCACCACCAGCTCCCACAGTTTGCGCGCCCACTCTTGTACAGATAGGATGTCCGTTCCCTTCCATCTCTGGGCAATAAGGGTCATTGCTGCCAGTGTCAGTACTACCCTTGCCTTTTCCCGGCCCCTACTTTCCCCCCTCTTCCCCTGCCTCTTTCATTCCCAACAGGACTTGTTCCGGGGATCTTCCAGTCCCTTCCCCAAATGCTTGAGCCTGTAATACCTCCCTCCAACGGCTTTATCTTGGTGCATTTCCATCATATATAGCCTGACGTGCCTTCTTCCCCCATACGCCCTCCAATATGTCCCGGGAGGATAGCTTAGCGGCAACGTGCGCACCTTGAAGCAAGACGACACGAAGCAACATAGGTTCGATCCCCGGGTCCGCGCTTAGAAACCTCTGGGTGTTTAAGCGCGTTATAAATACAACTAAGACAAAAATATAAAAACAATTACGCAACTAAAAAAAACAAACAATTCCTGTAACAGCGCCTCGATGCCCGCAGGCTGTGTGAGCGCTTTAAAAATGCAAAATAAAATAAAAAATATTCCTTGGATGAGCTTGGGTAAATGCTATGTAGGCGAGCGGGTGTATAATGCCACCCGTACATGATCTTATACCATGTTTCTTGGAGTTGTGCCACCCTCGCCACTTTGGGTATTCTTCTCCAAAGTCTTTCCCACTCCTCTCTGCCAATTACCTGCCCAGTCATCTGCTCCCAGCTGGCCACATAGGGCCAGTTTGCTTGGGGGGAGGCCTCGTCCAGTATTCTGTATAAGTTTGATATGAGGCCTTTTGATCCATCTGGTGTCAACAAGAACCTTTCAAATGGTGTTACCTGGCGAGTCGCTGCTTCCCTAAACTCCCAGTTCAATATCCAGTGCCTTATTTGAAAATACCTGTCTCTCTCCCCTTCCTCTATCCCAAACTACTGTTTGCACTCTATAAAGGAACAGACCTTCCGATCCCGGAACATATCCCGTATCGTCCTGTAGCACCCCATCTATCCATTTCTCAAAGACCCCCTGTTCCATTCCCTGGGGTGAAATCCCTGTTATTAAAAATTGGTGTAAATGGGGACGGGAAGGTGGTAATGCCCTGTTTCTTCGCCAGTCTGTCCCATGTGTCTGCCAACAATTTGGTTATGTTGCTCGTGTACAGGTGCTTTGGCCTGTGCTAGGAGGTCCCTCAAGTCGCATTGTGCCATGTCTCTATCCATCTTAATTCGTGGCCTCTTCCCCCTCCCAGATGAATTCACTCGTTACTTTCACCAAATCCCCAAAAAGCTTCGAGGTATTGCCAACGGGATTGCTTGAAATAAGTAGAGCAGCTGGGGGAGCGTAACCATTTTGACCGCTACCACCGTTCCCATCCAGGAGACGAAGGATCCTTCATTTTAGGAAGTCCTTCTTTATTGCCTTTAGTATGGGTGGGTAGTAGGACCAGCACCACCCAACATTGTTGGTGTTATATCAACCCCAGGTATTTGATCCCTCTTGGGCTCCATATAAAGTGTGAGGATGTTTTTAGCACCACCATGTCCTCCTTCCCGACGGTAAAGTTAAACAGTTCTGATTTATTGAGGTTAACCCATAAGCCCAAAACTTCCCCAAATCTTCCCAACAGTTCCCTGCAAGCTTTTATTTGACACTTTGGGTCTGGTGAGTGACATGAGCATATCGTCGGCAAATGCCGCGCCCTTATGTTGCTTGCCCCTGAAGGGAATGCCCTGGATCTCCTCTGCTCCCATATTGCTTGCAGGAGAGGTTCTAGATAAATTGCGTACAAAAATGGGGAAAGTGGGCACTCCTGCTTGGTTCCCTTTCGCAAGCGAATTGGATGCGACAGAGCCAGTGACCATCAGTCGTGTTAATCTATTGTTGTAGTTGGCTTGAACCATTTTTAGGAAGTCTCCCCCTGGGCTAACTTTCTCCATTACCCGAAACAGAAACGACCACCCCACTCGGTCGAATGCCTTTTCTGCATCCAGTGATAACAAAACCGATGAGTGGCCTTTTTATGGGCTTTCCAACTAGATGTGCCACCCTTCTGATGTTGTCCACTGTCTGTCTTCCCAAGGTAAAGCCCGTCTGATCCTGATGGATCAGTGACGGGAGGCAAACCTCTAGACTATTTGTCAGCATTTTAGTGTAGATTTTTGCGTCTACGTTTATGAGCGCTATGGGCCTGTAGGAGGTGCATGCCGTGGGGTCCTCATTGGGCTTTGGTATGAGGGTAATCCTGGCTTCTTCCATGGCAGGTGCAATGCGTCCCGTTGTCTTAAACATGTTAAATAGCTGTGTCATTTGGGGGACCAGCAGGGACGCATACGTTTTATAAAAGGTGGCTGTATAAGCTGTCCGGTCCTGGAACCTTGTTCAGGGGCAATTTGGCAATGATTCCCCTCACCTCCTCGTCAGTTATCTCACGTCCCAATATCTCCTGTGTATCGGGGTCTGTTTTGGGCAACTGTATTTTCCCCAAGAAGTCTATTTGCAACTGGGTCTGTGGGTTTTGGGATGTACACAGGGATTCATAATACCTGGCCAGGCACTCCTGTATTTCCTCCGTACAGGTAAGATGGTGTCCCTTTTCATCCTTTATTGCTATAATTGTGTTCCGGACCCCTGCTCCCCTGAATGGTTGTGCTAACAGTGTGTCAGCCTTATTGGCTTTAGCATATTTCTGCCTGACAAATAACAGAGTCCTCTATGCTTTCTTAGTTCCAAGAAATCCCAACTGCCCTACTGCGCGCCTATATGCCTTGAGTGTTTTCCTTGTGGGGGTGTCGCCCACCCTTTGCCTCGCTTCCTCCACTTCTCTCTCCAGTTCAGTCTCTAGAGCCTTCATCTGTTTCTCCCTTTGTACCCTTGCTGCTATGAATTCGCCCGTTAAAGTTGCCTTCAATGCATCCCACCAGAAGCTCTCCAGTGTCTACCCTTTTGTTAAACTTATTCTTCCATCTCCATAACCTGCTATCCCCAAGGAGCCAACCTCCACCTCCTCTCTCCCCAGCATATTCGCTGATACCCAAATATAGTCTATTCTGGATTGTGAGCCGTGGATACACCCTCACCCCGAGAGAAATGTGTGACCCTCTTTTGCCCCTTTCAGTGCTCTCCAGACATCCCTCAGCCCGCACTCTCCTGTAGTTGGGGAGACGCTACTGCTCCACCTCCCGATCCTCCCTGAGCCGTCCTATCCCGTGTCCCGGGCCACACCATGTTAAGATCCCCCATCATGATTATGTATCTCTTTGCAAATATATCCAGCACCGCCAGGAGATCCCTCATAAAGGGTTCCTGACCTGTGTTGGGTGCATATACTGATGCCATGATATAGGCTATTTCTTTGTATTCTTCTTTTAACTGGGAGAAGCCTCTGTGTTTGAGTCGCCCCTGGTCCTTTTTTAGAAGATTGGTTTCTTGTAGTGCCAGGACATCTGGTCCTGTCACTCTGGAAAATCTCCCTAACTTTTTCCTTTTGAGAGGGGTGCTAAGCCCTCTCACATTACATGGATCATCCACTTGAAATTGGGATGTTCGCTTCTTGCTCTTAGCCTCCTTCCCTTTGTCCCTTTCCCCTAGTCCAAATCTCATTCTCCTCCCTTCCTTGTTGATCCTAACCCCTTGAGTACTCCCCGTTATGCGCTTTTGTTTTGCAGCTATCCCTCCCACCCCCCGCTGCGATTCTCCCCTCTGACTTTCCCCCTCCCCATTGCCATCTTACTTCGCCCTCGCCCCCTCCCCTCATCCCAACTTTGGGATGATACCCACTCCTCCTTCTCATACCCTCTGTCCGCCCTCCTTCCCTCCCTCGGGCTCGTCCGCCCTTTCTAGTTCCAACATGTTTACACTCCCTATGTCCCCATGCCATTAGTCACCCCTATTTGTCCACCACCCCCATTTCTGCCGCTGCTTATGGGCTCTGCGACACCTCCGCTAACCATCAATGCCCCCTGCACCTCCATCTTCTCCCACTTTCGAGCGTAGGCCTTGCCCTTTTTCTCCTTTTTTACCCTGTCGTGGACCACTCCCCCAGTCTGGGCCTTGTTCTGTTCTCCTGTGGGGGGATCCCTCTCCAAACTGTTTGCTACCCATGTCTAGGTGTAATATGTCTGCTGCCTCCTGTGGGGTGGCTACTCGTTTTTGGAACCCTTCCCACTCAAACACCAATCCAAATGGAAAGGTCCACTTGTACTTGATTCCTTTTCTGCTCAATTCCTTCACGATTGGGCCCATATGTCGTCGCTTGACTAGAGTGCTGTTCGTCAGGTCCTGGTATAACGAAACCTGTTGGCCTTTGTATAGCACTGGTCTTGTAGCCTGGCCACCATCCGCACCACTTCTTTTTGGCTATACCTCGCAAATGCCGCCAGGACATCGCGGGTCCTTGCGTTAGGGACCTTGTTTTGACGGCCCACCCTATGGATCCGATCCAGCTCGACTGTCTCCGGGTCTAGCCCTCCCAGCAGGTCTGCAAAGATACTCTGTGTCTCCACCTTCAGGCCTTTGTCCTGTACCGTCTCTGGCATTAGCTTTATTCTAATGTTAATTCTCTGTGACCGGTTTTGCAAGTCCTCCAGTTGTAATTCCAGGTACTGTGTTGCAACATTTAGGCGTACTATGGCCTCGCTATTTGCCGTGGTCTCTTTGTCCACCTCCTGCCTCATTTCCACTAGTGCCGTGCTGAGGTCGGACCGCATGAGCTGAAACTGTTCTTGGAAGGTTTTGGCTAGGGTCGCCTGGAGGGACTGCATTTCTCCTCGAAAGTCCTGTCTCGTCATCAGAGTTGTTAGCTCATCTACTGCAGGGGCCTTACGCTCCGTCAAGCTGTCTGGGTTTGATTTCCCCTGATCCCTTGCTTCGAGGGCAGGCCACATTGTGAGTTGTGCCAGGTGTCCGTCCCCCCCCCCCCCAATGGAAGGGGCCGCTTTCGTGACTCTGCCCTTGGCCTTGAATGACATTTATATCCTCTGGCTCTGCCTCTTCCTTTTTATGAAGACCTTTTAGGTAGAGCCGTGGGGCCTGCTGATACTTAGAACTGTTCTCAGGAACGGGAGCCGTCTCTCTCCCCCTTCAAGCGTTGGCCCCTGTCTGCCGTCCTCTCTCTGGGCTGCCTTTCGTTACAGGCCTAGGTGACCCGCCTTCTGCGTGATGGCCGCGGGTTTCCCCTAATCCACTAGGGCCTGCAAGCGTCTGCCGCTCTGGCCCCGGCCTAGTAACCTCCAGGTTGTTAAGCCCTCATTTTCTGGCCTCAACCATATTCTTCAGTGCGTGGGGGATGGGGGACCTGTTTTCGGGGGCCCTTTGCTTAAAGCGTTGGTGGATGGGGCTCCCCAACGTCCACAATGCCCAATGAGTCCTCCAGTGCTGGGGCCTGTGCCCATCTCAATCCCATGTCCCTGGGGCCTCCGGCTTCCTTTGCAACAATGTTCCTACCTCTTGGAGACGAGCAGTGGCCGGATTGGAGGCTCTGGCGTGCTTCACTCATCCCTCCGCCGGAGCGCGGTTCTCCTCTGTGCCCCCTTGGATCCTGCCGGAAGGCTAGCCCCCTGGCTCACTGCAATTTAGTTTGTTTCGGGCCCCTCCTCTTTCCGTATGTCTCCATTCTTTCTGGGCTGCTCCTCTGCCTCACCGCGTTGGACACCTTACTTGGCTGTCGGTAAACACACACACCTTCCTCATCTGCTCTCTAAGTGCGAGGCCGGGCCACCATCCTTACTGTTAGCGAGCATCTTGCTGCTTCCTCTGCACGCTACCTGGAGCTGGCATATCCGAAGTGCCGCTTTCTTGCCGCTCCAAGCCCTGCAGCCTCAGCTGTCATCCCATCACAGGGGCGGGTCGCCAGCTCCTCTTTCTGGCCACTCAGGCGCGACTGCAATGCCTTCTCCTCCTTTCGGGCGGTCCTCTCTCGTGGTCGCACTGACTCCCAAGGCTGCAGTGTCTTCGCTTCCTTCTCCCTGCCCGAGACTGTCTCCTCGATTTCGCTGCACTCCTGCTCCGATCAGCCCTCTCTCGGGGGTCGGCTCTACTACCGCGCCGTGTTGCTTGTTGTCCAGGGGCGGTGGAATCACCTCATCTAGGGCCTGGGCCGGGAGCAGCCGTCGGTACGTCTACCTTGTTGGCGGCCATCTTGGAATCCCAAATTGACTCCTTCCTCTAATGAACTCCTTCCTCCTATGGATTCCCCATCTATGATAAACTCCCAAAGCAGTATGTGAACTTGGAGAGGGGAGGAAGGAAGAGTACCACCTAAACAAGAAAACTCTGGAGGAGTGCCCTACCAAACCGGGCATCCTGACCCGCAAGGCAATCCAAGCAGTCCAGGACAAGGACCACATTCTGCAGGGCAGAGGTGGCAGCCACTCCTCTTGTAGAATGAGCCCCGAGACCTTCAGGCACATCCTTCGAGCAAGATCATAGCATTCTAAGATGCAATGAATGATCACCTGGATAGGGTCGGTTTGGTCACAGTGCTTCCAGTACGAGCACCAGCATAACCAACAAAAAGCTGGTCATCCTTCCTAGCCTCTCTATTATGATAGACTTAGAACTTAAGGACCCATACCAGTCAATTAAACCGTTCCTCTGCCTTGGAATGGTGAGATTGAAATCTAAGACCCCCTTTGGCAGAAAGGATTGTCTCACTCTCAAAGTCACCTTCTCTTTCTAAAAAACAAATAGGGAGGATGGAGCTCACCAACCGTCTTGCGCAAGTGCTGGCAACCAGGAAAATCACCATAAGGTTGAGCAATCTAAATAGAAAAGGAATGAAGGGGCTCAAACAAAGCACCCACAAGAAATGTTACAACTAAATTAAAATCCCACGCTGGAATCAAACTCCACAAGAACTGCATAACAGTGGGCACTGCTCTGTTCTGGGGAACTCTAACACAGAAATAGTGGTGAGGTAACACTTCACAGTGCCAATCTGCAGGCCTGCTTGGACCAGGGAAAGAAGAAAGTCCAACAAAGGGGACAGGTTAAAGGCTCCAAGTTGCTCTGACTGCACCAAATCGAAAATGTATGGCACCTTCAGACAAATGGATTTCGCAGCGGCCATTCGAGCTGAAAGGAGCGCAGAGGACATCATCCAAAAAGTCCCACTCCTTATATCTCAGCCTCTCAGTAGCTAGCAGGTTCAGTCGGCTGAGGTTCGAATGGAGGACCTGCCCATCCGACTGGGAGAGCTAGTCTACTCTCCACCGACGGCACATGGGAGGGCAGATGGACATGTCGGGCAACTCCGCATACCACGTTCTCCGGGCCCTGTACAGGGCTATCAGGATCAGCATGGCTCAGAACAGATGTAGTCTCCTGAGGACCAGCAGGATTACTGGGATCCGCGGGAACGCACAAAAGGAGGCCGAAAGTCCCACCCGACCATCAATGAATCCTCCAAAGCTCCCTGATGAGGAAATTCCCTGCAGCATAACCATTTGCACTTGCTCTTGAGAATGGAAATGAAACAGTACCCTTGAGGAGTGCCCCAAAGAGAGAATATCTCCTCCATAATTTCCTGACCGAGCTACCACTCGTGGGAGGCCGAGGTCTGTCTGCTCAATGCATCCGCTGTGACCTTCTCCCGTACGGCCAGATGAGCCACCATCAGGGAGACACGATTTCAAGAGCCCAGAACCATAGTCTCATGATTCTCTGCAAAGAGGCAGGGACTACACTGCATCACATTTGTTGATGTAGTGCATGGCAACTGTGTCCTACATCAGGATCAGCTTTGTCCTGTGTTTTACAGAGGGTAGGAAAGTGACCAGGGCCAGCCTTACCACTCTTCGCTCCAGCAAGTTAATGTGTTCCCGAGATTCTGCGGAAGACCACAGTCCACTCACCGTAAGACCCTACAAGTGAGCACCCCAACCTGTCAGAGATGCGTCCGTGACCACCATCACCTGGGGCCAAGGTTGCAGAAACAACACGTCTTGCAGCAAGTTGTTTCGACCGGCCCACCACGCTAAGGCCTGAGACACCCGACCCAAGAAGGTACGACCTGTTTCCTTGGAACTGCAGCCATTGGCAAGCAAGAAGTCACTGAAGCATCTCATGCGCAGCTTTCCTCATTAAACCACTAGGATGCAGCAGGCCATGAGGCCCAGAAATCACAGGAAGGCCAATGCTCAGACTTGTGTCTGTTATTGAAGGACATTGACCATATGGAAACTGTTCGCCACTCGATCCTCGGAAGGGAAAGCCCTGCCCTGTCCAAGACTGCCCCAATAAAATTGGAGAGACTGGGGTGGCAGAACCTGAGACTTTTTGAAGTTCAGAGAAAAGCCCAAACTGTGGAAGAGAGTGCATGTACGGAAAAGATGTTCCGACACTAGCTCCAGTGAGCGAGCTCGGACAAGCTACTTGTCCAGGTAGGGAAAGACAAATGCCCCATCCTGAGTCAAGCAGCCACCACTGCCAGCATTTTGTTGAGAACCCTGGGTGCTGACAAAAGACTGAATGGCAGGACCCTGAATTGGTAATGTTGTTGGCCCACCACAAATATCACGTACTTACTGTGCTTCAAATGAATCGCCACATGGAAGTAGGTGTCCTGAAGATTCACGGAAACCAACCAGTCCTGCAGATCAAGGGCTTGCAGAATCTGGTCTAGAGCAACCATCTTGAACTTGTCCTTGCAAAGGAACAAGCTCAGTAGCCGTAGATCCATAATGGGGTGCAAGCCTCTGTCCTCCTTTGGCAGCAGAAAATAGTTGGCGTACCACACCCTCCCTCGTTCCGAACACAGAACTAGTTTGATAGCTTTCTTTGCCAGAAGCAGATGGACCTCCTCCAGAAGAATGGGGTCCAGAGAAAAAGGGGGTGGTCATTGGACCGTGGTCTGGTAGGTGTTGGAGAAAAGGAAGGCAATACCCCTGACTGATTACCTGTACTGCCAAAACATTGGACGTGGTCTCCGACCATTCCCTGCTGAGCAAGGATGGCCTTGAGGGGTGCTGGAATCTATCACAGAGGTTTGGTGCCCTGGAGAGCCAAGGGGACAGCGGCTGCCACAATACCTCCTTGTTGAGAACCACTGCCTCTTGGGAAGCATCTGCCTTGGCACCTTCCTGGGGCATGTTGTTGACGGCTCTGGTGGGCAAATGCGGGAAAGGGGTGAAACCCCTACTCTGACTAGGATTGCATGGTGGGCTGCTGGACCGTGAGTCACAAGGACTTGGCAGTCGCCTTAGAAGACTGGACTTTCTGCAGGGCATTGTCAGCTCCAAAAAAGTTGTGTCCATGAAAGATGTGAACGTCAGCCACAAGCCTGGACGTCCTTAGCCATGAATGGTTCCTGACCACTATGCTAGTGGCCATGGACCTGCCTACACAGACTGTTGTGTCTAGGCCAAACTGCAGCATCTGCCCTGCCGCCTCATTGCCGTCCGAGACAGAAACCCAGCCCTCATCGCACCCTCTGGGACGTTCTCTGCAGCACCAGCTACAGCAACAATTCACCGCTCCCAGTGCTAGACTGCCTGACGCAAATACCTTCTTGTCCCATGCCTCCAGCCTTTTGCAGCCCCTGTCCGGTGGAAGAGACAGAAAAGTAGATATCTTCAGGATTGCTGTTGCGGCCTCTACCACCAGGCTTTCAGGTGATGCATGGGCAGAGAGGAAAGCTGGGTCCAATGGTGCAGGATGGGGCTTCCTTGCCAGATCTTTGTCAACTGGGGCCACAGAATCAGGTTTCTCCTACCCTTCCAACACCGGGGCCTCCACTGCCACATTGAAGGGCAGCAGCGTCTCTTTCTCTGTGGCACCGTCTAGAATGTTGCAGAGCTCGTATTGCACTTTGGAATTGGACGGTGCCGAGAGACACAATGTATCGGCCACCTTTGCCATCAGCTGCTGTAAAGCAGACTGAGGTTTACCTGCTGTTCGTGCCGGCAGATTGCCCAACTCTGGAGAAGTATCCAGACCGCTGGGCACTTGCAGGTCAGCTGCCAGAGCCAACATGTCGCAACTCCTGTGAACTCCTCAGGGAAGTCCCACTCTTCGCCCATGGGTTCAAAACCAACAAGGACATGGTCACATTCTGTGTCATAATTTTCATACATTTTCGAGATAAACGCATCTCTGGGAAGAAGGGACATATTCCTGTGGTTGTCCTCGGTGCCGATGACGCCAAAGAGGATGCTGCAGCCGGCACCAAGTGTTCTCACTCTCCAATAGACCCGGCCCGAGCCCGTAGGCATGCATTAGTGGTCGCCTGAGGGTACCCTGCGGGTCACGGAAGACACAGTGGTACTAATTGGTGCCAAAGCTGAAGCCAGTGGTACCCTTGTCTGCGCCACAGGTGCCGGGTCCCGGAGCGGCCCGTGCCCTGGCAAAGATATCAAGCATCTTGGGGCATAAACGTTCCCATTCCTCCTTTGTGGAGGGTTGGGTTGGAAAGGGTACCCGCGCTGACTGCTAGGGAGAACCCTTAGAGCGGTGGCTCTTTTTCATTGAGGAGTAAGACGAGTGGTAGTGAGGGAACTCCCTCAGAGAGTGCAACCTCTTACAGTGCATCTTCTCCCTCTCCATGCACCGAGCCGTTCGATCTTCTGAAGGACTGTGCGACCGTGAACGCGGGACCTTCGCCTTGTGGATGAAGGTGAATAATTCCACTGGCCGCTCCCTACGGGAATTTGGAATTTGGGGGCATCGACTGACACAACCCACAGTCCTGGTTGTCGTGGTCTTCACCCAGACAGTACAAGCAAATGCAGGGAGTATCAGAGACAGCCATGGTTTAAGTTACTTGCCTGTAACAATTGTTCTCCAGCATGGGCCTGGCATAGATTCACATGCTCATGAATAACAATTGTACATATACATAACAACGGGAGGTGGCAAGGCTCAACAGAAGCAAGAAACTCTCACCTCTGGAACAGACTCACCTCAAACAAACAAGTTGCGTAACACCTCTTGGCTGACTCGGGACTCCTCCCGGGAATCCCCGTTGACGCAGTAGAACCTCGTGAAGGTGCGTGGACCTACGCGCAGCAGCCCTGAAGATGTTGAGCAGGGACACACCAGAGAGAAACGCTGTTGTTGCTGCGATGGCTCTGGTGGAATGGGCTCTCGGCCAACCCAGCCAACCTGGCAGGGGCCTGCTAGCCAGACTACAGTACATGATCCAGCCGGAGAGAGCCACCTGGACGATTGAAGCCTTCGACAAGGCCTTCCCCCTGATTTAAATGATCAAAGTTGACAAACAACTGAGAAGTCTTCTGAAAACTCTTCATACGTGCCACGTAGAACTTCAAGGCACAAGCAAAATCCAACAAATGCAAAGCCATGTGATGACCGATTCCCGAAGAAAACTGGCAACACCAAAGCCTTGTTAGGTGGAATTCCAAATGAACCTTAGGCATGAAAGTGGGGTGTATACGCAGTACCACCCTCGAAAGTGTGGAAGGACAAGTAAGGCTGCTTGCAGGTCAGGGCCTGAATCTCCCCAACCCTTCTAGCCGAGTGATAGCCATGAGGAAAGCGGTCTTCCGCGAGAGAAACTTGAGCAGGACCTGATGCACAGGTTCAAAGGGTGCTCCAATGAGTTTGCTTAGCACCATACTGAGCTCCCACGCCAGTGGAGTAGGCTTTACCGGAAGAAAAGTCCGGAAAACACACTTCCTTGATGAGTCTGTGAGACCACAGTGAAGGTCTGCATGGAGACCTAGTGTACCTGGATATGGCGGCGAGATGCACCTTCATAGAGGCATGAGCCAGCCACGCTTTGGCCAAGGAAAGAATGTATGGAAGCAGTTGAAGGGCCGTATCCCACAGCAGAGTAATCTTCATGACTTTTTTTGTAGCGGCTGCGGCAGCGCCTGAAGGCAAAGAGGCAGTTGCCTGAGCAGCTTTGGCACCTCTATTTTCCCCGACCACCACGGGTACTTTTACGCTGACCCTTTTGACTGGCGGCTCCTCTCGTTCTACCAAAGGAGTAGTAGTAAGGAAAAGAAACTCCCCTCCACTGCTGTTCCCTAGGACGAAAAGGCGGAGGTTGACACAGCTGCGCTTAAAGATTTTGCCGCAGCTTTTGAGGTCTGCAACCTCTCAAGGCTCTCGTCAGCCTTGCTGCCAAACAAATGCGCGCCATCAAAGGGCATGTTGAAAAGATGGGCTTGCACATCCAGGGCAAAACTCGACTTCTGCAACCACGCAAATCTGCGTATAACATTGCTCGCAGCCATGGATCGGCTAACACTTTCGGCCGTGTCCAACCCGACTGAAGGGATTCACACATGGCATCTTTGCCATCTTGCACGAGAGCAAGGGACCCTTCCCTTTCTTCCCCATCAGGAATATACTCAGCCGCAAGAGAAACACAATTCCACAGTGTGTGTTAAAATCTTGCCAAGGCACAAGTGGAGTTGGCCGATTTCAGCACCATCCTCCCCGCAGAACACACCTTGCGTGCCCAACCGTCGAAGCATTTCTCGTCCCTATCAGGAGGCATGGTAGGGTAAGCCACCTGCCTCGAGGTGGCCGTAGCCGCCTGAACCACCAAACTCTGGGGAGTAGGGTGATATGAAATGTAGTTGGGGTCGCCACCGGAAGGGCAGAGTTAACGATTTGTTAACTATCGGAAGAGATTCTGGGGACTGCCAAGCAGCCGCCACCCTTTTCTGCAAGGTCAAATGAAAAGGTAACACCGGGTCAGAGGACGGACCTTGATCCAAAATATCCGTCAAGTCATCCTGAACAAAGGCCTCAGGAGGAGTGGACCAACCAAGATATTCCGTGACCCTAGCCATCAGTCTCCTGTAGGACGACTCAGCATGAGCCCCAGGCTCAGGCATGCCAAATTCCACCTCAGGAGAAGTGTCTCAGCCACTGGCATCATGAAGAGATTGCCTTACCTCTTCCAATTGACTATCCCTCGAAAAGACAGGAGCCACATCAGGCTCAACAGGGTCAAAATCTAAATCTGAACTCTCCTCCTCCTCATAGATGTCATCCAGAGGGAGGTAAATGTCCAGTCTCCGGACAGCCGAGGGTCTGGAGTCCTTAATAGGTCTCACAGACTTGGAAGTAGCCTTCCTTGGAGGATCCACCGAACCAGGGACCTCAGACGGCAAATCCCAGCCAAAAGGCCCCGAAGGAGTCAAGAGCGCCGATGGCTTCGGTGTCGAGAGCGCTGATGGCTTTGGCGTCGCCAACGGCTGGTATGCAGGCAAAGCTTTGATGTCCATATCCGATGGACAGAGCGCCAACGGAGTCGAATCCGACCTCGAGCCCTTAGCAGCTTTCTGCGGTCTCGCTGGGGACGAGAACCGAGACCTGCAAGCACATCTCTTGCGACCATCCTGAGCCTTGTCCGAACGGGACCTCAAAGTTTCCCGATGAGGATCGCGCCGAGGACCGGAGCCTGAAGGCACACGAGCCACAGATCGAGACTGTTCCTTGTCGGCTTCATCAGAAGCCACGGACGGAACTGTGCCCTGCGATTGGAAAATCGGCAACATCTGCTCCCTGAAGGCAGCCCATTCCTCCAGAGTCGAGGACTTTGTTGGACAAGCCATTTTCCGCGTGACTCCATCTTCTGAGGAGGAGGAGGGGGAAGGCGACCAGTGACAATGCTTCCTAGAGTGCCGATATGAGGACGAATGGGGGGATCCACTCCGGTACCGAGACCCCCCCCGGGACTCCTTCCGACGCAGAAAGTCGCCCCTCGAATCGTCGGTGGACATCCCCTTGGACTTAGATTTACAGGACTTACTGGGCTTAGAACCCCTACCTACCTGAAGCTTTCCCAAATGCTGCCACAAGGCCTTAGCAGTCAGCGACTGGCATTTTGAACAGTCTGTGTCGTGACTCTCGCCCAAGCACCACAAACAAATGCGTTGCAGGTCGGTAATCGACATCTTAGACTTGCAGTCCCGGCAAGTCTTGAAGACAGACCGCGGAGTCGGAGTGATCGAAGAAGACATTCACGAGGAATACACGAGGCGGGCGGAGTCTCCGAAGCAAACAAAACGAAACTGAGGCTACAGGCACCGTGCGTCCTATTTATAACATCCGGTGACGTCGCCCTCGACGGAGGCCTTCGAGGGACATCGACCCGATGCCATTGACGCAGGACGCCCTCTGCCGAAAAAGTTTCCGAAGTACACAGCTGTGGACATTACATGTCAAAGATGTAGAATACGTTGGAGGACGCAATCCATTCAAAAAAATTGTGTGGACTGTGGCAATGGAAGAAGGGTTTGAATTGAAAAAAGCAATCTGCACGGCCCCAGTTTTAGGCGTCCCTAATTATGCAGAGGAATTCTTTGTATTCTCGCATACAGATAGCACTTTTATGACAGCAGTACTCACGCAGAGAACCACGTTTGGGTACAAGACCCTTACATATTATAGTGGAATTTCAGACCCCGTAATGAGAGGTCATTTTCCATGCAAGCAAATTTTGGCAGCGGCCGCGTTCGCCATAGAAAAGGCTACAAGCATAGGGATGGGATGCTCTATGACGTTATTTGTTGAAAACGTATTATTCACCATTTTAGAAAGACCGAAAGGTACGTTAACTTCTCAAAGGGCTTCTGCCTATGAGGTAGTTATATCAAATCCAGCAATCCAAATAGTTCCATGTAAAATAGTGAATCCAGCTAGGTGTATAGCTGTATCCAATCACAAAAGGAGAGCCCATACATGATTGCACAAACTATAAAGAGTTCTATGATGAAATCCCTAGAGTAAAGGAGAATGCATTAGCAGGGGGAAGAGATTGTGTTTATTGACGTGTCCTTAAGGATTGATCAAAATGATGGACAAAGGTATACAGGGAATTTCGGGTGCTCGTTCGTACTTGATTGCGATCCCATTATTCAGCGCAGGCTGCAGAATTGTTGGCGTTGATACACGCGATCGAGAATCACAATGACCAGGAAGTAACAGTGTACAGCGACTCCGCCTATGTGATGTCGACAGTGCACGCAGTATTAGCACGTTGGAAAAGGAGGGGCTCCTTCTGAGCAGACGGCGCGCCAGAGCATCACGCAGCCTTATTGGACAGGCTTATTAAGGCACTACAACTCCCAGTAGGCATAGCAGTCGTTAAATGCGCAGCTCACACCAAAGGGACAGATTTTATCACACATGGAAATCAAGCAGCAAGCGCTGCGGCAAAATGCATAGCAAATACAGATATAGAGATGATGAATTTTGAGACCCTTGATGTAAATGAAATGATGAATGTAATGACTGTAGCTGAAGGATATAAATCATTTGTCCAAAACACAGATAATGGAGTTCCAAGGGGAGGCACTTCAAGAGGAAAATAATGTATGGATGCGAACAGGGTGTTCTTTAAACCCCTCTGAAGCATTGTGGCGACAGGACAGCTGTAACGCTCACCTGATATCCACGGGGACGCCACTCAGCCTTGGTTGGACCACTCGCACTCTCGAACCCCTCCCTTGGAATCTATTCGGCCGAAGATTGGGCCTGCAATACAGGAATATCAAATTTTAAACCTTACTGTCTCTTGTTGCGTGGCTCCCACCTCCCTTGAGGACCAAACCTTCCCCTTAAACCTTCTCCTCACCTTGCTTTTTTGTATGATGCGCTCTCCGTGCAGGGGCGCGTAACTCGTGTGGGTGCGTCGCGACCTAGTTGCTTCACTAGTGCGGGCCCTGTCCGAGTCCAGACCTGCTGTGACTCCAGTTCGTTAAGGGATGTTTGCTGTTTTTTTTTTTAGAGTCTTGATAATCGGTCCTTCTCTCTTTTTCTTGTCCCTTGATGATGTCTCTGCTTCTTCCTCTAGGTACAGGAAGAGGTTATTGATGTTGCAGTGCGGATTGGGGTTGAGTACGAGGCGGAGAGTGAATGAGCGATGCGCGGTGCCATCCGTCTTTTTGTGTGCTGACCTGTGTCTCCGTCATGATTCCTGCCCCTCATGTCACCAGCCCTCCAAGATGTCAGGCTGGAGCCAGGCCACGATCACATACATGGCCCTCAAGGGCCTCTCCATCCCTCCAAAGACCCACTTGGAGTCAGACTTGGTGCTTGTGGCAGCAGACTCACTCACTCCCAATGGATTACATTGGGTATTGGACTTGTAGTGCATTGATGGGGACAAGATGGATGCCCCCACATATTTCGGTTCCCAGAACTGCATGTGCGGTCTAGTCTTTTGGGTGTGGTTCAGCCCAGAGACACCTGGGATACCCACAGACTATTTAAGCCACGCCCCGGCTAAGAAGCATGCTTTGCGTTTTCTGCACCTGCAGCGTGACACTCATCGTGTTCGGAATCGGTCTCCAGTAGGCCTGTATCTTTCTTCTGCGCTCAAGAACACCACCACCGTTAGGAACAGCCTTACCTTGCGGCGCTTCTGCCCATCATTCATCGCTCCTTCTGTTCAGCGGGCATCTTCGGCGGTGTCATTCCCATCCCAGCACGCCGCTATCTAAGGAAAAGGGACAAGAACAGAAAAAAGACATTAGTAAGCATTCAACAAATCTTCGCTTATTTTTTTAAAGACTGTACGAGCTTCAAACGCTTACCTGAATCCCAGCCGCTCTGGGGGAACTCTGTCTCCGGAACTTCTCATCCATCTGCAAGAGAGAAAAGACACTCCAGGTTAGAGTGGAAAAATCTAGAGGCGCCGCATACCGCGCTTACTCACTGCATTTCTTCTTCATAACCGGCATCCACGCTGAAAACGTCGCAGCACCTAAAAGACCCAGAAAAATAACTCAGTTCAATACAAATAAGAAAGGGTCGCATTGCGCATCGCGCTCTCACTCACCTTCAGCGCTACCCATCTCAGCAGCATGTCGCCATCCCCGGACGCCGGCTATCATCGAAGGAAGGAAAGGAACGAAGTTAGAGAACTGTTCAAAAGACTCATTATACTTACCTATCGGACTCTTGCCAGTGAAGTAACTAGGCAGAAACGAGCCCGCATCAATGAACGCGCCCCTGAGCTGAAAGCAGGACGGAGAGTACACTTTCCAAGAAAACAAGGCCCAGTCTCCAGTCGAGTAGACTCCAGGGAAGGGTTTGAGGTCGTAAGAGGTCAAAACAGGCTGAGTGACGTCCCCATGGATACCAGGTGAGCGTTACAGTCTCCCCTCTTTCTTGCAGGCCGCTGTAATGTCCCAGAATGGATGCTGACAGAGAGCACAAAGGGGTGAGTAAATACGCAGTATGCAGCACCTTCTTGTCTTTTCATGTGCTAACCTGTGTTTCCTCTCTTTTGTAGGTCGTTGTGAGGTTCCGGAACAGATGCTGACCAAGAGCGGCTCTAATTCAGGTAAGCGTCCGATTGTTCTTGCTGTTTTCTGAGTTGTAATATGGAAACGCTTACTAATGCTGTTTTCGCCCTCTTCTTCCCAGGTTGCGGCGCTCCGGAGATGGATGTGGCGACGAGATGCTCAGTTCACTAGACCAGGTGAGCGATGGATTGCAAACAGGATACTACTCACAGGTAAGTGTCGTACTAAAGATGTTCTTGTTCTTTCAGGTATGCGGCTCCAGGAAGGCAGGCAAGGAACACAGGAGATCGAGCTGAGCACATTGAACGTCACGCTGGTAACCGCAGAGTAACGCGAAGGTGTTCCTCTGCCTGGGCGTGGCTTATATAGCCACAGGTATTCCAAGGCCTGACCACACCCAAAGCACTAGACCGCATAGCACAGTTCTTAGAACTGAGCTATCTGGGCGCCTCCATGTTGCTCAAAAGCTCATTAACTAGTCCAGGTCCCATGTCATCCTCACATTGAGTATGAGCCTGGCGCCAAAGGCGACAGGACTGACTCCAGGAGAGTCTTTGATGAGATGACAAGGCCTTTAAGGCCATGATGGAGAATCATAGCCTGGCTCCAGTGACTTGCCTATGAGGGTTAGGGACAGGGATCATGACAACAGCACTGGTAAAGCAGTGATGCCTATAGCCTTCTTAAGAGGGCGCTGGAACAGCTACACTACACCGTGCATACAACTAGGGAGAATCTTGCTGTAACTATTGCTGAGGAATGGTTTGTACCAAACATGATGTAACAGGTTGCATTTTTTATGGTAAACTGTATTGTGTGCCAACAATTCACGGCTGGGCACACTATGCACAGTTAGAAGAGTCATTCCGAGACCCAATGGCCCTTTTCAGCACCTGCATATCGACTATGTCGACATGATACAAGTATGCAATGGATATAGATATTTGCTTGTTGTGGTGTGTCCTTGCTGAAGATGGATAGAGGCAGGTCCATACACACACCCAGACTCTACCTGCGCAGCCACATTTTTAGTACGAGAAGTGTTTCCTAGATGGGCAGATTGTGAGGTGAGGTTGTCGGATAATGGTCCTCATTTTGTCAATATAGTTTTGAACAGATCAGAAGTTTTCTTCGGCTTCTCATCCGCAAGGAAATGGGATCTGTGAGAGGCTCAACTGCCTATTAAAAGAAAGAATAGCCAAGTTGAAGATTACTCTGAAAAAAGGGTGGTTGCATTGCCTACCACTGGCGTTATATGCATTGAGGAACCAACCAGGTTCTGACCACCATCTTACGCTTCACGGAATCGTGACAGGAAGGCGAATGAGAACACCCCTAGTGCCTCCATCCAGAGTTAGAAGTGATGCTCAGCCGACATCAGAAGTACTAGGATTGGAATTGCACGATTATTCGAACTGTATGACTTCCAGTTTTCTGTCATTTCAGGACAGTTGCAGAGACGAGGGTGTAGGGCAGTACAGAACACAGGAGATGCTTCAACAATCCAAACTCAGGAACTTTGTCTTCCCTAACTTTACCCCGGAGATGCGGTTCTAGTGCGTAACCACACAAGGAAAAAGTGGGACGAGCGCTGTTTTAACAGTCCTTTTGTCGTTGAGGATGTAACGCCATCTGCTGGCAAATTGCAGGGTGAGCACGCTTGGATATTCCTGGGGAACGTAAAGATCTACTCTGGAGAAACTCCTATGCCTACACCCCTCCTCGAAGAAGCTGCAATGATCGGGGAAGAACCACAGCACGTGCAGACGAGATCTATGACGAGGAAGAAAGACGCAGAACCTGACAAGTGGAAAGATTAAAGACATTTTTAGTTGGACTGTGGCTTGACTTTGGACACTCCCCTTTGAGCTATTCATAAAAGGGTCAAAGAAAACCTTCGAGCACTCGTGGCATCCTAGTTGCAGAGTTAAGGGAAGATCTGCATTCTTAAAGCCACAGTAGTTTATTGACTTTGGACCGAGGCATACTTAAAAGCCTTTATAAGAAGAGAAGTATGCCAGAGTCTGATCGTGGATACAGCAATTGGAAGAGGGTACAATACCCTGATTCATTCCACACAGAGTTCTTGTTTGGATCTACTTATGCTTTTACCCAGTGATCACCTTTCTAGAAACTATTCGCCCACTCCCTCCTTCCCTGCAGCTCTCTGGCCGGCCTCTCTTGGCCCTCTTCCTGCCCTCACCTGCAAGGCTAAAAACCTCGGGGTCATCTTCGACTCCACACTCTCCTTCTCCCCTCACATCTCTGATGCCTCTAAGAAATCCCAACTACCAGCTGCACCTCCTCAGAGGTATTCTTCCTTTCCTCTCCTTCCCCCAGAAGCTTACCGTCTCCAGAGTCCTGGTTCTCTCTAAGCTGGACTATTGCAACAGTCTCTATCTTAATCTGCCTGTCTCT
Organism: Ambystoma mexicanum; assembly: GCF_040938575.1. NCBI lineage: Eukaryota > Metazoa > Chordata > Amphibia > Caudata > Ambystomatidae > Ambystoma > Ambystoma mexicanum. The sequence continues at coordinate 487,438,546 of NC_090923.1, read as the reverse complement.
ACTCTCCGCCCTCTGCAACCTATCCAAAACAGGACTGCAAGACTTGTCCTTGGCCTCAAGCCCAGGGATCGTATCTCTCCAGGACTGAAATCTCTGCCCTGGCTCCCAGTGGCTGCAAGGATTAAGTTCAAACCCCTCTGCATTGTCCACAAGGCCTTCTGGGGCCGGAATACCTTCAACTCTCTCTTCCCAAATAGCTTCCTTCTCAGGCTCTTCGCTCATCTGCCTCCAACTCCCTCAGGGTCAGTCGCTTCTCCAAGCAACGAGTGGGTGGTCGAGCTCTCTCTTCAGCAGGGGCCTCCCTCTGGAACAGCCTCTCTGAAACTTGAGGAGAACCATCTCCGGTTCCGGAAACACCTCAAAACCTTCCTCATTGCTCCTGCTTTCTCTGCCCCTCTCCCCTGCTGAAACTCCTGGCTGAAACTGCACTGGTCACCTGGCCACCCTTTCTGATCTTGGGTCCAGGCCAGGCCCCACTTTTTGCACGCTTTCACCCCCACTGGCAGACGATCGCACCTGGGGACTGTTTTCAGTCCCCTACCAGCACTTATTCTGCGCTTACCCTGCACTTGCCACCATCTGGCTGCTTTTATTATCTTATTTATTCTTTCCATCCCTTGCACTGCACTTTCCCCTACCCCCTTTCCCCAGGCACTTGCCCTTTCTCCCTACCCATGCACTTGTGCGATCTGAATGTCACCTGGCCTAGTAGGATCGTTGTCCGTTTCCCACTGTTTTCCCCTCCCTTGTCTCGTCGCGCCCTGAAACACTTGTGCATGGGCGCGTTATAAATGCCATATCATATCATTCACGCATTTTGAGTTGGTGTTGCATTTCTTATCCTTCACTGGTGGGGAGAACTTGTTGTTTCCAGCTTTCATTCGAGTTCCTGACAATGAGAAAATTATAAGAAGATTGCTTATAGTCATCACTGAACAATTCTTGAAGTTGCCCGAGTACAGTGAGGAGAATACAAATGCCCTCATCAGCCGACGCAGCACATAGACTAGTCAGTGTGGTGTTCTTACACACTGATATGGTTACCTTTCTGAGAGATCCAAGAAACACTGCAAATTTGAATATAATCTTGGAGGGAATCATCTATTCTGAGAGATGTCACAAAGCGGTGTAGAAACTTTCCTCCGAGGGACAGATCGTGAAAGTGTATAAAAGACAATCTTTGTTCATGCTGACAGGGAAGCAACATGTCTTCTGGACAGAAACAGATCTGAGGCATCAATTGGGAGCTGATCTATGTAGTAGAACTTGTATAAACGTGCAGAGGTCATTTTTCTTCACAATAAAGCAACATTTACATCTCGATTGGTGAAAAAACTGGTTCCAGACATACAGATAAAGTTGTTCTTAGCATCCAGTAAGCAGACAGCTGATCGATGACGAGTTACTGGATCAAAACAGCAGGAGCAATCTACAATGCAGAACCTTCAAAATATGTTTTTCCTTCCTTAGCATCAAATGATCGAGATGGGGAATTTTAACAGCAATGTTGTGTTGCCACACGAGGACAGACGCACACATTGACCAAGAAGTAAATGTTGTAAGGTGACATACCATAGTGTCATCTACACCTGAATTGTTTTACAAAGGTAGCGGGCGCCCCTCTCTCGCAAGAACAGACATGATAACCTGTTCAGTGGTTATTAACCACTTGAGAGTTCGCAGCCACTGCTTTTACTCACTGTGCCTTTCACAGACGGGAAATATCCATTTGCATATCAGTCTTTGTCCTGCCCAGGGGCAGTCCAGCACCGAAATACAATGGCAATTCCAATCTGAACAAGAGTACCACCAGCAACCCCATACACGTGTTTCACCCTTGTTGGGGATCATCAGTGAGGTGAAGCTGATGCCTCTCTAAGCACAGTGAGAGGGAGACCACGTCTGGTTGCCCCCAGGAGACCTAGGGTTACCAATCCCAGGTTCCTTAACAAATAGTTTTACAAAGGTAGCGGGCGCCCCTCTCTCGCAAGAACAGACATGATAACCTGTTCAGTGGTTATTAACCACTTGAGAGTTCGCAGCCACTGCTTTTACTCACTGTGCCTTTCACAGACGGGAAATATCCATTTGCATATCAGTCTTTGTCCTGCCCAGGGGCAGTCCAGCACCGAAATACAATGGCAATTCCAATCTGAACAAGAGTACCACCAGCAACCCCATACACGTGTTTCACCCTTGTTGGGGATCATCAGTGAGGTGAAGCTGATGCCTCTCTAAGCACAGTGAGAGGGAGACCACGTCTGGTTGCCCCCAGGAGACCTAGGGTTACCAATCCCAGGTTCCTTAACAAATAGTTTTACAAAGGTAGCGGGCGCCCCTCTCTCGCAAGAACAGACATGATAACCTGTTCAGTGGTTATTAACCACTTGAGAGTTCGCAGCCACTGCTTTTACTCACTGTGCCTTTCACAGACGGGAAATATCCATTTGAATTGTGTTTATACTCCTATTGCTTTCACTGACTGTGAGAACTGCATTATATAGGGGCAAATGGAGCCAAGACTCCTGTGCATCTTCCTGAGCATAAGGAAGATGTACGTTTGGCAAGTACAAGGCAGCCTAGACACTACATAGTTATTCCTGTCCCAAGAAAAGATAGCAGGATACCTGAGCTTGAAATGGATGTTGTTAGTAATCAGTCACACACAGCACCTGTTTCAGAGAATGCTTTTAAATGCTGGAGACAAGGTCGGCGGATCAGGCAAAGTAAGGGGTTAATAGAGGTTGGGCTTACCCAATTAACACATGCCAACACACCTGGTCCAGTGACAAGTGACGCAAGAACAAGTCCCAAAGGAAAAACCCAGATGGAGATTATGAGAGACATTTTAATACCTAAAGGACTCGCTGAGAGAATAAAAGTTGCTGAGAGGAAAATACTTGCTGAACTTTCTTTTACACAGGGAACCCGGGCGGATGTTCCTATAATTAAGCCAACCTGAAAGAGCTATGTTGATGCATTTCCAGACTTAGGGCCTCATCACGAGTTGGGCGGTAACGCCGGGGGGATTACCACCGGTGGTATTAGCCCTACCACCAAACCCCTGGCGCTATTAGTGCCGGATCACGGGTTTGGCAGCAATGAAATTCGCCGTTCCCCACTGAGCCCATTCAGGAATGCCCCATTCTCCATTGGGCTCAAAGGGGAATTTGCGGGCTCTTACTGCCTGCGGATTTCCCGTACCTCGTACTGAGAGTTCTTGAAAGCTTCAATGGCCACCAGCTAAGTGTGGCATGCGTCTTCTTGCACGCATTAGTGTGCAAGGTGTGCAGGCAAGGAGAGCACGTCTTCCTTTGATTCTGCCCAGTGACACAACCTGGTCCACTTGCTTTTGTACTAGCTCCTGGTGGTGTCACTCCTAGCCCCCTGTATAATGGTCAGGTTAGCTTCTGACTGGTGCAGATGCTTCACGGAGACCTGTCCAGGAACCATGCTGCAAGGGCTAACGTCTGCGGGGAGGGATGGATAACTGTGCCCCCTTGCTGAAAGAGTAGGTGTGCTGGGCCCAGCGTGCGGTGTATGGGGGCCTGGTCAGACAGGCTGAGCAGCTCCAAGAACCAGGGCTGTGCTGGCCACCATGGGACTATCAGGATGATCCAAAGGTCCCTCGACTCCCTGATCCTGCAAATGACCTAGTGCACCGGGAGAGTGGGGGGAAGCGTAAGCAGTCAAGTTGTTCCACTGGATCAGCATTGCGTCGTCCAACGAACCCCTGCGTTGTCCCTGCCAGGAGGCAAACTGGAGGCACCTCCTGTTGGCACTGGTGGCAAAGAAGTACACCTGCGGATGACCCCACCTGTGTAAGATCCCTTGAAGGACCTGGTTGTTCAACTGCCATTCGTAGTTGTCCGCACCCAGCCTGCGGAGCCTGTCCGCCTCTAGGTTGGACTCCCCTGGGAGTTGGACTGCTGGCAGATGTATGTTGTTCACCAGAGCCCACTCCCAGATGTCGATCACCAATCTACAGACGGGAGGGGACTGGGTGCCACCCTGCTTGTTGATGTATGCTTGTTGATGTAATACATGCCGGTGGAGCGGTCTGAATGAGAATCACACTGCAGGTGATAATAGGCAGAAAGGTTTGAGAGCAAGCCAGATAGTCATCTCGAGCCAGTTGAAGTGCGCCAGCTGCTCCTGCCGGAAACATATTCCATGCAAGCTGGGACTTTCCAGGGTAGCTGCCCATCCCTCTACGGGTGAGTATGTTGTAATGGTGACCTGAAGTGTTGGTTGCCGGAAGGGCCTGCCTATCCGCAGGTTGTTCATACCACACCATATCAGATCCTGGTGGATCTTTGTGGTATGCCGACCTGCTCTGCCTGTTAACCCTTCTCCTGGATCCAGGAAGCTGAGAAATGTAGCAGCAGACGCCTCGTTTTGAGCCTCGTATGTGGCACTGCAAGAAGACATGCAGCCATAATGCCCAACAATTGTTGGTATCACCACACTGAGGTCATCGATCTGTTGAGAAAATTCCCAGTGGACCTCTTGATGGCTCCTCTGAGGGGAAGATCCTCTCGGAGCTTGTATCCCAGATAAGTCCCAGGAAGGTCAGGCGCTGCATGGGCACCAACTGTGACTTTCTGAGATTGATAGAAAATCCCAGGTCGTATAGTGTATCCAGGAGGGCGGATGCCGTATGTTGGACTGTCTCTGGAGATCTCGCTCTGACAAGCCAGTCGTCTAGATATGGGTAAATATGATGGCCTTGTGCCCCGAGTAGGGCTACCACTGCGGTCATTAGCCTTGTAAAGACCCTCGGGGACAAATTGAGTTCAAAGGGTAGGACCCTGTATTGAAAGTGAAAACCCATGATGCTGAACCTCAGGAAGGACCGATGGGGTTTCCAAATTGGGACGTGTAGGTAGCCATTCTTCGGATCCAGGGAGCACATCCAGTCTCCCGCACACAATGTCTCCGTTATGAAGGCTGGGGTAACCATCTTGAACTTTTGGAGGGGAAGGGAAAAGTTCAAGGTGGAAAGGTCTAACAACTCTCAGGCCATCCTGGTTCTTTTTGTGTGAGGCAAAATTTTGTGAATAGAAGCCCATGCCCCGCTGAGAGGCTGGGACTTCCTCCACGGTGTTAGGGAGAATTCTCTGTAAAGGCTAATTTCCCAAACCTAGTGAGTCCCCCAGCAGCTTTGCTGGATTTTTTGGGGTTTATTTTTTCTCCTGCTAAGAGTGAGACTCTTTTTCTTCCACGCTTAAGACATGATTTGAGGTGTTCCTTTGACTTTGTATGTGTTGTATGGGCTATGGGGTCCTTTACCCCATAGGACTTCATGTGTTTTTGATATGTGGGTTACACAGCACCATCCGTGCAGTAATCCAGGGGTGTCGTCGCGACCCCCAAACAGACTCCATACCCTGGGACTGACTACTGTCTCCCAGGGCACGTAAAGTCACCATTGGCTTTACTAGTCTCAAATTGTGAGCAGAACCAGTGCAAACCATCATATTGTGGACATACTGGTTGGGACAATTCGATTGCCCCAGGGTCTGTTGTTTGAGGGGGCACTGTCCAGTCCCCCCGACCGAGTTTTGGCTGGTGACAGTGGGTACTACTTTTTATAATCGACCGCGAATATATTCCAATGGGATTTTCCCATTGTTCGAGGCTACCACTTTTTAATATAGCCTCGAACATACCGCCGGTTTATTAATTTAATATAAATTCACTGGTTGGTATTTTTTGCCGAAACTTGGTTCCAAAATGGCGTTTGTGTTCGCTTCTGTGACTCCAACCCAAACCGAGCCCTTTGTTCCACTTTTTGGCGGGCTTCTCCACAGAAGCCTCCAAAAGTGGTGCCACTCTGTCTGGGTACCACAGGGTGTGTGGGAGGGGGTTTAGGCACCCTGGACTGAGTTGCCTCGGCAACTCAAGTCACACTCTTGTGTGATTGGCCCAAGTGGTGAGCCGCCCGGCTCACCACTTAGCATGTTTGAGTGACAGGTAGGTTGAATGAATGGGGGTTTTCTGCATAAAAGCAGGGCTTTGGGGACTGGAACTTCAGACGTGGCCAGAGGACCTAAAGAATCCGAAGAGGGAGAAGCCGAGACGACCTGCAACGACGACACCACCGGTGGAGCCCTGCTGTACCGTCTCACCACTTTTCCCGACGACCGAGAGATCTCGAGTCCGGAGAGTCTTCTTCCTTTGACTGGTGGGGGATAACCAGTTTGCCCGTCTTTTTGCCTTCCTGGACCATCTCGTGGTCGCCTTGCCCGTGCCAAGCACCATGGCAACCGGAATACCACGGTTTACTACTACTGCAAAGAAAAGTGTAGTACCTTGTAATCGGGAAACTCTGCGGCTGGTTTCTTCCCTGGCAGTGCAACGACCTTCATCTTTCCTCCATGTCGAGACCTCCTCTTCCTCTGGACGAAACACCGGCTTGCACCCGCTGACAGAAACAACTGCCCCCGCTGGAGCGTTCATCCCATTTCAGGTACTGTGTCCCGCCTGGCTTCCCTTGCGACAGATCGTTCGGGGTGACCGTAAATCCTCGACTTTCTAACCTGGGTTAGCCTGGGGCCTGTTAACTAACTTTTCCTGACTTGATCTCAATCTTTTGTGAATTATCTAGAAAGACTCTTTGGGCATAACCCTACTCTGTGATCCTGGACACATTTTGCTTGCTCTCTCCAAGAGTGGGCCTGGCATTTGAACTTCCTTGCTCTCCAGTAGACTTTGCCTAACCTGCTTCACTGTGGTTCTTTGAAAGGTATTGAAATTGTGTGCTTCCATAACTTTGCCCTTTCCCTCCCTTTTTCTATAACTTATTAGAGTGCCATCTTATGTTAAGCGCTCACCTCGGTCTGAAAATAAGTGGTTTCTCTCACTAAGACTTGTCTAATAAGTAATTAGGGTTGTATATATAAAATAGTGACTGTGTGTTGAATTTACTTACCTCTTTTTGTGCTAGTGTAATTGACAAGTGTGTCTTTAAATAAATAATTATATACTTTTACACCCAAGCTCTGGTCAGTGATTGCTTGTGCTACTGTATCTCTGTACCTATTGCGTACACTCTATATACAGCCTAACTCATCTTGAGAGAAGTCTGACTGCTCAGCCACAGCTACCAGGTAAATCTGGATGGTAAAGACTGCTATCAATTGGTTTTACTGCCAACCACCTGTAGTCCTAAATCTTTTGCAGTGGTCCCTAAGGGAACTGCACAGGTTTCTGCCTAACACACGACCTGGCTCGCACCCAGCAAGCGTATTTTCGCCAACAGAGTTGCTATACCAATCTGTGGAAGCGGAGGGGAGGAAGGAGGAGAAGAAGGAATGGGGAGCCGGAAGCCCATGGATACTACTGAGAGGATCCATGGGTCCGTGAACCTGGTCTGTCAGCGGTGTGTGAAGGGCAAGCTTGCCCCTCACTGGAGACTCATGGATCCGGATGGGCCCGTCATTATTTCTTCTGGGGATGAGGAGGGGCACTGGAAACACCCTTTGTTAGCTGTCTTGTGGGGTTGCCTGGACCATCTCTCCTGAAATCCTTCTGAGGACCGACCCTTGTCCGAACACTGGTGCGTTTGGCTGTAGGTCTTAGGAGCGGAATTGGCGAGGATTGATAAAGATTTCACTGTCTGCGAGCAATTCATTTTCTTATCGAGTTCCTTATCCGTTGTCGAATGGCCCAGGTCGACCCCATCGAAAGGCAGGTCTAGTATGCGTTTCTGATTGAATTTTGTCTCACTTAGCCAAGCCATCCTTCTCTGTCAGTGGCAATGCAAATGGCCCGATATGAAGTGTCAATGTGGGTGTCATGATCCACAGAACGCGCCCCTTTTCGACTTCCTGGTCCTTGTCACAAGAGGGCTTGCACTCTTTGATACTCCCAACATGGCCGTCGAACGTGGTACGCCTTGCACCAGCTTCCACTTCGGAAGTAGCACATTCTACAAATAGACCATGCCCCCGCGGCCCCGCGCATCTCAACGCTATCGCTGGTAGTGACAAGACGTGTGCTCCGTAGTTCGCTGAACTATTCTCCTGTCCTCGATTCCCAGACCCTCTAATTTCCCAATTCATTCCTCCCTCATCTCTTACCTAGTTTCCCGGATTTCGTGTACCTCCTTCGTGTACACTTCCTCGCTTCCTGGACGTCCTGAGCATCCGAGTATCCTGGAACACTGAACGCACGCTGGAGTCAGAGGAGACTCGCACGGGCTTGTACAAAACCCGATCCGTGCGCAAGAAGACTTCCTCCAAGAAATCCTGCAAGGAGCGATCTCAGGTGAGAAGGGGGGAATTCCGTGACAGTTTGAGACGCCAAACGACCGAAGTTGAAACCAATATGGAACAGGCCGTTCAGGATCTCATGCGTGGCATGCAAGAATTAACGACTGAGGTGCAGAATTTAAAGGCGGAAAACGCTGCATTGAAACAACTGGTTTTGTCCCGCGATTCTGCCACAAAGGAAAGCGTGCTAGTGGGTGGCATTGTAGACAAATACGATGGGTCTGCAAAAACCCTTTGTGGATTCCTTGACTCTTGTTTAGTCCACTTTACCTTTAAGCCCTACTATTTTCAACTCCCAGGGCGAAGGTGGGCTTTATAATGTTGCACCTCTCCGGGAATGCACTGACTTGGGCTACTCCTTTAGTCAATTCTGGAGATGCCCTCCTGGATGATTACGGTGGATTCATACATGCCCTTAAGACCATGTTTGATCGCCCAGAACAGGTCTATAGTGCCCAGGAACGTCTACTTGACTTTCGGCAAGGATCCCAGGACATGCTTACGTATGTGTCACGATTCAAACAATTGGCCAAGGAAGCAGATTGGTCTTCAGAAGCAAGCTTTACTCTTTTCCGAAGGGGACTAAATGAAGAGATAAAAGACGTATTAGCCAGAGTGGCTTGTCCAAGTTCATTCCAGGACCTTATGGGTCTTGCCATGCAGATAGACTTTCGTATCCAGGAAAGGAAGGCAGAGAGGAAAAAGACCAAGATGCCTTTCCAGAAGGGTTCCCTTGAGAACTCATTGAAACCCGACCCTACTCCAGTCTCTGGTTGCGATCCAGCACCCCTGCAAATAGGGGCCTTCCGTGGACCCATATCCCCGCAAGAAAGGATGAGAAGGATCCACATGGGCTTATGCATGTATTGTGCCTCGGATAAACACCTAGTTAGAGAATGTCCTCTAGCTCCTCCACAGCGTTCGGGAAACGCCAGCTCCCGATCCTAGATGGAGCAAGGCTTCGGGCGAGAGATGTTTGCTCCACATCTATTCCATCCTTGAACTCTCCTGGACAGAACAATCTAGTGATTCTACAAGCCTTCCTATCGTCATCCAAGAATGAGACCTACCCTATTTTGGCCTTGGTGGATTGTGGGGCAATGGGAATATTCATTGATCAAGATTGGGTCTTTAAACACCACATTCCATATGAAACACGAAGTATCATGCAACCTGTGGAGGCGATCGACGGAAGACCTCTCTCTTCAGGACCTATATCCTTGCAGACCAAAGAAATCCAACTCTCGATAAACCATCACCAAGAGTTGATCAAATTTGACATTGTTAGGGAGAATTCTCTGTTTAGGCTGAACTTCCTAACCTAGTGAGTCCCCCAGCAGCTTTGCTGGATTTTCGGGGTTTATTTTTTTCTCCTGCCAAGAGTGAGACTCTTTTACCCTCACTCTTGGACATGATTTGAGTGTGTTTCTTTGGATCTAGATGCGTTTGATGGGCTATGGGGTCTTTTACCCCATAGGGCTTCATGTGCTTTTGTGATGTGTGTTACACAGCACCCTCAGTGCAGTGACACAGGGGTGTCATAGTGGCCCCCCAGTATAGACTCCATACCCTGGGACTGACTACTGTCTCCCAGGGCATGTAAAGTCACCATTGACTTTACTAGTCTTAAATTCTGAACAGAACCAGTACAAACCATCATATTGTGGACGTACTGGCTGGGGCAATTCGATTGCCCCAGGGTCTGTTAGTCGAGGGGGCACGTCTCCGTCCCCCCTTATCGAGTTTTGGCTGGTGGCAGTGGATACTACTTTTTATATTCAACCGCGAATATTTTCCTCTGGGATTTCCCATTGTTTTAGGCTACTATCTTTACTTAATTATTCACGGTAGCCTCGAAGATACCGCCGGTTTATTTAATTAATATTAATTCTGGGGTTGGTAATTTTTGCCAAAACTTGATTCTAAAATGGCTTTTGTGTTCTCTTCTGTGACTCCAATCCAAGTCGAGCCCTTTGTTATACTTTTTGGCGGGCTTCTCCACAGAAGCCCTCCAAAGTGGTGCCACTCTGTCTGGGGTACTTAGGAGGGGTGGAGGGGAATTTAGGCACCCTGGACTGAGTTGCCTAGGCAACTCAAGTCGCACTCCATCCTGATTGGCCCAAGTGGTGAGCCGGCCGGCTCACCACTTAGCATGTTTGAGTGACAGCTAGGCTGAGTGAATGGGGGTTTGCTGCATAAAAGCAGGGCTTTGGGGACTGGAACTTCAGAAGTCGCCACAGGACCTAAGAATCCGACGAGGGAGAAGCTGAGCCGACCTGCCACGACACCACCACCGGTGGAGCCCTGCTGGACCGCCTCACCACTTTTCCCAACGACAGAGGAGATCTCCCGCCGGAGAATCTTCTTCCTTTGACTGTGGGGATAACCAGTTTCACTGTCTTTTCGCCTTCCCGACGTACCTCGTGGGCGCCTTGCCTGAGCCAAGCATCCCGGCAACCGGGATACCACGTTTTACCACGACCGCGAAACAAAGGTACCACCTTTAACCGGAAAACTCCACGGCTGGTTTCTTCCCTGGTAGTGCAACGACCTTCATCTTTCCTCCAAGTCGAGATCTTCTCTTCCCCCGGACGACAATGCAACTTGCACCCACTACCAGGAACAACTGCCACCGCTGGAGGATCCTTCCCACTTAAGGTACCATGTCCCGCCTGGCTTCCCTTGCTACCGACTGTACGGGGTAGATTTAGCCCCCGGCTTTCGAACCTGGGTTAGCCTGGACACCCTGGCTAAACTTTCCCAAGCCTCTCTAAACTCTTTTTGAACCCTCTGCAAGACTTTCTAGGCCTAGTGTAACTGTGTGATCTTGGGCGCATTTGTGCTCTGCTCTCTCTAAGAGTGGGCCCGGCCTTTAGACTTTGGCTCACCAGTGACTTTTGCTCTTCTACCTTGCTAACAGTGTTCCTGAATCTTAGGGTGGTGTACCTTTCCATATTCTGTCTTTTTCCCTCCCTTTCTCACAAACTTATTGGAGTGCCATCTAGTTAAGCGCTCACCTCTGTATGAAAATAAGTGGTGTAATACAGTGACTTATCTGATAAGGAAAAAGGGGGGTGTATATGTTATAATAGTAACAGTGTTTAGAATATTTTACAATAAGAGTGCTGGAGTGTTTCAAACCGTGTGTTTTTAAATAAATAATTATATACTTTGATACCAAAGCTCTGGTCAGTGTTTGCTTGCATTATTGTACCCGAGTGCCTATTGTGTATACTTTGCATACTGCCTAACTCTTCTTGAGGGAAGTCTGACTGCTCAGCCACAGCTACCAGGTAAATCTGGGTGGTACAGACTGCTACCAAGAGGGTTTACTACAAACGCCTGTATCAAGTCAGCTCATTACCCCGTGGTACTGGGTATGCCCTGGTTGCAGAAACACAATCCTTACATCAATTGGGCAGCAGGATCCTTGTTTCTTGGTTCTGAGTTTTGCATGTCTGACTGTCTATTCCCGGATTCCTCCTTGACAACTTCCGAAAGCATGCCAACAGACCAGCAAGGCCCACTCCTGGTTTCAAACGTCATACAGGTTCCTAGGGCCTATCAGGAATACGCTGATGTGTTTTCAACTGCTATAGTCCAGGCCCTACCCCCTCACAGACCTGAAGACTGCGCTATAGATACAGAACTTTCAGCAGTGATTCCCTTTGGGAGGATGTTCAATCTATCCGAACCGAAAAAAAAGCCCTTAGAGAATACTTGGATACCAACCTTGAAAATGGCACCATAAAACCATCTAAATCTCCAGCTGGAGCTTCGTTGTTTTTTGTTCCCAAGAAAGACTCTAAAGAGCTTAGACCTTGTCTTGATTATCGTGGATTGAATCAGTGCACCCTCAAGGACCGCTATCCCTTGCCCTTAATCTCTGATATCCTGGAAGCGGTGAGAGGAGCTGTAATCTTTACGAAGTTGGATCTCAGGGGGTGCCTCCATCTGATCCGTATCAGGGAAGGAGACCAATGGAAAACAGCCTTTAGAAGACCCTTTGGTCACTTTGAGTACTTGGTCATGCCCTTCGGGCTTGCAAATGCCCACACAGTCTTCCAACGCTTCATGGATAGGATGTTTTCTGACATGTTGTTCTTCTTCGTCATCGTTTACCTGGATGATATCTTGATTTACTCCAAGGATCCTCAAAAGCATGAAGAGTATGTAAAGGCAGTTTTGCAATGGCTACGTGAACACAAACTCCTAGCTAAACCCGAGAAATGCCTTTTTCATGTCACTTCTGTTCATTATCTAGGATTTGTCCTTAGTCCAGAAGGAATAGGAATGGACCATTCAAAGGTAAAAGCTATACTATCTTGGCCTGTTCCCACTTCTGTGAAACAGATTCAATCCTTCCTGGGGCTTGCCAATTACTACCGGAAATTCACACCATCCTTTTCTGAGATAGTTCAACCGATCATTACATTATTGAAAAAAAGACACTCCCTTCCTCTGGACCCCAGCCCAGGACAAGGCATTCCAACGAATAAAAACAGTGTACTCAAGCCCCTATACTTGCTCAACCCGATATTAAATCGTGCATTCCTAGTGGAGACGGATGCCTCTAACTACGCCATAGGAGCAGTGTTAAAGCAAGAATTCGAAGATAAATTAGAGCACCCCATGCTTACCTCTCACGAACCCTAACTTCCAGCGAGACTCATTACTCCGTCTTGGAAAAGGAACTGTTGGCCATCCGTCAAGCCTTCACCGAACGGCGGCATCTACTTCTGGGAGCTAAACATCCTGTCCAGGTCCGTACAGACTATCGAAATCTTCAAGTTCTGCAATCTATGGAATGTAGGAATAGCCGTCAAGCCCGTTGGGCCTTCTTCTTTGCCCTGTACCAGTTCTACAGCCATCATGTCCCCGGATCACAGATCGACGTCCTGATTACGAAACTCGAAGATCGGGCCTACCCAAAGATGTTTCCCCACACAATTTTTGTAGCTCAAGCAGTCAGTCTCCTGGAAGACATTTGAATGCATACCCAGTCCTCTGAAATCTGGAAGGAATTCACAGGAAAGAATCGAGTCTAAAAACTAGAGACAGATATTTGTTCAAGTACAATGCCCTGGTCATTCCCACACAGAAACTGCAACTACGGATTATTATCCTCTGTCATGACACTCTTCACTCTGGGCATTGTGGTGTCACCAACACCCTTCGTCTCGTACAAAGACAATTTTGTTGACCCAAAATGAAAACAGACATTCAACGGTACATTCAAGCCTGCGCAGTCTGCAATCAAAACAAACATAACAAGAAATCGGCAGGTCTCCTACTTCAACCTACACTACCTTCTAGGCCCTCATCACTACAGACTTTATCGTGGAATTACCACCATCTAGGGGCTGTACGACAATCATGGTCACCATTGATTTATTCACCCACATGGCCCATTTTACACCATTGTACAAATTGTCATCTTCCTCAGAACTTGCTGGCATTTTCCTGGAACATATATTTCGCCTTCATGGACTCCCTTCCAAGATCATAACAGATCGAGAACCTCAATACATCTCTCAATTCTGGAAACATCTATGTCGTATTCTAGGAATCCAACGTGCTCTCTCATCGGGTTATCACCCACAGACTAACGGGGCTACGGAACGTGTAAACCAGACCCTGGAACAATACCTTCGTTGTTTCGCCACCAAGGTAGAGGACGACTGGTCACTCCTTATACTGCTGAATTCGCTTACAACAACTCTGATCATTCGGCAGTCAAGACCAGCCCTTTTTATTGCAGCCAAGGATTCCACCCGTCAGTACTACCTTCCATTCTCCCACATCCCACACACATGTACCAACAGTTGACTCCTGATTGAAACTCTCATCAATGTTCACAAGGAAGCCAAAGAACATTTAGAAAAGGCCCGAACACACACTAAGCGTTATGTTATGCGGATACCAAAAGAAGACCAGGGCCGCCTTATGCCGTAGGTGATCAGGTCTGGCTGTCCTCAAAACTACTGCCTCGACATTTACGACCAAACAAACTAGCCCCCTGTTACTATGGACCATTTTCCATAAAGGAAATCATAAACCCAGTCTCATTCCGGCTCAAGTTACCAGACTCCTGGAGTAAGATGCATCCAGTTTTTCACACTTCCTTATTAAAACCTTACATCCGATCCCCTCGGAAATCCTGTAGACCCAACCCTGTGGTTGTGGACAATCAGCTGGAATATGCAGAATCCAGAATATGGAACTCCAGATATAAACGGGGTCAACTTCAATATTTGGTCGACTGGGAAGGATATCCTCCGAGTGAAAGAACCTGGGAACCACTTTCTAATCTGAATACCCCCCTGATTGCTCAGAAGGTATCATCTCATACACCCGGGCAAACCTGGTGGAACAAGTTTTCGGAGGAGGTATGCTGTCATGATCCACAGAACGCGCCCCTTTTGGACTTCCTGATCCTCGTCACAACGGGGCTTGCACTCTTCGATAATCCCAACATGGCTGTCCAACGTGGTACGCCTTGCACCAGCTTCCACGTCGGACGTAGCACATTCTACAAATAGACCATGCCCCGCGCGTCTCAACGCTTTCGCTGGTAGTGACTAGACGTGTGCTCTGTAGTTCGCTGAACTATTCTCCTTTCCTTGGTTCCCTGACCCTCTAATTTCCCAATTCATTCCTCCCTCATGTCTTACCTTGTTTCCCGGATTTCGTGTACCTCCTTCGTGTACACTTCCTCGCTTCCTGGACGTCCTGAGCATCCGAGTATCCTGGAATGCTGAACGCACGCTGGAGTCAGAGGAGACTCGCACAGACTTGTACAAAACCCGATCCGTGCGCAAGAAGACTTCATCCAAGAAATCCTGCAAGGAGCGATCTCAGGTGAGAAGGGGGGAATTCCGCGACAGTGGGCCACCGTGGACTCCATTATGTCTTGTGCCACTATTTTAGCCTCAGCCAACCCAGCCTTGAAGAAGGCCTGACTGTGGGTAGGGAGCTCAGGGAGGAAATCAGCGATCTCCTGCCACAACTTCTGGTTGACAGCTGCCAACATGGCATCTGCGTTGGCCTGGCGCAGGTAGAGTGGAGAGTGGAGAAGGAATACATTTTCTTGCCGAACACCTCCAATTTCTTTTCCTCCTTGCCCAGGAGTGCAGAAGACGAAGTCGTCGAAGAACATTGTGGCTTGGAGTACATTGATGCTTCTGCTATCACTGAGGAATGAGGTTGGGGGTGCGCTGACAATAAGAGGGTCCCCTTCCATTTGCCTGTATTTAGTGACAAAACACCTGTTGGTAGGCTGGGTAGAGTGTGATTTGAGCCACCCTTTTTTGGCAAACGCTACTACGTCTTTCTGAAATGGGATTCCCGTTCTAGCAGTAGGGTATAGCATGAGAACTTCAGCCGGTACCCCTGCCTCCAGTTGTTCCACCTCTGGCTGCGGAATTCCTAGGTACTTGGCCAGAACCGCCAAACGTTCGTGAAAAGCTTTGGCTAACTATGGAGTGTCTAGGTGGTACTCCGCGTCTGTGTCCAATGTTTTGTCCTGCAGGTTCGGGGAGCCAGAGGAGAGCAGGGCGCCGTTAGAACTGATTTTCTATACTCTGGCCTGGTGGACAGATGTATAGAAGGCCAACCTATATTGTGACAGTAACCACTCTGGGAAGCTGTAGCCTAACCAGTTTAGGTAGCAGTGACAGGCGGTCTAGGCTAAATTCTTCAGAGGGGATCACCTTCTAAAGGGTCCACAATGAGGTCACACAATGGAAATTACAGATTACACTTAGACAGTATAAAAAAAACTTATTTAATTATGGTCAACACACACTATAGAAAAATGACTACAAGCAGGTAGACTTATCACATAACACTATCAAACTAAATACACGTATATATTCACTTGGTTATAGGTCATAATACAAATCAGATACTCCTGCAAAGGGTTAGGCAAGTATTATGCACAAAAATGTCCACAGAGTTGGCCCCTATCTAAAATTGTCCAGCCCTAAATTGCCTGGGGCCTTGTGCCCATTAGTTCAGGATACAGTTCCACAGAAGTTAGGATGCACGAAAAAATACAGGTAGGGTCTCTTGGGTCCAGTGAAGGGTTCTCAGGGTTAGGGTTTAAGTTAGACTAAAGCCCAAAAGTAAGCCCACCAGTCAGAGGTCTTGCATAAGCAAGCAATGGCAAAGCCCAACGTGTTAAAAATAAGGTTTATTATAAGCCCATTGACTTATAATGGGGGTATATGGGTAGGTTAATGTTGTAACGCCACACACAAGGATGCAGGTAAGACTTTGGCATAAGATATTTATTAAGAGTAACCGTAAAAAGACCCCCAGCAACAATAGAGGCCCCCTAGCTAATCAAAGGACAATTTCAACTGAAAAACATAGAACACAGGAGACTGAGCAAGCCAATACATGGTCTATGACCTCATCAGAACCTTGAAGCTGTAAGCACTCCATACTGCTTTACATCTTAGCATTTCATAGCACAATCTCCAGATTAATAACATCATAACACATCTTCCTCTTTTTCATAAAACTCCTTCACTCTGAGTTTTGTTCTTTATACATGACATCTTTTCACTGTAGCAATTCGGTCTTTGTTCCAAACCTGACCACCAGCCACACGCACTGCACCCTTCAACACAGCAACTACCTTGACGGGATGTGAGTATAGTAATTCACCCTTCTTTCTAACCACTCCTTTCTTGATCCTTACCCGGTCACCACACTCCACATGCAATTCCTTTCTGCCTCTCCTTTTATTTTCACGCATGACCCATTCACTCTTGTTCCTTTTGAGAACCTTTCTCACTTCGTCAATCACTACATCCGATTCCCTGCTCCTCCCCAACCACGGAGGACACGCCATGGAATAAGGTTTCCGACCTCCCATAAGTTCAAATGGACACAAACCAGTAGTGGCGTGAGGCGCCATGCGCAATGCCCACATCCTATTTTGGTCACCAATTTATCAAATCCACACTCTTCCCCCATGCGAACGCTTTCCATCACACACCTGTTCAACCTTTCAACTACTCTGTTGGTTTCGGGATGGTAAAGTGCTGCCCTCTTATGGCTCACACCACACTTTTTCAAATATTTAGGAAAACTACCACTGGTGAATTGTGTACCATTGTCAGTGAGAACACTTTCTGGGAGTCCCTCACTCGCAAAGATCTCTTGCAACACCTTAATCATACTTTCTCCTGAGATCTCTCACAATTCTGAAATCTGCCCACCTGGAGAATAAATCAACAATTAGAACTATGAACCTTCCCCGACCATATCCTAGATCAACAGGCCCTAGTATGTCCATGGCTATGTCACTCCAAATCTTCAATGGAACACCAACATCAATCAATGGCTGCTTTCTAGCCTCGACTCCCTTCCCACTCCTGATACAAAAATGGCATTCACTTAAACGTTTCTCAACTTCGTTATCAAACCCTGGCCACCAGTAATCTGATATCAGCACTCCCCTTGGTCTTGGTAATGCCGATATGGCCACTATGCGCCAGATCAATAATCTTGTTGCGAATACCCACTGGAGCCACCGCTCTCTCCCACCTGAACAGTACATCATCAGAAACCGAAAATTCATCTTTCACCTCCCAATAAGGTTTTTCTTCCTCTGCCAACACCGATTTATTTGGCCAAACTGAAGAACTCACATACGTGATCACCTTTTTCATTATCTCATCTCTCCTTATCTCATCTAACCACTCTTGCTTGCATACAATTCCTTCCGTGTTCACAAACACGATTTCCATATCATCATCATCTTCTAACCCTTCCTAAGAATAGACTTTTACCCTTGATAAACTATCAGCAAGAGTGTTCTCTTTCCCAGGTATTACTTCTATATCAATTTTGTGGGCTTGCATCCTAGTGACCCACCCAGCCACTCTGCGCGAAATTTTGTCTAGCCCTTTCGTTTCGAAGATAACCTTCAAAGGCTTGTGATCCGTTCAGATCACAAACTCCACACCCCACACAAAATGTCTAAATCGCTCAACTGCCCAATAGCATGCCAAAGCTTCCTTCTCAAGAACTGAATATCGTACCTCTGCACCTCTCAAACCATGTGACGCATGTGCTATCACAATTTCCGAACCATCTTCTTGCTTTTGGGACAAAACGGCTCCCAGGCCACCCTCACTTGCATCCACGGTAATGATGGATAGCTTTCTTGTATCAAAACACCCTAATGGCTTTGCCATATCTATCTCTTCTTTGATTCTTGTGAACTCTAACTCACATTCTCGATTCCATATAAAGTCTGCACCCTTCAAGATTTTCCTCATTTTCAACACTTTAGTTGCGTAATTCTCTAAAAAAATGTTGATAAAATTCCGTCATACGCAAAAATGAGCGTAGGTCACTCTTGGTTGTTGGCCTCTCAATTTCTCTAATGGAGTTAACAATACTCTCCTTGGGTTTCACCCCCTCATGTGACACCTCGTGTCCAGGATAATCTACCTTGGATACAGCAAATATACACTTTTCTTCCCTCAAGGTAATACCTGTCTCTTCAAAAATTTTCAACACTCTATTCAAATTTTTGTCATGCTCATCGAGTGTTTCACCATATATCAACACATCGTCTTGGAAGCAGAAAACTCCCTTCACACATCTTAATAAACGATCCATGATCTTTTGAAACACTGATGAAGCTGACGCCAATCCGAAAGGCATTCTTTTGAATTGGAATACACCCTCATGGGTTATAAAAGCCGTAACTTTTCTGCACTCTTCCATCAGTACAACCTGGTGATAGGCGGATGCCATATCAAGTTTCGAGAACACTTTTCCCCGACCCACCATGGTTAAAATATCACACATATTAGGCAATGGATGCCTATCCATCATCACACACTTTTTGAGCTTGCGCAGGTCTATATAACCTCCATTTGTAGCAATTTCTTCAACTCATTCTTAACACCCTCTCTCAAAGAGAAAGGCATGGGCCTAAGTTTTGCAACAGGTAAACTATTTCTTTTTAGAACAATCTGGTGTTGAAAACCTTTCACTCTACCCAAACTCTTATCAAACACTCTACCATGCTCCATGACATACTTGCTAGAGCTCGTGCAAGGTGATGACACCTGAAGTACCTGCTCAATTTGATTTGGATCTAGACGAATGGCTAGATTTTTCTGTTCCCTCCATCCAAGCAGAGATTGACCCTTCTTAGTTATGTAGATTTTACCATCACACCTCATCCCTTTAAACTCGAATTTGCACCAAACATAACCCAGCAATTCAATCCTGTACTGATTGTATCCTCCAGGATTAATATCAGGCTTCAGTAACTCGGACACTACAGCATTCATCTCTTCCTCAAACACATTTCTGGACACTAAAGTAATCTTTGAACCGGAATCAGCCATCATGGAAACCTCATGACCATTCACATTCAATACCACATATGGACGTGCGCAATCATCCACATTTTCACCATCCATCACAACATTTATGGTATTGACTATAACATTCTGCGTTGGAATTTTCACATCTTCCTCTTCTGACGATCTTCCATCCTC
Organism: Ambystoma mexicanum; assembly: GCF_040938575.1. Classification (NCBI taxonomy): domain Eukaryota; kingdom Metazoa; phylum Chordata; class Amphibia; order Caudata; family Ambystomatidae; genus Ambystoma; species Ambystoma mexicanum. Next base: position 487,418,736 of record NC_090923.1, on the reverse strand, counting down.
TTCTTCATTGACGTACAGAACTTTCTTTTGTCCGGACTGTCCAAATTGGTAGTTCTTACAACAGTTCGCAAAATGACCTTTCTTTTTGCATTTTACACATGTCGCTCTTCGACCTGGACACACGATGGACGAAGCAAAATGCGTGCTGCTCGCACATCGGAAACATAGTCTCTCTTCTCTTCTCTGTTCTTTGTGATGGTTCTTGGTTTTTCTCCTCTTCCACTGCAACTCTATTAGACTGTTTTGTCTTCCGCCTTCTCTAGTTTTTGGCATCTCCGACATTCAGTATTTCAGGCTTCGTTTCCTTCGACTCATTTATTTCGTTCTTTGACAACTTAGCAACGCATGCTAATGAATGTTTGACGCGTTTTGCGACGTCCAATACGTCATCTAAATTGGGATCACCCCTTAACCATAGTTCTTCACGTATTTTTTTGGATCTACAGTGTGTCATGAACTGGTCACGAATGTGCTCATCGAATGCCTCCTGAAACTTGCATGTTAATGCCAGATGTCGTAACGCTGTTACGTACTCTTCTACAGATTCACCATGAGCTTGCATCCTCATGCAAAAACTGTAACGTTCCAATATCGTGCTGGTTTTGGGGTTAAAATGTTTGTCCAGCTTAACCAGAGCCACATCAAATTCATTAACAGCATCACCATCGTCTTCTCCGACTGGTTGAGGGAGTGTTTCATACATTCTTTGACCTTCATATCCTAGGAAATGCAATAACAATGCCAACTACCTCTCACTTGAATATGAGGTCCCACCAGCTGCCTTCATATAATGTAAAAATCCCTTGCGCCATTGTGTCCATCGTATTTTTGCTGGGCCTGGCACTGGCATAAATATAGGAGGACCTGCAATTCCAGGTAGACCTGCCATGCTTCTGTTTTTGTGCCTCTATTGTCTCCTCCACCTATCCCTGCTCGGTCACAAGTGCAATAGATATATACAGGATTGGGGTCTAGGTGCTTGTGCTCCTCTTCGCCAGCCTAAACCTCTCAAAACAAATGTCCTTGCATGAAACTTCCTGCACGACTGCACACACAAAAAAAGTGGCTACACAATGTCTTTTGGCGCAATACTCTTCCTGAATAAGAGACTTTCACTTTAGTGTAGTCTGGGAGGTTGTGCTCCTCTTCACCAGACTATGTTAGCACCTTCACCTCTAATAACAATGTCCTTGAATAAAACTTCCTCTGGGCCTTTCCTTCTCCCCTTTCACTGTGCCCCCCCTGTGCTCCGTCTATGGCTTAAAGCTTAAACCGTCCAATTTCCATTTACTCGTAGCACTTGCTTCACACGTTCTCATGAACTTGCAGAAAAGATACCATGCTGTCGCATCCACTAGTGATTTTAATAGATACGCTCGTATTACCGAACATACGGTAACTTTCTTCGCTGCCTTGCACGCCGGCTCCTCCTCCACCAGGAACGCTGCGTCGGTCCTCAATGCCGTGGCAGGGATGAAGCGCAATAGGAACAATGGAAAGTAAACATCAAGGGGTTTAAAACCCAGATTTCCTTGTGGTCCTTCAAATGGCGCTGCGCCGCATAGTCAGTGACGGCTGGGCCCAATGGATACGAACGCTGCTGAGGTCGCGGAGCTTGTGAGGGGTGGCGCTGCGCAGCACTTACTTGACAGCTGGTCTTCTGGACGTCAGGCGGCCGCTACAACGCCAAAAAGGGGCAGCGGAGCGGCCTAATCATTTCACGGGAGACACAAGGGCAGAGGGGCAGGCTTCTGTCCGTCGACCACCGCTACAACGACAGGGAAGGCGGAGCGGCTCCACTATGGTCGCTACTGGGAGTCTACTGTCCTCCTGTCACCATCCCATCCTCGTCGCCAATGTTGTAACGCCACACACACGGATGCAGGTAAGACTTTGGCATACGATATTTATTAAGAGTAACGTTAAAAAGACCCCCAGCAACAATAGAGGCCCCCTAGCTAATCAAAGGACAATTTCAACTGAAAAACTAGAACACTGGAGACTGAGCAAGCCAATACATGGTCTATGACCTCATCAGAACCTTGAAGCTGTAAGCACTCCATACTGCTTTATATCTTAGCATTTCATAGCACAATGACCAGATTAATAACATCATAACAGTTAGAAATTCTGTAACTTACTTTTACTCAGAATCTTCCCCAGACCTGGCAGAACAAAAGACGAGTACCCGACGTTGCATTTCCCGCCGAAAGCCGCAGTCCTCGATTCCGAGGGGTTGCAGTTTCAAGCTGAATTCCGGTTGGTGTCTTACTGTTGCAAGGACTCTCGGTAGAAGAATGCAGAAAAACTCGATCCAGCACACCTCTCAGGACTGGACTCGGGTCAGGTAAGCAGTTTTCGGACGGTACACACCGCGCACTGCAATGCAAACAGATTCAGTAGCCGCGGTCGGACTTTCCCTTCTGTCTCGGGTCTCCTTGATGCTAGGACGCCGACATTTCGCAGGAGTTAGTCTTGCAGGGCCAGCTGAAGATACACCACATTTCAGGTTGAAATTCGGTACGGTGACATCGGTAGCCCAAAATCGAAGCTGGTCAGCTACAGGAAATTTCCAGGGCACTTCCTAAGACTTCCTTTCGCAGGGCACCAAGCAGATGTTGGGAATGGATGGTCCGTCCACTCCCAAGGGTCGGAGCACCTTTGCAGGACTACTAAAGCTGAAGAGCAAGACAGGGCTCCTCCAGGACAGCAGCATAAGTTGGTTGCCAGGCCTCCTTCCATCCGGTCTCTTCGTGGGTCTCACAGGTTTCTCCAGGATCTCTGAAGAATGGGTGCAGGGGTCCTCTTATCCTAAAAGCCAGGTAAGAGCTGAAACTTCCCACTAGCCAAAAGCAGGACAGATGGACAGACGCACACCCCCCCACCCCCACCAATGCATGCATACCACTCAGACATACAGAAACCAAAATGTGGATTGGAGTGAGACGGACCCAGCCCACATCCTGCCTGCAAACACACATAGCCCTCGAGTAGCCCACCAAAAGCTGCTGCTTTCCCGCGAACTGGAAGCCCTTATAAGGATCTTCCTGGCCCCTAAGGCCAGGAAGAAGGCTAAACAACAAGACAGCAAAAGAACAAGAGAAAAATCCTGTGGCAAGGCCATGTTTGACAAGTAGCCACAGTCAGTAGCCAAACGCGGTAAAGCTAAAACGAAATTCCACAAAAAGTGGGGAAAGGTCACTGCTGCCACCAGCCCATCTTTTAAGCACACCTAGAGTAACCAAAAATATTGTGAGCGTTAGTCTAGGGAAAAGCAAAAATGTACCCCATTGCACTGTAGTGTAAGCTGTTTTGTGCAATGATAAAAAGTTACCACAAGTGATACAAAGTAACACGACTAAAGGAAACACTATTTCCCAGTACCGATAGCCTGAATAACATCAGTTTCCCCATAACATGTGAGCAAAGGCCAGTGCTCAAGGCTTCACTGTACTGCAAAAAGTACAGGTCAGATTCAAAAATAAAAGCAAAAGTTTTACGGGTTCCATGAAGATGGAAGGAAAGGTGCAGTAAAGAGAATCTTTCCTTCCTACCAGCCTTCACCAGCAGAAAAGTCCTGAATAGTACTTTGAGGTACTCCTTGACGAGGCTGTGCGACCACAGAGATGGCCTACCCAGCACCCTGGTGTAACAGGATATGGCGGCCAGGTGCACCTTGATAGAGGCATGTGGCAGTCCAGCCTTGGCCAAAAAAATCAGGTATGATAGGAGCTGCAGAGCCGTGACACGCAGAGGGTTAATCTTTTGAGTCGTGCACTACACAGAGAAACGCTTCCACTTATGGCCGTAGCAAATCAGTGTTGAAGAGTCCCTGGCCTTGGCAAGGATGTCTTTACACTCGGCAGGCAAAGCATAATGTCCAAACTCTAAAGCTGCATGAGCCATGCCCTGAGGCTCAGCGACGCGGGGCTGTGGTGCAGAATTGCTCTTCCCTCTCTGGACATAAGGTCTGGAAGTAGTGGCAGCTTGATGGATGAGACCGCCGACAGATGTAGCAAGTCTGGATACCAGATTTGTCACTGCCACGCTGGAGCGCCGAGTATCATTCAATGGGACCGCCGACAGATGTAGCAAGTCTGGATACCAGATTGGTATCGCTGGAGCGCCGAGTATCATTCTGCAGTGACACGGAGTCTGTATATTACTTGTAGCGGGAACGGAGAAAAAGTGAATATGAACAGTCCTTCCCATGAGAACTGGGGTTGCCCCAATTTGTGGAATAGACAATCCACCTGGTGCTGGCGAAGCTCCCACCTGTTGCAAGTATGTCCTTCGCTGTTGAGCAAGTCTGCGATGGTGTTCTTGGTGCCCGCCAGGTGGAAAGGGACGAGAAACATGTCTTGACGAATGGCCCTGCTTCCAGATGTAGAACATGGTGGTGGGGCTGTCCGTGAAGATCCTCAGCACCAGAAAAGACTTGAGAGCCCAGAAGACGTCCCAAAGCTCCAGGACATTGATGTGAAGGGTCTTTTCTTCTGGCAGCTACAGGCCTCTGGCGTGCAGCTGTCCGGTATGAGCTCCTCAACTGTCCAGGGACGGATCTGTGCTGATGGTCTCCTGGTAAGGAGGGACTTGAAATGGGGCCCCTTGCGTGAGAGGAGGGCATAGGCCTCACCACTGTATTGCTTGTCGGAACTCCTAGTTGAGGGGGATTTTGTCCGTCCAGGATCCCGAGACTTGCAGCCATCTCGCATCCAGAAACTCCTGGAGAGGCCTCATCTGTAATCTGTCAAGGCGGACAAGGTTGATGCAGGAAGACATCATGCCCAAGAGTGACTTGACGGCTCGCACCGTAGCTGACTGCGCCTACGACAGACACTGCACCTTCCCTAGGATGGCTACCACCAACTCTTCCAAGGGAGCCGCCAGGCAAGTCACTGTGTTGAGTCGTGCCCCCATAAACAGAGCGTTCTGCGATGGTTCGAAGCAGGACTTTGGATAATTTATGGAGAATCCCAGATCCGTCAGAAGAGCCAGGGAGTGGGATTTAACCAACCAATCGTCCAGGTAAACGTGGATGCCCGCGAGACAAAGATGCGCCACCACTGGAGACAAACACTTTGTAAAGACCCTTGGGCTGATTTCAGGCCGAAGGGAGGTGCCTTGAAATGATAGTGCCGCCCCAGGACCACGAATCACAGGAACTTGCAGTGCTTCCAGTGGATGTGAATATGGAAGTATGCGTCCTCCAATTCCAGCAACGCCAGGAAATCGCCTTCCTCCAGTTGGCCAAGTACATGCTGCAACGCAACCATCCTGTACTTCTGGGATTTCAGTTACTTGTGGAGGCATCGCAGGTCCAGGATCGGCCTCCAACCCCCCTGTCTTCTTTCGGACCAAAAAGTATCTGGAGTACACTCCGGAGCCCTGGAGGTGCTGGTGGACGGGTTCTATTGCCCCCTTATTTAACATGGCTTGGACCTCCTGCAGCAGCTGTGCCACATGCTGTTCTTGATGCGCCACAGGGGCATACGGGGACACCTGTGTTGGAATTCCAAGGTGTGCCCCTGTCCGAGAGCATCCAGCACCCATCTGTCAGTGGGGATGGTCTTTCACGCGCTGACAAACTTCGCCAGCCAGCTGCCCACCGGGGTTCGCAAGTGGGGGTCCGAGTCTACAGCCGGTTCAGGCCTGCTTAGGTGCCAGGGCCCGCCATGCAAGTGGCGCCAGCGCTGTCTTCTGCTGACATATGCCTGCAAGCGGCCTCTGTACACCTCCTGCGTCATGGAATGGGAAGGCTGCCGATAAGGGTGGAGTAGACCTTGGAGGATCGGACAGATTTTCCCCTAGAGGAACGAAAGAATGACAGACGTTGCTGCAGGGTGCCTAGCGAACGTGCCGTCCCTGTGTCAGTCTTGATGAGCTGAAGAGACTCATTGACTGCCTTGCAAAACAGGTTCTCACAGTTGAATGGCATGTCCAGCACCTTAGACTGAACGCCACGGCTGACATTGGTGGCTTTCAACCATCCCTGCCGACGACGAGACACTTAGTTTCCCATCTGATGGAATCCAGTGTCCGCGATCTCCACCAATACTGTAGTGGTGTGATCCGAGGCCCCCTCCCCTTCTTGGAACAGCTGAAGAGCTTCTGCTTTCATGCCGTCGGGTAGGAAGTCAAGAATCGGGCCCAGCATATACAAGAGCTCCTGGTCATAGCGTGACAAAATGGTCAGCGCATTAGCAGCCTTAATGGAGTTGGCAACCGTATAGATAATACTCTTTCCTAGTGTCCAGCTTCTTCCCCTCCTGGTCCCGAGGTACCATGGATGAGGATGCTGATCTGCAGAGCGTTTCCTGCCCGTGGCTGAGACCGCAGAGTCAGATTAAGGCTGGGACCTCAGGCATTTAGGGCCAGAGTCCGGGACTCTGCATTTCATCTCGAGTCTGTCCCGCAGGGTAGTGCTCGGATTCTTGAACAGCGCTAGGCCTTCATCCCAGATATCGTCCATCAAAGGGACGGACATGATGGTCCTCCGCCTGGACTCATCATTGATAAAGGACCCCTTCCTTTTTCTTCACCTCAGGCACCAGATGAAAGGGTTTAGAGGCCATGGACATCATTGAATGAAAAGAGCTGACCTCATCCGGTGGAGAGCCCCTGTGTAGGTCATCCGAGCATTCTGGCTCGCCGTCTGCTGGCACTAATTGATCAGCATTCTCAGTGTCCGTTGCCGTAACCTCCGTATACATGCCAGGATCCCACGTTGGGGTCAAATCCCTTGGTGGAGGAGGCAGTGGCTGAGGTGGCCGTAGGCGCCAGACTCCTTTACTTGCGCTTGTGCCTAGAAGGACTTCCAGAAGCAGGGACCAGTGTGGGCGGCAGCCTCTGCTGAATTTCTGTTTGTCTCCAGCATGTGCAGCGTGGTCAGAATAGCCAATGAAACCTCTCTGGGTTGAGGTGTAGAAGCAACAAGAGGTGAAGGCCCGGGCTGGTACATCTTCCCTGGAGTGGTAGGCGATCGGGTTCACTCCACGGTGACCCACCTTCACACAAGGCTCCTTGGTCTGAATAGCAGCCCTTAGGCAGATCGTCACCTTCATAGGAGCTGGTATAAATGTGCCCAGACACACACTGTTCCGCTCCCAGTTCTGTACCCCTCCATGGGGTTGGTGGAGCCTTACTCCCTCCTTTCCTGCATCACCCGAGGGGGGGAAGAGGCTGCTGTCCCCTTTCCCGGGGGCTTCACTGCAGCCGTGACAATTACTTCCTGCCGTGCCAGTAAGACATCCAGAGAGCAGCCTTTTCTGTGACTGTGGGGACCACCGTCATGGTCTGGCATCCCTTCGAAATAGTAGTGGTGGTGGTGGTCGTCGACGAGGTGGTGAACAGCAGTCATCGAAGTGGATGTTGATGATGCAGTTGATAATGGCATCTTGGCTGGTTGAGACGTTGGACGGAGAGAAGGGCCCACCTTGGACTTTTACTTCGTTACCTTGTCTGCCGATGGTACGCAGAGTTTCGAAGGGGTCAAGCACTTTCTCTTCGAGTGCGTGACTCTCGACGGCAGGCTCACCATGGATGTGGTAGGTGATGGCAACCCGGGTTTGGGACCTGCAGCAGCGGTAAACCCAGTAGGATCTGTGGTGTGTGGCCTTGCCTTCTTTTGGACCCCTGTGAGCGGGGCGCGTCTTATCCGAGAGAGTTCTATCGTGGGGCTGGCCGGCCAGCCCTGTGGGAAGACTGATCATACCCAGAGGTTGAGTCTGAGGCATTACACGATTTTAACCATGCCGCCAGTCTGTAGTAGCGGTCCTTCTTGGCCTTTTTGGAAAACCATGACAGACCTCGCATCCCTCCTGATCGTGGACCGGATGCAGGCATTAAAGACATTTGTGGTGTCAATCTTCCAAAACGTTCCTTAGTCCACATTTTGAGCAGAGTTTGAAAAGGCATCTCTTCTCCTCGCTCATGGTGAAAAAGGCACAAAATAGGCCCAAGCCAGGGCCTTTCCGATGAAGAGCCCCGATTAACTTGCTCTTCACGACAGCAGCAGTCCCCCCACCCACCCAAGGAGCAGGAGCTCTGGACTATGTCCCTGCAGGAGCAGAGGACCAATGACTGCATCAGCCGTCTTCAGGCATGAGCGTACCTTTTTATGGTAAGCGCTTTTGCTCCGGCGAAGATTTGTCATAAAATGCGCATCTCGCCTGCGCTCATCTGCTTATGAACCTTCTTTTACCTACATTGAATGTGGAGGCTTTGTCCACACTGCCCTGCACTACAAAGCCCACAACTAAGCTACTCGCTGCCATTATAACCCACGAAACTCATTGCCACTCCAAGATGGCCGCCCCCTGAATGCAGCATCCGCATCTGCCGAATCCAGGCCTCCAGTAGCCAGCTGATTGGCTGCCGGGCCTACCTCTTGCCCCATTGGCCGCCGGCAGGCGAAGCCGGCCCCCTCCCTCCGGGGCTCACGAGAGGCAAGGCCAGCACCTGTTTTGTGCCTGTTCGGTGCCGTGACTGCCGTCTACCAGACCCCCTGGCCCTCTTCAGATAAGCTTCACCTACAGAAATATAGCTTCGATTTCCCCTTCACCTATGGGACGTTCCCCTATGAAGCTTTGCACAAAGGCTCTAGTCCTGTCCCTGCCTGTCCTGCCTTTCCGGCCGTCGGCCAGTCACCCTGCATCACTGCCGGCTAGCGTGGTATCCCTGGCGGAACCCCTGACAAACAGGTACTTTATTTTCAGCATCACCTCGTCACTACCGATTGCTTTATGACAAGCGTTAATTGTCTTCTGTGGATCTCACATGTGAAACCTATTGCGCTCGGCTGCCCAACCCAACCACTATACAGGTGCCCACCAGACATTGAGGACTTCTGATGTTCCCATGTTGACTCACATGCTGTGAGAATGTAATGATTATTTATCAGGCTAAGTAATATGCTACATATTCTCTAGCAAATCACCTCCTTAATATTTATCTCAAGCAACTCCTTTGATACTTAGTTGATGCATGAACAAACATTGCAACTAACGTCTCACTGTGAACTGCACTAGTTACATGTTGTTCCTTAATGTGCATTTGGCTGTGCTGTGACTTTCGTACCTAGGTGAAACATTGCCCTGGCTTCTACTATGCTTTTAATGTGATTTCTGGTTGGCTGTGACTCTCGCATCTAGATAAAATACTGCCCTGTTTTTTACTATGCTTTTAATGTGATTTCTGGTTGCGATGTGACTCTCGCATCTAGGTGAAATACTGCCCTGGTTTTTACTATGCTTTTAATGTGATTTCTGGTTGCGCTGTGACTCTCGCATCTAGGCGAAACACTGCCCTGGTTTTTACTATGCTTTTAATGTGATTTCTGGTTGCGCTGTGACTCTCGCATCTAGGCGAAATACTGCCTTAGTTAGCTAACCTGCATTGCCAGCTTGCCACCACTTTTACTTGCCCAGCTCGCCTGCCTACCTAGGTGTTAGCACTCTTGCTCCCGCCTAGACTACCTAACTACCAGCATACGGACTCTCACTAGATTGCTTAACCTCCCTGCCACCCAATTGCCATAACTAATTCAGACACACATCTTTGCACACGCCACCAGCCTACACCCTTAGTCCAAACTTGGAGTTGCCTTATCAACTCTTCCCTGCCTATGACCACTATGAAAACTTCCCCACACCAAACACTTCACCTTGTACTGAGCCTCCTCACCACTATGGCACTTGCATTTGCCACCTCACACCCTCCTAAAGATAGAAACATGAGACTGAGGGCAAGATTGCCCAGTCTACATGAACCATCATCCTACTATAACCACAGAGGTTACATTGATCTAGCAAACAAATTCTCGCAACACACCAAATCTGCCCCTATCACAACATCCAACCAGACACCATCACAAAGACACCCTAACCAAAAATAAACAACCTCCCACTACTACAGCAGCCAATACCTTATCACTAACTGGGTCACTAGTCAATGCTAGATCTATGGTAGCCCACGCTACAGAGATCTGACACCTTAACTAATGAGAACCTAGACCTACTAGTCATAACCGAAACATGGCTCCATGAGGCGGCTGGCCCAGCCATCATACTAGCAATACCGGATGGCTACCAACTACTAAGAGTTGACAGACCTCACACCAAAGGAGGTGGCCTAGCCATCATTCACAAATCCACTCTACCCATCAAATTAGCTACTACCGTACTATTTCAATCATGTGAACTCCTTACTGCTAAACTTCACCTCTCATGCAAACGTACCCTCACTATACAAGTCATCTACAGACCACCTGGACCACTAGGATCCTTTGAAGATGACCTAACTAGTATCTTAACCAATAACACTAAAGACCATGCTCAAATTCTACTACTGGGAGACTAACTTGGGCTTCAATGACTGTAATGACAAACACGCCCTATCTGTTGCTACACTTTTGAATGACTATGCCTTAACTCGAAAAGTCTCCTCCCCCACTCATGTCAAAGGTAGGACCTTAGACTGGGTTGCTGATCGTAATTGTAACATTAGCATCACCAACATTCTTCCACAATCTTGGACCGACCACTACTTAATTGTATTCAACACCTCACTTGACCTTATCCGACCCAAACCTATACTCATGGCCCCGCCTCTCCCCACCAGAAGTAAAAAAGATATCACAGCAGAACAACTCCTACCACACCTTCTCCCCACCCTCGACAATCTAGACAATACTACAGACCCTACTTTGCTTGTGGAAGTTTACAACAGCACGATGATTTAGGCACTTGATTTGATTGCTCCCACCAAAATTTGCAAAAGTAAACAACTCTGTCATTTGAACAACTGGTTCACACCACAGCTGAAAGACCTCAGAATTCAAAAAAGAAAGTTACTATCAATTTGGCAACACTCATCCACGGTGGAGAACAAAATCAACGTAGCCATATTTGCCAAACAGTATAAAAAGGAAATTATAAGTACCAAAAGGAATACCTTTAACAGAATATCTACAGCTAAATCAGATACCAAGGAACTATTCTCTATCCTCTGGGAAATGGAATCACCCATACCCCCGACTGATAACATCCCTAAAAATAAACTCTGGTGCACTAATATACAAAATGCCCTGGCGGGAAAAATTAGTCTGCTCCAAACCAAAATTGCAAATAAAAAAGCCTCCCTGCTCCTGCAAACTGAATCCATACCTCAATCGGAGCCCCCTCTAAACCAGCCTAACACTCCTCACCAATTCAGCTTCAGACAAATATCCATATTAGAGACAGAAAAAATCATACTATCTCTAAAACCATCCAACTGCAAAGGAGATAACTGCCCTGCCCAAATCTTAAAAGATGCAGCTAGAGATCTAGCCCCCTTCATCTCTAAACTCATTAATGCATCCTTTAAGTCCAACCTAGTGCCTAATAACCTAAAACAATCCTGGGTGCTCCCCCTGCTAAAAGAACAAACACTTGACCCTGCTATACCGACAAACTATAGACCCATCACCACCGTCCCATTCTTGCTTAAAATCATCGACAGAGTAGCGAATCTGCAAATTCAGGATTACTTAGAAGCTAACAATTTACTAGGCTCACAGCAATCAGGCTTCCGTCCCCTTCATGGTACCGAAACAGCCCTGATTGACCTCAAGACCCAAATTGACGAGTTGAAGGACAATGGCAAATCAGCTATGCTTCTCCTCCTTGACCTTTCTGCGGCCTTCGACTTGGTAGATCACGCAGTTTTATGCAATCACCTCAGTTCTGCCGCTCATTTTTCAAGTGATGCCATAACCTGGGTACAATCCTTACTGGCAAACCGGACAATGAGAGTATTCTACCCCCTAGCAGCTGCTGATCCCACACAAGTTTCATGCGGTGTCCCTCAAGGATCATGTGTATCTCCAACGATGTATAACATCTTCACTAAGCCTTTGTTCGACAAGTTGGACAGACTGGGTGCCATCTACACTAATTACGCAGATGACACGCAGATCCTTATCCCCCTTTCGGGCAACTTCTTGGCAGACACAGCCTTAGTGAATAAGATATATCTCCTCATTCAGGCATGGATGGCATCTCACGGCCTCTGTCTGAACGACAATAAAACTGAGTTACTGATCCTCGGCTCAGAGTTGGCCATCAAAAAATTGGACCCTAATTATGCTTCATTTAACATAGATAATAATGTCATCAAAGTGATGCCTGCAGTCAAAACTCTCGGGGTCTATCTTGACTCAGCGCTCACCTTCAAGAAACAAACCAACTCACTAGCATCCTCCACTGCATACACCTGCAAACTGATCCGAGCATGCAGACCATTCCTAACGGAAACTAGTTGCATTACTCTAGCGAACGCACGTATCATATCCAAGTTGGATTACTGTAATGCCCTATATGCTGGATCTAACAAATACATCCATGACAAACTCCAAACGCTCCAAAATAACGCTATTAGAGTAGTCTTAAACATTCCTAATAGAGTTCATATCTCCACTGCTAGGAAAAATATCCATTGGCTAAAAATCAAAGACAGGATTGCGCTTAAAACCTTATCCCTTACTTCTAAAGGCCTTAACAACATAGCACCCCCCTACCTGGTAAACAGAGTCAACAAGAGAATATCAAACCGGCCCACCAGAATGACGAATGCCTACACATTAGTGGTGCCCAGATATAAAAAGAGCACAGCGGGCGGCTCCAGCTTCCCGGTCATAGCTGCTCAAACCTGGAACAGACTCCCCCTTGATCTCAGAATGGACCAACCCTACACCAGCTTCAGGCGGAAAGTCCTCATTTGGATTCACTCCATCGACACTTAGCCTGACCACCTTACCGCCACTTATTCTAGAGACTTCGGATGAGTATAACCAGATTACTGGTTTCTAGGCAACCTGCTCTATCTGTATTTCTGTACTGCCTGTATATGCGTTCATCTTATCTGTATAACCGCTTTTGTCTTGTAACCAAGTTCTCAAGTATACTTGTGCTGCCTGCGCCCAGCTACCCTTCCGGATTTGGTTTTTTGCGCTATACCAAATAAACAAACCAGCAGATCCCTGCTGCCAGTAGTCGACCTCCAGTCGAACGATAAATTTAAAAATTGATTAAATAAACTTAAAATATTACCAAAACTCTTAAATATTAGGAAAAAAGCTTGGAGAGCACTGAGAGGACTCCCAACACTGAAGCGTGCAGTGAAAATCTGACGATAGCCACCAGGGGTGGAGCTTAGGGAGAGGACTGGTTTGGAGGAGAAATACAGTTTTAAAGTGAAAGTAAAACTTTTGTGTTTTACCAAGGATTCCTAACCAGACGACAGGGAATATTCATGAGCATGTGAATCCACGCCAGACCCCATGCTGGAGAACTGCCTACCGCAGTCCATGCATGGCTTGATCCTGGAGGCCTTTCGACGAGACGGCATGGCGAATCACTAGACGTTGCTGTCAAGTTTGAGTCTTTAAACTTTAAAGGATTCATCAGCTTTGGGGCCAAATAAATATTCCACATTAACAATCCAGTCCAGGAGCTTTGTTTGGACGTTTGGTGAAAACCCTGAGCTCCAAGATTGGCTGCCCTGTGAAATCACTGTCGATGTGCCCAATGCTCGAACCACGCAGTGGGCGGTATCCAATCCAGCCTGAAGGGGCTGGCAGGCCATTTCTTTGCCATCATGCACAACATACAAATACCTGCTCCAACTGGGAAGTGGTCAGCTGCCTGGTTGATGGTATTCCACAGAATATGTGAAAATTTCACAAATGCACAAGAGGTGTCGACGGCCTTTATTACCATGCTCCCAGAGGCAAACATTTCTTTGCTAAAGCATCAACCTTGGTCGATCCTGCTTGGTCCGTAACAATATCAGGCAACAGACCCACAGTCGTGCCTATCCCAAAAGGAATTGGGTCACCCTCCTCATCGAAGATAGACTGCATCGAATTGAAGAAATCAGACCTCTAGTCAGGTACATAACTTAGATCCAGCGGAACCTCTGCCGGTCGAGGAACTTCGTGGGTGAGCTTGGGCGTCATCAGAGCTGCAGTAGGCGTCTCCTTCGAGGTCGAGCACAAGGGTGTTTGACCTCCCCTTCCCCTGGCTACCTTCGTGCACGACGAACTGGGTGCGATCGGAGCAGTCTCGACCTGCGGGGACAAGGCCGGAACTGTACCAGCCACGGCCTTCTCAAAAACATTCAATATTTACCTTTTAAAAATGTTCCACTGCTCCATTGACGCACCCTTTTGCAGGGTACGAATTACCCTTTTCGCCCGGCGAGCTGTTATCGCATCACAGCTTCTTTTTGTGCGACGAGGAAGAGTGGTGGGACTCGCTACGCAAGTGCAACCATTTTGTTTTAATGATGCCTTCCTTCCCAAGGCCTCTTGGTCTCATTCTACGAGGATTTCAACAGCGGTCTATCAAGGGCCAGTTTAGCAGATCGTTCCATACAAGAACCACATTGCTATGTATCATGCCCGACACATACACCACACGCAGCTAAAGGGTGGGACTGTTAAGGACATTTTGGAGTTGCAGTCCTTCTCATTCTTGGACATCCTGTGGCTTTCCATTAGTAAGCAGTCAAGGCTTTATCACACAACACTATCATCATCAGCCATGCACGGCTAATGGTGCCAAGGCCATCCTAGAAAAGGCAGCACTTTGCACAGAGCCAGCACCCCTAACAGCTTAGGCATCATAATAACATCTGTTAGAGATATTGTCTATTCTATGATTATTTGCCTGGGCAAAAGATAAAACATAAAACTTAAGAATGATTTCATACTCCCAAAACAGTTTTTAGCTTAAAGCACAATACACACAGGAGGGCATCTGATGCCTGTGCCTCTTACCTGGGTTTTCTCTTGTATGATCACACTGGAGGAGCAGGGCACTGGGTATGGCAATAAGGGAGATTTGATTGTTGCAAGAATGAAATCTGTGTGACCGTTGATGACAGATTCTAGATAGTCTCCATCAGTCTGGCATCTATAGTACACTGAAATCTGATCAGTAGGTACCAGATTACCCTGAAAGATGGAACAAAAAGTGCTTACCTTAATCATTTTAATGAGAATACATATTTAATAAGCACAATAATCAAACTGAATAAAGTCACCAGGCAATACAATACCAAATTAGTTATTTTAGGGATGATTTACTTACCTTAAATATGATGTGGTACTTAAGTAATTACTGTTGTAAAGGTCTTTTGAATAGGTATGGGAATGATGATGAAAGGGGAACCAAATCTCTGAACGATACAGCAGCAACAAACAAAGACAAGTTGTTGCACAAGTCCTTACTTGGAGCAGCAGGTAGAGGAGCTCTTATGTGATATATTTCCATGCAACCCAAAAGTGCCAAGTATGCACAATTGTGATTTTTTTTTTTAGTATTAAATAAACAATTACTTACCCCTGGTAATATTTTGCTGATGGATGGTCATACCATGGATTCCACATTTTACATAGATTTGTATCCTGCTTTGCAGTCTCAGATTTTTATTTTTACAGCAAGGGTGCTGTGCGGCATCAATGTTCCTCGCTGGTTACCATTCTCATGTCTGCACGCAACGTCGATGATAGTATACATAAGACACACTGCGCCCAGTTACCTCAGTTCCAAGTTTTCAATCTCCCTGTGCTCAGCGGTCTTGAGAAAAGTAATGTAACCCTGATTGGGTGTTGAAAGAGAGAAGAATAAGACTTTGCTCTTAGTCAGAAGAGTAGGCTGGGAGGACAATGAGGAATCTGTAGAAGGAACATCCACCAGAAAGAAAATTACCAGGGGTAAGCAATTTGTTCTTCTAAAGGATTGTGTGCCACAGATTCATCATCTTAGACAGAATCCCTTAACAGTTTTGAAGATGGAGGTTGGAGAAGCAGATTCTTATTATGTTTCAATTAGCACATAATGTGGAGAACCAATCTTCCAAAGCTAGAGTCCTGATCCGACAGGGTATCTAAGCAATAGTGCTTTGAGAATGTATGGAGGGATGATCACGTTGCATCATTGCAAATGTCCTGCACTGGCACAACTCTGAAGAGCCAAAGAAGTTGCCACTCCCCTGATGGAATGGGCTCTTAAATAATCAGGAAGAGCATTCCCAGCCATGGAGTAGCACCCCAAAATGCAGTGTGGCCAGTGTGGTCAATGAATAGCTAATAATCCTGTCTAATGTTTGCCATATTTTAGATATAGAAGCCTAGAGCTCTTTTTGGATCAAGCCTGTGTAACCTCTCTTCATCATTAGAAGGGAGAGGAGGGGGATAGAACGTTGGTAGTGCGATCTAATGAGATAAATAAAACACCACCGTAGGAAGGACAGAGTGAGGAACCCTCAAAACAACCTTAGAATACTGTGAAAGGTGCCTTGCAGGATAGGGCTTGTAGCTCAGTCACCATGCGAGCAGAAGTGATGGCCACTAAAAAGATGGCCTTCCACGTTATTAGCCTGAGAGGACAGGAATGCTTTAAATGGAACTCCCATTAGAACTGTAAGAACCAGATTTAAATCCCAGGATGGAACCAGACATGGAGCTGGTGGGAAGGTATTTACTAGCCATTTCAGGAATTGTATTACAATAGGCATCTTAAAATAAGAGCCTTGTTCCAGCGCACGGTTAAATATTGAGAGCACCGCCAAGTATCTCTTAAAGGTAGCCAACTGTAGTATAGTGCTTTAGTTGCTGGTCTTCTAGCCGAAATCAACACCTCCATGTTGTCTTCTGGTAGGGCCAAATCGCTGCATCTTAACCACTCAGAAACCATGCATGCAGGTTCAGCATTTTGATTTATGCGTCAAGTCGTCGGCCTACCCCCTGCAAGAGTAGATCCACTCTCTTGGGAAGACAAAATGGAGGGCAGATGGACATGTCCAGAAGGTCCGAGTACCACAACCTCCTGACCCAATCCAGAGCAATCAGGATAATGGATTTCCCGAATTCCCTCAACCTCCTGGGGACTTGAGGGATGACAGGGATTAGCGGAACACGTGGAGTGGAAAAGCCCAATACACTTCGATCGCGTCCCCAGAGCTCCTCTGAGGACATTTTATGAAGCAGAAGGGGTTGCACTTCCTGTTAATACTGAACGTGAACAGATCCACTTGAGCGGTTCCCCAGAGGGTGAAGATTTCCAAAAGGACTTCCTGAGCCAACTCCCACTTGTGGGAGATTGTGCTCTGCCTGCTCAGAGTGTCCGTTGTCGTATTCTCTTTCCTGGCAAAATGAAAAGCAGACAGATCCTGTTTTATAGAGCCCAAAGCCAGAGCTGCATTGCCTTCTGGCAGTGCTAGTGACCGTACACCACCTCTCTTGTTGAGGTAATGCATGGCCGCTGTGTTGTCATTATCAGGATGTTCTTGCCCTGGATGTAAGGCAAAAAGACCATCAAAGCCAGTCTGATTGCCCTCAGCTTTAACAGGTTTATGTGCAGTCTTCACTCTGCTGGGCACCAAAGTCTGTTGATTGACTGACCGAAAGCAGGATACAAATATATCCAAGATGAGGAATCTGTGGGTGGAGACAATCCACTAGAAAGGATAGCGTGTACCCTGTGCTGCAAATGGAGAACATGAAGTTAAACATAACTTGAAATGGAAGAACAAATGGCTTACCACTTGTTAATGTTGTTTCTGATGGATGATCCTCCCATGGATTCCTCATCAAGGATAGCCCTATCCTAGTGCAGCGCGAGAGCAAGTCGAGTCTCCTCGGAAGGCGCCAGCGAGGGC
Organism: Ambystoma mexicanum; assembly: GCF_040938575.1. NCBI lineage: Eukaryota > Metazoa > Chordata > Amphibia > Caudata > Ambystomatidae > Ambystoma > Ambystoma mexicanum. The sequence goes on along the minus strand of NC_090923.1, from coordinate 487,401,030 downwards.
AGATGGACATATGAAGTAAATCCGGAGAGCATGCTCTGCGGGCCGAACCTGGGGCGATCTAGATCAATGTGGTTCCAAACAGGTACACCCTCCTGAGAACCAGCTGAATGACAGGGATCAACAGGAACACATAAGAGGTTAAAAGTCCACTCGATCATAAGCGCGTCCCCCAGGGCTCCCTGATGAGGAAATTACCTGGATCAGGACAGCATTCTCTTTCTGTTGACAATGGAAGCAAAGTGGTCTATCTGAGGAGTTCCCCAAAAGGAGATCTCTTCCAGAACTTCCTGACTGAGCTCCCACTACTGGGAGGCTGAAATCTGTCTGCTCAATTTAGCATGAAAGTCTGACAATTCCGGGGACCAATCTACCGGTTTCTCTAATATAGCTTGAAGTGTACACAACACTTCATCCCAAAATGTTCAGAACAAAGGGCATCCTCAAGTCATATGTAGGAAATCTGCTTCAGGTGAAGCACGCAGGGGGGCATTCTCCCTTCCTTTATGGGTCATAGAATGCAATTTGATTCTGGGTGCGATATTATTGGTGCATACAATTAAATTGTGACAATTTATGAGTGTATCTCCCCGATACACCCTGAAGAGGTCTCATAGCATGTAACCATTGTGTATCAGTAAATTGTTATGTAGTACAGCTATTGGCAGGGAGGGAAATTATAAATTACTTACGTAGTTACTAACGTACTCGGTCTATAGTCCCCTTTCCTCCATACTGCATGGGCGTCCCTACCAAGAAATGGGAGACGGACCCCTTTTCACCAGAAAAAACCTTGTTCCCCTTTAAATTTAGAGGCGGGCGCATGCGATCCCCTGACTCCGCCCACCGGCGCCACTCCTCAGTCCCTATTGATGCATCGACAATATTTAACATTGCCTAATGACACCAGTATTATTAGGGGTGAGGATGGTGGGACGTATGGAGGAAAGGGAACTATGGATTAAGAGTACATTAGTCACTACGGTGAGTAACTATTAATTACTCCTATGTCCCGTCCCCTTTCCTCCATACTGCATAAGCAATTACAACTGAATGTAGCCCCAGGGTGGAGAGGAGACCCTCCTTAAGCGAACAAGTTCCTTAGAACTGCCTGACCGAAAGCTGCGTCTGATTTAGAGCCAGCGTCCAAACAGTAGTGCTTACAGAAAGTTGAAGGGGTGGCCCAGGTGGCCGCCCTGCTGATGACCTGCCGCTGGAAGGTGATGGTCGTGGCCTTGGCTGACAGTGTGGATGTGCACGTTAGCTGGAAGTGGTCTATGCTGCCCCTCAGACTTCCTTGATGTCTGAAACCATCCACCTTGCTATAGAGGCCTTGGATGCCGGATAACCGGGCCTTGACCACCCTGAAGGTGACAAACAGAGCATTCGACTTGCGGAAGCCCTCCACACGGAAATAGAGGAGTTCTTCGAAATCAATGAAGGATCAGTTGCAACATACTCCACATTGAAGGAAACATTTAAGGTATGGATACGAGGCATCATTATGGGTAAATCCACGGGGCTATTAACCACTGTCAGGAGGGAACTGGGAATGGCTGAAACTGTGCTGACAGGGCTTGAGGTAGAATATAGTACCACACACAATCCGAGGTCCTTTCCAAAATTCATGAAGCAATGGGTAAATTCCATAAACTGGCTGATAGGGAAATCCTGTATTTGGCTACCCCCGCCACGGCTCGCAGGTACGGCGAGAGTAATAAAGCAGGGACATTTCTAGCTAATAGGTTGATAGCAGAAAACCAATTGTCGGTATACAAACTACAGCGGGCGACATAGTTAATCGGGAAATGGACATTAACACGACATTTGTCGACTTTTACAAAACCCTATATTCTAACCAAGATGCTAAGTCTGTTAATGAAATAACCAACTATCTTCAGGACATCGATCTCCCCACTCTCACCCCCAACACTCGTCTGACACCAGACTCCCCCATAACGGTGGACGAAGTCATAGCCGTTATAAAGGCATTGATGGCGGGCAGTGCCCCCGGGTTAGATGGCCTGGGCGCAGAACTATATAAAGAATACCATGATAAACTGTCCCCGATATTATTAAAAGTATGGGAGGAGGCAATGACACTGGGCTCACTCCCACCGACCATGCGAAAAGCGGTAATCACTGTGCTACTCAAGCCGCGGCGCCCAGCACATGACCTGTCTTCTTACAGACCTCTCTCTCATCAACACAGATGCCAAGATCTTTGCAAAAATACTCGCTACCAGACTTCTGCTGCACATGCCCATGCTGGTCCATCCCGACCAAGCGGGCTTTATCCCCACTCAGTCCACCACCCTAAACCTTAGGCACCTCTTTGGGGAAATGGCTCAAGATTAATCCCAAGGCTGACGCTGTGATTGCCACCCTAGATGCCGAGAAGGCTTTTGACTCTGTCATAGTCCTACTTGTTTGCAGTCCTTAAACGTTTTGGGTTGTGGCAGTACTTCCTCAGCTGTGTCGGGCTGTTGTATACGGCCCCGAAGCCCGGGTCCTCACCAATCGCACCATTTCATCCCTCTTTCCACTAGGTAGGGGCACCAGGCAGGGATGCCCCTTTTCCCCCCATAATGTTGGCCCTCACGATCGAGCCTATGGCGGAATTCGTCCAGCTCCACCACACACACAGGGGTATTAGGATGACTGGACCTCCCCTGTTAATATCCCTATACGCTGATGACACTTTGCTGTATGTTTGGGACCCCAGATCAGGATCCCATTTTGCCAGATATCCACTCATTCGCAAAGTACAGATTAAACGTCTCCAAGTCTGAATTCTTCCTGTCAACGCCAACTACCCAAGATTTATCTGACATGGGCGGATTCAGATGGGCTCCTGTCCGAGTGAGGTATTAAGGGGTATGGTGTCCAGAGACAAGCACATCTTGTACATGGACAACCACAAGACACTCTTGCAATCAATGACCATTAAACTGCAAATATGAACCAGACTTCCCATCTCCTTGTATGGCCGAATTGCTCTCCTCAAGATGGTTGTTCTTCCTAAACTGCTTTACTGTTTTAGCAACATACCCATCTGGCCTGGGAAAACATTTAGGAAACTCGTCTGGGGTGGGAAGACTACCAGGATGAAGTGGACCAAACTAACAGAGCCATTCTCTATTGGTGGCATTTCAGCCCCAGATTTCAAGCTGTACTATTTAGCAGCCCAGGCACAGTTCGCCAAGCACTGGTTTGACCCAGACGACAATGCAGCCCATATCCCCATAGAGAGATATGCGGCCTCCCCTTCTGATGTCCTTAACAAACATCGCCCCTACATTTGATATAAAACTACAAAAACTGTTGTATCCACCCAAGCAGTTTAAAATGCGCGATATGTTCCCGGAGTGTAGATACATTGAACTGAAGGACTGTATGAATGCAATGGGAAGCGGGCCACTCCAGCAATTGCACTTTCATCGCATGAAGGCCGCATTTGCAGCTAAATGGTCAACCTTCCCAGCAGAGCCCCCCACACACGAGTGTACAGGGGCTATAACCGCAACTGATGGGCGCAGGAAAGTGGTATCCGTTTTGTGCGCTCTGGTACAGGCACACTCTCCCTCCCGCAACACCATGAAGGAAATCTGGGAACTAAACTTTGGGCACAATATTAGTGATGACAAATGGCTTAGATGTCAGCTCACCAAATCTGTTTCTCTAAATTCGGGGTTAATATTAATCCAATTTTAAATATTAAATCAATTGCATTACTCCCCCGACAAGCTGGCGGAATTTGTGGGGAACTGCTCTGGCAAATGTCTGAAATGTGAGGACGACAATGCAAATGCATATCATATGTAATGGTCCTGCGCCCTGGTGGCGGAATTCTGGGGTGAGGTGGCAGAGATCCTGGAGGAGAACACATCTATCGAAGCCTTCCCTTTGCCACTGAAATACCTATTTGGGGATATTGGCAAAGCTTCGGTAACTAGCAGACAGCTATTTAATGTTGCATGTATAGTTGCCAAACGCTATATACTTAAGTGTTGGAAATCAATTAATGCACCCTGGAAGGATGACTTTCTTAGAGAACTCACCATGGTAAATGAGTGCGAGGAACAATTCCCTTTGACTGTTTCTTCAACGGGTCACACTAAAGATATTTGGGCCCCCTACAGAATCTACCTTTGTAACATGTTGTCGGACAGCAATTTTACCCCCCCCAGACACTCCATTATAAGTGAGAAGGCTTTTTTTGTACTTCAAAAACCACCTTGATGTAGCGATGTTGTTGTATTGCTGATTTTGTGATGCTTTGTTCTGATGTAACTCTCTTTATAAAATAAAGTTTTTTTTTAAAAAATGTCAACGCGCGTCTGACATCCAGACAGTTCAAAACCCTCTGAGCATTGTCCTTGGGTCGGAAAAAAACATAGGTAGGACTATCTCCTCATTCAGATGGAAAGCATTGGCGACCATGGGTAGGAATGCTGGGTGTGTTCTCAGGACAAACCTATCCTTGTGAAAAACAGTATAGGGTTCTGAAGCCACCAACACCTGTATCTCGCTGACTCTGCAACAGAGCTTTTTTAATGGTGACCAGCCTGATGTCCGCGGACGCCATTGGCTCGAATGGTTTGTGCGCCAAGGCACCCAACAGTACATTTAGGTCCCACACTGGGTGTGGTTTATTATTTTTTTTGTTTGATAACACATTTTATTGCTTTTTAAGGCATATAGTGTAGCCTACACATTGGACATTCCAAAATACGAAACAAAGATAAGATGCATAAAGCAACCAAAGCGGAACCAAACAAAACAATCACAGATCCAGAACTTACAATAGATGTAATACAGTGCATTATGTCTAAAACATATAACCTTCTCACAATAGGCTATTATACAGAGGTTGTCAGATTACTGTGCATCTTCCCACTTCTGCCAGATTTTCTGGGCCTTTTCAGGGCATCCCATGGCGGTGTATATAAGCTTCTCCATTGACATACAAATGCTCATATCTGTTACCCATTGATCATATTGTGGGGTTACATTGGACCCCCATAATCGTGCTATATTGCGCTTAATTACTCCCGTAGTTGTTGAAAAAAACTTTCTCAAATCAAGTCATTTCTCCCACCCACTCAACCCCCAACATCATCAACTTAGGATCTCTAGGGATGATGCGACCAAAGACCGTGGACAGTTTATCGCAGCAACGTTGCCAGTATTCCTGGCTCCGCGGGCATTCCCATAGCATATGAAAGCAGGTACCCTCTTCTTGTACACAGCGTAAGGAGTTGGGGTCTGTGGCCATACTCCAGCGATATAGGGCCCCTCTTGGGTAGTACACTCTGTGTAGTACTTTAAGTTGTATCTGTCTTATCCTAGCAGAGAAGGCCGTTTCTCGCGGTTACATCAAAATCATAACCCAATCTTCGGGCAACAATGGACCAAGACCTCTCTCCCATTTAAGCTTCAATCAGTGAGCTCTGGTGTTCCAAAAGAAGATATGGCATTATACATCACGAAGGTAACTTTATTAGCAATACGGTGAAGGACAATGTTCCTCTCTAGCAGTGTGCATTCAGGCATGTTAGACAGCAGGGGGAGGTGTGTGTGCATTGCGTGTTTTTGCCGGATATAGCGGTATCGCTCAGTGGTGGGAAGACCAAACCGGGCAGCTAGGTCCTTTTAAGGGAGAATTCTCATTCTATGGCTAATTTCCCTCACCTAGTGAGTCCCCCCCCCAGCAGCTTTGCTGGATTTCTGGAGTTTACTTTTTCCACTTGGTAAGAGTGTGATCTTTTTTCCCCAATCTTACATGTGTTTTGCCATGTGTAGTTCTACTGTTTGTGTGATCGTGGGCTCTGGAGGACACCACTCCATGAACCCCCACTTTGTGTGTTACACAGCACCTTCAGTGCATTGAAACGGGTCGTCTTTGAGACTTCCCCCTCACTCCATTTTTCTAGGGCTGACTACTGTCCCCCAGAAAACTGGTAAAGTTGCCATTTACTTTACCTAGTCATTTAAAACTACAGACCCAGCACACCCCATCTTACATGGAGTACTGGAAAGGGTTAACTCCTATCCCTTTTTGTCTGTGCCTCTCTGAGCTTTGTTTAGCTCTTTTAACATTTAGACTTTGCTGGTGGCAGTGGTATCTACCCTAACTTTTCTACCGCGATTATACTATATAAATGTGGTACTGTTCCAGGCTATTAGCCTCGAACATAAACCCGCTTGACCAAATACTCTTTCTTTTGGCTCCGGTCGGGTTTATTCGCCATTTCTTTTTGTTAAAGTCCTTCTTGTGTTTTACTTTGTGCGGCAAACCAGGTTTGCCTTCTTTGTTCACCGTCTTTTGGCGGGCTTCTCGCAAGAAGTCCTCCTTTTGGCACCTGCGTGTCTAGGTGGGCTGTGTTAGGCAGAAACCTGTGCAGTTCCCTTTGGGAACACTGCAAAAGATTTAGGACTACAGGTGTTAGCAGTAAACCCACTTGGTAGCAGTCTGTACCACCCAGATTTACCTGGTAGCTGTGGCTGAGCAGTCAGACTTCCCTCAAGAAGAGTTAGGCAGTATGCAAAGTATACACAATAGGCACTCAGATACAATAGCACAAGCAAATACTTGACCAGAGCTTTGGTATCAAGGTATATAATTATTTATTTAAAAACACAGTTATTGAAACACTCCAGCACTATTATTGTAAATCACAATAAACACAGTTACTATTATTATATATACATCCCTTATTCCTTATCAGACAAGTCTTAGTTAACACCACTTATTTCCAGACAGAGGTGAGCGCTTAACTATAGATGGCACTCCAATAAGTTAATGAAAAAGGGAGGGAAAAAGGCAGAATGTAGGAAGATATACCACTCTAATACTTTGGAACACTTTAGCAAGGCGGAAAAGACAAAAGTTACTGGTGAGCCAAAGTCCATCGGCCGGGCCCACTCTTAGAGAGAGCAGAGCACAAATGCGCCCAAGATCACACAATTACAATAGGCTTTGGAAGTCCTGCAGAAGTTCAGAAAGGGTTTAGAGAGGCTCAGAAAAGTTTAGCCAGGGTGTCCCAGGCTAACCCAGGTTCGAAAGCCGGGGGCTAAATCTACCCCGTACAGTCGGTTGCAAGGTAAGCCAGGCGGAACACGGTACCTTAGGTGGAAAGGATCCTCCAGCGGGGGCAGTTGTTCCTGGCAGCGGGTGCAAGTTGCAGCGTCGTCCAGAAGAAGAGAAGGTCACGACGTGGAGGAAAGATGAAGGTTGTTGCACTGCCATGGAAGAAACCAGTCGCGGAGTTTTCCGGTTAAAGGTACTACCCTTTAATTCGTGGTAGGGGTGAAACGTGGTATCCCGGTTGCCGGGGTGCTTGGCACAGGCAAGGCGGCCACGAGATGCTCCAGGAAGCGAAAAAGGAAGCAGACGGGTTATCCCCACCAGTCGAAGGAAGAAGACTCTCCGGGCTGTAGATCTCCTCCGTCGTTGGGAAAAGTGGTGAGACGGTTCAGCAGGGCTCCACTGGTGGTGTTGTCGTAGCAGGTCGGCTCAGCTATTCCCTCGTCGGATTCTTAGGTCCTGTGGCGACTTCTAAAGTTCCAGTCCCCAAAGCCCTGCTTTTATGCAGAAAACCCCCATTCACTCAGGCTAGCTGTCACTCAAACATGCTAAGTGGTGAGCCGGTTGGGCCAATCAGGACGGAGTGCGACTCGAGTTGCCTAGGCAACTCAGTCCAGGGTGCCTAAATACCCCTCCACCCCTCCTAAGTAACCCAGACAGAGTGGCACCACTTTGGAGGGCGTCTGTGGAGAAGCCCGCCAAAAGGTGGAACAAAGGGCTCAACTTGGGTTGGAGTCACAGAAGCGAACACAAACGCCATTTTAGAACAGAGTTCTGGCAAAAAATACCAACCGGAGAATTAATATTAAATAAACCAGCGGTATGTTCGAGGCTATAGGAATCAAATGATTAAAGTTGGTAGCCTCGAACAATGGGAAATCCCAGAGAGATATATTCACGGTCGAATATAAAAAGTAGTATCCACCGCCACCAGCCAAAACTCGATCAGGGGGGACGGAGACGTGGCCCCTCGACTGACAGACACTGGGCCAATCGAAGTGCCCCGGCGAGTACGTCCACAATATGATGGTTTGTACTGGTTCTGTTCAGAATTTGAGACTAGTAAAGTCAATGGTGACTTTACATGCCCTGGGAGACAGTCAGTCCCAGGGTATGGAGTCTATGTTGGGGGGTCACTATGACACCCCTGTGTTACTGCACTGAGGGTGCTGTGTAACACACATCACAAAAACACATGAAGCCCTATGGAGTAAAAGACCCCATAGCCCATTAAACACATCTAGAGTCAAAGAAACGCACTCAACTCATGCCCAAGAGTGAGGGTAAAAGAGTCTCACTCTTGGCAGGAGAAAGAAATAAACCCCAAAAATCCAGCAAAGCTGCTGGGGGACTCACTAGGTTAGGAAATTCAGCCTAAACAGAGAATTCACCCTAACAGGCTGAATGTGAGAGAGGGGTGTAGTCAACCCCTGCACAGGGTATCCTTGGAAACCCAAGTCGCACTTTGTCGTTTTTGGCCGAGGTGGTTGTGCAGCCCGGACAACCCCCCTGCTGTGTGATTGACAGCCAGGCTGTGTGAATGGGGGATTTTCGCATAAAAAGGCAGGACTCTTGGGCTGGAAGTCAGAGTCGCCACTGGAACTGCAAGGAACCAAAGAGAAGCGGAGTAGGAGACGGCTGATGCAACTCGCGAGTCCCGGTGGAGCCCTGCTGCAGTCCTGAGCTATCTACCCTTCAACGACAAGAGAAGATCCAGTCCGGAGTCTTCTTCCCTTGAGCCTGGTGGGATCAACCAGCTCATCTTCCACAGCCAGAGGACCCTCTTCTTGGTCGAAATCGCTGCACACAGCCGTAGTGGTCCGGACAGCCACCCGAAGAGCCTCTCCTGTTTTAAGGGAGCGCACCTTTTATTCACCGTTGCTTTTGCTGCTGCTGGCTTCATCCCTGGGTAGTGCAGATCGCTCCAGATATCGTACTTCTTGTCTCCACGACTGAAGCCACAGGAACCGTGAGTCTGCAGGAACTACCAGGAACAACTGCCTGCCGTAGCACCAGCTCTTCTTCACTTTGAATAAGCTACTGTGTCCGACCTCAAGGAACTGGGGTGAACCCCTTTCTCCTCACTAAAGGCTTGTCCTAATCTTCCTTCCCTCTTATAACTTTTGCTTCGTCTTTTGACAATATGCAAGTACTCCTGGCAATCTCGAATCATGAACTGTACTAACCGTGTGATCCTCGACAACAGGAACCCTGTTCCACTTGACACTGGCGCAGGCCTATTGACTTTTATTCACTTGTAGGAAAGTGTCCTCTGATTCTGTCTGTCTTAACAAAAGTATTAGCTATGATTTTTATCCCCAACTCTCTTGTGTTGATTCATGTGCTAAGTGTGGTTTAACTCGGGTAACATTTCTTCCCGCGGGTATGCGTCATTTTAGTAAGACCTTATTACCAGGTTACTCACCGTAGTGACCACCTTACCCCTAGTCCATAGTCCCCTTTCCTCCATACTTATGGGACATCTCTCCGTCCTGTGGGACGGGACCGGAGCACTTTGTAAAACGCATCAATTTTTTTTCCAAAAACATGTCCCTCTCTTTCCTGCGCGGGGCCCGGCACGCGGCCGTAACCCCGCCCACCTTGGCTCCACCCGCGCATCACCCATCAGTCCTTTTCAATCGCAGGGTCAAAGACCCATTAGCAATAACAGAGGAACCTTATTAGAGGGGACGGCGGGCGGGCGTATGGAGGAAAGGGGACTATGGACTAGGAGTAAGGTGGTCACTACGATGAGTAACCTGGTAATACTCCTACGTCCCGTCCCCTTTCCTCCATACTTATGGGAGATTCCCAAGCACTCCTTACAGGAACTATGGGTGGATGGAAATACCCCTTACTGAAACAGGTTCTTCAGCACAGCCTGGCCGAACTGAGCGTCAGCTCTAGAGCTCATATCGAGGCAGTAATGCTTACAGAAAGCAGATGGGGAGGCCCAAGTAGCCGCTTTAGCGATGGACACCCAGGGAACATACTTCTGAAAAGCAACCGCGGCTGACTTGCCTCGCAACTGGTGTGCATGGATACCTTTAGGAGGTTTCAGCTTTTGGACGGTGAAAGATTTGTGATACAGGCGGTAATCCATCTGGAAATGGATGCCTTAGACGCCGGCCTGCCCGGAGGCTTACAGAAGGTCACAAACCGTTGGGAAGAGCTCCGAAGCTCGGAAGTCCTGTCCAGGTAGAATTTAAGAGCTCTTCGGACATCCAGGCAGTGTAGAACCCTTTCCGCCTCCGCGGCAGGGTTCTGAAAAAAGACCGGAAGGGAAATCGACTGATTCAGATGAAATTCGGTCACTACCTTTGGTAGGAAAGCTGGGTTCGTCCGAAGGACTACCTTGTCCTTGTGAAAGACCAAGAAAGGATGCTCCACCCACAATGCCTGGAGCTCACTCACTCTCCTCGCTGACGTAACGGCTACCAGAAAGGACACTTTCCAGGACACGTACTTGAGGTCAACCGTAGCCATTGGCTCAAAGGGTTTATGGCACAGGACCATAAGGACTACATTTAGGTCCCAAGGCGGGTGCAGACTACGAACCGGAGGGTAGATGCGCGTCAAGCCAGCAAAATGTCTCTTCACCATCGGGTTAGTTAAAGAATAAGAACACCGGTCTGTAGAGAGGTAAGCGGAAATCGCCGAGAGATAAGTCCTGCAAGACAGAACATGAACCCCTGACTCTGCTAGGGAGGATACGAAGGACAGCACCGTGTCAATCGTTGCCACCCTCGGGTCCAATTCTTTCTCCAAACACCAATGACAAAACCTGAGCCATTTACTCTTGTATTGGGATCTGGTCGAGGGTTTCCTGGCTGCCTGGATAATGCGCATGTTATCCGCAGACAAACCCAAATGCTCTAGAGATGTGAACCAAGTTGAGAGATTGTGGGGAGGGGTGCCACATCTGCTGTTCCCCTTGGTGAAGAAGATCGGGAGTTACTGGTAACCTGATCGGCGGACACACCGACAGGTGTTGAAGTTCTGAGAACCAAAACCTGGCCGGCCACCACGGAGCTATTAGTAGAAGAGAACAGTTGACAGAACTCCAACTTTCAAATTGCTCGATGAACTAGGGGAAGAGGCAGGAAGGCGTAAACTCTCATGTTGTGCCATGGAATCTCGTGTGCGTCCCCCAGAGAGGAGGCTCCCAGCCCCCCTCTGGAGGCGTACTTAGGAAGCTTCTTGTTTACCGCCGTGGCGAAGAGGTCCACCTCCGGTGTGCCCCAACGCGAGAAAATCCATGAGAGGATCTCCACCTTCAACTCCAACTCGTAGCTGACCACTGTCCGCCGGCTGAGGGCATCCGCAGTGACATTCAGCTGGCCCGGGATGTGCACTGCAAGCAGCTAGACCCCATGAACAACGGCCCACTCCCAAATCTGGATGGACAGGTCCACGAGAGGGGGAGACTTCGTTCCCAAGTGCTTGTATATGTAATACATTGATACCACATTGTCAACAAGGTGGTCCGCATAAGAACGGACAATGAGAGGTCTGAACGCCTTGAGCGCCAGAAAAATTACCAGAAGCTCCAAATGATTTATGTGCAGGAGCTTGTCCTGAGGTGACCAGCGGTCCGAGACCTGAAGAAGATCTAACGTCGCACCCCACCCCAAAAGGGAGGAGTCTGTCGTGATCCTCACCATGGGGGCTGGGTCCTGGAACCCCGCGCCCACTGACAGGTTGCTGAGAGATGACCACCAGTCCAGGTCCACTCTCATGGAATCCGGAATAATTATCCGCTTGGAATCCGGGTCCACAGCCTGACGCCAGGAACTCCGAAGAGCCATCTGGGTCCGTCTCATTTTGAGACGAGCAAGAGGAACAGCCAGTACACACGAGGCCATGAGGCCCAGAAGCCTCTGGAACCACCAGGCCGACATGCTCTCCGACTGCGCAAACATCTGACACGTGGCCAACAGATCCGCCATTCTTTCCCCGGTCAGATACACTCGGCAGTCGATCGTGTTCCAACGAAAACCCAGGAAAGTCAGGTCCAGTGAGACCGTCATGGAGGATTTCCGCCAGTTCACCGACAGCCCAAGATGGAACAGGAGCTGAAGGAGAGACTGGAGGTTGTCCGCTGCTGCCAACGGACAAGGGCTGCCTAGGAGCCAGTCATCCAAATAGGGATACACATGGATACCCTGGAGATGAAGATCGGCCGAAATCACCGACATCTTCGTGAAGGCACGCGGCGCCGAACTGAGGCCAAAAAGAAGCACCCGAAACTGGAAGTGCTCCTCTTCCAAAGAGAAGCGGAGATATCTCTTGTGTGGATTCCAAATCAGGATATGCATGTACGCATCCTGAAGATCCACCACGCTGAGCCAATCGGCCATTTGCAAAGAGGAGCGAATCTGGCCGGGCGTGATCATCTTGAATTTCTCTTGGGGTAGGAAAAGGTTGAACTGGGAAAGGTCTAGGATAGTGGGCAGGCCAGCATGGTTGGGTTTGGGCACCGTAAACAGCCGGGAGTAGAAGCCCTCCCCTTGCTCCCCAAGGGGAACAGGTTCCACAGCTCTGAGGTGCAGAAGTTTCTGAACCTCGGCCTTGAGGGAGGGTGAGCCCGACAGCTGAAAAGGAGGGTTGAGGGGTTGGGTAGGGGGTAAAGCCCGCTCGAGTGACTGACAAGACCCATCTGTCTTCTGTGATGGCTTGACACGCCTCCCAATGAGACGCAATGCGTCCTCCCACCGGGGTCTTGTGCGAGCGCGGAAAACCCTCATTTGGCAGGCTTATCATTGGCGGTACCACCTGAACCTGATGAGGAGGCTGAGAAGCGGGAGAAATACCGCGTACGCTGTTGTCTACGGCGGTTATTCCCCGAAGGAGTATCCACTCTGCGAGATTTGTGGTCGAGGAAGCCCCTAAAACCAGAGGAAGGTCCATCTGCTCATAGAGTTCCAAGTGTTCCCAGACAGAATATTTTGCGTTTCTTTTGTGGTATGGGGTTATGAAACTCCTAATGGCCTTAATCTGCCTAATGGCGTCTTTTGTCATAACTCTCGAGTTTATTTGCCTCCTTAGGCTTAGTCACCCGAGTCCACTCGCCCTCAGACTCAGAGGCGCTGCTACTTGAGGTCCCCTCATGATCATCTAGGCGCTCCCTGATTGTGCAAGCTTGAGAGGGGCTCGCAGAATGGTGGGGCCTAGTTTCCTCACTCCTGTGGTGTACAGGAGAGTAGTCTTTGACTCCTCCCTGCTCCCAGGATTGGCAGAGTATCCCCCCCACTGCTCTGATGGGGTGGTCATTGTCACGATCCATGCTCGTGACCCTCTCGGGTATACCAGCCCACTGGCAGCAGTGGGGCAAAAGCCCTTCACACTGGCCCCAAGGGCCTTAAAACTCCATCAAAAACATACATGGAGTTAGTCCTGGCGCCTTCAGGAATAAAGTAACACCAGTTTTGGACCTTAATCCAACATGGAGGCTCTTAGGCAGAATCTGTGCAGTGCCCTTCGGGACCACTGCACACAATTAAGACTACAAGTGGCAATACAAGTTCACCTTTGCAACAAGCCTGTACTACACTGTTAAAGTAGCAGCAGTAGCAAAGCAGCCAGACTTATCTCAAGAGCAAATGAGCAGTAGTAGAGATTACACAAAGGACTACAATTACTGTGATTCAAGCAAACACTGACTCAAGGTTTTTGGTTGAAAAGTAGAAGTACATGTATTTCTAGACCATCTGTTCGTAAAACACTTCACTTCTATTAGTTTAAAATCACATGAAAAATACATTACACATAACCAATTCATTCTGTGCACCACAATTCAAGGCAAGTACCTTTTGGATTTGACAGACCGGGGTTGTGAAACAAAGACGTTATCTGGGGTAAGATGCAAACACTTTTTGACAGTAATGACAGTACTCCTACGTCCCGTCCCCTTTCCTCCATACTTATGGGACATCTCTCCGTCCTGTGGGACGGGACCAGAGCACTTTGTAAAAAGCAACCACATTTTTTTCAAAAATGTGTCCCTCCTCTCTTTCCTGTGCGGGGCCCGGCACGTGGCCGTAACCCCGCCCACCTTGGCTCCGCCCCGCGCATCGCCCATCAGTCCTTTTCTCCGCACGATCGGGGCCGGACGCACTTGCATCCTCGGAAGACTTTCTTCCCTTTTTCCCTCTCTGAAATAAAAATTGGGCGACATAAGGTGAAACACCCGGTCATAGTCGTGACTCCAGGGGGCACACCCTTGTCTACTAGGGAATGACATCCTGCACAGGCTGTCCCCCCTAATAGACTGTGTGAATAGGGTCGTCTGACTCAGACTAACAGGCCAATAAAATTAAAACTGAGCGTCAACCATGTTAGTTTAAATGGCACATGCTACATGGTTGAGCAAAAATCTGAGCATGTTGAGTTTCATTTCCAGAAGAAATACCTGACGTTACAGTAATTGCTCTAGGACAACAAACTGGTGATGGGAACTCCTCTCCATTCCTGAAAATCAACATTCCTTCGTTTCAAGTGGTATTCCCCACTGGAAGGAAATACTTTGAAATTCTATACTGATTCACAATCTGAAAATCCCAACTCTATAGTCAAAAGTGATGAGAAATCAGCTCAAAGTTTAGCTGATATTCAGAAAGTTAGAGAACAGTTGTTCCTCCCTATTCAGTTAAATGAGGGGAGGGAGTCTGTTCTCGTCCGAGTGTGCATGAACAACGGTAAGAGCGTCATCAGGGAAGACATGTTCCGATAGCTCCCAAAAGATCCAGCCATTCCCACATTTAAATTGATCGATAAGTGGGAAATTGGCCTGTAAACTCCCCATTCCAAACATCACCTGCCTAGCCAGGTGCATGCTCAAAATTTCTGTAGGTGACAAAAGCATAGAACATAATTGATGGTTTGTGCGAGATGTCCCTGCTGCATTCTATTTAGGCAGTGACATTCTCAATCGTTTTGCCATTAATTTGGACCTGATAAATTACAAAGCCTGGTCCCAACTAGGGGGTAATCCCATGGACTTTGATGATTCAGAAAAAGCATTTCGGTCAGCCCAATCGCTGCCGTATGCAATTGCAGTTCAAATTGGAGAGGAGGTCACCATCCCAGGACGA
Organism: Ambystoma mexicanum; assembly: GCF_040938575.1. Classification (NCBI taxonomy): domain Eukaryota; kingdom Metazoa; phylum Chordata; class Amphibia; order Caudata; family Ambystomatidae; genus Ambystoma; species Ambystoma mexicanum. Next base: position 487,385,850 of record NC_090923.1, on the reverse strand, counting down.
ACCTGACTATTCCTATAACCACTCAAATTAAAAATTAAAAGGAGGACAGAAACTGCAAAATCCTGATGCATATATACACCTCAACGGCCATCTCCAACAGCAGTGGTTGGGTTTAAACCCAACACCATTAGTCAATGTAGAACACAACACCATTCCAATATTGATGGATAACAGCGACCCTAGGAGTATCACTCTGGGCGCAGGCACCATTATTGGAATGGCAGTTGATAACCAACATTTTTCCATGGATCTAGGAAATGAACTGAAAGGACCAATCCCCAATGACTGTTTTGACGACGACAGTGACAATGACTTACCACCAGACAGGATCTTCACCCGGCCAGGGGGGGAATTTCCTGGTGTACTCTTCCTGCCCTTACGGCAAGGAAGAGGTGACCTGTGACGTCAGGCGGGATGAGGTGATCTTCCAGGTCCACAATGACAGACCCTCCTACCTGAAATCCTTTGTCCAGGTCAATACTCTAACCAGGGACCTCTACACCCAGCTGGAGGAGGCTAGGCTTCAGGCAAATGGTTGAAGAGTGAGTCAACCTAGCTGATGCCTGCGAGACTCCAAAGCAAAAGCAAAAATTGAAATAGTTGTTCTTAGATTTTCAAGAACTCTTTGCAGTGGACTCGTATGACACTAGTTGCACCGAAATCCACACTACAACAATTCCCACAGAACCTGGAATGACAGCGTTTGTGTTTGTGAAGCAATACCGCTTGCCTCTCGCATCCATTGACTCTAAGACGGAAATAATCAAAAACCTTGAGTCCCGTGGGATAATTTGTCCAGTCCACAGCACCTTACCTTTAATAATCCGGTGCTGGGGATTTTAAAACCGAACGGCCAGTGGAGACTCTGTGCTGACCTTAGGGAGCTAAATAAACAGGTCCATATGTCCCGATGCCCTCTCCCATATATTGTCCAAGGACTGGCCCAGATCCAGGGGTCAAAGGTATACAATGCCATTGACCTGACCAATGGGTACTGGACTGTCAGTAGGGAGGACCAATACAAGCTGGCCTTTACCTTAGGAGGGCAGCAGTACACATGGACCCGGACTCTTTTCGGATTACTTAACTCTCGCAACAAATTCTACATCTTCCTACATAAGGCCATGCCCGACTTGGTGAAAGGGGTAACCTGGCCTATGTGGATGATGTCCTGATAAAAAGCTCAACTGTGGAGGAACACATAGCGGAAATCTGTTGAGGGTAGCTGGAGCAAAATTATCCTTCCAAAAGGCGCAGTGGTGGGTTTATAATGAAAGGGTTGAATACATTGTTTCGAAATGCAATCGTTTTGAAACAAAAGGACCGAAAAAAAATAGTTTGAATGCACTTTTTTTGGGGGCGGGGATCCCCTCTCAAGCCCCTGTTTTTTTGGGGAAAACGCAGTATTTTTTTCTATACGAAAGCCAAAAAAAAAAAATACATTTAAAAAAAGGCATTCAAATTTTTTATTCTAGCCTTTTGTTTCGAAACTATTGCATTTCAAAACAATGGGCCTCATTACATGGAATGAGGTAAACCATGGTGCTATTAGCACCATGGTTGCCGCCGGTACCATACCCGTACCACCATGGAGGAAAGGGGAATTACCACCCCATTCCAAGGTTGGCGGGGCAGTAATTCCCCCTTTCTCCATGGCCCTTCCCCATTTTTGCCCCATTGGGCTCAATGGGAATGGAGAAGGAGCTAATTACGGTACCACAAATTGCGGTACCGTAATTAGCACCATGGTCCCTTTGCGGGTCCCAACTTTAACGGCTGGTCTACACCAGCCGTTAAGGTCGGGTCCTGCAAAGGGACCTCGTAGTAAGGTGGTAAGGGTTTTACCACCTACCGTGTAATGAGGCCCAATGTATTCCAAACTTTGACTGGACACCGCAGTGGTGCAGAACCCGTGTCAACTTCTTGGGACATAAAATAACTCCTGAGGGTCTCTGTCCCCAGGAGAAGAAAGTGGAAGCACTCCTAAACCTTAAAGACCCCACAACTCTGCATGAGCTAAGAAGCCTCCTTGGACTGACTAATTATAGTACATATATTTGTGCATATGTTCTAGGTGAAGGGTAACCAAGTGTCTTGATTCCATTTTCATTGTGATTATCACCCCCATTGGTGATTGTGGCCCCAAATTAAAAATTACATTATTTCTTTTGAATTTTAAAATAAATAAAATATTGCATTTCACAAAGCAGCCTGGTTCATAGTCCATTGTGACCCGGGGTATATTAAAAAGAGGGTGTGATACGAGTTGTGCACCATCTCAAATTGAATCTGAAATTTAAAGGGGAAGATCAATTTTCTGCTGCCAAAGTTTCTGGTACCGTGCCCGTGTTGGGGGACGCCCACAAGGATGAAGGAAGGGGCAAGGGCATGTAAGTATACATATTTTGGAGTTGTTTTTGAGTGTGAATAGAATAGAACAGAGGGAATGGCTGGAGGGGATTGAGGTGTCACAACAGAGGTGAGGTGGAGCAGCAGCAATCGCTCAGATTTCCAATCTGGGGTGATCCACTAGCCAAGAATTAGTGAATTACCAAGGGTCCAGCAACTGCAGGTGTGGAGGCATCCAACAAGGGTAGCCAGTGCAATCAGCTATGGCTACGTTAAAAGGAACAGCCCTGGGTGGGATTACAAAAGCAGAGAGGCACAGGATGCACAGCACAAAGGAGCTAGGATCCAGCTACTTTGGCAAAACCAGGATCCCCAGCAGAAGCCTATCTTCCAGGAGCTTTCAGGAAAGTATCAAAGGAATGCACAGGTTATCGCCCACTGATAATGCATTCACTCACCAATTACACTACAAGCAGCACACAGTTCACAGTTGGGTAGCCAGCCAAATGCAGTGCCCCTAACAACAACCAGACACTCCCAATACTACATTTAGATAGAGAAGTATAGAAGACTTTGAACCAGGCTCCACATGTTTAAACCACAACTGATAGTGGCTTTGTGGGCTCGTCCTGAGCCCACATCAGCAAAACAGCCATTTTGGCTGTGCTGCTAGATACACAGACAAATGAACGGCTAAAACTAAATTGGTCAGGAGCAGGGCTTAAAAATGCAATAGTACTGCAATGGCAACATATTCGTGAACTGGTCTTCAAATCACAGCTGCCATCAGACTATTTCAGTCACTTTCAGGGTGAGAGAATTAAGTTCTACTCAACTCCCCCATCAGTGCAACCATTTTTGGGTGTAGGGCCCTTATGGCTCCAAGTTAAGGTGTGCTTTTTAAACAACTCTTATTGATCCTGCGTTAATTCAATGACCAAAACCATAAAACCAGCAAAAGGTATGGGGACCCAGGAAGTTAGGGAGCAAGAACCCTCAAAGTTAAATTTTGTCCTATCAGCAGAAATCTCCATGGAACACATACTTTACATGCCAAGATCCACCACAATGCAACGAAGTTGAGTATGAATGTATGGGAATGCAAAAGGTTCTAAGGAAAAGCTACGGATTGGGGGAATTGAGTAGGCACTGAATCTCTAACTTTGTACACTAGGTATAATATTGGAGAAATGTTTTAGAATTCTAGGTTATCCAACTACAAACAATACGTTACTGGGTACGAAATGAAAATCGTGAAGAGTCCAATCCAAGTTAATCCATGGTGTTCGTAAGTACCAACCTTTTTTCGCAGTTTTTGGATTCGATTTATCACCTCACGCGCAACTCCTTCATCAACCATGGACTGGTCTGGCGTGACATCTAACAGAACTAGAACCTGGAGAAAAGAAGAAAGCAGAAAATAAGCTTATGAAATACATAAACAGTAAGTTCTATATGATTTAAACCTGAAATTTATGGACGGTTACAAAGATTTGGGAGTACATATGCTGTAAGCAGGTTCTGGAAGGCAGTGTTTATGTGCGACAAAAAAAGCAAGTTGTCATGATACCAAGTCGTTTACCTAAGGCAATGTTCATTTTGATGGATGTCCCTTCAACAGATTTCTCATCTTAGACATATTCCTACAGCATCACCTGGATCACCAAACTTATCAGATGGGGGCACTATGCAACTTAATCATTGGGATTCCTTGACGAGGCTGGTCCACTGGTCCTTGACAACGAACGCGAGATTGACATTCATATATAGCTTGCACCATGCCCCGTGACCTCAGTTTTATTCTTTTTTCCTCCATGTACTCAGCAGCGTAAATGATATAGTAACACAATCAGGGTCAATTAAACCACACACATTCACAGTTATATCCCTACATACAGAAAACACATTGTTCTCAAATGCTGTGAGGGTCAAAAAAGTTTTGGCCCCATGCTTTTAATGCACAACTGTTTGTCAAAGACACAAAAACAAGGACACTTAACTTATACAGCTTTGTATGAAATACACAAAAGTACAGCCCAGTGAAATTGACTGGAGTTGATGAACATTGAGCATGTTTCTTTCTTCCCAACAGCTATGGAATACAATTTACAGAGCACAAAACAAATTCACAGTGTGATCGTGACTTGGTGATTGGACTTGTGGCAAAAGGATACATGCGTTACCCTCGCACCACGCTTCAGAGTCCACGCGACAATGACCTGGCGAACTTACGCTCATGCTCAAGCATGACTGCCAACCCACAACTATACATGTATTTACCCAAACATAGCACTTTGGTAATACTTGCTGACATCCACATGCGCTCAGCACTAATAATTTTTGCGGGTCATATCCGAATGACCACAGCTATCCTGGGCGAACTATGTTATTTACATAATGTTATCCTCTCGAAAAACAACACTATACTATGACAAACAAGCTGAAACCCAAAAGTAATCAGTGCAAACGATTGAGGCTCACATGTTGCACGTACACATTCCAGTCAAGCTACGGGACATCATTGGTCGTTGCCATGGCAGCATTTTCTTGCCAGTAGTAAGCTTTTCCAAAATGGCCACCCGGCGTAGGTAAGCAGATGTTACTAAGGTAAAGCTGCACGACTGCCAAACTAACGTGCGGTCATTGTTTTTCCACGTTAGACTGAGAAGCAGTTGCTCTCGGCAACACGTATACGCAGATATCGCTGCCCCGAACGGTAACAAATTGATTCTGCAGATTTTATTACGGATGCACGTATTTTCGCTCAGATACCGGTGTTAATCCTAGTAACGCATGTATCCTTTTGCCACAAGTCCAATCACCAAGTCACAATCACTCTAGTGCCGACTCGGCTGCTCTCCAGCCAATTAACCCACAGAGCGCCATATTTTGAGAAGGAGCCTAGTTTAGCCACCTTCTGTCTTCTTTCCGTGCGAGTGGTTATAATCCACTTTAGGTCTCTTACTCTAACCTATGCATTCAGTGTTTACACAGTTGGATACTTGCCGGACAGGGGGTCCGCACTAGAGAGGCTCTAATATTTGCCCATTATTTTTTCCAGAGTGCAATCGGAATCACACCCCGATGGGTTAAAGGACCTACCCGCCCATATCACAAGAGCCAGAGATCATAAGCACAGACTAACCCCATCCCGGTAAGCAGTTGCAACACTACCCGCTTCCGGGTTGGGGGACACTAGACTAATTGTCACATTGGTTATCCTTTTGTCTTTCTCTAAGGCACTCAGGCTAACCGGTACCACCACAGTATACTGTGGTTTGAGTCTCCTGCAATTGAAAAGGGGACCATCTCACAAGCTCTTTACCGTAGCGAAATTTTGCACACAGTAAGCCCAGTGATGTGTTCTTTCGACTTCACTACCATTCCTTAAAAATTATAGCATTAAAAGCTTATGGAAGTAATGATTCTCCACTTTGAGACCACACAGTATCTGAAACATGTACCTCTTGTCATTTCTTTCTTTTTTTTAAAAAAAAAAAACCTTTATTTATAATTGCACACAGATCGGGCATACACAAATTCTGTTTTGGATACAAAACATTACCTCATACTAAATTGCATTCCGTATCAATCTGGGTCCTCGGCTTCAGCTTTGTCCGACAGGTATTGTTTGTATCTGGCCCATATATTTCTTGGTCTGGATGTGGGTTGTACTGAGTCTATATATAATTCCTCAGTATCGTTTGTTCATATCATATCTCTGTAACAGTCTGCCTTTGTTGGCGGCGTATTGCTCTTCCACTTCAACAGTATTGCTCTCTTAGCTATCAGTAAACTCAAGTTCAGGAGTTTCCGCCATGTTGGGTTCATCCCCCCCCCCCACAGCCCACAGAAGACATAGCTGAGGTGACCATTCGATGGGCTGATCAGCCATTTCGTCTAGCGCTGTGCAAATCTCCGCCCAGTACTCTAATTTTTATACATGTCCACAACATATGGAAGATGTCTGCATCTTCGGATTGACATCTCGGGCATGTACTTACTGCTGTAGGGTAGATGCACTTGAGCCTGGCAGTGGTATAGTGTGTCCTATGGACTATGTTATAATGTATTAGTTTGTATCTGGCATTACATGATATGCGTTTGGTCAAAGTGCATAGCTGTAGCTATTGGTGGTCCTCTATTTGACGCCCCAGGTCTTGTTCCCACTTAACTCTGGCATTATGTTTTTCTGTTGGGCAAGTCTGAGCAAGAGTCTTATACAGTGTGGACGCTGTGCTATTCCCTGTCCCTTCAGTGAACACGTATCCCAGTCCCAGGTTTATCACTGGTTCTTCTGGAAAAGCAGGCCATAAGTTCCTAATAGATGATTTTATGCGCATATAGTGCAGTTTGTGTTTGGCCGCATCTCCTACTATGTCTTTAAGGTTTTCCCAGGTCACACAGCGTTTGTCTGGGAACAATTGACCCCACTGGATGATACCCCTGGCGCCCCAATGTGTAGCTGCCTCCTTGTCTAGGGTAGGTGGTATATGGGGGGAGGCGGGGGGTTGCCCCAGATCGGCATGCTCGGGTGGTATAACTTATCTGTGTCGTATATATCGGCAATTCTGGCCCAGGCTGTAGTCGTGACCTGTGTAGGGGTCGATGGAGTTGTGGTGTTTGGGGCATGACCTTGTTATATTGTGAAGTAATGTGCCAGGTTCCGTTAGGTGGTGTTCATGTGGTGTGCCCTTAGGGTTGAGGAAGTCTGTAGCCCACTGGACAGCGTAGTGTGCTTGAGCTGCTAAATATTAGAGTTCAAAATCAGGTGCCGCTAGGCTGCCTTGTGGATATGGGTCCGTTAATGTCCTCCAGCTCAGTCTGGAATGTCCCCCCCATGTGAATGTGATGCAGGCACTTTTTATTTTTGCGAACAGCGCTCGACCAGGCCACACCGGTACTGTATTGAATAGGTAGAAGAGTTTTGGGAGAATTATCATTTTGAGAAGGGTGATTCTCCCCATCATTGAAACAGGTAGGGCGCTCCAACGTGCCATTTTCGCGCACAGGGCATTGGCCAGGGTGTTATAATTTAGAGCGCAGGATAATTGGGCAGTCCTAGCCACGTATGTTCCTAGATATTGAATGAGTATCGGGATCTAAATGAGTCCGTGAAGGTCGTGGGGTGCTACCGTAGTTTTTGTGAGTGGGCGGAGAAGTCACTGTACTTCTTGACTTCCGCTAGGACTCTGCCCAGCATGCAATCTTTTTTTTTTTTTTACATTTTTTTTATTTATTTTTTTAGATACAACAAAATGTCATCAGCATATAATGTGATGATTCCCAGTTTACCCTCTAGCCACAATCCATGCGTGCTGTAGCGGGTACCAAGTATGTCCGCCAAGGGCTCTATCACCAATGCAAATAGGAGAGGTGATAATGGGCAGCCTTGTCAGGGTGCCTCCCAGGAGTTCCAGTGTGTCTGATAAGGAGCCGTTGATACTTATCTTGGCGTAGGGGCATGTGTATAATATTTTGATCCATTTAATGAAATTAGGACCAAACCTGTAATTCTGTAGTACCCTAAATAGAAAGGGCCAGTATACTATGTCGAATGCTTTTTGCATGTCCAAAGAGATCGCTACCCCTTGAGTTTCTTCTGGTGTTGTCGCCAAAATCTTGTGGCACTGTCTAATATTTGTTGCCATGGACCTACCCGTGACGAATCCGGCTTGGTCTTCATGGACCATATAGGGCATCAGCGGGGTTAGCCGGAATGCTAATATTTTTGCGAAGATTTTAGCATCAGTATTTATTAATGATAGCCGTCTTTAGGAGCCGCATTTTTCCGGGGGTTTCCCGGGTTTAAGCAATAGCGTGATGACCGCCTCCCTGGTGGTTTCGGGAAGTTCCCCTTTTTCTAAGGCCTCTGTCCATACTGTGTATAGCTTGGGTACGAGAAGTTGACGGAATAGTTTATAGAATTCCGCCCCAAGGCCAACTGTGCCTGGTGCTTTCCCGTTGGGTAATGTTTTTATAGCTTCAGATATCTCTGCCTCAGTGAGTGGGCTTTCAAATGTTTCTCTAGTGGTGTCAGCTAGTAATGTCGTAGATATGCAGGAGAGATATTGATCTATTTCCTCATCAGTAGCGTTGCTCTGAGGGGAGTATAGCCGCTTGTAGAAATCATAGAATGCCCCTCAACCTTTGTACTTTCCCTGGTCACTGTGCCGTCTGTTAATTTTATGCTTGGGATGTTAGTCGGGCCTCGTTCGCCTCGCACCGTTCTGGCTAGCAGCTTCCCCGGGCCCTCGCTCTCCCCATATAGTCGTGCTGCTGCGGGTTTATCGAAATAGCGGATCTCGCGATCCGCTGCTTCTTCAAATTCGTCTAGTTTTGTTTTAATCTCCAGTTTTAGCTGTGGGGATGGGGATTGTGCATACTGGGATTGTTTATTCGCAATGTCTGTTTCTTGGCGTGCTAAATTTCTACAGATGTCTTTGAGGACTCCGAATTCAGTGGACATCGCATTGCCTCTGATGCAGACTTTAAATGCTTGCCATAGTACTGCTTGACTGGACACAGAGCCTTCATTAATGTCAAAGTATTCCTTTATGTGCTGGGCTAATGCCGTCCTATAGACCAAATCTTGGAGGGCAGCTGGTTTAAATCTCCATGGTGGTCTGTTTTTTTATATCTCTGGGATTCGTATCGTCAGCTGTATTGGCGAGTGATCGGATTATGTCCTGGGGTAGATATGAGTGTCAGTAACCCGGCTTAATGCATCACTAGCGACTAGCCATAAATCTATTCTGGAGGGCATATCATGCACGGTGGAGTAAAACGTGTACTCCCTTTTGGTGGCATTTAATGAGCGCCATGCGTCTCTTAAATTTAAGTCAACCTTGTGGGTATCATTTGGGTGGATTTGGACAGTGCCCTCGGTTGATCCTACGTGCGGTCCAGGTGCACGTCTAAAATGGTATTGATGTCACCGCCACATATCAGGTGGGACGTGGGGAACTTGGCAAGTTTTCCAAATAGAGTGGAATTGAAACCAGGGTCTATGTTTGGGCCATATATATTAAGTAGTACCACCTCCCTATCGTGGAGGGTGCCATGGATCAAAACATATCTACCTTCAGGGTCAACCTCAGAGTTAAGACAAGTAAATGGTCAAGTTTTATGTATGAGGGTCGCTTCCGCCCCTCACCCGACTGGAGTATGATGTGTAATATTGATGCGTCCCCCAGCTGGGAGCGAGCTGCCTAGTTTGTTGATGTCCTAAATGTGTTTCCTGCAAGAAAACTATCTTGGGGCCCAGTGTGTTGATGTATGCTAATATTTTCCTTTTCTTGATCTGGGATCGCCGTTATGGAATCCCTTCAGCTCAAGAGTTCTGTTCAGTTCTAGGATGGTGAGTCGGTATTGGGATGTGAGCTTCCATGAAGTTTGCCGCCTCCTCAGGAACTGTGAGGAAGTAGGTTTTGTTCCGATGCTGTATCTTTAGCCTGGCTGGGTATAGCATGGCATAGGGAACATGTCGCTCGCGCAACAGTTTGACCCCGGTGAAGAGACGTCTTTCTTGTTGTACCGCCAGTGTGAAGTCTGGGAAGATGCGTATAGTATTGGCTTCCCAACTCAGTTCTTGTTTTCTCTGGCGGTTTTCAGCACCAAGTCTCTGTCCCTACAGTTCATCATGCGTGCTATGATGGGCCTCGGGTATGCTCCGGGCTTGGGTTTTGGTGCAAGGGATCTTTGTGCGCGCTCCACAATGAACATGGCTGACCATCCGGGATCTCCTAGAAGATAGCCTACGAGATTTTCCACCGCTTGTTCCATGGGTCCTTTCATGGCTTTTACCGGCATGCCAATTATACGGATGTTGTTCCGTCGGGACCTGGCTTCTAAATCTTTTGATTTAGTTTTTACTGTTCCCAATTCTATTGCCATTGTTGTCACTGTGGTCTTTAACACCTTCAATGCATTCTCTGTGCAAGAGATTTGTGTTTCGGCTTCTGTGATTCTTGTTGTAGTCTTGTCCAGTTGTGTTTTAATGGCAGCGACATTGGCTGTTATCCCGTCCAATTTCTCATTAACGGCGGAGAATCCTTGCTGCGTGTGGGTCCATCATTGGAGCAGGCGTATCTGGCTGTGTTTGCGGTGCTGTTTCCTTGGACATTGTGGCTTCCGTTTCTCTTCTCGTCGTCGTATATTTTTCTATGGCTCCATTCGCTTTCATGGGACCGAAGCCCTTGGGCATCGTATTTAGCTCCTTCAGGGCTGGTCCCTGCTGATATTTGCTTTTGAATAGTTCTCTGCCTTGCACCAGGGTTGTGGTGTTCACAGTGGATCTCGTAGCATGTAGGGGAGGTGGGTCTCCGTCCCGCCCAACGTGGCTACTTGTATCAAGTTCGCTGTATGATCCAATAAGGCTGTTCACTGCCACCGTCTGTTTCCCCAGCTGCTTTGTTGATGCCTACGGTATATTGCAGCCAGTGGGTAGGTGGCTTGTAGGTCTTGTGGAGAGTTGGGACTTGCGTGTGTCCTGTATACTCCTCGCCCAGGCTTCATAGGGTAATACAAGGCAGTCTTGATGGTAGCATGGGCCCCTAGTATCCAGAAGCCATAACGGTGGCGAGTCGTGCCCGGGCGTGCCCCTTCCCCACACAACCGTGATCTGTCCTGAAAATGTAACTATCCACACCTGGGTGCGATGTCTAGAATTGAGGTAACACAGAGAGGGCATTGTGTTTTCCCTGTCATGATCACTGTTTAGTGGGCACTGGTGTTGCTTGTTTCCATGATAGCAGTAGGTGGGTTCCCCCCCGCAGTTTGTGAAGAGCTCACCACCTCTGGCGGAGGAGAGCTGTGCCTTGATGTGCTCCCTTTTACTTCAGTTGCAGCCTGCCCTGAAAGTGTTTCTATTCGCACCTGTATATGGCTGCCGTACATTGGGCCATCCTGGGGCTTGGGGTGTGCTTTAATTTCCTCTCTGCTGTAGTCGCCAGTCAGTAGGAGCTGGTGTGTCTTGTCCCCAATATGACACTGGGTGGGCTTTCCTTTATGGTATGTACAGCGCTAGCCCCACGTGCCTAGCCCAGGGGTGCCCTTACACTGGGGCGGGCAGGGTCTCTCTGCTTCAAAGGCACTTGTTGTTAGATTACCAGTAGTGTGACTGAAATCGTGGATGAGGGAGTATTATGGCCGTTTCAGGTTATGATGTTGCTTTCCCTGCGCAGGAGCGGGCTGTTATATTGCGCGCTCGTCTTGCGGTGCTGCCTGGATTCCCTACTGGCGGAGGGGACGTCCGCGTCGTTGGCGCCAAGGTCACTGAGTACTGTTAGACGTGGGCTGGGCAGAGCCATGCACCCATGCTGGAAGGCGTAATGTTCGGGCTCCCCAATCCTCCTCTTAGAGCCCTTTCTCCTTCGGCAGGGGCAGCCCGCTGGGCGGAGGACAGCCCCAGGTGGCCAGGTCACCAGGACAAGGGTAGCCGGGTAGTGCAGACCCCCTTCTCTTTACAGTCTGCCTAGTGGGCCTCCGGGTCCCTCCGCTGCGCCGTTATCCCCACCTGGGAGGCTGTATGTACTGGGTCAGCAGGCGCACAACGGAAGCCGGAGCGCTCGTGACTCTTCGTGTGCCGGCAGACCCCGCAGCTAGGCTTTCCAGTCCTCGAGATGCTGGGCACCTCCCCCGGCTCCGTGGCGTGTGCTGGCTGGGTTCTCTCGTTGGCCGCGTGGCAGCTCCTGTGCGGTGCAACTCAGGATTCCTACTATGAATCAGGATCAAACTTTGTGGAGATGTTCTTCCAACCTGGCAAATCACTTTTGGTGAATATTAGGCGGAACCGGCCTGTTTGGACGATTTTAACGACATTCCAGCCCAGGATGTCTGCAGAGCTAACACGGGAGCGACCATCTCTCTGCGTGCGCAACATCGCCCCCCCCTTGTCATTTCTTTGACAGAGACCGACAGGACACCTCTTCCCTCAACCTGTTCCACCGTCCTGATGAAGGCCTAGCACATGTCAGCTTCATTAAACAGCTTTACCCTTTTAGCCGAAACACAGTAGTGGCGACAACCCTCTCTTCTGTACCAGTGTTCATCACGAACACTGATATTTGTGCCCCGGCACCGTGAATTTGTTTTGTGCTCTGTAAATTGTATTCCATAGATGTTAGGAAGGAAGAAACTTGTCAATGTTCAACAACTCCAGTCGATTTCACTGCACTGTACTTTTGTGTATTTCATATAAAGCTGTATAAGTGTCCTTGTTTTTGGTGTCTTTGACAAACAGTTGTGCATTAAAAGCATGGGGCCCAAAACTTTGACCCTCATAGCATTTGACAACAATGTGTTTTCTGTACGTAGGGATATAACTGTGAATGCGTGTGGTTTCATTCACCCCGATTATTGTCTTACTATATAATTGTGTGTTAGGCAGAATTATATGCAGTACCCTTTGGGAACACCACACACAATTAAGACTACAAGTGACAGTACAAATTCACCTTTGGTACAAGCCTGAACTACACAGTTAAAGCGGTAGCAGTAGCTGAGCAGCCAGACTTATCTCAAGAGTAAGTGAGCAGTATCAGATAGTTACACAAAGGACAGCAATTACTATGATTCAGGCAAACACTGACTCAAGGTTTTCAAGTAAAAGAATATGACAATGCATTACTTACCGTAAAAGCATTTCTGATGGTTGTATCTGCTTAGATTCACATGCTGTGCATAGTCCAACATCCAGTGGTCACTGCGGAGTATTGCATTTTGTTTTTCGTAGTCGAAAAGGGGACGTCGACAAGGCGTGTCTAACACTATCCCTATAGTGACGTGCAGTGTACACACAATCCCTCATGTGTCGAGGTCCCTCTGTTTGTATTTTTTCGGCCCTGAGGGAGCCTATTAGAGGTGAGTGAGTACAGAAAAGAGAGATATAGAAGAAAGTCTATGTTCCTTCCATCCGAGCGGGAGGAAGGGTGGGCGCATGTGAATCTAAGCAGATACAACCATCAGAAATGCTTTTACGGTAAGTAATGCATTGTCTTCTGATGTTTGTTAATCTGCTTAGAATCACATGCTGTGCATAGACTAGCGAGCAGTACCCGGAGTTGGAGGTGGGGTGTGAGAAGGAACAGTAGAGAAGAACAAGTTACTTTCTTACCTGGTAACGTTCTTTCGATGGGATGGTCCGACGACGTATTCCATATCTATGACATGTAATCACCAAAGCTGTGCTGCTTCGGAAACTTTTTTCGGCGTCTGCGTCCTGCGTCGATGACGTCGATGCGCCGTCGTCGAGGACCTCCTCCGTCATCCGATGTGATAAGTAGGACGCATGACGCCCGTAGCCTCAGTTGTAGTTTTTTTCCCCCAGAACGTGTGACATTAGTGAACTGCCAGTCAGACACAAAGCCTTGCGGAACGTAAGCTGCAATCGCAAAAGAAATTCTGCAGCGGGGAAGGCAGGGCGGGAGCGATATGGAATACGTTGTCGGACCATCCCATCGAAAGAACGTTACCAGGTAAGAAAGTAACTTGTTCTTCGAGGGGATTGGGTCCTCCATATCTATGACAGACTCCCAAAGCAGTACCAGAGCAAGGAGGAGGGAAAGAATTTAGAATCAAAATTTAGAATAGCCAATCAAATAGCAGAGCAAAGGACCGCCTTGCCAAAGGCCAGATCCTGTGCTCGGATGGAATCGAGGGAATAGTGACGTACAAATGTATGTACTGAAGCCCAGGTGGCTGCATCACAGATGTTGCGAATAGGAACACCCCTCTGCATGGCAGTAGATGCAGCCATACCCCTGGTAGAATGGGCCCGCAAGCCAGCCGGTGGGTCCTTACCCGCCAAGCGGTAGCACTCCGAGATGGCCAAAATAATCCAGCGAGACAAAGTCTGTTTCATCACAGCTTGCCCTAAACGCTTTCCAGCGTAACCAATAAAGAGTTGATCGTCCACTCTGACCCGGTACATGCGTGAAACATAAAAGCTTAAAGCTCTCCTAGGATCAAGCCTATGGAGCCTCTCCTCTTCCTTACCAGGATGCGGAGGAGGATAGAATGCCGGAAGAACAACCTTCTGGGCCAAATGAAATTCTGTCACTACCTTCGGAAGAAAAGAAGGACGAACTCTAAGGACAACCCTGTCCTTGTGAAATACAGTGAAGGGTGACTTAACTGAAAGTGCCTGTAACTCACTCACTCTGCGAGCGGAAGTAACCGCAACTAAAAACACAGTTTTCAGAGTTAACAGCCTTAAAGGGCAAGAATGTAAAGGCTCAAACGGAGCACCCATAAGAAACTTAAGAACAAGGTTTAAATCCCAACCGGGCATCAGGAAAGGTGACGGAGGGAACACATTAGTGAGCCCTTTCAGAAACTGTGAAATCAAAGGGATTTTAAAGTAAGAACACTCTTCAGACGAGCGCTTAAAGATGGGCAGCGCCGCCAGGTAACCTTTAATGGTACCCACTTGCAAGCCCCTGTGGGCCAAAGAAAGTAAAAAGGACAGAACCATGGGGATGTCACAAGCAAAAGGATCCACATTCTGAACTCGGCACCAGTCGCAGAACTTACGCCAACGGCAACGGTACAGAGACTTTGTTGCTGGCCTTCGGGCCGAAAGCAACACCTCCATCACGTCTTCAGGGAGGTCCCAATCCACATACCTCAACCTTTCAGAAGCCAAGCGTGAAGGTTGAGGGATCTGACCGCTGGATGGAGAACCTGACCCCCCCTCCCGTGAGAGCAGATCGTCTCGGTGGGGAAGACGACGCGGAGGGCAGATGGACAAGTCGAGAAGGTCCGGGTACCACGTCCTCCGAGCCCACGCCGGAGCAATGAGGATCATCCGGGAACCGAACTTCCGTAACCTCTGCAGCACTTGCGGGATGACGGGGACTGGAGGAAACGCGTACAGCAGCGGGAACGACCACTCCACCACGAACGCGTCTCCCAAGGCTCCTTTTGGAGGAAATTCCCGCAAGCAAAACCTTTCGCACTTCCGGTTGACACTGGAGGTGAAGAGATCCACTTGAGGGGTCCCCCAAAGGGCGAAGATCTCCAGGAGAATCTCCTGAGCCAACTCCCACTCGTGAGAGATCGTGCTCTGCCTGCTCAGAGCGTCCGCCGTCACGTTTTCGTCTCCGGCCAGATGAACTGCCGAGATCGAAACTTCCTGCTGGATGGCCCAGAACTCGAGCTGCATCGCCTCCCTGCACAGAGGAAGTGACCCTGCCCCCCCCTTTTTGTTGAGGTAGTGCATGGCCACTGTGTCGTCCGTCAGGATCAGGACACTCTTTCCTCGCACAGTCGGCAGAAAAGCCTTCAGGGCTACCCTGACGGCCCTCAGCTCCAACAGATTGATATGGAGTCTGGACTCCGACGGAGACCAACGACCGCTGACTGTCAGCTCGTTGGCATGAGCTCCCCAACCCATGAGGGATGCATCCGTCACGATCGTCACCTCCGGCCAGGGAAGGCAAAAAGGAGCCCCCTTCATCAAGTTGCCTTCGACGGCCCACCACAGAAGGTCCCGGGCGACCGAGGGCGGCACCTGAAACGGGTCCGACAGCCTGCCGGAGGACTGCGACCATTGCGTCTTGAGCGCCCACTGCAATGATCTCATCCGCAGGCGAGCCTCTGGCACCAGAAGAATGCAGGATGCCATGAGGCCGAGCAGCCTCAAGAACTCGAACGCTGGGAGCGTCTGGGCATGCTGAAACTTGTGCACCATCTGCTGAATGTGAAGAGCCCTCACCTGGGGAGGAAAACACTGCCCCAGGGAAGTGTCGAGCACTGCTCCGATGTACTGGAGCCGCTGTGTTGGCGTCAAATGGGGCTTCTTTAAATTGAGGGAGAAGCCCAGCCTGTGTAGGGGTAGACGTGAATCCCCCCTTGCCCGAGATGCGCTGCCACCACCACCATGAGCTTGGTGAAAACCCTCGGGGCGGAGGTCAATCCGAACGGCAGGACCCGAAACTGAAAGTGCGAGTCGCCAACCGCGAACCTCAGGTACTTCTTGTGCTTGGGATGGATCGGCACATGGAAGTAAGCATCCTTGAGGTCGAGTGACACCAACCAGTCCTGAAGCTGAAGGGCCTGGAGGACTTGAGAGAGAGGAACCATCTTGAACTTGTCCTTCCTGAGGAGTTTGTTCAAACCGCGCAAGTCCCTGATGGGTCTCAATCCCCCGTCTTTCTTCGAAATCAAAAAATAAGGGGAATACCATCCCATGTTCCTTTCCGCTACAGGCACCAGTTCTATGGCGCCTTTCTCCAGCAGAGCTTGAATTTCCTGCGCAAGGAGCGGATCCGGACTCTGCAAAGAGAGGTTCCCCGGTGGATTGTCGCGAGGCCTGTGCCGAAAGGGAAGACAGTATCCGTGGGTTATGATCTCCAGAACCCACACATCTGAAGTAATGGCTTGCCACTCTACAAGATGCTGCGCCAGCCTTCCCCCAACCGGCGAACCATGGGACATGGCCTCATGACTGAGTGGGAGCGGCCGCGGCGTTACCTGAGGGCAAAGAGGCAACTGCCCGAGCGGCCTTGGCACCACGGGTACCCTGTCGTCCACCTCTGGTACCCCTGCGTTGGCCTCTGACTGCCAGCTCCTCTCGCTTTACTGAAGGACGAGTAATAGCGAAAGGAACCACCCCTCCACTGCTGTCCCCTAGGACGAAAAGGCGGAGGTTGGCGAACTGCAGCGCCCAACGACTTCGCTGCAGCTTTCGAGGTCTGCAACCTCTCAAGGCTCTCGTCAGCCTTGCTGCCAAAAAGGTGTTCACCGTCAAAGGGCATGTTGAGGAGCCGAGACTGCACATCAGGAGCAAACCCCGACTTCCGCAACCACGCAAACCTGCGTATCACGGTGCTCGCCGCCATGGACCTACTGACGCATTCAGCTAAGTCCAAACCCGACTGAACGGACTCACACATGGCATCCTTACCATCCTGGACCATAGCAAGGAAACCATCCAGTTCGTCCCCTTCGGGAATATGTTCAGCCGCTAACGCAACACAGTTCTACAGAGTGTGTGTGAAACGAGACAAGGCACAAATGGAGTTGGCCGCCTGAAGCGCCATACCACCAGAAGAAAACACTGTCTTCGCCCAGCCATCAAAACGTTTGTCGTCCCTATCAGGAGGGATGGTAGGGTACGACGCCTGCTTTGCCGGGGCCGTGGCCGCCTGCACCACCAAACTCTCCTGAGTAGGGTGCCTGGTCAAGTAGCAGGGGTCGCTACTGGCTGGACGGTATTTTCGCGACAAGGATCTGCCCACCACCGGGAGACTCTCCGGAGCAGTCCAAGCCGCCGCCACCCTTCTCTGTAAAGCCATATGGAACGGCAGTACCGGATCAGTTGGGGGACCAACATCAAGGATGTCCGTCAGATCATCCTGCACAAACTCCCCTGGGGGAGCAGACCATCCCAAGTACTCAGAAACCCTAGCCATAAGGCGCCGGTACGAGGAATCGGCATGAGAGCCAGGCTCAGGCCTACAAAACTCCACCTCCGGAGAGGTGTCCAGTCCACTGGCATCATGCAGTGACTGTCTCAAATCGTCAAACTGACTATGGCCCGAGACAATTTCATCTGGAACCCGACTAGGAACCAGGCCATCAGAATCCTCATCCGCCTCTGAAATATAGTCCAGGTGGCGAAAAGAAGGCACCAGAGAGTGCTTGCTCTTAACCAGAGCCTTCCTAGGGGGTTCTCCCGTGCCACGGGGTACCTCCGACACGAAAGGCGTCTATGGCGTCGAGCGAATCGGCGCCGGCGTCGAGAGAACCGGCATCGGTGCCGAGAGGATCAGCGTCAAGGAAATCGGCGTTGACGTCAGATGCAGCGCCTCCAGCAACGGCGGCGTCGACACAGCCCTCGAAGCCGGAGCCCCGAGCGTATCCCTCGACGACCTGAGCGTCGGCGGCTTCGACGACCTCCTCGGAGCCGGAGCCTCGAGAAAGCCTGTCGACGCCCTCGACGCCTCAGACGTCGATGTCTTCCTCAAAGGCCTCACAGGTGCATGCTGTCTCGAACGCGTCGAGGACCGGGACCTGGAACGGGTACGTCGAGAACGAGTCTCCTTGTCCGAACGGGACCTCTCCCGTGACTCGTGCCGACCACTCTTGCGAGCGGTGTCTCTCGACCTCTCACGACCGACCCCACTCGGGGGCGCGGACGGCATAGTACCCTGCGACTCAAGAATCGCCAGCATTTTCTTCCCGAAGGAAGCCCATTCCTCCAGCGTCGCACGGCTGGTGGGGTAAGCGACATGCCGGGTAGTCTCCTCCGAAGAGGACCTGGAAGACGACCGGTGGCGGCGCTTCCGAGAATGCCTCGAAAAGGCTGAGGAGTGGGGAGACCGACTCCTAAAAGGAGACCCACGAGACTTCCGACGATGATGCGGAGAGTCACCCCTCGAATCATCCGTCGAAAGCCCCACAGACTTCAACTTCCTGGGCTTGGACACCCGACCTACCGACAACTTCTTCTTACGTGCGCGAAAGGCTTTGGACGTGAGCGACTGGCAGTCGATACAGTCATCCGTGTCGTGGGCCTCCCCGAGGCACCAGAGGCAGGCGTCGTGCGAGTCCGTCACCGACATCTTGGAACCACACTCCCCGCACTTCTTGAAACCCGGACGCGGGGTCGAAGACGAAGTAGAAGACATCTTCACACGAAGGATTTTCACAAAACGAACAGGTTCGAAGAACCGAGAAGAACAGAACTCTAAAGAGTCAAGGCGTGAACCGAGAATCACGAAGCAACACGTTCGCGGAAAAAACGGAACTGAGGCTACGGGCGTCGTACGTCCTACTTATCACATCGGATGACGCCGGACGAGGTCCTCGACGACGGCGCATCGACGTCATCGACGCAGGACGCAGACGCCGAAAAAGTTTCCGAAGCTGCACAGCTGTGGTGATTACATGTCATAGATATGGAATACGTCGGAGGACCCAATCCCCTCGAAAAGATGTCTTAATACTGCTTGTCCCACCTGGGAATCAGCTCTAGAGTGGGCACCTAGACAGTAGTGTTTTGTAAAGGTGTGAACAGAACTCCAGGTTGCCGCTTTGCAAATGGACTCAAGAAGAAACATTTGCAATGAAAGCTATGGAAGCCCCGGTGCCTCGAGTGGAGTGTGCTCTTGGCTTGAAGGGTAGTTCTCTCTTAGCAAGAGTGTAACAGAGTGTGATGCATTGTACAATCCATCTAGAAATATTGGATTTCGAAACTGCATCTCCTTCTCTTCCTGCTGCCACCGAGACAAAGAACTGATTAGTCTTTCTCAATGGTCTAGTTCTTTCCATATAAAACATCATTGCTCTGCGAACATTCAGTGTATGCAAGCTCTTCTAAACTAAGTTTGAAGGATTTTGAAAGAACGTTGGTAGTTCTATTGACTGGTTGACATGGAATTTAAAGATAAATTTTGATGCAAACCTAGGATGTGTGCGTTGAACCACCTTATCCTTGTGAACTGTTAAAAGGGGTCTAGTACAGAGAGCGCTTGTAGTTCACTTACTCTCCCAATGGAGGTGATAGCTATAAGAAAAACAGTCTTAAGAGTGAGGTCTTTAAGTGTTGCTTTGTGCATGGGTTCAAAGGGTGACCCCATGAGCCTGGTTAGTACCACATTTAGGTCCCATCCGGGAGCGAGGTTAGCAATGGGAGGGTGCATCCTCTTCACTCCTTCCATGAAGGCTTTAATAACTGAGACTTTCCACCATGACACTTTAAGTTGGGAAGAGGTGTATGCAGAAAGTGCAGCTAAATGGACTTTAATAGAGTTAAACACCAAGCCTGAGTCTAGTAGGTGAGTCAGGTACAGAATAATTTGTGTGAGAGAGCAGTCAACTGGGTTGATGCTCCTTCCCCTACACCAGATGGCAAATCTTTTCCATTTGCTAGAATAACAGTGACGAGTGTTAGTCTTTCTAGCCTCCCTGAGAATGTCCATGCATCTCTGCGAGAGTTGTAAATGTCCAAATTCTATGATCTCAGGAGCCAGGCTGCTAAGTTAATGGTCTGAGGGCATGGATGTAGTGTCCTGCCCTTGTCCTGTGAAAGCATGTTGTAAGGGCAGGGAAGTTTCACTGGAGGAGATAGGGACATCTCCATCAAGTGAGCGAACCAAGGCAGTCTGGCCCACATAGGGGCCACCAGTATCATGGTAACTTGTTCCTGGTGCATCTTGTGCACTATCTTGGTGAGAAGGGGAGTCGGGGGAGGGGGGGGGGTTTATTGGGGGGGGGGGGGGGGGGGGGAGTATAAACAAATTTCCCTGACCATGGTATCGATAGCCCGTTCCCCTTGGATTGGTTCTGGGGGTACCTGGAGGCGATATCTTGGCATTGTGAGTTCTCCAGAGTTGCGAACAGATCTATTTCTGGGAATCCCCATTGTGTGAAGACGTCAAAGACGATGTGTTTGTGTAACCGCCATTCGTACTCTGAGGGCGGAGGGAAGTCTCTGCTGAGTTCGTCTGCTAGCAGATTGAGTTCCCCTGGTACATGTTGTGACAGTAGGAACATGTGTTTGAGAGCCCACTTCCAGATGTTCTGTGACAGCTTGGACAGTCCTGGAGAGGGAGTGCCCCCTTGCTTGTTGAGGTAGTACATGGCTGTGGTGCTGTCCGTGAGGTGTGCCTGGAAGGCTTTCAGTGCCTTGAACACAGCTAGTAGCTCCAGTAAGTATATGTGCTTGGATGCTACGCTCGGAGTCCAGACTCCGTGAGCAGTCTGATGGGATAGATGAGCCCCCCATCCTGTGAGGGATGCGTCTGTGGTTAGAGTGGCTTCCACTGCGGGGTGGCGAATGGTTTCCCTATTACCAGGTTTTCCTTCGACCACCACTGTAGTGAGAGAACCAAGGCCTGCGAGAACACCACTAGATTGTCCCATTGTCCGCTGGCCTGACACCACTGGCTGTTGAGCCACGCTTGCATTGGGCGCAGGCGCGCGTGAGGTACCAAATAAATACATGACGCCATCATTCCTAGTAAGCGCATTGCTTTGCGTATCATCACCTCTCGACCGGCCACATATTGCGGTATTTGAAACAGCATGTTTTGGACCCTCTCGTTGGAGGGGAAGACGAGGCTGTACTTTGTTCGAATTAGAGCCCCTAGGAATTGTTTGATCTGGCTGGGGTCTAAGCTGACTTCTTCTCGTTGATGGAGAAGCCCAGTTGAAACAAAAGGTCTACCGTCTTTTGGGTATTTGAGAAGCATGTTTCGTAAGAATCCCCTGTTATAAGCCAATCGTCGAGGTAAGGGTATACTGGGATGGACAACCTGCACAGGTGGGCCACTGCCAGTACCTTTGTGAATACTCTTGGCGCTGATGCTATGCCGAAGGGTAGCACTCTGAACTGGTAGTGTTTGCAATCTATCATGAACCTGAGGTATTTCCTGTGCGCTGGCAACATTAAAATATGAAAGTATGCATCTTTCATGTCCAGTGTTGTCATGTAATCTCCCTGTGAAAGCAGGGGGATTACCTCCTGTAGAGTCACCATACGAAACTTTAAAGGTTTGACAAATTTGTTCGCTGGGCGTAAATCTAGTACAGGGCGCATGGTTAAGTCCTTTTTGGGTACAAGGAAGTACACTGAATAAATACCTTCCGTTACCTGGGATAGAGGCACGACCTCTATAGCTCCTTTTTCTAGTAGTTGGTCCACTTCTTGAAGAAGGATGGCCAGGTGTTTTGGCGACATGCGTCGTCCCCTTGGTGGTCTGTACGTAGGGAAACTGTTGAATTCTATACAGTAGCCGCGGGCTATGGTTGATAGTACCCAGCGGTCTGATGTTATACCTTCCCATGCTGGAAGAAAGGATGTTAACCGGCCCCCGACCGGCGAAGCATGGGAGGGGACTCAAATCTTTGAGTCATTTGGTGTTGGTGGCTTGGGAACCTCTAGGGGTGGGACCCCGACCTCTTCCCTTGCCACGACGTTGTCCTCTTTGGTTAGATTGTCCACTGGTGCCTTGGTTAGAGGACCAGTTACCTGCAGAGTATTGCAGCTGCTGATGTTGCTGCTGGCGTTGGCCTCGAAAAAAACGTTTGTTGCCATAACCACATTTGTTGGGAGGCCTTGAAATTTGGTCTAGTTTCTTGATTGTGTCAAATTCCTTCTTTGCGGTCTCTAATGCCTCATCCACCGCCTTAGCAAAGAGGTTTGCATCTTCTATAGGTTTGTTAATAAGAGATGCTTGTGTTTCAGGTTTAAAGCCTGAATTACGTAGCCATACATGGCGTTTGAGTAGGATTCCTTGGACTATGGAACGCCCAGCCGTCTCTGCAGCATCCAGAGTATTTTTAATGATGCTTTGGTTGACTAAGGTCTCTTCAGTCACCGTGGCTAGAAGGCGAGTACGTAGGGGTTCCGGTACCTCCTCAATGTCCTTACGTAGTTTGCTCCATTGTGCATCTGCGTAACTTGCCAGCAAAGAGTTGTTGTTGGCAATTCTTGCGGAAAAGGCAGCTGAGGCTGTAATCCTCTTTCCTAGGGCATACCATTTTTTACCCTCTTTATCTGGCGGTGTCTCGCTAGTTGACAGTGGAACCCCTGCTCTCTTCCTGGTATTTGTCACCACTAAGGAGTCTGGTACAGAGTGGCCCCTGATGTATAATGGGTCCGATGGAGAAGGACTAAATAATTTTTCTATCCTCGAGTTGACCCCTCTGATCAAGGCGGGAGTGGATAGTGAAGGAATAATTTGTCTCTTTACTGATGCGAGGAGGGGAGTTTGGCTGACAGGGGGTTTCTCCTTAAGGATCTTTTCTACAAAGTCGATGTCAGGAGAAGTTTCCCCGGTCTCGATCTCGAAATGCGCTTTGGGTGGGGACAGGTTTATGGCTTCAGGGTCTGAAAACGCTGATGGGGACTGCCAGGGCTGTGAAGCGCCTTCTTCTGGGTCTGCTCCGAAGCCCCCATCACCCATATCCAGGTTGTCTTCAAAACCTTCCTCCTCTAGGTTTTGTTCCTCTTCATTGCCTAAGAATTCGTCATCCTCCTGAAAGTGGGGGTCCTCTCCAGTGAGGTCATATAAATCTACATCCTCTTGTGGGGGATCAAACAGCCTGGGGTACTTGGCCCTGGGATCCTCCTGAGGTCCCTTTCTTGATCTCTTGGGTGTTGGAAGGTTCTGAGTCTCCATAAACCTCTCCATTTTGTCCATACAGAACTGGAGTCTCTCTGGGGTTTCTTGAGGTACCCCGGAGTGGTCAGGGGGAGAAAAGGGAGGGCCTTCCATTAGAAAATGCTTCGACCTATCACATAACATCGAAGCGGTTCCCCTCGCCTTCTGAAAAGCCTTCTGGTAGGCTGGGAGTCCCTCTCGACGGAGCAGGCGGTTCCTGCCTTCCTTCTGGCCTTTTCGGCGTCTCCCAGGCCTTATGAGCAGTAACCGACGTCTCTTTCGCCGTCCGTCTCTGACTATCGGTGGAAATAATCCACGCCAGGCTCTCGACAACTAAACTGTCTGTCGGGGGTACCTCCGGCATCGATGTTACAGGCGTCGCTTGCTCTACGCCGACGGGCGCTCTGTGCCGGTGCGCGTCGTCTGGCGTTTTAGTGATAGCGCCCTTATCTGGGGGTAGCCCAGTCGCTAGTCGCGTTTGCGAGGGGGGCTTCAGACTCTTACGGTCTGAGGAGGCCGCCGGCAGGACCTGCGTCTCCGTTGGCGCTAATGCTCTGTTCGTGTTCGAGGAGGGAGAGCCGTGGGTTGTGTGTTTATAGGAGTGTTTTCTGTGTGCGTCCTTGTCGCCGGGGTGTTCATCCCCATAAGCAGGGCGTGAGCCGAGCTTGTTGGGGCCAGGGACAGATGACAAGGAGCGTGAACGCTCCTTAGAGAAGTCTACGACTTCCGAAACGGATGTCGGGTTGTCACATTTCTCGTCACTTTCGGCGGTGGCGGCGGGTGATGAATCAGACCTAGACATGGCGTAGGCTGCCCACCTCTTGACCCTCCGGTCTTTTAAAGTCTTCAGCTTAAGGAGCCGACAGGCCGCACAGCCGTCTTCTTTGTGGTCGAGGGGCAAGCAACGGTTATACCGTTTATGCTCGTCTTTCCAGGTAAATCTGCATTTGCAACGCGGGCAAAACCTAAAGGGTGTCCTCTCCATAGCCGAGGAACAGATTGCATGTGACAACAACCCCGAAGGAAAGGGAGGGGAAAGGGAAAGGCATTCTCAAAGAGAAACAATAAATGTCCCACGACCCCACTCTCCCTACTGTATTTGGCCGTCGAGGCCAGGCCACGTGTTCGGCGAACGCCGAACAACCTCCTCCGTCGAAGGCACCGCCGTCGGAGATCTTGATCGGCGGTGAACAGCTTTGCAGCTATGACGCCAAAGGAGGGATGCAAGTAATAATATAAGTTAAGGCCGACCAAAGGTCGAATAACATTTTTTGCAATGACTCTCGAGGAGCTCTGCGTATAGGCGACAAATATCTGGGCGGAAAAAACCAATCTGAGGGACCTCGACGCGTGAGGGATTGTGGGTACACTGCACGTCACTATAGGGATAGTGTTACAGACACGCCTTGTCGACGTCCACTTTTCGACTACGAAAAACAAAATGCAATACTCCGCAGTGACCACTGGATGTCGGACTATGCACAGCATGTGATTCTAAGCATATTAACAAATATCAGAAACATTTATTTCACTCTTCAGTTGTATAACATTCCACTATTATAAGCAAGTTAAAAATCACAATCTTAATACACCACACCACGTCCCTTAAATTCCAGACAAGATAAGCTCACAAAATGAAGTGGGAGCAAAATGGCACTCCAGCAATTTGAAAGGGAGGGAAAGAAAGTGTAAGCCAGAATCCTGGGCAGTGCCCTTAGGGACCACTACACAAGATTAAGACTACAGGTGGTAGTACAATTTCACCTTTGGTACAAGCCTGTACTACAGAGTTAGAGTGGTAGCAGTAGCAGAGCAGCCAGACTTATCTCAAGAGCAAATGAACAGTAGTAGAGATTACACAAAGGACTACAATTACTGTGACTCAAGCAAACACCGACTCAAGGTTTCTGGTTAAAAAGTAGAAGTACATTTATTTTTAGACCATCTGTTCACAAAACACTTCACTTCTATTAAATTAAAACCACACTTCAAATACACTACACACAACCAGTTCCCCTTGTGCAGAACAATTCAAGCTAAGTACCTTTGGATTTGACAGACCGGTGTTGTGAAGCAAAGACGTTACCGGGGGTTGTTACATGATCACTTTTTGACAGTAATGACAGTTCGGTCTTACGAAAGAGAAGAACAAGTTACTTTCTTACCTGGTAACGTTCTTTCGATGGGATGGTCTGACGACGTATTCCATATCTATGACAGTAATCACCACAGCTATGCTGCTTCGGAAAATCTTTCTGCGTCCTGCGTCAATGACGTCGATACGCCGCCCTCGAGGACCTCCTCCGACGGCCAACGTCACTGGATGTTACAAGTAGGACGCACGACGCCCGTAGCCTCAGTTGTAGTTTTTTCCCAGAACGTGTGGCACCAGTCTTCTGCCAGTCTGACCACACAAAGCCTTGCGGAAACGTAAGCTGCAATCGCATAAGAAATTCTGTAGTGGGGAAGGCAGGGAGGGAGCGATATGGAATACATCGTCGGACCATCCCATCGAAAGAACGTTACCAGGTAAGAGAGTAACTTGTTCTTCGAGGGGATTGGGTCCTCCGACATATTCCATATCTATGACAGACTCCCAAAGCAGTACCAATGCAAGGAGGTGGGAAAATAATTTAGAATGCAGAAATTTAGAATGCCCAATCAAATTGCGGAGCAAAGGACCGCCTTGCCAAAGGCCAGATCCTGCCCACGGATGGAATCGAGTGAGTAGTGACGTACAAAAGTATGGACCGAAGCCCAGGTGGCTGCATCACAGATGTTACGAATAGGAACACCCCTCTGTAGGGCAGTAGAGGCAACCATACCCCTGGTAGAATGGGCCCGCAAGCCGACCGGTGGGTCCTTACCCGCCGAGCGGTAACATTCAGAAATTGCCAGAATAATCCAGCGAGACAGTCTGCTTAGTCGCAGCTTGTCCTAAACGCTTTCCAGCGTATCCAATGAAGAGTTGATAATCCACTCTGACCCGGGACATGCGTGAAATATAAAAACTCAAAGCTCTCCTAGGATCGAGCCTATGGAACCTCTCCTCTTCCATACCAGGATGCGGAGGAGGATAAAATGCCGGAAGAATAACCTTCTGGCCCAAATGAAATTCCGACACCACCTTCGGAAGAAAGGAAGGACGAACTCTAAGGACAACCCTGCCCTTATGAAATACAGTGAAGGGTGGCTTAACTGAAAGTGCCTGTAACTCACTCACTCTGTGAGCGGAAGTGACTGCAACCAAAAATACAGTTTTTAAGAGTTAACAGTCTCAAAGGGCATGAATGCAAAGGCTCAAACGGAGCGCCCATCAGAAACTTGAGGACAAGGTTCAAATCCCAACCGGGTACCTGGAAAGATGACGGAGGTAACACATTAGTGAGCCCTTTTAGAAACTGAGAAATTAAAGTATTTTAAAATAAGAACACTCTTCAGACGAGCCCTTAAATATAGACAGCGCTGCCAGGTAACCTTTAACGGTACCCACTTGCAAGCCCCTGTGGGCTAAAGAAAACAAAAAAGATAGAACCATGGGCACGTCACATGAAAACGGATCCATATTCTTAACCCTGCACCAGTCGCAGAACTTTCTCCCACAGCAACGGTACAGGGACTTTGTTGCGGGCCTTCTGGCCGAAAGCAACACCATCACATCTTCAGGGAGGTCCCAATCCTTATACCTCAACCTTTCAGAAACCAAGTGTGAAGGTTGAGGGATCTGACCTCTGGATGGAGAACCTGACCCCCCCCTCCCGTGAGAGCAGATCGTCTTGGTAGGGAAGACGACGTGGAGGGCAGATGGACAAGTCGAGAAGGTCCGGGTACCACGTCCTCCGGGCCCATGCCGGAGCAATGAGGATCATCCGGGAACAGAACCTTCGTAACCCCTGCAGCACTTGCGGGATGACGGGGACTGGAGGAAACATGTACAGCAGTGGGAATGACCACTCCACCACAAACGCATCTCCTAAGGCTCCTCTTGGAGTAAATTCCCACGAGCAGAACCTTTCGCACTTACGGTTGACACTGGAGGCGAAGAGATCCACTTGAGGGGTCCCCCAAAGGGCAAAGATCTCCAGGAGAATCTCCTGAGCCAACTCCCACTCGTGAGAGATCGCGCTCTGCCTTTTCTAGTCGCCCCTCGAATCGTCCATCGAAAGCCCAGTGGACCTCGCCTTCCGGGGGTTGGACACCTTACCGACCGACAGCTTCTTCTTACGTTACCGCAAGGCCTTGGACTTAAGCGTCTGGCAGTCGACACAATCATCCGTGTCATGGGCCTCCCCGAGGCACCAGAAGCAGCCGTCGTGCGAGTCCGTCCCCGACATCTTGGACCCGCAGTTCCCACACTTCTTGAAGCCCAGACGCGGGGTGGAAGAACAGGAAGACATCCCAATAAACTTCACAAACGAACAAGTTCGAAGAACCGAAAGAACAAACTCCAAATAGTCGAGGCGCGCCGAGATCTCCGAAGCAAACACGTTCGCGGAAAAAACAGAACTGAGGCTACGGGCATCATGCGTCCTACTTATAACATCCAGTGACGTCGGAGGAGATCCTCAAGGTCGGCGTATCGACATCATCGACGCAGGACGCAGAAAGATTTTCCGAAGCAGCATAGCTGTGGTGATTACTGTCATAGATATGGAATACGTCGGAGGACCCACGAGAAGAAATGTTACCGTAGTCAAACACACTTAGCACATGAATTAACACAAGAGAGTTGGGGACAAAAATCATAGGCAATACTTTTGTCAAGGCAGATAAAATCAAGAGACACTTTCTAAAACGTAGATAAAAGTCAATAGGACTGCGCCAGTGTCAATGGAACAGGGGTCCTGTTGTCGAGGATCACAAGGTTAGAACAGTTCACGATTGGAATTGCCAGGAGTACTTAGATATTGTCAAAAGGGAAGCAAAAGTTATAAGAGGGAAGGAAGACAAGGGCAAGCCTTGGGTGAGGAGAAAGGGGGTTCACCCTAGTTTCTCGAAGTCGGACACAGCACCTTATTCGTATGAAGAGCTGGTGCCACGGCAGTTGTTCCTGGTAGTTCCTGCAGACTCAAGGTTCCTGAAGCTTCACTCGTGGGGACAAGGAGGATGTCTGGAGCGATCTGCACTACCGGGTTTATGTTTGAGGCTAATATAATAGCCTAAAACATTACCACGTTTATGTAAGATAACCGCGGTAGAAAAGTCAGGGTAGTTACCACTGCCACCAGCCAAGTCTTGATGTAAAGGGAGCGAAACAAGGCTCCAAGAGACAGACAAAAAGGGATAAGAATTAACCATTTCCAATACTCAATGTAAGATGGGGTGTACTGGGTCTGTGGTTTAAAGAACCTAAAATAAAGTTAATGGCAACTTTACCTTTTCTGGGGGACAGTAGTCAGCCTCAGAAAATGGATTCAGTGGGAAGTCTCAAAGACAACCCTGTGTCACTGCACTGAAGGTTCTGTGTAACACACATATGAGGCCCTAGAGTAGGTGAGGCTCCAGTGCTCAAGATGACACAAAAAGTGAAAACACACACACAGCAAAATACATGTAAGAGTGGGGAAAAAGGCTCACACTTACCAGGTAAACAAAATAAAACCTAGAAATCCAGCAAACCTGCTGAGGGACTCATTAGGTATTGAAATCAGCCATTTATGAGAATTATCCCTAACACTGTGTACCCACCTGGGTAAATCAGGGCCTAGCCAGGTGCCCTTTTTTTGAGCAGACTCAGCAACATAAAGGAACCAACAAGAACCTGGATAAGCTCTACAATTGAGGGGTAAGCTGGGAGGGGGAGAAGCAGTCACCAGAAGAAGAAATTACAAGTAATGTTCTTTCTATGAAGTTTTCTTCAACAGATTCCTCTTTTAGATTCTTCATCTTGATAGATCATCCCCTTCAGAACCAGCAGCTCAGAAACCTCCGACAGCGGGCGTAGTGCAGCTCAATGTCATTTCCTCGACCTCTGCATGCCTCAACCACACCACTGCCGGATTCAGGACGTGACATTGGTGGTATATATACATTGCTACACCTCCATACCTCAGCTCCCCAACATCTTTCTCCGATGCTCAGCAGCTGAGTGTAGAATTTCCACAAATGGAAGAAATGAGGGAGAGAACCACTCACCTCCACATACCAACATTTTCTTGCTGATGAACAGGCATAAGAGACTGTAGGTCCAAATAACCAATGATTGTCATAACTTTTAGTTCCCACACCCACCCCCTGATGCAAAATGGCCACACTTCTTTCAAGTCTCAACGCAAAAATAAGACAAAGAAAAAGAACTCACTCCGAGCAGTGCAAGCCTAACAAGCTTCATAGCAGGTTAGGTAGGGAGGGTGATGAAGAATCTGTGGCAGAAGATACCATAGAAGGAGAAATTACTCAACATAATGATCTTTCTATGGATTCTTCTTCCGCAGATTCCTCATCCGATAGATACCCTCATTCAGCTTTGCCTTCTCGAAAACTTTTGACAGGGGGCGAAGTGGACCTCGACTCGGCAACGATCGTCCATCCGCCTTGCTCGGTGCTCGATCGTCGGCTCCGGAAGTGGCGTCAGGCGTTGTATTTATACCACATCACTACGTCCATACCTCACTTTCCTCCTCATTTAGTTAAGTAATTTCTCCTTCAATGGATTGCTTTTCTCCCGCAGATTCCTCATCGTATAGACTCCCCAAGCAGTTAGGATGACAGAGGTGGGCTGAAAGTGTCATAGTAGCAGATTTTGCAGTACTGCCCAACCAAAATGCGCATCCGCCCCATGGGCAACGTCCAGACAAAAGTACCTGGTAAATGTGTGCAATGATGAACATGTGGGAGCAAGACAAATATTCCTAATGGGGACTCATCTCTGGTAGGCCGTAGAAGCCGAGACTCCTCTTATGGAGTGTGCCCTCATTCCAGAAGGAAGCTCTTTACCAGCAGACTTATACTTTGCATCTCGGAGGGCTATCATCCATCGTGAAAGAGTCAGTTTTGTTATGGGTAGACCCTGGCGAGACAGAATGGGCCACAAATAGCTGGTCAGTTTTCAGAACTCTGATGTCCTAGCGACGTAAAAGCTCAAAGCTCTTTTAGGATCTAAACGGTTGAACCGTTCCTCCTCTTCAGAGGGATGCAGTGTTGGGTAGAAGACCAGTAAATCTGTGGACAGAGAGGTGGAACTCAGAAATTAATTTCTGGAGGAGGGGGCGCTGTTGAGTAGTCAACAAAATGGCTGCTTGAGCTGGGAGCTCCAGGCCCATGAAATCCTTTTCCTTCATAAACCCTGTTTTATACCATCGATTTGGCACCAAAAGAATTCCACATATAGCGGATATCCTTAAGAAGCTGCAGCTTCATCATTGGACAGAATGGCTCATTGGTGTCGGAGCAGCGCATCGCTGAAGACTGTGCCTGTGGCGTGGGGAGCGGAGCCCTACCAGAACATCCCAGTGAATCGGTGGCTCAGGGCATTTTGATTGGATGAGGAAACCCTCTGTATCTCTCAACACGGCAAGCGATAAACTGGATGTGTGACTAGAACTCGACCCGGCAAATCGCCTGCAACACCCTGCTGCCGGATAGCAGCGGCACAGCCCGGTGAGTGCTCCATATGCCTGAACCCAACTATAACAGGAGGACATATTCCCTCCAACACGCAGATGCTCAGTAACATCGTCCGTGCAGCGCAGACCCCAGATCACCCCTTAGCGGTCACTTGATGGGTACAATACATTCCGGGGCAGCTTGGAACTCGGATTGCCTCCCAACGAACTTGCTGGAGTTCAGCCCGACCCCCGCCTATTGTAGCGTCACTCGGATTTATCCAAGCTGGCCGGCTCGCCATCTTTATCTGCCCGGGAGCACTAATAAACGTCGATAGAGCCGGACACCAGCGTGACCCTGGTCCTCTGGACAGGGTTGCCCATTGATGCCCCAACTTCCAAAGACGACGCATGATCCATAGACCTTGTTGCAGGCCACCCGCGTATTGATTTGCAGCGGACCCGTGCCTGTTGCACCCATATCAAGAGCTTCCAGGGCCAACGCCACTTCTCTCAAGTACTGAGGATTAGTTCGGCCCACGACACCCACCTGTTGTGGCCCCGGATCACCCCCTTCATTGTGCACCAACATCAGAGTACACGTGCCGTTGCAACATTATTCACCTGCAGCCCCCAAACACACAGCCTGAACAACTGCTGTGACCAGTCGACTACCGGCACCTAACCATACCCTACATCCAACTCTTTCATCAGGAATAAACAAAGTATGCCCCCGGTCCGCCTGCCTACCAGTTGTGCTCCGAAGACCAGGATCCGGTGGGGACAGAGTGAGTAAGCCCCCAACCGCATGCCCTCTGCAACAACACCCTTCATTGTGCACCATATGCTGTCACCGACATTGGAGTAGATGCGCCAAAGAATCATTGATCATCTGCAGCCCGCAAGCCCACATCTTAAATAATCACTGGGAATAACCTACACCTAACCATACCCTACATCCAACTCTCATCTGGATCAAACAAAACACAATCTCAGTCCACCTGTCTCCCAGTGGTGCTCTGGGGGGCCAGGATCCTGAGGGGACAAAGTTAGCAAGCCTCCGACTGCATCCCTTCCGCAACTTCACCCTTCCTAGCCAGACTCTCTCCTTATCCGCCCATAGATCTCCCAAACGGGTATACCCACAAAGCATCAGACAACCAAATGGCGCAAGCAGAAATCATGATGAAGGGGTCTAGTGGGAAGAAAAAGGGCCAATGGATTCATTCACTAACACCCCTGCCAAGGTCATGGGTGCGACAGATACGGCAACTAACAGTGAACCTGCTTCATCCTCTGGGGATGCCCGCGTGGACCATTTATTGGCGGCTATGCAAAGAGGTTTCATGGCTGTCAACATGAAGCTCAATGACATTGTGTACACCACTGGCTCTCTTAAAATCTAAATTGGAGAAAGAAAGCACCTGTATAAATGAAGCAGAAACAAGGATTGGCGACACTGAAGACAGGGTCGACAGGCATGACCGTAACATTTTGCAAATGAAACTGAAGGTCAACAAAGTCTGTAACCAATGAGAGGACTTGGAGTCACGCTCGTAACGTAACAATATTTGCATAATTGGGATACCCGAGGCGGCTTGCAAGGGTACCATGGAAACATTTGTTGAAAATCTGTTGAAAACTTTGTTCGACCACACAAAATTCTCCCCACAATTCTTGGTCGAGTGCGCACATTGCGTACTGACTCCTGTCCCTAAGCCAGGGGCCCCTCCACGCACTATGTTGGAAAGAGTGCTCAATTACTGAGACAATGACCTAATTCTCCGGTTTGCTAGGGAGAAAGGCACACTTCGGTACGTGGCTTCAGAAATCCATATTTACCCAGACTTCTCTGCTAATGTGCAAGCCCTTCGGAAATCATACGACCCTGTGAGGAAACTATTGCGAATCAGACAGGTTCCATATGCATTCATGTTTCCTGCCAAACTACGGATCCAACATGGGTGCCGCGCACATGTCTTTAAGAACCCAACTGAGGCTATGGCATATATAGAGGCGATGATCCCTATACTCCCTCCCACGGCGAGACCCCGACCGCAACCACAGCCCACGCAAATAACAAATTGGATAATATGGACAATGACTGATCTAAATCGACCAGAACTTTCCAAACTCAAGTATGTGCATAGATATACAATACTGATGTATGTGGGGCCAGCTACAGGCACTGCAACCAGCTGCACGATAGCAGTCCCTGTTCACAGCGCACCCCAAGAAATTCCCCCATTTGTTTTTGGGCTACATCGTCAAGTTGAGGGGGATGATGAGGGTGGTGGGGTGGATGTCCGTCGTGTTGGGGTTAATCACATACATTTACACCAATGGTTTTTGGGGTTGAAATTGCTTCTAGATGTATTTATATGTTTTTTTTAAGTGCAGACTTTCCCTAGTACACATCGATACAAAATCCCTGTTATTCATGTGAGCGAGATATAGTTATTTACCATAGCGAACAGGACACTATAGGTGACACGATCTCCTCCCTGACATGAAACGTCTGGGGCCTGAACAACCCTACTAAAGCAAGGAAAATACTAGCATGATCCAAAGGTGGTTATGCTGAAGAAAACTCATTCCCAGAGTGCACTAAATGAGATATTTGCACCCAACTGGGGGAACCAGCGGGACTACTCATCCCAGTCCAGGGGAGCGATGACTCCTTCACCGCTCACTTCCCCTCACGGAAAACAAACGATGCATAGACTCCCCGGGAAGATATGGGATTCTATGGGGCAAGCTATCCGGTACAAATATAGCATTAGTCAATACATATGGCCCCAACGTAGACAACCCCGAATTATATGGGCAAGTAATGGAAATCCTAATCAGGGCCTCCACTCCCGGATTATAAGGGGAGGCAACTTTAACAAAATCCTGTACTGTGCAGTGGACCGTTCGAGAGATACCCAACGGGATCTTACAAATGCCGGCCGCATGATTAAGCAAATCATGCAGCAAACAGACTTGGGCCCAAATCATGCATGGAGGGTCCGCTACCCTGTCCTGCGTGAATACACCTACCATTAATCGGTACATAATGTATAGTCCAGAATCGATTACTGGTTGGCCCCTGCGACGATGATGGTACATGTATAGGATTGTAGGATACATCCCAGAACCATTTCCGATCATTTACCGGTTTCGCTGACTATAGTATGGGACGGCCCCGGTGTCCCCTGCCCACCTTGGAGAGTGTCTACTAGATTAAATGTTTCGGACGACATTACGGGACGGTGTCGTCGACTTCTTCCAGAGAAACGAGGCATCTGTTCCCCACTATTCTACGGTCTGGGACACATTTAAGGTATGGCTGAGGGGCGAGGGGATTTCAGTTTCCACCGGTAGACTAAGGGAGACGAGAAGGGAATTAGGCAAGCCAGAGACAGACTTGAGACAGCTTGGAAATGAATATGGTAGAACACACAACAGAGCGCTGATGGGCATCATTAAGGGTAACCACGGAACTAGCGGATAGAGATGTCTGACTGATGAATCAGGCCACCCAGGCAAGACGATAACGTGAGGCAGATAGACCAGACCGCTTCCTTTCAAACGCGATCCGATCAGAGATAGGGACACAACACATCACCGGGAACATGGAACAAACAGGTAACATGCTATATATATGATATGATATTTTTGATATATTTTACTTGTATTGCGCTCATACACACGTGTTTCAGAGAACGACGCAAGAAGAAATCATCAATAACTAGTTTCATCAATACTATAAATCCCTATACACAAATTGCGATGTGTACTGACGCAGATTTGACTAGTTACATAAACGAGATTCCACTCCCATCTCCATCACATGAAACACAGATAGTTCTTAACAGAACACTCGCACTCGAAGTTGTCGATGCCATAATGGCTCTCCCGTCGGGAAAGCCCCCTGGCCCTGATGGTATAGGAATTGAACTATATGAAGATCTCCAACAGATCCCGGCGGCCAAGTTTCTGAAGGTCTGGGAGGAGTCACTTCAGTTCAGTCACACGCCACCCATACTTTCCAATGCCATAATTACTGTGCTGCTGAAACCAAACAGACCAGCTTCCGAAATGGCCTCATACAGACCATTGTCTTTAATCAGTACTGATACCAACTTTTTTGGCAAAATATTATCCGCCTGTCTCCTTACCTTTACATCAACGTTGGTTCACCCAGACCAATTCGGATTCCGACTGAGTTTAATCTGCCTGGACTCTTCTGAATCATGGCCCAAAGAGATCCAAAAGCCGAGACAGTAGCTGCCTCACTTGACGCAGAGAAGGCCCTCGACTCTGTCTCTTGGCGGTTCCTCTTTGCGGTTCTCAAACAGATGCAACTGGGGAATCAATTAAATTCATAAGTCTGATGTACGCTAACCCAACGGCCAGAGTGTGCACCAGTGGCACGCTCTCACCCTCCTTTCAAATTGGTTGTGTTAAGAGGCAGGGATGTCCATTATCACCATTGCTCTTCGCTTTCAAGATGGAGCCCCATGCCTGTATAATAAGACAGAGGCACAGCCACAGAGGTCTACATATAGCCTGTCCACCACAAATGATATCCCTGTATGCCAACGACACACTGTTATATATCCGCAACCCGGAACCAAACATGGTTCCGTTACTGGAGGAGATCCACAAATTCACAACACATTCTGGATACCGTATTAACAAGGCTAAATCAGAACTGTTCCCATTAACCGATGATACACATATCCTGACAGATTTAATGGGATTCAGATGGTTTCCACATAAACTTAAATACCTGGGCATACTGGTCTCCCGATCACACTGCTCTTTACTTGCAGATAACAGACTAACTTAGACATACTGACAACCAAGCTGCAGCTATGGGCAAAATTCAATATATCATTATACGGCAGACTCTCAATACTTAAAAGGATCGTAGTTCCCAAATTGTTGTATTACTTTTGCAATATAACGGCATGGCCAGGCCGTTCCTTCTATGATAAAGTGTGCTCCCTAGAAATCAAATAAACATGGGGAACAGGAGCTTCGCAAATGAAATGGGAGGGGTTGGCCGAACCATATGAACAAGGTGGCCTGATGGTGCCTGACTGAGCTCTACTACATTGTCTCACAGGCACAATATGCAGGTTACTGTTACACCTCGCACAATACCCAAATACACTTAGAACTTGAAACATATAGTGCTTTACCCTCAAACTTAAAATCAATTATCCTTGAGGATCAACACTCTGACTCATGTTCATTCGATCTGGTCTACACAACAGTAAGCGCCCGGTAGAGACTTTTTAAGAGACTAGGGGTGCGGACACCATACTGCGAATCGGTTCCCTTGTGGAGATGCCCGGGACTCCTCCCAACAGATATCCAAAGTATGTGGGATGCAGAGAGGAGCGGTCTCTACATTACCTCTTCCCAGACGGGATATTTGTCACACTCGAAGATTTCATGGCCAAGCTGGAAAATAACCCAATTAGATCACTTCAATACGTCAGAATACGGACAGTAGTCCAACGCCAGTGGCCCTCGATCAACCATCAATAGAGCCAAAGGGAAATGGAAAAGATTTGGGTATAACAATACACATGGAGCAATAGCTGCACTGGTGCCGCTTGACAAAACATCTCCCTAAATGACAGTTTTAGGCTAATACAATTCAAGATACTCAATCAATTGCACTACACGCCTATACTCGTCTCCAAATTTGCACCAGCAACTAGCGATGAATGTGCAAAATGTAACACAGCAGCCGCAGACTTCTGCATATGTATTGTAGTTGTTCACGGATTGCTCAGTTCTGGCCGTCAGTTTCTGACGTCCTATACGGCATTACTGAAGAAACCCCCTATACTTTCACCTCCCAATATTTGCTGGGGATATTTGGAAGGTTCCTGTGAAAACCTGCACTCTTCAATTTGGGTTGCTTAATCACAAAAAATGCATTTCAACATATTGGAAATCCAGTACAACCCCCAGTGCCAATGAATGGCTTAAGGAACTGACCGATACTAATGAAAGGGAAGAGTGCTTTACTTCGTTGACTGTATCCAGCTGTAGACCCAAGGATATATGGGCCCATTTTGTAGCTTCCTACAGAAAACGAACGCTTGAACTGTAAAATGTGGTAATATATCATAACCAAGGCTGTGACGCTGTTCCTCTGAAACTTAAACGGACAACTTGTGCTGGTGTAATATGATGTAATTCTCTCGCTCAGGTATGTGTTTTGTGGTATATGTCTTTCACTGTACTAAATAAAGTTAAAAACAAGAAAAAAGAAAAAGAAATTACTTTCGGGAGAAAGCCATGCCTTACCTTAAGGGAACATTTTTCCTGGAAAGAAAGCGGGAATGGCGGTTGCAGCATAATGCCTGCAACTCACTAACCCTCCTGGCTTTCGTGATCGCAACCAAATAGGCTATTTTCAAGGTCAAGGCTGTTTTCAAGGTCAACAGTCTCAAGGAACAGGAATGAATGGGCTCATACTGAGCCACCATCAAAAATGTGAAAACCAGATTCAAGTCCCAGTCTGGAACAACAAAGAGTTCGTGGAAACGTATTCACAAGGCCCTTAAGGAATTGGGGCCATAACAGTTAACGTAAAGAAAGAACCTTGATCCGGGAACATTTTGAACACAGACAAGGACGCAAAATAGCCTTGGACCGTGGTAACCTGAAGGCCTGCTGAGGCCAGTGACAGAAGGAACTCAATCACTTAGTGGTGGGACAAGAGATGGGATCAATCCCTCATTCCCTGCACCACGCCTCAAATCTTCTCCACCTGCAGGCGTAGAGAGATCATTTAGATGGTCTGCGTGCAGCCAGCAACACCTTGAGTACCTCCTCCGAGAAGTCCCACTCATATTTATAACGCGCCTATATGATTCAAGGCGCGACAAGGCAAGGGAGGGGAAACAGAGGACAAAAAACAACGATCTTACTAGGCCTAGTGACATTCAGATCGCGCAAGTGCAGGGGAGAAGTGCTGACGGTATGTAGAAGGACGGACAAGTGAAGCACAATGAAAAACATGAAAACAACAAATCGTGCATCCAATGGGTGGCAAGTGTGAGTGTTAGGAGTGCAAACAACAAGTGTCTGATAATGTTAATGTCAGGAGAGGGGACTGCAGGGTTAAGATACAGACCACAAGTGCGGGGGGTGCCGAGAGGCAGTGCGGGTATGCAGCTG
Source organism: Ambystoma mexicanum (assembly GCF_040938575.1). Taxonomy (NCBI): domain Eukaryota; kingdom Metazoa; phylum Chordata; class Amphibia; order Caudata; family Ambystomatidae; genus Ambystoma; species Ambystoma mexicanum. The sequence continues at coordinate 487,347,653 of NC_090923.1, read as the reverse complement.
AACAGGCAGGGACCTGGGCCAGAGTTCAGAGGGTTTCCAGGTGATTAGTGCATGTAACAGGCAGGAGATGAGCAGGGGAGAGGAAGAGAGAAGGCAAAGAGGAAGGTCTTGACATGCTTCCGGAACCGGAGATGGTTCTGCTCAAGTTTCAGAGAGGTAGGGAGGCTGTTCCAGAGGGAGGCACCCGCCGAATAAGGAGATCTGCCCCCAATTTGTTGCTTGGAGAAGCGACTGACCTCAAGGAGTTGGAGGAGCGAAGAGCTCGAGTAGGAAGATATTTCAGTAGAGAGTTGGAGGTATTGCAATCCCAGGCTCCAGAAAGCCCTGAGGACGATGCAGAGGGTCTTGAACTTGATCCTTGCCGCCACTGAGAGCCAGTGAAGGGATTTCAGTGCTGGAGAGATACGATCCCTGGGCTTGAGCCAAGGACAAGTCTTGCAATCCTGTTCTGGATGAGTTGTAGAGGAAGGGAAAAATACCTCATCCTCAAGAGCAACGCATGTAGGTTGAGGGAATCCGGGGTCGGGTGGAGAATCCAACCTTCCAACTGGGTCAGGAGATCCAGGCGCCGAGACAACTGGTGAGGCGGACACATCCAAGAGATCCGAGTACCACATCCTCCTTGCCAAGTCCGGGGCCATCAATATCATGGTCGCTTGAAAACTCTTCAACCTCCTAAGAACCCGTGGAATGACGGGAATCGCGGAAAAGGGGGGGGCGAAAGGTCCAATATACCAGAAACACGTCCCCCAGTGCACCGTTAGTTGGGAATTCCCCCGAGCAAAACTGTCTGCACTTCCTGTTGGACTCTGTGGCAAACTGATCCACGGCTGGGGGTATCCCAAAGAGAGAAGACCTCTTCCAGGACTTCCTGGCACACTTCCCGCTCGTTTGAGACCGTGCTCTGCCTGCTCATAGTATCCGACAAACCGTTCTCCTACCCCGCCAGATGAACTGCTGAGACGAATATCCGGTTCTCTAGCAACCCTGAACCATTGCTGCATTGCCTCTCTGCAGAGGGGAAGGGAGTGCACACCACTTGTTTGTTCAGGTAGTGCATGGCCACTGTGTTGTCTGTCAGAAATAGGACATGTTTCCCCTTGAGAGACAGGGCAAAGCTCTCGGGCTAGCCAGATGGCCCGCAATTCCAGCCTGTGCATGTGTCACCTGGCTTCTGTTGCTGACCAAAGGCCACTTGCCTGCAAATCTTCAGAGTGGGCACCCCAACCTTTTTGAGATGCACCCGTGACCTCCCGGGCCAAGGAGGCCAGAAGGGTTCCCCACCTAAAGATTGCAGCGGTCGGTCAGTCCACCAGTTGAGGTCGTGGACTGCTGTGCTGGCCACCTTGAGAGTATTCATGAGGGTTCTGAGGTACTGTGACCACTGACCTCTTAGGAGCCATTGAAGGGATCTCATGCGCAGCCTGGCCTTTGGCACGAGGAAAATACAGGAGGCCATGAGACCTGAGAGGTGGAGGAAGAAAGCTGCTGGTAAGGTAGCGTGATTCTGCAACAAGTGTACCATCTATGCTATGTTGCAGACTCTTTCCTCGTGAGGGAAGTCCTTCCCCACCCAGGTGTCTAATACTGCTCAGATGAACTGGAGTCTCTGGACTGGCGTCACATGGGACTTCAAGTTCAGTTAGATGCCCAGCCTGTGCAGTAGAAGACAGGTGTCCTCCAGAGGAGAGAAGACCTGCCCCGCCGACTTCCCTTGGATCAGCCAGTCTAGGTACAGGAAATCATGGACCCCATATCTCCTGAGAGGAACCATGACTACCGCCATGAGCTTGGTGAAGACCCTTGGAGCGGAGATCAACCCAAAACGGAAGCACTTTGAATTGATAGTGCTTGTTCCCTATGAGGAACCTTAGGAACTTCCTGTGCTTTCGATGTATCGGCACATGGAAATAAGCATTCTGCAGATCTATTAACACCAGCCAGTCCTGAATTTCGAGAGCGTGGAGAATTTCTCTCAATGTCACCATCCTGAATTTGTCTTTTCTCAGAAACTTGTTCAATGGACTGAGGTCCAGAAAAGGTTGGATCGCTCCTCCTTTCTCGGGCACCAGGAAATACCGGGAATACCGGGAATACCAACCCGACCCTCGCGTATCGGAAAGTACCTCTTCCATGGCACCATTCGACAACAGGGCTCGCAGTTCTTCCTGGAGCTCTTGTCCTGGTTGGATTGGAGGCGGTGGGGGTCTGTCTGGTGGCTTCCTTAAGAAGAGCATTCAACTCCACTGAACGAGCTGCAGGGCCAGGCGTCTGAGGTAATCTCCTGCCACTGGGGCCAATGTTCTGCCAACCGCCCACCAACCGGAAAGACGTGAGAGGGGAAATCAAAGTGGCATACAGGGCAGTGCTGACCCCACCAATGCTGCCGTCTGCTGGCCTCTAGAAGCCCCTCTGCCCCTGCCGGCACACGAGAAACACCTCTGCCCCTGGGTGGCTTGTGAGAGCTGCGCTTTCCTGCTTTAAGGCACATAGCGCCTGTAGCCTCTGCCCCTAGAGGCAAGGCTGAAGGCAGGTTTGGCTGGCTGCGCAGCTACGCCCAGTGATTTCGCGGCTATTTTAAAAGCTTTGCTAGAGACATCATCAGCCTTCTGGACAAAACGAAACTCTCCCTCGAACGGTGTTAGGTAAGATTTCCACAGAGCTGGTAAATCTTCCTTTCCTGGTTCAACTCCAGAACTTTTTGTTTTTCTAGTGGGATATTTTTCATTAATACCTCAGTGAGTGGGAACCTATTTCCACACTCACCTATCTTTTTATGGGTGTCATTTTTAAGACTCTCCATAGTGCTTTTTTAAAGTTATCATGTCTAACAACTTATTGGCAATAAGTGCCTGTTGTTGCCGAGTTGCCCTAGGGGCTCCCCATTTAACCTTCTTGTGCTAACCTTGAGTGAACTACAGTTCCCAAGGGTATAAATGATCTTTGAATCCCTTTTACATTTTATTCTGTGAAACCAGCACACCCCACCTTATGTGGAGTGCTGGGGAGATACAATGTATCCCCTTTCACATTTAAACTAACAATTCTGTTACAGTGACAAGCTTACCTTTAATGGCTGGTGGCAGTGATACCTTTTACTAATTTGGTGCACCTTTACCGCGGGCTGTAATCACGGCTGCAGTAAAGGCACCTAAAGGTGCTCATTTTACCAAAATGGCCCCTGTCTTCTTTTTCTGCCATTTCAGTGTTTCTTGTTGTTTCTTGTTCCTTCCCCCTGACATCCAGGGCGGGAAATTCCTTCGTTTGAGTTTTGTCTTTGGCGAGAGTCCCCTGGCCACCCCGCCCAGGCTCCAGTCAGTCTGTAAGCACAGGAAGTAGGGGAGGAGTCCAAAACTTCCCCCTCCTTTGTCATATGCCTTCCTTCAACTGGGACAAATCCCAGTGGGGTGTTGGCTGTCCTGATTGGACAGCCAAACGTCCCTTTCCTGTAAAATGCGGGGAGAGAATGCAGAGGTTGTGTTGCAGTTCCTAATAAATACTGGAAACCTGGAAGCTGAGGTCATGTCGACCACTGGAACAGAAAACCGAAGAGGATGACGAAGGAAAAGCGGCGGGAATGATTTCCAGCGACCGGAGAGCCTGCTGTGTAACCGGAGCCTGCTGCAGCCCTTCCTTCCGATCGACCTGGGGTCTCCGAAAACGATGACCCGAACCCAGCACCTGGTGAGACCCACTAGACTCAAGACGACCTGCATTTTGAGCCATTCCACGGGTTGCTGCGACCTTGCGTTCTTGCAATACTCCAATATCCTGGGACCTCCAGTCACTGTGCGGTGCATGGTCTTCCGAATCTCGATGAAACTTCGTGGGCATCCTAGTCTATCTCCAGAGAAACGAATCGAGTCCAAAAAATCCCCTCACAAGAGTGCTGGACCTTTTTAACGACGAGAAATCAACCGTGATTTTCTGTCTTCGTCTGTGCTCCCTGAAAAGGCGCCAAACCCGCAGAACTGCATTCAGCCACGAGAGAAATCTTGCCTGGAACCTTCTTCATCGATCCCTGCTGCAAAGTCCCTTCTGACGTCTTGTGTTCAGTCTCCAGGACAAGGAATCCACTGACCGGGTATTTGGCTGCAGTCCCTGAAGGTCTCCTGCTGCAATCTTGTCTTCATTGCTGAGGTACTGTGTTGGCTTGGGTATATATTTACCTTAAGCCTGTTGGGATTTCTGTGTAGTCCTGGGGTGTTTTCTGTGATTGGGAGGTCCCTCGTCCAGTACACCTAGTCCCACTGCTAGAATCCTGCTGGGGTGTCTTCTGTGAAGCCCCTGGACCCTCTTCTAACCCTAAACGTAAAGTACTCACTTGTTTGCCAGTTTTCCTAAGGAAACTCTGACCTTTGCTACTAAAGAATTTATTCTAACACTGCCTGTTGGTCACTAGTCCTAGTGACCCCCCTTCTGCCACTGAGAACACTCATGCTCTAAGGGAAAGACTGAAGGGATTAGGACTTCTGCCTAGAAAAGAAATCAAATGTTTTTACTTACTTGTAAAGAGTTGGTGGGTAACTGTAATTCGAAGAGTGAACAGTTACAAAAGTTCTTACTGATCCTGAACATGTGATGCACTATTCTTAAAAGTATGGTTAACATCTTTTCTTTTGCCAGTCTAAAAGAAAGTAGATGTGAATGTATTTTACTCTCCTGTGATTAGGTTGTGCCTATTTACAAAAGTAATGTGTTGGTTTCACCAGATTATTCCTGTAGGGTAATTGTATGAGGGTCCTCCAACTGTTGGTTTCACCAGGTTAGTCCTGTTAGGATAACTGTATGAGTGTCCCCCAACTGGGTCTTGCTTCCCCTGACTTGCTGCTAGCCTGTCCTTAATAAGTCTACATTGGGTTGTTGCCTACCTAGAATAACTATTCAGTAAAGTGTGACATTGGGTTTTACTTTCTCCTTCATTGTGAAGTTAAAGTAAGCAGGTTTTACTTACCTTGTGTTAGCTGTGTGCCATCCAAAACAAGTTACCAGAGTTATTGCTTACCTCAATCTGGGGTTCCCTGATTTCCAAAGCATCTGTAATTGTACATTACATCCTTAGGTTTTACTCACCTGGTATAACTGTGGGTTATGACAAAGGTAGTTATAGGTTTTAACTGCACCTAGAATAAGTGTTTCACTATTCACCAAAAGTATATTGTCCAGTTGACTGCTTATGTGATTTGTTCCAAGAGTCACTGTACAACTGGAAGGGCCTACTGTCCTTGTATTACCAGAAGTAATCTAAAAGTAACCATTGGTCTTTTACTCCCAAAGAATAGGCTTGACCTATACTAAATGTGTATAACAAGGTTTTGACTTCCCTAGAACTACTATTAGGTGTTCCAAATAAGGTTCATACTTGGGCCTGTGTGCTTTCAAGTAGTGCGTTTTATATTGTGATTTCATATAATGTGTTAGTACTTACTTAACCCCTAGATTTATCTGGCCCTACCTGTATTTAAATAAATCCTTTATTTTTACAATACATAATGTTTCAGTGTTTCTTTGGATCATTTGTATTACAATGTTCACTTGTACTGTATCTACTACCCTCTCTCCCTCCTAAGATAAGCCTGGCTGCTCTGCCTACGCTACCATGTACTCAGGTGGTACAGACTTATACTACGAGTGGAGTCTTGTACTGCCTCAGTTGAATGATTTTGAAGAAGCCCTTAGTTGGACTTCAGAAAAACTGTCCTAACAAACGGCATGCCCAGTAGCCTATTGTGGACATTCAGGGAGAAACCAGAGGTTTTTATATAGGCTTGCCTTCTCAGTAGCACCGACGATCCCATGGAACGGCCAACACAGCCCACCACATCCAGGCCTGTTTGCAACGACTGCTTGGCTACGTCCTTCCCACCTTCCACCAGCCGTGTAAACACATCACACATTTCACCCTCGGGGATTTAGTGCGTTGCTTACTCCATGGCTTTCCATAAACCAAAGGAGTACTTTTGCAAATCCACAAGACATATTGGTGGCTTTTATCGCCATCCTGCTATTGTGTCCAACTTTTTACCCTGCCTTTCCGAATGCAGATAAGAAGTGGACGCCACATGTCTGGTGGTGATTGTGGCTGCTTGCATGACAAGCCCTCCTGGTGAAGGGTGAGAAGCAAGGAAAGATGGATCTCCTCTTGCCGGTCTGTACTTCCCCATAAAGTTAAGAGTTTACTGGGGTAATGGAGAAGGGATGGTGCCACAAGGAGGCTATGGAGTCTGCAATTGCTTGGTTAAGGGCCATGCTATGTTCATTCACAGGACCTTCATCCAAGATGTCCGTCAATTCATAGCCCTGGACATGGGCTGAAGAGGACTTCAAACCTAACCTAAGGTGTCTACTACTCTTTCAACCAAGGTTCTAAATTTTGCATTGGTGTGCGTGCAACGTTGACCTTGCTGAAATGTAACTTTTGAAGACGTATCCAGCTGCGGGCGTCATGTAACCCTTGGGTTAAAGCCAACAGGTCAGCTTGACCGTCGAAATAAAATCAACACTTCCCAACCCTGTATACATGGGATCAGTGTCCCCCCTGGTCATCGGCCTGGTCGATGCCGAAAAGAGACGTCATGGAGTAGAAGAACCCTGACCTGGAGTGAGGAACAAAAGATCTGTCGCCGATAGTCGGTACAGAGGGCTTTTCTTTCGACGCCAATGGAACGGCCGTCAGTGTCGATCAAGGCTTGCCATGATGTCGAAGCTCAAGAGATGGACCAGCTGTCGATGATTTATGCGCCTTTTTGACATCAAGCCCGAAGGTGGCGTCGACAGGTTGGCATGCGTGTGGTCGGGGGTAATGGGCGCCGCTTTTGCCACCAAGTCTTACTGTTCGACAGTTGGGGCACAAGCACCTGCATCAGCCTGATTTCTTTAAACATCTCGAGCATTTAATTTTAAAAACTATACCACTGTTCTCGAGTGGTCCGGCCAGCCGAGGGCTTACCTTTTTCCGACGACGAGCTGGACTTGTGTCAATGACAATGACGTCTCTTCTATTTACGTGATGAGGAAGAGTAACTCAAGTGTGACTGCATGTGTATTTTGTTTTTAGAAAAGCTTTTCCCTCTCCTTCTCGGGGAAGGGCCCTTCTGTCTCAGCCTCGGAAGACTGAACGAGCGACATCGCCAGAGATTTTGGGGATGGTCGGCCCAAAGCAGGTTTGGCGGCCCACTCACGGATAGATGTCGGCTGCATTTTAGAGCATGACGCACATCCCTCTGTGGGGCAGGCACCGCCATTTTGGAATGCATTTGGTTCACCTCTTGAAGCCTAAAACCAGGTGAGAGGACATCACGGTCGAGGAATTGGGGAGAAAAAAAATGGAGCGTTCCCGAAACAGCGTGCAAATGCGTGGAAATGGGGAACTGAGGTATTGGGCCTAGTGACCTGGTATACATACGACGCCTGACATCACGCAAGACGGATGAACTACCATCTTTCGAAAAAGTTTCTGAGCAGCAGAGCTGAATGAGGATATCTAACAGATGAGGAATCTGCAGGATTAAAGCAATCCATTGAAAAGAACATTACTGGTAAGTAATTTCTCCTTCAACAGACTGCATTCTCCACAGATTCCTCAACTGATAGACTCCCAAAGCAATGCAATTCTTGGTTGTGGGTTGGAAGCTCAGACTAAGAATCTCTGCAACACTGCTCTCCCAAAATGGACATCTTTAACCCCACGCAAAATCTAGGCTATGATGTTTGGAAAACTTGTGGAAGGAAGACCATGTTGCAGCCTGACAAATCTCTCTAACTGGCATGCCGCTCTGGAGTGCAGAGGAAGTTCGCCACACCCCTAGTAGATTGGGCCCTGAGGCCTGGTGGCACCCCTCTCCCTTCCTTCTCATAATATTCAACAATGCACAAAATTACCCAAAGAGTGAACAACTGATCGTCTTTCCTAAAGGTAGCCATACTGGCCACATAAAAACTCAACACCCTCTTGATTGATTGATTGATATTTCATTTCTATTGCGCTTGTACACAAGTGTTTCAGAGCGCGACAAGGCAAGGGAGGGGAACAGGGGAGAGAACAAAACAGCAATCTTACTAGGCCCAGTGACATTGAGAACGCGCAAGTGCATGGGAGGGGGGGGGATGGAAGGGGGAGAGGTGGAAAGTGCGAAGCAGAGGAGAAACAAACAACAAAAAAAAAATAATAAAGTCAACAAACAGTGGTAATGCAGCCAGCAATTTGCAAGTGCTAGGTTTAAGGCAACAGACAGGGTAGGTCTGATAAGTGCAGGAAGAAAAAGGGGGGGGGGCTGTATGGGTACAGATACAGACCCCAGTGCAAGGGGTGGCCCGGTACAGTGCAGGAGGGTGGCAGGATGAGCAGGTAACTGGGCCCAAAAGACAGAGGGTGGCCAGGTGCACAGTGCCAAAAGAGAACAGATCAGCAGGGGAAGCGAAGGCAGAAGAAAAGTGGAAGGTCTTGATGTGCTTCCGGTCCCGGAGATGGTTCTCCTCAAGTTTTAGAGTTCCAGAGGGAGGCCCCAGCCAAAGACAGTTCTACCCCCAGCTCGTTTCTTAGAAAAACGACTGACCCCGAGTGAGTTGGAGGTAGAGGAGCAAAGAGCTTGAGGGGGGAGGTATTTGCAGAGGGATAGCTGAAGGTATTTTGGACCCAGGCCCTTAGAAAGCCTTGTGGACAACGCAGAGGGTTTTGAATTTAATCCTTGCATCCACTGGGAGCTTGAGGTCAAGCCTTTGGAGCCTCTTTTCCCCTTGGATGAAAGAGGTGGAGGAAAAAATACTGGCAATTCTGCACTCAAGGAAATCCCAAACTACCTTGGGTAAGAATTTTGGTTTGACTTTCATTGAAAACTTTACTTTGAAAAACTTCATAAAAGGTGCATTACCACAAAGCGCCTGAAGCTCACCAACGCGGGGCGCAGATGTGATGTCCACCAACAAGGCTGTCTTCAAAGTGAGCAGACTAGAAGCAGAATGCAAACGATCAAACAGTCACCATCAGAAAAGTAAGAACCAGATTCAGATCCCAAGTTGGGACCACAAAGGGCGCGGGAAGAAACTCATTTCCGAGCTCTTAAAGACAAATCAGAAAAATAGCAAAATAACCGTTGGCAGTGCCCATTTGCAGCCCAGAAGAAGCCAAGGGTAACAAAATTCCATTACAGTGGACAAAGGGCACGATATAGGGCCTGTCCTCTGCCTCTACACCATGCCTTAAAGCTCCCACACCAGCACACAAAACTGCTGGAAGGCCTGCGCGCAACCAGCAGCACCTCCAACACCTCCTCGCTCCAGTCCCAGTTCTCATATCTCAGCCTCTCAATAGCCATGCATGCAGATTGAGACAACCCAAGTTTGTATGGAGCACCCGACCTTCCAACTGGGACAGTAGGTCCGGCCTCCAAGGAAGAGGGCGAGGTCAGGAGACAGCTAATTCCAGAAGGTCCAGGCACCACATTCTCCTCGCCCCCAATGGCGCAATGAAGATCATGGAGGGCCGAAATACTCTCAACCTTCAGAGAACCCACAGGATGACAGGAATTGTAGAAAACTCATAGTGGAGGTAGTGTACACACAACTAGAAACATGTTTCCCAATGTCCGCCTCGTATGGAATTTCCTCTAGCAAAACTGTTGCCATTTTGCATTGTCCCTTGTGGCAAACAGATTGATCTCAGCATTGACCACCAGGCATATTGCCCATTGGTGGCAGACCATGCTCGGTCTGCTCTGAGCATCTGCCAACCCCTTCTCCAACCCGGTCAGATGGGCAGCTGAGGCAATCATCTTTTTCTCCAGAAGCTAGAAACACAGCTGCATGGCCACCCTGCACAGGCAGAGTGACCGAACACCACCTTGCTTGTTGCGGTAATACATGGCCACTGTGTTGTCTGTCAAAATCGGGACATTTTTCCCCTTGATCGACCGTGCAAAAGCAGTGAGGGCTAACTGAAACGCTCAGAGCTCCAGCAGGTTGATAAGCGAGCGACATTCCATCAAGGAACAAAGACGACTCACTTGTAAATACCCACAGTGAGCGCACCATCCCTTTAGGGACGCATCAGTGATCACTTGGGCCTCCCTGAACAAGATGGCCAAAAGAGTTCCCCCAATCATGTTCTCCCTGTACTTCAACAAAATATTGAAATAGATGACCCCTCAGAAGCCATTGAAGGGATTGCATCCACAACCTGGCCTCTGGCACCAGGAAAATGCAGGAAGCCATGAGACCCAAGAGGCAGAGGAAGACGGATGCTGGCAGGCTCATCGAGTTCTGGAAAAGTGTGACCATCTGACTGATGCTGGTGACTTTCTCCTCAGGGGAAAGGCCCTCCACCACCCGAGTGTCCAGCAGTGCCCTGATAAACTGGAGCCTCTGCATTGGTGTAGTATGGGAATTCTGGAAGATCAAGGAGAAGCCCATGCTCTAAATCAGGGAGCGGGTGTCCACGAGATGTCTCGAAACCTGTTCTGGGTATCTTCCTCAGATTCACCATTCGTCCAAGTAAAGGAATACGTGGATGACCGGACATCTTAAGATGCGCTGACACTACCGCCAGCAGCTTGGTAAAAAGCTTGGTAAAAATGCTTTGAGCGGAGGTGAGGCCAAAGGGCTGCACTTTGAACTGATAACGAGTGTCCCCAATAACAAATCTTAATAATCGCCTGTGCTTCCAATGGATCGGCACGTGAAAAGGGGTATTCTGAAGGTCCAGTGACAGCAGTCCTGGAGTAGCAGAGCCTGGAGAGGCTCCCTCAGGGTCACCATCCTTAACTTGTCCTTCCTCAGGATCTTGTTCAAGGGCCTGAGGTCAAGGATGGGACAGAGTCCTCACCCTTTCTTGGGCACCAGAAAGTAGCACAGCCCTAACCTCACTCCTCGGCTGGTACCTCCTCCACTACACCCTTCATTAGTAGGACTTTTCGCTCTTCCTGGAGCTCTGGATCCAACTGCTGTGAAAGGGGTGATGGTTTATCCGATGTTCTTTTCAGAAAGGGAAAGCAATATGCCAACAAGGACCCAAGCGTTGTACGAAAGGGTAGGGTAGCCCCTGAAGTGTAAAGTATGGATTTGGGGCAAAATGCAGAGCAAATGAAAAAGGAGCAATCCACACTGTAGTTTAGACATAGAAATGAATATCCTGTTTTTACTTATTTTTGCCAAAAAATGTTTATGTGCTCATATATAGTCACAAGTAGGAAAATTACCAGAAGTACAGCTGGAAAGATATTGACCATTTTTTAATGAATTAAATATATACAAAATGTACAAGGATTTCAAAAACAAATGCAATAAATTATACATGGGCTTGAAAATAAAATGGTCAAACACAGAAAGAGTGAATTAAACAGAGCTTGAAAATTAAATTATTCAAACACAGTGAGATGCATTTCTCAAAGCATGAAAAGCGAAGTCCAAAATCTTTTTTTTTAAATGAACAGTAAAATATCAGACATTATAAGAAAGGAAAAGTAAACAAAAATGGATACAGAATATTCTAAAAAAATTGGATACAAAACAGTGGATACAAAAAAATTCTCTGAGGTGGACTTAATATTGTTTATTCACAAAGTTTACTAAGACTCTATTCTCAGATGTTTCTCTATTTTATGTGTGTTTCACGATCAGTATATGATCATGTTCTGTAAACTGCCAACGTGCCAGTTTATAAGCTAAGAAATGATTGTTTCAGTATTGCCGATCTAAAACTTTCAAATAGGCAAAGTACTGAAGACACGTTTCGGCTATTGCCATCTCTGTTGGCATAGATTTCGAAGCCTTCCTCAGGGCAAAGCGGACCCTGTATGTTACACAGGGGTACGCAAACTGGTGAGCCTTCCGGTTTGCTGGCGACAAGCTCTTCCTCTTGGGTCTGCGAAAACTGGGTCTCACAGTGCTCCACTCGAATCACTAAATGGTCCACATATGAGAGGGCAAAAATTTGTGCTGTGTTGAAAAGTGCTCATGTGTGGATGAGGCTGAAGCTCCCCGTAGACAATATGGTTTCTAGGGAGGGCATCAAAAATGGCCGGAGTATTGGTTAGAGGAGTGGTCTGCACGTGCAGCAAACGGCACTCGCATCGGGAACCGGAGATTGTCTCATGCTGGATGCATGGGTGTGACAGTGGAAGTTTGTCACATTGACCAGTAGTGCAGAAAGAGCCTGCAAAGAGTCGGGCGCGTGATAAGAGCGAGCTGTAAATCAGGAGCTGGCGTGGGAGGTCATGCGGCTGTAGATCGCTGAGGAGCTGCACTGCAATGTCTGTGGGAAGCTCGAAGCATCTGGTTGTCAAGGACCCAAGCATCAGAGGTGATTTCCCTCCACCTGTCCAAGTGCCCAGAGACTCTGCCTCCAAACGGAGGAACATGTGGGGAGAACTCAAATAGGCTTTGCGGGTGCTGCTGACCAGACGCCGAAGCCGATTAAGACTTGCCCTTTGCGGCCCCTCTACCCCAGCCAGAGCATGAGAACCTTCTCCGTTAATGCTTGGCTTGGGGAAGTGGAGACTTCCTTATGAAGGGGGTAGAGTGCCTGAAGCCTCTGCTCTGGAGCCAGTTAGGGAGAATTCTTATTCATTTATGGCTAATTTCCCTCACCTTGTGTGTCCCCCAGCAGCTTTGCTGGACTTCTGGAGTTTATTTTTTCCACTTGGTAAGAGAGTGAGCTTTTCCCCCACTCTTACCTGTGTTATGGCCAGTATATTTCTCTGTTTGTGTGATTGTGGACTCTGGAGTACACCACTTCAGTAGCCCCCTTCTTTTGTGCGTCACACAGCACCTTCAGTGCAGTGACACAGGGTTGTCTTTAAGACTTCCCCCGACTCCATTTCTGAGGCTGACTACAGTCCCCCAGAAAAGGGTAAAGTTGCCATTAACTTTACTTTGTCTATTTACCACAGAACCAGTACGCCCCACCTTCCGTGGAGTACTGGGGAGGGTTACTTCGTATACCTCTATATTTGTACCCCGTAGAGCATTGTTTCGCTTGTTTAACATTTAGACTTGGCTGGTGGCAGTGGTATCTACCCTAAATTTTATACCGCGATTATATTAGATAAACATGGTATTGTTTCAGGCTATTATATTAGCCTCAAACTTAAACCTGCTTGACCAAATTGTCTTTCTCTTGGCTCCGGTTGGGTTTATTCGCCATTTCTTTTTGTTAAAGTCCTTCTTGTGTTTTACTTTGCGCAGCAAACTAGGCTTGCCTTCTTTGTTCACAGTCTTTTGGCGGGCTTCTGCTCAGAAGCCCTCCACCAGGCGCCTGGGTGTCTAGGTGGGCTGAATGTGAGGGAGGGGTGTAGTCACCCCCTGCACAGGGTATCCTAGGAAACCCAAGTCGCACTTTGCCATGATTGGCTGAGGTGGTTGTCCAGGCTGGACAACCCTCCTGCTGGGTGATTGACAGCCAGGCTGTGTGAATGGGGGTTTTGCGCATAAAAGGCAGGTCTCATGGGCTAGAAGTCAGAGTCGCCACTGGAACTACAAGGAACCGAAGAGAAGCGGAGAGAATGACGACTGCTGCAATTACCCCGTCCCGGTGAAGCCCTGCTGCAGTCCTGAGCTATCTACCCTTTGATGACTAGAGAAGATCCGGTCCGGAGTCTTCTTCCCTTGAGTCTGGTGGGGATACCCAGCTCATCTTCCACAGCCAGAGGATCCTCTTCCTTGGTCGAAATCACTGCACACTGCTGTAGTGGTCCGGATAGCCATCTGAAGAGCCTCTCCTGTTTTTAAGGAGCGCACCTTTTATTCGCGTCGCTGCTGCCGGCTTCGTCCCTTTGTGGTGCAGAGCCCCTTCAGACGTCTTCCTTCACAACGAAGCTCCAGGAACCGTGGGTCTGCGGGAAACCAACAGGAACAACTGCCAGAGCACCAACTGCACCATTGGAATAAGGTACTGTGTTCTGTTTGAAGAAACAGGGTAACCCCCCTTTTTCTTCACCTCCAAGGCTTGCCCTTGACGTCCCTCCTTCTTATAACTTTTGCTTCTGAACCTTGACAATATCTAAGTACTCTTGGCTACGTTGAATCGCAAACTGTCTGACTGTGTGATCTTCGGCAACAGGTCCTCGCCGTCACTTAACCCTGGCTCTGACCCTTTGACTCTTGAACTCCTGTCTCTGAGTGTTTCTCGATCCTGTCTGCCTAACTAAAATATTGCCTGTGATTTTTGCCTCCAACTCCCTCTGGGTATCTCAGGTGCTAAGTGTGTTTTTGCCCCGGTAGCATTTCATGTCACAGATACGCGTTTATTTAGTAGACCGAACTGTCAAAAAGTGATCGCAATTGTATTCACGGTAACGTGTTTTTTTCGTAACACCCGTCCATTCAAACACGGGGTACTTACCTTGAGATTTACTGTACTAAGTGAATTGGTTAGTTGTAGTATATTTTACGTGTGGTTTGTGTTTGAGTTTAATAGAAGTGTTGTGTTTATAACAAATGGTTTAAAAATAAATGTACTCATATTTTTCTACCTGAAACCTTAAGTCAGTGTTTGCTTGAGTCACAGTAATTGTGGTCCCTTTGTGTAATCTCTGCTACTGCTCATATACTCTTGAGATAAGCCTGGCTGCTCCGCCACTGCTACCACTCTGACATAGTAGTATAGGCTTGTACCAAAGGTAAAACTTGTATTGCCACCTGTAGTCTTAATTGTGTGTAGTGGTCCCTAAGGGCACTTCACAGGATTCTGCCTAACAGAGCCAAACAAAAAAGATTGCATGCCAGGCTGCTGAACCGCAGCCCCTAGTGACTTCACTGAGAATTATGACTCGAGGCGTTACAGAAACTCATTGGCCTTCGGGCCGAAGAAGTGCTCAACATCCAAGGCAACAGCTAGTAGTTTGACCTGCATGTTAGGGGAGAACCTTGACCCTCAGAGGTTTGACACTCTCCGGAGCATCATCGGTGTTCCCACCGACTGGCCAACAAAATTAGCAGTGTCAAAACCCGCCTGGAGGATTTTACATGCTACTTCTTAGCCATCACTGACTAAGCCTACAGACCCATCTCTCACTTAGTCTGCTGGGAGCTGGTCAGTCGCCTCAGAAATGTTTCTCCACAGAGTGTGGGAAGGAACAAGTAACTGTTCTCCAGCATGGGTCTGGCATGGATTCGCATGCTCATGAATATTCCCCGTCGTCAGGCAGGGAATCCTCAGTAAAGAAAAAATCAGTTTCGTTTCTGATCCGTCTTTCTTAATAGTAACCAATCACTGATCTCTGGGTCATACTGCCCCCAGCCAATGACTGCCCTCTCCCTAAGCCCTGCCTCTGGCAGCCATCCTCAGATTTGGTAGCACGCCAAGTGGCAGTATGACCAAGTGAAGAGCCGCAGAGGGGTAGGTGGGAGGGTTTGCATGTGAATCCATGCCAGACCCATGCTGGAGAACAACAGTTACAGGTAAGTAACTTGTTCCTTCTCCAGCATGGGGTCTGGCATGGATTCACATGCTCATGAATAAAAGAATACATAGCAGTATACACATGCACAACCACAGGAGGTGGCAACAGGCTCAACATTAAGCAATACAACAACTCAACATTAAGCATCTCGTACCTCCTCACCAGGCTCACCTTAAGCGAACAGGTTGCGCAGCACTGCTAGGCCGACCCTGGAGTCCCGATCGACACAGTAGAATCTTGTGAAGGTGTGCGTCGACCTCCACGTAGCAGCCCTGCAGATGTCCAGCAGGGGCACACCAGACAGGAACGCCGTGGTAGCAGCGATCGCTCTGTCCGAATGGGCTCTCGGACGGCCGGGCAGCGGTCGGTTTGCCAACTGGTGACAACGCATGATGCAGCCGGAGAGCCATCTGGAAATCTAAGTCTTCGAGAGAGCCTTCCCTTGATTCACAGACCCAAAGTTCACAAACAGTTGTGACGTCTTCCGAAAACTCTTCGTGCGGTCCACGTAGGACTTCAGCGTTCTAGCTCGAAGGCGACGGGAAGAAAACTGGTAACACCAAGGGCTTGTTGAGGTGTAAGTCCGACGGCACCTTGGGCATGAAGGAGGGGTGCGTCCTCAGCATTACCCTCTTGTCATGAAAAGTCAATTATGGAGGCTTGCAAGATAGGGCCTGAATCTCTCCCACTCGTCGTGCAGAGGTGATGGCCACGAGGAACGCGGTCTTCCATGACAGGAACTTCAAAGGCGCCAAATGCATAGGCTCGAATTAGCACCACATTAAGTTCCCACGCCGGGGCAGACGCCTTCACTGGCGGCAATGATCGGAAAAGTCCCTTCATGAATTCCTTTACCAGGCGATGAGACCACAAGGACGCCCGTCCCATAGTCCTGGTGTATCGGGAGATGGCAGCCAGATGTATTTTTATGGAGGCGTGAGCCAGTCCAGCTTTGGCCAGCGACAGTAGGTACGGCAGCACTTGAGGGGCCATAATCCGCAGAGGGTTAATCTTCTGTGCACGGCGCCAGACAGAGAACCTCTTCCACTTATGACCGTAACACACGAGAGTCGAGGACAACCTGGCCTTTGCAAGAACCTCTCTGCAATCAGCCAGGATATCGTACCCTCCAAACTCTAGTGCTGCAGGAGCCAGGCCTGCAAGTTCAGCGACTGTGGGTCGTGATGGAGAATGGCGCCTCCTTCTCTGGAGAGAAGATCCGCGTCTCCCGGCAGCTTGACTGGTGGGACGTTGACCAGTCCAGAAGGTCCGGGAACCAGATCTGCCTCGGCCACACCGGTGCGACGAGGATCATCCTGCACCTGGACCTCTTGAGCTGGGTCATGAGGCGGAGCAGCAATGGCAACGGAGGGAACGCGTATAGAAACAGGCCGTCCCAAGGGAACGAGAAAGCATCGCCCATGCTCCTCGGCTGAGGGAACCTGCTGGCGAAACTCTGGCACTTGGAGTTTGTCGCCGTCGCGAACAGGTTGATCTGGGGTTTGCCCCATCGTTGGAAGCGTCGATCCACTTGGTCGTGGCACGAGCGCAGCTCCCTGTTGAGTGAGTCCGCGATGGTGTTTTTTATTCCTGCCAGGTGGAAGGGAACCAGAAACATCCCCTGGGCGACGGCCCAGTGCCACAGATCCTGGGCCTCCTTGGATAGGGCTGGGGATCTGGTGCCTCCTTGCTTCCGTATATAGAACATTGTGGTGGTGTTGTCGGTGAAGATCCTCACCACTTTGCCCTTGAGGGACGGAAGGAACGACTTGAGAGCCCAGAACACTGCTCAGAGCTCCAGAATGTTGATGTGGAGAGACCTCTCCTCAGGGAGCCAACAGCCTCTTGTGTGGAGGTTTCCGGTGTGGGCCCTCCAACCTTCCAGAGAGGCGTCCGTTGTCACCGTCTCCTGAAATGCAGGGATTTGAAATTCCGTGCCTGTCGTGAGGTGAGCACAGATGCCCCACCATAAGATCGCCTGACGGAACTCCTCGTCGAGAGGGATCCTGTCCTCGAAACAGCCCCTCGCTTGGAGCCAGCGGGCGTCGAGAAACTCCTGTAGCGGACGCATCCGAAGTCTGCACAGGGGTACAAGGTAGATGCATGAGGACATCATCCGAGGACGTCCGTGGCTAGCAGGCGCTGCACCTGAAGGGGAGGCCAATTGCCCCACTGTATCGAGCTTCGCCCCCAGAAACAGTGCCATCTGCGATGGAACCAGGTGGGATTTGGGGTAGTTGATGGCGAACCCCAGCTCCGTGAGCAACCGGACGGTCCTCGCCGTGTGTTCGACGGCGAGTTCCCTTGTCCTTGCCCGGATTAGCCAGTCGTCCAGGTAGGGGTAAACGTGGATCCCCTGTAGACGCAGCCGCGCCGCCACTGGTGCCAGACACTTGGTGAAAACCCTGGGTGCCGACTTTAATCCGAACAGTAGGGCCCTGAATTGGTAGTGGCGTCCCTGAACTACGAACCTGAGGAACTTCCTGTGCCTTTTTAGAATAGGGATGTGGAAGTAAGCATCCTCCAGGTCCAAAGACGATAGGAAGTCGCCTTCCTCCAGCTGTCCCAGCATGTGCTGGAGGGTGACCATCCTGAATTTCTACGCCTTGATGTACTTGTTTAAGCGGGCTGCCTGGCGGTAAGTGGAAGAGCCACCGCTGGATCCTTTGGAGGCACCCTGTCTGCCTCCGGAGGTCCGAAAGGGCTGCCGCTGTTGAAGCACCCCCAGGGCCCGGGCCGTCTCCGAGTCGGTCTTGATGGCCTGTAGGGACTCATCCACCGCCTTACCGAAAAGGTTGTTGCTGTCGAACGGCATGTCCAACACCCTGGTCTGGACGTCCTGACGAAAGTCTGTCGCCTTGAGCCATCCTCGTCGGAGGCAAACTCCATTGCCCAGTTGACGAAATCTGGTATCGGCAATGTCCATTGCCACCGTTATGGCGTGATCTGACGCCACCTCGCCTTCCTGCAGAATTTCTAGGGCCTCCGCCCTTTTGTCATCAGGCAGGAAGTCTAGCAGGGGAGCTAACTTGAACCAGAGCTCCATGTCGTAGCGGGCCACGATCGCTAAGGCATTGGCCGCCTTAATCGTCGTCGCCGCCGACGAGATGACTCATCGTCCCATAGAGTTCAACTTCTTGCCCTCGCTGTCAGGCGGGGAGGTGGAAGTTGAAGCCGCCGCACACTCTGCCGAGACGACAGAGTCCGGCGTGGGCTGGGCCCTGAGGCACAAGGGGCGGCATCGGGGACTCTGAACTTCTTCTCGTACCAGTCCCTCTTGGCTGGTGTCGTGGAAGGGTTCTAGAGGACAGCAAGCCCCTCCTCCCAGATGTCGTCGAGTAAAGGCACCGCGAGGACCGTCTTCCTCTTGGCCTTTCGTCGTTGGTACAGAAAGCCCTCCTTTTTCTGTTCTTCAGGGCAGAGCTGGAAGAGCTTGGATGCCCTGGTTATCATGGCGTGGAAAGAGCCAATTTCGTCGGCTGGAGACGCCCGCGGGCGGATGATGACGGGATGTCTGCTGTGTCATCGCCGCCGTCATCGTCCGCCCCCGTCGCTGTATCTGTCGCCGTATCCTCTATAGGGTCCCGCGAGGGGGATGAGGGGTCTACCGTTCTCGCAGGCATGAAGGGCGGAGCGGGGAGGACTCTCCTCCGCTTGTTCGGAGGGCTTCCCAACGGGCCTGGTTCTGGATCCTCCGTCGGGGTCAGTGGTAATCTTGTCCTTATCTCGGTGCATAAGGATTGGATTGCCAACAAAATGGCCGCTGAGCTATCCTGGGGCTCGGGCAGTGGCTGTGACGGACGGGATGGCCGTTCCACTGGGCCCTGTTCGTCGTCGTTGCTATCTTCGATCACGTCAGCAGGGACCGCCCCCTGGGATCAAACCTTCTCGAACCTCTCGTTGAGGCCTAAGGACCTCCCGTTGAGGCCTATGGACCTTTCGTTGAGGCCCTTTCTCGGTTTCCACCAGTTCCTCCTCAGAGGCTGATTCCGAGTCTGTAATGTCCACTGCCCCCCCCCCTCTTTTTCAGCCGGGGGCTTCACGGGGGTCTTAGCGACGGGCTGGAAAGAGGAATCCCTCCGCGGTGGCAGGGATACTCTTGGCCCGGCGGGCGTTTCCACAGGCATAGTCTCAGCCGGCTTCGCCAGGGTCGCAGCGACCACTTCGGTAGAGGCCTTTGCCGGGTGGATCAAAGCCCTCACCACCTTAGGTGCGTCCTGGGCCTTCACCTTGGGGGGAGGGTTAGCGCCTCGCTCCCCCTTCGAGATCGACCGGGTCCGCTCCAGTGGCCTACCCGGGTTCTCGGACTTCCTCTTACCCGAACCAGAGCGCTGGCTCGTGGTTGAACGTGCCGGGGAAGTAGCGCCCTGCTTGGCAACTGAAGAGCCCGACCTTTCGGCGCTCCCGGTGCCCACGGACTCGCGGTGCTTGGCCCTCTGTTGGGCCCCCGTTGCCGGGGCGCCCTCACAGGACTTAGAAGCCCGCTCAGACTTCTTCTTTGCCTTCTCACCTGCTGTGCCCTTCTCCAGCCAGGCGGCGAGGCGAGAACGACGATCTTGTTTGGTCCGTTCCGAAAGGTTCTTGCAGAATGCACAGTCTTTCTCCACGTGCGTCTTGTCCTCATGGAGGCAGTAGAGACATCGCAAATTCTCGTTCTCCTTGAAAACGTTCTGTAATCCGCATCCAGGGCAGCACCTGAACAGCTTGGATCCGGGCGTCGAGCTTCCCTTGTCCAGGGCCATGTCCGTTGAGGTAGGCCGCAGATCTTCCGAAATCCTCCAAGAAATATAAACTCGACAAAAACTTCACCCTTGAGGGGCGTCGAAGAATTCCGAAACGGGTCCCCATTATCGGAAGTAGAAATGGTGGAGCTTGAGGCTCCATTAAACCGAAAAAATGTCCTGAAAAAGCGTGAAAACGCAGTAACAAACTCGAGAGCTAAACAAGAGGACTCCCAACACTTGAGCGTGCAGTAAAAATCTGAGGATGGCTGCCAGAGGCGGGGCTTAGGGAGAGGGCAGTCATTGGCTGGGGGCAGTATGACCCAGAGATCAGTGATTGGTTACTACTAAGAAAGACAGATCAGAAACGAAACTGATACTGATTTTTTTCTTTACCGAGGATTCCCACGGGGAATATTCATGAGCATGTGAATCCATGCCAGACCCCATGCTGGAGAATAGTTAGTAAAAGCACAAACTGCATTAACGGCCTGTAGCTCCATACTCCTCGAAGCAAAAACTTTTTTCGCACAGGCATTATCTTATTTTCGACTCCCTCTCCATGAGGAATTTTGACGTCGATGTGGGTCAGATGGGTCGTCACTTACCGGTTTCTGCTTTTCCATAAGGTCGGCGTCAAACACCGATCAGGTACTATATGGCTGCATTGAAAGGCAGGGCTCTCAGGCTGTGGTCCCTTGTCAAAGATGTCAGTTAAATCATAAGACTATAAAGACCTGGCCGGAGCGCCAAGTCCGAGAGCCACAACCATTCGTTCTACCATTTTACTGTATTGGGTGAGTGTAATGTGATGCCTGCTGCATCTCTACGACGGGGTGGGGGGAGAATTGGGCATATACTGCAAACCTGAACCCGCCATGGGCTCCATCCTGAAAAAGATAGGATCACCCTCTTCTTTATCGAACGTGGTCCCGACAGATTCGAAGAACCCATACCGTCAGTCCAGTGTTGACATTGCAGACCAGACAGAGGCGTTCAATGCCACTGCCTCAAGTCACCGGCGCAAGATCAGACTTCGATACCCTGGCACCGGAACCTCAGGATGCAACAGGTACCAGTGCTGGCTGTGGCGTCGAGGCTGAGACCAAAGCCTTACCCGCCACAGCTTTCTTGCAGATTTGGAGCATCTGTTTAACTTCTTCCCACTCGTCCCTCGAGGCGCTCTTAGGTGGATATGAACAGATTCTATGCTTGGACGAGAAAGAGTGGTATTCACTGCAAGAGCGGGATTTTGTTTGCCTTTTTGGGATGCCAGTCTTCTTTATCTTCTCAGGAATGGGCCGAGGACTGCAAAGGGGGCCTACACCAAGCACCAACTTCGTGGAGCACCCAATGAGAGCGCTAGGGTTAGGATAGGCACTGCATTGCTCTGCGTCATGCCCCACCCAGAGCGACCACAGACACCAGACACACCACAGACACCTTTTCTGCGTGTTTGTGATAGACCTTTCTGAGTTGCATTGCCTGCAATGCTTGAAACGAGATGGCTTAGGACCCAACATACCAGCGCCGAAAGAATTTCCTAATTTTCTTTTTGTTGATCCATGTTTCCGAAACAGTGCCCTGAGCATGTGGAAAAAAGGAACTGAGGTATGAGGGTGTAGTGACTTTGTATATGTACCAAAGTCACATTTAGAGTCTAGTAGTGGGGCTGTCGAGGTATGCAGAGGTCCAGAAGATGACCCTGAGTTGCATTATACCCTCGGTCGAAATTTTCCAAGCAGCTGATCTATCAATATGAGGAATCTGTGGGAGAATGCAATTCATTTAAAGAACCTGGATGCAAGTTATTCATTCTTTGTCTTCCTCCCACAGATTCCTCATCTATGATATTCGATCTACAACACCAGCTGCATTTGGAAATAATGTTGCCACCAGGCGTGTGTAACCCGGCTCCATTCAACATCTCCACGCCCCGTCACTGAACTTGCAACCAGTATATATGGAACCGCTGCACCCTGTAGCCTCAATTCCTTTTTTATGCACACATTGCATGCTTTGAGAATGCCGCTATTAATTTGGCTCTTCCTACATCATGGATAAACAATGTTAAGGCCTCTGGCTTCAAGTCCTACCATACAGGACCTGTTTGTACTACCTGGGGAAGGAACACAACCCACAGGGATCCTAAGGCCTTAAGGAAGTGTGACACAAAGTTCTTTACCTTGTGCCATAGAAGTGACAAAGGGAGTTTGACGAAGTCACCAGTTGTGGAGAGGGGAAAACTAACCCTCCACCCAGTTTGACAAAACGAGAAGCAGCACCTCATGAGGTCCCGCTCCTCAGGGGATTCTTTGAAGCATGATTCCTCTTCAAGGAAGAGGTATCACTGATCCCGGGGCTATTCAGAGGATTTAGCCCTGCATGTTTTGTTTCCCACCCAACCCTAAACCCTTGAGGAATGGGAAGACTTAAAGATGCTCGACATCTTTGCCAAGGCTCCGGAGCTGACAGCTTCAGCCTCAGCACAAGTGTCAATAGGGCATACCACGTTTTAAGGAGCTGCCAGGAGCCCATCACAAGACCGCAACACCACACTAGCGGGCACAGCCTCTGCTGTGAAGGTCTTTGGCGCAGACCAGCACTATGCGCTCGACCTCGGACATCGATCCCCTGATGCAGACTTTCTTCTACTCAGTACAGCTGGCGCTCCCTAAGAAAATGCCATGCTTCCTAAGGGAACATTCACGTTAAGGATGTCTGAAGTCTTTGATGAAGTGGGTGATTACATACAATTTCGGTTGGAACCATATTGCGCTAGGAATGTACGTGACTTCCCCCATGTATTTTATGGTGAGGGACACTATCCGATGGATCTAGCCTCGAATTTACATGTGGCTAGAGACCACAACTCCTCCCTGGAGTTGGACATCCATCCAACGCTGACTCCACAGAAGCCTTGCGCTTCTTTCCAGATGATGATGATGGACATGGTGGTGGTCATACTAGAGTTGTCCGTAGCCACCAGACAAAAGTTCAGTTTGTCTTGACTGACATTTTGGATGAGAGACCTTGCTTCTCTTCAATTAGGCAGTGGAGGCCCCAGTATTACAGGCCTGGGAGAAGCCGTCTTCAGTCACTACTTTGTACCGAGACCGGACCAAAAAACAATATTGGGCACTCTCTGGTCAGACTGTCTCTCCACCAACTTCTCCGGAAAGCTTGGTGGTCCAAGTCGCGACAGCCAATCTGAAAATGACCTATATCACCTTCTTGCATCCCCTACAGGGACAGTAAGGAATTGGGGAACTGGGGGAGCAAAGCCTTTGCCTCAGGGAGCCTTGCCTTAAGTGAAGTCAATGCATCTGGCACCTTGACCACATTTCTTTTGTCATCCGGACTGTGGTGGCAGAGGCAGAGAGAACATCTGGATAGTTAATATGAGAGAGGTCTTCAATGGATAATAGGTTATCTATAACGCACATGTACACAAGTGTTTCTAGGCGTGTCAGCGTGCTGGTACAGGATGTTAGAGAGGCATCCTCCAGTCAGGTTTTGGAACGGCTGACAGTGTGGCACGTGCCATGGGCACAGGAACAGAAACAGGAAGGCACTCCTGCATAAGGAGCTTGGAGTGCATGCCAAACATTGAGGCAAAACTCCCAGACACGCCTTTCCATGGGCACAATCTCTTTGGAGCCAAAGCAGATGCCTCCTTCAAATGTTCAAGTTGACTATGGGCACAGCAAAGTCGACAGCTGGCTGTTCAACCGTCCTCAGCTCCAATGCCAAGAGGAAGTCATTTTTGGCCCATTCCTTCTAATGCCCACTTGGCAGAGTCCCAGCGTCCCCAGGCAAGAAGCAGCTATGCCCCCCCCCCCCCCCCCCCTCGCCCGACAGTGAAGAGGCTGTGGCAGTGCCCTATGCAGCCACACAGGCGAAACCCATGCAAAGAAGACTTCAGACATTGTGTAGAAGGAGGGCAGAGGATTTCCATGTTCAACAAGGAATGACATCTTACCACATCTGACCCTTGGGCTTTGCAAGTGGTGACACAGGTATTGCCTCCCAATTGTTCAATGCCCTCCAGTCCATCCCCCTTGCAACCCCTCTTTGCCTCCGATCCCTCAGCTTATGGTGAAGGAGAAATGATTCACCATAATGATCTTTCTATGGATTCTTCGCCTGTAGATTCCTTATCTCGATAGATATCCATCATCCAGTTCTGCTGCTTGGAAACTTTTCACCAGGGGCGTAGTGGACCTCGACTCAGCCGTCGATCCGTCTTGTCTGGCTCTCGATCCTCGGCTCCGGAAGTGACGTCAAGTGTCGTACATATAGCACGTCACTACACCCCATGCTTCTGTTCCTACCTTCCCCCCACGCTTTTGAACAAGGCTGAAGGAAAAACCACAGGAGGCGGCTAATCAGCCACTAAAAAACGAAATGAGACTGAAGCAGTCATCTAAGAGCCATAACCAAATACCTTCTCGTTTCGAGAGAAGCAACAAGCCACAGAACTGTCTGAGCGGGCCTGGATGGGAGGGTCGATGAGTAATCTGCAGGAGAGAAATCCATAGAAAGATCAATACGGTGAGTAATTTCTCCTTCAATTGATTGCTTTTCTCTCGCAGATTCCTCATATTGATGGACTCCTCAAGCAGCTAGAAAAACGGAGGAGGGCAGAAAGATGGAAACCAGTAGATTCTGTAGAACCACCCTACCAAACCATGCATAGCTCCTTGTGCAACATGGAATGCATAGTTTTTGGTGAATGTATGTAAGGATGATCATACGGCTGCCCGACATATCTCCCTAACAGGAAGCTCTCTTTGGAGGGCTGTAGAGGCCAAAACCAATCTGGTTGAGTGAGCCCTGATGCCCACTGGAAGCTCCCTGCCTGCTGATTCGTAATACAAAAACATCCAACGTGACAAGGGTTTGTTTTGTTATGGCAAGACCTTTGCGAGACAAAGAATGGGCCACAAACTAGTCTGACCTTCGAAACTCGGATGTGCCAGGACCATAAAAGCTGAACGCTCTCTTCGGATCAAGGCGGTGGAACCGTTCTTCCTCTTTCGAAGGATGTGGAGAAGGGTAAATCAATAGACTGGGACAGGTGAAACTCAGAAACCACCTTTGGAAGTAACCCAGGCCTAACAGACACTTTCTCACAAAGAACCTTAGAAAAGGAGGTTTGCATCACAAAGTTTGCAGCTCGCTAACCTTCCTGGCAGATGTGACTGCCAGCAAAAGGAGAAGAACAAATTCCCTTTGCTGCCCACCACAGAAGATCCTGCAAGACAGAGTGTGGAACCTCAACGGGATCCGACATCTTGCCTGAGAATTGGGACCACTGCATCTTGAGAACCCATTGCAGGGATCTCATCCTCAGCCTGGTCTCTGGCACCAGAATAATGCAGTATGTCATGAGGCAGAGCAACATTAAGAATACAAAAGCCGGAAGACTCTGGGCATGTTGAAATTTGTCCACCATCTGTACAATGTGATGAGCCCTTACCTTGGGAGGTGAGCACTTTCCCAAGGACGTGTCCAACACAGCCCCGATGTACTGGAGCTGTTGAGAAGGTGTCAGATGCGACTTCTTGAAATTGAGGGAGAAGCCTGTTAGGCAGAAACCTGTGCAGTTCCCTTGGGGAACACTGCAAAAGATTTAAGACTACAGGTAGAGCAGTAAACCCCTTTGGTAGCAGTCTGTACCACCCAGATTTACCTGGTAGCTGTGGCTGAGCAGTCAGACTTCTCTCAAGAAGAGTTAGGCAGTATGTAAAGTATACACAATATGTACCAAAACACAATAGCACAAGCAAACACTGACCAGAGCTTGGTTTCAAAAGTATATAGTTATTTATTTAAAATACACATAAGTTAAAAACACTCTAGCAAAAATATAGTAAAAGCACTTCAACACAGTTATAATGAAAGTAGATTCAATCCTTTCTCCTATCTAGACAACTCTAAGTAAACACCACTTAATTAAAACAGAGGTGAGTGCTTAACGTTAGATGACACTCTAGTAGTTTCCAAGAAAGGGAGAGAAAAAGCAGAAATGGGTTAGACACACCACTCTAAGGTCCAGAGCACTTGCAATAGGCTTAAAGAAGAATAAAGTCACAG
The DNA here is from genome assembly GCF_040938575.1 of Ambystoma mexicanum. Classification (NCBI taxonomy): domain Eukaryota; kingdom Metazoa; phylum Chordata; class Amphibia; order Caudata; family Ambystomatidae; genus Ambystoma; species Ambystoma mexicanum. Next base: position 487,321,438 of record NC_090923.1, on the reverse strand, counting down.
GTGAGCAAAAGTCACTAGGCAGGGCCCACTCTTAGAGTAGCCGGAGCGAAAATGTGCCCAAGATCACACTGTTAGTTAGAGATTCAAAGTCTTGCAAAGAGTCAAAAAGAGGTTCGAGTGGCTCAGAAAGTTTAGCCAAAGTGTCCCAGGCACTCCCAGGTTCGAAAGCCGGGGACTAAATCTACCCCGTACAGTCGGTAGCAAGGGAAGCCAGGCAGAACACAGTACCTTAAGCGGAAAGGATCCTCCAGCGGTGGCAGTTGTTCCAGGCAGTGGCAGCAGGGCTCGACGTCGGTCAGGGGAGAAGAAGTTCTCGCTGAAGAGCAGAAGAAGAGGGTCGTTGCACTGCCCGGGAAGAAACCAGCCGCGGAGTCCTCCGGTTAAAGGGTTGGTACCGACTTTCGCGGTATGGGGGTAAAGTGTGGTATTCCGGTTGCCGGGGTGCTTGGCACAGGCAAGGCGGCCACGAGATACCTCAAAGAACGGAAAGAAGGCGAAAACTGGTTGTCCCCACCAGTCAAGGGAAGGAGCCACTCCGTTAAGAGTTCTCCTCGGTCGTCGGGAAAAAGTGGTGAGACGGTTCAGCAGGGCTCCACCGGGTGGTGTCGTCGAAGCAGGTCGGCTCAGCTCTTCCCTCGTCGGATTCTTGGTCCTGTGGCGACTTCTGAAGTCCCAGTCCCCAAAGCCCTGCTTTTATGCAGCAAACCCCCATTCACCCAGCCTAGCTGTCACTCAAACATGCTAAGTGGTGAGCCGGGCGGCTCACCACTTGGGCCAATCAGGACGGAGTGCGACTTGAGTTACCAAGGTAACTCAGTCCAGGGTGCCTAAATCCCCCTCCACCCCTCCTAAGTACCCCAGACAGAGTGGCACCACTTTGGAGGGCTTCTGTGGAGAAGCCCGCCAAAAGTGGAACAAAGGGCTCCACTTTGGGTCAGAGTTACAGAGGCGAACACCAACGCCATTTTAGAATCAAGTTTTGGCAAAAAGTCCCAACCGGAGTTATAAAAATAAATATATAAACCGGCGGTATGTTTAAGGCTACCGTAAATAATTAATTAAATGTGTTAGCCTAAAACAATGGGAAATCCCATAGGGAAATATTCGCGGTTGAATATAAAAAGTAGTTTCCACTGCCACCAGCCAAAACTCGATCAGGGGGGACGGAGACGTGCCCCCTCGACTAACAGACCCTGGGGCAATCGAATTGCCCCAGCCAGTACGTCCACAATATGATGGTTTGTACTGGTTCTGTTCAGGATTCAAGACTAGCAAAGTCTTTGGTGACTTTACATGCCCTGGGAGACAGTAGTCAGTCCCAGGGTATGGAGTCTATGTTGGGGAGTCCCTAGGACACCCCTGGGTCACGGCACAGAGGGTGCTGTGTGACCCACATCACAAAAATACATGAGGCCCTATGGAGTAAAAGACCCCATAGCCCATTCAACACAAGGTTTAACCAAGAAAACACACTTCAACATGTCCAAGAGTGAGGGTAAAAGAGTCTCACTCTTGGCAGGAGAAAAAAATTAAACCCCAGAAATCCAGCAAAGCTGCTGGGGGACTCACTAGGTAGGGAAATTCAGCCTAAACAGAGAATTCTCCCTAACACTCGCCCCCCCCAGACTAAGGGACAGGAGGATTTAATCCACTCCTGGATGAACCTCATACCTCTAGTCGATGATATACATCCTAGAGAGTCCATCAGCATTTTGATGGTGACACCTTGACCTATGTTCAATGGAGAACTCAAAGGTTTTCTTTTGCAAGCTAACGGACCTACAGACCCTTTGAGGAACATCAGTCTTTTTGTTATAGGGGATCTGGTTGACCAGTCCCTCAGAAGTTGGTACAACTTCTGAACCTAGGTTAGGCTTTTTGAAGGGGTCCTTATAAAGGATTCCCTTAGATCTAGAGGGGCCTCCAAGGTTCCTCACCACCTCTCTTGTGGGAGCAGGTTGGGTCTTAGGCCTCTTGGTTGGAGGGGTTGGGGTTAGGCAATGTACCTGCTTCCCCTTCCTCTTAGATCTACCCTTACCTATTTTAGGAGTTTCCCCCCTAATATTAGGATTGGAGTTGGGGTCTTCAGTAGAAGGTCCAACAGTCCGAAGGTTTTTGGCCTTAGACTTTTCTTTTCTGGTTTTCCACCAGCACTGAGAATTACCAGTTCTCTCAGGTCCAGATAGGGGCCTAGTTGGTCTATCCACCTCTTCCTCAGAAGCAGGGGGGGTCAGAGACTCGGAAACTAGGGGAACAAGGGTGGAGCTTGGTTGGGGCTCCCATGTTCCTAGCATACTATCCTGAAATGTGCCTGGGTTAGAGGTCAACTTACTAACACCAGGGCTTGTAGTGGGGTTCTCAGTAGAGGGTCCCACAGGCTTAGAGGGGTCCTTCAAGGTAGCCTGTCTAGCCAATTTGGTTAAGTTCTGCTTCTCCATACTGGGAGGCCTGGGGGTATGTGACACTACTCCTAGAGTTCTTAGGTCATTCCCCAACAGGACCTTCCCAGGTACCTCAGTCTGAACACTGACAGGGATCCTCACTGTCATGTTGTTACACTGAATGAGGGCTGGTAGAATAGGAACCATTTGGGCAGGGCCTCCAGACATTTTAGTGGGACCTTTGGGTGCTTTGGCCACATCCTCAGGTTGAAAGAAGCTTTCATCCACTACTGTTCTGCTGGCCCCAGTGTCTCTCCTGGCAGGAGTATCCTGGCCATTGACAAGAACACTGTCCACATAATACACCTTAGAGTTAACAGGTAGGGAGTTATACACAACCCTATTCTGGGGACTAACCAGACCCATAGGCTCTAAGTTTACAGTTGCTTGAAGACCCAAGGGTTCTTCAGCAAAGAGTTCAAAGTGGGCACTAGCCATCTGTACTTCATCCTCAGGAGTGAAGGCTAAGGAGACTGTGCTGATCCCTGCAGGTTTACCCTTGCACTTGGGATCTCCTTTGATATGGTCAGTACCCTGACAGACATAGCATTGTCCAAATGCTCTCTGGAAGGGTGGCTTGTTCTGACCTCCTTCTGGCTTGTGGCCAGAAGGTACAGTAGCCTGACTAGGTTTCCCATGTGGCTTACCCTGGTTATTTTGTGGTTTGGGGCCCTCTTTGGGATAGGAATTATTAGAATTCTCTTTGGAGTCCTTTTTAGACTGTTTCTCCCCATCCTTCTTCTGAGTTACCCCAGAATCCTTGTGAGTGGCCCTGTTGGCAACCCACAAGTCAGCAGCCTTAGCTAGTTTCCTGGAATCCAATTCCCTGGAATCAGCCAAGTGTTGTCTGAGCTCAGGAGAGCAGGCATCATAAATAGTCTCCAACATAAACAAATTCTTCATACCTTCATAAGTGTTCACCTTGTAACCCTTAATCCATCCCTCTAAGTTTTTCAAACATTCACTCACCCAGGTAGCCCAAGGGGTACCATCATGCTTTTTGAGGTTCCTAAACCTCTTAAGATACTGGGAAGGGGTCTTCCCAAACCTAGCTATCAAAGCTAGTTTCACACATTCATAGTCCTTCCTATCCTCCTCCCCCATCTCCATTACCACATCAGTTGCAACAGGGGGAAGCCTAGAGAACAACCAGGTGAGTAAGTCATTTCCTGTGATGTTCTGGAGCCCATGATTATATTCAAACAGAGACAACCAATCCAACACATCCAACTTAGGCTCATACATACCAACCAATTCTTTAGGCATCCGGGGTCTTTTAGGACTGGAACTTCTAGAGGAGCCAGAGAGAGAAGCATTCTCAACAGATAATTTCTTCATTTCTAAGTCATACTTGAGCTCCATTTCCCTTAGCCTTAGTTCTTTGTCAGTTTGAGCATTAAGTTTCTTATACTCCAATTCTAGCTTCATTTTCTCCAGTTCAAAGTACTGAGGACTAAATGTGGGACCTGGTAAAGGTCCAGTAGGCACAGCAGGTAGAGCAGGCAGAGGCCTAGGGGGGACAGTTACAACAGCCTCACCCTCCTCTTCTGACTCTTCCTCAGAATCATCAACATTTTGCTCCATGTTAACTTCAACACTGTCATCTACAGTTGCTGGAGTGGTAGGTTCCTCTGAACCATCACCCAGACTTTGGTTAGCTAACAATCTTTCAATCAGCTCCATTTTCTTGCCCTTAGTCAGGAGATCCTTATGTTTACAGAGCACTCTTAAACAATCAGCAGTTTTGGCTGCAAGGGACTCTTGACTATAGCTTTCTATAACTGACATGTTAGAGGTTTTACTTTTTCAGTGCTAAGCTTTGTGGTTAGTTGCACTAAGGTATCTAAAGCACAATAAAATGTATACTCAATACAAATCCCACCGCTGTACACCAGTGTTAGGCAGAAACCTGTGCAGTTCCCTTGGGGAACACTGCAAAAGATTTAAGACTACAGGTAGAGCAGTAAACCCCTTTGGTAGCAGTCTGTACCACCCAGATTTACCTGGTAGCTGTGGCTGAGCAGTCAGACTTCTCTCAAGAAGAGTTAGGCAGTATGTAAAGTATACACAATATGTACCAAAACACAATAGCACAAGCAAACACTGACCAGAGCTTGGTTTCAAAAGTATATAGTTATTTATTTAAAATACACATAAGTTAAAAACACTCTAGCAAAAATATAGTAAAAGCACTTCAACACAGTTATAATGAAAGTAGATTCAATCCTTTCTCCTATCTAGACAACTCTAAGTAAACACCACTTAATTAAAACAGAGGTGAGTGCTTAACGTTAGATGACACTCTAGTAGTTTCCAAGAAAGGGAGAGAAAAAGCAGAAATGGGTTAGACACACCACTCTAAGGTCCAGAGCACTTGCAATAGGCTTAAAGAAGAATAAAGTCACAGGTGAGCAAAAGTCACTAGGCAGGGCCCACTCTTAGAGTAGCCGGAGCGAAAATGTGCCCAAGATCACACTGTTAGTTAGAGATTCAAAGTCTTGCAAAGAGTCAAAAAGAGGTTCGAGTGGCTCAGAAAGTTTAGCCAAAGTGTCCCAGGCACTCCCAGGTTCGAAAGCCGGGGACTAAATCTACCCCGTACAGTCGGTAGCAAGGGAAGCCAGGCAGAACACAGTACCTTAAGCGGAAAGGATCCTCCAGCGGTGGCAGTTGTTCCAGGCAGTGGCAGCAGGGCTCGACGTCGGTCAGGGGAGAAGAAGTTCTCGCTGAAGAGCAGAAGAAGAGGGTCGTTGCACTGCCCGGGAAGAAACCAGCCGCGGAGTCCTCCGGTTAAAGGGTTGGTACCGACTTTCGCGGTATGGGGGTAAAGTGTGGTATTCCGGTTGCCGGGGTGCTTGGCACAGGCAAGGCGGCCACGAGATACCTCAAAGAACGGAAAGAAGGCGAAAACTGGTTGTCCCCACCAGTCAAGGGAAGGAGCCACTCCGTTAAGAGTTCTCCTCGGTCGTCGGGAAAAAGTGGTGAGACGGTTCAGCAGGGCTCCACCGGGTGGTGTCGTCGAAGCAGGTCGGCTCAGCTCTTCCCTCGTCGGATTCTTGGTCCTGTGGCGACTTCTGAAGTCCCAGTCCCCAAAGCCCTGCTTTTATGCAGCAAACCCCCATTCACCCAGCCTAGCTGTCACTCAAACATGCTAAGTGGTGAGCCGGGCGGCTCACCACTTGGGCCAATCAGGACGGAGTGCGACTTGAGTTACCAAGGTAACTCAGTCCAGGGTGCCTAAATCCCCCTCCACCCCTCCTAAGTACCCCAGACAGAGTGGCACCACTTTGGAGGGCTTCTGTGGAGAAGCCCGCCAAAAGTGGAACAAAGGGCTCCACTTTGGGTCAGAGTTACAGAGGCGAACACCAACGCCATTTTAGAATCAAGTTTTGGCAAAAAGTCCCAACCGGAGTTATAAAAATAAATATATAAACCGGCGGTATGTTTAAGGCTACCGTAAATAATTAATTAAATGTGTTAGCCTAAAACAATGGGAAATCCCATAGGGAAATATTCGCGGTTGAATATAAAAAGTAGTTTCCACTGCCACCAGCCAAAACTCGATCAGGGGGGACGGAGACGTGCCCCCTCGACTAACAGACCCTGGGGCAATCGAATTGCCCCAGCCAGTACGTCCACAATATGATGGTTTGTACTGGTTCTGTTCAGGATTCAAGACTAGCAAAGTCTTTGGTGACTTTACATGCCCTGGGAGACAGTAGTCAGTCCCAGGGTATGGAGTCTATGTTGGGGAGTCCCTAGGACACCCCTGGGTCACGGCACAGAGGGTGCTGTGTGACCCACATCACAAAAATACATGAGGCCCTATGGAGTAAAAGACCCCATAGCCCATTCAACACAAGGTTTAACCAAGAAAACACACTTCAACATGTCCAAGAGTGAGGGTAAAAGAGTCTCACTCTTGGCAGGAGAAAAAAATTAAACCCCAGAAATCCAGCAAAGCTGCTGGGGGACTCACTAGGTAGGGAAATTCAGCCTAAACAGAGAATTCTCCCTAACAAAGCCCAGCTTGCGATGATCCAGAGCTTGCTCGTGAGAACGTGCTCGGATCAGCCAGTCGTCCAGATAAGGGTAGACGTGAATCCCCCCTCGCCTGGATACGCTGCCACCACCACCATTAGCTTGTTGAAGACCCTCGGGACGGAGGTCAATCCGAACGGCAGGCCCCGAAACTAAAAGTGTGAGCTGCCAGTCGCAAACCTCAGGTACTTTCTGTGCTTTGGATGAATTGGCACATGAAAGTAAGCATCCTGGAGGTCCAGAGACACCAACCAATCTTGAAGTCGAAGAGCCTGAAGGACCTGAGAAAATAGTGATCATCTTGAACTTGTCCTTCTTGAGGAACTTGTTCAACCAATGCAAGTCCAAGATGGGTCTCAGTCCCGCGTCTTTCTTTGGAATAAAAAAATATGGGGCATACCATCCCTTGTTCCTCTCCGCTACAGGCAATTGTTCTATAGCGCCTTTCTCCAGCAGGGTCAAAATTTCCTGCACAAGGAGCGGATCCGGAAGCTTCAAAGAGACTCCCTGGGGGATTGTCATGAGGCTGCTTTAGGAAGGGAAGGCAGCAGCCGTGGGCTATTGTATCCAGAACCCACGCATCCGAAGTAATAGCTCGCCATACTTCGAAATGCTGAGACAGTCTGCCCCCAACCGGCGAAGAATGGAACATGGCCTCATAGCTGATTTGGAGCAGCTGTTGCAGCGCCTGAAGGCAAAGAGGCAGCTGCTTGAGCGGCTTTGGCACCTCCATTTCCCCGACCACCACGGTTATGTTTTTGTTGACCCCTTTGATTGGCGGCTCCTCTCGTCCTACCAAAAGAGGAGTAGTAACGAAAGGAACCCCCTCCTCCATTGTTGTCCCCTAGGATGAAAAGGCAGAGGTTGACACACAGCTGCGCTCCAAGAATTAGCAGCAGCTTTTGTTAGGCAGAATCCTGTGCAGTTCCCTTGGGGAACACTGCAAAAAGATTAAGACTACAGGAGTAAGCAGTAAACCCAATTGGTAGCAGTCTGCACCACCCAGATTTACCTAGAGTAGGGCAGGATATACACTAGGGCCAAAAACACAGTAGAGCAAACAAACACTGACCAGAGCTTTGTATAAAAAGTCTATCATTATTTATTTAAAACACACTTTAGGCAATATACTAGCACTCTAAATCAAAAGCAAGTTAAAACACAGTCAGGTAAAGTATACACACCTCCCTTAATAACTATTAGAGAAGTCAGAATTAAAACACCACGATTTGTTAAACAGATGTGAGCGCATAACCTGATGGCAGGCCCACTTAAAAGGGAGCAAAGCGAAATGTGCCCAGGATCACATGGTTTAAAAATGCACTAAAAGTCTTTGCAGAATGTTCAAAAGAGGTTGGGGCGATTCAAGAAGGTAAAGTTAGAAGGTCTGGGGCCATCCCAGTTGGCAAGCCAAGGATTTAAGGGTCACCTTGGGCAAACCGAAGAAAGGGAGGCCAGGCCGGACACAGTATCTTAAACAGAGAGGAAGCTCCAGCGGCGGCAGTTGTTCCTGGCAGTGGTTGCAGTTCGTTGTTTCGACCAGGGGAAGAGAGGATCTCGTCGAGGAGGAAACTTGGAGTCATTGCACTGTACAGGGATGAAACCAGCCGCAGAGTTGGTCAATAAAAGGAGCGTTCCTTTTATTTGTGGTCAAAGTGGTGAAGCGAAGGCCACCAGGGGGCGCACAGGCAATGGCAGCCTGAACACGCTGCTCCCGTCGTAACTGGGCTGCGCAGAGGGATTGAGCCCCCCCCGCAACCCCCCCACGGGACATTTGTGGTCCGCGGAGCCCGTGAACCTCGGGTGCCCCCCCGGGGCGAAAGAGCGGCATCTGGGGACCCCCGGGTGCCCGAGAGCGAGCTCTGCGGCCCGAAGGAAGGAGCCCCGGAGAGCCCCAGGCAGAGTCCTGATCGGCGAGGGAGGAGGTGGTGAGCGCGGGCGGCCCGGACTCGCTGGTGCGCCCGACCCCCTCATCACTCCGATCACGGAGCGCGCCGGCGCCCCGGCAGAGGACCCGCCGGCGACACCCCCGTTGCACAGGTGAAAGGAACCGGCGCGGAGGGGAAGTCCCCGTGGAGGAGCCGGATGATACGCGGGCCGCGACCCGCTTAAGGAAAGGCGGCCTGCCTGAGCTCCCGAACTCAGAGCTGAGGTAGGTGGGGGGGCCCCGCCCCAGCCCCCACGCAACCCTCAAGAACCCCAGAGGACCCAGCGCATCGGAGGGCCGAGCCCAAAAAAAAAAAAAAAAAAAAAAAAAAAAAAAAAGGGATAGTAGTTTTCTGTTCGAAAATTGAAACAGAACATTTGGAGGAGAGTATCCTTGAGCACATCACTTCCCCAGGTGGTGGCCCCTGGGTTCCTTCCCAGGGCGAGTGCCCGCCTGGGGGCTCTCGCTGGAGGAATCACGCCTGAGAGCCCTACATCAGACCGCTACCGGACATCCAAGGCCGCTCCCCCCCCACCCTAAGAACTGCTGACCAAGGACAGAGGACACAAGGGGGGGAGGGGGTGTGAGGCCCCCACCAGAGGTCTGGTGGGGCGTGTGCCCGCCCACGGAGGGCCATACCAGAAGGAGAGAGAGCGCGCTCCCCGACCGGACCCTGTCCCTTGCCCCTTGGGGCGCACCAGCAGAGGGGAGAAGTAGGAGGACCGAATGAGTTGGCGCCATACCCTCCAGGAGTACTGCTATCAGGACGCCAGAAGGGAGAACAGCGACCCAGACCGACGGACCGGCATGTCCCAATCCGAGCCCCACCTCCGCCCGCCCTCACCATGGAAAAGGGCTTCGCCTCGGTCCTGCAGGAGATTAGGGACATGGGGGCAGACATTGCCCAGAAAAAGGAGAACATGGACCGCAGAGTGGACAAAGTCGAGGATAGACTGTCACAATTAGAGTTCAACCAGTCCTCAGCGGCGACCCAGGAGCTGGACACGACCCTGAGACTAACGGCCCTGGAAAAGAGAGACGAGGAGAGGGCAAGACAAATGGACGACTTCGAAAACAGGGAGCGGAGGAACAACCTCAGAATCTTTGGGGTGCCAGAGTCGGAGGGGGAGACGGAAAGAGACCTGACCCGGGTGGTGAGGGACATCACCCACCTCTTCCCGGATGAGACGACGACCGAACCTACGTTTGATCGGATCCATAGAGCGGGGGGAAGAGCTGGGGGCCCCCGGTCAATTCTGGTCTGCTTCCACTATTACACTGAGAAAGCGAAGGTTCTAGAGGAGGCCAGGAAGTCCCGAGAGATATCCTACAACACAGGCGTCCATTTTCCAGGACCTCTCATCATACACGCTGGCCAAACGTAGGATGTGTCGTCCGCTGACCCAGATGCTGAAAACAAAGGGGGTGCGCTACAGATGGGGGTACCCCTTTTCCCTCACGTTCGAATACGAAGGCCAACGAGTGAACCTGATCACAGAGGAGGATATAAGGAGAGCCATACAGGAGTACACAATAGACCCGACCCCGCAGAGGGAACCCTCCGGGTTCGCCGCGGAGGAAGCCAGTGCGTGCAGGTCACGAGGAGAGAGGAGAAAGAAGACAGGCCCACGGAAATTTAAAAAACTGAACCCACCGTCCCCATTGACGGACAGGAATGACACGGAACCCGGCCAGGGTGGAGCGGGACTGTCGGGCCCGGGGGAGGGAGGGAGCTGAAGCATCTCACGGCGGGCAACAACAGTCTCGGGGGAACTGTGTAAAGATCTCACCACGGGGACTCCTCATCTGTTCCGGCCCGAAGACGCGCCAAACTCCAGGACCATGGGGTCCGAACTTATGCGGATCCTCCTGGAACAGCAAGTATGAGAGTTGCATTGGGGGGGGAGGGGAAGGTAGGGGGGGGCTCAAGGAGGTATTCATTTGGATATTCACCCAGCAGGAGGCGGTAGGCTGGTGGTCCGACCAGTTACCAACAATGGTAGAACTGTTTGGCTGGAGGGGGTTAAGGGGTTTGTTGAAGTGGTTACGTTCACAGGGGGGACCAGGGGGCAGTTGGGGACAGGTTTAAGGCCCACCTGGGGGGGAGGGAGGGGAAGGGCAACGGGGGATCAGAGGATAACACGAAAAGAGCTGGACAAGGAAAGTGCCACGAGTCAGCTATCCTGTAGCTGGTTAATCATAGACAATGGCTGATGATCTGCCTACCCTGGGTGTGGGCTCCCTAAACGTGAGGGGGCTGAACACCCCCACTAAAAGATCCCTGGTCTGTAGGGAATTCAGGAGGGCCAAATTGGATGTGCTTTTCCTTCAGGAGACGCACTGGGCAAGGGGGAAAGAACCGAGGCTACGGGGGGGGGGGGGGGGGGGAGATCGGGGAAGTCCTCAGCGCCTCCCACAAGACCAAGAAAAGGGGAGTGGCCATAGTGCTGGCGAGGGACATTGGCTTTGAAGTAGAAGCCTCTCTGAAAGACCCAGAAGGTCGGTACCTGTTGACGAGGGGCTCCCTGCGGGGCTCCCCCTTAACACTTGCAGTTGTGTACAGCCCCAACGAAGGCCAGGCGCAATTTTGGGAGGGAGTGAAGAACAGATTGAAATTATTCGTACGCGGGATGATGGTGGTGGTGGGGGGGGGGGCTTTAACATGGTCCTGGACCCGAAAGTTGACAGGAAACGCTTGGAATCCCAACCCCACCAGGGCTGCAGATGAAATTATGGCCCGCGCTTTCCAGAGGGTCAACTCAGAGCTGGGCCTGGTGGACACCATTCCGACCCCCAGGGCAGAACACCCCTCCTTCACATACTACTCCGCAATCCACACATCATACTCCCGAATAGACTACATCCTGGTAGACGAGCCCCTGCGCCCATACGTCTCTGGCTATGCGGTTGACCCGATCCCTTGGTCCGACCATGACCTGGTCCGTACCACCATTATAGGGGAATGGCGAGGTGGCAGAAAAGGGCGATGGAAGTGCAACGACTCCCTGCTGAAGGACGAAGTCCTGGTGCAGGAAGTGCAGGACACGATTTCGGAATACTTCGAGCTGAACGACAATGGCGAGGTGGGTGCGCACGTGTTGTGGGACGCCTTCAAGGCGACCTTACGCGGGGTTCTCATAAGAATGGGGGCCCAGAAAAAAGGAGAGGGAGGCCCAAGAAAAATCCCTTAGGGGAAAGATCGCACAGCTCCAGCCGGGAGGCCCCCCGGAGGCACCATTGGCTATGGAACAGATCATTGCCCTAGAAAATTACAAACTTCAATTGAAAGATCTCTTGTTGCACAAAACGGAGCGCAATCTCCAGCTAGTGAAACAAAAGTACTACGAGAAGGGGGACAGAGCCGATAAAATTCTGGCCTGGAAGCTCAGAGAGGTCCAGAGAAGCAGAATGGTGAGGGCAATCAGGAACGATCGGGGCTCACTAGACCATAGCACTCCAGACATAGGAGCGGCTTTTCGACGTTATTATGAACAACTATATTCGTCAGAATATGCAGGGGAAGACACTCAGATTGAGGAGTTCTTGGACTCCATCCAGATCCCGTCCCTGACAGGCGAAATGGCAGAAGGTCTAGAGGGCGGGGTTACGGAGGAGGAGGTGGAGAATGCAATCAGCGGGATGAAGGCGGGAACGTCCCCGGGGGAAGATGGGTTCTCAGTGTACTTCTACAAGAGGTTCCGGTCCATTTTGGCCACACACCTGGCGAGGGTGTTCAATGCAGTACTGGAGGGGGACTCCCTGCCGGAAACGATGATGAGAGCCATCATAGTGGTATTGCCCAAGGAAGGAAAAGACCCCACTGACTGCTCCTCCTACCGTCCGATCTCTCTCCTAAATATAGATGTTAAGATCCTAGCTAAGGTGATGGGTAAACGGTTGGAGGGGATAATGCCCAAGCTAGTACACGGGGATCATGTGGGGTTCGTGAGGGGCAGGCAGGGCTCGGATAATATCAGGAAGACTATAGACCTAACCCACTATGCCCAGGAATCAGATCTAGAGGCTAGTTTGCTTTCCTTGGACTCCGAGAAGGTATTCGACAGGGTCGAGTGGAGGTACATGCAACTTCTCCTCCGCCGAATGGGCTTTGGGCCTCATGTCAGGACCTGGGTCTCCGCCCTCTATGGAGCCCCAACAGCGAGAGTACAGGTGAACGGGGAGCTTTCCGATTCATTCCCCCTCACGAGGGGAACACGACAGGGGTGCCCACTCTCTCCGTTAATCTACGTCCTGACGATGGAACCTCTGGCCATAGCAGTCCGGGCCCACCCCGACATCAAAGGGATCAAAAGGGGAGAAGTAGAGTTCAAGCTCTCCCTGTTCGCTGACAATATCCTAGCGTACTTGGTGGAGCCTAGCTCCTCGCTCCCCCCCCTCCTGCGTCTGATGACAGCCTTTGGGCAGTTTTCAGGATTAAAAATAAATGCAGCAAAGTCAAAGCTCCTACCCATGAGGGTCCAGGACCCGTGGTTGGACCCCCGGGACAGGTGTGCGGGGATTACGGTGGGGAAGGATTCCATTAGGTACTTGGGGGTGACCCTGACTAGAGATCTTTCGAGGTTGGCCCCGGTGAACTATGGACCTATCATAGCGGGGGTCACGTCTGACTTGAGGAGATGGGGTGGTATGATTCTGTCCTGGTATGGGCACGTGACAGTGATAAAGATGAACGTACTGCCGAGATTACTATATTTGTTCACCGCGCTCCCAACGGAGGTCCCCGACCAGTTGCTTCGTGATCTACAAAAAGCAACCCGCGAGTTTGTATGGCAGGGGAGGGCCCCGAGGATCGGAAAGGCCACCCTAACATTACCCAGAGAGGAGGGCGGGTTCGGACTACCGGACTTTCTCCTTTACCACCGGGCCGCCCAGCTGCGGGTCCTGCTGGAGCACATGAAGGAGGGGATGGGCACCTACTGGTCATACCTGGAGGACATGGACGCCCACCCTCTGAAAGTGCGCGACCTCCTGTGGCTGCCGCGTAGACTCATCCCTAGAAAACTGAAAGCCCACCCAACCCTGGGAATACTCTGGACAATCTGGAGGGAGGGACCCACAACCTCATACCTCACGACGTGGCCCTCTCCAATGTCTTCGCTCTGGGGCCACCCGCTCAAACTAGGTAGCAGGGGATTCAGGAGCGCTCAGTCCTGGTCGGATGGGGGTTTGGAATGGGCGGGACAACTGTTCAAAGAGGGCGAGTTCCTCGATTACGAGACCCTGCGAGATGCACTTGGGCGGGAGTCCCTTTCAATCTTTGAATATCTGCGCCTGAAAGGCATCCTTTGTGACCAAACATGGGGCCAGAACCTACGGAGACAGCTGACCCCCTTTGAAAAGTTCCTGGACACGGCCACGTCAAGGAAGGGGGCGGTCTCCAAAATATATCAAATACTGAACACTGTTAACTTGGAAGGGAGAAGAAGGTTTCGAGGGTTTTGGGACAACCTGGCAGGAGAACCACTCACAGAGGAGGCGTGGTCCAAAGTCTTTAAGATAGCATTTCACGGGAACCTATTTACATCGGACATGGAGCACAACTTCAAGATTCTACAGGGCTGGCACAGGGACCCGTTGAAACTGTCCAAGATGTTTTCGGGAGTGTCCCCCAGATGCCCAAGGGGTTGTGGCCAAGTGGGGTCGAGGGGACATATGTGGTGGTTCTGCCCCAAGGTGCAGGGGTTCTGGGAGAAGGTACGGGGGTGGATGGCCGAGGTCACCGAGGAACTAATCCCACTCAACCCCCTAACGATGTTGCTGGGTCTCCCACCGGAGGACACCGAACTGTATAGGTACCCAAGAATGTGGGAGACGATGTTGCGAGCGGGCAGAGTGGCCCTGGCACAAAGGTGGAAGAGCCCAGAGACCCCATCTAAAGAAGACTGGCTTAAGAAACTCAAAAACATGTTCTTAATGGACAAACTGACGGCCATGGTAAATAACGAATTGAGCACCTTTCAGGCCAACTGGTATGGGATCCACGGGGCATGGGGATGGGACCCCCACTGACAATAAGAGAACACTCTGGCAGGATGGTGGGGGGAGGGACTGGAATGGTCTACATAGGGATGAAGGAGTAGCCCAGGACCCGGGAGACAGCGGATCTGACCCAGTCAATTTGGACGCGAGAGGATAGCTTATCTCGGTGGCAATGAACAATGAGCAACGACGATAGCTCCAGCGGTTCGACTTTTGATGAGTCACTGATCTGGGGGGAGGGGTGGAGTTGGGGAGGGGGGAGAGGGAACCTGGGGGTTTGATGACAATGTTAAAAGTGATAACTACAACGCTCCCAGCGTTGCAGTCTGTATTTTTCATCTAAAAACTGCCAATAAAACCAAAGTTTAAAAAAAAAAAAAAACAAAGTGGTGAAGCTTGGCTATCCGGCCGCCGGGGTGCTTGGCACGGGCGATTTGACCAAGAGACGTCTTTGGAAGGCGAAAAGGGCGAACTGGTTGGTCCCACCAGCTCAGAGGAAGAAGACTCGTGTTAGGCAGAAACCTGTGCAGTTCCATTAGGGACCACTTCAAAAGATTTAAGACTACAGGTGTTTGGCAGTAAACCCACTTGGTAGCAGTCTGTACCACACAGATTCACTTGGTAGCTGTGGCTGAGCAGTCAGACTTCCCTCAAGAAGAGTTAGGCAGTATGCAGAGTATACACAATAGGTACAGAGACACAGTAGCACAAGCAAACACTAGAGCTTTGGTGTAAAAGTATATAATTATTTAAAGAAAACACTTGTAAATTACACTAGCAAAAAGAGGTAAGTAAATTCAGCACACAGTCA
This sequence comes from Ambystoma mexicanum, assembly GCF_040938575.1. Lineage (NCBI taxonomy): Eukaryota > Metazoa > Chordata > Amphibia > Caudata > Ambystomatidae > Ambystoma > Ambystoma mexicanum. The sequence continues at coordinate 487,306,221 of NC_090923.1, read as the reverse complement.
CCATCATATATTACAACCCTATTCACTTATTAGACACGTCTTAGTGAGAAACGCCACTTATTTTCAGACCGAGGTGAGCGCTTAACATAAGATGGCACTCTAATAAGTTATAAAGAAAGGGAGGGGAAAAAGGCAGAGTTAAGGAAGCACACAAGTTTCAATACTTTTAAAAGAACCACAGTAAGGCAGGATAGGCAGAGTTCTACCGGAGAGCAAAGAAGTCAATTGCAAGACCCACTCTTGGAGAGAGCAAGCAGAAGGGGTCCAGGTTCACCCAGTGGGGTTATGCCCAAAGTGTCTTGTAGATAGTTTGCACAAAAAAGACGAAATTCAAGTCAGGAAAAGTTAGCTAGGTTGTCCCAGGCTAGCCCAGGTTAGAAAGTCGAGGCTTTACTGTCACCCCGAACGATCTGTCGCAAGGGAAGCTTCAGTCAAAGGAAGAAGACTCTCCGGACTGGAGATCTCCTCTGTCGTCGGGAAAAGAGGTGAGACGGTTCAGCAGGGCTCCACCGGTGGTGTCGTCGTTGCAGGTAGGCTCAGCTTCCCCCTCCTCGGATTCTTAGGTCCTGTGGCGACTTCTGAAGTTCCAGTCCCCAAAGTCCTGCTTTTATGCAGCACACCCCCATTCACTCGGCCTAGCTGTCAATCAAACATGCTAAGTGGTGGGCCAATCACACAAGAGTGCGACTTGAGTTACCAAGGTAACTGTCCAGGGTGCCTAAAGCCCCTCCCACGCCCCCTGTGGTACCCAGACAGAGTGGCACCACTTTTGGAGGCTTCTGTGGAGAAGCCCGCCAAAAAGTGGAACAAAGGGCTCGGCTTGGGTTGGAGTCACAGAAGAGAACACAAACGCCATTTTAGAATCGAGTTCTGGCAAAAAATACCAACCGGTGAATTAATATTAAATAAATAAACCGGCGGTATGTTCCGAGGCTATAGGAATTAAATAAAGTTGGTAGCCTCGAACAATGGGAAAATCCCATAGAGATATATTCGCGGTCGAATATAAAAAGTAGTATCCACTGCCACCAGCCAAAACTCGATCAGGGGGGACGGAGACGTGCCCCCTCGAACAACAGACCCCGGGGCAATCAAATTGGCCCGACCAGTACGTCCTGGTACTGGTTTCTGTTCATAATTTGGGACTAGCAAAGCCAATGGTGACTTTACATGCCCTGGGAGACAGTAGTCAGTCCCAGGGTATGGAGTCTATGTTGGGGGGTCGCTACGACACCCCTGGGTTACGGCACGGAGGGTGCTGTGTAACCCACATCAAAAAAACACATGAGACCCTATGGAGTAAAAGACCCCATAACACACATGGAAAGTTAAAGGAACACCTCAAATCATGTCTAAGAGTGGGAGCAAAAGAATCTCACTCTTAGCAGGAGAGAAAAAAAATAAACCCCATCTATCTATGAGTTCCCATATTACTTAACATACCCTCTGCCGTAGGATATTAATATTAGTGCGTTTACAAGCTTTAACTTAAAAAGTTACCGAATACTGCTACTTCCACTTTGAAAACGCTGTTTTCCTGTGTATGTAAACATGGCTGGCGGACTAAGAAGTGTTAAAGGCAAATTAATTACTCCTTATCCACTCTTATCCAGTAACATAGACTTGCTTGTATGTCATGGGAAAACAGCATACATGGAACCAGCTGTCCTGGAAGCTCATATTGCTACGCCTAATAAAGAAGAGCTGCCCACATCCTGTCCTACTGCTCATATCGCCCAAATACACTCACAAGGAACTTCCTTAATCCCGACTTCTACACAGACTCACGTACCCCTTGTGCTCTCTCCCGTTTCCCTTTCCATCAGCCCTGAGGTACGTAAGGCCATTGACGACTTTAAAAGCAGCTCCGAATCGCCACTTGTCTATGAGACTGACAAAAGGCAATTCGACCTAACAATGGAGAAAATGGAGGCATTAGATAAGGCTGTTTGCCGTTCCATTGGCACTTTGACACCAATTGTATTTAACTCGGTAAAAAAACGCATGTCTTTTCATTCGCACCTCCCAACCCGCTCCAAAAGCCTGTTGGACATGAGCACCGAACCTGCCGATGACATAAACAACGAACAACTTCCTCCCCAAATTACTTTTCCCCCGAACCAGTGCTAACCTACAATAAATGTCCTCCTCCATCACCATCTCCAGATGAGAGTCAAATCCAACACTCTCCTGGTTCTTTTCCGGTGATTATCCGGATTTTAGATTTACTTGATAAAGGTCATGACTTGACCCATCTGGAATTGAAGGATATTATATCGATGCTCCTACTTATGTCTTCGAAAATGGATCGTATTGAAGGATTCATCATGGCAGATGAAACACTAAAAAACATCAAACCAGAGCCAATTGTAAATCAATCAACCGTGACTAAGTTCACTCAGGAAAATAAAACCACTCAGTGCTGTTTTGAACAAACTTTCACATCTTTATCAACTTCATCAACTTCAGTGGAAGCACTGACAAATCTTACTACATCCAACTGTAAGAACAATCCTAGTGAGCTATCAATAGCCATAGAAAAAATGAATACTATTATAGCACTATATACCCCAATATCCATCCCGTCAAAACGCGGCTCTGACAGTCCAACTCCTTTGCTTAAAGCACTCGAACAAATGAAACCCGATCCTCAACAATATTCTCCAACAGAGAGGACTACTGGTTTCATGTCTCAGAGAGCCAAAAAACTCCATCAGAGGGCTGTCAAAAGACATGCCAAAAGAAGCAACGATGCTTTAACCAAAAGCTCTTATTACGAATGTGCCGTGCTTAATCAACCTTTACCTACCACTAGTGAGACATCAATTGATGAACACCATATAGATCTCCAACAACTTTCCAAAGAGAGCCAGGAAGCCCTATTCTTATCTACAAAACCCAGTTCCGAATCCACCAATGAAGTAAAATATACCTCAAAAATATCCACTTTGTCCATCGAAATTAACTCTCCTAAAGTAATCAATTCAGATAATCTGAATCACAAAGAACTAGTGATAGATCTTAAGGAGAGCAATGATATGCCAACAACATCCAAAAGGAAAAATAAAAATAATAAAAAAACGAATAATGTGACATCAAAAACTCTATCTGGGCCCTCAGAGTCTCCTAATGGGCAAGCCTCACAGCAATTGACAGGAATCAAATCGAATCTGGCCAACTATTTTCCAATATGTGGCAGAACTCGCACTACTCGCCACAACAATATTTTGCCTTGGGATCCCATAATCACTGTAATGACCAAAACTTACAGTGAAGCTTGTACAAACACTTCAAACTCTACTAGAATTATTAACCCTTCTAACACCATTGACCCTACGGCTACGGTTAATGGACGACAAAAAGATCCACCTCCATTACCTCTACCAATGGCTCAAATCCTATCTTTACATCTGAGTAATTCAAATTCGACCAGCACTAAGGTCTTAAAATCTACTCCTCCCATGGCTCCTACAGATCCCAAAGGCTCTACCATCACGGCTGATAAAATAGATTTATCTAGCCTAGTGCGACCCGAAAAAGTATGAAATGGACTAGGAAAAGTAACTTTGCTCACAACATTATCTGCAATGGATCCACCTTTCTTGCACACAAATAAATGGGACATGCACACCACATTGCCATCTCCAAGGCAGAATTGCACACTGGTGCATGGCCCTCCATTGCATAGATCTATCTCTGAATTCCAAACCTCCACAACGTTAACCCATCACGACATTTTGAGGAAGGAACTTTATGAGCGATCCCTGAAAGTCAATCCTGAGAACTAACCATCAAGAGTAAACCCGACTAGTTTGACTGTCCATGCTCCTCCCTCTGAAAATACTTCTGATCCTCATATAAAATCGTTTGATCGCTCTCCTGAAAAAACCGAATACACCATAATGGAAAAACATCATCTCATAGGCTTTGAAGGAAAATGTGACATACTTGGGACAAATCGTATTAACCGAGCCTTCCTTCTGTCACTTTTCAGCCGAATCCTCAATTACGGATGTTTGAATCAGATGATATTCCGAGAGTATCTTTATATATACAAAATAATTTCCGTGCTGTGTGTTATCTATCTTCTGAAACAGTTAAGAAATACTTATGGTTTAACAGAGAAGGCATAAAAGAAGAAGGCCTTGTTCTAAGTTCAATAGAAAATGAACAAGAAGCAATGAAATTCATTCAATATAAATGTCCTCAGGCTCCCAATCTTGAACTACAATCTATTTCACCATCTAATTCTAATGTGAATGGAAACAGAGCTATTAATGAATTTCTGACAAAAGCGGTCATTTCTAACAACCTTCCGTGGCTTGCCCCTATGCTTAACTCTCTTCTCAAATCTAAAGATCTACCGTCCACATCATAGCTGCCTGTAAAAACTGCCTTAACTTTCCAATCTTGGAATTCATGTGGATATCTCAACCTCATGAAATGGCACTCAATGAATGATTGCCTCAATCTCCCATCAATATTAATGATTCAGGAAACTATAAAAACTATCGCCTTCTTATTACCTGACTATACAACGTATTTTATTCCAGCTATACGTTCCTCCGTTGGTCGCCCCTCTGGAGGTATCGTGATAGCAGTGGATAATGCTCTAACGGTCACCTCTAAAATTGTTTGGACGGCCACTAATTTGCTTGCGATACTAGTAGAGACAAACATCCACAGCTATCCCCATCTAATTGTAATCACAATTTATTGGAACCCGGCGCACACCCCGATAAATGAGATGATTGACATCGTTGAGAATTGCCTAGAATTTGTGACCCATGAATATGGAAACATCAAAATAATATTAGGTGGGGACTTAAACTGTGATTGTAGGACTAATAATGAACTTAGAGGCTCCTCAAACAATGCACTATCGAAACACAGGGGTGCAATATGGAGGACTTTCCTAAAAGATTGGGACTTAGACATTATTATACCGGACCAAAAATCCAACTGGTCTACATGGTCAAGAGATGTAAAAACCTCAACAATTGACTTTATATTTGTCACCTACAATTTACTCTCAATATCTTTACCGATAGTAATTACTCAGATGCCGTATGGAGACCACGCACACATACTAGGCACTCTGAACCTTAAGCTTTCTGTTTCAGTAGTTGACCCTTCGACAACATCGTGTGAAATAGATCGCCCACTGGTCTCCCTTAGATGGACTCAAGCTCTATGCAAGCAATTTACCCAATATGTAACATCAGCCATTGACAATTCCTGCATCAATGAAGGAGCCTCTATGGATGCCACGGAACAACTTTATGCCGAAATAATCCATGCTGCACTATTACATTTTAGTTAAAAAAAAAAGTATTGCCATTAAAAATCGACATCCGTTTGATCCTTTATGCAAAATACAGAAAAAGGAAAAAAATAAGTCCCGACGAGCTCTGAAAAAAAAAACAATTAATTATCTCGTGAAATGTTACAAACGCAGAGAAACCGTATTATGGTTGCATATAAGCAAAATTTAAAACACATAAGGTTATCAAGACATAAACTTAACTGCAATCTTATTCGAGCTATAACGGCCCATGACACACAAACTATCTGGCGAACAATCAAAAACACTAAAGCTCAAGTGTCGCCTTCGCTGTCTAATGCCATACCTGAATCCACTTGGCATACTTATATCACAAGCAAATTTCAGACCCCAGATAAATTTCTGAACATCCACACACCTTTATTACCTTATCAGGATCTCCCGCGATTAAACTGGTCCATTGCTGATATCAAGTGGGCTATAACCAAACTTACTTATTCTAAATCAGCTGGCCCAGATGGCTTTCCCCCTTGCCTGTACAAAGCAGATCCGGGTTTATGGGCAACTATCAAACACATCAAATTCCAGGCCATCCTCAAATCGGGATCGTCCCGGCTTCTTGGCTTTCGGCCAGCATCATACCGATATTTAAAAAGGGGGATGCTGCCTTACCACAGAACTTCCGGCCTATTGCCTTAATTGATACTGTGGCAAAACTATTCGCAATCCTCCTTCTTTATGACCTTGAAAATTACATCGTAACACACAAACTATACTCTAAATATCAAACGGGATTTAGGAAAGGATTGAGCACTTCGCTCAATGCCATGTTAACGGCCTTTGCCATTGCAGGAGCAAAAAAAAAACATCGGCAAACCCAGTATATATCGCCCTCATTGACATGTCAGTGGCTTTCGATACCGCGATACGGAACATTTCATGGGCTAAGTTAACTAACATGGGAATTCCATCGGTGCCAATATATTGATTCATAGCCCTCCACACTAATACATCTTATAAAATCAAACTTACCTCGGAAGGTCGAACAACCAAACCCATTAGCACTGAAATAGGCCTAAAGCAAGGATGCAACCTAGCCGCCACTTTTTTCAACCTGTATCTTGCAGATCTTGATAAAGGCTGGGATGCAAAAAACTTAAAAAATTGGCCATATTCAACTAAAGGGGCTTGCTTTTGCGGACGATATTATAATATTTGATCCCACTCCGGCAGGCCTCTAGTTCAAATTACGATTATTTGAAGATTTCGCAACAGCACACAACTTATCGCCTAATCCCGCCAAAACAGCAGTAATGAAATTTGGCGTTCACAAGAGAACTGGAAAGTTCCAATGGCATATAATGCAAATTCCCATCCCCTCTATAGTAGAAACGATCTACTTAGGGTATCATTTATCAGAAAAGAATTCCATCAGAATGTGGACTGATCTACTAAACAACAAGATCAGACCACTCACATCGCAGTTAAGAATAATATATGCCAAATATTGCAAATTTTCACTAACCCCTCTCATTGAGTTTTTTACGCTAAAAATTGAAACTGTCATTCTCTACTCGATTGATGTATGTCTGGGCGAAATGGGTGCAATCTTGGATCAATTGCAGGGGACATCCTTGAAACGTGCTATGTCCCTTCCAATATCACTATCTAATGCAGTCCTAAGACACAAGCTAGGCCTAGTAGCGTTATCTACTCGTTGGAAATGGTGGCTGCTCACTAATTATGCAAAAATCATTTATCCTAAGGTGAATTCCCTATACGATGAAATAAAGCAAACAATTGATTCAAAGCCAACGGCCGCAATGGCCCAATATTTGAGTAGAATATATGACATTTTAAACAAATTCAATATCACAGTTGACATCCATACTAAACCCGATTATGCCAAAAAAAAGCTGTTTGCATGTGATTGGTGCAGGACTATTGATCAAATAGGGTCTTACAAACTTTACAAGGAATACCACCTGTTAAAAAAAAAGTGCATACCTACATATGACTATATTATGTTGTTCCCTTGTAACCATACCCGTAAAGCATTCTTACGGTTCAAATTCAATTTGCTACACACCAAAGAAAGAATTTCGAACTGGGTTGGATATAATATGCATGCTGGAAAAAAGAATTGTAGATTCCCCATGTGCACTGAAACTACCGAAACCTTAAAGCATCTGCTTTTATATTGTCCCTATTTTAAACATCAAAGAACTGTTTTACAGATGGAGTTTGTAAATATTAACAATACTGATTGTTTAGTATTTCTTTGGGCTAGAATGATGCAGGGCAACTATAAACCCTTAATATATGCTTTAACAAGATTCTGTAAAGTAATAGAAAAGGAATTAGATAACTATGCCAATGCTCAAGCCTGATTACATGATTAAAACATTGCATATATAGTTAATTTTCTACTTTTTATTGAACGATGATTTTAAAAAATGTCTGCATGAATTATATCGTAAGGAATATTTATCGCATCTATTTTGTAAAGATTTTGTTACTCTGTAATGGAATCAAACACAAATAAAAATTATTATTATTATTAAATAAACCCAATAAATCCAGCAAAGCTGCTTGGGACTCACTAGGTTTGGGAAATTGGCCTTACAGAGAATTCTCCCTAACAACTCGTCCAGCAGAAGATCTTCTCTTGTCGTTGGGAAAGTGGTGAGGTAGTTGCAGCAGGGCTTCACCGGTGGTGTCGTCGTTGCAGATGGCTCAGCTTCTTCCCTCTTAGGTCCTGTGGCGACTTCTGAAGTTCCAGTCCCAAAGGCCCTGCTTTAATGCAGAAAAAACCCCATTCATCAGTCTAGCTGTCAATCACACATGCTAAGTGGGCCAATCAGAGTAGAGTGCGACTTGGGTTGCCGAGGCAACGCAGTCCAGGGTGCCAATTCCCACCTCCACCCCTCCAGTGTAACCCAGAGTGGCTCCATTTGGAGGGCTTCTGTGGAGAAGCCCGCCAAAATAGTGAAACAAAGGGCTCGACCTTGGTCAGAGTTACAGAGACGGACACAAACGCCATTTCAGAAAAGAGTTCTGGCAAAAAGACCCAACCGGGGATTTAATATTAAATAAACCGGTGGTATCTTTAACATTGCACCAAAAAGTGGTGCGTTTAAAATCAATGGGAAAAATCCCATAGAGAATATTCTGGTGGAATATTTTGCGTGGTAACCACTGCCACCAGCCAGAAACTCGACAAGGGGGGACTGGACAGTGCCCCCTTGAAAACAGACCCAGGGGCAATATAATTAACCCCTTCCACTACTTCCACAATATGATGGTTTGTACTGGTTCTGTTCACAATTTAGGACTAGTAAAGTCAATGGTGACTTTACATGCCCTGGGAGACAGTAGTCAGTCCCAGGGTATGGAGTCTAGTTTCGGGGCCACTATGACACCCCTGTTTTACTGCACTGAGGGTGCTGTGTAACACATACATAAAAAATAGATGATACCCTATGGAGTAGAAAGAAAACCCCATAGCCCATACGCACACACAGAGACAAAGACACTCAAATCATGCCTAAGAGTGGGAGGAAGAGAGTCTCACTCTTAGCAGGAGAAAAAAAAAAAACCCAAAAATCCAGCAAAGCTGCTGGGGGACTCACTAGATTTGGGAAATTAGCCTTATAAGAGAATTCCCCCTAACAGCTTTGGAGGTCTGCAACCTCTCAAGGCTCTCATTATCAGCCTTGCTGCCAAACAAATGAGAGCCATCAAAGGGCATGTTCAGAAGATGAGCCTGTACAACCAGAGCAAACCCCGACTTTCACAACCACGCAAACCTGCGTATAACGGTGCTCGCAGCCATGGACAGGTTAACGCGGTCGGCCGTGTCCAACGCAGACTCGTCCCCATCAGGAGGGATGGTAGGGTACACCGCCTACCTCGAGGTGTCCGTAGCCGCCTGAACAACCAAACTCTCGGGAGAGGGGTGAGTGGATAGGTAGCTGGGGTCGCTACTGAAAGGGCAGTATTTTTTTTTGTTAACGGCTTGTTAACCGCCAGAAGAGACTCTGGGGTCTGCCAAGTAGCCGCCACCCTTTTTAGCAAAGTCAAATGAAAAGGCAACACTGGGTCAGTGGACGGACCCTGATCCAAAATAACAGTCAAGTCATCCTGAACAAGTGCATCTGAAGGACTAGACCAACCAAGATACTCAGTAACCCTAGCCATCAGTCTCCTATAAGAGGATTCAAAATGAGCTCCCGGCTCGGGCCTGCCAAACTCCACCTCCGGAGATGTGTCCAAGCCACTGGCATCATGTAATGACTGACGTAACTCCTCCAACTGACTGTCCCCGGAAAAGACAGGAGTCATATCGGGCTCAACAGGGCCAAACTCCAAATCGGACCTCTCCTCATCCTCATAGATATCATCCAGAGGAAGAAAGAACTCCTGCCTAGGGACAGAAGTGGGTCTGTAGTCCACAACAGGCTTCACAGACTTGGATTTAGCCTTCCTTGGAGGATCCAAAGTACCAGGGACCTCCATCGGCAAATTCCGGCCAAATGGCCCTGAAGGTGCAGAGTGCTTTGGCGTCGACAACTGTGCTGAGGGCTGGAGTGAAGGCAAACCATCAACCTCTGTATCCGACTGACACGGCGCTGACTGAGTCGACGCTGACCTCAAGCCCTTACCAAACTTCTGCGGTTTAGCCAGGGACGAAGACCGAGAACTGGACCGAGCACGTCTCTGGCAATCAACCTGAACTTTGTCCGAACGGGATCTGGACGGTTCCCGATGAGTATCGCGCCGAGGACCCGGGGCCCAAGGCGCGCGAGTATCGGACCGAGGTCGCTCTCTGCCAGCTTCTCCCAAAGGCGCGGACGGAACTGTGCCCTGGGATTGAAAAATCGCCAGCATTTGCTCCCAGAAGGCCTCCCATTCCCCAGGAGTCAAGGATTTAGTGGGACAAGCCACTTTCCTTCCGGCGCCATCATCCGACGAGGATGTGGAAGACGACCGGTGACACCGCTTCCCGGAGTGCCGCGACGAGTGGCGGGACCCACTCCGGAACCGAGATCCCCGGGACTCCTTCCGACGAGGAGAGTCACCCCTCGAATCGTCGGTGGGCATCCCTTTGCCAGCTTTTCGGGACTTACTGGGTTTAGTACCCTGACCTACCTGTAACTTCCGCTTACGCTCCCGCAAGGCCTTAGCAGTCAGCGACTGGCATTTTGAACAGTCGTCGGTGTCATGACTCTCGCCCAGACATCACAAATGCGGTGCGGAACCGTAATCAACATCTTACAGTCCCGGTAAGTCTTAAAGCCAGACCGCGGAGTCGGAGGGGTAGATGAAGAAGACATATTCACAAAGAAGACACGAGGCGTGCCGAGTTCTCGAAGCAAACACGTTTGCAGAAAAAACAGAACTGAGGCTATGGCGCCTTGCGTCCTATTTATAACATCCAGTGACGTCGCCCTCGACTGAGCCCTTTTAGGGACATCGACCAGACGCCATCGACGCAGGACACCTTCTGCCGAAAAATTTCTGAAGTAGCACAGCTGTGGACATTAATGTCAAAGATGTGGAATATGTTGGAGGACACAATCCATTCGAAATTACCTTACCGTAATGTTCTTTATATGGATTCTTCTCCAGCAGAATCCTTATCTTGAAGCTATCCATCCTCCAGCTCTGCTGCTCTGAAATGTTCTTGACAGGAGGCATGGTGGACCTCGACTCAGCCAACGATCGTCCACCCGTCTTGTCCGGCTCTCGATCGCCGGCTACGGAAGTGACGTCAGGCGCCATACATGTAACATGTCACTAAGCCCCACGCGTCAGTTCCTCCCTCCCATACCCCCCGAGCTCAAACGCTGCACAGGAAAACGGAAGGAGGCTAACCAGCCTTAAAAGCAACTATGGAATAGAAACCAACAGGTTTAAATCATTCCAATTATAAATCTTTGAATTTTTTTTATTTTAATAACTGAGATGAGCACCACAAAGCCAGAAGATTCCATAGAAAGAACATTACGGTAAGGTCCTCCTTCAATGGATTTCTTTTCTCACGCAGATTCCTCATGTTGATAGACTCCCCAAGTAGTAAGCTAAAGGACGAGGGAAGAAAGGTTTACACAGGCAGGTTCTACAGAACCGCTCAGCCAAAACGTGCATCAGCCCCACATGCAACGTCCCAAGCATAATGCTTTGTAAAACCATGAAGACCACGTGGCAGCACAGCAAATGTCCAGAACATTTCGCGTCTTGAAACACTTGTGTATAGGCGCGTTACAAATGCCATATCATATCATAACAGAGGCACCCCTTTGAAGGGCCGTGGAAGCAGGGACTCCCCTGGTCGAATGAGCCTTGATTCCTGGTGGGAATTCTTTTCCCGCCGACTGGTAGCACTCAAGAGATGCATAAAATGATCCCGCGTGAGATCCTTTGCTTAGTAATCGCAAGACCTTTGCGGTAAAGTGAATGGGCGACGAACAACTGGTCCATGCGGGCAACATAAAAACTCAAGGCTCTTTACGGATCGAGACGGTGGAAGTGCTTTTCCTCCTTTGAGGGGTGAGGAGGGGTGTAGTACACCAGCAAGTTATTAGACTTCGAAAGGTGGAATTCCGAAACAACCTTCGGAAGGAACCCTGGTCTAACCTTAAGAGATACCTTCTAATAATAATAATAATAATAATAATAATAATAATAATAATTTAGCATTTATATAGCGCTACGAACCCTCAGGTATCTGAGCGCTGCTTATTATTACCCACGGTGTGTGGTGCTCATTTATTGACCTCGGAAGGATGAAAGGCTGAGTTTGGCCCTGCCGGGATTCGAACCTGCGTCAGCAGGCTCTGCACAGATGTCAAAGCGAGCGCTCTACTCTCTGAAGAACCGCAAAAAGGGGGGCTTGCAGCATAACACCTGAAGCTCGCTAACCCTCCTGGCTGATGTGATGGCAATCAAAAAGGCTGTCTTAAGTGAACAAGAAAGCATAGGCTCAAACGGAGCCGCCATGAGAAAGGTAAGAACAAGGTTAAGGTCCCAATCCAGAACAACAAAGGGAGTAGGCTGGGACTTTGTTGAGAAGGCCCTTCAGGAATTAGGCCATGACCGGTATGGTGAAAAAAGAACCTTGATCCGGGTCCTTTTAAACTCAGAATGGGCCACCAAATACCCCTTGACCGTTGCAACCTGACGGCCTGCGCAGGCTAGTGATGGAAGGAACTCATCACTGTTGCAGTGGTGCAAGAGATGGGATCAACCTTGCACTCCCTACACCACACCTCAAATCTCCACCTCCACGCATACATATATCTTGGAGACGGTCTGCGTGCAGTCAGCAATACCTCATGAACTTCCTTTGAGAGGTCCCAGTAGTCATACCTCATCCGCTCAAGATCCACGCATGTAGGTTGAGGGAATCCGGGGCTAGGACGTTCACCTGTTAGACCTTATGATGAGCAGAATTTGTTGTTCAGCAAAGAAGGCAAGACTATTTAATTTTTCTGGAGCTTTAGGGAATTAGGCTGGCCCTATGCTGGGATGGTGCTTGTTCGGGAGAATTCTCAGAAATTTGCTAATTCCTCTCTACCATAGAGACCCCCAGCAACTTTGTTGGATTTTGAGGACTTGCATTTTTAACCTGGAGAGAGCGAGACCCTTTTTCCCACTCTCTCATGTATTTTAATGTGATTTGAACACTGTTTCTTTTGGTTGTGAAGTCTGACAAACTTCATAGGCATCATCTTTTACATTGTGTCACACAGCACCTTCAGTGCAATGGCACAGGGAAGTCTTTCAGATTTCCCCAACGTTTAAATACCTTCTCTTGGATAAACTGTTTCCAAGAGCAGTGAAGTGAAATTGACTTTACTTACACTTAAAACTTTCTAGACACAGCACACACTATCTTACAATAGGGTGCTGGAGGGGTTACTTAGTATCCCTTTTGTCTAGCTTCTCATGTAACAATTTTAGGTTACCCTTTCCGCAATGAATGGCTTATGGCAGTGGTTTACTTTTAACTACCGTGGTGTGCTTTTACCGCAGGCTGCATACGTAGCTGCAGTAAAGTGCCCAACGGTGCCATTTCTGTCAAAATGTCCCGGTCTTCTTTTTTCGCCATTTCTTTGTGGAAAGGTCCTTCTTGAGATTCTCTGCTCGCCAAACCAGGTTTGGTTCGTTTTGCCTTTGGCAGGAATTCACAAGTGAAGCCTGCCTCTGGCTCCAGGGTGTCTGGCGGGGGGCAGGAAGCGAGAGAGGTGCCCGATACTCCCTGTGCTTATTCTCCTAGGAGGCAGGAATGCACTCTTTGGTGATTGGCCGGCTGACTGTCCGGCAAGGACAGCCACACTGCTGGGTGACTGACAGCTGGGCTGGAATGAATGGGAGAAACCTGCATAAAAAGGCAAGGCTTTTTGGCTTAGAAGGCAGAGTCGACCACTGGACGAAGGAATCCAAAGAACAACTTGGAAGAGATGCCTGCTGCAACTCCTGGACCGTTGGTTTGCCTGGTAAAGCCCTGCTGCTGTGCTGAAGCTCAGAATTCGCCTTGACTAGAGAAGCCCTGCAAGGACGATTTCTCCCATTGAGTTGGTGGGACCCATCAACTCCAAAGTAAGGCACCTGGTCATCCTCTCAGAGCTAGTTGAAATTCCACTGCAGTTGCTGCTAGAACCGAATAGCCAGGGAGAGGAAAACCAGATTGTGTGCGTTGCTTTTAAGTAGGCCATGAGCTCCAGGAAGATCCTCCGGTCTCCCAGGAAGCAGGACTGTCCAAGCCTGAGCCACCCCAACAGACTGCTGGACCCCAGATGCAAGGGAAGCCCATCTCGACAGCCAAGAGCCTGCAGTGTTGCTATTTGCGTAGACGCGAGGCGCTGAAACCGTAAAGCGCCCTGGAATAGAAGTTGGTCCTCTTCTGTCGCAGACCATCCCGTTGCAGTGCAGGAGTCCTCCAGACGTCCTCCCTCTTGTCCACACGACTGAGGGCCAGGTACAGAGGATCTGCAGAGCTGCCCAGGAACAGAAGCCAGCCAAAGCCCGTTTCTTCTAACCAAAGGTACTGTAAAGTCTAAGAGAATTTACCTCTTGTTGTGTAACCTCACTTGTTCTCAGTTGAGACTTGTCTTGGTTACTTCTGTATAGTTGCTAACAGCCTCTTTAACTCACAAGCCTAATCAGTTTGTGGCCCTGCTTTGATTTCTTCTTTTCTACAAAGACTTTGGGCAAGACTTACCAAACTGCAAGAATTGCTTCAGCTCACCTAGACTTTTGCCCAAATGACTTTGGCCTAACCTGGCTCCCTGAATGACTCGTCTTCCCTCCGACATGGTGTTTAGTCTCCCTTCCAGGAAGGGGTTAACTTACTTTGTATTGGGGGGGTTACCAAAAGTACTTAACTGCTTCAGAATATTTGTTCGAATAACCTTTTTCTGGTTCTAAATGCAAACAGTAGTATATTAATGTCCACAGTGTCCTAGTTACTAAAGTCGCCCGAGGGTGTAGGAAATGTCTGTGTGCCATCCCAAAAGGGTACTTACTCATTTGGAAATATTAAGAGTGTGCATTTTGGAGTGTATTTGTGTGTTAATATCATATTGCCCCCTTCTGAAGAATGCGTACTCAAACTGACTGTTAAAAATAAATTAATAATTCTTTAATCAAGAAACCTTGTGTGCAAGAGTTTATTTGAATACTTGTCACGGTGAATCTCTGTGTAACTCCCCTACAGCTCACATTGACCCCTCTTGAGATCAGCCTGGCTGCTCAACACCCTACCAACCTGTGCTGCATAGTACAGACTTATACCAAAGGTTGGGTTCCTATTAGCAGGTGGTCAGGGTTGTTGTAGTGCATCCAAAGGGTACTGCATAGAATCTTGCCTAACAGTGCTCTTGGGAGCGCATTGACATTCGATTGAGATTTGGACCTGCTCTTCCCATTCCCACAAACTCTAATAATCGTGCTAGTTCAATGGAGTCTGCAACTGATGAGTATCAGGGTATATGTTGTTTTTTCAGTGCTCCTGACTGGGCTTGGTAATTGGGGCATCACAGGTCCTCCATCCAAACCTCAGCAGCCTGAACATTGATCGCTGAACTACAAGGAGTGGGATTTGTTAGATGATGTCCTGGACATGTTCCACTCAGTTCAAAGACCTACCAACAAATCTAGTTATGCTTGCAGGTGGCGTCAATTATCAGCTTGGTGTCAGGAAAGAGGTCTGGAGTGACTCATCTGCTCTAGAACCTCCATTTTAGATTTCCAGCTCTTTTTCACCCGGAGCGGCCTACAGATTGGCATTGCAAAGGGGTAGCTAGCGGACATCTCGGTCGTCAAGAATACTAGTGTGCAGGGCTATTTCTTCACTATTTCCTCTGTTATGCAGTTCTAGCGGGGATTGTGCAACCTGTTTCCATTACACCAGTATGTTGTTCCTGTATGCAATTTGAATTTGGTTTTGACTTGACTCATTAGAGCTCGGTTTGAGCGCCTGCATTCATGTACATTAAGGTTGCTCGCTCATATGGTGATCTTTCGGGCACCCATCACTTTCACGAGACGGGTGAGTGAGCTCCAGGGGTTATCTTTAAAACCTCCCTACTTGGTGTATTTCAAGGAAAAGGTGACAGAGTAAGATCGTCCTTCCTCCACAAGTTACATCTCTCTCTGAAAAGTCATCTTTCTGAGTTTTTTAACGTCGGCTCGCCAAAGACGAAAGAGTGCCTCCATTGGCTGGACCCAGTACACACCATCAAATACTATGTTTCTTGGAAGATGAATGACAGGAAAAATGACAATGTCAAGGTGGATCATCCTCTGCATTTCAATTTAGCAGGAAGGGATGTGCCTGAGGGTTTCAGGACTCAATCAACCAGATGACTTGCTGCCATCTCGACCATGCAGAGGGGAGTCCCTGTTGTGGATATTTGCCAAGCGACCACATGAACCTTGCTGCACACATTTGCCAAACATTACTGCTTGGACACCGTCAGCACAGGATACAGAATCGGTCAACCAGTCCTCTGCAGTTTTCAGGTCTAGGGGAAGGCTCTTCTTACTCACCTCCATTTCCAGGTCTACGTACTGATATGGGCGTCTATCAGATGAGGACTCTGTAGGAAGAAGGAATCCATTAGGAGAAAATGACTTACCAGTAATGTTCTTTCTATGTATTATCCCACATATTTCTCATCTTGATAGATATTCATCCAGCGTCAGTTGCTCAGTAAAGGGGGCACAGTGCAGCTTGACATGGTCTCTCGATGACTCCCTCATTCGGCTGCACCACTCGACAATGGATTTGATGTCAATCGCTATACTATTGGGATGAACTATACCCCATTACACCAGCCCCCGCACCCACGGGCCTCAGCCTGCGAGAGGGGACAAGCATTAATGGTAAAGGGCAATTTAATCAAAAAATAGCAAGCAACCTGTTGCTTGCTTTTTGTTTTAAACCAGCAGAAACCAGTCAATTTGGGTAACCAATGTATGTTACCTCATTAAATCATCCACACACAAAAGCATGACAACAGACCGCAATTGAGACCCATGAACTTCTAAGCAGAATAGGTTGAGAGGACGATGAGGAATCTGTGGGCAAAGAATCCATAGAAAGAACATTACTGGTAAGCATTTCTCCTTCAAGGTGCCTTCACAGAGTTAAAGCCAAAAATGATTGTTTTAGTTTTTATCAGCCTACTTGCAAACAAGGTGGATCTGTACGACTCAGGTTAGACTTTGCTATATGCTTTTATGAACAGACACACCTATTAAAGAAGCTGTTGTACTTTCTTGAGAGCCCCATCTAATTAGATGCTTGTGTCACCTCTATTTCAAAAGCATTGGTTCGGCTAATTAAGAATGCTGTGCTGGATCTATAGGAGGCATCAGAGAAATTGTATCCTTTAGAGAACCTTACCGACAAACTGTTCTGACCAAAAAAAAGTTACACCCTCGTCACTGAAAGAGGAATGTCTCAAAGGTTAATAACTTACCCAGTTTGTTGTGGCATGACATCCTCATTCTGTATTGCTAGCAAGGAACGTGCGCTACAACTCTGACTTCAAACTGCATTAATTTGATGGGCTTCCGTATTAAAGTAAAGTTCATACATCCAATGTGTGTCACGTGATGCTCTCGCATATGTATCAGTCCGCGATTACTGCGGCCAATCGTAGGCTGCCACACCAAAACACTGATCGCATTGTAGGGATTGCAGTCTTAGAAATGGAATCAGTGTCTCTAAAGATAAAGGTTCATGCCTTTGGCATAAGCAACAGTGTGATTCCACAGCTTTCATCAATTACTTTTTTCCACACTGTATTTTAGGCAGTTCTTTCCATATTTGTCCCTACCTGCAACTATTGTTGTAAAAGGGGTGAATGATGACATAGAAAAGATGATGAGACAAAACAAACATCTGAAAAGAGACTACTGTCGTGCTTTGATTTTTCTTAACCTATCCACTTTTAGATAGGTGGCGCACCAGCATCCTCTAGGGCTAGGTGGGCTGCGGTAGGGCAAGTTAGCTGCTGCTCTCTGTCCCCCTTTCTCTGTCATATGTGTCATCTTCAGTATCTAACTTAACATAGCCAGAAAATTGTACCATCATCACCCCTTTTACATGATTGCTTGTACGCACGTTTTTGGACACAATTAAGGAATTCTGCCTATTTTTCTTGGGGGGGGGGGGGTCAGAAACCATCAGTTAGTACCGTTAGACGAGGACGGGAAGGTAGAATACAGAATATGTAACGTATTGGAATTAGTGATAGAATCAGACACAACCTAGTCCGGCTGGGGCGCAAGATGCAGACATTTACAAACGGGAGGAAAGTGGTCAGCAGAGGAACTACAGTGGCACATAAACTGTTTAGAGCTGCTAGCAGTCTCCTTCGCAGTGAGAGCGTTCGGCAAATCCAGTAGATTGTTTCATTCTGTTGAAGCTGGACAACATCTTGCTGGGCGATATATAAATCAGCTAGGGGGAACCCGGTCGAAGATGGTGGTGGAACTGGCCAATGATTTCTGGCATTATTGTATTGAGAGGACAATAGCATTTGCGGCTGAGAACCTTCCAGGGAAACAGAAAATGATAGCAGATTGGAACTCCAGATACCTGGAGGATGCCAGCGACTGGAAAATGCACAGACCAGTGTTCTTACAGTTAGAGTCTATGTGGGCAATTAGACATTGATCGTTTTGCCTCCAGGTTGAATGCGCAGATGCCCAGGTATTTCAGCTGGAGGCTGGACCCAGGGGAGCTGGGGACAGAGACGCTCCTCCACAATTGGGCAGGAGCCCTAATTCTTTCCCCCGTTCATCATGCTGGCGATGACTCTAGCAAAGATTCACTTGGAGAGAGCAGAGATAGTGCTGGTGGTGCCACTGTGGAAATTGCCAGCGTGGTTTCTGATGAAACTTTACTCATATTCTCTGAGAGTGATTCCATTTCAGGCGGACCTGCTGACCAACCCTGGGGCTCCGAAGCACCCTCTAGTACTGACAGAGTTGCTGCAACTACTGGAATGCAGAGTTTCAGGCAATGTTAGAAGTTGCCAGGCCTTTTTTCGTAGATCGCTGCAAACTATCAGAAATTCATGGGTGCCTTCCACCCTTAGGAGCTATGACACCGCTCTGGCCAAATGGGAGTGGTGCACGTTGCAACCTATTCCTTCCGTTTCGGCCTCTGCAGTCTATGTCCTCAACTTTCTGGTGGAGTTGTTGGAAGATGGTTGAGCCTTCCGCACCATAGGAGTATATTGATCAGTAATTTCCACACGGCACGAAAAGTGCGACAGGCTGCCGATTGGAGAACATCCAGCTGTGGTTAGATTATTGTGGAGTATAACATTGCGCAAACCCCCCGCACCAGATACTCTGTGCTTTGGGATGTGGAGTTAGTCTTCTGCCTCTTCAAACAGAGGCTAGCTAATGATCAGCTGTCCGTTCACCGGCTATCTTGTAATCTGGCAATGCTGTTGTGTTTGGTGTCCCGTAGGAGAGTTTAACAGTAAAGTCTTTTACCTGGAGGGAGTGCCTTTTCAAGTCGCTAAGAGGACTAAGAGAGGGTCATCCATTATTTCATACGCACATTTCCCGGATTACCCCAAATTATGTGTAGCTCAGTGCATTAAGGATTATGAGAAGGCTACCTAAAGTGTAAGACCTCGAGAGGTGTACCAACTATTAATCGCAAGTAGGAAAATATATCATGCTGTAGCTTCCACCACCATAGTCGGGTGGGTTAGAGAGGTCATGCATATGGCAGGTGTAGATTTAGAGATATTCGGGGCCCATGCAGTTAGAGAAGCAATGGCATCCAAGGGCATGTGTGCAGGACATGTTGAAGGCCACACCTTTTACCTTAAACCCATTTCATCAGTAGTGTTGAGGGTCTTAGACAGCTTAGAACAAGCATAATGCTCGCCTCCAGTCTTGACATAGAATGAATATTACCCAGGCTTAGAGCGCAGCGTGTCTTGAATCTTTTAAAGACACAGAGGCAACCATTATCCCGCCCGGTATATGCAGGGTGTGTATTACATGGTTGGAGCGTTTGTATAGCTGCATTTGTGTCACTGTGTTGATTGGATATTGATGTCTGAATATGTGCATTAGTGGCTGCGTATTCCCACCCTAAAAGTGTGTTTTTGTTGTTCTCTAGGTGATTATCATAAGAACTACTCAGCCGTCAGCGAGCCAGGGCTGCGGCAGGTGTTAACAGTGTGATCTTTTTCTAGTAGGACCGGGTTTCCACGTTGGTCAGTTTAACTGCTTTTCTCTTTGGATCGCCAAAGTAAGAGTCGTCGTCTCAGACAGGATATGACAGGGAAGGTGTACTGAGACGTTGTGGAAAGAAGACACAACTACAGAACACAGGACTTCTGGGATTTCTTGTGACAAGACTTTTGTTTGAAGTTGTTTTACTGATTAAAATACCCCACAAAAAAAAAATCATATTTTAAAAGGCTGCTGTGGAGAGTGGCATTAAAGAGTTAAAGCATAATGGTTGCCTCTATGTCTTTAATAGAAACTAGACTCCCTGCGCTCTAAGTCTGTTTAATCTTCATTGATGATGCTCCATTTGCTCCTTTATTAATTTTCTACTTTTGGAATTTAGATTGTTGATTAAAAGGTAACACATTGTATACTCTTTAACTAACGTCATCACTAGCAGCTACACTATCATGTATAGTTGTCATCTAAGTCCACCATCCAATATCTCTAGATTTTATTAAACCAAGGGTCGGAAGATCATGCATAAGAGCTAAAATGTTGCTCCAGTTCAGAATCAACTTTGCATCAGTTGGTATTACAGACACAATAATTACAGAGACCACTGCTCATGGGACTAGCTCACACTGCTTGTGAACTCTCTATTTAGCCCACCTAGGCACTGTGCCTAATGGACTAGCCTACTTCTGATTGTACAACCTTTTTGCTCTAAACATGTCCAAGCACCACCCTTGCATGCCCCCCTACTCAGACTTTATTCCCCCTACCCCGTTCCTACCAGCCCTCAGCATAATTGAGCGTTATAATTCCCGCTCCACAGCCACACCACCAAACTCATTAAATAACGCAACACTCAAGCCCACATCAATAGACAAAACCCCCTTGTTCACGCCCCCCGTTTACTTAAGAAACTTAAGACTAGGAGCTTGCACATCCAATGCACCCACCAAGAATCACAAACACACTGCTATAGCACAGCGGACACCAGCACACAAAAACACTCCTACTACAAAGACCCAGGAACCTATCACCATACAGCCCACCAACACTGCCAAACCTCAACCTAGCATAAATAAGAACACCCAAATCCAGCTTCCACTCATTAATGCTAGATCAAGGCAAGCCCATGCCACAGAAATCCACAACCTAATCTCTGATTTGGAGTTAGACGCACTAGCAATAACAGAAACATGGTCACATGAAGCTTCTAGACCAGCCATATGCCAGTCCCTACCCCCGGGTACATCATCCTCCGCCAGGATAGACCTACATATAAAAGGTGGAGGGGTTGCCCTTATAGTCAAAGAAACACTCAAGGCTAGACAAATTAAATCTGCCACATCAGATATTTTTGACACCCTATCTGTAAAGATCTCCTTCTCGCCTAACACTGACAATACACCTTATATATACCGTCCTCCCGGCCCTCTCCTGGACTTCCAAGCCAACCTTCTACACCTCATAGGTAATTACCTTAAACCCAACAATAGAGCCATACTCTTAGGAGATTTTAATCTCGGCTTCAAGGATACAAAAGACAAACCCAGTAAAGCCTTCGATAAAGCTCTCCTAGACCTAGAATTCATCCAGAAAGTCAACTCTGCCACTCACACCAAAGGACGCATACTAGATCGGTTAGTCAACCACAACTGCGGTGTAGACATTGTTAGGGTGAATTCTCATTCAATGGCTAATTTGCCTTACCTAGTGAGTCCCCCCAGCAGCTTTGCTGGATCTCTGGAGTTTATTTTTCCACTTGGTAAGAGTGTACCCCTTTCTTTCCACTCTTACCTGTGTTTTGCCATGTGTATTTCATCTGTTTTTGTGATTGTGGACTCAGGAGTACACCACTTCAGTAGCCCCCTCCTTTTGTGTGTTACAGAGCACCTTCAGTGCAGTGACCCAGGGTTGTCTTTTAGACTTCCCACCGACTCCATTTCTGAGGCTGACTACTGTCCCCCAGAAAAGGGTAAAGTTGCCATTAACTTTACTTAGTCATTTAAACACAGATCCGGTACACCCCATTTTACATGGAGTACTGGAAAGGGTTCATTGGTAGCCCTTATTATCTGTACCTCTTAGAGCATTGTTTCGCTCTTTTAACATTTAGACTTGGCTGGTGGCAGTGGTATCTACCTTAACCTTTCTACCAAAGTTATAGTATATAAACGTGGTATTGTTTTAGGCTATTATATTAGCCTCGAACTTAAACCCGCTTGACCAAATGATTTTTTCTTTTGGCTCCGGTTGGGTTTATTCGCCATTTCTTTTTGTTAAAGTCCTTCTTGTGTTTTACTTTCCGCTGGAAACCAGGTTTGCCTCATTTGTTCACTACCTTTTGGCGGGCTTCTGCCCAGAAGCCTTCCTCTAGGCGCCTGGGTTTCTAGGTGGATTGAATGTGAGGGAGGGGTATAGTCATCCCCTGCACAGGGTATCCTAGGAAACCCAAGTCGCACTTTGCCATGATTGGCTGAGGTGGTTGTCCGGGCCGGACAACCCCCCTGCTGTGTGATTGACAGCCAGGCTGTGTGAATGGGGGATTTTCATATAAAAGGTAGGTCTCTTGGTCTAGAAGACAGAGTCGCCACTGGAACTACAAGGAACCGAAGAGAAGCGGAGAAGTCGTCGACTGCTGCAACTATCCCGTCCCGGTGAAGCCCTGCTGCAGTCCTGAGCTATCTACCCTTCGACGACCAGAGAAGATCCAGTCCGGAGTCTTCTTCCCTTGAGCTTGGTGGGGATAACCAGCTCATCTTCTACAGCCAGAGGATCCTCTTCGTGGTCGAAATCGCAGCACACTGCTGTAGTGGTCCGGATAGCCACCTGAAGAGCCTTTGCTGTTTTTAAGGAGCGCACCTTTTATTCACCGTCGCTGCTGCCGGCTTCAGCCCTGTGTGGTGCAGACCCCACCAGATGTCCTCCTTCGGATCGAAGCTACAGGAACCGAGGGTCTGAAGGAAACTACCAGGAACAACTGCCGTGGCACCAGCTTCTCCCTTGAATAAGGTACTGTGTTCTGCTCGAGGAATTTGGGTGAATCCCTTTTTCTTCGTCTCCAAGGCTTGCTCTTGTCTTCCCATCTTCTTATAACTTTTGCTTCCCCTGTTGACAATATCTAAGTACTCCTGGCTCCGCCGAATCGTGAACTGACTGTGTGATCCTTGACAACAGGAACCCGTGTTTTTGCCCCAGTAACATTTTTTGCCCGCAGATGCGCGTTTCTTTAGTAAGACCGAACTGTCATTACTGTCAAAAAGTGATCGCAAGTGTATTCCCAGTAACGTCTTTTGTTCCATAACACTGGTCCGCTAAAACACAGGATACTTACCTTGAAGTATACCGTACAAAGTGAATTGGTTAGTTGTAGTATATTTTACGCGTGGTTTTCGAAATTATAGAAGTGTCGTGTTTATAACAAATGGTTTAAAAATAAATGTACCTATATTTTTTTACCTGAAACCTTGAGTCAGTGTTTGCTTGAGTCACAGTAATTGTGGTCCCTTTGTGTAATCTCCGCTACTGCTCATATACTCTTGAGATAAGCCTGGCTGCTCCGCTACTGCTACCACTTTAACATAGTACAGGCTTGTACCAAAGGTAAAACTTGTATTGCCACCTGTAGTCTTAATTGTGTGTATTGGTCCCTAAGGGCACTGCACAGGATTCTGCCTAACAGACATCAGCTCTAACACCGCATAACCATGGACGGACCATCATCTCATTAATTTCTACATCCCAACAAGTGCAGCATACTTACAAATCCTTCCCACGCCAGCTGCCTTAGCTAGATCAAAAAAACTGCTCACGAAAGAAAGAATCCTCCCGCTCCTAGAAATCTCAGCACTAGCATCACCACTCTCGAACAACTCTACTGAACTGGTCGATCTTTACAATACCACTATTAAAGAGGTGATCAACACAATCGCCCCACTAGAGATAAGAAAAGCAAAAAGACTCTTCCAGGTTAACTCATGGTATAACCAAGAGCTACTTGACCTAAAAGTACTCAAAAGACACGCCCTTAACAAATGGCAATCCTGCTCTTCAGCTTTCACTTGTGACTCCTACCTAGCTATCGCTAAGCAATATAAAAATGCCATAGCCATAGCTAAAGCCGCAGCCTACAACACCAGAATTGACAATGCTAAATCCCACTCGAAAGAACTATTCGCCATCTTCAATGAGCTGGTCGTACCTCCCACATCCAACCATCAAACTGTTAAGGACGAGAAATGGTGTAATGACATCCAGATGGCTATGCTGGACAAAATCGACTGACTTCAAAATAAAATCACAGCCAACTGTGACAACCTACCTAAGACCACCCGCACAACACTGACTGCATCTAACTCTAAGCCCCCTATCCCTCCTGACAGCAAATCGCCACCGTCAAATGTAACTATTCATGAAGTCCTACTCATCATGAAGCAAATAAAACCCTCACTATGCAAAGGGGACATCTGTCCAGCTAACAAACAAAGACTGCTCCGAATCACTACCACCGTTCATCACAACTTCTATTAACGCTTCATTTGCCTCTGGCTCAGTATCCATCCTCTTCTCTTAAGAAAGCCCACCCTAGATCCAGACTCTCCAAACTATAGGCCAATTACAACTGTGCCATTCCTGCTGAAAATTCTGGACAAGGCTGCATATCTACAGATACAAGCCTACCTAGAATTACACAACATCCTAGGAAAGAGACAATCTGTTTTTTGTCCGCTGCATGGTACTGAATCAGCCTTGCTTGACTTAAAAAACCAACTCCTAAGAAATATGGACAAGGGTAAATCTGCAATCCTTTTACTTCTTGACCTGTCGGCTGCGTCCGACTTAGTGCACCGCAAAGTCCGAAAGACACACCTCCCAGACACTGCTCACTTCTCCACTGAGGCCACCACCTGGATTACATCTTTCCTGGAGGGCAGAGCTATGAGGGTCTTCTCAGACCAAGCATCAGCCACGCCCTCCCCTATTAGGTGTGGAGTACCACAAGGGTCCTGCACCTCCCCTACGCTCTACAATCTATTTACTCTACCACTCTTTAACAACCTAGAAGAATTCGTCATAACCATCACCAATTATGCTGATGGTACACAAATTCTTCTCCCATTATCTGGCGATTACGAGCAAGACCTAAAATCCTTACAAGACACCTATGCTTTAATCCAGGCCTGGATGGCAGCAAACAGCCTCTGTCTCAATGGGGACAAGACTGAGATCCTACTGGTGGACCAAAAAGAAATCCTCAGAAAACTAGACAGCAAATACTGCAATTTCAAAAATGAGAACACTGTAATTACAGTCTCCTCTTCTATAAAAACTTTGGAAGTATACCTAGACTCAACCCTGTCCATGGATAGACATGTATGCTATATAACCTCATCAGCAGCACTCAACTAAAATAATCAAATCTGTTAAGCCCCACTTATCCACTGAAAACGGCCTCAACATTACCAGGGCCACTATAGGTGCAAAACCGCACTACTGCAACGTCCTCCTACTGGGCACGTGCACCAAAAACATTAACAGATTACAAATTACACAGAACAACACATTGAGAGCAGCCCTCAGTATCCCCAAGAGGGAGCACATCTCCCAAGCAAGACAAAAAGTGCATTGGCTCCCAGTCCAAGAGCGCATCTTGTTCATGACTCTCACTATCACCCATAGATGCCTATCCCAATCTGCTCCCAGCTATCTAACTGAACAAATACAAGTGCAGTCACTTAAACCTAAACGGGACATGTACACACACCAACTCTCAATTCCTACCTTCAACAGAACCAAAGCCGGTGGGTCGAGTTTTGAAGTACTAGCACCAAAATCCTGCAACTCACTGCCACCTAAATTGAGATCAGAAACATCACTCATGGCCTTCAGAAAGGCACTGAAAACCACCTTATTTAAGTAAACATATACCTGCCCCACTGTTCCTGTGTAACCTGGAACATGAGTAATGTCTGTAACCAACCTTCTACTGTGTTCTCATATTGTACCTATGTCAAGTGAGCTTTCTGTAACTGCGCCACGATGCCCAGGGGCAGTTGTGCGCTTTAAAAATGCAAATAAAACAATACAAAAATAAATAAATAAATAATTTTTTTATTTTATTTTTTAAATAGGATTCTGAGGCCTTGTGTGCTACATCTGTGATAAAAGAGGAGCTCTGTTCTTCGTCCATGACTACACCATGCGTATCTGTAGCTCCTCGATCACGTGAGGGAGAATGATCGCTGGAGGTCTCTTGTGTGTCGGTACCAGGTTAGTGAAGTCGACTAGTTGAGTGTTTAATGAAGAGGTAGTTGTTACTCTACAGATGTGCTCATCATAGGCTGGTTCACATCCACCTCCTTGGATACAGTCTTGGCAGACTTTTTTGTCCTCCCTCTTACTAACCACAGTTTGTTCCGGGCATTAGGCACATTTACAGTTCTTTAAATAAGTCTTCCTGAGTTTTGGGACGGCTGACTGGAGACCACCCATTCTTTCATGGATAAAGGTTAGGTGCTGGGGAAGAGATGCTATCCTCAGCACATTGTAAGGAAGGCATGGTATCAAACAGTGATGAAAGACACAAGTGATCACAGTTCAATGGTGTTTATTGAACTTAAATGTGTAGGTTACATAAACATAAGGATGGGAGCAAGCAACGACCATCAAATAATAATTACGCAGTCCTAGTCGAGCCTCTTTAAAAATAAAAGGGCCTACACTAAAACACATATTGCCAAACCTTACTTCTAAATACAAAATAGTGTGGGTCAATGTATGCACAAAAGAAAAGTGTTCAATATGTCAGGATAGATGAACAGTTGGCTTCTCTTCCCCATGTTTTCAGCATGAGGCAAGGCGGCAGGTACGAGCTTCACACACTCTGGTTTCTCTGCGACAAAGCTACAGTTCAAAGCATAGGTACCAGGGCCTTCTGTGAAAGTCTCTTTTCCAATAACAGTGTCTTACTGCAGAGGTCCTGATGTAACAAACAAGCACCACAGTTCCCTTCTTATCAGGATTTTTACATGCACAAGTTCTCCCTCCTTCTGGCTCAAACCCCTTTTTACCACAATGTTCACAATTGGTCTCCCTCGTTCGGGCTTGGCTACCTTTAGCACAACATTAACTTTCACGTTTTCCTCGATACCAAAAACCAAAGACTTTCAAATGAGCAATGGGTTTTTGCTTAAACCGTTGCAGGTCCAATTCGATTCACTTCACATCAAGTTCTTTAGAATCTTCTACTTTTGTTTCTGCCACTTCCTGGTGGGATACCTTACAAAGACCTTTGACTGGGCACCCTTGTGGTGCTTATGATGTTGGAAAGACATTGGGGGAACAGGGCCTCCATGTCCTTTTCCTGTACTACCTTATGTGTGTTCTGTGTTGCTTTCGGCACAGGAGTCCAGTCGGGACTCCTGGCAGTGCAGCTCTTCCTATGTTTGATTGTGGTGCACAGAGACCCTTATGGCACCCATGGGTGGGTGTACAACCCGGTACCCCTAGTGTATGTTTTTGGGCACCTGTGTGTTGCTCACAGAGCAGTGTATGGGCTGGTGGCAGCTCCATGCTGAATTTGACAGGTGCTCCGAGTATCCTCCATTTTGGGGAGACCCAGGCCTTGCCACAGGAATTAGTGAATGCCTGATAGAAGGCAAGATGGCCACTGTGGCCTCTTGGTTTCAATTGCCTGTTAACTTGTTTTCCCAAAGTCCTGGGATGCCCTGACTCTGTCCCTTCCCCTGACTGGCTGTTGGGTGGAAGAACCATATATGGTATTGTGGGGAAGTCCAGGCCAGACTGTCTGGAGCCTTCCCGGTGACTATATGTTGTGGGTATATCCCTGGTGTGGGATTTATGCGAATAGAATGTGACCGATATGCATTCTATGTTATGGGTGCCTGGTTTCTGTGTGTGTGACACAATGAATGAGACAGTCCTGCCTGAAACTGACATGAATGCAGTGGTGTGTGCAGAAAGGCTGGGTGCTTGCCCCAATCCACAATTACTTGTTATGGGTATCTGGGTGGTGGTGAACGGCCTGAATGCCTGTGAGCCTGATTGGCTGGCTGCCTGCATGAATGCCCCTCTGTGCGAGTGGCTGACTGAGCCTGGCTCAGCCAGAGACAATAAGGGACAGATGTGTATATCTGGGGGCCTCTAACTTCACAATCTGTTCAGAAGCTGAAATTGAAACTTGAAGCTTATCCTTGAAGCCCAGCTGGAAGAAGAATTGCTGCTGCGTTTCCTTTGTTGAAATCTAGAAGCTGTCGAGTCTGTCGAAGACTGATCCGAGAGAGGACCTGGCTAGGAGACCTCTCCCCGAGCTACGAGGGGCCATCGTGCAAAAGCTATTCTTCATCGAGGCACCCTAGAAGCAAGTCCCGAAAGGCTGCCGACCGCAGAAGGGGTCCGCCGAGAATATTGAAGTAAAGCACCGGGACATCGAGGCCATTGAAGTCCATTGCCGGGGTTCTGAGGATTTCTGTAACCGCTGGAAACCAGCCGAGTCGTGTCGCCCAGAAGCGAGGACAGCTTGAAGCCGTGCTTCTCAGCGTCCGGAACCGCAACGCTCTACCGCTGCCTAAGAACATTTGAGCAAGGGCTCCCTTGCCATCACCGTCGACCGCTTTGTCCTTCCGGAGAAAGTAGAGGTTGTTGGCTACCGAGGAAAGTCCGCCGGCAGGTTTCCAGACACCAGAAGCTGACAAAGACGTCCCGAGGACACTGACTGAAAATGCAAAGTCCAGTCCCAATCACCAAAGCTATCCTGAGGTACGTGCTGCGGTTGCAGCACTGACAGGCCAGAGGACCGCTGAAGCATCTCCGGACACCCGCTGCTGGGCCTACATCCATCCCTGAGTCTTCTTTGCAGCACCAAACACTTATCAAGTTGGACTGCACACCTCATCTTTCCAGGACTTCCACAAACAATTTTTGAAAAGCACCACGAAGGCCAAAACTGCTGTCTCGATGCCAGTGTTCACTTTTTCTTCGAGGCTCACGACGCCCTGCGGCTCCTGCTTTAAAGGGTGTTCAACCTCGAGGGATCCGTCGAGGAAACTCTCCTAACTCAGCTACATTGGGGTGGTTGAATTGTTTGACCTGGAAACAAGACTGATTAAACATTAATGGAGTGGGCTTGTTAATACTTTTGTTACAGGTTGTCCAGATGGGGCGATCCTCACTCAGAACTGTGTCTTAGTAGCTAAAGAAGCATTCTGCCAATGTTTAACCTAACCTGCCTTCCTTCCTTTTGATCTGTGCTGTACCACCTTGCTGCATGAGTTGTATGCCATTATAATTGTCAGCAGTTGATGCATTTTAAAGGAATCTAAAGCCACGTCTGGTACCACATAGACATTGTATATATTTGCTATATTAGAATTAACAGAATACTAAGTGTGTTATTAATTGTGAATATATCCCTGAACCTTATTTGTATATAAAGAACTGTGTTAGCACATAACAGTGTGTGGACATTCCTTTGTGGGGCTTGGGAACGGACTGTACCTAAGAATCGGCCTGCATCATCTTCTGAGAGCTTAAGCCTTGGTTGCTCGTCCATTGCTACCACAATAGAGAACCTTGGTTGGGGTTCTCAGTGCCTCTGCTCTGCCATATAGAGGGCAGAAGTACAGATACCCCCCTCCAGTCTTTACAGCGCCAGACCAATCTGTCACTGGTATTGTAACTTTCTTCTTTTTGTTCAATATTCATCAGCATTTAAGCTTTCCTTGTGTCTTTCATCACACGCGTTTCAATCTTCGTTCTTGCTCTCTTCATCCAATGTTCCTTCTTGCAACCTTGACTTCAACACAGATCGGTCTTGCATCGGTCTCCCCAACTCACCGGCTGTATTGATCTCTTTGGCGCTGCTTTTAATCTTGGCGCCAAGGCGGCTGCTGTTCTTCCCTGACTCGGGCAGGTGTGCACGAGGGCCCCAGGCATCTCCGACACACAATACAGGATTCTTCAGTCTGGCTTCATGGCCTTAAGCTTTCGTTTTTTTGGTACATTTTTTTATTTATTATACTGCAATAGTTAATTACAAACTTTCAGTGTATTTAAAACAGAATAGAAAACCATTAAGAACAAATATATACATTTAAAAGATTATTAAGCAATACCTATGTGCCTTTCATTCATTAAAAAGCGTAGTTACTGTACACTAATCAAATATTTCAAAAACTCAGACATCCATGTAAAACATGCTTTTGTAATTCTTTCCTTATGAAAAATACTAAAGCGAGACAACTGACTACCCCACTCTATGTCTAACCAGGCCAGGCATGGTGATCTACAGTATTATTGTGATAATTGCTTACGCCTTCAAACTGAGTAAGCCAGGTTCATGTAAACAGTATCATCATCCTTTATGGAGGGAAATGGAACCATCCCACTCATTCAACAAACACTAAAAAACATTACCATTCTTTAATAAGTCCACATCATTTTATTAAGTATTAAGACCAATTTAGAAAAATTAAAAAACAGAGAACGACAGCATATATATCAATCACAATACATCAGAAAAGAATCTTAGACACTGGACAATAGACTTGTGAAATAATATCTTTAAACTACTGAAGTGAACATAGTAGTTTCCATTAATGCAATTAACCCCATACAGATGATACGGTCTTTTAAGAATTGAGTGTGAAGATTGTCTTTTCTGATGTATTGTGATTGATATATATGCTATTGTTCTCTCTCTCTTTTTCTTTTTTAATTTTTCTAAATTGGTCTTAATACTTAATAAAATGATGTGGACTTATTTAAGAATGGTATTTTTTTTTTTAGTGTTTGTTGAATGAGTGGGATGGTTCCATTTCCCTCCACAAAGGATAATACTGTTTACATGAACCTGGCTTACTCAGTTTGAAGGCGTAAGCAATTATCACAATAATACTGTAGATCACCATGCCTGGCCTGGTTAGACAGAGTGGGGTAGTCCGTTGTCTCGCTTTAGTATTTTTCTTATAGTGCGTCTCCCGTTTTGAGATATTGGCCCCCCGAAAACAATTTTGGGAGATCACCTTTGTAGAAGTAACCTTCTTTCCATATGGCAAAAGCAGCACATGTTATAACTATAGATTCCGCGCAGAGTAAAGTAGACCAAAATTGGTTGTTCCTGATATCTTCTATCTGTACAACATAATCTGCATATCCCTTAAAATACTGTTTTTCAAGAATTCTACAGTCCGTTAGTATATGTCGACTGGACTGCACCCCTGAAGGACAGATGACAATAGCAGTCATACTTCAGTTTTCTTCCACTTGGCCATATACTACTTCGTAGGTAATATATTAAATCTTAATTGCAATATAAAACGTTTTGAGTTCCAAGGAACATAGCTTGAACAGATAGCTACGTGGTTCACTTATAGTAAAACTCTGATATGAGAGAACCCTATATCTTTTCTTAGCATGCAGCAGATCAACATTTCTGCACATATCCCATAGTCTTGACTTCTGAATTATTGGTCTGCCTGAGTTTAGCAAATAGGACTTTTTGGACTTGCCAAGACATAAGGAGAGCGATCTGGCCAAATTCCAATCTTAGTGCCTCCAATGGCACGGATTGGTAAATATTAATTACAGTATGCAAAATACATGCTTCTAGACAGTCCAACCATTTCACTTGTGATAATGACATCACCACCAGGGCATATAATATTCCTGGTATAATGGCAGTGTGATACACTTTCAGCAGTCCTTGCACATTATGCCTGCCACTGTATATCGCATAATGGCTTAAAGCCAGCCATTTTCGCTACTCATAATAAGTTAAGGGTGCTTCTTTTCTAATGTGAAAATGTAGGTAAGTGTACTCACTAAAGTTTTCAAGAGGGGTACTCCTCTAATTTGCATTCCTGGGTTCCCTTACCACTCTTGCTTTTACCCAAACACAATGTTTGTGTTTTTTCATCAGGGAGTTCTTGGCTGCGTACTCTACCAATGCATTTAAGGAACGCTGCAGCCCCACAGCAGTTTGATCAACTAAGATGTCATCCGCATAGGCAAGCCGCAGCACATGTACCCCATTGATTTTAGGTGGAAAATTATGGATTTTAGATAATATTCGGTCCAGAATGGCTGTGTACAGATTATATAAAATAGGAGCTAGGACACAGCCTTGTTTCAAGCCCCGTTTTGCACCACAAAATGTAGTGTATAGTCCTGCAGTATTTAATCAGACTGTAATTGAGGTGTCTGTATACAGTTGTTGAATAAAATATAGTTAAGTACTATCTATGCCCCAGCCCCTAAGCTTGCTCCAAAATGATGACTGTGAAACAAGGTCAAATGCCTTGCTAAAATCAATATAGCAACAACAAGTAGGTTTATATGTTTCAGCAATTAAATATTGCAATACCGAAATTTTAGTAATTGTATTGTGCGATTTGCAAAAGCCAGTCTGGAAATTGCTCAGAAAATAAAAAAAATTCCACACACTTGGTGATTTCTATTAATATCAGTGTTGCAAAATATTTTGGCTAGAATCGTTCATTGCTAAAAGTCTATAGTTAGACTGGTCCAATCTATCCCCCCTTTTTAAAAATGGACCAGTACAGAACTACACCAGCCATCTGGTATAAAACCTGTTTGTTGAATATGATTATACATGTTTTTGCCCATAGGTCCGGGTCAGACTTCATCACAATATTAGGTATCCCATCCAGCCCAGGGGCACAGGATATCTTTAATTTAATAATATTCACTAGAGAGTCCTAGTCTATATTCAATTTCAAAGATTTAAAATCATCAAACTGAAGGGTCGTTTACCACAATTTGGGATTGGGGCATTATATAAATTCACAATATGTGCACACCATTTTTCTTCAGAGAAAGGGTTTCATTCCAAGGGGGAGAATCTCTTTCTAAATTCATTGAAATGAGAAAAACATTTCTGGGAATTATGTGTTTTAAGCCATCCAAACAGCATAATCCAATTTATAGTATTAACAGATCTTTTATCCAGCTTGATCCAATTTCTGTATCGTGTTAATTATTTTAATAAAGGCCTGTTTTGTATAGTCACTTTCAACATGATCGCTCCTAATTTGTAGACGAGTTTTAAGATACGTTTGTTTTTGTTCTGCAATCTGGGGATCAAAAAGGGCTTTTTTTGTCATCCCATTAAAGTTAGACTTTTTTTTTAATTATTTGAGCTGGGGTATCTCATTCCTGTATGAAACATGTGTTCAAATACCCAATACGATGAGTGCAGGGCAGCGCCAAGGTCATAGGTAGGCCGATTTAAGATTTCATGTATTCTCCCAATATCGGTTTCTGACCAGTTAAGTTGATTGCCCTGAAAATTACTCAATGTTTACACAATATTTCTTATTTATATATTTGTAGTTATATTTGTAGTTTCAAGTCCGTAGTCCCAACTTAGGATCGCATAATCGCTTACGTTATTAAACTTGATCTTGATCCGACTACATTTTAAGAAAAGATCCTAGTCCACCATTACATAGTCAAGGAGTGAATTTTAATGACCATTCATCCGTGTATACTTTTCTTTTTGACCCCTAAGTGGCTTTTCATATTGTAACTGAGTTAGGTCATGGTCTTTAATACATTTAGACCAATGGGATTTGTTTTTGTCAACCAAAAGAGGAGCAGTGCCAAGGCTACTTGTGTTAAAATCACCTGCCACAGTAATAGAGGCAGAAGAGGAGATAATCTGCCACTTGACAATAATATTGTCAATTTCAGCTTGGATAGTCTTGTATTGATCCCTCGCAGCGGATTGTAAAAATTTATAATCAATATCAGTGACTTCAAACTTTTCTTTGCTCTAAAAATAGACGCCAATACATAAGGGGAATTCATTTTATCCGGAAAACAATTTAAATCATGTTCCACCTTTGTGCCCGTTAGGCAGAATCCTGTGCAGTGCCCTGAGGGACCACTACACACAATTAAGACTACAGGTGGCAATACAAGTTTTACCTTTGGTACAAGCCTGTACTACTATGTCAGAGTGGTAGCAGTGGCGGAGCAGCCAGGCTTATCTCAAGAGTATGTGAGCAGTAGCAGAGATTACACAAAGGGACCACAAATACTGTGACTCAAGCAAACACTGACTCAAGGTTTCAGGTAGAAAAATATAAGTACATTTATTTTTAAACCATTAGTTATAAACACAACACTTCTATTAAACTTCAATAAAAACCACACGTTAAATATACAACTATCCAATTCACTTTGTACAGTAAGTCTCAAGGTAAGTACCCTGTGTTTGAATGAACCGGTGTTATTAACAAAACACGTTACCGCGAATATGATTACGATCACTTTTTGACAGTTCGGTCTACTAAACAAACGCATATCCGTGACATGAAATGCTACCAGGGCAAAAACACACGTAGCACCTGAGATACCCAGAGGGAGTGGGAGGCAAAAATCACAGGCAATATTTTGGTTAGGCAGGCAGAATCAAGAAACACTCAGAGAGAGGAGGTCAAATGACAAAGGGCCGGAGCCAGGGTCGAAAGACACCGGGGCCAGTTGCCGAAGATCATACAGTCAGACAGTTCACGATTCAACATAGCCAAAAGTACTTTGATTTTGTCAATGTTCGGAAGCAAAAGTTATAAGAAGGAGGGAAGACAAGGGCAAGCCTTGGAAATGAAGAAAAATGGGTTCACCCGTTTCCTCAACAGAACACAGTACCTTGTTCCAGTGGTGCAGCTAGTGCCCCGGCAGTTGTTCCTGTTGGTTTCCCGCAGACCCACGATTCCTGGAGCTTCGTTGTGAAGGAGGACGTCTGAAGGGGGTCTGCACCACACAGGGATGAAGCCGGCAGCAGCGACAAGGAATAAAAAGTGCACTCCTTAAAAACAGGAGAGGCTCTTCAAGAGGATCCTCTGGCTGTAGAAGATGAGCTGGTTATCCCCACCAAGCTCAAGGGAAGACGACTCCGGACTGGATCTTCTCTGAGTCGTTGAAGGGTAGATAGCTCAGGACTGCAGCAGGGCTTCACCGGGACGGGGTAGTTGCAGCAGCCGTCGTTCTCTCCGCTTCTCTTCGGTTCCTTGTAGTTCCAGTGGCGACTCTCTGACTTCTAGCCCAAAAGACCTGCCTTTTATGCAAAAAACCACCATTCACACAGCCTGTCTGTCAATCACCCAGCAGGGGGTTGTCCAGCCCGGAAAGACAGTGAACAAAGAAGACAAACCTAGTTTGCCGCACAAAGTAAAACGCAAGAAGGACTTTAACAAAAAGAAATGGCGAATAAACTGTAAGAGGATTCAATTCAACACTACAGCTAAGTCAACGCCTAGTCTAGAATACTGAATGAAAACCCTTATTGATATACCTTTATGTCCAGTTCATGCGTTCTGGATGACTACCCCTATATAACACCCCTCTCTTGGAATCCTCCTGACCCCACTGAGCCAAGAAGTAGTTCTGTTTTGCAAGTTAAAAGGTTTATTTGATAATTTAAACAATAGATATATATATCACACTTTATAATAAATTAATAATTGAATAGCACACTTAATCTGATATGATAAAGATTAACAACGGAGAATCTGGCACCAACACGCTTCTCTATAATCAATAAGGAGTTGACATGAAATGGATAAGGTAGCACACAGGTGAATAGGAACAAAAGAAGAAGGTGGTACAGAATGCTTTATGTAAGCTCAGGTGGATGCAATATTCAATGAATGCAGTACAGAAAATACTCAATATGATTTCAACCAAACAATGTAATCACTTTTCTCTGGCTATTCACTCCCCCCCTCTTTATGCAATGCAAGGAAATGGGAGGAAAGCACACAGTTCTCAGAAATGCAATCAATGTAATTCAGTTCAATCCCCCCCAAGCACGCTTAAAGAAAACAGATAGGAGTTTTGAAAACACAGGCCCAAATGCTTTTATATGTGCTAGCAATGGATGAGAAATATGCTGGAAATGCTTTTAATTCCCTTTCAGAGGTTCAGGGTGAGTGGTATCTAGTTAATATTAGTCCAGGCTCACTCTTGCAATGATTCAGGAATGATTAGCAGGTTAAACGAATTTCTGGCAAATGAAAGCAAAAACAAACTGCTGTTTTCACACGTGGAGAAATTTGCAAATCGCGGTAAAATGTCAAATCGCGGCTAAATTTGCGAATGCG
Organism: Ambystoma mexicanum; assembly: GCF_040938575.1. NCBI lineage: Eukaryota > Metazoa > Chordata > Amphibia > Caudata > Ambystomatidae > Ambystoma > Ambystoma mexicanum. The sequence goes on along the minus strand of NC_090923.1, from coordinate 487,270,065 downwards.
CCGAGCGCGATTACAGAGGAACTACAAGGACTATCACTATCGTTTTGAGGTCCTAAGAAAGCCTAGGATCTCAGCTTCCAGATGAAAGTTACTGCAAGTCTCTAACACAAACGGCCACGGAGATATGAGCGATTAAATAAAGGTCGTTTTTCAGATTTGAAATTTTAAAGTTCAAAAAGACAAGTGCAGCTTGCAACTAGAAAATGACAAGTGACAGCTTTACAAATGACAGGTGACAGTTAGGAGGCAATTCTACTTAGATTAAAATAGGATTGAATTATATTATTTTAACTAAGAGATTGGTTCTGCACAGTCTTGCTAGGTACTCACACTATATTCTTGAATTAGATGGGCCTTATCACGGATCTGGTCAGGTTTTAGACTGGACTCTGGTCTCTGCTCTTTGGTTCTGCTAACATTGGCCTGGGTCAGCTCTGCTCTCTCTCTCTGGGTACAGCACTGCTTCTGGATTCTGGAGATTGATGGATTTGAAGTCTGGATCTCTGGATGTTGATGGAGGCAAAGTGTGGATTTTTCCGGCAGAGCTTCCAGCTGCAGATGGAAAAGAATCTCCCTATCTGTCCTGACTCTCTGCTTTTATGTGTTTTTCAAGTGGGTGTGTATGCAGCATCACTAGCCAGCCTCTCTCTCAGCTTCTAATTGGTCAAGCTTTCATTTCTCACTTGATTGGGGGAGCTAAGTTGTGTCAGAGTGATGTCATTTTACAGCCTGCAGAAAGTCCACTCCTCCTGTCAACTTGCACCCAAATCTAGATTTGAACCAAATACATATTTGCAGAGGTACATATTGTTTTAAAATCATATGCACCCATCATGCATTACAGGAGGTATACCCTGTTCAAACTCTGCTCTTCCTGAGAGCTTGCATTCAGAAATGGCAATATTTTGCACTTTTTAACTGGTTTGCAATACCGGACATTACCCCAACTTTACACACATGTGCGCAAGGAGTATGGACATTAGTTGATGAAGTGTCAGATTTTTAACATGCATACATTTAGAGTAATATCCTCTTTTCCGCTAAAACCCCCCTGAACATACCACCGGGTCCTACCATGTCTTAAAACGTGGGCAGAAAAATCACAAGAATTATGGTATCATTTATAAAATGTTCACATGTCCGCTCTATGAATTATCCATCTTTTTAGAGTTATGTTCTGGCCCCCAAAGGGGTGTGGTTTCCCCCAGCACAAGGTTGAATTTCTGGTTTTTCCAGTTCTGCCAAGCCAGCTTGCTCTCACAGGCAGTGCCCCTCCCAGCTTCTGCCAAGAGGAAGCTGTTTTACGACCTCTGTAATAAACCATCTGCCTGGGTGAAGGGGGTTGCATTGTTCAGAGCTCCTGTGTTCTGTGGGGCTCCCCCTAATTCAATTATCAGAGAGATGGCATATCCTTAGTGTGGCCAGCAAAAGGCAGATAGGCCTGGGAACACAGCTGTGACTCAAGTTTCACTCCTGATGGGGGTAGTTGCCAGGCAAAGTTCAGTTCCTTAAGCCAGTTTTTTTTTTTAGATAAAATGTCACTTCTGTTCCCCAGTTTCTGCATTCAAATAAACTAAACATTTTTACATATGCAGCTATAATGCTGATTCTAAGTTTAAAACTATGACATTTAAACAATTGCAACCTATGTGACACTCAAAAGTAGGTCACTCATTTCTTTTAAACATTGAGATTTTTAGTGTCTTTCAGTCCACATTTACTTAAACTGCTGAAATCCACAGCTCAGCCAGTCTTGTTATAAACCTTCAAGTCACTTCAGAATATAACTTTACATTGGATCCATCTCTCAGTAAGTCTTTCTTTGGCATGTTTTGGGTTCATTTATTCAGTTTTACAAACAAAAGTAAAATCTGGTGTTTTAAAACGCCGGCTTTTGGATAGTGGCGAGTACTGGTACTGCACCCATTTTTGGGATTTAAGAAAATGAATTCCCAACAGTTATGGTGGCTTTTGGCAATCAGCATTTCCATTCCCAATGGTTTCAGGCTACTGTGTGGGTAGTCCAATGGGGTTTTTAGGCAGTGCCCTTCTGTGCCCATAACATCGGCAAAAATGAGTGGCAGCCTATTCTTCATGCATTTCCCTGTGCATTTTCTGGGAAGCTCTGGCCATCATGATGTTTTCCATGTCAATACTGCACAGTTTTGAGGTAGGGCTCGGATGCATGGGTAAATACATCCCACAAAACCCAACCAGAGCCAAAAGAAAGATGATTTGGTTAAGCGGGTTTATGTTCGAGGCTAATATAATAGCCAAGAACAGTACCACGTTTATCTAATATAATAGCGGTAGAAAAGCTAGGGTAGATACCACAGCCACCAGCCAAGTCTAAATGTTAAAACAGCGAAACAATGCTCTAGGAGGTACAGATAAAAAGGGATACAAATTAATCCTTTGCAGTACTCCATGGAAGATGGGGTGTACTGGACCTGTGGTAGATTGACTAAGTAAAGTTAATGGTAACTTTACCCTTTTCAGGGGGATGGTAGTCACCTCAGAAATGGAGTCGAGGGAAGTCTCAAAGACAACCCTGTGCCAGGGCACTGAAGTATCTGTGACACACACAAAAAGAAGGGGGCTACTGAAATGGTGTACTTCAGAGTCCACAATCACAAAAACAGATAGAAACACATAGCAAAACACAGGTAAGAGTGGGGGAAAAGCTCTCACTCTTACCAAGTGGAAAGAAAATGAACTCCAAAAGTCCAGCAAAGCTGCTGGGGGACTCACTAGGTGAGGGAAATTAGCCATAGATGAGAATTCTCCCTAACAGTGCCAATAGCCAGTCCGCCGCTAGCTAGCGGGACCTCTATGTGAAGGTACTGCAGCATTATAATCTGAAAACCATCAATACAGAAGGGTAGAGTACACCAGGTTTCTTGTAAAAGAAAAACATTGCTCTGTTCAATAGCCTCTATACCAACACAGTGAACTAAAAAAGACCGATATCCACGAGTGTTCCATGAGAACCATTTTAAAGAGTGCTCCGGGATAGACAGTCAATTTGCCCCATTGCTAATCTCCAAATGGGTCCTGCTTTTAAAAAAGGGCATGTAAAATTGGTCTTTCGCCTTTGGCCCTCTTTTTTTGCATTGTTTTGGTTACAGGTGTACTTTGATCCGACCTTTTCATAGGTGTTTTATTCTTATGACAGATGGTAAGGGAGAGTCCCAGTGTTGTCAATTCTGCAATATTAGACTTTAATAGAGCCAAAACTGTAGTAAATTCAACCAAGACGAAATTTGTGTGTGGCCCGTTCTAGGTAGTTCAATACAGGTGATATGGGACCAATTTATCAGACCTAAATTCGGGAGATGCTACAACATGGCCAAGATATAGGGTTGATTTAAATTTAAGAAGGGGCTGTAGGTTGCATCTCTTCTAAAATAACCCTAAATTGCTGTAGAGGTAAGCCATCCCATCCCCGATTGACATTTTGTTAAGCTCGGATGCTTTTAAAGACCAAACCGTTTAATATGAGAAAAGCAACATTGCGCAGTGCGAAAATACGTTTGCCTAATTGCCCAGCTAACGGCACTGCCCGAGCAGAAAGTAGGCTAACAGCTAAAAGATTTTTGGCTAAACAGTAGACTCAAAAAAACTTCACAATCCCCAATTACAAACTTCTTTTACTCTTCCAAATAATGAATGTCGAATCATGTGAATAAGAGTATTGCATACGACATGCTGGATAATTCTCCATCGCAAACTATAGACAATAACTCACTTTTGAAAATGGTGTTTGGCCTTAAAAGATCATCATATGAAATGGATGCAAACATAATAATAAATATTCTACTCTAAGGACCTTACAGCTCTGGCATCATCGTCTGATACCTTGGACTCCTCAGCAATAACAAGTGCTGAAGGAAGTTGAAACGGTAAGGATTCAGAGAATAAAACTAAGGGAAACACACTCCAAAGAGTCTATAATGTATTATTATCTAAAGTAAGACACCCTATCCTTACTCACAGCCACTACAGCCAAGGACCAGGTTGAAAATAAGGAGTCCTTAGCCAAGCTAGGGGAACAGCAGCAAAGAAAACAAAAAGGAGCCTCACCCTTTACACTCCACTAAAGGAATGGCGCAAGACAATGGCATTAAGGCCACACTTGTGTCCACTATATCGGTGAGGGACAGGGTTGCATTAGCCCCTTGCCTTTCATTCGTCTGAAAATGAAGACTGTATTGACATCTGGGTCTATGAAGAGGTCCGCTTTTCACCCGAGTTAGTGCCCATAAGCAAAATAAATAAGAAACTTGTGGAAAAAAAGTCTGCGAAAAACAGTAAAGTTTTGACAAAATCAAAGATACTACTAAAATAAATATAGCAGCTTGTGGGTTGTCAGAAGTTAAAAACCGATGCCACGCAAAAAGAAAAAAACATTTCACTAATACTTTTATGGAAGTTACTATTCCTATGGCATTGGTAAATGGGCCACTGGATCGTACGATTTCTTCAAAAACAGCGGAAATTCAAGTGCCATCCTGTTTAAATTTGGTTGGCCCCAAAAGGCCAGCGATACCATCTTGCTGCTGTCTAAACCTTGACTATTGTTACCGGATTAATAACTTAAAGGAAATTCAGATGGCTGCAGACTCATGGCCTAATAAAACTGAGGTATCACCAAATAATCACAGGCCGATAAATCGACAATTGTCAACTGGAAGGCCGGATATGAACACGAGTTCTAATAAGATCTTGGGCAAATTGGTTATTTTAGAAGAGATACAACCTTAAGCGGTCGTATCTGAAGGGTTCTGGAAAGTAACAGCTTCTTGCCAAAAAGGTCAATGGTATCTCCCTACTTGTGTACCCTTCTTGTTTTTCCATCTTCCTTCTTTCGTTGAGTTGCAGTCAGAAAAGTAATGTTCCTTCGTGTGCTTTGGCTGGCTCAAAGTGTGCTCTTGTGCTCTGCCTTTTATTCGTGTGGGGAAGTTAAATGGAAGTCAGGTGTGATTGATTACCAGTGATTGCCTGACCTTGCCGGACCATAGTATTGGGACATGTCTGGTACAATGCTCGGGTGCAAGTCCGTTTTCTACTAGAGCGGGCTGTCCATGTGAAAGTGTTTGTGTTGGGAAGGGGGTGTGGGGGTATAGTTTCTAAATCTCCTACTGTGTAGGATGGGGTAAAGCTGTTACAAGGGGATACCGTCTCTCGCCATCAGGTGTCCCACTCCCACAAGACCCCTCACCCAGGTGATGCTCTCGCACTCTTCCAACCCCCAGAGTCGGGATCCAAAGGCGATGGCTGTGCCCTGGCCACGTAGGAGAGAGACCCCCGGGGAATAGCGAGTGAGACACCTTCTGGTTTCTCCCAACATACACTATTAATTGTTTAGTTTACTCTCTCATTTCCTCTGCTATTGGAAAGTGGTATTTCCTCAATCTTGGTCATTATGTTATACAGCAGCTTAGTATGGCTTTTTACTTCAAGACTTAAAGGCGTCGAAAACGTGCACCAGTGAATTTAACACAAAATGTAGCTCTGTACTAGATGAGGCACTTAATTAACGCCGTAAGTGCCAAGGACGTGGTATCTCGTCCTTAACATTACCTCTGTGTTGCCAAGGACGAGATACATTGTCCTTTTTGGCACGTAATCCAACCCCCGGGCTATGTGAGGGGGAGGTCCCTGCACACTGTCTGGGGGCTGGATTACCTTCAATTTCACATAGGCGTGCATACGTGAAAGTGAAAGTAATTTTCACTGTGGCAGCCATTTCAGGCTGCCGCTCTGAAAATGAAAAGTGAGTCTCCACCCTTCTCCCCCTCGATCTCCGGCTACATTTCAAGCCGGAGATCGAGGGAGGTGTCGTTGGAAAGGGGAAATTCTCGCCTTTCCAACGACACCTTTGTGAAAGCATTGCTGGGCACGGATAGAGCGCTCGCTCCGTGCCCAGCAATGCCCAACAGACCACCAGGGATTTGTTTTGAATGGGGGGGGGGGAGCTGCTTCTCTCCCCCCCGGCACCCAAAGCATGGGGGCACTTATGGATAACCCTGGGGGCAGATGGCTGATCATCTGCCTCCAGGGAAGTGGGCAAAATCGAGGGGGGTGGTGTATCTCACGCAGCCGTTTGTAGGAGGCCTGCATGAGTTGCCCCCCCACCCATTTGGGGTGAGGGGCACCACAAAATGGACTGGCCCCCAAATGGGTGGGGCAGTAGGTTTTGGGCACCCTGGGGGCAGAATGGCATACTATTGTGCCCATCTGCGCCAATGTGAGTTGGGTAAACAAAGGAAAAAAGTAAAATGGCAGACCGCATTTTAGGGGGGGGGCTGTGGGGCACCCCAAACCGATGGGGAATTTTCTAATGGGAAGGAGTGGACCCCCCCCCTCCCCACAATGGAGTGGGGACCATGTCATGCATCCCTCCCTGGGGGCAGAGATCTGCTCCTAGGAAGTGACACCAGGGAGGAGTGCATGATAAGCCCCCCCCCTTATCTGCCCCTCACCCCCCCTAAAGTGCAGCCATTTTCAATTTTTTTCTTTGTTTGCCAAACTTCCCTTGGTGCAGATGGGCACATTGGTGTGCCAATCTGTCCCCAGGGTGCCCAAACCCTACTGCACCATCCATTGGGGGGCTTGTCTGACGTTTTGGGGTGGGCTTCGCCCCCCACCACCTCATGCAGCCCTTCCTGGGGGCAGATTTCTGCCCGTAGGAAGGGGCAAATGTGTTTTCACTGGGGGGGAGGGGGTGAGGTTCAGTAGACCACCAGGGATGGCTTGCAGGGGGGGAGGGAGGGGAGCATGAGAGTAGATTTGTTTTTGCTGGGGTGTCCGTAGGTAACACGTGTTTTTTGTTTTGTTTATAGCTTTTTCTATGCGTGCAGCTGCAACATTATGCGAGTACTATTTTATTATTATTCTATGGTTAGGGCCCACTGTCAGTGGGGTGGGTGAGACTGGGGCTGGATTATTGTTGGCGTAGGTGGGAACGGGCCGTCTTCGCAGACATTTTGGTGGGCTGGGACACAAATGCAGGGGCAGGCCACAAATTGCCCGCACTGACAGCAGAACATTAGTTTTACAGTGGGAGCGGATGTCTCCCATGTGGGTTGTCCGTCTGCAAGCCCTGGCTGCACCTCTGGCTGTGCTACGTTACAGATGACACCTCTGGGGAGGAATGGGGATCCTGCTGGGGCTCCCTGGAGCTGCCGCTGTGCTTAGGGGACGGTACACCCACATGGTACATGGATGGCCCAAGGCCGGGGACATCACCTCCAACCGCCCTGGAGTTACGGCTGGGCTGCATTACAGCTTTTCCCTTCGTGGAGGTATTGGCACACTGCCGGGACTCCCTGGTGGAGAGAAGCTGTAATGCAGGCTAGCCAGAGCTCCAGCAAAGTCGGTGATAATGTCCCTGGCCTTGGGCACCCTTCTCCCATGTGTGTCTTTGGCAGGGCTTGTGGGTAATACATTCTGGGGAGATTTGCGCGAGTCGGACATCTTTGGATTCCCACAGGTGTCTTCTTTTCAGAAATGCATTGGGTTCCCTGTTTTTCTTGGTGGCTTGGTGGTTTCATAAAACCGGTCCATTCAAACACAGGGTACTTGCCTTGAGTCATACCGTACAAAGTGAATTGGTTAGTTGTAGTGTATTTTACGTGTGGTTTTGAATTTAATAGAAGTTCTGTGTTTGTAACAAATGGTTTAAAAATAAATGCATTTATATTTTTCTACCTGAAACCTTGAGTCAGTGTTTGCTTGAGTCACAGTAATTGTGGTCCCTTTGTGTAATCTCTGCTACTGCTCATACACTCTTGAGATGAGTCTGGCTGCTCCGCTACTGCTACCACTTTAACATAGTAGTACATGCTTGTACCAAAGGTAAAACTTGTATTGCCACCTGTAGTCTTAATTGTGTGTAGTGGTCCCCACAGGATTCTGCCTAACACACCCACGAAACACGCCGCCAACACCACATGGCCTATCTTCCCACGTCCACACACGCGTCCTGAGGAAAATGGTACCTCACCTGTGTGGGTGCACCTACCTGGGTGCAAAGGGTAAAGCCTACAACACGACTAACCCCAAGTCTTTCGGCACAGCATAATTTCAGTGTTAGGGAGAATTCTCCAGAATGGCTAATTTCCTTTACCTATTGAGTCCCTCAGCAGCTTTGCTGGAATTGTAGGATTTATTGTTTTCACCTGGTAAGAGTGTGAGCCTTTTTTTCCCACTCTTACATGTGTTTTTGCTGTGTACTGTACATTTTTGCTCATGGACTATGGAGTCCCACAAACTCCTTAGGAATCCTCTTTTTACTATGTGTCCCACAGCACCTTTAGTGAAGTGACACAGAGTTGTCTTTTTCAGACTTCCCACTTTAAACTCCATTTTCTGGGACTAACTAGTGTCTCCCAGAAGTTGCCATTGACTTTACTAGTCTTTAAAATGTACAGGCCCAGTACAACCTATCTTCCAATAAAGTACTGGAAGGGTTAATAGTTATCCTTTTTTGTCTGTTTCTCATGGTGGCAATGGTATCTACCATTTTCATTCTACCGCGAGCTATGAAAATAGCCTCGGTAACGTTAGAGGCTATGGGGGTAGCCTCAAATTGTAACCCACTGGACCCCTTTTATTTGGTTCCGGTTGGGTTTATTCACCATTTCTTTTTGTAAAGGTCTTTCTCGTGTTTTACTCTGCGCGACAAGCCAGGTTTGGTTCCCTCGTTCGCCATCCTTTGGCGGGCGTCTGCACAGAAGCCCTCCTTAGGCGCCTGAATGGACAGGATGTGAGGGAGGGGTTTGAGGCCCCCTACACAGGGTCTCCTTAGTGACCCAAGTCGCACTCTAGTTTGATTGTCTAGGTGAATGTCCTGCCAGGACAGGCACCATGCTGTGTGATTGTCAGCCAGGCTGTGTAAATGTGGGAAAACTGCTTAAAAGCAGGTCTCTGGGACTTGGAAGGGAGAGTCGCCCGTGGATCGCGTGAACCGAGGAGAAGCTGAAGGAAGACAACTGCTCCAACTACTGGACATCCCGGAGAAGCCCTGCTGCAGGTCCGAATCGCGTGAAACTTCGACGACAGAAGAGTTCTGAAAGGAATCTTCTTCCCTTGGGACCAACCAGCTCGCCAAACACTGGTCCCCTTCTTGGTCGAAATTGCTGTGCATCGCTGCAGTGAACCGGAAAGCCAGGTGGAGAGTAACCTGTGGGTTCTGGGTAATAGATTCTGGGATGCTTCGCGCAAGTCAGACCTCTGCGAATTCTCATGGGTGTCCTCTTTTCGGAAATGCATGGGGTTCCCCGTTTTCCTTGGTGGTTCGGACACCCTAGCCCCATATCTGTATGGTGTGCCCTTCTGAAAAAAATCCTGAAATTCAGCTGTCGGAAAAGACTTGGGGTTAACCGTGTTTTAGGCTTTCCCCTTGGCGCCCAGATAGCTGCACCCACACATGTAAGGTACCATTTTCATCGGGACACCTGTGGAAACGCAGGAAGTTATGACATTTGTGTTTGTGTGGTTTTCATAACGTTTTGACCCATTTGCTGGTGCCCTTTGTCACACAACCCTTTCATTTCCCAAATGTGCCCTACATTTAGTCGCTACTTTTGGCACCATACACTTTTGAAACCTGCACAAGTCACATACTCTTGAAAAGGTCTGCCTGTGCTCTTTCAAAAAATGTATTATTGCCGTTCCTCACCACATTGGTTTTCCAGATTTACACATGCTAGGTACGTCTATTCAGGCCGTAAGCATAAAACTCCTGTGTACCATGGCTCAGTGTTTGGCTTGTGGTATTGCATGTTTTGTGAAACACTACAAAAAAAGTGTGATATCCTAACTGCAAGTCGGGGGAATGTAGCGGAGCATTGTTTTTCTCACAATTCAAATAAGCCACTGCCGTACCAAGCCAACCATGTCCATCACATACCTGTTTTTTCGGTCATTTTCCTGTTTTTCGTTCCAAACTATGGAATTTTCCCCTACCTAGTTGTCGCAAATCACCCCTTCCTAAACTTGGAATTTTGTCGACTTTTCAGAAATGTATGCCTATCTATCCTCCAATTCAACGCTCCTACCCTTTTCTTCCACTCCGTCCACGCATGTCCAATTGGCAAAAATTGCCAAAATTGCCTACCTCTCACTAAATGGTTGATAGCCACATCAAAATATTTAATTGAAATTTTTGTGAAAAAAAAAAACCAAAATGTCCCTTGGTTATTTTCACTCACCCCCCTACAGCAACCTAGGATTCCGGGATGACGTTACGACCACCTATATGAAAAAAAGGAGCCACATTTGGCCGAGATATCTCATGTAACAAAAAAGTTACAAGGCATTGAATGGTGACATACCGAAATCACCAAAAAAGGCCTTGTCTCTGGTTGGGGGGTGGGGGGGGGGTAAGGGACCAAAGGCACTTAAAGGGTTAAAGGTTCTAAAGGTGTGATAGTTGGGATGATGTAAACAAGTCCATAGAATAATCATTTATCTCTTCAAATTGTTCAGCAAAGATCAGCAGAGTATTAGATCACAAGCCAAAAGAACCTGTATCACGCACTAAAGGATTATAGTCATCTGGTACAACACAGCCAAGCCCCTAGACAGTGTGGTTACGTGCAGCACGTTGTAATATACCCTGCAAGCTCTTAACTCGGTAAACATAGCTAAACTCAGTTGTTTTTAAGTCCTCCAAGCTAGCGTTGTGAAGTCGAGGGTAACGTTTATGTGTCTCATCGCTGTTAGGACCATCCGTTTCATTCTGTGTCATGTTGAAGGCTCTTACAAGCTCCAGAGACTCATGTGTAGTAATTGTCTGCACTCTCGAAGCCCCCCCTGGACGCACTACTTCAGTCTCTGTAACCACAGGCACACTCCCTTAAGTCATACATGCTTCCTGGATTCAAAAAATGCCAACAGAGTTAATCTTGAAGTAGGCAAGCGGTTTACGAGAGTATGAAAAATACATTTCCACAAGGAATACCTGCACCACCTGAAGCCCAACTGCTGTCAACTGCAATCTGCCACACTCTGCAGCTGCTGGGCGGTTTTTAGTGCTCGGTCATGCACCACTGCAATCAGGGTCGATGTATCAACATGCAAAGTCTCCAACCGGTTCTTCTGCCACACTCCGCCGCTCTGCGCAGCTGCTTGGAGGTTTTTAAATGCTTGATCTTGCACCACTAGAATAAGGGTCTATGTAGCAACAGGTCAACCCAAATATATAAATATAAACCTGAGAGCCCAATAGAATGTACCAGCTGCCACCACAAGTTGTCTGCCCTTATGATTGTTTTGGTTCTTGATTTGTAGGAGGGCTGAGTGGGTGCTTTAGCCACTACTCCTCCTTGCATTTGTGCAGGGCAGAAATACATTTGTCACACTCGTTCCAGAGGAAAACAATTTATATGTTTGATATCTCCTTCATTTTTGGAAATGTTTCCACCATATTTTATTTGTGCAGAAATAGGCTTCGATACTTCTTTAGCAGAGAACATCGTATCACTACAAAATATCGCAGAACATTACTGCGAGGTAGAAAACATTGAATTGAAATCAACTAATTCAGCTGAAAAAAATAGATGGGGGCTTGGGTTGGGGAATTTCTTAAATTTGGAGCATGGGGGGATGTGGCGGGTCTCCCCCCGCACACAGTCTAGCAAACATGATTTGTTTTAAATTCAATGTTTTCTACTTCGCAGTACAAAAATTGATATTTTCTCCTAGATCCCTTTGCAATCTTCTAGCAGCTTCTTGAGATGTGGCAACTGAGCCGGGGGAAAAAAATGCACAGGACATTTCAACAATACCGTGTTGAAAAAAAGAAAGAAAAAAAATCATATTATCCAAGGTGGGTACTCCCACCAGCATCCCATTTTATATTATTTTACCCTTTACATCCTTTTCCCCTGGAGTCTTCTCACTGATGTCATCAAATATCCACATCCAATTCGAACAAGAGACACAGATTCCACTTTAAAAAGAGAAGTATGATTGCATTACCTGAGCATCAGAGTGGGCTTCAAAGTGTGCATCGTCCCCTGTAGCTTGGTCAAATGTGTACATGAGGCGCAGATCCTCCTCGTGCAGTTCATGTCCCTCTACAACAATGGTGCCTATATAATAGACGATAACCAAGAATAGTCATAATCAAATTAATCAATATGCGAAGTGGCAGATAACATTGTGACAACGGTAAAACAAATTACTTACCTGCAAGTAATGCTCTTTCTGATGGACGTTCCTCCCATTCCACATCTTTTGTTATGAAAGATTTTTCTTTTTGCCGCTTACCCCCAAAGACAACAATAGGAAACCCAGCATTTTGCTATTGTTTTGAACCTTTCCTGACATTTGGAGGTAAGTGAAGCAATTTTGCTCCACTGACATTGCTAAGCGCATATATTTTGCTGGCACTAACCAGTCAATGCAGGGGAACTCTGTTCTCCATAGTAAAGGTCTTTGTTTATTTTACCTGCACACATCACCTTCTGCAAAGTGCGGTACGGAGACGGTGTCCCTGTAACTTTGTATTTAGCAAATGTGTGGTTACTTGAATGGTGTGCCCAGATGGGTTGGTGGCAGGGGATCTTTTTAAAATTCTTGTGCACTTGTAAACTCTAAAATGGCTTTGCCACGTGAAATTCACCTGGCCTTCGGCCATCTTGTCTTTTGACCTTCTTTCTGCCCTGGCGTGACTGGATGTTTCATATATGGTGAACCTTTTTTGAGGAAAGCTCGGTCTTTCGCAAAGTGGCAGAATGCGTGTTTGGCTGTGTGTGTCTGGACCCAGTCCACATCGTTGCTGGGTGTGTCTGTTGCTGGGCCGATTCAGTGGCCAGAGGCTGTCAGGATTGGACAGCCCCCGCAAATTTGAATGGTGTAGAACCTTGCCATTGGCGGGCTGGGGACAACACCTTTGCAGATTGTGGATAAAAGGAGGACACCTGCAGCCATAAATTAGATCACTTTTGGAGCCAAGAATCCTAGGAAGGTCAGCATCCCATGCAAGACCAGGGGGTCGTCATTGGAAGATCACCAGAAGTCCTTTCTATGCATGGCGGGCCAAGACCTACCAAGTTACTCTCTTACCTGGTAACGTTCTTTCGATGGGATGGTCCGACGACGTATTCCATATCTATGACAGTAATCACCACAGCTGTGCTGCTTCGGAAAATCTTTCGGCGTCTGCGTCCTGCATCGATACGCCGCCCTCGAGGACCTCCTCCGACGGCTGGCGTCACTGGATGTTATAAGTAGGACGCACAACGCCCGTAGCCTCAATTGCAGTTTTGAACATGTGGCACCAGTCTTCTGCCAGTCTGACCACACAAAGCCTTGCGGAAACGTAAGCTGCAATCGCATAAGAAATCCTATAGCGGGGAAGGCAGGGAGGGAGCGATATGGAATACGTCAGACTATCCCATCGAAAGAACGTTACCAGGTAAGAGAGTAACTTGTTCTTCGAGGGGATTGGGTCCTCCGACGTATTCCATATCTATGACAGACTCCCAAAACAGTACCAACGTAAGGAGGTGGGAAAAAGAATTTAGAAAATAGAAATTTAGAATGCCCAATCAAATTGCAGAGTAAAGGACCGCCTTGCCAAAGGCCAGATCCTGCCCACGGATACTATCCAGGGAGTAGTGACGTACAAAAGTATGGACGAAGCCCAGGTGGCTGCATCATAGATGTTACGAATAGGAACACCCCTCTGCAGGGCAGTAGAGGCAGCCATACCCCTGGTAGAATGGGCCTGGAAGCCTATAGTAGGGTCCTTAGCCGCCAAGCGATAACATTCAGAAATTGCCAGGATAATCCATCGAGACAAAGTCTGCTTAGTAACAGCTTGTCCCAAACGCCTTCCAGCGTAACCAATAAAGAGTTGATCTTCCACTCTGACCCGGAACAAGCGTGAAATATAAAGGCTCAAAGCTCTCCTAGGATCCAGCCTATGGAGCCTCTCCTCTTCCTTACCAGGATGCAGAGGAGGATAAAATGCCGGAAGAATAACCTTCTGGCTTAAATTAAATTCTGACACCACCTTCGGAAGAAAGGAAGGACGAACTCTAAGGACAACCCTGTCCTTGTGAAACACAGTGAAGGGTGGCTTAACTGAAAGTGCCTGTAACTCACTCACACTGCGAGCGGAAATGACTGCAACTAAAAATACAGTTTAAAGAATTAACAGTCTCAAAGGGCAGGAATGCAAAGGCTCAAACGGAGCACCCATTAGGAACTTGAGAACAAGGTTCAAATCCCAACTGGGCACCTGGAAAGGTGACAGAGGGAACATATTAGTGAGCCCTTTTAGAAACTGAGAAATTAAAGGAATTTTAAATTAAGAACACTCTTCAGATGAGGGCTTAAATATAGACAGCGCCGCCAGGTAACCTTTAACGGTATCCACTTGCAGGCCCTTGTGGGCCAAAGAAAGCAAAAAAGATAGAACCACAGGAATGTCACATGAAAAAGGATCCACATTCTTAACCCTGCACCAGTCGCAGAACTTTCTCTCACGGCAACGGTACAAGGACTTTGTTGCCCGCTGTCTGGCCGAAAGCAACACCTCCATCAAGTCTTCAGGGAGGACCCAATCCTTATATCTCAACCTTTCAGAAGCCAAGCGTGAAGGTTGAGGGACTTGATCTCTGAATGGAGAACCTGACCCCCCCCCCTCCTGTGAGAGCAGATCATCTCGGTAGGGAAGACAGCGTGGAGGGCAGATGGACAAGTCGAGAAGGTCCGGGTACCACGTCCTCCTGGCCCATGCCAGAGCAATGAGGATCATCCGGGAACCGAACCTCCGCAGCACTTGCGGAATGACAGGGACTGGAGGAAACGCGTACAGCAGTGGGAATGACCACTCCACCATGAACGCGTCTCCTAAGGCTCCTCTTGGAGGAAATTCCCGTGAGCAGAACCTTTCGCACTTCCGGTTGACACTGGAGGCGAAGAGATCCACTTGAGGGGTCCCCCAAAGGGCGAAGATCTCCAGGAGAATCTCCTGAACCAACAACTCCCACTTGTGAGAGATCGCGCTCTGCCTGCTCAGAGCGTCTGCCGTCTCGTTTTCTTCTCCGGCCAGATGAACTGCCGAAACTGAAATTTCCTGCTGGACTGCCCAGAACCAGAGCTGCATCGCCTCCCTGCACAGAGGAAATTACCCTGTCCCCCCCTTTTTGTTGAGGTAGTGCATGGCCACTGTGTTGTCCGTCAGAATCAGGACATTCTTTCCTCGCACAGTCGGCAGAAAAACCTTCAGAGCAAGCCTAACGGCCCTCAGCTCCAACAGATTGATATGGAGTCTGGACTCCGACGGAGACCAACGACTGGTGACTGTCAACTCGTTGGCATGAAATCCCCATCCTGTGAGGGATGCGTCCGTCACGATCGTCACCTCTGGCCATCGTAGCCAAAATGGAGCCCCCTTCATCAGATTGCCTTCGACAGCCCACCAAAGAAGGCCCTGGGTGACCGAGAGCGGCACGTAAACGGGGTCCGACATCCTGCCGGAGGACCGAGACCACTGGAGCTTGAGTGCCCATTGCAAAGATCTCACCCGCAACATGGCCTCGGGCACCAGAAGAATGCAGGATGCCATGAGGCCGAGCAATCTCAAGAACTCGAACGCAGCAAGACTCTGGGCATGTTGGAACTTTTGCACCATCTGCTGAAGGTGAAGAGCCCTCACCTGGGGAGGAAAACACTGCCCCAGGGACGTGTCGAGCACCGCTCCGATGTACTGGAGCCTCCGAGTTGGCGTCAAGTGGGACTTCTTTAAGTTGAGGGAGAAGCCCAGCTTGTGGAGGGAGTGGCAGGTGATGGACAGATGATCCAGGACTTGCTCGGGAGAGCGCGCCCTGATCAACCAATTGTCCAGGTAGGGGTAGACGTGAATCCCCCCTTTCCTGAGATGCGCTGCCACCACTACCATGAGCTTGCTGAAGACCTTCGGGGCGGAGGTCAATCCGAACGGCAGGACCCGTAACAAAGTGCGATTCGCCAACCGCAAACCTCAGGTACTTCTTTTGCTTTGGATGGATCGGCACATGAAAATAAGCGTCCTTGAGGTCGAGAGACACCAACCAGTCCTGAGGTTGAAGGGCCTGGAGGACTTGAGAAAGAGTAACCATCTTGAACTTGTCCTTCCTGAGGAGTTTGTTCAAACCGCGCAAGTCCATGATGGGTCTCAATCCCAGTCTTTCTTTGAAATAAAAAAATAAGGGGAATACCATCCCTTGTTCCTCTCTGCTACAGGCACCAGTTATATGGCGCCTTTCTCCAGCAGGGATTGAGGTTCCTGCGCAAGGAGCAGATCCAGACTCTTCAAAGAGATTCCCTGGTGGATTGTCGTGAGGCCTCTGCCGGAAAGGAAGACAGTAGCCATGGGCTATGATCTCCAGAACCCCACACATCTCAAGTAATGGCACGCCATTTGACAAGATGCTGCGCCAGCCTTCCCCCAACCGACCATGGGATATGGCCTCATGACCGAGCTGAAGCGGCTGCGGCGTTGCCTGAGGGCAAAGAGGCAACAGCCCGAACGGCCTTGGCACCTCGAGTACCTTGTTTTCCACCTCTGGCACTCCTACAGTGGCCCCTTTGACTAGCAGCTCCTTTCGCTTTACCAAAGGATGAGTAATAACGAAAGGAACCTCCCCTCCATTACTGTCCCCTAGGACGAAAAGGCGGAAGTTGGCGAACTGCAGCGCCCAACGACTTTGGACGTCTGCAACCTCTCAAGGCTCTCGTCAGCCTTGCTGCCAAAAAGATGGACACCATCAAAGAACATGTTGAGGAGCCAGGCTTGCACATCAGGAGCAAACCCCGACTTCCGCAACCACGCAAACCTGCGTATTACTGTGCTCTGCGACATATACCGTCTGACGCAATCTGCCATTTCCAAACCCGGCTGAACGGCCTCACACGACATCCTTGCCATCCTGGACCATAGCAAGAAAACCATCCCGTTCGGCCCCTTCAGGAATATTTTAAGCCGCTAAGCAAACACAGTTCCACAGAGTGTGCGTGAAACGTGACAAGGCACATACGGAGTTGGCAGCCTGAAGAGCCATACCCCCCTGAAGAAAACACTTTCTTCGCCCAACCATCAAAACGTTTGTCTTCCCTATCAGGAGGGATGGTAGGATACCACGCCTGCTTTGCTGGGGCCGTAGCCGCCTGCACCACCAAACTCTCCGGAGTGGGGTGCGTGGTCAAGTAGCAGAGGTCGCTACTGGCTGGGCGGTATTTTCGCGACAAAGACTTGCCCACTGCCGGGAGACTCTCCGGAGCAGTCCAATCCACCGCCACCCTCCTCCGTATAGCCATATGGAACGGCAGTACCGGGTCAGTTGGTGGACCTTGGTCGAGGATATCTGTGAGGTCATCCTGAAGAAAATCCCCTGGGGGAGCATACCACCAAAAAGTACTCGGTGACCCTTGACATAAGGCGCCGGTACGAGGTGTCGGCATGGGTGCCAGGCTCAGGCCTATAGAACTCCACCTCCTGAGAGGTGTCCAGACCACTGGCGTCGTACAGTGACTGACGCAGGTCCTCAATCTGACTATGTCCCGAGAGAATCTCATCTGGCACCGTATCAGGAACCATACCATCATCAGAGCCCTCATCCACCTCCAAAATGTAATCAAGATGGTGGAAAGTGGGCACAGAATGGGGAACAAAGCCATGCTTGGCCTTGGCCAGAGCCTTTCTAGGGGGTTCCACCGTACTGAGTGAATCGGCGTCCACGCCGAACGCGGCTCCGACAGCATCGACACAGGCCTCGAGGGCGGAGCCCCGAGCATGTCCTTTGACAGCCTGGGCGGCGATACCGTCGATGACTTCCTCGGAGGCGGAGTCTCGAGAGAGTCCCTCGACCTTGGCGCCACAGGCGTCGACGTCTTCTTCGAAGACATCACAGGTGCACACGGTCTCGAGCGCGTCGAGGACCAGGACCTGGAACGGCAAGACTAGAACGATTCCCCTTGTCCGAGCGGGACCTTTCCCGCGAATCGTGCCGACCACCTGAGCCCAAAGGCGTAGGAACGGTGTCTCTAGTACGGTCACGCCGACCCCACTCGGAGGCGCGGACGGACCGGTGCCTTGCGATTCAAGAATCGCCAGCATTTTCTGACCGAAGGAAGCCCATTCCTCCGGAGTCGCATGCTTGGTGGGATAAACTACCCGCCGACGAGCGGAGTCCTCGGACGAGGAAGGCGACCGATGACGGCGCTTCCGGGAGTGCCTCGAAGAGGCAGAGGAGTAGCGGGACCCACTCCGGGACCGAGACCCCCTAGACTTACGACGATGATGCGGATAGTCGGCCATCGAAAGCCCAGTGGACCTCGACTTCCGGGGCTTGGACACCTTACTGACTGACACAGTTTCTTCTTGCGCTCCCGCAAGGCTTCGGACGTAAGCGACTGGCAGTCGACACAATCATCCGTGTCGTGGGCCTCCCCGAGGCACCAGAGGGAGGCCTTGTGCGAGTCCGTCACCGACATCTTGGACCCTTAGTCCCCGTATTTCTTGAAGCCCGGACGCAGGGTGGAAGCAGAAGAAAACATCTCAAACTTCTTACAACCAAACAGGTTCAAAGAACTGAAAGAACAGAAACTCCAAAGAGTCGAGGTGCGCCGAGATCTCTGAAGCGAACACGTTCGCAGAAAAAACGGAACTGAGGTTACAGGCGTTGTGCGTCTTACTTATAACATCCAGTGACATCGGCCGTCGGAAGAGGTCCTCGAGGGCGGCGTATCGTCGTCATCCACGCAGGACGCAGAAAGATTTTCCGAAGCAGCACAGCTGTGGTGATTACTGTCATAGATATAGAATATGTCGGAGGACCCAATCCCCTCGAAATGGCGAATAAACCCAACCGGAGCCAAGAGAAAGACGATTGGGTCAAGCGGGTTTATGTTCATGTTCAAGGCTAATATAATAGCCAAGAACAGTACCACGTTTATCTAATATAATCGCGGTAGAAAAGTTAGGGTAGATACCACTGCCTCCAGCCAAGTCTAAATGTTAAAAGAGCGAAACAATGCTCTAGGAGGTACAGATACAAAGGGATACGAGTTAACCCTTTCCAGTATTCCATGGAAGATGAGGTGTACTGGATCTGTGGTAGATTAAGTAAAGTTAATGGTAACTTTACCCTTTTCTGGGGGACAGTAGTCGCCTCAGAAATGGAGTCGAGGGAAGTCTCAAAGACAACCCTGTGCCACGGCACTGAAGGTGATTTTTGACACACAAAAGAAGGGGGCTACTCAAGTGGTGTACTTCAGAGTCCACAATCACAAAAACAAGTAGAAACGCAGAGCAAAACATAGGTAAGAGTGGGGGGAAAAGCTCACTCTTACCAAGTGGAAAAAAATAAACTCCAGAAGTCCAGCAAAGCAAACTAGGTGAGGGAAATAAGCCATAAATGAGAATTCTCCCTAACAACCACCTCAAGTTAGTCAGTGATCTCTGCAACGGCCGACAACCAGCGCCTGTGCTATGTAACAGACTATGAACTCAGGCAAGTTCATTCAGAGGTATCCCTGAGTGTTTCATTGGGCCACCACTAACCATCTCTGTTGAGCTTGAAGGACGGCGGTGTCATGATGCCTACCACCGGACATCGGGAGCAGGCACCCAGATGTTTGTTTAAACCTCAGCAGCCCCGGCTAGGGGCTGTCTGGGTTCAGTCCTGGCGCCTTAAGCACCAGGCTCATCTTAGAAATCAGCCCTGGCGCCATAGGCGCCAGGCTCATAGACTTTACTTACCTGATGCAGACCATGCTGCAAAAGAGTCCAAGCCTACATGAGGCCTGGATGGGACTATTTTGTTACAGGGACTATTTTTTAATCGGGCGTGGCTCTAGGGAACTTCTTACCTGGAACTACTTTGGAGGCTATTTATACCACACCCCAACAGCAGCACATGCTTCGCGTTATTCTGCATCCAGCAGCGTGACGCTCACCGTGCCTGTAGCCAGCATCCAGTCTTCTGCCACGCCCGCGTGCCTGCAGCCAGTATCCAGTCTTCTGCCACGCCCGCCTCAAATCCAGAGCTCCTAGAATAAAGAAGAAGAAAAGGACAAGGTTAGAAAACAAACTTATTTCAAATTCCTCACCTAATTCCGGAATCATTTCATCTCCGGACCTGGAAAGTACATCAGTCCTGCACGCGTCGCTTTGCCAGCTCCAGCACGGTGCCATACTCAAAAGTTCTCACAGCATCTTTCGATCCGGCACTGTCTCCATCATTTCTTCGCCGTAATCCGGCACCTAGGGGACACAAGAAAAAACAAGGTGAGCCAAGGGAATCAACAAATACAACCTCTTACCACCATAGACTTACCTGATTTACCACCAGCGGTATTATTCCATAACTCTCCACATTTTCATATGCCGCATCTGTAAAGAGGGAGAAAAACACGTTAACGCATGCAATAGTTACCAGACAGTGTTGGGTAACACATACTCTTACCTGAACACCAGCAGCAGCTACGAGACCTTCTCACAAACTCAGTTGCAACTTAAGGAAGGAAGGGGAACAAGAGTGAACATTGGGCACATTGAACTCTTTGAACTTGATACTTACCAATCCCGCCAGGGACTTCAGAGTCAATACTTACCGGAACTCTCCCAACGCCTTCAAACCAGTGAAGTAACTGGTATCTACCCGCCCCTGCAAGACACGCAGGATGGAGAGCTCATCTTTTACGACACGCAGGATGGAGAGCTCATCTTTTACGAACATAAGGTAAGGTTACGAAGGAGATATCGGAGGTGATTAGTGGGGGAGAGCGAGAACAGTTGGGAGGCCATCACTAAAACCCACAGGTGGTTAATCCCTGTCTCCACTTGCAGGAAAATACTTCTTCGGGTCCAGCAGACAAGACTAGGCGGGCCAGTCCAGACAGTCATCTCTGCACTACGCATCACGTTGAAGGAGACCGCAGCTGTCCGGGTCCGATCGATACCCCTGTGGGGTCCAGGTGAGCGTAACAGGCGGACTACAGCATTATTGAACAGTGGCTCCCAGGTCACTATTGTCTATGAGCCTAACTATCAGAAGCATATGTCACATCTACCTTTGGAACCCCTGAAGGGGTTTAACTTGATGGGAGTCGGCGATGCCACTTGCCGCTATCTGGGATATGTGTGCGTAAAGATCTGCCTTGACCAGGAAGTGGCTGGAGTAAGGATTCCAAAATGGCCACGGTTAGGGAGAATTCTCAGAAATGTGCGAATCCCCTCCACCTTAGAGAACCCCAGCAACTTCGCTGGATTTTGAGGACTTAATTTGTTTTTACCTGGAGAGAGTGTGGCCCCTTTCTCCCCACTCTCTCATGTATTTTTTGAGATTTTGGACACTATTTCTTTTGATTGTGGAGTCCGAAACTCCATAGGCATCATCTTTTACATTGTGTCACACAGCACCTTCAGTGCTGTGGCACAGGGAAGTCTTTCAGATTTCCCAAAGGTTTAAATAAACTACTGTATCCAAGAGCAGTAAAGTGAAATTGACTTTACTTACCATTGTAACTTTCTAGACCCAGCACACCCTATTTTACAATAGAGTGCTGGAGGGGTTATCTAGTGTCCCCTTTGTCTAGCTTCTCATGTAACATTTTTATGTTACCCTTTTCTCACTGAATGGCTAGTGGCAGTGGTTTTGTTTTAACTACCATGGTATCCCTTTACCGTGGGCTGCGTTCGCAGCTACAGTAAAGCACCCACGGGAGACATCTTTGTCAAAATGGCACCCAGTCTTTTTTCACCATTTCTTTGTGGAAAGGTCCTTCTTGAGATTTACTCTGCGTGCCAAACCAGGTTTGGTCTCTTTGTTCATTTTGCCTTTGGCAGGATTCACGAGTGAAGCCCGCCTCTGGCTCCAGAGTGTCTGGGGTAGACAGAAAGTGAGGGTGGTGCACGAAACTCCCTGTGCTTAGTCTCCTAGGAGACCCAAATGCACTGCTGGGTGACTGACAGCTAGGCTGGAAAGAATGGGAGAGAACTGAATAAAAGGCTTGTTTTTTGGCTTGGAAGGCAGAGTAGACCGCTGGACAAAGGAACCGAAGAAGAACTTTTAGAGGATGCCTGCTGCAACTCCTGGACCGTTGGTTTGCCCGGTAAAGCCCTGCTGCAGTGCCAGAATGCCAAGTTTGCATCGACAAAGAAGCCCCTGCTTGGACGACTTCTCCCCTTGAGTTGGTGTGACCAATCAACTCCAAAGTAAGCCACCTGGACATCCATCTCGGAACTGGTTAAATTTCCACAGAGTTGCTGCTGGAAACCTTATAGCCAGGTAGAGGAACACTAGATTGCCTGCGTTGCTTTTAAGCCGGCCTAGAACTTCAGGAAGATCCTCCGGACTCCCAGGAAGCAGGACTGACCGATCCAGAGCCCCCTCACCAGAGTGCGGGACCCCAGAAGCAAGGAAAGTCCATCTCGACAGCCAGGAACCGCAGTGTTGGTATTTGCGGTAAATGCGAGGACCTGAAACAGCCACTGAAAGTGAAGTTTGACGGTTGCGAGTTTTGACCGTCCCAGTGCATTGCAGGAGTCCCCCTCAACGTCCTCCCTCTTGTCCCCACGACTGAGGTCCAGGAACAGTGAGATCTTCAGAGCTCCAGAGGAAGTGAAGTTAACAGCTGCATCTTTTTCTTCATTTCTAAGGTACTGTAAAAAGTCTGAGAGAACTTACCTCTTACTATAGAGTGCTTGCAACTTCTACAACTCACACTTTTAATCAGCTTGTGGGCCTACAAGTGCTTCATCCTATACAAGACTTTTGGCCATTGACTTTGGCTTAGACTATTGAATTGAATGACTCTTCTTGAGGGATCCGAAAGTATTTGCCTGCTTACGAATATTTGTGGTGTCTTGTTGTTCTAATAACCTTTGCCTTTTACCAACTTTTAAGAGTATTCTAAATGCCAACAGTAAGATATTAATGTCCCCAGCACCCTAGCTATTGAAGTCACCTGTGGGTGTAGGTTGCGTCTGTGGGCCATCCCAAAAGGGTGTTTACTGATTTAGAAACTAAGAGTGTACAGTATTGAAGTGTATTTGTGTGTTACTATTATATTGCTCCCTTCTGAAGAAGGATTATTATAACTGACTGATAAATTAATAATTGTTTATGCAAGAAACCTTGAGTGTAAGAGTTTATTTGAATACTTGTAACTGTGAATCTCTGTGTAACTCCACTACAGCTCACATTGACTTATCATGAGATCAGCCTGGCTGCTCAACACGCTACCAAAACTGTTTAGTACAAGCTTATACCAAAGGTTAGGTTTCCTATACCCGTAGTCAGAGTTGTGTGTAGTGGTCCCAGAGGGTACTGCATACAAACTTTGTGTAACAGCCACTGACACAGAATACAAGTGTCGACGGCTGCTCCTCCTCCCCAGTAGGGTTACATGTGGCATCCACCACCCCTGAGGGCCAACACTGAAGGAGAGAGCGGCGGAAGACCCCCGCAATGGAGTATGGCATGTGGGGGCTCTTTTGACTTTTAAGAGGGGTATAGTAGCACCCCCCGGTGACTGAGGAGGCCAAGACAGACACAGTGTGGGCTGCGGCGGACAGTCCCTGCTTCACATGGCAAGAAAAGCAGAGGAACCAACAACCCTTCGCAAGCAGAGGGAGAGGGGGGAATAAGTCAAACCCCAAGAAACTGTGGATTAAGGAGGACAGAGCAGGGCAGAGGACATCTGCTCGCCGCCCAAGAGATGCATTAAATCTAGAGCGGGAGCAAGCCTGATGCAGGTGCGGCGAGGCAAAAAGAAGCTGGGGTTGACGATTGGAGGCTGGTGGGGGAAAGGAGAACCGACAGCCTAAGCACCGGCAGGCTCCCCCGCCCCATGAGGGGAGGCAGAGTGAAAGGATCAGCGGTCCCCCCAGAGCGCGAGAGAGCACTCCAGGGAGAGACGGCCCCGTAGACTCAGCTGGAGAACACAGAGGCGAAGAGAAAGCCGAGAGCGGCGCAGGGAGCCCAATCTCCCATCTGGAGACAAGGACCGGGTGAGGAAGCCCCAACATCAGCCGAGAGGACACAGCAACAAGAAGGACCACAATCTAGGCTGAGGCCACAGAGAGGGTCACCGAGACTCAGCAACTCTTCAGCCAACAGGGAGAAGTCATAGAAGGCAGGCCCCGTGGCCACCGGCGGGAAGATTCAGTGCGCATAACTGTAGATCTTGTGGCCCGAACCCAGCAGGACAAGGGAAGAAGGCAGACTTGCAGAAGTCGCCAGGGAACCATCCATCAAGTAAGGAGTTGGGAAGGAAAGGGGAAGAGAAGGGGAGCATCCATAAGGTCCCCACCCAGGAGAAAGAAGGGAGGCTCAAACTGGAAAGGGAGCTGACACCCGGCACTGGAGTGGGGTTACCCGAGGGGAGGCACCAATCAAGCAGAGACAAAGGAGCCACCCGCCAGCACGACCGGGCTACAAGGGCACAAGGAGGCACAGCCCAATAGGCCACGCAGTCCCATAGCACCACATCAGGGCAGGGGATAGCAAGGCCGACTGCAGGGAAGGGAGGGAAGACCCGGACCAAGGGACAAACACAGCAAAGGACAACAAACCCCCAGTTGGGGGTAACAGTAAAGGTGGATCCTTGTGACGGAGTAACCCGCCCGACAACTAGCAAGAACCAGGAAGAAGGGAACCAGGTATTCCACACTCCTGCGGCCAGGCGGGCATATGTGGTCACAGGCACAGACAAGGGATCCCCGAGAGCGGGAAGACAGCGGATGGCAAGCCAAGGAGGCAAGAGGGGCAACAATTAGAAGAAAAAAGGGGGAGCATCAGAGGACAGCGAAGGGAGAGTCAGGACGAAAGGAGCAGCCACTTAAGCCGGACCTGCAGTTACATATCGCACACAAGCCCCCTCAACAGACCAGACTCGGCTCACAGGACTCACCATAAGACTCCTAATGTCCACTAAAACGAAAGACAGAACAGGGAAGGGTAGCCGACCAGTGGGGGACACCCCGAGTACTCACAACTATGTGGCCGGCACTGGAATCAAGCAGGCAAAGGAGGAACGGACAAAACAAAGGACCGGTGAGACATCGAGGAGGAAGAAGGCAACACACTGATGACAAAACAAGACTTTAAAAGGAGAGATGCTAGTACTCCAGACCACGTTGGCCAAAACGTTCCAAGATCAATTCCAGCTGCTGAGAAATTATCTCAACTCCGCATTGGGGGAAATGAGACAGGAGGTGGGTGAGTTAGGAGAACGGACAGATGTTCTGGAAAGGGGATTGCAGGAAGTGGAGAAAGAGACCATGGAGGCAAAAGAGCGTCTGAACACAGCGACAAACAATCTGGAGTTGCAACTTGAGGATTTAGAGAATAGATCAAGGAGAGTGAACATAAGGAAAAAGCGACTGCCGGAGGCAATACAGGACAAGGATCTGAGAGAAGTGCAAAAAATCTTTGCCAACCTCTTGGGGGAGGTGGGTGGGGGCAGAAACCCGACAGTGGAATTAGACTGGATCCATAGAGTGGGGCGGCTCAACAGGGGCCCCAAAGCTAGGCCGAGACACATCCTGGCAGCATTCACGAGGTACAGCCAAAAGGAAGCAGCGCTAAGGGCAGCCAAGCAGCAGGAACCAGTGATGTACAAGGGGCAAGAAATAAAGCTGTTCTAGGACCTGGCAAGCAGCACTCTGACTAAAAGAAAAATCATGGGCCCCATTCTGAGAGAGTTGGCCAAGAGGGAAATCAAATACAGATGGACCTTTCCATTCGGCCTCATGTTTGAATACGATGGAATGCAGAAAAGGGTCTCCACCCCACAAAAGGCAGCGGACATTCTTCACATTGAAAGGGACGACGAGGCGGCGAGAGAGCAACCTGCATAAACAGAGAATAGGGCGAGATCCCGCCCTTGGGAATGGTCAATGGTAGGGGAGCACTGCAGAAGGAGAGCCACACTCAGAGGACCGGGCCCAAGAGGGGAAAGGGGAGAAGAGAGGAGCACAGAGAGTTAGAGAAGATCCCAGACAACCCTACGAAAGAATGTAAGGGGGTGGTGGACCTCTGAGGAATAGACACAGGGCAGGGGAGCAGGGAGTATAAAACATTATGGATCAAGAGAGGATGGAGGCACCCGCAGGGAAAGGGAAGAACAAGTTGCTTACCAACTGCAACGTTCTTTCGACTGGATGTTCCTCCCACGTATTCCTCATCTTAGATATATTCGTCAGCTTGCAGCTTCTTTAGGAATTTTTTTCACCAGAGGGCGCTGTGCTCGAGGAGCGTAGATTGGTCCCTCAAAAGCCACCATCGAACGTCGTCATCCGTCGTTTAAATGGCTCGTGCCGCACCTGATGGCTCAGTTCTGTTTTTTCAATGTTAATGGTTGCATCAGTTGTATTTTGTGTCGGCAGATGTCAGGCTCTTAAGGAAGTACAAGTGCAACAAGC
Source organism: Ambystoma mexicanum (assembly GCF_040938575.1). Lineage (NCBI taxonomy): Eukaryota > Metazoa > Chordata > Amphibia > Caudata > Ambystomatidae > Ambystoma > Ambystoma mexicanum. Next base: position 487,243,634 of record NC_090923.1, on the reverse strand, counting down.
GTAAGAACTGTACGGAGGGGTAGGTTGGGAGGGTCGATGAGGAATACGTGGGAAGAACATCCAGTCGAAAGAACGTTACAGTTGGTAAGTAACTTGTTCTTCGAATGGATTGTGTCCTCACACGCATTCCTCATCTAAGATAGACTCCCATAGCAGTTGTAATTTAAAGGAGGAGGGAGTACCATAGTTCTTCAATTATGCACAGAATGAACGACAGCTTTTGAAAAAAGGCCTCCTTGGTAAGAAGTGGTGTCTAAACAATAATGTTTTGCAAAAGTGTGCATTGATGACCAAGTGGCCGCAGCACAAATGTCTTGCACTGCGACACCCCTCTGAAGAGCCGTGGAAGTTGCTATGCCCCTGGTTGAATGAGCCCTTAAACCATCTGGAGGCTCCTTCCCAGCCAATTTGTAAGGGAATAGTTTCTTACCTGTAACTCCATTTCTCCAGCATTGGTATCTTTCATGGATTCACATGCTTAGAATATACCCCGTCAGGCTGGGAATCCTCGGTAAGTTATATAGACATTTTCCATAGGAAAAATTCCGACACTTTTGTGTCCTATCTACGTCGTTTTGGGCCACGCACGCCGGCGCCACTAGGACGTAGGGGTATATATAGCTCCGCCCCGCGGCTCCCTCCGATTTCAGCCCCCAAAGTAGTATGGGGGATCTCTGGTTTGCATGCTCAGGGGAGGCCGGCGGGCGCATGTGAATCATGAAAGATACCAATGCTGGAGAAATGCAGTTACAGGTAAGAAACTATTCCCTTCTCCAGCATTGGATCTTTCATGGATTCACAAGCTTAGAATAGATTGTATAGCAGCATCCCCCAACATTGGAGGTGTGTATGCAAACCAACATCACAACAATCACAGTGCCCACTTACTATGGCAACACATTAAATTATAGCATGCCAACCGTAAAAGACACGACACTTTAAAGCATAGTTGCCGAAGGATGCAACCCCACTTGGGGCTTACCTTATTGGAATAGGTGACGTAGTACTGCCCGCCCCATCTGTGTATCCTCAGCATGTTGCTGTGCGAGACAGTAATGTCGGGTAAACGTGTGTGGTACCGACCAGGAAGCCGCCTGGCAGATATCCCCCAGCGGAATTCCGGACCACAAAGCCGTTGACGACGATGTAGATCTCGTCGAATGGGCCCTTGGACGCTTTTCTAGCGGCTTTCCGGCCTTGGAATGACAATAAGAAATGGCCAAAGACACCCATCTGGATAGTCCTTGTTTTGAAATCGCTTTACCCCTAGCCACAGGACCATAAACTACGGAGAGTTTTCTCGTGTCTCTGAAGCTTTGAGTACGATGGAGATAACATTTTAAAGCTCTTTTCACATCCAATGCATGGAGTCTCTTCTCTGCCACTGAAGACGGTGTTGGAAAGAATGTTGGCAACACTATAGAAGCGTGTTTATGGAACATGGAAGGTACTTTAGGTATGAAATGCGGGTTAGTGGCCAGCACAACTTTATTACTGAAAAACCTCAAATACGGAGGGTCGATCACTAGAGCTTGCATTTCCGACAGGCGACGAGCAGAAGTAATGGCCACCAGGAAAGCCAATTTCCAAGACAAAAATGTTAATGATGTTGATGGCATTGGTTCAAAAGGGGGTTTCATCAGGGCTGCCAGGACCAGGTTCAGACTCCAGATTGGAGGAAACTTCTTCTTGGGAGGAAAGGTTCGAAACAACCCTTTAAGGAAGTGTTTAACTAGGTGGTCACTGAACAGGGGAGTGGAATGTCTCTTCTGAGTAAATCTCGAGATGGCAGCTAGATGCACCTTTATGGATTAAACAGATGAACCGTTATTTGCCAGGTGCAACCAGTATGGTAGGAGTTGTTCCGGTGTGATCGCCCGCGGGACCAGACCTGGTTGACCTGCGCACCATATGCAGAACCTTTTCCATTTGCATGTGTATGAAGTGTTTGTGGAAGGTGCCCTTGCAGCTTGCAAAATACGACAATCCGCTGGAATCGCTAACGCGCCGAACTCGGCGAAACCAGGAGCCAGGCCGTCAGACTGAGGTTGTCCGCGTCGTGATGCCAAACAGTCCCTTTCTCCTGAGACAGAAGGTTGGGGATCTTCTGGAACCTCATTGGTTCTGCCGCTGAGAGATGAAGTAGATCGGAGAACCACACTTGTCTGGCCCAATAAGGGGCCACCAGGATCACCCGACAAGGATATCTGTGGATCCATTGCAGAGTCCGACGGATGAGAGGGAATGGGGGGAAGGCATACAGAAACTTGCCCGTCCACGGGAAGGAGAACGCGTCCCCTAGCGAGTCTTGTTGTGGCCACATGCTCGCGTATTGGGAGTATTTCTTGTTGTCTCTCGTCGCAAAGAGATCGAGGGCCGGATGACCCCATTCCGCGAAGACACGGTGCAGTTGCTGATCGTTTAGTTCCCATTCGTGTAGACAATTCATCTCCCTGCTGAGAGAGTCTGCTTGCACATTTTTTACTCCTGGTAAGTGGAACGCCAACAGATGTATGTCGTGTTGTAGGGCTCAATGCCAGATCTCCTGGGTTTCCGTCGACAGGCTCTTGGAGCAAGTTCCTCACTGCTTTCGTAGATAAAACATTGCTGTTGTGTTGTCTGTCATGATTCTCACCACTGAGCCCTTTATCTGTGGCAGAAAGGATTTTAGGGCCCAACACACCGTCCTCAACTCTAGCAGGTTGATGTGGAGGGAAGACTCTTCCGATGACCAACGACCCTGAACCGTAAGGAGTCCAGATGAGCTCCCCGCCCAGTTAGAGAAGCATCCGTAACCACTGTCTTCTGGAACGCAGGTTCCAGTAAGGGCATTCCCTTCGTTAGGTGTATGGAGATTCTCCACCATTGAAGCGCCTGCACAAGCTGGCCGTTGATGGTCAACTTGTCCGACCAGCGTCCTCGACTTTGTGCCCATCGATCCGCCAAGAATTCCTGAAGAGGCCTAATGAAGAGGCGACAATTGCCTATCAAGGGTATGCAGGACGACATGGTCCCCAGCAGGGACATGTACCTTCGTACTGACACTCTGGAGTCGACCTCCCATTCCGATGCCTTTTGTTGCAGTCTGTGAATCCTTTCGAGGGATGGCTTCACCAGCCCCAACTGTGTGTGGAACTCTGCCCCCAAAAAGACCAAGGTCCTTGAAGGCTTTAACGAGGACTTGTCGAAGTTCACTGCGATGCCCAAACGTTGCAGCAGAGACAGGGTGGCATCTAGGCTTTCTTGTGACCTTTCCGGAGACAGTCCCCTCACTAGCCAATCGTCTAAATAAGGGTACACATGGTGACCTTCCTTTCTTAACCAGGCTGCTATTGGAGCCAGACATTTGGTGAACGTCCTGGAGGACGTTTTTAGACCGAACGGGAGGACCTTGAACTGATAGTGGGTTCGTCCGATGACGAAACGCAGAAATCTTTTGTGCCGTCGACGCATCGGCAAAACAAAAGAGGTGATGGTTGGAAGGTTTAGAATAAATCTCAACCTCTGGCATTGCTCTGGGCAACCCTAGAGACCATCGTTCTTCGCCTGCCAAGCCATATGGAAGTATGCGTCCTGAAGGTCTAGCAACGACAAATAATCTCTGGGTTGTATCGATCGGATCGCCTCCTGAAGAGTCAGCATTTTGAATTTTAAATTCTTGAGCAGTTTGTTGAGCGCTCGTAGATCCATAATGGGATGCCATTTTCCATTTGGTTCATTGACGACAAAGTACCGGGAGGACACTCCCTGTCCTTTTTCTGCCACCTTTCTATAGCCCCTTTCTGCATCATAAGCGCCACCTCCTGAAGGTGGGGCTGGGCCGAGAACACCAGTGGAATGTGTGGTGGCTTGCCCTTGAACTGTAGATGAATCGTGTCCAAAATCCATTGGTCTGTTATGCGCTCCCACTCGTCGATGCAACGAGACACTCGGCTCCCCAGGATGTCCTGTAACATGTCATTGTTGGTTCTTGGTTTATCTTTCGTCGACGAAGGGTAGGCACCCCGCCGTCTGGAGGTTTGGTAATCTCTGCCTCTACGAGAAGATTGGGCCGCACGCCTGTAGCCTTGGGACGAGTAGGATGATCTGCTGAAACCTCGGTCTCTAGATGACCCAAACCGGGAGTTACCAGAGGCCCCTCTGAAAGGACAAAAGGAAAGAAAATTCCTACCACTCTGGAGGGCTCCGAGTGACCGTGCCGTGTCAGTATCCTCTTTCATGCCCTTCAAGGCCTTATCAACTTTTTCACCGAACAGTTGCTCCCCTTCACACGGCATATCCAAGACTTTATATTGCACCTCCGTTCTGAACGTAATGCACTTGAGACTGGCTTGTCTACGTAGAACTACGCCATTATTGATTTGCTTAAAACCGGACTCGGCTAGGTCGACGGCAATGTTTATAGCATGGTTGGAGGCCTCCTCTCCTTCCCGCACTAGCAACATGGCGGACTTTCTATGTTCCAAGGAGTTGGCTGCTTTAACTGTAGTCGGGCCGACGGACAGCACCTTCTTGCCGAAAGCGTCCTGTCTCCTGGCCTCGTTGTCTGTAGGGGTCGTGCATTTATGTTGAGACCTGGCCTTTCTAGCCGCCGCCGCAGATACCACCGACTCCGGCTAAGGTTGAGACGTCAGGCACTTGGGAGTCGATTCCGAAGCCTTGAACTTCTTCTCCAAACGACCTTTCACTGCCGGTTCAGAGAACGGGTGCCACATGGTCTTCAGGCACTCTTGCCAGACATGATCCAAAATCGGGATGGCGAATATGGATTTCCTTCTCTTGCCCATATGCTCAAAAAGAAAACAATCCTTTTTCTCCTCTTCAGGGACTAGGCCAAACTCCGAAAACGCCTTACTCATCAGGTGGCGATGGCTGTGCCGGGCTTCTCAGAGCTTCCATCTCTGCTTCAGAGTCCCAAGTTGGGTCCCTTGAGGGGGATAGTGAGATGTCTGAACCTGATCCTTCACGGTCAGAGTCCTGTAGTTCTCCTTCTTGCAGGATAGGGCAGTCTTCCGGTGCGTGTGAAGCGGCCGTAATCCTGGTCGCCGAGCGAGGAGCCGGGCCCGGCTCGTCGACGAATGGTGTAGACTGTATCTGTGTCGGGACCCTAGGCTGGGGTATTTGTGTGTCCAAACGCTGTAATAGCTTCTGTAGCGTATTTAGCACATCCAAGGACAGAACCGCCTGGGGGTTCAGTAATGACGAGGTTGTAGGGACGGAACCCACACCGAAGAGCGACTTCGCGCTGGTCGGCTGCAGCCCCAGATCGGTTGTACGCGTGACCGTGTCGCGTTCCTCGTCAGCCGACGAGATGGAGAAAGTCGCCTCTGGTTGAAGCAGGGCCTCCGGCGGGACGGGATCGAAAACCTCTGGTTGCCATCCCATCGACGGGACCACCGTCGACGATATGTTTCCTACCGCCGCAGTCTGACATGTAGGAGGAGCTGCCTTGAGGTGTTCCCGCCGCTTTTGGGGCCGACTTGCTGGCCGCGGCCTCTCGACTCAAGGTAGACTTATGACGGTCTCCTGAGGAGGATTTAGATTCACGGTTCTTTTCTCTCCTTTTTAGATAAGGAGGAAGAAGACAGCGTCTTGTGTGAAGAGGAGGCGGCCTTCGAATGTTTATCTGAGGGTCGTTTTTCGGCCGACTCCGAGGTTCGTTTTTAGGCAGCACGTGCCTTCTTCGTCGGGGGTTCCGACTTACTTTTTGAGGCCGTGGAGCCCACCTCCGATGCCGGGTACGCACCCGCTCCGTCATTGAGCCAATCGACCAGGCGTCTTTTTCGATCTTTGAGGGTTTTCTGGGAGAAACCCTGACAGATTTCACAAGTGTCGGCCGTGTGGTGAGGATCAAGGCAGTAAATGCAGTCCATATGACCATCCCCTTCGTACACCTTCTTAAGACTGCACGTAGCACACGGACGAAACAACGCCTTTCCAGACATTCTCTATAGAAGAACAAACAGTTGCAGAAGTAGAAAGTACAACCTAACCAAATAGCAGATATGCGAGGTAATCCCACCACTTTGGAAGACGGTTGACATCTGAGTGAGCCACGGGGGCAGAGCTATATATACCCCTACGTCCTAGTGGCGCCGGCGTGCGCGGCCCAAAACGACAGATAGGACACAAAAGTGTCGGAATTTTTCCTATGGAAAATGTCTATATAACTTATTGAGGATTCCCAGCCTGACGACGGGGAATATTCTAAGCATGTGAATCCATGAAAGATCCTATGCTGGAGAACATTCAGATATTGCTAGGATAATCCATATGGATATAGTTTGTTTGGACACACCAAGGCACACTTTGTGTCCAGTATAACCGACACACAACTGATCTGTTTGTCTAAATCTTTCCAGTCTAGATATGTAGAAACTGAGAGCTCTTTTAGGGTCTAGTCTGTGAAATCTTTCCTCCTCTTTACTAGCATGCAGAGTAGGATAAACAGATGGTAAATTGATTTTCTGTGACGGATGAAAATCCAAAACTATTTTATGTAGGAAGAAAGGCTTGACCTTTAAAACAACTTTATCTTTATGGAAAACCATGTGAGGCGGCGTGCAAGAGAGCACCTGCAACTCACTCACCCTGTGGGCTGAAGTTAGAGCCACTAGTAGAACCGTTTTTAAAGTTAGGAGCCTTAAAGGACAAGAATGTAAAGGCTCAAAAGGGGCACACATAAGAAACTTTAAAACGAAATTTAAATCCCAAATGGGAACTTAGAATGGTGTAGGAGGGAACGTATTTGTTAACCCTTTAAAAAATTGAATACCCAAAGGCATTTCAAATATCCTTTAATAGTTCCAACTCGGAGCCCTGAGTAGGCTAAATGTAATAGAAAGGAAAGCACCATGGGAGTGGTACACTGAAAGGATCCACATTCTTATCCCTGCACCAGTTACTGAATTTCTTCCAACGACACCGGTATAAGGATTTTGTTGCTGGCCTTCTGGCCGAAAGCAAAATCTCCATCACGTCATCCGGGAGGTCCCAATCCTATATCTCAACCTCTCAGAAGCCAGGAATGAAGGTTGAGTGTCTTGACCTCTGGATGGAGAACCCGACCTTCCTCTTGCGAGAGAAGATCCTTTCTTTGTGGAAGACGTATTGGAGGGCAGATGGACATGTCCAGAAGGTCCGGGTACCATGTCCTCCTGGCCCAGTCCGGGGCAATTAGGATCATGGTTCTCCTTAACTTTCTCAACCTCCTGATTACATGAGGAATCACAGGGACTGGAGGAAACGCGTAAAGGAGTGGATATACCCAGTCCAATACAAACGTGTCCCCTAGAGCTCCTCTCGGGGGAAATTCTCTTGAGCAATACAGATCGCACTTCCGGTTGGCTCCGGTCGCAAACAGATCCACTTGAGGGGTTCCCCAAAGGGCGAAGATCTCTTGAAGGACTTCCTGAGCTAACTCCCACTCGTGGGAGACTGTGCCCTGCCTGCTCAGAGCGTCCGCCGCCGTGTTTAGCTCTCCGGCTAGGTGAACTGCAGACAGAGACATTCCTTCTTGCCTTGCCCAGTGGGAGTGATCCTACGCCTCCTTGTTTGTTGAGGTAGTACATGGCCACTGTGCTGTCCGTCATTATCAGGACATTCTTTCCCTGTACAGAGGGCAGAAAGGCCTTCAGCGCTAGTCTAATTGCCCTCAGCTCCAAAAGGTTGATGTGTAGTTTGGACTCCGATGGAGACCAACGACCGCTGATTGTCAGATTGTTGGTGTGGGCTCCCCATCCTGTGAGTGAGGCGTCCGTCACTACAGTTACTCCGGCCATGGTTGCCAAAAAGCTTCCCCTCTGAGGATATTTTCATTGTGGGCCCACCAAAGGAGATCTTGAGCCACTTTGGACGGGACTTGTAGAAGATCTGGCATCTCCCCTGAAAACTGGGACCATTGAATCCTGAGGGCCCATTGAAGGGATCTCATCCTCAGTCGAGCCTCTGGCACCAGAAAAATGCAGGATGCCATGAGGCCTAGCAACCTTAGGAAGTCGAACGCCGGTAGATGTTGGGCATTCTGAAATTTAGTTACCATCTGCAGAATGTGGTGAGCCCTTTCCTCGGGAGGCGAGGCTTTCCCTGAGGTAGTGTCCAGGACTGCTCCGATGAACTGGAGTCTTTGGCTCCGAATCATTTGTGAGTTCTTGTAATTGAGGGAGAAGCCCAATGTGTGTAGGACGTGACAGATCATGGCCAGATGTCCCTGGGCCAGTTCGGGTGAACTTGACCTGATTAGCCAATCGTCCAGATAAGGGTAGATGTGAATCACCTCCCTCTGGAGACTCGCTGCCAATACCGCCATTAGTTTGGTGAAGACCCTCGGGCGGAGGTCAGACCAAATGGCAGAACTCGAAACGGATAGTGAGATCCGCCAATTGCAAACTTCAGGTACTTTCTGTGCTTGAGATGGATTCGCACATGAAAGTAAGCATCCTGAAGGTCCAATGAAACCAGCCAGTCCTGAAGCTGAAGAGCCTGAAGGATTTGAGAAAGGGTCACCATCTTGAACTTGTCCTTCCTGAGGAATTTGTTCAAATTTCTCAAGTCCAAGATGGGTCTCAATCCTCCGTCCTTTTTGGGAATGAGAAAATAAGTGGAGTCCCAATCCTTGTTCCTCTCTGCTACAGGTAAATGTTATATTGCACCTTTCTCTAACAGGGTTAAAATCTGCTGCACAAGGAGCGGGTCTGGAATTTTTACAGAGTTGGCTCCCGGTGGATGATCTTGAGGCTTTTGATGAAAAGGAAGACAGTAACCATGGTTCAAGATCTCTAGTGCCCAGACATCCGACGTTATGCCCCGGCATTCATCCAGATACTCAGTGCATCTTGTGGGTTAAGGCCCCAAAGTGGCTTAGCAGTGGCTGGAGCAGTGGCTGAGGAGGTAGTAGCCGCTGCTGTGGCCGATCTAGCACCTCTCCCTTTTCCACCACAAAGGGTTTCCTTTGTTGTCCCCTCTGACTGGCCTGCCCTCTCCCTTTTCCAAAAGAGGAATAGAAGCAAAAAGGGCGACTCTTCCAGGAAGATGACCCTGCGTAAGAGTGCTGTTGAGGTTTCCTTATAGCGGCGCCAAGTGATTTTGCTGCCGCTTTCAAGGTCTGCATCTTCTCCAAGCTCTTGTCCGCCTTGCTGCCAAACAACCTCAAGCCGTCAAAGGGCATATTAAGTCGTCTGGATTGTACATCAGATGCGAAACCAGATTTTCTTAGCCATGCAAATCTACGCAAGACTGCGCTAGATGCCATGGATCTGCTTATACTCTCTGCAGTATCCAGTCCGGACTTGAGGCACTCCTCCATAGCCTCCTTCCCATTGAGAAAAACTGACGCGCCGTTTTCGATACACGAAGCAGAAGCTCGGAAAAACAGAACTGAACCAACGGTACGACGGATGACGTCGACGCTCGACTGCGGCTTTCGTGGGACCAAGCTACACGGGCTCGAGCATAGCGCCCTCTGGCGAAAACTTTTCCGAAAGAAGCAGCAAGCAGACTAATATATCTAAGATGAGGAATTCAACATATTGGGGGTACGACCATCTCTGGGAAAGTCTGATTGATGGTCAATCCCAACAAAAGACAATTGCAGTGGTTAAGATGCTGGAGGACTGCAAGATAGAACTGTAAAATCTTTGCCAAAAGACTGCTTGAGGGTCTGGACTTCATTATGTTGCCTACTGAAAAGGTTAAATCCTGGTCAACTGACCTCTTGAGGAAGTTTGCCTTTCTCTTTTTATTTAATTCTTTGTTTTTTTTCCCTTTCTTCTCCAAATCCCATCGTCTCTGTCTCTTTTTCTGTTGTTTCTTTGAGAACTGAAGGTTGTTTATTCACTTTGGATGTATTTTCTTTTAAGCTTTGGATTTTATGAAACCGTTTACATATTTTGTGTGTTTGTGAAAGGTTAAATGTGTAACAATATCCAATTTAAAAATAAAATACGTGGGAGGACACAATCCATTCGAAATTGAAGTTGGGGGGAGGGAAGGTTAGGCTTCCAAAGTTAGGGCAGGGAATGAGGAGGGAACGGCAAGAGGGGGGAGGAGGGCAGCAGGATGACAGGGGAGGGCAGAGAAAGCAAGCGCGTAAAGCGAGGTTGAGATGTGCAGGCCACAACCAAGGTGGAAGAGGTAAAGAAGAAGCACCGCAGGGAGAAAGAGGCAAAAACCAAGGGGAAAAAGGTCAGAGGAGGGAACAAAGCAGGTTCAAATGCATGACGCATAATGTGAGGGGGCTCAATGCCCCTCTCAAAAGGAAAAGCTTGAAAGGTTCACCAAGGCAACAGCGCCGGAGGTGCTGGCCCTACAAGAGACCCACCTTTTCACGCAGGTAAACCTCGCTTCGGGCCCCATCAAAACAGTGGGGGTGCGGGGGGGGTTAAACACTGGCATTCAAAAATAGTTTTGACTTCAGGGCAGGGGACATTATCAGGGACCCAGGGGGGAGATTTATCATAGTCAAGGGGGAACTTGGGGGAAGAGGACTACACAATAGTATCAGCGTATGCGCCAAACACAGGCCAAGAACAATTTCTAAGGGGAGCTGCTACGGAAAGTAGAGGAAGCGGCCAAGGGTTACTGGGGGATCTGAACCTGGCATGGGACAGGAGGGTAGACAGGACCACAAGAGAAGGTCGAGGAGGGGGGGCAGTGGCCTCTCCGCAGATGCGAGAAATGTTTGACAGGCTGGGACTGAGGGACACCTGGAGGTCGCTAGAAGGTCATACCTTCCTTTCGGGGGTATACGGCACCCAATCCAGGATTGATTGCATTTGGGTCACAGCCCGACTGATAGGAAGAGTGGAGGAAGTAGAGGTGGGCCCGTTCGGGATCGCGGACCATAAGGTAGTAACAATGAAGGTAAAGATCCCAAACTGCAAATCAGGGTTGTGGAAATGGAAGCTTCCAGGGGAACTACTGAGATATCAAGTGAGGAGGGAAGCCATCAGGAGCAAGATCAGGTGCTTTTGGAAGGAGAATAAGAGCGGGGAAACGAATGCTAACACAAAGAGGGATGCTTTGAAGGTGATTATAAGGGGGGAATTTATAGCACAGAAGGCCCAAAGGGAGAAACAGATGAAGACACTCTAAGACCAACTATTAGGGGAGGTAGAAGAACGACACGAGGTAGCAAAGGCTCCAACTAGAAAAACAATGATAAGTACAGCAGGGCGGTGGGACAGCTTGAGCTACTGAGGACCAAAAAGACAGAGTGCCATGCTGTTCATGAGGCAAAAATACTACCCCAAAGCAAACAAGGCGGACACCCTCCTTGCCAGGTTGTTGAGGGAAACGCAGGGGCAAAATACCAGAGGCAGTGAGAGATGAAGGGGGCCAGAGACTTACCCGAACTGAGGAAATACAGGCACAATACTACTCACTGCTACACTCATCACAGAACCTGATAACGCAAAAACAGGGAGATTTTCTAGAGAAAATACAACTCCCCACAATCTCCTTAGAGGACTGGGTGGCGCTGGATCAGGAAATCACGGTAGAAGAAGTATATGATATGATACAGCATTTATAACGAGCCTATACACAAGTGTTTCAAGGCACGACGAGGCCAGGGAGGGGGAACAGAGAGAAGACAGACAATGATCTTACTAGGCCAGGTGTCATTCAGATTGAGAAAGTGCAGGGGAAGGGGGGAAAGGAAAGTGCGTGGGGGGGAGGGAAAGTGCAGTACATAGGATAATAAATAAGATAAATAAAAGAGCGGCCAGCTGGTGGCAAGTGCAGGGTGAGAGCAGACCAAGTGCAGGTGGAGGTACTGTAGGGATACAGACAGTCCTCAGGTGCAGGGGTTGCCAGGGAGGTAGTGCAGGCGTGCAACTGGCAGGGCATGGGCATGAGATCAGACGGTTGGCCATGTAACCCTGCAGTAACAGTACAGCAGGACTTCAGCAGGGGAGAGGTGAAGAGAAAGCAGAAGCAAAGAGGAGGGTTTTGAGGAGCTTCTGGAACCGAAGATGGTTTTCCTCATACGGCAGGGAGGCTGTTCCAGAGGGAGGCCCCAGCTGAAGAAAGATCTACCACCAACTCGTTGCTTGTTGAAGCAACGGACCCTGAGGGAGTTTGAGACGGATGAGCGAAGAGCTCGAGAATGGAGATATTTGGGAAGAGAGTTGCAGATATTGGGGCCCGAGGCCCCATAAGGCCTTGTGGACAATGCAGAGGGTTTTGAACTTAATCCTCACAGCCACTGGAAGCCAGTGCAGAGATTTCAGTCCTGGAGAGATACGATCCTTGGGCTTGAGGCCAAGGATAAGTCTTGCAGTCCTGTTTTGGATGAGTTGCAGGGGGCGGAGAGTAGAGGAAGGCAGATTTAGATAGAGGCTGTTGCAGTAGTCTAGCCTACAGAGAATCAGAGCTCTGGAGACAGTGAGCTTCTGGGGGAAGGAGAGGAAAGGAAGAATACCTCTGAGAAGGTGGAGTTGGTAGAGTGACTTCTTGGAGACATCAGAGATGTGAGGAGAGAAGGAGAGTGTGGTGTCAAAGATGACCCCAAGGTTTTTAGCCTCACAGGTGGGAGCAGAAGGAGGGTCAAGGGAGGCTGGCCAGAGTGTGACTGGAAAGGAGGGAGTGGGTGTGCCTAAGAAGAGAATCTCAGTCTTACTGGCATTAAGGCAGAGGTCATTGGCAGCACACCCCTCCTGGACCGTAGACAGACAGAGATGAGGGAAGGAGAAGAGGAGGCTGAAGGTAGCCTGAAGATGAGCTGAGTGTCATCTGTATAGCACTGAAAGATGGGGCAGATAACGAAAGTACATAGGACAATCTTAAGCTTGCCCTGAAATAAAGCGCTGGGCCCTGACAGCTACGTTTTACAAGACCTATGCTAATTTATTGAGCCCTCCTCTGGCGCAGCCGTTTAATACATTTAAATCCTCAGGCTCTATGAGCGCAACAATGGAGGAAGCCAAAAATCACACTCATCCCTAAGCCCAAAAGAGACCCACTAGAATGCTGCACCTCATACAGACCCATTGCAGTCATCAACGTGGACGCGAAAATATACACAAAGATCCTGGCGAAAAGACTAGAAGGGCTGCTTCCCAAGTTGGTACATCCAGACCAATCAGGTTTTGTGTTAAGTAGACAAACAGCGGACAACATTAGGAAGTTAGCGCATTTGGTGGAAAAGGCCCAAAAAAGGTCCACTCCAGCGGTTTTACTAGCATTGGACGGTGAGAAGGCTTTCGACCGGGTGGAGTGGACTTTCCTAGACGGAGTGATGGAGAAAATGGGTCTGGGGGAGGATTTCCTTAAAATGATGCAAGCAAACTTTAGGAACCCTAAAGTACGACCGACAGTGAATGGCTACCATAGATTGGTGATGAGGCGACGGAGGGTGATGAGGCGACGGAGGGTGAAGAATTCCCCAGAGGTTTGATGGTGCAACGCACGTTGACAAGAGAGACTGGAGCGGCAGTGACCCACATAACACTTCCCATCATGAATGTCACCAATAAAACTGTGCATCTGCCAGGAGGTCGAACCATAGTGTCAGTGGCACAGACTGCCGGAACCACTTGGGGATTCCCCATTGTCAGAATCTGAAAAAACTCACTTACGAGACCAGCTGGCCATGAGGGCGAATGTATTTGCAACCAGTACCTGAGATTTAAGTGAGCCAAAGGAGTGCAACATCACATCCGTCTGAGTGATGCCACTCCATTTCGAGAAAGATCAAGAAGACTGGCCCCCGCGGATGTAGAGGACGTGAGACGTCACCTCAAAGAACTGCTCCATGCAGGTATAATCCGAGAGTCACAGAGCCCCTATGTCTCCCCAATAGTGGTGGCGAGAAAAAAAAAAAATCCAGATGTGAGCCTATGCATCGACTATCGACGGCTGAATTGCCGAATCATACCAGACCAATATGCCACCCCTTGAGTGGATGAAGCCCTCGACTGCCTAGTGGGGAGCAAGTGGTTCTCTGTACTGGATCTTCGTAGTGGGTATTACCAAATTCCTATCCTACCCGCAGATAAGGAGAAGACAGCTTTTATCTGCCCTCTAGGATTCTACCAATTTAACAGAATGCCCCAGGAGATATCAGGGGCATCAGCCACTTTTCGGCATCTGATGGAGAGAACCGTGGGAGACATGAACTTGCTTGAATTGTGATAGTGTTTGGGAGGACATTAGAACAACATCACCAAAGATTGCTAAAAGTGTTGGACCGCCTTCAACGAAAAGCTTTGAAAGTCTACCTGGAAAAATGCCAGTTTTGCAGCACAAGTGTAAAATATATTGGTCATATAGTGTCTGCTGATGGAGTGAGAGTCAACCCCACTAAAATAGAAACTTTAAGACATGGCCGCTGGTCCTGCTATTTCCTCTTTCAAGTGGAAAGCAGACGGCACCTTGGGCAGAAATGCTGGGTATGTCCACAGGACTACTTTGTCCCTGTGAAAGGTAGTATATGATTTCGAGGAGACTAGTGCCTAGATTTCGCTGACTCTATGAGCCGAGGTGAGGCAGACTAGTAAGGCCGTCTTGATGGTGACCAGCCTGATGCCCCCAGACGCCATTGGCTCAAATGGTTTGTGCGTGAGGGTGCCCAGGGGGGCGGCCTCTTGATGGGCAGGTAGAGCCTTGCGAGCCCTGTCAAATGTTTCTTGACGATAGGATTGGAGGAGAAGATCCCCCTCCTCCGAGTTCCTGTAAGCCCCGATGGCTGCGAGGTATGTACAGCAGGCGTCCACCTGCACACCAGAGTGGGCGAGGTGTGCGAGAAGGAGAGCACGTCGTCCAAAGTACATGCCAGGGGGTAGATTTCCTTGGAGTCTGCCCAGTGGCAGAACCTGGTCCATTTACTTTTATACTGGGCCCTGGTAGCCTTGCGCCCTGTATGATTTCGAGATTAGCCTGGGAGAGGCTGAGGTGTTGCAGTGTTACCGGCTCAGGCACCATGCTGTGAGGGCTAGTTTCTGAGGCGCTGAGTGGATGAGCCCGACCCCCTGCTGCACCAGAATATGTTCTGGGCCCGTCGGGAGGTGAATCAGAGGCATATCCGAGAGGCTGAGCAGCTCTGAAAACCATGGCCTGTCTGGCCACCATCGAGCTATTGGAATGATGTT
The DNA here is from genome assembly GCF_040938575.1 of Ambystoma mexicanum. Taxonomy (NCBI): domain Eukaryota; kingdom Metazoa; phylum Chordata; class Amphibia; order Caudata; family Ambystomatidae; genus Ambystoma; species Ambystoma mexicanum. The sequence continues at coordinate 487,228,545 of NC_090923.1, read as the reverse complement.
GAGTTGGCGAGACTCCTTGAGCTTGCAAATCACTCTCTGAATCAGCAAAGTGGGCAGGAAGGCAGGAAGGTGTAAGCCTTCATGCCGTTCCACTGGAGTTGAAATGCGTCACCCAGGATGCCTGGGCCCTGTCCCTGCCAGGAGGCGAACTGAGGGCACTTCTTGCAGTGCCAGGTGGTGAAGAGATCCACCTGGGGATGACCCTACCTGTTGAAGATCTCCGGAATAACCAGGTTGTTTAGCTGCCACTCGTAATTGTCTGCTCCCAACCTGCTGAGCCTGTCAGCATCCAGGTTGGATTCCCCCGGGAGGTGGAGTGCCGTGAGGTAGATGTCGTCCATTCCCACATGCTGATTGCCAGTCTGCTGTTACGCTCATCTGGTCCCTGCGGAAGCGTTGGGGCATGGTTGCAGCCCTCCGGGGGCTGAGGTCGCTGGGTCCTGTGGTGACTGGTGGTAATAGGTGATGCTGCTCAGGACTGCTTCTGTTGATTAGCATTGGCGAGCACTCCTTCCTGCTGCTTCTGGCAGGGGCGCTTGCATGATCTGGACCGTGTTCCTTCACTGGTCCCTTGCACGTGGTAGTCCTGTCCAGCTGCGACTAAACCACTATACTTTAGATAAGTGTTTGTTTGCCTTTGTCTTTCCTCGTTTTTGTTGAATTATGAAGTTGGTTGTCTTGTATTGCTGTCCGTTCCACTTTTAATGTTTGCTCTTTTGCTTTCTTCCCTTGCAGGTGATGTTGCCGGTCCGGCAGAAGCTGCAGAGCTCAAGGCGAAGCTGGAGGGAACGAGGTACGAACCTGCAGCGGTACAGTAGCTGGTAAGTTAACTAGGGGGCGCGCGGGTTCAAATGCGGCACGGCCCTAGGACGGATGTTCTAACCTTGTCTTTCTTCTTCACAGGGTCCGAGTTCGTGGATGTGGAGCGCAGTGCTGCGGCGTCGGGATCAAGGTCACTGGATGTCAGGAGATTAGTCTGCTGATGAAGCTATGAAGCACCCGTTTCCTGAAGGTGAGTATGCTGGAAATCCAGGTTTCAAATGTAAGTAAACTGGTCCAAGCAGCGGTGAGCGTCACGTTGCACGAGAGTGCACAGTAATGCAAAGCACCGGCCTTAAGGATGGAGCAGTTTATAGCTGAGCTCCTGAAGTCACGCCCACTAGGTTCAGCTGCCTGCCACACCAGATGAGTCAGCACCTGAAGACCAGGCTTAGGGAGCCAAACCCAATGAGTCAACACATGGGGATGTTCTCTGAATAAAGGCTTTCAGCACCTGGAAGGCTTTGTAAAATAAAAGCACTCCTGCACTGAAATAAAGTGTTCCTGCTCACATCTCTATATGAGCCTGGTGCCAAAGGTGTCAGGACTAAGTCCAGCCAGGGCCCCTGCGTTTATGAGTCCCAAAGGGACATAAGTGAGTCAAGTGACCCATTGCTCCCATCACTAGATGGTGTGGTTTTTGTGTTCTGGGGCCTGTGGCCATGACATCTGTACAGAGGAGGGGATCTGGTGCCCCCCTGCTTATTGACATAGTACATGCTGGTCGAGTTGTCTGGATGGATGAGGCCAACCTTGCATCAGAGAGGTGGTAGGAATGCTCTGAGAGCTAGCCAGATGGCATTCAGCTCTAACCAATTGATGTGGTATTCCTGCTCCTGTCGAGTCCGGGTTCCGTGGACGGAGAGGTTGCCCAGGGTGGCTCCCCAGCCCTTGAGCGAGGAGTCTGTGGTGATGGTGGCCTGCGGGGTGGGCGGCCGAAAGGTCTTGTTGGTCCGTAGGTTGCAGTCCCTGGGCCATTATGTTAGGTCAGGGTGGAGAGATGGAGGAACGTTGATCAGCTCGGATTGAGAGCCCCGCTCCTGGTTCCATGAGGCCGCGAAGTGCAGCTGAAATCTCCTCATCCTCAATTTTGTGTGTGGGACGGCTAATAGGATCGCCGCCAAGAGACCCAGGAGATGCAGGTACCACCATGCCGAGGTCACCTCTATGCTGAGGAAGTGGGTGGTGGCCCTCTTGATGGCCGAGATCTTTTCCTCCGACGGAAACACCTTCCCGGAGCACGTGTCCCAGATGAGGCCCAAGAATGTCAGAGTCTGCGTGGGCTGCAGCTGCGACTTCTTGAGATTGAGCGAGAAGCCCAGATTGTACAGTATGTTCATAAGGACATGGGAAGAGTGGTGAACCTCTTCTGGAGATGTAGCCCTGACGAGCCAGACGTAGAGGTATGGGTAGATGTGGAAGCCCTGCGATCTGAGGAGGGCAGCACCGTATTCATGAGCCTGGTAAAGACCCTGGCAACCGAGGTGAGGCCAAAAGGGAGGACCTTGTATTGGAAATGGTAGCCCATGATCCAGAACCGCAGAAAAGAATGATGGGGCTGCCAAATCGGGACGTGTAGGTACACGTCCTTCAGATCCAGGCAGCACATCCAGTCTCCCTTGCACAATGTCTCTGCTATAAAAGCTGGCGAAACCATCTTGAATTTTTGTAGAGGTAAGGAGAGGTTGAGAGTGGAAAGGTCCAGCACAACTCTCAGGCCCGCCTGGTTCTTCTGAATGGCGAAAATCCTGAAGTAAAAGCACAAGCCTCGCTGGGAGGCTGGGACTTCCTCACCTGCCCGGCTCTCTACAAGCAACCGGATCTCTGCCAGAAGAGTTGCTGTTCCAACTTGAGGGAGTGAAGGAGAGGAAGGGATGGGTAGGCGGTACCCCGTGGATACTACGGAGAGGCCCAAGGGGTCCGTGAAATTCTGGTGCCAGAAATGTGTATGGAGAGCAAGCCTGCCCCCCACTGGAGACAAGTGGACCTGGAGGTGCGTGTCATGCCTTCTTTCCCTCAGAGGCCGTCGCAGAGGAGGGGGACTGGAAAAAGCCCATATCTACCCCCTCTTTTTGTTGTTTGCACCGGTTTTGAGACGGTAAGCGGTCAGGCTGCCTGGGTCTCTGTTTCTGGAAGCCGCTGAACCTTCCGTACGTACGCCCCCTGTTGGAGTGCTGCAGTGACTGGGTGTACGACTTGGGCATTGTCTTTGTCAAGATGGATAAAGACTTGGCCGTTTGTGAACTGTTTTTCTTTTTGTCTAGCTACATGTAAGTGGTGGAGTGGAAGAGGCCCCCCCCACCCGCCCCGAACGGCAGATCTAATATGCGTTCCTGGACGTCTGAGTTGAAATTTGTTACCCGGAGCCAGGCTGTCCTTCTCATGTCTGTGGCGATACAGATAGCACGGCCAGAGGTCTCAATATGGGCCACAGTGGATTCCATGAGGTCCTGCACCACCAGCTTGGCCTCAGCCAGTCCCGCCTTGAAACGTGATTGGCTCTGCGTAGGGAGTTCCGGGAGGAAGTCCACAATTTCCCATCATAACCTTTGGTTAGCGGCTGCCAGCATGGCATTGGCATTGGCCTGACGAAGCTGTAAGGGCAAGTTGGAATACAGCTTCTTCCTGTATGCCTCCAAGATCTTCTCCTCATTGCCTAGTAGCGTCGCCACGGAGGCCGACTGAGGCTTGGAGTATAGTGATACCGCAGCAATCACTGAGGAGTGTGGATGAGGATGGGCCGATATCAAGTGTATCCCCCCTCAATCTGCCTGTACCTGGAGCCCAGGCGTCGATTGACCGCCTGGACAGAGTGGGGCTTGAGCCAACCCTTTTTAGCCAGGGAGACTACATTGTTCTGCAGTGGAATTCCTGTTTTGGCAGAGGAGCGTTGTGTGAGGACTTCAGCCAGAATCCCCTCTGCCGGCTGCTCAACCTCAGGTTGGGGTAGACCCAGGTACTCCTCCAGCCCTGCAAAACGTTTGTGGAAGGCCCTGGCTAAGGATGGCGTGTCAGGATCTCCTCCTCATCTGTATCCTGTGGGTCAGGAGGATCCTGCGTAGGTGGAGGAGTAGCGGGAGCCAGAGGCTGGTGTATGGGGACCTGAGCCGGAGGCTGGTACGGAACCGCCTGAGGAATCGGCTGGGGAGGCAGAGGCTGCGCCGGAGGAGGAGTCTGTGGTGCCGGTAGCATCGTAGGGGGCACGTCCTTGAGGATAACCCCCATCCAAGGTGACTTCATGTGCCCGAGGAACCTCTCGAAGAAACCTTCACAGGCCGGAGAGGTGGTAGGGGATACCGACGGGTAGCGGGAGGCTGCTGAGCCACTGCATAGCCTGCCCGTAAGGATGCAGTGGGAACCTGCCCTATGCAAGGAAAGGCTGTAGGTCGCGTACCTGGTTGAGGCCAGTCCCACCTTGACACTCCTTCGGTGAACTCCTGGAATGGCATCGGACGGGTGCCAAAGTCTGCGCGGCGGACATTTTATCGAGCTGCCTGCCACCTGCCTGCGTCGTGTTGCTCGGCTTGCTGGGCCCAGCCTCCTCCAAGACTCCAAGAGTGTGGATCGCAAGGCCTACCCTGTTCCTCGGGTCTAGGGCCGGTAGGTGTGACACCACGGCCCGTGGGCCGGTAGAGCTGCGTTTAGGGGTCCCTCTGCAGTTTTGCCGGTATTATGGCGTGGCCGCTCAGACATAATGCTGGTGAAAGGGCGGAGACCCGGTCAAAGAACCTTCTGGTCCCGCAGCACTGTCACTGGGATGATCTGAGAATCCCTCGGCCGGTAGCTGGAGCAGCCTTGGTGCCCGTGCTGGTAAAAGGACCCGAATGGTCCCTCCCGCGCAGGCGTGTCCTTGGGAAGGAGTCTCTCTTGAGGGGGGCGATGGAAAATAGAGGCCCTACCTTGGGCCTGGCTCGATGTTTCACAAAGTTCTTGAGGTCCTCTGGAGGAGAATTCTGGAAGAGCTCCCTCAACCTGGCTAGTCTGTTCTTCAGCGATTTCGATGACAGGGCGTTGCACGCTGTACAAGCTTGCCAACCGTGGTCTGGGACAAGGTAACATAAGCAGAGGGAGTGGGGGGTCTGAAGTTGGGAAGAGCCCGTTGCAAAATGGACATCTGCTGAACCCTGTGGCAGTCGACATGCGCCGGGGAGGAGGGTGACGCCTGAGGACAAGAGTACCTGAATGATCAGAAAGAAAAAAAGACAAAGAAGTAGTATCGGCGTGTGGAATTACATGGCCGAAGCCAAACCCAGGAGCACTGGTGAATTCGGCCCGTTCCCGTCGACGCGGAAAGGGGGACTGAGGTGTGGTGCCAGAGGGCAGTGTCTGGGCACTGCATTGTTAGGCAGAAACCTGTGCAGTTCCCTTAGGGACCACTGCAAAAGATTTAAGACTACAGGTGTTGGCAGTAAACCCGCTTGGTAGCAGTCTGTACCACCCAGATTTACCTGGTAGCTGTGGCTGAGCAGTCAGACTTCCCTCAAGAAGAGTTAGGCAGTATGCAAAGTATACACAATAGGCACTCAGATACAATAATACAAGCAAACACTGACCAGAGCTTTGGTATCAAAGTATATAATTATTATTTAAAGACACACAGTTGAAACACTCCAGCACTCTTATTGTAAAATATTCTAAACACAGTTACTATTGTAATATATACACCCCTTTTTCCTCATCAGATAAATCACAGTAAAACACCACTTATTTTCATACAGAGGTGAGCGCTTAACTAGATTGCACTCCGATAAGTTTGTGAGAAAGAGGGGGAAAAAGACAGAATATGAAAAGGTACACCACTCTAAGATACGGTAACACTGTTAGCAATGCAGAAGAGCAAAAAGTCACTGGTGAGCCAAAGTCCAAAGGCTGGGCCCAAAGGCTGGGCCCACTCTTAGAGAGAGCAGAGCACAAATGCACCCAAGATCACACAGTTACACTAAGCTTAGAAAGTCTTGCAGAGGGTTCAAAAAGAGTTTAGAGAGGCTTTAAGAAAGTTTGGCCAGGGTGTCCCAGACTAAACCAGGTTCGAAAGCCGGGAGCTAAATCTACCCCGTACAGTCGGTAGCAAGGGAAGCTAGGAGGGACACGGTACCTTAAGTGGGAAGGATCCTCCAGCGGTGGCAGTGGTTCCTGGTAGTGGGTGCAAGTTGCGTCGTCGTCCAGGGGAAGAGAAGATCTCGACTTGGAGGAAAGATGAAGGTCGTTGCACTACCAGGGAAGAAACCAGCCTCAGAGTTTTCCGGTTAAAGGTGGTACCTTTGTTTCGCGGTCGTGGTAAAACGTGGTATCCCGGTTCCCGGGGTGCTTGGCACGGGCAAGGCGGCCACGAGGTACGTCGGGAAAGCGAAAAGACGGTGAAACTGGTTATCCCCACCAGTCAAAGGAAGAAGACTCTCCGGCGGGAGATCTCCTCTGTCGTTGGGAAAAATGGTGAGGAAGTCCAGCAGGGCTTCACCGGTGGTGGTGTCGTGGCAGGTCGGCTCAGCTTCTCCCTTGTCAGATTCTTAGGTCCTGTGGCGACTTCTGAAGTTCCAGTCCCCAAAGCCCTGCTTTTATGCAGCAAACTTCCATTCACTCAGCCTAGCTGTCATTCAAACATGCTAAGTGGTGGGCCAATCAGGATGGAGTGCGACTTGAGTGCCTAGGCAACTCAGTCCAGGGTGCCTAAATTCCCCTCCACCCCTCCTAAGTACCCCAGACAGAGTGGCACCACTTTGGAGGGCTTCTGTGGAGAAGCCCGCCAAAAAGTGGAACAAAGGGCTCGACTTGGGTTGGAGTTACAGAAGAGAACCCAAACGCCATTTTAGAATCAAGTTTTGGCAAAAAATACCAACCGGAGAATTAATATTAATTAAATAAACCGGCGGTATGTTCAAGGCTACCGTAAATAATTAAATAAAGATAGTAGCCTAAAACAATGGGAAATCCCGTAGGAAAATATTTGCGGTTGAATATAAAAAGTAGTATCCACTGCCACCAGCCAAAACTCGATCAGGGGGGACGGAGACGTGCCCCCTCGACTAACAGACCCCGGGGCAATTGAATTGCCCCAGCCAGTACGTCCACAATATGATGGTTTGTACTGGTTCTGTTCAGAATTTAAGACTAGTAAAGTCAATGGTGACTTTACATGCCCTGGGAGACAGTAGTCAGTCCCGGGGTATGGAGTCTATACTGGGGGGTCACTATGACACCCCTGTGTAACTGCACTGAGGGTGCTGTATAACACACATCACAAAAACACATGAAGCCCTATGGAGTAAAATACCCCATAGCCCATTAAACACATCTAGATTCAAAGAAACACACTCAAATCATGCCCAAGAATGAGGGTAAGAGAGTCTCACTCTTGGCAGGAGAAAAAAATAAACCCCAAAAAATCCAGCAAAGCTGCTGGGGGACTCACTAGGTTAGGAAATTCAGCCTAAACAGAGAATTCTCCCTAACATGCATGCTCCAAGGGCCTCCAAATTTAAAGGGGAAGAAGGTTTTTTCTGGTGAAAAAGGTTCAGTCTCCCGTCCCTTAGAAGGGACGCCCATGCAGTGTGGAGGAAAGGGGATGCAAGAGTAAGGCCAGGGTTCAGTTAAACAAGAGACAGGTAACATAAGATAGTGTCTATTTAGCGCATGTGCAAATATGTCATACAAGGGTATGTTATGAGAACCGCCCTGGTCAAAGATCTATGGTGTGATGTAGGGCCAATGTATGTATTGTTTGATTATTACCAACTGTCTTCCTATAAAGATGAAGCAGACTCCCGCTCAAACAAAGAAGTCAGTGGTTGTTTATTGGTCGTTGACCCACTCTCCCCCCCATATGAGTGTTGGTTTACAGGTCAAAACTCTTTGCCTTTACCTGCATGAACCCTCTTTGGGTATCTGTCATGATCTCTGCTTCCAAAAGGTCAGGGTTTTCCCAACTCCCTTGGAAGCAGATCCATAACCCAGGTTCCGAGTGCCAACCAGTCCCAATTGGGACCTTTTGGACCCAGTCCTGGCGCCAGTGGCACCAGGCTCATAAATATGCCCAGTCCCAGCGCTGGAAGCGCTGGGCTCATAATGCTTGGGTGGACTTACCTGCAGCAGACCGTGCTCCTTACTTGCCTGCCAGTTGAGCCTCTGATCCTCTTCTGTTTGGAACTACTTTTCCTGTTGGGTGGGGCAGGAGCCACTCCCTAGCTTCAGAACACTGAAACTCTTCTGGAAAGCAGGAACTCTTTTCTTACCTAGGCGTGGCTGTGGAAGGAGACACCTAAGCACTACAGGAGGCTATTTAAACCACACCCGATGGATGAATCTTGCTTTGCGTTATTCTGCATCCTCTGCAGCAGAACGCTCATCGTGTCTTCTGCATCTGATCCTGGGCCTAAGGAAAAAGGCTTACCATCCTGAATCCAGTCTTCAGCAACACCTATAAAGACAAGAAAGAACAGGTTAGCATTACGGTCTTCAGTGACAGCTCTTCACTTACCTGGTCCATCGGCTGTCACCAACGCCTCGCGCTGTATTCCGGCATCTGAAAGACAAAGGCTTACCTACTCTTCGTGCGCTCCGGAGGTCTTCACACTGCATTCCGGCATCTGAAAGACAAAAGCTTACCAACTCTTCGCACGCTCCGGAGGCCTTCGGCGCTGCATCCCGCATCTGAAAGACAAAACAAGGTGCGTTTAAAGACATTGGGGAACTTTAATACTCACGTGCCATTACTCCTTTCCACATCTAACCCAGTGGGTATTCCGGCACCCTGCAGCCGCTCCGAACTTGTACCTGCAAAATAAAAAGACAGAGCGCATCGTGAAGCAGGCAACAAGCGCTTACTTACGTGCTTCCAGGCGCTTCTATTCATCACACGGGCTCCATCTTCAACTCACTTCAGCCCGTCATCCGCCATCGCCGGAACCCTGCAAAACAAGAGACATCATTACTAAAGACTTTAAAGACATTAGGATTACTCGAAACTTACCGTTCGTGCAGTAAACGACGGACAGCAGTCCTCTGAAGTCAAGAGGCCTGCTCCCCTTATCCAGTGAAGAAACTGGTTACAGCACCCTGCCCCGAGGCAGATGGAGAGCACGGCGTTCACTTACCTAAGACATCTTACCCTTCGAGTCAGACATACAGTGCACAGGGGTCCAGCCCAAAGAGCCAGCCGTGTGGTACACATCACCTTTGAAGATACGGTATACGCCCAGTCAAGACCGGCGCCTCTACGGGAATCAGGTGAGCGTTACAGTATCTCCTTCCTGGTGGCCACCACACCCCCTTGGGCTATATGGAACTTAGCCCCCCCCTCCCCCGCCACATACTCAGGTCTCCTACAGGAAGCTATTCACTCATTGTTTTACAGGATGAAACAAACGTAATCAACATCACAGCAAGAAACACCTTACACTAGGTACTTAGCCAGGCTCGCCAGCCGCTTGTAAAAAGCTTTGGCTGACAAGAGTGTCCGGGTCCTCCTCCTCATCTGTGTCTAATGTTGTGTCCTGTGGGTCCTGGGGAGCTGGAGGAGTGCTGGTTGCAGGCAGCTGTGGCGTGCTGATTATCAGTGCCAGAGGCTGCTGAGCTGGCCGGGCCGGGGCTGCCATGACTAGTACAGGTATGAGGGCCGGGGCTGCCGTGACTGGTACGGGCATGGGGGCCAGGGGCTGAGCTGGACCCAGGGGCTGTGGGTACTTGCGGCTGAGCAGGAGGGAGCATGTCCCTCGCACTCATGAGATCTGTGTTGATCTCATGAGTGCGAGCAACTTCTCGAAGACCCTGTCATCAGAGGCCGGAGGAGTGCCTGATGGTATAGGCATAGGGGTCGGGCCCTGAGGCTGCTGTGTCCTGGACGTGCCCTGTCTCGCTGAATAGGGCAAAGTATACCAGCCCTGCGAAGTGGATGGATAGGATGTGGACTAAGTGACAGGGGTTGACCAATCCCAACTGGAAGCTCTTTCCCCTGCCTGGTCTAGGAAAGGAAAAGGCGGCGGGTGAGCCACCATTTTGTCTGGCCTGGCGACCATTTTTTTCTTTTCCTCTGTGCCACGTGCCTGCATAGAGGGACCTGCTAAGCTGGTACTGGCTTCCAACAGCGCGCTCAGCGGTGGTGGTGGTGGTGGTTGAGGCCTACCCTGCATCTCAGGTCAGGGCCTGGTAGGCGTAGTGCCCGCGACTGTGGTGCCGCTAGTGCTGCGTGCAGGCGCCCCCTCAGACATGGGTCCAGTGTTAGGGCATAGCCCCTCGGGTTGGGACCCGGTAATAGAGCCCTGCAGCCCCTCAGCCGTTGCACTGGTAGAATCTTGCAACCCATTGGCCTGTTGGCCGTTAGCTGGAGCAGCCTCAGTGATGTTGTCGGTCTTATACCTAATCGGTCCCTCCCATTCGGGCGCTTCCTGGAGAAGGAGTCACCCTTGTGGGGTGCGGAGGATAACAGGGCACCTACCTTGCACCTGGTCTTCTGCTTCACGAATGCTTTGTGGTCGCCTGGAGGCGATCTTCCGAAGAGCCCCCGCCACATGGTTAGTCCGTTTTTGAGCGCACGCCGAGTCAAGGCATTGCATGCGGTACAGCCATCCCATCTGTTGTCTGGGCCAAGACACCGGAGGAAGAGGGAGTGGGGGTCAGACTTTGGAAAGGGACCCTCGTAGGCGGGACACCTGCTGAAACCCGCCGTAGACATGCGCCAGGGATGAGCGTGGCACCAGAGGACAAAACAGTACCTAGTAATTGAAAAGAAAAAAGAAGACTAGAATAATTCTCCGGGGAAGAGCGTGTGGAATTACTAGGCCAGAGACCTAACCCAGGAGTGCTGGTGAAAGCGGTCTGTTCCAGTCAACGTGGAAAAGAGGACTGGGGAGTGGCGCTGGTGGGTGGATTCATGGGAGCGCATGCTACCAGGGCTGCGCCACCGCACGCATCTAAATTTAAAAGGGGAGATGATTTTTCTGGTGACGCCCATTCACTATGGTGGAAAGGGGATGGGACGTAGGAGTAGAGTGGAGATGAGGACTGCCTAGAGGAGCGCAACCTCTTCTGCTGTTCCTCCTTCACCACACGTGAAGTCACCTGAGCTTCAGAGCTTCTATCTGTGCCTTTTAGCCTGGATGAACGCTTAGATCTTTGCCACCCTTTCCCGTAGGTGCATGGACTGACAGAACCTGCAATCCTGGGTATCATGGACCTCATCCAAGCAGTACAAGCATATCCGGTGCTGATCCAAGAACATCTGCAGGTCGTAAAGTACACAAGACTGGAAACCAGAGGCCTTCGACAGAGTCGGCATGGAGTTTTCAAAAATAGAAACTCAACATGCGTATTGCCAATTAGGCTACAGTGTGTGGAAAAAAGAAACTGAGGGCAGGGGGCGCTGTGCCACTATAATACTACACCCCCCTGGTGGTGAAAACATTTCTGGAGAACAGCTGTGCTGGAATAGGGATATCCTAGATGAGAAAACCGTAGCAAGAAAGAATCCATTAAAAGGAGAAATGATTTTGCAGTAATGTTCTTTCTATGGATTCTTCTCCCGCAGATTCTGTTAGGGAGGATTCTCATTTATGGCTAATTTCCCTCACCTAGTGAGTTCCCCAGCAGCTTTGCTGGACTTCTGGAGTTTATTTTTTTTCACTTGATAAGAGTGTGAGCTTTTCCCCCACTCTTACCTGTGTTTTGCCATGTGTATTTCTCCGTTTTCGTGGTTGTGGACTCTGGAGTACACCACTTCAGTAGCCCCCTTCTTTTGTTTGTCACAAAGCACCTTCAGTGCAGTGACACAGGGTTGTCCTTGAGACTACCCCCCCCCCCGACTCCATTTCTGAGGCTGACTACAGTCCCCCAGAAAGGGGTAAAGTGGCCATTAACTTTACCTAGTCAATCTACCACAGATCCAGTACACCCAATCTTCCATGGAGTACTGGAAAGGGTTATTTCATATCCCTTGTTTTTATCTGTACCTCCTAGAGCATTGTTTCGCTCTTTTAACATTTAGACTTGGCTGGTGGCAGTGGTATCTACCCTAACTTTTCTACCGCAATTATATTAGATAAATGTGGTATTGTTTTAGGCTACTATATTAGCCTCGAACATAAACCCGCTTGACCAAATCATCTTTCTTTTGGCTCTGGTTGGGTTTATTCGCCATTTCTTTTTGTTAAAGTCGTTCTTGTGTTTTACTTTGCGCGGCAAACTGGGTTCGTCTTCTTTGTTCACCGTCTTTTGGCAGGCTTCTGCTCCGAAGCCCTCCACCTGGGTGTCTAGCTGGGCTGAATGTGAGGGAGGGGTGTAGTCACCCCCTGCACAGAGTATCCGAGGAAACCCAAATCGCACTTTGCCATGATTGGCTGAGGTGGTTGCCAGGCTGGACAACCCCCCTGCTAGGTGATTGACAGCCAGGCTGTGTGATTCGGGGTTTTGCGCATAAAAGGCAGGTCTTTTGAGCTAGAAGTCAGAGTCGCCACTGGAACTACAAGGAACCGAACAGAAGCAGAGAAAATGACGAATGCTGCAACTATCCCGTCCCGGTGAAGCCCTGCTGCAGTCCGAAGCTATCTACCCTTCGACGACTAAGAGAAGATCCAGTCCGAGGTCTGCTTCCCTTCATCCTGGTGGGGATAACAGCTCATCTTCCACAGCCAGAGGATCCTCTTCCTTGGTCGAAATCGCTGCACACTGCTGTAGTGGTCTGAAGAGCGTCTCCTGTTTTTAAGGAGCGCACCTTTTATTCACGTCGCTGCTGCCGGCTTCATCCCTGTGTGGTGCAGACACCCTTCAGACGTCCTCCTTCACCTCGAAGCTTCAGGAACCGTGGGTTTGCGGGAAACCAATAGGAACAACTGCCAGGGCACCAGCTGCACCATTGGAATAAGGTACTGTGTTCTGCTTGAGGTAACCGGGTGAACCCCTTTTCTTCATCTTCAAGGCTTGCCCTGGTCTTCCCTCCTTCTTATAACTTTTGCTTCCGAACATTGACCATATCGAAGTACTCTTGGCTACGTTGAATCGTGAACTGTGTGATATTCGGCAACAGGTCCCCGGTGTCACTTAACCCTGGCTCCGGCCCTTTGACTCTTGGACTCCTGTCTCTGAGTGTTTCTCGATTCGGTCTGCCTAACCAAATTATTGCCTGTGATTTTTGCCTCCAACTCCCTCTGGGTATCTCAGGTGCTAAGTGTGTTTTTGCCCCGGTTGCCTTTCATGTCACGGATACGCGTTTATTTAGTAGACCGAACTGCCAAAAAGTGATCGCAATCGTATTCGCAGTAACGTGTTTTGTTCGTAACACCGGTCCATTCAAACATAGGGTACTTACCTTGAGACTTACTGTACATAGTGAATTGGTTAGTTGTATATTTTTCGTGTGGTTTTAAATCTAATAGGAGTGTCGTGTTTACAACAAATGGTTTAAAAATAAATGTACTTATATTTTTTTACCTGAATCCTTGAGTCAGTGTTTGCTTGAGTCACAGTAATTGTGGTCCCTTTGTGTAATCTCTGCTACTGCTCATATACTCTTGAGATAAGCCTGGCTGCTCCGCCACTGCTACCACTCTGACATAGTACTACAGGCTTGTACCAAAGGTAAAACGTGTATTTCCACCTATGGTCTTAATTCTGTGTAGTGGTCCCTAAGGGCACTGCACAGGATTCTGCTTAACAGATTCCTCATCAGCTAAACATACTTCCAGCGTCAGTTGCTCGACAGGGGGCATAGTCCAACTCAAACTCTACCGTCAACTCCTCTTGACTACTTGGCTACTCCTCAGCTGTATTTATATTACATCACTATGACCCCATACATCAGTGCTCCCCCTCCCCGCCAAGCCCAGAAACCGTGGAGGAAGACTGCATAGGATTCGGCTTGAAGACAGCCGAAAATTATTTTTCGTGTGTGAGGAACAGAACTGTACTGGAAGAAACTGGGTGACAGTACTTCTACAATGAAGCATCAAATTGTGCCTAACACTTAATCGCCATAACCTTGTTCCATTAGACGAGAACTATCAGATACAGACAGCAAACCACTTTCATAGCGTAGCAGGAAAATGTCATGACCCTTACCCCTGGCCCTCACTGGCAAGTCAGCCTTCCAGTTAGGGCCAGGTGAAAGGCCTTAAAACCTCATCCAAGACTCTCTTGGAGTCAGTCCTGGCGCCTTTGGCGCCAGGCTCATAGCCATCATGAAGACCAACATTAGAATGGGACTATTTACTTGGGACTATTTAACGTGGGGGGTTTCAGCCAACATTGAGGCACACACATAGCTCAGTTCCAAGGAACTGAGCTCTGCGGTCTAGTCATTTGGGTGTGGCAGGCCTAGACTACTTTACCTGGACTACTTTGGTTGTGGCAGGCCTGGGACCATTTTACCTGGACTACTTTACCTGAGACTATTTAAACCGCACCCAAACAGCAGAACATGTTTCGCGTTATTCTGCTGTGGGCAGCGTAACACTCACTGTGTCCAGTTCTTTGATGCCAGTTTACCTGAAACCAAGGACCTGCAGAGAGAGAAAGAACACTACAAAACTTACCCGGAATAGTATCAGGTCTTCAATCCATCGCCGACTTCAGTTCTACTTACCTGAAGGTACGAACACCATCACCCGGCAACGCGTGCATCCTGGAATACCATAACCTGGAAAGAGGAGAAAGAAACACAGCATTAGTAAGCGTTTACTCACATTTCCTCCCGAACTAAGAAAGTCACACAATTCTTACCTGGGTAGTCATCTCCTGGTCAGTATCATCACTGGAACATCTCGGCACTCGGCAAGGAACATCGCGACCTGCAAGGAGAGAAAAGACACAAGATAGCAATATAAAAGGCGAAACAGAGCCGCGCATTGCGCATTACTCACAGGACAGCATCGCGCACACAGCGCTTTCGCCTACCGGCCCATGCTCATCTTCAAACTGCATGACAACACCAAAATACCTTTCCATACCTGAAAGGAAAGAAGCAAGACATTATTATTCGAACTAAGAGGAACATAAGAACAGCATATTAAGACTGTAAAGCAGCAAACCTACGGAGTCGCAGCAGGCCTGGATTCCCACAGGGGTCTTGCACCAGTGAAGTAACTTGGTCGATGCTTGCCCCCCCCACATCTACGCGCCCCTGCCACGAGGAGCAGGACAGAGAATCCACCTTTTATAATATTAAGGTGAGGAGAAGGCTCAAGGGGGAGGAAGGAGTTGAGGCCAAGGGAGGTGAGAAAACAAAGACAATCTGGTATTGAATCCAGCTCTCCTATATTGAAGACCCATCTTTAACCAGAGACCTTACCAAGGGACCGGGAGAGGGTTCGAGGGTGCAAATCATCCAACCAGAGCTGGATGGGGTCCCCGTGGATACCAGGTGAGCGTAACAGAATAGGAGGGTGATGAGAAATCTGCGGGAGAAGAATCTATAGAAAGAAATTAAATATTACTCACTGTTAGGACTAACGTACTCCATAGTCCCCTTTCTTCCATACAGCATGGGCGTCCCACACTAGGAACAGGACCTTTTTTCACCTAAGAAAAGCATGTCCCCTTTATTTTAAAGGCGCACAGAGGCGCAGCTATGGGCTTGTGCATTCAGAGCCCACCCTGCGGCAACTCACTACAGTACCCCTTTTACACGTTATAAATTCTGACTAACTACAATTTAGGGTGAGGATGGAGGGTCGTATGGAGGAAAGGGGACTGATTTATTTTATTATTTGAAAGATGCATATAATAATTCATTTTTAAAAGAAATAAGAAAACAAATGCATTAAAAAAGGACTTAACAATCAGAAGAAAAAACGAAAACAAACAATTTCAAAGATTAATAATTGTGTTAAAACAACATGATCCAGATATCGATTATGTCAATCAATTTGTCCTTTCACACACGCCTAAAACTTACTTTAAGAAATGAAACTCAGCAGTCATATTTATTACGGCCAAAGGAATTCATTATCAAATGCCATATTGTAGCAGCGTGAACTTGAACATAGGGTTGGATTAAGTGACCAAAGTATGACATTCACTTCACCTCTAGTGATTTGCAGTGTAGCAATATATGGCGTAGCGTCTCCACCTCCTCGGAGTTGGAGCAAATTCTACATAGTCTCAGCTCTCTCAGAACTTTGCTCCGTGGCCCCATAACTTTATTTATATGGACCAAATTTAGTCTTAATCTCATCACCTATGACCGCTAAAGTGTACTGGCAGATCTATGCAGATATTCTGGGCAGATTCCGACTGATCTGGCATTAATCAGCAAGTCAGCGTACAGATGGAAGGTTCTGACTTTGCGGATTGTGTCGATCCAGTCCCATTCTCTTAGTCTCCTTTTCGTTTGGGTTGAGCTGCAGCATAACATGTCTTTCATGATTAAGTACTTTTTGCAGAGCAGATCACACTCTATTTTCCAGTTTTGTAAGACAACCTAAGATTTTTAAGAAGCAGTTGTTTTAATAACCACCAGATTGACCCTTCCTTAACGCAAGTAATATTTTACAGCAGTGAGGATCTTCCGATAAAGGTGTGATTTTATGTCAGCCCTAACTAGTAGCGGATTATCGCTACAGGAACACTGGTAGGTGCAGGACCTTCCTCCAAAACAGGCCCTCTAGGGCATCACAATCCACCAGGGATGGGAGGCCCCAATTCTCAAACCCATAGGTTATCGATGGCACAACCGTTGCCCTATAAAATTCTAGGACCCGAGTCAAGGAAAACTA
Source organism: Ambystoma mexicanum (assembly GCF_040938575.1). Classification (NCBI taxonomy): domain Eukaryota; kingdom Metazoa; phylum Chordata; class Amphibia; order Caudata; family Ambystomatidae; genus Ambystoma; species Ambystoma mexicanum. The sequence goes on along the minus strand of NC_090923.1, from coordinate 487,212,028 downwards.
GCCAAATTTCCAGTTTACCGCAAAGGCTTCAGTTGCGAGCTTAAGCCTCTTTGAGCGTAGGTAACTTTGAAGCTCCATATGCTTTTGAAGTTCAGATATTCTACACCCCAAGTAGCAAAAATGTGAAACCCTTACTAAGGGGCAAACCCCCAACAGTCCATTGGAAGCTAATATATTTTTGCTTAATTCCTGGTCTAAATATCAGTATCTGTGATTTTATGACATTTATACTTAGATGATTTGATTCAGCATATTTAGCCAGGGCATCAGGCTTGTGCTGCAAGCCAATTGTCATGTAATCAAAAAGAACAAGGTCATCGGCATAAAGCAAGTAATCCAGACGAGTGAGGGCTAAACCCGGCAAAATGCTACAAATACTTTCCAAGATTTCGGCAAGATCTGATAGGAAAAGGCTGAACAATAGAGGGGCCAGTACGCAGCCCTGTTTCAGGCCACATGTGGTAAAAAAAATGGGCGACGACAGCTTGCTGTGTACATTCAACCGCACTCCGATAGAGGTGTCAGCACGGAGGGCCATCAGTGTCTCTAATAAGTGTGCATTGTCTAAGCTTTGTCCAAACACGTTCGATCAATACTATGAAATGCCATGGCGAAGTCGATAAATGACAGACTGGTTTCAACCTCGACATCGCCTCATTCTTTAGTAACTGTTAGGCAGAATTATATACAGTACCCTTTGGGAACACCACACACAATTAAGATTACAAGTGACAGTACAATTTAACCTTTGGTACAAGCCTGCACTACATAGTTATAGTGTTAGCAGTAGCGGAGCAGCCATACTTATCTCAAGAGTAAGTGAGCAGTATCAGATAGTTACACAAAGGACAGCAATTACTATGTTTCAGGCAAACACTGACTCAAGGTTTTCAAGTAAAAGAATATACATTTATTTCACTATTATAAGCAGTCTAAAAATCATACTCTTAATACACCACACCACTTCACTTAAATTCCAGACAAATTAAGCTCACAAAATGAAGTGGGAGCAAAATTGCACTCCAGCAATTTAAAAGGGAGGGAAAAACAAAGTTATTAGAAATTACGTCAAACCAACAGGTAAGTACTCAGGGTAATTGAACAAGAGGAACTACAGAGATAGAATCAGGTAGAAAAGGCTTATGGCTAAAGTCAATGGGTCAAAAGTCTTTTGCTCAAGATCACACAGCTCAGAGTAGTTTGCGGTAAAGTTTGTGGCACGGTTTCCGGACGAGGTTGGTTGATACAAAAGTTAGTTCAAACAGAAGAGAAGGACAAGCCCTCGGATTGGAGAAAGATTTCAAACACTTTCACCGCGGTTGAACGAAACAGACAACCGAAATTGCACAGTACCTTAAAACGGAGAGGGAGCTGTAGCTGAGGCGGACGTTCCTGGTAGTTCCTGCAGGCTCACGGTTCCTGAAGTGACTGTCGGACTGACAAGATGTAGGAAGACTGGAGGGTCCTGCACTACCCAGGGAAGAAACCAGCAGCCGAGCAAAGCAACGAATAAAAGGTGTGCTCCTCAAAACCCAAGCAGGGTCCGACCTTCCTGGCTTTTCGGCCCACTGTAGCTCTGCACAGCGAATTCAACCAGAGGAGGGGTCATGGCTTGTAGTTTGGGCGAACTGGTTGGTCCCACCAACTCAAGGGAAGAAGTTTCCTGGAGGATCTTCTCGGTCGTCGCATTCTGGATATTCGGACCTGCAGCAGGGCTTCACTGGGCGGTTCAGTCGTTGTAGGGGTCCTCTTCTGCCAGATCCTCGTTGGTTCTTTCGTTCCAGTGTCGACTCTGCCTTTCCAGTCCCATAGACCTGCTTTTTATGCAGTTTTCCCCCATTCATACAGCCTGGCTGTCAATCACACAGCAAGGTGGCTGTCCTGGCAAGGATAGTCCCCTCAGCCAATCAAACAGGAGTGCGACTTGGGTGACCAGAGGAACCCATGGCAGGGTTCCGAAGATCCCTCCCTCACATCCTGCCTACCTAGACTTTTAGGCGCCTTAAGGAGGGCCTTCTGTGTAGAAGCCCACGAAAAGACAGCAAACAATGGAGTCATCCCAGGTTTGGCTAACTAACAAAAAGAAATGGCGAATAAACCTAGCCGGAGCCAAAATAAAATGTATTTGGTCAAGCGGGTTTATGTTTGAGGCTAATATAATAGTCTAAAACATACCACGTTTATATAAAATAGCCACGGTAGAAAAGTTAGGGTAGATACCACTGCCACCAGCCAAGTCTTAATGTAAAGGGAGCGAAACACTGCTCCAAGAGGCACAGACAAAAAGGGATAAGAGTTAACCCTTTCCAATACTCCATGTAAGATGGGGTGTACTGGGTCTGTGGTTTAAAGTGACTAAAATAAAGTTAATGGCAACTTTACCTTTTATGGGGGATAGTAGTCAGCCCCAGAAAATGGGGTCTGTGGGAAGTCTCAAAGACAACCCTGTGTCACTGCACTGAAGGTGCTGTGTAACACACATGAGAAATATGAGGCCATGGAGTAGGTGAGGCTCCAGTGCTCAAGATCACACATACAGTGAAAAAACACACAGCAAAACACTGTAAGAGTGGGAAAAAGGTTCACACTCTTACCAGGTGAAAAAATAAATCCTAGAAATCCGGTAAAGCTGCTGAGGGACTCATTAGGTAAGGGAAATCAGCCATTTATGAGAATTCTCCCTAACAGTAACCTGGACCCAAAATAAATTAACATGTCTGCTTTTGTTCCTGTGCCTTTCCTAAACCCTGTTTGGAACCTGTCCAATCTACCTGCACCCTGCGCCGCTAGTTCTTTCAACACTATGGACATGTAGATTTTTGCCGGGATGTCAAGAAACGCTATGGGTCAAAAGCTACAGGCTATCCAACATTACCCTTTTTTAAATATTGGTACAATGATGGATTGAGTCCATGTTTTTGGCATAGTGGCTGGTGATGTGATTTTTCTGAAAACTAGGCCAGATATATGCCCCCAGACGTCGGGATCATGTTTTAGGACTGCATTTGACAGGGGCTTGTGAGTTCTTACTGCAACAATAATTTAACTTATTAGGCCCTCTGAAAATGAGAAATGCCAAGATTCACTCGGAGAATCCAAACATTGCCCCCACCAGCATCACCACTGTATTCTCTCATGAAGTGATCAATCCATCCTTGCTCTCGAATAGGGTAAAAGACTTAAAAGATGGGTTCACTGAGTTGTTAATTACTTGCCAAAAGGAGTATACATCTTTTGATCTGTAAGTGATTTCAATCCGGCACTTCACCTAAGTCAACGACTAGCGTGTAATGCACAACTGAAATCCTTATTTGTGTCTAAAAGTTCTTTTATTCTGAACGATGTACCATTCATATCACGGCCCTCTCCTGGAACCCCCTCCCAACACCCCCCGCCCCCACACCCCCGCCACCGGTCACACTGAACCAGGAATCAGGCTGGTTTGCAAAGTTAAAATATTTATTTATGTATTGAAAATGTATCACAATATGTTTAATGGGTATACAATAATCACCAATGGGGTGATGTAACACTAGGCAATCTCTTTAATCACAAGGAGAAATAGTGAGCAAAACAATTCAGCACTGAATAATACTTGTGTGTATGTTCAGAAAAGATAGCAGTGTGGGTACTATTTCCCCCTGCACACCCCTCAACCCCCCAACAGGCAATGTACAGAGATAGGAGGAGAGAACAGGTTTCAGGAACGGTAAAATTCAAACAATATATCAATCCCAATTTCCCCCCCAGCAACACAAGAGAAAAACGGAATTGATTGGCAAGCTGTCAAAATGGTTTTTACAGTTATCCGAGAATGGAATAATGCAACAACACTAAATATGGGCTAAATTGCTGAAATTGTTTAAATTCTTATGGGAGCCGCTTTGTATAGTTACAGTGAAATCTTAAAACTGAGGTCAGGAGCAATCAAAAGCTGTTTTACACGTGTCTGAAATTCCCTAAACGAATATTTGCCGCAAACATTTCCGTGCGCCATAATCGGTTACGGGAGAACTATATGGACTTGGATGCAAATTAAAGCTGTGGATGTTAGCTACAATCAGACGTTGGAATTTTGATTCTAGCACAAGAATTGAATGAGCTACGGACATTTTAGTGGAGGTCGTTTTTCTGAGATAGGATCAAGAATGGAAAAACAGGAATGCACTTTTAAAAGACAAATGGGATTTCTTATACTAGATTATGACTATAGAAAAAGAGAATGCCACACATGAATCTCTTGGTCAGGGACCCATCACGTGGTGGATACTGCCTTTCTTTCTGGGATTCAATTTTTTTATTCATAACACTAACTGACTTTAGAAAACAAATGAGAAACTTAGCGCAAGAAATGTTCTGACATTTCAAAAATAATCATAACACTGCTGGTTCTGAATACAAGAGAGGATGGGTTTAAGACAGGGATTACTATGGACAGTACATATGCTAGTGACACAGTCCTATCTATGGATACTCACTAGATATGTTTTTACACAGAACCTCAGGGATTCTGATCAGGGATTGGCAGCATCAAGGCGATCTCGACACCGCACGGCACAACTGGACTGGACCTGATCTGCAATGTCTCTGGCCACAGCTCGGCACAGGACTGGATTGGATCTCTTGGTTCTGGTGATAATTCTTTTCAGCAGGAAAGCAGTACAGCACAGCCCAGCTGTCTATTTTGGTTCCCCTTAGGTTTCTGGGGTGGGTTCTGGGAATTTTAAGGCCTAGCTGAAAGGGGTACAGCTATATAATGGGTCTTTCCGCTTTTCAAGTTCTTGGAGTCTGGAGCAAAGAAGATGATGTTTCTGCTTCAGGGTGCTGCTCTAGCAATCTGTTAGTGCGTGACTGTGTCCTTTTTTCAGTGCTGAGCTGTCTCTATTTATGCTTATGATAAAGGTGTGTGTGTGCTGGATTATCCTAAGTGCGCCGCCTTGCTAGGGATTGGTCAGGGTCTCCTCTCTCCCTTGATAGGAGGAGACAAACAGTGTGTCATCATGATGATGTGGGTTTACGAGGCCTAGAGTCCACCCCTCGCCTCTTGAACACAAAATCTACTTTTGGTACAATACATATTTCCATGTGTGCAACCTCTATAAAAATAAAGATATATAGATTACATATTTTGTGTAGCAGATACTCCTCCAAACCCCGTCGCTGTAAGATCGTGTGTCTGTTTTTTACAGAATTTTGCCCCTTTTGTCCGGAATACAATGTCCAATTTTGGAGCAAATTTCCACAAATGTGCGCATTGAACATGGGCATAAGTGTATGAAGTTACATCCTATCAAAAATACATTTTGTGTAATATCACAATTTCTGCCATTCCTTCCTAGAACATGTCTGGCGCCTTTCCACCCGTGCATCAGAAATCACACTGTTATTTCTATAATTTTCAAATTTTTTTTTAATATTTATTTGATTTAGTTAAAATAAATCAACCTTTCAAATACAAAATACAATAAATCAAGTAAAACATTTTAGAATTTAAAAAAAGAATACTTAATTATTTTTTCTTTCATTCTCCTATATACAATAAAACAAAAAATGAAGAAACATGAATCTGAACAGTGCAAGGTGTAACCGGCAATGCATCAACTATACCTAATCATAGATATCACCATGTAGATACTCACCATAAAATGACAAAAAATGAAATACAGACGTAAAGACAGTGTGGATTGCTAGCTTCAGTTTGGTTGACATCAGGACTGTTGATGAGTTCACTGAGTTTCCAGATTTAAACTTAATAGAAAATTAACCGTGGCAATTTGCAATGGTAAATAACCAGAACCTATTATTAAGGACCAGGTCGAATCTTGGGGAGCAAAGCATAAATATTTACAATGTCTGGCATAGTGGGTTTCTCGCGTTGGCCGGAGGACCTTACATTCCGTGATAAGATGCACCAAGGTTTCGCGAGTGTCCATCGACATGCAAAAGCGGCAAAAATTTTCACAGGGGCTCAAGAGTTTCCTTTTGGCCTGTAGGTCTCGTGTAACCCATAAATTAAAATGCACTCTTAATATGTTGTTGCAAAATTTATGTGAAGGGCAACAAATTAAGTTGGTAAGGTGCGTAGTTTTTTATGTGGGAAACAACACTCCTCAGCATCTTGATACAGAAGACAAGCTGTGCGAGTGAGAGACCAATCTGCGTGATACAATTTTGATTTAGCTTTGTCTGGATTTTGCAGTAGTAAATCCAATGAAATATCTGCCGAGGTTAGCACACGATAGACACTCATCAGCCAGGATTTGATAAACGACTGCTTCAATGAAAAAATGGATGATGTAACATAATTTAGCAGAACTTGCAGAGTGGTTGAAAGCAAGCATTTCCTAAAAAAGGAGCATTGACGCCAGTTGTAAACAGACTGCAAGGAAACTAAGCCAAGTGTGTATCTTACCCAGGCAGCTGGAATGCAATTTGGGAGGTGTAATATTCGGCGACAATATTTTGCTTCCCATTTCGCAAATTGTAAGGAAGGAATATTCTGAAAGGATTCAAGACCGTACAATAGAGCTGGGATTGATTTCATGGTCCAGAAATGCCAGGCTGGCAAGATGGAAAATTTGCCATACTTATACATAAGAATACCAACTTGTGAGGTAAGTGATGTTAGCCTTGTCTCTAGGCGTGTAATGTGGCCTGTTGGGTGTACTGAACTCTCGAAAATGATGCCAAGGTAGGTGTAATGCGGCACCATATTTATGGGAATATGATTAAAGGTCCACACATGGGATAGCGGCCCACGTCGCCTTGGGGAGTATCCGATGATATGTGTTTTAGAAGTATTTATTTTCAATTCATTGTTTTGAGTGTAGATAAAAAAAAGAGCATTCAACAATCGTTGCAAGCCTACTTGTGTTGTAGAAATAAGAACTAAAGCATACAAAAGCGTTTGAATTGGACGATTGTTTAATTTAGGGGAGTCCGAAATCACATTGGACAAATCATATCTAACGTCTTGAATTAAATAATTATAGATTGCCGATGCCAGAAGACAATCTTGTTTAAGGCCTCGTGAGGTACTGATCTGTTTCGAAAGCACACCATCTAATGAAAAGCGAATGTAATGCATGTATCACATCTCAGGACATTGGTCTCTACGCCGCTTCGCTAATAGGAGCACAGCTCACTGAGTCGAAGGCAGCGTTGAGGTCAACGAACGCGAAGAATGCCAAACAAAATGCAATACTCCGCAGTGACCACTGGATGTCGGACCTATGCACAGCATGTGATTCTAAGCAGATTAACAAACATCAGAAACCTGTTTCTGCAAATGACACTGCATTTTAATCGAATTTAGGGCAAATAAATGAATCGATGTTCCCATTCCTTCAACAAAACCTGTTTGATGCGGGTCACGTAAATGTGAGTGTAGGGTCCAGTCATTGAAGTCTGCAAGAATCATTTTGGAGAAGACTTTCCCCGGTGCATCTAGCAGGGCTATGGGCCGATAATAAACTGGAAGACTACGATCGCCCTTCTTGAATATAGGAATGATGATAGATGTCTTCCAAGCACTAGGGATCGCCCGAGTGAGATGTTCTTGAAGATAATATAAAGGATATGGGGCCATTCATCAGGATGGGCCTTAAGCATAAAACTAGAGAGCCCATCAGGTCCTCTTGCTCTAGATGAACTGGCTTGCATAATGATGGAACAAATTGATAGTTCAGACAACTGTAGCTGCCAAGGTGAGGCAGCTGAGGGACTACATCATATCATCAAAGGCTGGATCAGCATATAAGGAGGAAAAATGGGTGATCCAGTCGGATTCCGGGACGCCGTTGATTTGCGCGTCGCCCTGAAGACTGTAGCTTTGGTTATTTAGTAATTGCCACATCATCGCTGAGTTTTTATTTGACATGGCAGCTTGCATGGAAATACTGTCACGCTGATACTGAGACGCTTTTTTGCTCCTGAGCCAGTTTTTAGAATGGCATTTGGCAGTTTTTAAGAGTTTCCAGCTTTAGGGGTCATTCAGAGATAGTATTTTTTTTCGGAGCTTTCTGTAATCGGCTTTGACACGCTGGGTTTCAGCGTCGAAGATATGTGGATGTCAGACATGATTATGCAGCAAAAAGGAAATGGTTTGCATGAAAGGTTTTAAAAGCTCAGGGTACTGAGCTCCGTTATATTGCAACGCATTATGTTCTAGGATGTTTGTGAGAGACATGATCTTGCCTGAGTTCCATCAAAGACGACTTTTGGCCGATTTTACAGTTTCCCCAGCGTGTAAGACCTGTCTGGTTGGAACTTCTCCAAAGTTCCATGTGAACTGCGCTACAAGTAATCTATGATCACTAGTTGGGTGATCACTAATAGAAAGATGTTGGACATTTTGGAACAATTTGGGTCTCACATAGATGTAAACAAGTGTGCTTGTACTATTCCCACGCTGCCACGTGTAATTGCAAGGTACATCCCCCTTAACAGAGCCATTTAGCATATGTAGGTTGCGATGGTACATGATTCTTGTCCATTTCTTAGCTGTCGAGGTTATGCCAGGTCTATCTCGACAATCCAAATTGAGATCTCCTGCAATGATGGTGAGTGATGGCATGTCTGAAAATAATCAAATCCAGGGTCCCATTCAAACCTTCATAGAATACATTATCGGACATGGTGGCAGTGTTGCGATAGACATTTACTAGGGCCAATTCTTGGGAGTGGCCCAAGATTAATACCAACTGAATTTGAGTCCCTACCGAGGCCCAAGGTGTGATGCTAAAGCCACTAGCACTATGCACACCCACAAAGAGACTCAACGATGGACGACCACTACTCGGGATTGCAGGGAGGAGAGTAGTCTGATAACCATCCCAAATGGGGCACGTAGTGAGCCAGGTTTCCTGTAGGGCTATCAGATGATGGATGCTGGATAAATTGGCTATAGAGGAGCGCAGATGGGCGTGACCCCTTGTGTTCCAGCTTAAAAGCTGAATAGTGTCTTTGGCGCAGAGTGCTAATGGTTGCTGATGATGGTGGTCTTCACTTTGGGACTCATGGTTTTGCCTCTGCACTCCGATAGATGTGCGATTTCCGACTGATATTTTGCAATTTTGAATGGGCTTGTTCAGGCTCCTCTGCTATGAGAAAGCCCATGCTAAATAGTTGCATTCTGCATTGCCAAATGGAATCTCGGACCAGCCCAGAGAGGATCCACAGTCTGACTACAGAGCATGTGAATTCAGAGATAAATTCAATTTGGTCTATGTCATGAGAGGACAGATTTCGTAACTCACGATGTCTCTGAATAGATTCAAAACACTTTGCTGGTTCAGATCATAACACGGAAAGTTTCCTTCTCTACATTTTAGGATAAGGGTAGAGAATTGCCCACGACAAGGGTTCAGATGATGTGAGACTGAATGTGTATTCGATTTCTCCGGAGCCCAATGCAAATGTGAGTTAGCAGTGTTTGTGCTAACTTGAGGGTGGTACACATCTTCTTGAGCAACTTGCTGTGTAGTAAATGGAATATGGGAAGGCTGCTTGCTAGACTTGGCTGCAACAGGAAAGAAGGAATTTTGCGCTTTGGCTAAGCTAATCGCCAGATAGTCATCTACTTTTTGTTTAAAATTCTCAAGCTGATCTAGTGTAAGTGGTGCATTGGAAGTATCTGCCTGGTTCTGGTGACCCCGGGTGCTGGAGGTATTAGCAAAAGCCACAGCAAGGGGAATTGGAGGTTGGACAGGTTGAATGACTACAGATGATGAGTGATTTGAAGTATTAGGCAGAAAGGGATTGTGGGCGTTTGAGAAGAGCCCCACATGGGCAGCGTTTTGTGCTTTTAAAGAGGCAAGTTGCTTGTCTGCCTCAAATTGCGATCTATAGATAGTACTAACTGAGACAGGGGGGGAAGGGTGGCTCCAGATCGGGTAACATTAGCTTGTTGGACCATTCTCGGGGGCATCAAGGAATGCACGGGGGGAGGAATGGGTAAGGCTGGTTGGGACGCAGCTTGTAAGGGAATGACCGGGGGCAGGCCAACCAGCACCGATGGGGCCAAAGAGAATGGTAAAGGAACAAACTTGCTGAGAGACAGCCGGCACATTGTCTTTTAGGGCAGTGGATTTGCCCAAGGCTTTCAAAAATGAATTCAGGATTTTTTTAGTTTGCTTGAGATTAGCCATATTTTTTGTTTTTTTATTGCAAGAGGCTTTTTTTGGTGCAACTTTTGGGTTTCTTACTTTAAGGGCGTCTAGGTGGCTAAAACCCTGGCCTGTTTTGCGCTCATGGCTATGCACCGTAAGCACTTGGGTCGCCTCTGGCACAAAATCTTGTGACGGTTGGACTGTAGGTTCATACCCTTTAACAGGGGACTGAGTATGGCTCATATGAGTGATTGGTCGTATGATGCCAGAGATCAAGGGCAAAGCACATGCCTCCGTAGGCAATACTTCGAACAAAATGGGAGTGAGTACATTGGTCATGACAGATTTAAACCCTACCACCCCCTCTAGTGATTCATTCATCAACCTTTCCCCAGTGGTTGGTGACACATTTTGAAACAATGAAGAATTATAATGGGTCAACATCCACTTCATCAAATCATCAAACTGTTTGGATTGGTGAGACACTTTTGTGTCCAGTGATTCGAATAATTCACACAGGCTCATGATAGTAGTATTAATAGCAATCAACGCCGGTTGAATCATGGTTGAATGTTATAAAAATAAATCTGAAGGAACTGTTTTCAGTATTCTGGGTGTGGGTAAGACAAATGAATGAAGCATAGAGTTTTTAGAGTTCTGGGAGTGTTGGTGAGATAAGGTAACTTTACTGTACCAAGGGTCATCAGTGGAATGATGGTGAGCCCTCCATACAATCGGAGATTCACATTGGCTGGCATGAATGAATAGGCCAGTTTGATCCTGCATTAGGGAAGGAAAAGTGATCGGGGAAATAGCAATGCGAGAGGAAGAGAGGCGTGTACAATTTTTGGTAGAGGCTAGCATTGTGATGTCAGATAGAGGACACGGGTTGACCCTTACACATGGAGTTCTTAATGGGATAGATATGTCTTGTGCATGTGAACCTTCTGGTCTATTGCTTTTGCCTAGATGGAAGATTGACATTGATGAGATGGAAACAATGGATTCATCTATATTATCGTCAAAAGTAAATTTCTGTTTTGTGGATAATGATATACCTGTTGAAATTAGTGAGTGAGGGGGTGTAGAAGTCTTGGGGTTGAAGTCCAACCTCATCATGACTGGTTTGAGTCGATTGATTCGTCAGTATTTCAGGCTTAGGATGTTAGGCGGCATGTTTGTAGTGAGTCTATATGCCATAGTTATAACAAGCCAGCCGACAAACACAAGATAAAGAACACAAGACTGGATTAATTACTAGTCGACTAGCACAATAGCAATTTGAAAGGGCTGAAATGAGCAGTGTATTAGTCCTAATACCTGTGTCAACAGATGGTTCACGGTTGCTTATACGTTCATGGGACACGTGTTACAAGAAGACAACAGAAAGGAAAAAGTGAATAATAGATTAGGAGTTCGCACAGATAATGAACATTAATAAGGCACCTCAATTGAAGCCTAAAATAAACAAAATTATTAATGGGGACAACTTCCAAATGTCCCAACCAAGCAATAATACGAGAACCAGAAGTAACGAAACTGACGCCAGGACCCCACCCAGCGCACCCCAAACAGCAAACAGTACTTGTGGTACTTGCACAGGTGCGCGGCGCGGGTGCGCAGATCCCCGGATAGATGAAGGGGCAGGTTGGGGCGGGGTCACCACGGGGGAGTGGACGTCAGTCAGTTGTCCTTTTTTACTTTCTTTAGAAGACAGGCAAGCCGCGGTGTTGCCTGTAATGACGTCCTCCGGGCCGTCGTTCAGGAGCACTGCAGAGCGCGATCCAGGCAAAGTCCTAGACGCAGGGAAGAGCCGCTCGGCGTGACCGTCCAGCAAACAGTACTTGTGGTACTTGCAATTTTACATAGTAAGTGATTTGTATTTAAACAAAATGTTCTTTGTGAATGTCCAGCCACAGATTGCTGTTTGTCTCTGCCTCCTCCTTCTCCCTCCAGCTCAGAAGCAGTCTCCTCTCAGTGCCTCCTGGGCCCAGGCTATTTTACGACCCTTCACACATAGCCTTCCTTTGACTGGAGGAAGTCCATTGTCTTCTTCCCCTGGCAGACCAAATTCTTCCCCAACCCTATAATCATCATATAGGTGTGATTTCCTGTTGGAGAGAGAGAGAGGCCTTGCCTCTGTGGGGGAAGCTGTTGTACTGGTTTGGTGGCTTTGAGTCAGGCTTAAATTCAAAAGTTATTTCTGTTGCATTTTTCCTTTGCTTCAAACAAACCTGTAAATTCAAATTCTAAACCATGGGATTAAACAGTTACAACCTAGGTTACTCTCAATAACAGGTCATTTAGATTTCAGACATTAGATTTCAGTTGTATAAGTTTGCAGTTTTAATGCAGGCTTCCGACAGCTGTCATTCAGGCGGCTGAAGGTACTGTGCCTAGATTTTGATAAATTCCACAGGCAGGCAACATTTGCTGTGGATGTTTTGATGACAAATTCAGCTTTTCAGGACATTGTAATAGCACCATGATTTCTTGAATTAAATGAATCGTAACACCCAGCAAGAATATTGGATGTTTGAGGGTGTTTTGTACTGGCATTCTGCAGTCTCAGCAACCAAGAAAAAGGTTTTCAATGCATGATTTTGGATTTCTTTCAGCAAAGCACTGCTTTTTCCTCTGTGCTCCATTGCCCTTTATTGGGTAGCCCAGTGACATGTTTCAGGAGTGAGATCTCTGTTCCGCCACTGACAACATGCATGGCAGATTTGGCAGCCATCTTTTTGTGTTGCAAAGCGCGATTTTCAAAGGTTTTGGCGCGCACAAGGGTTTTGCGGCCCTTTTAGGATTTTTGGCACCATCAGAACACAGGGATGCCGCATGGTAGAGCAAAAGTGGGTCAATACATCCCACAGAACTAACTAGTTGCAAAATCTCTTGAGCATCATTCAGCATTTATTCATACTAGTAAAAGCGAAGCCATTGTTTGTATTTGTGCCTGAGAGATTTTCTCTGGGTATTTTCTGATGAAGGGCAAAGTTCAAGTGCCCATCTCAATTCTCTTTTGCTTGCTTGGATAAACGGGTCAAAGATGTGTTTTCGTAGAATTATGCCTCTATTTCCAGGTTGAGGCATTGCATTGTAGACCCCATCTAAGACGTCTTTGTAAAGGGTGGTTAGCAGGACCTGCTCTAGTTTGCCATGTGGAAAATACCCTGCAACTTGGCTATATACGCTGCATTCCAGAAGATTCTATTCTCGGCCACTGTGGCCTCTACTTTGTGGCCATAGACGGGACCGCCCACTCCCCGTTCTGCCACCTCCAGGTGCAAGGATAGAGAGTTGTGATTTGTTTATGTCATTGATTTTTACAAACTGCAACATTTCACCAGACACAAAATAGTAGTCCAAGATGCTACTAGAGTTACCTCAATGCCAAGTAGGGCTTGGCGGGATATCTCCCATTGTCATTCCATTCAACATATTGAGATCCCAGGCACTCATTAACTCCATCCATGCGTTCCCACGCTTCTTAGCCATGACACTGTAATGCGACAATCGTGTTAGTAGAATCTAGACAAAGTGCATTCAGGTCACCACATATCAGAATAGAATTAGCATGGTTAACCTTTTGCCACTCAGATTAAATCTTCCACAGGCTAAAATTCAGAGGTTAATCACTAGAGTAGGGGACATGTCAACATACAAGTTCCTGTTCCAAGACAAGTGAATTGCTTGGATGAAGGCGTTTGGAGTGGCATATGAAACTGCAGTTATACAAATATCATTCTGAAATCCAAAAAGTAATCCGGCGGCTGGTCTACCCTTCAGACCTTTGTATGCTGGGTTCAGCCGACACTGGAATCTGTCCACTAGGGCACAAGGAGCCAGCATTCCTGGATGCAAAAGAAGTCGGCCTCAAGGATAGGTGAAGTTCCTGGAGATAGTAAATTGCCATAACCTCTAGAATTCCATGACAGGCGCTTGATTGATGTATTTGTTTCTAGTTGCTAGTTCTTATGTGCATTCAGGCATGCCGCCACCCAATGCCAGTCCATGTCATCTCTACCATCCATATTTACGGTTGGGTGAATAATAGCAAGTCGCCCTGCCGAGCCATCTCTTGTACAAGTAATTGTTAAAATCGGTTGAAGTTGGGCTGCTCTTGAAGGCTTGGTAGTGAAATTAGCAGCACAAGTGACCGAAGCATAGAGGGGGGCTGGAGAATGCCGAGTCCCCGAATAAGGTGTTAGGGAAAAGCCCCATGATTCCAAATGTGCCGAGGCTGCAAGGACCGGATTTAAAACCAGCCTAGAGGCGAAATGACAGAGTACCTTGTCTAATCTCAAGTTATTCCAAAATTACACCTGCTTGATGTCAGCTGAGCTTAGGTGAGACAAGGTCAGCACTTTGGTGAGTAGCTTCAGGACAGTCGTCCTGTTTAGTGTTAACTGAATACAGTCATTTAGCACCCAAGCTAAGAGTAATTGCATATTTGCGGGGTCCCGCTGGGCTGGCATTGCTGGAGCCACTGTACCTTTATTTAGAATACAGCGCCGCTCCTCCAGTGTTCAAAAGGTAGGGGGGCTCCCACCTGCTGCATGGATAGTAGAAGGAGCTTGTGGTAGGCAAATTGGTTCTTCAGCATCAATAGCTGCAAGGAGATCCAGTGTGGGAGCTTTTGGGCCTGCAATGGCATTTGTGGCTCAAGAGCAGCCCCAGAGAACCCAATAATGTCATCCACAGCATTTGGAAGCGTAGATGGTGAGGCGGCTTCCCTGGCTGCACCCCTCACAGTGTTAAGTGGTGAGACTTGTTCTGTCAGGTCATCATTCTCGGCCTCGGTCACAGACATCATTGTATGGGGCAATAGTTCAGGTAATGTTGTGGCAGGTGAATCTGGAGCCATGCCAAAGTGGTGAGGTGCAAGTTGGTGCACCTGGGAGCACTGGGGTACAAAAGGAAGGCACAGGAGTGCAAGATTCCTAAGAAATTTCCTTGAGCTCCTGCCTGCGTTCTTATGGGCAGCTTTCCTATTTCTTTATTTCTTTGAAGTTTGACCACTTGTTGGAAGTTCCACAATCAGTGCCAGTTGTGTAGGTTTAGCAGGAAGGGAAGATTTCTTTGGCGTCACTGCAGAACACCCAAAGATCCCGAAAGACACTTACGGGACCGGAGAGGACGTATCCAAGTCCACCACTTCGTTGTCGCTGCAACTCGCCTCCCCCCCTTCCTTCACGTAGGAAGGACTCTGGCGTTTGCATTAAGATTGAATCATCATGGATGGGAACCTGCACCGTAAGTCCCTGTGAGTTCTCAGAAGTGCTCACAGAAAGAGCGTCCAGAGACTCTGGACAAAGTTCCACTTCCTCATTTACTTCCAAAGGAGTGAGTAGCTGGATGGCTAGAGAAGGGAGATCAGACAATTGTGCCCCCTCTCTTTCAGTGGCAACAGGCCTAGTCACGAAGTTAAATAAAATATGCCACTGCAGACCTTTTAAAAAAGATTCCACAAAGGACATTTTCAATTCAGGGGTTTTGTTTGGTGTAGGGAGAGCTTTAAGGGACCCTGGGTTGTCATAGTTACTGTTGCTAATAATGAAAGAGCTTTGCGTCATGATGCCCATTGTGTCCTATTCAAATTCCAAAAAAGCTGGAGGGGAGATGTTCCTATTATGAGACCCAGGGGTTTCCTTTCCGGAGGTACTAGATGAGGACATACCAGGCTCCATCCTCTTTAAAAAAAGAACCAAGTTCCAAGTCTGATCTCTTTAAAGATTTCCCTGTTCTTAGTCAAAAGCATTAAAAAAAGATTCTTTCTCACTCGCAGGTGTATGTATACCGGAGTTAACGGAGCGTCCTACTGGTAACAGATTTTCCTTATCACCTTCATTTTGGAATGCGAGCGATTGGCAATTGGATTTCCCAAATTGGAATACATTTGCCCCTGCAGCCTGTGGTTGAAACCTTGGCGGTGCTGATTTGGGGAGGCCAACTGGAGCTTTAAACCTCAGTGTTGAGGCTTGCCGGGTGGAATGGAAGCGCACCTGCTTCAGCAAAGATGATGAAAACGGTGAAACCGCATCCAGCAGCAAATTCCTCAGCTGTGCTGGTGGAAGAAAAGATCCCTCTGCCCTTCCAATGCTCGGCGCAGCAAAAGAGATTAAATTGTCAGCAGGGGGTAAATTCACTGAGCTCTTACTCTGGGCTGTTATAATTGGCACAGGTAAAGTAAAATTTGAGGCAGAGACCGGAGAGTGCAAATGACCGGATTCCATTGGACCGAAGGCTTGCTTACCCTTCGTGCATGAAGTGTTAAAGCACTGGGATTGAGTTGCCTGCGTTAGTGAGGGTGCCCCGGTAGCCAAGGTAGCTGCAGAAGAGGAAGGCACTGGGTGCAATATAGCCGGCAGAGACCGGGATAAGTAGGTCGTAGGAGGCCATGTGAACAATAGCGCCAGCAATGTCAGTGGTTACCAAGCTGGGGAAAAGGAACAAGTTAGTTACCTGTAACTGTTCTCCAGCATGGGTCTGGCATGGACTCGCATGCGCATGAATATTCCCTGTCATCAGGCTGGGAATCCTCGGTAAAGAAAATATCAGTTTCAGTTTCACTTCTGAACTGTCTTTCTCCTATAAACCAATCACTGGTCTCTGGGTCATACTGCCCCCAGCCAATGACTGCCCTCTACCTAAGCCCCACCTCTGTCAGCCATCTTTCAGATTTGGTAGCACCTAAAGTGGCAGTAGGACCAAGAGAAGAGCCGGAGAGGGGTAGGCGGGAGGGTTCGCATGTGAATCCATGCTGGAGAACAACAGTTACAGGTAAGTAACTTGTTCCTTCTCCAGCATGGGGTCTGGCATGGATTCACATGCTCATGAATAAAGAATACACAGATACACAGAAGTACACACATGCACAACCATGGGAGGTGGCAAGGCTCAACATTAAGCATCTCTTACCTCCTCACCAGGCTTACCTTCAATCAAACAGGTTGCGCAGCACTGCTTGGCCGACTCTGGACTCCTCCCTGGAATCCCAGTCGATGCAGTAAAATCTCGTGAAGGTGTGCGTCGACCTCCACATAGCAGCCCTGCAGATCTCCAGCAGGGGCACACCAGACAGGAACACTGTAGTTGCAGCGATCGCTCTGGTCGAATGGGCTCTCGGACGGCCAGGCAATGGTCGGTTTGCCAACCGGTGACAATGGGTGATGCAGCCGAAGAGCCATCTGGAGATGGAAGCCTTGGAGAGGGCCTTCCCTTGGTTCAGAGGGCCACATCCAGCGAGTGCAGCAAAGTCCTTTCAGCCAGCGAAGAAAGTCTGAAAAAACACAGGCAACACCAAGAGTTCATTGAAATGAAATTCCGACGGAACCTCGGGCATGAAGGAGGGGTGCATCCGCAGCACCACCCTTGTCTCGTGAAAAGTCAAGTAGGGCGGCTTACAGGACAGGGCCTGTATCTCACCCACTCTCTTGGCAGAGGTGATGGCCACGAGGAAAGCGGTCTTCCAAGAAAGGAACTTGAGATGAGCTTGATGCATCGGCTCGAAGTGGCCCCATCCCTCCACCCGCCCCAGGACCCTAGTCAGCACCACGTAGAGTTCCCACGGCAGGTCAGGGGCCTTCACCAGCGGGAACAAACGGAACAGTCCCTTAAAGAACTCCTTCAATAGATGACGTGACCAAAGAGAAATCGTCCCGAGGATCTAGTGTAACGGAAGATAGCCGCCAGTTGCCCTTTGATGGAGGCGTGAGCCAGCCAACGACAACAAGTACGGAAGGACTTTGGGGGCCATGGCACTCAAAGGGTTAATCGTTTGCGACTGGCACCAAGTCGTGAAACGCTTCCATTTGTGCCCCTAGCACTTAAGAGTCGACGACAACCTGGCCCTGGCAAGGACCTCCTTGCAGTCCACTTGCAGCTCGTACCCACTGAACACTGATGCTGCAGGAGCAAGGCCTTCAGTTTCAGCAATCCTGGGTCGTGGTGCAAGATTGCAACCCCTTCCCTGGCGAGCAGATCCCCGACAGCTCGACTGGAGGTGCTGCTGGCATGCTGAGAAGGTCCACGTACCAGATCTGCCTCTGCCACGCTGGTGCGACGAGGATCATCCTGCACCGACACCGTCCGAGTTGACTGATGACTCGTAGTAATAGAGGCAACAGAGGGAATGCATACAGTAACAGGTCTTCCTACAGGAAGGAGAATGGGTCCCCATGCTCCCCGGCTGGGGGAAACTGCTGGTGAACCTCCGGCACTTCATGTTCGTCACTGTTGCAAATCGATCGATCTGGGGTCTGCCCCATCTGAGGAAGAGGCTGTCCACTTGATCCTGCTAAAGCTCCCACGTGTGGCAAGAGCGCAGCTCCCTGCTGAGAGAGTCGGAGACTATGTCTTATGCCCGCGAGGTGAAAAGGAACAAGAAACATCCCCTGGGCGACGGCCCAGTGCCACAGGTCCTGCGCCTCTCTGGAGAGCACCAGTGACCTGGTGCCTCCGTGTTTCCTGATGTAAAACATTGTGGTGGTATTGTCCGTGAAGACTCATGTTAGGCAGAATCCTGTGCAGTGCCCTTAGGGACCACTACACACAATTAAGACTACAAGTGGTAATACAAGTTCAACTTTGGTACAAGCCTGTACTACACTGTTAAAGTAGCAGCAGTAGCGGAGCAGCCAGACTTATCTCAAGAGAAAATGAGCAGTAGTAGAAATTACACAAAGGACCACAATTACTGTAACTCAAGCAAACACTGACTCAAGGTTTTTGGTTGAAAAGTAAAAGTAAATTTATTTCTAGACCATCTGTTCGCAAAACACTTCACTTCTATTAAATTAAAACCACACATAAAATACACTACACACAACCAATTCTCTTTGTGCAGAACAACTCAAGGTAAGTACCTTATGATTTGACAGACTGGTGTTATGAAACAAAAAAAGTTACCGGGAATACATATGCGATCACTTTTTGACAGTAATGACGGTTCGGTCTTAGTAAAGATACGCATATCCGCGGGAAGAAATGTTACGGAGTTAAAACACACTTAGCACATGAGTTAACAAAAGAGAGATGGGGACAAAAATCATAGGCAACACTTGTCAAGGCAGACAGAATTAGAGAACACTTTCTGACAAGAAGATAAAAGTCAATAGGCCTGCGCCAGTGTCAAGTGGAACCGGGTTCCTGTTATCGAGGATCACAGTCAGATAGTTCACGATTGAAGATTGCCAGGAGTACTTGGATATTGTCAAAGGAGGAAGCAAAAGTTATAAGGAGGGAAGGAAGACAAGGGCAAGCCTTGGATGAGGTGAAAAGGGTTCACCCTAGTTCCTCGAAGCTGGACACAGTACCTTATTCTTTGAAGAAGCTGGTGCTACGGCAGTTGCTCCTGGTAGTTTCCTGCAGGCTCACGTTTCCTGGAGCTTCAGTCGTGGGGACAAGAAGGACGACGCCTGGAGTGATCTGCACTCAGGGATGAGACCAGCAGCAGCGACGATGAATAAAAGGTGCGCTCCTTAAAAAACAGGAGAGGCTCTACAGATGGCTATCCGGACCACTACAGCTGTGTGCAGCGATTTTGACCAGGAAGAGGATACTCTGGCTGTGGAAGACGAGCTGGTTGATCCCACCAAGCTCAAGGGAAGACGACTCTGGACTGTATCTTCTCTTGTCGTTGGAGGGTAGATAGCTCAGGACTGCAGCAGGGCTTCACTGGGACTCGGTAGTTGCAGCAGCTGTCTTCTTCTCCGCTTCTCTTCGGTTCCTTGCAGTTCCAGTAGCCACTCTGACTTCCAGCCCAAGAGTCCTGCCTTTTATGCGAAAATCCCCCATTCACACAGCCTGGCTGTCAATCACACAGCAGGGGGGTTGTCCGACCCGGACAACCACCTTAGCCAATCATGCCAAAGTGCGACTTGGGTTTCCAAGGATACCCTGTGCAGGAGGTGACTACACCCCTCCCTCACATTCAGCCCACCTAGACACCCAGGCGCCAAAAGGAGGGCTTTATGAGAGAAGCCCACCAAAAGACGGTGAACAAAGAAGACAAACCTGGTTTGCCGCGCAAAGTAAAACACAAGAAAGACTTTTACAAAAAGAAATGGCGAATAAACCCGACCGGAGCCAAAAGAAAGGGCATTTGGTCAACCGGGTTTATGTTCGAGGCTACTATGATAGCCTGGAAAAGTACCACGTTTATAGAATATAATCGCAGTATAAAAGTTAGGGTAGATACCCCTGCCACCAGCCAAGTCTGAATGTTAAAAGAGCAAAATAAAGCTCAGAGGGGCACAGACAAAAAGGGATATTAATTAACCCTTTCCAGTACTCCACGGAAGATGGGGTGTACTGGGTCTGTAATTTTAAATGACTATGTAAAGTAAATGGCAACTTTACCTGTTTTCTGGGGGACAGTAGTCAGCCTCAGAAAATTGAGTCAGGGGGAAGTATCAAAGACAACCCTGTGTTACTGCACGGAAGGTGCTGGGTAACACATGAAAATGGGGTTCATGGAGTGGTGTCGTCCAGAGCCCACTATTACACAAACAGTAAAAATACACATGGCAAAACACATGTAAGAGTGGGAAAAAAGGCTCACACTCTTACCAAGTGGAAAAATAACTCTAGAAATCCAGCAAAGCTGCTGGGGGACTCACTAGGTGAGGGGAAATTAGCCATAGAATGAGAATTCTCCCCAACAACTCACCACTTTGCCCTTGAGAGATGGAAGAAAAGACCACAGGGCCCAAAACACTGCCCGAAGCTCCAGGACGTTTATGTGGAGCTGCTTCTCCTCCGGCAGCAACAGACCTCTGGTGTGGAGATATCCGGTGTGGGCTCCCCAGCCTTCCAAAGAAGCATTTGTCGTGACCGTCTCCTGGTACGGGGGGCTCTGGAAATCCGTGCCTCTGGTGATGTTGGGGCGCACCCCCCACCACCTTATCTCTCTGCGGAACTACTCGTTGATAACAATCCTGTCTTTGAAGCTTCCGGGCACCTGGATCCAACGGGTGTCCAGGAATTCCTGGAGTGGTTGCATCCGTGCAGTGCCCTTAGGGACCACTACACACAATGAAGACCACAGGTGGCAATACAAGTTTTACCTTTGGTACAAGCCTGTACTACTATGTTAAAGTGGTAGCAGCAGCAGCGCAGCCAGGCTTATCTCAAGAGTATATGAGCAGTAGCAGAGATTACACAAAGGGACCACAATTACTGTGACTCAAGCAAACAGTGACTCAAGGTTTCAGGTAAAAGAATTATAAGTACATTTATTAAACCATCAGTTATAAACACAACACTTCTATTAAACTTTAAACAAAGCCACACGTTAAATATACTACAACCAACCCAATTCACTTTGTACAGTAAGTCTCAAGGTAAGTACCCTGTGTTTGAATGAACCGGTGTTATGAACAAAACACGATACCGCGGATACGGTTGTGATCACTTTTTGACAGTTCGGTCTACTAAATAAACGCGTATCTGTGACACACACTTAGCACCTGAGATACCCAGAGGGAGTTCGAGGCAAAAATCACAGGCAATATTTAGGTTAGGCAGACAGTATCGAGAAACACTCAGAAACAGGAGTTCAAAAGTCAAAGGGTCGGAGCCTGGTTTAGATGACACGGGAGGCCTGTGTCGAAGATCACACTGTTACAGTTCACGATTCCATATAGCCCAAGAGTACTTGAATATTGTCAATGTTCGGAAGCAAAAGTTATAAGAAGGAGGGAAGACAAGGACGAGCCTTGGGAGATGAAGAAAAGGGGTTCACCCAGTTTCCTCACGTAGAACACAGTACCTTATTTCCACGATGCAGCAGGAGCCCTGGCAGTTGTTCCTGTTGGTTTCCCGCAGACCCACGAATCCAGGAGCTTCGTTGTGAAGGAGGACGTCTGAAGGGGGTCTGCACCACGCAGGGATGAAGCCGGCAGCAGCGACAACGAAAAGGTGTGCTCATAAAAAACAGGAGAGGCTCAGCAGGTGGCTATCCAGACCACTACAGCAGTGTGCAGCGATTTCAACCGCGGCAGAGATCTCTGGCTGAAGAAGGTGCGCTGGTTATCCACACCAGGCCCAAGGGAAGAAGACTCCGGACTGGGTCTTCTCTTAGTCGTTGAAGGGTAGATGGCTCAGGACTGCAGCAGGGCTTCACTGGGACGGGGTAGTTGCAGCAGCCATCGTTCTCTCAGCTTCTCTTCGGTTCCTTGTAGTTCCAGAGGCGACTGACTTCCAGCCCAAGAGAGCTGCCTTTTATGCGCAAAACCCCCATTCATACAGCCTGGCTGTCAATCACGCAGCAGGGGGTGACTACACCCCTCCCTCATATTCAGCCCACCTAGACACCCAGGCGCCTTGAGGAGGGCTTCTCTGCAGAAGCCCGCCAAAAGACGGTGAACAAAGAAGGCAAACCTAGTTTGCCGCGCAAAGTAAAACACAAAAAGGACTTTAACAAAGAAATGGCGAATAAACCCAACCGGAGCCCAAAGAAAGAAGATTTGGTCAAGCGGGGTAATGTTCGAGGCTACGATGATAGCCTGGAACAGTACCACGTTTAAATAATATAATTGCGGTAGAAAAGATGGGGAAGATACCACTGCCACCAGCCAAGTCTTAATGTTAAAGGAGCAAAACAAAGCTCAGAGAGGCACAGACAAGGGATAGGAGTTAACCCTTTCCAGTACTCCATGTATGATGGGGTGTACTGGGTCTGTAGTTTTAAATGATTATGTAAAGTAAATGGTAACTTTACCTGTTTTCTGGGGGACAGTAGTCAGCCCCAGAAAATGGAATCAGGGGGAAGTCTCAAAGACAAGCCTGTGTTACTGCACGGAAGGTGCTGTGTAACACACATGAAAAGTGGGGTTCATGGAGCGGTGTCCTCCAGAGCACACTATTACACAAACAGTAAAAATACACATGGCAAAACACATATAAGAGGGGGGGTGGGAGAGGCTCACACTCTTACTAAGTGGAAAAAATAAACTCCAGAAATCCAGCAAAGCTGCTGGGGGACTCACTCGTTGAGGGAACTTAGCCATAGGATGAGAATTCTCCCTAACACTCACTGTAGTGACTCCCCCCTAATAATACTAGTGTCATTAGACAATGTTAAATCTATTGTCGGCGCGTCAATGGGCACTGAGGTGTGGCGCCGGAGGGCGGAGTCAGGGCAGCGCATGCTCCCTGGGCCGCACATCAGCGCGCCTCTAAATTAAAAGGGGAAGAAGGTTTTTTCTGGTGAAAAAGGTTCCGTCTCCCGTCCCTTGGAACGGACGTCCATGCAGTATGGTGAGTAAGGAACAAGTTACTTACCTGTAACTGTTCTCCAGCATGGGTCTGGCATGGATTCACATGCTCACGAATATTTCCTGTCATCAGGCTGGAAAAAAATCAGTTTCAGTTTCGCTTCTGAACTGTCTTTCTCCTAACAACCAAATACTGGTCTCTGGGTCATACTGTCCCCAACCAATGACTGCCCTCTACCTAAGCCGCAGGGGGGTAGGCGGAAGGATTTGCATGCAAGTCCACGCCAGACCCATGCTGGAGAAAAACTGTTACAGGTAAGTAACTTGTTCCTTCTCCAGCATGGGGTCCGGCATATATTCACATGCTCATGAATAAAGAATACATCTCATTACCCACATGCACAACCACGGGAGGTGGCAAGGCTCAACATTAAGCATCTCAACATTAAGCATTTCTAACCTCCTCACCAGGCTCACATTCAAGCGAACAGGTTGCACAGCACTTCTTGGCGGACTCTGGGCTACTCCCTGGAATCCCTGGCGACACAGTAGAACTTCGTGAAGGTGTGGGTCGACCTCCACTTAGCAGCTCTGCAGATGTCCAGCAGGGGCACACCAGACAGGAACACTGTCTTTGCTGCGATCGCTCTGGATGAATGAGCTCCTACATGGCCAGGCAACGGTCGGTTTGCCAACCGGTGGCAATGGGTGATGCAGCCAGAGAGCCACCTGGAAATTGAAGCCTTGGAGAGGGCATTTCCTTGGTTCACAGGGCCAAAGTTCACAAACAGCTGTGACGTCTTCCCAAAACTCTTTGTGCGGTCCACATAGAACTTCAGCGCTCTAGCCACATCCAGCGAGTGCAAAGTCCTCTCATCCGGCGACAAAGGCTTCGGAATGAATACAGGCAACACCAAGGGCTTGTTTAGATGAAACTCCGAAGGTAACTTGGGCACCAAAGAGGGGTGCGCCCGAAGCACTACCCTTGTCTTGTGGAATGTCAAGTAAGGTGGTTTACAGGAGAGGGCCTGGATCTCTCCCACTCGTCGTGCGTAGGTGATGGCCACGAGAAAAGTTGTTTTCCATGATAAAAATTTCAGTGGCGCCGAATGCATAGGCTTGAACGGAGGACCCATGAGCCTAGTAAGCACCAGCCTTCATCGGTGGGAACGAGCGAAATAGTCCTTTGATGAACTCCTTGACCAATCAATGTGACCATAAGGATGATCGTCCTGGAGATCTGGTGTAGCGGGAGATGTCCTGCCTTGGCCAACGACAACAAATACAGAAGCACCTGCAGAGCAGTGATTCGTAGAGGGTTGATCTTCCGAGTACAACACCAAACGGCGAACCTCTTCCACTTGTGCCCGTAGCATCTGAGAGTACACGAAGCTCTGGCCTTGGCAAGCACCTCCTTACAATCTGCTGGGAGGTTGTAGCCCCCAAACTCTAGTGCTGCAGGAACCAGGCCTTCAAGTTCAGCGATCCTGGGTCGTGGTGCAGAATCGCACCTCCTTCCCTGGCAAGAAGATCTGCGACTGCCGGAAGCTTGACTGGAGGGGACGCTGACATGTCCAGAACGTCCGGGTACCATATCTGTCTCAGCCACGCCGGTGCGACAAGTATCATCCTGCACCGGGATCGTCTGAGTTGATTGACTAATCGAAGAAGCAATACATACAGAAACAGGCCGTCCCAGGGGAAAGAGAATGCTGGGGAAACCTGCTGGCGAACCTCCGGCAATTGGTGTTCATCGCCGTCACAAACAGATCGATTTGGGGATTGCCCCATCTGCGGAACAGGAGATTTACTTGGACCTGCAAAGGTTCCCACTCGTGGCAAGAGCGACGTTCCCTGCTGAGAGAGTTGGCGACAGTGTTCTTCACTCCTGCCAGATGAACCATGATGAGGAACATTTTCTGGGCTACGGCCTAGTGCCAAAGTTCTTGCACCTCTTTGGAGAGTGCCAGGGATCTGCTCCCCCCCTGCTTCCTGATGTAGAACATCGTGGTGGTGTTGTCCGTGAACACCCGTGCCACCTTTCCCTCGAGGGACTGAAGGAAGGACTTGAGGGCCCAAAACACTGCCCACTGCTCCAACACGTTGATGTGCAATGTCTTCTCCGGTAGCCACAGGCCTCTCGCATTAAGATTTCCGGTGTAAGCTCCCCATACTTCCAGGGAGGCGTCTGTTGTGACTGTTTCCTGATGAGGTGGGGTCTGGAAATCCACGCCTGCGGATAGTTGTGCGTATCGCTCGATGGAAATGCTTGTTGAGTGTGATCTTGTCCTCGAAGCTTCCTGGCACTTGTATCCAACGGCCGTCGAGGAACTCCTGCAGTGGACGCATCCGTAGCCTGCACAGCCGAATGAGGTATATGCATGACAACATGCCAAGAAGGGACTTCATGGACCTAAACCTTGCGATCTTCAGGGCTAACAGCCGTTGTACCTTGCCCAAGATGGCCGCTATCCTCTCCTCCAACTGAGACACCAGGCATGACACTGTGTTGTGTCGGGATTGCACAAACGGCGCATCCTGCGATGGAATCAAGCAGGACTTTGCATAGTTCCCGGAGAACCACAGATCCGCCAGGCGTTGGACAGTCCTCGCCGTGTGCTCGACGTCAATGAGCTTGCCCGGATGAGCCAGTCATCCAGGTAAGTGTACACGTGGATCCCTCGTAGACGAAGATGCACAGCCACCGGCGCCAGGCACTTGGTGAAAACTCTTGGCGCCAACATCAATCCGAAGGGAAGGGCTTTGAACTGGTAATGTTGCCCTTGAACCACGAAGCGTAGGAACGTGCGGTGGCCCTTGTGTATGGGGATGTGAAAACAGGCATCTTCCAAGTCCAGCGACGATAGAAAATACTCCTCTTCCAGCTGTCCTAGCATGTGCTGAAGTCACCATCCAAAACTTGAGACTTGATGTACTTTTACAGACGGCGGAGGTCCAGGATGGGCCTCCAACCGCCAGTCTTCTTTTTGACGAGGAAGTAACAAGAGTACCTTCTGGAGCCCCGGAGCCTCTTTGGGACGAGCTCTATCGCACCCTTTTTTAGCATGTTCCGCACCTCCAGCAGAAGCCGAGGGATGTGGTTTTCCTTCCGGGCCACTGGTGGTATATGGGGACACTTCAGTTGGAACTCTAGGGTGTGTCCGTGGGCGAGAGCGTCCAGCACCCAACTGTCGGTGGAGATGGTCTTCTACAGGATGACAAAGTTCACCCGCTGGCATCATGGGGTGCACGGGTGGGGGCCCAACTCCACGGCCGATTCAGTCCTGTTTTGACATCAAAGCGCCGCCTTGGGGACGACGTCCACCTCCAGATTTGGCAAGGCCACTGTAGGTGTCCTGGGCCGACACGCGGGAGGGTTGACGGTAGGACAAGCACCTCCCCCGAATCCTTTGGAAGAACCTTGGGATTCTCCTCCGGAGGCCCGCAAAGACGACCGTCGTTGCTGAATCGTGCCCAAGGCACAGCCGTCTCAGTGTGCGCCTTGATGGTCTGAAGAGACTCGTCCACAGTTTTCCCAAACAAATTGTCCCCGTCGAAGGGCATGTCCAACACCTTCGACTGGACATCCTGGCGGAAACTAGTGGCACTCAGCCAGCCCCGCCAACAAAGGCAAACGCTGTTGCCCATTTGGCAGAACCCTGTGTTGGTGATGTCCATGGCCACTGTAATGGTGGTGTCTGATGCCACCTCACCTTCCCGTAGGATCTCCAATGCCTCTGCCCTCTTGTCGTCGGGAAGGGGGCGGGGGCGATCTTAAACCAAAGCTCCACAAAGATCATTGTGGACCGGAACAGGCACAGCCTCCTGGGAACCAACGATATAACAGGGATTGGCAGACATGCATAGAGCAGGTGGAAGTCCCACATGATCGCCAGAGTGTCTCCCAGAGCACCCAGTTAAGGAAATGCCCAGGAGCATACCCAACTGCACTTTCTGTTCATACTGAAAGCAAAGGGAATCACCCGAGTCCCACACCGTGAGAAAACCATCTCCAGAATTTCTCAACAGAGCTCCCACTCATCGGAGGCAGAGGCCATCTGCTCAGGGCATTCTCTATCATGTTGTCCATGCCGGCCAGATCTACCGTAAGAAACACGCTGTTCTCTAGAGCCCAGAACCACAATCACATCGCTTCTCTGCACAGAGATAAGGAGCCGACAACACCCAGTTTGCTGAGGTAGTGCGTGTCCACTGTGTTGCAGTCAGTATTTGGAGTCAGCCAGGGGGAGTTGGGTAGTATTTAAGGATACTGTCCCCATCTATTGGTCCGACCCTTCTGCCCAACTAAGTCATTCGAGGAAAAGGGAAGGGGGTGGCGATTGATGGACCATCTGTCCTTACCTGTAAAGCCAAAGACCTAGCTAAAATACCAGGTGATGAAGTGAGGGAGAGGTTGGAAAGTATCAACAATACTTTGTCGAGTGAGGAATACTTTAGCATGGGTACAATTCTGGATGCCATCTGTTCTAAATATGCTCCATTAAGACCCAAGGGTACCAGGGACACTAAAGCTTGGTTCACTCAGAATCTGGTCCCACTCCGGAAGCAGGCACGGCAAACAGATACGTTAAAGTAGGCTGACAACGCCAAAAAGGCAACAATGGCATAAGCTAGCCATCTTTGGGGATAGAAGGGACTTCCTTCATGATGAGATTGGCAAGGCAAGCAACCAGCCAAGAGAAGTCTTTGCGGTGGTTTCCAAATTTTGGAAGCCAAATTGCATTGCAGCGTCTCTTGTTTCATCACAGGCACAGGCCAATGTCTTTAATCTATTTTTTAAAGAAAAGATAGAAGCAATACAGAAGAGCATTGTGGTAACTTTGGGGGAGGATGGGCCACCGGATCCTCTGACCAACGTTTTATCATCTGTAGGCCACGAGACTGGTGGGAGATATTGGCATTCCAAGCAGCGACATATGATTTAATACATTCCCTCTTCTCGAACTTCAAGCCAACTGATAATCT
The DNA here is from genome assembly GCF_040938575.1 of Ambystoma mexicanum. Classification (NCBI taxonomy): domain Eukaryota; kingdom Metazoa; phylum Chordata; class Amphibia; order Caudata; family Ambystomatidae; genus Ambystoma; species Ambystoma mexicanum. Next base: position 487,183,713 of record NC_090923.1, on the reverse strand, counting down.
TGTGTTTACACTGCCCGCCTGTACTGCTAGGCGGTTAGCCCAAAGTATTGCTCCCTTTATGACCACCTTTGTGAATAAATCTCTGGCACAGGGTCTGGTCCCTGACGTACTAATAAATGCCACATTGACACCACTACTAAAGAAGTCCAATTTGGATCCAGCAGTTTTAAAAACTACTGGCCGGTTGCTGGTCTACCTTGGCCAGCGACAGCAAAGGTTTTGGAGAGAAGGGTTACTTCCCAACTCCAAACCTTTGTGGAGGAGGCGTTGTTGGACAGGCTCCAATCGGGATTCCGTCCGAAAGCACGGGACAGAGACAACTCTGCTTGCAGTGCATGACGACTTGCTGGAGGTCGCGGATGCGGCAGGCTAACACTCTATCCGCGGCCTTCAATATCGATCATGGTCTCATACTAGATTGTCTAAGAAGGGTTGGTAAGGTTTCTAAACAGTTCTCCAAATAGTTTTGGTCTTTTCTGGCAAATAGACTCCAGCGGGTGATATTTGGGGGCTCCATCTCCGAGCCTATTGCATTGAGCTGTGCAGTCTTACAGGGTTCTTTTTTGTCCCCATTGTTATTTAACTTGTATATGCAACGTTCTTAAATATTGTGAATAGTCATGGGCTAAATTACCATTCGTACGGCCATGACACTCAAATTTATATAAAGATCGATAACATGGATGACACTTTTACTAAAGTTAACCAATTTCTAGTAGACATTAACAAATGGATGGCCAACAATCGGCTGCAGTTCAATGCAGTGAAAGCTGAGCTTATTTCGTTTGGACCCAGGCAGCGGGTTTTGACCACTAAGGAATCCCTCACCCCATGTATACTTGGCGAGGAGTTTCAGTATGCCACAAAAATTAAGAACTTGGGCTGTGTGTGGCAGGAGAATTTGGGAATTGAAGCATAGGTGGGGGCTAAGGTCCAGGCAGTTTACTATTCACCGAGGATGCTACGGAGTGTGGTACCATTCATACCTGTGGAGGATCATGCGGTTGTAGTGGGGGGTCATGACAAACACCTATCTCTACTACTGTAACAATATGTTGATGGGCATCCACGTACATCGTTCGGCCACTTCTATTTTTTTAGTGGTCATAGTGACACCCCACCATAGACTCCATACCCTGGGACTGACTACTGTCTCCCAGGGCATGTAAAGTCACCATTGGCTTTACTAGTCCCAAATTATTAACAGAAAACCAGTACAAACCATCATATTGTGGACGTACTGGTCGGGGCAGTTAGTTTTGGCTGGTGGCATTGGAAACTACTTTTTATATTCGACCGCAAATATTTTCCTATGGGATTTTCCCATTGTTCGAGGCTACCAACTTTATTTAATTCTCATAGCCTCGAACATACTGCCGGTTTATTTAATTAATATTAATTCTCCTGTTGGTATTTTCTGCCAAGACTCGATTCTAAAATGGTGTTTGTGTTCTCTTCTGTGACTCCAACCCAAGTCGAGCCCTTTGTTCCACTTTTTTGGCGGGCTTCTTCACAGAACCTTCCAAAAGTGGTGCCACTCTGTCTGGGTACCACAGGGGGTGTGTGAGGGGGTTTAGGCACCCTGGACCGAGTTACCTTGGTAACTCAGGTCGCACTCTTGTGTGATTGGCCCAAGTGGTGAGCCGGCCGGCTCACCACTTAGCATGTTTGAGTGACAGTTAGGCTGAGTGAATGGGGGTTTTCTGCATAAAAGCAGGGCTTTGGGGACTGGAACTTCAGAAGTCGCCACAGGACCTGAGAATCCGACGAGGGAGAAGCTGAGCTGACCTACCACGATGACACGACCGGTGGAGCCCTGCAGAACCGACTCACCACTTCCCGACGACAGAGAAGATCTCCCGGCTGGAGAGGCTTCTTCCCCTGACTAGTGGGCACAACCAGTTTTCCTTTCTTTCTTCGCACCCCAGCCCGGTTTGTGGTCGAATTGCCCGTGCCAAGCAGCCCGGCGGCCGGATAGCCACTCACCACTGAACCGCGAACCACCGGACCGCTCCTTGTACCTGAGAAACTCTGCGGTTGGTTTCTTCCCTGGCAGTGCAACAGACTCCTGTCTTCCTCCACGACGAGATCCTCTCTTCCCCCGGACGAAGCACCGACTTGCACCCGCTGCCAGGAACAACTGCCCCCGCTGGAGCGTTCTCACCACTTTAAGGTACCGTGTCCGCCAGGTCTGCCTTTATAAAGATTGCTACAAGGTAATAATAACCCCTTAACCTTCTGGACTGGGCTGGCCGCCTTGACCCTCTAACTGGTCCCTTTCTTTGGTCCAACTCCTTTTTGAACCTTTACAAGACTCTTGTGCACTGCAACCGTGTGACCTTGGACACATTTCGTTTGATCCTCTTAAAGCGGATCCGGCCTACTGACTCTGAATTCACAGTGTTACTTTGCCTTCCTCTCTTGTGTGTTCGTGAAAAAGTGTTGGGACCCGTTTCAGTTTATTCTCTGTTTTTCTCTCCCTTTTTCAAAACGAGTTATTAGAGTGCCATCTACGTTAAGCGCTCACCGCTGTCTGAATATAAGTGGGGCATTACTTAATACTTGTCTAATATTCTTTTAAGGGAGTGTATATCTTTTAGTGACCGTGTTTTTGAATTGCTTACTATTAGTGCCTGTGTGTTTTTTTTAGATGTGGTTTTAAATAAATAATTATTTCTCTTTTACACCAAGCCCTGGTCAGCGTTTACTTGTTCTACTGTGTTCTCTTGACCTATTGTGAATACTCTGTATACTGCCTAAACTCTTCTTGAGGGAAGTCGGACTGCTCAGCCACAGCCACCAAGTGAATCTGTGTGGTACAGACTGCTACCAAGTGGGTTTACTGCCAAACACCTGTAGTCCTAAATCTTTTGCAGTGGTCCCAGAGGGAACTGCACAGGTTTCTGCCTAACACTCACCATCCGATCTTGGAGGTGAGCAGCCCAGCCCTTGAGGAACACGACCGTGACAAGAGTACTTTGGGGTCAGGATTGTCAAAACAACGCTCCTCAGCAGGCTGTCTACCGGGGACCACCATTTCAGGTCTTCCAATACCTTTGTCAAGATAAAACAAAGATTAGTGGCCCATCCCTGAAACTGGGACCATTGGCAACTGAGAAGCCATTGGAGCGAACTCATGCATAGTCTGGCTTCTGGTACTACAAGAATGTAGAAGGCCATACGGATCAACAAGCGCCAGCATTATCTTGCGGTTGGAAGACGAGCATCATTTTGAAGATGTGCACTACTCGGTCTGGAAGGCATTTACCAGGTGAGTGTCCAAGACTGCCCAATTAACTGTGGAGGGATTGGAACCACGTAACCATATACTTGCTGAAGTTCCGGGGGCAAATCCCAAGCAGTACAATAGGCTGCATGTACGGTACAAAGTGCTGACACCTGGTCTGGGGAGCAAGTTTGGAGCTTCAGAGGACAGTCACTAACACAGCCAGCAGCTAGGTCTAGGTAAAGACACAGGGTGCACAAGAAAAACCAAACCGTAGGACCCGGGAATTGAAGTGGCAGTTCCCCCACCTTCAATCTTAGGTTCTTGCTTGCTTCATGTGGCTGGCCACATGGTAGTAAGCATCCTGGAGATCCAGGGAGACTGGCAGGTCCAAGGCCTAACAAATCTGCGCTAGAGAGATCATCTTGAACTTGTCCTTGTGCAAGGACAAGTTCAAAAGCCTTAGAGCCAAGATGGGACGCAGACCCTGGTTTGCTTTGGCACAAGAAAAAAGGTCTCATACAAGGCCTTGCCTTGTTCCGAGAAGGGTACCAGATATATGGTCCCCTTTGCCAGAAGCCGATAGAACTCCTCCAGAAAAAGGGGTTCCAGAGGCTAGTACTGGCCGTCAGGTGGATGGTCTGGAGGACGATAAGCAAAAGGGAGACAGTATCCTTGTTGAATGACTTGTAAATCCAGGTACCGGAAGTGGTAAGTATCAATACCCCTGCCTCCGCCTCCCAAAAGGGAGGGATAGCAGAGAGCACAGTGGAAGCTGAAACACCTTTGCTGGGAGCACATCTCACTCGACCGGTTTGGATGGCGCAACATCTGCATGCCTGAGTGAGCTTGACCTCTTACTCTGAGGGCTTAAGAGGAGAATGGGCGAAAGCGCCTGTCTCTGCCCATGGGATTTGCAGGTTGTAGATGTTGGACCACTGTTAGGCAGAATTATATGCAGTACCCTTTGGGAACACCACACACAATAAGTGACAGTACAATTTCACCATTGGTACTAACCCGTACAACACAGTTAAAGTAGTAGTAATTATAAGATTCAGGCAAACACTGACTCAAGGTTTTCAAGTAAAAGTATATACATTGATTTCACTCTTCAGTTGTATAACTTTACACCATTATAAGCAGCTTAAAAATCACACTCTTAATACACCACACCACTTCCCTTAAATTCCAGACAAGTTAAGCTCAGAAAAATGAAGTGGGAGCAAAATGGCACCCCAGAAATTTCAAAGGGAGGGAAAGACAAAGTTAATAGAATTTAAATCACATCAACAGGTAAGTACTCAGGGCAATTGAACAAGAGGAACTACAGAGATAGAATCAGGTAGAAAAGGCTTAGGGCTAAAGTCAATGGGTCAAAAGTCTTTTGCTCAAGATCACACAGATCAGCGTAGTTCGTGGTAAAGTTCGTGTCACGGGTTCCGGACGAGGTTGGTCGGCAGAAAAGTTAGTTTGAAGAGAAGAGAAGGACAAGCTCTCGGATTGGAGAAAGTTTTCAAACACTTTCACCGCGGAGGAGCTAAACGAACAACCGGATTTGCACAGTACCTTAAAACGGAGAGGAAGCTGTAGCTGAGGCGGACATTCCTGGTAGTTCCTGCAGGCTCACGGTTCCTGAAGCAACTGTCAGACTGACAAGAAGTAGGAAGACTGGAGGGTCCTGCACTACCCAAAGAAGAAACCAGCAGCAGAGCAAAGCAACAAATAAAAGGTGCGCTCCTTAAAACCCAAGCAGGGTCCGACAATCCTGGCTATCCGGCCCACTGTAGCTCTGTACAGTGAAATTGAGCAGAGGATGGGTTCTGGCTTGCAGTTTGGGCGAACTGGTTGGTCCCACCAGCACAAGGGAAGAAGTTTCCTGGAGGATCTTCTCTGTCGTAAGATTCTGAAGATTCTGACCTGTAGCAGGGCTTCACCGGGCGGTTCAGTCGTTGTAGGTGTCCTCTTCTGTCAGCTCCTCATTGGTTCTTTCGTTCCAGTGGCTACTCTGCCTTTCCAGTCCCACAGACCTGCTTTTTGTGCAGTTTCCCCCCATTCATACAGCCTGGCTGTCAATCACACAGCAGGGTGGCTGTCCTGGCAAGGCCAGTCCCCTCAGCCAATCAAACAGGAGTACGACTTGGGTTACCAAGGGAACCCATGGCAGGGGTCCGAATACCCCTCCCTCACATCCTGCCTACCCAGACTTTCAGGCGCCTTAAGGAGGGCTTCTGTGCAGAAGCCTGTGAAAAGACAGCGAACAAAGGAATCACCCCTGGTTTGGCGCGCAGAGTAAAACACGAGAAAGACTAACAAAAAGAAATAAACGCAGCCGGAGCCAAAATAAAATGTATTTGGTCAAGCGGGTTTATGTTCGAGGCTAATATAATATCCTAAAACAATACCATGGTTACATAAAATAACCGTGGTAGAAAAGTTAGGGTAGTTACCACTGCCAACAGCCAAGTCTTGATGTAAAGGGAGCGAAACAATGCTCCAAGAGACGCAGAAAAAAAGGGATAAGAATTAACCCTTTCCAATACTCCATGTAAGATGGGGTGTATTGGGTATGTGGTTTAAAGTGCCTAAAATAAAGTTAATGGCAACTTTACATTTTCTGGGGACAGTAGTCCGCCCCAGAAAAATTGAGTCAGGGGAAAGTCTCAAAGACAACCCCGTGTCACTGCACTGAAGGTGCTGTGTAACACACATGCAAAATATGAGGCCATGGAGTAGGTTCAGGCTCCAGTGCCCAAGATCACACAAAAAGTGAAAACACACACAGCAAAACACATGTAAGAGTGGGAAAAAGGCTCACACTCTTAACAGGTGAAAAAGATAAATCCTAGAAATCCAGCAAAGCTGCTGAGGGACTCAGTAGGTAAGGGAAATCAGCCATTTATGAGAATTCTCCCCAACAACCACTAGTGCCAGAGATTTCTTTGAAGCCTGGAGAGATTCATCAGCGCTCATATCGAACAGACTGTTGCAATCAAACAACAGGTCCAGAAATTTTCCTGATGTCCCCAGTCAAGAATATCTCCACAGTGCTGGTGGCCATTCAGGCCACCGAGTCGGCTGTGTGCAGGCCCCATTGGAGGATCTGGAAAGAAGTCTCTTTGCCATCCTTAACAAGGGCCTCAAACCGATCTCTCATGTTGTCCGCAGGAATGTGTTTTGCTGCTTCGGAAAGACAGTCCAAAGTTCAAATGAAAATCTGGCTAAAGCACAAGAAGTGGTGATACATCCTTATCCCGGCATCCAGTCTCTTGTTCTGCCTATTCGGGGGGAAGACTTGGTATTCAGATTTCAATGGCAGCCTGAACAACTAAACTTTCAGGTGATGCATGAGCAGACAGGAACATCAGGTCTGAGGGCGCAGGCCTGTGATTTTTAGTTGAACATGGTCTACAGTCAGGACAGAGGCCAGTTTGGACCAGAGCTCAAATGCAGGTGCCCCTACTGCTTGGTTTAATGGCATCAGGGTCCCCTCCTTTGGGCCCTCATCCAGAATATCAGTCGGCTTGTAGTGCACCTTGGGTCGGGAAGGGGCCGACAACCCTATGATATCCAACACCTTGGCAATAAGATGCTGAAAAGCTGACAGGTGCTTACAAGAGGTGAGGAGAGGGAGCATGTCTAGTACTGGTGAGTTGCCCAGGCCACTTTCCTCCTTTAACTCAGAAGCAAGATCCACCAAGTCAACTTTCTCACACTGAACCTCCAACAGGAACCTTCCTTAGAGTGGAGGAGTTCCAATCCACAGAGAATGAGGTCCCCTTCATCATTAATGTCTTCAAAACGAGTCATTAATGCGCACCTAGCGAGCAGGGCGTACTCCTCAGGAACCCCGGCATCACAAATGTTGACCAGCACCAGTGGCGGGTAGTGTCAAGGCTGGAGTACCAACATCCGAAGACTGAGCAGTGCGACGTCCAGACAAGTTCTTATCCATCTTCAACGTGGCCGAACCCAAAGGCGCATGGTGGTGCAATTTGCTAGCTTATCAGAGCGCAGTGGACTCAACAGCACCAGCGGGGCAGAGGTCGAAGCCGTCAAAGCTTAGGCCGAAGCAGCAGAGGACGCAGGGCCTTGGCAAGATTTCTAGCATTTCAAGCCTTAAGGCTACCCACTCCTCTGGAGTAGAGGATTGGGTGGGAAAAGCTACTTGAGGTGCTCAGTCTTCCTGGAGCAGCAACTTCACTTCGACGAGGCAGAAGAATGGTGCTACGAAGAATCGGCGGGTGAACGAGAAATTTTGCAGTGCTTCTTTTACTGTGTGTCCTTATGGACAGGGGACCATTCGTTGGTGCAGTGATCAGCACTGACCGACTGAAAAGAAGTCAGTTTGTCACTTTTCTCTTTGTGGAGGAAGTTGAACAGTTTGCATCCCAATCACAAAGCACATTGGGGTGCACTGCTTCCTCCAACTGATTTCTCATCTTTGAAATCCATTTCCCAGCGCAGCTACTCTTTGGAAACTCTTCCAAAGATTCCAAAGGCAGATTCTCAAGCGGGTGTTGAGACTGGTTGCTCCTAACGGTTCAGTGGTCAAAGCACTGATAATGCCCTTTTGGCAATCAGCAAAGGAGCAGAGCTTTGTTGGGGCTGATGAAAACAACAATGCTGGTTGGCTACAATGATGAGTTCCGGGTCTCCAACGAGATGCTAGTCATCGTAGGGCTGTTAGATCGAGCGACAATCTAAAGAATGGCTGAAAATTCCTCCTTTTATACAGGATTCCAGCTGCAGTTGCCCGCCAAGCCTACCAATGTTTAGGATCTGCACCATTCAAACTGGCAGGTGCTGTCCAATCACAAACAGCCTCAGTCCACCATATCGGCCCAGCAACACACACCTTGGCATGGATATGCACAAGGCTGCTTTGCCCGGAAAGCTGTGGCATTGCCCAGCATATTGCTTACTATGCATGACAAACAGAACCATGGAAGAGCAGGAAGGACGAGATATAAGATGGTCAAAAGACAGGAGAAAATATAGTGCCACTCCCATTTTAGAATATACAGTACTATAAAAGGTATTAAGCGGCGAAATGCAAAAGCGCAAGCTGGAATAAGAAGAAACATGGTAGACAAATATCTGCTGCCACCAGCCAGCCTTGGACATGACATATGCAAGTAATCAAAAAGGAACCAAAACCAATGGGACACATGTATCCCTGTCGCACCTCACTATAAGGTCAAGAGTCCAGTGTGAAATATACAGAGAATGTCACAAAGGAAAACAGAGTGCTCCTGCAATGACAGCCAAAGGGAATGATCAGTGCTCCCAAAACAGACGATCATAGCGAAGCAAGTGAAGTAAAAAGGTTTCATTTGTCTCCAAAAGCCAGGACAGGTACAAAATTAGCAAAAAGTTGGCAGTCCAAAGAGGTCTATGAGGTAAAGCAGCAAAAAGAAATCTTTGCTTACAAGGGAGTTCGACGCTGGAGTCACAATGTGCCATCTGCTGGGATAAAGTTACTGTAAATCAGCGGACAGTGATAATATATTCAAGATGGGGACTCTTTGGGAGGATGCAATCCATAACAAACAGAGGATCTGGAACATTGGTCACCAACTTTAGTCTCTCCAGATGTTTTAGACTACAACTGCTATCAGTCCTAGCCATCGTGGTGAAGGGGGAGGGCGTGGGAATCATAGGTGCTGCAGTCGAAATCTGGCAAGTCACAGGTTGCGGACCCCTTATCTGAGCTATAAATAAGTGAAAGTGAAAGGAGGCCATAATCTTGTCTACAAGAGTGAAATACTTTTATCGGATGATAGAACACTTTAAAAGTGGCATGTTATCTACATCAAATGAGTGTGTTGTATTTTGTCAGTTATTTACAGACACTGAAGTACATTTTCTTAAATGGGTTTACAACTCTATTACATCGTAATCCCCAAGTAAGAGTAATCACCACCAATAATATTTACCTCTCCTTTTATTTTGAGCAAGGAAGATGGAATCCCATGTCAATTTATGCCCAAAAACACTTGCTCGGCGTATTATAAAAAGAAAAGGTTACATGAGAGTGGACAGTTAACAAATGTCAGTAATATTAGAAAATCCTGTAAAAAAAGACAACCATTTCAGCGTAAATGCATAATGGTTAGCTTGTGATAGCCTTGAGGAACTTGTGATAGCTTTGAGGAATCACAGCTCCATCTGCTTTGGATCTATATTAGTCATGCTGCCTATTTTATATTAAACTTCTCTTTGAAAATTCCCTGGAATGTAAATTCTTACAGTACTTTAAATTACTTTTAAAGGAGTCCTCTAGCTACCAAAATGATAACTGTATTAAGTCGCACTGGCAATTTCATTTGTAACTGGTTTATACCATATCAAATTGATCTGGGATTTATCAAAAATAACAGAACTGCTTAAGTGGATTTTGAGAGCCCCCAGAGGTCTGACTTACCCGTCTTTTGGAATTCTTCCAACTGTTCACTTTTCAGCTCCTTGATGGCGGCCATTACATTTTTAAAAGCTCCTTTTAGACGCTTCCCCAAAACCATGTGATCTGGCTCTGCTCTCAACCTTATTCCATACTTGTCTTTATCAGTAGATACAGTCACTTGTCGTACATTTAGTTCCTGTTCAAGAAAGAAAAATAAAAAATACTATTAAATGAATAATCATAGTGTATGTGCCATCTTTTAGAATTATACATGACTCACGACTCGCAAAAGAAAGGCTCATGGGAGGGGTTGAAAGAACAAAGAATTTACCTCTCTGTTCCGCACACGGAATACTCATCTTTAATATCCATCTCCCAGCGCAGCTGCTTTTCTAAAACATTTCTGCTGCCAGGCGGCGCAGTGCGGCTCCGCCCGACACACTACAGGCCGGACTTGACAATGGCACTGTGACCTTAGATACACCCTTTTTCCCTAGCGCTCTGACGCTGAGGGACTGCAGTAGAAACATGGTACTTACTGTTACTCATGGTATCCAGCATTGGCATCCTTCATAGACTTGCTGTTTGAATATCCACCCCACCATCCCCATCGTCAGGCTGGGAATCACCTCCATCATTCTGGGGCGTCCCCCAACATGAGGACAGTAGCGGAACCTTCAGTAGCGAACTATTCGGCTTCCCCAATAATTTTAGTATTGTGCGCCCGCCCTCCGGCGCCTCTCCTAGTCCCCACTGAACACATTGGGTGTTTAGATACCTGCCTATACTTCTACATATTTGGCCTAAAACATTACCACGTTTATATAAGATAATCGTGGTAGAAAAGTTACGGTAGATACCACTGCCACCAGCCGTGTCTTAATGTAAAGGGAGCGAAACAATGCCCCAAGAGGCACAGACAAAAAGGGATAAGAATTAACCCTTTCCAATACTCCATGAAAGATGGGGTGTACTCGGTATGTGGTTTAAAGTGTCCAAGGTAAAGTTATGGCAACTTTACCCTTTTCTGGGGGACTGTAGTCAGCCCCAGAAAATGGAGTCGGTAGGACTCTAAAAGACAACCCTGTGTCACTGCACTGAAGGTGCTGTGTAACATACATGAAAAATATGGTGCCCTGGAGTAGGTGAGGCTCCAGTGCCCAAGATCACACAAAAATGTGGAGAAACACATAGCAAAACACATGTAAGAGTAGGAAAAAAGGCTCACGCTCTTACCAGGTGAAAACAAATCCTAGAAATCCAGCAAAGCTGCTGGGGGACTCAGTAGGTAAGGGACATCAACCATTTATGAGAATTCTCCATAACACTATGCACCGGAGGAAAAAGCCCAGACAACCCCTTGAGGTGGGCCTTAATCACCAGGTTGGCTGCCAAAAACACATACTCAGGGGAATGAGCTGTGATGAAAAGGCCATTACCTCATCCAGAGGACTGGCGACAGGGTCCAGCCCCTTGTGCCAAGCCCAATGGTGCTGAATGATGTCCCAGTTGTCAAAGAAGATGGACAGGCCCCTGGCAGCACAACTGAAGCAGATCCAAAAAACAGGATCTTGAAGGGCAGTGGAGGCAAACCAGGATGAGGGAGCAACCCACAGAGGCCCGAAACTTGCAGAGAGTCCATTGGAGCAGAGGGTTGGGCAGGAAACGCATAACACCTAAAGCTGTGCCAACAGATCTGGAAAGGGTCAAGTGACCCGTGACCTGCTCATGAAGCAAACTAGGTGAACTTGGAATTCCGAGGGAATGCAAACAGACCTAGGTCTGCAAACCTACAATGCTGGAATCGGGGCGACAAGGAATCTTTGTGAGACCCACACTCTTAGGTGTTGAACCCCAAGCGACTCAACTGGTCCGCTTCTGCATTGCTGTCCCCCGGTAGGTGGACTGCAGAAATCCAAATCCCCTCCATCAGTGCTCATTCCGAAATCAATATTTTCTCCATGCAGAGGAGGGGGGAGGGTGCCACCATGCTTGTTCAGGTAAAACATTGTAGAATTGACCATCCTGACCATAACAGATATGTCCTGATGAGGGGTAAAACCGTCTCGAGGGCCAGGCCCACTGCCTTGAGCTGACTGATGTGCAGGAGGGCTTCCGTCCGGGACCATGCGCCATGAATCGCATAGTCCTGAAGCCCCAAAGAGAGTACTCCATCGTCACCACCAGGTTAGGGTCCGGCCGTGTGACCGGAGCTCCCACTGAAACATTGCCACCTATCAGCCACCAGCGAAGATCGGGCAGCAGGAGCAGTGTCATTGGGATCTTGTCCGACTGAGACCCCGTCTCCTGATCCTAATAGGCCGCCAGGTGGAGTTGGAGGTGTCATCTTAAGGCGAGTGTGCTGTACAGTGAGCACGCAGGAGGCCATCATGCCCAGAATGTACTAGTACCACCCAGCTGAGGTGGTTGAATTGGCCATAAAGTGTCCCACCACCTTGCCGAGAGACACAAGCCTCTCGGGCCTGGGGAACACCTGCTAACGGTAGTGTTCCAATGCACCCCTAGGAAGACCAGTTCCTGAGATGGGGAGAACTGATTTCCTCTGGTTGATGGAAAACCCCAGCTGGTGAAGGATGTTTGCCAATCTCTGGCAGGAGTGCACCACCCCTTTGGGTGACTCCCCCCACCCCCCACAAGCCAGTCGTCCAAAGGAGAAATTGCTTACCGTAATGTACTTTCTATGGATTCTTCTCCCGCAGATTCCTCATCTGAGATATATTCCGTCCAGCTTTGCTGCTTTGGACATTTTTTTTCGACAGGGGGCCTAGTGGACCTCGACCCAGCCATCGATCCGTCTTGCTCTGTGTCTGGTTGTCAGATACGGACATGACGTCAGGCATCGTATAAATTCCACGTCACTACGCCCCAACCTCAGTTCCCCCCCTCCCTCCTCCCCTCCCCAGGCACCACACACTGCATAGGAAAACAGAGACAGCAAATAGGTTAATGAGCACTTAACTATAAAATTCCAAAGGAGTGTTAGGGAGAATGGGAGAATTCTCATAAATGGCTGATTTCCCTTACCTAATGAGTCCCTCAGCAGCTTTGCTGGATTTCTAGGGTTTATTGTTTTCACCTGGTAAGAGTGTGAGCCGTTTTCCAACTCTTACATGGGTTTTTCCATGTGTATTTCTACTGTTTGTGTGATCTTGGGCTCTAGAGCTACACCACTCCATGAGCATCCTTTTTACGTGTGTTACACAGCACCTTCAGTGCAGTGACACAGGGTTGTCTTTTAGACTTCCCACTGACTCCATTTTTCTGGGACTGACTACTGTCTCCCAGAAACATGTAAAGTTGCCATTAACTTTATGTAGTCTTTAATCTATGGACCCAGTACACCCCATCTTACATGGAGTATTGGAAAGGGTTAATTCCTATCCCTTTTTGTCAGTTTCTCTTGGAGCACTGTTTCGTTCCCTTTTCATCAAGACTTGGCTGGTGGCAGTGGTAACTACTCTATTTTTTCTACCGTGGTTATGTTATATAACCATGGTATTGTTTTAGGCTATTATATTAGCCTTGAACACAAACCCGCTTGACCAAATCCATTTTATTTTGGCTCCGGCTGGGTTTATTCGCCATTTCTTTTTGTTAAAGTCTGCAGAGAAGACCTCCATAAGGCGGCTGAAAGTCTGGGTAGGCAGGATGTGAGGGAGGGATCTTAGGACCCTGTTAGGGAGAATTCTCATTTATGGCTAATTTCCCTCACCTAGTGAGTCCTTCAGCAGCTTTGCTGGATTTCTGGGGTTTATTTGTTCCACCTGGTAAGAGTGTGAGCCTTTTTCCCACTCTTACATGGGTTTTGCCATGTGTATTTCTACTGTTTGTGTGATCTTGGTCTCTAGAGCTACACCACTCCATGAGCCCCACTTTTTGTGCGTGTTCCACAGCACCTTCAGTGCCATGACACAGGGTTGTCTTTGAGACTTCCCACTGACTCAATTTTTCTGGGGCTGACTACTGTCCCCCAGAAACAGGTAAAGTTGCCATTTACTTTATGTAGACATTTAAGCTGCAGACCCAATACACCCCATCTTATATGGAGTATTGGAAAGGGTTCATTCCTACCCCTTTTTGTCTGTGCCTCGCTGAGCTGTATTTTGCTCTCTTAACACCAAGACTTGGCTGGTGGCAGTGGTATCTACCCTAAACTTTCTACCGCGATTATACTATATAAACGTGGTACTGTTTTAGGCTATTGTATTAGGCTCGAACTTAAACCCGCGTGACCAAATACTTTTTATTTTGGCTCCGTTTGTGTTTTATTGCCATTTCTTTTTGTTAAAGTCCTTCTTGTGTTTTACTTTGCGCGGCAAACCAGGTTTGCCTTCTTTGTTCGCGACCTTTGGCAGGCTTCTGTCCAGAAGCCCTCCTTTGGCACCTGGGTGTCTAAATGGGCTGAATGCGAGGGAGGGGTTTAGTCACCTCCTGCACAGGGTCTCCTTGGAGACCCAATTCGCACTTTGTGTCCATTGGCTGAGGTGGTTGTCCAGGCTGGACAAACCCCCTGCTGTGTGATTGACAGCCAGGCTGTGTGAATGGGGGATTTTGGCATAAAAGGCAGGACTCTTGGGCTATAAGTCAAGAGTCGCCACTGGAACTGCAAGAACCGAAGAGAATCGGAGAAGAAGTCGGCTGCTGCAACTCCCGAGTCCCGGTGAAGCCCTGCTGCAGTCCTGAGCTATCTATGATGTGATATGTTTATTTATATGGCGCTTATACACAATGTGTTTCAAAGCGCTTCAAGGCAAGGGAGGGAACAAGGGAAAATACAATGATAATCTTACAGGCCATGAATAGTAAGGATGTGAAATTATCGTACTCTGCCTGACAACATTTCAGATAGTGCAAGAGCTAAAACATAGATAAGGGAGGGGGAGAGTGGGAAGGAAATGGAAACAGACAGGCGACTAGCATACTAGGCCTGACAACATTTCTGGTAGAGCTGCAGAAAAACAAAAGGTGAGGGAGAGGAGTGCAGAAAGGAAGGGAAGGAACAAAACAAGTGACTATCATATAGGCCTGATGACATTTCAGATAGTGCAGGGGGGGGGGAGGAAACAGTAATGGTAGGGTGGAGGAAACAGACAAGGATGCTATCATATTAGGTCCAGTGACAAATCTGATAGAGTAAGTGCATAGAAGAAAGCAAGGGGAGGAAATAGGAAAAGGAAGAAGGGAAAGGAGGAGAGAACAGAGTAAGCAGTCAAAAAGAGTGAAGAAGCAAGAGTGGAGAGCGAAGTCAGTAGTAACACATAATGTTACAAGCCAGGATACAAGATGAAGATGTGAACAGCATGATTCAGGGCCACCATGAGTACAAGATGCAAAGGAAGTCGAGCATGAGAGTTGAGAAAGTGACGCACCGTGAATGAATGAGGTCCATAAAAGTCAAATCCAGCATTGGCCATAAGACAGTGATGGTGAAACCGGAATGTATCAGGACAGACTCCTGCAGAAGTAGGCTGGAGGATGTTGAGGGGGAGCAGGGTAGAAGAATCAAGCAACACAGACCACATCTGTGTGCTAGAAGGGGGGGCACAAGGGAACATCACAGGGGGATCAGAGGGGGTGGGGATGGCCTGTGGGGAGAGAGGGTGTAACATGTTGGTGCATTATTACCTGCTGTCTGAGCAGGGGGTCGGGCCCTGGGTCCTCCTGGTCCAAACAGGTCCAAACAGTAATTGCCCTTTTCTTTGTCTGCCCTTCACTGCAGATGCCCGGGCGAGAGACACCCTTGATCTAATAGTTAAAGAGCAGGAAGGAAGAGGCAGGGCTAAGAAGGTGGGTGGTGCTTAGACCAGGTGACCTAGATCCACTTGCACCTGCTCCCCATCTGCAAAGGAAAAGAGGCTGGAAGGTTCCTTAATTAGGGAAACAGAGCGGCAAGCAGAAAGGCACCAGGTGGGCAAGGCTTAGGCCAGGTGACCTAGATCCACTTGCACCTGCTCTACCCTTCAACGACAGAAGATCCTGTCCGGAGTAGTCTTCCCTTGAGCCTGGTAGGATCAACCAGCTCAACTTCAACAGCCAGAGGATCCTCTTCTTGGTCGAAATCGCTGCACTCAGCTGTAGTAGTCCAGATAGCCATCTGAAGAGCCTCTCCTGTTTTAAAGGATCGCACCTTTTATTCACTGTTGCTTTGCTGCTGCTGGCCTCATCCCTGGGTAGTGCAGATCGCGCCAGACGTCGTCCTTCTTGTCCCCATGACTGAAGCTCCAGGAACCGTGAGTCTGCAGGAACTACCAGGAACAACTGCCGTAGTACCAGCTTTTGTTCAAACAAGTACGTTTCTGTGTCCAACTTCGAGGAATTGGGGTGAAACTTTTTTTTCTCACCAAAGGCTTGTCCTTGTCTTCCTTCCCTCTTATATCTTTTGCTTACCTTTTGACAATATCCAAGTACTCCTGGCAATCTCGAACCGTGAACTGTTCTAGCCTTGCGATCCTCGACAACAGGACCCCTGTTCCATTTGACACTGGCGCAGGCCTATTGACTTATCTACGTTTTACAAAGTATCCTCTGATTCCATTTGCCTTGACAAAAGTATTGCCTATGATTTTTATCCCCTATTCTCTTGTGTTAATTCATGTGCTAAGTGTGTTTGACTTCGGTAACATTTCTTCTAGTGGGTACGCCTTTCTTTCGTAAGACCGAACTGTCATTACTGTCAAAAAGTGATTGCGTATTAACCCACGGTAACGTTTTTGTTCCACAACACCGGTCTGCCAAATCCTAATGTACTTACCTTAATTGATCTGCACAAGGGGAATTGGTTGTGTGTAGTATATTTGGAGTGTGGTTTTAATTTAATAGAAGTGAAGTGTTTTGTGAACAGATGGTTTAAAAATAAATGTACTTCTACTTTTTAACCAGAAACCTTGAGTCAGTATTTGCTTGAGTCACAGTAAATGTAGTCCTTTGTGTAATCTCTACTACTGCTCATTTGCTCTTGAGATAAGTCTGGCTGCTCAGCCATTGCTACCACTTTTTCTGTGTAGTACATGCTTGTACCAAAGGTGAAATTGTACTACCACTTGTAGTCTTAATTGTGTGTAGTGGTCCCTAAGGGCACTGCACAGGATTCTGCCTAACACTGGTGTACAGCGGTGGGATTTTTAAGTATAGTGATTGCACTTAGAGTGCTGCTATTTTTGTTTTTTTTTATTTAAAATATGGTTCAAATTTTAAACCTTTCATATTTTGTACATTCAGAAAAAAAAGGACAATTGATCTTTTAGTTTTTCCGATTAAGTTCAAATTTCGTGTTTAAAAAACTGACAATTGTGAACATTTCTTTCTTTGTGCCCCGGTAGAGAAATTTGGCCCATCAGTCTTCAGTTGAGAGTTTGATTGTCGAGGATAGATACATGTCCCTTATATGTGAATTTGTGTCATCCAGTGCCGGGAATGAAGTGACAATATGCTGTAGTGTTTCAAGTTCATTCGTTAGTTTTAAGAAACGGCAGAAGGTATTGTGTCTTTTTGGTACAAGTTGCCTAGTTTATAATAGTTCTCGAGTTGGCATCAAATACAGTCGAAAACGTAGAAAGGTATCTCTGGCAGAAGCAGATGGGAAACGTAGATATAACAGACAACAATTTAGTGTGTGCGCGTCCAATTTACATTCCAGATTGAGTTTGAATTGTGTTTTGGCATTGATAGTCGATATCCAATCGTTTTGAGCAAATTTCTTTTTTGCTTTCTCTGGGTGCTGGCTTAGCAGTTCTGTTGATATATCCGCCGTTACTCTAGTATTTGCCATGTGTTTTTTCCAGATCTGCAGTGTAGCTGCTTGAGTTGTACGGTCTTTTTGCTGGAATGTGTGTAGCGCAGAGATATGTGAGTCGGAGATGATTTTCCTGTATAAATCTAGCTTTCGCCATGTGTAACGTGAGGTGAGGGACTGAAGTGCCAGTTTGTATCGAAGGCGATCCATCGGAAACGATTGAGGTAATGAAAGAACTTTCCTCCAAATCGTACCTTCAAGACATAGCCATATTGATCTATCGATGTTGATCATAGATTCACTTCCATAGAGAAGAATTGCAGTAACTTTTTGCCTATAAAATTTTACGATTGGCTGTAATGTGAATTTTCCGTGTTTATGATGTAGAAAACGACTCTGGGGGGCTAATGATAGAGTTTTCGCCATTAAGTAGCTAGACCAGTTCGATCAGTGGGTGATTGATTTACCCAAATCCCCCAAGTATTTAACTGTTGTCACTTGCTCAAGGGGCAGGTTATTCAATAATAATGTTTTCAATTTCTGTTTCAATTTGTGGGATGGAGCTAAGAGCATCACTTTTGATTTTTGTGCGTTTATTTCTAGTTGATTTGTCTTCATTTAAGCTTCTAGTTTTAGCAAAGCTGATTGAAGACCTCTTGGGGTTTATGAGCACAGAACGATATCGTCTGCGTACATCATGCAGGCGATGGTTGTTGCGTTTAGTTTTGGTGTATTTGACTGTGGCGAGTTGGTCTCAATTTCATAATCTGATGTGAATAGATTAAAAAGGGTTGCCGCAAGTGGGCAGCCTTGTTTGAGTCCATTCAGGTGGGTATGGTGTTAGTTACTGTACCATCTTGTGATAGTCTGACTGTGATGTTTTCCCGTAGAGTAGCTTTATTGGTTCCAGACTGTCATTTGGGCAACCCCATTTCCGTAGTTTCGACCAGAGGTGTGATTAACTAGGTCAAATGCGAGTTTGAGATCAATGAAGGCTGTATATATTTGCCTTTTATTATGGATGGCCCCCTGATTCAACAGATTCAGTAAGAGTAGATTGATGTTGGTTCCAACATGTTTAACAAAACCAGTTTGTTTAGTTGCATGTATGTTATTTGTTTTGGCCCAAGTGTTTAGTTTGTCCATCAGGAGGTTAGCAAACATTTTCCCTAGTGGGTCTAAAAGGGCGATAGGTCTATAGTTGGATGGGTCTTTTGTGTCTCCATTTTTAAAGATCGGTAGCAGGATTGCGGTTTGCCATGATGGTGGTATGGACTTGGTTTTGTTGATTGTTTTAAAGATGTGAGAGGAAATGGCTGTCCAGATGTTTTTGTTAGCTTTAATGAGTTCATTTGAGAGGCCATCCGGTCCCTGAGCATGTGAGCGGTTTAAGTTGGTAATAGCTTTCTCTTTATCTTCCAGCTGCCAAGAAAAGATCCAAAGGTGGTGTTGTTGGGTTGAGTCTTTGGTATCTATGTTGGAAGTACTGTTATAGAGGTTCTGGAAATGTATTTTCCATCCCTGTTTGTCGACGTCTGTTGACATCTTATCTACCGACGTTGTTTGTGGGTTCAGTAGTTTCCATACATCTCTTGTATTACGGTTATTGAGAGCAAGCAGCATTTTTTCGGCATCATTTCGACTTTGAAGAGCTCTATTAGATCTCATTCAGTTTTTGTACTGTTGTTTTAGTAATCCAATTTTGTCATGGTTCATGTGTGGCATCCGCTGTACTTTTATGTCACTTCTCAATTTCTTTTTTTTGTCTGCTACTATAGTGGAATAAGCAGGTGTATGAGGATGGTTCTTATGGATATTCGATGTTCTGCTAAGTTTGAATGGAACCAATAGTTGTGGGTAGTTTAGCCGTTTGTCGTCTGACATGGTTGTGGAAGTAATTCATCTGCTAGTGTTATCAAAGAATGATGAGATCTTCAGTCTACTCAGACCCGAATTTAGAGCTAGTTCAGGAAGATTTAATTTTGTTTTCCAAGGATTGAACATTTGCCATGTGATTGTCATTAGTATATGGTTGCTGTCATCTTACATTTTATCTGTACAAGCTTCGATGCAATCTGGTTCGGTATGTAGATGTAATCAATGATGGTGCCAGACGATCATCGGGTCCATGTAGTCAAAGGCTTGTTATTTTGAGTGTCAAGGAAATGCACTCTGACGAGGCCCCTGGTGGACATTTCTTTCAGCCATTGTCGAACTCGTATGGACATATTTGGTTTTAGCTCTGTCCCTGCACTATCGTAGCAATGTAGATTCAAGTCCCCACATACTATTGGTTGGATGTTTGGATATTTTAGGATAATTTCATCTATACAAGTAAAGAGTTTGTCGATATAGAAGTTATCAGCAATGGCCAATGGGTTCCAGTAGGTATTGAGTATTCCAAATGTTTCGTGAGTTGAATTTGTCTTTGATGTGTGAAGTATCGTGACTTGAATCAAGTCATTTATTTTCATTGAGTCCATGATTGTGAGATTACTGGTCGCTTTGATGAGTGTCATTAAGCCTGCAGATGGTCGTCCTCTTTTATTCTTTATTGCAGGAACCATCATAGTTGTATATCAATCGCATGATAGTGGTTAGACTTGGAGTGCTATTACCTCGGGTCAACTAACCACAAGGCTAAACACCACTACAGTCTATTAACTGAAACATCATGCCAAATATGGAAAACTACAGTGAAGAGAACCTCTTAAACTACACTGTTGAGGTTTTGAGAACCATGTGTAGAGAACAGAGCCTCTCTGGTAAAGGAAAGAAATCTGAACTGGTTGCTAAGTTATTGAGAAAATAAAGTCTGGAGAGTGGGTCCGAAGTCCCTACCACTCCTCTAACTGCCCAGAAACCCCAACCTCTGTCCACAGGGACCCCATCAGGTCCTACACTCACTCCTGAATTTATTGTCCTCGAGAAAATGAGACTTGAATTGGAAGTGAAACATATTGAGGCACAAACTGCCATGAAACATCAAGAGTTAAGGCTCAGAGAAATTGAGATGGCTCATGCTTTAGAGTTGAAGCAACTGTCTTTGGAAAATGCTTCTCTCGCAGAATCTTCTAGGTCTTCCAGTCCTAAGAGACCCTGTATGCCAAAGGAAATTATTGGTATGTATGAGACTAAACTTGATGTTTTGTATTGGTTAGAAATGTTTGATCATGGGATTCAGGGTATCACAGGGAATCTGTTGATTCCTTGGCTTTTCTCTAGGCTCCCCCCTGTTGCAAGTGATGCTGTAATGGAGTTGGGAGCGGAGGATAAGCAGGATTATGAGTGTGTGAAGCTAGCTTTGATAGCTAGATTTAGGAAGACGTCTTCCCAGTACCTTAAGAGGTTTAGGACCCTCAAAAGGCATTATGGTACCCCTTGGGCTACCTGGGTGTGTGAATGTTTGAAAAACTTAGGTGGTTGGGTTTAGGGTTACAAAGTAAACACTTACAAAGGTTTGAGGAATCTTGTTATGTTGGAGTCAATTTATGATGCCTGCTCTCCCGAGCTTAGACAGCACTTGGCTGAGTAAAAGGAGATAAATCCTAAGAGGTTAGCTAAGGCTGCTGACTTGTGGGTTGCCAACAGGGCTATTCGCAAGGATTCTGGGGTAACTCAGAAGAAAGATGAGGGAAAGCAGCCATAGAAAGACAACAAGGAGAAGGGAATAGTTTCTTACCTGTAACTCCATTTCTCCAGCATTGGTATTCTTTCATTCCCTTCTCCAGCATTGGATCTTTCATGGATTCACATGCTTAGAATAGATTGTATAGCAGTAACACTTGAGACGGCGGTGAGAATGTAATGTAATATACCCTCACCATACCACACAATGCATACGTACAGTAGGAATAAGTTAACTCATATAACCTTACCCACATAAAGTATACTGTCATCAAAAAGGTAGAAAACAGATTCTCCACAGCGTGGAGCTTACCTTACTGAAACAGATGGCGCAGGACAGCTCTTCCCATCTGCACCTCGTCCGCATGCTGCCTGGCAAGGCAGTAGTGGCGGGTAAACGTGTGGGGCACTGACCATGCCGCAGCTTGGCATATGTCCGTCAGCGGAATTCCTGCCCATAAAGCTGCTGAGGAGGACATTGATCTTGTAGAATGGGCTCTAGGATGTCCTTGCAGTGGCCTTCCGGACTTGGAGTGACAAAACGCAATCGTCGATGAGACCCATCGAGCCAATCCCTGTTTAGAGATTGCTTTTCCTCTCGTCGACGGACCATATGCGATGAACAGTTGTCGAGTAGACCTGAGTTCCTGTGTACGATGTAGGTAAAATTCCAGAGCCCTCTTAACGTCCAGGGTATGAACAGCTTTTTCTGCTGTCGATGATGGTGTGGCGAAGAAAGTAGGGAGAACAATGGACGAGTGTTTGTGATACACTGTCGGAACTTTAGGGACGAACGTAGGATTAGTTGCCAGGACCACTTTGTCTTTAAAGAATCTTAGGTATGGCGGGTCTACGACCAGCGCTTGCAGTTCCGAGATTCTCCTAGCTGATGTGATAGCAATCAAGAATGCCAACTTCCACGAAATGAATTTTATGTCGGACGTGGCCATAGGCTCAAAAGGCGGTTTCATTAAGCCTGCCAACACTGTGTTGAGACTGCAAGTTGGGAGGGAAATGTTTTACCGGGGGAAAAACTAGAAATAAACCCCTCATGAAGTGTTTCACAAGTCTGTCGCTAAATAGAGGAGGCGACCGCCTCTTCCTCGTGAACCTTGAGATGGCCGCCAGGTGCACCTTTATCGATGTGAAGGATAACCCCCTCTCCGCCAAGAGGAGCAGGTAAGGTAGAACTTGTTCCGGCGTCACCAACAACGGTTGTAGGCCTTGTTGTCCTCTACACCATTCACAGAACCTCCGCCACTTATAGGAGTAAGATTTGGTTGTAGAATGGGCTCGAGCCGCCTGCAGAATTTTTTGACAGTCCTCCGAAACGTCTAAAGCACCGAACTCCGAAAAGTCAGGAGCCAGGCTGTAAGGTTGAGACTGTCCGGGTCGTGATGCCACACCGTGCCTTTGTCCCGGGATAGTAGGTTCAGGACTCTCGGAAACGCTATGGGATGTTCCAGCGACAGGTGAAGCAGGTCGGAGAACCACGGTTGTCTTGGCCAGTATGGTGCCACTAGAATTACCCAGCAATTGTATCTGCGTATCCACTGTATTGTCCTCCGTATGAGGGGGAACGGGGGAAAAGCATAAAGGAACCTGTCCGTCCATGGGAAGGAGAATGCCTCCCCCATGGAACCCTCTTGAGGCCATCTGCTTGCGAATTGCTCGCATTTTTTGTTGTCTTTGGTCGCGAAGACGTCCAGAGGGGGGTGACCCCATTTCTCGAAAACTTTCATCAGGTGAACTGTGTCCATTTCCCACTCGTGTATGTGGGCCATGCTTCTGCTGAGGGAGTCTGCTTGGGAGTTCCTCACTCCTGGGAGGTGGTGAGCCACGATGGAAATTTCGTGCTTCAATGCCCAATGCCATGTTTTCTGGGCTTCTATGGAAAGAGTTCTTGATCGCGTCCCTCCTTGTTTCCTCAGATAAAACATGGCCGTTGTATTGTCGGTCAGCACTCGTACTCGCGAACCCTTGATGTGTGGTAGGAATGCCTTCAAGGCCCATCGTACTACTCTGAGCTCTAACACGTTTATGTGTAGGAGTGACTCCGTTGGAGACCAGCGACCTTGCGTTTGGAGAGCACCCATGTGAGCTCCCTATCCGGTTAGGGACGCATCCGTGACTATGGTTCGCTGAAACTCCGGTTCCAGTAGGGGTACACCGTTGTTCAGATTGTGGAAACTCTGCCACCACTGAAGGGTCCGAAGCAGCTTGTCGTTGTCGATGGTTATCTTGTCTGACCACGATCCTTGAGCCTGCGGCCATCGGTCCGTGAGGAATTCCTGGACTGGCCTCATGAATAAGTGACAGTTTTCCACCAGATGGATGCAGGATGCCATGGCCCCTAGGACCGAAACGTATTTTCTCACTGAGAGCCTGGTGTTTCGCCGTAGTCGGCTCGCTTGCTGATTGAGTCTTGAGGTTCTGTCGAGAGAAGGTTTCACTAGCCCTAACTGGGTCTCGAACTGTGCCCCCAGGAATACCAGCGTTCTCGGTGGCCGCAGAGAGGATTTTTCGAAGTTTATGGCGAATCCCAGCTGTTGTAGAAGCTGCATGGTGGCTTGTAAACTTGTGTTGGTCGACGCTGGGGAGGATCCCCTTACCAGCCAGTCGTCGAGGTATGGGTATAGATGGTGGCCTTGCTTCCTTAGCCAGGCCGCTACTGGAGCCAGGCATTTCGTGAACGTTCTGGGGGAGGTCTTGAGCCCAAAGGGAAGAACCGTGAACTGGTAGTGAGTCCGCCCTATTACAAATCTCAGGAATTTCCTGTGTTTCCGACACATTGGAATATGGAAGTACGCGTCCTGTAAATCCAGGAACGCTAGAAAATCCCCCTCTTGAACGGCGCGTAAGTCTAAAATGGGACGCCATTTGCCGTTCGGCTTTTTTATGACGAAATATCTTGAGTAGACTCCTTGACCTCTCTGTGATGCTGGAACTAATTCTATCACGCCCTTTGCTAACAAGAGTGTTACCTCTTTTTGCAGTATCCTCAGATGGGAATGAGCGGTGAACGCAGGTGGAATGTGCGGAGGGCTGTGTTTGAACTGTAGAGAGTGTCCGTTTCTTATAGTGTCCAGCACCCATTGATCCGTCGTTATTGGTCCCCGTTTCGTCGACATATGCTGACACTCTTCACCCCAGAACGGTGTGTTGTATGTCACTGCTGATCTTTATTTTGCTTGTCTCTCGACGACGACGGATATGATGGTCTTTTCCTGGACGTCCGGAAGTTACGGCGTCGGTTTGCCGTTTGGGAAGCACGTCTGTATCCCTGGGAGGGGTAAGCCGATCTGCCAAAGGATCGGTCTCCAGACGCAGAGAATCCGGAATTACCTGAAGCCCCTCTAAAGGGACCAAAAGACTTGTAGCTTCGGCCACTCTGGAGGGCACCCAATGAACGTGCCGTGTCCGAGTCCTCTTTCATTCCCTTTAGGGCTTCGTCCACCTTCTCACCGAAAAGAAGGTCTCCCTCAAAGGGCATATCTAAAACTTTGTATTGTACCTCTGGCCTGAAGTAGGTACACTTAAGCCACGACTGTCGTCGTAATATGACCCCATTATTGACTTGCTTGAAGCCTGACTCAGCGAGGTCCACCGCGATGTTTATTGCGTGATTTGAGGCTTCCTCACCGTCTCGGACAAGTAACATCGCTGCCTTCCTATGCTCTTCCGGAAGATGATCAAGCAACGAAGCTAGCCTGTGCCACATCTCCCCGTCGTATCTGGCTACATTCGCCAGAGAGTTTTTTGCCAAAGGCATCCTGGCATCTCGCTTCGTTGTCAGGCGGAGTCGTGCACTTGTGCTGGGCCTTCGCCTTCCTCGCCGCTGCCGCCGACACCACCGAGTCTGGCGTTGGTTGGGAGGATAAACACTTGGGGGTAGACTCTGGAGCCTTAAACTTTTTCTCGAGGCGTCCTTTTACTGCCGGCTCTGAAAAAGGGTGACGCATTGTCTGCATCCCCTCCTTCCACACGTGGTCTAGTATAGGTATTGAGAACACAGACCACCTTCTCTTACCCATGTGGTCGAACAAAAAACAGTCCTTTTTCTGTTCATCCTGGGACAAACCAAATTCTTTGCATGCCTTCTCCATCATAGAATGGAATGATGCAATGTCGTCCGGAGGGGACGGGTGAGCTGGGCTTCTAGGGGTTTCCAACTCCACCTCCGACTCCCAGGTTGGATCCCTGGAGGGGGAAGATGAGATATCCGACATGGCTCCCCTGTCAGACTCCGAATCTGGCAGCTCACCTTCCTCTTGTGCCAGTGCTGAGATTGGCGTGCGTAGGTGCGTCGGTGGATGGGACGGGCCCGGCTCGTCGACGGGTGACACTGGCAGGTTTGCCTGAGGTAGTCTCTGGTCCAACGACTGTAGCAAGGACTGAAGCGTGGACAAAATTTCCAACGACAAAACAGATTGAGGATTGAGAAGAGGGGCAGATACAGGTATACCGGATCCCCTCGTCGACGACTTGTCAGCCACTCGTAGCCCTAGGTCTGCTGGGCCAGCTATTCTCTCGTTCTCGTCCTCCGAGGACAGCGACACAGCCTGTTCTTGCAGTAAAGTATCCGGGGGGATCGGATCAAAAACTTCAGGCCTCCAGTAGAACCCCGTCGACGAGGCCATTGTCGCCGCCGTTGTCGGTGGACGCCACCTGCGTTAGTGGCAGGGTGGAGGCCGATGACTGGACTGCCGTCGACGACGGTGACTTAGCAGGTGATTTAGGCGGTCCCGCCTTTTCCACACTTGGCCTGCTTTTACTCGACTCTCGACTCGTGGTCGATCTATGATGATCGCCCGAGGAGGATTTCCTTTTCTTTTCATGCTTTTTCGATGAAGATGATTTCTTTGACGAGGAGTCTCTAGCCGAGTGACTCCCAGATGACTCTTTTTCCGACGGTCGAGATTTCTTCACCGGTGGTTCCGACGAGGTAGCGCGGCGTGATATTTTCGCCGATTGTGTGGAGCCTACCTCCGAAGGGGGGTATGCCCCCGCTCCATCATTCAGCCATGCCACCAGCCGTCGACTCCGGTCTTTGAGGGTTTTTTTGAGAAAACCCTTTGCATATGTCGCAGTTATCAGCCGAATGATGAGGGTGGAGGCAATAAATACAATCCATATGTCCGTCCCCCTCGTAAACTTTTTTCAAGCCGCACGTCGCGCATGGACGGAACAGCGCTTTTCCTGACATGGAGGACATTTTTTAACTCCAACTCCAGGTATACAACCTTGTACAAAATATTAAGACAACGCGAGGAGATCCCACTACTTTGGAGACGGTTGAAATCTGAAGGGGAGCCGCGGGGGCGGGCCTCTTATACTGGGACGGCCTACGGAGCATGCGTAGGCGGGTCCTAAAAGGACCGGCCTACAGAGCATGCGTAGGCGGGTCCTAAAAGGACGTAGATAGGACACAAAAGTGTCGGAAGTTTTCCTATAGGAAACGGCTATATATGTGTACCGAGGGGTCCCAGTCTAACAACAGGGAATATTCTAAGCATGTGAATCCATGAAAGATCCAATGCTGGAGAATTCCAATAACTCCCATCCAAAAGAGGGCCACAAACATAACCAGGGTAAGCCACAAGGGAATCCAAAACAGGCTAGTGTACCATCTGGACACAAACCAGATGAGGTCAGAACAAACCCCCATTCATCAAAACATTTGGGAAGTGTTATGCTTGTGGGTCAACTGACCATGTGAAAGGGGATCCCAGATGTAAGGGTAAACCTTCAGGGGCCCACACTGTCTCCTTAGCCTTCTCCCAGGTGGAAGTAGTACCTATAGCCAGTGGAAACTTTCAGCTACTAGCGATGAGCCCATGAAAGTCTCAGCTAGTGTTTCTTTAGTGTCCTTGGGTCTTTGGGAACAACAGAACTTAGATGTCTATAACTCAATCCCAAATAATACTAAAGAGTATTATAATGGATAGTGTTCTTGTGAATGGTCAGGAGACACCTGCCATCAGAGACACTGGAGCCAGCATAACTGTGGTTGATGAATGTTTTTTCAAGGTAGAGGATGTTGCTAAGGCACCCAAACACCTAACCAAGTTAGCTGGAGGCCCTATGCAAATGGTTCCCCAGTTACCAGCTCTCATCCAGTGCAATGACATGACTGTCAGAATACCTGTTAGTGTGCAGAGTGACGTACCTGGGAGAGTTCTGTTGGGTAACGACCTGAAAACTCTGTTGTGTCTAGTACCCCCAGGCCTCATAGTAAAAGGAAGCAGGAGCACACAAGGTCTGCTAGGGAGAAAACCTTGAGAGGCTCTCCTGGGGACTTGATAGAAGAAGCCATCACCCCAAGTCCACAGGACTGGCTTACTGCTATTGCAAGACAAAAAGAGACAAAGGGGAAACCCAAGTCTACCAGCAAGAAAACAAATACCCCTGTGCCTACAAGGACATCATCAAGACTGTCCAAAGTCACACCTGTGACTCCTCCACCAGCTGAGGCTGAGTGTGAGGTTCAACCCTGTATGGTTCCACCAGATATTGAGGACTCAGATGTGGAAGAAGATCTTACTCTGGTTGGAGATCTTGACCCTGTTGAACAACCTGATCTGCAGTCTTTACTGATTGATATTTTATTTATATCGTACACAAGTGTTTTAGAGCGCGACAAGGCAAGGGAGGGGAACAGGGGAGTACAAGAAAGCGATCTTACTAGGCCCAGTGACATTGAGAACGTGCAAGTGCATGGGGGGGGGGGGACAGTGCATGGAAGGGGGGAGAAGTGGAAAGTGCGAAGCAGAGGAGAAACAGATAAATAACAATAAATAAATAATAAAGGCAAGAAACAGTGGTAATGCAGCCAGCAATTTGCAAGTGCTAGGTTTACGGCAGCAGACAAGGTAGGTCTGAAGTGCAGGAAGAAAAAGGGGGTGGCTGTATGGGTACAGATACAGACCCCAGTGCAAGGGGTGGCCCGGAGGCAGTGCGGGAGGGTGGCAGGGCGAGCAGGTATCTGGGCCCGAAGGACAGTAGGTGGCCAGGTGCATGGTGCCAAGAGAAAACAGATCAGCAGAGGAGAGGGGGAGCGAAGGCAGAAGAAAATAGTAAGGTCTTGAGGTGCTTCTGGAACCGGAGATGGTTCTCCTCAAGTTTTAGAGTGGCAGGGAGGCTGTTCCATAGGGAGGCCCCAGCCAAAGACAGTTCTACCCCCAGCTCGTTTCTTTGAAAAACGACTGACCCTTAGGGAGTTGGAGGTAGAGGAGCAATGAGCTCGAGGATGGAGGTATTTGCAGAGGGATAGCTGAAGGTATTTTGGTCCCAGGCCCCAGAAAGCCTTGTGGACAATGCAGAGGGTTTTGCATTTAATCCTTGCATCCACTGGGAGCCAGTGGAGAGATTTCAGAGCTGGAGAGATACGATCCCAGGGCTTGAGGCCAAGGACAAGTCTTGCAGTCCTGTTCTGGATTAGTTGCAGAGGGCGGAGAGTAGAGGCAGGTAGATTTAGAAAGAGTCTGTCACAATAGTCCAACCTAGAGAGAACCAGAGCTTGGGATACCATGAGCTTCTGGGGGAAGGAGAGGAAAGGCACAGTACCTCTGAGGAGGTGCAGTCGGAAATTTGACTTTTTAGAGACCTCAGAGATGTGGGGGAGAAGGAAAGGGTGGAGTCAGTCAAAGATGACCTTGAGGTTCTTAGCCTCGCAGGTGGGGGTAGGAGGAGGACCAAGGGAGGCCGGCCATAGAGTGAGGTGAAAGGATGGTGAAGGTGTGCCGATGAGGAGGATCTCCGTCTTGCTGACATTCAAAGATCATTGGCGGCACACCAATCTTGAATGGAAGTTAGGCAATCAGAGATGAGAGAGGGATAGGAGGTGGCAGAGGGCAGCCTGAAAATGAGTTGAGTGTCGTCAGCGTAGCACTGGAAATTTGAGCAGAAAGTGGCAATGCAGTGGGCGAGAGTTGGCAGGTATTGATTGAAAAGCCAGGGCGAGAGCTTAGACCCCTGGGGAACACCACAGGTAGAGAGGAAGATAGATGAAAGGGAGGACCCAAGTTGGACATGGGAGGGTCGATCTGCGAGGAAAGAGGTCAGCCAGGCCAGAGCCTGATCAGTGATACCCAGGTTTTCACTGAGACTGTTGAGCAGGATGGTATGGTTGACCATGTCTTAAGCAGAAGAGAGATCGAGGACGATGAGGACAGAGGGAATGTTAGAGTCAAGGTTGTAGAGCAGATCTTCATGGATGTTCAGGAGAGCAGTTTCCGTGCTTCTGGCAGCTCTGAAGCCAGACTGGTGGTCATGGAGACAGCCAACAGAATTGGAATGAAGGTTAAGCTGAGAGATGGCCAACTTTTCCAGGCGTTTGCCAAGAAAGGGAGTAATGGAAATTGGGCGATAGTAAGGTGGACAAGAAGGATCAGCTGTGGGTTTCTTGAGAAGAGGATGCACAAAGAAGTGCTTCAGAGGGGAGGGGAAGGATCCAGAGGGAAAGGAGTGGTTGCAAAAATCAGCAAGGGCCAGAGCGAGGGTGTCAATGTGGTCCTTGATGGTTTTAGAGGAACAGTTGAACCTGTTTTGAAGAGGCTTTCATAGATCGGACTTGTCTAGCGACCTCGTCAGGGGTGAAAAGAGGAAAGGACGAGAAGGATGCTGGGAGGGTGGCTAAAGGAGGGTCAGCAAGCACAAATGGAGAGGGAAGAGGAGGGGTGTGGGTGGAGAGGGTGGACAGGATGTCCTGGGTTTTTGAAATGAAGTGAGAGGGAAGGGCATTGCAAAGAGCTTGGGAGGCAACAGGAGGGGTAGAGACTGCAGCAGGGTTGGCCAGCTCCTTGCCGATTTTAAAGAGTTCGGCCGAGTTGTTAGATGCCACAGAGGCACGAGCTTGAATGTGGACTCTTCTTGGTGAGGACAGAGAGTCGGTATTGCCTTTGTAGCAGGCGACAGGCCAGTTTGTCAGAGGATGAACAGGAAGCCCTCCATTTCCCCTCAGCTGCCCTATACTTACGTTTAAGTGTAGCTAGATCAGAGTCATACCAGGAATTGCACTTGGCTTTGGACTTCAAACGGATCCTCATGACAGGGGCAAGAGCATGAAGCGTATCAGAAATTTAAGAGTAGAGCAGAGACAGGGCTGTGTCAGGATGTGAGACAGCAAAATGGGGGGGGGGGGGGAAGTGGCGGCAAAAGCCTCAACTGACACACGCTTCATGAGCCGGATGTCCGAGAAGGTAGGTGGCAGTGTTGGGGTAGGCTTGGCTTGGGGGGCGGGGGGGAGATGAGATGAGAGGAGGGAGTGATCGCTCCAGGAGAGAGGAGTGGTCAGAGGGATGGAGAGGTGGAGGTCAGAGGAGATCAAGACAACGAGTGTGTGCCCTGCAGAGTGAGTCGGGCCAGAGGGGAGGATGGACAGGGAGACAGTCGCAGAGGTCACGGAAGAGTACAGAGGTGGAGCAAGGAGAGTCTAAATGTATATTTAGGTCACAGAGGAGGAGTTGAGTGGTAGAGGCCAGGAGGGAGGAGGAGAGGTCTGCACACTCAGAGAAATGAGGTGATTTGACCACGAGGCCGGTAGATGGTAACCACAGTAAGAGAATGGGTAGGCGAGAGAGAAAGCCTACAAACAAGGCATTCAAAAGATAAGTAGGCCTGAGTGTGAATGATCGAGGCAGGAATCCACTCAGGAAAGATAAGGTTCTACCCCCCCACTGGACCGGGAGGATCTGGGTGCTGAGAGGATCTTGTAGCCATCAGGGAGGAGAGTGTCAAAGCTTGTGACAGAGCTGGCCATGAACCACGTCTCAGTAAGACCAAGGACATCAAGGTCTAGTTCTTCAAGGAGGTGGCAGATGTCAGAGGAGTGTTTGACGGCAGAGCGAGAGTTGAGAGTGGCAATATGAAGAAGGTTGCCAGCCTTAAAGACCTTCCGGTGAGGGGTACAGATCAGAGGTACGCCCTGCGGAGGAGAAAGAGCCCTAGGAGGGGTAGAGGAGGAGGAGAGAAAGGGCAAGGTAGCCAAGGGGGGAGAGGAGGGGACAGCAGGGGACGAGAGGCAATTGATGAGGTGAGGGAAGCACCTATCAAAGAGGAGGAGATTGGCCTGAGGGCCTTGGACCAGGACAGTGCCATTTAGGTAGACATTAAAGATGACTTTAGAGGAGTCGAAGGAAGCCATGAGAACTTCCCAGTGAGTGCCACCATTAATGGGAGAGGAGGAGATAGGGCATAGCACAGAGACCATATGAGGAGTCCATAGATCTGGCGAAGGAACAACAAAGAGGATGTCGGTAAGGGTCTGTCTGGCGGAAGCATTGGAGTAGGTGTCGGCGATAGGAAGACCAGGGTTAGAGGCCACGATATCCTTTTTGAACTTCTTCATACCAGACTTAGTGAGAAGGGAAGGATAGTCAATGGAGAAGCAGATGGAGAAGCAGTTGGAGAATATAGGAGAAACAGAAAGCGCCATTGGGATGGAAGTGAGGAGAGGATGGAGATACTGGGGGGGCTCGGTAGGTGTGGGACAAAAGAGTGATGAGGTCACTGGGCTGGCAAGATTCAGAGAAGAAAGAGTATACAAGAAAAATAAAGAGAATTTCACAAAGGGCAGCAAGATTTGACTTTTAGCACAAAGCAAAAACAGCAAGATTTGACTTTTTCAATCTTGGAATCGGATGTTAGCAAAGGGTTTTAGGAAGTACTACGCAGCAGGACGACAACATGGGAGTAACAAGCAGAAAGAACAGTGATAGTCAAAGGCAGTAGAAGTGAGTCCATAAGGAGGGAACTAACCCATAGTTCTGGAGGTGGCAAAGTCAAGGCAGTCTGGATTTCTTAGAGGAGTGAGGTGGCAGCATCATTGTGGTGAAGGTGCAGGGAGGACCCCAATTAGAGTTGCCTGAAGCGGACAGGGAGCAGACAGTGGCCTTGGAAGTGGGCCTTTGCTGAGAAGGCCGGCTGAAGCCTGCCAGTCCCTGATTGGATTGAAGAAAAGACTCAGCAACCAATGGGAGTTCAGCACAGGGAGAGGTGGTTCAGCACAGCCTGCCTACACAACAAAGAAAACCACGGCGGCCATCTTCGAAGGGCCAGAAACAGTCACATACGCAGCAATAGTAGGAAAAAACGTGCGCTTTCAATATAGCAAGGCAGCTCCAGGTATTAAAAAGCTCAGAAAATGGCTGCACGATGAAAATGCCAAATAAAACAATCCTTTCCAACAATTTTATGCAAATTTTGTCTTTTTTTTCTTTTTCTTTTTTTTCCAATTTCGATTTCTCAGGTTCAATAATTCCCCTTTTTACTTACTGGCAGAAGGTGGACCCAACAGGGCAGACTTCAGCAGAGGACAAAGAGTGTCCTATTCTTGAAGGTATTCGCATACAGGCAGCTTCTCAGCTCGATGGGGAAGAGCCTGGGAAGTAAAGATGCACTGGGAAGATGGCCTCTTCTACAGTGAACCGACATCAACCCCTGGTGACTGCAAAAGACTAGTGCCTCTAGTGAACCGACTCCAGTTCCTACAGTTAGCCCACGAGCTACCTTTGGCTGGTCACTTAAATTTTAAGAAGACCAAGGAAAGGCTCTCACTTTACTTCTACTGGCCTAAGATGGGTTCAGAAGTAGACAAATTCTGTAGGAGCTGTCACACTTGCCAAACCTCTGGCAAGAGTAGAGCCAAGAATGTGGCACCCTTGGTGCCTCTCCCAGTGGTGGGAGTTCCTTTTGAGAGGGTTGGGATTGATATTGTTGGTCCTCTTGATCCTCCCACATCTTCAGTTAACAGGTTTGTCCTGGTTCTAGTAGACCATGCTACTAGGTACCCTGAAGCAATACCTATGAGGACTGTTACGGCTCAGGCTGTGGCTAAGGCCCTACTTGGTATTTTTACCAGAGTAGGTTTCCCTAAGGAAGTGATATCTGACAGTGGATCAAATTGTATGTCCCACTACATGCAAGCCATGTGGAAAACCTGTGGAGTCACTTACAAGTTCTCTACTGCCTACCACCCACAAACCAATGTGTTAGTGGAGAGGTTTAACAGAACTATGAAGAGAATGATAGGTGCTTTAGAAGAACCCCTTAAAAGAAAGTGGGACCTTCTACTGCCATGCCTTCTCTTTGCATATAGAGAAGTCCCTCAGGAGGGAGTAGGTTACAGTCCCTTTGAACTTCTCTATGGCCATCCAGTCAGAGGTCCATTGGCCCTGATTAAGGAGGGGTTGGAGAGTGCTATACACAAGTGTTTCGAGGTGCAACGAGGCAAGGGAGGTGAGGGGAACAAAGGGAGGACAGACAACGATCCTACTAGACCAGGTGTCATTCAGATTGCGCAAGTGGGTGGGAAGAGGGCAGGGACAGTGCTGTACATGGAAAAGATGATAACAATAAGTAAATAGCCAGCAAGTGCCAAGTGCATGGGTAAGTGCGGGTGTCAAGGGCTGGTAAGGGGACTGTAGGGATACAGAAAGTCCCCAAGTGCGGGGGATTGCCAGGGGGCAGTGAGAGTGCTCCTTCCCCCAAGCCAGTCAGAGTAACTGACTATGTGATAGGTTTCCAGAGGAGAATGTCACACATGATGGCAGAGGCAACTGATAACTTGAGGGCTGGTCAAGCTCGGGTCTAACATTGGCATGACCAGAAGGCTAAAATGGTTGAGTTTACTCAAGACCAGCTTGTTCTTGTTATGGTACCCACAAGGCAGAGGGCCTTGCAGGACAAATGGATAGGACCCTTCAAAGTTGTGGGTAAACTTGGAGAGGTGAACTATCTGGTGGACTTGGGCAATCCTAAGGCGGCTCCCAGAGTCTTTCACACCAACCGTTTGAAGGCTTATATCTCTAGACCTGAAATGGGATCTTTGCTTCTAGCTTCAGCTCAAGAGGAGGAGAGTGAACCTCTGCCTGACCTCATCAGAGGCTTATGTCTAGATGAGAAAGTGGAAGGAGTTAATCTCTCTTACAGTCTAACATCTGACCAGCAGGATGAGTGCAAAGTACTGTTAAATCAGTTTGCCTCCCTGTTCTCACTTTCACCAGGCTTGACCTCTTGGGGCCAGCATGATATCCTCACTGGTGACTGACTGTTTGCCTGTGAAAAGCAGGGGGTACAGAATGTCAGACAATGTAAGAACCCATATAAAGAATGAGGTTGACAAGATGCTTGATCTCGGGGTTATAGAGCCCTCTACTAGTCCATGGTCTAGCCCAGTTGTGCTGGTACCAAAGGCAGGATCCAAGGAGTTGAGGTTCTGTGTGGACAATAGAGCTCTAAATGCAGTCACAAACACTGATGCCCATCCTTTACCTAGGACAGATGAGCTAGTGGATAAAGTTGGTGCAGCCAAGTACCTCAGCACATATGAGCTAACCTCATGCTATTGGCAAATAGCCCTGACAGACTATGCCAAGGAGAAAACTGCATTCTCCACCCCAGCAGGCCTCTACCAGTTTAAGGTAATGCCTTTTGGACTAAAGAATGCACCTGCAACATTTCAGAGGATGGTCAATCAATTTCTGAATGGGATGGAGGATTTCTGCATGGCATACTTGGATGACATTGCAGTGTTCAGCCCTACATGGAAAGAACATATTGATCACCTAGGGTATGTTTGGCAGGCTCTTGAGCAGGCCCATCTGACCATAAAGGCAAGTAAATGTCAAATTGGTCAGAGCAAAGTGGTCTACCTTGGACATGAGGTAGGAGGAGGTGAAATAAGGCCATTGCCTAGCAAAGTACAAGCTGTACAAAACTGGGCGACCCCCTACTACTCAAACCCAAGTGAGAGCCTTCCTATGTCTCACTGGGTACTACAGGAACTTCATAGAGAACTATGGGAGCATAGCTTCTCCCTTGAATGTTATCTCCTCTCCCAGATTTCCTAAAATGGTCAGATGGAATGAGGAGTGCACTCAAGCCTTTGAAGGCCTGAAGAAAGCCCCTTGTCAAGCTCCAGTCCTAAGAGCTCCTGACTACCACCAACCCTTCATTGTACAAACTGATGCGTGTTAGGCAGAATCATGTGCAGTTCCCTTGGGGAACACTGCAAAAAGATTAAGACTACAGGAGTAAGCAGTAAACCCAATTGTCAGTCTGCACCACCCAGATTTACATGGTAGCTGTGGCTGATCAGTCAGACTTCTCTCAAGATGAGCAGGGCAGTATACAGAGGATACACAATAGGGCCAGAAACACAGTGGAGCAAACAAACACGGACCAGAGCTTGGCATCAAAAGTATATAATTATTTATTTAAAACAAACTTTAGGAAATACAACAAGCACTATAGACCAAAGCAAGTTCAAACATAATCAGAAAATGTATACACACCACCCTTAATTATTAGACAAGTCTAGGTCAAAACACCACTATTTGTAAAACAGATGCAAGCGCTTAACTCAGATGGCACTCCAATAATTAAGGTAGAGGGAGAGAAAAAGACAGGTCATGAAAATAAAACAGGTCCCAACTCTTTTCTAAGACCACAGCAAGCTAGTGAAGGCAGGGTCTACTGTAGACCCAAAGTTAATAGGCCAGGGCCACTTTAAATGGAGCAAAGCGAAATGTACCCAAGATCACAGTTTAAAAATGCATTCAAGTCTTTGCTAAAAAAGTTCAAAAGAGGTTGGTTTGATGCGAAAGGTAAAGTCAGAAGGTCTGGGGGCCAACCCAGTTGGAAAGCCAAGGAGTTAAGGGTCACCTTTAGCAATCCGTGGAAAGGGAGCCCAGGTGGAACACCGTACCTTTAAAAGTGAGGAAGCTCCAGCGGTGGCAGTTCCTGGCAGCGGGTGCAGTTCGTGGTTTCGACCAGGGAAGGAGAAGATCTCGTCGAGGAGGAAACTTGGAGTCGTTGCACTGCCCAGGGATAAGACTAGCCGCGGAGTTGCTCTATCGGTTAAAAAGGTGCGTTCCTTTTATTCGCGGTCCCAGTGGACTGAAGCTTGGCTATCCGGCCGCTGGGTGCTTGGCACTGGCGATTCAACCAAGGGTCATCCTGGAAGTCGAATGTCGAACTGGTTGTTCCCACCAGCTCAGAGGGAGAAGACTCTTGCAGCAGAAGATCTTCTCTTGTCGTCGGGGAAGTGGTGAGGTCGTTGCAGCAGGGCTCCACCGGTGGTGTCGTCGTTGCAGATGGCTCAGCTTCTCCCCTCTTCAGATTTCTCAGTTCCAGTGGCGACTTCTGAAGTTCCAGTCCCAAAAGCCCTGCTTTTATGCAGAAAAGCCCCCATTCAACAGCCTAGCTGTCACTCATACATGCTAGCCGGGGGGCTCACCACTGGGCCAATCAGAACAGAGTGCGACTTGGGTTGCTAAGGCAACGCAGTCCAGGATGCCAATTCCCCCACCCACACATCCTGTGAACCCCAGACAGAGTGGCACCAGTTGGGAGGGCTTCTGTGGAGAAGCCCGCCAAAAAGTGGAACAAAGGGCTCGACCTTGGTCAGGGATACAGAGACAGACACGAACGCCATTTTTGAAAAGAGTTCTGGCAAAAAGACTCAACCATTGATTTAATATTAAATAAATAACCCGGTGGTATCTTTAACATTGCACAAAAAAAGGTGCGTTTAAAATCAATAGGAAAATCCCACAGAGAATATTCCGGTGGAATATTTTGCGTGGTAACCACTGCCACCAGCCAGAAACTTGACAAGGGGGGACTGGACAGTGCCCCCTTGAAAACAGACCCAGGGGCAATATAATTAACCCCTTCCACTACTTCCACAATATGATGGTTTGTACTGGTTCTGTTCACAATTTAGGAATAGTAAAGTCAATGGTGACTTTACCCGCCCTGGGAGACAGTAGTCAGTCCCAGGGTATGGAGTCTATGTTTGGGGGTCACTATGACACCCCTGTGTTACTGCACTGAGGGTGGTGTGTAACACACACACATACAAAATAGATGATACCCTATGGAACAGAAAGAAAACCCCTTAGCCCATAAGCACACAAACAGTCAAAGACATACCTCAAGTCATGCCTAAGAGTGGGAGGAAAAGAGTCTCACTCTTAGCAGGAGAAAAAACAACAAACGCCAAAAAACCAGCAAAGCTGCTGGGGGACTCACTAGGTTTGGGAAATTAGCCTTATAAGAGAATTCTCCCTAACACCCATAGACGCGTCGACAATAGATTAACATTGCCTAATGACACCAGTTTTATTAGGGGGTAGGATGGGGGACATATGGAGGAAAGGGGAGTAAGGACCAAAAGTATGTTGGTCACTATAGTGAGTAACTTATAATTACTTACGTCCCGTCCCCTTTCCTCCATACTGCATGGGCGATTACAACTGAGTGTAGCCCCAGGGTGGAGAGGAGACCCACCTTAAGCAAATAGGTTTCTAAGAACCGCATGTCCGAAAGACGCGTCTGATCTAGAGCCGGTGTCCAAACAGTAGTGCTTGCAGAAAGCCGAAGGGGAGGACCATGCAGCCGCCCTGCTTATGACTTGCCAGGGGACCTGCCGCTGGCCGTTGCCTTGGCTCTGACCGAGTCGGTGTGTATGTTGGCCAGGAATGGCCTATGTAGTCCCTCGTAAGCTTCTTTGATGGCCGAGATTATCCAATGGGCTATGGAGGCCATGCGGGCCTGATACCCCGGTCTCGATCTACCGAAGGTGACAAACTGTGTGTCCGACTTGCGGAAGCCCCTGGTCCTGTCCAAGTAGCATTTTAGGGCACAACGGCCCTTGAGGCAGTGCAGAACCCTCTATGCCTCATCCCTAGGCTCAGCAAAAGAAACATAGGCAGCACTATTTCCTAGCTCAGATGGAATGCGGAAGGCACCTTAGGTAGCAATGCTGGGTGCATCCGCAAGACTACTTTATCATTGTGAAACGTAGTAGAAGGCTCTGTGGTGACCAGCGCCTGGATTTCGCTGACGCTGCGAGCCGAGGTGAGGCCGACTAGTAAGGCCGTCTTAATGGTGACCCACCTGATGTCCACGGACGCCCTAGGCTAGAAAGGTCTGTGTGCCAAGGCGCCCAACACCACATTAAGGTCCCACAAAGGGTGTGGTTTCTTTATAGGCTGGTAAAGCCTGTGGAGGCCCGCCAGATGTCGCTTGACCACCCGGTTGGAGGAGGAGAAGCCCTCCTCCGAATTCCTGTAAGCCCCTATGGCAGCCAGATAGGTGTGGCATGTATGCACCTGTACGCCGGAGTGGGGGAGGTGAGCCGAAAAATGATATGTTACTCACCGTAATGACTAACGTACTCTTAGTCCATAGTCCCCTTTCCTCCGTACTGTATGGGCGTCCCTTCCAAGGGACGGGAGACAAAAACTTTTTCCCCTTTAAATTTAGAGGTGCGGCCCAGGGAGCATGCGCTGCCCTGACTAAGCCCTCCGGCGCCACACCTCCATCCCCATTGACGCGTCGACAATAGATTTAACATTGCCTAATCATACCAATACTGGTGTCATTAGGCAATGTTGGTGGGACGCATGGAGGAAAGGGGACTATGGACTAAGAGTATGTTATTTACTATGGCAAGTACCTTATAATTACTCTTACGTCTCGTCCCCTTTCCTACATACTGTATGGGCGATTACAACAGATTGTAGCCCCCGGGTGGAGAGGAGACGCTCCTTAAGCAAATAGATTCCCGAGAACCGCCTGTCTGAAAGCTGCATCAGATATAGAGCCGGCATCCAAACAGTAATGCTTGCAGAAAGCCGAGGGAGAGGCTCAAGTGGCCACCCTGCTTATGACTTACCTAGGGACATGGTGCTGGAATCGATGGCCGTTGCCTTGGCCCTGAATGCGTGGGCATGCATGTTGGCCGGGAGTGGCTTGTGCTGGCCCTCGTACGCTTACTTGATGGCAGAGACCATCCAGCAGGATATAGAGGCCTTGCGGGAGCTCTTGGTCCTGTCCAAGTAGAATTTTAGGGCATGCCTGACATCCAGACACTGCAGCACTCTCTGTGCTTCATCCTTGGGATCGGGAAAGAACATAAGAAGGACTATTTCTTCTTTCAAGTGAAATGCAGATGGAACCTTGGCCAGAATTGCTGGGTGCGTCCGCATGACTACCTTGTCCTTGTGCAAAGTAGTATATGGTTCGGAGGCGACCAACGCCCGAATCTCGCAGACTCTGCGAGCCGAGGTAAGACCGACTAGTAATGCCGTCTTGATGGTGACCAGCCTAATGTCCCGGACGCCCTTGGCTTGAATGTTTTGTTAAGACCAAGACTATGTAAAGGTCCCACACAGGGTGCAGTCTCCGACGGGCCGGTAGAGTCTAGCGAGACCTGGCAGATTTTTGACTATAGGGTTGAAGGACGAAAAGATGCCCTCCTCAGAATTCCTATAAGCCCCAATGACTGCAAGTTATGTGCGGCAGATGTCCACCTGTACGCCCGAATGAGCTAGGTGCGTCAAAAAGGAGAGCATGTTGTCCAAATTGCAGGCCAAGGGTTTGATTCCCCTGGAGTCTGCCCAGTGGCAGAATCTAGTCCATTTGCTTTTGTACTGGGCCCTGGTTGCCTTGCTCCTGGCGCCCTGTATGATCTCCAGATTGGCCTGTGAGAGCTAAGGTGCCGAAGTGTTACCTGCTCAGGTACCATGCTGTGACGGCTAGTTTCCCTGGCGCAGGGTGGATGATTCTGCCCCCCTGCTGTGCCAGAAGATGTGCTGGGCCCATCGGAGGTGTATAAGGGGCACCTCCAAGAGGCTGAGGAGCTCCGAAAACCATGGCTTGGCCGGCCACCATGAGCAGTCAGAATGATGTCGAGTCGGTGAGACTCCTTGATCTGGCAAAGTACCTTGTGGATAGGGGGAGTGGGCGGAAAGGCGTATGCCTTCATGCCGGTCCACTGGTGGTGAAATGCGTCACCAAGAGACCCGGGTCCCTGACCCTGCGAACTGGGGACACTTCTTGTTGTGCCAGGTGGCAAAAAGATCCACTTGGGGGTGACCCCACCTGTTGAAGATCTCCTGAATAACGAGGTTGTTTAGCTGCCACTCGTAATTGTCCACTCCCAGCCTGCTGAGCCAGTCTGCCTCCAGGTTGGATTCCCCCGGGAGGTGGACTGCCGAGAGTTAAATGTCGTTTTCCAGGGCCCATTCCCACATGCTGATCGCCAGCCTGCATAGAGTAGGGGATCTGGTGCCTCCATGCTTGTTGACGTAGTACATGCTGGTCGAGTTTTTTGTCTGGATGAGTACAACCTTTCCCTTGAGAAGTGGTAGGAATGCTCCGAGCGCTAGCCAGATGGCGTTCAGCTCCAGCCAATTGATGTGGTACTCCTGCTCCTGTCGAGTCCAGGTGCTGTGGACCGAGAGATCGTCCAGGGTGGTTCCTCAGCCCTCCAGCGAGGAGTCTGTGGTGATGGTGGCCTGCGGAGAGGGAGGCCGAAAGGACTTGCCCGTCCGTAGGTTGCAGTCCATGGACCACCAAGTTAGGTCCAGGTGGAGCAATGGAGGAAAGTTGATTGTCTAGGATTGCTAGCCCCGCTCCTGATTCCATGAGGCTGCGAAGTGCAGCTGAATACATCTCGTGTGCGGCTTGGCGGATAAGAACGCCGCTAGTAGACCCAGGAGATGTTGGTACCACCATGCCGAGGTACCCTCTCTGCTGAGGAAGTGGGCGGTGGCCTTCTTGATGGCCAAGATTTTGTCTTCCGACGGGAAAACCCTCTCGGAGCACGTGTCCCAAATAAGTCACAGGAATGTCAGAGCAGCTGTGACTTCTTGAGGTTGAGCGAGAATCCCACGTTGTGCAGTGTATTCATAAGGGCATGGGAAGAGTGGTGAACCGCTTCCGGAGATGTAGCCCTGACGAGCCAGTCATCGGGGTATGGGTAGATGAGGAGGCCCTGCGCTCCGAGGAGGGCTGCAACAGCGTTCATGAGTCTGGTAAAGACCCGGGGGGCCAAGTTGAGGCCAAATGGAAGGACTTTGTATTGGAAATGGTAGCCCATGATCCTGAACCATAGGAAAGAACAATGGGGCTGCCAAATCGGGGCGTGAAGGTACGCGTCCTTCAGATCCAGGAAGCACATCCAGTCTCCCTCGTCCAATGTCTCCGCTATAAAAGCTAGCATAACCATCTTGAATGTTTGCAGGGGTAGGGAGAGGTTGAGGGTGGAAAGGTCCAGCACAACTCTCGGGCCTGCCTGGTGGTTCTTCTGAATGGCGAAAATCCTGGAGTAGAAGCCAAAGCCTCGCTGGGAGGCTGGGACTTCCTCCACTGCCTGGCTCTCTAGGAGCGACCGGATCTCCTCCAAAAGAGTTGCTCTCCCAACCTGTGGGGGCAGAGTGGAGTAGGGAGGAGAGGCAGGGATAGGAAGGCAATTCGAAGGGGAGGATCCAGGGGGCCGTGAAATTCTGTCGCCAGAATTGTGCATGGAGAGCAAGTCTGCCCCCGACCGGAGACACGTGGACCCGAAGGGGCATGTCATGCCTTCTTTCCCTCGCCGGCTGACACTGAGGAGGGGAACTGGAAAAAGCCCTTACCTCCACCCCTTTTGTTTTTTTGCGCCAGTTCTGAGACGGCGAGTGGTCCGGCTGCCTGGATCTGCATTCCTGGAAGCCGCGTAAACCTCCATATGTATGACCCTTTTCTGAGCGCTGCTGAGACTGGGTGTATGATTGGGCGTGGTCTTTGTAGGAATGGATAAAGACTTTGCCGTTTGTGAGCTGCTGTTCTTTTTGTCCAGCTCTTCGTCCGTAGGAGTGGAAGAGGTCCCCCCCTCAACCAGTAGATCTAGAATGCGCTCCTAGACATCAGGGTTGAATTTCGTTGCCTGGAGCCAGGCTGCTCTCCTCATCTCCGTGGCAATGCAGATGGCACGGCCTGATGTATTGATATGAGCCACTGTGGATTCATGAGGTCATGGGTCACAAGCTTGGCTTCCGCTAGCCCCGCCTTAAAGCACGATTAGCATTGGGTGGGGAGTTCCGGGAGGAAGTCCGCAATTTCCCGCCATAACCGTTGGTTGGCAGCAGCCAGCATGGCATCTGTGTTGGCCTGACGCAGGTGCAAGGAGGCGTTGGAGTAGATCTTCTTGCCGTACGTCTCCAAGATCTTCTCCTCCTTGCCTAGCAGCGCCCCAGAGGAGGCGGCTGAGGACGACTGAGGCTTGGATTATAGTGATACTGCAGCGATCACTGAGGAGTGTGGCTGAGGATGGGTCGAGAGCAAGAGTGCCCCCCCCCCCCTCCATTTGCCTCTACTTGGCATCCAGGGGTCGGTTGACCGGCTGGACTGAGTGGGGCTTGAGCCAACCCTTCTTGGCCAGGGAGATTACATCGGTTTG
Organism: Ambystoma mexicanum; assembly: GCF_040938575.1. Taxonomy (NCBI): domain Eukaryota; kingdom Metazoa; phylum Chordata; class Amphibia; order Caudata; family Ambystomatidae; genus Ambystoma; species Ambystoma mexicanum. Next base: position 487,141,472 of record NC_090923.1, on the reverse strand, counting down.
CAGTGGAATCCCTGTCTTGACGATAACCCGCAGCTGAGGAGACCTCATGAGGTCGAGAAACCTCTCGAAGAGCACCTCCTCGCTGTCCAAAGAGGTGGCAGGGGGTACCGACGGGGCCCGCCTCGTCCAAGACTCTTGCGTTTGGATCACGAGGCCTACCCTGCTACTCGTTGCCTCGGCCTGGTAGGTGTAAGATCCTTGACCCGGGGGTCGGTAGAGCTGCGTTTAGGCACCCCCCACTGACTTATTGCCGGTAAGAGGGCGCAGTCCTTCGGACATATTGGAGGTAATAGGGCATAGCCCCTCGACATTTGTGACGGTAAAAGGGCATAGCCCCTCGGGTGTAGACCCGGTACAAGAACCTTCCGGTCTTTCGACACTGCGCCCGGGAGAATCCGAGGACCCCTCGACCCGAAGGCTGGCAGCTGTACTAACCTCAGGGCACATGCCGGTAGAAGGACCTGGGAGAGCCCCAGGGAAGGAGGCTCCCTTGCGGGGTGCACTGGAAAATATTGGCCCTACCTTGGGCCTGGTTTGATGCTTCACAAAGTTCTTGAGATCCTCTGGAGGCGACCTCTGGAAGAGCTCCCTCCACCAGGCTAGTCTGTTCCTCAGCGCCTTCGAGGACAGTGAGTCACACGCCGAACATGATTGCCAACCGTGGTCTGAGCCAAGCCAACGTAGGCAGAAGGCATGGGGGTATGAAGTTGGAAAAGGATGGACACCTGCTGAACCCTGTATAAGTCGACACGCGCCAGGGAGGAGCGTGAAGCCCGAGGACCTAGTCCCTGAATGATAAAAAAAGACAGAAGAGAAGAAATATCCGTGCGTGGAATTACATGGCCATAGCCAATCCCAGGAGCGCTGGCGAACTCGGCCCGTTCCCGTCGAGGTGGAAAAGGGGACTGGGGTGTGGCCCCGAAGGCCGGAGTCAGGGCAGCACATGCTCCAAGGGCTGCACCCCCACGCGCCTCGAAATTTAACGGGGAATACGTTTTTTTCTGGTGAAAGGTTCGGCCATGGTATCCGGTCATTTTTTCAAAAACTTATTTTCGAAACACCATTTTTACAAATGTATTCTTTTTTATTTTATGTTTTTTTTGGGTTTCATAAGTAAAGAAAAGTGTTAAAAAAAGAGGGTTTGGGGGACCCCCCATTTAAAAAAATAAAATAAACAAAATAAACATTCTAAAAAATAAATTTCAGCAAAATTGTGTCGAGAAAATGGCCTTCGAAAATATGCCATTCGAAAAAAAGTCACTGTAAGCTGACGGCCCTGCAGCATGGAGGAAAGGGGACGGGACGTAAGAGTAACAGTGTTCAAATCACATAAAAAAATACATGAGAGAGTGGGGAAAAAAGGGCCTCACTCTACAGGTTAAAAATTCAAGTCCACAAAATCCAGCAAAGTTGCTGAGGGTCTCTAAGGTAGAGAGGAATTAGCAAATTTCTGAGAATTCTCCTCAACAGTATACATACCACGTCACTATTCCACTTCCCCCTCCCCCAGCTCGACCGCTGCATAGGAAAACAGAGAAAAAAGGGCTAAACGGTTAACAACAATAAACATCCCAAGGAAAGAAAACCTTGTGGGAGATACCACAATATGTGGACTTATTTTGGAGGGATTGATTGGAGAAAACATGCAGCATGAAAGACAGAAAACAGTAATCCCAGGACCATCGCCAGGTGTTAACCCACTAACAAAAGAGATGCGCACCAACTGCCAACTTTCTGAGCAGGGATGGATTGGGGAGGGGGGGTGAGGAATCTGCGGGAGAAGAATCCAGAGAAAGAACTTTACGGTAAGTCATTTCTCTTTCAATGGATTGCCTTTCTCCTGCAGATTCCTCATCTGATGGACTCTCCAAGCAGTGAAGCAACGAGGCGGTCAGATTTTGGAGCACCGACCTGCCAAAACGGGCATCAACCCCATTGTCAAGGTCTAAACTGTAGAGCCTAGAGAACGTGTGAAAGGAGTACCATCTTGACGCACAACACATCTCCCTAACTGGGACCCCTCCTCTGTAAGGCAGTCGATGCAGAGACCCCTCTAGTTGAGTGTGCCCTGATGCCAGAAGAAAGCTCCCTGCCTGCAGATTGATAGAACTCTGCAATGCACAAAATGATCCACCTGGATAATGCTTGCATTATTATTGCCAGACCTTTACAGGCTAGAGAATAGGCCACTAAAAGTATCTGGTTTACAGAATTCAGACGTTCTTGCAACGTAGAATATCAGGAACCTTTTGGGATCCAGTCGATGTAAATGCTGCTCTTCCTTAGAAGCAGTTTCTTGGTCATCCCTCCAAGGCCAGGCTATAGCAGACCCTATTTTTAAGGTCTAAAACCCCAACCAAAAGTGGATCACCCCATCAGATCCATGTATAGAACTCTGTCACCCTGACACCAGATGAACAAACCCCTTAAAAAACTTGTGGCCTGTTGGTGACACCCGTATACCTAAAACATCAGGCATCCGATGTGGATTGTTTGATATAAATCAGTTGCATTTGTAATGCTCACTGCATCTATTGTATTTGTAATGTTTGCACATCTTTTTGGACTAATATGAATTAATATTTAGCCAAACTATGCTCATGTGAGAACACGCTTGACAACTGACCATCTGTTTTGATCTGTTTTCATATAGTACTTTGGAATTTGTTACCTGTATTTGAATTGTATTGTTTTCTTCCTTTTGAAAATCTACATGTGTAGCCAAATTAAAAAAGGCAACAGTAGTTACATCCCAGTGGTTGGCTCAATCCTTTTCCAGTAACACAAATTTGTCTATATCTGGTTGTTTCTGGAGGTTTAAATAATTACTGCAAGAAATTATTGCAGCTTTAAATGTTGTGAGACAGGACAACCCCCTCGTATACAGTATTACTTCCCTAGAAGGGTGGGTAAACGACTGGTAGGTCTATGGCCTGTGACGGATGAAAATCTGATGCCACCTTTGGCGGAATCCCGACCCTACTTTCAGCGAGACCTTCTCTCGAAAGAACTGCTAGAATGGCGGTTTGCTGCAAAGGGCCTGCAATTCACTAACCCGCCTGGCGGATGTTATCGCAACTAAGAAAACTGTCTTCAAAGAGAGCAGCCACAAAGAACAGGCAAGCATTGAATCAAAAGGAGTCGCCATTAAGAAAGACAGAGCCAGATTAAGATCCCAATCTAGGACAACAAACAGAGTTGGTGGAAACTTCTTCACAAGGCCCCACAGGAATTGGGCCATAACTGGGATCGTAAAATATATACCTTGATCCGGGGGCCTCTTGAACACAGACAGGTCTGTGGTGACCTGAAGGCCTGTCGAGGCCCGGGACAGAAGGAACAGCATCACTTTAGTGGTGGGGCAATAGATGGGGTCAATGAACAAGTTACTCTCTTACCTGGTAACGTTCTTTCGATGGGATGGTCCGACGACGTATTCCATATCTATGACAGTAATCACCGCAGCACAATCCCGCAGCACAATCCCCCGAAGTAGGGTTACCTGCACCATGCCTCAAATCTTCTCCACCTACACGTGTACTGAGATCTAGTAGAAGGTCTGCGTCAAGCCAGCAACACCTCAAGCACCTCCTTCGAGAGGTTGCAGTCATCATATCTCATCCTCTCAAGAGCCACACATGTAGATTGAGAGAATCTGGACTTGGGTGAAGCACTCAACCTTGCGACTGGTTCAGGAGATCTGGACCCCCGAGGCAACCGGCAAGGTGGGCAGATGGTCGATCTACTAGATTGAGGTACTACCAGAAAACGCATCCCCTAGTGCTCAGCTCACTGGGAATTCCATCGAGAAAAACTGTCTGCAGTTACTGTTGTACTCCGTGGCAAACAGATCCACTGCTGGGGTACCCAAGAAAGAAGACATCTTCCTGGACTTCCTGACACACTTCCCACTCATGTGAGACAGTGCACTGCCTGCACAAAGCATCCACCATACCATTCTCCTTCCAACGAGATGAGCTGCAGAGACCAAGATGTTGTTCTCTAGCAACCAGAACCACAGTTGTATTGCATCTGTGTAAAGGGGACGGGAGTGCACGACACCTTGTTTGTTTAGGTAGTGCATGGCCACAAGGTTGTCCGACAAAATAAGGACATGCTTCCCCTTGAGAGATGGGGCGAAAGCCTGATGGCTCGCAGCTCTAGTCTGTTGATATGCAATTTGGATTCTGTCGTGGACCAAAGGCCGCTCACCTGCAAGTCCTCGCACTGAGCGCCCCAACCCTTAAGTGATGCATCCCTGACCACCCAGGTCTGAGGCTAAGGGTGCCAGAAAGGTTCCCGCGCCATAAGGCTGGTACGGTTGTCTCACCAGCCTAGGTCGAGGACCACTTGGTTGGACACATGGAGAGGATCAGTGAGGGCTCCCAGATACTGAGACCATTGATCCCGTAAAAGCCACTGGAGGGATCTCATGTGCAGCCTGGCCTCTGGCACTAGAAAAATACAGGAGGCCATGAGGCGGCAGAGGGAGGAAGCTGCTGGTAAAGTGGCGTGGTTACTGAACAAATGTACCATCTGTTCTATGCGTTTGGCTCTCTCTTCGCGTGGGAAAGCCTTCCCTATCCAAGTGTCTAGGACTGCTGCGATGAACTGGAGCCTTTGGACTGGTGTCACGTGGGACTTATTAAAGTTCAGGGAGAAGCCCAGCCTGGGCAGTAGCAGGCAGGTGTCCTCCAGTTGTGACAAATCTTGCCCGCTGACTTCCCCCTTATCAGCCAGTCGACCAGGTAAGGAAATACGTGGACCACAGATCTCCTGAGGTGAGCTGCAACTACCGCCATGAGCTTGGTGAAGACCCTCGGAGTGGAGGTCAACCCAAAGGACAGCACTTGATGGTGCTTGTCTCCTATGAGGAACTGTAGGAACTTCCTATGTTTTTTATGCATCGACACATGGAAATAGGCGTCTTGTAGGTCTATTGACAGCAGCCAGTCCTTAAGTTCGAGAGCGTGAAGAATCTCTCTGAATGTCACCATCCAGAAATTGTTTTTTTTTTTTAGCAACTTGTTCAAGGCCCGGAGGTACAGAATGGGACCAAGACCACCTCCCTTCTTGGGCACCAGAAAATACCAGGAATACCAGACCGACCCTCTGTTCGGGAGGTAACCCTTCCACTGCACCCTTTGACAACAGGGCTCTCGGTTCTTCCTGGAGTTCCAGTCCCATTTGGATTGGGTGAGGTGGGATATGTTTGGTGGCCTTTTTAAGGCTTTTTTGATTGACTTTTTTGCAGGGCCTAGGCATATGAGTTAATCCTGCCATTGGGGCTAATTCCCTGCCAAACGACCCCCCAACTGGTAAGTCATGGGAGGGGAAAACAAGGTGTCTTAGAGGGCATGGCCACCACGCCGCTGGTCTCTAGAAGCCCTTCTGCCCTTCCAGGAAGCGAAAAACACCTCTGCCCTTGCCTGGCTTGCGGGATCTGTGCTTTTCTGCCATAGGTACATAGTGCCTATAGCCTCTACCGCTCGAGGCAAAGCTGAAAGCAGGTTTGGCCTGCTGGGCAGCTAGGCCCAGTGACTTTAGACTTTGAATTTTTCTAGGGTCATCCGCCTTTTGTCCAAAGAGCATATCTCCCTCAAAAGGCATGTCTAGTAGGTGGTTTTGAATGTTGGGGCGAACACAGAGGTTTTCAAATAGAATTGCTTCCTCCGAGGTACTGCAGACCTCATTGAGCGGCCAATGCAGTCTGAAACGTCCATGCCCGCCTGCAAGGACTGCTTGGCTACCTACTTCCCATCCTCCACCAGCTGTATAAATCTGTCCCGCATAGCACCCTCAGGGACGTATTCTGCTGCATGTTCCAAAGCTTTCCACAAATCTAAAGAATATTTTGGGAACCCGCAAGTTATGTTTGTGGCCTTTAACTTTCTTGGCCAAAGCGTATTACTTCTTTGCATACTTGTCCATAGGGAGATTTCATGTGGATGCCGCAGGTCTGGTGGATATCGTGGCAACTTGTACTACAAGCCCTTCCAGGGAAGAATGTGTAGAGAGGAAAGAAGGATTCCCTCTGGCCGGCCTGTACTTCCCAGTGAAATTGGCATTCCCGGGGGTCAAGGGCGGGGGGTTGGGGATGGGTAGACGTGCAAGGGTGTTGCCATAGGGAGGCTAAGGGGCCTGCTATGGCCAAATCAAAAGGCATGTGGTGTAGAGGATTTGAGCCCAAGGTTGTCTACAACCCTCTCTACCAATGCCCTAAACCTAACATGAGGAGGAGTGTAGGGATGGTTTTGTAGCATATCAAGGTCTAGGCACGTGTCTAGACCATTAGATCAGCTTGATCGCCGAAATAATCGACACTGCCGGCTCCTGTGTAAATTGGATCGATGACATCGTGGTCATCGGGTTGGTCGACGCCGAAGATCAATCGTATAGAATCAAAAAACCCTGACCTCTAGAGGCTGAAAATAATGGTCATCGCTAGTAGACATCGAGGGTTTCCCCCCCCCCCCCCCCCGATACCATTCCTTTGGACACTGGTTGCGCGGGCTTGAATGCAGGCAGTGCGGCCTGCGTCTCCAATGGCATAGTTGTCAGGACAGACTGATCCAACGGACGAAGGCCGCTGTGGGAGGCAGCCTTTAGCTGGCTTTCCAAAGGAGTTTTTCCCACCTTTATTGTGAAGCCCGAAGGCTTCTTCAACGTTGATGATGTCGATTTGGTGGCTAGTGTGGGGTCGGGGTTTCAGAGTGCTGCTTTTGCTGACAAGGCCTGCTGGTCGCAGGGGTCCGGGGGGGGGGGGGGGGGTTAGGGGGGGAGGGAACAGTCGCCTGTTTAAACATGGAAAGCATTTCTTGTTTAAAACGTTCCCACTCTTCGCAGCTTATCCACGTTCCGAAGATGATCGCGATTCCTGCCCCAATGGTGGTGGCGTTGCTTCTTCCGGAATGAAAAAGAAGTTTAATGGCTCCTAGAGTGGGACCGTTTCTTAGTTTTCTTTCGATTTCTGTCTTCACCCTTCTTGGGGGTGGGTTCCTCAGTATCAGAAGACCGGACGAGAGACCGCACCGGAGATGAGGGCGGTCGGGCCAGAGCCAGGTTCCCGGCTCCCTCATGCAGGTACTTCGGTTGCATTTTCGAGCATGATGCACAGGCTTCCCTGTCGTGCGCCGAACCTAAACACTACAGACAGACATCGTGGGGGTTGGATACCGACATTTTGGCCTCATAATCAGTGCACCGTTTAAAGTCCAAGACCCGGTGAGTGGACATGTCAAGGTTATATCAAAAACAAATTTTGTGAAGAAAAAAACATGGAGTAATCTCGAGTCGTGTTCCCGATGCAGCGTGTAAGCGCGCGGAAAAAAGGAACTGAGGCATGGGGCGTAGTGACATGTTATATATACATGACTAGCGACATCACTTACGGAGCCGACGATTGAGCACCAAGCAAGACTGATCAACGATCAATGGCCAAGTCGAGGTCCACAACGCCCCAGTTAAAAAATGTCTGAACAGCAATGATGGAGATCTATCAAGATGAGGAATCTGCAGGAGAAAAGCAATCCACTAATAGAGTGGTGCATTTAGGGTTGGTGTAATGTTGAAATATGTTTTTCCCCAGTCATCCCTAGTCCCATAGGAACCACCCCTAAGGGGACTATCGGGTAGCGGCCTCACCTCCCTGGCCTAATGGGAATGGGCTTCCCACAGGGGAGAAAGGATGACATTCAATGATTTGTCACACACTCTCCCGAAGCACCTTGGGTTGCATTGACTGTTACAACCGCAGTCCTGAGTATCATGCTCTTTTCCGAGTCATCTTCAACGCTTCTTGGAGACAGACATTTGATGCCCACAGTCAACACAATGTTTAAACCCTAAAGACTTAACGGATTAGACACTGCTCTGCAAAAAAATACAAACACTTCCAATGAAGCAGTTTTCTTGAAGTGAGCTGAGGGTGGGAAAGAGGCAGGTCATGGGGCGCGGCACCTTAAAGGCATGGTCTAGTAAAAAAAAATCTATTGTCCCTACGGGTCGGCCATGTTTTTTTTAAGCCCAAGTGGCTCGATTTTAGAAAACTTTCCTATGGACCTTACCCGAGTTTTCGTCCATTAAAACGCACGCGAAAACAGGCACCAGGGAGCCGCCATTTTGTGATAATCCCATCACTTGCCGCATCGCCCTGGCTGACCTGCTTCTGCGGCACTAAATCAATTCCCCCGCCCCTGAGCCTGTCATCAGCAGACTCGTACCGCCCATTTCCCAACGCCAAAGCACGTCTTGTGCCAACATTCGCTGCGCTTCAGCGAATGACGTGTTGCCATGGAAATGGCAGGACGCCTCTTTCCTCAATAAGTATAAACAGACCGTTTCACAACACACAGCAGCAGATTTTTGATTCCATTCCTCTCTCTGTGTTACTTTGAGTATTCTGTGACTCGTTTCTGTGCTCTGGTCAGCTACCTTCGCCGCTTGTAGCCCGTGTGAACACCTGTACCATCTCGGTAAATTATTTTACTTTGTTTACCACACAATGGCTACAATAATGCCCTACATGTACAAGCCCGAGTATACCGAGGAAGAACTATTGGAAAGGGAAGCACGCGAAAACGATGGGGATTCAAACGGCAGTTGGCAGGACGAATCAACAGATGAAGAGCCTGGGCCTAGTCGCATGGATGGCGTCTCCACGTGGTGCACATGCAATCGGTGCAAGCTAATGCCAACCGAGGAGGAGACCTGCTACTGCCGAGAAAACTCGGGATGCCTGGCCTACATTTCGGAAGGCGAGCCACGACTGCAATGCATCACCGAGCTGCCAGACTTCAGGGCAGCCTGCCTCACACGGGCCGTGTTGAGAATAATGATGGTGCTTATGCACGAACTTCGCGCAACTGTTCGTCCTCGTAATCCGAGTAACAAGTAAGTATACTCTGCTTGTCATGCCACTCCTATTTCATGTTCTTCTACTATATCCAAAATTACATCTACATATCATTGTAACGCATGAAAGTCGTTCAATAGTGTGCAGTGTCTAGATAGCATTTGTCCAAGCAGAATGCCATTAGTTACAAGAATTGTCATTGACAACAAACGTTTATTAAACTTATCTTGGTCATTTAAAAACAGTTTGTTTCATTCCTTTTCACAGGTGGTACAGGCTGGTGGCCTATCGTTCCTTTACATGGTGGCTCCACGGGAGGCTTGGACACCGCGTTCGAAGAGTGATACCCGCCTGTGCCGTTCGTGCCATAAGAGAAACGTTCCCGAGTGACAGCGGTCAGTACAGGGGATTTTCTCTCGCTGCGCTGCAACCTGACCTGTATAATCTTTAAAGTCTTTTATTTTTGTGTCATGAAAATAAGATACAAAATAAAACACCACATATATTTTAACAACGGTTGTTTCGATTTTTTTTAAATGAATCAAGTGTGTCTCCATTCAAGGATGGATGTCAGACATTTGTGCTCCGAATGGGTGAAGGTCTGGTCGCTGTGAAGCAGGGTGGTCACTATCTAAGCTAACATAAAATATTCTCGATAATGCATGCACTAAATAACACTTGTTCAAAGTCTTTCAGTAGGTTATGTCTATAAAAGTCACATATATCTATGCTAACAATTAACATTGGATTATACAGGCCTTAGGTTAAGGGTCTTGACCACTGTAATACACCGGTTGAAGTGTGGGTCTGTGCTCACAAGAATCTCTGGTATGTGGCATTTGTTATTGATAAGCAACGATATACTGCAGTAGGGGTCTAATGTTAATTGGGGATCTGCTAGGTGGGCATCATGTCGTGGTCAGTGGTCTGGCACTTGAAGAGAATACCTTGCAGGTACACAGGGTCACAATGGCAGTACGTTTCCACTGGCGAGGGTGTGTGGGCAAGGACACGTTTATGAGATGAATGAGCGATGTGCTTAGTTCAGGCTGGTTCACATGCAAGACAGTGATTTCAGAGGAAGAGTCATGCTCAGTGGTCCCATCTACGCGATTGTCAACCAAAGTTATCACATAAGGGCAAGGGGTGAACCCACTACTGGAGGCACTTGGTCGAAGTTTCTACTGAGAAGTAAAGCATGAGAGGGGCCATCGAGAGGGGCCCGATGGCCCCTCGTTCCCACACACTTATCTGCACGCCCACCGGCCCATCCATCTACCCCCCCTATCAAAGGCAGTTCACACCCGTGGATGAGCGCTGGCATGTGGGGCTGTCTGGGGCGCGAACGGCCAAGGTGCCAAACTACATGTACACTTCAAAAGGTATCTTACGCCCAGGGGCCATCGTTCACATGGTCTCCTCAGACCCCGTGTCTCCAGGCAGGCCTCCCCCGAGGTAGGCCACCCCCCCTGCAATCCACATAAGTGTGTCTCCATTCAGCAGTCTTCCTGTGCCTTATCTGCACGCCCCAGGCCCATCCAGCCCACCCCCTTCTATCAAAGGCGGTTCGCGCCAGTGGAAGCGCGCTGTCAGGGGCGCGAAAAGCCAAGGTGCCAAACAACCTGTACACTTCAAAAGGTATCTTACGCCCAGGGGCCATCGTTCACATGGACTCCTCAGACCCCGTGTCTCCATGCATGCCTCCCCTTGAAGCAGGCCGCCCCCCCTAATACCACGACATACATACGTCATTCATTCACAAACACACCCCTGTTTCTAATACTTTATAAACCACTTGATATGTCTCATGAGAACATCTTTGTGCTTTGCAAGTCAACTCCTGAACGTGCTACCTGGCAACCACTGAGATCTCCGCTAATCTACTCGTCGTCGTGCTATCCGTGAACTTCTGTGACCGCTTAGAGCAAACCCATCAGTGTGCTACCTGTGTCCACTCACCTATTCTCCTGCAACATACTGCTCTGCTTGCTGAATCCAACTGTTTGTTGGTCAAGGTAAGGCCATGTATCCTAGTCATATTTCGAAGATTTTTAAATTTCTATCTATTTGCGAGTAGAGTACACAATAGTGCTATGTTCATTGGTCTCATTGCTATTGACTTGAGTTTCCATTGCTATGCTATCAATAAATGTATTTATTTTCATCTTTGTCTATTGTCAGCTAATTGCATCCTTCGGGGGTCCAGTCTATAATGTAAGTATGTTTCCTTCTCGTGCAAGACAGAACATCCAAGGGACGAGTCACATGTTCAGATTTTAGTCACATCATTTATACATTTCTGCAACTTATGCAAATACTTAGCCGCACATAATGAACTGGTATAGTTCCTGCTACCAAAACAAACCTTGCATTGATCATTGTATGATTCATTTACTTTTGTATCAAATCTTTATTCATGAAGATTGTATAATAATGTTGATATTTACTTTTCAGATTTATCAACAATGCCTGCCTGTTCGATTAGCGGTTGCCCTTCGAAGACCCATGCGAAATCTGAAGGCACTACAATGCATGTATTCCCAAAAACTGTTGATCGAATAAGAGAATGGGTCAGACATTGCGGATATCCACTGGATGAGCTTGAAGGTAGAGTCCAACAAGTCTTACAGGACAAGAGGGGTGATCGATACCGCATCTGCAGCCGGCACTTTTCCTTGGACATGTACACAACATCTTGGGTAACAAAGAAGAATAAACGGCGAACGACACGGAAATTGATTGAAAACGCTATTCCCACTCTATTCGTCCACATTCCGCCACTGGTGAGTCAAGTGTCCGGATTTAGCTTTAGGCCTTGCTGTAGCGTGTAGGTAGCCGAATGGATTAATTGATATTGTAGGTGTTCTAGCCCTTGTAATAATTTCGATATTGATATGAGTGTATAGTTTTTTGAATAATGACATTCATCATATATTCTTTTTTGATTTCATAACCCACAAACGCAATGTATATATATATATATATATGGGAACAGGGAACTGTGCTGTATTGAGCATTTTTCAAGTATTCTGTCGCCTTACATGGCTATTTTTAATATTGGCATTTCATTATCAATCATTAATTTACCTTTACAACTCCTTGACTATCCCTCGAATCTGAAGCAAGAACATTCTACATCCTTGACGTGGTCGCAGTTATCAACCACTTCTAGCGCGTATCAGGTAATCTTACTAGGCTAATCCGCTACATACTTGTTTTATGCATGTCAAGTAATAGTTTTATTCTATCGTGTAATTATTTTACCGAATGTTTGGTTAGTGCTTTCCAATTGATATACACCTTAGTTATCGTCCACTGGTGTTTGTTTTCAGTTATAATTAGTGTTATCCACACTAATGCAAGTACTGTCTTTCAGGGAGATGCTGAAGCGTCCGCCACATCTACAACATTTCAAGATGTTCTTCACCAGCAGGAGGTATGGATACTGACAGCTCCATCGAGCGTCATCATCAGAGCTGGAATTCTTGTCGTTTGATTGTTCTACACAATGTTTCATTTGTGGTTAGCCGTTGATATGTACCTGTGCTGTCGACAGTTATGTTTTCACAATTGTAATCCTCGCTAATGCAAGTACTATGTTTCAGGCAGTTGATGGAGCGTCAACCCCTGCACTTGATGCAGAGCCTGACATTCAAGTAATTCCAGGGGAAGTGGAAGCGGGAACATGCGTATACGAATCGGCGCAACAGCTTTCGGAAGTGCGCACTACATTTGCAACATCCATAGATATTATTCAGCAGCACGAGGTATGGATACTGACAGCTCCATCATGCGTGATCATATAACGTGATTCCATTTGCTATACTTTCTTCCCTATTAACGCAAGTGCTGTGCTTCAGGGAGATGACGAAGCTTCCACTACAATCACAACATCCAAATTAGATGATGCAGATGTAAATAAAATCGGAGAAATAAGTTGATGAAATGTGATCATATTTAGATTTTCCTTGATTCTTTTAGACAATGCATCATTTGTGGTTATCTCTTTATATGTACCTGTGCGTTCGACCCCAAGTGTGTGTTATGTTTCCAATATTGAAAACCATACTAATGCAAGTACTGTGTTTCAGGGAGATGCGGATGCCTCCTCTCCAATACAACCATTCATGGCAGTCCATGCAGAGCCAGAGGTATGGATACTGACAGCTCCATCGAAATAGATCATCACTGGTTGAATACTTGTCGTTTGATTGTTGCACACAATGTTTAAATCGTGTTTGGCTATTGAGATGTACCTGTGTGTTCGTCCTCACGTGCATTTTATGCTAACAATATTTTGATACATAGTAATGAAAGTACTATGTTTCAGGGAGAGGATGGAGCCTCATTCCGTGCTGTCTATGCGGATCCAGAAAATATAGTCGTTGCAGCGCAAGAGGAAGGGAGGACATGCGGAAACGAATCGGAGCTACAGCGTGCAGATGTTGAAGGTCGAGTCAAAAAAGTTTCAAAGAAAAAAAACTAAAAAAAGGTTAGTTACAAACAGTTCATAATTTAAAAAAAATGTTTGTGCTGGGGACTATTTTATGGTTTTTTCCAGTCAATTGGACTACACTTTATCTTGTGTTTAAACTGAACATCCCTTTTCCAATCTCTCCTCCAGTTACCCGTGGGTGTCAGAACTATACATACACAGACAGTGAAGCGAATGAGAGATGTTGCTTGCCAGACCATGTACACTATGGAGGAACTATTAATTGAGGCGAGGCGTGTTCAGGCTCCAGATGCTCATGTCCAATGGCCAGAACATGAATTAACTGTGTTTGGAGAATACAGCAAAGTTGCATTGGACCATTGCTACAGTGCGACCACACCACCACAAGAAGAAGTTATTGAATATATTGAAGATAGCTCTGAAGTAGTTGCAGATCAATTCACACAATCTACACCCGCCAAAAATTTGCCACCCAAAAACCTGTCGACATTGTTGTGTTCTCCCATCAATGTTGAAGTAATAGATGTCGAAATGACAGAGAATGAACCAGCCGCAGCATCCATAGACGCATCAGAACTTGATATCAGCGATATTACTTTCCAATGTGTTGAAATCTCCACAACGTCACAGGCCGAAACAACGTTGACGCAGGATGACAGTCTAATGAAAGAGAGCAAATACATTGTATTTGACAGTTGTTTGATGGAAATTATAAGTATGCTGAAATGTGTGCATTCCATTAGAGGGATAGTATGTGGGAAGCCATTGATTAATGTGACTCGTCAAATAAAAGGCAGTAACGTCAAAATAAATGCCGCCTGTAGATTAAATCATAGGTTCTCATGGTCTGCACAAACGATGCTGGGGAAAATGCCAGCAGGCAATCTACTGTGTGCAGCTGCATCACTTTTTAGTGGCTTGAGTTTTAGAAAGTTAGAGGCTTTCTTTCAGTTTGTGGGACTCCACTTCATTTCTAAATCGCTGTACTACATATACCAACGTGATTATCTGTTTCCGGCCATTAGTGATGCTTGGAAAATTGAACAATTGTCCTAGCAAGTACATTCGAAGGCAAATGATTCAGGCTAGCCGGCGATGGACAGTGCGACAGCCCTGGATTTTCTGCCAAGCACTGCACCTACCACTTTTAGGACATGGATAGTAAGAAAATTGTGAGTTCGGTGCTCGTGCAGGTAACACAATGTACATCGTCAGTGGCCATGGAGAAACTAGGATTTATAAAATCAGTAGAATATCTACAATCAAGGGGAATGCACATCGACCTCATAGCCACGGACAGACACGTTTCAATTGCCAAGACAATGAGAGAGCAGTTCCCACATATTAATCATCAATTTGACGTATGGCATCTTGCTAAATCAATCAGTAAGAAAATCTCGGCTGCAGGAAAAAAAAAAAGGTTTTGAAAGTATTTTGCAGTGTCCCATTCTATCACCAGCCATCTTTGGTGGAGCTCAAAAACTTGAAGGGTCAGTGGAAATACTACTTGAAAAATGGCAGTCACTGATGCACCACTCTACCAACATTCACCGCTGGACAGCAAATCAACATTTCCACCAATGTGAACATGGCCCTTTGTCCCCAGAGGAGGCACGGAAGAAGAAGTGGTTGATTCCATCTTCACCGACACACAAAGCCATTGAGAAGATTGTTTTCGACAAAACTCTATCAAGAGATTTGAGAGGACTGACAGAATTCTGTCACACAGGAGATTTGGAGGTGTTCCACAATATGTGCCTAAAGTACAGGCCAAAGCGCTTGCATTTTAGCTTTCGGGGCATGAAACATCGCACTCTACTAGCGGTCTTGGCCCATAACAGCAATGTCGGACGTGAACAATCTAGGACTAGGGGTAAAGTAAGGATGCCTCGCTACATTAAGGTGTTTTCAAAACGAAGTAAGCAATGGGTGATCAAACCAGTCTATGATGAAATGCAGTTCGACTTTGTGAAAGGCCTTATTGTTGCTGTGTTAGAGAAGCACAGATATGGAATTTTGGACGTTTCTGTGCAGAGCAGTGATCCATTGCCACCGAATATTGCGACTGTGCCATGCCCACCCGAAGCACAGCTGGTTGTGAAGTACAAATCCCGGTTTAAATAATTACAATACGATTGTCTTTTTGTAAATAAATGTTATTGTACAGTGTACCTGTAACCCTAACCCCTACCTTCACCATCATGGGTGGCGAACAAGCTGGGTGTCATCTATGAATTCTCTCTATTCACCTCATATATGTGTATGTGTATATTTTTCTCATGTCTCATCTCATGTAAATGTAAATGCTGCGCACTGTTGCGCACTGTTAACGGAGGGGAGGCTTGCGTATTGCAAATAATAAAACAAACAAACAATAAATCTCACTTTTAACTCAACTCCTGTGGTAGTTTATACTTTCCCTGACCTTCCGCCAAAAATTAAATGTCTCAATTTGGGCTGCAAAGCTCGCAGACAACGGGGACAAAATTGGGGCATTTAGAATGCGCCAAGCGGGCCGTGGCATTTGGGAGAGAAGCCAGTTCGCATTTGCACATTGAGGCGCACTACATAGAGGGATTCTAAACTTCAAGTTCTCACAAATGCCTTTACTACGTGATGTTGCAAATAAAGAATGCGAAGGACAGCGGCTTTGATTTTCAGCTCGCGCCCAGATGAGGCCCACAAGTCGCACTGTAAGTATAAGGGTCTATTGTTTTTTGACCTTGAGACAGGGACCATGCCGAAAGAACTACATTTGAAGGGGGTGCGCAATAACGTAAGAGACGATAAGGCAGAAAATTCAGAAACTAGACCGAGTTTCATTTTAGTTCAGTATACGAAATATCGTTGTCAAGAGCACGGTCCGTTTTACAGACTGCATTACGAAGAGACAATGGAAATTTCAAATATAATGTGAGTAAATCTTTACACGCTTTTATACCGGAATGAAGATATAATGAATGGATGCATGAATGAATGAAGAGCTAGGAAAAGCAAGGAAAACGTGTTCGTAGTGGGCACATGGGCATGCAGGTCCACTGGTCTCACCGATCTCGGTCCTTGGCCCAGCCACTTTTCCCTGAACTGCCTGCCTGCACTACGTGACTGTCTCTGTATCCTTCAGCCCCTTCTCCCGGCATTTACCTTGCACTTGCCGCCAGCTGGCCCTATTATTTAATTTGTATTCAACTAACCATGTACAGCACTTTTACCCTCCCTCCCCCCTTCCCCATGCGCGATCAGAAAGACACCTGGCCTAGTAGGATCGTTGTCTGTCTGCCCTTGTTCCCCACCTGCCTCGTCGCGCCTCGAAACACTTGAGTATAGGCGCGTTACAAATGCCATATCATATATCATATCATTCCTCACGCATGTAGACTAACTGTCGTTTATCATTGTGTGTTGGCCTCGATTCATTTCGTTACTTTTCGCATTGATTTTAGAGCCGAACATACTCCATTGAACTACCCTTGCAAGCAAATCGTTTCTGATCGGCTGTAATAAATAAAATGAGTAATATTAATGAAGATCGGCTGGCGAGACCAATTATAATTTTTTTTTTTCATAACAGGTATTTGCTCCCCTTCTGCTACTGCCATCGGTTTGAGACACCAGCAGACGGTTTCTTTGTGAGACACCTGCAGCTTCGTGTGAACAACTGGAGCACACTGACAATTTTATGGGACGATCGCCAAGGGCCAACATATCCTTACGCTGTACTAGTGGCTAGAAGCAACATATCAACCTTTACGATGGACTAGTGCCTAGTTGATGGAACAGCCTTGCGGTTCACGGTGCTTTCAAAGTGCTTCTTTTAACGAAAAGCAACACCCCGTGTACCATTGCGGATACAGATAAAAGAAAATAAATGGCTTCCGGAGTTCAAATGGCAATTGCTGAATATTCTCTAAACATTTAATGTCAAATAAATGTACTTTACCAAATGTACCGTGTTGCTGTTTGATTTTAAAGTACAGTTTCATATTCCGAATTGTGGCGCGCTGTGTTGTGAGATGGTCTGTGTGGGTTTCCGGGTTCTGTGTCGAGTCGCGTAGAAGACGACTGGGCGCGTTTGCCTGCGCAGCACAGTAACGTCACGGAGAGAGGCGGGGAATATGAATGTTTGGATAATGTCAGGCTCAGGGGCGGGTGAATTGATTTAGTGCTGCAGAAGCAGGTCAGCCAGGGCGATGCGGTAAGTGATGGATTATCACAAACTGGTGGCTCCCTGGTGCCTGTTTTCACGTGCGTTTAATGGACGAAAACTCGGGTAAGGTCCATAGGAAAGTTTTCGAAAATCGACCCACTTAGGCTTTAAAAAACATGGCCGACCCGTAGGGACAAACATTTTTACTAGACCATGCCTTTAATATATACTGGTCACGAAATGACCAGCATCGGACGCATACATTTGTTGGGCAGAGCCGAGCTGTGCCCCCATGGCTGAACAAACGTTTCCGAAGAGCAGCTGTGCGTTGAGATGGATATCAAAGATGATAAGTCCATGGGAGAAGGAATCAATTAGATGCTGCCTTCTCCCAGACCTACAGTACTGGTGTCTCCACTGCCAGGTAGAAGTGCAGTAAGGTTTCTTTGGGAGTACCTTCATTGAAGATGTATATTTGTTTGAACTGAACTCTCAGTCTGGATGGGGCTGAAATCCCAAGGTATCCACCACTTTAGCCATTAGGTGCTGGAAGGAAGTCTGGGGTCTCCACCTTGTTGTTGAAATGGATTTCCACAATCAGCCTTAGCCGGGAAGATTTTAGGAGACCACCCTATTCATGGTAAACAAGGAAGCCATTGAGTGTTCAGCCAAAACCCAATCAAGGTACGCTAGGCGAGCAGTCAAGACATAGTCTCAGGGCAAGTGAGAGAGTGGTCTAGGGCAACAATTAGTCTAAACAGAGCAACACTAATAATTCATGTTAGACAGTAAGTATAACAAAATAAAGTTATTTATTTGGACTTAATAGTTACACACCAAGCATAAAATCACAGGTTACTATTATTACTCAAAACCATATAAACACATACACAGTCACCATTTTGGAGAATGGAGTTGCATATGTACTAGTTACCAGTGTTAAAACAGGTGAATAGTCAGATATATGGAAAATAGGTAAAAATAGTCTGAATAAGCACAAATACACCTTCCTTCGGTCTTATTAAGTTACAAATAAGTAACATAGCGAGATATCTGCTGTGCAGTCTTTGTTTAGACCGCTTGCCTGATTCCGAAATGGCTGATCGTCTCCTCGGCATGGAAATGAGGCTGTTTAGCCATTGCTAAGCAACATTTTCAACTAATTTACCCACAAACTCCCTGCCGGCAGGCGGAAGCCGGCACACTAGAGAGAAGGCCTGCAAAGAAAAGTCCTGTTCTGCGCCCTTCCCGCCTCACAACAGACTGCTCCTTGGAGCGGGCAGGAGCCCCTTCCCCAGCTCTTCCTAATAGGAGCATCCTCTTCAGCGACATTGTTCTTGGTCCACCTCGGCGACCTAGAGGACAGGAGTCGACACACACACACACACACACACACACACCACTAGAAGCTGGTGCCCAGGCTGCCGCAGCAGCCCTCAAAGCGTCCGCCAGCTGCCCATCTCGAGCAGAGGTAAGCTACAGCGAAGCCGTTGCCCGCTGGTAGCAAGATATCAGCTATGCAGTCTTTGTTTAGACCGCGAGCCTGATTTTGAAATGGCTGACCGTCTCCTCGGCATGGGAATGAGGTTTTTTTAGCCGTTGCTTAGCAACATTTTCAACAAATTTACCCACCAGGCCCCCACCGGCAGGCAGAAGCCAGCCCTCTACAGAGAAAGCCCGCGAAGAAAAGGCCTCTTCTGCGCCTGTTACGCAGATGTATCGCGGCGTGGCCTACCCACTTTCGCCTCTACTAAGGCAAGATGATCCAAGCCACTCTACGCCTGCAACGCAACTGCCCGTGTAACCCAGAATGCAAACTCCCTTTACCGTTAGACGGTCACATCCCTTCGGAACACACTTTGCAACTGTATGATCTTTGCGAATTGCCTCACTGTTTCACACGGTCCTGACCTCGTCCCGCAACGCCATACCATGACTATTTCACTTAGTGAGTATCTATTTAACAGTCCATACCTTGTCGCATGCAGACCTCTAACTGCCTCACTTTGAGTCCACATGGATTGATTGCCTAACTATCATCAGATGCCTGTCTGCCTCATTCATTTTTGCGTTGTTAATGATGTAGGCTCAGATTGTCGAGAGCTTAGATTATATACTTAGAATATTGATACCCCATTCAGGCTATAGACTCAGCCAACATAAGACTAGCCCAATAGGATACTCTATGCTAGACTATACTACTGACCCAAATTGCACTATTGTGATGCCCCATACCACTGCAAATGTCAGACTAGCCTATTGGGTAACCAACCTATTTGATAACCTGCATGACACGGTACTACTACCTACCTCACCTACACAAATGTTGCACTAGGCTACTTTTCCAACTGCTCTAGCTACTGTTGTGCGACTAGCCCATTTAATAACGTTCCTAACACGGTACTATCATCCACCTCACCTACGCAAATGTTGTATTAGCCAACACCACTATCACACTATCCTGTACCTAGAACGAGCTTCTCATAACTATATGACAATGCATTACTTACCGTAAAAGCATTTCTGATGGTTGTATCTGCTTAGAGTCACATGCTGTGCATAGGTCCGACATCCAGTGGTCACTGCGGAGTATTGCATTTTGTTTTTCGTAGTCGAAAAGGGGACGTCGACAAGGCGTGTCTGTAACACTATCCCTATAGTGACGTGCGTTGTACCCATAAACCCTCACGCGTCGAGGTCCCTCTGTTTGTATTTTTCTGCCCTGAGGGAGCTTTCTAGACATGAGTGAGTACAGAAAAGAGAGAGATATAGAAAAGGATGTCTAGGTTCCTTCCATCCGAGCGGGGAGGAAGGGTGGGCGCATGTGAATCTAAGCAGATACAACCATCAGAAATGCTTTTACGGTAAGTAATGCATTGTCTTCTGATGTTTGCTAATCTGCTTAGAATCACATGCTGTGCATAGACTAGAGAGCAGTACCCGGAGTTGGAGGTGGGTTGTGAGAAGGAACAGTAGAGAAAAGATGTCTTAATACGGCTTGTCCCACCTGGGAATCAGATCTAGAGTGGGCATCTAGACAGTAGTGTTTTGTAAAGGTATGTACAGAACTCCAGGTTGCCGCTTTGCAGATGGACTCAAGGGGAACATTTGCAATGAATGCTATGGATGCCCCAGTGCCTCGAGTAGAGTGTGCTCTTGGCTTGAAGGGTAGTTCTCTCTTAGCAAGAGTGTAACAGAGAGTGATGCATTGTACAATCCATCTAGATATAGTGGATTTTGAAACTGCATCTCCTTCTCTTCCTGCTGCCACCGAGACAAAGAACTGATTAGTCTTTCTCAGTGGACTAGTTCTTTCCATGTAAAACATGACAGCTCTGCGCACATCAAGTGTATGCAGGCTTTTTTCTCCTAGATTTGAAGGATTTTGAAAGAACGTTGGTAGTTCTATAGACTGGTTGACATGGAATTTGGAGATGAATTTCGGTGCGAACCTTGGGTGTGCGCGTAGAACCACTTTATCTTTGTGAACTGTTACAAAGGGGTCTAAAACCGAAAGGGCCTGTAGTTCACTTACTCTCCTAATGGAGGTAATAGCGATTAGGAAAGCAGTCTTAAGAGTGAGATCTTTAAGAGTTGCCTTGTGCATGGGTTCAAAGGGTGACCCCATGAGCCTGGTGAGTACCACATTTAGATCCCAGCCAGGAGCTGGGTTTGCTATTGGAGGGTGTATTCTCTTTACCCCTTCCATGAAGGCTTTGATTACTGGGATCTTCCACCACAATACTTTGAGTTGTGAAGTGGTGTAAGCCGAAAGCGCTGCCAGGTGTACTTTAATAGAATTGAATAGTAGACCCGAGTCCAGTAAATGGGTCAGGTACAGAATAATTTGTGTGGGAGAGCAGTCAACGGGGTTGATACTCTTCCCTCTACACCAGATGACAAATCTTTTTCATTTGCTAGAATAGCAGTGACGATTGTTAGGCTTTCTGGCCTCTCTGAGGATGTCCATGCACCTCTGTGGAAGTTGTAAATGTCCAACTTCTATGACCTCAGGAGCCAGGCTGCTGAGTCCATGGTCTGAGGGCATGGGTACAGTGTCCTGCCCCTGTCTTGTGACAGCATGTTGTATGGGCAGGGCAGTTTCAATGGAGGAGATAGAGACATCTTCAACAAGTGAGCGAACCATGGCTGTCGGGCCCACATAGGGGCCACCAGTATCATGGTAACTTGTTCCTGGTGCATCTTGTGCACTATCTTGTTGAGAAGGGGAGTCGGGGGAAAAGCGTAAACAAATTTCCCTGACCATGGAATCGATAGACTGTTCCCCTTGGACTGGTTCTGGGGGTACCTGGAGGCGTAATCTTGGCATTGAGAGTTTTCCAGAGTTGCGAACAGGTCTATTTCTGGGAAACCCCACTGTGTGAAGACGTCGAAGACGATGTCTTCTTGTAACCGCCATTCGTACTCTACGGGCAGGGGGAAGTCTCTGCTGAGTTTGTCTGCTAGCAGATTGAGTTCCCCTGGTACATTTTGTGATAGTAGGAACATGTGTTTGAGAGCCCACTTCCAGATGTTCTGGGACAGCTTGGACAGTCCTGGAGAGTAAGCGCCCCCTTGCTTGTTGAGGTAGTACATGGCTGTGGTGCTGTCTGTGAGGACCATCACTGTCTTTCCTTGTAGGTGTTCCTGAAAGACTTTCAGTGCTTTGAACACCGCTAGTAGTTCCAGCAGGTTTATATGCTTGGATGCTAAGCTCGGAGTCCACGCTCCGTGAGCAGTCTGATGGGATAGGTAAGCCCCCCATCCTGTAAGGGATGCGTCTGTGGTTAGAGTGGTTTCCACTGCGGGTGTGGCAAAAGTTTTCCCTAATAACAGGTTTTCTTTTGTCCACCACCGTAGCGAGAGAACCAAGGCCTGCGAGACCACCACTAGATCGTCCCATTGTCCGCTGGCCTGACACCACTGGCTGTTGAGCCACTCTTGCATTGGGCGCATGCACAGGCGCGCGTGAGGTACCAAATAAATACATGACGCCATCATTCCTAGCAAGCGCATTGCTTTGCGTACCGTCACCTCTCGACCTGCCACATAATGGGGGATCTGAAACAGCATGTTTTGGACCCTCTCGTTGGAGGGGAAGACGAGGCCGTCCTTTGTTCGAATTAGAGCCCTTAGGAATTGTTTGATTTGGCTGGGGTCTAAGCTGGACTTCTTCTCGTTGATGGAGAAGCCCAGTTGGAACAAAAGGTCTACGGTCTTTTGGGTATTGGAGAAGCATGTTTCGTAAGAATCCCCTGTTATGAGCCAGTTGTCGAGGTAAGGGTATACCGGGATGGATAACCTGCGCAGGTGGGCCGCTGCCACTACCTTCGTGAATACCCTTGGTGCAGATGCTATCCCGAAGGGTAGTACTCTGAACTGGTAGTGTTTGTTCTCCATCTTGAACCTGAGGTATTTTCTGTGCGCTGGCAACATTAAAATATGAAAGTATGCATCTTTCATGTCCAGTGTTGTCATGTAATCCCCCTGTGATAACAGTGGGATTACTTCCTGCAAGGTCACCATACGAAACGTTTGGGGTTTGACAAACTTGTTCGCTGGGCGCAGATCTAATACAGGGCGCATGGTTAAGTCCTTTTTGGGTACAAGGAAGTACACTGAATAAATACCTTCTGTTACCTGAGATAGGGGGACATCCTCTATAGCTTCTTTTTTCAGTAGCTCTTCTACTTCTTGTAGAAGAATGGTGAGGTGTTCCGGTGTCATGCGTCGGTTCCGTGGGGGTCTGTACTTCGGGGAACCATTGAATTCGATGCAGTATCCGTGGGCTATGGTGGATAATACCCAGCGGTCTGACGATATTCCCTCCCATGCTGAAAGGAACGATGTTAGCCGGCCGCCGACCGGTGATGCATGGGAGGGGACCCGAATCTTCAGGTCATTTGTTGGTATTGGGCGTGGAACCTTTGGGGCTGGAGCCGCGACCTCTTCCCCTGCCACGGCGTTGGCCTCTTTGACTGATCTGGGTGTTGTTACCCTAGTTAGAGGGCCAGTTGGAAGCAGAGTAAAATTGCTGTTGGTTTTGCTGCTGGCATTGGCCACGAAAGGAGCGTCTATTGCCATAGCCGCGTCTGTTAGGGGGCCTAGAAATTTGGTCAAGAGTTTTGATGGTATCAAACTCTTTCTTCGCATGTTCTAGGGCCTCATCAACTGCTTTCCCAAACAGATGTGTTTCTTCTATGGGCTTATTTATCAGGGAAGCCTGGGTTTCCGGCTTAAATCCCGAATTGCGCAGCCAGACATGGCGTTTGAGAAGTGTTCCCTGAACCAGGGAACGGCCAGCCGTCTCTGCGGCATCTAAGGAGTTCTTTACGATGCCCTGGTTTACAAGAGTTCTCTCTGAGATTGTAGTTAACAGGCGTGAACGCAGGGGTTCTGGTGCGTCCTCTGCTTCGCTGCGCAGCTTGCTCCACTGTGCATCTGCGTAGCTAGCTAGTAGGGAATTGTTATTTGCAATCCTAGTTGAAAAGGCGGCGGACGTCGTGATTCTCTTCCCAAGTGCGTAGAGCTTTTTGCCCTCTTTGTCAGGTGGTGCCTCACTAGTGGATAGTGGTACCCCTGCTCTTTTCCTTGTATTAGTAACTACGAGGGAGTCCGGAATAGAATGGCCTGATGTACAACGGGTCAGAGGGCGAAGGGCTGAAGAGCTTTTCTATCCGAGGGTTGACCCCTCTGACTAAGGCAGGATTGGAAAGGGAAGGAGTTAAGCCAGGAGCGGAATAGACTGACTAACAGGGGCTTTTTCTTTAATAACTTTCTCTACAAAGTCTATGTCAGGAAGAGTCTCCCCTGTGTCTATTTCAAAATGCGCTGCTGCCTTGCGCAATAGTGCATTAAGTGAAGGTTGGTCATCTATGGGAGAGGTGTTTCCAATAGGTGAATCCTTGGGAGGAGAAGGGTGAAAGACATCAGGGTCTGAGTGCACTGATCGGGATTGCCAAGGCTGCGAGGTAGCTGTATCTTCTTCAAAAGCTCCTGCACTAGTGTAAGGATCTTCTTCAAACCCCTCTTCCTCATGTTCTTCCTCTCCACCCAAACACTCATCATCCTCCTGGAGGTATTGCTCCTCTTCCGTGAGGTCATATACGTCTGTAGAAGGGGGAAACAGCCTAGGGTCATCCTGGGGCCATTCTCTTAGTCTTTTGGGTGTGGGTGGGTTTTGGTTTCCCAAAAACCTTTCCATTTTCTCCATACAAGAATGGAGTCGTTCAAGGGTTTCATGGGGGACCGCTGAATAGTCTAGAGGGGGGAAATCAGTGTTTTCACCTAGAACGCTCCCACAACGTCGAAGAAAGGTTTCGGTAGCCATCTGAAAAGCCCTCCGGTAGTTCCGAAGTGCCCTTAGATGAAAGGGGCAGTTCCTGGCTACTCTTATGCTTTTTCGGCGTTTCTATAGCTTTTTGTGCGGTATTCGGCGTTTGTTTCGTCGTCCGCTTACGTGTGTCTTCGGAAACAATTCTCGCCAGGCTCTCGACAACGAGTTTGTCAGTAGAGGACTCTGGTGTCGACGTTGCCTGCGTTACGCGTTGTTCCTCGACGGCCGATCTATGGAGCGTTACGTCGGATGATTTTGGGGTAGCGCCCGTGTTTGATGAAAGCCCAAACGCTGGTCGCGGCTGCGTTTGCGGGTGGGGCTTGAGACCCTTACGGTCTGAGGTAGACGAAGGAGTGCCCTGCGTCCCCTTTGGCGCTGATGGATCCTTCGTCTTCGACGAAGAAGAGCCGTGGGTTGTGTGCTTAGGCCTATGGGGTCTGTGTGCGTCCTTGTCGCCGGGGTCTTCATCCCCATGAGCAGGGCGTAAGCCGAGCCCGCCGGGGACGGACGTCGAGGAGCACGAGCGCTCCTTCTGGGGGTTAATGACTTCCGTAACGGACGTCGAGTTATCACCCTCCTCGTCACTTTCTGTAACAGCAGCGGCGGGTGAGGAAACTGACTTCGACATAGCGTAGTCCGCCCACCTCTTAACTTTGCGTTCTTTAAGAGTTCTTGGTTTCAAGAGATTACAGGCCGCGCAGCTGTCCTTATGATCGAGGGGCAAGCAACGATTACAGAGCTTGTGTTTGTCCTTCCAAGTGTATTTGCCCCTACAGCGTGGGCAGAACTTAAAAGGTGTCCTCTCCATAGCTAAGGCAATAATAACTGGTGATAACAACCCCAAGGGAAAGATAGGGGAGAAAGAAAGACATTCTCAAAGAGAAGATAAAAGTTCGAACCCCCACTCTCCCTACTGTATGTTGGCCGGCGAGGCCAGGCCACGTGTTCGGCAGCGCCGAAGGATCTCCTCCGTCTCTTCCCCTCCATCGAAAACTTGCTCGGCGGAGAAACAGCTTCACAGCTAACGTCGAGGGGAGGGATCTTTAACAATATAATAAGTATAATTAAGGACCGAGGTCCGTAGTAAGTATTTGCAATGTCTCTCTAGGAGCTCCGCGTAAGGCGACCAGAAGCTGGGCGGAAAAAAACAATCTGAGGGACCTCGACGCGTGAGGGATTATGGGTACAACGCACGTCACTATAGGGATAGTGTTACAGACACGCCTTGTCGACGTCCCCTTTTCGACTACGAAAAACAAAATGCAATACTCCGCAGTGACCACTGGATGTCAGACCTATGCACAGCATGTGATTCTAAGCAGATTAACAAACATCAGAAATTAACTTATAAGGGTTCTTATAACTCAGAGCAAGATATAAATAAACTTATATCACAACATGCGCACCACAATCCACATCCTATGTGCCATCAGCCCCTTACTGCTATTGAACCGCCTACTGTGCCTGAAGATCGATCCTCACTAAGCCCGGCCAAAAGGCTAACAGACAGTTCACTCACTATGGAACACACTGCACCAAGCCCACTGAGCCCATTCACAAACAATCCTTGTAGCCTAGGATCTAGGAACTCCAGACTGTGTGCGAGATGATCTAAACTTTTTACGAACCCCTCACCAGATCCCTACCCACAGCCAATAAAAAAAACGAACCTCTGCAATAACCAGAAGGATAGCATTGCCAACCATATTACCAGGTCTCGCCCACAAACTACCAAAATAGATTCAACCCACACCCATGCCACTGCAGTTACCACCTCCTGCGCTCCCTTTTAAAGGAGTGCCAATATACGCCAGGCCCTTGACCGCACATGCCACAGACATCTCTGACCTGATACTGGCAGACAATTTGGACTTCTCGCCATCACTGAGTCAAGGTTGCACGGGGCGGCTGGACCTTTACTCTCGCTAGCAGTCCCTGATGGCTACACCATACTTAGACAGGACAGAGATAAGACACGAGGTGGTGGTATGACCATTATCGGTAAATCCAGCCTATCTATGAGAGTTACACCCTCTCAAATTACCGAATCATGTGAAGCCTTCACAGTCAAACTTCCGTTAGGCAACGCCCAGACCCTTACTATTCACCTTATCTACAGCTCCCCCCACCCCTCCGGCCTTATTGGGACATTTGAGGATGACATTTACACTTTACTAACTAATAACCTTAAAACTACGTCTCAACTACTACTTTTAGGGGATTTCAACCTGGGCTTCAATGACCCATGAGACAAATACGCCAAATCCACTGCAAGCATTCTATCTGATCTTGGCATAGTCCAAAAATATTACCAAACCAACACACAACAAAGAGAGAATCCTTGACTGGGTGGCGAATTACAATTGCACCGCCAACATCACATCTATCTCCCTGCAACCTTGGACGGCCCACTTCCTCCCATCCTTTGCACTCTCAACCATTAGACCACTCCCTTTAGTCACTTCTACTGCCCCACCTTGCCTAACAAGGAACAAAAAGTATCAGTGGATAAAGTGATCCCAGCCATCCTCCCTACCCTCAAACAGCTTGCCGATCACCTAGACCCTGAAACGCTTGTTGAGGAGTACAATAAAATTATATCCTCAATCGACAACATTGCCCCAATCAAACTCAGACCTAGCAAACCTAAAACCCATCTGAACAAATGCTCAATTAAAAGCAATTACGACAACTAAAGAGGAGCTGTGAAACCTCTTGGAGGTAACTCCCGTCAGAAGCCAACAGAACTAAATTAATGGAAATCTTATTCTAATTGTTAGGCAGGATTATATGCAGTACCCTTTGGGAACACCACACACAATTAAGACTACAACTGACAGTACAAATTCACCTTTGGTACAAGCCTGTACTACACAGAAAAAGTGGTAGCAATGGCTGAGCAGCCAGACTTATCTCAAGAGTAAGTGAGCAGTATCAAATAGTTACAAAAAGGACAGCAATTACTATAATTCGGGCAAACACTGACTCAAGGTTTTCAAGTAAAAGAATATACATTTATTTACTCTTCAGTTGTATAACATTTCACTAAAGTCAAGCAGTTTACAAATCACACTCTTAATACACCACACTACTCCCAATAATTTCTAGACAAGATAAGCTCACAAAATGAAGTAGGAGAAAAATGGCACTCCAGTAATTTAAAAGGGAGAGAAAGACAAAGTTAACAGAAATTAAACCACACCAACAGGTAAGTACTCAGGGCAATTGAGCAAGAGGAACTACAGTGATAGAATCAGGTAAAAAAAGGCTTAAGGCCAAAGTCAATAGGTCAAAAGTCTTTTGCTCAAGATCATACGGTTCAGGGTAGTTCGTGGTAAAGGTCGTGCCACGGGTTCCGGACGAAGTTGGTCAGCAGAAAAGTTAGTTCAAAGAGAAGAGAAGGACAAGCCCTCGGGTTGAAGAAAGATTTCACACACTTTCCCCGCAGCTGAACGAAACGAACAACCGGGTTTGCACAGTACCTTAAAACGGAGAGGGAGCTGTAGCTGGGGCGGACGTTCCTGGTAGTTCCCGCAGGCTCACGGTTCCTGAAGCAACTGTCGGACTGACACGAAGTAGGAAGACTGGGGGGTCCTGCACTACCCAGGGAAGAAACCAGCAGCAGAGCAAAGCAACAAATAAAAGGTGCGCTTCTTAAAACCCAAGCAGGGTCCGACCTTCCTGGCTATCCAGCCCACTGTAGCTCTGTACAGCGAATTCGATCAGAGGAGGGGTCCTGGATTGAAGTTTGGGCAAACTGGTTGGTCCCACCAGCTCAAGGGAAGAAGATTCCTGGAGGATCCTCTCTTGTCATTGGAGTTGAAGATTCGGACCTGCAGCAGGGCTTCACTGGGCGGTTCAGTCGTGGTAGGGGTCCTCTTCCGTCGGCTCCTCGTCGGTTCTTTCGTTCCAGTGGCGACTCTGCCTTTCCAGTCCCAGAGACCTGCTTTTTATGCAGTTTCCCCCCCCATTCATACAGCCTGGCTGTCCATCACAAAGCAGGGTGGCTGTCCTGGCAAGGACTGTCACCCAGCCAATGAAACAGGAGTGCGATTTGGTTTACCAAGGGAACCCATGGCAGGGGCCCTAAGATCCCGCCCTCACATCCTGCCTACCCAGACTTTCAGGTGCCTTAAGGAGGGCTTCTGTGCAGAAGCCCGCAAAAAGACGGCGAAGAAAGGGATCAACCCTGGTTTCGAGCACAGAGTAAAACATGAGAAAGACTTTTACAAAAAGAAATGGCGAATAAACCCAGCCGGAGCTGAAATAAAATATATTTGGTCAAGCGGATTTATGTTTGTGGCTAATAAAATAGCCTAAAACACTACCATGGTTATTTAAGATGACCGCAGTAGAAAAAAATAGGGTAGCTACTACTGCCACCAGCCAAGTCTTGATGAAAAGGGAGCGAAACAGTACTCCAAGAGAAACAGACAAAAATGATAAGAATTAACCCTTTCCAATACTCCACGTAAAATGGGGTGTACTGGGTCTGTGGTTTAAAAAGACTATATAAAGTCAATGGGAACTTTACATGTTCCTGGGAAACAATCATCAGTCCCAGAAAAATGGAGTCAGTGGGAAGTATGAAAGACAACCCTGTGTCACTGCACTGAAGGTGTTGTGTAACACACAAAACTATGAGGCCCATGGAGTAGGCGAGGCTCCATAGCCCAAGATCACACAAATGGTAAAAACACACACAGCAAAACATATTTAAGAGTGGGAAAAAAAGGCTCACACTCGTAACAGGTGAAAAAAATAAACCCTAGAAATCCAGCAAAGCTGCTGAGGGACTCAGTAGCTAAGGGAAATTAGCCATTTATGAGAATTCTTCCTAACACTAAAATAAAAATCTACCTGGCCAAACGCAACTCCTATAGTAAGCGTATTTTCAATGCCAACTCTAGCATGAAGGAACTGTTTACCATCCTAAAGGAATTAGAGTCTCCCATCCCCCTTCCTGACACCTGCACTAAAGACAAAACACGGTGCTCAGATATACAACAGGCACTATCCAATAAATTAACTACCCTCCAAAATAAAATAGCCACAAAAAAAGCCTCACTAAACCACCCATCTATACTCCTGACCTCCCCATGAAGGAACCTCTATCTGACTCCACTGCCAGTTTTAACTTCACCAAAACATCCACTCTTGAGGTAGAGAAAGTTATTATCTCACTCAAGCCGTCCAACTGCCAGTGAGACCTCTGCCCAGTCCAGCTCATAAAAGACGCTGCAAGAGATCTGGCCCCGTTTATCTCCAAACTCATCAATGCCTCCTTCGCATCTGGCATTGTCACTGCCAACCTTAAACAATTATGGGTGCTCCCATTGTTAAAAAAGCAAATCCTAGATCCACTCATACCCACCAACTACTGTCCCATTACAACAGTTCCCTTTCTGCTAAAAACTCTGGACAAGATGACCTACAATCAAATCCAAGATTTTTTAGTACTCCACAAGCTCTTAGGAGCATGTCAATCAGGTTTCCGACCTCAACATGGAACTGAGACGGCCCTTATCGACCTGAAGACACAAGTCGATGAGTTAAGAGACAAAGGGAAGACAGCCCTCCTCCTACTGCTCGACCTCTCGGCTGCATTCGACCTTGTGGACCACAAGGTCTTATGTAGCCACCTAGACTCAGCCGCCCATTTTTCCAGAGGCCATAACATGGATTGAGTCTTTCTTGAGTGACAGGACCATGAGGGTGCCCTCCCCCCAGCACCGACAGACCCTATGCCCATTACCTGCGACGTACCACAGGACTCATGTGTCTCCCCCACACTATACTACATATTCACTAAGCCCCTTTTCGGTGATCTGGACCATCTTGGTATCACCTACACTAAATGCGCTGATGATACTCCAATTTCCCTCCCACTTTCTGGGGATTACACTAAGGATCTGGCCTTGGTGAATAGAGTGCATCACATCATCCAGACATGGATGGCAACCCACAGTCTATGCCTGAACGAGGACAAGACCAAACTCATCCTAGGTGCCCACACCAACCTCAAGAAACTAGGCCAGGATTACTCTTCTTTCATAATTGATGGCAACCTCATTAAGGTAGCTAAACAGGTAAAGACCCTCAGCTTCTACCTTGATTCCACCCTTTCCTTCTCCAAACAGGTGAACACCATGGCCTCTGCCACGGCCTACACTTGTAAGCTCATCAGAACGGGCAAATCCTTTCTCTCTGATAACTGCATCATCCTGGCCAGAGCCCTCATTCTCTGCAGACTTGATTATTCTAACGCCTTATACATCGGCGCTAACAAATCAATTATCCAAAGGATACAAGTCCTCCAAAATAATGCCTTAAGAGCGGCACTCGGTGTGGCTAAAAGATCTCACATCTACAATAAGACGCCAAAATAACTGTCTCTCTACATACAACAAAATTCTGTTAAAAACTGTATCCTTACACATAAAGCATTGAACAATGCAGCCCCTAGTCATCTCATGGATAGATTCAAGAGGAGAACGTCCAGACCTATGAGACTAATCAATACCAACTGCCTCACCATCCCCAGATTTAAGCTTTCTAAGGTCGGTAGCTGCAGTTTCCCCGTCAAAGCGGCCCAACTCTGGAACTCCCTGCCACATCTGATTAGAGAAGAGCAGCCTTATCTCACTTTTAGACTTAACTACATCAACTGGCTCAAGTCGACTGATATTTAGGTCCACACATTTGTGATTCATACTGCTGTACCATTTTTGTATACACACGAGTATCTAGTTCTATTTATGTACTCGCTCCTATATGCATGTACTGACCTACTCCTGACATGTATCTGTACCTCTGCTCATATTCTGTAACCTGTTAACATAATCTGTACTGTTGCGCCCTGACACCTTCGGGTCTGGTGCGCATTATAAATGAATAAACAAACAAAATAAATTGCTCATCAAAAACGCCTGAGTCTGTCCTGTGTAACTGAGCGAGTGCGCATTCTAGATGAATCCTTAAAACAAGCTGATCGGAGGATGGAATCTGAGGTGGCTGAACAGAAACCCATGTGATGGCAAATTAAAATGCCCAGAGAAATTCAAATTGGCTTTCCAACAAACAGAAAAGAAGAAGGCGAGAAATAGTTACCAGCAGGAGAAGGATTGGGCACAGACTCCATTGGGATCATCTGAAATTGAGAATGAGGAGGTGTTTCCAGAGGAAAGGGCTCGGAATAGTAGCCCATTGGGTGCACAGGAGGGGGACTCAGTGTTTGAAGCCAACAATATCCCTTCTTTAGAGTGTTCCTCTACACCTTCATCAGGATCGTCACATCAATGCTGTTACTGTGTAAGAAAAGACAGATTGAAGGGTAAACCCCCACTGGGAACAGAGGAAAAGGCTCAACTCCAACAATTTATGATGGCCTCTCTTACAACGTCGCTCTTGCCTTTTACTAAACTATATGAGGCAATAACAACTACTCTCCAGGATCAATCCACCATGATCCTAGG
Organism: Ambystoma mexicanum; assembly: GCF_040938575.1. Lineage (NCBI taxonomy): Eukaryota > Metazoa > Chordata > Amphibia > Caudata > Ambystomatidae > Ambystoma > Ambystoma mexicanum. Next base: position 487,109,204 of record NC_090923.1, on the reverse strand, counting down.
AATATCTAACAAGCTGACGGGAATGGAGGTCTTGGCTAATAAGATGAAGTTAGAATGGACAAAGAGGCAGAGGTCTCCACTAACTGGCAAAATGGCCTTTGCGATCTGGCAAGGAGGGAGGCAACAGAAAAAACAGCTATGATGGAGGCGCTGCTACTAGATGGCGAATGGATGCGGGCCCAGATCAAGGTACTGCAGAGACCGAGAAACATGGAAGTTGATGGTCTGAGAATCGAGCAGGATAGATTGGGTCCAAATGAGTCCACACGACCAGGGCCAGAAAATCAAAGTACTCCAATGCCGCCTAAAGAAGGAAATATCTTCTCCATGTTTAAAGTTCCTAAGGCAGCGGAAGTCAAATCAAATCCGGCTAATATTACTAAGAAAAGTAGGCAAAGTTTAAAGAAAACAAAGAACATGCCATCAACCACAAAGAGAAAATCAAATGGCTTGAGAGCTTTTTTAAGAAATCTACACTCTCCCCCGGCACGTAATAACAGACCAGAACCAGAAAGAACTTGGAAAGAACTGGCTATTGGGGATGAAAATCAGATTATGAGGACGGTGAAGTTGGGGGTAATGGCGGTCGAGGACGAATTGCTCGAACTATCAGAGGCTGACCTCAGTCATCTTATAGAAGAAATTGAAAGGGCGGAAGAAGAGAAGTGGAAAGAGGTCAGTAATTCAGAGTGGGCTAAAATTGAGAACCAATTGGAGGCAATGATAAAACCACTCCTAAAGAAAACGAAAAGTCAAAGTGAAAACCGCGAGTCATAATATCCCCACAAGCGCAGAAACCTTTTTGAAAAATGGATGAGAAGATCAAGGAGCACACAGCCAAATAATCTGTGAAACCAAGGTAGGAGGAGGGGGACAGAAACCCAAGGTCAAAGGAAAATATCAAAGCTGCTCCTGTGAAATCTAATAAAGTGGAAAAAAAGGAAAGGGCTAAGAGCCCCTGGAAATCGACCTTTAACATATATCTGGAGACAATTGTGGGCAGCTCAGACATACCAGTGCTTAATAGAAGGAATTGTTTACGACTGTTGAATTGCATTATACCAGCGTACCAGATATCCACGAGAGACATCAGTATTGTTGAATTTGTTTTGGACAAGAGGACAGACTGGGTCATACTTCTCTGGTTACTCAAGCTAAGAAAGATCTAATCTGATCTCTGAAGGATACATTCCTCCCATGGGGCTATGAGATCAGCGACTATCAGGAACGGATAAGAAAAAACTGAAAGAAGTAACGATTCAGAGGGAAACCCCTAAAAAGAGTAAAACGGAAAACCTTCAAAGGAAATGGAGTGGTATCGAACAAAGAGCTGCCCTGCCGTAAAGGAAAATCTGAAATCACTGAAATTTACAATAGACAATCAGAGGAAAAAGGTAGACATTTAAAAACAAATAAATAAATAATCTGAAAAAGATGTGATAATTGTCGAAGAAGAATCATGGGGCTGGATAGCAGGTGCTCTGGTCCCTGTCATGGCGCGGTCTGTGTGTGAGCGAGTCCCCCCCTAGCCCTTGGTGTGGCTATGCTGCTGCCTCTCATCCACTGCAACTACTCTGAGGGGTAACGGGGGTCAGGGTGGCAAGGCCCAAGAACTACCGCCTGTCTCTTGATAGCCCCGGTCCTCTCTGGCTCTCGGGACTCCGGGCGCCGCACTGCAGGGTCTAGCCCATGCAGCCTCGGACCGCCATTGACACCGGTGTGTGGTGTACCGTGCTGCCGGGAGGTGCCCGTGTAGCAGGGGCTCCCCTGGGCTGCGACCTCCACCGTTGTGCAGTCACCCCGGGGCCCGACTGGCCCCAGGTGCCCAGTCCTCGGCTGCTTGCTCCACCGCTGCTCACCGGGATTCAGCGTGGACCTCCGAGTGTTGGCCTCCACTGCTGCTCTTTGTATGGGTTCAGGACAGACTAAGCCAGCGGGCGGTTCTCGGTTTCTCCTCACTGTTCTGACCTCAAGTGTCGTCCCACTGGTCGTGCCTAGATGGGTTGTTCTGCTCCTTCTCCTCGTATAACTGGCAGGGAAGGCGGGAGTCGAACGCTAAGCAGCCATGTTTCCCCGCACACCCTTGTGGTCTCCTCAACGATTCCTTTTAACCCTTGCACTGTCCTGCTGAGAGTGCAGTGTGGCCCTCTTGATGGCCGTGATCTTGTCCTCTGAGGAGAAAATCCTCTTTGAGCTGGTATCCCAGATAAGGCCCAGGAAGGTTAGACTCTGCGTGGCCTCCAACTGAAGGAGGAATAGGAAGCCGAAACCTCGTGGATACTACCGAGAGGATCCATGGGTCCGTGAACATTGACCGCCAGTGTTGGGTGTGAAGGGCAAGCCTGTCCCCCCACCGGACTCATGGGTACGGATGCTTGTGTCATGCCTTTTTGCCCTCTGAGGCTGGGGCAGAGGAGGGGAGCTGGAAAAGCCCTTGTGAGCCGCCTTTATGCTGCTTTCGCCTGTGCTGGCTCGAGATCTGTTTGGTTGTCTGCACCTTCTCTCCTGGAAGCCCCCTGAAGCCTCGGAAAGACCAACCCTTGTCCTAGCACTGGTGCGCCTGGCTGTAGGTCTTGGGGGTGGACTTAGTGAGGATTGATAAGGACTTGGCCATCTGCAAACTATTCTTCTTATTCAATTCCTCGTCTGTAGTAGAGTGGAACAGATCAGTCCCCCCCCGAATGGAAGGTCCAGAATATGCTCCTTGACATCAGGGTTGAACTTTGTAGCCCGGAGCCAGGCCGTTCTTATGTCGGTAGCGATACATATGGCACGCCCTGAGGTGTCAATGTGAGCCACCGTCAATTCCATTATGTCCTGCACTACTATCTTGGCTTCAGCTAGCCCTGCCTTAAAGCACGCTTGGCTTTGCGCCGGGAGCTCCGGAAGGAAATCTGCGATCTCTCGCCATAGCCTCTGGTTGATCACTGCCAGCTTGGCATCTGCATTAGACGGACACCGATGAAGAGAAGCGTTTGCATAGATCTTCTGACCATACGCTTCCAGGGTCCCTTCTCCTCATTACCCATGAGTGTTGAGGCTGAAATAGCCGATGACGATTGTGTCTTTGAATAGAGTGAGGCTGCCGCAATGACTGAATAATGTGGCCGGGTTTGCGCCGACAGCAAGAGGGGTCCCTTCCATTGCATATACTTGGCGTCAATGTGCCTATTGGTGGGCAGTGCAGAGTGTGGCTTGAGCCACCCTTTTTTGGCAAGAGTCACAACATCTTTTTGCCTGGGAATTCCTGTCCTAGCCGTGGGGCGTAGGTTGAGGACCTCTGCCAGTACCCCGGCCTCTGGTTGTTCCATCTCAGGCTGAGTAAGCCTCATACTCTGCCAAGCCCGTGAGCCGTTCATGAAAGGCCTTGGCCGATGAGGGCGTGTTGGGGTCCTCCGCCTCATCCGTGTCCACCAAAGTGTCTTGCTGGTCCGGTGACACCAGAAGAGTGCTGTGAGCAGGTGGCTGTTGCGTACAAAGGCTGCTACAGCAACAGAGATGCTGCGACAATAGAAGGCATGGGAGCCAGTGTCACGGGGACTGGCGCTTGCAGCTGGGGATGCATAGGAACCAGAGGTGCTGGACCCAGGGGCGGAATGGCCGTGGGAGCATATCCCTGATAACATCCTTGAGGATGACGCTCATCTTCTGAGACCTCATGAGGACCAGGAATTTTTCAAAGACCCTGTCTTCACAGGCCGGCGGGGCGCTTGGTGAAGCAGGTATGGGCGCAGGACCTTGAGGTTGCTGTGTCCTGGGCACACACTGTCTTGTTGAATGCGGGTTTATCTGCCCTGTGACAATCTATTATGCCATGGTCCACGTGCCAGGCGAAGACCCGTCCCACCTGGAAACTGGTTTCCCTACCTGGTCCTCAAAGGGGCATGGTGTCGGGCGAGCTGCCATTTTATCTGGCCTGGCGTCAATTTGAGACCTTTCGAAGAGCTCCCTCCACTTTGCTAGTCTGTTCTTCAGAGCGTGTGGTGTCAGCGCGTCGCACACAGTGCAGGGCCCGCATCTGTGATCGAGGCCAAGGCAGCAGAGGCAAGAGTGTGGGGGTCGGACGCACGGAAGAGCCCCTTCCAGGTTGGACACTTGCTAAAGCCTGCTGACGTCGACAGCCGCCAGGGAGGAGCGTGGTGACAAAGGACAGAGGTACCTGATTAAAGACAAGAAAAAAAGAAGACAAAAGTAATTCTCTGGGGAAGAGAGCGTGGAATTACTAGGCGGGAGTCCTAACCCAGGAGCGCTGGTAAAAGCAGTCCATTCTCATCGATGTGGAAAAGGGGACTGAGGAGTGGCGCCAGGGGGCAGAGTCAGGGGAGTGTTTGCTCCCAGGACGGCGCCCCTGTGCACATCTAAATTTAAAGGGGAAGACTATTTTCTTTCTGGTGAAAAAGTACCAGTCTCCTGTCCCTAGCGAGGGACGCCCATACAGTATGCAGGAAAGGGGAAGGGACGTAGGAGTACGAGGGCTCCCATGTAACTGTTAGGCAGAATCCTCTGCAGTACCCTTAGGGAACACTACAGACAATTAAGTCTACAAGTGGTAGTACAATTTCACCTTTGGTAAAAGCCTGTACTACACAGTTATAGTGGTAGCAGTAGCGGAGCAGCCAGACTTATCTCAAGAGCAAATGAGCAGTAATAGGGATTACACCACAAACTACAATTAGTGTGACTAAAAGAAACACTGACTCAAGGTTTCTGGTTAAAAAATATAAGTACATTTTTTTTAAACCATTTGTTCACAAAACACTCCACATCTATTAAACAAAACCACACTCTAAACATACCACACACAACCAATTCCTTTGGTTCAGGTCAATTCAAGGTAAGTACATTAGGATTTGACAGACCAGTGTTGGTAAACAAAAGACGTTACCGGATGTTTATGCAGCGCTCACTTTTTGACCGTAATGACAGTTTGGTTTTACGAAAGCACAGCGTATCCGCGGGGAGAATTGTAACCATAGTCAAAACACATTTAGGATATTGAATAAAAAACAAGGAAAAGGGGATAAAAATCATAGGCAATACTTTTGTCAAGGCACTTGAATCAGAGGACATATTCTAAGAGACAGATAAAGTCAATAGGCCTGCGCCAGTGTCAAATGGAGCAGGGCTCTGTTGTCGAGGATCAAAAGATTAGAACAGCTCGAGATTAACGTTGCCAGGAGTACTTGGAGATTGTCAAAGGGAGGTGTTAGGTAGAATCCTGTGCAGTGCCCTTAGGGACCACTACACACAATTAAGACTACAGGTGGCAATACAAGTTTTACCTTTGGTACAAGCCTGTGCTACTATGTTAAAGTGGTAGCAGTAGCGGAGCAGCCAGGCTTATCTCAAAAGTATATGAGCAGTAGCAGAGATTACACAAAGGGACCACAATTACTGTGACTCAAGCAAACACTGACTCAAGGTTTCAGGTAAAAAATATAAGTACATTTATTTTTTAAACCATCTGTTATAAAACACAACACTTCTATTAATTCAAAACCACATGTAAAATACACTACAACCAACCAATTTACTTGGTACAGTATAACTCAAGGTAAGTACCCTATGTTTTAACGTACCGGTGTTGTGAAACAAAAGACGTTACAGGGAATACATATGCAATCACTTTTTGACAGTAATGACAGTTCGGTCTTACTACAGATACGTGTATCCGCGGCAAGAAATGTTACCGGGGCAAAACCACACTTAGCACCTGAGTTAACCAGAGAGAGTTGGGGGCAAAATCATAGGCAATACTTTTGTCAGGGCAGACAGAATCAGAGAACACTTGTTGACAGAAATACAAGAATCAATAGGCCGGAGCCAATGCCTGTTGTCGAGGATCATACAGTCGGACAGTTCAAGATTCAACGTTGCCAGGAGTACTTAGATATTGTCGACAGAGGAAGCAAAAGTTATAAGAAGGAGGGAAGACAAGGGCAAGCCTTGGAGGAGGAGAAAAGGGATTCACCCTAGCTCCTAGAAGCAGAACACAGTACCTTATTCAAGGAAGAAGAAGGTGCCACGGCAGTTGTTCCCGGTAGTTTCCTGCAGTCACACAGTTCCTGGTGCTTCGGTCGTGGTGACGAGAAGGACGACGTCTGGTGGGGTCTGCACTACGCAGGGATGAAGCCAGCAGCAGCGACGGTGAATAAACGGTGCGCTCCTTTAAAAATAGAAGAGGCTCTTCAGATGGCTATCTGGACCACTACAGCAGTGTGCAGCGATTTCGATCACGGAGAGGATCCTCTGGCTGTGGAAGATGAGCTGGTTGAGCCCATCAGGCTCAAGGGAAGAAGACTCCGGACTGGATCTTCTCTGGTCGTCGAAGGGAAGATAGCTCAGGACTGCAGCAGGGCTTCACTGGACGGGATAGTTGCAGCAGCCGCTGTCTTCTCCGCTTCTCTTTGGTTCCTTGTAGTTCCAGTGGCAACTGACTTCCAGCCCAAGAGTCCTGCCTTTTATGCGAAAATCCCCCATTCACACAGCCTAGCCAAAGTGCGGCTTGGGTCTCCAAGGAGACCCTGTGCAGGGGGGTTACTAAATCCCTCCCTCACATTTAGCCCACCTAGACACCAAGACGCCAAAGGAGGGCTTCTTCGCAGAAGCCCGCCAAAGGACAGCAAACAAAGAAGGCAAACCTGGTTTGCAGCGCAAAGTAAAACACAAGAAGGGTGTTAACACAAAGAAATGGCAACTAAACCCGACCGGAGCCAGAATAAAGTATATTTGGTCAAGCGGGTTTATGTTCGAGGCTAACACAATAGCCTAAAACATTACCACGTTTATACACTATAATCGTAGTAGAAAGTTTAGGATACCACTGCCACCAGCCAAGTCTTAGTGTTAAGGGAGCGAAACAAGGCCCCAGGAGGTACAGACAAAATGGGATCAGAGTTAACCCTTTCCAATACTCCATGTAAGATGGGGTGTACTGGGTCTGTAGGTTAAATGACTACATAAAGTAAATGGCAACTTTACCTGTTTCTAGGGGACAGTAGTCAGCCCCAGAAAAAATGGAGTCAGCGGGAAGTCTTAGAGACAACCCTGTGTTACTGCACTGAAGGTGCTGTGTAACACACAAAAAGTTGGGCTCATGGAGTGGTGTGGCTCCAGAGCCCAAGATCACACAAAAATTAGACATACATATGGCAAAACACATGTAAGAGTGGGTAAAAGGTTCACACTCTTACCAGGTGGAAAACATAAACCCCAGAAATCCAGCAAAGCTGCTGAGGGACTCACTTGGTAAGGGAAATTAGCCATAAATGAGAATTCTCCCCAACAGCAACGGTCTACCAGGACCTGCCAAATTGGACGTTGCCCTGGAGGAGGGATTGCCGACCACTCATGAAGTGCATAAATGATAAAGGGATTAGATACAGATGGGCATTGTCGTTCGCTCTACAGTTTGAGGTGGATGGTATAGACTATCGTGTCACATCGACGGAGGAAACAGAACAGGCTCTAAGCCACTTGACTTCGGACACTACAATGGTTTAGGATTTGCAGACAAGCCCGACCAAGAAAAGGCGAAAGTAGGAGGCGCTGCCGAGCCTCTCTAGCTGGCGTAGGGGGCAGAGCAGGCGTAATCTATGCATCTCAATGGCCCCCCCTTCACGTAAAAACATAGGACTGGAAAGGTGGAGGTGCATAGAAGATGTCTGAGCACTGCAGTTGGACTGGAGCTACGCAGGACAGAGATGCTCTGGGTATTAAGCATGTTATAAACAACATATCATATCATGCTCGGTTGTTACAGGAGTGCCGGAGGAGGGATGTGCGATTCTCCCTACAGGTGGCCCGCAGAGGGAGAGAGGCTGTCTCTACAACTTTCACTGCCAATTACAGTTCACAGTTAATGTACTTGATATGGTTTACGTTTATTATGTGGGGCAGTTGCAGGGGTAGCATATTTGCACAAAGGAATCTATCAGAGAAGTCGCCAAGCATTTGGATGGAGGCATTGGTTGATGGAAGAGGGTTGGGGGAAGAGGATTGGGGTCGGAGGCGAGGATGCTTGACAAGGGGGTGAGGAGTCCAACAAAAAGGTTCTTAATAGCCCACAAATTTCATAATCCCAGCACGGACGTGATGTTCCTGCAGGAAACCTGATTGGTGGAAGTGTAGGAGAGGAGGTTTAGGGGTGCAGGGATTTGGCAAGTCTATTGGGTCCCAGGCCATACAAAGCGAGGAGTGGGAATAATATTGCACAAACAGAAGCGGCTGCAGGAATGCTGGGTTCAGAAATTGATAGAAGGGCGCCTGCTTATAGTGCAAGGTAATATTGAAGGGCTGTGGGTGGTATTGGCTGTGCTCAATGCCCCTTATCCACCAAAGGGGCATGTTCGTCATCGTCATAGGTTGGGATTTTAATGCATGGGCTGACGAACTGTGCAATAGGATATCAGCGACGGACCCGACCCTACTCAAGGGAGAGAGGAGAGAAGGACACCTGGGTCAAGCCATTGCAGTGAGGGAATGGATAGATGTGTGGAGAGTGATGCACCCAAGGAAGGAGGGATATATGTTTTTCGCTGCCCCCACACTATATATACTAGAATTGATCATCTGCTTTTGGATGGGGATGAAGGGGGAGAGATTAGTAGCGCTATTTTTGCACGTTGGGTGGTCTGACCACGATATGGTTGTAATGTAACTTGATATCGAAGGGCTTAGCAGGGCTGACAGCACATGGAGGTTTAACGGCTCCCCTGTGGTGGGACCCACTTTTTGCACATAGGCTCGCAGAAGATATTAGGGCATATTTTTAGATTAATGATCGCAATGGGATGGATGTTAGTGTGGTCTGGGACGCGGGGAAGGCTACTTGGAAAACTGCTTATACAGGGGAGAGCGGGTACTTAGAGCAGACATTTTGGAAGGGGGAAATAACAGATGTATGCAGAGGGGCAGTAAGAGGTGTTCGAGGGAATTCGGAAAAATAGGGCTGAGCTGTGGGCGCTCATACCCTATGTAAGCTAAAGTACCATAAAGCAACAATTTTACTAAAAAGGGGATAAGGCAGATGCGTTGTTGGCCATGAGGCTTCGAGCGCAGAGAGGTGGGTCGCAGTTCTGAAGGATGAAAGGGATATAGGAGTGGACACCTAGTGAGATTGCAGAAAGATTTGCGTTATATTATGAAGGTTTATATGCAACAGAAAGTCAGGGGTTGGACATCGCCTCAGAGGAATATCTGAGATGTAGAAATGGAGAGGCTCACTGGCCCAGAGGTTGAGCTTTTAGGGAGCCCCAGAACCAGAGACAAAGTGATGGCAGCAATCCGGCGGCTCCCCAACGGGAAGGCTTCGGGAGGGAACGGATACACAACATGTTTTTCTAAACGGTTTGCCTGGGTCCTTCTGAAGCATAGGATAAGAATGTATAACAATATACTTGAGACAGGGACTGCCCCGGCATCCTTCAGTAATACCGAAGGAAGTGAGGGACCCGACCCATTGCTCCTCATATTGGTCTGTATCATTGCTCAAGGCCGACGAAAAAATATTCACATGCGTATTGGCCTCACTGCTGGAGGGCATGATGCCTCGACTGATACACCCTCATCAGGTGGGCTTCACCACAAATCGACAGGGTACGGATGCTATAAGGAAAACAATAGATGTCATGGAGCATGTCTCTGCAGACACAGAAGCTTACACATTACTCAGCCTTGATGCTGAGAAGGCATTTGACTGCGTTGAGTGGGAATTTCTATTTGCAGTGCTTAGCAGGATGGGTTTGGGGCACATATGAAGAGCGCGATCTGGGCTATTTATGCTATGCCAACTGCGAGTGTGGTGGCCAATGCAACGCGTCCCAATCCTTTCGTCTCAGTAAGGAAACCAGGCTGGGGTTCCCCCTGTGCTTCGCTCTCTCCATAGAACCGCTCAGTATAAAATTGAGACATGATAAGCAGATATCCGGCATTAGAGTAGGAGCTGTGGTGTATAGGCTTAATCTTTACATGGACGATATTCTCCTTTACCTCTCCAACATGGCCATTTCGCTCTGGGGGGTACTCCGGTTGTTAGTGGATTACGGGCAGTTATCAGGGTTCAAAATCAATATGGATAAATCTGCTCTTTTTCCCATAAGAGTGGGGACGCAGGAATGGGGTGCAGATTGGGGTGATCTCGGTGTCCTGAGTGAACATAACAGTATAAAGTACCTAGGAATAAGGTTACCCAGAGACCCAAGTAATCTGTAAAGAATACATTATCCCCCTCCACCCCCCATCCCCCACCAGCTGGTGGGTACGCTCTTTGAAGACTTGGATAGGTGGTTCGGACTCCCTCTCTGTTCTGGATGGCCAGATTGAATGCAGTCAAAAGGACATTCCTGTCCGAAGTATTATACTTTGACCAGGCGCTGCCTATTGCGATGCCGTACACACACTTAATGGAGATAAGGCATCAGTTTCATAAATGTATATGGCACGGGCAGAAGCAAAGGGTGCCATACAGGGTGTTATCTAGGGAGAAAGCGGGGGTGGGGCTACCGGACACATGCGTGTACTATAGGGTTGCACAATTTAGGGCTCTGGTCTAGCACGTGCGAGTTGATGCGCAGAGACACTGGGTGCCGGTAGAGAATGTGTTCAGGCCGGCGGTCACAATGGGATAATGCCTATGGGCGTCCCATGAAGACATCCCAAGGGCAGTCTAGGAGCACCGCGTCCTGGGCCCGCTGTGGGTTCTGTGGAGAACTAAGAAAGAAATGGCAGGAATTACGACATGGCCATCCCCGCTGAGCCATATATGGGCATCCACAATAGTATTCCAGATCACACCCGGTTTCAGGACTGGTTTGAGGCAGGGCTGGAAAGAGTGGGGGAGATAGTGAAAGTGGATGGGTTCCTGGGTCTGCCCGAGCTGGAAGCAGGTTTGGGAGTGGGAACGCTACAGGTGTTCAAATACCTCCAACTCAAAGGTGCATCGATGTCGCCAGAATGTAGGAAAGCCCTGCAGAGAGAGTTGACAGCCACTGAGGTGATATTGAGCACTGATGTCTACATGAAGGGCCCCATTCCAAGTTGTACCAGGCCCAGTTAGAGGCCCAGGGGGGTGACATAGAAAAGCACAAGGGAAGATGGGAAATGTATATGGGAGTTGCCAGAACAATGCTTTGTAAGAATGCACACAGAACCTCCATTGCATGCCAATACAAAAGGCACAGTATTAAGTTGTTAGATAGATGACAGTGACCCTGCGCAGTTGTCAAGGATGTATGCAGGAAACCGTAGAGGTTGAAAAAGATGTGGCCAGAGGGCTGACTACTGGGATACGTTTTGGGGCTGCGCAGAGATGCATGGGGTTTTGGAAGGAGGTCATGGGATGGATTAAGTCATTGGACGGGGTCTTTCTGGGGGGGAGGTGGGCATCTGGAGGTGCAGTGTTTACTTGTTGCTGTTGGGGAAATGCAAAAGTTAAAAACTACCATGTTGTCAAAATGTGAGGACATTTGATCTTGTCACGCATGTGTGTTCTGTAACTACTGCCTTAGAGGAAAGAAAAGTTTTTGTAGAAAGGATGGAGCCTTGGGGGATGCCGCAGGAGACTGGGAGTCGGTTACAACATAATGTGTTCATATGGATGGCTGGGTGTCTGCTCGAGAGCTAAGAGGTAAACCAATTCAGGACAGCACCAGAGAATCCTATCCTGTCTGCGACAAGGGAGAGGATGATGCAGTGTTCGACTGTATTGACTGCCGCAGACCGGTCAAGGCTGCCAAGGAGGCATGAGTCATCTTTATCCATGATTTGGAGGGGATCATCCAACACTTTGATGGTGGCTGCCTCGATGCAACGCTTGTGGCCGAACCCTAATAGTCGTTTAGCCGGTGCAGTTGTTCGATTCTGGTGAGTAGTTGTGTAGCGACTATTTTCCCTAAGATTTTGACAATAAACAGGAGGTTCGTAATGAGTCAGTAGTTGACCAGTTTGAGTCGAGAGTCGAGTTCTTCAAAAGAGGTCTTAGGAGACCAGTTTTCATGGTGTCCTGAAGGGAATGAGCCTTCTGAGAGGGAGTCTAGTTGATGCTGATGAGTGCTTTGATAACCGGGCCACATCAGTTGTTTAATGATGGAGGCCTGGATGATTTTGTCAGAGTAGGAAATCGGTTTTAGGGAGGGGATTGTTTTTAGGTCATCTGAGGGAGAGAGAAGAGAGAACTTGGTCCACAGGGGCAGTGTGTGTGCTAGTCTGCATGGGTAGGGGCCAATGATTTGGGAGGTTGAGCCAATGTGGTCTGGTCTATTTTTTCAATATCATTTTGCGGAGTTGCTGGCACCTTGGGAGGAATGGTGAGCAGTTAAAGGTTTGGTACAGTGCTTTACGACTTCAAGCAAGACTTTGTTCCCGTTAGAGGCTGCCTCAATGTTGGAGTTGGATGCATCTTTGAGTTCGGTAAGCAGATTCCTGCAGTTAGCGCAGAGATTTGCGGTCTGAGATGTCTGGGGTTATGATTTTTGTGCCACCATTTCTCTAGGGCTCTAATTTAGCTTTTGTTAGAGGCGAGCTCAGGGGTATACCAATGGGTGGATACTTTGGTTTTAACGTGGATTTTTTTTTTTTAGAGGGGCACGAGTATCCATCAATTTCAGAGCGGAGTGCTGTTAGGCAGAATCCTGTGTAGTGTCCTTAGGGACCACTACACACAATTAAGACCACAGGTGGCAATACAAGTTTACCTTTGGTACAAGTCTGTACTACTAAGTTATAGTGGTAGCAGTAGCAGGGCAGCCAGGTTTAGCTCAAGAGTATATGAGCAGTAGCAGAGATTACACAAAGGGACCACAATTACTGTGACTCAAGCAAACACTGACTCAAGGTTTCAGGTAAAAAATATAAGTACATTTATTTTTAAACCATTAGTTATAAACACAACACCTCTATTCAACTTTACACAAAACCACACGTTAAACGTACTACAACTAACCAATTCACTTTGTACAGTATGTCTTAAGTACCTTGTGTTTGAATGAACCGGTGTTATGAACAAAACACAATACCGTGGATACGGTTGTGATCACTTTTTGACAGTTCGGTCTACTCAATAAACGCATATCCGTCACATGAAATGCTACCGGGGCAAAATCACACTTAGCACCTGAGATACCCAGAGGGAGTTGGAGGCAAAAATCACAGGCAATATTTAGGTTAGGCAGACCGTATCCAGAAACACTCAGAAACATGAGTTCAAAAGTCAAAGGGTCGGAGCCAGGTTTAGTGACACCGGAGACCTGTGCCGAAGATCACACTGTTAATTCACGATTCAGCGTAGCCCAAAAGTACTTGGATATTGTCAATGTTCGGAAGAAAAAGTTATAAGAAGGAGGGAAGACAAGGATGAGCCTTGAGGATGAAGAAAAGGGATTCACCCAGTTTCCTCAAGTAGAGCACAGTACCTTATTCCAACGATGCAGCTGGTGCCCTGGCAGTTGTTCCTGTTGGTTTCCCGCTGACCCACGATTCCTGGAGCTTCGTTGTGAAGGACGTCATCTGAAGGGTGTCTGCACCACACAGGGATGAAGCCGACAGCAGCGACAACGAAAAAGGTGTGCTCCTTAAAAACAGGAGAGGCTCAGCAGGTGGCAAACCAGACCACTACAGCAGTGTGCAGCGATTTCGACCATGGCGGAGATCTCTGACTGAAGAAGATGAGCTGGTTATCCCCACCAGGCTCAAGGGAAGAAGACTCCGGACTGGATCTCCGCTTAGTCGTTGAAGGGAAGATAGCTCAGGACTGCAGAGGGGCTTCACTGGGACGGGGTAGTTGCAGCAGCCATCGTTCTCTCCGCTTCTCTTCGGTTCCTTGTAGTTCCAGAGGTGACCGACTTCTAGCTCAAGAGACCTGCTTTTATGCGCAAAACCCCCATTCACACAGCCTGGCTGTCAATCACCCAGCAGGGGGGGTTGTCCAGCCGGGACAACCACCTCAGCCAATCATGGCAAAGTGTGACTTTCGTTTCCAAGGATACCCTGTACAGGGGGTGACTACACCCCTCCCTCACATTCAGCCCACCTAGACACCCAGGCGCCTTCAGGAGGGCTTCTCTGCAGAAGCCCGCCAAAAGACGGTGAACAAAGAAGGCAAACCTAGTTTGCCACGCAAAGTAAAACACAAAAAGGACTTTAACAAAAAGAAATGTCGAATAAACCCAACCGGAGCCAAAAGAAAAATGATTTGGTCAAGCGGGTTTATGTTCGAGGCTAATATAATAGCCAAGAACAGTACCACGTATACCTAATATAATCGCAGTAGAAAGGTTAAGGTAGATACCACTGCCACCAGCCAAGTCTAAATGTTAAAAGAGCGAAACAATGCTCAGGGAGGTACAGACAGAAAAGGGGTACAGATTAGCCCTTTCCAGTACTCCATGTAAGATGGGGTGTACTGGGTCTGTGGTAAAAATTACTATGTAAAGTAAATGGCAACTTTACCTTTCTCTGTGGGACAGTAGTCAGCCCCAGCGAAATGGAGTCAGAGGGAAGTCTTAAAGACAACCCTGGGTTACTACACAAAAGGTGATGTGTAATCTGTACAACAGGGGCACCTGGAGTGGTGTGCTCCAGTGCCCACAATCACACAATGAGTAAAAACACATAGGCCAAAACACATGTAAGAGTGGAAAAAGGATGTACACTCTTACCAGGTGGAGAAAAAACTCCAGAAATCCAGCAAAGCTGCTGGGGGACTCACTAGGTGAGGGAAATTAGCCCTAGAAGGAGAACTCTCCCCAACAAGTGGTTGAATAATTCTAGGAGGACTGAGGCATTTCTGGTGAGGAAGACCGCAACGTTTGCGTCTAGCTCTTTAACTTGGAAGGTTTTGAAGGAGCAGCGGTGAGTGAGGGAGCGGTTAGGCTGAACTTATAGGATATATACATAAATAAAACTGCTATCTGAAGTAAAGAAAAGGTAAATGGCTAACAAGTTTCAGTAAAGGTCTCTCAGTGGCATCAGAAAAGGACTAAAGGAGTCTTCTTTAAATTAAAAGGTTTTATAAGGAGTGCCCTCAACTAGTGGAAGGGAAAGTGGGTGGAGTAAACTAGCTTGAACAGCAAGATGTAAAACCTACAATTTGTTATTGGCATGTGTCTTGGAACATAATTACACAAATATGATACTGTAGTGGTAGTGGCTTCTTGCAGCATTTGTTAATTTAATTATAATAAAGGAAATAACAAAGATATGGAAATCTATTAACGGTTGCTCCAGGCAGTGCAAAAGACGAAGGATAAGCCTGTAGACAAGACCACTGCCTTGGGATTTCCCTACTTTATCATACATTTGGAAATGAGAAAATGTTGAATTATAGAACACCAACCATCAATATTAATCTAAATATAATATTCAATTGTAGTAGTTTTAAAAAGGTGTAGCATTTCTTACAAGCACTGTATATCCCGCACCAGACTGCATTAAGGAGAGGTCATACAATCTTCGGTTGTATTTTACCTAACACCCATGCAACAGGAAAAGAAATCAAAACATGGATATTGTTTTGTCCACTTTCAATTATGCTTCTTTCTGTTTTGTGAATCAACTGGTAAACTCAAGCAGAAGGAAGCACTACATTCAGTTATATTTTTCCATTTACCTCAACTATGTATTTCTCAAGTGACTGAATATCTGCCAACGCCTCCGAGTCTTGATGGATTACAACTACTTCTTTCAAAGGGTACTGCAAAAGAAGAAAAAAACATGAAATACAAACGTAAAGACGGTACAATTGTCAGTTAATAATGCACTCATATCACCATGGATTAAAGGAGCGAGGGCGGTTTGGAGGAACTTTGAACTAGTACAGTTTTCACTTTGGAGAGTTATTTGTACATAGTCCTGCATCCTGTTTATTTTTCCCCAAACCTCCAGAAGACCAAAAAGAGACATACTTGTATAATAATTCTCCATCAAGGGAAACTTCATTAAATAAAAAGAGAACAGTTTCACCTATTCAGATGGCAAAACATGTTTTCCAAATAATTAGACAGCTTATCTCCACATAAAAAATAATAATCATGCCTATCTGATTTTCTTTCCCGTAGTGACTAACATACTCTTAGTCCATAGTCCCCTTTCCTCCATACTGCATGGGCGATTACAACTGAACGTAGCCCCAGGGTGGAGAGGATACATTCCTTAAGCAAACAAGTTTCTTAGAAACGCCTGCACAAAAGCCGAGTCTGATCTAGAGGCGGCATTCAAACAGTAGTGCTTACAGAAAGCTGAAGGGGTGGCCCAGGTAGCCATCCTGCTGATGACCTGCCATAGCACATGTCGCTTGAACGTGATGGCCGTGGCTTTGGCTCTGACCGCATGGGCATGCAGATTGACCAGCACTGTTTTGTGCTGCCCCTCATAGGCCTCCATGATGGCCTTGACCATCCACCAGGCTATTTAAGATTTGGAGGCCTGATTGCTGGGACATGAACCACCAAACTTGATAAAGAGTGCATCCGAATTGTGGAAGTCCTTGGTCCTGTCCAGGGAGTATTTCAGCGTGCGTCTAACATCTAGACGGTGCAAGACCCTCTGAGGCTCATCCTTAGGGTTGGCGAAGAAGGTGGGTAAGACTATTTCCTCATTGAGATGGAAGGCGGAAGTCACCTTGGGAAGGAACGCAGGGTGCGTCCATAGGACAACCTTGTACCTGTGAAAGGTAGCGTAGGGCTCTGAAGTCATCAGGGCCTGGATCTCGCTGAGTCTGCAAGCTGAGGTGAGGCCCATGAGCAGAGTTGTCTTTATGGCGACTAGTCTGATGTCCGCAGACGCCATAGGCTCAAAAGGTTTGTGAGCCAGGGCGCCTAGCACAACATTAAGTTCCCACGCGGGTGTGGTTTCTTTATAGGCAGGTCAAGTCTGGAGGCCTGCCAAATGTCATTTGACCGCCAGGTTGGCAGAGGAGAAGAAACCCTCTTCTGAATTCCTGCAAGACCCTATGACTGCCAGATATGTGCAGCATTTATCCACTTGTATGCCGGAGTGGGCGAGATGTGCCAAAAAGGAGAGCATGTCATCCAAGTTGCACCTAAGGGGATCAATCTCCCTAGAGTCTGCCCAATGACAGAATTTAGACCATTCACTCATACTGGCTCTGAGGAGCCTTGCTTCTAGCACCCTGGATGATCTCTAGGTTAGCTTGAGATAGGCTCAAGTGCTTCAGAGTGACCTGCTCAGGAACCACGCAGCGAGGGCTAGTTTGTGAGGAGCAGGATGGAGTACCCTGCCCCCCTGTTGGGTCAGGAGAGGGGCCCAGTGGTAGGTGAATGGGTGGTCTGTCCCCGGGCTGTGGAACCGCTTGTGCTGTGGGAGGCAAGGAAGCCGGAATCGGAGGAGCCGACTGGAGCAGCAGAAGCTGCGCCGGGGCCTGTGGCACCAGAGCCATAGGAGAAATGCCTATGGGCGCCAGTGGGGTGACCTGAGGGAGCAATGTTCCCGATGGCATCCAGGAGGATAACCCCCATCTGGGGAGTTTGCATCAGCCCTAGGAACCTTTCGAAGAGCCTGTCCTCTGAAGCTGTAGAGGTGGCAGAAGATATTGAGGCGGTGGCCACAGGCTGCTGGATTCAGGGCGCACACTGCCTGGGGTGCAGGGGAAACCTGCCCAGCGCTGCTGATGGATAAACTGTAGGCCACGTACCTGGTTGACACCAGTCCCACCTTGCGATTCGTTCCTCCACCCGCTCTGCAGAGGTGTCTGGCGCGGCGGGCATTTTGTCAAGCTGCGTGCCAAAGTCGTGGTGCCTGTGTTACGCTCACCTGGTATCCACAGGGACGCCACCCATCCCTGGTTGGATGATTTGCACTCTCAAACCCTCTCCCGGTCCCTTGGTAAGGCCTCCGGTTAAAGATGGGTCTGCAATATAGGAGAGCTGGATTCAATACCAGATTGTCTTTGTTTTCCCACCTCCCTTGGCCTCAACTCCTTCCTCCCCCTTGGGCCCTCTCCTCACCTTAATATTGTAAAAGGTGGATTCTCCGTCCTGCTCCTCGTGGCAAGGGCGTGTAGATGTGGGGGGCGAGCAGCGACCAAGTTACTTCAATGGTGCAAGCCCCCCCTGTGGGAATCCAGGCCTGCTGCGACTCTGTAGGTTTGCTGCTTTACAGTCTTTATATGGAGTTCTTATGTTCCTCTTAGTTCGAATAATAATGTCTTGCTTCTTTCCTTTTAGGTATGGAAAGGTATTTTGGTGTTGTCATGCAGTTTGAAGATGAGCATGGGCCAGTAGGCGAAAGCGCGGTGTGCGCAATGCTGTCCGGTGAGTAATGCGCGATGCGGGGCGCTGTTTCGCCTTTTATATTGCTAACCTGTGTCTTTTCTCTCCTTGCAGGTTGCGATGTTCCTAGCCGAGCGCCAGAATGTTCCAGAAATTATACTGACCAGGAGAGGACTACCCAGGTATGAATTGTGTGGCTTTCTTTATTCGGGAGGAAACGTGAGTAAACGCTTACTAATGCGGTCTTTCTTTCTCCTCTTTCCAGGTTATGGTATTCCAGGATGCATGCGGTGCCGGATGATGGAGTTCGTACCTTCAAGTGAGTGGAACTGAAGTCAGCGATGGATTGAAGACAGGATACTGTTTCAGGTAAGTTTCGTAGTGTTCTTTCTCTCTCTGCAGGTCCTTGGTTTCAGGTAAGCTGGCATCAAAGAACTGGACACGGTGAGCGCTACTCTGCCCACAGCAGAATAGAGCAAAGCATGTTATGCTGTTTGGGTGCGGCTTAAATATTCTCAGGTAAAGTAGTCCAGGTAAAGTAATCCCAGGCCTGCCACACTCAAAAGACTAGACCGCATAGCTCAGTTCCTTGTAACTGAGCTATGTGTGTGCCTCCATGTTGGCTGAACCATCCCCACCCCCACCAAGTTAAATAGTCCCAAGTAAATAGTCCCATTCTAATGTTGGTCTTCATGATGGTTATGAGCCTGGCACCAAATGCGCCAGGACGGACTCCAAGAGAGTCTTGGATGAGGTCTTAAGGCCTTTGACCTGGCCCTAACTGGAAGGCTGACTTGCCAGTGAGGGCCAGGGACATGGGTCATGACAGCCTGGCTCATCGGGCCAAGCCCCGTCCAAGAAGCTTGGTGTTGGAACAGAAGGCCTATCCTGCACCTCAGGCCTTGACCTGGAAGGTGCATTGCCCTCGGCTGAATTGCTGGTAGTGCCGCATGATGGCGGCCCCCCTCAGACAGGCTGCTGGTATTAGGGCGTTGCCCTTGTGAGTAACCCCGGTAAAAGAACCTTGCGGTGCCTCAGCACAGGCACTGGAAGGATCTGAGACCCCTCGGCCGTGAGGCCGGTAGCTGGACTAGCCTCAGTACGTGTGTGCTGGTGCTAGTGCTAGAACTCAAAGGGTTTCTCCCGGTTGGGGGCTTCCTTGGGAAGGAGATGCCCTTACGGGGTGCAACGTTGAACACAGGCCTTTCCTTCAACCTCAAGCGATGTTTGACAAAGTCCTTTAGGTCCTCCGGAGGCCTGGAAGAGCTCCCTCCACCTAGCTAACCTGCTCTTCAGTGCCCATGCAGTCAGTGGGTCTGTTAGGCAGAATCCTATGCAGTTCCCTTAGGGGGCACTACAGAAGATTAAGACTACAGGTATATGCAATAAATCCCCTTTGGTATCAGTTTGTACCACAAAGATTTAGTTGGAAGCTGTGGCTGAGCAGTCAGATTTATCTCAAGAGGGAGATGAGCAGTATTCAGGGTTTACACAATAGGACTACAATACTATGGAACAAGGAACACTGACCAAAGCTTTGTATCAAAAAAGAATATATATATATTTATTTTACACACTCTTAAGATCACACACAAATCGCTATCATTAAAGTAAGTTAAAACAGTCAGGAAAAGTATACACACTCCCTATTTAAATTGTAGACAAGTTTGAGCAAGAGTGAAAACTGAGCAAAACGACAGTGTAAACCAAGCAGAAATGGCACTCTAACAATTTCTTCAAAGGGATGGAAAGGACAAGTCATACAGGGTTAGACTCAAACACACCAGCAACACTTCCCAAATAGCACTTCAGCAATATACAAAGGGGAAGGAAGGGGGATTATAAGAGTTTAGGTGCACTAACACATTTCTTAGTGAGAAGCAATCTAGAGAAGGCAGTTGTAACAGATTTAGCCAGAGTCAAGAGGCCTGTGCCTGAGTCAGTGGTACAAGGCAAATGCCCAAGATCCAATTGTTCTACTAGCTGCAGTCAAGTCTTTGTTTAACGAGTTGAAAAGGTGGTTGCAGATGTAAAAAGATAATGTTAGGCGAAAGGGGCGGCCAACCCAGAAGGTAAGTAAAGAATTTTAAACACCTTTAGCAGTACCCAACGAAACGGGAGGCCTGGCGGAACAATGTACCTTAAAAGTGGAAAAGGCTCCTGCGGTGGCGGTAGTTCCTGCAGTTCGGGAGATCCAGCAGAGGAAGAGAGGCTCTTGTTGTCGAGGAAGGTTCGAGTTAATGCACTGCCGAGGGATGAAAGCAGCCGCGGTGATGCCAAAACGAATGAAAGGTATGCTCCTTTAAATCGCGGTTGTGGTGGACGGGTGTCTGGCTATCCGGTCTCCTAGTACTTGGCACTGGCGATTCTACCGAGGCAGGTCCTGGAAGGCGATTGGCGAACTGGTTGGCCCCACCAGCTCAAGGGAAGAAGACTCTTGCAGGTGAAGATCTTCTCAAGTCGTTGGAGAAAAGTGGTGAGGATCTGCAGCAGGGCTTCACCGGTGGTTCAGTCGTTGCAGATGTCTCCAGCTTCTCTCCTCTTCGGGTTTCTTAGTTCCAGTGGTGACGTCTCGTCCTCCAGTCCTCAGAGTGCTGCTTTTATGCAGAAACCCCCCCCCCCATTCATACAGCCCAGCTGTCACTCACACAGTGGGGTGGCTATCCTGGCAGCATAACCCCCCCCAGCCTATCACGGCAGAGTGCGACTTGGGTTGCCTAGGTAACCCTGTCCAGGTTGCCTATTCCCCCTCCCACACATCCTGTCAACCCCAGACTCAGTGGCGCCAAAAGGAGGGCTTCTGTGCAGAAGCCTGCCAAAAGGACGAATAAAGGATCCCCGACCTGGGTTAGGATTTCAGAGAAAGTCACGAGAAAGAAATACTATCAAAGATCTGGCAATAAAAACCTACCGGAGTAAAGTTAATATTAAAATAAACCGGCGGTATGTTAGAGGGGGTCAGTAAAAGTGGTAGCCTCAAACAATGGGAAAATCCCATAGGAAAATATTCACCACCAGCCAGAAACTCAGAGGGACTGGACGGTATCCTCTCGAAAATGAACACCAGGGAAAAAATATTAACCCTTTTCAGTACTTCCACAGTAAGATGGGTTGTACTGGTTTTGTTCATAATTATTGACTAGTTAAGTCAATGGAGACTTTACAGGCCCTGGGTGACAGTAGTCAGTCCCAGGGTTTGGAGTCTATGTTCGGGGGTCACTATGACACCCCTGTGTCACCGTACTGAGGGTGCTGTGTAACACCTGCTGAAGTCGACATGCGCCGGGGAGGAGCGCGGCGTCGGAGGACCAAGTACCTAATTGAAAAGAAAAGACAAAGATAGAAGAATATGCGGGGTCGAGCGCATGGTATTACATGGCCGAAGCCAAACCCAGGAGCGCTGGGGAATTCGGCCCATTCCCATCCATGGGACAAAGGGGACTGAGGAGTGGCGCAGGTGGGCGGAGTCAGGCGAGCGCATGCTCCCAGCCCCACACGCCTCTAAATTTAAAGGGGAAGAAGATTTTTCTGGTGATAAAGGTTCTTTCTCCCGTCCTTCGCGAGTGATGCCCATGCAGTATGGAGGGACGGGACGTAAGAGTAACACATATAACTCGAGTAAATCACATTTTTGCTGCTTTCTATCAGCATGTTACTTTTAAAATCAGGCATGCTTATACAGCATCCCATCTTGCAGTACAGTGAAAACTGTAAGGTTTATTTTTGTAGACCATTCAATTATCTGGTGGGCAGGGGCGATTACATATGAATTTAATGAAGATAACCAGGATGAAGCACTAGGATTACACAGAAAAAGCTTTCCTTACCACTTCATGGGTTCATCAATAATATTCAAACAATGAATCGAGTAGTAACCTCACCAGCGGCAAGGAAGGGGAGACCGGACAAAGCCGAGTCAAACCATCACATACAGCCAGTTCAAAGAGTAAACAAAATGATGCTTGAAATAATCGGGTTAACACTGTAAATCCAGTAGTTATGTGTAGCAAAAGTACGGGCTGACAAACGCACCATTAGCCTTGAATGAATTCTGAGTTTATTTGGTAGCTATCTATTGGAATGCTCATAGATCCTGAGATGCACGATACAAACTGTGTGAACTCTGTTTAACGGCCTGGCAAATCCACATACACCAAGCTATTGTGAACAAGGAACTAGCTACTTACCCGTAACTCCTGTTCTCCAGCATGGGTCTTACAAAGATTCATATGCTCAGGAATAATCCCTGCTATCAGGCTGTGAATCTGCAATAATATTAAATCAGTTTTGCTTTAAAGCTAAAATTGCTTGTTGCTACTAGAGCCTATTGCTGTCATTTTGGATCATACTGCGCCAGCCAATGACATTCGTCCTTCTAAGCTTCACCACTGGTGTCCATCTTCAGATTTGGTTGTGGGCATAAAGTGGCAGTAGGAACCAAGAAGATCAAGAGAGGGGAATGAGGGAGGGTTCACAAGTGAATCCATGGAAGACCCATGCTGCAGAACAGGAGTTACAGGTAAGTAACTAGTTCCTTCTCCAGCATGAGGTCTTACATGGATTCCCCTGCTCATGAATACGATTATACAGCAGTACATATACAACACCATGGGAGGTGGCAAGGCTCACAGAAGCAATACACTTACCCCTGGAACAGACTCACCTCATGCAAACAGGTTCCAAAGCACAGCTTGGCCGGCCCAGGGGTCTTCCCTGGAATCCCTTTTGACACAGTAGAATCTTGTGAAGGTGTTAGTAGACCTCCACGTAGCAGCCCTGTAGATGTCGAGCATGGGAACACCAGTGAGAAACGCTGTAGTCGCTGTGATGGCTCTGGTGGAATGGGCTCTTGGTAGGCCTTGTAGCGGTCGGTTGGCCAGGCAATGGCAATGTGTGATACAGCCGGAAAGCCACCTGGAGATGTGTCCAGCGAATGCTAAGATCTTTCAGTAGGAGAAGGGATTGCATATAAAACTGGTAGAACCAAAGGGTTGTATAGATGAAAGTCTGAGGGGACCTTTGGCATGAAGGAAGAAGGAGTTTGCAGTACCACCTTGGCTGAATGGAATGACAAATACAGGAGAGGACCTGTATTTCACCAACACGTCTGGCCACGGTGATAGCCACCAGGAAGGCAGTCTTCCACGACGGAAACTTCAAGGAGGCCCAATGCATAGGTTTCAAATGGAGGCCCCATTTGTTTCAACAGTACCACATTTAGCTCCCTCGCACGGGCAGGAGTCTTCACCGGAGGGTTTATTCTGAAGAGGCCCTTGAGAAACTCCTTAACGAGCCTGTGAAATCACAGTGAGAGCTTGCCTGCAGCCTGGGTATACCGAGATATGGCTGCCAGGTGTACCTTGATAGATACATGGGCAAGGTCAGACTTGCCTAGCGAGAGCAAGTACGTAAGAAACTGTGGCGCCGTCACGCTCAGCAGAGAAATCTTCCATGGCTGGCACTACACTATAAAACGCTTCCACTTGGCTTGTATCAAGCAAGTGTAGAGCAGGCCTGTGCCATGGCTAGAATGTTACTACATTCCAAAGGCAGCAAGTAGTGGCCACATTCTAGGGCTTCAGGAGCCATGCCGTGAGGCACAGACGCTGGGTCATGGTGCAGGATTGCCCCTCCTTCTCTGGAGATCAGGTCTGAAAGAGGAGGCGGTTTGATTGCTGGACCACTGACAGATGGAGAAAGTCAGATCTGCCTGGGCCACGGCAGGGTAATGAGGATCATCTTGCAGGTGCAACATCCGAGTGTGTTGATCACTCATAGCAACAGAGGAATCTTGGCTGAGGATCCCGGCTGGCAAACCTCTGACACTTAGCATTGGTAGCTGTCGCAAAGAGATCGATTTGAGGGAGACTCCAATCGGTGAAGAGACAAGACACTTGCTGGAGCTCCCATTCGTGGCAGGACCGCAGCTCCCTGCTGATAGAATCCACGATCATGTTCTGAAAGCCTGCCAGGTGAAATGGGCATGAAACATCTGTTGAGCAATGACCCAGATTCTGCACCTCCAGAGAGAACATGGAGGAGCACGTCCCGCCCTGTTTCCCGATGCAAAACATGGTGGTCTTGTCCATGAAGACCTGCACCTTCCCCTGGAGCAGAGGCTGAAAAGGCTTGAGAGCCTAGAAGACTGCCCGCAGTTCCAGAATGTTGATGTGCAACTCCTTCTCTTCAGGGAGCCAGAGACTTCTGGTGTAATGTCCTGTGTGGGCTCCCAACCCTCCAGAGCAGTCGTAACTGTGGCCAGATACGCTGGGCTCTGAAAGGGAGCACCCTGCGAGCAATCTGGGTGAATTGACCACCATTGCAAGGCATGATGGAATGCCCAATTGAGGGCGATCTTGTTGCTCCATGCGCCGATGATTTGTTGCCATCTGGCATTCAGAAACTCTTCAAGGGGTCTCATCTGTAGCCTGCAAAAGGGAACTAGATGGATGCAGGAGAACATCCTCCCCAGCAGGGACTTGATGGATCGGACTGTTGCAATGAAAGCTGTTGATAGCCGTTAGACCTTTCTCAGGGTGGCTTTCACTCACTCGTCCAAATGAGTCGGTAGACACAAGTGTGTGTTGAGGCAGGAACACAGGAATAGCGTGTTCTAAGATGGCACTGGGCAACATTTCTGATCATTTATAGAAAATCCCAGAGAGGTTAGGGTCTGAATGGCCTCTGCGGTGTGCTGGATTTCCAGTGCATGAGAGCGGGATCGGATTAGCCCATCATCTATGAAAGGATAGATGTGGATTCCCTTGCGACGCAGGTGCGCTGCCAGCCAAGCACTTGGTGAACACCCTAGGGCTGACGACAGGCCGAATGGTAGGGCTTTGAACTGGCAATGTCTTCCCTGAATGACAAAACACAGAAATGTCCAATGTTTGCGATGAATGTGGAAGTAAACATCCTCCAAGGCGAGGGTCACCAGGAAATCTTCCTCCAGTTGGTCGAACACGTGCTGCAACATGACCACCCTGAATATTCTGGATTTGAGGAATGTGTTGAGGCATCGAAAATCTAGAATGGTCTCCACTCTCCTGACTTCCTTCTTACCAGAAAGTATCTGTACACTCCGGAGTCGCCGAGGGACTGGCTCTATCACTCCTTTGTTTAGCAAAGCTTGAACCTCCTTTAGTAGCTGTCTGACGTGTTGTTCTTGTCTTGGGATGGGAGGAATGTGAGGGCATTTGTCCTGGAATTCCAAAGAGTGACCATGTTGAAGGATATCGTGCACCCATTTGTCTGTGGAGATCTTACACCACTGGTCAGCAAATTGCCTCCCACTGGGCTGCAGAAGTGGGGGTGCAGGCAATGGGCCGGTGCAGGCCTGCTTTGGTGTCTGCCTCCTGGATGGAGGGCTGGGGCAACACTGTTTGCCACTTCCAAAGGAATGGGAACGTCCTTTATATGCCTCCTGGGTGGTTGAACAGGAGGGCAGAGTATAGGGTGAGGTGAACCCTTTGGAGGACATCAAACTTTGCCTTTAGAGGAGCCAAAGGATGGCCTCCTCCGTTAGGGATCCCAAAGAATGTACCATCATTGTGTCGTTTTTTAGGGTTTACAGGGTGCCGTCAACTGCCTTCATAAACAGGTTGTCACCATCAAATGGCATGTATACCACCTTTCTTTGCACATCTGTGTGAAAGTTAGAGGCTTTAAGCCAACCTTGGCGGCGAAGGGCCACTCCATTGCCCATCTCCCGAAAAACGGAGTCAGCGACGTTCAAGGAGACGGTAAGGCATGGTCAAAGGCTACATCTCCTACATGGAACAAAGCTTGTGCCTTGGCCTTCCTTTCTTCCAGGAGGAAGTCGAGGATGGGCCGTAATTTAAAACAAAGCTCTGTGTCGTACCTTGAGAGAATGGTTGACGCTAATTACTCATCGCAATGATCTTTCTATGGATTCTTCTCCCGCAGATTCCTCATCATGATATATATCCATCATCCAGCTCTGCTTTTTGGAAACCTTTCGACAGGGGGCGTAGCGGACCTCAACTTGGTCATCAATCCGTCTTGTCCGGCTCTCGATCGTCGGTCCCGGAAGTCAGGCGTTGTGTATATATATAGCGCATCACTACACCCCAGGCTTCAGTTCCGCCCTCCCACATGTGAATGCTGCAGAAGGAAAAATCACCAGAGGCTAATCGGCCATTAAAAAACTTTAGCAAAGATACATACCAACAGGGTGAACCCTCCCACCCCAAAACAGTGATTTTAGGTTTTATTAACAAATATGACAGAAGCAACAAGAGCCATCATCAGATGGCTGCTCATTTGGACAGAAGCAACAACCCATAGAACTTTGAGCGGGGATGGATGGGAGGGTCGATGAGGAATCTGCGGAAGAATCCGTAGAAAGATCATTACAATGGATCATTTCTCCTTCAATGGATTGCTTTTCTCCTGCAGATTTCTCATCATGAGAGACTCCCCAATCAGTCCCCTTTCCTCCATACTGCATGGGCGTCCTTTCCAAGGGACGGGAGACAGAGCCTTTTTTCACCAGAAAAAACCTTCCTCTTTAAATTTCGAGCCGCGCGGGGGTGCAGTACAGGGAGCATGCGCTGCCTCGGCTCTGCCCTCCGGCGCCACACCTCAAGTCCCCATTGACACGTCGACAATAGATTTACCATTGTCTAATGACACCAGTATTATTAGGGGGGAGGTTGGTGGGACGTATGGAGGAAAGGGGACTAAGAGTAGGTTTAGTCACTACGGTGAGTAACTTATAATTACTCTTACGTCCCCTCCCCTTTCCTCCATACTGCATGGGCGATTACAACTGAATGTAGCCCCAGGGTGGGGAGGAGACCCTCCTTAAGCAAATGAGTTCCTGAGAACCGCCTGTCTGAAAGATGCATCAAATCTAGAACCGGCATCCAAACAGTAATGCTTGCAGAAAGCAGAGGGAGTGACCCAAGTGGGCGCCCTGCTTATGACTTGCCAAGGGACATGCGCTGGAATGTGATGGCCGTTGCCTTGGCCCTGACTGCGTGCATGTTGGCCGGAACCGGCTTGTGCTGACCCTCGTACGCTTCCTTGATTGCTGAGACCATCCAGTTGGATATGGAGGCCTGGCAGGCCTGATAGCCTGGTCTTGAGCCTCCGAAAGTGACAAACAGGGTGTCCGATTTGCAGAAGCCCTTGGTCCTGCCCAAGTAAAATTTCAGGGCACGCCTGACATCCAGGCAGTAAAGCACTCTCTGTGCCTAGTCCTTGGGATCAGCAAAGAATGTAGGAAGGACTATTTCCTCGTTCAAGTAGAAAGCAGACGGCACCTTGGGTGTGCCCGCAGGACTACTTTGTCCCTGTGAAAGGTAGAATATGGTTCAGAGGCGACCAGTGCCTGTATTTCGCTAACTCTACGAGCCAAGGTGAGGCCGACTAGCAAGGCTGTCTTGATGGTGACCAGCCTGATGTCCGCGGATGCCATTGGCTCAAACGGTTTGTACGCCAGGGCGCCCAAGACTATGTTGAGGTCCCACACAGGGTGCAGCCTTTTGACGGGCAGGTAGAGCCTTGCGAGCCCCGTCAGATGTTTGACGATAGGATTGGAGGAGAAGATACACACACCCCCACCCCCGAATTTCTTTAAGCCCCGATGGCTGCAGGGTATGTACGTACGGCAGGTGTGCACCTGCACACCAGAGTGGGCGAGGTGTGCCGAGAAGGAGAGCATGTCGTCCAAAGTACATGCCAGTGGGTCGATTTCCTTGGAATCTGCCTAGTGGCAGAATCTGGTCCATTTACTTTTATACTGGGCCCTGGTAGCCTTGCTCCTCGCACCCTGTATGATTTCTAGATTAACCTGTGAGAGGCTGAGGTGCTGCAGCATTACCTACTCAGGTACCACGCTGTGAGGGCCAGTTTCTGTGGTGCGGGGTGGATGACCCTGCCCCCCTGCGCCAGAAGATGTGCTGGGCCAGTCGAGAGGTGAATCGGAGACACCTCCGAGAGGTTGAGCATCTCCAAAAACCATGGCCTGGCCGGCCACCATGGAGCTATTAGAATGATGTTGAGTTGGCGAGACTCCTTGATCTTGCAAATCACTGTGAATCAGCGAAGTGGCAGGGAAGGCGTAAGCCTTCATGCCGTTCCACTGAAGCTGAAATGCATTGTTAGGCAGAATTATATGCAGTACCCTTTGGGAACACCACACACAATTAAGACTACAAGTGACAGTACAATTTCACCTTTGGTAGAAGCCTGTACTACACAGTTAAAGTGGTAGCAGTAGTGGAGCACCCAGACTTATCTCAATAGTAAGTGAGCAGTATCAAATAGTTTCCAAAGGACAGCAATTACTATGATTCAGGCAAACACTGACTCAAGGTTTTCAACTAAAAGAATATGACAATGCATTACTTACCGTAAAAGCATTTCTGATGGTTGTATCTGCTTAGATTTGCATAGTCCGACATCCAGTGGTCACTGCGGAGTATTGCATTTTGTTTTTAGTAGTCGAAAAGGGGAGGTTGACAAGGCGTGTCTGTAACACTATGCCTATAGTGACGTGCAGTGTACCCACAATCCCTTACGCCTCTACGTCCCTCCGTTTGTATTTTTTCTGCCCTGAGGGAGCCTATTAGACATGAGTACATAAAAGAGATATAGAAGAAAGTCTACGTTCCTTCCATCCGAGTGGGGAGGAAGGGTGGGCACATGTGAATCTAAGCAGATACAACCATCAGAAATGCTTTTACGGTAAGTAACGCATTGTCTTCTGATGTTTGTTAATCTGCTTAGAATCACATGCTGTGCATAGACTAGCGAGCAGTACCCGGAGTTGGAGGTGGGTTGTGAGAAGGAACAGTAGAAAAAAGATGTCTTAATACTGCTTGTCCCACCTGGGAATCAGCTCTAGAGTGGGCATCTAAACAGTAGTGTTTTGTAAAGGTGTGAACAGAACTCCAGGTTGCCGCTTTGCAAATGGACTCAAGAGGGACATTTGCAATGAAAGCTATGGAAGCCCCAGTGCCTCGAGTGGAGTGTGCTCCTGGCTTGGAGGGTAGTTCTCACTTAGCAAGAGTGTAACAGAGAGTGATACATTGTACAAGCCATCTAGAAATAGTGGATTTTGAAACTGCATCTCCTTCTCTTCCTACTGCCACTGAGACAAAGAACTGATTAGTCTTTCTCAATGGTCTAGTTCTTTCCATATAAAACATCATGGCTCTGCGAACATCCAGTGTATGCAGGCTCTTCTCAACTAAGTTTGAAGGATTTTTACAGAACGTTGGTAGATCTATTGATTGGTTGACATGAAATTGTGAGATAAATTTTGGCGCAAAACTAGGGTGTGTGTGTAGAACGACCTTATCCATGTGAACTGTTACAAAGGGGCCTAGTACAGAGAGCGCTTGTAGTTCACTTACTCTCCTAATGGAGGTGATTGCTATTAGAAAAGCAGTCTTAAGAGTGAGGTCTTTAAGTGTTGCTTTGTGCATGGGTTCAAAGGGAGACCCCCATGAGCCTGGTTAGTACCACATTTAGGTCCCATCCGGGAGCGGGATTAGCTATGGGAGGATGGATTCTCTTCACTCCTTCCATGAAGGCTTTAATAACTGGGACTTTCCACCATGACACTTTAAGTTGGGAAGTGGTGTATGCGGAAAGTGCAGCTAAATGGACTTTAGTAGATTTAAACACCAAGCCCGAGTCTACTAGTTGAGTCAGGTACAAAACCATTTGTGTGGGAGAGCAGTCAACGGGGTTAATGCTCCTTCCCATACACCAGATGACAAATCTTTTCCATTTGCTAGAATAACAGTGACGAGTGTTAGGCTTTCTAGACTCCCTGAGAATGTTCATGCATCTCTGCGGTAGTTGTAAATGTCCAAATTCTATAATCTCAGGAGCCAGGCTGCTAAGTTCATGGGCTGAGGGCATGGATGCAGTGTCCTGCCCTTGTGCTGTGACAACATGTTGTACGGGCAGGGAAGTTTCACTGGATCAAGTGAGCGAACCATGGCTGTCTGGCCCACATAGGGGCCACCAGTATCATGGTAACTTGTTCCTGGTGCATCTTGTGCACTATCTTGTTGAGAAGGGGAGTCGGGGGGGGAGGGGGGGTGTAGTGTAAACAAATTTCCCTGACCATGGTATTGATAGACCGTTCCCCTTGGATTGGTTCTGGGGGTACCTGGAGGCGTAATCTTGGCATTGGGAGTTCTCCAGAGTTGCGAACAGACCTATTTCTGGGAATCCCCATTGTGTGAAGACGTCGAAGACGATGTCTTCGTGTAACCGCCATTCGTACTCTGAGGGCAGAGACAAGTCTCTGCTGAGTTCGTCTGCTAGCAGGTTGAGTTCCCCTGGTACATGTTGTGACAGTAGGAACATGTGTTTGAGAGCCAACTTCCAGATGTTCTGGGACAGCTTAGACAGTCCTGGAGAGTGAGTGCCCCCTTGCTTGTTGAGGTAGTACATGGCTGTGGTGCTGTCCGTGAGGACCATCACTGTCTTCCCTTGCAGGTGTGCCTGGAAGGCTTTCAGTGCCTTGAACACAGCTATTAGCTCCAGTAAGTTTATGTGCTTGGATGCTATGCTCGGAGTCCAAACTCCGTGAGCAGTCTGATGGGATAGGTGAGCCCCCCATCCTGTGAGGGATGCGTCTGTGGTTAGAGTGGCTTCCACTGCGGGGGTGGCGAATGGTTTCCCTATTACCAGGTTTTCCTTCGACCACCACCGTAGCGAAAGAACGAAGGCCTGCGAGACCACCACTAGATTGTCCCATTGTCCGCTGGCCTGACACCACTGGCTGTTGAGCCACTCTAGCATTGGGCGCATGCGCAGGCGTGCGTGAGGTACCAAGTAAATACATGACGCCATCATTCCTAGTAAGCGCATTGCTTTGTGTACCATCACCTCTCGACCGGCCACATATTCAGGGATTTGAAACAGCATGTTTTGGACCCTCTCGTTGGAGAAGACGAGGCCGTCCTTTGTTCAAATTAGAGCCCCTAGGAATTGTTTCATCTGGCCGGGGTCTAAACTGGACTTCTTCTCGTTGATGGAGAAGCCCAGTTGAAACAAAAGGTCTCAAGTCTTTTGGGTATTTGAGAAGCATGTTTGGTAAGAATCCCCTCTTATGAGCTATGAGCCAATCGTCGAGGTAAGGGTATACTGGGATGGACAACCTGCGCAGGTGGGCCGCTGCCACTGCCAGTACCTTCGTGAATACTCTCGGCGCTGATGCTATGCCGAAGGGTAGCACTCTGAACTGGTAGTGTTTGCCCTCTATCATGAACCTGAGATATTTCCTGTGCGCTGGCAACATTAAAATATGAAAGTATGCATCTTTCATGTCCAGTGTTGTCATCTAATCTCCCTGTGAAAGCAGGGGGATTACCTGCTGTAGAGTCACCATACGAAACTTTTGAGGTTTGACAAATTTGTTCGCTGGGCGCAGATCTAGTACAGGGCGCATGGTCAAGTCCTTTTTGGGTACAAGGGAGTACACTGAATAAATACCTTCCGTTACCTGGGATAGAGGCACGACCTCTATAGCTCCTTTTTCTAGTAGTTGGTCCACTTCTTGAAGAAGGATGGCGAGGTGTTCTGGCGACATGCGTCGTCCCCTTGGGGGTCTGTACGTAGGGGAACTGTTGAATTCTATACAGTAACCGCGGGCTATGATTGATAGTACCCAGCGGTCTGATGTTATACCCTCCCATGCTGGAAGAAAGGATGTTAACCGGCCCCTGACCGGCGAAGCATGGGAGGAGACCCGAATCTTTAAGTCATTTGGTGTTGGTGGCTTCGGGAACCTCTAGGGGTGGGACCCCGACCTCTTCCCTTGCCATGACGTTGTCCTCTTTGGTTGTATTGTCCACTGGTGCCTTGGTTAGAGGACCAGTTACCTGCAGAGTATTGCTGCTGCTGTTGTTGTTGCTGCTGGCGTTGACCTCGAAAAGAGCGTTTGTTGCCATAACCACGTTTGTTGGGAGGCCTTTAAATTTGGTCTAGGGTTTTGATGGTGTCAAATTCCTTCTTTGCGGTCTCTAGTGCCTCATCCACTGCCTTACCAAAGAGGTTTGCATCTTCTATAGGTTTGTTAATTAGAGATGCTTGTGTTTCAGGTTTAAAGTCTGAATTACGTAGCAATACATGGCGTTTGAGGAGGATTCCTTGGGCTAGGGAACGGCCAGCCGTTTCTGCAGCATCTAGAGTATTTTTAATGATGCTTTGGTTGACAAAGGTTCCTTCAGTCACCGTGGCTAGAAGCCGAGTATGTAGGGGTTCCGGTACCTCCTCAATGTCCTTACATAGTTTGCTCCATTGTGCATCTGCGTAACTTGCCAGCAAAGAGTTGTTGTTGGCAAATTCTTGCAGAAAAGGCAGCTGAGGCTGTAATCCTCTTTCCTAGGGCATACAATTTTTTACCCTCTTTATCTGGTGGTGCCTCGCTAGTTGACAGCGGGACCCCTGCTCTCTTCCTAGTATTTGTCACCACTAAGGAGTCTGGTACAGAGTGGCCCCTGATGTATAACGGGTCTGATGGAGAAGGACTAAATAATTTTTCAATCCTCGGGTTGACCCATCTGATCAACGCGGGAATTGATAGTGAAGGAATAATTTGTCTCTTTACTGAGGCGTGAAGGGGAATGGTTTGGCTGACAGGGGGTTTCTCCTTAATGATCTTTTCTACAAAGTCTATGTCAGGAGAAGTTTCCCCGGTCTCGATCTCGAAATGCACTGCTGCCTTGCGTAGTAGTGCATTAAAGATAAGTGGCGTATTCCTAATAGGTGAGTCCTTGGGTGGGGACAGGTTTATGGCGTCGGGGTCTGAAAACGCTGATGGGGACCTGCCAGGGCTGTGAAGCGCCTTCTTCTGGGTCTTCTCCGAAGCCCCCACCACCCATATCCAGGTTGTTTTCAAAACCTTCCTTGCTTAAGAAGACTCTCTTACCTGGTAACATTCTTTCGATGGGATGGTCCGACGACGTATTCCGTATCTATGACAGTAATCACCACAGCTGTGCTGCTTCGGAAAATCTTCGGCGTCTGCGTCCTGCGTCGATGACGTTGATACGCCTCCCCTCGAGGACCTCCTCCGACGGCCGATGTCACTGAATGTTATAAGTAGGACGCACAACGCCCGTAGTCTCAGTTGTAGTTTTTTCCCCAGAACGTGTGCCACCAGTCTTCTGCCAGTCTGACACACAAAGCCTTGCGGAAACGTAAGCTGTAATCGCATAAGAAATTCTGAGGCGGGGAAGGTAGGGAGGGAGCGATATGGAATACGTCGTCAGACCATCCCATCAAAAGAAAGTTACCAGGTAAGTAACTTGTTCTTCGAGGGGATTGGGTCCTCCGACGTATTCCATATCTACGACAGACTCCCAAAGCAGTACCAATGCAAGGAGGTGGGAAAAGAATTTAGAAAACTGAAATTTAGCATGCCCAATCAAATTGCAGAGTAAAGGACCGCCTTGCCAAAGGCCAGATCCTGCCCCCGGATGGAATCGAGGGAATAGTGGCATTCAAAAGTATGTACCGAAGCCCAGGTGGCTGCATCACAGATGTTGCGAATAGGAACACCCCTCTGCAGGGCAGTAGAAGCAGCCATACCCCTGGTAGAATGGGCCCGTAAGCCAACCGGTGGGTCCTTACTCGCCAAGCGGTAACACTCAGGTAGCCAAAATAATCCAGCAAGACAAAGTCTGTTTCGTCACAGCCTGTCCCAAACGCTTTCCAGCATAACCAATAAAGAGCTGATCGTCCACTCTGACCCGGGACATGCGTTAAATATAAAAGCTTAACGCTCTCCTAGGATCAAGCCTATGGAGCCTCTCCTCTTCCTTACCAGGATGTGGAGGATAAAATGCCAGAAGAACAACCTTCTGGCCTAAATGAACGACACCACCGACACCACCTTCGGAAGAAAAGAAGGGCGAACTCTAAGGACAACCCTGTCCTTATGAAACACAGTGAAGGGTGGCTTAACTGAAAGTGCCTGTAACTCACTCACTCTGCGAGCGGAAGTGACCACAACTAAAAAAAATGTTTTCAGAGTTAACAGTCTCAAAGGGCATGAATGCAAAGGTTCAAATGGACCACCCATCAGAAACTTGAGAACAAGGTTCAAATCCCAACCGGGCGCCTGGAAAGGTGACGGAGGGAACACATTAGTGAGCCCTTTCAGAAATTGAGAAATTAAAGAAATTTTAAAATAGGAACACACTTCAGACGAGCGCTTAAATATGGACAGCGCCGCCAGGTAACCTTTAATGGTACCCACTTGAAGGCCCCTGTGGGCCAAAGAAAGCAAAAAAGAACGAACCATGGGAATTTCACATGCAAAAGGATCCACATTCTTAACAGTGCACTAGTCACAGAACTTCCTCCAACGGCAATGGTACAGGGACTTTGTTGCGGGCCTTCTGGCCGAAAGCAACACCTCCATCACGTCTTCAGGGAGGTCCCAATTCTTATACCTCAACCTTTCAGAAACCAAGCGTGAAGGTTGAGGGACCTGACCTCTGGATGGAGAACCTGACCCCCCCCTCCCGTGAGAGCAGATCGTCTCGGTAGGGAAGACGACGTGGAGGGCAGATGGACAAGTCGAGAAGGTCCGGGTACCACGTCCTCCAGGCCCACGCCGGAGCAATGAGGATCATCCAAGAACCGAACCTCCGTAACCTCTGCAGTACTTGCGGGATGACGGGGACTGGAGGAAACGCGTACAGCAGTGGGAATGACCATTCCACCACGAACGCGTCTCCCAAGGCTCCGTTTGGAGGAAATACCCGCGAGCAGAACCTCTCGCACTTCCGGTTGACACTGGAGGCAAAGAGATCCACTTGAGGGGTCCCCCAAAGGGCGAAGATCTCCAGGAGAATCTCTTGAGCCAACCCCCACTCGTGAGAGATCGCACTCTGCCTGCTCAGAGCATCCGCCATCTCGTTTTCGTCTCCTGCCAGATGAACTGCCGAGAACAAAACTTCCTGCTGGATTGCCCAGAACCAGAGCTGCATCGCCTCCCTGCACAGAGAAAGTGACCCTGCCCACCCCCCCTTTTTGTTGAGGTAGTGCATGGCCACTGTGTTGTCTGTCAGGATCAGCACATTCTTTCCTCGCACAGTCGGCAGAAAAGCCTTCAGGGCTAGCTTGACGGCCCTTAGCTCCAACAGATTGATATGGAGTCTGGACTCCGACGGAGACCAACTACAGCGGACTGTCAACTCGTTGGCATGATCTCCCTATCCCGTGAGGGATGCGTCCGACACGAGCGTCACCTCCGGCCAGGGCAGCCAAAATGGAGCCCCCCTCATCAGATTGCCTTTGTCGGCCCACCACAGAAGATCCCGGGCCACCGAAGACGGCACCTGAACAGGGTCCGACATCCTGCCGGAGGACAGACCACTGGAGCTTGAGTGCCCACTGCAAAGATCTCATCCACAACCTGGCCTCTGGCACCAAAAGAATGCAGGATGCCATGAGGCCGAGCAGTCTCAAGAACTTGAACGCTGGGAGAGTCTGGGCAAGTTGAAACTCGTGCACCATCTGCTGAATGTGACAAGCCCTCACCTGGGAAGGGAAACACTGCCCCAGGGACGTGTCGAGCACTGCTCCGATGTACTGGAGCCTCTGAGTTGGTGTCAAATGGGACTTCTTTAAGTTGAGGGAGATGCCCAGTTTGTGGAGGGAGTGGCAGGTGACTGAGATGATCCAGGACTTGCTCGGGACAGCGCGCCCTGGTCAACCAATCGTCTAGGTAGGGGTAGATGTGGATCCCCCCCTTTCCTGAGGTGCGCTGCCACCACTACCATGAGCTTGGTGAAGACCCTCGGGCGGAGTTCAATCCGATCGGCAGGACCCGAAACTAAAAGTGCGAGTCGCCAACCGCAAACCTCAGGTACTTCTTGTGCTTCGGATGGATCGGCACATGAAAATAAGCGTCCTTGAGGTCGAGAGACACCAACCAGTCCTGAAGTTGATGGGCCTGGAGGACTTGAGAAAGAGTAACCATCTTGAACTTGTCCTTCCTGAGGAGTTTGTTCCAACCGTGCAAGACCATGGTGGGTCTCAATCTCCCGTCTTTCTTGGAAATCAAAAAATAAGGGGAATACCATCCCTTGTTCCTCTCCGCTACAGGCACCAGTTCTATGGCGCCTTTCTCCAGCAGGGATTGAATTTCCTGCGCAAGGAGCGGATCCGGACTCTTCAGAGAGAGATTCCCCAGTGGATTGTCTTGAAGCCTCTGCCGGAAAGGAAGACAGTAGCCGTGGGTTATGATCTCCAGAACCCACACATCTGAAGTAATGGCGCGCCACTCTGCAAGATGCTGCGCCAGCCTAACCCAACCGGCGAACCATGGGACATGGCTTCATGACTGAGCTGAAGCGGCTGCGGCGTTGCCTGAGTGCAAAGAGGCAACAGCCCGAGCGGCCTTGGCACCTCGAGTACCTTGTTTTCCACCTCTGGCACTCCTAGGATGGCCCCTTTGACTGGTAGCTCCTCTCGCTTTACCAAAGGATGAGTAATAACGAAAGGAACCTCCCCTCCATTGCTGTCCCCTAGGACGAAAAGGGGGAGGTTGTCTAACTGCAGCGCCCATCGACTTTGCTGCTGCTTTGGAGGTCTGCAACCTCTCAAGGCTCTCGTCCGCCTTGTTGCCAAAAAGATGTTCCCTGTCAAAGGGCATGTTGAGGAGCCGGGCCTGCACATCAGGAGCAAACCCCGACTTCCGCAACCACGCAAACCTGTGTATCACAGTGCTCGCCGCCATGGCCCGGCTGACGTAATCTGCCATGTCCAAACCCGACTGAACAGCCTCACACATAGCATCCTTGCCATCCTGAACCATGGCAAGGAAACCATCCCGTTCATCCCCTTCGGGAATATGTTCAGCAGCCAAGGAAACAGTTCCACAGAGTGTGCATGAAACGAGAAAACACTTTCTTCGCCCAGCCGTCAAAACGCTTGTCGTCCCTATCAGGAGGGATGGTAGGGTATGACGCCTGCTTTGCCGGGGCCGTAGCCGCCTGCACCACCAAACTCTTCGGAGTAGGGTGCTTGGACAAGTAGCAGGGGTCACTATTGGCTGGGCGGTATTTTTGCAGCAAAGACTTGCTCACTGCCGGGAGACTCTCCGGAGCAGTCCAAGCTGCTGCCACCCTTCTTTGCAGAGCCATATGGAATGGCAGGACCGGGTCAGTTCAGTTGGTGGACCAATGTCGAGGATAGCCGTAAGGTCATACTGAACAAACTCCCCTGGGGGAGCAGACCATCCTAAGTACTTGGTGACCCGTGACATAAGTCGCCGGTACGAAGAATCGACATGAGTGTCAGGCTCAGGCCTACAAAACTCCACCTCCGGAGAGGTGTCCAGCCCACTAGCATCATGCAGGGACTGTCTTAGGTCCTCAAACCCGCTATGGCCCGAGAGAATCTCGTCAGGCACCGTGTCAGGCACCATGCCATCATCAGAGCCCTCATCCACCTCTGAAATGAATTCCAGATGGTGGTAAGAAGGCACAGAACTGGAACCAAAGCCATGCTTGACCTTGGCCAGAGCCTTCCTAGGTGGTTCCCCCGAGCCACAGGGTACCTCTGTCGACACAGCCCCGAAAGGCATCGAGTGAATCGGCGCCGACTTTGAGAGAATCGGCGTCAACAGCAATCGACGGCGTCGACACAGGCCTCGAGGGAGGAGCCCCGTGTGTGTCCCTCGACATCCTGAGCGCCGACAACTTCCTTGGAGGCGGAGCCTCGAGACAGTCCGTCGAAGACCTTGGGACCACAGGCGTTGATGTCTTCCACAAAGATTGCACAGGCTCACTCGGTCTCGAGCGCGACGAGGACCGGGACCTGGACCGGGCATGCCAAGAAAGATTCCCCTTGTCCGAGCGGGACCTTTCCCGCGAATCTTGACAACCACCCGAGCCCGAAGGCGTGCAAGCGGCGTCTCTTGGCTGATCACGACCGACCCCACTCGGAGACACGGACGGACCAGTGCCCCGCGCTTTGAGAATCGCCAACATTTTCTTCCCGAAGGAAGCCCATTCCTCTGGTGTCGCATGCTTGGTGGGGTAAGCGACCCACCAACGGGCCGAGTACTCAAATGAGGATGGGGAAGTCGACCGATGACGGTGCTTCCGGGAGTGCCTAGAAGAGGCAGAGACCGACTCCGGGACCGAGACCCACCGGACTTCCGACGACGACGCGGAGAGTCGCCCCTCGAGTCGTCCGTCGAAAGCACTGCAGACCTCGACTTCCAGGGCTTGGACACCTTACCTACCGATAACTTCTTACACTCCCGCAAGGCTTTGGACGTGAGCGACTGGCAGTCGACACAGTCATCCGTGTCATGGGCCTCCCCGAGGCACCAGAGGCAGGCGTTTTGCGAGTCTGTGACCGACATCTTGGACCCACAGTCACTGCACTTCTTAAAGCCCAGTGTGGAAGACGAGGTAGACATTATCACGAAAAATAACTTCACAAACGAACAGGTTCGAAGAACCGAGATGAACAACAGAAACTCCAAAGAGTCGAGGCGTACCGAGATTCACGAAGCGAACACGTTCGCGGAAAAACGGAACTGAGGCTACGGGCGTCGTGCGTCCTACTTATAACATCCAGTGATGTCGGCCGTCGGAGGAGGTCCTCGAGGGCGGCGTATCGACGTCATTGACGCAGACGCCGAAGATTTTCCGAAGCAGCAGAGCTGTGGTGATTAGTGTCATAGATATGGAATACGTCGGAGGACCCAATCCCCTCGAGTTCATCATCCTCCTGAAAGTGGGGGTCCTCTCCAGTGAGGTCATATAAATCTACATCCTCTTGGGGGGGATCAAACAGTCTATGGTACTTGGCCCTGGGATCCTCCTGAGGTCCCTCTCTTGATCTATTGGGTGTTGGAAGGTTCTAAGTCTCCATAAACCTCTCCATTTTATCCATACAGAACTGGAGTCTCACTAGGGTTTCATGAGATACCCCAGAACGGTCAGGGGGAGTGTGGGGGGAGGGAGGGCCTTCCGTTAGAAAACACTTTGACCTATCCCATAACATCAAAGAAAGATTCCCCTTGCCTTCTGAAAAGCCTTCTGGTAGACGACAGAGGGGGCGGTTCCTGCCTTCCTTCTGAACTTTTCAGCGTCTCCCGGGCCTTATGAGCAGTGATCGACGTTTCTTTCGCGTCCATGGCTATCGTTGGAAATAATCCACGCCATGCTCTCAACAACTAAACTGTCTGTCGAGGGTACCTCCGGCGTCGACGTTACAGGCGTCGCTTGCCCTACGCAAACGGGCGCTCTCATATGGTGCGGTCGTCTGGCGGTTAAGTGATAGCGCCCTTATCTGGGGGTAGCCGAGTCGCTAGTCGCGTTTGCAAGGGGGGTATAAGACTCTTACGGTCTGAGGAGGCCGCCGATAGGACCTGCGTCTCCATTGGCGCTAATGCTCTCTTCGACGAGGAAGAGCCGTGGGTTTATGGGAGTATTTTCTGTGTGCGTCCTTGTCGCCGGGGTGTTCATTGCCATAAGCAGGGCGAGAGCCGAGCTTGTCGGGGCCGGGGACAGACGACGAGGAGCGTGAACGCTCCTTAGAGAGGTCTACGACTTCCGAAACGGATGTCGGGTTGTCACATTCCTCGTCACTTTCAGCGGCGTCGGGTGATGAATCAGACCTAGACATGGCGTAGGCTGCCCACCTTTTGACGCAGCGGTCTTTTAAAGTCTTCGGTTTAAGGAGCTGACAGGCCGCACAGCCGTCTTCTTTGTGGTTGAGGGGCAAGCAACGGTTACACCGTTTATGCTCGTCTTTCCAGGTAAACTTGCCTTTGCAACGCGGGCAAAACCTAAAGGGTGTCCTCTCCATAGCTGAGGAACTGATTGCATGTGACAACAACCCCGAAAGAAAGGGAGGGGAAAGGCATTCTCAAAGAGAAACAATAAATGTCCCACAACCCCACTCTCCCTACTGTATTTGGCCGTTGAGGCCAGGCCACGTGTTCGGCGAACGCCGAACAACCTCCTCCGTCGAAGGCACCGCCAGAGATCTTGAACGGCGGTGAACAGCTTCGCAGCTACGATGCCGAAGGAGGGATGTAAGTAATAATATAAGTTAAGAACGACCAAAGGTCGAATAAAGTTTTTGCAATGTCTCTCGAGGAGCTCCGCGTAATATCTGGGCGGAAAAAAATAATCCGAGGGACCTCGACGCGTGAGGGAATGTGGGTACACTGCACGTCACTATAGGGATAGTGTTACAGACACGCCTTGTCGATGTCCCCTTTTCGACTACGAAAAACAAAATGCAATACTCCGCAGTGACCATTGGATGTCGGACTATGCACAGCATGTGAATCTAAGCAGATTAACAAACATCAGAAACATATATTTCACTGTTCAGTTGAATAACATTACACTATTATAAGCAGTCTAAAAATCACTCTTAATACACCACACCACTTCCCTTAAATTCCAGACAAATTAAGCTCACAAAATGAAGTGGGAGCCAAATGGCACTCCAGCAATTTAAAAGGTAGGGAAAGAGAAGTTTAACAGAAATTAATCCACACCAACAGGTAAGTACTCAGGGCAAGCGAACAAGAGAGACTACAATGATAAAATCAGATAGAAAAGGCTTAAGACCAAAGTCAATGGTTCAAAAGTCTTTTGCTCATGATAATACAGTTCAGTGTAGTTTGCAGTAAAGTTCGTGGCACGGTTTCCAGACGAGGTTGATTGGTAGAAAAGTTAGTTCAAAGAGAAGAGAAGGAGAAGCTCTCGGATTGGAGAAAGATTTCAAACACTTTCACAGAGGCTGAACGAAACGAACAACCGGATTTGCACAGTACCTTAAAACGGAGAGGGAGCTGTAGCTGAGGCAGACGTTCCTGGTAGTTCCTGCAGGCTTACGGTTCCTGAAGGAAGACTGGAGGGTCCTGCACTATCCAGGGAAGCAACCAGCAGTAGAGCAAAGCAAAGAATAAAAGGTGTGCTCCTTAAAACCCATGCAGGGTCCGACCTTCCCGGCTATCCGGCCCACTGTAGCTCTGTACAGCGAATTCGACCAGAGGAGGGGTCCTGGCTTGCAGTTTGGGTGAACTTTTTGGTCCCACCAGCTCAAGGGAAGAAGTTTCCTGGAGGAACTTCTCTGTCGTCCGATTCTGGAGATTCAGACCTGCAGCAGGGCTACACCGGGCGGTTCAGTCGTCGTAGGGGTCCACCTCTGCCAGTTCCTCATTGGTTCTTTCGTTCCAGTGGCGACTCTGCTCTTCCAGTCCCAGAGACCTGCTTTTTATGCAGTTTTCCCCCATTCATACAGCCTGGCTGTCAATCACAAAGCAGGGTTTTTGTCCTGGCAAGGACAGTCACCCAGCCAATCAAACAGGAGTGCGACTTGGGTTACCAAGGGAACCCATGGCAGGGGTCCTAAAACCCCTCCCTCACATCCTGCCTACACAGACTCTCAAGCGCCTAAAGGAGGGCTTCTGTGTGGAAGCCCGCGAAAAGGCGATGAACAAAGGGACCAAACCTGGTTTGGCGCGCAGAGTAAAACACGAGAAAGACTTTAACAAAAAGAAATGTCGAATAAACCCGGCTGGAGCCAAAATAAAATGTATTTGGTCAAGCGGTTTTATGTTTGAGGCTAATATAATAGCCTAAAATAATACCACGTTTATATAAGATAATCGCGGTAGAAAAGTTAGGGTAGATACCACTGCCACCAGCCAAGTCTTAAAGTAAAGGGAGCGAAACAATGCTCCAAGGGGCACAGACAAAGAGGGATAAGAATTAACCCTTTCCAATACTCCAAGAAAGATGGGGTGTACTGGGTCTGTGGTTTAAATTGACTAAGGTAAAGTCAATGGCAACTTTAACCTTTTCTGGGTGACAGTAGTCAGCCCTAGAAAATGGAGTCAGTGGGAAGTCTAAAAGACAACCCTGTGTCACTGCACTGAAGGTGCTGTGTAACACATGAAAAATATGGTGCCCTGGAGTAGGTGAGGTTCCAGTGCCCAAGATCACACAAAAAGTAGAAATACACATAGCAAAACACATGTAAGAGTGGGAAAAAGATTCACACTCTTAACAGGTGAAAAAGATAAATCCTAGAAATCCAACTAAGCTGCAGAGGGACTCAGTAGGTAAGTGAAATTAACCATTTATGAGAATACTCCCTAACATGCGTCGCCCAGGGAATTGGGGCCCTCTCCCTGCCAGGAGGCAAATTGAGGGCACTTCTTGTTGTGCCAGGTGGCAAAGAGATCAACCTGGGGATGACCTCACCTTAAAAGATCTCCTGAATGACAAGAATGTTTAGCTGCCACTTGTAATTGTCCGCTCCCAACCCGCTGAGCCTGTCCACCTCCAGGTTGGCTTC
Source organism: Ambystoma mexicanum (assembly GCF_040938575.1). Classification (NCBI taxonomy): domain Eukaryota; kingdom Metazoa; phylum Chordata; class Amphibia; order Caudata; family Ambystomatidae; genus Ambystoma; species Ambystoma mexicanum. Next base: position 487,066,638 of record NC_090923.1, on the reverse strand, counting down.
CCCCGGGAGGTGTTTAGGGTGGTCCTGACCTCAAACATTTAAACTACAATGGTTTGCTGTAGAAAAAATTATAACACATCTCCATATTAAGTACAATACAGCTTCATAAGTATGCATCATAGGAGGGAAACTTGCAAATCCAAATTCTGGAAAAACTGGAAAACCAGTTATAGAAACCTTTATTTATTTAGGTCACATATTTCAGCATGGATATTTCAATTTTGCTAGCTGAAAGACTTACATATTTAAACGATAAGCAGTAAACATAGTCACCTGCTTGCTGAGTTTTGTAAAGCAAGGACACAAATGTTTAACACAGAAGCCACAAAATGCTGCCTGTTATGCTTAAAGTCGTACAAAAGTCTAAAGTGACTTTTTATAGGCACTCTGCCAACATTTCAAAAAAGAACACATTCGTAAGGTAAGTATAGTGTGTTGTCTCCACAATACTATATTGTTACTCTGTTGTGTTGTCTGTGTGTTGTGTTCCAAAATATGACTTCATATTTGTCAACACTTTTACAACCAGTACTTTGCAGAATGCAATTTTTACTTCTAGAAACCTAAAAATAGGGTCTGCTAAGCGGCCTTCCCCCGGGAGGTGGGCTGTAGTGGGAAGATGTCGTTCTCCAGTTTCCACTCCCACATGCTGATTGCCAGTCTGCACAGAGGAGGGGATCTGGTGCCTCTGTGCTGGTTGACTTAGTACATGTTAGTAGAGTTGTCTGTCTGGATGAGGTCAACCTTGCCCCCGAGAAGTGGTAGGAATGCTATGAGCGCTAGCCAGATGGCGCTCAGCTCTAACCCATTGATGTGGTATTCCTGCTCCTGTCGAGTTCAGGTGCCGTGGACCGAGAGATCGTCCAGGGTGGCTCCCCAGACCACGAGTGAGGAGTCTGTGGTGATGGTGGCCTGCGGGGTGGGAGGCCTAAAGGTCCTTCCCCTCCGTAGGTTGCAGTCCCTGGACAACCATGTTAGATCCAGGTGGAGAAATGGAGGAACGTTGATCCTCTCTGATTGAGAGCCCCGCTCCTGGTTCCATGAGGCCGCCAAGTGCAGCTGAATCCTCCTCATCCTCAGTCTCGTGTATGCGACGCCTAATAGGACCGCCGCCAAGAGACCCAGGAGTTGCTGGTACCACCAAGCTGAGGTCACCTCTCAGCTGAGGAAGTGGGCGGTGGCCCTCTTGATGGCTGAGATCTTGTCCTCCGACGTAAATACCTTCTCGGAGCATGTGTCCCAGATGAGGCCCAAGAATGTCAGTCTGCGCGGACTGCAGCTGCGATTTCCTAAAATTGAGTGAGAAGCCCAAATCGTGCAGCGTGTTCATAAGGGCATGGGAAGAGTGGTGAACCGCTTCCAGAGATGTAGCCCTGACAAGCCAGTCGTCTAGGTATGGGTAGATGTGGGGGCCCTGTGCTCTGAGGCGGGCAGCCACTGTATTCATGAGCCTGGTAAATGCCCCTGGGGGCTGGGGAACGAGTTGAGCCCAAAAGGAAGGACCTTGTATTGAAAATTGTAGCCAATGATCGATGGGGCTGCCAAATCGGTACATGAAGGTACATGCCCTTCAGATCCAGCGAGCACATCCAGTCTCCCTTGCACAATGTCTCTTCTATAAAAGCTGGTGTAACCATCTTGAAATTTTGCAGGGGTAAGGAGAGGTTGAGGGTGGAACGGTCCAGCACAACTCTCAGGCCTGGCTTTTTGTTCTTCTGAAAGGTGAAAATCCTGGAGTAACAGCCCAAGCCTCGCTGGGACTTCCTCCACTGCCTGGCTATCTACGAGCGACCGGATCTCTACCAGAAGAGTTGCTGTCCCAACTTGAGGGAGTGGAGGGGAGGAGAGAGGAGAGGCTGGTATGGGTAGATGGTACCCCGTGGATACTATGGAGAGCATCCAGAAGTCAGAGAAATGATGGCACCAGAAATGTGCATGGAGAGCAAGCTTGCCCCCCACTGGAGACACGTGGACCCGTAGAGACGTGTCATGCCTGCTTTCCTTCGGAGGCTGTCGCGGAGCAGGCGGACTGGAAAAAGCCCTTACCTCCCCACCCCCCATTTTGTTGGTTGCGCCGGTTCTGAGACAGCGAGCGGTAAGGCTGCCTGGATCTCCGTTCCTGGAAGCTGCAGAACCCTCCCTACGTACGCCCCCCCCCCCTGTCGGAGCGCTGCTGTGACTGGCTGTACGACTTGGCCGTGGTCTTTGTCAAGATGGATAAAGACTTGGCCGTTTGTGAGCTGTTTCTCTTCTTGTCCAGCTCTTCATCCGTGGAGGAGTGGAAGAGGCTCCTCCCCCCCCCATCCACCTCGAACGGCAGATCTAATATGCGTTCCTGGACGTCCGGGTTGAATTTTGTTGCCCGGAGACAGGATATCCTTCTCATGTCTGTGGTGATACTGATGGCGCGGCCAGAGGTGACAATAGGGAAACAGTGGATTCCATGAGGTCCTGCGCCACCAGCATGGCCTCAGCCAGGCCCGCCTTAAAACGTGATTTGCTCTGCATAGGGGTTTCCGGGAGGAGGTTCGCAATTTCCAGCGACAACCTTTGGTTAGCGGCAGCCAGCATGGCATTGGGGTTGGCCTGACGAAGATGCAAGGACGCGTTGAAATACAGCTTCTTCCCTTACGCCTCCAAGATCATCTCCTCCTTGCCTAGAAGCGTCAGCGAGGAGGCGGCACAGGACGACTGAGGCTTGGAGTATAGTGATGCCGCAGCGATCACCGAGGAGTGTGGCTGAGGATGGGCTGATAGCAAGAGTGTATCCCCCCTCCATCTGCCTGTACTTGGCATCCAGTGGTCGATTGACCAGCTGAACAGAGTGGGGCTTGAGCCAAACGTTTTGGCGATGGAGACTACATCGGTCTGCATTGGAATTCCCATTTTGGCAGAGGGGCGTCATGTGAGGACTTCAGCCAGAACCCCCTCTGCCGGCTGCTCAACCTTGGGCTGAGGTAGGCCAAGGTACTCAGCCAGCCCTGCAAGACATTTGTGGAAGGCCCTGGCTGAGTATGGCGTGTCAGGATCCTCCTCCTCATCTGTATCTTGTGGGTCAGGAGGATCCTGCGTAGGTGGACGAGTAGCGGGAACCGGAGGCTGGGGTATGGAGACCTAAGCCTTAGGCTGAGGCTGGTATGGAACCGCCTGAGGAATCGGCCGGAGACCCGGAGGCAGAGGCTGCGCCGGGGCCGAGGGTGCCGGAGGAGGAGCCTGTGGTGCCGGTAGCATCGTAGGGCACACGTCCCTCATGGCGTCCCTCAGGATAACCCCCATCCGAGGATACTTCCTGAGCCCAAGGAGTCTCTCGAAGAACCCCTCTTCACAGGCAAAGAGAGGTGGTAGGGGGTAGTAACGGAGTAGCGTGGGAGGCTTCTGGAGCTGTTGCATGGTGGTCGGTCAAAATACCGAAAATAAAATCTCGAACTGCAAAAATCTCGAAAAAAAATATCGAATTATTTATTTATTTATTTATATGTGTTTTTGGGGTCAGGTAAGTAAAAAAAAGGGTTAAAATAAAAAAAAATAGAAAAAAAGGGGGGTTGGGGGGAACCCCCCCATTTCGAGAAAAAAACGTCATAAAAAAAATTCGATATTTTTTTTTTTTTCGGGCTTTTGTTTGAGATTTTTGTTTTCGAGATTTTTGTTTTCAGTATTATCACTATAAACCCTGTTGCATACCTGCCAGTAAGGACGCAGTGGGAACCTGCCCTGAGCAAACAAAGGATAGGCTGTAGGCCACGTACCAGGTTGAGGCCACTCCCACCTTGACACTTGTTCCACGCCGAACTCCTGGAATGGCGTCGGACGGGTGCCCATGTTTGGCACAGTGGCCATTTTGTCGAGCTGCCCGCCACGTGCCTGCGTCGTGTTGCTCGGCTCACTGGGCCCAGCCTCCTCCAAGACTCTTGCGTGTGGATCGCGAGGCCTACCCTGCTGCTCGGGCCTAGACCCAGTAGGTGTGACACCCTCGCCCCAGGGGTCGGTAGAGCTGCGGTTAGGCGCCCCCTCAGACGTATTGCCGGTAATAGGGCTTAGCCCCTCGGACATAATGCCATACAAGGGCGGAGCCCCTCAGATGAAAATCCGGTACAAGAACGTTCCGGTCCCTCAACACTGTCACCGGGAGGATCCAAAGATCCCTCGGCCTGTAGGTCGGTTGCAAAGCAGCCTCTGTGCACGTGCTGGTACAAGGACCTGAGCGGTCCCTTCTGCGCGGGCAAGTCCTGTGAGGCAGAATCCTATGCAGTTCCCTTTCGGAGCACTACAGAAGATTAAGACTACAGGTATATGCAATAAATCCCCTCTGGTATCAGTCTGTGTTAGGCAGAAACCTGTGCAGTTCCCTTAGGGACCGCTGCAAAAGGCTTAGGACTACAGGTGTTGACAGCAAACCCAATTGGTAGCAGTCTGTACCCCCCAGATTTACCTGGTAGCTGTGGCTGAGCAGCCAGACCTCTCTCAAAAAGAGTTAGACAGTATATAGAGTATACAAGATAGGTACCAAAATACAGTAGCACAAGCAAACACTAACCAGAGCTTTGGTATCAAATATATAATTATTTATTTAAAGACACACTTAGAAACACTCTAGCACTATTATTGTAAGCAAGTTCAAAAACACAGTCACTATTAATATATATACATTCCTTATTCCTTATTAGACAAGACTTAGTTAACACCACTTATTACCAGACAGAGGTGAGCGCTTAGCTAAAGATGGCATTCCAATAAGTTAAGAAAAAGGGAGGGGAAAAGGCAGAAATTAGGAACAGTACACAACACAATACTTTAGAAGCACTCAGCAAGGCTACTTGTGAGCAAAAGGTTCAGAGGCCAGGCTCCTTCTTGGAGAGAGTAGAACACCAATGCGCCCAAGATAACACTGTTAAAAAGGCTTGGAAAGTCTTGCAGAGAGTTTAAAAAGGAATCAGTTCATCTCAGAAAAGTTCAGTTAGCCAGCCTAGGGCCAACCCAAGTGGTAAAATGAGGGTTTACGAGACACCCCACACAGACCGTTGCGAGGGAGGCGAGGTGGACACAGTACCTTGAAAGTGGAGAGAACCCTCCAGCGGGGCAGTTGTTCCTGGCAGTGGATGCAAGTCGTGGCGTCGTCCAGAGGAAGAGAAGATCTCGACGTGGAGGAAAGCTGAAGGTCGTTGCACTGCCAGGGAAGAAAACCAGCCGTGGGGTTCTCCGGTTAAAAGGTACTACCCTTTTATTTGCGATAGTGGTAAAACGTGGTATCCCGGTTGCCGGGGTGCTTTGCACAGGCAAGATGGCCACAAGATGATCCGGGAAGGCAAAAAGGCAGGCAAACTGGTTATCCCCACCAGTCAAAGGAAGAAGACTCTTCGGGATGAAGATATCCTCTGTCATTGGAAGAAGTGGTGAGTCAGTTCAGCAGGGCTCCACCAGTGGTGTCGTCGTTGCAGGTCGGCTCAGCTTCTCCCTCTTAAGATTCTTTGGTCCTGTGGCAACGTCTGAAGTCCCAGTCCCCAAAGCCCTGCTTTTATGCAGAAAACCCCCATTCATCAGTCCTAGCTGTCACTCAAACATGCTAAGTGGTGAGCCAGGCGGCTCACCACTGGGCGGCTCACCACTGGGCCAATCACACAAGAGTGCGACTTGAGTTGCCGAGGCAACTCAGTCCAGGGTGCCTAAACCCCCCTCTCACACATCCTGTATACCCAGACAGAGTGGCACCACTTTTGGAGGCTTCTGTGTGGAAGCCCGCCAAAAAGTGGAACAAAGGGCTCGACTTGGGTTGGAGTTACAGAGGAGAACACAAACGCCATTTTAAAACCGAGTCCTGGCGAAAAGACCCAACCGGGGAATAAATATTAAATAAATAACCCGGCGGTATTTTTAACATTGCACCAAAAAGTGGTGCGTTTAAAATGAATGGGAATATTTCGCTTGGTAACCACTGCCACCAGCCAGTAACTCGACGAGGGGGGATTGCACAGTGCTCCCTCGAAAAACAGACCCAGGGGCAATCTAATTACCCCTACCATTACTTCCACAATATGATGGTTTGTACTGGTTCTGTTCCCAATTTAAGACTAGTAAAGTCAATGGTGACTTTACATGCCCTGGGAGACAGTAGTCAGTCCCAGGGTATGGAGTCTATATTTGGGGGTCACTATGACACCCCTGTGTTACTGCACTGAGGGTGCTGTGTGACACACTCACCAAAAACCACATGAAACCCTATGGAGTAAGAGACCCCATAGCCCATAAAACACATTACAAAGTCAAAGGATATCTCAAATCATGTCTAAGAGTGGGAGAAAGAGTCTCACTCTTAGCAGGAGAAAGAAATAAACCCCAAAAATCCAGCAAAGCTGCTGGGGGACTCACTAGGTTTGGGAAATTAACCTTAACAGAGAATTCTCCCTAACACTCTGTACCACAAAGATTTTAGTTGGTAGCTGTGGTTGAGCACTCAGACGTATCTCAAGAGGGAGATGAGCAGTATTCAGGGTTTGCACAATAGGACTACAATACCATGGAACAAGGAAACACTGACCAAAGCTTTGTATCAACAATAATATATATATTTATTTTACACACTCTTAAGTTCACACACAAATCACTATCATTAAAGTAAGTTAAAACAGTCAGGAAAAGTATTCACACTCCCTATTTAAATTGTAGACAAGTTTGAGCAAGAGTGAAAACAGAGAAAACCGGCACAGTGTAAACCAAGTAAAAATTTCTTCAGAGGGAGGGAAAGGACAAGATATACGGGGTTAGGTGAACAAGTTAGGCAAGGCAGTACTTTAGCATAAGCAATACTTGGGTGAAAACCGAGCAAAATGGCACTTCAGCAATCTAGAAAGGGGAAGGAAAGGTGGATATAAGAGTTTAGGTGCACCAACACATTTCTTAGTGAAAGGCAATCTAGAGAAGGCAGTTGTAACAGATTTAGTCAGAGTCAAGAGGCCTGTGCCAGAGTCAATGGTACAAGGCAATGTCCAGGGTCAAACGGTTCTAGTGGCTGCAGTCAAGTCTTTAACGAGTTGAAAAGGCGGTTGCAGAAGGTAAAAAGATAATGTTAGACGAAAGGGGCGGACGACCCATAAGGTAAGTAAAGGATTTATAACACCTTTAGCAGTACCCAAAGAAACGGGAGGCCTGGCGGAACAATGTACCTTGAAAGTGGAAGAGGCTCCTGCAGTGGCGGTAGTTCCTAGCAGTTCCTGCAGTTCGGGAGATCCAGCAGAGGAAGAGAGGCTCTCGTCGTGGAGGAAGGTTCGAGTTACTGCACTGCCCAGGGATGAAGCCAGCCGCGGTGATGCCAAAACAAAAATAAAAAGGTACGCTCCTTTAAATCGCAGTCGTGGTGGACGGGTGCCTGGCTATCCAGTCTCCTAGTGCTTTGCACTGGCGATTCGACCAAGGTAGGTCCTGGAAGGCGAATGGTGAAGTGGTTGGCCCCACCAGCTCAAGGGAAGACGACTCTTGCAGGTGAAGATCTTCTCGAGCCGTTGGAGAAAAGTGGTGAGGATCTGCAGCAGGGCTTCACCGGTGGTTCAGTCATTGCAGAGGTCTTCAGTTTCTCTCCTCTTAGTTCCAGTGGCGAAGTCTTGTCCTCCAGTCCTCAGAGCCCTGCTTTTATACAGAAAACCCCCATTCATACAGCCTAGCTGTCACTCACACAGTGGGGTGGCTATCCTGGCAGGATAACCCCCCCCCCAGCCTATCAGGGCAGAGTGCGACTTGGGTTGCCTAGGTAACCCTGTCCAGGGTGCCTATCCCCCCTCCACACATCCTGTCTACCCCAGACTCAGTGGTGCAGAAGCCCACCAAAAGGACGAACAAAAGATCCCCGACCTGGTTTGGGATTTCAGAGAAAGACACGAGAAAGAAATACTATCAAAGATCTGGCAATAAAAACCTACCGGAGTAAAGTTAATATTAAAATAAACCAGCGGTATGTTAGAGGCTGTCAGTAAAAGTGGTAGCCTCGAACAATGGGAAAATCCCATAGGAAAATATTTGCGGTCGAATATTTACGGTAGTAACCACTGCCACCAGCCAGAAACTTTGAAGAGTGGAACTGGACAGTACCCTCTCGAAAAATGAACACCAGGGAAAAACTATTCACCCTTTGGGTTGTACTGGTTTTGTTCATAACTATTGACTAGTAAAGTCAATGGTAACTTTACATGCCCTGGGACACAGTAGTGAGTCCCAGGGTATGGAGTCTATGTTTGGGGGTCTCTATGACACCCCTGTGTTACTGTACTGAGGTTGCTTTGTAACACACATGTGAAAAGACGATATCTATGAGGGTGAGAAAAACCCCATAAACCATAAACACACAAAATAGCCTAAAACACACATCAGCAACATGTCTAAGAGTGGGAAAAAAAAGAGTCTCACTCTTAGCAGGAGAAAAAAATAAACCATTCAGATCTAGCAAAGCCGCTGGGGGACTCTATAGGTAAGGGAAATTCGCCTTAGAAGAGAATTCTCCCTAACAAGTCCTTGGGAAGGAGTCTCCCTTGCCGGGTGCGATGGAAAATAGAGGCCCAACCTTGGGCCTGGCTTGATGTTTCATGGAGTTCTTCAGGTTCTCTGGAGGCGACTTCTGAAATAGCTCCCTCCACCTGGCTAGTCTGTTCTTCAGCGATTTCGATGACAGGGCGTTGCACGCTGAACAAGCTTGCCAACCGTGGTCGGGGCCAAGGCAACATAGGCAGAGGGCGTGGGGGTCTGAAGTTGGGAAGAGCCTGTTGCAGGATGGACACCTGTGGAAGTCGACATACACCGGGGAGGAGCGTGACGCCTGAGGACCGAGTACCTGAATGATAAGAAAGTCATAAAAGACAAAGAAGCAGTATCAGCGCGTGGAATTACATGGCCGAAGCCAAACCCAGGAGCGCTGGTAATTCGGCCCGTTCCAGTCGATGCGGAAAAGGAGACTGAGGTGTGGCGCCAGAGGGCGGAGTCAGGGTAGTGCATGCTCCCTGGGCCTCACCCCAGCGCACCTCTAAATTTAAAGCGGAAGAAGGTTTTTTTCTGGTGAAAAAGGTTCTGTCTCCCGTCCCTTGGAATGGACGCCCATGCAGCATGGAGGAAAGGGGACGGGACATAAGAGTAAGATTAAACCAGTAGATTTGGTTGAACCGCCCGAAGAAAACCTTGCATCAGCTCACTGTGCAACATTCAAGCCATAGTGCTGGGTGAACGTATGCAAGGATGACCAAGTGGCTGTCCGGCATATATCCCTAAAAGGAACCCCTCACTGGGGGGCTGTAGAGGCTGAAACCTGGTTCAGTGGGCCCTGGTGCCCGCTGGAAGCACCTGGCCTGCCGATTGGTAACAATCGGATATGCACAAAATATTCCAACGTGACCGGGTTTGTTTAGTGATGGCAAGACCTTTCCTAGACAAGGAATAGGCCACGAAACACTGGTCCGATTTCCAAAACTCAGATGTGCGAGCAACATAGACGTTTAAAGCTCGCTTGGGTTCAAGGCGGTGGACCTCTATTCCTCTTTTGAGGAATGTGGTGGAGGGTGAAAGACAGGTAAATCAATAGAGTGGGACAGATGAAACTATGAAACCACCTTAGGAAGGAATCCGGGTCTGACATTAAGAGCAACTTTCTCACATTAGAACTACAGAAAGGGAGGTTGGGAGCACAAGGCTTGCAGGTCACCAACCTTCCTGGCAGATGTGATCGCAACCAAGAAGGCTGTTTTAAGGGAGAACAGCCGCAAAAAACATGAGTGCATAGGCTCAAACGGAGCTGCCATCAAGTAGGTCAAAACCAGATTAAGATCCCAATCTGGGACAACAAATGGGGTTGGCGGAAACTTGTTGAGAAGGCACTTCAGGAACTAGGCCATGACCGGAATAGTAAAAAAGGAGCCTTGGTCTTTTGGGGACCTCTTGAACACATACAGGACCGTCAAATGCCCTTTGACTGTGGCAACCAAAAGGCTTGAAAAGGCCAGTGACAGAAGGAACTCCATCATTGGGGCAAGAGATAGGGTCAGCCTAGCTTTTCCTGCACCATGTCTCAAACCGTCCCCACCTGCACACGTACAGATGTCTTGTAGAAGGTCTCCGTGCAGCCAGCAACAAATCACATACCTCCTCTGAGAGGTCCCAGTCATCATACCTCGTCCTCTCAAGAGCCACGCATGCAGGTTGAGAGAATCCGGAGTCAGGTGGAGCATTCGACCCTCTGAATGGATCAGGATATCTGGACGGTGAGGTGGAAAGATAGTCGGATCCAGGAGATTGGAGTACCACCTTCTAGTCCATTCTGGGGCAATCAAGATCATGGTTGCTCGAAATCTCTTCACCTCCTGAGAGCCCAAGGGATGACGGGAATCGGGGGGGTGGGCGGGGAGGAGTAGTGGAGAGGGAAGATATAATCAACCAGAAAGGCGCCCCCAGCAGTGTGCATTGCACTGGGAATTCCCTCAAGCAAAAGTGTTTGCACTTCCTGTTTGACTCTGTACTGAACAGATCCACTGCAGGGATACCCCAGAGAGCGAAGAACACCTCGAGTCCTGACACATTTACTCATATGAGACTGTGCTCTGGCTGCCCCGAGCATCCACCAAGGTGTTCTCTGCCTTTGCCAGATGACCTACCGAGACAGAGATTTGGTTCTCTCGCAACCAGAACCACAGCTGAATTGCCTCTGTGCAAAGTGGGCAGGAGTGCACACCACCCTGCTTGTTGAGGTAGTGCATGGCCACCGTGCTGTCCGTCAGGACGAGGACATGCTTCACTCAGAGAGAGGGCAAAAGCCCTCTGGCTAACCTGATGGCCTGCAACTCCAGCATGTTGATATGCCACCTGGCTTCTGATGGAGACCAGAGGCCGCTCACCTGCAAATCCTCGCAGTGGGCGCCCCGACCTTTCAGGGACGCATCCGTGACCAGTCGGGCATAGGGCAGAAGGGTTCCCCTGCCAATAGATTTCTGCGTGTGTTGCACCAGCCGAGTTCGCAGACTACCTGGCTGGGCACTGAAAGGCGATCCGTGAGTGCTCCCAGATACTGAGACCACTGGTCCCTCAGGAGTCATTGGAGGGATCTCATACGCATCCTGGCCTCTGGCACTAGAAAAATACAGGCTATGAGACCCAACAGGCGGAGAGAGGGAGCCCCTGGAAGGGTGGAGTGGTTCTGAAACATATGCAGCATCTGGGCTATGTTGCTGACCCTCTCCTCAGGAGGAAAAGCCTCCCCTACCCAGATGTCTACGACTGCTCCGATGAACTGGAGACGCTGGGCTGGAGTCAAAAGGGACTTCAAGTTGAGAGAGAGCTCAGCCTGAGCATTTGTAGGCAGGTGTCTTCCAGATGAGGCTAGACGTGCCCTGCCAACTTCCCTCACATCACCCAATCATCCAGGTACGTAAATACATGAACTTCAGGATCCCCTGAGGTGAGCCGCAACTACCTCCATGAACTTGGTAAAGACCCTTGGGGCGGAGGTCAACCCAAAGGGAAGCAATTTGAACTGATAGTGCTTGTCCCCTATGAGGAACTTTAAGAACGTATTGTGCTTTTGGTGCATCAGCACATGGAAAGCGTCATGTAGTTCTATTGATACTAGCCAGTCCTGTAGTTAGAGAGCGTGGAGAATCTCCAACGTCACCATCTTGAATTTGTCCTTTGTCAGGAACTTCTTCAAGGTTCTAAGGTCCAGGATAGGACAGAGACCTCCTGCCTTCTTGGGCATTAGTAAATACCAGGAATACCAAGCCGGACCCTCTCTGATTGGGAGGTACCTCTTCCACAGCACCCCTCAATAACAGGACTCTAGGTTCTTCCTGGAGCTCCTGTCCTGGTTGGATTGGGGGAGGTGGAGGTCTGTCTGGAGGCCTCCTTAGAAAAGGCAAACAATAACCCCAGTGAATTATTTGCAGGGCCCAGGCATCGGATGTTATTTCCTGCCACTGGGGCCAATGCCCTGCCAACCGTCCACCAAACAGTGCATCATGGGAGGGAAAATCAAAGCGGCTTAGCGGGTACAACAGTGCCCGCACCGCTGTTGCTGCTTGCTGGCCTCTAGAGGCCCCTCTGCCCCTTACATGATGTGAGAAGCACCTCTGCCCTTGCCTGGCTTGCGGGAGCTGTGCCTTCCGGCCATAGGGTACACAACATATATAGCCTCTGCCCCTGGAGGTGAAGCTGAAGGCAGGTTCGACCGGCTGTGCCGCTAGGCCCAATGCTTTAGCAACCAACTGGGATTCCTTACATTTCTCTAAGGATTTGTCCGCTTTCTGACCGAAAAACATGTCACCTTCAAAAAGCATGTCCAGAAGCCTGTTTTGAACATTTGGAGAGAAATCAAAAGTGTTTAGATAGGCTTGGTGTCTCATCACTAACGCTGAGCCCCTTGCTCTGCCAACGCAGTCCGCTACATCCAGGATGGTTTGCAATTACTGCTTGGCTACCTACTTCCCATCCTCCACCAGCTGTAAAAAACCATCCTGCATGGCACTCTCAGGGATGTATTCAGCAGAATGTTCCACAGCCTTCCATAAGGCAAAGGAGTACTTGGTGAATCCACACGGTGGAAATAGTGGCATCCTGAATAACCAACCCATCTGGGCAACAGTGAGTGGCGAGGAAAGAAGGGTCTCCCCTTGCCGGCCTATACTTCCCTGTAAAATTGCCATTCACAGGGGGAATAGTACAAGGATGCTGCCATAAGGAGGCTAAAGGGTCTGCAATGGCTGGGTTGAATGGCATATTATGCTCAACTGTGGGACCCTCGTCCAAAATGACAGTGAGCTTGCAACCCTGACGAGGTGTGGTGGAAGCCCTCAACAGAAGCGTGTCAACCACCCTGTGAATAAGATCCCTGAACTTGATATTAGCATGCATATAGGGCTGGTTCTGTTGTAACTCAAGGTCTGGGGATGTATCCAGACCCCTGGCCTCTTGTAGACCTTGAGTTAGGGCCAATAAATCATCCTTGTCGTTGTTAGGAAAGATTTCCATTTATGGGTAATTTTCCCTCCAGTTGTGAACACCCCCAACTTTGTCTGACCATCCTAGCCTGACTTTTGCCAATGGAGCCCAGCCTTCTGCTGTACTCCGCTGGGCTTTTCTTCATTTGTTATGGGGAAACTGACATGCCCTTAAGACTGTCAGTACTGGGAGACTTTGTTTCCCTCAGTCTTTGACTTTGTTTCTATTTCTCAGTAAAATATTATCAGTGCACAAAGTAACTTAGAGAGCACTAGACACCCTCGAAGGATTTTTGGTGAATGTACAAGTGTGCGTTGGACAGAGCTGGCGGCAGCTGTTACTTTTTATGTATTTTCAACTCTTACCTATGGTCCTAACAGCGTTTACCGCGTTTGGCCTAGGGCAGTAGCCAGTGCCTAAAAATGGCCATGCCATGAGGTCTTTGTTCTGTCCTTTGGCCATCTTGTCCCTTTGCCTTCCTTCCCAAGGTCGAGCAGACCCGGGAAATTCCTTAATTTGGTCATGCAGATCCCTGCGCAGACCAAAGCTTTCGCGGGATTCTGCATGCCTTGTCTGTGTGCACGCAGGATGTGAACTGGAGCCGTCTAGTTCCAATACACATCCTGGGTGCCAGGGTGTCTGGTGTGCTGGGATGACTGGAACCACCGTGGTTCGTGATTGGTCCACGTCTGGGATGGCTGTATGTGAGCAGATCTCCTATTGGTTACTCTTTGTTTTGCGCAAAGGAGATTTGGGATAAAAGAAGGCATCTTACACCCATTCCAGGTCGATCTTCTGAGTTCACACCAAACTCGGTGAAGAAGCCAAGTATCCTGAAATGAAGAAGCAGATCCGTGGAACCGATGATGATCTGTTGGAAGGTTTGGCACCCTGAGCCCGCTCTTGTCCCATTGGACCCCCTGTTTCTGATCAAGCCTAAAAGGCCTTCAAGGGCGCTTTGACCCATTGGAATAGTGGGACCAATTATTCTCAGCACCTCCTGCTTAACCTGTAAGCGAGCCTTTTCGGAAATGTTCCTGGACCGCCCAGTGAACTGACCAGCTCGTACGGGACCTTTGCCCCAGAACCGCCACCATCTCGACTTGAGCCTTTGGAGACTGTAAGCTCTGGGTATAAGGCACTATTTCAATGAGTTTTGTACACCTAGCATGCCTAGGTCTGGAATTAGGAGAGTATACCTGAACCCGAGCATACGCGGTCACTGTGTCGCCCAGCCATGGTGAGGAACTTCGTGGTGACCCCCTGTGCCCTCAGACTCGCTGCAGAGGAATTGGCCTGATCTCTGTTACGCTCAACTGGTATCCACGGGGACGCCCTTATGCCCTAGTTGCCAGATTCACCCTGGACGTTCCCAATTCTGGACGATGCCTTCTATGGCGGTTGGCCTGAAAACACAGGAGGACTGGATTTAGGAACAGATTCGTTTCCATCCACCAGCCCCCTGGACTCGACCTGGTGGCCCACTCCTCACCTTGTTATGATGTCTGGCGTGCTCTCCGTCCTGCCTTCTGTGCAGGGGCGCGTAGTTTTCTGCGGGTTGAAGCGACCAAGTTAACTTCAGTGGTGCTAACCCATTCAAGTGTCTTTAAGGAGGTAAGTCTGGTTATAGCAGTCTTTAAATGTCCTTACTTTCCTTTCCTGCTATTAATGTCTTTTCTTGTTTGTTCCCCCTTATGTGCACAGAGGTTTGGTGGGTCCGCTACTTGGATCAGGCTCCTGCCAGGATGACGGACGCAGGAGCGTATGATGGATGGTAAGTTAAGCGCGAAGTGAGGCGCGGTAATGTCTTTTCTTGCTAACCTGTATTCTTTATTCCTTTTCAGGTCGCGATGGTCTTTCTGGGCGTGTGAAGATTTCCAGAGCGGAACCAGTCAAGAAATGCCCAGCCAGGTGAGGATTTTGTGATTACTGCCGTGAGTAACCTGTTTAACGTTGTTCTTTCTCTCTCCCTCCAGGTGCTTCGTTCCGGTGCATGCATGGTGTCCTGATGATGCTGCCAACTGGATGGAACACCGCGAGCAGCAGGAATCGACAGATGGAAAGTTGCAGGTAAGCAGAGACTGCTAATGATATTCTTTTGTCTCCTCTGCAGGTCTGCTATTCAAGGATCGCCAGGTGCTGGTCTCAGGACACAATGAGCGCCACGCTGTTGGCTGCAGAATAACGCAAAGCACGGTCTGTAGCTGGGGTGTGGCTTATATAGCCCTCTGTAAAGTAGTCCAGGTAAGGTAGTCCGGGCTACCACACCCTAAAACACTGCACCGCACAGTCTGGTTCTTAGGAACTAGACTGTATGGGTGCCTCCATGTTGGCTGCAGGCCTTTACAGAAAAAGTAGTCCCTTCAAGGTAAAGTCCCAATCTGAACATGAGCCTGGAGCCAAAGGCACCAGGACTGACTCCAGGAGAGTCCATGATGATAATGCAAGGCCCTTGGGGCCCCAAATGAACCCTGAGTCCTAACCCTACCTGGCATGTGACCATGCCAGTGGGGGCTCATTGTGGGCTTTCGCTCATCATCAGCCCTCCCGAGACCTAGTCTTGACGGCCGCCAATGCTACCTTGATTGGTCTGGCTTGTCCAGAAGGTTACCCTGTTCCAAGAAACTAGGCTGGACTTCTGAACCTCTGCCTACCAGGTCAGAGTTGAGAAATCCATCGTAACAGTCTAAAAACAAAAATATGTAATTTTTTTTTAACCGATGCCACCGGCTCCCATGTAAACAGGACGCCAAATATGGATTGCATCGAGTCGAAGAAACCCAATCTCGACAGCGGCATAAATGAACCATCGCCAACTATAAGCGCTGAGGGCTTGAGAATGGGGTTCGAAGCCAAAGCTTTCGATGCCAGAGGTCCTTACGGCACCGACGGACAATGGGCTTTGTGAGCCTCGGCCTTACGGCCTACCGGCAACTTATGCCTGGTAGGCATGAAGCCCAAAGGCATGTTCAACGTAGAGGCTGTCGACAGAATGGCTGGGTTGCGCTGGGGAGTACCAAGCGCCTTTTTTGCCACCCAAGCTTGCTGGTGGGGACCGAAAGTGCAACTACAGCAGCTTGTTACCTAAACATACCAAGCATGGAAATATTGAAGGTTTCCCACTCTTGCCGAATGTTCGGCCCCGCTGAGGGCTTGCCTCGATCCGACGACTAGCTGGAATCGCGCGGTGTTGCCAAATCTTCTGCGAGGAAGAAGAGGAATGGTTCCTGGAGTGGGACTGTTTCTTAGTCTTCTTGCAATGTAATTATTTTCCCTTGTCGGGAGTGGGCTCCTCTGTCTTGGCCTCCGAGGACCGAACAAGGGCCCACGCCAGAGATTTGGTGACCGGTCGGTCCAAAGCCAGTTTCCTGGCCCTCTGACGTAGGGACTTGGGTTGCATCTTTGTGCACGACACGCAGGCCTCCGTGTGGTGACCAACACCTAGGCACCACAGACACATGTTGGTGGGGTCAGTTACTGACATTTTGGCCTCGCAATCGCGGCATCGCTTGAAGCCCGAGATCTTGTGAGACGACATTGCATCAAGATTTTCTGAGAAAATGTACAATTCGGTACAAAAAGCATTGAGTAAACTAGAGTCGTGTTCCTGATGCAGCGTGAAAGCGCACGGAAAAAAAGAACTGAAGCAGGGGGCGTAGTGACTTGCTATATATACACACGACACCCGACGTCACTTCCAGAGCTGAAGATCGAGTGCCGGACAAGATGGATCGACGGCCAAGTCGAGGTCCACTACGCCCAATGTCGAAAAGTTTCCGAACAGCAGAGATGGATGATGGATATCTATTGTGATGAGCAATCTGCAAGAGAAAAGCAATCCATTAAAGTGATTAAATGCATCCCAGTCGCATCCAACTTCTTACCATCCTGATCCGAAGGAACCACGGAAGAGGGGTTTAGAGGATCTCCGAACCCACACAGTCCGGTGATGGTTGAGAACGGAGGCATTTTGGGTCATATCCGGGACTGGGTATTTTGTTTTTCAAACAATCCATTTTCACCGGGCTGTGCTCAGGGTCCTTAAGACCAACAGGCCATCCTCCCAGAGGTCACCCAGAAGGGAACTACTGAAACAATAGTCCACTTAGAGGACTCCCACCACTCTAAAAAGGAAACCTCCCTTTTTCTTTGCCAGCCATGAGATCATGGAATGGAATGAACCAATCCCATCTGCTTGGAGAATCCCACGAGGTTACATCAACATCCGTAGGCTACCCACCCATCCACAGGAACAGAGTACAATTCATCAGTGCCATGCGTATCCTGGGTAGTGTTAGTGTCTGTCTGCACAGCCGCTTCCACGACAGGAGGAGCTCCGACAGATAACTGCCGGGGGGTAGCCAGGGTTGGATGAGACAGCGTTAGCCGGGCTACTTGACTGAACAGGTATGGGTGCAACTGGTAGACGTTGCTGGATTTCCGACACCAGCGTGTGTATTCTCGTCAAAATGTCAAGCTAATAAAGTGGATAGGTTATTAGCTAGACAGTTAAGAAAAATGGACGCCAACCAGACCATTGAGCGTGTGGAACGCATGGATGGGACGATGCAACGGACCTGGAGGACATAGTAGGGACCTATGTCAAATTCTACAGCACCCTATATACAGACAGACACCAACACTACCCAGGATACACAGGGCACTGATGAATTAGACTCCATTCCTGTGGATGGGAGCCTCCGGATGTTGATGTAACCTCTAGGGATTCTCCAAGCATGGCTAGCATGGTGGATGAAGCAGCGGTACGTTCTATTTCATTAGCCGCACATTTGCATATTGCTAACGCGACGCTTGGCGTCCCTCCCTGTGTTGATGTTTGTGCTACTTATTCACTTTCCTCGACACAGGCAGTGAGCGATTTGGGATTCTTAAAGTGGACTCCGACTACCGCTGACCCTCCCCCTCAGCCTGACATCGCACCGTTTGGCACTCTAATGCCAGAAACTGTTATTACTACATCAGAGCTTGTGAAACGAGTCGTCAAATCGCCCCCCAACTAGCATGCCTGCTCCAAAATACTAGATCCCTGATCAAACATGCTCACGAGGTCTGTGATTATTTGGAACAGAATAACATTGATATCACAGCACTCAATGAAACATGGGGTTCCAATACTGCTGGCCCTGCCTTAGATATAGCTATTCCTGAGGGCTATGTCATGTCTCCCTCTGATAGACCTGAAGGGCGAGGTGGTGGTGGGAGGTCGGGGGTGCCTTCATATATAAAAGCTGAACTCACCATTTGGCCAGTACATTACCCTATTATGGATGGTATAGAAGCCATGCACATAAAAGTGGGTCTAAATGCAGAATTGACAGTTAACCTTCTTTAAATATATTTATATAAGCCCCCCACATAAGCTCATACCCTGGCCCAAACCCAAAGGCAAAGGGGCCTCACCTTCTTCCACCATATTAGAATGGGAGACTGATCCTGAAATATACGGAAATAAAAGACTGAATCGCACAGCTTTACTAAAAGCGTTCAAGCATATTCCTGCTCTTCGCACGCTACACTCTGACGACATTGAATGGATCACTCTCCCCCTTACTCAAAATCATAGCATGGTGTGTAAAGTGCAAACAAGCAACATAACTGACCTGGTATGGCTGCATAGAGGGGATCTTCAAACAATTGGGCTAACTCCGATTTCATTTGACGTATTGGGCGATGCAATAGCCTTCAACGAAACCCCTATCACTAATCCCATTATTGAGGCTCCAACCACGGCCATGCCTAGCGAGCAAGGAGCGATTAAATTGGAAGTAATAAACCACTAGGTCACCTTGTCAAACATCAGTAAGGATTGGTCATGGCTAACTTCACTGGCCTCTACATTGAATCCCGCTATGGACAACATGCCCTCTCAACAATCCACATAAAATGATGATTCTATCATGGAACTCATGTGGCTTTAAAAACCTTTATACATGGTTCCACAATAAGCACGACATATACAAGTGCGCCATACTTTTCCGTCGAGAAACCATGGCAATACAAAAAATTGCACTGCCAGGTTACACTTCATTTCAAACTTTAGCGGAACGTGGCCCTAGATGCCGCCCTCATGGTGGTACGGCCATTTGTATCAACATAAACCTGAACACCACTACCCATGAAGTTTTCCAAACAACTTTGTACACAGCGGTTCTAATAACTTTTCAGGCATTGGGTATACATCACTGCCTATGTATATCCCTTTATCACAATCCTTCTCGACTGAAAATTGTATGCGCACTTGCTTTACTCGATACGCTTTTTGATAGGATCTTGACAAAATATCCAGCTTGTCGGATAATCATAGGAGGTGATTTTAACGCGGAATGTCTCAATCCCATCTCCGCGAACACTTCCTATGATCTTCCATCCTCATCTGCCAGTAGAGGCAGTATGTGGCAATCTCACTTTGCTTTATGGGATCTTGCGTTTGTCCCATTTCAGAGCCATGGACGGAATTACACATGGAGGGGTCCCTTAACTTCTTGCATCGATCTTTTTGCCATTTCGCTAAATTTACAAGATTGCTGTAAAGATATCCTAATTCTTGACCCACTCGTAGGTGATCATCTGGTAAATCAATTGTCCCTTTCCATTAACATCGATGTACTCAATTACGACTCTTCCCAAGCATTCTTAGAGGGCGACCGTCCACGGATTTCTATCAGATGGAATAAGAAAATATGTGAAAGGGTGAATTCTTGTCGGGATGATTGGCTGGGCGCTATCCGGGACAGCACAAATTCCAAACAGCAACAAAACTCAGAAACAAATTTGCACTTGGAAATTGTGGACGTCATAAGGGGTGTGCTGGCAAAGGAGAAAGATACTATATGCGCCTCCAAGTCACACATTAGCTGCCCGGAACTCCTCCAAGCCAAACGTCTAAAAAACGCTAATCTACGCAACCTTAAAAATAAATTATACTCTATACGAATGATTACAAATGCTTATCGCAATAAATGCATAAATCTGAAACAATACAAATACAATTTGGACAATCAAAAGATTATAGCTTCCTTATGCCGCAATGATCGGCGCTCGACATGGGCAATTCTTAGATCGGATTCGGCAGACTTACATGCTACTCAGTCCTCTACAATTCCTGCGGCAGTCTGGATTGACTTCTATAGAAAGAAATACGCTCTTCCAGATAGTTTTGACATCCTGCATGCTGAAGTTCCGACTCCGCCGCAACTACCTATAACACCTTGGTCTGTACAAAATATTGAATATGCAATTAAACTCTTGAATTATTCCAAAGCAGCAGGTCCAGACGGCATCCCTCCCTGTGTGCTAAAGCATAATCCATCTTTATGGGCAATACTTCTGAAACGCCAATTTGACAAGGTACTATCATCTTTAGTTATTCCCGAGTCCTGGCTGGGGTCAATTATTGTACCAATTTTCAAAAAGGGCGACAGGGATAACCCAGCAAATTATAGGCCCATAGCACTAATAGACGCAACAGCCAAAGTTTTTGCAATTTTACTATCAAGGAAACTTCAGTCTTTTCTGAAAAATAACAACACTTTATTGCGCTTCCAGATCGGTTTTAGAGCCGAGATGGGGACATCCCTTAACGCAACATTGATGGCGCATTTACTTGCAAAGTCAAAGTTATCCAATGCAGGACCATTATACATGGCATCGGTGGATATGACAGCAGCTTTTGATTGTGTTGTGAGGGGAACTCTTTGGCAAATTATGCGAAAGCTTGGCATTCCGGCACATACATCTAATATCCAAATTACACACCAATACACTTTATTACATCAGAGTCAATCGTTCTGGAGCAACCACCGATGCAATTCCCATTAAAATTGGAGTAAAACAAGGCTGCAATCTTGCAGCTACCTTGTTTAACATATATCTGCGGCATAAACGACATCCTGCCAGACTAGGCCATTTAAGGATTCAGTGGCTTGCGTTTGCTGACGATATCGTCATATTTGATCGTACCCCATCAGGACTACAAACGTAGCTTTTGCTATTTGCCGATTTTTGCGCATCCCACAACCTTGACTTTAACGTAGCTAAATCCAGCGTTTTTATATTCAAGAACCGGAAAAGAAGTACTCGTTCATGGAACTGGACCATAGGCAGCACACCCTTACCAAGGACGCCCACGATTAGATATTTCGGCTACTTAATATCTGACTCAAATTCATTGACGATGTGGAAAAGTAACCTTAATCAAAAGGCAAACATTCTATCCACCCAAATGCACATGGTACTACAGAAATATTAGACCTGTGCCTTGCAAACATCGATCAATTTTTGGACCAACTTCAAGGACGACTTTAGAAGGGTGTGCTGCGCTTGCCCAACTCTCTTCCCAATGCGGTCCTTAGACAGGAGCTGGGATTAACTTCACTATCTGCCCGTTACAACTGGCATCAATTGTCAAATTTTGCAAAAATGCTTTACCCACCTCAAAAGTCTCTTTACGAAGACTTGGGATTGATAAGATCTTCAGATCCCCCATTGATCAAAAAATTTCACACGAAAATGGGGGCCATATTGGACCAGCTGGCACTCACACCTGCTGACTTAGAATTTAGACAAGCTTATGTCAAGCACCGCCTATTTGAGCACGACTGGTGCGGTACTATAAATACCATGGAAAAACTCAAAACATACAAAGAGGCAACTAAATTTGTATCAGTACGCACACCGCGTAAACTCTATTTATCGCAATTTCCATGTTCAAAACCAAGAGACATATATTTAAGGTTCAAATTAAACCAATTTTCCACCTTAGATCGCGCAAAAAGATGGATAAAATCTAATGAGCCAATAGAGGGGGACCACTGCAGATTTTGTAAGACACCTAATACGCAGCAGTCTCAAAAATACTTGATTTTAAGAGTATACCTACTACTACGAGCAACTAAAAGAAATATGGGGAAATGCAACATTGGGTGCTTATGGTGTTACAACAGAGTGGATTTGGTTATCTTGCATGTGGGGCTCTTCTATTAAAGCCATTCTACGCTTATTCGTTTCTTAGTCATATTGGATGATGACCTAGAGAAAAGAAACGACTACCACACTCATTAATAACGCTCGCTTAGCGAAAGACTTGTTCAAGCAACTGAACGCTGACTTCTCTACTTGATTGTCTCCTGTTGTAAATGTCTGTCATATGCTCATTTTGAAGTCTTTTTGGAACATCGTGTATAGGATCAATTATAAATGGGCCAATTTTTAAGGGGCTATGATATCGAAATATGTTAAGATGTTGTTATTTTAGATTTCATGTGAAATAATTTTAGGGAGTACTATTTACTATGCTCTAGAGATTGTATAAGAATCTACTCTTTTTTGTCTTCTGCCTTTTTATCTCAAAGCGAATGTACTGAAGATTGGTTGTTGAAAATTGTTATAGGATGAAAATTGTAAATGAATAATGAATGTTGTAACGGTTTGTTATTCAAACCATAAACAACGGTTTGAATAAAAAAATTAAATTTTTTTAAAAAAAAGTCAATCAATGTCCCCAATCCCTGGCGGTTTACAAAGCAGCTGCTAAAGTCTATAAATCAGAGATTGTGGCAGCCAAGAAAAACCTTCACAACTCAAGAATTCAGAACGCCAAGTCTGATGTGAAAGAATTATTTAAAATATTTAAGTAACAGGAGAACATTTCCCCTCCATTAGCTAATTCCTTAATTAAGGATGCCTCCTGGTGTCAAAAAATTCAAGACGCGATGCAAAACACGCTTAACGGCATTAGGTCGGACACAGTTTAAAAAACAAAAAAAAAAAAACAAACAAACTGCTCGACTACTCCGGCAGATGTGAGGCGGGAGTCTAATTAGATGCCCCTCCACTCCCCAGTTTAATTTTACACCCATCAGGGTTGAGGACCTGAGGACCTGGCTACGGTTGTAGAACAGCTGAAAGCTACCAGGTGCAAAGGACACCTGTGCTATTCAATGATTATTCAATCCTGTCCCCCGTACTCCTGGATGCTATCTGCAAATTTGTCAACTCTTACTTATCAGAAGGGTCCGTTCCAGTAGATATAAAAAAAGCCTGGGTCACCCCCCTGTTACGCTCACCTGGTATCCACCGGGATGGCACCCAGCCGGGTTACTCGCTGGTATACTTCTCAGTGGTGCCCAGACGTGGTCTGTGGGGAAGGTTCTGCCTGAGAATACAGGAGGACTGTGTTCAAGACTGGCCTACCGGGGTGAGAATCCTCCCTCCACCCTTGTATGATTTCAGCCCCTCTGGGCCCTCTCCTCACCTTGTGGTAGAGTTAGGCGTGCTCTCCGTCCTGTCTTCTTTGCAGGGGCGCGTTGTGTTTCGTGGGCGTGTGCGGTCCAGTTACTTCACTGACGCCGGCCCGTTTGATATCGTTCAGGTAGGTCGTATTGCTGTTATTTAGTATTGTTGCTATCCTGCATGCCTTTCTTTGTTTAATAAGGTCTCTTTTTCTCCCTTAGGTATGCGGACCTTCAGCACGGCGAACTGGCTTGGTTGAGCCTCGCTGGTAAATGATGGCGCATTAAGAGCGCTATGATGCGGTAATTAAGCGCTATGCACAGCGCTGCAATGCCTTGCCTTTGCTAACCTGTTTTTTCCTTCTTTCCTTGTAGGTCGCAGCGTTCCTCAACGCGTGTGGAATTTCCGGAGTGGTGCCAGCCGGGAAGCGACCAGCCAGGTAAGCCTTTAGAGCAGTTCGTAATTTGCAATGTCTCTTATGCTTTCTTTAATGTTGCCTCTATCTTCCTCTTTCAGGTCGTTCAGTCAGGGAGGCGTTCAGATTCAAGGAAGCTGTTCTCAGGAGCTGCGAGTAGCTAAAGAGGTAGACTGCAGGTAAAATGTTGTTGCTAATGTTCCTTTTGTCTCCTTGCAGGTTCTGCTTCTCCGAGGTTCGTGGGTTTAGCTGGACACGGTGAGCGTCACGTTGCAAACTGCAAAGTAACGCGAAGCGTGTTGTCTTGCTCTGGTGTGGTTTAAATAGCCCCAACAAAATAGTCCAGGAAAAGTAGTCCCTAAGCTACCAAACCCAAAACACTGGACCGCATAGCTTGGTTCCTAGGAACCAAGCTATGTGGATGCCTCCATGTTGGCTGACAAAACAATAAGTAATTCCCAAGCACATGTTTTTCATGGTGTATGATCCTGGCGCCATAGGCGCCAGGCCTGGCCCCAGGAGGGTCTTTGAAGAGGATGCCAAGCTCTAGAGGCCCGAGTCCTGACTCCACCTGGCCAATGGGTTTGTCGGAGGGGGTTTTGGGCGAGGGTCGTGACACCCCCATACTGAAAAAACCCAGCCTTGATCCGGAGGTTCCCCTTAACTATAGGCCCATATCTAATACACCGTTCTTATTGAAAATCCTTGACCGCATTGCATATAATCAAATTTCGAAACACCTCGACGAATTCCCCATCTTGAAACCCTATCAATCAGGTTTCAGAAGATGTTTTGGTACTGGGACGTCATTACTGGAATTGAAATCAAGACTTTTGGAGCGATTGGATAAAGGATCTCCGTCTCTCTTAATATCATTGGATTTGTCTGCTGCATTTGACTTGGTTGACCACGCCATTCTGGTTTCCAGAATGGTGAAGATGGCAAATCTTTCAGCTCTTGAAGCTCAATGGATAGGGTCTTTTTTTAGCCACTAGAGAAAGTAGGGTTTCTCTGGATGAGGTAGAGGCTGCTCCGGTGCAAGTGGACTTCGGAGGCCTACATCTCCCCATGCTTTTATAACATATTCATGGCTCCCTTCTTTGTACTTTTAGAGCAGGATGGAGTCATGTTTTCCAACTATGCGGATGACACTCAATGTGTCATCCCGCTGACTGGCTTTCATGCCACAGATGAAGGTGAACTTAAAAGTCTACTCTCTGATTGAGAATTGGATGGACAGCAATAATCTCTGCCTCAACAGAAGTAAAACTGAGTGGATGACTGTAGGCACTGCATCGATGCTAGCAAAGTTGCACCCCGACTATTGCAGCTTTATGCTTGGTGAAGTGAAACTTTATCAACAGGCAAAAGTAAAAATCCTAGGGGTTACTCTTGATCAACTATTGAATATGCGGTCTCACATGGCTTGTCTTGTCTCGGCAGCTGTTTATTATGTGAAGCTGC
The DNA here is from genome assembly GCF_040938575.1 of Ambystoma mexicanum. Taxonomy (NCBI): domain Eukaryota; kingdom Metazoa; phylum Chordata; class Amphibia; order Caudata; family Ambystomatidae; genus Ambystoma; species Ambystoma mexicanum. The sequence goes on along the minus strand of NC_090923.1, from coordinate 487,041,554 downwards.
TGGCACACCCGAGACCTTTTATTTCCCAGGATAACGCTGCAACCATAGCGAGAGCTATTTGTTCCAAGATAGGCGATTGTAGTAATACTCTGGTGGGCCTACCTAAAGCGGACAACAGACTCCAGGTCGTTCAGAATGGAGCAGTCCAAGTCGTAGTTGGTCTCTCCCGCTGTGACCATGTCTCAGCATCGAGGTGGGCTCTGCATTGGCTCCCGGTGGAAGCACAAATCCACTTCCGCCTTTTGGTCATTACATTTAAATGCAGATCCGGCCTTCTGCCCCTGTACTTGCAAAACCTCATTCGTAAAAAGGTTAATAGATCCCTTCAGTCCAATAATCAAGATCTGCTGGTCACGCCTAGATGTAAAACCACCAAGGTTGAAAATGGAGCCTTCTTGGCTGCAGCCCCGAAGGCTTGGGAACTTGCTCCCTTCAGAGCAACGCAGTCTTACCTCCCCGAGACTTTTCAGAAAAAAGTGGAAAAAAAGGCTGTTTTCGTAACTTGATTGGACACGTCCCCTGCCTCCCTCCTATCTGACTAGTTCTGTACTCTGACTTCACCTACTTCTTATCCTCCCCCTCTGTGTTTCTTGTTGTCCGTCTTGTTACGCGCCCTAATGTCTAAGGGTCCATGGCTGCGCTATATAAATATAAAACCCTTGGTTAGGATATCTAGCATAGAAAGGGAACGTCTTGAGGAAGATATCAGGAAAGAAGAGATTGAGGAAGCAATTAAGATCCTGCCAAGGAATAAAGCCCGGGTGCCGGATAGCTTCACAACAGGTTTTTATAATTCAGCCGAAAACTCTGCTCTAAGCTCACAGACCTTTTTAATTCAATGGGGCGGAAGGGAAGTGTGACACGAACGATGCCAGAAGCAAAAGTTGTGGTGTTTCGGAAATCGAATAAGGACCCGACTAAGTGCGGGTCATATCAACCGATCGCTCTATTAAATATAAATGCAGAATTACACATTGGTATCCTCGCAGCGAAACTAAACCAAGTACTGCCATCCCTAATTGGGTCAGATCAAGCAGGCTTCAACAAGGGGCTACAGGCATGGGACAACAAGGCTTTAATACACTTGGTAGAAAAAGTTGTGATCCAACGGATCCCCGCAGCTCTGGGGTCTCTCAATGCAGAGAAGGTCTTTGAACGGGTAGAATGGCCTTTCGTATTTGCAGCTATGGAACACATGGGGCTTGGTCCAAATTTCCTTTGCATGGTTAAGGTAAATTATTAAAACCCTTTGATGCGTTTCTCCATTAATGCCCTAATCTCCCCAAGCATTAGCATCACAAGGGACGTCAGGCAAGGGTGCACTCTCTCCCTGCTCTTATCCGCAATATTCCTAGAACCACTACTAGCTTTGATTCGACAAAACTCACTCATCCAAGGTATTCCATACGGAGGAGAGGCTCACAAAATTGCGGCATTCGCTGACGATATGATTCTTAACCCCAACACACTGTTAGGCAGAAACCTGTGGAGTTCCCTTAGGGACCACTGCAAAAGATTTAGGACTACAGGTGGTTGGCAGTAAACCCAATTTGTAGCAGTCTGTACCACCCAGATTTACCTGGTAGCTGTGGCTGAGCAGTCAGACTTCTCTCAAGATGAGTTAGGCAGTATGCAGAGTATATACAATAGGTACAGAGACACAGTAGAACAAGCAAACACTGACCAGAGCTTTGGTGTAAACGTATATATTATTTATTTAAAGACACACTTATAATTTACACTAGCACAAAAAGAGGCAACTAAATTCAAAACACAGTCACTATTACTAGATGTACATCCCTTATTCCTTATTAGACCAGTCTTAGTTAACACCACTTATTTCCAGACAGAGGTGAGGGCTTAACTAAAGATGGCACTCCAATAAGTTAAGAAAAAGGGAGGGAAAAGGCAGAAATTAGGAAAAGCACACAACACAATACTTTAGAAGCACCCAGTAAGGCAGGAAAGTCAAGTCTACTTGTGAGCAAAAAGTTCAGAGGCCAGGCTCCCAGTTAGAGAGAACAGAGCACCAATGCGCCCAAGATCACACAGCTAAAAAGTCTTGAAAGGTCTTGCAGGGAGTTCAGCAAAGAATTAAGTCAGCTCAGAAAAGTTCAGTTAGCCAGCCTAGGGCCAACCCAAGTGGTAAGTGGAAGCTTTAAGAGTCGGTCCACACAGACCGTTGCGAGGGAGGCCAGGCGGACACAGTACCTTCAAAGTGGAGAGGATCCTCCAGCGGGGGCAGTTATTCCTGGCAGCAGGTGCAAGTCACGGCGTCGTCCAGAGGAAGAGACGGTCTTGACGTGGAGGAAAGCTGAAGGTCGTTGCACTGCCAGGGAAGAAACCAGCCGCAGAGTTCTCCGGTTAAAAAGGTAAGACCCTTTCATTCGCAGTGGTGGAAAAACCGTGGTATTCCGGTTGCCGGGGTGCTTGGCATGGGCAAGGCAGCCACGAGATGATCCGGGAAGGCGAAAAGACGGGCAAACTGGTTATTCCCACCAGTCAAAGGAAGAAGACTCTCCGGACTGGAGATCTCCTCTGTCGTCGGGAAAAGTGGTGAGACGGTTCAGCAGGGCTCCACCGGTGGTGTCGTCGTTGCAGGTCGGCTCAGCTTCTCCCTCTTTGGATTCTTTAGGTCCTGTGGTGACTTCTGAAGTTCCAGTCCCCAAAGCCCTGCTTTTATGAAGCAAACCCCCATTCATTCAGCCTAGCTGTCAATCAAACATGCTAAGTGGTGAGCCGGGCGGCTCACCACTTGGGCCAATCACACAAGAGTGCAACTTGAGTTGCCAAGGCAAACCCCCTCCCACACCCCCTGTGGTACCCAGACAGAGTGGCACCACTTTTGGAGGCTTCTGTGGAGAAGCTCGCCAAAAAGTGGAACAAAGGGCCAGACTTGGGTCGGAGTCACATAAGCGAACACAAACGCCATTTTTGGAACAGAGTTTCGGCACAACTTACCAACCGGTGATTTAATATTAATTTAATAAACCGGTGTTATGTACGAGGCTAAATTGAAAAGTGGTAGCCTCGAACAATGGGAAAATCCCATAGGAAAATATTTGCGGTCGAATATAAAAAGTAGTATCCACTGCCACCAGCCAAAACTCGATCAGGGGGGACGGAGACGTGCCCCCTCGAACAGCCGCCCCCGGGCCAATCGAATTGCCCCAACCAGTACGTCCACAATATGATGGTTTGTACTGGTTCCTGTTCATAATTTGGGACAAGTACAGCCAATGGTGACTTTACATGCCCTGGGAGACATTAGTCAGTCCCAGGGTATGGAGTCTATGTTTGGGGGTAGCTACGACACCCTTGGGTTACGGCACGGAGGGTGCTATGTAACCCACATACCAAAAACACATGAAGCCCTATGGGGTAAAGGACCCATAGCCCATAAAACACATTCAAAGTCAAAGGAACACCTCAAACCGTGTCTAAGAGTGGGAGAAAAAGAGTCTCACTCTTAGCAGGAGAAAAAAATAAACCCCAAAAAATCCAGCAAAGCTGCTGGGGGACTCACTAGGTTTGGGAAATTAGCTTTTACAGAGAATTCTCTGTAACACACACGTATCAACCTCGATACCAGCCTTAATAAGGGAACTGGTCAAGGTGGAGCAAGTGGCAGGTCTTAACATGAACATCACTGCTAGGCCTTGTGCTCTCAGAGGCACAACAGGCGGATCTAGCTAGATACTCCCCATATGCAGTCGCAGCTGACAGTATAAAGTACTTGGGGGCGAACATAGCTAATTCAATATCTAAGCTATAGGGAGCTAACTATCCAGCCCTGTTAACCCAGGTCAAGGCGGATTTGGGGAAATGGTTGCCTTTGCGTATCTCATGACTGGGTAGGTTTGCCACAATAAAGATGGTAACGCTACCCAGGGTGCTGTATTTTCAAGTGCTACCCAGGGAGCTGTATTTTCAAGCGCTACCCATCAAGATCCTGCTGGCCTTTTTTAAAGACCTACGTAGGATGGTGTTGTGCTTCATCTGGCAAAATAAAAAACCTAGAGTGGCCCTGAAAACCTTGATTGCTCCCAACCACAAGGGGATAAAGGAGTAGGCCCCCGGAACTTCTACAAATACTACGAAGCGGCCCAACTGAGGGTTTTTAGGGAATGGCTATCGGGGGACGCAGTGACTTGCGATATCTGGGATAAACTGGTTGATCAAGAGGGTATATCTACATGCCCATACCCTTTCATACCCATGTTCGGTAACCCCCAATTCTCCCCGGGGATGGAGCGGGGCTCCTTCAACCACTGGCACAAGGTGGGGTGCAAAAAAGTTGGAGATATGATGACGAGGGAAGGTATAACACCTTTTGAAGATTGCAAGAAACAACTAGGATTGACTGAGAAAGATAGAATGGTGCATTTTCAGGTACGACACTAGCAGACGAACCAGGAAATGAAGGGATGACCTCCAGGGAGAGGACACCGTTTGAATTATCACCACCCATACAGGGGACAAACAAATGGCGATTCTAATGGATGTGGGAACACATACATCGTGGTGGTATATGAAGTGGGAAGCATGTATGGGGCAGGGGATCTCAAGAGACTAGTGGGAGAACCTGTGGTGAAACATACCGAAATTAACCAGATCTATCCAGCTCAGGGAGACCTGTTACACAAAGATTCAATAGCACTATAGCCTAGAAAGATTGCATGGGATGTACCCCAAAATCTTGCAGGAGTGTTGGGAGTGTTCGGGAAGAGGAGACTGGAGACATGTCTGGCTGCACTGCCCAGGGGATTTTGGAATGAGATGGGGGCCCAAATATTATCAATGATCCCTTTCCCATCGTCTATCGCCCCCAAGGAATGGATGTGCGGCATCATGTTTGACCCGGCATTTACGCTTCCTTCTAAGCCCCACAAGAAAGCTTTCTCATGGTAATGCTCACATCGGCATGGACAGGTTTGGCCAAATGATGGAAACAGAAAGAACCCCCATCTCTGATAGAATGGCTCCATAAGCTATGGGGGATATTGACAATGGAATAGGTCACCTACAGGGTGCATGGCGACGCCTGACAATTTAGACAAGACTGGGGACTGATTTGGGAATACCTTAAAAGGAGACTATATGCAGCAATGATGTCCACAGAATATACGAATACTGGACATAATTTAAGAGTCAAGCAGCCGCCATGGGGAGCAGAGGACTCATCAGCTCTAAAAGAAGGAAAGGAAAGGTGCAGTGGGGGGGTGGGTGGGGACGAAGGAGGGAGGATGGGGGTCTTTTGATATCAATGAAATGGTAATAAAAAATACATTTTAAAAAAAGAGAAATGTCCATAGACATGTCCCTTGGTGCTACAGGCGCCTCTTCTGGTCCCTGAAGCGAAGGGCTATGAGGCTGAGATGGTTGAGCTCAAGCCATGCCACCAACCTCCTATGGCGAGTTTGGGAAGAGAAGGACTGGCATATGGAACATCCGTCAGTATTGTGGTCAGGGTATAGACAGTAGATGCACTTGAGGTGCTGATCCTCGATGAAGGAGTTTTTCAGGCAACAATGTTCACAGGCCTTCAAGAGGCTTTCTCTCGTGGCATCCACCATGGCGTGTAGAAGGCCAAGGCCTGGGCCAGCAGATGCCCACGGTCCAGAGAACCGACTATGGATGCATCTCTTCCAGCAAAGGGTCCCCTCGGCAATAGGAACGCGTTAAGGAGAGGGAAGGTCCAATACACCAAAAACGCATCCCCCAGTGCACCGTTCACTGGGGATTCCGACAATCAAAACTGTTCACATTTCCTGTTGGACTCCGTTGCGAACCGATCCACTGCTGGGGTACCGAAGTGAGCGAACAACTCCTCGCAGACTTCCTGGAACACTTCCCAATCATACAAGACCGTGCTCTGCCTGCTCCGAGCATCCGCCAAGTTGCTCTCTGTGCCCATGAGATGAACTGCAGAGACCGAGATCCTGTTCTTCAGCAACAGAAACTAAAGTATCATCGCCTCCGTGCAGAGGGAGCACGAGTGCACACCACCTTGCTTGTTGAGTGCATTGCCAGAAGGACAAGTTTCCCCTGCCTGGATGGGGCAAATGCTTTCAGGGCATGCCTGATAGCTCGCAACTCCAGCCTGTTGATGTGCCACCTGGCATCTGTCGCTGACCAGAGGCTGCTAACCTGCAAATCCACACAGTGAGCGCCCCAACCATTCAGAGACACATCCGTGACCCCTCGGGTGTTTGTAACGCTTAGCTTGTCCCTGCAGGAGCGTAAATGATCCAGGACCCTGGTTATCTGCCAATACTGGTTTAAACAGGATTTTCCCCTGTGTCAAAAGAGAAAATATGGGGAATATTGGAATCAATATAATGTGATCACGATACTATGGCTCATCCTTTTTTCCCCACACTGCTGACTTCCCTAAAGTTTCCATATGCCCAGTTCTGCTCCTTACCTGTGTTTTGTTATTTGGGAGCTCTCCGTCCTGCTTTCATACAGGGGCGCGCTAGTGGGGAGAATCAGGGGGAACTCAGGCTGAAAGACTTTCAAAAGCCACTGAAGGTAAGTGTATTGACTCTTGGCAGGATTTGTGGTCAATAGGGTGTTAAAGTCTCTGAGAGAAAAAATAAAGTTCTGAGGAGAGAGCTCTCGCTTGACGTTGATCCAATGATTCTCTCTTTCTTTTGCAGGTTCGTTGAAGAGAGGATTTGCCCTTCGGTAGCACTGGTGACTTTTGAAAAAAAACAAGAAGTCTTCTCTTAAGGTAAACATGCGCGTCTAGTTTCGGAAAGGCGTGCAGTACAGCGTGCCTTCGTTGCCAAGCAAGGAACAAGTTACTTACCTGTAACTGTTGTTCTCCAGCATGGGTCTGGCATGGATTCACATGCTCATGAATATTCCCCGTCGTCAGGCTGGGAATCCTCGGTAAAGAAAAAACCAGTATCAGTTTCGTTTCTGATCTGTCTTTCGTAGTAATAACCAATCACTGGTCTCTGCGTCATACTGACCACAGCCAATGACTGCCCTCTACCTAAGCACCGCCTCTGGCAGCCATCTTCAGATTTGGAAGCACGTGAAGTGGCAGTATGACCAAGTGAAGAGCCGCAGAGGGGTAGGCGGGAGGGTTCGCATGTGAATCCATGCCAGACCCATGCTGGAGAACAACAGTTACAGGTAAGTAACTTGTTCCTTCTCCAGCATGGGGTCTGGCATGGATTCACATGCTCATGAATAAAGAATACATAGCAGTACACACATGCACAACCACGGGAGGTGGCAAAGGCTCAACATTAAGCATCACATCCACTCAACATTAAGCATCTTACCTCCTCACCAGGCTCACCTCAGGCGAACAGGTTGCGCAGCACTGCTTGGCCGACCCTGGACTCCTCCCTGGAATCCCGGTCGACGCAGTAGAATTTCGTGAAGGTGTGCGTCGACCTCCACGTAGCAGCCCTGCATATGTCCAGCAGGGGCACACCAGATAGGAACGCTGTGGTAGCTGCGATCGCTCTGGTGGAATGGGCTCTCGGACGGCCAGGCAGCGGTCGGTTTGCCAACCGGTGACAGCACATGATACAGCCGGAGAGCCATCTGGAGATGGAAGCCTTCGAGAGAGCCTTCCCCTGATTGACAGGTCCAAAGTTCACAAAGAGTTGTGACGTCTTCCGAAAACCCTTCGTGCGGTCCACGTAGAACTTCAGCGCTCTAGCTACATCCAGCGAGTGCAAAGTCCTCTCAGCCGGCGACGAAGGCGACGGGAAGAACACAGGTAACACCAAGGGTTCGTTGAGATGGAAGTCCGACGGTACCTTGGGCATGAAGGAGGGGTGCGTCCTGAGCACTACCCTCGTGTCGTGGAAAGTCAAGTACGGGGCCTTGCAGGAAAGGGCCTGGATCTCTCCCACTCGTCGTGCGGAGGTGATGGCCACAAGAAAAGCTGTTTTCCACGACAGAAACTTCAACGGGGCCGAGTGCAGAGGCTCGAACGGAGGTCCCATGAGCTTGGTCAGCACCACGTTGAGCTCCCACGCCGGGGCCGGAGCCTTCACCGGCGGGAACGATCTGAACAGTCCCTTCATGAACTCTTTCACCAGACGATGAGACCACAAGGACGTCCGCCCCGTGGTTCTGGTGTATCGGGAGATCGCAGCAAGATGAATCTTGATGGACGCGTGTGCCAGACCAGCTTTGGCCAGCGTCAGCAGGTACGGCAGTACTTGGGGAGCCGTAATCCGTAGAGGGTTAATCTTCTGTGCGTGGCACCAGACAGAGAACCTCTTCCATTTGTGTCCGTAGCATTTAAGAGTCGAGGACGCCCTGGCCTTTGCAAGAACCTCTCTGCAATCGGCCGGTATGTCGTATCCTCCAAACTCTAGCGCTGCAGGAGCCCGGCCTGCAAATTCAGCGACTTCGGGTCGTGGTGGAGGATGGCGCCTCCTTCCCTGGAGAGTAGATCCGCGTCCGCCGGCAGCTTGATCGGCGGGGACGCTGACAAGTCCAGAAGGTCCGGGAACCATATCTGCCTCGGCCACGCAGGTGCGACGAGGATCATCCTGCACCGTGACCTCTTGAGCTGGTTGACGAGCCGGATTAGCAGAGGAAAGGGAGGGAACGCGTAGAGGAACAGGCCCTCCCAGGGGAACGAGAAAGCATCGCCCATGCTCCTCGTCTGGGGAAACCTGCTGGCGAACCTCCGGCACTTGGTGTTCGTCGCCGTCGCGAACAGGTCGATCTGGGGTGTGCCCCACCGTCGGAAGAGGCGATCCACCAGATCCTGCCGTAGTTCCCACTCGTGGCACGAGCGCAGCTCCCTGCTGAGTGAGTCGGCGATGGTGTTTTTTATCCCTGCCAGATGAAACGGCACCAGAAAAATCCCTTGGGCGACGGCCCAATGCCACAGGTCCTGCGCCTCCTTGGACAGCGCTGGGGACCTGGTTCCGCCCTGTTTCCTGATGTAAAACATGGTGGTGGTGTTGTCGGTGAAGATTCTCACCACCTTGCCCTTGAGGGACGGAAGGAAGGACCTGAGGGCCCAAAACACTGCACGGAGCTCCAGGACGTTGATATGCAGGGACTTCTCCGTCGGGAGCCAGAGTCCCCTTGCGTGCAGATTTTCGGTGTGCGCTCCCCACCCTTCCAGGGAGGCATCCGTGGTCACAGTCTCCTGGTGGGCTGGGGTCTGGAAGTCCATGCCCGCCGTCAGATGCGCGCGGGTGCCCCACCACCGTATCGCTCGTCGGAAACTCTCGTCGAGCTTGATCCTTTCCTCGAAGCTGCCCGTCGTCTGGATCCAGCGCGCATCCAGGAATTCTTGCAACGGGCACATCCGGAGCCTGCACATGGGAATGAGGTAGATGCAGGAAGACATCATCCCGAGGAGGGACTTGATGGACCTCACTTTGGCCGCGTCGGCCACCAACATCCGTTGCACCTTGCCCAAGATGGTCCTGGTCCTCTCCTCCGACGGGGAGGCCAGAAGGGACACTGTGTCGAGCCTCGCTCCCAGAAACAGTGCGACTTGCGCGGGCACCAGGTGGGATTTGGCGTAGTTCACGGAGAATCCCAGGTCCGTGAGGAGTTGGACGGTCCTTGCCGTGTGGACCACGGCGAGCTCCCTCGTCTTGGCGCGGATGAGCCAGTCGTCCAGGTAGGGGTAGACGTGAATCCCCTCGCGGCGCAGCTGCGCCGCCACCGGTGCGAGGCACTTGGTGAATACCCTGGGTGCCGACCGTAGTCCGAAGGGAAGGGCTTTGAACTGGTAATGACGCCCTTGGACCACGAATCTGAGGAATTTGCGGTGCCCCTTTAGGATGGGAATGTGGAAGTAGGCATCCTCCAAATCCAACGACGATAGGAAGTCTCCTTCCTCCAGCTGACCCAGGACGTGCTGGAGGGTGACCATCCGGAACTTCTGCGCCTTGATGAACTTGTTCAGACGTCGCAGGTCTAGGATGGGGCGCCATCCCCCCGTCTTCTTCTTCACGAGGAAGTATCTCGAGTAGACTCCGGAGCCCCGAAGCCTCTTTGGGACGAGTTCGATGGCGCCCTTTCTGAGCATCGCCTTTACCTCCAGGAGAAGTTGAGGGACGTGAAGTTCTTTCCTGGCCACGGGGGGGACGCGCGGGCACCTTCTTTGAAACTCGAGCGCGTGGCCCCGGGCCAGGGCGTCCAGCACCCAACGGTCGGTGGAGATGGACTCCCACACGCTGACGAAGCCCGCCAGCCGGCCTCCCACCGGGGTGCTTCGGTGGGGGCCCGACCCCACGGCCGGTTCAATCCTGCTTGGACGCGGCCTTGCCGCCTTGACCTCCTTGGCGACGACGGCGGGGTCCGCTAGACTTGCCTCGTCCTCTGTAGGCCTCTTGCGACGACGAGCGGGCCGCTTGACGGTAGGAAGCGAAACCGCCGCCGGAACCTTTGGAGGCGCCCTTGCCTCCGCCGCTCCGAAAGGGCGTCCGTCGTTGCAGGACTCCAAGGGCCCGGGCCGTCTCAGTATCCGCCTTGATGGCCTGAAGGGAATCGTCCACTGTCTTCCCAAACAGGTTGTTCCCGTCGAAGGGCATGTCCAGGACTCTGGTCTGGACGTCCTGCCGGAAGTCCGTAGCTTTGAGCCATCCACGACGTCGAAGGCAAACGCCGTTGCCCAGCTGGCGGAACCCAGTGTCGGCGATGTCCGTCGCCACGGTGATGGCGTGGTCCGAGGCCACCTCACCTTCCTGCAGGATCTCAAGGGCCTCCGCCCTCTTGTCGTCCGGCAGAAAATCCAGCAGGGGAGCTATCTTGTACCAGAGCTCCCTGTCGTAGCGGGCCACGATAGCCAAGGCGTTGGCCGCTTTAATCGTCGTCGCTGCCGACGAGATGACTCTACGTCCCATAGTATCCAATTTCTTTCCCTCGCCGTCCGGCGGGGAAGTCGATGTGGAGGCCGCACCCCCCCCCGCTTTCTTCCTGGCTGCCGCGGAGACGACGGAGTCCGGGGTAGGCTGCGCCCGGAGGCATAGGGGGGCCGTGTCCGGGACCCGGTACTTTTTCTCGTACCGGTCTCTTCTAGCTGGCGTCGTGGAAGGGTTCTTGAGGAGGGAAAGGCCCTCATCCCAAATGTCGTCCAACAGAGGCACTGCGAGGACCGTCTTCCTCTTGGCCTCGCGCCGCTGATAAAGGAAGCCTTCCTTTTTCTTCTCCTCAGGGCAGAGTTGGAAAAGCTCGGAAGCCCTGGAGATCATGGAGTGGAAAGATCCGATCTCGTCGGGCGGAGAGGCCCTGGTGGGAGGCGACGACGGAAAATCCTCGTCGTATGTCTCGTCGTCCGTACCCGTCGCTGCCGTGTCAGTCCCCGTATCATCCCCTCGGGTGGACGGGGAGGAGGGCTGGAAGGGGCGCGACGGTTGAAAAGGAGGTGGTGGATGGATCCTTCTTTTCTTGGTAGGGGGAACACCAGAAGGTCCCGGTTCTGGATCCCCCGACGGGAGAGGTTCCTCCGTCGGTAACGGTAGCCTCGTCCTTATCTCGGAGCATAAGGACTGTATGGCCAACAAAATGGCCGCCGAGTTGTCTTGCGGCGCTGGCAGAGGGGAATCCGACGGGCGAGCAGGGGCCCCGTCGGTATCCTCGACGATGTCGTCACCTGCGTCGGGGTCCATTCCGACGGGCTGGCCTTCTTCCACGCCTAGGCCGTGGCTTAAGACCTCGATCAGCTCCTCCTCTGAGGCTGAGGCCGACTCTACGACGACGCCCTGCCCCCCCTTCTTCTTCCCCACGGAGGGTTTCACGGGGGTCCTATCGATGGGCACAAAGGAAGACTCCCTCCGAGGAGGCAGGGAGATTCTGGGCCCTGAGGTCGCCACCACTGGTGCAGCCACCACAGGCTGAGCCAGGGCCGCCGCGACCGTTTCGATAGAGGGCTTGGTCGGATGGATCAAGGCCTTCACCACCTTAGGTGCGCTCACCGCCTTATCCTTGAGGGAGGGGGCACTGCCACGCTCCTCCTCTGCCTTAGAGCTCGACCGGGGCGCCTCCAGGAGCTTCGCCGGGTGCTCGGCCTTCCTCTTACCCGACCCAGAGCGTTGGCTCGTGGTTGATGGTGCCGGGGAGGGTGCGCCCTGCCTGGCGCCCGTAGAGCCCGACCGTTCGGCGCTCCCGGTGCCAGCGGACTCGCGGTGCTTGGCCTTATGTTGGGCCCCCGTCGCCGGGGCGCCCTCAAAGGTCTTAGAAGACCGCTCGGATTTCTTCTTCTTCTCGCCAGACGGGCTCTTACCCTCCAGCCAGTTGGCGAGACGTTGATGGCGGTCCTTCATGGTCCGTTCCGACATGTTGCCGCAAAACGCACAGTCCTTTTCCACGTGCGTCTTGTCCTCATGAAGGCAGTAAAGGCAGAAAGAGTGTTCGTCCTCCTTGAAGACGTTCTGCAGCTGGCATCCAGGGCAGACCCTGAACAGCTTTCCGGGCGTCGAGCTTCCCTTCTCCTGGGCCATCTCCGAGACCGGGCCTGAGAAGCTTCTGGAGTCCTCCGAAGTGTAGCTCGACGAATCTTCACCCTTGAGGGGCACAGATGAATCCGACACGGGTCCCCGTTGATCGGATGTAGGATCGGTGGAGCTTGAGGCTCTTTTGACCGAAAGAATTGAAGTTTTTTGTGAAAAGCGCGAAAAAATAGCACTAACGCTCGAGAGCAATAGCACGAGGATCCCAACACATGAACGTGCGGTAAAAATCTGAAGATGGCTGCCAGAGGCGGTGCTTAGGTAGAGGGCAGTCATTGGCTGTGGTCAGTATGACGCAGAGACCAGTGATTGGTTATTACTACGAAAGACAGATCAGAAACGAAACTGATACTGGTTTTTTCTTTACCGAGGATTCCCAGCCTGACGACGGGGAATATTCATGAGCATGTGAATCCATGCCAGACCCCATGCTGGAGAAGTACAGCAGGGGTACACCAGACAGGAACGCCGTAGTAGCAGCGATGGGTTCTCGGTCGGTTGGCCAACCGGTGACGGTGCATGATGCAGCCGGAGAGCCACCTGGAAATGGAAACCTTGGAGAGGGCCTTCCCTTGATTCACAGCGCCAAAGTTCACAGTTGTGATGTCTTCCGAAAACTCTTTGTGCAGTCCACGTAGAACTTCAGCGCTCAAGCCACATCCAGCGAGTGCAAAGTCCTCTCAGCCGGCAACGGGAAGAAAACAAGTAACACCAAGGGCTCGTTGAGATGGAAGTGCGACGGGACCTTGGGCATGGAGGAGGGGTGCATCCTCAGCACTACCCTCATCTTGTGAAATGATAGATACAGGGGCTTACAGGAGAAGGCCTGGATCTTTCCCACTCTTCGCGCTGAGGTGATGGCCACAAGAAACGCTGTCTTCCATGATAGGAATTTCAGCGGCGCCAAATGCAAAGGCTCGAATGGCGGTCCCATGAGCCTGGTCAGCACCACATTCAGCTCCCACGAGCGGAACAGTCTTTTCATGAACTCCTTCACCAGGTGGTGCGACCACGGCGACTACTGCCCCGGAGTTCTGGTGTAGCGGGAGATAGCCGCCAGATGGATTTTGATGGAGGCATGCGCCAGCCCCGCCTTGGCTAGCAACAGCAAGTACTGCAGCACTTGAGGGGCCATAATCCGTAGAGGGTTGATCTTCTGTGCACGACACCAGACAGAGAACCACCTACAAGTCGAGGAAGCCCTGGCCTTGGCAAGCACCACCTTTCAGTCCGCCGGGATATCGTAGCCTCCGAACTATAGTGCTGCAGGAGCCAGGCCTGTAGGTTCATCGATCCTGGGTCGTGATGCAGGATCGCGCCTCCTTCCCTGGCGAGAAGATCTGAGTCCGTCAGCAGCCTGACTGAAGGGGACGCTGACATGTCCAGAAGGTCCGGGAACCAAATCTGCCTCGGCCACGCCGGTGTGATGAGGATCATCCTGCACCGGGACCGTCTGAGTTGACTGATGAGTCGCAGAGGCAACAGCAATGCATAGAGGAACAGGCCGTCCCAGGGGAAGGAGAATGCATCGCCCAAGCTCCCCGGCTGGGGAAATCTGCTGGCGAACCTCCGGCACTTGGTGTTTGTCGCCGTCGCAAACAGATCGATCCGGGGACTGCCCCATCGTCGGAAGAGATGATCCACTTGATCCTGCCGAAGCTCCCACTCGTGGCAAGAGCTCAGCTCCCTGCTGAGTGAGCCGGCAACAGTGTTCTTCACTTCTGCCAGGTGGAAGGGTAACAGGAACATCCCCTGAGCGACGGCCCAGTGCCACAGATCCTGCACTTCCTTGGAGAGAGCCGGGGATCTGGTGCACCCGTGCTTCCGGATGTAGAACATCGTGGTGGTGTTGTCGGTGAAGACCTGCATCACTTTGACCTTGAGGGACAGAAGGAAGGATCTGAGGGCCCAGAACACGGCCCGGAGCTCCAGGACGTTGATGTGTGTTAGGCAGAATTATATGCAGTACCCTTTGGGAACACCACACACAATTAAGACTACAAGTGACAGTACAAATTCACCTTGTACAAATTCACCTTGGGTACAAGCCTGTACTACACAGAAAGAGTGGTAGCAATGGCTGAGCAGCCAGACTTATCTCAAGAGAAAGTGAGCAGTATCAAATAGTTACACAAAAGACAGCAATTACTATGATTCAGGCAAACACTGACTCAAGGTTTTCAAGTAAAATAATATACATTTATTTAATCCTCAGTTGTATAACATTTCACTAAAGTCAAGCAGTTTAAAAATCACACTCTTAATACACCACACTACTCCCAATAATTTCAAGACAAGTTAAGCTCACAAAATGAAGTGGGAGCAAAATGGCAGTCCAGTAATTTAAAAGGGAGAGAAAGACAAAGTTAACAGAAATTGAACCACACCAACAGTTAAGTACTCAGGGCAAATGAGCAAGAGGAACTACAGTGATAGAATCGGGTAAAAAAGGCTTAAGGCCAGAGTCAATAGGTCAAAAGTCTTTTGCTCAAGATCACATGGTTCAGGGTAGTTCGCAGTAAAGTTTGTGCCACGAGTTCCGGACGAAGTTGGTCGGCAGAAAAGTTAGTTCAAAGAGAAGAACAAGTCCTCAGATTGGAGAAAGATTTCACACACTTTCCCGGCAGCTGAACGAAACGAACAACCGGGTTTGCACACTACCTTAAAACTGAGAGGGAGATGTAGCTGAGGCGGACGTTCCTGGGAGTTCCTGCAGGCTCTCAGTTCCTGAAGCAACTGTCGGACTGACACGAAGTAGGAAGACTGGAGGGTCCTGCACTACCCAGGGAAGAAACCAGCAGCAGAGCAAAGCAACAAATAAAAGGTGCACTCCTTAAAACCCAAGCAGGGTCCGACCTTCCTGGCTATCCGGCCCGCTGTAGCTCTGTACAGCGAATTCGACCAGAGGAGGGGTCCTGGCTTGAAGTTTGGGCAAACTGGTTGGTCCCACCAGCTCAAGGGAAGAAGATTCCTGGAGGATCCTCTTTTGTCGTTGGAGTTGAAGATTCAGACCTGCAGCAGGGCTTCCCCGGCGGTTCAGTCGTTGTAGGGCTCCTCTTCTGTCAGCTCCTCATTGGTTCTTTCATTCCAGTGGCGACTCTGCCTTTCCAGTCCCAGAGACCTGCTTTTTATGCAGTTTTCCCCCATTCATACAGCCTGGCTGTCAATCACAGAGCAGGGCTGCTGTCCTGGCAAGGAAAGTCACCCAGCCAATCAAACAGGAGTGCAACTGGGGTTACCAAGGGAACCCATGGCAGGGGTCCCAAGATTCCTCCCTCACATCCTGCCTACCCAGACTTTCAGGTGCTTTAAGGAGGGCTTCCGTGCAGAAGCCTGTGAAAAGACGGCGAACAAAGGGATCAAACCCGGTATGGCGCGCAGAGTAAAACACGAGAACGACTTTTACAAAAAGAAAAGGCGAATGAACCCAGCCACAGCCGAAACAAAATATATTTGGTCACCTAGTGAATCTCTCAGCAGCTTTGCTGGATTTCAGGTGTTTATTTTTTCCACCTGGTAAGCGTGAGAGCCCTTTTTCCCACTCTTACATGTGTTTTGCCATGTGTATTTCTACTGTTTGTGTGATCTTGTGCTCTGGAGCTACACACTCCATGAGCCCCACTTTTGTGTGTGTAACACAGCACCTTCCGTGCATCTTTGAGACTTACCTCTGACTCAATTCTTTTGGGGCTAACTACTGTCCCCCAGAAACAGATAAAGTTGCCATTTACTTTATGTAGTCATTTAAAACTACAGACCCAGCACACCCCATCTTACATGGAGTATTGGATGGGTTAGTTCCTATCCCTTTTTGTCTGTGCCTCTCTGAGCTCTATTTTGCTCTCTTAACACTAAGACTTGGCTGGTGGCGGTGGTATCTACCCTAACCTTTCTACCGCGATTATACTATATAAACATGGTACTGTTTTAGGCTATCCTATTAGCCTCAAACTTAAACCCGCTTGACCAAATACTTTTTATTTCAGCTCCGGTTGGGTTTTATTTCCATTTATTTTTGTTAAAGTCCTTCTTGTGTTTTACTTTGCGCGGCAAATCAGGTTTGCCTCCTTTGTTCGCCGACCTTTGGCGGGCTTCTGTCCACAAGCCCTCCTTTGGCGTCTGGGTGTCTAGGTGTGCGGAATGTGAGGGAGGGGTGTAGTCAACCCATGCACAGGGTATCCTTGGCGACCCAAGTCGCACTTTGTCTTGATTGGCTGAGGTGGTTGTCCGGGCCGGACAACCCCCCTGCTGAGTGTTTGACAGCCAGGTTGTGTAAATGGGGGATTTTGGTAAAAAAAGGCAGGACTCTTTGAGCTTGAAGTCAGAGTTCCCACTGGAACTGCAAAGAACCGAAGAGAAGCAGAGAAGAAGACGGCTGATGCAACTCCCGAGTCCTGGTGAAGCCCTGCTGCAGTCCTGAGCTATCTACCCTTCAATGCAAGAGAAGATCCAGTCCGGAGTCTTCTTCCCTTGAGCCTGGTGGGATCAACCAGCTCACCTTCAACAAGCAGAGGATCCTCTTCTTGGTCGAAATCGCAGCACACAGCTGTAGTGGTCCGGACAGCCATCTGAAGAGCCTCTCCTGTTTTAAAGGAGTGCAACTTTTATTCACTGTTGCTTTTGCTGCTACTGGTTTCAACCCTGGGTAGTGCAGATCACTCCAGACGTCGTCCTTCTTGTCCCCACGACTGAAGCTTCAGGAACCGTGAGTCTGCAGGAACTACCAGGAACAACTGCCGTGGCACCAGCTCTTCTTCATACAAATAAGGTACTGTGTCCGACTTCGAGGAACTAGGGTGAACCCTTTTCTCCTCACCAAAGACTTGTCCTTATCTTCCTTCCCTCTTATAACTTTTGCTTCCCTTTTGACAATATCTAAGTACTCCTGGCAATCTCGAATCGTGAATTGTTCTAACCTTGTGATCTTCGACAACAGGACCCCTGTCCCATTGACACTGGCGCAGGCCTATTGATTTTTATCTACGTTTTAGAAATTGTCTCCTGATTCTATCTGCCTTGACAAAAGTATTGCCCATGATTTGTATCCCCAATTCTCTTGTGTTAATTCATGTGCTAAGTGTGTTTGACTACGACAACATTTCTGTTCGCGGGTACGCTTCTCTTTCGTAAGACCGAACTGTCATTACTGTCATCAGTGATCGCGTGATAACCCCCGCTAACGTCTTTGTTTCACAACACTGGTTTGTCAAATCCAAAGGTACTTACCTCGCATTGCTCTGCACTAGGGGAATTGGTTTTGTGTAGTCTATTTTAAAGTGGGGTTTTACTTAATAGAAGTGAAGTGTTTTGTGAACAGATGTTCTAAAAATAAATGTACTTTTACTTTTTAACCAGACACCTTGAGTCAGTGTTTGCTTGAGTCACAGAAATGGTAGTCCTTTGTGTAATCTCTACTACTGCTCATTTGCTCTTGAGATAAGTCAGCTGCTCTGCTACTGCTACCACTCTAACTGTGTAGTACAGGCTTGTACCAAAGGTGAAATTGTACTACCACCTGTAGTCTTAATCTTGCGTAGTGGTCCCTAAGGGCACTGGCCAGGATTATGCCTAACAGCCACAGCAACGGTGTCCAGCATCTTCAGCATCAACACATCCATATGCTCCGGACTGGAGGAGCTGTTGGAAAATGTCTCTTAGCAGGCGATGATTTCTTGGTGGTAGCATTATTGTTGCAAAGAACGGTGGTGCCTCTTCCTGTAGGAAGAAGAGTGCACCTCCAAAGAGCTCATTGAAGGAGCTCTTGCAGTGGTGCTTATCTGAATTGTTTCTCCTCATGAGAACCGTATTCCTCCCGCTCCTTCTCAGTGAAAGAGGACTTCAATTTGAAGGGGTAAATTTTTTGTCCTTGTGGGAGGTTGTTATAATGCATGCTGACGGGTCTTATTGGGGTGCACAGACTGGCAGGAGCCCCAGTCCTCTGTGTCATGGTGTGTCCAGACACCAGAGGAACCTCTTGTGTGGGTCAGATATGGCTATCTCCAGGCAATACCTGTATGGGTTTGTTTGCAAGAGTATTCAGGGTATTAGGCATGGTGCAGTAACCAATTTAGAGCACTGCAAGTGTGAAGCACTTGGAAAAACAGGATAGAGATCATGGGGCGAATATGGCTCCATAAATGCCACTCAAGCCATATCCAGTACCATGGGCGGCACTCCTAGTACTCCAGTACTCCTGTATGTAGGAGTAAGCAATCATTAGAATTAATGTTAAAACATAGCTTGTGAGGATTCAGTAGAGTTTTAGTGCATAAGGATGGCTAACACAACCACTGATAAGCACTTGGCTGGTAGAAAGGATTACACAGCCCGGAAGGCCACATTACTAGACATGGGTTTTCAGTTATGCCCCTTTTTTACATATGGTTGGTGGCACTGCACATTTTCAGTTATCACCCACCTTAATTGGAAGAGTTTTCCTGTCACGAATGACACGTCCAAGCTCAATAACGGACTGCATTCGGGAAACTGCATTTTCAATGTTCTTGTTGATTAGTTTCTCACTAAAACCAAGAGAAAAATCACCATTGATAGACTTAAGAAGTAGTCATGAAGAAATACACAAGTCATTTACATCGAACTTTGGGACAGTGACTTGCTTTCAACAATGACAAATGCCCCTGTATAATTCAGTTTCAGGACAGGGTGTGATTTTACAAGGATATAAGATGTTGCAGGAAACATTGTCATCAGAGAATACACAAACGTTCAGCATATAATATCTCAGATTCCCTTTTTCAATCTATAAGGATATACATCTCTCAATAGTTTATGAAATGTTCTTTTCAATTATTTTAATGTCTCGTTGTGCTGGTTGTGTCCTAGCTCAAATTCCAATTCTTCTGAATTCCTCAAAGGGCAAGTGTGATATGGTCCCATTCTGCCAGGGTAAGGGGGGCAGCGTCCTGGAGGTAGGGGTGGCCAGCTTGCTACACCGTAGCTACCCAGACGAGACCTCATCTCCTGTACTTACTGTTAAGACCAATCCTTCCCCCAACATACACATACGCACTACAAGTCCCATGAGCCCATGGGAGGGAAGAAGTCAAAGGAGAAATTATAAGTTACTCACCGAAGTGACTAACATACTCATAGTCCCCTTTCCTCAATACTGTATGGGCGTCCCTTCCAAGTGACGGGAGATTAAACCCTTTTCACCAGAAAAAAACACCTTCCCCTTTACATTTAGAGGCGCGCGGCCCAGGGAGCATGGGCTGCCCTTACTCCGCCCTTCAGCGCCACACCTCAGTCCCCATTGACGCGTGGACAATAGATTTAGCATTGCCTAATGACACCAGTATTATTAGGGGGGACATTGGTGGGACGTATGGAGGAAAGGGGACTGTGGACTAAGAGTACGTTAGTCACCACGGTGAGTAACTTATAATTACTCTTACGTCGCCTTTCCTCCATTCTGTATAAGGGATTACAACTGATTGTAGCTCCAGGGTGGAGAAGAGACCCTCCTTAAGCAAATAGGTTTCAGAGAACCGCCTGTCCGGAAGCTGCATCAGATCTAGAGCTGGCTTCCAAACAGTAATGCTTGCCGAAAGCAGAAGGAGAGGCCCAAGTGGCCACCATGCTTATGACTTGCCAAGGGACATGGTGCTGGAATGCGATGGCAGTTGCCTTGGCCCTGACCGCGTGGGCATGCATGTTGGCTGGAAGCGGCTTGTGCTGGACTTCATACGCTTCTTTGATGGCCGAAACCATCCAAGGGGCTATGGAAGCCTTCGAGGCCTCATAGCCTGGTCTAGAGCCTCCAAAAGTGATAAACAGGGCGTCCGATTTGCAGAAGCCCTTGGTCCTGTCCAAGTAGAATTTCAGAGCACTCCCGACATCCAGGCAGTGCAGCACTCTTTGTGCTTCGTCCTTAGGATCGGGAAAAGACGTAGGAAGGATTATTTCCTCGTTAAGGCGAAAAGCTTACGGACGTGGGCAGAAATGCTGGGTGCGTCCGCATGACTACCTTGTCTTTGTGAAAGGTGGTATATGGCTCAGAAGCGACCAGCGCCTGGATTTCGCGAACTCTACGAGCCGACATAAGCCCGACTAGTAAGGCCGTCTTAATGGTGACCATCCTGATGTCCACGGACGCCATTGGCGCGAATGGTTTGTGTGCCAGTGCGTCCAAGAATATGTTAAGGTCCCACACCAGGTGCGGTCGATTGATGGGCGGGTAGAGCCTAGAGAGACCCGTTGGATGTTTTTTGACGATCGAGTTGGCGGAGGAAAAAATGCCTTCCTCCGAGTTCTTGTAATCCCCAATGGCTGCAAGGTATGTGCTGCAGGTGATCACCTGTACACCTAAATGAGTGAGGTGCGCCGAAAAGGAGAGCACATCGTCCAAAGTGCAAGCCAAGGGGTCAATTCCCTTGGAGTCTGCCCAGTGGCAGACGCCAAGGGGTCAATTCCCTTGGAGTCTGCCCAGTGGCAGAATCTGGTCCATTTACTTTTGTACTGGGCCCTGATGGCTTTGCTCCAGGCGCCTTGAAAGATCTCCAGATTGGCCTGTGAGAGGCTAAGGTGCCGAAGCGTTACCTGCTCAGGTACCACGCTGTGAGGGCTAGTTTCCCTGGCGCAGGGTGGATGACTGCCCCCCTGCTGCGCCAGAATATGTGCTGGGCCCGTCGGAAGTTTTATCGGGGGCAGTAGTTCCAAAAACCATGGCCTGGCCGGAGCTATCAGAATGATGAGGAGTTGGCAAGACTCCTTGATCTTGCAAATTACCCTGCGGATCAGAGGAGTGGGCGGAAAGGCGTAGGCTTTCATGGCGGTCCACTGGAGGTGTAATGTGTCGCCCATAGAGCCGGGGCCCTGACCTTGCCAGGATGCGAACTGGGGACACTTCTTGTTGTGCCAGGTGGCTAACAAGGTCGTTTAGATGCCACTCGCAATTGTCCACTCCCAGCTTGCTGAGCCTGTCCGTTTCCAGGTTGGATTCCCCCGGGAGGTTGACTGCGAGAGGCAAAATGTTTTCCAGGGCCCATTCCCACATGCTGATCGCCAGTCTGCACAGAGGAGGGAATCTGGTGCCTCCCTGCTTGTTGACGTAGTACATGCTGGTCGAGTTGTCTGTCTGGATAAGGACAACCTTGCCCTTGAGAAGTGGTAGGAATGCTCTGAGCGCTAGCCAGATGGCGTTCAGCTCCAACCAATTGATGTGGTATTCCTGTTCCTGTCGAGTCCAGGTGCCTCAGACCGAGAGATCGTCCAGGGTAGCTTCCCCAGCCCTCAAGCGAGGAGTCTGTGGTGATGGTGGCCTGCGGAGAGGACGGCCGAAAGGGCTTGCCCATCCGTAGGTTGCAGTCCATGGACCACCATTTAAGGTTCGAGTGGAGAGATGGACGAGCGGTGATCTCCGATTGCGAGCCCCGCTCCTGATTCCATGAGGCCGCGAAGTGCAGCTGAATCCTTCTCATCCTTAGTCTTGTGTGCAGCACGGCTAATAGGACTGCTGCAAATAGACCCAGGAGATGTTGGTACCACCATGCCGAGGTCGCCTCTCTGCTGAGGAAGTGAGAGGTGGCCCTATTGATGGCTGAGATTTTTTCCTCTGACGGGAAGACCTTCTCAGAGCACGTGTAGCAATGAGTCCCAAGAATGGCAGAGTCTACATAGGCTGCAGCTGTGACTTCGTGAGGTTCAGCGAGAAGCGTAGATCGTGCAGTGTGTTTATAAGGGCATGGGAAGAGTGGCAAGCCGCTTCTGGAGATGTAGCCCTGACGAGCCAGTCGTCGAGGTATGGGTAGATGTGGAGGCCCTGCGCTCTGAGGAAGGCAGCCACGGCGTTCATGAGTCTGGTAAAGACCCTGGGGGCCGAGTTGAGGCCAAATAGAAGGACTTTGTATTGAAAATGGTAGTCCATGATCCTGAACCGTAGGAAAGAACAATGGAGCTGCCAAATCGAGACATGTAGGTACGCCTCCTTCAGGTCCAGGAAGCACATCCAGTCTCCGTTGTTCAATGTCTCCGCTATAAAAGCTGGAGTAACCATCCTGAATGTTTGCAAGGGTAGGTAGAGGTTGAGGGTGGAAAGGTCCAGCACAACTCTCAGGCCCGTCTGGTTCTTCTGAATGGAAAAATCCTGGAGTAAAAGCCGAAGCCTTGCTGGGAGGCTGGAACTTCCTCCACTGCCTGGCTCTCTACGAGCGACTGGATCTCCGCCAAAGGAGTTGCTGTCATAACCTGTGGAGGGGCTGGGATAGGAAGGCGGTACCCCGTGGATACTATGGAGAGGATGCAGGGGTCTGCGAAATTCTGTCACCAGAAATGTGCACACAGAGCAAGCCTGCCCCCCACCAGAGACACGTGGACCCGGAGTGGCATGTCATGCCTTCTTTCCCTCGAAGGCGGATGCTGAGGAGGGGGACTGGAAAAGGCCCTTACACCCCTACCCCCCTTTTTGTTGTTTGCGCCGGTTCAGCGGCGGCTAGCGGTCCGGCTGCCTGGATCTGCGTTCCTGGAAGCCGCGGAACCCTCCATATGTACAACCCTTTTCCGAGCACTGCTGAGATTGGGTGTACGATTTGGGCATGGTCTTTGTAAGAATGGATAGTGACTTTGCTGTTTGTGAGTTTGTCCAGCTCTTCGTACGTAGAGGAGTGGAAGAGGACCCCCCCCCCCCCCCCGCCTCAAGCGGTAGATCTAGAATGCGATCCTGGACATCTGGGTTGAATATTGTTGCCCAGAGCCAGGCTGTTCTTCTCATGTCCGTGGCAATGCAGATGGCACGGCCTGAGGTAGCGATATGAGCCACTGTAACGCTCACCTGGTATCCACGGGGACGTCATTCAGCCTGTTCTGACCTCTTACGACCCTGAACCCTTTTCTGGAGTCTACTCGACTGGAGACTGGGCCTGAAACACAGGATTGGTAGAGTTTAACTCCCCATTGTCTCTGTGTGCTTGAACCCCTTCTTCCCCGGGGTCCAACCCTTCCCTTTGATCCCCAGCTCACTTTGGTTTCTTGGAAAGTGTGCTCTGCGTCCTGCTTTCAGCGCAGGGGCGCTTTGATTGATGCGGGCTCGTTGCTGCCTAGTTACTTCACTGACAAGAGTCCGACAGGTAAGTATAATGAGTCTTTTGAAAAGTTCTCTAACTTCATTCCTTTCCTTCCTTAGAGGATGGCCGGCGTCCGGGGATGGCAACATGCTGCTGAGATGAGTAGCGCTGAAGGTGAGTGAGCGCAATGCGCGATTCAACCCTTTCGTTTTTGTATTGAACAGAGTTCTTTTTCTGTGTCTTTTAGGTGGCGCAACGTTTTCAGTGTGGATGCCGGTTATGAAGAAGAAATGCAGTGAGTAAGCGCGGTATGCGGCACCTCTAGATGTTTAAACACTACCTGGAGTGTCTTTTCCCTCTTGCAGATGGATGAGAATTTCCGGAGACAGAGTTCCCCCAGAGCGGCTGGGATTCAGGTAAGCGTTTGAAGCTCATACAGTCTTTAAAAATAAGCGAAGATTTGCTGAATGCTTACTAATGCCTTTTTTCTGTTCTTTTCCCTTTTCCTTAGGAAGCGGTGTGCCAGGATGGGAATGACACCGCTGAAGATGCCCGCAGAACGGAAGGAGCGATGAATGATGGGCAGAAGCGCCCCAAGGTAAGGCTGTTCCTAACGGTGTTCTTGTTCTTGCAGGAGCTGAGCGCAGAAGAAAGATGCGGGCCTACTGGAGACCGATCCGAACATAGTGTCACGCTGCAGGTGCAGAAAACACAAAGCATGTTTCTCAGCCTGGGCGTGGCTTAAATAGTCTCTGGGTATCCCAGGTGTCTCTGGGCTGAACCACACCCAAAAGACTAGACTGCACATGCAGTTCAGGGAACCAAAATATGTGGGAGCATCCATCTTGTCCCCATCAATGCACTACAAGTCCAATCCCCAAAGTTATCCTATGGGAGTGAGCGAGTCTCTTGCCACAAGCGCCAAGTCTGACTCCAAGTGGGTCTTTGGAGGGATGGAGAGGCCCCTGAGGGCCATGTAGGTGATCGTGGCCTGGCTCCAGCCTTACATCTTGGAGGGCTGGGGACATGAGGGGCAGGAATCATGACAGCCACTGTGGATTCCGTGAGGTCATGCGCCACCAGCATGGCTTCAGCTATCCCCGCCTTAAAGTGCGATTGGCACTGGGTGGGGAGTTCCGAAAGAAGACCGCAATTTCCAGCCATAACCTTTGGTTGGCAGCAGCCAGCATGGCATCTGCATTGGCCTGACGAAGGTGCAAAGATGCGGTTGAGTAGACTTTCTTGCTGTACGCCTCCAAAATCTTCTCCTCCTTGCCTAGCAGCACCACAGAGGAGGAGGAGGAGGCGGCCGAGGACGACTGATGCATGGAGTATAGTGATGCTGCAGCGATCACCGAGGAGTGTGGCTGAGGATGGGTCGAGAGCAAGAGTGTATTCGCCTCCACCTGCCTGTACTTGGCATCCAGGCGTCGCTTGACCGGCTGGGCCGAGTGGGGCTTGAGCCAACCCCTCTTGGCCAGGGAGACTACATTGGTTTGCAGTGGAACCCCTGTGTTGGTAGAGGGGCGTTGCGTGAGGACTTCAGCCGGAACCCCCTCTGCCGGCTCTACGACCTCGGGTTAGGGGAGGTCCAGGTACTCCGCCAGGCCAGCAAGACATTTGTGGAAAGCCCTGGCTGAGGATGGCGTGTCCGGATCCTCCTCCTAGTCCGTATCCTGCGGATCTCGAGGATCCTGTGGAGGAGGAGTAGATGGCGCCAGAGGCTGGGGTACAGGGACCGTAGCCAGAGGCTGAGGAGGCAGCAGAGTTGGCTGTGGAGCCGGAGGAGGCGGCTGCACCGGGGGCTGGGGGCCCTATGGAGGCGTCTGTGGTGCCGCTAGCATGGCGGGGATGACTTCCATGATGGCGTCTTTGATGATAACCTCCATTTGAGTAGACCTCATGAGGCCAAGGAACTTCTCGAATAGCACCTCCTCACTGGCCAAAGAGGTGGCAGGGGGTGCTGACAGTGTAGCGGGGGGCTGCTGGAGCCGCAGCATATCCGGTCCATATGGACGCAAAGGAAAACTGCCCTGCGCAAATGAGGGGTAGACTGTAGGCCACCTACCTGGTTGAGGCAAGTCCCACCTTGACACTCGTTCTTAGCCGAATTCCTGGAATGGTGTCGGACGGGGGCCTCTATCTGGTGTGGCAGCCATTTTGTCAAGCTGCCTGCCACGTCCAAGACTCTTGCGTGTGGATCATGAGGCCTACCCTGCTCCTCGGGCCTCGGCCTGGTAGGTGCGACACCCTCGACCCGGGGGTCGGTAGAGCTGCGTTTAGGCGCCCCCTCAGACGTATTACCGATATTAGGGCGTATCCCCTTGGACATATTGCCGGTAAAAGGGCAGAGCCCCTCGGGTGTAGACCGGGTAAAAGAACCTTCCGGTCCCTCAACACTGCGCCCGGGAGTATCCGAGGATCCCTCAACCCGAAGGCTGGTAGCTGTAGCACCCTCTGTGCACGTGCCGGCAGAAAGACCTGGCCAGTCCCTCCCGCGCAGGAGTCTCCCTGGAAAGGAGTCTCAGGAAATATTGGCCCTACCTTGGGCCTGTGCTTCACAAAGTTCTTGAGATCCTCTGGAGGCGACCTCTAGAAGAGCTCCCTCCACCTGGCTAGTCTGTTTTTCAGCGCTTCGAGGACAGTGAGTCACACGCCAAACAGGACTGCCAACCGTGGTCTGGGCAAAGGCAACGTATGCAGATGGTGTGGGGGTCTGAAGTTGGGAAGAGCCCGTTGCAGGATGGACACCTGCTGAACCCTGTAGAAGTCGACATGCGCCGGGCAGGTGCATGACACCTGAGGACGAGTACCTGAATGATAGATAAGACAAAAAAGACAAAGAAGTATCCGCGCATGGAATTACATGGCCGAAGCCAAACCCAGGAGCGCTAGTGCAGACGGCCCATTCCTGTCGACACGGAAAAGGGGACTGAGGTGTGGCGCCGGAGGGCGGAGTCAGTGCAGCGCATGCTCCCTGGCCCGCACGCTTCTAAATTTAGAGAAGGTGCTTTCGGGTGAAAAAACTTCCATCTCCTGTCCCTTGGAAGGGAAGCCCATACAGTATGGAGGAAAGAGGACGGGAAGTAAGAGTAGGAGAAATTACTTACCGGCAACATTCTTTCTATGGATTCTTCTCCCACAGATTACTTATCTTGAAAGACTATTCCCTCAGTGTCGGTGTCTCAGGAAAATTCAACACGGGGTGTAGCGCAGCTCAACTGCATGCGTCAACTCCTCGTGTATCGACCGTGGCACTGCTCGACTCCGGATGGGACATCATTCACTCTACCTAAGGGATAAACTACGGTCCCTTACCCAAGTTCTCCAGCCTTTTTCTACAGGGGCTCACACCTCGAGAGAAAAAGTGCTGTGCATGAACGTAAGGAGATTGAAAAACCTTAATTTTTCTTTGGTGGGTGGGGGCGCTGGGGAGAAGTCAAAACAAGTCCCAATCCTGGACAAAGAACTTCTCATGTTTTTACCTCACAAAGCAGGGTGAACATCCTCTCTTCCCCTCTCAATCACAATTAGCCAAGAACAGAAAACAAACCTGCCGACACGCTCATTGCCAGCTTCCATAGAGGGGTAGGCAGCAGTTCTCCAGATAAGATTTTAAGGTGGGAGTATTTTACTCCCTATTTTAAAATTTTCAGAGTAAATACAATTTCAAGGGAGTAAAAATGAGTTTTCGCCTTTGCAATATAGTAAAAAGTATGAGACATCCAGCTGACGCGTGCCAAACGTACTGTATAGAAAGGATTCTCATGCGTCACCAGTCCACACTGAATGGCAGGTTTTTCTCACAATTAAAAGATAAAGGACAGAGTGCAGCATTACCCTCTCGCCAATGGACCAGATGTGCAGCAACATTCTGAGCTTCCCTTGAATGCACAGAATCTCATGGTCAAATGTTTGCAGGACAGTTAGCCGTACATCCTTCATAGATCGGTAAACTATCGACTGAGTGTTAATAATAATGACAGTGCTTAGAAATTGAAGGAAGCCTGCATGAACCACTACATAAAGTTAAATGCCTATGTGGATTAGCTCTACGTGGACATGTCTGGCTTAGTTTCGCTTTCAGCTAGGAATGAAGCCATTTCATTTTTTTTTTCCTAACAGTGCTTGCACTAGCTGGAGTGACCAGGTTTTGAATGTTATTTTTGTTTTCTTGAAGATCTGAAAGATGCTGTAAACCCTGTGATTGGGATAATGACAATGGTTCAAGTGTGAGCAAGGAGCTTGGTGCCACTAACCAATTATAGTACCATTTGCCACATTGGTAAGTAAAGGTTATTGCATGTTTAAACTAGACATTCCATACTAGTGCGTGCCTAATTTATGGTTTTGAGGTGCACATATTTTACACCCATTTTATAATATAGAGCGTTAATTAAATTGTAGGGCTAAAAATGTTTTGCCTACACAAGATTGTAAAATGTATGCGACATGCAACCAAAAAATGACTACACTTGAAAAGGAAAGAGTTATTTACATGGAAGTCTTGTTCTACAGCATGAATTCACATGCGCATGAATATTCCCTGTCAGGCTGGGAATCTTCGGTAAAAAGAAAACAGTTTCACTTTAGACTGTAATATGCTCGTCTCATCTATAATCAATCATTGTCCTTTGGCTCATACTGCCCTCCAGTCAATGACACTCGCCCTCCTAAACTCCACCTCTGGTGGCCATCTTCAGATTTGGTAGAGCACTTAAAGCGCCAGAATGAACCAAGAAGAGCCACAGAGGGAAAGAAGGGAGGGTTTGCATGTGAATCCAGGCCAGACCCAGTTAAAGGGAAGTAGTGTGTTCCCTCTCCAGCATGGGGTCTGGCATGGATTTACATGCTCATGAATACAATTACACAGCAGTATGTATACACAACCACAGGAGGTGGCAAGTCTCAATAGAAGCAATGGAGAAATTACTCAACGTAATGATCTTTCTATGGATTCTTCTCCTGCAGATTCCTCATCATGGTAGATATCCATCATCCAGCTATGCTTTTCGGAAACTTTTTGACAGGGGGCTTAGTGGTTCTCGACTCGGCCGTCGATCCGTCTTTTCTGGCTCTTGATTGTCAGCTGAGGGAGTGACGTCAGGCACTGTATATACAGCACCTCACTACGCCCCATGCTTCAGTTCCTCCATTTTTTCCCCCACTGCGTTTGTTACTGGTTACTGTTCTCCAGCATGGGTCTGGCATGGATTCACATGCTCCTGAATATTCCCCGTCATCAGGTTGGGAATCCTCGGTAAAGAAAAAAATCAGTTTAACTTCTGAACTGTCTTTCTCCTAACAACCAATCACTTGTCTCTGGATCATACTGCCCCCAGCCAATGAATGCCCTCTACCTAAGTCCCTCCTCTGGCAGCCATCTTCAGATTTGGTGGCACGTAAAGTGGCAGTAGGACCAAGAGAAGAACCACAGAGGGGTAGGCGGGAGGGTTCACTTGTGAATCCATGCCAGACCCAGAGAGGAGAACAACAGTTACAGATAAGTAACTTGTTCCTTCTCCAGCATGGGGTCTGGCATGGATTCACATTCTCATGAATATAAGAATACATAGCAGTACACACATGCACAACCACGGGAGGTGGCAAGATGTCGAGCAGGGATACATCAGACAGGAACACCGTAGTTGCAGCGATCGCTCAGGTCGAAGGGGCTTTCGGACGGCCAGGCAACGGTCAGTTTGCCAACTGGTGACAATGGGTGATGCAGCTGGAGAGCCACCTGGAAATGGAAGCCTTAGAGAGGGCCTTCCCATGGTTCACAGTGCAAAGTCCTCTCAGCCGGCGATGAAGGCATCGAAAAAATACAGGTTACACCAAGGGCTCGTTTAGATGCAAGTCACACGGCACCTTGGGCATGAAGGAGGGGTGCATCTGAAGCACTACCCTCGTCTCATGGAATATCAAGTAAGCTGGTTTACAGGAGAAGGCCTGGATCGCTCCCACTTGTCGTGCGGAGGCGATGGCCACGAGAAAAGCTGTTTTCCACAACAAAAGTTTCAGTGGCGCAGAATGCATAGGCTCAAACAGAGGACCCATGAGCCTAGTAAGCACCACATTGAGCTCCCATGCCGGGGCCGGAGCCTTCACCGGTGGAAAACTAATGAAATAGTCCTTTGACGAACTCCTTGACCAATCGATGCGACCATAAAGATGATCGAACTGGAGATCTGGTGTAGCGGGAGATAGCTGCCAGATGAACTTAAATGGAAGCATGGGCACGTCCTGCCTTGGCCAGCGATAACAAATTTGGAAGCACCGGCGAAGCTTGAACGTGCAGTCAAAATCTGAAGATGGCTGTCAGAGGAGGGGCTTAGATAGAGGGCAGTCATTGGTTGGGGGCAGTATGACCCAGAGACCAGTGATTGGTTGTTAGGAGAAAGACAGTTCAGAAGTGTATCTGAAACTGATTTTTTCTTTACCGAGGATTCCCAGCCTGACGACAGGGAATATTCATGAGCATGTGAATCCATGCCAGACCCCATGCTGGAGGAGGTTAACCAGCCGTTAAAACGTTAAAAAGGATAGATCCCAACAGGGTGAACCCCCCACAACAATGATTTTTAAAGAAAGAGACAGAAGCTATCATCCCAGAGCCATCAACAGATGCCTTCTCGTTTGGACAGAAGCGACAACCCACAGAACGTTGAGAGGGGATGGATGGAAGGGTCGTTGAGTAATCTGCCGGAGAAGAATCGAAAGAAAGATCATTACACCGAGTTATTTCTCCATCAACGGATTCCTTTTCTTACGCAGATTCCTCATCATGAGAAGACTCCAAGCAGTTAGGATAATGGAGAAAGACCAAAACCACTAGATTCTGTAGAACCGCCCTACCAAACCTTGCATCAGTTCCCCATGCAACATCCAAGGCATAGTGCTTAGTGAAGGTATCTATGGATGAGCAAGTGGCCGCTCAGCATATATCCCTAACAGAAACCCCTCTCTCGAGGTCTGTAGAGGCTGCGACCCCTCTAGTAGAGAAGCCCTGATGCCCGCTGGAAGTTCCTTGCCTGCCGAATGGTAACACTCATAAGAACAAAATAATCCAACGTGACAGGGTTTGTTTTGTGATGGCAAGTCCTTTGCTAGACAAGGAATGGGCCAAGAAAAATTGGCCTGATTTCCTAAACTCAGATGTGAGAGCAACATAGAAGCTTAACGGTGATGAAACCGCTCTTCCTCTTGAGGGATGTGGAGTAGGGTAAAAGACAGGTAAATCAATAGACTGGGACAGATGAAACTCTGAAACCACCTTAGGAAGGAATCCGGGTCTGACTTTGAGAGATTTTCTCAGGAAAGAACTACAGAAAGGGAGGTTTGCAGCACAAGGCTTGCAGTTTGCTAACCCTCCTGGCAGAGATGATCGCAATAGTAAAGGAAAGTAGTAAAAAAGGAACCTTATTCTGGGGACCTCTTGAACACAGACGCCAAATACCCTTTGACTGTGGCAGCCTGAAGAGGCCAGTGACCGAAGTAACTCCATCACAGTGGTGGTGGGGCAAGAGACCGGGTCAATCTCACGTTCCCTGCACCACGCCTCAACTCTTCTCTGTTAGGGAGAATTCTCATTCTATGGCTGATTCCCCTCACCTAGTGAGTCCCCCAGAAGCTCTGATGGATTTCTGGAGTTCATTTTTCCACTTGGTAAGAGTGTGAGCCTTTTTCCCACTCTTACATGTGTTTTGCCATGTGTGTTTTTACTGTTTGTGTGATGGTGGGCTCTGGAGGACACCACTCCATGAACCCCACTTTTCACGTGTGTTACGCAGCACCTTCCGTGGAGTAACACAGGGATGTCTTTGAGACTTCCCCCTGACTCCATTTTCTGGGGCTGACTACTGTCCCCGTTAGGGAGAATTCTCTGTTAAGGCTAATTTCTCAAACCTAGTGAGTCCCCCAGCAGCTGGATTTTTGGGGTTTATTTTTTTCTCCTGCTAAGAGTGAGACTCTTTTCCTCCCACTCTTAGACATGATTTGAGGTGTTCCTTTGACTTTGTATGTGTTCTATGGGCTATGGGCTCCTTTACCCCATAGGGTTTCATGTGTTTTTGATATGTGGGTTATACAGCACCCTCCGTGCAGTAACCCAGGGGTGTCGTAGCGATCCCCAAACAGACTCCATACCCTGGGACTGACTACTGTCTCCCAGGGCATGTAAAGTCACCATTGGCTTTACTAGTCCTAAATTGTGAACAGAACCAGTACAAACCATCATATTGTGGACGTACTGGTGGGGGCAATTCGATTGCCCCGGGGTCTGTTGTTCCAGGGGGCACTGTCCTGTTCTCCCCCGACCGAGTTTTGGCTGGTGGCAGTGGATACTATTTTTTATAATCGACCGCGAACATATCCCAATGGGATTTTCCCATTGTTTGAGGCTACCACTTTTTAAAATAGCCTTGAACATACCGCTGGTTTATTAAATTCATATAAATTCACCAGTTGGTATTTTTCACCAAAACTTGGTTCCAAAATGGAGTTTGTGTTCGCTTCAGTGACTTCAACCCAAGTCGAGCCCTTTGTTCCACTTTTTGGTGGGCTTCTCCACAGAAGCCTCCAAAAGTGGTGCCACTCTGGGTACCACAGGGGGTGTGGGAGGGGGTTTAGGCACCCTGGACTGAGTTGCCTCGGCAACTCAAGTCGCACTCTTGTGTGATTGGCCCAAGTGGTGAGCCGCGCGGCTCACCACTTAGCATGTTTGAGTGACAACTAAGCTGAATGAATGGGGGTTTTCTGAATAAAAGCAGGGTTTTGGGGACTGGAACTTCAGAAGCCGCCACAGGACCGATAGAATCCGAGGAGGGAAAAGCCGAGCCGATCTGCAACGACGACACCAGCGGTGGAGCCCTGCTGAACCGTCTCACCACTTTTCCCGACGACAGAGGAGATCTCCAGTCCGGAGAGTCTTCTTCCTTTGACTGGTGGGGATAACTATCTTTTCGCCTTCCTGGAACATCTCGTAGCCGCCTTGCCCATGCCAAGCACCCCGGCAACCGGAATACCACGGTTTACCACTACCGCGAAGAAAAGGGTGGTACCTTGTAACCGGGAAACTCCGCGGCTGGATTGTTCCCTGGCAGTGCAACGACCTTCAGCTTTCCTCCACGTCGAGACCTCTTCCTCTGGACGAAACACCGACTTGCACCCGCTGCCAGGAACAACCGCCCCCGCTGGAGCGTTCTTCCCATTTTCAGGTACTGTGTCCCGCCTGGCTTCCCTTGCGACAGATCGTTCGGGGTGACAGTAAATCCTCGAATTTCTAACCTGGGCTAGCCTGGGGCCTTTTAACTAACTTTTCCTGACTTGATCTCAATCTTTTGTGAATTATCTACAAAGAATCTTTGGGCATAACCCCACTGTGATCCTGGACACATTTCGCTTGCTCTCTCTAAGAGTGGGCCTGACATTTGAATTTCCTTGCTCTCCAGTAGACTCTGCCTCACTGTGGTTCTTTTAAAAGTATTGAAATTGTGTGCTTTCATAACTCTGCCTTTTCCCTCCCTTTTTAAATAACTTATTAGAGTGCCATCTTAGGTTAAGCGCTCACCTCTGTCTGAAAATAAGTGGTGTTTCTCACTAAGACTTGTCTAATAAGTAATCAGGGTTGTATATATATAATAGTGACCGTGTGTTGAATTTACTTACCTCTTTTTGTGCTAGTGTAATTTACAAGTGTGTCTTTAAATAAATAATGATATACTTTTACACCAAAGCGCTGGTCAGTGTTTGCTTGTGCTACTGTGTCTCTGTACCTATTGTGTATACTCTATATGCTGCCTAACTCATCTTGAGAGGAGTCTGACTGCTCAGCCACAGCTACCAGGTAAATCTGGGTGGTACAGCCTGCTACCAATTGGGTTTACTGCCAACCACCTGTAGTCCTAAATCTTTTGCAATGGTCCCTAAGGGAACCCCACAGGTTTCTGCCTAACAGTCCCCCAGAAAACAGGTAAAGTTGCCATTTACTTTACATAATCATTTAAAACTACAGACCCAGTACACCCCATTTTACATGGAGTACTGGAAAGGGTTAACTCCTATCCCTTTTTTGTCTGTGCCTCTCTGAGCTTTGTTTTGTTCTTTTAACATTCAGACTTGGCTGGTGGCAGTGGTATCTACCCCAACCTTTCTACCGTGATTACAATATATAAACGTAGTACTGTTACAGGCCATCATAGTAGCCTCGAACATAAACCCGCTTGACCACATACTTTTACTTTTGGCGCCGGTCGGGTTTATTCACCATTTCTTTTTGTTAAAGACCTTCTTGTGTTTTACTTGGCACGGCAAACCAGGTTTGCCTCTTTTGTTCACCTTATTTTGGTGGGCTTCTTCCAAGAAGCCCTCCTCTTGGTGCCAGGGTGTCTAGGTGGGCTGTATGTGAGGGAGGGGTGTAGTCACCCCCTGCACAGGGTATCCTGGGAAACCCAAGTCGGACTTTGGCATGATTGGCTAAGGTGGTTCTGCTGCAGTCCTGAGTTATCTACCTTTCAACGACAAGAGAAGATCCAGTCTGGAGTCTTCTTCCCTTGAGACTGGTGGGATCAACCAGCTCATCTTTCACAGCCAGAGGATCCTCTTCGTGGTCGGAATCGCTGCACAGTGCTATAGTGGTCCGGATAGCCATCTGTAGAGCCTCTCCTGTTTTAAAGGAGCGCACCATTTCATTCACCGTCGCTGATGCGGGCCTCATCCCTGGGTAATGCAGATCACCCGAGACGATGTCCTTGTCTCCACGACTGAAGCTCCAGGAACCGTGAGTCTGCAGGAAACTACCAGGAACAACTGCCCTAGCACCAGCTTCTTCAAAGAATAAGGTACTGTGTCCAGCTTCGAGGAACTAGGGTGAAACCTTTTCTCCTCATCTAAGGCTTGCCCTCGTCTTCCTTATAACTTTTGCTCCCTTTGTTGACAATATCCAAGTAATCCTGGCAATCTTCAATCGTGAACTATCTGAGTGTGTGATCCTCGACAACAAGAACCCGGTTACACTTGACTCTGGCGCAGGCCTATTGACTTTTATCTTCTTGTCAGAAAGTGTTCTCTGATTCTGTCTGCCTTGACAAAAGATTTTCCTCCCCAACTCTCTTTTGTTAACTCAGGTGCTAAGTGTGTTTTAACTCCGGTAACATTTCTTTCCGCGGATACGTGTATCTTTAGTAAGACCGAACTTTCACTACTGTTAAAAAGTGATCGCATATGCATTCCCGGTAACGCCTTTTGTTTCATAACACCGGTCTGTCAAATCATAAGGTACTGTTAGGGAGAATTCTCATCTTATGGCTAATTTCCCTTACCTATCCCAGCAGCTTTGCTGGATTTGAAGGGTTTGTTTTTTTCTCCTGCTAAGAATGAGACTCTCTTTCCCACTCTTAGGCATTTTTGCTGTGTGTTCTAGGCTATTTTTGGGTTTAATGCCTATGGAGTTTCTCTCCCCTCCATAGGAACCATCTTTATGCACAGATGTTACACAGCACCCTCCGTGCAGTGACAGTGACACAGGGGTGTCATAGCGACCCCCAAACAGACTCCATACCCTGGGACTGACTACTGCCTCCCAGGGCATGTAAAGTCCCGATTAACTTTAATAGTCAATTTCTGTAAACATAACCAGAACAACCGATCTTACTATGGAGGTACTGGAAAGGGTTAATAGTTTTTCGCTTATGTTCATTTCCAAGAGGGTACCGTACAGTCCCCCTCAAAAGTTTCTGGCTGGTGGCAGTGGTTACTACCAAAAATATTCAACTGGAATGTTTTCCTATGGGATTTTCCCATTGTTCGAGACTACCACTTTTTCTGACAGCCTCTAACATACCGCCGGTGTATTTTAATGTTAACTTTACTCCGGTAGGTTTTATTTGCCAGAACTTGAATATAACTTCTTTCTCGTGTCTTTCTCTAAACTCCTAACCCAGATCGGGGATCCTTTGTGCGTCCGTTTGGCGGGCTTCTGCCGAGAAGCCCTCCTTTCGGCGGCACTGAGTCTGGGGTGGGTCCATTGTGTGGGAGGGAGAGTAGGACCCCTTGACAGGGTTGCCTCAGCAACCCAGGTCGCACTCTATCCTGATAGGCTGGAGGGTCACCCGCCAAGATGACCACTCCACTGTGAGCTAGGCTGTATGAATGGGGATCTTTTTGCATAAAAGCAGGGTCCTGAGGACTGGGAGAGCAAGACGTCACCACTGGAACTAAGAAGCCGAAAAGGAGAGAAGCCAAAGACATCTGCAACGACCGAACCACCGGTGAAGCCCTGCTGCAGAGTCTCACCACTTTTCTCCACACGACGAGAGAAGATCTTCACCTGCAAGAACCTTCCTCCACGATGAGAGCCTCTCTTCCTCTGCTGGTTCACCCGAACTGCCAGGAACTACCAGGAACAACCGCCACCACAGGAGCCACTTCTTCATTTTAAAGGTACATTGTTCCGCCAGGCCACCCTTTCTTCGCAGTGGCACTGAAAGTGTTTTAAATTCTTTACCTACCTGTTGGGTTGGCCGCCCCTCTCTTTTAACATTGCCTTTCCACTTCTGCATCCATCTTTTCAAAATTGTTATTAACTAAAGACTTGACTGCAGCTACAAGAACATTTCGCTCCTGGGCCCTGGCCCCGTACCACTGACTCTGGCACAGGCCTACTGACTCTGGCTACATTCGTTAGAACTGCCTTCTTTAGATTGATTCTCAACTAGAACTGTGTTGATGCACCTACTTCTTATAACTACCCTTTTCTTTCCATGTCTAAACCTTGTGAAATGCCATTTTGCTCAGTTTTCATTGAAGTATTGTCTGTACTGATGCACTGTCTTGCTTAATCTGGTTCACAAACGTATGGGAAGTGTTGCTAGGGTGTGTAAGAAGCTATTTCTATATAACTTGTGCTTTCCCTCCCTTGAGAGAAATTGATAGCGTATCCCTTGTGTGTAGTTTTCACTGTGCCGTTTTGCTCAGTTTTCACTCTGGTTCACTTGGTCGACCATTTAACTAGGGTGTGTGTATATTTTTCCTCTGACTTATTTAACGTGCTTTAAGAACTGTGATAGATGTGTTTATCTAGAAGTGTATAAACAAATATATATCTACTTTTTAATACAAAGTTTTGGTCGGTGTTTCCTTGTGCCATAGTACTGTAAGTCTATTGTGTAAACCCCGAATACTGCTCATCTCCCTCTTGAGATAAGTCTGACTGCTCTGCCACAGCTACCAACTAAATCTTTGTTTTACAGACTGTTACAAAGGGGATTTATTGCTCTCACCTGTAGTCCTAATCTTGCGTAGTGCTCCCTAAGGGAACTGCACAGGATTCTGCCTAACAGGTACTTACCTTGAGTTGTTCTGCACAAAGAGAATTGGTTGTGTGTAGTGTATTTTACGTGTGGTTTTCATTTAATAGAAGTGAAGTGTTTTGCAAACAGATGGTCTAGAAATGAATGTAGGTTTACTTTTTCAACCAAAAACCTTGAGTCAGTGTTTGCTTGAGTC
Source organism: Ambystoma mexicanum (assembly GCF_040938575.1). NCBI lineage: Eukaryota > Metazoa > Chordata > Amphibia > Caudata > Ambystomatidae > Ambystoma > Ambystoma mexicanum. Next base: position 487,004,572 of record NC_090923.1, on the reverse strand, counting down.
ACAGTAATTGTGGTCCTTTGTGTAATTTCTACTACTGCTCATTTGCTCTTGAGATAAGTCTGGCTGCTCCGCTACTGCTACCACTTTAACAGTGTAGTACAGGCTTGTAACAAAGGTGAACTTGTATTACCACTTGTAGTGTTAATTGTGTCTAGTGGACACTAAGAGCACTGCACAGGATTCTGCCTAACATTCTCCACCTGCACGAGTACAGAGATTTTGTAGAAGGTCTGCGTGCAACTAGCAATACCTCAAGCACCTCCTCAGAGAGGTCCCAGTCATCATAAATTATCCTCTCAAGAGCCATGAATGTTGCTTGAAGGAATCTGGGGTCAGGTGGAGCACTTGACCCACCGACTGGGTTAGGAGATCCGGACGCTGAGGCAACCGGTGAGGCGGACAGATTGTCAGATCCAGGAGATCCGAGTACCCCGGTCTCCTCACCCAATCCGAGGCGATCAAGATCATGGTCGCTCTAAACCTCTTCAACCCCCTGAGAACCCAAGTGATTATGGGAATCGGGGGGCGGTCTCATATGCAGCTTGGCCTCTTGCACTAGTAAATAACAGGAGGCCATGAGATCCAGACGGCAGAGGAAGGAAGCCGCTGGAAGAGTGGCGTGGTTCTGAAACAATCGCTCATATTGCTTTAATTTAGAAAACACTAAATTTGTGCAGTTTGTTCAACAACTCCAAGAACACCATTGTATCAAAAGGTATGGCAAAGAGACAGTAATGAAACCATTTAGACAACATATACAATACAAATGCAATTTACAGCCTAAAAACAACCCTAAAATGCCAAAGTGCTTTAGTCTCTGACGTGCTGACTCCTAATATCTCATCGTACCCTTGTAGATCCAGTCTACATATAATTCCCAGTTGTAATTCAAATCAACCATGTGGATCTAATTGAACTATATACTTCCGGAGCGACAATCGAGAGCCAGACGAGACGGACCAACAATAGAGTTGAGGTTCACTACACCCCCTGTCGAAAAGTTTCCGAACAGCAGAGCTGGATGATGGACATAATGACGAGGAATCTGCGTGAGAAAAGCAATCCATGAAACACTTACCCACATAACAGACTCCCTTCAAGGAAACGGGTTGCATAGCACCGCTTGGCAGACCCAGGACTCCTCCCTGGAATCCGTCGGTGCAGTAGAATCTCATGAAGGTGCGGGTGGAACTCCACAAAGCAGCCCTGAAAGATGTTGTGCAAGGGAACACCAGAAAGAAACACAGTCGTCGCTGCAAGGGCTCTGGTGAATGGGATCTCAGCTGGCTCAGTAGGGGTCTGTTGGCCAGATGATGACAATGCATGACACAGACGGAAATCCACCTAGAAATGGCAGCCTTGTACAGGTCCTTCGCATGTCCCACTGGCCCAAAATTGCCAAACCACTGAGATGTCTTCCGAAAATGCTTCATGTGTGCCACATAAAACTTCAAGGCACAAGCAATGTCCAGCGAATGCAACGCCCTTTCAGCAGGCGTAGAAGGGTTCGCAAAGAAAACTGACCGAACCAAAGGCTTGCTGAGATGGAACCTCGAAGGACCCTTTGGCATAAAGGTGGGATGGGTCTGCAGCACCACATTTGTAGCATGGAAGTTGAATTACGGCTGCTTGCAGGAAGCGGCATGGATCTCCAAATCCACCTTGCTGGAGTGATGGCTAGCAGGAAAGCAGTCTTCCACAAGAGTAACTTAAGAAGGGCCAGATTCATCAGTTCAAACGGAGGCTCTGTGAGTTAAGTTAAAACCACATTGAGCTCCCAAGCCGGGGCGGGGACCTCCACCGGTGGAAAAGTCCTGAAGAAGCCTTTGAGGAACTCCTTTTCCTTTATGGGCCTGTGCGACCACAGTGATGGCTTGCCAAGTGCCCAGGTGGAATGTAATATGGCAGCCACACGAACCTTGATCGAGGTGTGAGCTAGGCTAGCCTTGGCCAGAGAAAGCAGATACAGAAGGAGCTGCAGAGTTTTGACTCTCAGCAGCATTATTTTCTGAATCCTGCACCACACTGAGAAGTATTTCAACTTGTGGCTCTAGTACAACAACATATCTGACGCTCTGGCCTTAACCAGGGCTGCAGGAGCCAGGCCGTGAGGCTAAATGATGCTGAGTCGTGGTGCAGTATTGTTCCATTTTCTCTGGAGGGAAGATCGGTAAGGGAGTAGTTTCTTACCTGTAACTCCATTTCTCCAGCGTTGGTATCTTTCATGGATTCACATGCTTTGACTATTCCCAGTCGTCAGGCTGGGAACCTCAGTCTTTTTAAAATAGCGTTTTCCCCTTGGAAAACTTCGACACTTAAGTGCCCCAAAAGGACGTTGATGGGACTCTAAGGTACCACCCAATAGGATGTAGGGTGTAAATAGACCCCACCCACGCTGCTTTTCCTCAGATTTTAACCTCCAAAGTAGAGGCACCAACTAGGTTTGCATGCAGGGGAGGTCGGCGGCGCATGTGAATCCATGAAAGATACCAACGCTGGAGAAATGGAACTACAGGTAAGAAACTACTCCCATCTCCAGCATTGGATCTTTCATGGATTCACATGCTTTGAATAGATTACATAGCAGTAGTCATTATGCATGGTGGCGTGTAATACAAACCAATACATCAGGAACGCAACACCTAAGACCAGCAAAAACATTAGCAGTGACAACATTGAAACAGATACACCAAGGCTGTGGGGGCTTACCTTACTGAAACAGGTGTTGCAGGACTGCACGTCCCATCTGTACATCTGCACCATGCTGCTGCTCCAAGCAATAATGCAGAGGAAATCTATGCAGCACCGACCAGGAGCCCGCCTGGCAGATGTCCACCTGTGGAACCCCAGACCATAATGCCGCTGATGACGCAGTGGATCTGGTCGAGTGCGCCTTCGGGAGCCTCTCCAAAAGGTTTTCCCGCCTTAGAGTGACAGAAGGAAATAGCCGATGAGACCCAGCGAGATAGTCCTTGTTTGGAGATTGCTCTTCCCTTGACTGAGGGTCAATAAGCCACAAACAGTTGTCTTGAACGTCTGAATTCCTGAGGATGACTCAGATAAAACGTCAATACTCTTTTTACATCCAGCGTATGCAGCGCCTTTTCTGCCGATGAGGAAGCAGAAGCAAAGAATGAAGGCAGAACAATGGAAGAGAGTTTATGAAAAGTAGTTGGCACTTTTGGAATAAAGTGCGGGTTATTAGCTAACACCACCTTGTCTTTGAAGAAACGTAATTACGGAGGATCAATCACTAGGGCTTGCAACTCCGAAATGCTTCTTGCCGAAGTAATGGCCACTAAAAAATGCCACTTTCTACGACAAGAACTGCAGGGGCGTCGACGACATAGGTTCAAACGGGGCTTTCATCAGACCCGAGAGCACCAGATTGAGGCACCAACCGGGAGGGCATTTCTTGGCAGGAGGAAAAGTCTGAAACAATCCTCTTAGAAAACGTTTAACCAGAGGATCACTGAACAGAGGGGTAGCATACCTCTTCCGAGTGAATCTAGAAATGGCTGCCAGGTGTACTTTTATGGAGGAGAACGCCAAACCTTTCTTTGCCAGGCTGACCCTTACACCACAAACAAAACCTTTTCCATTTGCATGCATAGGAGACATTAGTGGACGGAGCTCTAGCCGCCTCCAAATTGCGGTGACAGTCACTATGAAAGTTCAGTAGGCCAAACTCGGAGAAGTCAGGAGCCACGCCGTCAGGCTGAGAGTGCCCGGGTCTTGGCGTCAAACTGCACCCTTGTCTTGAAACAGAAGGTCCGGAGTCACTTGTAACCACACTGGTTCTGCTACAGATAGATGGAGTAGGACGGAGAATCGCGGCTGCCTGGCCTAGTGCGGGGTCACCAGAATCACACAGCATGGGTATTTCTGAATCCACTGGAGGGTCCGCCGAATGAGTGGAAATGGAGGGAATGCGTACGCGAACCTGCCCGTCCACGGGAACGCATCCCCCAGTGAATCTGGCTGAGGCCATCTGCTGGCAAACTCCTTGCACTTTCTGTTCTCTCGGGTGGCAAAGAGATCCAATGAAGGGCGACCCCATTTCCGGAAAATGCTCGACACCTGCTGTTCCTTCAGCTGCCACTCGTGGAATTGGTTCATTTCTCTGCTGAGAGAATCTGCCTGCATGTTCATCACCCCCAGCAGATGAAACACCACAATATTGATGTTTTGTTTGAGGGCCCAATGCCATAGTTCCCGAGCCTCTCTCGAGAGTATCCTGGAATGTGTACCCCCCTGCATCCTGAGGTAAAACATTGTGGTTGTATTGTCCGTCAACACTCTCATGACAGAGCCGCGTATGCACGGCAAAAACGATTTTCGAGCCCAATGAACCGCTCTCAGTTCCAGCACATTGATGTGAAGACCCGATTCGATTGGTGACCACAGACCTTGAACCTGGAAGGTCCCCAGATGCGCTCCCCACCCTGTCTGAGAGGCATCCGTCACAATTGTAGCTTGAAATTCCGACTCCAGTAACGGCACTCGAGTCAGATTGTCCGAGAGCTGCCACCATCGAAGAGCTTCCTCTAAGTCGCTGTTGACCACCACCTTGTCGGACCATAACCCGCGATTTTGAGCCCACAGGTCCGCCAGAAACTATTGCACTGGCCTCATGAAGAGACAACAGTCCTTCACCGACGGAAAACATGATGCCATGGCTCCCAACAGCGACATGTACTTTCTGACCGATACTCTCGTTCCGACTCTTCACTCGGCTGCTTTCTGCTTGAGTTTTTGAATTCTCTCGACGGAAGGCTTCACCAGGCCTGATTGAGTTTGGAATTCTGCGCCCAAAACCACCAAGCTCCTGGAGGGAGATAAATGTGACTTTTCAAAGTTGACAACGAAGCCTAGTTGTTGCAACACCCACATGGTAACGTTGAGACTTGCCTGCGTCACCGCCGGAGACGAGCCGCTCATCAGCCAGTCGTCCAGGTAAGGGTAGACGTGATGACCTTCTTCCTAAACATTTCATAAATGTCCTGGGGGACGATTTTAGACTGAATGGGAGCACTCGGAATTGGTAATGATTTTGACCCACCACAAATCGCAGGAATTTTCTGTGTCATCGACGCATAGGTATGTGGAAATATGCATCCTGCAAATCCAACGACGCCAGAAATTCTCCCGGCTGCACCGACCAAATGACCTCCTGAATTGTGAGCATCTTGAACTTCAGGCGTTGCAGAGTCTTGTTCAGCGCCTAAAGGTCCAGAATGGGTCGCCACTTTCCGTTGGGTTTCTTGACTACGAAGTAATGGAAGTAAACACCCTGACCTCTCTCGGCCACTGGAACCAATTCTATAGCCCCATTCTGTAGCATAAGTCCAACCTCCTGCTGTAAGATGTGAAGATGAGGTTGCACAGAATACACGGGAGAAATGGGAACCGGTGGGTCCTTGAATTCCAGAGAATGTCCCAACATCACTGTGTCCAATACCAAACGCTCTGATGTAATTTTGTCCCATTCGTCGACGTGTAGGGCCACTCTGCCGCCCAGCACATTTCCTCGAAGACCGTCATTGCTGTGATTTCGTTTGTTTACCCTTTGCGGAAGAGGGCTGTCCTCCTCTCCTTCTGGATGCCTGAAAATCACGGCTTCTTCCTGTAGACTGTACTGCCCATCTATATCCTTGTGAGGAGTATCCAGACCGATTGTAGTTCTGGTCTCTGGAAGCAGCAAACCGGGTGTTTCCTGAAGCTCCACGGGGAAAACGCTATTTCAAAAAGACTGAGGTTCCCAGCCTGACGACGGGGAATATTCAAAGCATGTGAATCCATAAAAGATCCAATGCTGGAGAAGTGGAGAAAGCCAAATTTACTGAGCCGCAGACAGACCAAGCAGGTTCGGGTACCAGAGCTGCCGTGGCCAGTATGTTCAGCCTTTGACAACACGCGCTTCGATCTTCCAAGCTCAGGTCTTCTTCAGGGCGTGTCTACTGCTCACAATCACTATTTTCTATGGTTCCTAATCTTAATGTTCCACAGTCACTTGAGATTCCTTTGGGTGAACCAATGCGATTCCTTAAGCAGCTGAAATAATGTACTCTTAAATAATGTATTCTTAAATAAGTTCCATGATCAATGTCTCACCAAAATATCAGGAAGTGAGGCACGTAAAGGGGTCCCGATACCTCTACCGGCATGAAGTCGATAAATTCTACCACCTAGAGGTAATAATGGATTTGGTGTTGGGTCTTCTAGCAGAAAGGAGTACTCCTAATACTGCAACCATTCAGCAGCCAGGCAAGACATTTCAGGATGTGGAGGTTCGGGTGTAGGACCCTCTTCTCTGGAAATCATACTCTGCAAAAGATGCCAAGGAGGGAGGGGGGATGTCCACGTTCCCGGGGCCCAGTCCGGAGCTTTTAAGGTCATCATAAACCTGAACAGGCGTGGTCTCCTGAAAACTAGCGAAATGACACGGAATGTCAGGAACACACAGAATAGGTTGAAGTCCAATCCAACCATCAAGTTGCCTGCCAGAGCTCCCGGATGAGGAAATTCCCTGGAGCAGGACCACATGCACGTCCGGTTGACACGAGAAGCAAAGAGGTCCACCCGGGGAGTACCCCAATGGCAGAAAATCCGCTCCAGAACTTCCTGGTAGAGCTCCCATGCGTGGGCGGCGGATGACTGTCTGCTCAGTCAATCTGCTATAATGTTCTCCTTGCCGCCAGATGGGACGCAGTTAGAGACACACTGTTACCCAGAACCACAATCTCATTGCTTCTCTGCACAGAGGCAAAAAGCCCAGTCCACCAGTCGTCTTGAGATAACAGACTGCCCCAACAAATCGCAGGGACTGCAACAGTGACATCTGAAACTTACTGATGCTCAGAGAGAAGCCCAAGCTGAGCAATAGATGCATCAATGCCTGGACTGAAGAGAGATTTCGGATGAGCTAGTCATACATGTCTTTCCCCACCTGGACATCTTCTCCTGAAGTGAGCTTCAACCCCTGTCAGCTTGAAGGAATTGGGTTAAATTAACCATCTTGAACTTGTCCTTGAGCAGGTACAGATAGAGAGCCCCAGATCCAGTATGGGATGCAAGACCATCTTTTTTGGGAACAAAAAATAGGTTGAGTACCAGCTCGTTCCTCAATCCGAACGTGGCACCAATAACGCCTTTTTCCAGGAGTTGACAGACTACCTACAACAGGAGAGAGTTTGGCGGTAAGAAGTGGCCAGAAGGAGAGGTTTGGAGGGCGTGGAGACAATATCCCTTGTGAATCACTTGTAAAAACCCTGCATCAGACGTGGTGAGATACCCATCCATATCAAACAGTGAGATTCTCGCTGCTATGGGTGGCTGGATCAGTGGGAGTTGTATGATGGAGGTCTTCACAACTGTGGCCACGGAGGGCATGGCAGAGACAGACAATCCTCCTCTTGGAGCACCTCAGCTCCTACATTTGGCGGGACGGCATTTCATTTGTTGTTAGCCTGGAGGTGATCGTGCCCTACTTATGTACAATCCCCCCACCTGCTTTTACTCATGGCAGCACTGGGATGTTGGTGCTGAACCGCCAGACACTGGGGCTTGGCAGTCACCCTCGGGGGTGGGTGTTCGGGAGAATTCTCATTCTATGGCTAATTTCCCTTACCTAGTGAGTCTCGCAGCAGCTTTGCCGGATTTCTGCAGTTTATTTTTTCCACCTGGTAAGAGTGTGAGCTTTTCCCCCACTCTTACTTGTGTTTTGCCATGTGTATTTCAACTGTTTTTGTGATTGTGGACTCTGGAGTACACCACTTCAGAAGCCCCACTCTTTGTGCGTTACACAGCACCTTCAGTGCGGTGACACACAGGGTTGTCTCAGACTTACCACCGACTCCATTTTCTGGGGCCGACTACTGTCCCCCAGAAAAGGGTAAAGTTGCCATTAAATTACATAGTCACTTTAACCACGGATCCAGTACACCCCATCTTATATTGGAAAGGGTTAATTTTTAGCCCTTTTTATCTGTGCCTCTTGGAGCATTGCTTTGCTCCCTTAAGATTAAGACTTGGCTGGTGGCAGTGGCATCTACCCTAATTTTCCTACCGCGATTATATTACATAACGTGGTAACGTTTTGGGCTATTTTAGTAGCCTCAAACTTTAAACCCGCTTGCCCAAATACTTTTTATTTCTGCTTCGGTTGGGTTTAATCGCCATTTTCTTTTTGTTAATATCCTTCCAGGTTTGCCTCCTTTGTTCGCCGACCTTTGGCGGGCTTCTGACCAGAAGCCCTCCTTTGGCGTCTGGGTGTCTAGGTGGGCTGAATGTGAGGGAGGGGTGTAGTCACCCCCTGCACAGGGTCTCCTTGGAGACCTAAGTCACACTTTGTGTTGACTGGCTGAGGTGGTTGTCCGGGCTGGACAACCCCACTGCTTAGTGATTGACAGCCAGGCTGTGTGAATGGGGGATTCTGGCATAAAAGGCAGGACTCTTGGGCTAGAAGGCAGAGTCATCACTGGAACTGAAGAGAAGCGGAGAAGAAGACGGCTGCTGCAACCCCGAGTCCCGGTGAAGCCATGCTGCAGTCCTGAGCTATCTACCCTTCAACGACAAGAGAAGATCCAGTCCGGAGTGTTCTTCACTTGAGTCTGGTGGGATCAACCAGCTCACCCTTTCTTCAGTCAGAGAATCCTCTGCTGAGTCGAAATCACTGCTGTGCTGTAGTGGTCCGGATAGCCATCAGAAGAGCCCTCTCCTGATTTAAAGGAGCACACCTTTTATTCATTGTTGTCTTTTTCGCTGCTGCTGGCCTCATCCCTGGGTAGTGCAGATCGCTTCAGACATCGTACTCCTTGTCCCCACGACTGAAGCCACAGGAACCATGAGTCTGCAGGAACTACCAGGAACAACTGCCGTGGCACCAGCTTTTCTCCAACAGAATAAGGTACTGTGCACATTTGGTCGTTCATTCCGTCTGGCCATCTGGAATCGGGGTGAACCCTTTTCCTCCTCAAAGATTTGTTCCTTCTTCCTTCCCTCTTATAACTTTTACTTCCATCTGACAATAAGTACTCTTGGCATCTCGAATCTCGAACTGTTCACCGTGTGATCATGAGCAACTGAGCATCTGCTCCATTGACACTGGCCCAGGCCTATTGACTTTAATCTGTATCTTTGAACGAGTCCTCCGATTCCCTTGCCTTGACAAAAGTATTGACTGTGATTTTATCCACTTTTCCCTTGTTTGAAATTCTAAAGTACAAAGTGTGTTTTAACTTCTTGAGCATTTCTATTTGTGGGTACGTGTTACTATCGCAACACCGGTCTGTCAAATCCTAATGTACTTACCTTGAATTTGCTGGAACAAGTGGACTTAGTTGTGTGTAGTGTATTTTACGTGTGGTTTTGAATTTATACAAGTGAAGTGTTTTGTGAACAGATGGTTTAAAATAAATGTACTTCTATTTCTTTCCTGAAACCTTGAGTCAGTGTTTGCTTGAGTCACAGTAATTGTGGTCCTTTGTGTAATCTCTACTACTGCTCATTTACTCTTGAGATAAGTCTGGCTGCTCTGCTACTGCTACCACTTTAAAAGTGCAGTACAGGCTTGTACCAAAGGTGAACTTGTATTGCCACGTGTAGTCTTAATTGTGTGTAATGGTCCCTAAGGGCACTGCACAGGATTCTGCCCAACAGTGGGAACCTCTGGAGGGACTCATCCTTTGGCCCAACCAAGCTATTGCCATCAAATGGAATGGTCCAGGATTTTAGCCCGACTATCCAGTGCAAAACCTGAGGTCCTCAAACACAAGGAGCTTCTCAACACGGTCTTCATCGACCATGGCACGTGCCACTGAATCAGCCGTGTCAAAGCCCGATTGTCCTATTTGGCGGGATGCCTCCGACATTATTGATGAGGGCCTTTAAAGCACTCGCTTATCTCTCCCGCAGGCTGCAAGAACAGAGGCAAAATAAGAACTTAGCCAGGAAATGGAGGACCGTAAGAGGATACTGCCCGAGCCAAAAACCTTTCTTTACCAAACATCTACCGTATGACTATCGGCAAGTAAGGAGAGAAAAAAGGAAACCTTCAGGCTTGCTGTGGCAGGGGAGTTATGCAAGGGGAGATGAGCCTTTTCCTAGGCCACTAGCCTATACATATTTGCCAGATACTGGTCTACTGTTGAGACCGAAGCAGTTTTTGTCCACAACTCAAGCACCAGGGCCTCTACTGCTGGATAGAATAGCAGTAGGGTCTCCCTTTTCCTGATAATCATCAAGAATATCCATCAATTAAAAAATTGGACTTCTGGCGTGGAAGGGCTCGATAAAAACTAAGGTCATCAGGTCTGGCATGGATTCACATGCTTCCGAATACTCCCAGTCAGGCTGGGAATCCTCGGTAAAAGAAATAACAGTTTCACTTTAAAATTCTATTTCTTTTCTAAACCAATCACTGTCCTCTGGTTCATACTGCCCCCATCCAATAAGTCCTCTCCCTAAGCCAAGATCATGTTGGCCATCTTCCGATTTGGTAAGCACGTAAAGTGGCAGACTGGTATGTAGTGGGGTTATCCCGCGAAGTCCTGCCATATCGACCTTTCCCTGAGTGAAAGGACTGACGCCTCTGCTGTAGTTTGCCTCAAGGAGGGAGCGATTTCCGTGTCAGTTTTAATGGATTGTAAGGCCTCATTCACCTTCTTTCCAAACAGGGAGGAGCCGTCAAACGGCATGTCCACGACTCGTGACTGGACATCAGGCTGAAAATCTGTGGCCTTGAGCCAACCCTAGCTACGTAAGACCGCTCCAAAACCAGTGTGGCCGATGTCTACAGAGACAGTAATGGCATGGTTTCATGAGAATGCGCCTTCACGGAAGATGTCCAAGCTTCTCTTCATCCGGCAGGAATGACAGCAAGGAGCCCCAACTACTACCATAACTCGTTGTCGTAACGCGAGCGTATGGCTATTAGATTAGTCGCTTTAATAGTCATAGCAGCGGTGGTAATGATCTTATTACCAAAGGCGAGGCGTGTCCCTCTTTATCTGGGGGGGGGGGGGGAACAGGACAGGACGAAGATGGGTTAGCCAACCTTTTCCTGGCAGCCGCCAAGACAACTGAATCTGGTGTGGGTTAAGAGCGGAGGCAGCGCTCTCTGGGGCCCTGTACATTTTGTCAAACCAGTCTATATTAGCCCCAGCAGTTGTGGGGAATCGTCAAGGTGATTAAGCCATCCTCCCATGTCTTTTAGCAGCAGTATAGACATGACAGACCTTCAGTGCTGCTCCCTGTGTTGGTACAGGACACTGTTAGAAAGGCATGTTATCAACAGTAAGACAGACAAGTGACCACAGTTCAAGGGTGTTCATTTACCTTAAAAAATGGTTTGAAAAACGCCCATCTAATCCTAAATCTACAAATGGGAGGAAGCTACGACCATCAAATAATAACTCAGTCCTAGTGGTGTCTTGTCAAAATAAAAGGGACTATACTAATAAACCTATTGCCAATCATTACTGCTAAATACAAATCGTGTGGGAAACAGTGCTACGAAAAAGAAACAAGTGTTCACAAAACAATAGGTCGGGATGTTCAGGCCGTTGGCCTCCCTTTACCACGTTTTCAGCACAGGGCAAGGTGGCACACTCTATCTTAGAACACAGTTTGGCTTCTCCAGCACGAGGATGCAGTTTCAGAACAAACACCAGGGCCTTCTGCAAAAAAGTCCCTTTCCCCCTGAAAGTCTCTTATTCGTAGAATACCATGGAGAGCAAAATATTGAAAGTTTGCTTCTCTTCAGGCTTACACAATTGAAACAGGGTATCTTTCCCCAACCTTCTTACTTCCAGATTCACTTTGCTTTACTGTCCGAGACTTTCAAAACGATATGGCTTTGCTTTAATCCAATACATGACCACACCGACACTGCTGCATTCTGGTACTTGTATTTCTTAAGATCAGTTCCTTTTACTTCACATTCAGTTAGGTTTCAAACAAGCAATCTTGGGGATTCTATACACTTTTACTCTACTTCGTGATTTCCCCGTTTTGGTTTTTAGTTTCGTTTTCTTTTCAGTGTTCACATCATTTCCCTTCCCTTTAGGGACTTCATTTTACAGGGACTTCCGATATCGTGTTCACTCACACCGGGTCACTCTGTTACTTTTAGGTTTCACTTTCTCAGGTGATTCACGGTTCACCCCGGATCCCCTCAGCCGGGCTCATATCCTCGTCTCACAATATTCAATTAGTCTCTCTCTGCTGGGCTCGGACCAACTTCATTTATTTTATAAACTTTCTTTACCTTCCTTTTTGTGTTCGGGCCACTTGCCCGCTTTACTTGGTGTCTTCCCCTCACATGTTCTGCTTTCCACCTACACGCTCAAGTCTCTCTCACTCTCTCTTTTGATCAGACTCACCGAGCAGCGTTGCGAGGTCAGCAGCTCAGTCCTTTGGTGTGAGGATGAGGTCAGGGTCTCACCACCTGCCCTTCTACATCCTTGGGGTCGGCACTGGTCCCAAGGGAACAAGCAATTGTCCGGACCTTAACAGCAAGGTCCATGCTGCCTGAATCCAACACGTAGGAGGCACGGCTCTTGGTTTTTCATCTCCAGACAATCTTCCCAGCTTGCTGTTGGTGTTTTTGGATTTGAAGAGGGATCCTCTGCCGGTCTCAGAATTGCAGCCTCCCTCTTGCTCTCGTAACTGTATCAGACCTTTCTCTCTCAGCAGCCTCCCTTTATAGACCTGTGTGAGGTTAATGGGTAGCAGGTGTGCGATTAGGGTTTGGTCTGCCTGACTTCATTAAGGGCACAGTCTGCTGACAGACTGTTGGAGTCTGTCTTCTGTGTCTTAGTGGGTTTTTCACTGGTAATCCTCACAACCTCCAGGTTGCCTCTTCTCAGTACTATACAAAAATGAGGGGGGAGATGTTGTGTTTTTGAAAATACCCACAAAAGACAGAGGGATTGTGTGGTTGTGGATAACAGGTGAGAGGGGGATATTGTGTCTCTAGGTATTCCCATGAGAATGACCCCGGACTCCACTTCCCGGGTGATCGTCCCGTACTGGTCCAACCCCAGGGACTGTATCCAAAGGCGATGGCCGTGCCCTTGCCACCCGAATAGAGTATTCTTGGGGTCCAAGTGGGAGAATACCCCTAATCCAGTGCAAGACTGAACATTGTGACTGCCCTGAACATAAGCACGTGAAAGGCCCCTACTTCATCAGGGGGCTAGTCCCTGAGGGGAACGTCATCTGGTTCCCCATCAGCGGTGATGACATCGTCAAACTCTGTGTGGGTAGTGTGTGTGGCGGCCCTGTTGTCGGGATCTGTTTCTGACATCTATGCAGGAGTCGCCTGATAGTTTCAGTAAACAGAGCTGGTAAAGGTAGACGACGTTGTAAGGTTTCCAACAGAAATAAAATGTCCAGTGACATGTCTCTTTTTGGAGGTAGTGATGACTCTGGTTGGATGGATTGTGCTGAATGCAGAGTGGTTAAGGGTGGTAGCTTGATCCGGCTTGCTTCACCCCGTGAACTTCTTGGAGCCGATGTCCTGGCCGGAGACAAGTGTGGTGACATGATGGCCGCCTCCTCTGCGTAATCCACGTCCAATTGGGATAGACTTGGCTCCAATACCACCTGGTAGAAAGGCCACCCCAAGGTTAGGGAATGTTGCGGATGGACGGGCCACTACAGCAGACACTGCGCTGGTGTGGGTGCCAAACGCCAGTGACAATGGCATTGGTAACAATTGCAAGGCAGGAATCAATTTTGCCCTTCAATGAGGTAGTCAACAGTGTCGTCGACATGGGTGTGTGTGATGCTGGAAATGCATTGGAGGGACAGGGCATCCATGTCCTTGCCCTGTACTCCCTTATGTGTGTTCTGTGTTTTCTGTACAGGCGTCCAGTTGGGACGCCTGGCAGTGCAACTCTTCTTTTTGGCTGTGGTGAACACAGACCTTTGTGATACCCTTACGGCACCCATGGGTATGGGCTGGTGGCAGCTCCATGCTGAATTTGACAGGTGCTCAGAGTATCCTCCATTTTGGGATACCCAGGCCCTGCCTATAGGAATAATTGGATTCCTGATAGGAGACAAGATGGTCCCTGGGGACTCTTGTTTTATTGCCCTTTACATTGTTTTCCAAAAGTCCGGGGAAGCCCTGACTCTGTCCCTTCCCCTGACTGGCTGTTGGATGGAAGAACCAAATATGGTATTGTGGGGAAGTCCAGGCCAGACTTGCAGGAGCCTTCCCAGTGACTATGTTGTGGATACACCCTTGGGGTGGGACCTGTGTTAATAGAGTGTGTGACCAGTATGCATTCTATGTTATGGGTGTTCTGGGTGTGTGGGTTCTGTGTGTGACACAACGAATGAGACGTACCTGCCTGAAACTGACATGAATGTAGTGTGGTGTACTGAAAGGCTGGGTGCTTGGCCCAATCCACATTCCTTGTTATGGGCGTTTGGGTGGAAGTGAATAGCCTGAATGCCTGTGAGTCTGATTGGCTGTTCGGCAAGATTGTATGTAGTAATCCTGTGGGAGACTACACCAGTTTTGTCCTCTTGGCAATATGGAACTCAACTTTTGGTATATGTCTGTACTACACAAATGGTAGAGTGACTGAGCAGCCAGACTTAAGAAGGGCCAACGTGAGCTGTAGAGGTGCAACAGAGATTCAGTGACAGGTATTCAAATAACACTTATACTCGAGGTTTCGTATTAAAATAATTATTAATTTAGCGGTCAGTTTTTAAATAAGCCTTCGAAAGGGCAATTGGTAACAATAAAATACACTTACAAAGACATTTTGAGGGTAAGAAGAGTATGCAGGAGCCTGGACAGCCAATGTCAATTGAGCAAAGTCTAGGGGAGCTGAGCCACTTCTTGGAGAGCACAGAACTCTTGCACAATGCTAAAGAGAGTTTTGTAGAAATGTATCACTGTTGGGCCACAAGCTGGGAGGCTTTTGGAAAAGCAAAGATGCAAGCAACTCTGCAAAGGGCAGAAAAAGCAAGTCTCCAGTGAGAGCAAGCAAGCTACACACAACAAGTGTTAAGTACCCCTAGTTAGACAGTACCTTAGTTCTGAAGAAAAGGGATCCAGCTGGCCATAGAGTTCAAATCAGAGAAAAATATGAGAGTGAGAAAAAAGGTCTGTCTCACTCCAGGATAACAATGAAAAGTCCTGCAAAAGAACTGGGGGTCTCCAAGGTAAAGGGGAGTTAACACAGAAATGAGAATTCTCCCCAACACCAACTGCCTGCCTGCATGAATGAATGCCCTTCTGTGTGACTTGCTGACTGAGCCTGGCTCAGCAAGAATGAATGAGGGATAGATGTGTACATCTGGGGACCTCTCACTTACCAACTGGTTCAGAAGCTGAAGTTGAAACTTGAAGCTGCTTATCATTGAAGTCCAGCTGGAAGAAGAATTGCTGCTTTCCTTCGATGAAATCTAACAACTGTCGAGGACTGATCCGAGAGAACCTGGCTAGGAGACCTCGCCCCGACCTACGAGGGAACATCTTGCAAAATGTGGGTACCCTGGAAGCTAGGGCCGAAAGGCTGTTGGGGAGAATTCTCATGTATGGCTAATTTCCCTCCCCTAGTGAGTCCCTCAGCAGCTTTGCTGGATTTCTGGGATTTTTTTTTTCTCCACCTGGTAAGAGTGTGAACCTTTTTCCCAATCTTACATGTGTTTTCCCATGTGTATTTCTACTGTTCTTGTGTGATCTTGGGCTCGGGAGCTACACCACTCCATGATCCCCACTTTTTGTGTGTGTTACACAGAACCTTCAGTGCATTGACACAGGGTTGTCTTTGAGACTTCCCACTGACTCAATGTTTCTGGGGCTGACTACTGTCCCCCAGAAACAGGTAAAGTTGCTATTTACTTTATGTAGTCATTTAAAACTGCAGACCCAGTATACCCCATCTTACATGGACTACTGGAAAGGGGTAATTCCTACCCCTTTTTGTCTGTGCCTCTGAGCTTTATTTTGCACTCTTAACACTAACACTTGGCTGGTGGCAGTGGTATCTACCCTAACTTTTCTACTGCGGTTATACTATATAAACGTGGTACTGTTTCAGGCTATTGTATTAGCCCCGAACTTAAACCCGCTTGACCAAATACTTTTCATTTCGGCTCCCGTTGGGTTTTATCGCCATTTCTTTTTGTTAAAGTCCTTCTTGTGTTTTACTTTGCGCGGCAAACCAGGTTTGCCTTCTTTGTTCGCCGACCTTTGGCGGGCTTCTGTCCAGAAGCCCTCCTTTGGTGTCTGGGTGTCTAGGTGGGCTGAATATGAGGCAGGGGTGTAGTCACCCCCTGCATAGGATCTCATTGGAGACCCAAGTCGCACTTTGTTTTGATTGGCTCGGGTGGTTGTTCGGGCCGGACAACCCCCCTGCTGAGTGATTGACAGTCAGGCTGTGTGAATGGGGGATTTTGGCATAAAAGGCAGGACTCTTGGGCTGGAAGTTAGAGACGCCACTGGAACTGCCAGGAACCGAAGAAGAAGCCGGCTGCTGCAACTCCCGAGTCCCGGTGAAGCCCTGCTGCAGTCCTGAGCTATCTACCCTTCAACAACAAGAGAAGATCCAGTCTGGAGTCTTCTTCCCTTGAGCCTGGTTGGATCAACCAGCTCACCTTCCACAGCCAGAGGATCCTCTTCTTGGGCGAAATGGCTGCACACAGCTGTAGTGGTCCGGATAGCCATCTGAAGAGCCTCTCCTGTTTTAAATGAGCGCACCTTTTATTAACCGTTGCTTTGCTGCTGCTGGCCCCCATCCCTGGGTAGTGCAGATCGTTCCAGACGTCGGCCTTGTCCCCACGACTGAAGCTTCAGGAACAACTGCCGTGGCACCAGCTTTTCTTCATACGAATAAGGTACTGTGCCCGACTTCGAGGTACTAGGGTGAACCCTTTTCTCCTCACCAAAGGCTTGTCCTCATCTTCCTTCCCTCTTATAACTTTCGCTTTTGACAATATCTAAGTACTCCTGGCAATCTCGAATCGTGAACTGTTCTAACCTTGTGATCCTCAACAACAGGACCCCCGTCTCATTGACACTGGCGCAGGCCTATTGACTTTCATCTACGTTTTTAGAAAGTGTCTCGTGATTCTATCTGCCTTGACAAAAGTATTGCCTATGATTTTGGTCCCCAATTCTCTTGTGTTACTTCATGTGCTAAGTGTGTTTGACTACAGTAACATTTCTTCTTGCGGGTACTCTTCTCTTTCGTAAGACCGAACTGTCATCACTGTCAAAAAGTGATCGCGTAACAACCCCCAGTAACGTTTTTGCTTCACAACACCGGTCTGTCAAATCCAAAAGGGAATTGTTCTGCACAAGGGGAATTGGTTGTGTGTAGTGCATTTAAAGTGTGCTTTTAATTTAATAGAAGTGAAGTGTTTTGTGCAGATGGTCTAAAAATAAAAATACCTTTACTTTTTAACCAAAAACCTTTAGTCAGTGTTTGCTTGAGTCACAGTAATTGTAGTCCTTTGTGTAATCTCTAGTACTGCTCATTTGCTCTTGAGATAAGTCTGGCTGCTCCGCTACTGCTACCACTCCAACCATGTAGTACAGGCTCGTACCAGGCTTGTACGAAAGGTGAAATTGTACTACCACCTGTAGATTTAATCTTGGGTAGAGGTACCCAAGGGCACTACCCAGGATTCTGCCTAACAGCTGTCGACCGTAGAAGGGGTTCGCCGGGGGATGTGGAGGAGCGAAGAGACAGACAAATTGATAGACTGGGACTAGTGAAACTCAAATGACCTTAGGAAGATTGGCAAGAGTGAACCCGAACGAGGGATGCCCAGAGTGACCTGTACAAAAAGTAATTTATAATTGCGAAGAATGCCATAGTGAACCCGAACGAGGGAGGCGAACTGTCGAGAGGGGTCTGAGCCTGAACGAGGGAGATGGAAGGGTTGCACAGTCACCACCTGAAGATTTGTGAATGCCAAAGGGGACTGAGCCCGAACAATAGAGATCCAAGGTGTGAGCAGCCACCACCCGAAAATTACGTGCAAACAGAAAGGAACTTTGAACTTTTGTTTATTATTCTGAACCACAGGCCTTCGAAAACAGCTATCGGAGGTCCTGGTATCATTAAGGAACTTTGTAGGGATCTGCGCCCGGAAGAGGGGGATCCAAGGGTGAAAGGCATCACCCAACGTGCAAGCAGAAAATAAGTTTTGTTCATTATTTTGAATACATCGTGCGCACGGTGGCAAGAGACTTTTTGTAGAAAAGAGACTTGACAATCAAAGGACCTCATTGCTGAGAGTGGAACTGTTGGCTCGTGCTGAGAAAGCTCGAGCGTGTGCTGGCAATATTGTTCAAGCGTAAGGATTGGCAATATTGTTTTTTGTAAAGGCCCTATTTATTTTGACATGCCGCCACTGGGACTGCCTTATTATTTGTAGATGGTCGAGGCTTGCTCCCATCTTACATTTAGGTTTAGATTAGGCATTTTTCCAACCTACTTTTGAAGTGTAATACACCCTTGTACTGTGATCATTTGTGTCTGACTTTACTGTTGCCACCATGACTTCTTTACATGACAAAGTGGGTTGGTGGAGACTTTTTGAGAAGGCCCTTCAGGAATTGGGCCATGACCGAAATAGTAAAGAAGGAACCTTGGTCTGGGGACCTCTTGAACACAGACAGGACTGCCAAATACCCTTTGACTGTGTTAACCTGAAAGCCCGACAAGGCCAGTGACAGTTGGGAACTCCATCACTGTGGTGGTGAGGCAAGAGATCGGCTCAAACTTGCGTTCCCTGCAACACGCCAAAAATCTTCTCCACCTGCATGCGTACAGAAAACTTGTAAAAGGTCTGCATGCAGCCAACAACACATCAAGTACCTCTTTGGAGAGGTCCCAGTCATCATACCACATCCTCTCGAGACCCACACATGTAGATTGAGGAAATCAGGGGTCAGGTGGAGCACTCGACCCTCTGACTGGGTCAGGAGATCCAGACGCTGAGGCAACCGTTGAGGCGGACAGATGGTCGAATCCAAGAGATCAGAGTACCACATCCTCCTTGCCTAATCTGGGTCAATCAAGATTATTGTCGCTCCAAATCTCTTCAACCTTCTGAGAACCCATGGAATGACGTGATTCGGGGCAGGGGAGGAACATTATGGAGAGGGAAGTTCCAGTGTGCCATTCGCTGGGAATTCCCTAGAGCAAAACTCTTTTCCTGTTGGACTCTGGCGAACAGATCCACTGCTGGGGTATCCCAGCGACCGCGGACCTCCTCTAGGACTTCCTGCCACACTTCCCACTCATGTGAGACTGTGCTGTGCCTGCTCAGAGCATACGCCATGGTGCTCTCTGTCCCGCCAGATTAACTACTGAGACTGAGATTTGGTTCTCCCGCAACCAGAACCATAGCTGTATTGCCTCTGTGCAGAGGTGAGCGAGTGCACAAGACCCTGCTGGTTGAGGAAGTGCACGGTCACTGTGTTGTCCGTGAGGACGAGGAAGGAACAAGTTACTTACCTCTAACTGTTGTTCTCCAGCATGGGTCTGGCATGGATTCACATGCTCATGAATATTCCCAGTCGTCAGGCTGGGAAACCTCGGTAAAGAAAAATCAGTATCAGTTTTGTTTCTGATCTGTCTTTCGTAGTAGTAACCAATCACTGATCTCTGCGTCATACTGACCACAGCCAATGACTGCCATCTCCCTAAGCCCCGCCTCTGGCAGCCATCATCAGATATGGTAGCACATGAAGTGGCAGTATGACCAAGTGAAGAGCCGCAGAAGGGTAGGCGGGAGGGTTTGCATGTGAATCCATGCCAGACCCATGCTGGAGAACAGTTACAGGTAAGTAACTTGTTCCTTCTCCAGCATGGGGTCTGGCATGGATTCACATGCTCATGAATAAAAGAATACATAGCAGTACACACATGCACAACCACGGGGGGTGGCAACAGGCTCAACATTAAGCAATACCACAACTCAACATTAAGCATCTCTTACCTTCTCTCACCAGGCTCACCTTAGGTGAACAGGTTGCGCAGCACTGCTTGGCCGACCCTGGACTCCTCCCTGAAATCCCCGTCGACGCAGTAGAATTTTGTGAAGGTGTGCGTCGACCTCCACGTAGCAGCCCTGCAGATGTCCAGCAGGGGCACACCAGATAGGAACGCCGTGGTAGCTGCAATCGCTCTGGTGAATGGGCTCTCGGACGGCCAGGTAGCGGTCCGTTTGCCAACCGATGACAGTACATGATACAGCCGGAGAGCCATCTGGAAATGGAAGCCTTCGAGAGAGCCTTCCCCTGATTGACAGGTCCAAAGTTCACAAAAGTTGTGACGTCTTCCGAAAACTCTTTGTGCGGTCCACGTAGAACTTCAGCGCTCTAGCCACATCCAGCGAGTGCAAAGTCCTTTCAGCCGGCGACGAAGGCGACGGGAAGAAAACAGGCAACACCAAGGGTTCGTTGAGGTGGAAGTCCGACGGCACCTTGGGCATGAAGGAGGGGTGCGTCCTGAGCACTACCCTCGTGTCGTGAAAAGTCAAGTACGGGGGCTTGCAGGAAAGGGCCTGGATCTCTCCCACCAGTCGTGCGGAGGTGATGGCAACAAGAAACGTTTTTTTCCATGACAAGAACTTCAACGGAGCTGAGTGCAGAGGCTCGAACGGAGGTCCCATGAGCTTGGTCAGCACTGGCGGGAACGATCTGAACAGTCCCTTCATGAATTCTTTCACCAGACGATGAGACCACAAAGACGTCCGTCCCGTGGTTCTGGTGTATCGGGAGATCGCAGCAAGATTAATCTTGATGGAAGCATGCGCCAGTCCAGCCTTGGCCAGCGTCAGCAGGTACGGCAGTACTTGAGGAGCCGTAATCCGTAGAGAGTTAATCTTCTGTGCGTGGCACCAGACAGAGAACCTCTTCCATTTGTGTCCATAGCATTTAAGAGTGGAAGACGCACTGGCCTTTGCAAGAACTTCGGTGTGCGCTCCCCACCCTTCCAGGGAGGCATCCATGGTCACGGTCTTCTGGTGGCCCGGGGTCTGGAAGTCCATGCCCGCCGTCAGATGCGCGCGGGTGCCCCACCACCGGATCGCTCGTTGGACGCTCTCGTCGAGTGCGATCCTGTCCTCGAAGCTGCCCGTCGTCTGGATCCAGCGAGCGCCCAGGAACTCCTGTTACGGGCGCATCCGAAGCCTGCACAGGCGGATTAGATAAATGCAAGAAGACATCATTCCGAGGAGGGATTTGATGGACCTCACCCTGGCTGCGTCCGCAAACAGCATCCGCTGCACCTTGCTCAAGATGGCCCTCGTCCTTTCCTCCGACAGAGAGGCCAGAAGCGCCACTGTCGAGTTTTGCTCCCAGAAACAGTGCGTCTTGCACGGGCACCAGGTGGGACTTGGCGTAGTTTATGGAGAATCCCAGGTCCGTGAGTAGTTGGACGGTCCTCACCGTGTGCTCCGCAGCGAGCTCCTTTGTCTTTGCTCGGATGAGCCAGTCGTCCAGGTAGGGGTAGACGTGGATCCCCTCCAGGCGCAGCCGCGCCGCCACCGGTGCGAGGCACTTGGTGAACACCCTGGGTGCCGACCTCAATCCGAAGAGAAGGGCCCTGAACTGGTAGTGACGCCCCGTGACCACGAATATGAGAAACTTTCAGTGTCCCTTTAGGATGGGGATATGGAAGTAAGCATCCTCCAAATCCAACGACGACAGGAAATTTCCCCCCTCCAACTGACCCAGGACGTGCTGGAGGGTGACCATACGGAACTTCTGTGCCTTGATGAATTTGTTCAGTTGTCGTAGGTCCAGGATGGGACGCCATCCTCCTGTCTTCTTCACGAGGAAGTATCTTGAGTAAACTCTGGAGCCCCGAAGCCTCTTTGGGACGAGCTTGATGGCGCCTTTCTTGAGCATCGCCTTTACCTCCAAGAGAAGTTGAGGGACGTGATGTTCCTTCCTGGCCACGGGGGGGGACGCGCGGGCACTTCTTTAGAAACTCGAGCGCGTGACCCTGGGCCAGGGTGTCCAGCACCCAATGGTCGGTGGAGATGGACTCCCACACGCTGACGAAGTTCCCCAGCCGGCCTCCCACCGGGATGCTTCGGTGGGGGCCCGACCGCACGGCCGGTTCAGTCCTGCTTCGACGAGGCTTTGCCGCCTTGTCCTCCCTGGCGACGACGGCGGGGTCCGCCCGACTTGCCTCGTCCCCTGTAGGCTTCCTGTGACGACGAACGGGCCGCTTGACGGTAGGTGGAATATCCGCCGCCGGAACCTTTGGAGGCACCCTGTTTGCCTCCGGCGCTCCGAAAGGGCAGCCGTCGTTGCTGGAGAACACCCAGAGCCCGGGCCGTATCCGTGTCCGTCTTGATGGCTTGTAGGGAATCCTCCACTGTTTTCCCAAACAGGTTGCTCCCGTCGAACGGCATGTTCAAAACTCTGGTCTGCACGTCCTGCCGGAAGTCCGTTGCCTTGAGCCATCCAAGCCGTCTTGCGGTTGTGAAGTGGATGAGATTGAAATTGGGGCCCAGGAAATCAAGGACGACGTAAGGGCCAATTGATTCCGTGTCTGCAACCTGCATGACCAGTCACGGTACACAAAAAACGTCGACTGCAAGTTCTCCTAAATTTCTTCCAAATGCCATCCCAACTCAATTTCCCCATGTGGATGGTGAGGCGAGTAGTGAACGTTGAGTTTGTTATGTTTGTACTATTAATCCATTTTCCATAGTCACCATATTCAACTCTGACCAGAAAATGTAATCCTTGATGAAAACTTCCACAGTGCCCCTTGGAAATTATGTTTGGGAAATGTGTTGATTGACATATCATTCTTCACTTAAAGCACATTGATGGAAGAACAGACCCTTGCAAGCTAGGCAACCACCGACACGCCTTCTATCCCAATGGTGAGCCCTACCGACCCACACAAAGTGAAATGTTATATCGTCGCATAAGTCCACTTTCCTAGAACTAATTTTCTTTTTCCATTGTACTATTTTCATAGATTGACTGAAAATAAAGGAGCAACATTCTGCATCAATTTCTCAACATCAGGCTCATACACATACCAAGTAATTATATTACACTATTCTTTGTATGCGATTGAACTACTTGCATGTGATATGCTTTCAATGTAAACATATCAAAATGTATTATGTGCAGAAATTGCGCTTTGTACAAAGTGGCAGGTATGGGTTTGTGTACGCGTGTACCATTGTATGCATTTTAGTTCAGTATGTACCATCTACTGCATTGCATTTTTTCCGTTTCATTTAGCTTTTTAATCCATATTAAAATGAGTGCTGTATTATAGGTGGATAGTGGAACTTCGATTAGTATCTCTAACTCCTTTGGAATAGGTCCACAGCTTGAGGTATTTCTATTCACATTTCACTTTCAAGTATCACAGTACATCCAAAATTGGATATATTTTAAGACATAAATGTATGTGACTGTGCACGGTTTAAAACTTTTCTGATTTCGGTAGTAAAGTTGAACCCCCCCGACCCCTAATGCAGAACAGTTACCAAAGACACATTACAAAGCAAAATACTTTGCAGGGAAACATTGTAATCACTACGTTTTACAGGGTCACCTCAAATCAAGTCCACGTTTGAACTCGGATGGATATCAGGTGAAATATGAACTGAATGTTATGACCAAGTCACGTACACTCGATTCAAGTTTTTATCCATACTAACGTCCTATTTGTGTTGCGACAGCAACTCTAATAGTATATGGTTCAAAGTCTATGTAAAATACTTAGCTTGGAGGTGCTCTGTCGAATACAAACCTTTACTGTGCACTTTGGCTGGCATTGTATTTTTTTGTATATTACTCTAGTCAAGGAATGTACTCCAAATGTGGACTTAGAAGAGGCGCATGGAACCGAGGTAAACATTTATGAAGTGAAATTGGGCATCATAATGCATTCTGAATACATTTTCATTACGTCACTATCTTTTCCAGTAACTCTAATAGTATATGGTTCAAAGTCTATGTAAAATACTTAGCTTGGAGGTGCTCTGTCGAATACAAACCTTTACTTAGCACTTTGGCTGGCATTGTATTTTTTTGTATATTACTTTAGTCAAGGAATGTACTCCAAATGTGGACTTAGAAGAGGCGCATGGAACCGAGGTAAACATTTATGAAGTGAAATTGGGCATCATAATGCATTCTGAATACATTTTCATTACGTCACTATCTTTTCCAGTGCGTTTAGTTGTTTTCTATTTGTAGATATGTACTTATGTTTGTTTGCTTTGAAATTAAATTTGCTTTATTAAAACCATATAAAAATTATAATTTTATTCAGCTTGATGTCGCAGTCTGCAAAGAGAAGGCCAGTGTCTCGAAGCAAATCAAGAAACCAAGGGTAAAGAACGTACCAGTTTGATTTTCACAAGCTTTTGAGCAGATGTTTTAGTCTTTTTAGGTTTTATGTTCTGTATGTGTGCAATACATTCAGCATCTTCTATTTATTCTTTTAGAAGTCCAGAAGTAAGAGTATAAAGTCACAGACATCGCATGAAACCAAAGATGTTGCTTGCCAACCAGATTTTACATTAGAGCAACTAATATCTCAGGCGCAGCGTGGCACAGTCAACAAGCAGACTAGTGATGAATTTGTCCAGTGGCTGGAAAATTAATGGAATGTCACATGCAACCCTTACAAAGTCAGCCTGGACCATTACTACGTTGTGCCAGTTCGCACACATGAAAATGAAGGAAGTGATGATGCAATGCAACTGCTTGATGAACCCTTCACACAATATACACCTGCTAAAAATGTTCTACCAAAAAAACATTCATAGTTAGCTGTTTCTCCAATTCATGTTGAATTTTCACATCATAAACTGACAGAGGTTGAAGCTTAAATGAAATTGACTGATGATGATCTTGCACAAGATCTCTACTTCAGTTTGCAAAGTCTTGAGGATTTGTCCACCACCACCGACTCACTAAAATCAGTACTGCAGGACGATTGGCTACTAAAGGAGCAAAAGTACATTGTGTTTGATAGCTGCCTGTTAGAGATTGTATACATGCTCAAATGTGAACATACCATTGGGGCCAAGATATGCAGGGAGCCTTTGGTGAATGTGTCTCGTGTATTACAAGGCACCAACCTAAAAATCCAAGCAACCTGTGTCCACCTCCATAATACATTTACATGGTCTGCTCCACTGATTCTCGGCAAAGTGCCAACTGGGAATCTACTTTGTTCAGCGGATCGACTTTCAGCAAGATTTCCAGTTTTTCCTCAGTTTGTGGGTCTTGAGTTCCTTGCTAAAATTCAATACTACAAATACCAAAGGGAATTCTTATTCCCTATTAGTCATGCTTGGAATGTTGAACACATATCAATGGACAGTACATTCTCTGGCAAACTTTTCTGGCTAGCTGGCGACGGACAGTGTGACAGTTAAGGATGTTCCGCAAAGTACTGCACTTACCACTTTCAAGACATGGAAAATAAAAAAAAATGGAGTTCTGTCCTGGTGCAGGTGTCTGAATGTTCATCGTCTGTTGCCATGGAGAAACATGGTTTCATCAAATCCATTCAACTTCTTCAATCCAGGGGAATGGAAATATATACATGATAGCCACCGACCGGCATATTTCGATAGCACATGCAATGTGAGAGCAGATTCCACACCTTCTGCCTCAATTTGATATATGGCACGTTGATAAATCAATCAATAAAAAAATTACAGCTGCTGGGAAAAAGAAGGGTTCGGAAAACCTTATAAAAATGGTGTCAGTCCATCAGCAACCATCTATGGTTGAGCTCCAAAACTTTTGATGGATCTGTGGAAATTCTACTTGAAAAATGGCGTTCATTGATGCACCATTGTACCAACGTACACGCATGGACAGAAAACCAACATTTTCACAAATGTGCACATGGACCATTGTCGAGGGAGGAGGAACGGAAGAAGTGGTTGGTGCCATGTTCACCCCCACACAAAGCACTTGAAAACATTGTGTACGATAAAACGCTTTCGAAGGACCTGATGGGACTCGCCGATTTCTGTAACACTGGAGATTTGGAGGTGTTCCATAATATGTGCCTAAAGTACCGGCCCAAAAGGTTGCATTTCAGCATAGATGATATGGAGGCGAGAACAAGACTAGCTGTACCTGCCCATAACAACAACGTAGGTAGGGATCAAGCGAGAACTTCAGGAAAATTGGGAGTGCCACATTATTACAAGGCCTTTACAAAACAAAGCAAAAAATGGGTGGCCAAGCCAATAAACGAGGAAATGGATTTGAATTTGTCAAAGATCTGACATTGACTGTGTTGACCATGTATTTTCATGGACTGGAAGCCAATTTGTTCCCAGGACTCATACAATGCCACAAAACATTGCAAACAAGCGTTGTCCTCGAACTCCAAAATCGGATGCGTAGTTCTAGAATCAAATTATTTGTAGCTCTTTGTAAAATGCATTCACATAGACATCTGGAGGTGTTACAAATGCCAAATCATAAATGTCCAAAAATTAAATTTGAATTCAAAAGAACCTTTGGAATATTACACCCCTTGGTCAAACTCCCCTATATTAAATGTGATATCCCGCATCAGAGTTATTGGTCTGTACTGTGCCTAGTAGCTGAGTTTCATTAGATCATACAAATATATTGTTCAGTTCATTCTAGTATGTGATTTCTTACAGAAAAAAAAAATCCAAACGTTCTCTCAGTACACAGTGAATGTTGGTGCCTTTGGAAAGGCCTAGACAGAAGCAGTGCTCTAGACAAAGTGAGCATCTGGATGAAGGTGAGATCATTGAGGCACACCGCTCGGGGATAGCAGACAAAGACATTCGATGTTGGCTTTGTTATCCTGTGACACGCAGGTATGCTCAGCCTTCTGAAAACTGATCTGACGCCAAGGGCACACCCTACTCCTATAGTGGGAACCAAATCTTCAACGCCTCATGTCCCTTCCTGACCGGACACAGACATCCTACGAAGAAACATGTTTTCATTCAGCGGCACGATCATGCACTTTCACCAGCTACTGCCATTTTAAATATATCTTGACACTCCTCATGGATGTGCCACGTCACCTGTCTTGAATGATCGTTACAGAGAGGGCTGCCCCAAGAGCCTTTTGGAAGGACACAGCGCCAGTAATGTCATCACCCACAGTGTCTGAACATGCACTGTCCATTGGTAAGACAGTGTACATAATAGTATTACATAGGGGGCGGAAAGCTACAATTTTTCTTTACCCATCCGTCTATAGATTGCAGCGTGTGTAAGCTGGAATCATCTCTCCATGTAGCTAATGCTAAGGTCTATCTAACTCTCACAAGTTACGCTTCGAAAGACCCGATAATATGCTAGAGCCGGCTAATCCATCAACAGGTAATCCGCTTAGTTGAATATCTTTACATGGATGCTTCAAGCGGTCCTTCCAATTCTGAAACACTGTACCGCATCAATGCCTTTTCATTTCTTTCCCCTGCATTCTTTGCCGAAATCAAAAGCTAAATGTCCCTGCCTTTGAATAGAACAAGCGGCTTACTGTAATTTGGCCTTGAACGCTAGGCAGCAATTGGTCGAAGGACATAAGTTGTTGGGAATAGAAAAGAAAAAAAAAGATAACTTTCAATAAATTGAGAGCGGACATGTACCGCCAAGTTAGTGTGAAAGTGTGTGATACATCGTACAGAGCGGTTGCTCGTCCACAGACTAACCATGGAATTTCCAGAAATGATGTAAGTTCAAGTTTACATAAAATTGTTATTGGGATTAAAAACGAGTGGGGTGCTGTATGCATAATAACTAATTGACGGTGGGGTAAACGTTGTCCTTGTGCACTGTGATCTCTTTTCAAAAGCAATCTTGCAAGCTTCGTTATGGTGACATCTGTCCGGGGTTCAAACTCAATGGTTGCTATGTTTGTTCTCAGTTTTCTCCATGTGGTTCTCTATCCCGTTGGGAGCTATACCTAATTCACAGCGCTCAAATTGTACGCAACTCGTGGTCTCAAGTAGTACATCTTGTTTTCATTTGTGTGTTAAATATTGGTTGTGTTGCGCTTATGATTAGGTTTCAAACAGTTATGAGTTATACGTGTACGTAACTTATGTTAAATAAAGAACAGCTTCTGAAATGCATTTTTTATTGTGTTTTACTTCGTACCGTACTGCCCGTGCCATAGCTTCCAGGTGCCAGCCAATGGCTTCTTCAATCAACACTGGAGGATTACCATAAGCAGTGTTTTTTTCCAATCAGCGTTTTGTGGGACGATCAATATGGCCCTATATGTCCATTGGCGTTTCCGGCAATAAGGAGCAACATGTCAGCATTCATGATGTAGCAACGCGGAGAAGCAAGAGCGTTGGGCTTTGAAAGTGAAAAAAGAAATGCATTCTCCCACATAGAGCAACAAGGGGGAGAGGGAGTCATTGGATTGTTGTGCTGTTGTGCCATATAGCAAGACAAGGATACATAAGGACAAAGAACATTGAGCGTTCATCGTAACCCTCGGAGCTCGAGAGTGATGCAATAGTCGTCAGCTCTAACTTACCTGCAAAATTAAAAAATGGTTTGTTTCCTGGAGTTTATAATTTCTAGTGAACATTCTTTAAAAAATAAAAGCACTTGCAACATTGCAGACTACTGTTGATCTATTATTGAAATATTCAATACACAAATGCTATTTAGGGCAAGCCAGAGAAGGTACGCTCTGTGTGAGGATGTCTGTGTTTATCTTGTGTTATCTTCCCGTTTCTGAGGGCGTGGGTGATGACGGGGCACGTTGGGCTAGGCTGGCCACGAACGTAATGAAAACGGGTGGAGCAGATCGTTGGGACTACTGATGTCAGCTTCAGTGGGGGTGATTTAATTTATTGCTGCAAGCGCACTTGAACTTAGGGCGATCGATCCACGGATAAGATTAGCACAAGATGTCCGTGCCCAACACGTTTTCACATGTGTAAAAGTGAGGAAAACGAAGGCAAAATGCATAGGAATGTTTTTTTTACGATCAATCAAAGTATGCTTATAACGACTTACCCGAACGATCGGGACAATAACATTTTTGAGTGCACTTTTCCTTTAAGCTTCACTACACTGGCATTTGCTCATGTTATGGGGAAACTGATATGTCCTTCAGGCTGTCAGTACTGGGAAACATTGTTTCCCTTAGTCGTGTTGCTGTTACTAATTTTGGTTACTTTTGTATCACTTGTGGTAACTTTTTTTCATTGTGCACAGCAGCTTACACTGCAGTACAATGGGGTGCATTTTTGTTTTGCCCTAGACTAACACTCAGAGGATTTATGGTTACTCTAGGAGCTAAAAGCATAGGATGGTGGCAGCAGTGACTTTTTCCCACTTTTTGGGGAATTTTGTTTTAACTGTTGCTATTGGTCAAACATGGCCATGCCACGAGATTCTTCACCTGATTTTTTGCAAGTTTGTTCTTTAGCCTTCTTCCTAGGCTCAGAGGCCAGGAAAATCTTTATAAGGACTTCCAGTGCCCAGGAAATCAGAAGCTTTTGGCGGGCTACTGGAGAGTTGTGTGTGTTTGCTGGCAGGATGTGGGCTGGGTCAGTCTGACTCCAATTCACATACTGGTTTCAGTGTGTCTGAGTGGTATGCATGAATGTCCCCGCCAGTGGTCCTGAATGGACCGCTGCCGGGGGGTGTGTGTGTGTGTGGGCTAGTCCTGCTATTGGCCAAAGGAAGTTTCAGCTGTTACCTGGCTTTTACGATAAGAAGAGGACCCTTGCACCCATTCTTCAGAGATCCTGGAGAAACCTGAAGGAGCCAAGTATCCTATCTAGCTGTGAGCCCTTCAAAGAGACTCAAGACCTGCTGGAAGGAGGCCAGGCAACCAACTTCTGCTGCTGTCCTGGAGGAGCCCCGTCTTGCTCTTGATCTTTAGTAGTCCTGCAAAGGTGCAACGACCCGTGGATTGGAGGAAGCATCCATTCCCGACGTCTGCTCGGTGCCCTGCGAAAGAAAATCTTCGGGAGTACACTGGAACTGTCCATTGGCTGACCAGCTTCGTTTTTGGGCTACAGAGCTACCTAGGTAACCATATCGGGTTTTGGCCTGAAACTTGGTGGATCCTCAGCCAGCCCTGCAAGACTACCTCCCGTGAAATTCAGCATCCTAGCATCAAGGGGACCAGAGATGGAAGGCAATGTCCGTCTGCGGCTAATGAACCCGATTGCATCACCAGGCGCGGTGTTCACCGTCCGAAAACTGCTTACCTGACCCGAGTACAGTCCCAAGAGGGGTGCAGCATCGAGTTTTTCTGCATTCCTTGACCAAGAGTCCTTGCAACAGTAAAAGACACCAATTGGAGATCAGCTTGAAACTGCAACCCCCGGGAATCAAGGACTATGGCTTTCAGTGGGAAAAACAGTGTC
Source organism: Ambystoma mexicanum (assembly GCF_040938575.1). Classification (NCBI taxonomy): domain Eukaryota; kingdom Metazoa; phylum Chordata; class Amphibia; order Caudata; family Ambystomatidae; genus Ambystoma; species Ambystoma mexicanum. The sequence goes on along the minus strand of NC_090923.1, from coordinate 486,974,188 downwards.
GGACACTCTTCCTTTGTACAGCCAAGTCTGTGGAAGTTTTGGAGTAAGGGGGTAAGTTACAGAGTATCTAACCTACCCCTATACTCCAATTATAAGGCAATGGGCATATAATTAACCTTATTTCTAACACTTTTGGCTTTGCCATTGCTTGCTTATGCAAGACTTCTGACTGTTCAGGCTACTTTTGGGAATTAGTCTAACTTGAAGCCTAACCCTAAGAACCCTTCACTGGACCCCAGAGCCCCTACCTGCATTTTATTCCTGCATCCTAAATTCTGTGGAACTGTATCCTGAACTATTGGGCACAAGGCCCCAGGCAATTTAGGGCTGGACAATTTTAGATAGGGATCAGCTTTGAGGACCTTTTTGTGCATAATACTTGTCTAGCCTTTCCATTAGAGGAGTTACTGATTTGTATTATGCCTTATAACCAAGAGGATGTATATATGTATTTAGTTTGATAGTTTTGTTTGATAAGTCTACCAGCTTGTAGTAATTTTTCTATAGTGTGTTTTGGCCATAATTAAAATAACTATTTTTATACTTCTCGTCTTCGTGTAATCTGTGATTCTCATTGTGTGACCTCATTGTGAACTCTTTACAAGCTCACCCCCCCTGAAGAACTTAGCCACTTGTGTATAGGCGCGTTACAAATGCCATATCATATCATAATACCGCCTGTCACTGCTACCTAAACTGGTTTGGCTACAGCTTCCCAGAGTTGTTGCTGTCACAATATAGGTTGGCCTTCTATACATCTGTCCACCAGGCCACAGTATAAAAAATTAGTCCCAACAGTCGCCCCACCCCATGCTCCTTGGCTGGTGGAACCTGCTGTCGAATTTGTGGCATTTGTAGTTTGCCGCCATGGCAAACGGATCAATCTGGAGTCTGCCCCACTTGGGGAAGATGCTGTCCACGTGATCTTGCCACAGTTCCCACTCGTGGAAGGAGTGCAGCTCCCTGCTGAAGGAGTTGGTGAAGGTGTTCTTGACTCCTGCCAGGTGAAGGGGGATGAGGAACATCTCCTGGCCGACAGCCTAGTGCACAAGTCCTGTGTCTCCCTGGAGAGCGCTGGGGTTCGGGTGCCCCCCCGCTTCCTGATGTAGAACATTGTGGTGGTGCTGTCCGTGAAGATCCTCACCACTGTCTTTTAGGGACGAAACTTGAGGGCCCGGTACACTGCCCGCAGCTTCAAGATATATCGATGTCGAGAACCTTCTCCTCCGGCAGCCACAGGCCCATGCGTATCACGGTGCTCGCCGCCATGGACCGGCAGCCGCAATCTGCCATGTCCAAACCCGACTGAACGGCCTCACACATAGCGTCCTTATCATCCTGAACCATGGCAAGGAAACCATCCCGTTCATCCCCTTCGGGATGATGTTCAGCTGCCAAGGAAACACAGTTCCACAGAGTGTGTGTGAAACTAGAAGGCACAAATGGAGTTGGCCGCCTGAAGCGCCATACCCCCTGAAGAAAACACTTTCTTCGCCCAGCCGTCAAAATGCTTGTCGTCCCCATCAGGAGGGAAGGTAGGGTACGGCGCCTGCTTTGCCGGGGCCGTAGCTGTCTGCACCACCAAACTCTCCAGAGTAGGGTGCTTGGACAAGTAGCAGGGGTCACTACTGGCTGGGCGGTATTTTCGCGGCAAAGACTTGCTCACTGCCGGGAGAATCTCTGGAGCAGTCCAAGCCACTGCCACCCTTCTTTGCAGAGCCATATGGAATGGCAGTACCGGGTCAGTTGGTGGACCAATGTCGAGGATATCCGTAAGGTCATACTGAACAAACTCCCCTGGGGAGCAGACCATCCTAAGTACTCGGTGACCCGTGACATAAGTCGCCGGTACGAAGAATCGGCATGAGTGCCAGGCTCAGGACTACAAAATTCCACCTCCGGAGAGGTGTCCAGCCCACTAGCATCATGCAGGGACTGCCTCAGGTCCTCCAATGGGCTATGGCCAGAGAGAATCTCGTCAGGCACCATGCCATCATCAGAGCCCTCATCCACCTCTGCAATGAATTCCAGATTGCGGTAAGAAGGCACAGAACTGGAACCAATTCATGCTTGACCTTGGCCAGAGCCTTCCTAGGTGGTTCCCCCAAGCCACGGGGTACCCCTGTCGACACAGCTCCGAAAGGCGTCGAGTGAATCAGCGCCGACGTCGAGAGAATCGGCGTCGACAGACGCGGCGCCGACAACATCGACGGCAGCGACACAGGCCTCGTGGGAGGAGCCCCGAGCTTGTCCCTCGACATCCTGGGTGCCGACGAATTCCTCGGAGGCAGAGCCTCGAGAGAGTCCGTCGACGACCTTGGCGCCACAGGCGTCGACGTCTTCCTCGAAGATTGCACAGGTTCATGCAGTCTCGAGCGCGTCGAGAACCGGGACCTGCCCGGGCATGCCGAGAACGATTCCCCTTGTCCGAGCGGGACCTTTCCCGCGAATCGTGACAACCACCCGAGCCCGAAGGCATGCGAGCAGCGTCTCTCGGCTGATCATGACCGAGCCCACTCAGAGGCGCCGACTGAGCAGTGCCCTGCGATTCGAGAATCGCCAACATTTTCTTCCCGAAGAAAGCCCATTCCTCCGGTGTCGCATGCTTGGTGGGGTAAGCGACCCGCCAATGGGCGTAGTCCTCGAATGAGGACGTGAAAGGCGACCGATGACGGCGCTTCTGGGAGTGCCTTGAAGAGGCAGAGGAGTGGCGAGACAGACTCCGGGACCGAGACCCACTGGACTTCCGACGACGACACGGAGTCTCGCCCCTCGAGTCGTCCGTCGAAAGCCCCGCAGACCTCGACTTCCGGGGCTTGGACACCTTACCTACCGATAACTACTCCTTGCGCTCTTGCAAGGCTTTCGACGTGAGTGACTGGCAGTCGACACAGTCATCCGTGTCATGAGCCTCCCAGAGGCACCAGAGGCAGACGTTGTGAGAGTCCGTGACCGACATCTTGGACCCACAGTCCCTGCACTTCTTAAAGCCCGGACGCGGTGTGGAAGACGAGGTAGACATCTTCACGAAGAATAACTTCACAAACGAACAACAGAAACTCCACAGAGTCGAGGCGTACCGAGATTTACGAAGCGAACACGTTAGCGGAAAAAAACGAAACTGAGGCTATGGGCATCGTGCGTCCTACTTATCACAACCAGTGACGTCGGCCGTCGGAGGAGGTCCTTGAGGACGGCGCATCGACGTCATTGACGCAAGACGCAGAAAATGTTCCGAAGCAGCACAGCTGTGGTGATTACTATCATAGATATGGAATACATCGGAGGAGAAGAGTAACTGTCAGCATCGACCGGGACTGTGGCACCGAGATAGCGTCAGTGATGCTCGGACCTTGAGGTGCACCGGATGGTCCCAGCATCAAACGTTTTGGCGTCAGTACTGGGGCTTGCGTGGCGTCAGTTGAACCAGGTACCGCTGCTGCCTGCCAGGGCTGCTGATTGGGGGTTAGGGGACACCCACGCCTGCTGCAGCATGTTTCTGAAACATTGCCAACATCTGGACCTTAAAACCTTCGCCACTCGTGCCAAGTGGTCAGCCCACTCGATGGTTTTCCTCCATCCATTGACTATTCAGAATCTCGGTGGCATCTTTTTCTTGTGTGATGAGAAAGAGTGGCTCCTAGAATGGGACCTCCTCTTAGTCTTCCACTGATATTTCTCTTTCTCCTTTTCGGGGGTAGGCCCCCCCCAGTCTCGGCCTCAGAGGACCAGACGGTCGACCACGGCAGAAATTTTGAAGGCGGCCGGTTCTACATGAGTTCAGCAGCCCGCTCACGCACTGACTTCGGGTTCATTTTGGTGCTTGACTCACCCCTCTGAGGTGTGGCCCGTGCCGAGGCACCAGAGAAACCCGAAACTCAAGGCACGGAACATCTCGTGTTCGAATGAAAAATTGTATTCTGCTGAAAATACGTCAACACAAAGAGAAGGACTTGATCACTGTGTTCCTAAAGCAGCATGTCAAGCTAGTGGAAAAAAGGAATGGAGGTATGGGGTGTAGTGACGTGATATATTTGTGACACCGTCGTCGCGTCCAGAGCCGACGATCGAGGAAGACGGATAGATGATTGATGGCCGAATCGAGGTCCACTATGCCCCACCCCTTCGCCCCCCTGTCGAAGATTTTCCAAAGCAGAAGAGCTGGATGAGGATATCTATAGGATGAGGAATCTGTGGTAGAAAGGCAATCCATTAAAGCACCTCTGCCCCTTCCCGACTTGTCGTAGCTCAGCATTCCTGCTATAAATGACATAGCGACTGTAGTTTCTACCCCTTAAGGAAAAACTAAAAGGCAGGATTGGCCAGCTGTTGCAAAGCTAGGCCCAATGACTTTGCAGCTAACTTGGACTCTGAATTTCTCCAGAGAATCATCAGCTTTGGGGCTTAAAAGAATCTCATGATAGAACGCAATGTCAAGAAGTTTATTTTGGACATTCATTGAGAATCTTTAAGTATGCAGGTAAGCCTGCCTGCTGAACACTGTGGCCAACCCCATGTATCTGCCGACACAGTCTCCGATGTCCAGGCCCGTCTGCAAAGACTACCGGGCCTACTCCTTGCCATCGTCTACCAGACTTTGGAAGCCTTCCCACATCTCCCCTTTGGGGATATACTGCGCAGCCTCGCCAATGGCCGTCCACAATCCAAAAGAATATTTGGCAAAACCACAAGAAGCATGGGCTGCCTTCAAGGCCATGCTGCCTGATGAAAAGATTTTCTTTGCCAAGGCGACAACCTTTTTTTCCCTCCTCTTCAGTTGGGAGACTGGATGTATATGTGGCTGGCCTGGTAGACACTGTGGCCGCCTGCACCACTAATCCCTCCGGAGTTCAGTGGGTAGAGAGATATGGAGGATCTCCACTTGCCTGCCTATACTTTTTGGAAAAATCAGAATTGACTGGGGGTGCGGTACAATGTCTCCGACACAAGGTGGCCATATGGTCGGTGATGGCTGCTTTGGAAAGCATAGCCCTATCAGTAGCAGGACCCTCATCAAGTAGGCCAGTTAGCTCGTAGCCTCAAACAGGCCTATCTGGAGCACTCCAACCCAGGGTATGCACCATCCTGTCTAATAAAGCTCTGTACCTGGCAGTAGCGTTGCCATATGTATGGACCTGCTGCGTTTCCATGTCTGGGGACATATCTAGCCCACTGGCGCCATGAAGACCTTCAGCCAGTGCCATCAGATCGGTGTGGATGATGAAAAAAAAGTCAGATCCCGGAGTTTGTAGGGTTGACGCACTTGGTCGTCATCAGCGACGCCAAAAATGTCAGCCATGGAGCCGTTAATGTCGGTCCGAGACTTTGGCATGAAAGACTGCTCTATGGCGGTTGATGGTTTAGCAGTCGGCGCCAACAGGTTTTTTGGCGAGCAGAGGGCATATTGGAAGGGAGCGGCGCCCAAGGTGCGCTGGCAAGTACCGAGGCAAAAGGCGCGCCGACCTTCCTTGGCGCGAGCCAGTTGGCCCCGCCAACGGCATTGCAAGGATTTTGCTCTGGGGCCGGGGTCACCGGGCGCCGCTGGAGCCATCAAGGTCTGCTGCATTGAGGACTCACCCGTACCTACAGCTGCCTTGCGAAACAGGTCAAGCATTTTTGTTTAAAATTCTTTCCACTCCTCCCTGGACGTCGGAGCTGCCGACGACTTACCACGGTCACTAGAGGAATCAGATTTGTGTGTGTGGTGTTGTTTCTTCTTGTGGGAGGAGGAAGAGGACGAATGGCTTAGGGAATGGGGCCTTTTTGGGTTTTTTCCCCCTGATGCCTCTTCCTTTTCTGGAGTCAGACCCTTCGATTCGGCTTCCGACAACGGTCTACCGCGCCGGGATTTAGAGGGAGGTCAGGCTACCGCAAGCTTTGCCGCCAGTCCCAGAGGGACTTCGGATTCATCTGGTCATACGAACTACAGCTCTCAGTGTCGTGGACAGTACCGAGACACCACACAATTTCCAAAGACGGCTGACACTGGAGGTAAAATATCAAAGATGAGTAATCTGTGTGAGGAAGGAATCAATTCGGACTTAGAGTAAACACTGTACAAACATGATTTAAGACTGGGAACCTTCAGAGATTAAAAGAAAATGGTGCATTCACTTGGATGAACTAATATTACACAAGTACAAGCAAAAATAATGTTCAAATGAGCAATACATTTGAAATAATAGTGTGCTCAAAATGACAACAATGTTTTCTTTGAGCTTGTGAAAGACTAACAATTCTACTCTTTATAAAAAGCACCAAAATGGTTGTGATGAGACAGCTGCTCCTGAACTCCTGGTAAGAGGATTCCACATTAGGAAGAACTGGGCAGGAATACTTATTACTGGCCATTATGCATATCTTTGTGAGGTTAGCCGTCAACTATGTAGTCATTGGAGAGGCAATGAGCTATGATTTGCACTTAGTTCATAAAAACCCTTTTGCCTCCTTGTTTTGCCAGGTACGTAGGAATAGTTTGCCTACCTTTTTAATAACAAACGTCTTCCAACTTGGCCCCTAGGATCTTTTTGTGACGAGACTAGAAACATGATTCTAACTGTACCATATGCAACAAAAGCAATGCACACAAACATACCAAGCCAGTACTCCCCGCTCAGCAGTCCACCTTTCAACTGCATGGCATCTATTATTAAGCTGTGTCTAAGTTCATATATAGCTATTCCTCAAGGTCAATGCTCCATTTTAACATGGGCTTTTTTTTTTTTTTTAAACAGCACAGGGGCTGTACAACCTATCCTACACCAAACCATGTCTACCCATTGCAGGTTGGCCGGACATCACAAGCCTCCAAAATCAAGATATAGCAACAGTTCTCAATACATGTTTTACTGCCGACCAAAATGTCAATCATTTGGAGAAAAAAAAATCTTGCTAATTAAAAACAACAAAACCAGATTTTTGACACCTCCCAATGATAATAACAAAATGATTGTTACCTGACAGAAGGAAGCATGAGATAATGAATGCTCAGCGAGTCCTTCTCCTGGACAGAGGATGGGTCAATGAGATTCCTCAGGTTCTGGTACATCATTTCAGTGATAAAAGGCGTGAAAGGGGCCTGTGTTATAAGTAAATACACATTTTGTTTAGGTGTGGCTCTCTCAGAATCTGTATACAAATCATCAATAAAAGTTATAATTTAAGTAGGAAATATTACTCACTGCAGTAATTTTGGTACATCTTGAGTCAGGGGCACCTACATTGCAGTCGTTTGTAACAACTCCTGCAAATGCATGCAAATGTACTCACTAAGAAGAACCTTACACAAGCCTCAAAAGGGCCTTTGAGCAATAAACACTCAGTTACAAAAATATAGGTTGTGAATTATAGAAAAGGTCCTGAAGTGATTGGATGATGAAAGAAGCCATTGAAAATGTTTAGTAGTCAGTATATTGAGAGAAAGGCAGCTACTTTAAGGTGACAATTGCACCCCACTTCACCATCAAAGTAACATTTGATTCTCAATTTCACATATTATGTGTGGTGGTAGAATTAGTGTTTGATATAGCAAAGACCAACAGTAAGCAAAAAGCAAAAAAGGTGTGCGTAGAATTTCAAATTAAATGCCTTTCATACAGTAATGCTTAAAAGAATGCACTTGAAGAGGTCCTGTCTGTACGAGTGTTAGGCAGAAACCTGTGCAGTTCCCTTAGGGTCCACTGCAAAAAGCTTAAGACTACAGATGTTGGCAGTAAACCCAATTGGTAGCAGTCTGTACCACCCAGATTTACCTGGTAGCTCTGGCTGAGCAGCCAGACTTCTCTCAAGAAGAGTTAGACAGTATATAGAGTATACAAGATAGGTACCAAAATACAGTAGCACAAGCAAACACTGACCAGAGCTTTTGGTATCAAGTATATAATTAATTATTTAAAGACACACTTAGAAACACTCTAGCACTATTATTGTAAGCAAATTCAAAAACACAGTCACTATTAATATATAAACATCCCTTATTCCTTATTAGACAAGTCTTAGTTAACACCACTTATTTCCAAACAGAGGTGAGCGCTTAACTAAAGATGGCACTCCAATAAGTTAAGAAAAAGGGAGGGGGAAAAAAGGCAGAAATTAGAAACAGCACACAACATAATACTTTAGAAGCACTCAGCAAGGCAGGAAAGTCAAAGTCTACTTGTGAGCAAAAAGTTCAGAGGCCAGGCTCCCTCTTGGAGAGAGTAGAACACCAATGCGCCCAAGATCACACAGTTTAAAAGGCTTGGAAAGTCTTGCAGAGAGTTTAAAAAGGAATCAGTTCAGCTCAGAAAAGTTCAGTTAGCCAGCCTAGGGCCAACCCAAGTGGTAAATTGAGGATTTACGAGACACCCCACACAGACCGTTGCGAGGGAGGCTAGGCGGACACAGTACCTTGAAAGTGGAGAGAATCCTCCAGCGGGGGCAGTTGTTCTTGGCAGCGGGTACAAGTCGCGTGTCGTCCAGAGGAAGAGATGGTCACAACGTGGAGGAAAGCTGAAGGTCTTTGCACTGCCAGGGAAGAAACCAGCCGCGGAGTCCTCCGGTAAAAGAGGTACTACCCTTTTATTCGCGGTAGTGGAAAAACATGGTATCCCGGTTGCCGGGGTGCTTGGCACAGGCAAGGCGGCCACGAGATGATCCGGGAAGGCAAAAAAGGCGAGTAAACTGGTAATCCCCACTAGTCAAAGGAAGGAGGACTCTTCGGGATGAAGATCTCCTCTGTCGTTGGAAGAAGTGGAGAGTCGGTTCAGCAGGGCTCCACCGGTGGTGTCGTCATTGCAGGTCGGCTCAGCTTCTCCCTCTTCGGATTCTTTGGTCCTGTGGCGACGTCTGAAGTCCCAGTTCTCAAAGCCCTGCTTTTATGCAGAAAACCCCCATTCATCAGTCCTAGCTGTCACTCAAACATGCAAAGTGGTGAGCCGGGTGGTTCACCACTGGGCCAATCACACAAGAGTGCGTCTTGAGTTGCCGAGGCAACTCAGTCCAGGATGCCTACACCCCCTCCCAAAGCCCCTGTGGTACCCAGACAGGGTGGCACCACTTTTGGAGGCTTCTGTGGAAAAGCCCACCAAAAAGTGGAACAAAGGGCTCGACTTGGGTTGGAGTCACAGAAGCAAACACAAACGCCATTTTGGAACAGAGTTCTGGCAAAAAAATACCAACCGGTGAATTAATATTAAATAAATAAACCAGCGGTATGTTTGAGGCAATGTTAAAAAGTATTAGCCTCGAACAATGGGAAAATCCCATAGGAATACATTCGCGGTTGAATATAAAAAGTAGTATCCACTGCCACCAGCCAAAACTCGCTCGAATTGCCCCTACCAGTACGCCCACAATATGATGGTTTGTACTGGTTCTGTTCACAATTTAGGACTAGTAAAGCCAATGGTGACTTTGCATGCCCTGGGAGACAGTAGTCAGTCCCAGGGTACGGAGTCTATGTTTGGGGGTCACTATGACACCCCTGTGTTACGGCACGGAGGGTGCTGTGTAACACACATACCAAAAACACATGAAGGCCTATGGAGTAAAAGACCCCATAGCCCATAAAACACATTACAAAGTCAAAGGATATCCCAAATCATGTCTAAGAGTGGGAGAAAAAAAGAGTTTCACTCTTAGCAGGAGAAAAAATTGAACCCCAAAAATCCAGCAAAGCTGCTGGGGGACTCACTAGGTTTGGGAAATAAGCCTCAACAGAGAATTCTCGCCAACAACAAAAACTCTGATCTTGACGTGCATTTTTTAATAAACTCTGTGCTTAGCAACAGATCATACCATTAATATTGGCACTACGTTTTGGGATTCAATAAATAGTAAAACAAGTACCCTTTAACTCTATGGAAATCAATAACTATTAAAAGTGCATTTAAATAAATATATAACTGAAATAATCACATGTTGGTAATGCTTCACATGGCTCACTTTATGAGACATGGGCCCTGTGAAACGTAAATGAGAAATCCTTAATGTGGAAAGGCAGCTATGTTAATTGCACTGTTTCGATTAAGAAATAAACTCAATGACATTTTTTAAATGTGCTGCCAAGCTATGTCAAAGCATTGACGGAAAGCCAATGACTAATAGGCATAAATCCAGCCAGTGGGTAAAATGTGTTAAATGACAAAGTCATGATTAACAAGTCACAATGACATGGACATCTTTTTGTAGTTGTACTATGCTATACATGTCCGTGGCAAAAAAAAAAAAAATATTTATCATTGCACACAGGTAATGTACATGCATATATATATTCCGCATTGCTTCATTACATTATACACCATCAGTTTTCTTCTGAGTCTGGGTTTTCGCATTCAGCCTTGTCCATCAAGTATTGCTTGTACCTTGCCCATATATGTAATAAGAAAGGGGTAGACCTGCAAATATAATCCCTGGTCCTTCAGGTAAAGTACATTATATAAAGGCAAGGTGGACCAGTGGAATGGGATGACACATACATTTTTCAAATATAAATTCAAATTTTAATAGTCAATCAATACAAATTTCACATCATTAATACGTATATGATATAAAATCATAAAACCAAATAATTAATTTCCTCGATTATACATTCGTATCTCAAACAATCATTCTCAACCCCATACTTTCACATTCAAACCCTCAACAATAAAACCAATTTGGCATGTCAGGGCAGTATACACTACTGCTAATAATACAGTCTTCCTTAGTTTTTGCATATATTTATAACCCGATCCATAGTATCAGGTGTCAAAAATCTGGTGTTTTTTTAGTCCAGATACACACTGTAAATCGTCGACACGTGTTTCGGTCACAAAGACCTTCTTCAGGACATAGGGCACCAGGAAAAACCTCTGCCCTTCTTGGAAGCATATAGGCCAATGTTCATTCTATAAAACATACATATACAGTCATCAGAAAAGTGTCATCCCAATTTCTTTTAAACGGTGACTTATATTGTCACAAAAGTATCTATATAATAGAATTACAAGGGTCTACTCGCCCCCAAGCGCCTATTTCAAGGGTAAGCGAGTTGACCAGCAGAATCAATCCTCCACGAGACTCTAAAACACTCTAGACGTGCTGTGGACACACAAAAAATGCCACTTGAACTATTTATCACCTCTATTAGGTGCTTCTACTACACTTAGCTATTCTAAAAGCAAAAATGTATCAAAATACACTTACAATCACTGTTGGTTTTTTGATTGAAAATCTGCACGCCTTCGAAACGATCCACAATTGTATTCCAATTAATGTGTCTGGTTGGTTCAACTATGAGTCCATCCACAGACCTAAACTAGGTCTGCACCACTCTAAAAATAGAGAAGACAGTCATCAATACCATCTAGGCATTTAATTGGATTAAATATGCCAGCCCTTAGGTATAACAAACACTATCCATCCTGATGGAAATATGGATGCCTGCGTACAATGTGATACATTCCCACCCGAATCTGTCATAAAAGGTCCGGACCGACTATCAAATGTACTCAAGTGGGATCATGTGGACTCTGCACCGTTAATACACGCAAACTCACTTAAACCGTTCCTTCCAATGTAGAGGATGTAACTATGGAACAAGGAACAAATTATCTGTGCCGGCCAATCTAGCATCACCATCCGATGTAAACTATATTCTGGCTAATCATTTCTTCGATCAGACACGCGTACTTCGTCTCCCCACACACTCAGATGTCACTATCATGACCGTAAATTAGTTTGTCTTCGTCATGCCTCGAGCACTCACTATCCGCATTTGGGTGGAATAATTGCAAATCTACGGCATATGTGGGCAACAGCTCGTAACATTCAGAACACGTCCTACTAATGCCTCCGGCACTAGCTAACTGCATATGGATGAGGTCTAAACAACATAAATGCAAGGCTGCAGTATCTGCGGGCTTACCGGCAACGGCTCTTAACATTCACAACACAATCCGGCGGCACGTCTCTCCCTTGAGGATACCAAACATGGAGAGCGGACACCCTCTAATAAACAAATTAACGTCACTGCGTGGGTTTGGAACACAAAAAAGGGACCAAAATGGTTCTCAAGATGGCCGCGATACAAAACGTCTCGCCTTAGGTCCAGGACACAAACAAAGGACTCCAGTGGATGTCAGGCGAGCAACCATGCTGTCGGATGTCAATTAAAAAATGTTGTCAAAAAAAATATGGTGCTCTGGACAGCAAACAATGCACATTCATATGGCACCTGACTAAAATGAAAAGATATACAATTAAATTAATAAATAAACCTCTCCATGATTGAAGGGGAACAAGGACCCCCTGATAGTCTGAACAGGGTCATCAGTATATGCACATAATTGCTAGTGTATATTATTATGGTCTTCCTGTTCCAACCCTTCATGTTCAAGTCGGGATATGCCAGACCCTCCATTAATAGGCTTTAAGTCATAACCCAGTGACCAATGTTTTAGCAAGGATAGGGTGTTTCAACATACATATTACATACTTGTTTTTTGTCTTCTTTGTTACAGTTGTATTGTATATTAACGTGGCTGAACGAAGCACCAAACAATTACATACATGAAATAGATAGGGCACAGTTCTATTCTCTGATATCCCTCTCATTCATTCACAACCAGCTTATTCCATTCTACTGAAACATTAAGTCTATTCCGGACTGTGTCCAAAGTATATATCCATTTCTGTTCGATGCAATGTAATGTTACCCCCATATCACCACCCCTCATGTTATTCTTAAGGTGTTGGAGTACAAACCAGCGCAAATCAGTATCTTTATGCTGGAATTGATCAAAATGCTCTACTAGGGTTTTGTCAACCACTTTATTCCTTAAGCAACTTCGATGTTCTGAGATAGGTTGTCTGACTTCCCGTGTCGTTTTCCCAACATACAGCAATTGGCACGGGCACTTGATGACACAGATAACATTTTTAGTCAGGCAGTTGGTATGACAGTTCATTTTCCAAACGTTCTCCCCATACTTGAACTCACGTGTAGTTTCAGTAATTGGACAGGCCACACATTTCACATCTGTAATGACCAAGAATCGGTGGCAATCCCCATTGACTATTGATAGTTTGGTCTTTTTTGGGTTCCCTATAAGTGTATCAATCTCTAAGATTTTGGTTACGCTTAAAGGCGAACATAGGTTCTTGTATAAGTGACCCTGGCTGTTTTATCAGGTTCCAATGTCTGTTTATAATCTTTTTTATATCGCCACTTACAGGGTTAAATGTAGTCACGCATACAAGACGTTCCCTCTTTTTCTTTTCTCGAGTGGTAAGACATATATCTCGATTGGTGTGTTCGGCTCTTTTCATTTGTTTAATCAATTTCCTCGGGTACCCTCTCTGTAATAGTCTCTCTTTTAGATGTTCTGCGTGTACCTTAAACTTGTCTTTTTCCGCACAGTTCCTTCTAATATGCAAGGGTAGTAATATGTTGATTCCCAGACTTTTTAATTACTAAATCCAAAAAACTGACTTGGCGATGACTATATTCCATGGTAAATTTGATGTTTATATCGCATTGGTTTACCCAAACCTGGAATTCCATCAGTGACTCCACAGAATCCCTCCAAATTAAAGACATCATGAATGTATCGTCTCCAAAGTCTTAAGTGGGATTGTAACATGGGAAGCGCACTCAAAGCATTATTTGGACCCAGAATGAACTCCGCTTCATGATCGGCCATATATAGGTTGGCAACATCATGAGCAAATGTCGCCCCCATACTGACCCCCCTTCTCTTGCTTGTAAAGTTGTTTTTTGAAAAGGAAGAGGTTTTCCGTCATTGCTAGTCTTATGCATTCCTGGATGAACGCTGTAGGGGGTTTGTGCGGTCTTATTCTCCTATTCAGATATTTCCCCAGAACTAGAAGACATTCTTGCTGAGGGATTGCCGTATATAGGGACTCAACATCCATCGTGACTAGGATGTCCGCCTCTTCCACTGGGATGTCACTAATAATCTTAATCATGTTGAGTCCCATACATGTACACCAGAAATCCTGGCCTTTGAGAATATTGTAACCCGAAAAGTACTTGAAGTCATTAAGAAAAAGAATCACAAGCCAGATAATCTAACAGGAGAAGAGAGAAAATGTCTCATGAAACTATGTGAGGAAGAATGTATTACCATCAAACCTGCAGATAAGTGGGGTGGCATAGTTGTGCTAGACACAGCTATGTACGAAACAGAATTTATGCGACTTCTGGACGACAGGAGGTCATAAGAAACTGGCGGTTGACCCCACTCAAAGGTTGCAAGACGAAATAAAGAGCCTGACGAATCATGCAGTAGTGAAAGAGTGGATTAGCTCTGATGGAGGCCGCTTCTTGAATAAAATTGGATCTAAAAAAGCGGCGTTTTATATACTCCTGAAAATCCACAAAAATCAGACAAATCCTCCAGGTAGACCTATTGTGTCTGCCATCGATTCCTTGATAGAACCTTTATCTGTCTACTCTGAGTATTTTCTCAAGCCTTTTGTCTTAGAGATGCAGTCATATGTCAGGGACTCAACACACATGATTAAGATTATTAGTGACATCCCAGTGGAAGAGGCGGACATCCTAGTCACGATGGATGTTGAGTCCCTATATACTGCAATCCCTCAGCAAGAATGTCTTCTAGTTCTGGGGAAATATCTGAATAGGAGAATAAGACCGCACAAACCCCCTACAGAGTTCATCCAGGAATGCATAAGACTATCAATGACAGAAAACTTCTTCCTTTTCAAAAAACATCTTTAAAAGCAAGAGAAGGGGGTCAGTATGGGGGCGACATTTGCTCCTGATGTCGCCAACCTATATATGGCCGATCATGAAGATCAGTTAATTCTGGGTCCAAATAATGCTTTGAGTGCCCACCCCATGTTACAATCCCACTTAAGACTTTGGAGACGATACATTGATGTCTTTAATTTGGAGGGATTCTGTGGAGTCACTGATGGAATTCCAGGTTTGGGTAAACCAATGCGATATAAACATCAAATTTACCATGGAATATAGTCATCGCCAAGTCAGTTTTTTGGATTTAGTAATTAAGAAGTCTGGGAATCAACGTATTACTACCCTTGCATATTAGAAGGAACCGTGCGGAAAAAGACAAGTTTAAGGTACACGCAGAACATCTAAAAGAGACTATTAAACAGAGGGTACCCGAGGAAATTGATTAAACAAATGAAAAGAGCCAAACACACCAATCGAGATATATGTCTTACCACTTGAGAAAAGAAAAAGAGGGAATGTCTTGTATTTAACCCTGTAAGTGGCGATATACAAAAGATTATAAACAGACATTGGAACCTGATAAAACAGCCAGGGTCACTTATACAAGAACCTATGTTCGCCTTTAAGTGTAACCAAAATCTTAGAGATTGGTACACTTATAGGGAACCCAAAAAAGACCAAACTATCAATAGTCAATGGGGATTGCCACCGATTCTTGGTCATTACAGATGTGAAATGTGTGGTCTGTCCAATTACTGAAACTACACGTGAGTTCAAGTATGGGGAGAACGTTTGGAAAATGAACTGTCATACCAACTGCCTGACTAAAAATGTTATCTGTGTCATCAAGTGCCCGTGCCAATTGCTGTATGTTGGGAAAACGACACGGGAAGTCAGACAACGTATCTCAGAACATCGAAGTTGCTTAAGGAATAAAGTGGTTGACAAAACCCTAGTAGAGCATTTTGATCAATTCCAGCATAAAGATACTGATTTGCGCTGGTTTGTACTCCAACACCTTAAGAATAACATGAGGGGTGGTGATATGGGGGTAACATTACATTGCATCGAACAGAAATGGATATATACTTTGGACACAGTCCGGAATAGACTTAATGTTTCAGTAGAATGGAATAAGCTGGTTGTGAATGAATGAGAGGGATATCAGAGAATAGAACTGTGCCCTATCTATTTCATGTATGTAATTGTTTGGTGCTCCGTTCAGCCACGTTAATATACAATACAAATGTAACAAAGAAGACAAAAAACAAGTATGTAATATGTATGTTGAAACACCCTATCCTTGCTAAAACATTGGTCACTGGGTTATGACTTAAAGCCTATTAATGGTGGTTCTGCCATATCCCGACTTGAACATGAAGGGTTGGAACAGGAAGACCATAATAATATACACTAGCAATTATGTGCATATACTGATGACCCTGTTCAGACTATCAGGGGGTCCTTGTTCCCCTTCAATCATGGAGAGGTTTATTTATTAATTTAATTGTATATCTTTTCATTTTAGTCAGGTGCCATATGAATGTGCATTGTTTGCTGTCCAGAGCACCATATTTTGTTTGACAACATTTTTTAATTGACATCCGACAGCATGGTTGCTCGCCTGACATCCACTGGAGACCTTTGTTTGTGTCCTGGACCTAAGGCGAGACGTTTTGTATCGCGGCCATCTTGAGAACCATTTTGGTCCCTTTTTTGTGTTCCAAACCCACGCAGTGACGTTCATTTGTTTATTACGAGAGGGTGTCCGCTCTCCATGTTTGGTATCCACAAGGGAGAGACGTGCCGCCGGATTGTGTTGTGAATGTTACGAGCCGTTGCTGGTAAGCCCGCAGATACTGCAGCCTTGCATTTATGTTGTTTAGACCTCATCCATATGCAGTTAGCTAGTGCCGGAGGCATTAGTAGGACGTGTTCTGAATGTTACGAGCTGTTGCCCGCATATGCCGTAGATTTGCAATTATTCCACCCAAATGCGGATAGTGAGTGCTCGAGGCATAACGAAGACAAACTAATTTACGGTCATGATAGTGACATCCGAGTGTGTGGGGAGACGTAGTACGCGTGTCTGATCGAAGAAATGATTAGCCAGAAAATAGTTTACATCGGATGGTGATGCTAGATTGGCCGGCAGAGATAATTTGTTCCTTGTTCCATAGTTACATCCTCTACATTGGAAGGAACGGTTTAAGTGAGTTTGCGTGTATTAATGGTGCAGAGTCCACATGATCCCACTTGAGTACACTTGATAGTCGGTCCGGACGTTTTATGACAGATTCGGGTGGGAATGTATCACATGGTACGCAGGCATCCATATTTCCATCAGGATGGATAGTGTTTGTTATACCTAAGGGCTGGCATATTTAATCCAATTAAATGCCTAGATGGTATTGATGACAGTCTTCTCTATTTTTAGAGTGGTGCAGACCTAGTTTAGGTCTGTGGATGGACTCATAGTTGAACCAACCAGACACATTAATTGGAATACAATTGTGGATCGTTTCGAAGGCGTGCGGATTTTCAATCAAAAAACCAACAGTGATTGTAAGTGTATTTTGATACATTTTTGCTTTTAGAATAGCTAAGTGTAGTAGAAGTACCTAATAGTGGTGATGATAAATAGTTCAAGTGTCATTTTTTGTGTGTCCACAGGACGTCTAGGGTGTTTTAGAGTCTCGTGGAGGATTGATTCTGCTGGTCAACTCGCTTACTCTTGAAATAGGCGCTTGGGGGCGAGTAGACCCTTGTTATTCTGTTATTTAGATACTTTTGTGACAATATAAGTCACAGTTTAAAAGAAATTGGGATGACACTTTTCTGATGGCCGTCCCAGGGGGAATGAGAATGCGCCCCCCCCCTCCCCGGCTCCCCAGCTTGGGAAGCCTGCTGGCGAACCTCCGGCACCGTCATGATTACTGGCCAGAGGGTCTCCTTCAAACACTTACCCCCATTAGGGACAAGTGGAGGAAGATGGGGAGATCAGGCAGGGGCCAAGTGGGTAAGAGCCCGACATTCAAGACACTCGCAGCAATCACTCTGAATAGACACCCCTATCTCTCGGAGCAACAGCATACTAGTTTCCCGGTTATGAAGAACAAATGCGGTGAGTAAGCGCGGTATGCAGCGCATCTGGATGTTTCCACGCTAACCTGGAGTGTCTTTTCCCTCTTGCAGATGGATGAAAAGTTCCGGAGACAGAGTTCCCCCAGAGCGGCTGGGATTCAGGTAAGTGTTTGAAGCTTGAACAGTATTTAAAAATAAGCGAAGATTTGCAGAATGCTTACTAATGCCTTTTTTCTGTTCTTTTCCCTTTTCCTTAGAAGTGGCGTGCCGGGATGGGAATGACACCGCAAAGATGCCCGCAGAACAGAAGGAGCGATGAATGATGGACAGAAGCGCCGCAAGGTAATGCTGTTCCTAACAGTGTTCTTGTTCTTGCAGGAGCTGAGCGCAGAAGAAAGATGCAGGCCTACTGGAGACCGATCCGAACACGGTGAGTGTCACGCTGCAGGTGCAGAAAACGCAAAGCATGTTTCTCAGCCTGGGCGTGGCTTAAATAATCTCTGGGTATCCCAGTTGTCTCTGGGCTGAACCACACCCAAAAGACTAGACCTCACATGCAGTTCTGGGAACCGAAATATGTGGGGGCATCCATCTTGTTCCCATCAATGCACTACAAGTCCAATCCCCAATGTTATCCTATGGGAGTGAGTGAGTCTGGTGCCACAAGCGCCCAGTCTGACTCCAAGTGGGTCTTTGGAGGGATGGAGAGGCCCTTGAGGGCCAATGTCGGTGATCGTGGCCTGGCTCCAGCCTGACATCTTGGAGGGCTGGGGACATGAGGGGCAGGAATCATGACAACTTTTAAAAAAATAAACAACATCTCTGATTTAGTGCAAACACCAGCAAGAAAATTGATGTTCTTGCTTACAATGTTCATTTGTTGAAATTCTGGCACGTTTTGAATTGCAAAGTGATCACTCTTTGCCATTCTGTCATCTGACAAGATCAGTCTTTAGAAAAGCTATAAAAGAGCCAATAACTGATGGCATGACTCAAGAGATCAAGTGAGCCACACACACCATTATGACAGGGGCTCATGGGGGCTGGAGAAAGGACTCTAGTAGGTGCAGCTCGATGTGTGCATCCTGACCAGAAATCAATTGGCGGGAAGG
The DNA here is from genome assembly GCF_040938575.1 of Ambystoma mexicanum. Classification (NCBI taxonomy): domain Eukaryota; kingdom Metazoa; phylum Chordata; class Amphibia; order Caudata; family Ambystomatidae; genus Ambystoma; species Ambystoma mexicanum. The sequence continues at coordinate 486,955,288 of NC_090923.1, read as the reverse complement.
AACTCCATCTTGTCCAATTTTAAAACTAGTAAAACATGTTGGATCTAAAAGAGCAGATGGTGCAAAGACCTTTTCAAATGATCTCCTTGTACGTCATACTAACTGTCCAGCAAATGTGATTGACACTTAAAGTGACATTGATGTTGCCATTGTGACTGATTGATAAAGAATATTTTATATCACAAATTGCTATGCTTTTAAAATATTAAGCTAAATATCATGGTTTCAATAATACATGAATGGTTCTGCATGCTATAAATGTTAACAGACCCACTGGCATTACAAACAGGAGAGTATTGCACGTTTATTTTGAAAATGCAACTGTTCTTAGCAATCTTGCAAATTATATGTACTAAGTGAGACACAAAGTATTATTTTACCCAAACAAGTACTTTGGACTAGTCCATATAAAGATAGACTTCTCAAGATATATGACATGAAGTCACATTGATTTAAGAGCATCATTGAAAAAGGCCAAGGTATGAGTTTTTGAACGAGATAGTTTGAAGGAATGTTGAAAAAAAAAGCTGGACGTCTAATATATACTATTGCGCGTGTGAATTTCATAGTTAAGGTTCGCCCAATAGTTTATGGTATTTCAGAAAATATCTTCACTATAACTTTTGACTTATTTACACAAGTTTGGCACAGTACATTTTTGAAGCATCAGCCCGTACATAAAACATTTCAGATGTTTACATAGTCTGCTTCATATATGTTTTTAAACATATTTCAATCTTCTTTTTATCATGTTTTAACAGGACAAAACATGTTTTTAACCCACATAACTCTAAACCTTTCACATCAATATTTTACATTTCTTGCACACATATACATTAACATAATTTAGTGTCCTCTGAAATAAAGTGAAAATGCATTTTGCCACTTCTGAGAAAATTGATATAACATTTATCTATATTTCACAGGTGCACATACCTTTAATGTACTATGAACAACAAAAAAATACATGTCGCACACAGAATACCAACTAAAAATAATATGTAATCTCAAAAACATTTAACATCCAAGCATAAATCCACTTACTGATTACACCTACAAGCAAACACATACATACATCCACACAAACATTTAACATCAATGTACCCCACATGCAAGACACAATGCATGTCTCTCTCACATACGCACAGAGACCACCACTTAGGAAACATGCACTGCCATTGCACATACATCTTATCAAATATTTAACATTAATACAAATCTCACCCACCTACAGAACAACACTAAAGACACACACCACAGAGCATATACGTAAAACCGAACATGTACCATAAACATATACGCATAGGTACACACATCTATGAAGGCTCCATGCATAAGTACACACACACACACACTTACATGTTTAAAGATACACGCATAACTTCATGTACCTAATAGATGCTTACACACACCCATACGTGAAGACACACATCTAGAGTATACAACAGCCAATAAGTACAATAACACTACTTTATTAGGTTTTATACAAGTCTGGCACACATCCTAAACAAAACATTTTTACAAGATTTAGCATTTCAAACAAAAAGAACAAATTGCTTACCCTCCGAAAGGACCTTTCTGAAGGTTGTTCCTCAAGCATTTTTCTCATCTTAGATACATTCTGCATCTTCAGCTGGATCATAAAAGCCTGTTCACAAGTAGGGGGTGCCATGTGACAGCGTCGTAATCACTTAACGTGCCAACCCTCCACATTGCACATGACTTTGGCATCCAAATGCAGCTCAAACTGTGCCCAGTGACCTCAGTTTCCTTCTCCCCTCCACTTACCATGCTCACTCACATTAGCTAATCAATAACGAACTGAAAGATCTCTCCATCAGAGAAGTAGGTTGGAAAGGCAATTAGAAATCTGTGGGAGCAACAACCATCAGAAAGAACAGTACCAAATATAAATGATTTGTTCTTCTAATAGATGGTGTCCTCCTACAGATTCCTGATCTTAGACACACCCGTACATCAGTATGGTTTTCGAAAGGGGAGGAGCGCCAGACCAAAGAAGAGATCAAATCAATAAATTTTGGAGCACTGTTCTGCTGAATTGGGAATCCTGAGCAGACATAAAATACAAGCAATAGTACTTGGAAGGATACAATAACAGGTTACAGTCCGACAGATCTGGGCACTGCATCTCCTCCATGAAGAGCAAACGCGATTAGCATCCAAAGGTCCCCAGGAACTTCCTTCACTGCCACAACATTTAGAAATGCAAAGCACCATCAAAGTGGAAATTGTCTGTTTTGCCACCCAACTGCCCCTCCTAGCACCAGTGTAGCTGACAATAAGTTGATCTTCCAATAGGAGCACTATTCCTTGATAAATAGGACGTTAATGCTCTTTTGATACAATCCGACAAACCTTTCCTCCTCTGTAGAAGGTTGAAGGTGATGTTGAACACCAGAAGTTGGATTTTATTTAGCCAAATTAAATTCCATGATGAGGGCTGTATAAATCCCCCACTAAATGATACAATGTTCAGCACAATGTATCAACATGGAACATAAACTATAGTTTGGGGGATATAGTGGAGCACATTAACCTCTGCAGCCTCTGACCATAATAGATTATGCAACAGCATCTTTAAGAGTCAGCCTCTATGGGCTTCTATCTTAGGGATCCTGTTCAATCATATTTTACAGTGGAAACTACCAGAAACTCTGAAGACCTCCAACATTATACCGATATGTAAAAAGGGTGGAAAGAGAGATTCTGCAAATTACTATGACACTTTAAGATGCAAAGTAAAATCTTTGCTTCAAACCAATTTTGAACTAGAAACCTGGGCAACCAAACTAGAAAGTCTTTCTAAATACAAGACAGATTAAAAAAAAGGGATAGTAACGACTTTAAACAGTTAGTCATGGATGCTCTCCAGCAACAGCTTCAAGGTAGGACAATTGCCCCAATTTTGTGGCATTTGACACAGTTAATATAGCCCAACTATGGCATAAGCTGTACAACTGGAAGATCCCTGAAGGAATAGTACATACTTTAATATACCTTCACATGGAAACCACTTTCCAAGCAACATTAAATCTGCATTGGAAATGATCTAGGGAAATCAGCACATATGTCTTGCGTGCGGGCACTCTGCCTATTTAAACTATATATCTCCGATATAGGTGAATATTGTGAGAAGGTAGCCTTTGTTTTTCTCGCCTTGATAGGCATAAACAATTTCGGCTATCTTTTGCTAATGATGTTATTCTTCTAGATAGAACGGATCTGGGATTACGACAACTGATAAACACCTTCCAACAATATACAATAGATAATGAGCACTAATCAACACTAAAACAAAAATAAGATTTCAAATACTGGTAAAAAATATGTTGTTTACTGGAAAATAGAAAATAAACTAGAAAGAGTTCATTACTTGAAATGCTAGGGATTCTTCTCATCAGCGAGACCAAGCAAGTATTTTATCATTATAAAGCTGATCAATTCAGGCCTCAAAGCGGATTAATCAGAAATATGGCAGATTTCTCCTGTACCCCTAATCCAGTTCAATAAAGCTAAATGTGTGCCATCCATTATGTATGGGTTGGAAACTCCCACCAAGTTGGGGTGATTGACTTGAACAAAATCGAAGGTCATATTTGGAAGATTCTTTCTCTGCCCGAGTGCCAATTGCAATTATAAGCTACAAGCTTGGTCTCGTGTCCTCAAAAGGATGCCATCAATGGAAATTACTGAAATTGTATGGGGATATTTTCTTGATCCTGCTAAAAATTCATTTAATGAATGTGGAATTTCAGTTCAAGAACAAAAGAAGATTGTTCTCACAACATTTAATAAGAACTGAGATTTTATTGAACTTGTATATCGCACTTAAGATAAACTTTAAAAAAATGTGTTGGACTTAGAAAGAAAAAAAAAAGATGCTCTACGAGTTGGACTTGTGCACATTAGAAATTATGCAAAAATAGAAAATAGGTTATCCTTTTGACATGGGCGTGAAGAAGCTGGTCGATATTCCCCACTACAGTGCCTACTAGAGAACAGAATTTCTAAGATTCAGACAAAATGTATTATTGACTGGTGAAATAATGAATATAAGTAACATTGAAATAATGAAAGAAGTTGCTTGCTGATTTTTTAATAACTCTACAGCTAGCAAAACTTTACATCATCTAATAGTACGATGTCCACTTCTATATAATACGAAGATGGACATTTTAAAAAAAAAGAATGGTTTATAGCCAAGATTATCTTAATACTAATAACATTTGGAGACTATTATTAGAAGGCGGGAAACATCTTTAAAATAGCCATTATTAGGTTTCTATACAGGATTACATTAATTGATTTACGATACTTTGTAATCAAATGTAAGCATTTATTGATCATATATTTTTCTGTATATTTCGAAATATTGTGAATTTTGTATGTTTTGAAAGATTTCATATGGTCTACTTTCTTTTTTCTTATAGCAAAGTGTAAAGTTTAATAAAACTAACGCACAACAAAAATTATTCCACAGCTACTTTGGGGAGAAATGAAGACCGCACTCTAAGAGTATACTTACCTCAAGAAGACCATGTATGGATACATGCATGTAGGCCATGTAACTCACTCATCCTTTTTGGCGATGATATTCCAACAAAATAAATCATCTTCCAAGTCAGAAGTCAAAGGGGATGTGATCAAAAGGAGTCACCATCAGAAAATTATAAGTTACTCACCGTAGCGACTAACATACTTCTAGTCCATAGTCCCCTTTCCTCCATACTGTAAGGGGCGTCCCACGCAAGAGAAGGGAGACGGAACCTTTTTCACCAGAAAATAAATCTTCTTCCTCTTTAAATGTAGAGGGGCGCAGTCCTAAGAGCATGCGCTCCCCTGAGTCGGCCCACCAGCGCCACTCAGCCCCATTGACGCGTCAACAATATTACCATTGACTAATGACACCCGTTTTATCAAGAGGGTGTGGGGGGCAGGATGGTGGGAAGTATGGAGGAAAGTGGACTATGGACTAGGATTATGTTAGTCACAACGGTGAGTAACTTATATTTACTCCTACGTCCCGTCCTCTTTCCTCCATACTGCATGGGCGATTACAACTGAATGTTACCCCAGGGTGGAGAGGTGACCCTCCTTAAGAAAACAAGTTCCTTAATACTGCCTTTCCAAAAGCTGCATCTGACCTAGAGTTGGCATCCAAACAGTAGTGCTTGCAAAAGGCTGAAGGAGTGGCCCACGTGGCAGCCCTGCTGATGACCTGCCATGGAACATGCCTCTGGAACACGACTGCCGTGGCCTTGGCTCTGACAGCGTGTCATGACCCTTGCCCCTGGCCCTCACTGGCAAGTCAGCCTTTTAGTTAGGTCCAGGTCAAAGGCCTTAAAACCTCATCCAAGACTCTTTGGCGCCAGGCTCATAACCATCATGAAGACCAACATTAGAATGGGACTATTTACTTGGGATCATTTAACTTGGGGGGCGGGGGGGCATCAGCCAACATGGAGGCACACACATAGCTCAGTTACAAGGAACTGAGCTATGCGGTCTAGTCTTTTGGGTGTGGCAGGCCTGGGACTACTTTACCTGGACTATTTTGGGTGTGGCAGGCCTGGGACTATTTTACCTGGACTACTTTACCTGAGACTATTTAAACCGCACCCAAACAGCAGAACATGCTTTGCGTTATATTCTGCTGTGGGCAGCGTAACGCTCACCGTGTCCAGTTCTTTGATGCCAGCTTACCTGAAACCAAGGACCTGCAGAGCGAGAAAGAACAATACGAAACTTACCTGGAACAGTATCCTGTCTTCAATCCATCGCAGACTTTAGTTCCACTCACCTGAAGGTACGAACTCCATCATCCGGCACCGCATGCATCCTGGAATATCATAACCTGGAAAGAAGAGAAACAAAGACAGCATTAGTAAGCGTTTACTCAAGTTTCCTCCCAAATGAAGAAAGCCACACAATTCTTACCTGCGTAGTCATCTCCTGGTCAGTATCATTGCTGGAACATTACGGCGCTCGGCGGGGAACATCGCAACCTGCAAGGAGAGAAGAGACAGCTTAGCAATATAAAAGGCGAAACGGCGCAGCGCATCGCGTATTACTCACCGGACAGCATCGCACAAACCGCGTTTTCGCCTACCGGCCCATGCTCATCTTCAAACTGCATGACAACACCAAAATACCTTGCCATACCTAAAAGGAAAGAAGTAAGACATTATTATTCGAACTAAGAGGAACATAAGAACTGCATATAAAGACTGTAAAGCAGCAAACCTACGTAGTCGCAGCAGGCCTGGATTCCCACAGGGGGGCTTGCACCAGTGAAGTAACTTGGTCGCTGCTTGCCCCCCACATCTATGCGCCCCTGCCATGAGGAGCAGGTCGGAGAATCCACCTTTTACAATATTAAGGTGAGGAGAGGGCCCAAGGTGGAGGAAGCGGTTGAGGCCAAGGGAGGTGGGAAAACAAAGACAATCTGGTATTGCATCCAGCTCTCCCAAGGAACTGGGAGAGGGTTTGAGAGTGCAAATCATCCAACCAGGGCTGGGTGGCAACCCGTGGATACCAGGTGAGCCTAACACAGCGCGGGCATGCATGTTTGCAGGAAGTGGTTTGTGCAGTCCCTCATAGGCCTCTTTGGTGGCCGAAACCATGCACTTTGCTATGGAGGCCTTAGAAGCCTGATATCCCGGCCTTGACTCCACCCCGAAGGAAACAAAGAGAGCCTCTGACTTGCAGAAACTCTTGGTCCTATCCAGATAGAATTTCAGAGCACGCCTGACATCTAGTAGGTGCAAGACCCTCTGAGCATTGTCCTTAGGGTACGCAAAGAAAGTAGGTAACACTATTTCCTCATTTAGGTGGAACGCAGAGACTACTTAAGGTAAGAACGCAAGATGTGTTCTCAGGACCACCTTGTCTCTATGATAGGAAGTGTAAGGTTCTAAAGCCACTGGTGCTTGGATTTTGCTAAATCTGCGTGCAGACGCAAGACCCACCAAGAGGGCTGTCTTAATGGTGACTTGTCTGATATCCGCGGACGCCATTGGCTCAAAAGGTGTGTGCGCCAGGGCGCCCAACACTACATTGAGGTCCCACACTGGGTGTGGTTTCTTGATAGGCGGGTAGAGCCTGGTGAGACCCGGCAGATGTCTTAACCACAGAGTTGGAAGAAGAGAAAACGTCTTCCTCCGAGTTCCAGTAGGCTCCAATGGCCGCCAGATAGCTACGGCGTGTGTCCATTTGCACCACCTGAGCGTACAAGGTGTACAGAGAAGGATAGAACATCGTCCAAAATGCAAGTAGGCGTATCAACTCCCTTTGACTCCGCCCAGAGGCAAAACCTAGTCCATTTGCTCTTGTACTGGCTCCTAGTAGCATCGCTCATAGCGCCCTGTATGTCGTCTAGGTTAGCCTGTGACTGCCCCAGATGCTTTAGTGTGACCTGCTCAGGAACCACGCTGCAAGGGCTAATTTCTGCAGAGCAGGGTAATGACCCTGCCTCCCTGTTGTGATAGAAGATGACCTGGGTCCAGTGGAAGGTGATTCGGAGGCTGGTCCGAGAAGCTGGGCATCTCGGAGAACCACGGTCTCGCAGATCACCAAGGAGCTATCAGAATGATGGTGACGGGACTCCCTTATCTTGCAGATTACACTGTGCACCAGGGGAATGGGAGGAAATGCATGTGTGTTCATGCTGTTCCAAAATAACTAAGGCATCGCAGAGCGAGGCGGGGTCCTGTCCTAGCCAGGATGCGAACTGAGGCCACTTCTTGTGCAGGTGCAAAAAAATAGACCTGGGGCTGTCCCATCTGTTTAAGATTCCCCTGAAGGACCTGGTCATTCAAATGTCATTCGTAATTGTCCGCACCCAATCTGCTGAGTCTGTCCGCCTCCAGGTTGGACTCCCCAGGAAGGTGGATTGTGCTCTGGTGAATGTTGTTCTTCAGAGCCCACTACCAAATGCTGACTGTCAGGGTCCATAGGGGAGGAGACCTGGTGCCACCCTGCTTGTTGATGTAATACATGCTGGTGGAATTATCAGTTTGAATGACTATCGTATTGCCACTGATAAGCGGCAGAAAGGCTTTGAGAGCGAGGCAGAACGCCTTCAACTCTAGCCTATTGATATGGGCCTCCTGCTCCTGAAGGGACCAAACTCCACGAAGGCTGTGGCTGTCCAGGGTAGCCCCCCGCTTTCGAAGGAGGAATCCGTGGTGATGGTGAGTTGAGGTGCTTACTGACGAAACGTCCTGCCTATCCGCGCTCCACCACAGCAGGTCTCAGTGGAGAAAAGGAGGAATGCTGACCAGCTCTGCTTGGGAACCCCGCTCCTGACTCCATGATGCTGCGAAGTGCAGCTGTATTCTCATGTTCAGCCTTGTGTAATGCACTGCCAGTAAAAATACTGCCATGATACCCAAGAGGTGCTGGTACCACCAAGCTGAGGTCACCGCTCTGCTGAGAAAATGCCCTGTGGCCCTCTTGATGGCTGTAATCTTGTCTTCCGAGGGGAAAAATCTCTCGAAGCGTGTGTCCCAGATGAGGCCCAGGAAATTAAGGCTCTGCGTAGCTTGCAACTGAGACTTCTTGAGATTGATGGAAAATCCCAATTCGTGGAGTGTATTCATGAGGGCGGAGAAGGTGTGATGGACCGCCTCCGGGGATCTCGCCCTGACGAGTCAGTCGTCCAGGTACAGACAGACATAGTGACCTTGGGCCCGGAGAAGGGATGCCACCGCATTCATAAGTCTGGTAAAGACCCTGGGGGCTGAGTTGAGGCCAAAGGGTAGAACCTTCTATTGGAAATGGAAGCCCATGATCCTGAGCCTCAGTATGGAACTAAAAGGTTGCCAAATCGTGAATTGTAAGTATGCGCCTTTCTGATCCCGAGAGCACATCCAGTCTCCCCTGCACAGAGTCTCCGCAATCAGCGCTGGGGTAACCATACTGAACCTCTGAAGAGGGAGGGAGAGGCTCAAGGTGGATAGGTCCAGCAACTCTCGGGCTAGCCTGATTCTTCTTGTGTATGGTGAAAATCTTGGAGTAGACGCCCATGCGCCCTGCTGGGAAGCTGGGACTTCTTCCACTGCCTGGCTCCCTACGAGCGATCGAATCAGAGTTGTTGTCCCAATCTGCAAGAGTGGAAGGGAGAAGGGAGGAACCAGAGGTGGTAGCCTGTGGACACCACCGAGTATCCATGGGTCCGCGAACCTTGCAATCCAAAACTGTGCATGAAGGGCAAGCTTGTCCCCCGCCTCCATCCCACGAGACACATGGACCCTGAGGAGTGTGTCATGCCTTCTTTCCCTCTGTAGCTGGGACTGAGGAGGGGGACTGAAAGAAGCCTTTGCTCCCCGCCTTGCATTGCTTGCAGCGGTGCTGGCTTAGAGACCTGTCTGGGCTGTCTTGACCTCTGTTCCTAGAAACCCCTAAGGCCCGCCCCTTGTCGGAATCCTGATGCATCTGGCTGTACGCCTTGGGTGTGGCCTTTGTGAGGATAGATAAGGATTTACCAGTCTGCAAACTTTTCTTCTTCTTATCAAGTTCCTCATCGGTGGTGGATTGAAAAAGATCGTCACCCTTTAATGGAAGGTCCAATATGCGTTCCTGGACATCCGGGTTGAACTTCATAGCCTGTAGCTTGGCCGTCCGTCTCATGTCCGTGGCAATGCAGATGGCACAGCCCGAGGTGTCTATTTGCGCCAGGGGACTCCATGATGTCCTGGGCCACCATTTTTGCTTCTGCCAGCCCCACCTTGAAACGTGCCTGACTGTGCACAGGAGGTTCACGGAGGAAGTCAGCTATTTCCCACCAAAGCCTCTAATTAACGGCTGCTAGCATGGCGTCTGCATTAGACCGAAGGTGCAGAGAGGGATTGGAATAGACCACCTTTCCATAGGCCACCAAGATCATCTCCTCCTTGCCTTGAAGAGCCGAAGACGAGGTGGCCGAGGATGACCGAGGCTTGGAGTAGAGTGAGATAGCTGCAATCACTGATGAGTGTGACAGACGGTGAGCTGACAGCAAGAGTGGATCCACCTCCACTTGAACTTGGCATTGAGGCTCTGATTGGTAGGCTGGGCCAAATGGGGTTTAAGCCATCCCTTTTTGGCCAAAGCGACAACATCTTTCTGCATCGGAATCCCTGTTCTAGCCGCGGGGCGTAGAGTGAGAACCTTGGCCAGGACCCCCACCTCTGGTTGTTCAACCTTGGGTTGCGGAAACCCCAAGTATTCAGCCAAACTTGTGAGACGTTCATGAAAGGCATTGGCTGAAGATAGTATGCCAGGGTCGTCGTCCTCATTCGTGTCCACTAGGGTGTCCGGCTGGTCTGGAGCAGGTGGAGGAGTGTTGGGCACCGAAGGCCGAAGT